>NC_038042.1:5386032-8347289 GCF_002211085.1 Panicum hallii
TTCCTTGCTCCTCCGCAATTCCCCCAAAAATCACCATGGCCTCGCTTCCTTTCCCGCGCCGCTTCCAAAGCCAGGAACAGCTGGACGCGGTGCGGCGCCTTCTGGGGTGGACCGCGTCGGCGAACGTCGGGAAAGTCAGGGCCGGCGAGGTCCCGCTCCGCGACCTTGCCGCAGGGGAATTCGTCCTCTTCAATTCGTACATTATGTACGGGTTGGTTCCTCCGATCTCCTCCTTCTTCCTCCTGCTCCTGGAGGAGTTCGGTCTCCAACTTCATCATCTCACCCCCCACTCCGTTCTCCTCGCGGCGATCTTCGCCCACTTCATGGAGATGTTCGTGGGGGTGCGCCCCTGCACCACCATCTTCAAACACTTCTACTCCCTGGTCGGGACTAGGAAGAAGCGCGGCGAGATTGGCGCGTATTACTTCCAGCTCCGGCACGGGATGGCGGGCGCCTACATCGCCGCCTTCTTCCAGCTCCAAGTGGGGAGGACTGGCGTGAAGGCTGGGTCATCGCGGTAACTGACCCCCACGACCGCCTGGAACTGCCGGAAGAGGGTCCCCAGAGCGATCGGAGCACGTGGAAGGCCAGGCCAACCATACCGGTGGAGCTCGACCCGGTACTGAGCCGGATCAAGAAGCTGGCTAGGAGCAGCCTGACTTCCATGATGGTGCTGGGCGACTTCCTGAAGCGGCGAATCACCCCCCTGCAGCAGCGGTCCCGGGTGGCCTACGTGTACACGGGGCTGAACGACTGCTGTAGGATCGCGTGCGGACCCGGCGGCGACTTCATCAGGGTGGAGCTGGAGGCGGCGATCCGGGCGATGACCGGCGAGGCGTTCGTTCCAGAGTCCCTGGTCCTCCCGAGAGGGGTGAAGGCCCTGTGCGAGGACCAGGCACTGCGGACATCGGTCCTGGCATCAATGCCGACCCTGGACGAGGGCGGCCTGGCGGTCCGGGCAACTGGGGGGTGATCCCAACCGCGGGCTCCAGATCCCTGGCACCACGCCGGACCGCCAGCAACGTTCCAGCGACAGTCCCGGGGGGCCGGGACCCAGAGGTCCGGCCCCCAGCGGGAAAGGGAAGGAGAAGGCGTCGGTGCCAGAGCACCGGCAGAAGGGCCATGCCGGGGCTGCCCCGGCAGAAGGACGCGGTGAGGCCCAGGAGCCTGCACCGGCCCAGAGCTGCCGACCCGAAGGGAGCAAATCCCGGAGGCTCCAGCGAGGCGATGGCTCCTTGGTCGGGGAGCCGGCATCCAAGCGCCAGAAGACCGCGGGAGCGGAGGAGCAGAGCGGGGCTGCACCTCCTCCACCGCGACACCGGCCTGCCCCGAGACAACAGACTCCTCCGCCTCCTCCGCCAGAACGGCGGGAAGAGACACCACCACCACCGTCCGAGATCAGGCCACAGTCCCCATCTCCGCCACCTGAAGCTTCGAAGGGCGGGGACCCCCATCAAGGGTCCGGGGGGTCCTCGACAGGGAGGAGACTCCCCCGAGCGGCACGGTGCAGGTGGGAGTGGTACGGCTATGCGTAAGCTCCCTCCTCATGGTTTTTCACTATCCCTCTTGGATTCTGGTCCTTAACTATACCGGTGATTCGGCAGGCCGCAGTCTTCGGATGCTCCTACTGGGGGGTCCGGCCCCCAGCCGACGTCGGGACCCTCAGCGCCGCCGACTCCGGCAGGTCCCCTGCCAGAGTCATCACCAGGAGTCCCCGAACCCATGGATCCGGAGCCGGGGGCTGCCACACCGCCACGACCCGAAGCTGCTCCCCTGGAGGAGGACTCCGGGTCTGCTGCAACGACCGAGGCGCCGGCGACAGCGCCGGGTGTCGAGGTCGGGCCCTCTCCAGCTGAGCTAGCAGCAGAGGGGGCTGCTGCCACGGTGGAGGCTGCGGCGCCAGAGGCAGCGGAGACGGTGGAGGTCGCGGCCCTGGAGGTGGCTGCACCGGAGGCAACAGAGGCGGCGGCACCGGAGGTGGCCGAAGTTGCCAGCAGCGCCGCCCCACCGGCAGAGGAGGAGGAACCGGAGGTGGTGCTGGGAAGGCACCTCCTCCCGAGCACAGCGGAGGTCCCTCTCCCCCAGCTCATAACCAAATGCCAGCAAGCTAAACAGGAGCTAGAGGCTGGCATGCGCCGGGAGTGGGAGAAGCTGGAGGCCGAGCGCCAGCGGCTCTTCGACTGGGAGGTCGGCCTGGGGGGCCGCATCAATTCTGTATCCGCCCGCTACGTTGAGGAGCGCGCCAAACTCGTGGCTGGGCGCGAGCTCCTGCGGGAGGAGCTTGAGCAGGCGCGCGACCAAGAGGCAGCAGCGCGCCAGCGGGAGTTGGCGGCCACACGGCGGGAAGCAGAGGCTCTCCAGGGGCTGATTGCTGTGGAGAGGCAGAAGGAGGCGGCGGCGGAGAGGGAGCGGGCCGCCCGGGAGCTGGCAGACGCGGCGAGGGAGGCATTTGCCACGGCCAAGGCGCAACAGGCCGCCCTCGCGGATCGGGCGGCGGTGGCAGTGAAGAAAGAAGAAGAGCTGGCCGCCCGAGAAGCAGAGGAGGTGGTCCGGCTGCAGGAGCTCCAGAAGCGGGAAGAGGCCGTGGAGGAGGAGCTGGCAGCCGGGAACCGGAGGCTCCAGGAGGGCGTGGCAGCGCTCCAGGAGAGGAAGGCCAAGGTGGAGGGGCTCTTGGCAGAGCAGCGAGCCGGCACCGGCCGGTTAACAAGATGGGTCAGCACGGTGAACCCTCTACTAGAGGAGCTCGGAGCCAACCCCATCCGAGTGCCGGAGGCCCCTTCTCCGTTTGGTGCCGCACTCCAATTGCTGGACACCACCGCCAGGCGGCTTTAGGACGCGGAGGCCGGGATGCAGGACCTCCTGGAGACGGAGGGGCGAATAGTTTCTCGGGAAGTGGCTGAATACATCCTCACCAGCTTCCGGAGCCATGACCCCTCTATCCAGCTGACTCCAGTTTTGGTCGGACCCATCCGGGCAACGGCGGCCGCCATGCGGGAAGGGGTCCTGGAGACAGCGGGAATGGTTGCATCACGCCTCCGGCGCCGTCCTGAACCTGTAGAACGTGGGAGCGCCTCCGGACCGCCAGGGCAGTAGTGCCAGCATCTTTTTAGTTATCTCTTTTATAGTATAACTTTAGTTATTGTAAGATAACTTTATATTGTTGTGCACATTTTCAGTAATGCGTTCAAGTATTCCATATGTCTACTTTTTTGCGAAAAACTTAGTTGTTTTCCTTGTTGTCGATCTGCAAAGTGCTAAAGTGCTTTTGGGCACACCGAGGTCCCGTGGCCCCCTGGGAGGTAGTCGCGATAGGACGGGACTAGCTGCCATAAAACCGAGGTCCTGCACACGACTTAGGATCGATGTTTAGTAGACGTCCCCACGGGTCCTCAGTCTGGCCAGCGAAGGCCGCCTAAGTTGCGTAGCAAGCCAGAGCACTAGGACCTTCATTCGAGGATTAAAAGGGGTCCCGGTCCCTTGGTACATGGTTCGAGGTACAACGGCGCTCACCCTAGGAGGGCAGGGCGTGTAGGCTTAGGGTACGGAACCAGGCTAAGCGGCTACACAACCCTGGACCCCAGCAAAGGACGGGCGCGTTTCCCTGAAGCCAGTTCATAGGGGTCCGGTTCCTTTTTCCCTGTGAACAGAGGTCCCGGGCAGAGACGTAGCGTAGCAACTTTGGCAGGGCCTTCGAATGGCACAGACGCAAAAAACCACGTGAGGGGTTAGGTTAATGGAAAACAGGGATAAGCAGGATTGCATAGATATCAAGGACACATTGAGAAGCAAATTTTTTCCTTAACGAATTGGCACAGAAAGGCTATGCGATGTATGCCAGGGGCCGGGTTTACGAGGGCGGACCTCCACCGCCCTGGTCCGCACGTTGGGGCTACCAATTACAAAGGAAAAAATTCCTCCCAACTAGGTCCTAGGGGTAGAACTTACGGAGGTGCTCAATGTTCCATGGATTGGGTAGTTGCATTCCATCCTCCGCAGCCAGGCGAACAGATCCGGGTCGGCACACCTTGGTCACCTTGAAGGGCCCCTCCCAGCTGGGGGAGAGCTTGTGCATACCCTCTCGGTTCAAGATTCGCGTTAGGACTAGGTCCCCGACCCGGAGCTCCCTACTTCGCACGAACCGTTGGTGGTAGCGCCGGAGCGCTTGGTTGTACCGTGCATTGCGGACTGCTGCTCGCCACCTACACTCGTCGACAAGGTCCACGTCTTGGCGACGCTACTGTTCCTGCATTTCCTCATCAAAAGACCGGACTCGCAGAGAGCCCATGGTGATCTCCGGGGGAAGGCACGCTTCGGCCCCGTAGACCAGGAAGAAAGGGGTTTCCCCTGTCGCACGGCTGGGTGTGGTCCGGTTCCCCCATAATACGCTGGGAAGCTCTTCAATCCACCTTGCGCCGTGCTTCTCAAGGTCGCAGTAGGTTCGGATCTTGAGCCCTCTGAGGATTTCGACATTGGCCCGCTCAACTTGGCCATTGCTCCTGGGATGTGCCACTGAGGCGAAACAGAGCTGGATGCCCATATCCTCACAGTACTCCTGGAAGTACTGGCTCGTGAACTGGGTCCCATTGTCGGTAATGACCCGGTTCGGGACCCCGAACCGGTACACAATTGACCTGAGGAAAGCAGTTGCCGACGCCTTGGTAATGTTGACCACTGGGGTTGCCTCTGGCCACTTGGTGAACTTGTCAATGGCGACATAGAGGTACCGGTACCCGCCGACGGCCCTAGGGAAAGGTCCCAAGATATCCAACCCCCATACCGCAAAGGGCCAAGAGGGAGGAATCATCTGCAGTGCTTGAGCTGGAGTGTGTATCTGCTTTGCGTGGAACTGACACGCTTTGCAGGACCTTACCAACTCAGCTGCATCCTGGAGTGCTGTCGGCCAGTAAAAACCATGCCTGAAAGCTTTACCAACCAGCGTGCGGGATGAAGAATGACTTCCGCACTCGCCTCCATGGATCTCCGCGAGCAAGTCACGGCCCTCTTCCTGGGTGATGCACCGCATGAGGATGCCATTGGCGCCACGGCGGTAGAGATCCCCTTCTACCACCGTGTATCGCTTAGCCATCCGGACAATACGCTCAGCAGATGCTTGATCTTCAGGAAGGTAATTATCCTTCAGGTAGTCCCGGACCTTAGAGATCCATGCATCGGGACCTTCCTGAGAAACTGGGCGTGGCTCCCTGAGATCTTCGGGACCCTCAAGGGTGCACACGGCCCTTGGCGGGCACCACGGATGGAGCACCGCCGGGACCGCTAGCTTCAAGGTGCTAGTCCGACCCCCCTCGCCCAGATCGGCAGGCTGGGCAGAAGGCTTCAGCAGACGCCTCTGGAAGACGCCCTCAGGCACGGGTGCCTGAGTCGATGCGCTCGTGGAGAGGGCATCAGCTGCTGAATTACCTTCGCGTGGAACATGTTGCAGTTCCAGCACATCGAAGTCCTTCTCCAGCCTCTTCACATGGATGAGGTAGGCTGCGAGCTGGGGGTTGTTGCAGCAACACTCCCCCCGGACTTGCCTGATGATGAGTTGGGAGTCCCCTTTGACCAGGAGCTCCCGGACCCCCAGGGACAGAGCCGCCGTGAGCCCAAAGATTAAGGCTTCATACTCTGCCATGTTGTTGGTGGCCTCAAAATCGAGGTGCACATGTACTTCAATTGCTCGCCTCGTGGGTCGATGAGGACCACGCCAGCCCCGGCCCTCTTGCTGCGGGCGGACCCGTCAAAGAAGAGGGTCCAGTGGGGTCCGATGAACACCGGGGCCCTGGCTTCCGGACGTGGGGGGTCCGTCCCATGGTCCAAACCCCTAGAGGCGCTTGGCGGCGGTGTCCATTCCGCCACGAAGTCAGCTAGGACCTGACTCTTGATGGCGTGGCGCGGCTGGAAGTCGAGTTGGAATCCTGCGAGCTCAGCTGCCCACTTGGCGACATTGCCTGTGGCGTTGGAGTTGTGGAGGATGGCCCTCAAAGGGTAGGAGGTTACCACCACAATCTTGTGGGCCTGAAAATAATGACGGAGTTTCCTGGACGCAACGAGTATGGCATAAAGAAGCTTATGCGTCTCGGGATACCTGGCCTTTGCCTCGTGAAGGACCTCGCTGACATAGTAGACCGGCTTTTGGATGGTCCTGACTCTGCCAGGTGGATTAGACCCTTCGGCTTCAGCTGGGTTCCCGTCGGCCCTCAGGCTGCTTAGCGCTTGTCCGGGTCGGGACCCGGCCGGACCCTCCGAAGTAGGGTCGGTTTCCGGAGAGGTGGAGGCCGGACCTCCTTCTCCTGCAGGGGGGTCCACGGGGGCCCCCTGCGAGAGAGGCTCGGACCTCTCGGTGACCAGCACCATGCTGATCACTTCGGTCGTTGCTGCAAGATAAAGAAACAGTGTCTCACCTGGGTCCGGTGCGACCAGGACCGGCAAGGAGGTAAGGTACTGTTTCATCTCTTGGAAGGCACACTCTGCCTTTTCGGTCCATGTGAATGGGCCGGACCCTCTCATCAACTTGAAGAAGGGAAGTGCCCTCTCGGCCAGCCTCGAAATGAAGCGGCTGAGAGCTGCCAGGGACCCCGTCAACCTCTGTACATCCTTGAGGCGCGCAGGGGGTCTCATTGCCTCGATTGCCCGGACCTTATCCGGGTTGGCTTCAATTCCCCGGTGGGAGACGAGGAATCCAAGGAGCTTCCCCGCCAATACGCCAAAGACGCACTTCTCGGGATTAAGCTTGGTGGAGGTCGCCCGTAACTTGTCAAAGACCCAAGCTAAATTTTCTAATAGAGAACACGACTCTCTAGTCTTGACAACGATGTCATCGACATATACCTCTACAATATCTCTAACCAAATCACCTAGAGTGATATTCATTGCACGAGCAAAGGTGGGTAGAGCATTGAGCAATCCATAAGGCATCACTATATAACAATAAAGCCCATCCACTGTTACAAAAGCTGTATGCTTCCTATCATCTCTAGCCATTTTGATTTGATGAAAACCAGAATAGGCATCTATGAAGGAAAGAAAATCACACCCGGAGGTGGAGTCTACAATCTGATCTATACGCGGGAGTGGATAAGGGTCTTTTGGACATGCCTTATTAAGATTGGTGTAGTCGATGCACATCCGAAGCTTCCGGTTGGCCTTTGGGACCACCACCGGGTTGGCCAACCATACAGGATGGTAGACCTCCTCGATGAAGCCAGCATGCAGCAGCTTGCGGACCTCTTCACGGATGAAGTTTTGCCGCTCGATGGACTGCTTGCGTGGCTTCTGCCGGACCGGCCTGGCGTCGGGGTGGATCTTCAGATGATGCTCAATCACCTCCCTGGGGATCCCGGGCATTTGTGATGGCTCCCAAGCGAACACATCAACATTTGCCCGGAGGAAGGCGATGAGCGCGCTTTCCTATTTCTCTCCCAGGTTGCCACCGATACGGGTGGTCTGGGAGGCCTCCGCTCCGACCTGGATGGTCTTCACGGGAACATTGTCCGTGTCAGACGGACAGACCCTCGGTGCCTTGGCCGGAACCTTGGCACGCGAGGTTGAGGGGTCGGACCCCTGGGCGCCTGCTACAGGGGCAAGCCCTGTGGCCAGCGCATGGAGCTTTTCGACCGCCACAACAGCAGCGGCCCGATCGCTCTGGACGGTGAGGACGCCTGCCGGAGAAGGCATCTTCAGGACTAGGTACCCGTAGTGGGCAACGGCCATGAACCGGTACAGAGCCGGTCTGCCGATGATGGCGTTGAAGGAAAGGTTAACTTCCGCAACCTCGAACTGCACGTTCTCGGTACGAAAGTTGTCCTCTGTCCCGAATGTAACCGGTAGGGTGATGGTCCCTACCGGGTATACGGGATCCGGGCCCACTCCTGAGAATGGGCGCGATGGAGCCAACTTGGACTCCGGGATCTGCAGGTGCTTGAACGCTGCATAGCTGATGACGCTGAGGCCGGCGCCTCCGTCGATCAGCACATGGTGAAGGCGGACATTGGCGATGGTGGGTGCTGTAACGAGCGGCAGCACTCCGGCGCCCGCCATGTTCTCTGGGCAATCAGATGGCCCAAAGGAGATGGTGGTGCCTTTCCACCGCTGATGGGGCGCCGCTCTCGGCACCCCTGGCTTCACCGAGAGGACCTCCCGGCGAAGGGCCTTGACGTCCCGCCGGGAGACGAGCTCCGAACTGCCGCCGTACATAACGTACAGCTTCTTGCGGCGCTCGTCCCCGCCGGACTCAGAATCGGACTGCTGGAAAAGTCCCTTGAGGTCTTTGTTGGGGGCTTGATACCCCAACTCTCTCTCCGTCGCAGCTGCGTCGGCATCGGAGGCTTTCTCCTTACCGGACCGGCGCGGTGGGGAGGTGCCCTCCTTGGAGGCTTGATCTCGCCCCTTGCTGAGGCGCTCCGCGAGCTTCTGGATCTCGCGGCACTCGGTGGTGCTGTGGCGAGCCCCCGGATGAACAGGGCACGACCCGGGGTCGGTGCGCTGCTGTCGCGGGCGCTTGCCACGGGAGTTCTGGCCCCCGGTCGTTGCAGCTGCAACGGCCGGACCCCTGATCCGTGACTTGTCGAAGCCACGGACCTTCTTGTTCTTCTTCTTGCCGCTGCCAGGGGCAGCGACGCTGGGTCCGCTCGTCTGAGCGGGACCTGCCTGGGTTGCAGAGTGCCATGCACAGCCTTCTGCAGCCCGGGCGCATTTGTCCGCCAGAGCGAACAGGGTGGTGACGGCTTCCACTTGGTGGGTCGCCAGCTTCTCTAGCATCTTCTCGTCTCGGACTCCCTGTCGGAAGGCCGTGATAATAGACGCATCGGAGATACGTGGGATAGTTCCTCGTACCTTGGTGAAGCGAGAGATGAAGGCCCGGAGGGTTTCTCCGGGTTGATGCCTCACGGCGTGGAGGTGGGCCTCCACGCCATGCTGCTGGTACGCACTGGCAAAGTTTGCCGTGAACTGTGCGCAGAGCGCACCCCAAGACTGGATGGTTCCCGGGGTAAGATTCATGAGCCAGGTCTGGGCTGGCCCGGTCAAGGCTACATGAAAGTAACTTGCCATGACGGCTTCGTTACCTCCGGCCGCCGTGATGGCGGTGATGTAGACCTGCAGGAACTCTGACGGGTTGGTGGAGCCGTCATATTTTTCCGGCAGCTGAGGCCGAAACTTGGACGGCCAGGCGACTGCACGGAGGTGGTCTGCGAGCGCTGCGCAGCCCACACCCGTCAGCGGCGCCTGGGGGAGTCCCTGCGGCCTGGCCGCAGCCGCATCGAGCTCGGGCTCAAGGTTCCGACCCTCAATATTGAGTCGTCGGTTGCGCGCCCGCTCGATGGAGACCCTGGCGTCCTCTCCCGCATGCCTGCGGTTGAGCTCCGCCCGGAGGTCTTCGGTCCGTGCACTCCTCACGGATGGTGAGTGCACAGAACCAGATGCGCCACCCTGGCGACGGCGCTGCCTGGACACAGACCCCCCACTGAGCCTGGGGAAACCTGTGCCAGGTTGAGGAGGTGGTCGACATCGTCACGCCATTGCCTGTGCGCGTCTGGTGACGCTGCCTCGTCAGGGGGGTTGCGGAGCAACTCCCTGGCTGCCATGAGGGGCCCGCTCGGTGGGAGCACCGATTGGGCCACAGAGGCCCGCTCCGCTGCACACGGTGGAGCAGCACGCGGGGCCACTCTGGAGGCGGGATGGCGCGAGGCGTGTGGCGCCGTTGACGCCACTTCTTCACCGACTAGGAGGTCATGGTGACCATTTTCCTGCGCCATTGAGGTCGCGAAGGTCGACCGAGCGCAAACCAAACCTAGTCCCCTACCTGGCGCGCCAAATGTCGGAGGAATTCTCCAGCCGGGTGGCGGAAAGCACCCGCCTAATCCTTGTTTAGGATGGGTTTGGAGGGGGCCTAGGAGCGCTCGATCGGTGGACAGATGAACACAGGAGGGACACGGAGATTTAGAGTGGTTCGGGCCGCCGGAGCGTAATACCCTACGTCCACTTTGGTGTTGTATTGGCTGTGAGAGCCTGAATGGAGTGCGGTATAAGCCTATGTGTGTTTCCGGGTGTTAGCCCCCTTTTCTAACGAGTACACCCTCCCTTTTATAGTCCAAGGGGGGTGTTTACACTGAGCCTGACCCCGACATGTGGGTCCGGCCAGCAGAAGCTTGCTCTAAGAGAGATACGGAGATCTCCATCTCCAGCTCCTCTCCGTAGTCCTCTCAATCGGGAAGTTGATGTGCGTATCCATAACTTGGATACGGCCGTGTACAGCCTTGTCCAACAGTGAAGTCGCGCTGTCACTGTTGGGATGTGACCTCCAGTCAAGCGGTGAAACAGCACTGACCCGTAGCGCCCGCGACAGCAGCGCACGCCTTGGCTCGCCTGCTACGGGCCATCATCACGCGCGCAGCGTCGCGATGGGACCGTGCACAGTCCGCGCACTGTGCACGGTGATACGATGCGCCGCCTTGGAAACAGGCGGGCTTACCGTAGTGTCAGTCTACCTGCCCCGTGTGTCAGTGGCAGGCCGCACCTTTTGACTTTGGCGCGCCCGACTCAGCTACCGCATTGAATGCTGGTAGGAGGGGAGGCGACCCGCAAGGGGCCTCGGGCCGCAGGCACGCGGCGGGGCCAGCCCCGCTCCTCCCGCTGGGCAACACATGGCGGCACCGGACCCCTTCCCGGAGGAAGGGGGGCCCGGGGCCCCCGAGGCCGGTCGGAGTGGGCTGGCCTGTGATGGTCTATTCATCACACGTGGCGGCCCCGGACCTCCGAGGGGAGGCCGGGTCCGTGGGGGCTACCCGAGAGCTCTCCCGCCCACCTGGGTGTGCAGAGACCCCGGGCCTCACAGAGCTCGGGGGAGGGTCCGGAGACCGTGGTCCCAGCTGTCAGGCCCGGAGGCCGTATGCCACGTGGCCCAGGGGCGAGGAGGAGTATGGATTATGGGAAGCCGAAGGCCTGGGCACCCTAGCGGGAGGTACTCCTATCTGTATGTACCGACAAACACCAATTAGAATTATTAAATGTACGTTAATTATAAAATCAATTGAATAAATGGAGACTAATTCGCGAGATGAACCCATTAAGCCTAATTAGATCATGATTTGGTAAATTTGTGCTACAGTAAACATGTGCTAATCATTGGCTAATTAGCATCAATATGTTCATCTCGACAATTGGCTGCAATTTATGCAACTAGTCTTGCAATTAGCCTTTATCTAGTCCATCTAATCGGTGTTAAAGAGAATACTAAAGTTTAGTCCCTAGAATCCAAACGGAATCTTAGGCGTGTTTGGATCCATGTACTAATTTTTTATTTTTGGTACAAGTCACATTGGATGTTTGGATGCCAAATAGAGGAACTGAACATAAGCTAACTAATTAATTCACGAGATGAATCTATTAAATCTAAATTAATTCACTATTAATGTATGTCTATTGTAGTACAACATGGTCAAATTATAAACTAATTAGTTAGGTTTAATGGATCAGTCTCACGAATTAACCTTCAATTATGTATAATTAATTTTATAATTATACTATATTTAATATTTCTAATCGATGTCAAACATCCATGGCTGCTTCCAGTTGCTGACAATGCCACTGCGTCTATCCTCCGTCAGGGAAATCAGATGAAACGGAATCAAGGCGAGAACGGAAACGGAGGCGAAGGCTAGTTCTCATCTCGCTGCTGATTCGCGCACCCGTTGCGGCCTCCAGTTTTGGGAGTGGAATAGTGGATAGGGGAATCTCCGTCGCGGCTGCGAACGTGCCCTGCCGGTCCGAACCGGCACCAGCCTGTTTCCGACCGCTCCCCCTGCCCTTCACGGACAGGTCGTTTCTGCGCCTGCGGAAAGCGGGGCCAACAGAGCCGGAATCGGGACAGATCCTAGCCCATGGTTACTTTGCTGGGCCCGCCGGCCCGGGCTCGCCGACGACCGACGGCGAAGGTGGCTTCCGGTCCTCGTCGCCGTCGGCTGCCGCCGCCCATCCGTCTCCAGCTCGACCCGCCGCACGCGCGTGCCGCGTACTGCCCGCCGCCGATCGCGAGCCTCCGTCCTCCGGTCACGCGGCCCGCGGCCGCCGAGTCGTGAGCGCCGTTCCCACGGCACCCTCCCCCACCACCACCCCCCCCCCCCGGCCACGCATTCACCGGGGTGTCGCTTTTAACCTTTTTCCTTTTGCGACTTTTACTGCGTCTTCGCCTGCGTTCACAAGCAAATCCGTGCGGGAGTCTCGTGGTGGAAGCAAGCGATGGCTTCAATTTTTTTCTTCACCCTCTTCTGACTTCTGATGAAATCGCAGCATATTTACAGAGCAGAGCTTCCTCGCCCGAACGCACGCGAAATTATACAAGACTAAAAATTTAATCTACAACGCGTAAAAATAGAGAAGGAAAACACTAGAAAAATCTATTAACAGGCGCTCGTCTAGAAGGACGGACGAAACCGGAAGTCAACAGCCTGCCTACCGAAGACTAGCGCCGCACGAAAGGAAAAGCTAATTCCGCCCTCCGGCCGGCGGCGGCGGTCGGGGTCAGTAGGAGCAGGTGACCCGGTGGGCGGAGCGGTCGCGGAGCATGCCGCGGTAGAGCGCCTCCCGGTTGGGCGGCATCATCGTCCGCTCGTCCGGCTCCGCGGCCGCGGCGCCCCGGCAGGTGCCCGCCGCAGCGGGGGAAGTCCGGGTCGGGCGCGGGGCGCCCTCATTGTCGACGACGTCGGCCGCGAACCGCACCCGCTTCTCCGCCTTGCTGCGCCTCACCCTGCCCCCGCGCCGGCGCTTCTCTGCAAAATAACCGAGAAAGAAAGAACAGAGCGTGAGAAATCCCGTCCGCCCCCATCCGCCGCAGAGAGAAGCGGTCGCCGTCAGGTCGGGGCGCGTCGTACGTACCTGAGGAGAGGCAGGGGCGGAGGGCCCCGGCCGGGGCAGGGTCGGCGTCGGCGTCGTGGGACAGGTGGGCGCGGCAGAGCGAGAAGATGACGAGGGAGCCCGAGAACGCGACGGCCGTGGCGGCCGCGAGCGCCAGGGAGCCCCCCATCGACGACGACGAGGAGGACATGGCGCCCTGTCTGACCCCTCCGCTTCTCGCCTCCTCGGTAGGTGGGGAAGGGCCTCTTCTCCTGTCGTTAGGCGGGCGGGCGGCGCGCTCTCCGGCTCTCGGCTCCGGGCGCTTTCCTTCTTCTCCTCGATGGCGGCTGACTCCTCCGTCGCCGCGCTGGTCCGCTTGCTTTCTCGGGGGGGACGGGGCGGTGTGGTGGTGGTGCGAGGGGAGCCCCTGCCGCCAGCTGCGCGAGGGTAATAAAGGCGCGGCCGCGCACGCAGGATGGGAGGGGGTGGCCCGCGGGCTCTCTCCGAACTCCAAACTCCAAGGCGATTACGGCTACTCTAATCTCCTTTTCCGAGCCGACGGCCCATCCATTCGCGGTCGCCTTCGGCGAAGAGCTGGAGCCGGCAGGCAACTCGCGGCGGGCTGCCTGGCTGGCCCGTCCCTCGTCCGCACGACACGTATGGTTTCGATGGCTGCGTACGCCGGCCGGTTGCTTGCGGTTAGTGGTTAGGCACGGGACAAGGGTGATTTTCTTTTTTGTTCGACGAGCTTATCTTTTTTTACTAGGATTTATTATTTACTGCCTCCCTCGGTGTACAAATGCGTATTTTTCTCCGTGTTCTTAAAACTCCCGCGCTGCCTGAGACGCGTGCTTGTTCTCCAAGGAAAATCGTTATCGTCACGTGTTCAATAGTAAGTGTTTCTATTTTTGGGCATGGGAAAAGTGAAACGCTCGACGGCACGGGTCTAGACATTCCCGGTTTGACTGGACGATGACCGTGTGTGGAGGGGTACGTAAGCTAGTAGGATGCGGGGAGGACGACCAACCCGTATGTAGGAGGAGGTGGAGACGAGAAAGCAACTAGGAAGCGGACCCAATAAAAATGGTCAATACGATCGCACAAAAAAAAGCTGCCATCCTCTAATAATTTGTGACGAAAACAAATGGAGCGCCCCGTTTTATAGCGTTATTTCGCGGTGGTTGCTGCGCATGGGTCGCGCGGACTCCGTCCATGGTGCCCTTTGACTTCAGGGCCCGTGGAGGCATGGCACCACGAAGGCGCGTGGCTACAAACCGCCAAACCATAGGATAAGAAGACTTGCTTGTGGAGAAAAGAGTCTCCTTTGATTCGCAGCTGTTGAACGGTCGATGATTCTGTGTGAAACAGGTGAGCGGTTTCCCAGGGAAGAAGGGTACTCGGAGTACCGACAGGTTCTATCCGCACAGTGACCTGGATTTGACTTGTTTTGTTCTCTAGCTAGGGCAGCGCTGAATCTTCTAAGGAATGTCTGGAGTACTTTTTCGTGTATTTTTTCCTTCGAAAAATCACTGCAACAGGAACGGCAGAGAAGAAACTTCGTTCTGCCTTTCAAAAAAAGAAAAAGAGAGAAGAAACTTCGTCCTGTGCAGGTGTGCTAGAGCCCAAGGTCAAACATCGTTTAAGACTCGTTTTGTTTTGAACGAGCATGCTGCAGAAGAGAGAGGTGTCTGAAATCGAAACGTATGAGGCGTTTCGTAGCAGTCGAGCATAAAATTCACATGTGGGTGTACTCGTACATTCCCCGGCTACAAATTCGAAGTCAAGCCTCCTGCTATGGGATGACGCAGATACGCTCCACCTGGCCGAGTAGGACTGGTACATGCCCACAGTCGGAGCAGCATGCACTGGCGCATGGCGCATGCAGTGACGTCGCCGTGGCACACATGTACTAGGTGGCGCCCATGCGGCGGGACACCACCCACCTGTTCGTCCACCGGCGCGCGCTCGGCGCCGTGACGGTGGCAGGCGCCGAGGACGGCCGGGGGCCTTGTCCTGGTTCTTCCCGTTTCGGAACGTGGCTGGCTTCCATTCCCGATGCCGGCCGCCTGGGCTCGTCGCGGCTCCGCCCTCCGTCAGGTCAGCACTCCCCAAGTCCCCAGGCATGCTCAATCTGCTCTACATCGCCATAGGAAGTAGTTTTTTTTTTTTTGGCAATCCAGATTCGGGAGTGCTTCATCTAGTTTGTACCTGCCAAAACCACCTACTGTTGCCTGCCTCATGTATGTTGGCCCGGTCCATGGCAGTCCTGGCTCTGTCTGCTCCCCTGTCTGCTCTGCCAGGCTCACCAAACACGCAGTACACAAGGTGGCGCACTACTGTCAGCAGTGGCCGTACGATGAGAATGGTTGGTATATCTGTACTGTATCGGCTCGGTACGTACACTCCAACTACCAAGTACAAGTACCACTTGAACCTGTCAAACCCACTACTAACAGCTTGTTTCCGAAAGATCCTGCTTTCTGTCTGTGCTTTGCCTTTGCCGTTCGACTGGTGGCCAGGTATCTCGTGAGCTGCTCAAGGGTCAATCAGCAAGTGCGTTAGGCCAAGAGTGCCCAAGGCGGCGCCGTTCGTGCCGCCGCGCCGCATGGCCGAATCGCGCTGCGTCACGCTGCTTGAGCGTCAGATCGACTGGAACGGGCCACGCACAAATCGCCGTCCTGAGGCACGCCGATTTGTATCAAGGAAAAAAAGAGAAAGCCAGTAACAAATCTCAGGCTGCACGTTTGTGGATTAGCTTTTTTTAAAAAAGAAATTACCAGTACCAAATCTCAGGTTGCACGTTCGTGCTTGGAATCGACGAGGTTTCGTGGAGCGTACCGGGACCATCTCCGGCCTGAAGCATTGCGATCTCGAGACGCCAGTGCCTTTGGAGAGGGCGCGCGGTCACGGGAAGGGCCAAGAGCTTCAGAGAAAGGGAACGGCGCGTGAAGCTTCGCTGCAGCATCCCGTGGCGCGAGTAGTGGGCGGAAAGTAGTGGCCCGGCCCGCCCAAGCACCGTCGTCGTACACCCGTCGTCAGCGGGAGCACGCGCCAGCAGCACTTGTCCATCCCGGGCTTCCGACCGACGACGGCAGGATCTAAGCGGCCGGCCGACCAACGGGCCGGGGCCCGGCCGTTTCGGAGTCGCACGACGCCCGTGCGCACCGCACCGCCCTGCCCACGCGAAAGATCGGCAGAAGCGCACGTGAACTTGGGCGCCTCGTCTCGCCGCGAGCGCACCTGCGGGCGTCGCGGTTCTCCGGAGCGCCGCCACGCGGGGCGCCAGGTGGCCGCGGGGCTCCTGCTCGCGCCGGGACGGGAGCGCCGTCTCTGTCGGGGCACTTGCCGCCCGCGGGGGCCGGGAAGCCGAGAGCGCGCGGCGGCGTTTGGTCGCGTCGCGTGGTCCTCGAGCGGCGGGATCCGTCCCTGCCGCGTCGCTCTCGGATGTCAACCCAACCGGCGGCCGACGTCGCCGGCCTGCAAAATCTGGAGGGGGTACGGGGAGGAGAGGTGGCGCCCATGCAGAGACCGGCGGCCGGAGCACAGCACACCTGCTCGAGTCCGTCGACCTGCGCTGCACACGCTCCGGAACGTGGCGGGCAGGAGGCGTGTGCACCGGCGACGTCGTGCCAGGACTGCCAGCCGTCTGCCGCGCGGCGCTAGCTTCCGCAGCTGGTCGGTCGTGCTGGTCTTCTCCTAGAGCGCACGTTTCTCACCCAAGCTTATCTGCACGTACACACGCATCAGTCTTCGCGGAAAATCTCTCTTGATTGCGAGGGAGCACGGGATCCTTTTATTTTAGGCAAGGAGCACGGGATCTTGCTGTTGCATTTCTGTTCGTCTATGGACCATGGAGTGATTCATCTCTCCCATGGGACTAGGATGATTCCTCGCGCGCAGCAAATTTGGCTGTGAGATTTATTTAACTCCAGCGTAGGCTTTTAACTTCTTTAGATTCGGAGTGTGCAAGTCAGTTTAACCATTCAACTGAAGGTATATTATGGTATCATATCGATCAGTTAATAGAATCACAATCACAGTGTTAAGTTGATACAACTCTTGGAAAAATAATATATACGAAAATTTAAGGTTCGAAGGTTGACAAGGTATGTTACGGCATCATATCGATATCGGACAGTTAATAGAATTACAGTGCTAAACCAATATAACTCTTGGAAAAAATAATATATATGAAGATCTGTCAGCTAGATTATAGAATTGAATATGAAGATCTGTCAGCTAGATTATAGAATTGAAGTACATCGAGCTGATGCCCAATGGCCGATGCGATCAGGCAAATAGAATCAACAAACTGAGATCACCGAACAAATAAATGGTCATGAATAGGACCAACAAACTGATAACAATTAATCTAGCGTCACCACCAGTCAGATTGGATCTAAATGAGACAATGCTGGCAGTCCGACGGTAGATTTAAAAGTCACTGGCCGATGAATCTAAATGTGATGAGATAAAAGTTCGGTAACAGCTCAGCAAAGTTCCAGAAAAGAAACTATGGGCAAATGAGAACTAATCTGATGCTTTCATTAATAAAATCAATTTTTTACTAGCAGCTAAAAAAATTCAATAGATATAAACCGATAGATCTAAATAAGGTCAAGATAACTGTGATTCTATCAGATCTAGCAAGAGCTCGAACGATACAACCTTACAAGATATAATAGGAATCGATAACGGGTAGATGAACCGGCCGAAATACAGCAATGCGCCGATAATCAAAACCTAGAGCACCTAACAATAGCGATGCTTGCAAGCAAACCGGAGGTCCAGGTGATGTAGCTCTGTTTACCGAAGAAGACACTAAGTAGCTACATTACTCTTACTTCTAGAATTTGGCATTGAGCCAAGAAGAAAATTGTATTGATGTATTAATTGCAAGATATCATTTTATAATAGCTGTGGGTATATATTTATAACCTTAGCTAAAGATTCCTAGTTGAGTAGTACAAAGACTTGCCTAATAATAAATATCTAATATAAACTAAAGAAAAATACTAAGATACATGGATCCTAATTTTTCTTATGCAGAGATCTTGCTAATAAAGCTTCTTACATAGTGAGCTGAGCATAGCTTAGATAGTTATTGTATTTCTTGTGGCAGAATTACCACCTCCGCTCAAGTCTCTCACATTTTTTTGATTAATTTCTGCAATAAACGCTATTATTTAATGGTACTCCAGAGTACAGAATCCTTCTTTGGTCCCGGTTGGGAAACAGTTTTAGTCCCGGTTTCCCAACCAGGACTGCCTATCCGAGACTAATGTGTTTAGCCTTTTGTCCCGGCGGCTATTCAACCATGACTAATATAAGTTTTCAGAAACAAAAAAAATTAGCTCGTCGGCTCCCGCGCATGGGCCAGCTTCTCCAAATTCAAAAATTTCTCCAAAATTACAATCACAAATCAATCATTCACAAAATCAATAACAACCACAGACGAATCATTCACAAATCAATCCCGACCACGTATACATATTTTTAAAAAAATAAAAAAAATAATCTCACCAGCGTCCGTGCCCGCCGGGGCCAAGTCGAGGCTGCCCCCTCCAGGGCCTGGCCGAGCCGCCGCCCATCGGGGCCAGGCCGAGCGGGGTCTGGCCGTGCCGCCCGCCCCTGGCCCCGCCAGGCCTGGCCGCGCCACCGCCCGCCGGGGTCATGTCGAGCTGCCCCTGGCCGCGCCGCCCGCTGGAGCTGGCCAAGTCGGCCGCGCCGGGGCACCGGCCGCTTGATTGCTGTGCTCGTGGCTCGTGGGAGATAAGGAGAGCAGGCAGAGGAGATGAGAGGAGAAGGGTGGAGAGTTGCAGCAGGAAGATGAGGAGGAGGGAGAGAGAGAGGTAGTTAGACTTTCGGAGGATGAAATAAAAAATGCAACATATCAGGTGCAAACCAGACTGTCCGTGCAAATCCGTGCAAACCAACTAACAAAAGTCGTAAAAAATTCTCAAAAAAATTATGTATATACTTCATAGACTACTCTACCACTATATAAAATTTCAAGTTCAGATTCATCATATGTTAAGAGATAAAAAAAGAAAAACATATAGTGGTAAGGAAGGCTATGAAGTATATACATAATTTTTTTGAGAATTTTTTGCGAGTTTTGTTAGTTGGTTTGCACGGGTTTGCACGGACAGCCTGGTTTGCACCTGATATGTTGCCAATAAAGAAAGGATAGTATATTAGGAGCTCGTGAAAAACCTTCGATCCCGGCTGTTGATTTCATTCAGGACTAAAAGAGTTATTTTAGTCTCGGTCCGGAGCCATAGCCAGAACTAATGCGTATCGCAGCTTTTAGTTCCGGTTGGTGGCTTCGACCGGGACTACTAAAATTAGTCCTGGTTGAAGTCACCAACTAGGACTCAATGGCTCCTATCTTCTACGAAGGGAGCCTCCTATCTGCTAGGAAGGAACTAACTGTTGGATTCGGAGACTAATGCCAACATTAGTTCCGGCCTAACAACGATGGGGACTAATGTTAAAGATGAAACGCTTGTTCTATTCTAATGCTCCGTCTAAAAAAAAATACAACTCTCACTTCTCGAAGAGTCAAATAATTTCAAATTTAACCAAATTTATATAGAAAATTATTAGCATTTATATCATCAGATAGATTTAGTATAAAAATATATTACACGATTAATCTTATAATACTTATTTTGTAACATAAATATTAATACTATTTTATATAATTTTTTTAAATTTAAAATTGTTTTACTCCTTGGAAAATCAGAGTTTGAAATCAGAGTTGCATTCTTTTGTGGCCGGAGGAAGTAGATGATATGTCTTTGAGTTTGTCAAAATAGAAGACATATACGATGACTTCATCAATTTATACTCTCTTGCAGATACATATAGGAGATTAGGAGTTGATATGCGTGCATACCTTTACAAGGCGAGTGTGGGTTCGTTTGAGATAATACTATATTTTGTGGAAAGATGCCTTCTCAGAACGTGGTTATTGGCGATAGCAGTTTAGAGTACTACCTTTATCTAGGAGTACCCGTTAAAACCAACTGTTTGGCCGTGCTGCTGCAACCTGAAAGTGCGTCAAGCTTGTCCTGCTCAAGGGCGACTTTCGCAATTTGGGCGCACTGGTGCATTGACGTCACCGGCAGTGACGTACGAGACCAGCTCGGAGAAAGCGACACACTGTGGTTCGGCACAACTTCCTGTGCATTGGCAGTGCGTCAGGAGGATGGATAGCAACAGCCAGCACGATCCGTGGCCGGCGTAAGTGCTCTTCCAGCAACGCCGGCGAGAAATCGGTGGCCGCACTCGCGTCACCACCGGCCGGGGACCCCATGCGGCGGCTCGGCTGGGCCCGTCGCCCGCACCGGCACCCCACGTCTGCGTCGCGGTGGTGGGTTCGTTGCCTCTGGTCTGTGGAGCTGTCCCGTCGTCTCCTTTCCGCGGCGCTTCCGGTCCTGCCGCGCGGCTCCGATCCGCCGGGGGCAGGTGAGCAGGTGAGGGCAGGTGCCTTCGTCGGTCGGAGAGCCATCGCCGTCGGGGCACTCACTTGTCGCGTGGAGGCCGCGCTCCAGAGTCCAGAGCCACTTTTGGCTGTACAACGTCCTCGAGCACGACGGGCAGCGCCAGGTGTCCCCGGCCAGAAACGGCCGGCAGCGGCTGTGCAGCCACCTGTCCCAACGGCGTCCTGTGATCCTGGAAAGAGCCGAGGGCGACAGCGACATGTCCGACCTGACCCTGGTGCCGGATTCGGCCGGGACGGCACGCCCAGAAATGGTTCGGGACACGCGTACGACGCCACGGCGAAAGGCGCGCACGCGGCGGACGCACCAGCGGCGCGGTCCCCGGAGCATCCGCGCCGCGCGGGGTCGCCGACCGCTGTGCTTGCTTGCCCGTCCAGCACGGCCGCACTGGACGTCGCGTCTCGACCGCGGCCTGCGTCGCGTGCCGACCGCCGAGGCGCGGGTGGTTGGGGCCAGGTCGCCGAAGAAGAGCCGTTGCTGTCGGGACACTTGGCACGGCCGGGTGGATCGACGCGACCTCAAGAGCCGGCGAGATGCCATTTGGTTGCGGCCTGGGTCCTCGGCGACCGGATCCGCCCAGGTGTCCGCGAGGGTCCTAGGAGCGCTCGTCGGCAGCGGCGAGAGCTGCCAGATGTCCCGCCTGCGCCGTCGCCGTCGGAAAGCAGGGATCGCGATGAGGTTGTCTAGTCTAGGCGCCGAAACCTCCTTAAATTCGAGACGTGTCAGTGTCAGAGGTAAGACCAATCTGACCCCTGAAGCTAGCAGTAGCAACAATCTCGCGAGTCCTGGACCCTGTTCGGATCCAACCGTAAAAGGGCAAAAGGGAAAATAGTTGCCGTTTTTTTCCGTTTACACCCGAACACCACCCGTTGAAAGGGAAAGAGCGAGACGAGGTAGCAAAATAGCAAATTCCGACGCCGCCGCCCGACCCCGCGCCTTGGCCTCCGCCCCCCGCCCGGCCTCCGCCCCCTCCGCCCGCCCCCCCCCCCCGCCCCCGCCGCCCGGCCTCCGCCCCCGCCGTCCGCCGCCCGGCCTCCGCCGCCTCCGCCCCCCGCCCCTGCCGCCCGGCCTCCGCCCCCACCGCCCGGCCTCCGCCCCCGAATCCCCCAATCTCGCGCGGGGTCGGGCGGCGGGCGCCGGAGGCCAAGGCGCGGGGTCGGGCGGCGGGGCGGGCGGAGGCCGGGCGGCGGGGGGGGGGGGGGGCGGAGGCCGGGCGGCGGACGGCGGGGGCGGAGGCCGAGGCGCGGAGGCCGGGCGGCGGACGGCGGGGGCGGAGGCCGAGACATCAAAAGGGCAAATTTTTTTGCTGGAGGATCCGAACACATCTAAGGGCAAAATTTTTGCCACTTTTAGCAAATGGCAAAAATTTTGCCCTTTTGCTCTTTTGCTATATGGATCCGAACAGCACCCTAGTCAAAAAAAGAAGAAGAAAAATCTCGTGAGTCTCCAATGTAAAACACAGCTTACGTCCAGTGAGCAAACAATAACTTCTGAAACGTACATGCTCTCAGATGCAATTGCAGAATCACGGGCATGGAAAGGATAAGGGTCAGTATTATCAACTGGAAGAACCATTCTTCCCAGCAACCAATCTGCACCGGTCTCCAGGCACCCACAAACGTTCTGCTCGCCAGGTCTATCAGGTAACCATGCATCCAACACTCCAGCAGAGCTCCATGGAATATGTGAGAGGATCCGCATTGGTTTATGAACATGCATCAGTTTACCATCTCTTACATTTATCAAATAGGCAAAAGGTATCGCATTCGTGAGCTGCGCACTGATGCAATACAGGCTCATCACTGAACATGTATGGTAAACACAAATAGAATATATATGAAGCAACCTTTTTCGCAGGCAACTGCTGTGTCAGTAAAGGTCACAGACAGCTTCTGTCAAAAGCTCAGAAGCGCAGGCAGTTGGACTAAGGTGGAAATGCCCCACTGTAACGGTCACAAATTGTATGAACAAAATCGCCTCAACAGATAACTATGTGCCGGAGATTCCGCCTGTACACTGAAACATGCGAAAGCACCGTCAGAACAAAGATAAAAGGTGTTTTGCTACATTCGTTGATGCAGTTTTGTGGGTTGTAGTACATAACCATTTTTTCTTGTATGATATGTTAGTGTACCATCATTTAGCACATAATGAGTCCCCTTTTTTGCAATGCATCAAACGACATGAAGTAGAAAAGGTAGCATTACTGCACTAGTATCACATTCCAGCTTTTAAGGCTATGCCAATAAAAGGGGAAAATCCAAGCCCGATGGAAGAAGAGAATCACCAAAGACAAAGACAAATATAGAAATTGTGAATCAGTACAGTGTAGATTTATTCTATTCCGGAGACAATTTTTAAAATCTCAGGCATTAGTTAATATAGGAAGCATGTACTTCTCACAAAACCACAGGAAGAGAAGGAAATTGCCCATGAAATACGATGACAGTTCCTTGTGAAAGATTTGTTACCAAGAGAGCTTTACCTAGCCAAATAATGAACAGGCAGACTGTGTGACATTATTTCCATCGTAAGACATGAGCATGCTTACTAACCAATCTCTGACATAAACTTTAACAAGGCACAAGGAATGGGTATGTTTCAGAGCATCACTTAGTTGATGACCCAAGTATGTTGCACTGATGTCAAGGTTGCTTAGACCGAATCGAGCTGCTAAGATGATTTTATTCTCTCAGACTTCAAAATGTAAGTAGTTGCTAGTATAGACTCCTAAATGATCCATAGCAAATACTTCACCATTAATGAAGTATCCATGGTCTGTATTACTTATGAGAATTACAAATAAGAAAAAATCAACTAATCCCCTAGGGAACATGGATTAGCTAGCCACTGTCAGTACAGTATGCTACAATCTATCTTTAGCGCCTTCTGTAGTCTGTGTGATTGGATCCGAATCATTATAATTAAATAAAATTCAAATAAAATCCAAGAGATTACTAGATCAATTCCCCTCATCCACAAATCCCTTTATGGTATTGTTGATCAAAAAGTTTTTCTTAGATGCAGATTATAAGTACCATAATATCATATAAGCAGAAGAAAAAAGGCATAAAAAGAAATACTTGTAGCAGAGGTTGACAAAGGACAACTACCTGTATTCCAGTTTGGACCCTTGATTTCTGTACCATAATATCACCTTTTTATTTTTGTCAGTAAGAATGAGAATGCCCCGCTTTTACTCTATCTTGAGGGCAAAATACTCTCACACTTCAGAGATGTTACGTTAGCACCTACTTATCCAGGAATGGCATGCGCAATACTATCTCTACACTCAGTTGCTGGTACACAATAGTTAATCTAGGGAGAGACTTTTCTTCATCGTCTCATAAACAAGATAGGTAATACTTGCAGCTGGCACCACTTTAAGAAGATTTGGTACAAGCCCTTTGTAAAATCCAGAAAATCCTTCACGCTGTAATGTTCTCCGAAAACAATCAGTCATTCCTCTATATCGATCCTCTGAATTGGCTGGCTGAGCTTGTATTCTGTAAGTACCATTAATGAAAAGAATGCGTGTATGGGCATGTGTGAGGGACAGAGCTCCAAGGTTGTACAAGTGTACATTTCAATCAAGAAAATCTACTGCTCACCTTGTTCTGATGACTTGTAAAGGGTAAACACATGTTGCCCCTAGAGCTCCAGAGACTGTTCCACAGCCCAACTGTACTAAAGGGCCAGGATCTACATCATAAAATCATGATTTAGTGACAACAATTGAGAAGTAAAAGGGCTGAAGTGTGAACAGATTCTGGTAGAAGTGTACCGCTGTCCTTGAGGATATATGTCTTCGACATTTCTTTCAGTGTCTCATAAACAGTAAGATCAATTCCAGCATAAGGGACCATGCCAAGCAATGATGGAACAAGGCCTCTGTAGAACGCTCGGGGACCTTCATGTATCCATATATCCCTTGATAGTGCACCAAGGCTAGGAATCCTGCCTCGTTCATAAGTCTGTAGACGAGTCTTCACTAAATCAATGGGATAAATCGCTGTCTGGGCAACAGCACCAGCCAACCCACCAGCCATGAGACGTCCAGAGGTACCAATGTCACTCTTATCTTCTCCTTTACTTTTCATTATGTATTCTTTAAGCATTTCATAGGTGTAGAACCTTATAGCACTTTCTGGAGCAACTTTTACCACATTCAATCCATTCCCTCTGAAAAAACCCACTAGACCGCCCTCTCGCCATATACTCTTAACTGCATGTGCAACTGTAGTACGGTTTGTTTGCACTTGCATATTGACTTTGAGGCGATCAAGAGGTGCGGTTGCAGTACGAGATGCTGCACCAGCAATGCCTCCTGCAATCAGATATTTGCTTGCACTCACATGTTTCCTTATTCCTTCTGGTATAGCAGCCTGCTCACCTATATCTACAAGGCAGACTCTTTCCCAGTGATGATAAATGTTTTCAATGGTCACTTCGTGAGGGTAAAGCAAAAGAAAATCTCTCCATTCCTCAAAAGTAATAATACCATCATTGTCCTTATCCACATGCTCAACGAATCTTGCAAGCTCTTCATCACCAATTTCAATACCTGCAAACATTGATCTGATATTACTTATAAGACATATCACAAAGACTAGATTTGTCAGCCAATTCCTTGGAACACAGCTATTTACATTTCCTAGCAAGCACGCTGTAGTTTTCAAAGTTAAAACGAACTTCAGATACAAGGAACTATTTCCTATTTTCGAAATGGTGAATGCGACAGTTAGGCCCACATATGCTAGCCATATATACACAACTTACACATGACCCTTCTGGCTATTTTATGACTCTGGTGACAATCCAATACGCATGAATAAACACAAATTAAGATATAGAAACTGGTTAAAAATTTTGAAATGGTGAAAACCATAGTAATACGCTTTATGATCCAACAGTAGAGGATATGTTGTGGTATTTATATTAACTGATTACTAGGTTGAAAATAAAAACCACTGAATTTGAGACATCGTGTTGGAAAATACAAACTAAGTCAAAACTCAACTCCACCTAGGTTAAACACTTCAATATATGCGTTTTTCCTAAGTGAATGCTCCAAGATCCAGTGGTATTCCTCAGCAGCAAGACAATAACATAAGCCCCATTATCTTGAATAATTTAGAGCAGGTTCCAATCATGATGTTGCAAAATCGACCAGTTTCATTCTGTTAATTTTGGAGTAAGGCATACATGCTGGTAGCGTGGCACACTACATGACTATTCACGGTGTAACCAATGACAGTTTGCATTCAAGTCTTTTGCTCCATTTCCAAGATCAGAATGTTACCGCACAATTTAGGGAAGAATTAGATTGGCTCAACTAGTTGACAACCACGAACAGTCGAACAGATCATGTGCATCTGTTTGATATGTATAAAAGTATAGTTTAACTTCAGAACATAAGAAAGGCCTTATATTTACTTATTTAGAGAAAGCACAAAGTGATATAAAGCACCATATGCATCGTTCACATCAACTTTAGTGATATGTGCGTGCGTATTTATGTTCCAGATCTCAATGAAAAAGTTTGTAGAGGAAGGCTCAATGTTTATGCTAACTCTATTCATGAAGCAGGCATTGCATCATGCTTTCACTTTCCAAGGGAGATGATTTGGCTTCCACCACTAGCAAAAAACAAAACTGAACTAAGTTAATCATAGCCGCCAGATACATTTCTCATGGCAAAAATGGACTATCTTTCTCAGAGCTAACGTAAAAAGAGAACATAATAACTAATTTCAACGTTAGGAAACATTGAACTTATCCACTTTGATACTAACGGCCAGAGTTGAGTACTAAGTACTAACACAACTGGGTAATCTATTTGCTTCAAAAAAGAAACTATCACCATACAGCATGTCTCCATCAATACTTTGTGCTGCATCCTGATCATTGAAAAAGGATACCCAAATTATGGAAAGACATCATCTTGATTTACTATTCTAAGGAGGCCCATAGCCCCAATAGAAGTCTAGAACCATCACAAAAGCCGAGTGACTGTTCTCACCAAAAGTAAAGTACCACCTTACTTGATGTGTCCATCAATATACCACATTGCATCTTCTTTTGCCGAATTTAAATTTGGGTGCCTAGATTAGGGATACTGCAGGACAAGCATGTATTGGTCTGTTGGATTATGATTTAGGAATCTCAAGTGTGGACGATTTAGCTTCCACAGCTATGTTTATCGCAGTTGCCAGCTACGTTTCTCATGACATCTATAGGAACTATCGAATTTGCAGAACCTCTTTCGACATCATCGTTAGAAAATCGAGGAAGTCAGTGGAGGCAGTAAGGAGGGCAGGAGGCGTCGGCATTGCGTTTACCAGCCTTGACGAGCGCGTGCCAGAGCTCCTCGGGCAGGATGCAGCCGTTGTGCTCGACGTCGATGGCCTGGAAGATGCGGTAGAGCTCGAGCTCCTTGTCATCCATGTACCTTCGGAAGTCGTCGTACCCGACCCGTCCGTCGCGGTCCCGGTCGCAGGCGCGGAGCAGCGCGCGCGCGTAGTCCTCGGCCCCGGCCCCCGGCCCCGCGTCCCCCTCGGGGACGGGGACGCGCAGCGCCGCGAGGCCGGCCATGATCTGCGCGTGGTCGAGGTGGCCCCGCCCCGCGGCGTCGAAGAAGGCGAAGACGGCGCGGATCCGCGCCTCCCGCTCCGCCTCCGTCTCCCGCAGCGCCAGCCGCACGTGCTCCATCGTCGCCGCCGCCCGCGCGGGGCCCCCGCACCCTCCCGCCGCCCCCCTCGGCTGAGGCGCGGCGGCCGCGGGTGCTGCCGCAGCCGCCGGGAGGGGCTCCACCGCCTGGACCGCCGCGCCGGACATGGCGGAGGCGGGCGGGAGGCAGAGGACGGAGGCGCAGCGGAGCAGGCAGGATGGCGACGGGCCGGCGGCGATCGAGGCGCGCAGATTTGGATTGGAAGGGTGGTTAGCTTCCTCTGGTTTGCTTCGTGGAGCCGGCGGCCTCCTCCCCCCTCCGCCCTCCCTCCCGAGGGAATCGAATATCCGCGGCGCTAACACGATCGCGATGCCGCGGGCTCAAAAGCGTCGCTAAAGCTTAACCGCCTCCGCCTCCGAGATGCTGCTGCTTCGCGAGCTCAGCTGAACAGCCAGCACCGACCGAGCGCGGCTGCCTACCCTTTTCCTTTCCTTGCCGCGCCACGTAATCTGGACACCCTTCTGATTTCATGGCGCTGGCGACGGATGAGATGGGGATGGAGACATCCGAGACAGCGACGGTCAACACGTGCCCGTGCTCTCGCGCTGAGTGGTTGCAACCGCCACCTCCACGCAGCAGAGGAACGCTCCAAGCGAAATCGCCGGAGCCAGGAGCTGAGAAAGAAAGAGCAGGAGTGGAGCGAGCTGCTTCTAGCTAGCTCCGATCAGCAAGCCTGCCAAAAGTCAAACACGAGAGAGAGGTCAAAAGGGGGTTGAGAAGCTGCCCCTGCGTCGTCTAGTTTCTAGAGCGTGGCGACCCGTCAAAGACGACGGTAGTGTCACGCTCGGGCTAAAGGGCGTCAGAAAATGGTAAGATCGTGGGCGAATACGATGGATGGCGTCGACAAGAGGATGCAGGAGAAGGCGACGGCCGGCTGGCGGGCTGGCGGCGGAAAGCGAGCGAGTGGGAGGAGGACGAGCTCGGGTCTTCACGATGGGATCCCGAGTCCTGGCGGAACCATGGGCAGGGAAGGGAATGTGCCGAGAATGTGCTCTTCTGAGTCTTCTCTGCTTGTTGGAAAGGCCTCGTAGAGTTTCTTCGCTTTCCTGGCAGGCTGGCCTGCCACTGCCGTGCAGGCCCCACTGGCCAGCGAGTCCTGAAAGGCCAGAGGTTTGCTTCTTTTTTTTTTTTAGAAGAAGAAGGGTTGGATTTCATTATCATAGAATTTTTACATCCATCCCCTTAAACAGGACACCCTGACAAAAGAAAGAATTACATAAAAGTCCAAAGCAGGAGCGCCGTCTCCACCGCCGCCGCCGACTGTCTCTGCCGCAGGCCGAGCCTTCTCCATCTCCCGCAATGAAGAAGAATCCAGGATGAAACTCACGGCCGGAACCTGAATTGACGAAAAGATCTTCAAAGCCCATCACTAGCACACTAGAAGCATGCTATTTATCCGTTGAACGTTCCGGGCGGTCCTTCCATTCACAAGCTCAGTCATGGGTCGCCTCACCGGCACCACCCAGTCGGCAAGCACCAAGCAGGCCAGAGGTTTGCTAAGCAAGCAGAACGTACGCTGCAACTGTCCCTAGCCAGCCCAATTACTCAGCGGGCTAAATTGACCTATAATGGGCTGCGCCGTCTTCTTTTCTCGTTTTGTTGCGTCCTCCTCGACAAAAAGTAGGAGAGAGTGAGCACCGCGCCTGTGACAAACACCACCGGCCTAAAAGGCTCGCTCAGTCATCTGTAGTGGGCCTAGGTTTGTACCTGAACCTTCACTAAGTATGGCCCGCAGATTGCCGCAGCATGCATTAACGTCTTTAGTTTTCAAAACACGCATGTTTACACAGATGCACGCACATAACTCTACACTAAAAGAACTTCTAGAGAATTGGCGAAAGTAAAATCCTAAAATAAATCAAAAAAATATGAACATCCGTCCGTGCCAAATCGAGAATTCGAATAATGATGGACAAGTTCCACCGCAAGAAAAACTTTCTTACCAGCTGAGCAACGCCCACGGTCAGCATTTTAACTGCAGAATCGTCGTGAACTCATGCATTAATAACGCACAAGTATTACAAGCAGTATATTACTACCACAATAATCAGCTGCATTGCAATAATACTGCATTTTGTGCACGTGTCCTTTTATTCCTCCAGATTCAGTATGCATGGATGATCACCTAAATATGGAGCCGCTAAGCGCTAATTTAGTATTATACTTGTGTAGTGTCCATGTCAGCTGCCTGCAACAATGACCTTCCTACCTACAACAACCATGAGTACATGTGATGATGCCGGCCCGGCCGCCGGTACGTAATGTGCAGTGTACACGTCGTCGTGCGCAATACGTACGTCCTCATGGAAAGGGAAAGGTTAGACTACAGCACTACACTGCGAGAGAGATCGAGCTCGCTCGAGCAATTAACTGAGTGATGCTCAGTTGGTTAGCTAATTAAGCTCTTGTCTGATCGGTCACAAAGCTCCGGCCGGCTGCATGTCATAGTGTGTATACTGCGTGGTACGTATATATAGCCGATGCATGCAGATCGACCGATCAACCACCAAACTACCAGAGAGACAAAACTGTTAATGCATATGCTGTACAAGCAGCCTATAGCCTACGGCACTGCGAGGTTATAAGATATCATATTAACGGACAGGATGCGGTGCTGTAGACTGCGTGATGAGTCAAGATACTGTATGTATCTCTTAAAAAAATAATGAAGCAGTAATAATATATATATATATATATATATATTCATCATAGATGTTTTAGTACGATCACATACTCCACGTACATACTCTTTGTTCGGTCAGATACGCTCTGCATCATGAGATACACATGTAGAAGTAGCTATAAGCGTGTGTAGAATGGATTTTCCTGCAGTAGGACGTATCTGACCCAACGAAAGGTATGTACAAGGTGTATGTGATCATACTAGACTATCTGTGATAATATATAGTTTAAGTATGTGACCATACATAGAGTACATGGATATACTTATTTTTATATACTAGTACTAATATATATATAATCATGATATATACCCCCTGCTTGTCCTTAGAAATATGACCTTTAGGATCTACTGTAATATAATTGGCTTTTCCGAAGGCTTGCATATTTAAGGACGGAGCAAGCAAAGTTTGAAATTATATCCTATTCCAAATATGAGAATCTTTTCGAATATACTAGACTAGTTGGAATTAGCCGGGTTGCACAAACGATTCGGTAACTAGGAAGATTTTTGCTGGCCCTTTTTGGATGGAAAGGGCCGGGAGAAGTATTAACCTTTGATCACCATATGTCACCTGCTCATGCACACCCAATTTGCTTAATGTGGTGCGTACACATATTTGAGGAGATATTAACGTTACTGCACTGGCTGGCTGGTTTAAATTTGACTTATGATAAAATTAATTAGAATAGCGCCATTATTATACTCTTCCCTCTTCTGTATAAACTCAGTAAAATTTAGATAGTCTGGATTAGGACAAACTAAAATGGCATTTTAATGGAAACGGAAGGAGTACCTGAAATGCAAATATTTTTAAGAAAAGAACCTTTTGACTCTTCCAAGTTCCAACTGCTAGACCGCTTACCATATATAGTGCTGACTGCTGAGTACGTACAACCGAACAATCCGAGTCACATCTACCTATATGCATAAATGTCGATGGTTACGCTCCTTAATTTGCGATCCCCGGACTTGATTGGCGGACGGGGAGCACGTACGGTGGCGTTACACGTGTACGCATGCAACAGCCAAGAGGGAGGATGTGTCGTGGTCAGGTGCATGGTCGTTGTCCACGGAGGAGACGCGCATGTCGTCGAGGGTGGATGGACGGAGCGAGGCATTGCCCTGACGCCGACCGTATACCACGCACGCTAGCTAGCTTTCATGGCGGCACGACGGCGGTGACCGGCCGGCCGATGATCCATCTCGAGCGAATTTAAGGGAACGGCGACGCCCGATTTATTAGGAACAAGTGCTTTCTGCATCATCATCATCCCTCCGATCTGATCCCTCGATCTCTCTTTCGTCCTCCTCGTCGTCTATGTCTTCTAGCTAGCTAGCTATCGAATTAAGGAAGGATCTTCCGATCCATAGCTGGTAGCTGCATCGCGTCGTCCATCCGTCGCTCTCACTCCATGCGGTCGGCGTCGTCGTCGATGGAACCGAGAAAACCGGCCGGCAGTAAGGACCTAGCTCATAATTCGCTAGCACATCGGATTCTGATCCCCCCCCCCCCCTCTCTGGTCTCAGTGACGGCCGGCCATCTACGCTTTGACAAGCGACAAGGACTGACTAACCGTGTGCTTAGTTTAGTGCAATGTAACGGCAGAATCATCCTTGATCACTGAACAACATGTGTACGCCTGTCACTCTGTCGTAGCCAGGCCGGTGACGTTTTCACGTCGTCCCATCTGAAAAACGGACAGCTGAGACTGAGATCGATCGGCCACCGCCCTCTTCTTGTCCGTGCGTGGACGCCTCCGTCCTCGATACTTCCGATGTGCCGCTCATCAGGTTCAACGATTCCATCGCTCGGCAAGCTAGCCTTGTTGTTTAGTGTTTACTTTATAAGCTACCCTAGTTTCATGGAGCTATGGAGAATTGATCATAAAAGGGAAAAAAAATTGCCCTGCACACACTGTTCATATTCTTTATATGCAACAGGCTGGAGACCGACCGTTTTAGAGCCTTTTGGGCTTCCCGCTGATGAGCAACATGGTCCCGTCAGTCAGGCCATTTTTGGGCCCTGCGTGCGTGTTTGCTGCCTGCACGCAGCGGGTGCTTGCGAACCATATTCGATCTGTGGATTATAGACTGAGCACAATTCCAACCCTTCAATATCATTAACGAGGCTGATTTTTGTTAATCACTTTTCGCACATTGTTAGATGATGTGTGGTTCACTTTGTACTTTTGTGTTGTGGCTGATTTTACTGTACTGTATAAAAATGCAAGGCCAATTTACACAATAGCTCTACATGTGCAGATTTATTTACCTTTTTGTTGTCTACTCAGATGTCCATGTTCATGAAAATGGTGCTCAGGGGGCTGAGTTTGCATGAGTTTTTACTTGATGCTTGCTATTTAGCCCCTCAGCCCCACTATCACTAAGTCTCTATTTTTCTTTGTAATGTGTAATTATTCCTAAAAACACATATCAATTACAATGGCAGGAGTACAGAGACAGCAACAAGACCGTGTAACATCAGCTAACGCAGTCTCTGGTATTCTTATATGTTGATGCATTTTCATGTGGTGGGTTCTGAATTAGGCAATGGCACTTTTTAGGTTCAGGCAGCATACATTTTCATTAGGCAACTTCATTGAATATTCTAACATCTAAAGTATTTTTTACTGTAAATGTAGTATGTGGTTCTGAATTAGGCAATAATACTTTTAGCACAAGGCAAATTCATATGTTTCATTAGGCAACTTAATTGAATCTTTTTTTACAGCTAAAGTATTCTCTATTTTTTAAAATTTTTGTTCAAATGTGTGAAGGTTCGAAGAAACAGGGTGTGGACTCGACTGTTTTCTGATGTTTTTGATACAGTGGGGAGTGGAAAATAGAGAGCCCTAAAGAGGGGTGCACAATAAGGTGAGTCCATCTCTCTACTTTTTTCTTCGATTTTTCTATCTTTCTCTTTTGTTTCGAGTTGTATAATTGAAGCTCGGAACTAGAGAGTAAGATTTTTGATGCACGGAGATTTTGTTTATGAGAAAATCACATGTTTTGTTTATTACATTGGTGAGTGATGGGTGAATTTGTGATGTGAGAAGTTTGGATATCGTGGCTTAGTTAGGACGTTACATTTCATCCACATGCAGCAGTCTAGGCTACTGCTTTCACAGGAAATCTGAGAACTGAGCAGAGCATGAGTAGCAAAAGCAGTATACCACTTGAAACGGAGGGTGGACATAGGACTTCACATGATGCAAGTCAGCATCATATTCACTAATCTTATTTTTATCACTGTTTTACATTTGTCATGCCGTGAAAGTATTTCAAAGCTACAACTGCTTTTTCGTTGCTTTGGTTTAGGCACATTATTATTCTTGGTTAGGGAAAGTATTATTCTCACTTAGGCAAAGCAATATACTTAGAATGACAAATTATTATTATTCTTAGTCAGGTAAAGTTTCCAGCATCAACCACTAAACCTACCTATATGCCCATTGCTTCTTAATAAAAGGTTTCAGCCTCAAAAACACTTGGATTTTTGAGAGAAAAAAAAATTCCAGCTACTGAAAAAAGGCACTCCCCACTTGATATTGTTCTGCTCTATTGGAATTGTCTGCAATTGCCGTAATTTCTCTTCTCTGCTTCATGCCGATAGGGATAACATGAGCTCATCACCTCTTCTTTGAGTGTCTGTAGCAGTTGTTTTGCTACTGTACCATCAGCAGCGTCTGTCATCAGCTTGAGCAGGTAAGCAGCTCAGCAATCCAACAAGATTTCAGATGCCATTTTCATCGTTACATTGTTTAATCATGGCTTGCTTGATTTTGGCCTGTGAATTGTGAATTGAATAGTTGTTTAGTCTATTCAGTAGAATGAATTTTAGCTCATGTGCTTTTTGTTCATCTTATTTAACCTGTCGAGTAGATTTTATTGGTTTTTTCTGTAGACGCAGGCAGCTGCAGCTTGACTTTGTTTAGTGCAATTAAATAACAACGAATATCTTTCCATTCCATTGTTCATTAGACAATAACTTGGCTCTAAATTAGGCAATAATATAGAAGAAATTAGGCAATAACGTTGTCCTATATAGGCAGTAATGTTAGCTCCCAATAAAATTGTTTTATAGAGGCAATAATAATAGTTTCCAATAAGCAATAATATTATTCTATCTAGGCATAACAGTACACTTCATGATGCAATTTTGTTTGAATACCTCACAATTCATTTTTTTTATTGGTTGCCTTCAATAAATAGTTGACATAAAACTACCAACAATGCTAAGACAAGCAAATTCTTCAACCTACTAGTTAGGATTTTTTTTTGCCCTCCATTGCTTACATAGTAAAATATTCTCTGATTTTTGTCATTTTTTATCATTGCATTGCAGGTCACCAGAGTATTGCATATGAATGCATATTGGAAGGCATTTTGAGTAATTAGAAGCAAATATTTTAGCAGTTGGGGAGTACATATTTGAGTACATTTTGCAGTTCTGATTCAGATAGTTCTGCAATGAAAAATTGTAGGCACATAAATAGATAACTTTTGCAGGTTTGAAAACTGCGGTCTAAGACGCACGATGATGCACGACATTTATGTGTTGTTTTTTTTCCAGAGGGTTGATGCTGTCTGTTCTTGAAATGCCTGACTCTTTTTGTCGTTGAGTGATATTTGTGCTCTAAGATGCCTATTGATGTTGTTTATTATTTGTTGAAATCACATACCCTCTTATGAGTGATGCCTGATTAATGCTTTGTGTTGATTCTGAATTGCTTGGGTGAAAAAAAAATCAAATCTCCTAGGTAGTGAATTGATTGATGTTTATGATGTGTTTATGCTTCTAGCCAATTTAGAGCCCGTGGCGTGCCCAAGTAAGTGGATCTGGGGGGTTTTGCTTTCGGGACGCACGATCAAAGTTGGTTGGCGCTAAAAGGAGGGGAAGTCTGGAAGCGACAAAAGAGGGAGGTATTTTTTTTTCCAAAATAGTGCGACCGTAGGGAAGTATGTTTTTATGGCCGGATCTTTAAAAATATAGTTTCTACGAGTAGTGTCCAGCAGTTAATTAACTACGCTTGATAGTTTCTGGATTAGGATGGTCCTAATATAGAGATTTGAACTTCTCGACTTACGAGGTTCGTTCTTGTAGCTACACGATCTAGTCTTGGTCGGGATTTTTTATGTTCCCATGAGCTTTATTTTGTGGTACAAGCCCTCTTGCGACCATGTGTCAAAACCTCCTAGCTCCCATGGGATCTCTGGCACGATATTACCGCGCGCATGCGTGTGGGCACCAGTGCAAAACCTGCAGGCGAGGAAGGCGCTCGCGCACCACCTGGCCCGGCCCCGGCCTGACTTTTCCGGGCTCAGACCGAGGGCAGTTCCGATGGCCGAGGAGCCGAGGGAAGGTCTTGTGTTGTACTCTTGTCTCCAGTGTCGAGTGGGGGGCCGGAGGCGCGCGTCCGGAGCTCGCCTGATCCACACGCACGAGAAAGCTTACGGTTGGAGTTGATCCGAGCGATTAAAGCCAGCTTTATTGCGCTGTCCCCAGATTTGTCCTTGCGGCCTCCCCTTTCCAGGGTGAAGATAACAGGAAACCCACTGCTGCAACAAAGTTAAAAAAAAAAAAGAGGAAGACTGTTAGAAAGATCGCAAAGAAGTCGCTAGGGCAAGCCGTGCAGCTACGGCACAACTAACCACACATCCTACTACTAGCCCTTCTTTTCTTTTTTTTTCCCCTTTCACCAAACCACACTTTGATGCCCAGTTCAGATCTACTGATCCAGGCATAGGACGGCCGGCCGGGGCCGGCTTTCTAATCATGTGTAGATTAGACGAGCGGAAAGAGTAATTGCTAGTGTGAGATTGGAAAGTGCCCAACCACCTGGGCTCGTGTCAAGGCTGATGGTCTTTCTGACTCTGTTTCATGTAGCCATCTCTGCATCGACACATTAGGAGATCGTGGCAAGCGTGAGTCCAGCACTTCTTATAGCTCCAGGAACGGAGATGTCATTAATGTGAATGGCATAGACTGGCTGGCCTACAGTGTAAAGAAGACATGCACCAACGTTTTCCAAGCACAAGCACTAGTTTGTCAGAGATTTATCTATCCTATGATGCTGTAGCTTATCTGTGTTATTGGCCATTACTGTGAAACACAGGGAGCACATTCTCTACTACCATGCATGTCTCACGTCTGGACTACTGAAGGCATGCCTCATGAAGAAAAAAAAAAAAGGAAAAACGAACAGCTTCCGATACCTCGCTAAGGTCCATGATTTTGCCGGAAATGATTTCTGGAGCCCAGCTTAGTCATATATGGTCCCAGAAAGAACTTATCCCTCTGTCCGCTACATCAGACAGGACCAAACAAACTTTTCTAACGTGAATGATGAGATGAAAGGGGAAACAAAGATTCAAAACCGAGATATCTGGCTGAAAGCGTGCAAGAGCTTCATTCAAATGCAATACCCTTTAATTGCAACATTACTACATCCTCTATTCTTCTGACTCATGTGCCAGCATCTTAAAGGTACCTTTGCACAGTGCGTGAGAAAGGGCGTACGTACCTGAGACAGTGTCAGAAGACAAGATCTCACCGAAGCTTCTTATGATCCAGCAAGAAGTGACCGACTGCCACATGCCTGTGGAGCCAAAACCGTAGATGTACTGCAGGTACCTGTTTCCCATTAATTGAGTGGACAAGGGCAACGAACTTCCATCAATTCGATTCACTTTTTATTTTACACTGATTAACTGATGTAGCAAGGGGGGCAGTTGCTTGCAAGGTGAAATATGACCCAGCTCACCTATTTATTGCAGACCAACGCTTCAGTTTTGGCATCATAGGAAGGCCTAGTACCCCAATCATGCAAATGACTGTAAATACTACAAACGTGCCAAATGCAAATTCTTTTTCATTTTCGAAAAAAAGTATGCCTGCTAACGAGAGCATAGAATATTCCAAAGTGTGACTTCTTAACTTCTATAACTATGCATAAGTCAAAACCCATGAAGATGCGAAATTATACCTCCGAATGAAATGGCAACAGTTTTTCAGGAAAGCACTCAAACAGGAAAGTTGCGGGCTAGAGCAAACACAACATTCAAGTGTTTCAAGTGTGCAAAGCGGCAAACAGGCAATAAAACATTTTGGGCAAAGACTCCAGCTCCCTTTCGAAGAGCTCCAAAATCACTCAGAATGTATGGATATAGCAAAGGATCTAGACTTGTTATAAACAGTTGTCAACCTATGTTAGACTATAAACCTATGAGCGATTTCAGAAATTAACAAAAGACAGCCAAGTTCAAGTATTTCCTACAAATTCAAGCAACATGAATTCTTCAATGAAGAACAAGTGAAGTTATGTATATAAAGTCAAAGAGAACTAGTGCTCAATGGTATTCCTTTCTGCTGCTGAATTTCCATGTGAAAAATATTGCAAAAGCCAAATGTTAAAAATATTGTCAAATTCTCCACTGAGCAACAAGTTAAGACTATATTATAACAATTGTCCACAGTGTCAGCAAAAAACTCTAATATTTATTCATACTTCCATAGAACAAACATTGATCAACACCTAGCACACACCATCGTCATCACCAGCCTGTACCGGCAGCTACCTCAGACAAGCTTAAATGCCAACCAACTCCAAGCAATTCCAGAGCTAACATCCCAGGGCAACGGCAAACATGACAATTCTCTTACAGGTCTCACTGAAATCACTCTAAACACAATCTATACTCAACTTCAAGAACCATTCCTTTCAACATCCAATTGTATACTTATATTCAAGAGAACAAAACTGACTGATGCAACACGACAAGAGATTCCAAATGAAGCAAAAGAGATTTTAAGACACAATCTCGAAAAAATGCACAAAATATTGCACTACACAATTTTTCAACATAAGTCTTACCATATATGTTGTGCAGTTGTGTCCATGCGTCCAATGGCACTCAACCATATGATTGGCCCCAGTAGCTCTGGAAAAGGAGATGAAGTAAATCCAAAACAGGTGTACATTAACCCTACATAAACAACTAATAAACTATGGGAGACTGGATCAACTCAGGGTTGCCCCACAAATAAATGTGGCAGCCATGGGTGTAGGTGAGAGTGTTTATTACCACTGTACTAGCAGGGAAGGTGGTTATGCTCTACACACACAGTTCACCGACAGCCCACCCCAGCAGACACTATTGTGGACCCCCTTCAGTTGCCCCCCTGATTCCTCTCTTCCTCTTCCGCCCTAGTTTTATCCATTAACACACGCTTGGTATACTGCTGGTGACCCCAGCACCCCTGATCTCCAGCCAGCCTATGCCGCCTTCTATCATGATGATTGTTGAGTGAAAACTAGGTCAGACATACTATCCACCCCCTTCCTCTCTGACACGTACCTGGCTGCCTACGCAGCTAACCACATTTAACGCTCACTGCAGAAGCAAGTACAGGCTGGGCAGTTTATATTCACTCAACCCAGAGCGTTCCTCCCCCACACGGCCACAAACTTCAGTTCAGAGGAGCCCCAGCAGAGCTCATCTCTGCTTCCGGTGTCCTCCATGACAGAGAATCTCCACTCCAGGAAAATGGTACAGCCAAAGAAGTTTCGTGGAGTCCGGCAGCGCCACTGGGGCTCCTGGGTCTCCGAGATCAGGCATCCCCTCCTGTAAGTCCATTCCCTCCCACTAATTTTCAGTGAAGAACATAAACTGGTGATGCAACCATAATTCTGAGTTGCAATGTGTACATTTTTGTGATGCGCACAGTAAGAGGAGGGTGTGGCTGGGCACCTTCGAGACGGCAGAGGAAGCAGCAAGGGCATATGATGAGGCCGCTGTGCTGATGAGTGGCCGCAACGCCAAGACCAACTTCCCTGTCCAAAGGAGCAGCACAGGCGAGCCTGCCCCAGCTGCGGGAAGGGATGTTCGCAGCAACATCGGCGGCGGCTCCTCTACAGCCAACCTGTCCCAGATTCTCAGTGCCAAGCTCCGCAAGTGCTGCAAGGCGCCATCGCCTTCCCTGACCTGCCTCCGTCTTGACCCTGAGAAGTCCCACATTGGCGTCTGGCAGAAGCGTGCAGGAGCTCGTGCCGACTCCAACTGGGTCATGACCGTGGAGCTCAACAAAGAGGCAGTGTCCACTGATGCAGCATCACAGTCCACGTCAGCAACAACTGCTTCACCAGCAACAGCGATGGATGACGAGGAGAGGATTGCGCTGCAAATGATCGAGGAGTTGTTGAGCAGCAGTAGCCCAGCTTCACCATCGCACGGGGACGACCAAGGCCGTTTCGTCATCTGAAAAGTTTGGATCAAACAGCACAATGAAGTCATCATCTCAGATCAGAGTTTCGCTAGGCCGGTTGGTACACAAGCAGTTCAGGTCGCTCCAGTTATATAGATGTTTCTATTACTAAATCCAACTTACAAGAACTATAAGTTTGCAATTGTGTGCAGTATTAAGTACTTGTGAAAAGCTCTAAATACACATGTTCCTGTCAAGATACTTTGTTATACATCAATGTCAGTGATATAATTTCTTATAAAGGAAATAAATAGACTATGATTGTGTTACTGTTCATACTTTGTTTGGACCTCCGATGTTGAACTCTGTTGAGAAATCTCAATAACACAGATTTGAAAAGTAGAGTCTTACTTTCTTTCTTCAAATGAAGAAGAAAAGGCTGAACAAATAAATCTCAAAACAGGATGAAGGCGATATTTGTGAATAAGACCTCTGCATTATGACAGAATTGTTTCAAAGGGCCATACTCTCTAAGATATCATCACTAAGTCAGTGTATTTCATACCAACTCAGTACTCATTTAATGTGAAGAAATACATGACATGGCATCTAACACAAACCAGCAAGTAGATAACACATTTCTTTGATCATATCAACTAAAGCAGTAACTCTACTGAAGGCAGTTACGCAGAAATGGATAGAATTCAGTCTGGAGGACAAGATGCAAATTGTTTCACTAAAAAGGCAAACATTAGAAACTCAAGGTTTTGCATTGTGTTTGTGGAAACACACATTCTTGGCACTTCTAACACCATCTTACAGGATCAAAGAATGTGGTGTTTTTGGACACTTAATTCCACATCACGTCACCACTGAACAGTAATGGAGAATGAAACATTTCAAGATGCTCTGTTCTGCCAATCTTGTGTTAATAAATAGGTCATGAATAATAATATGTTCAACATGATATAACCATCACACCTCTGCAATGTGGACGTAGATATGCACTAAGGGTGAGAGCGATGAACCCAACGTATGGACCATCAAGGTGTGCAACAAACACTTTAAAGGCCTTAAGGTCGTATTCATCGAATAAGCAAGTGTAATATATAAATAATTGATAATCATGATAGGCTACTACAGACAAAATGTCATCATGACCAGCATAACAATTGCCTTCAGGCTAGGAACAATCAACATTCAGGTATCAGAATTTGGATTGGCATCTGGCACCAGCATCCCTATGGTGGGAATTGGAGCTATACCACACAAGAATAGAGGCGTTCATGTGCTGTTTCATGTGGAATGCATATAATCTTAATAAAAGAAGATGAGGGGCCTTAAACCTTGAGAAATACAAAAATGATCATATAACAACCCACACCTTTAATCCATATCCATCGGAATTTTTGCAATCCTTCCAAGGAACCAAAATGTTTAGCAAAATATGGATTTGTTAACTACCATGAAATTATTTTGGAGCCCAACTCATTTACAGACACAGAAAAAAAAGCCACAAGAAAGGTCCATCTGAGGTCACTAAGAGACGGCCATCCAGTTAGATGCACTAGTGAAAATAGTTTACATAGTGGTGATCATCCACTACTGAGGTAGTCAATTGCAACAGCAATACTTGTAATATAAAAACATTGAGCTGAAAGAACCCCAACCAATTTGTACCTTAGCATGGGTGCAAACACAACAATGGCAAATCAAAACAAGATGTTCAAGGCAGCCCTACATATGAGGGTAAAAGATAAAGACAAAGAAAGACACAATGAGTGCGCTCTTTTTCTTTCAGAACTCAAAGAACGCACTGCCAAAAAAAGCAAGTATCAGCTCCATGGTTGGATTTGGTGGTTGGTGCAAAGCATGCAGTCAATGCTAAGGGCCCAGCCAATTAGTTGGTCAGTCGTAACGTACAATTGTATTAGAGAAGAACAACAGAGCACAGAGAAGGAAACTAGATTCTACCATAGTCGATACATAATGAGGTTTGGTTTGTCATAGAACACAGCATTGCATTCAGTACATAACATAATGAAATAGCATCTGATTAAGACCTGAAGAACTCCGTTCCTTTTGAGAGAGACTTTCTGGATAGCTACGTAAAAGAGCCAAGATAGTTAGTATGCTGCTTTTTTTATCAAGACTTTTTCTAAATTGAATAATGATATGAACATGGAAGCTTTGAATGGTAACAGTCTAGCTCTTTTTTCCCACTACCTATGTTTGTCTCAATCACATGTTTCATATAAAGTTATGTTTGACGACTTCAGTTCATTCAGTGGCACTAGCTGCTTCCCCTTGAAATTTCTGAAGTTATCTCCAATAACCACCATTGTATCTCCTTACAGTTATTATTCTTTCCACAATATACACGAAGTATCAATAACTCATTCTGTCAATGTGCTAGAACAAAACTGAAGCATGTGATCTCCGAGAAACAGAAATTACAGATAAACAGGAAACGTAGCCAGCTTGATGTAGGTGTGCTCATCTTTCGTAATTGGAGAAGGTAGTATCTATGAATTGATCAAGACTTATATAATCCACATTGATGGTGATCATGTGCGCTGTATGGCTAAAAGCTAATCAATACAGTCGGTTTTATTCATCAAAATATGGTAGATATGTGCCTTGTATCAAGCACTAACAGATTACAACATAGATGGTATGTGAAAGTTCGATAGTGTGTCCACATAATTTAGAGGTGAGACATGACCCTCCAAATTTTCTGCTATTCTTTGCTCGATAATTTCTGGTACCACATTAGCTGGTCAAGGAACTTCTATGATGCAAAAGCAAGCATTGAATTTGTCCAGCAAGATTGCTGTAGTGGTCCCATAACATTAACTCTATCCTTTGCATCAACCCTATTCCAATAACCAGTGATGTCATCTTAATTAAGACTGGTAAGCAACTAAGCATAACATATTGAGTTATTCACTTTGTGATGGTGATCTTGTCACATATTAGATCTACCAAAAATGGTTTAAATAAAAGATCACATGTATGTGCTGATTGATTAAAGGAAACACCAAGGGTAAAGATGGTTGAATGTTGCTGCAATCGTACAGAGATGCTTGTATATAGAAAATACAGTTTGCAGAACAGAATAATATTGGCATGCTGTCATAACAGTCACAATGAATACTATATGTGCCTGTTAATTTGCTATTCACTGATATTTTTTTTCTCACTCAAACTATGGGAGTAGGCAGTAAAAAGGGGACTTTAAAGAGTGGAAAATACCTAGAGATTGTCCTTAGATAGGGGTGCAAGGAAATCAGCTATCCAAGTACACTGAACCATGAATGATCTTTATATTCCCTAATACAGTTCTTTTCTCTTTCATTTCCCCCCTTTGGCGGTGCGTCATGTAGGCTTTCAGCTCTAGCCTACCCAAATTGCTTGGGACTAAAAGGCTTTGTTGTTGTTGAATTATTGTTAGTAGTGACCTTTCCAAAATTAGGCGAGTGCTCCTAAACCTTGCATGAATGTGCAGGGAGCGAACAGAAAATAATTATAACAATAATAACCGAAACGTTAACAATTAAGGGTTACGGAATTTAGACTTCAGCTATAATTTTCAGCATACTTACTTCTCATCAAATTGTTATATTGTCAGATTCAGCACAGAATCTTTTGCTACCAATGATCAACTGACAGTTTACCAACCCATACTAGACCTTTGGTAAGGACAACCACTAGAGCTTAAGATCCAACCTGCCCCTTTGAGTAGGGCTAAGTACCACAGATCCACAACATAGTGGTCCTGAAGTATTGTTTATTCATTGTTGATTTTCTGTTTATTCAGATGAATATACGTTTCATACCCTCACCACTCTTACGGGATCATACAAGGTAACATTAACCAAAATCACATATTACTTATTCACTTTTCAGCAGTAGCATTATTTTCGATTCAGGTCTACCGTCACTCCTATTATTGAATAAAATCACTTGCAGGGATTGAAAATAGAAAATAAAGAACACACATAAAATAGTTGAAAATGCAGCACATGAAACCGAGAAAGGTAAACTGTATCATTTACCGACTTACATTTTGTTGCAATTTACATATACTGTATCTTCTTTATGTTTCCTGAACAAATTTATCTTAGACGCCATGCACTGAGAAATAATCTTTGACTGTTCGCACCTGTTGGGTCAGCACATGCTTCAAATTTTCAGGAGAAGTACGAATTCCAGAGATAACCAAGTTATCCTTTTTGGTAGACAAATCTTTAGATCAATTGCAAAGACAGTCCCAGATAAACATGCAATAGCATCATATTTGGCATGAAGAAAGATTCCAAGCAACTCTTTTATACATCTTGGTCAAGGACGAGACCTCGAACTCAATTTTCTCTTCCTCTCGCTACCAAGAGAAACACCGGCCATGTATCTTGAATTTGCAAGTTCCCGGGGTATTGGAGCTCCTGCAGTCTTCAGAACCGGAACAAGCTCTTTGAAAATCCTCCTATCCTCCTCATTCACAAACAAAATAGCCATTCCCTCCTCGCCCATCCGAGATGCCCTTCCAACTTGGTGAATATATTCATCAATGGAATTTGGTATGTCAAACAATATCACTTGGCGCACTTTCAGGAGATCCATTCCACGACCCAGAACCCCGGTAGAAACTATAACAGATACTTCTCCTGTCAAAAACCTTCTCAAACTCTCTCTTCTCTCACTCATCGTCTTCTCACCATGGATAGAAACAACCTTTAATCCAGTAGCAACAGTAATTGCTTCAGACAACAGATCAGCACCGACTCTGGAACTCACAAACACAACAGCAGGAGGTTTAAAGTGCTGCTTGCTTTTGATTATCTCAAAAATCTTCTGCTTCTTCTTCTTAGACTCCACCCAAATGACCACCTGTTTGACTGATTTGTTTGGTCTGCTTGGGTTCCCACAAGAGATACGTATAACAGTCTTAGCCAGTGAGTTGGACATCTTCTCGACTTCCGAATCTAATGTTGCTGAAAACATCATAACCTGGGGGTTTGAAAGAGACTGAAAGACCTGCATGGCCTGATCCCTGAATCCCCTCTGCAGCAAGCAGTCCACTTCATCCAAAACGAATACAGAAACATCGGAAAGGTCAACATCGTGTTTCATGAGAAGATCAATTAGCCTCCCAGGGGTGCCAACAATTAACTCAATACCATTTTCAATCCTGTAAATTTGCTGAGCCAATGGATCTCCACCAACAACTAGAGCAGTTTTGAAAGGCAAACCTTTTCCAAGCACTTTTGCTTGCTCTTCCACCTGCACACATAGCTCTCTAGTTGGAGAAAGAACTATAGCCAATGGTCCTCGCTTGCCTGTGCATTGTTGCAATCTTACTTGTGAACAATGAGCAATTATGGGAATCAGAAAAGAAGCAGTTTTCCCTGAACCAGTATCAGCAGAAACAAGTAAGCTTCTATTACTCATTGACGCAGGGATAACTTGCATCTGCACTGGAGTAGGCATACAATATCCTGCAGTCTCAAGATTGTGCACAAGCTTCTCAGGAAGACCACAGGAGGAGAAACACATGATTGGATCAGGAACAGCCTCACCCTTGACACAAATGTCAAGCTTACTCCTCAGTGCAGTGATCCGGCTGTCAGCCAAAGTAGGTATATTTGGAAAATTAGTGTCCTTAATACAGATACTCTCATCGCCCAAAGGAAGATTCACACGCTTTGCTGCTTGTACTGCTGGCTTTGTTTTAGCAGCAACCCGAGCAAGAAGAATTGTCTTGCACTCCACACTGCAGATGTCATCATCAGTCTGATCACATATATATTCCCCATATCGGCCACATACAACACAGCGAGGCTCCCCAGGAAGAGCTTCTCTCTGATCAAAACATCTTTCCTTCACAGGTAAATCTGCAAAGGAAACAAATATGAGGAAAAAGACATTTTAAGGTGTCTGGTTGAAATACATGGGGGTACTGAATCCAAGATGTGCATGTATATGTTCAGTCATTAAGAACGAGAATTGGGAAATAAGGATGGTGGTATGTTTGCAAGAATAGGGGAAAACAAAATCACGCTAGCAGGAAAAAAAAAAGAAAAGGGCCATCAGCTAATAAAGTGAGCGAGCAGGGACAACAGATTCCATAACTTGATTTTTAACCTCCTAACATGGAGCATCAAGTCAAGATGAAACTTGCATCTTTCCTACATACAGTTTTATGGTTCATAACCAGATGTGTTCTCCGTAAAGAAATGCTGAGTGCCGTAATGATTATTTGCTGTAGAGTTTTTCCTTCATTTTGTTTTCGTGTCAAAAAAGAATATATGCATTCCCAATAATGTGTGCTTTGCAGGAACATGCAGCAACCAATTCAGCACAATTACCTTCCGACTCATTATTATCAGATGATGAGACAGGCAAGTTATCAGCTGCTTGGTTCTCCCCTTGGTCCATTCAGTCCAGGAAGGAAGACAAGCACCAAATAACTACACAGAAGAAAGGGGAACACCAGCTCAGACACCTCAAACAGACCAAACAAGAGATATGTATAACAGTTTCGGTTACGAGGAAGTAAAGCGCTAGATCTTCTTATGTCCATAACAAATTCATAAATGTTCCACAGGTTTCGGTTGCTACCTATGATCTGTACCAAGTAGAATACAGGTGTGAGAGTTAAAGCACAGATCGTTACCCGCGGACTCGAGGGTCGCCGCCGCCGCCCGCCTCGCGCGGTCGCAGTCGCGCCCTTGCGCACCGAAGCGCCCGCGGCCCAAGCCCTTGCCGCTGCGGTCGCAGCACTGCTCTAGGGTTTGGTGCTTAGGGCGGAGGCGCCGCGGCCGAGCGACGGCTGCTGCGGTCCTGCGACTACTGCCTGCCTGCGAAGACGAGGGCGCTGGCCTCCGACCGCGGCGGCACAGCGCCGGGTCCCCTAGGAGGTTGGCTGCAACGGCGCCTCCGATGGGATCGATACCCCCCACACCCACCTCGGCCTCGTCGGGGGTGTGATTTGCCGCGAAAGAGGCTACCGGGAACTTGATGAAGGGCAATTACCACCTCCGCTTGAGCCAGGGAGAGGTAGGTCTAGACGCCGGAACGTCTCGCGGGTTCGACGGCACGGGAAGGCGGCGGTGCCTGGAGGAGCGTTCAACGGAGCGGCGGCGCGGCGAGGCTGCGGGCGCGTACCAGCGAGAGAGCACGCGCGTCCTCGGCCTGCCTGGTTCGCGGCGTGCGTGCAGTGTGACTGGATTGTGGGCCTATTTGTTTCAAAGGCTGTGTGGGCTGGAATGGAGTGGGCCTCTTTAATCGGAGTCTTTTTAAAAAAAGGTTAAAAAAATTAAAATTCTAAAAAGGGTGCCAGTTAGGAATAATTTGAAAAATGTGTGCCTCCCGCCCGTTGAACGGGCGGGAGGCGTGGGGCCGGGGACATACGGGATGTTCCAAAAAATTTTTGCAGGCCCCTCCCGAGGGCTCCTTCGCGAATAAGAAAGTTTCTTATTCGCGAAGAGGTCCCTGAGGCAGGGATCCCGCCCGGTCAGAGGGCGGGAAGCATCACGCCCGGCCAGTGGGCGGGATGTTGACGGCCCTATTTTTTTCGTTATTTTTGTTGGAATTTATGATTTACAATCTATTTGAAATTTGGACTATTTTCAAATACAATATTGATTCGCCATGCTCTTTTGTATACATATAAAATTTTAATTTAATTTTATGAAGAAGATTGCTCTATCTAAAACTCGTATGAATATGGTTAAACGATAACGTTTTGTGATGTAGAATATAAATATTACGATAGTACGATAGATCAAGCAATTAAAAAGAAAATAGTATAATAAAAAATAGTTTAAATATAAAAAGTCCACCAAATCAGGAGTATCTACCCCGCATGTCCCGGATCTCGCGCTCTCTTGGTCCTCCCCCTAGTCCTAGCACGTCTGCGTATGTGGTCCTCCGAATACGTAAATACATCTGGAGCACGATGAGGATGAGGCGGAGGAGGTGCAGGCGTGAACGGGTCATCCTGAGACTGTGCACCTGGAGCGTCGTACATCTGGGATGGACCAATGATATCAGGCTCGGCGCCGCCGCCCACCAGCTCCGACCAAGTGGCGGAGCCGCCCTCCCAGTCATCTCAGTCCGGCACACCGAATGACCACCGTATGCAGGAGCTCCCGTCGACCATGCATGCTGAGCGTAGCCCTGAGAGTACGGTGCAGCTGGTGCAGCTGGCATCGAACGTGACGGGAGAGACGTTCCTGGAGCATAGACGCCAAACGTCTGAGGCTCCATTCTTGCAGGAGGAGGTCCCATTGCCGTCTTGGCCGTCGCCGGCCTGAAGCATACGTGCGAGTGGCAGCAAATCAGCCTCACGTAACCTGTATATTTTGCATTGTGGTTACAATTATCGTGCAAGCTATACATTAGTTTCGTTAAAAAATATAAAGTAACACCTGTCAAGCCAGCGGTCGTCCAGGTGCAACAACTTCTTTGCTACACGAGGGCGCAACTCATGAAGCTCCTGGCCCTCCACCGCTGCCAGGTACGACTTGTGCCGTTCGTCGATGTGCGCGTCAAGGAGCTCTGGTGTCTGCGCCATATCTGCATAAAAAATATACGTACCGTAAGACATATTCCTACAAACAATTGAAAATACTAAAAACTATTTATAATAGAACTAACCTAACAAATATTTCTAAAAGCTATTAAAAATACTAAAAACTATTCAAAATATAACTACCCTAAAAATATATTTGAAAACTATTGAAATTATAAATACTATTCAAAATATAACTACCCTAAGAAATTTATCTAAAACTATTGAAAATACTACTAATAAATATTTCTAAAAGCTATTAAAAATACTGAGAACTATTCAAAAAATATTAGTACCCTAAGAAATATATCTGAAAACTATTAAAATTATAAAAACTATTCGAAATATAACTACCCTAAGAAATATATCTAAAAACAATTGAAAATACTAAAAACTATTTATAATAGAACTACCCTAAGAAATATTTCTAAAAGCTATTAAAAATACTGAAACCTATTCGAAATATAACTACCCTAAGAAATATATATGAAAACTATTGCAATTATAAAAACTATTCAAAATATAACTACCCTAAGAAATATATCTAAAAACTATTAAAAATACTCAAAACTATTTAAAATAGAACTACCATAACAAATATTTCTAAAACCTATTGAAAATACTGAAAACTATTCTACGTATAACTACCCTAACAAATATTCATAAAAATAATTAATAATTATACGATTATAATACCTCCAAACTGACGTGTGGACAGGGATTCGCCGCTTCCTCTCCTCCTTTTCTTTTTTGTTGATTTTTGATGAATATTATGAGAATTAGGGGTGGGTGGGAGGCTTAAATAGTGGGGGGGTTGACATCCCGCCCGTTGGAAGGGCGGGTTGCCCCTCGAGGCAACCTCCCGCCCGTTGGGGGGCGGGATGCCCCTTGGAACCTCCCGCCCTCCCAACGGGCGGGAGGCCCCTCGGAAGACACCCCGCCCGTTGGAACGGCGGGACGTCGTGTAACTTTCGCGAAGAGGCCCTGCGAAATTCTTTTTCGACCCCCCGCCGACCCCCCACCCGTTGTATGGGCGGGATATTTCATCCCGTCCGTTTATTGGGCGGGAGGCACCTATTTTTCGAAATGTTCTCAGCCGCAACCTCTTTTTCGAATTTAAATTTTTTTAACCCCTTCTTTTTTAAAAAAACTCTCTTTAATCGCGGCTCTCTCGGGGTACCAAAATCGGAAGAAGCGGAAAGTGGACTGGGCCTTCACGGCGTCACGAGCTAGGCCCGTCTCCATTTCTCGTCGGCCTTATAGTTAAGTTTTGTGGAATGTTTTCAATTTTTTCTCTCTCTGTTTTTTTTTCCCGTTTACAAGGCGACGTCCTCGGGCTCTGCATACGCCTCTCTGTCTTCCTGGTGGTTTTCAGCTTCGCCACTTGCATGAATGCGCTTGCTCAGGTCGAACAAAAAACAAAAAAGAACAGATGTCTAGACTAGATCTTATGCCCTCCAGCTGCGTGTGATCCGCGGCATATGCGCCGCTGCATTTCTAGATGGATTGCTAGAAGGTACTGCCCCTTGGGTCAAATAAACTAGGGAAGGAGCATCGAATAGCATATGCGTTGTAGTGTGTTCGGCCAGATCGAGCCAAGAATTCCAATGCAACAAGCTTGCCAACAAGGTGCCGCGCCGGGTTCACGGCTAGGTTCGAGGTTGCTTGCTTCACGGGTCCAAACGGCCGCGATTGGCTTGGCCGGGGGCGACGCTTGCTCCAAGGGATGAGAAAACCGAGTGCCCGTGTCGTTTCTCTGCGTGCCGTCTCTGCCTCTGCCCATCACTGATGTCCTGACCAAATGGCAGCAACACAACAAATATATGGTAATATTCCCTCAAGAAACAAATATATGGTGATGCTACCGCGCCTTACTATGAGGTAAAAATTTCCCATAGCCTGTAACTATCTACGTTGTGATTTTTATTTATTTGTTTTTTCCAGGTTTAGATTTTGCATTGCAGCTGCATAGTTTATTACATGGTCTATTCGTCCGTATTTGGATTATGAGCTTTCTCACGAAGTAGCATACGTACAGTAGCCCCGTAACGGTGGTAACGTAACCCCAATCTAGTACCATCATTTTTTTTAAGAAATACGGTACAGACGTAAACGCTCATAAACACGCACGCACACTCATCCTTTTAATAGATGAAACCTGACTGCCATCGGTCCAAATTCAAGCGCAGAATGAGCCACGTCTATGGTAAAGATCTACCGTTGGTCCTTGTTTGTTTTAATCGGACGGTCCCAACACGAGCTAGCGCATAGCGATTCTTCTTTTGAAGCACACCTGAAACGTTGTCCGGTAAATCTCTAGACTCTTCCAGTCTTTCCTGCTCCCACAGCGCATTACTCTCTCTGACGGTTGACAGAGGTCGGCCTTGGCCACATCGCGGCATCTGCGCGCGCATCCCTGCCGCTTTCGTCACACGCTGCCGGCGGCAAAGTGGAGACGTCTAGGGGGTGGGTGCCCACGCGGAGCGCAACGAGCACACACTAATCTGAGTACTCTTGCGGTCGGGCATGCTGGGTGCGAGCATCAGAGCGCAGCTCGCATCCGCGCCAAGCCAACGGCCGTCACCGGCGGGCGCCAGACGACCGCCGCCGCTGGTTTTGCTGTCGCATGAAACAAAGTTTCTAGCATTTCCAAAACTTACCATTTCACGTGCCATTCTCCGTCTCTCATGGTTACAGTCCGAGCTGAGGTCTGAAGCACACAATTAGTTGGGAAAAGGCTTCAATCCCGAAGCACTTGGGGGGAGCTGGAATTTTGGATCTCGAGCTTTTCAGTCGTGCTCTAAGGCTCTGATGGCTTTGGTTTGCTTGGAAGGAGCCTGATAGGCCGTGGGTTGGCACGGCATCACCTTGTGACGAGACTGATCGCAGTTTGTTCAGAGCTAGGACTTTGGTAAACATCGGGGATGGACGCACAGCAAAATTCTAGCATTGCCCTTGGCTGAATGGCTTAGCACCTCAAGACTTAGCACCTTCCCAGTTCAAGCTGGCCTGGCGGAAAAATAATTGTGTTAGAGAGGACTTAGTTGACCACAAATGGACAAGGGGCTTAAGGAGGATGAGCACAGCGGAACAAATGGCTGAGTTTGTTGGACTTTGGGATGCGGTACGGTCAGTTCAGTTTTTGGACACACCAGATGTTATAACTTGGAAGTGGACAGCTAGTGGAACTTAACTCGGCAAAGTCGGCTTACAACATTCAGCTGCTTGGGACACAAAGGATTTTTGACGGTAGAAGCGTGTGGCGTGCTCATGCAGAGGGCAAACATAAGTTCTTCGCCTGGCTTTTCGTCCAAGGGAAAATCCTGACTGCTGACAATCTCGTCCGGAGGAACTGGCCTTGCAATCCGATTTGTTCACTGTGTGATCAAGAGTTGGAAACTGCTGCCCATCTCTGTCTGACCTGCAGTTTCGCGAAGGAGGTGTGGTTTTTGGTAGCTAACTGGGCGACTTTGGATCTTCGACTGATGACAGGCGATGTACACTAGATGTCAAGACTTGGTGGGAGGCAAATCTTCAGCACCTGCCGCTAAAGAAACAGCGTTCAGTAGCTGCGGTACTAATGGTTAGCCTGGTCCATTTGGAATGGAAGAAATAGGAGAATTTTTTAGCAACGATCGTTGAGCCCGCTACAAGTTTTCAACCTGATCACGAACGAGCTGTTGCTTCGTGTTACGGCCTGTGGCCGACCCGAGTTAGATTTAGTTCCCAATGTTACATCTGTTTAGCTTGTTTAGTCTTTCAGCCTCAGCTTGTGTGAGTTATTTAGTTTTTTTTAATCATAACTTTGTAAGACTCCACTTGCTTCCTTCTTAAATTCATTGCAGTGCTCCTGTTTTATTTAAAAAAGAAGAAGGAATGTCACACATCATTATTGTATCTTCAGTGAGTTTCTAAGTAACATGGTGACAAAATATATGGAAATGTTTTTGTGTGCAGGCTTGACGACATAATTAAAAGAAATAACTTTGTATAGTCACATCATGGGCACCAATATGACCTCAAACATGGATATATTACATTCGAATTTACGAGGACAAGAATAACTTTTTTCCATAAGAAACTTAATTTACATATTGTTTTACTACTGTCAAATCCTATGGAGGTTAGGACCATGTGGCAGGGTGTGAAAGCCAGCACAGGTGGCAAAAATGAACACATGAGACGGTGGCACGGTGTGCTAGACTGCCGAAACGGAGGGGAAGGAGCACATGGTAAACAATATGCTTTCATCTAATACTTATGTGGTAAACACTGTGTTCTTTGAAACAAATAATTGTATGATCGCCACAAGACATTCTTCTTTGCATTAATTTGCAATCCGCTAAGTCCATTCCAAATGATTTCTCTGGATGAGTCAGCAGATGCACGTACCGCTGTGAAGAAGCGCTCTGCAATGTACTGCTGGTCATCTCTGATTCTCTGTTACTGCAAATAGGCAAACTCTGAAGTCTTTGGTAAACCCCAGTCAGGGCGTGGGCATTCCGGCACTGATGTCCACCAATGCAGGAACTGACCAAAACATTGAAGGCATATCTAGAGAGCGAAACAGTACTCTGATGCTTGCTTTTCTCAAACGGTAGAAATACTGGCTAAATACAACTAGACGCCAGGTTTCCAGATGCAACCCTATCCTATGAGCACCTCCAATATACTGAGCCGGCAGATCTTCAAAATTGATGAAGTCACCGTAGCCGTCTCGCTGTCGACGGGCACATCAACTATATACCACTAAAAGAATAGCGCCGGTTAAATTCTGAAATAAATCGAGTAAAATATGAACATTCGTGCCGAGTTGGGGACTTAAATCTGAGTGGGCAAGTTCCACCACAGAGAACCTTACCAGCTGAACTACGTATTCTCTGTTCGCACCTAGTATCATCATGTGACTTGGAAACTAACTCGAGCTCAATCTTTTGCTGGAACTCCATGACGTCTTGTACAGCCTGAAAGTACTATTTCTCTTCTTGGCAACTCATCCAGACAACTCTCATTGTATGTAATAAGTAACTTATATTTACTCCTTTTGCCTAAAAAATTATGCATTTCTTGCAATGCAATTGTGGACAATTACTTGTCCAAGTAAATAGTCAGAGTTGCATTATTTTTAGGTGAAGGAAGTGTATAAAAATGTGAAAAGTTAGCAACCAATAACATACTATATGTGCTCACACGCTCATCTCAGTTTAAGTTTCTACGCGGTGACTTCATCAATATCAAGATATGCTAATTTAACCTTTTTCGAATGTGTTCATGACGACGCTAGGATATATACGTATGTGGTGGATGTGTTTGTATGCTTATAGAAGTGAGTGTACTTAAGTGTATATAAATATGTGTACGTGCCCCTTGTTAGGATCTGTTTGGATCCACCCAACTAAAATTTAGCTAGCTAAAATTTTAAAACCAAATTTTAGAAATTTTAGTTGAGGTGTTTGGATCCTTCAGCTAATAGACCCAACTAAAATTTAGCTAAAATAGCTAAACTTTAGCTGATCTTTTAGCTGAGCCGTTTGGATCACTAGCAGCTAAATTTAGCCGGCTAAAATTTAGTTATAAAAACTATCATGACATCTAAAATCTTACATACTCGAGTGTGCTCAAAGCTAACATTCAACTATACCATGGTAGCACACATTAGTGGAAGTATGTAATAGATATATTTAGAATCTATTTGGAGGAGCTAAACTTCAGCGCATATTAACAGTGTAATATATATTAGCACTCTTGTTTGGATGGACTAGTGTTAAGTTTTAGCACTTTCATCCATTAGCGTTAGGATCCAAACGGAACCTTAATTGTATATATGTCATCTTACGCCATTTTAAAAACAATTTAGCAGCAGTTTCGCTTGAAAAGTTAAAGATAAGATAATTTATGCTCTTCCCACGTGGATGATCCGCTACTTAATAAGTGATAAATTGACATACTTTTTGGAACATCCGATAAATATTATCCAAAAAGGATTCACACTTAGTTGACCCAAGTGACTGGTAAGAGTATCCGAACATCCTTACCTCGTATAGCATACTTTTCGTACGAGATCTCAATTCACACGAAAACTCGCGAGAACAAGACTATAATATCCACGTACCTTTTTAAGGAATCTTTCGGGTCCCACCGATTTTCTACTTTTCTGTCCCGCGGCATCATCACATCACTGTTTCAGCAAGCAAGAAAGATCCTGGGTCTCGTGTCAACGGGACCGAGGACCTTGATTCACATGGTCCCTCGCCAGTGCCGGCCAGTCCGCCGCGCCGGCGGCCGGAGCCATACGCGACGCGCGATCGATCCGATCACCGGCCGGCCGGTCGCGGGCTTCGCGTGCACGCCTCTGCCTCGCTTGCTCCGTCTCAGGTTCTCCGCATAGTCTTCGTGTTGACTTGGAGATGCTTTGTTCCGCGGCGAGGAGGGAGGAGGGATCCCATTGGCGCGTCGGCGAGCGGAGCCAGAGAGAGAGAGAGAGAGAGAGAGACAGGGGGGATCCTCTCGTTCTCGGGGGCGGCGCGATCCGAGGGAAAAGAAGGGCGCCTGCGGGCATATCCGCCTTGGATATTCGTTCCCCCAAACGGATTATGCTTGGAATCTTCCGTGCCCTGGGCCGTATGGCGACTTGGCCTTTTTGGACGTGGTGCATGTGGAGCCTCCAATGTGTCGAGCGTACCCAGTGTCATGCACAGCTTACAATTTAATTTTCTTCTGCATTTCTCTATGCATTCTCCATGCAAGAGTGTTTATCATAAGACGCTGTGTTTTTTACTCCAGTAAAACACTGGGTAGTTGTTGTTACGGTGCTTATTGCTGGTAAAGTTTAGTGGAACCAGAGTCTGCCTGCAAACTGTGGTGGGAAATTTCTTCAAACTAAAGAATCGTAGCACCGTCTCGCAGCAGCTCATCTTGAAAGCTAAAGTCAATGGGCACACACACCATTGATTGGACCACGTGAGAGAGTTGCACACGGGCTGAGCTTTTATCTGCTCAACTTGCCTGATTAAGAAATGCGTCTTGCCTTGTTAATCCAAGCAGTAATGCAGGTTCTCATTTTCGTGGCCCGCATGCAACGCCAAGTTATGCTTAATCAGCAATCACCATCAATGGTGATGGTGCCAGCTAGGCGGAGGAGGAGATCTCAGCGCGATATTTCGCGGTAGACGACTCCGTGTTTCAGTCGGGTGTTATTTTAAGAATAGGATATGCGTATCGTGCTCAACAACGAGAAAATGGCCTCATTCTGAGTCGTCACCCCCCAAGTCGAGCTTTTGGACAAATTTGCAAGCTAATCAAGCCAGCCAGCTAGAAACTAAGAAGCTACTATCCTCTCTTTTTCTTCCGGCAGCTGGTTTGGCACATTGGAGTGCCACGAATACAACGTATTTTAATGAGCTAGGGCATGTAACGCAAACTATGGATCCTTTTTGACATTGCGTGCTTTTTTTTAAAAAAAAGGCACTTATTTATTTATGTTCATGTTAACGTTTAGTTGATAGCATGTTTTAATTTGTTAAGCCAAATCAAGAAGAAAATATGACACTAATGAGCAAATGTTCTCTAGTTAATTGTATTGACAAGTTCAAGGCATCACGTGATAGTTAGGTAGAAGAAAATTACTAGACTAGGGATGTTCAATTATAATGCTCTTACTCGCTTTTGCTCCTTCCTCAAAGTCCAAGAATTATATTTACAACAATCTGGCAACTGTAAAATGGAAAATAATCTTGAGATTTACCAAAAGTTCAAAACCCAAATCTATGCAGAATAAGAACAAACAATTTTCTCGATAAGGAAATATTTCGGTGCATGTCTAGTTTGTGCACCAATGTTCTGCCGTAGCACATGTTTTTTGGACCTTTTTTTTTCACTTGGGTTCATGTTCATCCCTAGGAAATATAGCAAGGCCAAAGTTTAGAGAATTTATTTTTCCCATTAGCCGTTGCCCACTTGTCATCCTTGGGTGCCCCTACAATTTCCTCTCCCACCATCCAAACCCATCCAAAGTGACGAAGCCGCGCGTCGCACACAACCGCCACGGCGCGAGATATCGTCGTCGGGAATATTCTGACCTTCCCCATCACCACCCGCGCATATCCTCGTTCGTCCTCCTCTGCATCCACCCCCCTATTTATCTCGCCTCCTCTCCGGCCTCCCCCACACCCGCATTCCACCACGAATTCCCCCACAACTCGATCCAATTCCGGTTCCTCCCACAACCGCAATGAAGTTCGGCAAGAGCCTGAACAACCAGATCGTGGAGACGCTCCCCGAGTGGCGCGACAAGTTCCTGTCCTACAAGGACCTCAAGAAGCGGCTCAAGCAGATCGGCGCCGGCGACGTGGACGGCGAGCGGCGGAGCAAGCGCCAGCGCGTGGGGGGCGGCGGCTCCCCGCCGGCGATGACCGCGGAGGAGGCCGGGTTCGTCGCCCTCCTCGACGCCGAGCTCGACAAGTTCAACGCCTTCTTCCTCGAGAAGGAGGAGGAGTACGTCATCCGGCAGAAGGTAATTGCTTGACCGCCACCGGTTCGTTCGATCCAATTCACATATCCTTTTCGTTTCTTCTCCGCGAATATCGGTCTGATTCGTGTGGTGGGTCGGGTTGACGGGATGCAGCTGCTGCAGGACAGGGCGGTGAGCGCGGCGGAGACGGGGTCGGCGGAGGAGCTGCTGCGGGTGCGGAAGGAGATCGTCGACTTCCACGGCGAGATGGTGCTGCTCGAGAACTACAGCGCGCTCAACTACACCGGTGAGCACGCCCTCACCTCTTCGTGGTCGCAGCTTGTTGAGTGTGCGCGTTTTTATCGAGATCCGCAGTGGGCTAAGTTAAGGTAGCCACGTGCACCTGCTTTTTCCGTGTCGGGATCTAGGAATATTTTAAGGTATCCTATGATACGTCATTTTTATATGATTGAAAATGATATGGTCAATCTTTTACTAAAGTGCACGTGAGAATCTTCTTTATTAATTTATTTAAAGTAACTTAATCTAATAAATTTGAGTTGCGCCCAAGTGGGGCACAGAGGTAGATTCCATACAGTCCTTTTTAGAAAAAGTGTTAGATAATAATATGATGTCATCTGCGTGCAAATTTGAACCACACGGCTCGTTTTGTAAACGTAGTAATTCTCTCGTGCTTCAGAGTGTAGTTTTTATCTATTTTTTCATTCCTCCCAATGTTTCATCAATTGGTCATACTCGTTGATCCATGTAACCATCGCAATATAATATCACTATGTTCCAAATTTTTTTAACTCCCCATTTCATTTGTAAGGCGAGATCATTAGTGAAACATGAACTGTTAAGGACCACTGTTCAACTTAATCAGTGCCTTTTGCAACATGGGAGTTCAATTTCTTAAAAACAACAATCATTTATGGACTACCACGGGTCACGTGATAAGAAAGTGTGGTTCCCACTAAAGTTGTGGGATTCCAACAACACATATGAACATGGAAATATTGGACTGAGAACTTGCTATTCCAGTCGGACGAACACTGGGCAGAGGACACTCTTTTTGACTCTTTTAAGTTTTAACTAGACACTTGGGACAGCAGAATGGTTCTGTTTCTTAGTTGAAGAATTGCTTTGTTATTCTGGACTAGGGACCAGAGGGCATTCTGGTTATATACATGTAAAATATAAAACCTTTTTCCATTTGAAGAAGTTCTAGTAAGCTTATTCATCCTTAAAAGTTAGGTGGGTACCTACACGCAGTCTTAGCAGATTTCCATTCTTTTCCCTCCTACATTTTAAGGTGCAACAATGGACGGTTCTATTTGTAACTCTACTTGTGAACTTGAGCAAAAAAGCTACCAAGTTGCTCTGACGGTTCCTTCTGTACTGCCGATTGCCGTTATGCTGATGAAGTCGTCCTCTCTTTAACCAGGGCTGGTCAAGATCCTCAAGAAGTACGACAAGAGGACCGGCGCGCTGATCCGGCTGCCCTTCATCCAGAACGTGATGCAGGAGCCCTTCTTCACCACCGACCTCCTGTACAAGCTCGTGAAGGAGTGCGAGGCGATGCTGGAGCAGCTGCTGCCGAGGAGCCAGCCGCCCGCGCCACCGAGCGACGACGGGAGGGAAGACAGCGACGGCGACGATAAGCCTGTGGATGCCGCCGGCTCCTCATTGGCCAACGGCGGCGGCGAGGTCCTGGAGCTGGAGGAGATCGAGGACATGGAGAGCACGTACATGAAGAGCACCGTGGCCGCGCTCAGGTCGCTCCGGGAGATCCGGAGCGGGAGCTCCACGGTGAGCGCCTTCTCCCTGCCGCCGTTGCACGGCGCCAATGGGCATGCGGAGGAGCCGGAGCAGGAGGGCTGACGGGCTGCCGCCGTTTGCGTGGATCGAAATGACGGAGCAGCCTTTGTCGTCAGGTGGCTGGGCCGATTGATGTGTGTAAAATGCTTCTTGCTTGCAATGCTCAGAGAAGATTTTCTTACTTCGGTTCTGCGCCATGTACACACACAGTGATTGCTTTCGCACATAATCTGGCAACTGATGTAAAAGTGGGATAATATCTTATAGGGTGTATATACAAATCTTGAGAAGGATTCAATATGGATTTGGCGCTACATCCCTGAAGATACGCCGGTGAGCTCACTGGCAGGCAAGCGGCCTCCCTCCGTGCAACGCACCAATGTAACCATGAATATGAATAGAAGAACCGAGCTACACAACGTAATTTCTGTCGATGAGAAAGACTAAATACACGAGCTATACAATAAGTATGACCGCATTAACTTATTGTACAAGCTAAGATAGCACTTATCTCGTATCTGTGAGGCTTGTAGACGGCCGTAACGCGGGACGAACACATTCAGGAGAAGAGCAAGAGGGCTGGGGTTTACATGTCAGCAGGGACCAGCCAACAGGACAGGGAAAACGCATTAATGCACGTGAAACCATGCCCATCCATATAGAATAATAGAAGACACTCCCGAACAAACAACAAACCCAGCAAACATGCCATGTAACATAAAACTGACCGCCTCGGGGCAGTCCAAGTTATTAATGTAATTCAATAAGTGAGCTAGCACAACAACAATGTTTTACATCTAGAAATCAAGCGAAGTGTAGCTATCACACAAAACACGTATATTGTACAACACACACCGCCGTCATATGGTCATGCTTCTGATGGTCATCTCTTTTAGTGTGGTCACAGATCTGTGGAACAACTTTAGACTACGTCCAACTTTATCCTGAAAAGCAAACAAATGTATTAAATTTGATGGACAAAATTAATCGCGCTTAAACACGGTTTCCCTTTAAACTCCAGTTTAATTATTGAATGATTAAATATATATTGATCTCATGGTACAAAATAGCAGTCATATTTCAACCTTACCACTTGTCCAGAACTGTGGAAGCCTATAACTGAAAGCAGAGTGAACATAACATGGCAAACTACTTGGTCCTTGGAGCAATAGTAACAATATCAATTTATGCGAACTTCATACCTCTTTAAAATGTTCAAGCCTCTCCAGTACAGGAAGTAGCTCATCAGAAAATGGAGAAAGATCTTTTGCGCAAGCCCTGCAAATGCAGAGAAAAATGTTGGATTTCTAATGTAATAAGAACAGAATCGTGAGATATAGAGCCTTTATTTACACCAATAATAAGCATTCTTACTCGTCCTGGAAATGAACAAGGAGAATGGTAATGGCACATTCCGCTATTTGAAGCAGAAGGGTTATAAGCTGATCTCGGTTCCCAGCCATGCAAGACAAATCTATCATTGCAATGTACCTCCTGCAAATAAAGAAACGTGTTACCTAATAGCACATAATATTGAAGGATTAACTAGACAAAAGCAGCAAGTGTTAGAACCAAGAATATTGCAAAGAATCTATAAGGCAGAAAAAAGGTAACCTTTTACGGATGTTATCATTGGGAGAGATGCAATCTTGCTTCATACATAACTTTATTATCTCATCGACCTCTTTTCTGGATAACTCATTCAAGTCACGAACCTAAACAACAAAATAAGACAAGTTAGCTATTGAGGAAAAAGTATGAACTACTTCATAATTCCTAATAATAGCGACCATTTCAATCAATTCTGGATCTGTCTTCCTAGTCAGGTTACGAAGCATAACTTATTTTCTCCATACTTCAATATTCCACTCAAAAGAAAATCCGCAAGTAAATTTGTGAACATGCAGGTCAGAAACAGCAATACCTTGTTTAATAGCATACATTTTTCTTCAGCTACTCTTTCTAGGGCTCGTGTTACTGAATTCAGAAGATCAGAAACCATTTGTAGTGTTGGTTGTTGTTGGTCATTATTATGGTCATACGAAACCTGCAAAACCAAGGTGTTGGGAAGACATCAGTGTCAAAGATTTCACAAAAAAACTAATCCCTGTGCCCCTTCATTTGTGCTACCTGAATTTTTCTTTTAAGAAAAACTCAACTTGCAGCACGTGCCAGAACCAAACTGCAAGTTTTTTTTTCCCTTTCTCTCTTCCTTTTTTTCATTTGATAAGGGTAGGTTTAACGTACTCACTTGAAATCGCATGTTCTTCTTTGTAGCCAGAACATACAAGTAAGATATAAGGCTGAAGCAAAGACCAAACGCTATGAATTCTGACTTCTGATTCTGGTAAGCAGCAACATGTAGAAGTATTAAAAAAAAGACGTGGGTGCATAAAGTCATCATTATAATATGTCTATTATAAAGAGGACTAGGCTTACCTCAATCATGTTGGGCGATTGCATAAAATTCAGAGACCCAAAGTCAAGGCTAAAAAGAGAATGCATCAAGGCAAATAGATCTTGGATATAGCTGCATTCCTCATTTTCCTCGTATGCCCACACCTACAAAGTTTTTAGCACCCGTGAACCTCTAAAACAGATTAAGATTGACCAAAATCAAATAAGAAGTGAACAGTAAACCTTGCTGAGAATAGAAACCACCAAGCTAAGGCGCTCCAATGTGAACAAATTAGCTCCAGAAACGTTCTCCCTTAAAATGCTATTAAAAACCGACTGATGCTGCTTTGAGAAGTCCACTATCTCTCGTACAATTTTGTTCTTCACCTGAAGTAACGCGATTCAAAAGGCCAGATTCTTAAAATGTCAGTACTATACAGCAGTAAAGATATGTAGTATCCAGTTATCATAACTAAACGCATAAAAAATAGTGTTTCCTCGTAGTTGATTGCTTGTTATAATGTTAAATTACTTTTACTGCAGAATCAGCAATGAACCACAGATAAAAATTTTACTCATTATGTTCTCCCTTTTAATCACACAATTGAATGTGCACTATACTGCCACCCAAAATCAGCTAACCTCAAGAAAATCAGTTGAGTCCACGAGCGATGTAAACGAGGTGACTATTCGCAGTACGGGTGCAATAAGTGACTTCTTCTTATCAATTTCGCCAGCCCGTTCTTTTATGATATTGGAGATTGCCCTTGAATTTCCCTGACAGTATACCAAACTGTAAGTGTGAATTCATAAAAACATTTGGTTATAATTGCAAATAAAGGGCACCTTTTTTTGCACACCCATGAGATTGCATGATGAAAGGTTTTGTAAAACACCCATGGACAACAAAATCTGAGAGCCATGATTGCCATACTGATGACTTATTCTCAGCAGTAATGAGAACTGAGCATCGACAGTGCAAAACCGTTGTGAAGATTCTGATGTGAATGACGAATCCTGAAAAACACCCATAAAACTGATGACACCACATATCAGGGTAAAATGCTAGACACAGTGACACGACAAATAGATTATCACAATAAAACCTGCATGAGGCATTCTCTAGGCAGACTTTCTTTTTATTTTGAAGCGATATTCATCGAATTATAGGTCATCTTTAGCATATACGTGTACTGCAACAGATGTTAATGAAAAATCTATGTCCAGGTTTCATAAAACAAGACACAAAGATGTTTGTGCGGTGTCTTTCAGAAAAAAACAAAGTGAGCATAAGTGCACAACTAAAGTTCAGGAAACTATGAATATGCTCGAATAAAGTTATCAATCAAATATATATCCATTTCAAGCAAGTTCCAAAATCCAAATACCTAGTATAGCAGGAAAAATATATCCAGCCTCATAATAAACTAAACATTACACTTAATTATTCAAGTTAAAGAATCAAAAACATATTTTTTTGAAAAAAAATCCCAACGTACTCGTTACAACAAAGCATAAAGCTACGCACATAAGTATAGCTCAGATAAATATGACAATGGAAAAGGCCCAAATCGCATTTGCAGCCATACTGTTTGTCGTGAAAACAAGCACAAGCTGGACCAGGAAGCTATTGACTATGACAGGAAACCTAAATCATATTCCAATCCTCTGAAATAGGATACTAAATCAATAGATAGAATTGTCTGTTATACATCCCTATTTGGAACAAGAAAATCAAAACTAGCAACCTTGGCAATTGGGAACACCCCTAGATAATTTCAACTTCAAAGCCATATTCTCCCTTCCCACCATCTACAGGAATGGCAGTCCCAACATTAACACCTTAGCCTGCACTGTGCAAGTCTTACAAGGTTGCCTACAAAAGTTCTATAATTCACCTATTTTGACATTACCCACCCAAGCATGCACAATAAGAAAAGAAGTCCACAAAGACTGATCCATTTTTCAAGAAAATCAGCAATATCAAAATGATGTGAATGCATGATAGCATGAAGTCTGCACTTGGGATCAGCAGGTTGAAAAATGAAAAAAAGAAAAGAAAAGAAAATAGCAGTGGCAGTACAGACCTTTGACAAATAGTTTGTAACATCACTTAGACATGATCTAAGAATCCCTCGACTTTGAAGCTGATTTAAGAAATACTTTTCATGATCAATACTAATTAGTGCATCAAGAACATAGAAGGAAATTGCTTTGCCAGCTTCACTCCCATGGACAGCATCCTTAGTAACCTGTAACAAGAATTAAAAAAAAACGGATTATCAGATTACCTATATGGCCAACCATTTAACTGGTTCATTTAATCATCTCCAAAACTCCTGAAGATGGGATATTGCAGTTGGTCAAAAGCATAAAGAGCATTGCACAATTAAAATATGTCTCTGGACCTCATAAATAATAATCAAGAGACATTGTATGGTAATTGAATAGTGCTAGCTGCTAGCATGCACAAGCATTTCAATTATAAAGATGCAATAGGGTTTGGCAAAAATAAGCATAATAATGTTGGAACTACTGTGCTATTATCTCAAGTCACAAATTAGATCACATTTTAAGTTTTTTTTTGCATGCAAATATACAAAGGTGTATCTCTGAGTTTCCTTAGCAAGATACAAAAATCTGTTTATTGCCTATTGCAGCATGGAAAATAGATGGATTCATTATTAATCGGGGTAAAACATGCTGACAGAAGTAGAGCAGTAACTCCATTCCTGGACTACGTGCCTAGAGCTAAAAGGACAAATGACTGGAACCAAAGGTGATGTAAAAGAAAACGGTAGGCACGAGAAGCTATCTGTTGTACAAAATTCAGAATAGTTTTGCACTACACAATCACAAGAATGTGATGTAACACACAACATGGTCTTTACTGATCTGTTAATGGCTTCATTCTAGGAACGTTTAGTTTCTGTATATCCTTAATAGAAATGTGACTGGGAATTAAACCTTGTAATCGCAATTATTTCAGAACTGCTAGGCAACTTCTATATAAACACCTGTCATGGTTGACCAGCACTACAAGTGCCAGGCTAAGCAGGTTGGCAGGTGGACCTCACCTAGGACTGCATGGATATTCTATTTAGAGTAAAATGCACCAGAGGTCCATCAACTTGTAAGAGAGTGTCAATTAGGTCCATCAACTTCGAAATTGCATTTCTGGGTCCATAAACTTGTAATTTGTGTCATTTGTGTCAGTTAGGTCCACAGACTCTGAAAGTCCATTCCTAGGTCCATAAACTTATAATTTGTGTCACCTAGGTCCATACCCCGCCACTTAATCTTCATGCACTGATATCGCACCAACATAAATCTACACGGTGCCCGCACGCTGCTGGAGTTCGACAAAAGGGTCAAATTTGAACCCTGATTTCGAATCAAGTGTATAGGGAGAGGAGAGAGGAGGGATGAAAGACTTATCTTGGAGGTTATTGACATGTATTAGGATTCAAAGGGGGGCTTACAGACTGTCATTGGTGAGTTCTGGAGCTTAGATCTAGATATGACCTCGTAATATGGGTGGAGAGCAGGGGTTGATGGCTTGGGAAAGGTGGAGGAGGTCACAAAGGGACTCAACAACATGTATACCGTGGTAGGGGATATTATGTCTTCCGTGGCGCGGGTGGCCGGATATGGTGGCGCTAGGTGTTGTGGTGAAAAATCTCGTGACGACTTTAGACGTGGGTCAACCCAGAGTGGTTCTCGGTAAGGGATTGAAAGATACTCGTGGACAGCGATATCGGGGCGACCTTTGTGGGCGTTGTAGCCACACGACTGCTCATGGATGAAGTTCATGGACCTAAAAATGCACTTTTGGAGTTTATGGACCTAAGTGATACAAATTACAAGTTTATGAACCCAAAAATGCACTTTCAGAGTTTATGGACCTATGTTTTCAAAGTTTATGGACCTAAGTGACACAAATTACAAGTTGACGGACCTAAAAATGCACTTTTGGAGTTCGTGGACCTAAATGACACACCCTTACAAGTTGGTGGACCTCTGGTGCATTTTACTCTTCTATTTATGTAATTCCTTTTATAATCGGGATATTTCAAATATGATTGTGACTAAATTGGATTATATCTATAAGATCCAATCTAGGTAGAGACGTAGAGTGAGGATGCTATCCGTAAAGGTTAAGCAGATAGAAGGGATTTCCTTCTATCATCTCTCTCCCACGGCACTGTTGGTGCAGTACTGCTCATGTCAACAATACATGCTGCTGCCCTCCTCTCATTCTCCAACCAATCTCAAGCCCATAACAATACCTTTTGCTGTTTATCTCAAATTTAGCATATTAGGGAAATGCTGCTAAAATTCCACATAATGGTTGAAATTTGGAATGACTATGGATAGTAGATGTGATGACAGGCTGAGTTAGTGATACCATATCCATGCCATGAGGCAGACGTGCTACAAATTTTACAGTAAGTTATGTTTCCCTTGCACAAACAAAAATAAACTGCACGAGTTTCACATAAACAAAAGAATGGCTTACCAAATCGACGATAGCTTGAGCTTCCTTCCTTATGATGGAAAAGTTGGCCTGTACTAATTCATTGTGCTCCTTGAGAACCTTTTAAAAGCCAAAAGAATGATAAGGCAAGAGTCACATTACAAAGGGGGAAAAAAGTAATGCAACAGAAAAGGACCTTTTGAAGAGTGAAGTCATCATCATCGGCCTCTTGTTCCTCCAGTAGCAAGAACCGTAGAACTGATGGAGGGACATCAGAGTCAAGAATGCTACGACAATACTGAAAATAACTCAGTAATAATGCATATTGTCTGCAGAAGACGATTAAAGGTCAGTATTCACAGAAGGGACGGAGAAGGTGTGAAGCAAGGAGTGGGTTAGTGGTGCTAAAAGTCACCAACTACAATGAAGTTACCGTCTTCTCAAGGTTTCAGATGATTCGTTTCTTAGTATTGCCGTCACCAGCTTGAATAACAATGAGTTACAAGCAGCATTTGGTAGCTGCTTCGACGAAATAATGTCAAGGCAAGTAACCGCATCAGAATCTGCACCAGCTGGGCATATGAATCTTTCATCGCGCAGTTTAGCCATACAGGTCAATGATACCTTAAAATGACCAACAAATTAAATTGAGAACACAGATACAAAGGGTATGGTGCTTGATTAAGACATTAGTGTTTGCTACATAACAACATGCTTCTCACATTGGTTAAAATATATGCCATTTTCACTGAACAATCTGGAGATGTTGTTGCACTCAATGAAGCATCAAGCAGCCTGCATCAAGCAAGATTAGTACAGTTATCCAAATTTTTTAAAATTTTATGTGAAGGGAGGCACAACTTACTCAAACAATAGCTGAGAACGGTCATCAAGTAATGACATTCTTCTTGATACAGCAACCTAGTTTTCACAAATAGTAATCAGCATATCACATAAAATTTTCCAGCCTACACAAATGATAAGCCAACAAGCAAATACACAACTCACTTCAACAATCTGTGACCAGCCAGTCAACATGTGAAGTTGGGCAGCCTGCTCTTCAAGATTTTTATTATATCGCCAAGCCCATTTCAGCAAATGATGAACTGATTCTTTTAGTTCACTTTTCTCAGGCTCGCTTAATTGTGAGTTCAATTCTTGTGATATCTGACAAAATAATAGATCCATCAAACACAAAATCATTTTTGAAGTGATCATTTTTAAAGAAGTATAACATAACAAGGATGCATAGGAATGGACATACAACCTGGAGAAGTTTTCCATGAAAAGCATCCAGATCAATCAGTCGATCACCTCTCTCTGAATAATAATATACACCACCAAATTCACATGTCGCAGAGTTCCTTAGGATCTCCTCAATCTGTGCATACCAAAACCTAATGAGAACTAAAAAGAACTAAGGAACTGGAAGGTGTAAAGGGCATACCTTTGATTCAACTCCCAGGTTGGAAAGCAGCTGTGGATACTTCATTGAAGTGTCCGGACATCTGAACTGTAGAACCTCAAGCAAGTCCAGAACCTAGGTGCAAAGTTACAAGTAATATAAGGTTCTGGAGCATGGAAATGTAGATAAAATACCACATTTGAGCACTTGACCAGAACCATGAAAGCTTAACGAGGTTTTAAACCCCCACATTTGAAACTAGTATACAGAAAAAGGTTAGCTTAACCAGCATAACCAGGCTTTGCTCAACGAAGCTTCGCACAAACAAAACTTAAGGGCTAAACAATCAAAGTATAAGACACTATTCATTCATCACCAAGAAAAAAAATAACAAATCCTTTGTCCCAAGCAAGTTGGGGTAGGCTAGAGATGAAAATATGAATGCAACAAGAGGTATGACCAACAAGATATAATAAAAGTTAAGAAGTAGAAGGTATTGAGAATAATGATGATGATAGAAAAAGCAGATCAATAGGCTAAGTCAAGGATCGGGCATGTGGATTGCTGATTTCCACGTTCTCCAATCCAAGGATGATTCATCAACTAGGGAAAAAAGCCAAATGAGAAAAATGCAGATGCCATATGTTACCTTATTTCTATTTGCTGGTTCATTGCCAATGCCAGTTGAAGCATCACGTGAATGGACCAAACTTGTACTCTGGAAGTTATCGGCACACTGACCAAAAGTATGATAAAGAATAGCCACGCATGCTTCCCGGTACGCAGGTGACGATATATCGGATAGATGTAATGCCAGTGCTAACATCTTTAGCAACCATGCCCTCTGAAAACAAAGAAATCATGGTTTCAACAGAATGAAAAATACCAAAATAGATATAGCAGGCAACAATCAAAAGCAATAGATCCCTAAAAAGGCATCTAAATTTGCCGTCCAAATGCAATTCTATAGTAGCAGAATTTCAACATTTCAAATATGTGCCCTTATATTTCAGGAGCATTGTTACCAGTGTGCCGATGTGGTGCCAAGGTGCTCGAAGCCAGGGATGACCCCCCCCCCCCCCCCCCCCCACAACAACACACACACACCCCTGTCAGCTCACTTTGCTCCCATATGGCACAGCCAAGGGAGGGGCAAGTTCTTGGAGGTAAAGATTATTGGAAAGACAGGTGGACCGCATCACCATCCACAGCACTCCAAGATCCAATCAAAACCCTGGTTGCGATCTTGTTTCAAGTCAAGGACTAAGACATTGAAATGAGATAAGCAGCAAGGTAATGCATGAGTTCAGCATGAGAAGGGGATGTTGGGACTGGGGGTCAGCTGGGCCAGCATGGTGAGATCGCCTTCCCCTCTTCTTCTTTTTTTCCTTTCTCTTCCGTATGTACCCTCCTCAGCCTTTTGGCCATATGGCATCGCCACAAGTAACAAGGCATTGTTCAAGAGTGCAGGACTCCAGATGATCCAGTCAAGAGGGCAGCTGATCAGCAATTTGATAACTATAATGTTCTAACTTCCAAGAGTTCAGTTCCTACTTATGAAATGTAGCACATCCACAGAAAATGAATAGCAGAAAACAACAGTGGCTATCCAAACGTGGCAGACATGTCGAATAAATCACCATGTATTCTGATTTTGATATCCATTTTCTGTTCAAAAGCTTTATGCAATGTATCAAGAATAATTCAAATATAAGGTTTATTTTACAGTATGTTGGAATCATAAAACACTAACCATTTGTTGCACTTCTATTAGTTTCTGCATGTTCTCCAAACTAAAATTTTGGCGGAAGATGGAAGCTCAATGTATACCTCATGGAGCATGCTGATACGAAGAGATTGGTTGGTGTTCCTTTTCGGAAGTGGTGTAACTCCAATGGTTCCAACATGCTGACATTAGTGGGCAAGGAAAATATAAGTTCTAATTGAAACTTTTAGCAAACAATGATTCAAAAGAACAGAGAAGAATGAAAACCTTAGAAAAGAACTGGTACTTCTTTGTACTCAGGAGATCCATAACAGGTCCGCAAGTTAAAGGGTCAAGACATAACTCGTACAGAAGCTGAATTCAGAAGGAGAGAAAAATGTAATGTTATGATATAAAAGTAAATAAGGTGGAAAATCTCATATCTGACTACTAAGCAAAAATACCAAACCTGAAAACTGAACTCGTGCAGTAAGGCATTTATATCTGGCTTTGTCACCTTTTCAAGATTGTCAAGAATTACCTTCAAACAACTGAGATATAACGAGGTGAGTTCAATTAACAAAGTATATCATTAAACATAAAGGCACAGTCTGGAGCTAACCTATAGTGAGATTTTGGTTTTAGAGCAGTTCGCTCAATGGATCCATTGACATCAAATCTCAAGAGCAAATGTGTTATGTTTGGAGCTGGACGACAAATATTGTCCACAAGCAACTGCATATATGATTGACTAGCATAATTAAAACACAGGTCAATAAATAGCTCAACAAACAAGGTCAATGGGAATGAAATCACAACCTGCAGTATTAGAACTCCAATATCATCTTTTGTGTCCTCTATAACCTGAAAATCATCAAACCGGAACTCCAAGCAAGCGGCATAATCTTCTATTACAGTTTTTCCAACGTCAGCTTCCAGAAGCAACTGTACCAGGCCAACTATTCTAGAACTGCCATAAATAAATAAGTTGTAAGAACATATATAAGCAAACTAGCACACTTGAATTCATTACAGAAATTTCATGTCTTAATATTGAACAAGAACTAGACACGCAGCAAAAGGAAAAAATAAAAATAATTTGGATATACCTCAGGATGCCCATAATTTTTATTGAACACTGTTGAATTTGGGGAAGATAGTCATATCGTATAAACTCTAGCAATGCTATTATCTGCCTATGATTTTTTGCTAAAATAACATCCAATGGCTGCATAATCCATAAAAAAACAGAAAAGCAATTAGATGAAGATATGGCCAGGCAAAACCCCACAACCAAAATAAGCAAAGTACAAAACCTGGTAGAGCGGCCGGAAAACATCGGCAAGAGCCAGATCTTTCTCCATAACAAGAATAAATATTTCAAGAGATAGATGGACAGTTTTCTCCAAAAGAATACCATATGTTTGGGTAGTCCGCTCATTGATAATAGAGTCAACACCCACTAATATTATGTTCATGATATTGCGGAATGCAACTTTCCCACTCATGAAATCCTGGTAAGAATTCCACAACCACAAATTATTCATAATGTACAACTAGAGGTGAAATAGAAACTGATGCAAAAATGTTATATCTTTAAACAGACATATATATCTGGGATAACATGCACTCCACAAAGAAAACAAGCAAGCAAATCCACTGAAGCAAAGCATATTAGTACAGGTAATCTGAAGGATAAAAACACATACTTATCTGCTAAAAAAGAAAAGGTTTTTTAACCAGAGCATCACCATATAACTGGGAATGAAAAATCAAATTGCAATACATTCCAGAAAGTATTGCTATTTTTTTATGGTATTGCTATTTATTTTTTTAGATGATACTATTCCTATGAAGATAGTATATGTAGAAAGAAAGCTCAATGTAGTGCTATCTCGCCTACAGTTGTGAATATAGTAGAACAATATGAATTCATGTATGTTTATAAGCAATATTCAGATAAGTTTTCAGCCATCCAAGTTCCATATAATGCAAACAATAACTCAATAATATGATGCTGCAAACATGCTAAATACCTTCCAATACTAGCTACGGAATATTATACACACATCGCTAAAGGATCACTGTTCTAGACTCCTGACATCAAGTAGGGAATCTGTAGTAAGGACTGCGCGATGTTCACAATGAAAAGTTGCTCCCATTGCAACATGATGGTCAATGAACTTCCAGGTACAGTAAATAATCCAACATTGAGCATATGTAATATGTTAGCAGTTGGCACTTCTCAAAATCAGTACATGGACATACTTTGAGTAGTTCTAGCAGAGGGAGCTGTCTCTCAATGGATGAAGGGGCTGATGTGTTAACAGAAGCATAAATGTCATCATCATTTATGTCATACATGCTCAAAACCCTGTAAAAACAATAGCCAATTTGTTACTGAGTGCACCACTGCATTTTATGGCAAACAAAGCAAGAGACTGGAAGATCAAAGAAACTATCCCAGATAAAAAGGGATATCTGGATCAAGGGTTCATATTCCATTGTTCCCTATTCCAAAAAGAAAAAAAATAATTTTCAAACAAAAAAATTCACACTCTACTCACATGCGGAAATGCTCCAGGCAGGCAAGTGCAAGCTCCCATTTTTCCTGAGGGTCAGCGTAGGCTCTTTGAGGAAAAGGACCAAAGACATCCTCATAAACAAACTTAAAGATACCCATGAACCTGTTAGAAAATCGTATCTTACTCTCAGAAAGTGTTGAAGGTCAGGAAATGACAATAACTAGTAAAAAAGTAAGCACCTCCGGCCTTTGTCACTTATGTTTCTTTCTTCTGCAATAAGTGCATTGATCAATTTGAGAAAAGATATGGTCGAGGGGTAACTCTCCCTCCTTGCTTCCACTTCATTCAACTCAAATCGCATATCATAGATCTGCCGCCAACATAGAAGAAACATCATGCTGAATTGAGATTATAGTGATATTTCATATGAGCATGGCAGACTAGTAGATTGTATGTCAGATTCTGCTAAAGGTTGACTTTACATCCAAGATCAAACAAAAGAAAGAAAAGCACCTAGCATGAAGGGTTTTGCAAGCATAGGTTGAATTCAAGTGTTCCGTGTATTTGTTGCCCCATATGTTGAAGCAAAAACAGACGAGCAAAAACGAATCGAGTAGCATTATCAACAATTCAACACTTTTTTGTTGCTGCTTTCCAATGCATCAGACGACGGGCACCAAAGCCTTCCAATAGAGGAAGCTGTAGTTGTTTAAGACTTAAGAAGCAGACCTTGTTTCACCTAAGTGTAGTGTTAACTTTGCCATTAAGAACATTGGGGGATTAGGCAACTAATAAAATGCACCTCAACAAACTTTAGTGCTACTTTCCAGTGCATCAGATAATGGGCATCACCTAGAGGAAGCTGATCATTTCAGAATAGGATCTTGCATCACCTAACTAAAGTGTTTGCCAGTTTTGACATAGATAACAGGCATTCTCACAAAGTTGTGGCTCCAGAGACTGAATATAAGATAACCAAAACAAGATAACATAAAGAAATATACATCATAGTAAAATCAGATAAACTGAGAAAATAGTGCCGAGTCATAACTAAACCAAACATAGCATCTAGCTGCCAGCACTAAGGGAAAAGGTAAGATCAAGGTGCAAGATTGGCAGCTATATGAAATAATTAAATGTATAATTACGAATACAGCGCAGGTTCATTGTTTGTCGCAACAGAAAAATAAAAATATTTGTATACCAGGTTAATTTACGATAAACAGTACTTCATCAACATATGTAAAAAGATGAAAATAGGTTTTTTTTAATTTCTTTCTTTATACTCCCTCAAACAATAGTGTGGCATTTGGAGTTGCATTCAATCAACACTGACCATAAATATCGTTGTTAACATCACAGTTTAACTTTTCAAAACGGTGTAGTTAGATTTTATCTTGAAAAAAACTGTCTCATAATGTATCAATATTACAACTTTGCTATATTTTACAATAGCAATTAGTGGTCAAACTAGTGGGTTGGTGGTTGTGCCGATGTCCAAAACGGCACTTTTGTGACTTGAGGAAGTATGTTAGTTTGCTTGAGGACCAAAAAATGAATTAGAAAGTAGACAGTAAATATAGGAAATTAATGAAACGGTAAACATATGTACCTGGGTTGCTGTATGGTGGCCTACTGGAGCTGTAACCACCGGAAGGTCATATTGCTCAAGATAATTCCAAATAGCATCTTTTAGTAGGGGTGACACTTTGATAAATGCAGCTATTGAATTTCGCAAAGCCCCCTGCATATGATTCAAGATCATGTTACGAGAAATCATAAACGCCACCCAACCAAACATTAAAAAACAGATGTACATATGTACTCAGAACATAAAGGCTTGTACCTTCAAGTACGGAGGCACATTTTCATAGCTTAGAAGCTTAAATAAAGGTTCAATGTCAGGGAACCATTTCCTTCGTTCCATAGGATTCCCATTTTCCACAACCTACAGCATGTTCACAGTTTCTTTAGTCAAAACAGCAACAGTAATCTATATAACATTATGCATGACGAAAAGAGCATTTTATAACACACATAGCATCTGATCAAAGTGTTGCTACTTAGTACACATTTATGGCCAGTACAGCTGAGGGACCAGAAGAGTTTTGTCTCAATGAAAATTCTACTAAGTTTCCAGAACCTCGATATAGAGCTGTAAGCATGTAAAAGAACCTACTCAATGGGTTATAAGATAAGAAAGATTGAGAATTTGCTAAGACAAAGGCTGATTCAATTTCTGATTTTTCAAAGAAACATGTGATATAGCCATAGAAAATGGAAGGTAACGCTGAAACTAATATACTCGTATAATGATTCCAAAATCATCAGAAGTGCAAGTTTTACTGTGAACACTGCTAGGCAAGACAAGCAAAACAAATGAATAAGAAATGCAAGAAATTTCACACCTTCTGAAGAACTGCTAAATAAGCAACAAGTGCCTGTGCATCCCCCTCAGGAAAATCAGGTAGTATGCTTGCAGAAGATTGAATGGATTTTTTAAACTTCTCCTCATAGATAGATAAGCAATCAAACAAAGTGCTCCACCCAACTGAGCGATAAATTTTTCCCTGAAGCAGCTCATAGACTTTGGCAGCACCAACTTCAGTGGAAGCCTGACAAGTCCAATAGTTCAGTCACAGAAAAAGATGAAAAAACCAAACAGAGCAGTAACCATAATGCATACCAAAGTACTGAGAAGTTCAAGGAAGGCCACAAGAGTTTGTGTGTTAGTATGGTCTTCTCCTGCATATATAACAAAGGTCCACAGTTCCTCGTTTCCATGCACTAGCTCAGGCTCTTTCTGATGAGCACACACACACACAAAAAAAGATGTGATTATCATACAAACTTCTCAAACCAAAAGCAAAGTAAAAAAGAAGAGCATGTGAGACATCATTCAAATAGCATGCCTTATTAACAACAAGGCTAATTAAAGAATGTGTTCAGCAGAAATGAGATAACCTTTTTGGATCTAGTGCACTGTCAAAATTTATTTACTATTGCAAGTACATTTGTAAGATCAAAAAATGGGGTTTAAAGTGGAACCCAAGAAAACTTTAAACTTAACAAATAAAAATGCATTATCATCCTTTTGGTGATCACAATTACAACAGATGGAAGTAGTTACTAGACTAGAGGGAAGAACATTTCTTAACCTTGAATCGAAACCAAGGCCAAGGCTCACCTTTGATGAAGCACTTAACAATGTCCATAAAATATGCTAAATATAAAGTGGCAAACAAAGTAAGAAATTACAAACTAGCTTAGCCACATAATAGCCTGACAAGTTAGCCGGCAATGAGACAGACCAGGCTCTTTCATAATGAACTCCATTGAGGCCTAGCAAAACTTGTTTGATGCATACCAAGATTATAAAAAGTCTATCAAACATTCAAACTAAAGGTTGCATTCTACTATGAAAACTAACTGTGGTTGAATTAGATGTGTCAATAACATCTCATCACATTCTTGAACATAAATACGAGTGTCTGACTGACCCGAGACTATCCAACATGGTAAAAGAAGCATTGGTCCTGGGAAATGACACTCAAACTCGGACACATGTTGCTGGAATCTGACTCGGATTTGAATTCTGGTGTTCAAAGAACACTTGATAGTCATGCAATTTATGGTTCCTATGCCCCAGAATGGTATATGGAACGTGTGTGTACACCCCAAAATAGATCATGAGCACAATGTTGTGTGCACATGCAAAATGTTTGTCCATTTTGCTCAAGACACAAAGAAGCAAGAAGAAAAGCGATGCAAGAATAATGCATGATGCAGCATTCCATTTCTACATTTTTTTCCTTGCAACAATGCACTGCAACCGTTGTCTTGGGAAGCACTATCAGCTTTTCCATTAACAAGTGGTCACAGAAGATTATCATTATAAAACAGAACAAGCTCACACATGAGGATGCAACACCCATGTCAAGCTAAATCAATACATGTTTTCAGGCTCCCTGATTTGATTTGACTATATGAATGGCAGAAGCATTACCTGATAGATTTCTCTAATTAGTTCCAGCAAGGATACAAAAGGCTCATTAGTAGGCTGACCACCTTGTTCCCCATTTCTAGCAGGATCTTCTCGATGATCTCGCGGTGGCCCATATGGACTGAGGGCAGTCATTGCTTTTTTCTTAATTTCCTTTATCTGTTAATTAAAGAAGATAACATTATCATTTTTGCACAAGTAATTAAGTTACTTGGCACGTAATCCCAATCGTAGATCTCTATCAGCTGCAACACAGGAAAATAGATAATATACTAGGTTATTATGGTTCCAAGAAGTAACTCTAACCTTATCTCTAGAAGTTGGGTGGGAAATAAAGCACATCATTAACTTGTGTGTGTAGCCAGTGTACATGTAGACAATATCCTCATCATCATTCTGCATTAGATGAGAAAAAATAAGGATAACCAAGAAAAATATGGTAATATCATGTCTGGATAAAATATGTTTGACATTGTTGGGAACGAACTTTGACCACTAATATCCGAATTATCAAAATTGACAACAAGAAATACTAGAACTTTAGGACCAACCATGATTTTACATATATTAAGGTGTGTCGATGTGTCAGATCGAGATCAACAGGGTACAAAGTGCAAAAAAGATGCATAACCGCACATGGTGTGTTTTGTTGCCTATACAAAGGGTCAGGATGAAATTATACAATTTTTTGGATGCTTGGTTAGGTCACCCTGCCAGCCTGCCCTATGTAGATGTTTGGTTGGCAGCAGAAAGACAAGACACATAATACAACGTGAAAAACAAGGCATCACCATGGCGTATATTTGCAGAAATATACTCTACTAGCCCTTAGTTTTTACCTTTATACTTTCATATACACAAATATCACCTAATAACCACCTGTCATTAACTAGTAAACACGGCTAGCGGAACCTGCTCTCCCGCTAATACATCTGGCTGGCATAGGTCCTTGACCTGACCTCTTGCAGGCGACCAAACACGGCTTCAACTGCTGTAAATTAATACGGCCTAAGCAAGCTCCACTCGTGGACTTATATCTGTTTTGGTCGAGCAGAAGCATATCACATTTTAGGATTTGGACATGAATACTCCGTAAAGCATATTTTAACTAGATACTTTGTAACACACAATCTTTCTGATTTCCACGCACTCCTATCCAAAGTTACCTAAAGAATTAGCTCTGGTACCTTCGAATTGGACTGTGTAAAATCAGTAATCGACATGCCCAAACCTGCGAATCATGACCTTTGATATTCATCCGCCTCTACCATTATTATTATACTTTTATTACTATTATTAATACCTTTTACTTTTTATTCTCTATATTTGTGATTTCTTGTTTAGATGAATCTTAGATTGTCAAATCATTCATGTCCAGATCTTCCCCTAGTTATCCAGGCATCCTAATCTACCAACAGTGTTTCATAAACTCAAATCCCAAGCAAGATACAGAAATAAGGATAGCTTATGCTTCACAGGGAAATAGGCAAGCATCTTCTCGCAATCAGGATGGATGTGAAGCTTTTCTCTGCACAGAGTACCAACATATACCTCATAGTTTGGGCATCAACTACGGATAACAGGAAGAAAAGTTAATGAAGTACATGTACGACATTCATAAACTCATTCATCAAGCTTTTCCTTCTTAGTTTCTTACGTCCTGCTCCCCCTACTATCACTCCACACTTCCGCAGTATGAGGTTTGGAAAAGATCAACAATATCAGATAATAAATATGCTTGAATTTCGAGAGCACAAGGATTCCGAAATCAGTGAGATAAAGGTTATGAGTGGAATGAAGTTAGAGACAGCAACTAAAAAACTAATGGAAAGAACAGAATTCAACTAAATAAAGATGAGCCGCTGTAGCTTTGCTTCTAGCACGCCTCGGCGAAAATCAAACTAATATAATTTGGTAGAGGCAACAGATAAGCATGACAAAACAGAAGGGACATATACCGAGAAACATATGGGAGGCAAGATTACGTGGACATATTAGAGGATTCTTTTTTGAAACGATAATGTAATACGTACAGAACATAGACTATTTCAAACTTCAAAAAATAATTAGTTATTTGCACAACCAGCAGGACCATGAATAATTAAGCATGGAGTTGAAAGAGATTGCATTGAAATACAGATTTTCGATACCTGGTATGCAGCTGTTTTCAAAACTTGCTCCAGCAAAAACTCAAAAGAATTTTGACGACAGATAATTTCCAGACATGACCAAATATCTGAAATTTCTCTTGAATTACTTCGATCTTGAGTTAGCATCAAATGAACAGACCATGCAAGTCGCACAACACCAACAAATCCTTCAACAGTCATATTGTTTCCTGTCCTCATCACCTGAAAAAAAAATCATAGGTTGCAATGGTAAAAAAAATGCTGTATGTTCAATCAAAGTATTAAACAGTGATTAGTGAAAATACATAAATTAAAGCTTACAAGTTCATGAAATTCATGTCTAAATGAGGAATCATACGATGACAATGATCCTTTCTCATGAGAAGTACTTAGGGCATCAGAAATAAAAGTTGCTACAAGAGAAAACAGAACTCCATAGGTGATCTGCAATGATGAAAGTAAGTAAGCTTTTGTTTGACAACAACCATTATACAGATCTGCACAACATGTCTACAACCATTATATCATTCCAAAGTAACTTGTTCAAACTTCAAACCTGAAGCTCCACACTTGTATTTTGATTTGCTTCAGCTGCACAGTCTTTCAATATTGAAAATGCATCCTTAACCTCCTTGGGGCCTAAATGAAGTTGCATAAAGCATTATTGTTTGCTTTCCATAAAGTGACATGAACAAAAGGTAACACACACACAGCAAGTAGGCTGATGCACGCAAATGAATGATTAAAATCACTTGGTAAGTGCTAGAAAAAAAATCATTTGATAAAGGCCATACAACTGAAGGTTTAGCTTACTCATTAGTTTAATAAGTGCAGAAAGAGCAAGGCAGTGGCTTAAACTTAATCTCTCTCTCGAGACTATTGCCCTTCTTTCCACAAGAGCACCTCTGAAGTCAAGCACATATCGCTCAGAGCTTGGTCGGCCAATTCCAGCTGGTTCTTCACGGTTCAACTCCTTTTATGGAAAAAGTAGTTATACCTCAGTCATCATTTCCCACAAAGAAAAAATACTAAACTTTTGGAGCATTTTTTAAACAGATTTTTTAGCTGTACTGGTTGCTAAGAAATAGCTGGAACGAAGAATGAACTAGCTTAGGATATAACAGCAAATAAAACAATGAACAAATGAACAGGGACAAGCTAGCAACTCAAGACCAACATAAGCCCACCTAGCTTAGCGCAAAATCTCTACCTCTGTCCTTGTACACTATTTAACATGTATTTAAGCTTTTTAAATTTAAACTTGAGCTCAAAGGGTTAATTCAGAACCATTATTTGAAGAAGATCTGAGTTTACTGGATATGGCCTTAAGCTCACCGTGGTCATTTTATTTTAATATTCATTGAATAAAAGGCATGCATAGGGTATATATTCAAGTGTCATCAGGTCCAACCTTTACAAGCGCAATTATCCTTTGCCGGAGACCATCATTAAATAAAGGCTGCAATTGCTCTTCAATTTCAGACATTAGATCAGCATCAAGACCTTGGTCAAGTGCAACAGACTACAAAAGATGAAAGAAAAACATCAAATCATCCTTCAAGTCAAGTTATTCTACAACTGTAATCAAAATGATTAGTAGATTACTCGCAACAGAATGTACAACGAGGTTATAAGATCCCTTCTCTCCATGTACCAGAGGCCAGCTGCAAGTCTATATATTTCCAATGGTTCTCGACCATACAAAACCCACTGCAAAATCACCACCGTGAATGCATGTAAGATGGTCAGATAGCAATCCAAACATGGCTGACAATAGAATAAGAAAAAGTTCGATTCTGCAAAGAATACCTCTCTGTTAGCATCAACTAGCAAACGAACACACTCAATCTCATTAAGATTGAGTTCATCACTCAACTTAAGGGCCTGAAAAACACAGAGATGCAGATTTAAGTCTTGAAAAAAGCAAAAGTGAAACTACTACATACTGCTGTCATAAATCAAAGGGCGTAAGTAGATTTATAAACAAAAAGATAAAGCCGTGCCCTCATGGGGATTCATAGACACAAGTACAACCACAGAAAACATTACAGATCTGAGCCTCAGGAATAATTAAGAGAGTGTGATAATGATTTGTGGGTTCAACCACAGGTAAGAATCCAACCAGCACAGTAGAGTGCGGAATATATTGTACTTGTTTTCTATCACAGATTTATCAATTAAAGGAAAAGGAAGGACATCATAAGTCATGCAGTAAACTTGTTGCACAACTTAAAGCATGTGATATGAGAAGATAAAGCCTACAGAAAATTGGAGCGGTAGTTTGAACATTGCTCTTTGCTTAACAGTAACAATGTAGCATCAAGCCAGGAATCTATGAGCCTAGTCATACACTCACACTTTTACTACCTGGTGCCCAAGCTAGCAACATCCTAGCATTTAATTAGCAAGGTATTGATGTGATAAACACATTATTTTCCCATTCGTGTCAAGATGGTCAAATGTGGTCTCGGTTCATCATCTTAGGCTAGGTGCTACCAAGTACGAAAAGTAAACCTATCTGTCCACAGAACATTGTAGTAGAAACCACAACCAACCATCATCCTCAAAAGAAAAAAGAATCACCAGACCGTAATCCTCCATAATATAAAATCCTATAGTACTATAACACAAAGAAAATTGAGCTTCACCATTTCAAATGTTTGATACCAAACCACTGATACTGAGAAAATGAAATATTGAAGTAAATCATAGCTCATCTCAGCCGAAGTAAGAAGTCACATTGTTACAAATGACAATCTCATCTATTGGAGACTAGTTTTTTTTTTGAGATATATTGGAGACTAGTTCAAAAGTACAGGTTTGCACCGAGATGTACCAACTCCTAGAGTGCCATTCTCATTCTAAAGCTCCAATCAAGAAAACAAGCATTCACTCGGAGCTTATCCTGAACAGTACAATTAAGCAACTCGTGCGCACACCCTGGGCAAAACTAGCTAAATGATTGTGAATCCACAAATATATTGGGGAGGAAGGGAGCTTACAGTCTGCACATCAGTGTCGTCGAGAGTGATGGGCGGCATGTCCGGCAGCCGCACCTCCTTGCTCTCCACCTGAGTCCGGTCGGACGCCTTCGGCCCCTGCCCACACACACAGAAAAAGATGCCCAGACCCAAATTAAGCAAACCCGAGTCACCAGGCGGCACCGGCGAATCCTAGCACACAACCAAGCGAATGTCCGGCACAGGGGAGCGCACCGGGAAGGAGAGGAGCGCGCGGAACGCAGGGGCGGCATCGCGGACGGCGTGGAGGAGCTCCACGCGCTGCGACGGCGACGGCGGCGCGGGGCCGAGCAGCGCCGCCTCGAAGACGGCCAGGAGCTCGCGCGGCGGAGGCGGCGCCATCGCCGGAGAGCAAACCCGCTCGCCGGCCGGAACCCTAGCGGGGAGTCGGCGGTGGTCGGCGAAATGGGAGGGGAACTGAAAGCGATTTAAAACCCTAGTACACGAGCACGGGGCGGCAGGCGGGCGGGCTTCTGGGTTTTGGGCGCTCTGTGTTTTAGCGACGGGGAGACAAGCTGTGTGGTCGCGTAGCAAGACGCACGACGGCGGCCAAGGCCGTGGCATCTGGGCCGTTCGCAACTTTTCAAGGCTCGCCACGCGCCGTCCGAAACAAGTGAGGTTTCCCATTTGCGTAGATGGATTCCTCAAAAAAAAACTGCGTAGATGGATGGCCGGATGGGTAACAATGAGAACTCGAATGTTTATCGTACCTTTCCTTTCTAAGGACTTTCGTGTGAAATTCCTTCCTGCGCCACCCAAAACTAGTGGAATTTTTGCAACTTGTAATAGAAAAATTGAGCCTGCCAAAATGAATTTTAACAAATGAAGGTGTTTTGAATTATTTTGTAGGAATCAGAAAAATATAGTAATTATAATAGTGAGGCTAAAACGTAGGATCATGTTTCGGACCAATGTATTACAGCACCCAATTTAAGAGGCGTTAGATCTTTCTTTTAAGATTTGTGCTGAAAGTTAATTAGTAAAGTCCTTGAGTTAGTTAATATTTAAAGCTAATAGGGTGGGGCTAAGGAACATTCAAATAGATTTGTTTTTAGATTGTGATCGTCCCTCCACTTTCTTTGAAACAATAACGCATCAAGTCACCAACTAAGGAATAATGCATATGTTAACGGTGAATATGGTTAAAGAAATTCTATTTTTGTAGTTGGTCTGAGAAATGAGATATAATTAGTTATTAGTCTCTAGCTCTAACTTTAAATGACTTTGTGAAGAATGAAATTAGGTAAGCCACCATGTTACTTTTAAGTAAATCTATCGTATAGATGAGAGAAATGTTTCTATTTTACCAAGTCTTGCTTTCATAATGGAGAATAGTATGGGTAATGAATTTACTTCTCCAACAAATGCCCCACTGCATAAAAGATGTGTCTCAACCAACTTCAGATAAGTGGATTGATACATCTATGCCACGTAATTTCCTACTCCAGAGACAATGACACGTCAATAATGGAAAACAATAATGGTAGAACTAAAGAAGGTAGTGACTATGTAGATCATACTATACCCATACTTCCATGGTTCCAACATGCATTCTCTAGGCTATAATAAAGGACTAGTTTCTCATGCAACGAGCAACATCATGCCAAAAGAATAGGGAAACATTAATATGATGGTTGCTACAATTATCTCTATTTTGCTCCCTGACATTGAAACAATAACAAAACATACACATGGAAGAAATTTTTAGCGTAGACTTGTAACAACATCATGGCAATATTCATTGTTAAATATATTATTTGTGTGGTTATTTCAAGAATTATGATGGTGGTTGAATATTTGATCATAGCTACAACATGTAATTGACTCGTTTGATTGAGGAATGTCACAAGAAAGTCTCTTATAAAATGTGAGCAGTGCTCCTATCTCTACTAAAGGGTGATTTGATAATGGAAGAATAGTGATGAAAAGTTTATTTCTGAAACAATTCTTACTAGCAAAGTTAGATTTATACACCAATGCCATGTAAGTACCTCATATGAGTGCATGACATGTCATCCATGTAAAATCATGCGACACAACGCCCAAAAAAACTCTAAAAAATGCAAAAATGAAGATGTCATCAATCACTATCCATGGATCGCAAGGTGATCCAAGGCTCCAACCATGCTTGCCTTAGCCACCATCTCAAGCTCCACATGAAGCATGACACCAGGGGCAATGCACGGTGAGTGAGAATGTGTCATACACGCACCACACTTGCCCTCACAATGCACACAAGACCTATAACTCAACAACCGTCTAGAACATTGCCTCACACATGACAATGCCATTTTTACATAAAAGCATTTAAGTTGATGATCCCTCTATTCAGGGGCGGATCTAGGACCCGGGCTGGGGGTGCTGCAGCCCGGGTCCAACAAACAAAACTCCATTAACCTCCATGTAGTATATAGTGAAAAATTAGCCTATGTATCTTTAAGTATGTGCATGTAACTCAATCTCCATTGGTGCAGCCGAGGCCCAACTCGATTTCTAGCTCCACCCCTGCCTCTATTTCTTCTTCCCCCACCTTGACATTGGAACAACAACGATATAAAATGGTAGGAGGCGAAGCTAGGTAGCCTTAACTCTTCACTTCTACAACACCATAGTAATTCCTAGCTCAACACAATTAGTGATTTGAGGTCCTTGACCATGGACTACTAGATTTAACCTTAATGTACTTGTTTGATCGATGAATGAAATTAACTGATCTGTCACCAACATATTCGCTAGGCAATTTTTTATATGCAAATGTGAGAAATGCTCCTAAGTGCTACAGATGCATGATTTGATGATATAACCTAACATGGTGGATGAGTTTATTGCTAAGACAAATGCTCCATATATGAAAAGTGTGTTAACATTTGGGAGAAACTAAGCAAGGTTTACACGGCGGTGCCACCTTACTGCCTACTCATGAGTGGATGACAAATCAGCCATGCAAAGACCTCGTGAACGATAACAAAGAAGGTGGCAACACCGTACCCATAGATTACACAAGGCTCCAACCATGTGTACCCCAAGCAACCCTACACGATACGTAAGATCCTCATGTGGAAAGCGATGCAATGATAGAGCAACAACATGATGGTGCACCTGAGCACTCGTTGTATGTGTACCAGCCCCTATCTACGAGCACACCATGTGAAGCGTCCTCTCGTCAGAGGTGACTAAATGTGATACAAATATCAGACTCAGGAGGCTGATAACACATTTATTACATCAGATGGTTCATTACCGTACAAACCGTCGAGGTAGCGGGCACTGAAGCGCCACTATCAAGAGGGACAACATAAGGACTATAAACCAAACCAAAGTGCCAACGAAATCTAAGATAACATCAGAGTCTTGCGCCATGGTAAGCTTCCTGTGGAGACCCTGAACCACAGGCAAGGTTGGGTGCAGGACAGCGACCTACTCGACGTCTTCAGGGACGAAGTTCGGATCCTCCTCTGTAAAAACTAGGCAAGAGTGAGTATATACGTACTCAACAAGTCCAACCACACCCGCGGAGGGGAATAATAAAGATCATGCACGGATATATCAAGGATGAGGCTAGGTCTCATTTGCGATAAAGCGGGGGCTTTACACATACAAGGGTTCATTTAATAAAAGAGTTTTCTCAAGACATTTCTATAGTAATTGAATAATAAGCGGGGTTGATCCTACACCAAGGATCCAAGTTTTAATGCTACCGGACTCCACATTCCTAGTAGCTCACTACACAACTGCCGGGCACTTTCAAAACAACTCACGCCACAAAACCAATCATCCCAAAATGTCTATTGAAGTGACCATGCCGTAACTCGTCCAATACCGTGGACACGGCTATTCGAATAGATTTTACAATCTGCAGAGGTTGTACACTTTACCCACAAGTAGGGTACCGCACTACGAACACCTTAGTGTCGCAGCGAATCCTAACAATGCCATTACCCACCTTAGCTGAATCTAACTAGCCAACACAGAAGCAACCATGGGTTAATGACCTATCAACAAAAACACAACCGGAACATAACTCACACAGATCGTATTCCTTCTCCATGATCTTCCGTTGCTCACCCGCTCTCCTTTTGGCTAGCAGAACAACTAGTGGGGTTTATACTAAGCCGTTGCCCACACAACAGTCGAGTGGTTGTACGATAAGTGGGTTAGGCAAGATGACACCTCAGTTCATCCTTACATTAACAAGACAGACATCTCCGAACCATGCTCAACCACAAAGGTACAAGCACACCAGTGGCATTTCACACAGAAAACACCGTCCATCTCATTAGGTTATATCTTTCTTTTATTTTTCCAAAATCCCGTTTTATCTTTTAAAACACTCACACCCTTATTTTCGGTAAAGCGCTTTGTGGTCATGATTAAAATATAATAAAGGGAAAAAAAGGTAATAAGCATCTCTAGCAGTAGTTAACGTCCAACAGAGCAAATCCTATATAGACATTAACCTAGGTCATCAAGGAATAGTCGTAGCAATCAAGGGGTGGCTATCCGACCATGTCTTGCAATAAAACAATGCATTTTATAAAATAGGCCAATAGGTTGCGTTTATAAAACTGGGATAAATATGCATCAAAGGATGGGATTGGACTTGCCGTCCTCAAAGCCTTCCGGAAGCTCCTCCTCTAGGTACAGGTCTTCGGGCTCCGGCTCGCGGTCCTGCTCCTCCTCGGTCACACCGTCGGCTACAACACACAAACAATCACACAATAAAACAAAGTTCGCCGACGAGCTAAAAAGAAAAATAGAGAGCTTCGGTTAAAAATAGAGGAGGCTATTATATTTGTTGGATGTGGATCTTGGGACTTGGAGAGAATATTTGATGCGTGGTGAAGTTTGGAATCGATTCAGAACATAATATCGCATGAAATGGGGGCTGTGGACTGCATAAGGAGGAAAAGTGAAGGGGGTTATGCACAAGTCTGTCTTTCTTCTTCCTCGAGACCGAACAGGAGGGGGAGGGGAATAGTAGGAGGGGGGCGGCTAGGCCATGGGCGCCGGCCCCCTGGCGCATGGCAACACTCGGGGAGGGGAAAAAGTAGAGAGGAGGCCGAGGGGGTCCGATTCCGGCCCTCACCTCGTGCGGAGATGGTCTACGGAGGGCTGTCCACGGTGATGGGTGGTGGGCGGCAATGGTGAGCAGCGGTGGCGAGCTGCAGCGTGAGGTAGAGGAGGAGAGGTGTTGGGGCGGTGTGGGTGGAGTGAGGGGCGGCTTGGGGTCTGATTTATAGGCTGAGAGGAAGAGGGGAGATGGCCGGCGGGGGGGGGGGGTCACGGGCAGTACAGGAGCCTCGCCATTAATGGCGGCCTGGATGCTCGGGGACAAAGTGCGAGCTGCGAGGGTGAGGGGACGGGACGGGACGGGCCAGCGCAGCAGCGGGCCGCACGCCGGCTTGGCGTGCACGGGCAGCAGCGGGTCGTGCGCTGGCCCGCGCGTGCGCGCAAGGAGCGGGCTACAGCTCAAGCAGGCAGCAGGTAGCACGGGGGAGAAAAGAAAGAGGAAGCCAGAGCAAAAAAAAAAGAGTCTGGAAAAAAGTTAGAAGAGAGAAATAAAATGGATTTAAACAAAATATGAGAAAAGAAGAGATAGGACACGCGCGCGGCGCTGACGGTCGCGGCCGGGCAGGCGCACGCGGCCGACCGCGACACGATGGTTATGTAACGGGATGGCAGGGTTGGTGGAAAAGGAAAAGGGACGGGCGGCTCCGTGGAAAAAGAGGAAGAGACATGTCGGAACGGCGGAAAATTGGGAGGTGGGCTTCAGGAGCTCAAGCGGCGGAAAAGGTTTAAATAATTTTTAAGCGAGTGATTGGTAACGTAATTTAAATAAGATAAAAACACGGGCGTTACACTATGCACGCATGCCTCAACACCCAACGGACTTCTAGAACGGCACCTCACACATCTCGATACTAATGAATCGACTTTGACCTCTAAACAATAGCCAGTTTAGATACATCAATCTAAAATGACTTGTTTGATTAAACAATAAAATAAAATTAGTTGATTTATCTGCCACCTTATTCCTAAGCAAATTTTTGGTGTAAATATTAAGAATGGTCATATTGCATGGAGACCATATTTGGTACTAGAACATAAGGTGGGATGAGATGGTTGCTGAAACAAATGCTACATATAAGAAAATTGTGTTACCAATTTGGACGACAAGCCATGCAATATTTACAAATCAATGTCATGCACTTTGTTGTCGAGTGAACAACATGCACAATGTGATAGAGAAGAAGACTTGTATAAGATGTCCTATGGTGTCTTTTTGGTTAAAAAAGCATCAACGTTGAATAAACAAATAATAGCCATAGATCGTACAACATCACTTCGTGTATGTCTCCAACCACGTGTGCCCCAATGCACATCAAAGAACACATGTAAATTCAGTAAAGAGCAACATCTAGTAACACATGCCATGAACAAGGAATCTAGCATTATACGTATAGGCATCTGTATGACGGCGGCACCGTGCACGAATGCCTTGGGGTCTTAATGGCCATCTAGAACAACACCTCACATATCGTGACAAATGGAACCTTGTTGTATTTGTCTCATGCCAATACAAAAAGGTGCCTTTACTTGTTCTCCATCTCCAACAACAGCTCAAGCAAAGACAATTCATTCAGAGGTGTCATCTTCCTTACCGGTTGCATGTTGTTCATATACCACCTTGCAATCAGGAAAGAAACTTTTACGTTGTTCATATACCAACACAAAGTGCCTTTACATGCTCACCATGTCCAATAACAACAAAAACTCAAGCAAAGACAATCGATCCATAGGTGTCATCGTCTTTACTGATTGTGTGCTATTCATATGCCACCTTACTTTATAGCCGCAAAGCACTCGTAATCATCCTCCCAAACGCCACGAAAAGTTTCATGTTGTAGAACACATGCATCCCTCATCACTAACCAACATGGCTATCTCACACCTAGTAGCATCCAGAATGTAATCACTGCTCATGACTGTCGCCAGTGTGCTAAGGATCGGTGGGTGCTCTTGGCCTCATCCTCACGGGGTTCAATAACTGAAGCTCCAAAGCGTGTTGGCACCACTTCTGTTGTAGGTGAGTCCAAGAACCCAACAAACACTGCAAGATGCCATGCAATTCAGGTAAGATTTTTGACACGTACACACAAGTACACCACTGATGTGCACGCCAAGTAGATGAATCCTTGCAGCTGGAAAGGCAACCCACAGGAGGACTGCCACATCAGCAATTTGGCACCCCCAGGAATCCTAGCCACTTATAAAAGGCACCCTCCCCATGGCTCGAGAACAAGGGAAGTCATCTCCTCATTGAGATAACCATTATATTGGACTTCCTCACTCAAGGTAATTCTTAATTTGTTGCTTTTTTCTAACATTGATCATAAGATTGATTGCATGGATAGTTTTGTTGATGCGTTGTCATGGTGTTTTTAGGCAAGGATCTGCTTTGAATTGACTGATGGCAGCGACAATGGCGGTGATGACGACGGTGACCAAGAGCAAGGAGAGCTGGTCCCTGCAGCTCCCAAAGCTGGCTCTCCCTTGGAAGCCACTAGACGGCAAGACCGAGCTAGAGTTCCCTCGTCGGGCGATGTTCGCCAGTGTCAACCTCAGTGCATGCTCAGGAGTTGCGCCAGGGCGCGACCCGCTAGAGCACAACACGAAGGCTCGTCCTGCTGACAACTGCGACATCGCACGCCAACTTGGCGTCACCGTGCCGGGGGAACATGATAGGGAGGATATGGAGGAGGTAGCGAAGAAGAAGAAGAAGGGTGGCAAGAAGCAGCTAGTGGGCGGTCTGAGGAAGGTAAGGGTCAAGATCGCCAACCCGCATCTGCGACGCCTGGTTAGCGGTGCCATCGCTGGTGCAGTGTCGAGGACGTTCGTGGCGCCGCTGGAGACGATCCGTACACACCTTATGGTCGGCTGCATCGGTGCCAACTCCATGGCTGGGGTGTTCCAGTGGATCATGCAAAACGAGGGGTGGACGGGCCTATTCCGCGGAAATGCTGTCAACGTTCTTCGTGTCGCTCCTAGCAAGGCTATAGAGGTACCACATCCATCTACACTCTTGAAATATCTCAAATTCATGGTGATCATTTTTGTCGTTTGTTTGTATGGTGGTTTTGTGCAGCATTTCACCTATGACACGGCCAAGAAGTTTCTAACCCCCAAGACTGACGAGCCACCAAAGGTCCCGATCCCCACGCCACTGGTCGCTGGAGCTATGGCAGGAGTTGCCTCTACCTTGTGCACCTATCCCATGGAGTTGATCAAGACCCGGGTTACCATTGAGGTGAACCAAACCGAAGCCATTTTCTCGTAATCACAAGCAATGACAACTAGCAGCTTGCAAGGCTAACCATCGTGTCATGGCTTGCAGAAGGATGCATACGACAATGTGGCACACGCGTTCGTGAAGATCCTGCGTGACGAGGGCCCGTCGGAGCTGTACCGCGGGTTGGCGCCAAGCCTGATCGGCGTGGTGCCGTACGCAGCCTGCAACTTCTACGCCTACGAGACGCTTAAACGGCTCTACCGCCGCGCGACCGGGCGACGCCCTGGCGCAGACGTGGGCGCGGCGGCTACGCTGCTCATTGGGTCGGCGGCTGGCGCCATCGCGAGCACAGCCACGTTCCCGCTAGAGGTGGCACGCAAGCAAATGCAGGTGGGCGCCGTGGGTGGGAGGCAGGTTTATCGTCACGTCTTGCATGCCATGTATTGCATCCTCAAGAAGGAGGGCGCCACCGGCCTGTACCGCGGCCTGGGTCCTAGCTGCATCAAGCTCATGCCTGCCGCCGGCATCTCCTTCATGTGCTATGAGGCTTGCAAGAAGATCCTAGTCGACAAGGAGGATGAGGAGGAAGAGGACGAAGGTGATGAAGCTGGTGTCGGGGACAAGAACAAGGTAGCATGATCAAGTGTTGGTATTAAGACCATCTTGTTGTGAAGCCTGGGAGAGGAAAATAATGGACAAGTATATTTGGAGTTTGATTTGGTTCCTCTAGGTATTATGCTTTGTTTGTATTCAAAACAAGTACTAAGTTCAAAGTTGGGGTTTGTGTTTTCATGTCGCATGTTTGTATTAGTTCTCTATTGGCCTATTTGGAGTTCAATTTGTTGTCATGTTTGCAAGTTTGTGTTTGTACCGTATCTTCATATCTTACTTTGGTTTGTCATGTTATGTTTGCATTATTAGTACTATATTTTCATATCTGCAGTTCAAGTTGGTGTGTTTCAACTATAGATGGCCAAACATGCCGCACGACACTACACGGCACTAGCACGGTCCTAGCACGGCACGAACCGGCACGACACGACTGGGCACTAAGCCTTAGTCGTGCCGGCCCGCTGGCATGAGCAGCCCAGCGTGCCGTGCCGGCCCGCTGCACAGCAGCCTCCACCGCCGCTGCGGCGATGTCGGTGAAGGTCATGGCGGCGTTGGCGCCGGAGAGGCTACGGCCTCGCAAAGGGTGGGGGAGACCGCGGCGGCAGCCGGGACGGCGACAGCGCATGGAAGGTCACGGCGGCAGCAGCCGAGACGGCAACGACGCGGGGAAGGTCACGGCGGCGGCAGATGGGACGGCGATGGCGCGGGGAAGGCTACGGTGGCAGTGGGCACCGTGCCGGCCCATTAGTCGTGTCATGCCCATGCCGGTACTACGTACTGAGGTTTCATCCCACGCACGACACTACGGCCATGCCGTGCTGGCACTATATCCATCATGTCGAGCCGTGTTCGTGTAGTGCTTTTTAATATCGAGTCCCGTGCTGCCCATTAAGCACGGCCTGTTTGCCCATCTATAGTTTCAACGTTTGGTAAACATTGCATCAAGGAAGTGATGTGTTCACATTGAATCGGAGTAAACATTTTATCTGAATTGGCAATTGTTACTGATCTCTGCACAATAATCAGGTAAGATGTGAATGGATGTAGCATGCGCTGTCCTTCCGATTCCGCTACCTTAGAGAGAATTTCAAAGTTTGCAACACCACCACAAACGATTTACAGGCCGAACAAGGGGATATCTTCTGAATGGAAATAGGGACAGGACAAAACAAGAGTATCATACTGAACACAAGTTGTACAATCCAGAACTAATGAATCAAGTAAAAGCGCACTAAATAAGCTGCACCCTTAATTGATTGTACAAGCACACGACTCTTATGACTCGACTAAGAACTGAGCAAATCTAGCTCCAGAACAGTAAAATAAGCTACAACAGGGGCCCTGCAGGTATTTAGCTTTGCTCTTCAGCCTCAGCGGCCTCCCTCTCTTCCGCAGCCGCAGCCATCAGCTCATCAAATTTCTCCGTCTTGCCGAGCAATATTTCAATCTGACCAGGGCACACATTAGTTAGGTGTAAGTAAAAGCCCCTACAATAATCTTGAAAAAATGCATAAGCATTGCCATGGGAAACAAATTTACCTTGGCCTTCTGCATAGGGCGGCTCCTAGTTTCATCTTTTACATCAACAGTAGATGTCATGATCTCTGCAAGTGATTCTTGGTAAGATTAGGCTGAAAAGAGAATGGAATTCATTGAACATTATTACTCATTCATCAAGACTCACTCTTCTCGACAGCAAGGCCATTATTTTTCAGAATTTCTGCAACAGTCACCACCGTTGCAATGGCTGAAAGGACAAAGTTACCACGTTTAGCATACAAAAAAGGTCATGTACATACACAATAGCAGAGGTGAATAGGAGGGGGAAGAGGGGGAGGCAAATAAACCAGGTATGCGATACAACAATTCCCAGTGTAAATTAACAATACAGCAATGCCTGAAGTGTAAATTAACAAACTCCAATAATATTTGACTTTGGTTAGATAAATTATGAACTGACCAAAAATAAAATAGAACGGAGGTAGTAACATACATCAATGCAAATTTGATTTTAGAAATTGTTTGCAAGGAAATTTATGGCAACTTACTGCACAAGGTGATTAAAGCAAGTCATATGACAAGCTAAGGATGGATAATTTGAACATGTATATTGGTAGTCTCAGAACACATTTAAATGACCAACTCAGCCCACATATGGCCCTTTAAACAAAATCAGTAATGCAAAATGCTGTTAGGATCAGCCTAGGTTGTATAGGTGAATACCACCTCGCACTCCCATGTGGCCCAAATTCAACACCCATGTCTGTGCCTTCCTCCATATAATCTACTATGTGGCCTACCCAACAGCCCATCACCTCCTAATGTCCCTGGCACCATCCCTGTCAGCATCCATTGTGCCACCTTAGTACACAAGCTTACCTCTGTCACCATTTGGTACACTCTACCTTGATAACTCCCAAACCACATGAAGCCAGACGAAATGCCTACCACGGACTATGCCAATATGGAGTAGGGTTAACTGTGTGCTAGTTGCTCCCCATTCCCCAATTACTCTGGGTCTGCTACTTGGTTCTTTAGTTAACGAATTTTCCAGCAATCCACTCACAGATGTAGAACTGAAGAAAGTTGTGCAGGAACGAAAGCTCAGTAGCCCCCAACAGGACATCTAGATAATTATGCTAACCAAAAAGAAAGATGAGAAATAAACTAAAAACAAGTACTGAAGTAACCATCCACGACTTTTGGCAAGTACAAAAGATACCACATAATGACAATCAATAACATAAATATTTAATCAATCACCGCTACTGCTACACATCTTTCCACATTTTTTTTGCAAACACGCAAAATCTTTAAGCTTAATTTTGTAGAAGAAGAGGCTCAAAATAAGCTGATGAGCGCAATGAGCTCAGGCCTAGCGCCCACAGCCGCAAATGGTCTACTACAAAAATATCAATCAATCGCAACATACTAGCATAGCTCTGCGGAGCTCCATTTAACGGATAAAGGTGTTTAATAAATAAAAAGAAAACTTTCTGGAGGACAAGATTTACCCATGCCGAGGGCCGAGAGCTCCACTTCGTTGTGCAGCTGCATGTACCTCTGCACCAGAACATCACACAACAGATTAGCGCCTCCGTTTGCATTGTCTATCCTCGGAAGCATCCCCAAATCCAGTCAAATCGCCCGCCAATACATCTCAAAATCAAGCAAGGGGAGGCTGTTTTCTCAAGAGTTTACCCCGCGAGCAGAGCAAAATCCCCCCAAAGAAACTATAACGAAAGCCAAACAGGCGCAACCCCCGGTGTTCTCCTCCAACACAAAGATAAAAGGTCGGGTTTATAACCCCCCCCCCCCCCCGCGCGCTCACCTTTGCGAGGTTGACATAGAAGAAGAGGGGCTTCTTGGTGTTGGAGACCTGGATGCGGTTCTTCTTGTGCCCCTCCGCGCCGCCACCGGCCGCCGCGGCCCCTCCGCCCGAGATGCTAAGGTTGTTCACGGCCTCGGTGACCTCCTCCATCGCCGCCGCCGCCGCCGCGAGGAAACTCGAGAGCTCGGTGAAGCGCGAGAGGGGTCAATGGGATTTCGGCGGCGATGGATGGAATCGGAGGGGAACCCCTATCGCTGAGCTGGGTTTTATACGGGGTAGGGTTACGGCCGCGGCCTGAGGGGTTTCCGGGGTTTTTGCCTAAAATAGGGTCCGTGTCTGGTTCCAACGCCGGCTAGACAGGTGCGGCTAACGGTAGTCCCAACCCAATACTAAATATAGTTTTTATATCGGATTAATTTGTTTTGTAGTATTATAAATATGCAAAAAATATGGACACTTTGCCAAATCTTGCAAGCTTGCAGAACCAGCAGAAGATGTTGCAGAAACGCCAAACAAGACGTATGGTATTCATGGTAAACTTTCTGAATATTTCGTTTATTGGAGCTGATACATAGATGTTTGATATTTTTTTAGGAAGAGGCAGTCAGAAGATGAAGTCGTCTCTACTTAAGAAGAAGCAAACACCAAAGAAGAAGCCACCTAAGAAAGCTCCTAAGAAGAAAAAGACACCTAAGAAGAAGAAGTAGGCTCAAGCAGCAGCCGCTCCACCTCCTACAACAGTTAGAAGCCTGAGAGATTGGTTGGGCATGTAGTTCTTGTTCTATAAAAGACTGTGAACCTTACGTAACGATGCCAACCTGTTGATGTCTATGCTTGTGTAGTTCAACCTGTTGTAAACTTGATGTGTTAAGGGTACTCTAAACCTGTTGTGTTAGGATATTATGAACCACTTGTTGATGCTATTGTGAACCATTTGTTAATGGATTTGTTAATGCTATTCTGATCCACTTGTTAAGTGCTATTTGCGAACCTATTCTCAAGTGATAATTGCATATCAAATACAATGATGCCAGAAAATAAATATTTTATTGTTGCCACAAGATACAATGATAGGATTCAGATTTCACTTGTAAAATATAGCTACAACTAGACCAATTACAACATCCACAACTACTAAAACTGCATTGTTCATTACTTTTCCCTGGCACAATTGTTGCTTCAGCTCTTCTATCTGTTGCTTGACGTCCCATATCTGCTGCTTCATCTCCATCATCTGCTGCTTCATATCCATCAACTGCTCTTCAGATTCAACTGCTCCATCTCTAACAACTTCATCTGCTTCGGCCATTTGGAGTTCCTTCATCCTCCTTCCTCGCAAAAACTTCACATAGTCACTTCCCACCAATAGTAACCATAATTTTCATCATTCTGAGACAAATTAGAAAGAAAGGTTTGTAGAACATCAACCCGAAATCAAACTCAAGCTATCTTTAGTCACAATTCGGATCAAATTCACCGGGAAGTTGCCAGGACACTTGTAGAAGATCCTCCCGTAAGATTCAGCTTTCTTGCTTCAAAGCTGAACAACCGGAATCTGACATTTCAGGCAATCGATCAACAGAAGTGGTTCACCTTCGGCCCTTTTCTAGCTCCTGCTAACCGACGACGACACAGATCTCATCGGACCGCCGACAAGACTGAATCCCGACATAGCCCCGTCACCCGATGCAGGCCTCAGCTCAACAAAGCACCCGATGCAGATGCCCAGTAGGCGGCCTCTGCCTCCTCTCGCCGCCGTCGGCCGATTTGGGGATCTAGGGTTCGAGAGAAGGAGGAGGAATGGAGGCCGGCTGGTTAGGTGCAGCCCGAGTCGAGCGTGTATCTGCGCCGGCCAGAGGCAAAAGAAGCAATACGGAAATACCCGAGCCTGCACGTGGGCCCAAGCCGTGGAAAATGACACGAGCCGGTGTATTCGTGAAATGTAATGGCACGATTCAAAATAGATGAAATTTAATTGTAGAACTCCGAATTTGCATATTTGTAATGGCCCAGAACAAATTAACTCTTCTATATTTGCCATGTCACATAGACACTATATATAGAAACTACACTTCCCATGCATAGTTTCTTCAAAATAAATTGCTATCCAATCATATCTTTTCTCTCTTTTCTTCCCCATATCATCTCTTCTTTTGTCTTAGTTTTCACGTAGATATGGTTTCTTGCACGAGACACAATTTTTTCATATTTTTTCCTCCTCTCCTCGTTAACTCTCCCGCCACCTCACCTTTTTTGCTTACATGGTAATATATTTAATGCTATAGAAACCAGCTGAGTTGGAGGGTTAGAACTGCCCTAAAGCTGGTAAATATGGTTCTCTCGTCGATGCATGTGTACTACTTGACAGTGTTTGAACTAAAAAGGTGAGCCGTAAAAAAGATAGATAAATTTAGGAGGGGGTTTCTATGAAAAGCTCCTCTGAAGCTAAAGGTGGGCAATGTTTGATGAGAAATTTTGATATTTGACATCGAATTCACGCGCCTCACTTTTTTGACATCAAATTCGCGAGCCTTTCGAAATATAACTCTCCGCACGCAAATTGTTTTCATTTGGGGGATTTCTCCTCCTTTTCTTGATTTTGCGATTTTCTTTTTCATTTTCATTTTTCAGGGCACTTGAACTGCCAGTTTTATCCCTCTCTTTCGCCCGTCCCTGTCTCTCTCTCTCGCAAAGAACTTCTCGTCATTGCCAGGAGCTCCACCGTCGCCGCCCAGGTGAGGCCCCCGCCACCGCCGCCCGCTTGGCTGCCCAACAGCGGCCTCCTCCCGTCGTCATCCTCCTCCCGCTGTGCGGCCGCTAGGGGCTCCCACCCCCGCCAGTTCCGACGCTGCGCAGGCCTCTGCGGCGCTCTGTACCCGGCGGCGCAGGGAGACGGCGACGGAGAGGGTGGACGGCGAGGAGGAGCCCGCGGTGGAGGAGGCGAGAAGCATGGAGGCCGGTGTGGTGCAGGCGACGCGGACGGTGCCGTCGAAGACGCGGGAGGCGAGGTCCCGCAAGGCAGAGGGGAACAACAGGCTGGATGTTCTCACCATTTCGGGAGAGCGGGGACCTCGCGACCTACTGCGGCGACGCGGCGTGCAATGTGTGAGGGTGGCGTCCAATGCAGCCTCCGCCGCCAAGGCCGCCGGCGCCCTCTTCGGCTCGTCCTCACGAGCCTCGAGTTCGAGATGGCCATTAATGGCTTCCACGCCGACAACCCCGTCCCGCTCGCTTCCCCATCTGCCCTCCTCCTTCACTTCATCCTCGTCACCCCTGGATACGAGACGCCTACCAGCAAGGCCGGCGAGCTCCTTCACAGTGGCGCAGAGGACCTCCAGCACGGGGAGCATCTCCACGACATCCCCTGGGCCTTGGCCTTGGGCTGGTCAACAGCGTCTGCAGCAGCGACGCCATAGTTCTGGCCTCGCATCCTCACAGTGAGAGACGAGAGAGAAAGGGATGAGCGAGACCAGAGAAAGGGACGAGCGAGAGAAAGACCGCTGGGATCCAATCAGCGGTGCAAAATCTCAGTGGTAAAACCGTCTATTCACTAGGCCTGTAAAATGAAAAAGAGAAAGAAAATAAGAGAAATAGAGAAGAGGAGATGGAATCCCCGAATCAAAAGAATTTCTCTGCTCCGAGGGTTAAAAGAAGTGAGGCGTGCCCATTGAATGTCAAATATTGAAATTTTTCATGTTTGGTGGCCTGGGATAAAGTCAAACGGCCGAAAGTATGTGGGGGGTTTAGGAGTCCTTGATTGGAAAGATTTAGCCGTGCTCTGCGGCTAAGGTGGTTGTGGTACAGTTGGGTACACCCTGACCGTCCGTGGGTTGGTTCTGCTGTTCCGTGCTCCGAGGTAGACAAGCAATTGTTCCGGTGCAGCACGTCAGTAGCAGTTGGTGATGGTAGGACAGCCTTGTTCTGGGATTCATCTTGGGCCAGTGGCCATGCTCCAAGGGATATTGCCCCGCACCTGTATAAGTTAGCATGGAGGAAGGGATTGACGGTCAGAGAGGAAGTGCAGAATCAGACTTGGACAAGAAGCTTATGGCGGATGTCAACAGCAACTGAAATGGCAGAATTTGTGGCGCTGTGGGATGTGGTGCAGGAGGTGCAATTTTCTGAAGTGCCGGATCAGATAACTTGGAAGTGGACTTGAAATGGGATATATTCTTCAAAATCAGCCTATGCTCTTCAGTTCAGTGGCTCTTACTGCACTTTCAACAGAAAGGCTATTTGGAAAGCCAAGACAGAAGGCAAACATCGCTTCTTTGCCCGGCTGCTGGTTCAAGGGAGAATTCAGTCGGCCCACAACCTCATGCAGAAAGGGATTGTTTGTGATCCGATCTGTTGTTTGTGTGACCAAGAGATGGAAACGGCAGCTCATCTGTGTTTGCATTGTTGTTTCGCGAAGGAAGTGTGGTGTCTGGTACACACTTGGTCAGAAGGTCTGATCAGCATACCGGCTCAAGGTGTTGACATCCAAGACTGGTGGAACTTGACGCTGCAGTTAGCTAGTGCAGAAAACAGAAACCGGGTTGCAGCATTACTCATCTACACGGCATGGAATGTCTGGAACGAACGGAATAGGAGAATTTTCCAAGGAGCTTCACAGTCACCGACACGAGTCCTCGGTTTGATCAAGAGATGGAGGTTCGACGACAAGCGTGTGAGGCCCGGGCAGCCATTCCAGTTTCTTAATGTATCTCTATAATTTGAGTTTGAGTTCTCTAGTTATTTATGTAATCAAAACCTATGTACGAACTGTACTGCTTCTCCTTCTTATATGATCCGGCAGCGCTCCTATCTTTTACTTAAAAAGAAGATTCTTAAAGGCTCAAAGCAGCTTCCGACTAGAATTCAACACTTTTTCCTGTAAACGTTCGAAACTTTGAATCATAGCAAAATCAAAAGAAGATCCCCCTTATCGTCGGCAATCATTGGGAGTGCAAGGACGAATGGTTAAGATTCCGCTTCCTTGTGCTAGATTTTTTTTTGAAGGTCCTTGTGCAAGATTGTTACATCAGAGATTAGACTTATCAGTTCGTGAATCGTGAGGGACTGGAGATTAAAACGATGATACTGTATTTTTTTGGAGTTAAAAAAGATGATCATACTATACAATGTTTGCTTGAATCGTGAATTTTTTTTATTGGTGTGTCGACTGATTTTTTTTTCATTGGTTTATGAAGCCTACTTATAGTATATCCAGGGAGCTTCTTTATTTTTTTCTTCGTACGCCTGGAACCGTAATCCTCGCATGGTAATTGGTAAATTGGATAAGTTCATCAGATAAACATATTTGATTTACGTAACATGGTAGTAATAAAAAAAGGCATGTTCAGATGACACGCTAGTTACCGTGGAAAAAATGGAAACCAAAAACCTATATGAGCTATTAAGCTTACAGTGCGTGATACAAAATCTCTTGTATGCTCTTGCATGTTTCGAATGCGTGGAACTTTAACCATCATGTAGTCCTATGCCTTTTCTCCTAGCATCGGTTAGCAATAGCATACAGTATGGATTGATAAATCTGAAGATGGCCAATCTGGCTCATAGTGAAGGATATGTCTTGAGCCCCTTGCTATCGGCAATGGTCAAGGCAAACCAAGCTCCACCAACCAATTATCATCCTAAACTTCCCGACCGCTCTAACATCTAGAACTGATTACCACTTTACCATTAGTTGTGTCACATTGTATTGGCACATGCAGGTGGCAAAGGGCCTCAAATTTTAGCCCAGATAATCTAAGGGTCAAGTTGGATTGTGAAGTCCGAGCTCTAATCTAATACAATTTTGAGCTAAGAGTCAAGTTGGATTGTGAAGAGAGTATCAGACCCGGAGCCACGGAACTGTGTACATAGCGTAGTTTAAGAGATTAAGTCCGTCTTATCTCTTATTCATCTTGTTTATCTCTTATTTATTCCGTTTGAATAGAAGATAGAGCTAATCGATACAGAGGGGATCTACTCGAGATATGTTCTGGTACGATTCCTTAGCTGGTGTTGGTTAGTATCTTTGTAACTCTGGTCTCTCGGATATATAAGGGAGGACAGAGACCCACTCTCAAAACACGATCTCTAGGTCATTCTACACCAAAGACAATACAAACCACCATACAGGACGTAGGGTGTTACGCATCTTGCGGCCCGAAACTGTCTAACCTTCGTGTTCCTTGCACCTTCGAGTTCCTGATCTCGGCGTCTCCTCATCCAAAACTTACCACCTTGGGTATATCCCTCGGCGGGCAGCCGGTTAAACACCGACAGAGAGCACTGGAGGTATAATTAGGGATGCAAGTTATATTTATTTTGGGTCATTGGGTCGATCCAAAAACTCGATAAAATAAACTAGGATGGCATTGTGCGTAATTAATTTAAAAGGAGAAATAAACTAGGATAGCATGCCATCATAATTATTTAGTTGATTCATAAAATACCATTGGATACCCACTTACATTTCCTAGCAATGGTCGGTTACCGCCCCCAGGCACATGACAACATAGGAACTTCAGCACTTGATGCCACTTATTGAAGGATTATTTAACAATTTACCACCTATTTGTTTAAATACTCTCTCTGACTCAAATTCAATGTTTAAAATAGAGGACAATAGTGGCTCCACAGAGCTGACGCAGTGCACACGACCATTGCAACAAAAATTCTGGGCTACATTGGTTGGAGAAGGGTGCCCCTAAATACTACATCCCGCCATGTAAAACATTGCTCAAATGCATGTCATTTAGCACATCTACAAGGTGTTTTTTTACCGACGTTTTAAAATAAATAGAAAGAATAATGAAATGTTCTATAAGTACTTTCTTGGCAATCTATGCAACTCTTTATACATTGACGTTCATAATAAAAAAACGACTGGCAAGAATTCATCACGTCATTGAGATTTGAGAGCGAGCAAATGCAACTCAAAGATAGTGATAAACATTTTCATTTTTCCAAATGTATTCAATTATCCAAGGCCACCTCAGGAACAAGTAACATTAATACAGATTAGGGGGATTATTACACACCGCAAAATCATTACAAAATTCAAATCCTTGCGATCATTGTTACCAGTAATGACACCACTACACATGATGAATAGGGATCCATTCAGGCCACTACAGTTCAACCAGTTAGCCTAGAGATCAAAACTTCAGTTTATCTTTCGTGCAATTTCAATTGACCCGAACATTCTAGAATCAAATTGCTTTCTACATTGTGAAAGGCAGAATGCAACTTCAAGGTATATCTGTGTGCACAGACAACCGAGTGAAAGTGCAATATGATTCTTTCAGAGGATGTCATTGTTGGATTTGCTTTAGCTTTTCTTCTTGGTTTTCATAATCTTCAAGCCTCTTCAACCACCGCAAACCTAAATCACAACCTGCCTCAGCTGCAATTTGAAATTGCTCCTTTGCTAGCTTTATGGGATCCTGCTGTATGGTCCTTTTCCGCACCTTGCCAGTTGATGGACTCTTACCTGAGTTAAACCTGGTAATCACTTCAGGCACTTCAGCACCTGAAGAAATTGCAATGTTAGACCGCATATAATTAATTCACAATTTGATGTTACCTGCTTTACAGTGTTAAATAACCAATATTCCATTATGAATAGCACAATGATATGTAATTAGCTACTCAGACACTACACTTATTTCACAAACCTTTAAGAAGCAAGGATCCATATGCAATGGCAGCTCCAGCATGTCCCTGAAGATGGTCAAAACTCAAAAGTCAGAACACAAAACCAGAAATAAGTTATGTATAAATAAAAGAAACAGAACCTTGAGCGTCCAATTCATATTTCATCCTACTAATTCTGAGGGAAAAATTTGACACCTTTTCTGAAGCTCTATGAAAACACCACATTGCAGAAGCTATGTCCCTCTTAACACAGTCCCCAGTTAGATATACAGCGCCTAGTAGATACAAAGCGCCAGGGTGCAGCTGCAATCAAGGATTCAGGTGAAAAATAAAGGAGGCCCACCTAATGGCACATCAGAAAGAATATGATCAGCATTCAAGTATGTAGCGTACTGCATACCTGGTCAACAGCTTGCTCAATGTAATTGAAAGCCTGTTGATCAGACTGAACATAGTCATTCTGCAAGAGCAGCAAGGGCAAACGATCAATTAAAGTGAACATAAATTCCATGAATATCAAATGCCCATTCCCTAGAAGAAAACTGGGTGATTGACTCATTTAGTAGAAGGGACAAAGGGCACGATGTGAAAACCTCAATTCTTAGTCGACATCCAAGTTCATACTGTGCATCTGGATCACCCATATTTGCAGCTTCAACCAACAAAGCAGCACCGCTGCAGCATAGTTTAATTCAGATGACAAATATATTGATGCCAATTTGCCAAGTCATGTGTCATGAGATGGCTGCAAAGAACAAATTTTCTAAACTGAAGACAGCCAAAGGCAAGCCAAGGCCAACTTTACTTCCTATAGTATTTTAGGGCCTAATTGTGTGAACAGTATTTAAGACACTCCAGCCAATTTCAATACATGTTCTAAACCTTATCTTCCAGTGTTGCGGTGCCAACTTCAATACATGTGTATCCCAATGTCTATCAGTTAATGCTGTGGTAGCAAATTTTAATAATGCAACTAATGATGCAAATACTATACTTATGAACTCCATAATCCAATATACTGTTTGCAGCAGTGAGCTCCAATAGGCAAATTCCAACAGCTTTAGACAGAATACAAATCGGTGGTTAGTGGTTACTGCTGAAACTTTTCACTGGTAGTGGATGCTGAGACAAGGAACACAAATTTGCTCACCACCCTATTTCTCAAATGCTACCCTATAGGCTGTAGCTTGTATCGCTCAATCTAGACAAAGTTGCACCACAATACACAGTTCCATAATTCCACACACTAAAGTTTCAGGTGACTCTTTGTGAGTGGGGACTCCAACACAAATGTTCTGCTCAGCATACCAGATACAGCAATAACAAGATCAATATGCAAATGCATGTTATGAAGCAAAAAGAAAAAAAGAACTGACTATAACTGGTCTTATAGTTTGAAATAGACTTGAAGCAAATAATGTCCTGTTGAAACAGATTTGATAGACCTATCTGGTGAGTATCGGTCACACTTATAAGATACCAGCTCTGCTTTGCTAATTCACAATGTTAGAAGCCTAATATGGTAATATAAGTATCATTTAATCTGGTACATCGTAGTATCATCAGGCACCAAACATCTGGTGAGAAATATGCCAGCTAATGTAGAGTGCATAATCAATATTAAGTTTCCCAAACCAGCATTGACATACTTCTACCATGCAAATTATCAAGGATTTAGGACTCCATCAACTTAAAAGGTGTATGGCTGTATGTCACATATGTAACAGATGTGTCAACACATTAAGACAGCAACAAAAGCATTGACAAGACTATTTTCATAGATTTCCCATGTTCCTGGAACAGCAACAGAACAGGCAAACAAAACATGGAAGCAAACTAAGTCACTCACATTGCCTTACAAGCTCCAGGAACATGATACTTGAAATGCATCTTGCCCAGCCAATATCTCGCGTGGGTATTATCATTGTCGATCTCCAGAGCGAGCTCAAAGTTCTCCTTAGCACCCTTTTCACATGAAGAAAGATTTGGACAACAAAATGTTAAGACTGTTAGTAAAAAACCAGCAGTGTCAGTGTCACCACAAATCAATGAAACAGGTCACCATGATAAGTACAACTTAGAGGAATAAGCCATCAAAAGAATAAGCCCAATGTGAACTAAGGAATTTCTCCACTCCAGAACTCCAACCGATGGTCTCACGGAATATCTAGAGAACTTGTCGATAGAGGAATGAGTGAATGACGTAAGCACCAACATGGCACTACCGCAAGTTCTCTGCCAATGCTGCAGGAGAGATCACAAATTTCACCTACTAGGCTACTATTAGTGAACCCTTTTTTTGGGATTAGGTGCTCCCTCATCTTATTGTGGAAAAATGGGGACAGCAAGGAAGATAAACCCTAAGTACCCTTAGAAGGGGGATGAGGCGTTTGTCGTTGTGGTCGGCGTAGTCGATGACGCGGTCGACCTCCTGGAGCGCGCTCCACCCTTTGGCTATCAGCTCCATCGCCTTCTTGTTCCTGTCGTGCATCCACCTCTGCAACCACACGCGCGAAAAGAAAAAAATCGTATCAGCATTTCCGCTCGTCACCAGCTCCACCAGAATGAAACGCCGCTATCATCAGATGAGATCCACCCACGCGCCAATATACGCTGCCCTCACCTGCGGGTTCAGTGCGGCGGCGAGCTTGCTGGCGCGCGTGGATGTAGAGGAAGACGAGGCGGCCGCGGAGAGCCGCCGCGCCGCCGCGGCGAGCATGGCGGCGCGTCGCCCGTCCCGGGAGGAAGGAGAGAGGCGTGGGGGCCTAGCCGCGGGCTACGGTTGGCGCTCTGGCGCCGGCGCCACCCCGCGCGTCCTCGTCGTCTTCGTCTCTTCCTGCGGCTGCGGGCGGCGGGGAGCGTGCAAGCTGGGGCGGCCGCTCAGGCCGTCGAGAGCCGGAGTCGCTGACCGGTGGACCCCGCGTGACGGCAGCTGGGGCTTCGTCGCTTCGAAGAAGGCAGCCGGAGATACGGGCCGGGCTGAGCGTACTCGAGGCCTAAAATTTCACCGTGGCACTGGACCGGTTATACGGGCCTTGCGCACACTCCTTTTTCCTTTTTTTTTCCTTTTTAATTAGAGACGCGTTCAAAATTCTGAATCGTTTTAACATTTAAAAGCATTTCACTTTTATCAATCATCATAAGTATCAATTAGAATCCTTACATAGATGTCTACTGAGTGCGTCCTAACATAAGAATGACTCGTATCTGTGCACAGAATAGACCATGCATTAAGAGGTCAAGAGCAAAGGGGACAATATCTGCATTTCATTCAACAGTAAGCTCACTTCATCGCTGCCCAATCAAGGTATCCATAGTCTGCAATTGAACAGGCACTCGTTCCTTCTCCGTGCATGTCGTCCTGCTTGTTCCAGTCACCGAAGTCCAATTGCTGAAACGAGTTAAGGTGACTACCAAATAACCATGTTTGTAAAATCTTCATGCGGTTTTCCGGTGCAGCAGATAGCTTATTCAGAATTACGGCACTCGGGATAGCATTTAAGTGAACGATCCCTGAATCAGAGAGCAGGAAAACAAAAACTCTGAAGCAATTGAAGCGGTTGTTTACTGCATCTATCGTTTCATTTACAATTAGCTGCAGCAATGAGCCAAATTGATACTATCTGTCTTTTTCGAAAATATGCAAGAGAGCTGCGTATCATTGCATTAAGAAAAAAATAGAATAGCATTCTTTACAACACGGGCTTGAAGGGACGCACGCACACCATGAGACGGATTAGAGGATTATACAGCACTAGATTACAGCCGGGTAACACGCGGGAAAAAGTTTTAACTAGAGAGGACCCTTGTAGACATCACGCTGCAAGGGCAACCGATGGTCGCGAGCTTTCTAGCGCCTGCCTGAATCCACTGATGCTATCTGACATTTTCGGGTTGGCCTCATGCTCTTCTTAGCTTGGACGCACAGATTTGGAGAGACCCTACACCCGTGTGCAGGTTGCTGTGGTGCGCTGTGACGCCTCGTTGACGGTGCGGAGATGCTTAGTTGGATACTATTGTTGTGGTGGTTTGTCTTGCTAATCGCTATCATCATGTGTGCATTGTCTTGTTGTTGTTTGTTGTAATACTCCTCCTCTTATGCGCGATAGAACTATTGCCACCCGCAAAAAAGAAAACATAGAACTCTTGCCGGTTGCTTTTCAAGGGGAAAAAGAAAGGTTTGGTGATACACGTATGAAGCCGTAGCGCTGTAGGTTGGGTTCAAAACGAGATTTACTAAAGGGCAACAACTGAGCTGTGGCGAGAGTTGAACAAAGAAACGGATGAATCCCCATTCTGATTCTTGCATTACTATAAAGTTCTTATATTCCAATGAAAAGAATCACTATACCATGAATTCATTCGGTGCAAGGAACAATACAGGTGTGCAATTTCAGACAAAGTATGGTTGAATACAGTGGATTTTCAGTCGTCACTATCTTCTTCAATATCGGAGTTGTTAACCTTGTGGATTCTCTATTGTTATCTTCTTCGTTTTGAACTCGTAGTTTGTGGCTGTGCATGGTCCTTACGATAACAATTCTCCAACTGCTCCACTTCCTGGAGTGACAAGGACTGCATTGCCAACGCAAGAAGCGGAGAAAAATGCTTTTTCATTTCTTCAGAAAAAATGCAAAAGAAGGTCGTATTCAGATGCGAGGGCGTGAGGATGAGACCACCAATCCATGGCAGCTTCACCTAATTCCGGACGCTGACCTGGAACCGGAACAGCTTGCCAGGTCAGGGATAAATGGGCAGCTAATACCAGGTCAAGTCTTCTCTTGAAGATACAGCATGAGCAAGAAAAAACGACTGAAGGAAAGAAAAATCAATTAAATTTTTTGGGATAATTAAGGAGTAAAAGTAACTGTGTGTGCTATGAACTTTTCAAATATCAATATATCATATGAACTGTATGTACAATGATCACTTCCTTCAGATGTAATTCTCACTTTTTTAAAAAACTCTACAGCAAACATGAAGATTTTCTCACTGATCAAAAGTCCTCAGCAAAGATGGAAGAGTTTCTCTTTTTTTTTCGGTGTGTGATTCTACATAGAACACATGGAGCAGCAAGTCATCAGCTAGGCCTCAAGAACTTGGCAATGGAGGATGTGGTTCTTGACGCGGCCACGGCCGGCGAGGTTGGACAAGAGGCCCGTGACGAAGCTCTTAGCATGTGCTTTGCCGGCGAGGGTTTCCCAGCTCTGCTGGTTCCCCTCCCCGGCCGTGACGTCGACGGCCGAGACGCTCCTGTCGTTGCGGACGACGCAGAGCCTGCCGTGGAGCGCGACAATGGCGGCCGCCTCCGCTGCCTGGGAGCTCCCCTGGTGCTGCTTGCTGTCGACGCAGGTGGTCCACGCGTCCGCGGCCTCGTCGTAGGCCCTCAGTCGGCAGCCGTCCTTGCAGTCGGCGGCGTAGATCCTGCCGTCGAGGCACGCGCTGGGGCTCCGCCAGCCGGTGACCATGCCGTCGAGCACGACGGACCACGAGTCTGTCTCCGGCGAGTACGCTTGGCTCAGCACCTCCTGCTGCGCGCCGAGGCCCTTGACGTACCACCGCCCGCCGTGCACCGCGCTGACAAACGGCACCATCGCCGCGGCCATCTCGGCCACGAAAGACCACCGGTTCTTGGCGGGGTCGAACACCTCGGCGGACCTGAGTCCGCCGCCGCCGCCGCTCTCGCCGCCCGCGACGTACAGGCGGTTGCCCATCACGCACGCGCCGAAGCACTGCCGCCGGCGCAGCATGTCCGGCGCGCGGTGCCACCGGTTGCTTCGGGCGCTGTAGAATACCACCCGCCGCATGGCGCCGCCCCTGCGCGGGTCCGTGCCGCCGACCAGGTACAGGTGGCAGCCGCCGAGCACGGCGCAGCCGAACCCGTCGGCGTCGGCGTACTCGCGCGGCACGGGCGGCAGCGCGCGCCACGCGCCGCGCGACGGGTCGAGCACGTCCCACGACACGCGCCCGTCCTTGCCGTCGCGCTTCATGGCGTACAGCCACTGCTCGGCGAGCCCGAGCCGGCGGCGGAGGCCGTAGAAGTAGTTGCCGGCGAGCAGGCGGCACCACCTCCGGCACACCAGCCTCAGCTTACAGTGATCAGCCCTGGGCACCCGAATGAGACAGGCAATGGCGAGATCGTCGGGAAGGCCGGGGAGCAGCGGGCATTGCCCACCACCGCTCCGATCGGCCGGCCGCGGCGACGCCTTCGGCTTCAGCGGGTGGATGGACGCCCTGAGGCTCGGTTGCACGCACGCCTTGGACACTGGGATGCGTCTCGCCGCGGCGGCGGCAGATGATCTGTCCACTCGGCACAAGCACGACGAGGTATCAACCTACGCAAAAACATCACAAGAAACGAAAATTTTCAGGTTGTTGAACAGATCATTAACAAGTTGGCCAAACCATAACAGGAAGACAGTGAACTAGATGCATCATAATTAGGTGCAGTTGGGGATTCAATTGAGCATGTTATTTCTCCACAAAATTCATTGGTCGATGACACTTTAGAGTGATCCGACAATAGCATAAGACACTGAATGGTGTCATGAAACAGCAGCTACTTACAGAAGTAGTTGAACAACTACTTTGTAGGGGACCAAGTTTGATGGTATCGCCATGCAAAAGTTTCACCATGGATGGCATTAGCAAAGGTGCTAATTTTATTACACTATATAATAAGTTTTTTCCCAAAAAAAAAAGAGAGAGAAAGAACTGAAAGTATTACAGTATTATGCGACTAAGTAACTGATCGACAACTTGCATTTCTTCTCCTTGGAAAGGAACCTCTGAACTCAGATGAAACCGAACCAAATAAAGACACCTGACTTGCCCATATTTTCTATAGGTCAAGTGACTTGCACACAGAATTGACCAGTTTATCTCCGTCCAGGCTTTTTGGTAATTACATGATAAAAAGCATAATTTTTTAGAGCAAACGTCTATAATTCTCAAGTGGAAAAAGTCGCTGAAAGAGAACATCTAGATGGCCAAACACGCCATCAGACTTCCTCCGACTTCAAAACAAGGGGTGCATGCTCGATTTTCTGGCAGTTTTTTCCTCCCGTGTTTCTTCTATAATCAGATGAACTAGTCAATCAACCAAAACACCTTCAAACCGATCAGTCGATGACTTGGTATGAAGAACTGATGGTCTAATGTCTATCTGACGAACAGCAACAATGCAAATAATACTCCCCTATGATGGCTTGGTAAACATCTTCAGAGCGAGACTTCAAACAGGGGAAGAAGAGAAGAGAGACTCACCAGCGGAGCTGTTCGGTTCCTCGTATCCATGGCTGCTCCCGGCCGGAGCAACGAATCGATTAGCTGCCTTGCAACTGCAAGAACCGGTCACCGACCCGACATCACACCATTGCTATCCTCCCTCTCCTTCTCTCAGTTCGCCTCTGAACCGTGCGAAGAAGCAGGCCGAGGAGGAGAGGGAAGGTGGCGAGCGGCACCTGCCGACTGGCGACGATAAATGGAGATTGGAGGCCGCCCCTCGCATTAAATCGTGGGGGTGTGTGCCTGCCGGTGGACCCGATCCGCAGCCGCGGCCTGCGGCATACAGCACTTGGCTGGCTTTGAGAACCCTTTCCGTTGCTGTCGTTTCCGTCTCCTCATCTCAGTCAACCACCCCTGTTCGCTTGCATGGCTGTTTGCTGACGAGCAAAGATCACAATCCTCCAGATTATCCGGATGCTTCGCACTCGCAGCCGTGTTCTCTTTTTGCTGCTCGAATTAAAGATGAGCATTTTAAAATCTAGCAGCGTAACAACCGTCCGTTCCTGCTGCTCGTTTTGTTTCTTTGTATGACGGCTGCTCTGAAGATTCAGCAGATAACATTGTCTAGCACAGACCATCCGTCACTGCCTTGCAACTCGACGTATCCATCCATGCTTAACGATCTTAATCTTTTTTCTGGACACAGCTAACTGCAGCTGCAGAACTTTCACGAACACGTTCCTCCATACGTGGTCACGGTGTGTGATCGCGTTCAGATCGTGTGGCAGCGGAGTGAGAACAGAACAGAGCAGAGCAGAACAAAAGGGAGCGGCGAAACAGACAGGAGGGAGCGGCGAGCGGTGGCGTGAACTGTCGAGATCAGGCGGGTGCAAAAACAAACGCATGCGGTCGGATCGCGTGGAGTCGCTTGGAATCGAAACAAGGGGAAGGAGGTGAGCTGGTGATCGGCCCCTGCCATCGCTGAGAGTTGAGCGGTCCGGTTGCAGGAGCAATCATACCGACGATAGGGCTGCATGGCCAGCAGAGTAATATAATATCGATGGTAATATGCGCCATCCTTTTCCTTGAAAGGAAGCATAGAGATGCCTTCCATGGAGGGAGGATGTCAGGAGGAGTTCTTCTGCCGGGAGTTTCCCGTGTCAAGGGAAGGGATGGGTTGCGTCCCACGGGCGGCAATAATCATTTGACTGCCTTTTCCAATCGAAGCTCGATGGTTGGCCATAATTTGGCCTAGCAAAATGTATATGATACAGATATGGTTTTAGATACTTGGCAAATAGTCCAACCAAAAAGAAAGAAAGAAAGAAAAAATGATACATAAAACAATTTGCTGATACTTTTAGAGTGTTCTAATAAAACCTATGCACTCATCCATTCCACTGTCTATTGAGGTGGAGTGAAGTGCATTACCATAGTATACAATAGGGAAAAGTCCAGTTTACATCATTTAAGTATAGCAAAAATTTAATTTTTAATCTTAAACTATAAAATCGGATAAGAGAGGCCATCTAACTGTTGAAATCGGGCAAATTTGGCCCTTAGGTGGTTTCAAAGGTGATTTTTTATTTTTTTTAAAAAAAATAAAATAATTAATTAGATTAAAAAATCAAAACTAATTTATTTTAAATCAGAAAAATATGATGATGATGGTCTATTTAAATCTTATTTATTAAAAAATAATAGGCATAACTACAAGCATCCAAATACTATGAATATAAAAAAAATCCGAGTAACAGACAAGTATAGTGCCAATAGATAGGTTATATTTTTAGAAAATTTTTTATACTCATTCCATATTTTTTGGATTTGAAATAAATTACTTATGAATTTTTTTAGTTTAAATTTAAATATTTGTAATTTTTATAAAATAGAAAACCACCTTCGAAACCACCCTAAGGGCCAAATTTATCCGGTTTCAATAGTTGGATGGTCTCTCTTATCCGATTTTGAAGTTTAAGGTTAAAAATCAGACTTTTGCGATAGTTCAAATGTGTAAACCGGACTTTTTCCTATACAATATATAATATTATGGTGTCCCTTCTCGTATCATTACAGGTATTGTGTGAAGTTGAGCGCTCTACGTCGATACTATGCCACACGTTATGGCAATACGACAGCCACCAAGTTCTACCACATCCGTACGGGGAGGCTCTCCTCTTCTCCTTTATTTAGCATTGGTCAATAAATAGTACGAGGTTGATATTTGACTCTACTGCCCATACCTTTCTCCACGGGTGGCTAGCCGTATCCATGTCAATGTGCGATACCGCCCACCAGCAACCACCCATGGGCATCACCGGTTGTGCTCACCACATAAGCCGCCCCTAATTGAGAGGGTGCATGCCTGCATGGGGCATATGCCCTTAAGACCTTGTTCTACTCTTCTCTTTTTTGTTTTGCGAGGAAAAAAGATTTTTCATTAAGCTTGATTAGGTGAATTGCAATCCAGAAGCACAACAAGTTCAATACAACTGGGAACACTTCCTAACCAAATAGTCGAGTTGAAAACTCGTCTAGCATGGTGTGTCAATCCATAAGCTACTCTATTTTGCTCTCGAGTAACCTTTATTATTGAATGCTTAATAAGGGGGACAAGTGACTATACTAAGGCTACTTGCGTTTTCAATTGAACAACGGCACATGGTTTTCAAAACATGCAAAAAAAATCATAAATATTTGGCTTCATATAGCCTAGCACTATTATATCACAAGACAAACAATTTGATCTATAAGACAAAGAGAGTTTGTTCATAGATTTTTACATGTTTTTAGACAGATTTCTTATATCATGCTCTCGTCATAGCTATGTGAAACATCCTACCTAGAACACGTAACCTCTCTTTTCTCAACTACGTAGTTATAGGCTAAATTAAAATGGTTTAAATATTAGATTTAATCTAAACTATAAATAAAATGATTCATCTAAACGCCTCCGCCCTCCAGCTCCGGATTCACGAATTTTTTGGAGCTATCAATACCTACCTTAGTTCCAAGACATCCATAATTTTGAGCTCTGCCAAACAAGGTCGTAGCATGTATCCGAGCGAGTGCTGACCTAGTACGGTAATTATATTTTTATTTTGATGACTGGGTGTGAAGAAGATGCGATGCACCGAGAGAGAAACACGGACGTGGAATAGAGACGACTTGGTTTGAGAATAGAGATTTTTCTTATCGGAAAGCCAATGCAACCATGCAAGATGTGGAAGATTTTTTTTTTAATTACATCGTACAACTCAGATACTCACAACGCACATACACTCACTTTTATGAGCATAAGTACGCAAACTCTACCTCTATGAGCAGGATTTATATTATCGATAAATGAAAAATATCGGAGGCTGATGATAAATGGGAATATCGGATATATCGGAATTCTATCGGTGATAGGGAAAAAAAATTGGGCAAAATTTTAGAAAAAAAAATTCTCCTTTTGCATAGTAATGAATATATATTCCTTTTGAACCATATCATATAAAAATCTATACCTAATAATATTGAAAGATTTAAGGACTTGACCGGCAACGAAGTATAGCATCTACGATATCTCTAGCAATGATGTGGAAGTTCGATCGATGGAGTGAAAATAAATGAAAGGATTAGGTTAGGGTTGTCCATATGCCCTTATCCATCTACTAGTGTGTCATAAAGTATGATCACATGCTTGTGGGTTAGTTGTTTAGCGGACTAAATTTAAACACCGATATTTTTAGGGGATAATCTAATTCTATCAGACCCCACCAGTAAAATAGAAATATCAGAATTATCGGAAACCTATCGGTGATAATGTAAACCTTGTCGGTGATAATGTAAACCTTGCCTATGAGTATCTTCGAAGACTAAGCTGGCAAATTCTCGAGATTAACATCGCCTACCGTTGAAAATATAACACCGTTAAATTTTTAAAAAATCACTCTCACTTGGAGTCAAACCCAAAACCTGAGGGACTATTAAGACTCTTGTAACCATTAAACTACATGCCCTTTCGTGATATGGAAGACTTTATTTGCTCTGTATTTTTTACTTAACGAGGAATCGGGAAAAACATGTTAGGCTTTGTCACTCGTGAGACATCACAAAAGATCGGGCAGGGATTATGGCCCTATTGTTTATAAGCAAGATTATATACTCTAGCTTATAGGTGATGGATTATATATAATCTGAAATAAGCATGTTTTCAGCAGCTTATGAATTATTATAATCTAGGGGGTGCAGATTATATAATTTGATGAATAAGCTGGAGTTTTTATTTTCTTCTTAGACTATTTTTCGAGTATAAGTTGGATTATATAATCTCATGGGCAAACAAACAAGACCTATGTTGTCTCTATGCAAGGAAAATCCCACTCTTAGGAGCGTTTGCCCGTTTCCCTTGCAGCTGCCATGATGCCATCTACTACTAGCTGATCTCTGATCAGAATGTTACAGCCATAAACGCACACCCTGCAGTACTGTTCTGCAGGTTTTGCACACTAGTTCCAGAACTGGTATTGATTACTCCAATGCACAATCTCATTTACAAACTAATTGCAGACCATGGGGTATGTAAACCATGTTAAATGCCTAAAAATGATACGATATATGTTAAAGCATTCCACAAGGTTTTTTTTTCCTGAGCCGTCTGCACATCAGGTACGGATACTAATACAGTGAGACACTATATGACCGTCTGCACCATTTCTTCACCCCAGTTTTTTTGGGGTTCTCTTCTTTGGCCAGAAAACGCCCTGACCAAATCCATTCCACATAAGTGTATATTTTTTTTGCATAAAAGCATCACTATTTTGTGCTCATCTTCTGTGCTATTGGCCCTCTCCACTAGCAGTGCTGCCTGGGCCTCTTCTGCTTACAGTGGTGTTCTTCAGTATCTGCACAGGGAGAAAAACTCCAATCAGAAAATGTTATATATATGCCTGCATTATACCACCAGTGCTCTGTCAGACTGTCACAAACAAAAAAACCTTGAACCCCTGTATAATTCCAAATTGCAAGGTCTTTTAGAATACAACCCATTAGCCAGAAAATCTTGCTGGTGCACCAGCTGACCAGCAGGCACTAAAGGAGAAACAGAATAAAATATCACCAGTGCTCTATCACAAAGAAGAAGAAGAAGCTTTGATGGTACAAACATACTGATGAAGCTTAACAAGTCCCAAACAAAATCAACAGAATTCTAAAGCATCAAACAGACGAATTTTACGTGCCAAATACATAGACAATGCTCAATGTACCTGTCGGAGCATCTGGTTCTCGTTCTGGAGGGTGGAGAGCTTCTCTTCCATCTCTGAGTTCTTCTTCTCCAGGTCTTTTACCTTCACCTCTAGGTCAGTCAGATAAGCCTTCTTCCTCTCTCTTGCCTGTTGGGCTGACACTCGGTTCCTCAGTAATCTTCACAAGTCACAAACATATGTAGCAAATCAAGACAACTTCCAGACCCAAGATGGGATTAACTACAGTGTGGGCACTGTGGTTAAATGGAAAGAGGAGAGGATTGAGGACTTCTTAATGGAGAAATAACGAATATTTTGGATCAGGATAAATTTGACATTGTCTCCCATAATCCATATTAATCCAACACAATCCATCTAAGAGTTCAAATTTAACACACAAAAAATGTTTTCGGTAATATGAGATGATATAAAGTAATTTCCATTGTTGATTGAAATAGAATGATACACTTGCATATCAACTGAACGCTTGGTTGGAATATTATGCTTGTCCACTCCAATGTCGAGCATTGCTTCTTTAGGATCATCACTAGCATTAATGTGCTGTCCATGTTTGGTGACATAGCTAAGTTTCATATATCAGCACATATGAATATAAGGATGCTGCACAGTACTGCTGGAAGGATCATACCAACGCCACCGAGGTTTTGCACTCAAATGTTGCATCCCGAGAGTTGTGGGATCAATATAGACGCTATTAGCATATATGAATCATATGATATGTCCAAAACTGTTATCTGCCCCCACTCTGCTTGTTGTACCCCACCGAACTATTTAGCTGAGCAGGTAGCACATCACGCAGCGTTCATGGAGATAGATAGCCCAACGCATTGATTTATTTCAGCAGGCGCCTTTCAATACCTTTTCCTACTGTTGGCCCTAGAAAGGCACAATCACAATTCCAACAAATTTCAAATTGAGCATCACTATCTACGATCTTACTTATTAGCAACTAACAATCCTCGCAATTAGATTCATGTTTTTGAAAACTTAATCTTCCCACCACACCTAGCTCCACAAGCACTCGTTTGTTATCTAAACTCCACAAAGGGGGGCCTAACTCTGATGTTGATGCAATATGGTCCACCACTAGATCCAAAACATGCATAGCTAGCATACATGAAACATCACCAAAGATATTTTATTTTGTCAACAGATGGGCCAGCCCTCCAAACAAACTGAATTCCTTACTATCTGCAAAAAAATGACCAGACGTGTAGCAGTATAACATGGTATGGGTATTCCTGATTAATTATACTTCAACACAGGTTGAAGCCTTGCAAGTGTTTTTTCTTTTGAACTGAAGTGGCAGGTGGTGCCTTTTTTTTGTTTTGGTTAACTGGAAGTTTCAGATGATGCTAGTATGCTATTACTAGCAAATCTCACACCTTTTGAGGCGCTTGTGCTCCTTGTCGGCGGGGCTGCGCACGCGGCGGCGCGAGCTGGCCTGGGCCGTGGACGACTGGGCGCGCTCCGGGCCGCCGGCGCCAGGGCCGGCCTCCCTGCCCGACGTGGAAGCGCCGCCGGGGAGCTCCAGTCCCAGCTCCGGCACTCTCCTTATCTCCTCGTCACTCTCCATCCCTGCAATCCAATGGCACATAGCTCAACTCAGCAAACTATTCGAGATCTTCGCTTCGCTCGGGTCGACAACTTGCCATGGCATGATTTGCATGAAAAAGGAAACGAAAAGATGACAAAAAAGAACTCTGCTGCATGAGCAGAGATCCAAGAACCATATAAACAGCACAAACGGGACGGTGGTAGAGAACTGGCTTGCCTTCCTTGGCCTCCATGTCCATGTGGTGCGCGGAGCTGGACGACCTCTCGCTGCTCGACGGCCGCGAGCTCGCCGCCTGCTCCTGCATTCTCGGTCTCCCTTCTCCGTCTCAGGTCCTGCAGATTTTTGCCTGCGCGCGCACTCTGCTTCTCCTTCCCTATCTCCTCTGCTCTGCTGAGAGCCTGGGATCCTCCCTGTCGCTCCTCGCCGCTTGGCTGCCTGCTTCTATGGACCAAGGGGTAACTTTTTGGCACCACACAAACTCTACGGAACAGCACCCTAACTTTTTCAAAAACTGTACATCAACACTTTTCTGTTTACATCTAGGTCCCCAGGCAGCAGTAGCAAATCGGCCTTAGCGCCAAGACCATGATTTCCAGATGCAAGCTGGAGCTTTCTGCGAAACCGGCTCCCATCGGCGGCATTAATTGCCCGACACGCCGCGGGGAGGTTTGGGGTTTTAGCCGCGGCGCCCGAGCCGTCCGCCCCGCGCGGATCGCACGGCCGCGAGCCCGCCCGCGTGGCCGCCGCCGCGACCACGCATTCGCCGGCGCCATCGCGAGGCGCCCGGCCCTGCTACGTGGCGCGCTCCGGCCCTCCCGCTCCCCGCCCGGGGCACCGACGCGCGGGCCACCAGGTCCCACAGGGGCCCGCCCGTCGGCGGCGGCGCCCCGCGCGGCGCTTTCGCGTGAGAGGCGGAGCGCGCTGGCTTGACGTCGGCCACGCGAGGGAGCACACACGGGGCGCGTGAAGTAGACGGGCTCAGGTCAGCCGGCACCGTGGAGCCGCCGAGGCTGATGCCCGGACCGGCCGTGCGGTGCGGCGCGGCGTCGGTAGGGTAGGAGCCTGGCTTCGCGACTGATCACCACGAATTTCTCTTCTTCTTTTTTCGCGAGAGGTCCCAGTTCTGTTCCTAGGAGAAAGAATAACCTGATGGATCTCTTCGTCGCTAACCTGTCAATTTTTCCCTCATGGCTAATAAGATCTGAGCGAGCAGCGCGTGACAAAGATGCCATGTATTGGAGACTCGAACCGTCGAACGTGGACACGGGTTGGATTCGACGCAGAAGGGCCGAACGAGGGTAAGGTGGGCTATGGCCTCCTAGTTGGGCTGGCGCTTGGTGCTCGTGTGTTGTCTGGGCTGCTGCTCCCCGCAGCTGCGGTGGCGGCCCAAACGGCGCGTGCCCTTCTTTCCCCCCCTTTGTTGTTGCAGTAGGCGTTTGGCTGTTGCTTCAAGCGTGCGTCGATGTGAAATCGTGAGCCGTATGAACTTGGAAGCAAAGCTGCAAATTCTGCAGGTATGAGAGCAAGCATGGCTCGAGAGTACCGTGACCACGACGAACAGTGCCGCGCACCTGTTATTCGAACAGGAGTTCGCAAAGAATTCGAAATGTTTCCTTCGAAACTTATTCAAAAACCCAGGAGGTCCAAACGCGCGGGGCCTCGAAGCGTTGCTCCTGGTCACCAGAGACCACCACTCGATTACACCTCGTCACCTAGCGCTTCCGGGGCTTGGCTAGGCGCGCCAGCGGCGAGGCGGTGCCCGGAAGATGGCGCAGGGCGCGCAGCAGCCGGCGGGCAGCCTCGGCGACGGCGGCTCGGCGGCCGGGGCCACGTCCCTCGTCCGGAACGCCGTCCCGCCAGCAGGCACCACCTCCTGCTGCTGCTGCTGCTGGTGGTGGTGGTCCTTTTGCTTCGGCTTGGCGAGCACCAGCTTCCGCTTCTTGTCGTCGTGTCCCGCTCCCTCCTCGCCGCGCCGCAGCACGCTGCCCACGCTCCGCGAGTGCCGGAGCTCCGGTTGCCGGCGTCCCGTCCCCCGCGCGCCGCCGCCGCCGTCCTCGGCGCCCTCGGTGAGGAAGCGCTCGTCCCAGACCAGCCCCGACGAGCCCGACCGCCGGAAGGTCTGCGCCGACCTCTGCAGCCCGGCCATCTCGACCTCCCTTCCCTTCCCTTCCGCCCTGCTGGAAGCATGCGAATATGCGATCGATGGCGCAATATATAACGACGCGGAAAGGGTGGGCGATTTTGAGAGAAAAGCTGGCGGCGGCCGGAGTGGCAGGCATCAGAAGCAGCCGAATGATGGTGTCCGTGGAAAGCAAGCCGGGCTTGCCTGGAAGCCACTAACCGGCCGGGATTAGCTTAATGCCAACGGCTAAATAGCCGTACGGCCGTGCGGTTCCCTGCCCCGGGTCCGTTCGCCGCCGGCAGGGTGACAAAAGTACCGGCGGCCTGCAGGGTACCTAGCTGGTTTGGGGCTCTGGTGTCCCGGACCTCCCCTGCGTCGGTAATGGGATCCGCCGTCGCTGACCTCGCATCGCATCAACGGAGCAGCACAAAACGATGAACAAAGAACGCGAAGAAAGATACACGGACTAGTCATGATGTTTCAGTCAGGGCGCGAGGTGGGTCCTTACCGGTAGTGAGTAGCATACGTCACTCGACCCTGCATCTTCTTCAGCTTTCATTGGTTCTTGAGTTGTCAGTGCTGAAACCCACATCTGCCGAAGACCAACGCCAGATGCCAAAAGGGTCACGAAGAACTACCAGCATACGCAAAACATCAGCAATGTTGAAGCAAGTATTTAGGGCTGTTTGGTTACATGGGATTCAACTTTAGTCCTGTCATATCGAATATTTGATATCAATTAGGAGTATTAAATATATACTAATTACGAAATATTTTACTTGCATAAATACATAAATGAAGATTAACTCGCGATTCGAATCCAATTAACCTAGTTAGTCCATAATTTGATAATATTGTGCTACAGTAAACATGTGGTAACCATGAATTATTTAGGCTTAATAGATTCATCTTGTGAATTAGTCTTCACTTATACAATTGATTTACAATCGTTTGGTGGGGGTAATTGGTGCAAGAGAATGGGAGTTCAGAAATATGAGACTAAAGTTCTCTTGTTTGTTTCGTGAGCGGGGGAGTTTATTTAAGATGGGGAAAGAGAGTCTACGTACTCAATTCCCACTTATCCCTTTCCATGGGGAGGGGTGGAAATTGTGAGGGAATTCTGTTTTAAGATGAAAATAAATAATCTTAACCATTTATCATGCCTTATGATATAATTTCTCACGTCAAAACCCACGTACCAAACAGTGAATATGAATTTTCTCTCCAACTCCCTCCCTTAATTCCCTCCACGGAACAAATAAAATAAAGGATGGACTAAAAATCAAACTTCTAAGTGAATTCCCTCCATCAACTCCCGCCACTAAATCCCATTCCCCTTCCTATTCAGTTGCCAAACACATCCTTAGCTCCTATTTAATCCCTCCAATTAGCGTTCAAATATCCGATATGATCCGGACTAAAAATTAAGTCTAATTAGTCTCTGGATCCAAACACCCCTTTACATTGACGAGTTATTATCTGAACAATCAATTAGCATTAAGCGAAAAAACTGCATGTTCTAGTTGCTGAAATGCACAGCGAAACGCTACTTCTTTTTCCTGCTACTACTGCTCGCACCTTTCGAGCCTTCGGCGATGCAGGCCTCTACGGAGGCCACAAGGCTCGCCTCCAGCTTATGGCCTCTCACCGCCGACCTCACCTTCCTCAGGATATGCTGCTTCATCACCGCCCTCTCCGCGCACTGGACGTTCTTGCACATGTTCAACCCCTGGATGTACCTCGACACCGCGCCGCCGAAAGGCTCGCCGGTTTTCTCAAGGGCCACGAGCTTCTCGACGACCTGGGAGGCGAGCATCCTCTCGATGCAGGGCTTGGTCCCGACCACTGCGATGTCCACCAGGAGCTGCATGGCCAGGTCCTTCGTCTTCAGGGACTTGCGGTCGAGCAGGTTCACCAGTTTCTCGATGGTTCCTAGTTGCACAAACCTTTGCAAGACAAGGGATCCGCCCTTTGCGAAGACGATCTGGTGGAGAGCGTAGTATGCTGAGTCCTGGAGCTCGTCGATGTTGCACTGCATCATGTCAATGAGGTCGTGAACGATATTGAGCTCCAGGAACCTGCGGACGTATGGCTCTCCTCCGGTGCAGGCCAATTTCATCACCAGAAAGGCAGTCTGAGACCTCACTTGGTTGCTTTCGACTTCTCTGCGTTGAAGCAGCATCGCCAGCCTATCAAACAGATGGCTCCCCAAGAGGAGATCTTGCACCCTTGAATCGTTTGCCCTCTCAGCAAGAGGTAGCAAACCTTGGATGGCTTCAATGATCTCTTTGCTGTCTCTTTGTAGGATCTTGTGAAGAATCACCTCAAATGATTGCTGAGGCTTTGGTGATGGAGGTACACTTTGGTCAAATAAAACGAATCTTTCCAGACTGATCCGAGCATGCCAGGGCAGATGAATCAGCACTCCAGGCCCCATGCACCCTTGAAGTGGAGCACCAAGTTCACAGAACGTTTTCAGCATGATAATCGCATGGTGCTGTGAGATCTCAGAACCATTGCCTAGAAGCACAAGAAGTTTCTTGTCAACTCCTGATTCAATCATGATCTCAACAGCATTCAACTTTCCAACTTTCGTCAAAGATGCAAGAGTTGTAAACACAATTTCGTGAAACTGTTCATTTTCTGGAGACAAGAGATCTGCAATTCGATCCATGGGAATTCTCGACAAAATTTCATCAGCGACTGTGGCAACAACATGCTCGGATATCTTGGCAAGAACAGAAGAGAAGTTGGCTAGAGTTGAAGTATCTTCGCAGACAGCAAGAAGATCAATTAGTTTATCTATGGAACCTGCTGTTTCAAGAGACTGGGCAAGATTTATGTAGTCTGCTTGGAAAAATATAACTGTAATAGCCTTAATGGTTGTAAAAATGAGATCTGGCGACCCTACTGAAATTATCTCTGCTATTCGAGGGCCAAGTATTTTGCTGAATCCAAGTCTGCTTGCCTCAAAGTCAGATATGGATCTGGACGCCAGGAGAGCTTGAGTTGTGCTTCCCAATAAAATCTCAATCTCCATGAATTCTAGCTGAGAAAAGAAAGATCTGATCTTCTGTTCGGCTGGCCCTTTCACACACTCTTTGCCAAAAACAAAAAGCCAAGGAGCAACTAAGGCAGCACAATCAGAAATTGATTCGGATAAAAGGGTACGGACAGCATCATTTGTTTTGTTTTCAAGGTAGAGCGAAACCATGTCATGCATATGGTACAACAGTTGGTCCTCCAGTTTTATGATGAGTGAGCCTTCTACTAATTTTGAAACCACGAGAGAGAACAAACTGTCCTGCAGAAGTGCTGACCAAATGGATTCCAGACAAGCCTCTGGAACAGGTTCCTCCCAAGAGATAGCTGCAAGAACCATGAAAAAACTTCTTGAATTCTCTGGCATTGCTTCTAAGCTGTACTCAAAAGATCCAAATATGGTCAATGTGCTCTCCACGTCTTTCTCATTGACATATAAAACTGGCCCAGGTGCACAAGTGGCATATGTTGAGAGGTTGGATATAGCTTTCTCCCATTTCTCCACTCTGGTCTCCTTCCTGAGAGCCTTGCCCATGACAGCAACTGTAAGGGAATGGTGACCACAACGATCCAGCAAGACTTCTGCAACAGGCTGTGAAGTATAGAGAAGTTAAGCACCCAAAAGCCACAGGGTTTTGGATTTTGGAATTCGGAGTGATTCTAATTTCTGAAACATATATTTTTTCTCGAAAATGAATCATAACAAAATGCATATAACATCTCTTTGTAAGTATTAGCATAAACGGTCACTTATAAAAGATTGCATGAAAACATATATCCATGTGTAAAATACTGTGTGTATTTGTCAAGCTAAACATGACGTTACCTAAGAAAACATGTTAAAAGAATAAGATTAATCTTGAATTGCAAACATATGTACAAGTGGAGATTTTTACAGCAGGGATGCCTTCATTAAAGCAGCAAACAAGCATATGCAAACTAGTAAAGGAAGATAGGAGATTTGAAAGTACAGCTGAAACTAATGAACTGCCATTAACACAAACAGCAAAGCATACCGGAAGCTCTCCAACGCTAAGAAGGCTGTGATAGAGAAGAATTTCCTTGCTGATCTCCTTGATATCATCTTTGCATATTTCTACCTTTTCAGCTTCTGCAATCTCGTAGATTGCTTCATCCCTTGTTGTCACGAGATACCGGCAATTATTATCATATAGTTTTGTGAAGCGATCAACAATGTCTTGCTCCCAAACATCATCAAGTAGGATCAGCATGCTCCTTCCGACCAATGCTGTCTGGAGCAAGCAGCAAACATCATCAAGATCTTTCCCCATCTCCTCGTTAACAGTCATGGAACCGATCTGCACAAGGAACTTGCAAATCTTCCTAACCAGACGATTATGGTATTCACTTCTGCTCCCATTACATGCTGCCCTGCTGCACCACCGCCCGAAACTGATCTCAATTGCCCCATCTACAAAGTTATCCGGTGGATCAGAAGCTATCTGTCGAGCGAGACAAGACTTCCCAATGCCGGATAACCCGACGATGAGGACAACCCGATGACCCCCATCCTTCTCCAATAGCTCCCTGACATAGTTGCACTTCTTCGACACCGGATAGCCACGCTCGGACTTGACCCTCACCAACGAGGGCGTGCTCTTGGCGGTGGACGCTATGACGTCGCCGACGCTCTGGGTCAGCTCCTGCAGCTCCAGCCACCAGTTGAGGTCGTCCCTGATCAGCTTGACGTACCTCATGAGCGGGTCGCCCACCACGGAGCTCCGCACCACCCTGGCGAACCCCTTCCCTCTGCCTTTCTTGCTCAGGACCTGCCTCGCCTTGCCGATGTTGGTGCGGAGCTGGTCCATGAGCCTGCCCAGGCTCTGGAACTGTCGCTCCAGCTGCGGGCTGTGCATCTTGTGCGCGTGCCGCTGGCGCGCCTGCTGCGCCAGCGCGTCGAGGTCGGACACGAAGTCCTCCAGCACCTGGAGCCGCCTGGGCGCCTCGGCGAGGTCCGCGGCAGCCTGCTCCAGCGCCCCGACCGCGGTCACCATCGCCGAGACCAGCTGCGCCGCCGAGGCGAGGACCTGCACCGCGTCCATGGTCCCTCGCTTCGAGAACCTGGCCTCGGATCACAAGGCAGCTCCTGAGGAAATCCGAGGACTCAGCAGCGCTGACTACCGGAACCCCACAAACACATGGCCTGCGCCGGGGCCCTCCTGGTCGCCGCTGCTGGAATAAGCGAAATTCCCCCCTCCATCGTTCGCAGGCCGGCGAACAATCAACCAGCCGGTGGTTCACCTCCGCGCCATGGACCGATCTGAATCCCACAACCCCGCTGTCACGCCGGCAGCACCCCGCCCACCGCTAGCAGCCAGGAGCTGCCAGCCTGAACAGATTTGCCATCAGAAATTAGGTGGTGCCACCAGGGAATTGGATTCTCCGCCTAAAAGCGACGTGAGAATTCGCAGAGGCATTGGGCCATGGCGGGGCCGGAGGGCGTCACCGCCATAGATGGGCCACGGAAGCTTCAGCGAAGGAGACGCGTCATGCCCGCGCGGCCGCTGCCCCCTTAGCGCGAGAGTCAACAGGGCAAGTGAGAAAGGAGGTGTGGCTGGCGTCGCGAGTCGGCTGACTGATTGGTTGGTCGCGCGCGGCGGCGAGGCGAGGAAATCCACCGGCCGCATGGCGGCATCCCGTCGACGCGTGGGCCGTGGCACTGGCCGCAGGCCGCAGCTTCACGCGTCCTGCCTGGGCCTGCGAGGCGCTCCCCACCTGGGCTTCCTCGCGCGAGGCGAGGGAGCCCGTTTTTCATGTGCGGCGTCGAAAATGGGCCATCTGTTTGGGCTGTTCAGTGGGGGATACAAAACTAACTGGGCTTTTCGGGAACCAGCAACGCGCGCTCGCAAAAAACCAATAAAAAAGGCCCAATTGAGGCCCTTTAAGAAACCGCAGAGGAGAGATGGACAAATCGAACACAAACTTTTCAGTGGCGGAATATTTTTTCTTTTCATGCTGGTGGAACATATCGCCTCGATCATCAGTCCATCACTAATCATCCTTGGGGCGGAACAAATTTCACGATTGTCATACTGTTTGTTCTAGCATAAGGAAAAGAAAACATTCACGGGTTTCAACATTGTGATTTTTAAAAGAGTTTAAATGGAGCATATAGTCGTTCTTGTTAGACATTTCATGGAACTGGTAATTATACACCCTCAAATTATTCTTTAGAAAAAAAAATTCTTTATTCCGGCTTGTACATAACGCATACACTCAACCATCCATTATTACAATCTCAATTTCTCAAACCATATGTTCTTGTAGAGTACTCCCTCCGTTTTAAAATGTAGGTTGTTTTAACTTTTCTAGCTTTATTAATTTTGCTATGCACCTAGATATATGTTATATCCAGATACATAGCAAAATCTATAAATCTAAAAATACCAAAACGAACTGCATTTTATCTATAAATCTAAAAATATCAAAACGAACTATATTTTGAAATAGAGGGAATAATAATCAAGATGGAATTGCCAACAAGTAGAAGAGGTTCGAAGCAACTAAGTCCAAAGCAAAATTCAAGCACATCGCCTTTAGTAAACATCTACCCATGTTTGATGAAGATGTACCCAATATACGCACTTGCTCCCACCAAGACAGTGGCCTATTTTTTTAGCTTACGCCGTGCAATCAGTTTTCGAATAAACGAGCTATCCTAGTTGGAGGTCGTACTCAAATGCAACTTGTGCAGATCTCCAATTAAATATCGCAAAGTGGCAATAACAAAAAGGAAACAGACAATGGATACAGTTTCTTTCTTTGCCATTACGAAAACAACACTGATCATTGCCTTGCCAATTACACCTAGCAGATCCTAACTTTTAAGTGATGCGGAGTCTCCACAGTGTGTTATGTGTAACGAAGAGAAGGGCATTGTTTTCAGGAGCCGTGGGTCTAATCCATTTATCCTCCATAACCACCCTATTTGAGTGTCATTTGTTCCGTCGTATCTGTCATCTGTTTACGAGGTCGACAGTGTTGTAGAGGGCTTGTAGCAGGACGATCCCTCTCTGAGCTCTCCACCCCTTTCCCGTTCTCCCAAATCTTGAATCACTTCGCGATGCTCCAGAACGTTGCGGCGTGCCGGCATGGAAAGAGCGGGCACGCGCAAAACGAAACCCACGGGGCTCCCTTCCCATCTTCGCCAAAATCTGCGAAACGGCTACCACACGCGGGTCGTCTCTTCTTCCTTTTTCTTGCAGCAAGCTGCAGCCAAAATTCGCAGGAAGATAGCACACGCAGGCACGGCCATGCATGGTCCTCTCCGGCCCGGCACCCATCCCCTGCCCCCATCATCTTGAAAACCCGTGCGATGTGCTCGCGGGTGGGGGAGCCGCGCGGAAGAATCGCCGGGGAAAAAGAGACGGCAGCGGCCAGCCTCCAAAGGCACGGCAGCGGCCAGCGAGCCGTACTACCCATACAAGATACAACGCAGCGCTGCTAGCCTGCTAGTGCTCTCCGCCTTTGGCCCTGGATGCGCTGCCCCTGCCGCAGGGTTCTCGCCAGTCGCCACGATAAAAGGCGGCCGCGGCCGGGGCAAAGGGAGAAAAGGAGCAAGCCCGCGGGCAAAGCGAGCCAAAGCGGGGGCGGCAGGCGGGCAGTGGCAGCGCACGTATAAAGCAGCGAGCTCAAAGGGGGCCGGGCCGGCGAGGCGACCGAAGAAGGAATCTCTCTCGCCGGGACTGCAAATGCCAGTGCCGCGCCGCGGCGGCGAGGTGCGTGGCAGGGATGCCGACGAGGGGGCTGGCCGCTTTTGACTGGGATCTTTTCCCTGCCACGCCGCGGCACTATCCATAGATCACTTGGACCGCACATGCCTGCCTTCCCTTGAGCTCATGGCATGCATGGTGCTTTCCTTTTAACCGCAAAGAGCTAAAGACAAGGCATGGCCGCGAAAAAGAGTTCAGAGACAAGCAGAGCATCCAATGCAACGCAACGCACCGCACTTGAGACGCTGCTACTGGTCTTGCCGATGCCTGCCTGTGCCTGTGTGTTTGTGTTTATGTTGCGCACGTGCTGGCGCGCGCTCCAATTCTTGATCTTGAGAGAGAGAGAGAGAGGAAAAGGAAGCGCCACATGTGGACGCACGAAATGGCTCTGGGACCTGCGTCAGACCTGGGGACGGGAGGTTTTGGTTCGCCGCACGTGCATGCTCGTTGCTAGCACTGCTCGTCAATCTCACAAGCTCTCGATTTCTGCTGGTAAAACATTATCACGAGGTTTAGATGTTTAGTCATATAGGTTCCTCATCTGTTTGAATCTGTGGCTGCAACAAAAAAAAAAGACCAATGCTTCCCAGCAGTCTTCTTGTGTTCTTGCCGTCTTTCCCCGGCCAAGCAACAAGACACCAAAGGCTTGTTTCTCACAATACACGCGCACGAGACCCAGGAAATATTAAGAAGCAACAGTACTAGTTAATACTTGTAAAGCAAGCGTTTTGGGGTTACATCACATGACTCGATGCAAAGCGCAAACATTGCGGAAAACAACGGGAATAGTAAAACAGCAAACATAGGTCCGAGGGGGGAATGAGACGAGAACCAAATTCTAAAAGGAAACGGTAGGGGTGGAACAAAACTAGTAATAGAGCATCGGGGATGCCTTTTGCAAATCTACTACTCTTCTTATCATGTTGAGGGACTCTTCTTCTTGCTGCTTCTGCTCGTCCGGGGTCCATTCGAAGCGTCAGCTCCGATCCTACACCTCAGTGCCTGCCAAGGAGTAACACGCGGAGGTCAGGTCGTGAACGCTGGGCATGAGAGGAGGAAAGATATGATAATTTACAAGTTGTAAGTATCGTAGGTCATGGCAGCGCTACCGGAGTCCCGTGGTGCGTTGCACCTGAAACATTCCATCCTGCTGGCAAAGTTGTGCTCGTTGCATCCGGACCTGCAAGCGTTAATAGTTAGAGAGGCACATGTGCATTAGCAGAAAGCAGAATTCACAGGACATGAAACTTCAAATGATATGCCTACTTTAACATTGGAAGATCAGGACGCACTGCTACTAAAGTTGAAACATGATGATAGGGACAACCAATCCCGACCTAATTATCCACTAGTATGAGACAGTAGATATGCATCAGCAACTAGTAGGAGAAGATAAAAGGATAGCCAGATGATTCTGCTGTCTCCTGATCCAGAACGTTGCTGATAAAATAATTCTCTTTTCTAACATAGGCCCATCCTCCTTTTCGAAAATAAAGCCCCAAAACATGGAAGAATAGCCTAAAACACAAGATGTAATAAGCATACATAGGGCGCAACTACCACAAGACCATGTGTATCCAAGTTGATAAACAAAAGGGCACGGCTTCATGGAAGAGTTATAGCGAAATAATTAAGCCAGTTCATTGGCTGCGCATAACCGAAAACAAGAAAGGATAGCACTATTTTATTCTTGTAGGGCAGAACGACAAGGGTTAAGTGATGCACACCTGGTGCAGATCCAGTCTCCAGACTTCCAACCAGGGCGGTTGGTGCGGGCAGCGCCGCCACCGAAGCCGTAGCGTGAGCGTGACGTGTCACCATCAAAGCCACCAGCACCACTGTTGACAGCAGCCTCCTCCTTGAAGGCGGAGCACTTGAAGCAGTTGGAGCGGCTGGCGAAGTTGTGCGCGCCGCAGGAACATAACCAGTCACCAGGGCGGACATCAGAGCCAGCACCAAAGCCACCGCCGAAGGAGGAGCCACCACGGCCACCGAAGTTGGCATAGTCACCTCCACCGCCGCTGCCACGGTCAGCAGCTCCACGTGGCTCACCACAGCGCTGGCATAGGTCCCGCCGGCTGAAGTTGAGGTGCTGGCAAGCCCTGCAGTCCCAGTCTCCAGGCTTCCTGTTCATCTTGCCTGCAGAAGTTGCACAATCAAAACAATGCGAAAAATGGGCACATCTAGCCAGATAGAACTTGATACGATCAAACTGTAGCTAGAACGAAAACACGCATCATGCTTGAACGGCCCAACTGCTATCCCTTAGGTCAAGGAACAGAATTCAGCCAAGATATAAATGAAGTTACACACTAACACAAAGCTAGGTTACCTAAACAAGGAGCAGACGTTTGTGTTTCTGGGGCCTAGGACAAGGAGTGCTGTGAAGCGAAATGGTGATGCGGCAAGGTGCGTATGTGCTGGGGTATTTATAGTGAAGTTTGGAGGGGATGCTGAAACCGAGGGTTGAGCTATCTTTGTGCCTTTGATTCTTGGTGCACTTTGGCCGGGAAGAACAAGGGCATCACGTAAAACAAGAAAGAAGAGGGGAGTTAAAGAAAAGAAAAGAAGAGAAAGCCATTAAAGGGAAAAGAATTATGGGAGTTTGAATGCCTCCTTTGCCCTGCATCTCTGCCTGCCTTGGCAACATCTTTTGAGACATTGGATGGAGGAGTGTGCACTTCTGAGTGTTCTTGTGCTTAGGAAATTTGGTATGCACTAGTCTTTGTAGCGGTGATTAGAATATTTTGAGAAATGCTCCAAAATAAAAGGTTGTGACATTAATATGGAATTTCAGGGGATCATTAGTATAACATTCAGACAAGCCAATGTTAATGGTCGGTAAAAGTATTCTCTGTTTCCATGGCACATTTGAATAGACCCAGCTAAGCTATGGTTAAACTGCTGAATGACAGAGTCCTCTTTTTGAAAGGGGAACATAGCACCCATTTCTTTTCCTCGTTGCAAAACCACAGCCATATCTATGCAGAAAGGCAGAAAATCTAATCCCATTCCAGCAGTCCAGCTTATCACACTAACTTGAGAAATTGTGCTGGCTACCCTCCAGCGCTACCCACACACGTGTGATGGAATATTGCATGCACAAGACCGAGTCAAGCCATAGCAAATATATGGAAAGAAAAGCAAAACCTAAAATTAGCACTTACTAGATTCTGAGCAAAGATGAGTGCAGATGTAAATAAGCAAATGTTTGAGGTGTCGAGAATGGTGCCCACCATTCTGAACTTATGCTTATTTATTGCCATGTAACTATTGATTCCTGCAACTAAGAAAAGACTATTCCTGTTCCTGATATTCGACACTAACTTTACCTTCTTTTACTATCAATAATTGAGAAAAGACCATGGAATCCATTCCAACCAACCATCACATCAACTCAAGGCTATACCCATTTCTGTCGAGCAATCTACAACAAGATGATGGCTCAACTATTCAGTATAACTTGAAAGCCTTTTTAAACTGGAACATCTTTCCTTTTATTTAGAAGTCCCTTCCATGTAACTGGCTAAACGTAATCAATTTGCTGAAAGCTATTTTATCATTAAGATGACAGAAACAAGTCCCATAATCAGTAGACAAGTTCACCAAAAAAAAAAGGAAAACAGTATCAACCAAGCTTCAATAAATTGCCCTTTTTTATTTTGCATGGATAAGAAATGGACTAGCTGAAATTTCGGATAAGAAGGAACAAGTATGAATACAGGGACACTACAGCACCAAGTGAATATTCCAAATGCCAGGAGAGAAAGGAGCATAAAGCATCAACAGCTTGCCAACAACATAAACAGCTAGAACGTGATGTGCAGGTGACAAAACAAAACTCACAGTAGTGAAACCACGAACATAGTGTCTTATCAACTATGTTGATCCAATAAGTTGGAAACTTTTATTGCAAAAAGGAAAAACAAATGAGAGAAGACCCCTGATGGATAGGATTTATGTCGTGAATAAAGTCATGAATGCAGTTCATGCAATGAAAGGAAAACACGCTTAAACAAATAATTGGATTAAAAACAAATATTTGTTACCCTACGCGCAAATAACCTTAGTTTTCCTTTAGCAACATCCTCAGAACCTTTCAGGATTCATGTGCCACTTGGGCCCCGAGGTCCTAGGGGGAGAACAAAGGGGGTTACTGATACAAACCTTTGTCCATGTTTACTAAAAATAGCAGTCTCTACTCATATCCATAACAGAGGTGTGCATTGTTGTCTAATCTAATGCAAAAAGCATACTGGCAGATGGTTACGCTGCTTTGTTACATAATACCAAAATAAATGGATGAAAGTGACAGAAGATAAGAGAAAGAAAAGGTAACACTTCAAATCAAGACAGAGCCAATTGGATTGCTGAGCTGTAAGCGTTGAGCACTTGGCTTTACCTTTTTCGCTATAAGAGAGGGGATTTTCGAATACAGAGAAAGATGGCATTGTCTCATAATGAACTCCCAATGCGTAAAACAAGATGAAAATGATTCATCGGCAGAAAGCAAAGGGTGAGGAGCCTGATGCCTAACTGGTGACCATGCTTGAATGATAAGGCGAATTCAAGATGGTAGTACTCCTCGAGGCTGGTGTTGACCGCACTCTTTAGAACTCTTTTAAGACCCCTTTAATTTTCAGTTGTTTTGCATCTCCTGTGTTGTTTCCCTTGCCCTTTACTTATGCCCATCCGTGAGGCTTTTACATCAGTGGATTTACTTTAGCTTTTTATCTACTCCAGCTATGTCCTTTCTCTTATGTCACTGTGCTAGTTACTAGTCCTAGCAGTGGTGCTAGTAGATACTAGGAGGGAAGATATAGGCTTCAAAACCACAGGATGATATGCCTTCTCTTCCATTCCATTCTCTTGGGTGAAGTGAAAGGAGTAGCAGATGCAAATCATGGAGTCGTGTAAAAAACTGGGGCCAAAAGCTAGTTTGGATTCTCTCTAGGGAAGTGCTTCCATGCATGAGTGCATGACCATGACCAAACCCCAAAGGAAGTGATCACTTGATAGCCCCTAACATGCTTTGATTCTCTGCTTTTGCACAACCAAGAAGAAACAGTTCATGCCTTTAGCTTTTGTCTTAACAAGCATACTCAGATAATAATTAAAACTTGTAACAGAGCACATATAACCTTCAGCAACGAACCTAGTCACTAATTGGTTTTTGACTGGTAGGACCAACAACGGACCTTTAAAATACCTAGACTTTAATGGAATGGTTTGGGCATATAAACTAATAAACTATCAAGTGGAAGCTGAAGGTTGATCAGTATCTGTAGTAGGACTGGATCTAAATTTTGATTACATATGCTGAAACAGATGTTAATGCTAAATGATCTAAATAATTTGTTATGTTTACGACAATTGCACATTTATGTTTCAACTGTACTACATATTGAAGAACGTGTAGTTACAAAATACAGAATTTACAACTTATAAATCATCTTTGCACAGAGACAGTCCATGACCCATAAGATACATTGAATATATGTATCAGCAGAACGGGATATATACTACTGATAAATAAATATTTCATTGCATCCAGCCCCTACCTATTAGAGCCTGCATACTAGTCAAACATTCATAAATAATTCTCTGCTGTCCCAAGCCATGAAATATCTGAACTGAAACCCCACTTTTGCAAGGATTGGTTTAAGTACGCTCTCGTTCCTAGAAAATGAATCATTAGGTGCACTTGCATGCTATATCTTTGTATCTAGGATTCCAAAGACAATGGTACAATTTTGCAGAGCACCTCTTTCTGGTTTGTACTCTCTCACTGACATGAGTAATGAAATATATTGGTTGTTTTGTTCCCTTTTGAGCTGCCTGCCTGCCTTGAACCACAAAGCAATGAGTCGGCACACGAGTGGCCCACGATGGGAGCACTACCTAAGACAAAGAGTAATATAATAGGTGCATGAACTTTAATTATATTGCTACAGATTGTATGCACACGCCAGTGAGTCTGGGAGTGCAATAGATTCCATGGCATGTGTGGTGTGTTCATGCAGCACACTTGCAATCCTATGACGTAATGGCTCCTCTACGAGGCTAAAGTCGGTCAGTCAGCCAGTTTGGCTGACCAGCTTTTTTGTATAGTCTCGAGGCAGATTCAGTGATGGGGTACGTTGCATTGCATCATAGAGGTACGCATAAAGATAAGACCAGAATGGTGCTCAGCATGATTGCACAACACAACTGAATGACTGATGCAATGGGGCCAGAATGGTCTCATCCAGTATTGGATTTCATCCAGGGGGGGGGGCCAAACATTCAAGCAGCAAACAGACAACAGTACAAGATCAAACCAACCAACCACCAGAACTGGTAACACTATAAACAGAACTGATAACACTATAAACAAAGAAACCATCACGCTCACAGCTCTGTGATTACAGAAGAAGCAAGTTTCCTCAAGAGCAAACGGCACTACCGCACTACTGAAATCCTCAGATCTCCCCCCTAAAGAAGAAATCACCCATACGGCCATACCCCGAGTGGCGACAAAGATTGCATCAAAGCAGCAAAACTGAGCACCACCATGCCCCACCGCTCCCGGCGGCAAAAGTCCAAAGATCCCCAGTTCCCCACCTCGCATCAGATGCAATGCCATAGCTGTCGAACCATCCGCGGCCGCACGAATCTCAAGGACGCGCGCCCTCAACCCCGGCCCCAAAACCCTACCGCGCGCAAACGAGGCGGTCGACCCGCCGAGGGCTCGATCACGAACCAGATTATAACCATACAACCAAGCCACGGGAAATTCGTAGCCCGTGATCCCAGCGTTTTGAATCGAATCGCTACCGATCGATCCAACAAAAAAAATAACAAGCAATCCAGCAAAAAAAAAGACCGATCGCGTGACGCAATCAACAGCAACAGATCGAAATCGCGGAACCCGACCAACAAACCCAACCACGATCGCACGAAGAGGGAAGGGGGCGGACGTGTACCTGACCTCTGATCCTCCTCGACTCCTCGCGACTGGGAGACGGCGGCGCGTCGGGGGAGAAGGAGCAATCTCGTCAGGATCGGCGGCGGGGGAACCCGAACGAAACGAAACGAGTGGGGGGATTGGGGAGGGATTTCAAAAAACCTACCTGCTATTCCGCTCCTCGCCTCGTCGCCGGGAGGAACAGAACGGGAGGGGGGGTTTTTTATATTTTTTTTCTGCGTGCTGTTTCGCCTGATTGGTGGGAGAGGGAGGAGGGTACGCGCGGCACCGACGTCGAGGCGGGTCAAAGGGCAGCGTCCACGGGGCCCACGTGTCGGCAGCGCCGTGCCGTGGCTTTCGTGGAGGCCAAGTGTCCAGCCGGCGATGTTGATCTGCGTGGCTCACTGACAGGTGGGCCGGTTCGCTGGGTCCACCCGGAGACGTGGTGCACGTGCTTGAGCCGGCGTGTTTGGGTGACATCAGCGTTCCACGAGTTTATCCACCATCTGTGCTCGTCTTTGGATTCATACAATCGCAATTACAAAAATGACGTGAATTTTATTTTTTTGGCAAAAACAATGAATTTTATGAACACACAATAAGAAAAGCAGTATACGTCTAACAGCGGTTAACCTCGAATTTGGTTTACGTAAATCGTAAAACTTTATGATCGCTCAGTTAGAGATATTAACAGATATTACAGCTGTCCCAGCAGGAAGGTTAGAAAAAGATTTCGAGAGAATTTAATATCATTTATGACCATTTATGTTATAGATTTTGACAGCTCTTTGTAGAAAATCTCTCTTAAAACGAAAGTAGATTTCGCAGCACATGGTTAGCATGTGTCCAATCGTTTCCAAAAAAAAAGTGTCCAGGAAATGGCGTGCAAGTGCCGTGTTCCCCCGTGCAGCATGGCGAGCAGCGACGCGATGCCCACGGTTTTGCCATGGTTCACGTCTCGTGTCTTCCCGACTCACAACCTCAGCATCGGTGTCTCTGACCAGCAACTTCACTGCTCTCAACTTCATTCTTGCAAAGGGAACACGGAGAGGTTCCAAAATGAGTGGGGGCGTGCAGACCAGAACCACCGATTCGACGATGACTCGAGGTAGTTTTCAGATTGGCAGTTTGAGAATAGGGATGACAGAAGGGCATGTTTGGTTAAACTTTAATCCCGTCACATCAGATGTTTAATATCAATTATAAGTATTAAATATAGTTTAATAAAAAACTAATTGCATAAATGGAGGTTAATTGGTGAGACAAATCCATTAAACCTAATTAGTGTATAATTTGACAATGTTATACTACAGTAAACATATGCTAATGATGGATTAATTAGGTTTGATAGATTCGTAAATTAGCATCAGCTTATGCAATTGATTTTACAGTTAGTTCATGTTTAATCTATCTATTTGGCATCCAAACATCCGATATGATCCGGTTTAAAAATTAATCCTGGAATAAACACCTTCGAAGTTGCAAGTGACTGCAACCAGCAGACTGTGAGAGCGAAGAGAGGACAAACGATCCACTTGTTACCAAAGAACCGGCAGCAAAAGCATCCTCTTCCATCCTACCATGGCGCAACTGACTGCTGCTCAGCTCAGCGATTGTAGGACAGGGTTGGATGCGGTGGCTGTGCTGCAGAAATATCTTGCAGCAACAAAACATTACTTCACGTCTCACACCAAAACGGTCGTTGTACACATGCCAAATATCTCTCAGCTAGCACCTACCTTTCTGCGATCTCAAAGTCTCGATGGAGTAGACTATCTGCACATCTGTTTTTCTTTCCCCAAAGACAGTACAAATCAGCATTTGAGCTCTTGCAAGAGTGAAGAATGAGGATACATTATCTAGAAAGATACATGTTGCACCAAATAAAGGTATCATATCACAGCACTGGATCAAGGTTGTCACTTTGTCAGATGTCAGATGTCAGCTGTCAATGAAAGAATCTGAAAGCAATTCATGACAAGATTTCTCCAGAAAAATCTATTTTGTATTCATAGTACCTCCATTCCTCCAGGTAGAAAAGATGAATGAATACCAATAATATTTCCAATACAGATTCAAATAAACAACCTCGATAATCCTTATAAGACGAAAACCCACAATGTTCATCAGGACCTGGACATATACAATCTTTCTGGTGGTTGATTGATGGGCAGGCAAAAATGCAAGTATCTATATTATCCATATAATTAGACTTCCTCAATGTATGATGGGTGTTCTCTTTTACTAAACAGGACGTACGGATAGACCAGTAATGCAAAAGGCTGTTGATCGCCATGAATCATCTGTTGTCGAGTGCCAGATTATCCAAAACCAAAATTGAAAAGAACAGAGACAACGTATAAAAGGAACATCCAACCCTGAAAATAGATACCATTAGACACTAGCTATGCAATCATTTCATCCTTCACCAGAGTCTAGACAAGCATTCAGGAACAGTACAGGGGAAATGTAAATAGAGCATACTTAAGATGAATCAATACTGGCAGAGCCAACAAATGAGCCATAACTCATAAACTCCATTAAACTAAAAATGCAAATCCATTCATCTACAATGGTGAACCAAGGTAAGTACCATTTTCAAAGTAATGGGTTACAGAAAGACTACATGACATATCATCACATTTACCACTTTAGGACCTCAAGGTTAACTGCGACACACTGACGTGCACTCCACCCCAAATATACAGCAGAAGTTAATGTTCACCCGTAGCAAGGTTTCTGGAACAAAGAAAATTTGCAGTTATAGTTTTCGATTAAAAATCAAGCACAAGCAGATACTGTAGTGCGCGTGCATTGGGCTTCCCAGTGGCAAAAAGGAGAAACAGCTGCCCTTGCTCGAGGTAGTTAAAGCAAGTCTTAACAAAATTCGCTGGCGAAGAATGGTTGGGCCTTTTTTTGGATGTTGTGGACTGAAACTGTTGTATCTCAGTCTTTCAAAAATTAACAATGTTTTTCACACTATCACAGATAAGAGGGTCTTGAAGTCTTGTTGTAAGCTGTCAAAGATAACAGACTCTAACAATACGAGCATATCGCTCATTGGGCATCCATACTGTATCAATAGAACTGTAAAGTCTTATAACTTGTAATCAAGTAACCAGTATTAATTCTGAATAGATATAGTATTCTCAGTAAAATATTTGTTATCAAGCAGCAGGTACTCATCATGATAAAATGTGGCGACTGAGGAGGCCCCCTTATTTATGCTGGTAAGAAACAGTTGCCGAAAGCTTGAAGTGCAGCAATTTAAGTCCCACCAAAAAAACACGTAAGCTTAACTATTCTGAATTTCGGAGGGTTCTGTTTAGGACAAAAAAGCTTGGATCCATGTTCACCCCATCGAGAAGAAGAATCAGCCAAGACAGTACAAATAATCATTTGAACTAGGTAATAGGATGAAGTAATGTTGCTGGCTTGCAGCCCTCATGCTATGGACTACGGTGAAATATTGTTTTCGTACTTGTAAAAAAAATAGTCTTGGTATGGAATAACTTACAAGCTTACCAGTATTGTACCAAAAGGACTTTCTTTTTCATGTGCATATTATGTGATTTTTTATATCGTACAAATCTTCAATATTTTGCAGTTGCAGGCCACAGTTCAAAACTAAGAATTGAGGTTACAAGTTTGCTTACATCAGTCACTTCCATTGCCTTCGTCGCCCTCGTCTATCCGACGGAGGCCGTCGAGAGCAGCGGAGAGCTTTGGATCGATAGATGCGGCGGTCTTGAAGGCATCCCGGGCCTGGGCGGTCAGGCCCTTCTTCTCGTAGCACTCGCCGAGCATCGCGTGGGCGCGGGCGTTCTCAGGACTGAGGCGGACGGCCTCCGCGAGATCCGCGGCGGCCTGGTCGAGCCGCCGGCGGCGGTGCAGCGCGAGCGCGATCTCGGCGCGCTTGGCGAGGGCGTCCCCTCGCTCGCGCGGCTCGAGCGAGCGGGCGAGCAGCGGGGCGAGGGCGGCGTCGAGGGCGCGCAGCGCCGGGAGGCGGTGGCCCTGGAGGTCGAGGGCGAGGGCCTTGAGGATGAGCGGCGCGGCGTCGCGGGGGTCGAGGGCGATGGCGAGGTCGGCCTCGGCGACGGCCGCGCGGGCGAGCGGGCCGGGGGGCTTGGGTGCCGCGGCGCGCGCGCGGGCGAGGAGCTGCGCGCCCTGCGCGAAGTGCCGCCGCGACTGGGCCGCGGAGGAGCCGCCGCCGCCGGAGCGGCGCAGGCGGAGGGCGGCGCGGCGGGGGAGGGAGTGGAGCGCGACGAGCATGCCCGCGGCGAGGAGGAAGAGGAGGCACTGGACCACGGCCTCCGGCCAGGTGCCGGCGGCGCCCAGTGCCAAGGCCGACATGGCTCGGTGCTGGTGGCTTGGTGCGGCTCGAGTAAGACTGCGCGACGGGGTCCGGCAATAGCGCGGTTCGTCGGGCGGCCCGATCTAGGCGGACATGGCTCGGTCTTGCTTGGCTTGGACCCTTGGTGCGGCGAGCCGGTCGATGTTCACGAGTGTCCTGACTTTTCATGTGCCAGTGCCACATTGTATTCCTTCATTTTTACACGGGAGAATAATTGGTTTTTCTGATTTTCGATGGGGGAGGAAGCTCTGTCGGAGTGTCGGTGCAGTTTGCACATAATCACCTCATTCAAAAGAACTAAGTTTAGGTACTTCTTATACACTTTTTTGGAGATAAAGTTTAAATGCTTCTTATACACTTTCTTCGCAAACTATTTCCTTGGCGACTTTTTTCTAGACAAATATTTTTAGGCACAAAATCATTAATGTTTTTGCTAGAGAAACATTTTTAGGCGCACGAAATCACCTAACCTTTCAAAATATTTTTCCATTTTCCTGCACATCAGGATTATCTTCCAGATTGGTTCATCCACAACCACAACATCACATTTTAATAGAATAGCTACATGTTAAATTGCTAATGGAGTAATACATCATCAAGTCTTGTGTGTCAATTTAGATAAGGGAAAAGTCCATTTTTTATCCACCAAACTAAAAAACCATACATTGTTGACCATTGAACCCTGGAAATGAGATAAAATTAGTTCTCTACCTTGATTCAGAAGGTGACGTTTTTCCTATATTTGGTTGAATCTATAAAAATCATAACTAATTCATTTTCAATCATAAAAATACCTAATAGTACCCAAAAAATTCCAATAATATATAGATCTTGAATGGGACACACACACACACACATCCTATACATCTTCATGAATATCTTCAAGAAATTGGTGCGACGTATCTTAAAATTGATGAAATTACCATAAGCATATCGTTGCCCATGAGCACAGAATGAATATTTTAGCACACTTGCACTAACTTAATGAAACAACCCACCAAGCCAAAAAAAGCCATACTAGACCGTTATGTATTCTAGTAAGGATATTTCCATCACGATCTATATATAGCAAGATTTTTCACACAAGCTTCACATGTTTCCTCCAAAAAGGTTCCATTATCATTTCTTCAAGACCATCCTTTCACCAGCTGGAATCCATGTGCCATCTATGTGGTTTTACTTGGACAATATTTGGCGCCATCCTACATTGACATGTAATCTTGAAATGGTCTAATATACAATTCCTTTATTACGTAACCTTGTAAATCGTCTTCCTATAATAATCAAATTTGTGGACGGAATAAATGAAAGTTTTGAGTTGCATGGCAATCACAAGTCTCGCACGCTTAAAATTTAACATATGGGATCATTGCTTAAAAAAACAATGTCCTTTTTCTCGCTTACACACTAACTATCGCCAACTTATATAAACAATTGAGACCAAGACACTGCCCTTTACCAAAGGTGTTGCGAGGTATAAAATTTGGTTTGTTATACCTCTATGCTATAGTTGTGTTTGTGATGTCTGGTGCATGTATGTTTGCGCTAGTGGCAACGTGCAAACTATGATGCCTCTGAGTGAGTTCGATAAGCCGCCTTTAACTTAAGTTCCGGAAGCTTTGGAGTACATGCAAGAATCACCGCATGTATTATTTTGTACAACTCCCATTTCAAAATGTAGTATTTTTAACTTTTCTAGATTCATAATATTTGTTATGCATCTAAATATAATGTATGTCTAGATGCATATCAAAATCTATAAACTTAAAAGTTAAAACGAAATACATTTTGAGACGGAGGGAGTAACAGTTAACAATGCGAAAATCCTTTTTATAATTGAACGAAGGCTGATTATTTTTTTATGAGGAAATGGAGTGAAGTTATTAAAGGGACAAGGTTAAAACAATAATTCTCTTACAATACTGGGTTTGGGCTGGTTGCTAGCGCGCGGGTTGGAGGCATAAGGGCCATCGGGCCATTTTCACGGCCCGGCGTCATTCACGACACACCCCTGGAGCCCCACACCTCCTCGGCTCCTCGGCCCACATGCAGTGCAGTAGCATTCAACGGCCCCCTCCGCGGGGGGCAAAACCGTACTTGCCCCCGTCGCAAGCGCAGGGGGGTAGGGCAATACTTGGCCGCCGCTTCTCTCCTCCACTCTCCAATCCCCACCTCACTCCGCTTGTGCGGCCGCGTGGAGGCTGCCTGCCGCGGCGCTCCGGCTGCGCTCCGATCCAGAGCGAGAGCAAGGACCCCATCGCCCCCCGCCGCGAGACCTCTCGCGGTTCCGACGCGATCGGCGCCGTCGAGCCACCCCGGAGCATCCCCTCGCGGTTCGTGCTCTCTCGCTGCTCCGCTCCGCCTCGTCGTCGCCGGATCACGCGCCGCTGGCCCTGGATTACTCGTTCCGATCTGAGTGTTCCGGGCGTTTTGCACGCGTTTGTGCTGAGGGGTTTGGATAGGGAGGGGAGGTTCTAGGGCTGGGGGCTGTGCTCGCGGTAGGGTTTTGGTGGGGTTTTCAGGGTTTGCGGTGCGGTGCATGGATCCTGATGTAGGATCGAAGTGCGTTTGCCTCGTGTTACGAGCTCCGTTCGTCCGCTAGGCGGCTCACCTGGATGCTGCTCTGCGTGATTGATCGAATTAGTGTTGCCTGGCGCTAAGTGATGTAGACTGCGGTGGAAGTGGAACAGGCGTGCAGAGCTTGAACAGGCATTGCGATATATAATTACGTGGTTTGTACAAAGGCTGGGGTTTGCCAGATGGATGGCTTTGGGTGATCTTGTTGCTTGTCTGCTTGAAATGGGTGATTTTAGAAACTGGTTAGATAGTGGAATTGTGTATTATGGTAGTTGCATTTGCAATTCTCTGCTTCATTCTGGCGAGTTTCTGCTAGAAGTCTGCAAAAGAAATTGCATTTATGTATTGGAAGTACACTTCCACCCCCAGGAGGCCTCACAAGAAGACACCAGGACTGTTCTACTGCACTGAGGATGCTAGGGGTTCTGATCCTCAAAGACCGCAGGCGATGGCAATCTTGAATCTTGGCATCCTTTCTGCGTGTGATCCTTTTCTATCTATGGCGTCCACCAGTTTCTTTTGTTCCGGGTTCACTTGTTTCGATACTCCTCTGTGGTACTGTTATAATCTAGTTACTTCGGTGGCGTTAGTCATGATTAGCTTGACTTGCTTGCAGCCGTTTGCTTCAGCCCTCTGTGCTGATCGCGTGCTGTAGTTTATTTTTCTGTTGCTGGAACTGGTTATGTGGCTGAACTAAAACTGTAATTTCGTTGCTCTAAATAATGAAATTGGGGTTTGTCCTGCTATGGAAAAAGTATTGGAAGTAGGTTCTTGAAGCTATTGATTATGTAAAGACATGCAGATTTTAGGTATAGTATCATTAAAGAGGGAGATCTATGCTATTTTCTTTTGAAACGGATGGTTACTGACAACTGTTTTCTGGGGTGCAGCAATGCCATATTTACCACTCTCTTTTACCGAATGCTTACTCCGTTCATATCTTTCGATTTATTCAGTGTGAAGCTACCCAGTTTGCTTTGAGAATATGGCTAGAAAGAGGAACCCAATTGTCTTTCTGGATGTATCCATAGGCGATGAACTAGATGGAAGAATGATCTTTGAGGTATATTTCTTGTTGCCATTTCTCTAATACATATTCAAGTGGGAGTGCATTAGTGCATGCGTGACTTTTAGCTTGGGCGAGGGTTACAGAGATCAGTATCTGCAGCTGTGTCCTTTTATATCAATGCTAAATATGGTATTGGTTTATTCGATCGGTTGACCAGCATGAATAAACTTTCCTTGCAGTTATTTGCTGATGTCGCGCCCCTGACGTCTGAGAACTTCAGAGCTTTATGCACAGGTAATCTTTATTTCACTTTTTTTTTTGTAAATTAATACAAATTCATCTGTTGCTTAGTGTTACGTGCAAATGATTATTTGTGATAACTACTATAGGATAACATACTTGAACTTGTGTACATGTTATGCCATCTTGGGCATTAGGAAATATGAAATGTGATCGTCAACCAAGTTATTTGGTTTATTGAATTAGATTTTATAATGTTTGTGGTGTCGCGAATGCATCCATAAAACATACTGAAGCTTTTGTTATGTTGTTCACACTAAGAAATATTTTTAGTAACAATGCTTCAAAGCTTTTTAGTAGTACAATAAATGTAGTAAATTCACAAAACTACTTAGTCATCCTAAATTATTAAAAGTTCGACATTATTAAGTACTTGCTGTGAGTATGGGGGAATACGACGTTCTCAATTCTAACCAAATTGCTAGGTTTATGCGGCAATTGTGCTTGTTTTTCTTGATGTGGCTCTTACCAGTGAGAGTCAGGTGTGCCGATATACCCTCCAAACAGTCACAATAAGCACTGTCTCACTGCACAAGGTTCTGCGATTGGTAATGTTCCAGTGTAAATTGTAATTCTATTACCTTTAGGAAGCTACAGGCGCAGTTTCAAGTTCTAAGTGTAGTTCTTTTAATTACTTTGGGATTATTGAGTTGCATGCACCAACCAATTTAATCCAAAAGCTTAAGCTGATGGGGAGAGGTGGGCAATTCACTTATACTTCAACACTCCCCCTCACGTGCAGGCTCTCTCAAGCCTCAAACGTGGAAATTAGGAGTTGGTTGCAATTATTTTATTTAATCGCGCCCACCAGGATTCGAACTCGAGACCTCTGGCTTTGATACCATATTGAGTTGCATGCACCAACCAATTTAATCCAAAATCTTAAGCTGATGGGGAGAGGTGGGCAATTCACTTATACTTCAACAGGGATGTTTTGTGAAATTTCACTCTTTCAAATATGGCTGCAAACCACTTCTGCTTTTTTGATTTTGCTGCAACGATTTCAGTTGAAAATGCGTTGCCTATTTGGAAATTGGAAGCACAAATGTTGCACTTCCTTTGATTACAAATATAAGTTCATTAGGATATCGGCACTTCTCTAATATGCCACTTTGGCTAGCAATATCTATAATACTATATAATCTTAAATAAAAGGAGTTCTGTATTATGAGTTCACTTTTCATGATCAAACGACTAGCACCAGTCTTCAGATGCCAATCTAAGTGAATTTTAAATATTAATTGTCAAAGATGAAAAGAATCTGGCTTAGGTCAAACCTAAAGTGGACTGTGTTTGTGGTCAGTGGAAGTAGTGAGTAACATCTTTCCAACATGGAAGAATAACGTATTTTGTATGTTTTTATTACTGCTTTTACTAAAGTTTATTTTAGTTATCTGCACGGAGCAATTATCACTGAAGCTATGGTGCTACTTGTACCTTTTGTTGTCACGTAGCAGTCCTAATGATCTTTATTGGTATTTGCTTGAAATCACTTTTTCGGCAATATTATTCGAATCTCAATTCTGTGATCTGCATCCAGCCATATCCGATATGCTGTTCTGTGACTACATTTGAATATTCCTGAAATCTGAGAACCTAATCTAATTTTACAGTCTGATGATTAACTACAAGTGAGTCTCTTATTCATTTGAATAGAACAGAATGCATAATACACCTTGGCTGATGTTTCTATTTCTTCTTTGGCAGTTATAATTTGGCAGACAATTTCTGATATTATTTTTGGTTATAATCTATAAAAGTAAAATTAAGATGTGAGATGAAGATTCTGAACCTGTGTACACCAATCAGCACAAACATACTCGTATGCTATTATAACTTCAGCTGTAGACTTCTTATCCATATCTTCTGTTCTAAACACTAGTGTTTATTTTTGCAACAAAAAATGCAATGATGATGAGTGGCTAATATACTAATATTCTTTGTGGAAATCATTTTATAATGTAGTGGGTACTTGTCTTTTTGCTACACCCCACCTTTGTGCAGCTTGAGCTTACAGATTATATTCAAATTTGAGCTTAAAATTAACTCCTCCCTAATTGCTAGCATTGTTGCTCTTGATAATTGATGTTGCACGCTTTAGGTGAGCTGGGAAAGACTAAGAAGCCATTATGTTACAAGGGATCAACCTTCCACTGTGTCATCAAGGGGTTCATAGCACAAGTTAGTTTTGCTTCTTCTTCTTCTTCTTCTTCTTCTTCTTCTTCTTCTTCTTCTGTGTAATTTTGTGTTTGTCCATTATGCTTCATAATCTGTAATAAGGTACAACTTTTGTCTTTGGTGGTTAGCATTTGGTTAGCTTTGTCTTGTTCTATTTTTAGTCAGTTTCCTGTTTCCTTTTTTCATGATGTAGGATGCGAGAGAGATGATATCGACTGCTTTTCATATCATATAGTATTTAAGGTTGTATGCTGAATTATTTATGTTTGCTATTCTAATAATTGGTGGAAAAAATCACTTAACGGTTTTCTTAATCTTAGCTACTGATGGGTGCTTTATTTTTTCAGGGAGGTGACTTAGCAAAAGGAAATGGTGAGTTTACACAATTAATTCTTTATTTTACAATTTCTATTTCTTTTCCTTCTGAGAAAAATAGTGGCAACTCCCCTCCTCACATTCCATGATATTTCTCATTTTGTCGTGTTGATAAATTGATGCTCTTATCTCTACTAAATTGCTTGCATGCACATAACACTCCTTGTAAGTCATGTGGTTACAGCTTGCTATTTCATCTCACAATGACCCTACCTCTTGATTTTGTGATATACTGTGCCACTTCTCTCTAGCACATGATGTTCTTTGTCATGTACTCTTCTTCTGAAGAGTATTGTAGCAGCCTCAATTTTTTTCATGTCTGATCCTGGTATAATGGCTTTATAATGGTTTCAAAATTTTCAAATTTGCTTAGGAATAGTTTTGCTTCCATGTTCCATGATTTGTTGCTGGATCCTGCTGTATATGTCGCCCTATAGATTTCTTTATTATTACCTATTAATGTTGCATGATGACGCATGTTGGCTGTGTTTAGTTTTTTTGTAAGCGTTTCTGTCATACATTAGGTTTGTTTGTTTGATGTGATTCTACCTTGCACGCATAGGCACATCTTCCTGTTTTACATCTCATCTGTGGTAAACTGGTAATGACTATTATTGATCTGTGTTACAGGGTCTGGTGGAGAAAGCATATATAGTGGGAAATTTGGAGGTATTAATCATTTAACTTGGTGTGATATCCGTTATATGATGGATGTTTTGAATACAAATAACCTTGCAACCTTTTCTGTAAGGATTTGGAGTGTGGGCTACGAACCGGTCGAATTTTGTTATTAGAAGTGTATAGTGAATGGGTCCAGATTCTAAGAATTAGCACTCCCTCTGCTTCACTATGTTTGTCTATGGCCTTGGGAGAATACCTCTCTTGCCCAATGAGGATATCATAAGTGTAGTTGTTGCAATATTTCCACTCCATACCTCTATTAAGTGCTTTGAAAGAGTTTTAGCAGTTCTATTAGGTGCATGGATGGTCATTTCACATTGATTTGTTCTTTGAACTCATACATTGTTTGTTTGTGCCCATGATATGCTATGGACAAACATAGTAAATGGAGGGAATACAAGTTACTGCTGTGTTTTTTTTTTGCTCTGGAAACACTGTAGATTTCATCCACCTGTTCTGGTAAGGTCTAAGCAAGCAGTTTGTATCATTTGCATTTCAGATGAAGCTTGTGTACTACGCCATGATGATCGTGGTCTCTTGACAACGGCAGATACTGGCTCCCAATTCTGTATTACTTTCAAGCCTAATTCTCATCTTGACAGGTTTGTTTCAGATCAATTCCATTTAAATGACAGTGTGATTCAGTATTGTACAAAATAAATCTTTAGACCACATGAATTGAGCCTCTAATCTTACATCCACTTGCCCATCCATATTGCCTCTTTGGAGAATACTTGTCCGTTATCTAAACACTGGACATTCGTCTGTTGTAATGCTGTTGTTTTCAGTAGGATTGTTCAAAAAACCTAAACTGGCCACTAGCCAAACTGGATGAGGGAAAACTACACTACTCCTATGTTGCTTCTTCTCTAGTTGATGTTCATAAATAGTGTATTCCCCCACCTCTGGTTTGGGTTGCTTTGACTGGATTAGGGTTTTGGACACCCTTGGTTTTTAGTACCAAACTGTATTTATTCATTGTTCCCCCATCCTAATTAAAGTTCTAAGACGTAATAGTAAGCGATACATTATTTCTAGAATAGAACATGAACATCATTTGCTTAATTTTTTTTCAAGGATTGGAACTACAGAAGAATAGTTCTTTGTTACTTCTTTTACTTGTTGACTTGTAGGGTCTTTGGATCTCCACTGTTGCCTAATTCAAATTGAACAACCCTGCTTGTAGAAATGTAAGAATTTGGTAGTTTTGTATTGTATGCGTCATCCTTTCAGTTTTACTTTCTGGAGTACTGTTCGTATATTTATTAGATTTGGGTTGGTGAATGGAATATACACTACGCCTGTGTGGAATTTTGCATCGGTTTCCTGTTATATGAATGCCTTTTTTTGAGAAAATACACTAGAAGTGAACCTGTCCGGCAGATGCATGTACGAAAGTTATGAAGCTTCGTTTTTGTTTTGCTGTTTTTTCCCCCTATGTTTGCAACGTAGCTTGATTGTGACAAAAACCGTTAACTAGGCATATCATTTAGTTTTTAGAAGCCTCTAGAATGTCTTAACTCTTAGCACAAATGCATTTGTGAATTCCATGGTTTTCTGACTCAGTACATTTTGGTGGTAATATGATCTTCTACTGTGTTCCAGAAAACACACTGTTTTTGGCAAGCTTGTTGTTGGAAATGATGTGTTGAAGAGGATCGAACAAGTTGATGTGCATGAACCTGATTCGACTCCCGTTGTTCCGGTTAGGATAGTAGATTGTGGGGAGCTCACTGACCGCAAATATCATGATTCTGTGACAACTGAAAATGGTATGTCTTGTCAACTGCTTGAAATTTTGCCGCAAATGTCAGTCATTTTAAGTCATTTCTGCATATAGGTAAGGTAGGCCACCAATATCCTTACCTTTTTAACATAATTTTCATGTGATTGTGGTCATATAGATAAAAAGAGGGCTGCCAAATCAAAGTTTTTGAAAGATATATCTTCCGATGAGGAAAGTAATGATGGACAACACAAGGGACGTCGTAAGAAATCATCAAAAAGGAAAAGGAAGAAGAGGAGATATTCTTACTCGGAATCAGATAGCTCTTCTGAGTCAGAGACTGAATCATCGGATTCTGAGAGCGACTCTGATACTTACTCCAGTGACTCATCTGATGTCAGCAGCTCAAGTGATGACAGACGAAGGCGCAGAAAAAGACACTCAAAGAAAAATAAGCGCAAGCGTTCAAGAAGAAAGCGTGACCATAGGCGTGAGAGAAGGCGTAGGAAGCGTGATAGGAAAGCAAAACAGAAGTTAAAAAAGTATGATATCATTGTTGAATTGAACATTTCAGACCTTTTATCCGTAACATATATTCTTTCATTAACAGGATGATAGAGAGTGACAGTGAAGCTGAAAGTACGAGTGATAGCAGCTCTGAGGATGCCAGAAGCAAGCGACACTCTCGTGGGCGGAAGTCCAAGGCATCATCTCAAGTTTCTGGTAATTTCTTTTCTTTTTTCCTATATATTCTTTACACCTATGCATGTTGATCTTGCTTTATTTCACTAACAGTAAAATGAAGTGGTTTCTGGACTTCTTCTCATTTCTCAATTCGGTTTATGAACTCGGTCTGGGTAACATGCCCATAAACTTAGACTATGTACCCACATCAGGCAATTCTTTGTAATGCAAGATTAGGGTGGTTAGGGTGGCATCACTCATCATTATTGAACTGTATAGGCACAATATGATATTTCTTCTCCATTTTATTTCTAGAAATCGATCGAATGATTTTATAAAGTAATGAAAGGGTAGAGATCTCCATGGAGATCTCAAATTAGAAATTAATGCAATTTCTGGCATGCAGGGCCCAACTTTGTAGTTAAGATGATGTGGTGTGTATGATCTGTTTGGATGTCTTATCAGTACCCTTGACTGTTAGTTAACTTCCTCTTCACAAATACTTCACATTTCACACTAGATCTGGTCAATGTTTTCATACTGGCTATCAATAGCTTTTAAAATACTTAGATTGGAAATATGAGAATCATATGCATAAATTTGTCTTAAAAAATATTTTCACAATCTTATAATTTTGCTAGATTTTATAAACAAATTCTAGTGAAAAACAGTGGCCAAAGGCAGACCGTGTCATGTCCAAACATCCAAGTATTTCTTACTGGTGGTGTATTCTTTTAGGCTTTAGATCATGGTTGCATGTTTTTGTCTGTGGTGTAGTTATTCCATTATCTGTATGACATGTTGTAGCATCTGTACTGTACTAATTGGCTATCTAATCAAACCCACTGTTCGAGAAGCAGCCCAGGGTAGCTGCGTCTGTGCAGAAGGGATTTATAGTGAGTTGTTTGGTTTGTGGCATATGTTTAGTTCAGCTTTTAATTGATGTGTACTCTTTTGTTTTCAGCGGAAAATCTTGCTGCGGTAGCTGTTTTGAAGGAAGCCACATCAACTCAACAAACGAGTGGAATGCCAAGGAGTCTGGCACAAGAAGATAACTCCCCCCTGCAAAATGGGGAGATCCATACAAATGGTGTTAATGAATCAAAAACTGAAAGGAATGCTGCTACCATGCCTGTTCTAGCTGGCAATCGAAGCAAATCTAGGTTTCCTATACTTCTTCACACATCAATCATTCTTTGTGCTTACTGCTTCTGCAAGCGGTGTTTCATCTGACATTGATAAGCAGGAGCCAGAGCATGAGTGCTAATCACTCAATGAGCAAGAGTATGAGTATCAGTCCAAGGAGAAGCCCGATCAAAAGGTCAATTACCACCCGGAAGAGATCAGCTAGCAGGAGCCCTGTTCATCATAGTCGCAGTAGAAGCCCTGTCCGTGTTCCCAAAACAAGTAAAAGCCGGAGTCCAGCTAGGCGGAGCATCACCAGGAGCCCTGCTAGAAGAAGCCCCAGCAAGAGCTCACCTAGAGATGCAAGCAGAAGCGCGACTCCCCGCACAAGCAGGAGTCCTGTTAAAGGTCAAAGAAGAAGCATTAGCAGGAGCTCAGCTAGGTCCATGCAACGAAGAACTCCAAGCAGGAGCCCAGAGAGAACTCATCTACATAAAAGTGTCAGCCCAAGCCCACCTGTGGAGAAGAGAAGAAGCATTACCCGGACCTCTGCAAGATCTCCATTGCGAAGTGTTAGCCGGAGCCCTGCTAGGTTTTCAAGGAGCCCACATAGGCCTTCCAGGAGAAGCCCAATCAGAAGTCCTCGAAGGAACATACATAGAAGCGTGAGCAGGAGCCCTGTGAGAATACCTAGAAGAAGCGTGAGCAGAAGCCCTGTAAGAGGTGGACGACCTCGCAGGAACATTAGCAGAAGTCCCAGTCCACCTCGCAGGGCAATATCACCCCCTCCAAACAATGGGAGGAGCCCATCCAGGACTGGCTCTCCTGATGGGTCTCCAAAACGCATAAGGCGGGGACGTGGTTTTACTCAGCGGTACTCATTTGCAAGACAATATCGCTCACCTTCTGCTGATCGCTCGCATCGATATGGTGGAAGAAGTGACCGTGACAGGTAATTTAATCAAACTTTGAGCTTTGACTTATTTATTTTAGATTTTTCATTTATTATTCTCCTTCTGTAGATACATGGGTTACCGGGGTTCCCGCCACCGATCACCTCCTCGACGGTATAGAAGCCCACCCAGAGGCAGACCATCATCACCAAGGTAAATGAACTGTTGCTATATGTGATAATTTAGCATTCTGTCATTTTCATGGATGTCAAGCTTCTGGTATTATTTGTGAGGCACATATCATTGGACCAAATCCTGAGCAAGAGGTTATATTTATGTGGATGCTTAACTTAGATTATTATTTATGACGCACATGATCTAATCAATTTTATTTCAAGGTGTTTCTGAATTGGTGTGCTTACCCCATTCTAGAGTTGGTTCCATGTCATGATTTCTTTTATTTTGACACTTGAGGCGAAGTAGGTACAGGAGGAGGAGCCGAAGCACCTCACGCAGCCCTGTCCACAGAGAGCGAGGTAGGGGAGGTGGCTACAGCAGAAGCCCTGTACGGAGTCGTTCGCCCCCTGCCGGGAAACCTAGGTCACATGGTGAGCGTGCACGGTCAGTCTCCAGGAGCCGCCTGTCCGGATCGAGATCAAGGTCTCCACCACCAGCGCATGATCGGTCTCCACCCGATTCCCAATCTCCTAAGCGTGCAAGTGATGAGAAGTCCCGGTCCCCATCCCCGTCCCGCTCGCGCTCCCTGTCTTCAAGCCCTAGTCCTGGAGGCAAGAAAGGCCTGGTTTCCTACGGAGATGGCTCCCCAGATTCTGCTGGAAAGTAGGGGGCCAGTGAAATGTTTCTACTACCTTTGGGCATTGGCTGTTGATCTATCCATCGGCTCTTTATGTTGAAAATTGCAACTGGTAGTCTGTAGTGAAGCTGTTTTGATACTTGAGCCCCTGGTGGTGTTATCGCTGTAGAAGTGTTAAATATGTTGTTTGGGATGATCGCGGATGTGGTTCAGTTATCTTAAGACAAATAATCGGAGCCTAGTATATGGTTTTGTAGAACATGTTGCACGGTTTCTATTCGTTGGTGGAATTAAAAGAGAATCGTAATAATATTTTGTTCTTGATACCGATACCTTGTGCTCTTGTTTCCTTTTTGCATTTTTCTGGCATATATTATATTATTTCGGCAAAATAACCGTGTGTTTTTATGTAACGTTTACTTGTTACTGCATGGTGACACAGAGCTTTGCTGTACCTTGCATTGCTGAAATTTATTGCATAGATGCAGCTTGGAACACGCTGATTTTGCATGACTCGAAAGTTCTACGGTATGATGCTTTGTCGCGATTTCTACTAGGAAAGCACGAGCATACTCGGCAGTGGTGGTACGAGGCCACCACAGTTCTGGACGCTGTGGCTTTGTTTTCCCTCGTGCGGCCGGCAGCACTGTGGCCTCTAAATTCAAGTACCCGCACCGGATCCCGTGTGGCGCGACGGGAACGGCCAATAGGAAACCGACGTGGCCACTCGCCGCGCCACTCGCTACGGTTACCCTGCCTTGTTCAAACCTCCGCCGCCCATTCTTCCATCAACGGCCAGCACCCTCTCTCCACCCCGACACCGGCGAAATTCCCCAATTCTGAGCACCCCACACCGGCGGCGATGGAGGCCGCGACTGCCGCGACGGCGGCGATGGTGTGGTTCCGGAAGGGGCTGCGCGTGCACGACAATCCGGCGCTCGACGCGGCCCGCCGCGGCGCCGGGCGGCTGTACCCGGTGTTCGTGCTCGACCCACGGTACCTGCGCCCGGACCCCGCCGCGGCGTCCCCAGGCTCCGCGCGCGCGGGGGTCGCCCGCGTCCGCTTCCTCCTCGAGAGCCTCGGCGACCTCGACGCCCGCCTCCGCCACCTCGGGTCCCGCCTCCTCCTCCTCCGCGCCCGCGACGACGTCGCCGGCGCCGTCTGCGCCGCCCTCAAGGACGTGAGCATCCGCCCTCGATGCAAATTTAACGCCTTCTTTCCCCCCTTCGGCCATCGGGTACATACTGACAACCGCATCGCAGTGGAACATCGGCAAGCTGTGCTTCGAGTCCGACACCGAGCCGTACGCGCTGGCCCGCGACAAGAAAGTCACGGTGAGGCTCATGATCGCTTATCTCTAGCACTAGTTTTCTTACAAGTACTTACCTGACGAAGATTTTTGTTCGTGCAGGACTTTGCGATGGCTTCGGGGATCGAGGTGTTCACGCCGGTCAGCCACACCCTCTTCGACCCTGCAGAAATCATAAGCAAGGTGCTCGTGATCGAACACTCAGCCACTCAGGCACTAGGTACCAGCAAAGTGACCAGATGCTTGGAGTTCACCGCGTACCTAATTTTTGTTTTGCCAACTTGCAGAACGGTGGCCGGCCGCCTTTGACGTACCAATCATTCATCGCCATTGCCGGGGACCCGCCTGAGCCTGTTTTGGAGGAATACTCTGAACTCCCACCGGTTGGAGACACGGGAGAGTACGAGTTGTTGCCCGTGCCCACAGTGGAGGAGCTAGGGTATGGGGATATCAGCCAGGTACAAGTGGAGTCACGATTGATCCAAAGAAGTAGTATTTCAGTTGCTGCTGGATCGAGCTTGAACTTCCTGATGGCCAATTGCAGGAGGAGATTCCTCCATTCCGAGGAGGGGAGACAGAAGCTCTTAGGAGAATGAAAGAATCACTTCAAGATAAGGTGGGTACTTCTGGAATGGCATATTCTGGTTCAATTCATCCATAATTTTTGTTTGTTGTTAGCTGTTTGTGCAATTTATCTCTCTGTGATGGAATTTATTCATTTTCTTTGTTTTTGCAGGAATGGGTTGTCGAATTTGAGAAACCTAAGGGTGACCCATCTGCCTTCCTCAAACCTGCAACAACTGTCTTGTCACCATATCTGAAGGTGAGTTTTGTCACTGACCAGGTGTAGATAGTCGTCCTTCCCCATTTATCTTAGATTGCAGTGTTGAGACAGATTGTTATGTTGTAATGTTGCAGTTTGGTTGCCTGTCCTCCAGATATTTTTACCACTGCATTCAGGATGTCTACAGGAGTGTCAGAAATTATACAAGACCACCTGTTTCATTGACAGGCCAGGTGATTTGTAATTGCATTTGTTGGGCCTGACGGGCTGCACAACTTCTTTTAAGGTGGATCTGAGCGCATGTCTCTTGTTCTTGTAACAGTTGCTGTGGCGAGACTTCTTCTACACAGTATCTTTTGGGACTCCTAATTTTGATCAGATGAAAGGAAACAAAATTTGCAAGCAGGTTTGCTTCATTCGTCAACCATATCCTTTACAGTGATGTCATTTGACGAGCATATTTGTAACTTAAGCCCATCTAATTTAGATCCCATGGAGTGAGAATGAGGAACTATTTGTTGCATGGAGAGATGGCCGGACAGGGTATCCATGGATTGATGCTATCATGATTCAGGTTTTTCTCTAACGAACGTCTGCCAGAATTACTTGCATCACCCATAACTACCAGAGTGTGTAATAGTGTTCTTTTTGTGTGCTTGTATGCTAGCTAAGGAAGTGGGGATGGATGCATCACCTTGCACGCCATTCAGTTGCTTGTTTTCTTACGCGTGGTGATCTGGTATGTTTCATAATATATGAAACTTGCTTCAAATAAGAAACTCGGCTGGGAATTGTGTGCCTATTTTTGCATAGTTTCACTGAAATGTTCTTTACATAACATGTATGTTTGTAATTCCAAAGTTTTGGTCTTTTGGCAACTTTAGAGTTTTACTAAAGAAAGAAGTCAGTCCATAAGATTTGGCCATTTTGCTATATTATTCTTTTCGATTAGAAAATATGCTGTTGGGTTGTTTTGATGAGCTATTTGTTGGGTTCAATATTATGCTGTTGGGATCTGAAAACCATTTTAGTTACATAGTGATCTCTGATAAGGACATTGGCATTTATTAAAGAATTGTGGACAATGACAGTATGCATCTAAAGTAATTTACAATCTACCTGGTGTTGCCCATGATGAACTTCTCAAACTTCTTTTTTTAAAGTTTATCCACTGGGAGAAAGGGCGCGATGTCTTTGAAAGGCTACTGATTGATTCTGACTGGGCCATTAACAATGGCAATTGGCTGTGGCTGTCTTGCTCATCCTTCTTCTATCAGGTTAGACAACGCATATCCTTCAGATGGCATTTGTTGTGGACATTTGTGTTCAGCCTAATAGTTTGTGCTTACTTTACTCCCGCATCTTATAAAACAGTACCACAGAATTTACTCCCCTGTTACATTTGGGAAGAAGTATGATCCTAATGGGAACTACATCAGACATTTCATTCCAGTGCTGAAAGGTACATTTCTGGAACATCATTTTCAGTGCCAAAATGTCTCCTTAAATCAGAACTCAGAAGAAATCATTTTTTTCTTGTCAAAGAGAACTAAACATTTTGCTGTTGCACAATGCTACATTCTATTAATTTAGACATGCCGAGGGAGTACATTTACGAGCCTTGGACTGCCCCCCTTAGCATCCAGAAGAAAGCCAAATGTATTATTGGCAAAGACTACCCAAAACCAGGTAAAAAGAACACTATCCTGAGAAAACATTACTAAGGTTAGAGATGATTAGTGTACCTTCTAACACCCTTTTGGTTTTGCAGTGGTTGATCATGAGACCGCAAGCAAAGAGTGTAGAAAGAGGATGGGAGAAGCTTATGCCTTGAATCGCCTTGATTCCAACTCTTCCAAAGGGAAACCCTCAAACTTGTCGCGGAGAAAAATGTCTCACGGTGACCAAGATGCCTCTAACTCTTCCATTGCCAAGCTTCTGAAGACTAGTCGATCTGAGTGATGCGCAGCTCCCCTCCTGCAACAGCATTACAAAATGAAGCTGTGGCAACGGCGACGGCCTGCTCCAGCCATCTGTAGTATCCTGATGAAGTAGTTTAACCGAAAAGGAAATGACTTGCGATCCTTCCTGAATTTTAGTGTCCGCATCAACAGTGAACGAACAGATCTCTAACATTTGGTCAGGTGACAGGTGTAATCATGTATTAGCGATCTTCATTTTGATTCTGCGCAAAGCTGTGCGCCCACTACTGTGAGACGCTGAGTTTGTGCGGAACCTGTCAACACTCTTGATGGTCCGGTTGCAATGCTGGTAATGTACACGTGAACTTAACCGATTCTCAAACACTGAAAATGCACAACACAGATACAGAGAACATATCATGTGTTGCAATGATGATTGTTTACTCTATCTATCTATACTTTTTACATAATTTTACACGCACCGGTTTAGATGTTACCGTGTTACTAAAAGGTCGGTAACACAAAATATGTTGTGCACAGATACAAGTGCTGGTAATGGTTTAGAAATCTGGAAGGTTTGGAAGGTTCTAGAAGAAGCAAAGCCTGGCCGGAGAACAGAAGACTAGTAGTAAGCAAATTGTAACAGAGTCTGGGACTCTGGGAGGAAAAACGAAAAAAAAAGGGGTGGGGGTGGGGTTGAAAGGAGGGCGCTGGGTCGAGCCCAACACGCTGCCCCACGAGAAGAAAGAAAGCAGGCTCCACGGCACGGAGGCCTTTTTCCCGAGGCAAAGCCCATTTATTTTGGGCATTGTTTACCGGGAGGCGATGCGTTAAATTGGCCTTGCCTCAGTCATGAAAGCCCAGCTGCGTCCGTGGGAGGGGCCCAGGTGTCGTGCTCGGAATGGGCTGAGAGAGCCCACACACCCTATAAGTACACAACCTGGGCTATCGCGCTTTTAACAGCGCAGGCTCGGGCCCATCTGCCTCCTCCCAACCCCGAAGCGTGGGCCGCGTCACGCTTATTTGAGCCCGTTCCCCTGAGGGTAATAAAACGATACGGTACTAATGTTCTGCCGTCATACGGGGAGAGTACGCGCGTACAGGATTGCGAAGGTTGCCAGGCCCAAAATCTCCAGCTACGCAACGTGGGCTGCGACAAAACTGCCCTGGAAAGTGGAAACGCATCGGCCTGGGCAATGAGCAGGTAAGGCTATCTCCGACCGTTGTTCTCTACATCCTTCTCTGTATTCTTCGTTTACAGAATTCTCTCCTCTATATCTCATTTCTCTCCAACAACATTTTCTAAATCTCGTTCTCTATACATTAAACCCTATATTAGAAACGTATTTTGTTCCAAATTTTTGTACGTACGTATTTATCATACCTCAAATGCTATGGACATATTTTATTTTTATTTAATTCAGTATTTAAAACGTAAAGAAAAAATAGAGAAGAGGAGAGAGAATCTCTATATATAGAGGAAACCTGTAGTGTTCTCTATTTTAAAGAACCATTTAGAGAACGCTGCTGGAGCAATAGAGAACAGAATCTTCTCTATATATAGGGTAGAGAACGGTTTAGAGGGCATCGTTGGAGACAGCCTAAGCATGGTGGTTATTTAGGTTTGCTTACGTGTTCAAGATGCTGACGTGGCATGAAGCCATATCCGGACCCACATGCCAGTGAAGCAGATGCCAGGATAGAGAGAGAGATCATTAAAAAAAAACACTAGTCAGGGTTCCAACTCCGGACGTAGCGTAGGAACAGGAAAGGTTTCTTTTTTTTCCTGAGGAAACAGGAAAGGATTTACCAGAGCGCTAGCAGTTTTTTGGATCATGACTTCAATTTCCTTCCTTTGTCTAAAAAAAATACTGTTGGTTCGACTATTTACCGGGCAAACAAGCTCAGGTTGTTGAAGAAGCTGTGATTGCAGCCAGAAGCAGCCGACGTTCCGGCGACAAGTTCCTAACTGCCATCGCAAGCTTTTTCCTCTTTGATTTGATAGTGTGGCTCGCCTGCCGCCCCTACAGCTTGGGCCAAACTCGAACGCAATAAAAAAATTCTTTTCTTTTGCAGGTAGCAATACAAAATTTTCTCCCAACCTTCTGGCAAAACAAATTATCGACGTTGATTTTCTCTAAGAATTGATCTCTTGGATGTGAGATCAGTGATTTGTAACTGTCTCTCACTTGGGATTGTATCAAGAACAGGTATCAATTTCATAGTTGATGTTTTTCAAAAAAAAAATCATAGTTGATCTCGGGAGGTCCTGAGTATGTTTTCCAGACGTCCTGTCGGTACACCAGAGCTGACGCGCACTTTTACTGTGGCCCTTCTAATCTTGTCGTAAGTATATTGCTACACAACAATCTCGTATGTCGTCTCATATAGGTTTATATAAGAATTTTATTAGACGGTGGAAAGAGAGAGGGAGGAGAGAGAATAGGGTGGTTGTTTCTTATAGGCTAAAATTTAGAACTATGAAATTATTTTCTCACTATTGTACGAGTTGTTGTTACTATGCAGCTCATAATATTTCTTTTTCTTTGCATAAATTATAGAAATTATATATTTATTATAAGATAACTTATAAAACAATCTATTGTATATATTATCTTACGTATACTTGCGTGTCGGTAGCCGCTTTCACGGACTTCTTTTTCCTCACACAAAGATCGTACCACTGCTTCAGGTTGTCAGAACCTGAAGTCAGAAACCGACTGGAGTAGGGCTCCATTTCATCCCTCATCTCCTAAATGCAGTGGAATCCAAGCACCACATTTCTCTCTCAGAAACGAGCTGTTCTGTTTTTTTTTTTGAAGTAAGAGCTGTTCTGTTAGGCCTTCTCCAACAGTTACAGATAGTTGCTATCTTTAAGTTATGCTATGCCAGTTAGAGATAGGATAAAAGATCATGCATCCAACAATCTAGCTGTTGATCTGCATCCCAACAAAGCAAGAGAAAGACATGAGCAGTGAGCACGGGTCCACACTGCCTTGATTGATGTGCTATAAGCTAGCGATTCTTCCACCGCTAGCGATTTGCTTTTTGCTGTTTCTCGCTCCTACATGGCGCTCCTGACCAGCGACATCGCTGGCCGTTGGTTGCGCGTTTGTTTCCTTGTGGCAGGGTCCATCCTTTTGATGCAGTAGCAGAGCTGCCAAACAGCCAGAGCACCTGAAGCAGCCCTGTTCACCATGCAACAGCAGCCCTTTTCCGCTGCGTCGTCCATTGGCATGTCAAGAGCGCAGATGTATTGAGATAAAGCTAGCAGTTAGCGGACGGCTCCAAGGATATGTGCCAGATGGCTGGGAAGCCACTATGATCTGAGTTCTGAGGGTCTGTGGAGTCAGCCATCAGGTTCAGGTAGGCATCTGCAGTGTACCGCCTGGTTGTTTCTTCCACATGGTTTCAGTGCGGTGGCTCGATGCCCCCATCGCTCCGTGGATGCGCGCGTTCAGACGCAAAGATTTGCTCCCTGTTCGCTATGTAAGAATCCTGACGGCCTGAAGGCGACCTGTGGCTTTGTGTGCCGCCTTGGCCGTTATCCTTTGATTTTTGTCAACTTGTCATGGTGATGCAGAGCCCAAGAGTTTGGCATTCTGTTGAAGTCTTGATCTCATCTACAATGCACAACACCAGGCACAGTCTCTGTAGACTGTAGTGCCGAAAACCCAAGCATTCTTGGACATTTTCGCTGTTAAACCACAGTGACAGACATTGCTCAGTTAACTTCTGCTCTTTCGTTTTTCAGGTGATCACTCCTCTTTTGGAATTTGCTATGGTTTGTATCCAATATCCATCCCATGTCTAGTGAAGAAACAAGAACAGTTACAGTTTGTTTTTCCATGGACGGCATGCAAAGGCCTTCTACTTTTTGCAACAACAGCGGTTCGATCCTATTGCTTATGGGGCCCTGCACCCTGCATGTAAGATGTGCAATTATTGAGCTAACTCACTAGCCATACTCCCCCCTTTTCTTTGGATTTGACAGCCATGTCCTTTTTCTCCACATGCACACAAAGATGCGCGCATATTCACACCATCCAAATCAGATATGCCTGCAAGATTCCGACTTCAGAATTCAGACTACCTCATAGATAGGAACAAGAAAAGGAGCACACATGGAATCAAGTGAGATGCTCTAGAGAAATCTTTGGGCTGTTCATGTCTCGTCAAAATTTCAAGTGAAACAATCTACCTCTAGAAAGGTGTCATCAAATTTGCACGTCTCAATACGAACTAAACACAGCTCACTTAATTAGGTTTCTGTGATAAGACTTGCCCGTCCCGCATTGAGTCTCCGATTAAGCACATCCCTTGCATTTTTTGTCTAATTATTATTTTAGTGGTAGGCAACGTGCCAACGTGTTCGTGGATAAGTGAAGCACCATGATTTCATCCAGTTCAAGGTCCGTCGAATAAAATCTCTCCAATATGGATGAGTGTGCGCACTTATACGTGCGCCGACATCTAGAGTCTATAATGTGTTTTGGAAGATGCACATTTTAATTATCTTAGTACATGTCGCTTTAAACAATATCTCATATGGCCATGGAACCATGATTTTGCATCAGGGTTGGAATATGATAGACCGAAATACCCGCTAAAATCAGAGCGCCAAAAAAAACATGGGCAAATGCTAGAGAGCTCATCCGTTCATTTCACATTATTTCATCTGAAGGTTCACGAAGTTTCTAGTATCTAGTGAATTGGATTTCTTTTTTGGAGTTATTGCCCAGTGCACCAAATATTTGGAGCAGAGCCAAATCTGTATATGTTACTAGACTTTTTTTTTATATCCCGATGCTATTTTTAGAAAATATACATGGATAATAGAAGTTCATGGACATGCTCCACTTCACCATAATTTCAGAAATCCGAACCAACCGATTAAGCTCAATTCGATGTCCCGAGAATTAATCCAGGAGCTCTTGAGAATTAATCTAGGAGCTTAGGACTGCAGTAACAGCAAGATTTGCATGTGAAAAAGGAGGAATTTGTTCTATATGTTTGAGCCACTTTTTAGCGATACTTCTCCAATTAGTCATCAGAGATGCAGAGTGAAGTGCTTAAGGCTTTATTTGTTTGGACTCTTGAGTTTGGAGCGTAGACGGCGGGCGGAGCGGACACGGGCACGACCAAGCCGCCAAGCCGGGGACCAGGCGACGCCCTCCCCCTGCCACGACATGGACATTCACCAGCCGCTCCCTGCCACACCGGCCGGCCGGCGTAACGAACCTCATGAATGATGTGATGGCACTGCCCCTGCCCCTGCCGCAGACGTCGCGTCGCCCTGCCTCGCCTTGTTTCGCGTGCCGGCCATTGGTGGCCGCCGTGCCTGCGCAGTGGCGCCTGCCCCTGCCGCATGGGGCTTCCTCTCCCTCCGTCCTCTAGCTGCCGCCTGCCTGCCTGCCGCCGCTGCAGCAAATGCTCTGAACCCTCTGCTCGCTGACGCAACGTAAAGCAAGTGCCGCCTCTGGCGCTGGGCGACGGATCAGGCGCAGCAAGCAGTACCACCACCTGGCCATGCCCACATGAATCTTCTGTTCATCTGTACGTGCGTATGCTGCCGTCTACTGGCCTGGCCTCCGTAGCTTCCTGGGCCGATCCATGCATCCTCATCCTCCTGCCATGGAAAAGAAAAGCTGCCTGCATCCATCACTGGCTCGGGCAAAGATAGGCTGCCATGATCGCATTACATTCCGCGCCCAGGCACGTACCGGTACCATGGCACTGCGAGATGCGAGGTGCGAGCTACCCGTAGAGTGAACGCGACAAGGGTCGCCGGATTGTTAGGAATAAACCCAGCTCGTGTGGGTGCATGGCTGGCGGGTGGCTCGGCGACGTGTGTGCGTGCGCACGGACGGTGAGCCGGTGGCGCGTGCATGCGCGTAGTTGACGTGTACGTAGCGTGGACTGAGTAGGCGTATGCAGTAGGGGCTGTTGTGATCCGTTGGAGGCAGCCGCGTCGTGCGCATTAGTGCGTGTCGTTGTGCACGCGGTCGGAGCATGCGGATCAAGCGCCCGAGCAAGGGATGTGCAGTTCGTGCTAGCAGCGAGCCCAGCTATAAATCGATGGTGTACTGCTTGTTTGTTTAGTAGGCGAGATAATACACAAAAGAACATCGTTTGTGCGCTGTGCGTTTGGGCGCATATACTTGCCTTCTCCTGCTATTGTTCTTGAGCGTTTTGAGTGCGTGTGGGTACCTAGAGTCCCAACAATTGGTACCAGAGCTTGGTTCCGTGTATGCCCAAGATCGTGCGCTACTACCTCGAGCAAGAAGCAATGGCGGTGGTTTCACACGGTGCTGCGGGAGGCACGGTGTCCATATCATATCCGGTGCTGTCGCCGGCGGGGTACACGGCGTGGGCAATCAAGGTGGAGGCGATCCTCGACGCGTAGGGCCTCTGGGAGGCCGTGTCTCCGTCGGGCGATGCCGCGGTGGACGCGCAAAAGAACAAGACGGCGCGGGCGCAACTTCTCCAAGCACTGCTGGAGGACATCCTCATGCGGGTGTCGACGAAGAAGACTGCGAAGGAGGTCTGGGAGAGCCTCAAGACAAGGTTCATCGGTGCGGATCGAGTCAAGACGGCGCGCCTCGCCACGCTCAAGGGGGAGTTCGACAAGCTGTGCATGGTGGACGGCGACGCGCTGGATGACTACGCCGGGAAGATCAGCTGCGTGGCCGCGAAGTTCGCCGGTCTCGGGTCCACGCTCGACGACGTCACCATGGTGAAGAAGCTGCTCAACACCGTGCCTGATCACCTGTACCCGGCGGTGGCTGGCATTGAGCAGTTCTGCGACGTCGAGACGATGGCGTTCGAGGAGGCGCTTGGCAGGCTGAAGGCGTTCGACGAGCGTTCACAACGGCGTGCGCAGATCATCAGCCCGCAGGTGGCGAACGGGGTTCAGGCCGGCGGCGACAAGCTTCTCCTCGCGGATGTGGACAAGAAGGAACGGAAGAAGTCGACCATCGGCAAGTGCTTCAACTGCGGGATTCGGGGTCATTTTGCCTGGGATTGCCGCAAGCCCAAGAAGGAGGTCGTCATGGCGGCCACTGCGGACGTCGAGGAGGAGCAAACTCTGTTGTGAAGGCTCGGCGTCGGCAGCGCTAGGTTTAGGGGGAGATTGTTAGGAATAAACCCATCTCGTGTGGGTGCATGGCTGGCGGGTGGCTCGGCGACGTGTGTGCGTGCGCATAGATGGCGAGCCGGTGGCGCGTGCATGCGCGTAGTTGACGTGTACGTAGCGTGGACTGAGTAGGCGCATGCAGTAGGGGCTGTTGTGATCCGTTGGAGGCAGCCGTGTCGTGCGCGTTAGTGCGCGTCGTTGTGCACGCGGCCGGAGCATGCGGATCAAGCGCCCGAGCAGGGGATGGTGCAGTTCGTGCTAGCAGCGAGCCCAGCTATAAATCGACGGTGTACTGCTTGTTTGTTTAGTAGGCGAGATAATACATAAAAGAACAACGTTTGTGCGCTGTGCGTTTGGGCGCATATACTTGCCTTCTCCTGCTATTGTTCTTGAGCGTTTTGAGTGCGTGTGGGCACATGGAGTCCCAACAGCCGCGCCGGCCGCGCGCAAGATTTGATGATCCGACCTTGATCGATCGATCGGTATCGGCTGGGGTGCACGGCCGATTACGCAACGCCATGCCAGCAGCAGCAGCCAGGCAGCCTCTCATGTGCCGCGCATGCGACGACGGATCGATCAGAAGGTACGCAGATGGAGCTAAACGAGTACGACCACCGCTCGCAATCATCCATGCCGTCCGTGGCACCGCATGGAGAGAAGGTGGCCGGACCGCCGGAGTGGAGGCGGCGCCAGTGGCCAGTGGCCCTGTGTCCTCTGGCCTCCGGCCACTGCCAGCAGCCCACGGCACCCGTCAACTCACTCAATCCCCTCAATCATTCGCGCCCTTAACCGCGATGGGCATCCCGCGGCTGCTCAAGGGCCAGCAGGGAGGGAGAGCCGGGGTGGCCTTTACTGCCCTTGGGATCGATCGATCACGTCTTGCCCTGCGCAATCTTGGCGTCTCGGCGGCCGCAGCCTTGCCTTTTCGGTAGTGCCCGCCAGATCCCCAGCAGACGTCGCGCTGCGTCCTTCCCTGACGCGCCCAAGTCTGATCTGGCGATGGATGGGCCAGTGCTTGCTGCTTCAGTTAAAAGATTCCTGCCCGCGCCATCACACTGACTGAGCAGGCGCAATGGCAAGCTCAGCTCAGTTGCAGTGCTTCACTGCTTCCTCAGTGCCTGTGCGCGCGCGCGCGCAGATTAACTGCGAGTCCATGTTCAGCAGCATCACTGACCCATGACTGTAGACTGATTAACTAACTAATAACTAACTGGTTAGCTAACTGATCAGAGTAGCAGACATATACTAAGCAGTCTAGGGTGGCAAGCATTCCATCCATTGGGAGCCTGAAATTTCTGGAACCTAGTAGCAGTGGCAGTTCAGCAGCAAAGTTTGTCTGTTCTTCTAGGTTCACTGCCCGCTGATTCTTAATTTCTTCACAAAGACGCATCACACATCGTTTGAAGAACAAGAAAAAAAAACTATTCGTCGCGATTAGGTTATTCGATCCAACTCGCTGTCAAATCCGGTCGCCGACGAACGATCGGCCATCTTCTCTGGCCGAGTAAACAACGAGGTTTCCCCCACTCCAAAGAAGAGCGAGTGTGGATGTTGTGTGACACAAAGCCAGATGCTACACATCTACCAGAATATAGTAACTGTCTGGTGCTGGCAGCATGGATACTTCTCATTCCGTAGGATGGCAGCGGCAGAGGGGCTCTTCTTTTAAATTCAAATCCGGGGCCGGGGGGGGGGGTGCGGGGGGGGGGGGGGGGGGGGGTGGAGCGAGGACCCGAGCTAGCGGACACTTTTAAATTTGCCGCGGCTTTCCGGGGCAGATTCATCGGCACAAATCAAGGGCACACTGTACTCTACTGTACCACCACCACCACTGGCTGAGAATGAAGATGGAGCCAGGTGCAAATGGTGAGAGCGAGCTCTGTCAGATAGAGATTAGGGCAGCAGGCCCGCGAGCTTGGCTGCTGACGTGGACGGATTTACCTGGGGGGCCGTGCCGCCATTAGCCGGTGGTGGCGATCGTAATCAAGTGGTTAGCGCCTCTCATGTGGCCTATTAATTGGGCCTCGGATGTCTCTCACGCCGAGCTGGAAACCATGAGGGAGGGAGGGAGCGGGGGTGGACGCCCGAGCCTGCCCGTGTCACGCCCGCTTGGCTCCATGTGCGCGCGGAGGACCCTTCCTTATTCCGTGGGCAACGGCCGCGGCCGCCGGCCCGGGGATCGGCGCCGCGGCCGATCTCGATCGGAACAGCTGCGCCACCGCCGCCACCCGGACGTCTGTCTGGTAGGCGAAGAGCCACGGTGGTGCATCGTACTGCGCTGTTCCTGGCGCTGATCATTTGGCCATTGCTGGTCAGTGAAATACTAGTGGTACGATTGAAGGGCCGTTTGGCGACGGAGAGGATGCGATCGTAGCAGCGCTAAAATTCTACGGCAAGGCTGTGGTTTCTTGCTCAGCTCCGGTAGTTACGGTGAAGTTTATTCCATGGACAGTGCAGGGATTTTAGCTCGCCGAGGCCGAGCAGCGGGCCCGAGGCGCCGGCTTCTCTGCAATCTAGGAGGAGCCATGGATGTTGTTCTGGGGACGTGAAAACTGGAACCCGAGTTGGGATCTCGATTTCCTCGAGACCAGTAATGTATCGGCCGATGTAGCAACGGTTAAAGTTGTTTATCTCGCGGTTACAGCTTCCACGAAGCAATGGAGGCTGCACTCGGAAGCTTCTGAGCTGCAGTCTCCTGGCACCACGCGTACTGTTGCGATCAAGCAAAGCGTAGAGATTCGTGAGCCTTCCGAGGCGTGATCGAGTGGAGATCGAGGATTTCCAGCAGCAACTTGGTTTTTGAGGTCTCGAGGGAGGAAGAACATCTGAGACGGACAGCTATTGAGGGAGTTTTTAAAGCTTCTGCAAGTACAGTGCTAGCTCAGACCAAGAGTACCTGATCAAGAACACGGGACCTATTCGAGCTTCAAACAGAGGCAAATAAAAATGTGCAGGTTTGGGAGGCCGTCAGGACTCGGGACATGTTGTGGCAAGTACGGCGGCAGTACATGTCTGCAGCCTTGTGTTCTTGATGGTTTCAGCTTGTTTAATGGTTGACTTCAGCAGCCAGCGATGTTTTCAGCTGACATCGATGAGCTTGGGATCATAGTCTGCAGGGTTCCATATCTTACCTGCTTCATTAAGAATAGTGAAATAAGTCTTAAAGTCTGTTCTAGAGGAGATTGGGAAGATCAAAACAGAGAAGTCAATGTGCAGACTGCAGAGAGACTTTGCACTCATTTTATCGAGCTAATCTCTGTTGTCGTTTTTCTCGTGTAAGCGCAATACTTTCAGGATCATTTTTTGCCAAGCAGACACTAAATAATTTGATTCTTCTAGTCTTAATCTATCTTGTGAAGGCGGAGTATAAATAAGGAATTACGTTCATAAATAAAAGAAACTGCAATCAACAATAGAAAAATCTGAAGAAGGACCAAACTACAGAATACAACACATTAGATTCTAGAACTTGACATACAGCATGGTTTCCATTTTTTAACCTAGTACTGATTCAAAAAAGAAGTATTTTTACACAATCTGTCTCAATTCTTATTTCTTCAAATCAAATGAAGTAAACTTAAATAAACTTTTTGTCCTCGCTTACTAAATATGAATAATTGTCTCTGATTGACGCATTTCCAGCTCAATAGGTTCGAGTAGAGAATCAAGCTTGAACATAGGGGGTCAACCTCCAATTTTTGTCGGTTACGCGATCCTTTAATAGCATACTAGTTATCGTCGCTAATCATTCTTAGAGTTGACCTACGGAATCCCGGTTTCCAAAGCCATGGGCTGGTTTTGAGTGATTCAGAATCCTTTCTCCGTGGTGATCATGCGTTTGCCAGTTCAAGGTCTCTGGTGTGCTGACTAAGCACACCAATCCCTGTAGCATGTCAGTGCTGTTGCTTGCTGGTGAATCATCCCAATTGCCACCTGGGCTGTGTGTGTCCTCCAGTTCTGCATATGCATCAGAACTTGCTACTGAAGATGATTGCATTGGAAGTTAGAAATGAAAAGAAAATGTGCTCAAGACAACTAACTCCTTAATTGCACATGTTGCCTTGCCGGTTGTGTTGCTTAAAAATATATCAGGAGTCAAACCTTGCTTGCTTCCTTGATGTCATGAGCATGGCACTGCCATCTCAGAAGGCAGAAGGAAGCTATGACTTGTGTAGCCCTGGAGTTACTGACAGCCTTCATGTCCAAATATTTTTTTATATGCGATTTCCTATATCTTTAATAGTACGTAAATGCATTAGCGGAGTGCAGCAGACATTATTATAAACGTCAGAATCGATAGGTGTCATTCTGTTTGCTGAATTCTTCACAAGTGGAGGATCCTAGTCAGTTGATGCAAGGTGACTCACTGTGAGGCATTGCTTTCTATATTCATCAGAGTTGTCTGATGAATATTCTACTTGTGCATCATTCATGCCTCTGTTTGTATATGTCATGTCATAGCACAGCATTGTGCATATATATATATATATATATATATATATATATATATATATATATATATATATATATATATATATATATATATATATATATCTATCTATCTATCTTCAAACATATATAACTGGGATACTGGTGAGCTGCTGAAATGGAATCATGGAATATTAGCATCATCCATGCATCCATATTCTGATCTGCCACAGTTGAACTTTGGGATAGGCATGAGATGTGCCCTCCAAATATAGAATTGCAGAGGGGTTGTGATGGTGTAGGGGCCTCAAGGAGCAACAGAATCAGAGGGAGCATTATACTAATGGCCCCTTGTGGGTGACTGGTGAGTAGGACAAAATGCTAGTGCCTGCCTGTGAGGCACCAGAGTGAGCTCCTGCTTCCTACCAGCCATCCCTTCCCTGACATCAAGGGTTAGTTTTGCATCTGAAAGCACCACCCTATCTCCTATGTGAACTGTGAACAATAATGCATCCAAGATGCTTTCTTGATTTGCCCTCACCACCTCATTACCTTTTTTTTCACTGCAAGAGCATGCTTTTTTGCCATTAGGAATGCTGTTCCCTAAAGCAAGGGAACAGGCAATGCATAATAGAGTACCAACTGTACCCTTTCAGATTGTTGTCCTGAACAAAAGTTCATGCACCTAAATTCTACACCATCCTAATCTGCTCTTTCCCCCCACATTTCCAGGCCACCGTTGCGAAGGGCGTGCCTCGCTTCTTCTTATCACCGCCGTCGATGATGGCATCGAGCCTTACTACGCATGTCGGCGGAGGACAGCCACCACGAACAAGAAGACAATGGCATTGCCCTCAAGAACCTTTTAAACATGGAAACCCAGCCCCCCAAAGATCTTGAAGCTACAGCCAGCTAAACAATAATTAGAGGCTTGGAGCATTGGGTCACATGGCTCCCTCCTCTATTTTATGCACTAGGAGGTGCTAGGGCTGTAACTGCAAGTAACAAGGAATCCCTCCCCCCACATGCCTTTCCAGGGGACCAGAATTAACCCACATGACAAACAAGAAGAAGCTGCTGCTGCAGCCTCACCCCATCCCATCTCCTTCTCACCTCACATTGTGAGCAGCCAAATTATTGGGGATCCCTCAGAGGCAAGAGGACAGCAGGCAGGGCCCCCTTGCCAAAATGTCTGCAGCCAGATGGCCAGCAGGCCAAACACACACAAGGAAATGAGGGGAAGATGTCAAGATGTGCTGCAGCAGCTGCAGTAAACTGAACTGCACAGGCTAGCTGTAGCGTTTAGTGCAGGCTTATCAGGATCACCGGGTGAGAACGTGAGGGCTTGCCAATGCGTCGCGGTCGCGGCCATGGTGGCGCTGCGCGCGGCACTGTGCGCCAGCCACCCGCCTCTGCTCTCTGCGCGTCAATGATTGACGGAATTGGCATTCCATTGGACCAGCGGCCTGGAATGCCAGGAAAGATGTGTACTTTTCCGGTGGATAGCATGATCGCAATGGTGGCCTGGGCTCACCGGCTGCTGCATGCTGGCTCCTGGCAAATATGGGCACTCCTCCTATCCTGGGACCGTTCGTCTTTTATCAGGCCTATCCACCGGAAACATCGCAATCCAGGCTAGCCTATGTGTAAGGTGTGTGCAGCTCGTTGATAGGTTTCTCATCTTGCTCCTAGTGATGATACAAGAATTAAGTGCCAGTGGCTTGCAGATCTCGGTGATCATGTCGAAATCGCAACAGGTATTGGGTGAGAATTCTGAAGTTTTTATGCCTCACCTTTCAGAAAAGACTCTTGATTTTAAATTTCTGTTACTAGTCATCTTTCAAGAGAAAATAATGCAAGTAGTCAAGAAGGCGTTAGACCTTGCAGTACACGACATTCTGGTAGGCTAACTTGAGGAGTATATTTTTTGAAGCGAAAAATAGAGGAATATGTAACTTCTACTTTCCTCATCATGTGGTTGGACCAGTGAATGAACAACTGAATTTCATTTTCATGATGGTCCAACAGAAATATGGTCGTTTTTTTTCTTCCATTGAACAACTGAACGATGGAAAACGAAAGTGTTCGGACTATCGAGCACATGCATGACTATTTCCCCCCTGAAATTGACGAATACTTTTTGCCTCATGCCGTGCCTCCCTACTAGGATGCAAGTTTCGAATTCTCTGGGTTGGATCGACCCAAACAAAACTAAGAAAATTCGAATGAGCTCGTCTGGATTTCAAAGCAGGAGAAATTGGACGCAATAAACCGACGAAAATTTGTGACTTTTTCCAAAGAAAACAAAATCACTGGAATGATGTTTGCAAAAAAAAAAAGAAAAGAAAAGAAAAACGCCAGCATGGTCCATTGGAAAATTTTGCTAGCTGCCAAAGGATCGGACGGGATGTGACAATGCCCTTGGAGCATTTCCCTGGCCATGACTTGTGGTCATCTGCACCGAAATCGGCTCAGAAACTTTGGCGTTTGAAGGCAACGGGCGTCACAAACCAGTAAAGCTTGGCTCGGAGCCACTCCGAAGGTTGGAGGAAGGCTGCTGCGTGCTCGGTCCGTTCCGTCAGCAAGAAGAAATACCCGGTGGACCAAGCACGCGGCCACGACTCACGACCGCAATCAGCTTGGGATCCTTTTGGGATAGAAATTCAAAGCGGTGGATAGGCCGGGCAGCATCGCTACAAAAAAGGTGATGCCACGCGAAGCGAAAATCACGTATCGACTCTACTTCGTTTCGAAAAGGCGCACGGTAACGACGTCGGGGATAGCAACTAATTGGGGAAATATGTGCGTTCCGAAGAGGTGGTTCGCCTACTCGCAACGGTCTAAGACAGACATTCTCATCTGAAAAGGAAATGTGGTGCCGTGGACTCTGGATGGGTCGACCGCCACCGGATTCACAATCACCTACTTTCATATGGATCCACTAGATTCCATAGATTCATTCGAGTTTCTCAAATCTCTAACGTAGTAAAATTAAAATTCATAATGGCCGTACTCCCTTCGTTCTGAAATACGTGGCATACATTTAAAATTTATCCTCGGACGTAAGAGATTTCAAGTAGCATTAGTTTTTGCTGATCGAGGGATTTGTTGAAGTAGGCTCCTTGTTATGCGCCGTTGTCATCAAAATTGACAAATAACTCCACACATTACTTTTTTTAATTAAGGAAAATCCCGACCTTGAACATTTATAGACGAATGTCTGCAGCTAAAACTCTACACATGATAGTAGAGGCGCATTCGGTTCCCTGATATGTTGCGGAAAATATTTCAAGATTGAGTGAGTAACTAGCGAAATCCTGAACATACATATTACATGCCAGAAATCTGGAACTTTGGGGCGTGGAAGAACGGTGGAGGGGGAAAAGGAAAACGAAACAGGGTGGATGCTGCGGATCTTGCGGCGTTGTCTTGTCCGTTAGCGTAACTGTTGGGAATGCTGGTTGCGGCAGTGACAGCTGGCCCCCAAGGACAGGCAGGCGCCGCACACCAATCCCCGCCGGCCCGGCCGCCCCCACCCCGGTTTGGCTGCTGCTGCTCCCCCGCCCCGCCCGGCCGGGCCCCACGCGACATGTCCCCCACCGCGCGGCCCCACGCCTCACCACCTGGTTTCTTCCTGCCATCTTGCCATGGGTTGGTTAATTCGCATTTGCCTGCAAATAATGGCTCCGTCTATTTTTTTCCTTCAAAAAATTTTATTCCCTATGTGTGGATAGCGTCTTGCTAAAGCAACAAGCTGGAATTGAACCCTATGCGTGGAAATGATTAGCACAGCAATTTAGCACCCGCGGGAGTAGGATCGCGATTATTACCGCGATCTAACCGGGGTTCCGATCTCGGGGCATAATGCTTTTGTCGAGTGAGATCAAGACACGATGATGGGGAAATGAAAACTGATCAAGAACCTGTGTAATCACAGGAGACAAAGCCGCAATTTGTTATCACTAAGGACGAAAGATCAGCGAAAGAGGCCGGCGGAAAGGGAGGAGGAATGCCGTGTGGAAGGTGGACAGGCGCCGCTGCATTTCTCTGCCATCTCAATCTCTCCCCCTTCCATTTCTTTTCTCCATTGCATTTTCGTCTCTACCAGCGTAGGAGACGGGAACAAACAAACCACACTATACAGAATACATACACCGGCTGCCATGGGCAAGGAACAAAAAACAGGGGAGGGGAGGGGGGTGGGGCCCTCCCCGTTGTGTGTCATCAAATCTTACAAAAGGCTGGGCCTGATCCGGTCTGTTAAGGAGGGCATTTCCGGGCAACCTGGGTGGGGCCCGAGGCGCAGGCTAGGACAAAAGGTTAGTGCTTCTTGGCTTTTAGTATCACTTGGCATATACACAGGGGTGGCTGGGAGGGCATTTGGGTCATTCTAGACATGTCCTATGGGTTTTTTTTTGGGGGGCACCGGGGTGACCCACAGGTTCTCAGCCCTGCCTCATGGAAACCTTTTTGTCAATTTTGACAAAAGAATGTGGGGGCTTGGGACAGGGGAAGCTGTGGTCGGCTATGAGGCCGCCGGATCCGCCGGATGAGCTGACCGTGGCCGGAAGATCACCGGCGCTCCGTATTGCGGGTAGAGGAGCATCAGGACCGTCGGCGCGTGGATGTAGTTCGGAGAGGTCCGCATCTCGAAGCGCTGGAGAAGGATTGCCATGGTGAGCTTGGCTTCGAGCCGGGCCAGGTTCTGGCCGATGCACATCCGGGAGCCCAGGCCGAAGGGTATGAACGCCAGGGGGTGCTTCGCCGCCCTGGCCGTGCCGTCGGCGAACCGCGCGGGGTTGAACTGCGCCGCGTCATGGCCCCAGAACCGAGTGTCGTGGTGGATGGCCATGATCGGGATGAGCAGCTCCATGTCGCGGGGGATCATGCACCCGTCGGAGAGCTGGACGTCGGTCTTGGCGCGGCGGATGGTGGCCACCGCCGGCGGGTAGAGCCGGAGGGTCTCGTTCATGATCATGCCGAGCTGCCACACGAGGAACACGAAGGGCACTGTATGTCAGCGGCTGAAATGACCGGAATGCCCATTGGGGAAAATTCGAAAAATCGACCGCAGCGGTCACTGCTGTGGGAGGGACTCACCGTCTTCAGCTTGGGGAGGTGCTCCTTGGAGGGGAGCTCGTCGGCGCCGCAGACGTCGAGGACCTCGCGGCGGGCGCGCTTCTGCCAATCCGGGTGCATGGCGAGGAGCACGGCGGCCCAGGTGAGGAGGTTCGTCGTGGTCTGCTTGCCGGCGAAGAAGAACGTCTTGCATTCCTCCAGCATCTCCTCCACCGGGATCGCCGCCGTCGGCGACGGCGCCCGCGTCTTCCTATCGCCGGCATTGATCATGGCGCCAAGAAGGTCGCGGAAGTCGCCGTCGTCGCCGGCCTTCTCCGCCTCGGCCTCGTCGCTGCGCCGGGCGATGAGCCGGGTCAGGCTCCGCCGTACCTCCCTGTCCAGCTTCCACGACTGCCAGTTCTTCTTGGTCGGCAAGAACCTGGAACAAAGAGCATCTTTTTGGTCAGTCGCTGTCTTTCAAATGAGCAGAGCCGGGGCTTGGCGGGTATCGATCAATGGCGCCGGAGCCGGAGGGGGAGCGCTTACCGGTAGCCGGGGACGAGGACCTTGCGAAAGACCTCAGAAGCGAAGGCCATCAGCCGGCCCTGCATGGCGAACACGACGCGGCCGTCGTCGTAGCTGCGGCCGAAGGTGGCGCGCGTGATGGCCTCCTCCGTGACCACCTGGAACCACTCGGCGACGTCCACCTCCACCTCGCCGCTCCCGCCGGCGGCCGCCATGGTGCGCCACTTCTCCGCCAGCGCCGCCACCGACCTGCCGACGTGGGGCACCAGCCGCTGCAAGGGAAACGAGACCAACATCGAGGCGCGCGTCAGCCATCTCCGCCGGCGCACGAACTCTAGAAGAGCAGGGCGCAGCGGCACGGCGCGGGCACTCACGTTGAGGTTGTCCGGGTAGAAGGCGTCGGTGAGGACGCGGCGATGGAGCGCCCACTTGTCGTCGTGGAGGCTGACGAGGCCGTCGCCCTCGAGCTGGCGCACGACGGGGTGCGCCTCGTAGCGGTCGAACGCCTCGGCGCGCGTGAGGAAGATTTCCCGCACCAGCTCCGGCTCCGCCACCGTGAGCCGCGGCGTCGGCCCGAACCAGATCAAGAACGTCGGCCCTGCACATGCGACACGCCGCCGATCAATCAACCGTCCGATCCGTCGACACCTCGATCGCCAGCAAGAACACGGAAACCAACCAAAGAAGAAGAAGAAGAAAAAAGAAAAGGAAAAGACTTGTACCGCACAGGTTTTCTCCCATGTGCTCCGCTCATGATCCAAGCCCAGCCCCATTGAATGCAAGAAGCCAGCCAGATGGGCAAGGCGAGCAAGGGAAGGACAAGAGCAGAGCTGCTGCAGCAATGGCGGCATGACAGGTGAGATTACTGAGGTGTCCGTGGAGGAAGAAGGGAGAGGGAGACGACGCAAATGGATAGAGATGGAGAGAGAGAAGCTGCGCTGTGCTGACAAGAAGAGACAAAAGCTGAGCCCCTGGGCGCAAACGGACAGGCACAGGGAGCAATTCTGCAGGAGGAGAGAGAGGGGAGGAGAGAGGGGGTGCCGGGAAAGCGGACAGGGAGGGAACAGATCACGGAGGCGCAACCAAAACCGGCCAAAAAGATGACCGAGCAATCAGGCGGCGGGGGAGGGCGCGCGACACATGCCCGGCGACGCAACACATGGGCGAAAGCGAGAGGTGGGAGAAGGAGGAGGAGGGCACGCACCGTAGATCTTCCGCCAGTAGTGGTAGAACGCGAGCACGCGGGGGAGCGCGTTGTGGGAGGTGGCCGGCGACATGGGCTTGGCGGAGGCCTCCGCCATGAGCCCCTCCATCTCCTTCACGGACCCCAGCAGGAACCGGTACGGCGGGCCGCGCACCCCCTGCGCCGCGAAGTGCGCCTCCAGGCGCCGGGGCCGCCACCACAGCGCGTCCGCGACGCGCGCCGCCACGTGCAGCGCCAGCCACGCCGCCACGGCGAGCGCCGCCGCCGCGCGCCACGTCAGCCAGCCCGCGCCGGGCGTGTCCATCTCCTCCCCCATTGCCGCCGCCGGCCGCTGGTCCTCCCGCCGCTCCCTTGTTTCTTGGAACGAAACAGGGCAGAGCTGGAGACGGAGAGAGCGTCCGCTTGCTCCTGGTAATGGCCGCGCCTGTCAGTTGTGACGGACAGGCAGAGAGAGGGGGGGATTTCGGAAGGGACAGAGGAAGGTGGTGGTAATGGCGGGGGGTTTTGGGGTGAGAAGGGAAGTCGAGGGAGGGGAGGGGAGGGCAGTTATATAGTGTGGAGGGGGGGACGGGGAGAGGCCGCGTTCCGGCGGCGATGGGGCCGGAGAGCGCAGGGGGAGGGGAGGGAGGGAGGTGACCCGGGGGGGGGGGGGGGGGTGGCGGGGTGGCGTTTTGTTTGGGAGCTTGGGTGGGTTGGGAGGGTCAACGAGGTGGCCTTTGGCACTTTTGTTTAATCGACCATCTTGGTTTGGCTTGTGATGTTTCATACCTTCATGTTTGGTGGGGGGAAAGAACAAGCATATTCATTTCTATTATTAATGGCAATAGCCCTCTATTAACCTTGGTATATATTTAAGGATGGCATGTATTTAAGATGAATATAGAGTACGATTGGTTGGCTACCAATTTTTACGAACCAAAATCAAAGCATGCCAATAAAATTTGGCTATCAATTGGTTTATGTTTAAGAATTGGCCACTTCAATATTTGTGATAAAAAAAATTATGGTAAGTTATTAGAAACTTCTTGAACCTTATAAGAGGGAAATATATTGGTTGTCCTATTTTGGCACGAAACCAAGTGAGTACCTAATTTTTTTACGCACAATTTGGCAATGCCCATAATTTAGCTTGACATAATTTTAGCTTGGCAAAATTTGGCATCCAACCAATCAGGCTCGTAGAGCCAAAACTCAATCCAAACTACACAAGTTCATCTAAGTTTGTCCTAAGTAATTTTTCTACTAGCTTTCACTAGCAATCTCTGTAAAAAAATATATTACCCTAAATAAAAATAATTTACTCGCTCCAGTCACAATAATGAAGTTTTGGCTGTCCACAAATATACATCTTTGACTGGTACCTGCTTTTGTTAAACAAATTTTAAACGTGGATATAGTATACTTTTATGAAATTAAACTTAAGAGACAAATTTACTCGGTCTATTCTCAAATATTCAAGCTTAACATATACATGTAATTAAAAATCATATTCGTAAAAAGTTGACTTAGCTACGAACTTTACTTATTTGTGACAGGGAGTACCTACATGCAGTGTGAATGCCAAGCCAGAAGTTTCTTTCATTATCTTTTTTAAAAAAGCAAATAGCTAATAATGCTGATAAATCGGCAAAAAGATGAACATTGATATGTGATAATCTGATCAGATTCTCTGAGAAGAGCATGAATCGCTTTTAATTTTGGAAGGAGCGCCCCATTGCCATCTTTTTGAGCACTCATATGGCCTGCTGGTGACAGCCTACTGTTTGTACGACGAGCGCTAGGTGACCAGGGCTGTCTGATGGTGAACGATGTGATGTCCAGCCCTGCGATACACCGTGTACATTTTGGGACGGCAATGTGTTTGTGTGGTGAGTGTTGCTGTGATCTGCTCCATGATCATCGATCCCCTCCTGGCTTTCATGTATGATGAATCCTCTGAAAATGTGTATATAACCGAATTTTTTTTACATGTACATACTTCGTCGAGCTAGCCAACATATATAGTTAAGCGTTGCAATATGCGTAGAAAAGACTATATCTCTTCATATTTTTAGAATGCACACGTGAGAAATGAGAAGCACTTCATGTACCATTGAATCTGTTCCTTTTCTCTTAATGAAATACGTGCTAAGAGGACCGTTCCAAAGCACTTTAATAATAAACAATGAAAAATTTTGTTACTTTTGTTTCAACAAAATTATTACCTTTCATATATTTTATATATTTTTTAGACATAATGAAAACAAGGCTCTCAATCCTTTCATGGTCATAAGGCATATGTTGGTTTGAGAAATTCTTTGTAAACATGTTTTAACCTTTAATTTCTCTTATATTGTAGCATCAATTCTTATATAATTATATTGCCTTAAATAAAGTTACTATGAATGTAGTGATATAATTTCTTTAGACCAACAAAACCTTGCATGTGTTCTGATTAATTGCTGATCAGAGTTTAGGAAGTTTGCCTTTTCCAATCAAAATGTATGTTCTGAATGTCATTTTTTAAAGACCAGCTTAAATCTTTATTCTAATGATGTACTCCCTCCGTCCTGAAATATAAGGTATTCTAGTATTTTCATGACAGATTAAGAAGATGAGTAAATGACGATATGTACCTCTATTAAATGCCTTATTTGGTTATCATTTTGCTGATTCCATGACCAGCTCGAGAATAATTAGTTTCCAAAACGTACTAGGATGCCTTATATTTGGGTATAAATTTTGAATTTTTTAATACCTTATATTTCAGGATGGAGGAATATACGGTTCAGCACTATTATATTTCAGGATGGAGGAATATACAATAATGAAATTTTCAGGATACATATCCAGATAATACAGTGCATATACATCACTATTATTCCCAACCCAATTAATACGGCGCATATACGTCTGCTGCCGGCACTGTACAACAGGTATAGCTAGCTCAACACTGATAGCGAGATCACAGCGTTGGCAGTAGTAATCCTTATCCGTGGTATAGCCAGCCAGCAGACGCTTTGTATGATCGATTTTAAGGTTACTTTGTGCGCTCTGGTTCTCATAATTGAACTGTTTCCACAGTGTCCTTATCCCAATTAATACGTACACATGGCTTCATCAGCATCGCAATTCGCAAATGGCAGGTACTCCTACCTTTTTCTGAACCTAATTATGTTTTTTTTGCATAAAAAGGGACCGGCAGCGCTGCCATTCGATGAAGAGAAGAAAGAGCTTTGAAAGATATAAGGCTAATCACAATGGGGTTTCATATCCCTGTTTCCAAGAATGTCACGTCAGTTGCGGGATGAATGAAATACTATGCCTTAATGGAGAGTTTTATTTCATTGTTTCCAAAACTAACGAGTGTAATTAAATGCTAGTTGATCTATTGGCGCACGGGATTCCCCGTGAAACAATGGCGGTTACAGTGGTCGTTTCACGCCATTTCCAACGTCTTGGAAACGAGTTAGCAGAGTGTCGTGGGGATGAAACTGGTTTGTTCTCTTCCCTCATTAAATCAGTGCCACATCATTAAAAATACTGATGTGTCATGGTAATTAATGCCATGAAACTCGCCATGAAACTCCTATTATGATTAGCCTAACCACCCGTCAGACTGAAACCAAAACGGGTAACAACAAAAGAAGGATTTAATGGCCTTTTCTGTTTGCACAAAGGTTGTCACGTAACAAACTGATAGGAGAAAGACCTTAGTCGGTTGCATTTTAGCATTTCGTAAAGAGCTCAGTCCCAACGAGAACCGAGATTTTCATTCTTAGAAAATACCTATATATACACATTTCAAACCTTTCATTCTTAGAAAACTAGCAAGGTGCCCCGCGCAAATAGCGCGGGTACCTTGTCTTTTCGCCCAAATTTTTAGATTTTTTTACTTCAAAAAAGTTGAAGACAAATAGTTTTGTTTAGTTGTATCTTTGTAATTGTTTTGTCCTAATGATCATGGTCCAGACACATATGCAATCTTTGTTTTTTCCTTATTATATTTCATGGTGTATTTTTGGATAATAATTTAAAGAAAAAAATGAATGCTTGATATAGAAATACAATTTTTGGGTATTTATTGAAAGTAACTGAATATTTATATATTTTATTTTGACATCAATATTACTTTTAAAAAAATACTTGCGATGTACGAGTCTTCTTGAGTGTTCTAGTTATCGTGCATGATAAATAAATTATTCCTAAACCTGTAGAAGAAGATTCAGGTAAGTGGTTCAATATAGACACCAATAAAAATATAATATACTTTCTTTTCATTATCCTCCAATCACCCCTTGATACAGCACCGTAATGCATACTCTCATATTGTCTTAAGTATAGCTATCTCCATGATGCTCCCAAAATTCTTTGCCTGCTATACCATGGTAACCGAAGATGCATCACTGATAGTGCACGCCATTACTTTTGAACACTACCTGTAGCTTGCAATGAATGGACATGCATGTCAAACATCAATTTTCAAGTTGCTTTGTTCTGGATCTCGCATCATCACTCCACAATGGTTGTATCATCTATCATTCCTTCTCTTATAAAATCTTTTAGTTCTCGACCATCATCAAATGACAATACTACGTAGCAAAATATCACCGTCTCAATTCTTCTCGTTGTCGCTAGTGATAATCGCCATGCTTTGGCAACAGAGATCATGCAATCCATATTAGAGTAATGGTCAACTTGGTGACTGGGCTAAGATTATATCATGGCTACGATATGGGTGCACCACCGTGCAATCATTGTTATGCCTATAATTATGTTAGGCTAGTTAACTATATGTTTTCCATATTTAGAGACTCTCATCTGCTCATCAGTTTCTAGATGAAAATCACGTCTTAGCAACTTTTTTATCTTCTGATTATGCAGAGTATGCTACTTTTCGGCAAGCTTCTTCATGAATAACTCATCAATTTTCTTTTTTTAATTAATGTGGTAATTTTTAAACCCTCTTGGCAAACATGATAACTTCTTTTAACACTTTATTCAAAAATTATATACAAATTAACTACTAAGTTTATTAATGTAATTCTAAATTTAACTATTTATTAACTATATTTGATATGAAATGTTAGTAAACTTGTAGTCCCGTTTATAACTCAAATTTGAAATTTTATTATTTACATTTGACCTATACTATTTATTTAGTGCTTCTTAATTACTATACAAATTAACTACTAATTTTTTCTTTATTTTAATTTCTTGCATTTATCTATTTATTAGTTATATTCGATATGGACTCTTTGATCAGATACTAATTTTCTTAAATTTTTAATTTCGAATTTAGCTATTTTGCTAATAGTAACTCTTTTTTATCAAGTGCTAATGCTAATGCTAACCTTGTTATTTTTATAATTCCAAATTTAGCTATTTACTAATTGTTTTTGATATGGACCCTTTGGTTATGTCCTAATTTTCTTATTTTTCTAATTTTAAATTTAGCTATTTACTAATCGTATTCGGCTTGGACTCTTTGGTCATATCCTAATTTTTATTAATTTTTAAATTCGAAAATAGCTAATTATTAATCGTATTTGATATGGACTCTTGAGTTAATCTAGACCATCAGATCTTTATAAAATCCAACGGTGCAAATTCTTCTTATTTTTAGATTAACGTGGGAATTTCTAGACCCTCTCGACGAATATAATAGATACCTATATATACACATTTCAAACCTGTCTTGATTTCATAGAGCCGGGATTTGTCGCTGACTCCACCATGAAAAGTGTGATCCATTGCCTATAAATTCAACTAATGCAATGCTTGACTGATGAACAAGCCCAACCTCAGCTCAACCTGATGATGTTTTGAGATGACTGAATTGACCATTCAGTTCGGTAGCACAAAAATGAATATGAATAACCTGCGGAACCGGTTCCTACTTGGGTCACTGACATATGAGCCTGCTTACACTTGGTCCCACATGTCAGTGGAAATGAGTTCCTCTCCAGTACTGCAGAGAAGACTCATCCATAACCTGTGCTATATCCACATGCAAGTGCCACGTAAACCTTTCATATGGTCATGCCATGCTAATAAGAGCAGGCAGCTGCACGCATTCAATCAACAAGTGTCGTCCTCTCATAGTATATCCTGATGTGATTTCCCCGGAAATCTCATGATTATTGTCGTGTATGTAGTGAGGGACAACTAATCAAAAATCATTTCGATTTCTCCGACAGTAAGCAATGCAGTGCTGATGACTTGCCCAACTAACCTTGATGTGTACATGTATCTAGGTTTCTGGTACGATGCAAGCTAGCTAGCTAGCACCAGGAGCGAGCTGAGAAACAACACATGGACCGGCCGGGAACGTGGCCCCTGTCTCTGGGCTAAGCTGATCTAACCACACATTGATTGTAGCCAGCCACACATATAGCTTCTGATCAGGTGATCTAACAACACCACCGTACCTAAGTGTGGCATGGCACTTCACCGGCCACATCTGTAGCCTGCATTGATCTGCATGCGTGTTAGACCAGGTGATCTTTCCTTTGAATTGTACTAGGTGTTAGTTAAGCTAGTACTAGTAGTATATTATTATTTCAGTGAAATTAAACAAAAGTCATTTGGAAAGATAAATCATTATATATATTATTGGACGCTTCACGGTAGAAAGGGTATATTGTTGACCTCTTCACTCATTCTTATTCGAGTAAAATATACTGCCGGTTCTCGAATTTGGCTCGGGGTGTCATTCTAGTCCCCAAACTTTCAAAATGCGCATTCAGAATCTTAAACTTGCTAATTATATCACGGGAGATTCAAATCACAGTTGTTTAAGCTAAATTAAAAGTTATATAATTTGTTGAAATAAAAAATTATATACGCACATAATTAATTCATACCAATTTACTTGTATAAATATATTTAAATACAAAAGATCTATATAAAAAATTGTAAAACAAGAAACTCATATGATCAAATTTGTAAAAGAAAAGAAAATAAAAAGGACAAATTTTTGAGGAAATATTGGGAAAAATATTCAGCACAAAGTTTTAAAATAATATTTTGCAAAAATTTAGAAAATATAAGAGTTGAGTAGAAAATTTAGACCCACATGTAAAAATAAAATTTAGACCCACATGTAACCTCCACATAAGTTAAACACTTCCACTTCATAACTTAAAAATGATGATTTGAACTTCAAGTGATACGATTAGCAAGTTTGAACAATTATATAATTTTTTATTTAGCTATTCCATTCGAGGACCGGCGGTGCATTTTACTCATCTTATTCGTAAGATCAACTGTTATGCACATCTGTCACTTTCGTGAATCCAAGAAGAAAGCTTCTGATCAGTAAAAAAATTATCACCAGGATCAATCATCCGGTAAGAATGGTTAGTATTCTTTTTATGTAAACTTTAGTGTCAAGAGCCTTCTGGGTACTGAATCTCTTTATTGTCAGTACCTTTCAAGCTAGCCCAAGATAGAAGGTATGTCAATTATTCAACTACCACGGTGACGATGGAGATGATAATTCCCTTTTTTTTTTGCAGAAGTTGCAAAACTAGCAAAGTTGCATACTGCAAAGCTAAAATTTTAAAAAGTTAAATATTATTTTATTCTTCTTTATTTTGCAAAAAAAAACAATGGGAGCGACGGTTACACGTTCTAGGACAGCAAGCTTTTTTTTTCCTAGTAGCTTCTGCTTGCCTTTCGCCTACCCTTTTGTCACGTACTACTGATCAGCAGGGCAGGGATAAGCAGGGACCAGCATATATACAAGTGTAGAGTGTCAGTAACTTGTAGAGAGGGCCAACAAAAAAAAAGTGCAATGAGTTGGATGTTTGTTTTTCGAAAAGAAAAATGCAATTATGAGTTAAGAAGAACAACGCACCTCGCTCTGCCATGAAGTCAAATACGTGTGCCGAAAAGGAAACGAGCACTAGCTTCTCCTGCAACGGACAAGGCAGAGATCTTTATCCCAAGGTCAGTCGGGCACGGCCAGCAGCAGAAAAAGTAGAGAGCGACGGAGGCCGGCCGCGAAGAACGAACGAGAGATCCCGGACGCGCCAGCAGGAGGCTCGACCGGTGACCTGTGCCGCTGTGCGAGATCGAGAGCCCGGGTGTCTTGGTCTTGGTTTCGCCAAACGAAGCCGTGCAAGCCACGCCAGGAGACGGAGATCACTTGCATGCCCCGGAGGCCGGCCGAGGCGTATCAGTTCGGTTCCTTGACGCTTAACTCTAGCTTGCTAGAAAAAGGAGCTGAAGCGCAGCAACAGGCGCTTTTGGACTTTGGTGCCTGCGAGCGAGTGAGAGTGACAAATCGTACGCCACCTTTTCGATCGATCTCTTCAGGAAACCACGTCGACCGGAAGACTGCAAATAAAACAAAATCGATTCTTGAGCAGACGGTCGTGGTAGAGCATGCATGCAGAAACCGAACGGAATTCTGCCGTTGGAGACTGTGGCACGGTTACACCGGTCGTACGTGTAGGTTGTTAGGACAGGAAAAATGTAGTGGAGCATATCCGAACGAGTCGTTGGCCTGGCAGCTCCCGATGCCCGGCCGGCCCGTGCCCGTCTCCTCGGCGCACGCAAAAGTCTCCACGAAATGTGCGATGCGATCGATCCCGCATATGCATGGGAACCCGAGCGGCACCGGCGGTGGAGCGAGGCAGGGCAGCGTAGTAGCGCTAGCGCGCGATCGCGGCAACCAACCGCGGCCGATCGAGACAGCAGTCGCAGTTCGGCGCGCGGCCCATGGCGAGCGGAGCGCAGGGAGGGAGATCCATCGCGCGCCACGGCTCCGTTGGGCAGCCGGCACGGCACGGCGCGCGGCCCGGTGTGTGCCGCGGGCACGCGCGCGGGCGGAGCACGATGCTCGGGTTCCCGGCCTCGTCGCGCGGCGGCACCGGCGCCTCGGCTCGCCTCGCATGCACGTCTAAGAAAGGAACATTCCTAGGCAGTCTCGCTCGCCGCGGCCCCGGCCTCGGGCTTCTCAAGCCGCAGGAATGTGTAGTGGGAGCCGGCTGGCTGGCTACTAGCAGATCCAGCTGATCATGGCCCACGCTATGGGACGGGGGAGAACGTTCTTTATCGGCCGCCTGCAACTTTTTTGGCGCGCGCGCGCTTCCTTTTGGACGAGCTCACCGGGGCGCCGGGTGGAACGGATCGACATCGGGAGGGGCGGTCGCCGCGCGCGCCGGCGGTGGCGTGGTCACCGGACTGATGGATGGATGTTCCTGCCTGCATGAGTGAGTCCTTACACTCCGGATCGGGATGGCTCGGATGGCGGGGATTTCCTCGTATATTATATATGCATGCCACGTCGTCATCCTTTTGCATGATCCGTCGACCGTCAGGGCTTGGCGACGTAGTGGAGTGATCTGCTCACTGCGTGATGCATGCATGCATCTGTGGAGTGTGGACGATGCAGATATAATCGGTGTGTTCTGGATGCATGAAGCCAGCTTCCATTAAGATAACAAGGTGGTCGAGCTGCTTGCATATCTTTTCTTTTGAAAAATGAGTACTACCTCCGTTCTAAATTACAATTTTTTTTAACTTTTCTAAATACATATATTTTACTATACATCTAAATACATTACAAAAGATTATTTATTTTAAGACGGAGGGAATAGATTTCAAGAACCTTAACTTCAACTGTTTTGACGCATGTCAAAAACCTCCAGGATGACAAACCCCTTTTTATTTAACTTTGACCATTTCTTTAAGCAATATTATTCAGGTTCGCAACTTTGACCACTTGATTTATCGTGGAAAATACTTTCATGATAGATTCATGGTAACCTGTTGTTACGATTTGCATACGAATAGTAGCAGTTGAAGGTGTACTAGTATGTTGGACATCGTGCCGACTGCCGAGATCCAATATGTTGCTTCCAGACATTTACGTAACCCAAAAAGAAGTTATACGCATGCAGAAATTAAGGTGTATGTTGATTTGCATACAAATAGTAGCTGTTGATGTCCGCATAGGTCGATCATCTCAACATGCTTTGATGCTACACGCATGTAGAAAGGTGTATGTTGACTTGCTTGAGGCATGAAAGGTCAGGCTTTGTGTCACCTGCCAAGAAACTTGTATGAACAACCACAACAAACCACGCATCCATCCAAGAGACTTGTATGAACAACCAACCATTGACGAGCGAGACAAACCACGCATGCGGTTACCGATTGCACGCCAAACCCTCACTTTTAGTCTAATTCAGAGAACGGTTTCATGATAGAATATGATTAGCTAGGCGCTAGCTAGGTAAGGCGTGCAAGTTCAGCTAGCTTGTCGTAGATCGTAACGATCATCCTTTTTGCGTGCGTGCATGCTGACGTTCATTTCTAATTTGGAAGACTATGAACTTGTATTTCTGCTAGAATTTGGTCCAGGATGAATTTGTAACTTTGAATTGTTAGGCCATAACTTTCCAAAATTTCGGGTTCATTTTGGATGTGGAAATTTGATGATTAATTAAGATTCAAACCTTAATCCTAAGGAAAAAAATTCCTGCACTCGAAATAGGGCATTAAAATTTCGAAAGTGCTTGTGTTCAGCTTCTACCACGGCCTTTGCATTGCATTATTTTGTGACAGTGACAGTGATCACATCGAATGGCTCGATAAGTCAATAAACTAATTAAAGATTACTAAAAACGATGATTGATCCGACCTAACTTTGCTACGCTTACGTATGGGCAGTATAGCCCTTCTAACTGGACTATACATAATATGCATTTGACGCTACATCATATTCATACAGCTTACTATATTGTCCATGCAAGACATCAGGCAAACATATAAACATTCAATAAGTACATACATGACAGCCAAGGGGAAAACTAAGTTCCAATTCTGTTCCAATCGAACTTTAGTCACCAGAATGAACTTGTTGGAAAGGAGTTGCAGATGTAGTTTTTAGCATGAAGTACAAATATTGAACAATATTTACCTCAAAACAAAAACTAGGACTTATCTAACTAAGAAAACAGATTTGTAATGATCGTATTATTAACTTGAGCATAACGTACATGCATGCGCTCTCTCTCTCTCTCTCTCTCTCTCTCTCTCTCTCTCTCTCTCTCTCTCTCTCTCTCTCTCGCGCGCGCGCGCGCTTGCGTATCTGATAAACTGTAAAGTAAGTGTTTTTGAACTTGATGGAGCAACTTAAACTAAACCAGACTCATCTTCACCTAGGCGTCACTGTAAAAGGACACTATACTGCCATTTTTAATTTCAGATTCTTCAATTCTATACTGCAATCTGGAAATACATGGATATGTACGAAAGAAGATAATTTAGTTGCTAGAACTTAGCAGATCTAGAGCCATTTTTTTTTTGGAAAAAAAGGAAATGGTCCAACCTATATATTCTTACATCAGAATCTCTTAGGGCGTACCCTGTTCATGAATGCTCCTTGTGTGTTACGTCAGGAAAAACATTTTTCATCTCCACTGAAATCACTATCACAGCAGTAAGTGGAAGTTCAGTCAACAGTGAGTGAGAGTAGCTACACCTACATTACCACCAAATTGGCAATTACACGTCGTCTTTCATACGCAAAACATAATATAACTAGTAAAATATAATCAAAAGGAAACGGACGACCAGGTCTGAAGTCATAATGCCCTTGACTCTTGCAAGAACTAGACCTGATAAGACATGTTAGAAAAGTTGGTGTTACGTTGGTTTCAAACCAGAGTTAACATTTCGCTGATGTGACCTATAAATAGCTCACACTCATACTGCAAGCCAGTAGCTGGCTAGCTCATCCATCACGATGATTCATGAAGGGAGAGGATACACCAACCTTGAATAAGGAAATGGATGTTTGGAACATGATTGAGTATGGCCATGGTCTTAGTTAGTTTCTCGTGCATGGGTCAAACGATACACGAGGACTCGAAAAATTGGATTAGATTATGTCATGAGTTTGCTCTCAAAGTCTTTGTGGGCCGGTTGTCAGTATTTATGCGTCTATCTTGATGATGCATTGTTCTGAGAATTTGTGCACTGACATACTCAAACTCATGAGTCTCATTACGACATAAGCCGCACACTATTGGTTTCATTGTTTGAATATATGCAACAATTTTGGAAGAGATAGCTAGGGCTGTTGGTCGGTGTCAGCTGACATCGATGATTTTCTATAAAATCAGTGAGAAAAATACTGTTCCACACTATTTATTTATGGAGCTTGACATCGGTTTCTAATGGAGCTGACACCGGTGGCTCCCACAGCTGCTCCGCCTATCCTTATATGAACCAAGACAGTGAACACAGATTTAACCTATTTTTTCCTTTTCTTAATTCTGGAGACTAGAAATTGAAGTGTGATAGTGCCAAGTCCGTTTGTTCTGCTTACGTATTAGATTACCAAAAATGTATGAACTCATCTAAATTCCCTATATACCACAAAAAAGCTACTTTGGCAAGCACAATAGCCCAAGTATTGTGTTTACGTACACAAAACTTCTGCTGATCCGAAGCCACTAAAGTACGTGGTTAAACTTACTGCTCATCTGTTCATACATTTATTAAACAAAACTCAAGCTGAACAACAATCAAATTGAACAGCGTGTCCACGAACACTAGTTAGGCGCGCGGCAGGTTCACGCACGCTTCACCTAGACACGATGAAGACAAAAGAATCGTACTTAGCTGATGAGCATATCATTTTTTCATAAGTCCATTCGAGGAGTATCTTCTAATGATTAGTTGGAAGCTCACAATCCATCTGGAATAAGATGAATTTCTCTTTGTTAATAGGAAAGTAGGTGTACGATTCCAAAGAAAAGAAAAGAAAAGAAGAGCTAGCTAGGCAAACATAAACAAACACACATCTCTGGAGTCGCATGGATTAACTGCAAATAAACAAGCTCAAATGCATGTCTCCTCTTGGCGAGTTCCTCGATATGACTAACCGCAGAAAGTGCTAATACGCACCAGCAATTAAATATTTTAAAAAATTATAAAGATGAAAAAAAAAGCCATTCTAGAGACCCAAGTTCACAGCGTGTTCACGAAAGCTGAGGCCGGAGACACGGCCGTGGTAAGACCACAAGATCAGGTTGGCATGGAAAGCCGCAAGTGGGCGTACGGCCACCGCCAGATCGAGCACGGCGGGCTACAGGCAACGGCCAGAGGCGCTGTCGCCGGACCTGCCCCCCGGCCCCTGGCGCGTAGCGCGGCGGCTCGCTCGATCGCTTTCCCCAGCCGTTTCCCGAGCGCCGCCGGTCGACAGCTCCGCGCCACGGCGCGGCGCAGGGGCGCGCCCAGGAGTCAGTGGCCGGCACGGATCGAGAGCGAGAGCGAGACGGCGCGCGTCCGTCCAGCGCCCTCGACGCTGCCAGCGTCCATGTGCTCCCCCCTGCGCCGCGCGCCCGCAGGCCGGGGGGCCGGGGCGCCGATGCCGCGTCCGTCCCGCTCCCGCATGTGATCTCCTCGTGGCCGCGCCGTGCCGTGGGAGAGCTGCGACGGCTAACACTAACAGTGGCCGCGATGGCGCCCGTGTCCGGCGATCCCGTGTGCCTCCGAGGACAGCGCGTCCCCGTCAGCAGTAGCCGGGACAGTTCTGGTGTCTCGCTCTCGTGCGACGACGCTAGGGCTGGGGGAGCTTGACCTCTCAGTTGTTGTCACTTGTCAGTGGATCATCAGCTCACTGTGCTCTCGATGCAATGGACGATAGATGGCTTGAACTGGGGGCGCAAGTCGCAACTATACGAAGACGACGGTCGACTTCTTGTTAGGTTAGACCGATATGTATCGTGTCACTGTCACCATTAGACGTACAGCAGCTTAATTTTGGATAATAATATGCGTGGCTAATAATTTGTAATGAGTTTGCAATCTTGGACGTATTCTTTTGTCGGACTGGGACGTTGCAAAACCAAATTGGCACGTGAAGTCCGCGTGAAACAAGTACAGGGCACCATGAGTAAGGCTCACCCCACAATCCCAGTGTCTCGTAGCTGCAGAGTCACGTCTTTCCAAGATCACTGTGAGCGTACTTTTCAGCACGTGCCATTTTCATGTGTCAAATCCGATATGCATGAACAAAATATCAAAGTCTGTTGCAAGTCTCTCGGAGGAACTCATAGAGTTATAGAAGTGCATGCATGTACAATGTATTACCTATACGAGTATTTGTGCATGTATGTGAGCGTCTGAGCTAATACCATGTTTTGTAAAAAAAATAAGTTTAATAATTTGATTTTTATTTAGAGACAAAAGGGAAAAAAGTTGAATATTGCACACCCTCATAATGAGAAAAGTACTTTGCAAAAGCTGTCCTTTTTGGAAGCTTCGTAGAAGCATTCCAGTTAATTTGCTTTCAGTTGGGATGTGGAAGCATTTCTGACGATTCTCTCTTTCATGGAAGAATACCATTGAAGCATCAATTGGCCGGTCCGTTATATTAATCAGTTAGTCCATGATCCGTATGCCCCTATTTTTGTAGATCATATATACCATGTCGTGCAAGTTTCCTCCCATGATCAAGTGAATCTTCCCTCTCCAGCAACCAACTGCCACCACCTCTGTGTCGGTTACGGATAAAAAGAGCACAAATCGTGTTGCCTGGAAGCTAAGGTGAGATTCTGCCATTCCAAACAAATTCGGTACACGCCTAATATGATCCGATATTAAAGTTCACATTCTTCTTGCTTTGCCGCAGGATCATTCAAAAAGAGAGAGAGAAAAGACCACACTAGAGAGAGGTCCTTCACTTTACATGAGTTTCATGAGCCGAGATGCATTTTCTTATCAGCATTTATCTGGTAGGCTGATTCTGCTAGCTAGAGAATAGATGCACATTTGCTAGCTAGTTAGTTACACATGAGTATGGCCATGCATGCAGGCATGACTCTGCATGATTCCTAGATCACATATAATACTCTCTCCGTGTTGAAAGAACGCAAAGCATTACCAAAGAATCCAATTCCTTCGCATGTACTAGTGTTTATCTATCCATAAAAAAAAATTCTGGTTGTGAATCACAATGAATCAGTGTAGTTAGAACGTCACCATCTAAGTTACTCTTGTCGTCTGCTGTGGATAATAATGTAGAGTTTTTTCTTCCTTGTAATCCATATTACTTTGGGCATTAATTTCTAGAAATATTAAATGAAATGTCATGATAAATCTGCATCCAACATACTGTTTTATCTCTCATGATAAATAGTATATAATATGTTTTAGACATTCGTAGCTTTAGTTGGTATATATTCTTTTTGTAAGAACTTCTTATTTGGCTTCTCAAATTTATCCTTTTTATTGATTTCTTCATTAGTCACAGTCTGAATTAAAAAAAAAAGTTGGCAAGGTGATCATAGAGAACTTGGTTGTTACAGACCGTGAAGTCAAAACTCTTATGTAAACAGCGTATCAGGACCTGCAAATTGACTTGGTGGTGGCTCACTTGTGGCACAAAAACAAAATGTAGAAATGATGTCTTTGTCACAAAAGTCTTATCACCCAATAAGAAGAAAAGGATTAATCTCCGACCGGTTGAAATGGACACAACGGATTCGTTGCTTGACATGGAACCAGTCCAAAGCTGGGGGCCTCCGGTCCGGTTCCGCCAATAATTTCTTTGGTCATACTCACTTTACTTCCAAGAAAGGGCGTACGCTTTCGGTTATCTCTGCAATCATCGCATGAGTTCATGATTACAGTTTACAAGAAAGGATTACAGCTTAAGCTGAATTCTGATCCCTTTCCCACTTGCAGCTGTGCTACTGTACACAAACGCTATCTGACTAGATCGAACTTCCGATTCCATGATGGTACGCACATCACATTCCATTCCTCACAAAACCACATCTAACTTTTTTTCATTATGTTGATCATTTAGGTGTTCCCCACTCACTCATACATTCGTAGCCGGGGACACATTCTGGTTCTCCTGTACACACACTCTGTTATTAGCTATTTTTCCTGAAATGAACTGCTTGAAGAACAAGAAGTAAAATCTAGAGAGCCCAAATACAAAAGTCTGAAAGGCCTCTGAGAAAAAAAAACAAAAAGAGAATTTTCTTACAAAAAATTGTTCATGATTTATGTTAACGTATTTTGTTACCATAGAACAAAACTCCCTCGCTAGCTATATTGACGACGACGACGCAACATATTGTAAAACAAAATGTTTCTTTTCATCCAGTGCATGTATTAGAAGTTGGGCTTGGTTGACATCTTCCACTTCCACCGTGTATAGTTGAGGGCAATGGTCATGCATGTGTGACACAAGTACAGATAGATTTTGCGTGTTTGACTGGACCAAAGCATATCAGCGTTGAAACACACACGGTCCTGACTGCTCCAAAGCTTAACGAACTACGTAGTCGTTAGTCTAAGACGCCACGTCCTTTAGACTAAACCATAGTCTAATAATTCTCACGCAGACCGGCGTTGATCATGAAGGAGTCTTTCGTTCTAGGCTTTTTCTTTAAAGGGAGATGCTGACGGCAGCGGCGGATCGAGAAGCTTAATTTGTAGTCTAGTCGTTGGTGTTTCTAATCTATTGTGTGGGTCTAAATTGCGTGATACGAACTAATAAGATGTTTTTAATACATAGGATAGGAGTTTGTATGTATCTAGCTTGTCATTAACACCATGTTTAATAACTGCATAACCTTTTAATATCTTGTCAAACACTTTGTGGTGCGAACTTAGATGTTTTTAGTTAATACATAAAGAAAGGCTGCACCAGCCCTGATCGTCTCATCTGAATCGATCCAAGCAGCTGCTGCTTGGAGAAGGGTGGGTTCAGGCATGCACTTTCAGACCATGGCATTGCCCTTTTGACGCGACCTTGCCTACCTACCTGCACTACAAGAACAAAAACATGCTCTCCGGCCGGTCAGAGGGATGCATCTGAAACCGATCGAATCGCAGGCCTTTTTGTTCGCATTTGCCCGTTGGGTCGGCGACACGGCCCCGGACGCCGATCGATCACGCGGTGTTGGTTCAGCGGATGAGGGAAAGGTTGGTTCAGAGGTTGCCTTGGCTTTGTGCTAGCGCCGAGTGGAAGAAAGAACTCAGAAGAAGCCGGCTGGCCGGCGGATGGAGGGGAGGCGTCAGAGGGAAGTGGTTACGGGCCGGGCTGCTCTGTTGTTTAATCCGCATGGGATTGGATTGGAGTCGTGCTGCGCTGCGTCCGCGACAGCAAGACGCCAAACTAAAGTGGTCACCTGATCGACCTGGGGGAGTTAGTTGAAGCTTCGCGTGTCAGGGGCCGGTCTCCTCCTGGTCTGTGGCGTCAGAGATGAGCGCAGGATCCTCTCTTGTTTCGTGAACTTGAGCACGAGCTTTTCTCGGCAGGTTTGAATCGGATGAGACGAGTGGCCGGCCGTGGTCGTGCCGGGAAAACGTAGCCTCGTGTTCCCATGGTTACGAACTCGTACGAAGCACGAAACGTACCAGTCCCATCCTATCCTTCCTACCTCAGTTTACCTGCAGGTTTAAACCCGTAGATTGTGTTTGAAAAAACAAAAAAAGATGCTGTGTTTGTTGCAACCAGAATGAAGGCACGGATAGGGCACTGGCATAACGCGAGCGGCGAGGCGACTGATGCAATCATGGACCAAACTGATGGAGTGGCGGCGTCAGGAGGGTACCGGGGGTACAGGGATTGATTTTCCTGTCCAAAATTTGTTTGCTCCATGACGGACCGCATGGAGCAGCCGGCGGGCCCACGCGTAGCCCACGGACCGGACACGGCCGGTAATCCGACCCAGGCGCCCGCCCGCCATCCCGCGCGGTCGCCGCCCCTGTCGGCTCGGCGCCATTCCGCCGTGCGCGACCCAGACCTGGCCCATGGCCCGCGGTCCGCGTCACCGGCCATCACGGCCCAGGTAATGTGAGGCCGGAGCCCCGACGAAATAAGAACGAAAACTGACGGCGAATTCGGCGCATGCTGCGGCACGTGCGCTACGACCCTCTTGATTGATAGCAGGGCATGCAGCGCGCGGCGGCGTGTGGGAATGGCGCGGCGCTGCCAGCAGAGGCGTGGCGTGCGGCGGTGCGGCCGGCCGGTACGCGTGCAGGCGGGCATGTAGCCGACACGGCGGCGCGCGCGGGGATGCCTGCCTGTGCAGGCGCCATGCGCGCCGTGCAGGGCCCCGGCCCACCGCGAGAAGTGGCCTGGACGCTGGAAACCCCCAGGCGCCGCCGCGCTGGCCGGCCGGCCGGCTGGCGGCTATCTGCCTGCTGCACGCGCCGCGCGGTGGGACGATGGCCCCAACGGTTTGTGCGGCGCGCCCGTACGTCCGGCCGAAATGAATCGATCGGCCCGTGATGGGCGGCGGCACGGCCGGAACCGGGGACGAGACGCGCGACGCGCGACGCGAGAGCGACGAGCCTTCTGATTTGACGCGAAACGACGGCGCGCGGACGGACCGGGTACTACGGCTCGTTCGCGGCGCGGCGCGTCCTCACCGCACGGCTGGCGGGTGCGCATGGCGCGTAGCGCGAGCTCCATGGACGGCGACGGTCGAGGCCCGTGGGTACCACGTACCACGCACCAGCTGCTCGATCGGGTGGGGATGATGTCGATGCGCAGCATGGACACGACAAGCTACCGGTCCACTCCGTGGTGTCGGGAGACGGCCGGGTCTGTACCACCACGCTCTCGCATCCCCGTCCATGTCCCGTCATTGCGTCCGCGGCTTAACTCTTTGAATGGTGTGTGGGCAGGTGCGCATCTTGCATGTCTCGTGTGGGCCGGTGCACGGTGCAAGCAAGCTAACTAGCTAAGAAACCCACGTCGCGAGTTTCGCCCAAGGACTTCCCATATTGTCACGGCATCTCCGATCCACAAATTACCCGAACTATTAATTATCTTGATGACACTAATTAGCTGAATGATAGACAAGGTCAAAGATGCTTCAAGGCTACTTCCTCCGAGAGCTCTTAGTTTACCACGATAATTAAAATTGTTCCTAAGATTAAGTAGCGGATGAAGAAATAGAAAAGGTAAGCATACAGCTAAGAGTTAAGGAACATTAAATGATTTCATTTAATATTTTATCCAAAAATCTTACAATACCTTATATTAAAGTACAAATTTTGAACCTTTAAGTACTTACCTGGTCTAAGAACTGAATATGGGTACAAAACTTGCAACAACAGTGCCACGGTGGAACAAGAACGGAAAAAGGAGCCCCGATCAAAAAAAAATAAAAGAACGATGAAAAAATAGCCACATGGGCCTAATGGGCTAACCGATCTGTTCCGTTCCGCCTCTCCCCTCTCTCTCTCTCTCTCGACTCCGATGGGCCTTGAGCGACGATAGATAGAGAAATCAAGAATACGCTCAAGCTAGGCTGGTTTATTTTACAATGGGCTACAAAATTTCTCCGAATTTTATTTACCCTCATGGGCTTTTTAGTTTTGATGGTTCCGGCCGAGTTACGTATCTGGGCTTAGATCCGTACATGGGCCTCGTTACAGACCGGCCCAACCTCAAAAACAACAAACGTGCTTCCCATTTCTTTTCCATCCTATATCTCCATGATTTTGAAGTGTTTTTATTTTGGCTTCCGTCGCCACATGTGGCCACGTGAGAATTCGAGTGAATACCTCAATCTTTTGATGCGTATCAAAGTATCATTTTACTTTTCGCGGTACCAAAGTATCACTAACAAATTTGATTTTCTTTCTTTGACGAGCCTAGGTATATCCCACGGAACCGAGCAATTGTTAGGAGCGCTAAATGTAACCGATAGTATTTTTTTTCTCGAAACATAGTACAGATACATATTTCTATGCAATACTTGCATCCTACTCTTCTCAATATTTTGAAAAACTGGACTGATAGATCTCAAGATGGACCGAACTGTGTCGCGATCAGCAAAAACACTTATTCCGTTGTGAAAATAATAGTTGACCCAAAATAAAAGTATTTGTTATTATGTATAAGTTGAAAAAAAAAACCGGCTGAGTAGATTCCATCTCAACAACATAACTAACTGAGGTCTTAAGTGGGAGTTGGAAGTCATAGCTCCTGACAACCCTCCCCCCGTTTTTTTTTTAAGAAAAAGGCTTTATGGAACATTCTTCCCTCAAGAAGGCGAGACAGGACCATATGGAAGTATGGGCACAAGAAGGTAGCCATGTATAATTTGAGAACCCTCCCAGGTCCGAACAAATTTTTTTTTTTATGGTCCAACGAGCAGCCAGCTAACACAGGCTGCCGGCAAGTAACCGCCATAACAACAGCAAGAAGAACGACCCCGGCCGTCGATCCGGCTCGCCCTCTAGCCGCGCTTGGCGCGCACGCTGACGACGGCGACGTCGTCGAGCACGGGCCCGCAGAGCGAGCTGAGGTCGTCGCTCCTGGTGCTGTAGAAGGAGCTGAAGAAGACGAGGCGCGTGCGCGCGGAGGCGGCGCGGAACGGCAGCACGGCGCGCTTCACGCCGCCCTTCCCCGCCGACTCGTACGCCACCTTGGTGGACTCCCGCCCCGCGTAGGCCTCCACCATGAGCGACCCGCGGCAGGCGTTGCTGGCGTCCCCCACCGTGAAGGACAGCGCGTACCGCCGCCCCGGCACGGTGCGGATCACCTGCGCCACCGCGCTCTCCCTCCCCGCCAGCAGCTCCACGGCGCGCCGCCCCCGCGGCACCGCGAAGCTGCTGCCGTCGATGTACTTGACGGCCTTGAGCGACTCCACCATCCACCCGGGCAGCGGCGAGTGGTCGTCCACCACGCGCGACGGGATCAGCACGCCCCACTTGGTCCCCGGGATGATGTACGGGCCCTCCTCGAAGTCGCCGTTCTTCACCAGGTTCTCTGCGCACAACATTCAGATTTCGGAGTCATCGATCGTGTTGTTGTTAGGTGAGTCCCCAACGCCGACGACATTGGCACGGTGGCGGCTTACTGTTTGTGCGGCGAGGCGGGTTGAGCGTCTTGATGGCCACGGAGTCGATGAGCGGGCCGCAGGCGGGGTCCTCGGTGACGCCGGGGTTGTGGATGACGACCTCGACCTCGTCGGCGTCGGCGACCCAGGCCCAGGCGTACGAGTCCCACCCGTTGCTGCTGTACATGGTCTGCATCGCTAGCAGGCCCGACTGCCCGGACGCCGACACGTTCAGCTGCTCCGCCTGCGCGCACGTCCGCGCCGCGCTGAACGTCAGCGAGTAGCGCGCGCCGCGGGCGGCGCCCCGTAGCCGCTGCCGGATCGACGCCTCGTTCCCGAGCCGCACGGCGTAGGCGCCCTCCGGCACCACCAGCAGCATGTCCCCCTGCTTCTTCCCCGACGGGATGTACTCCACGAACCCCGACGTCTGCCACGACGGGATCGCCGACGAGCCCAGCACCCGCGTCCCCCGCAGCTGCGACGGCACCGGCCCACGCTCGAAGTTGCCGTTCGGGAGCAGCCCTGCGTTCATCAAAAATCAATCAGAGATGACGCCAAGAAACCTCACCTGGTCGCGAACATCAAAGATAAGTGTAAATTCAAGCAAGTCCGGGAATGCGAGTTACCGTCTGTAATTCCGAGCGCCAGTCTGCACACTGTGCAGAGCAGCAGAAGCATCGCCGGCCCAGCCATGGCTAACCTTCCCATCCTGCTCCGCTTTGCAAGGAACCAAAGATACCTCTCGATCTAAGAGACGAACAGGCCCGCTGCCCTTTTGGATCGTGTCGTTCTGGTGGATCGATGTGGCGGCCTGCAGCAGAGCGAGGAGGGCGCGGTGCTTAAATGGAGTGGAACCCTGCCTCCCGGACTGCACCTCGATTTGGGACCAATCTACTGTTCTGCCACTGGGGCGTTACCACTGGCCAGGTTCAGTTATGTCAGAGCCTGCAACGTGCGATCTCCGTGATCTGGCAGGGTCAAGAACATGAGTCCATGCTCATGATCAAACAGTAACGTTTCTTGTTTTTAAAAACAAAATCGATCAATTTGCAGGGGGTTTTAACCAGTTTACAGCTTACAACATGGAGCGAGCATTCATCCACCTTATTCTGATTTCAAGAAAAAAAGAACTGATCAGTTTCCTGAAGTTTGAGCAGCGAGTCAAAGAAAAAAAAGTTTGAGCAGCGAGTCAGTGACAAACCGTCAGAAAAATCGGCATGTCGGTACGCTCTTCTTGGGTCTGGTTTCGTCATGTTACGAATGCTAACGGGAGTACGCGGCACTTTCTGACATTATAGGAGATGCCAAGCTTTGGATAGGTAGATCTGAAGCGCATCTGCACCATAATGGAGCAGGCGTGAAATGAGATCCAATGAGAGGATGAGCTGCCGGAATGCTGGAACTGAATTAAAGCTTGGCTCATCGGTACGCCTTTCTGGCCTATTTTTGGACGCATCCTCATATATGATGAGATCTCGCTGCGTACAGGCACTGAAGAGAGGATTCTTCTAATCAGATTTTCTTTGGCATACCAAGCCTGAAGTGGTGGAGATCATAAGCATCTGTGGAAAACGTCTATGGTTAGCCTACTACTCTGCTTGTTCAATCGCTGAACCTGAGGAAGATGGCAGTTTTGCCCTCGTTTTATGCAGCAGAAGAATTTTTTTTCTTTCCTTTTGGCACGTCGTCAGCAAAAGCTTTGCCCTCTGGTCAGTCATGAGTGCTCCACGTGATGATCGAAAGAGGCAAAGACCTCTGTTCCTTGTATCCACCGACTGTCTGATTTAACTGAAATTTACATACAGTACTCACAGATCACTCCTGCGATGCTCTCAACATGCATCAGTCCTGTAGTCTTTCCTTTATCCTTTTCAGCTCTGCCCACTTCATCTCGCTTAACCTCTGCAAACTTTCCACTGATCGCGTCCAGGTGGCTTCGATTAGAAGACTAACAAGCTGTCTGTCAGAGTAGTACTCTTTCTCCATCTGTAAAACACCAAACATTCAGAGCACTGTAGAGACTCCACTGCAATTATTCGGGGGATATGATATGAATCGTCCTCTTATCTTCACGGCATTACTGCCAATGAGTGACTCGTCCTGTTCTGATGAATTCAGCAAATTCTTCTTCTTCTTCTTCTCTGATCCCTCTCCCAACAGGTCGGCATCGACGCATGCAGGGCCCCCGGGTATGGGATGGGTTCCTGCATGTGAGCGCATCTGGGGTTGTCATGTGCCCGGAGGTGATCGGAGGGGCAGATGCTGGGCAGTCGCATGTGCACTTGCATGTGGCGTTTATGTTAAAACTTTTGTGCTCATGTGGGCATGTGTCTCGCCACTTCTCCAGCGTTGCTTGCTCTCCGTATACACACGCCCAGTTTCAGTATCCACGAGTTGATCGAATCGGATGTGCGTGCTGTTCAGTTTTACCGGACTGGTTGCACCGACAGGGCTGCGACTTTGCAGTAATTCTGCTATTTTGTGACCAGTTGGAGCTGCTATTGGTCAAAAAATTTATGGAAATGGAGTGGATGCCCACAGCAGAGATCAATGTTTGAGCTTGATTTCAGTATGTCGAGTTGTGATTACTTTGTAAAGGAGAACTACCTAGAAATTTAAGGTCGCCAAAGTTTAAAGATTTTGATATGTTGCAGAAATTCTTTATCTCTCCTCGCAAGTTCAACTTTACAATGAGATAAAGATCTTCAGGTTTTCATTCCTGATTTGTTTGTTTCTGTTCTGCAAGTTCACACCCTTGAAAGCAGAGGAGTAAAGCCGGTCTGCAGATGGTAGGACGCACTAAATACAAAGCGGGTACGTGTTTGTACAGTGCAGGTGCATGATAGCCTGCCCTGGAACTGAGAATGTAATAGGAGTACAAGATGAATCCTGGACATAATGGATCATACACAGAATATTCAATTCGTGAATGGTCGCCCATGCTGCCATGCATTAGATGTTGTTGTCCTGCAGGATCCGAATGTCTGTGCTGTCCCCGCTCTCTCTTCGGTGCTTGAAGGGCTTGCCTGTTTTGTTATGGTCATGGGAGGTGTGTGGATGCATTGCGTTCTGCCCAATCATTGGGTCCCTTCCACTCTCAATCTGCTGCATGTAGTCCTGACTGCACTCCTATTTTCTCTCCCAAAAATAAACGCTAGTGCTTGTGACCTTGTTCATTCCGAATTTTACTTCTTACAGTTGCTTCCCATAGCTATCCTGTCAGTGAAAGGTGTGCTCAGGCAAATTTCTGAACACAACCGGATATGAGCAGCTTCTCTGGACAATTTTTAAATTTCAGAGTCTGTTGAAACTATGTGTCGGTGATTCACAGTTTTCGTGAATCTGCATCTTAATTTGTTGACTCACATAGTCACATGCATGTTTAGTTTGTTAGAAATTTAGGCAATTTCAGTAGCAATTTAATCTAGAAAAACATAATCAACAGGTCTGTGACATCAGATATGTGCACGTGTAATCTAAGCATGATAAACATATATCATGAATTTGATCTAGTACATATGAGAAACTTACCCAGCGGCAGAGCCGGATGCACTAGTCGATATAGTGTCTGTTGGTGTAGTCGTCCCGCTGGATGCACTGCAGAAAGTAAGCAATGCCAATCACTAGAAACGCCGCGAAGAAAAAGATCACCGCACCACCAGGAAAGAGAGGACGAAGCGAGTAGTCGTACCGCTTGCAAGTACTCCCAAAAACGTGATTGCCAGTCTTCACCCGAGCAGGTGAACTCACGGACAACAGCATTTGGGAGGCCTGCTCTTCCGGTACTCGTGCGCGTAATAACCGGAACGGAGAAGCGTTGGATGCAGCAGAAGTGTGGAGACCAGTGCGCGTTAGAAAGAAAACCGCAAGCGAGCCTTGCTTTTTTATCTCGCAGCTCAGGAAGCTGAATGGGGGAGAGACGCTACGGAAAGGCCAGCAGCCTGGAGCGGAGTCGTCGCGACGCTACGGAGTAAAAACTCCCGTAACCTTCCTCATTAACTTTCCTCATTAGGGTCCAGAAACTCCCGTGCGTTAATTAGCTTGAGTGGCAAAACCAATTCCATGCCCCCTTGGGCTGGCATCATCACGGCGCGTCTAACGTTCTCAACGCGCGATCTTTAATACGGGCCTTAGAATTCATTCGATTTAATTGAACAAAATATGGGCTAAGCCCACATTAAATCTAACATAGTCTTGGGCACAGGGCGATGCCGCAAAAAATGATGAATACAAGTTCCAACTCACGGTGAATATGAGTGTTGAAGCTTCATGGTTTACAACCTGCCTTTTGCTAGTGACGTTACTTCCTATGGTTAGGCAATAAATACTTTCTTTGAGGAAGTATCAGATAGTACTTTGAAATATATTTTTGCTATTGGCATTACTTGCATACTGATCGATTTGGTTGGACACATTTGCTAGAGTTTAACTTGGTCTGCACTGCAGTTCTACGTTATTGACAACGGATCTTTTTGTTGCAGGTCTCCTCCAGTTCTGCCAAGAGCATGTCTGCTTCATGCCGTTGCTTTTTACAAGTCCTCACTCATCCAGCTATGATGTAAATGGAGCACTTCAGAATGGTGCTCAGCGATGATGTAATAGGAATGGGATTATACTTCTTGTGTTGAATTATCAACATAATGCTTCATAGGCAAGTTAGAGTTGTAGCAGTGGTTGTAGGACACAGATATTGGCATGTAATGCTTTAGAAGTGCATGCTACTAGGCCACTTCAAATTTCAACGCTAACATCTGATGTTTTCCTCTGAGATAAAGTTAACTCGAGTGCCTTCGGATTTATCTTTTTATTTTATTTTTCTGATTTTTTTAATGCTGATTTGATTGAATTTACAGCAGCATGGGACAATCCACCAATCCAAGTTTAGCCAAATAATAATTAACATATGAGGAATTGAACTCCGCATGGACAGCCAAATAATAATTAGCATATGAGGGATTGGATCCCCGCATGGACGTGGATTGGGTGGGAGGAGGGGATCCACCCAATCTCTCCTCGGATTGTTTCTCCCGTGGATTCAACCCTCAACTTGCCAAACAAACCACTGGCACAGCAAAGGTGCAAATACTAAATTCAGCTACGCGCAGGGGGGCAGACGGAAATATGGAATGGATCAGGCACATGACATCTATGCATATTTGCAAAAAACATGGGCACCATTTGGCACCATCAGAAGACAACACAACATGGAGAATCAGAGACCAAGTACGCAGTGTTCATTACGAGTGGGTCATCAAACTGCAAACCGAGTAGGCATTTTAACGTGGTACATCGCGAGCGAGCAATGCATTATCCCGTATCTAGCTGATCTAATAAATTTGAACTTGGCAACAACATACTACATCTGTTATCAGAAAACTTTAAATATTGGCATGCACGGCATATAAACTTAAAAAGCACAGGGCGAAGGTCCGGAGCATGCGGTTACACCATTCCACTGCTTTGGCAAGGCGTAAAAAAGCTCTGGATATGACGGCAGGAGCTTTGGTGAGGCCATGAAAGGTCGGAGACATCTTGGCATGGATCCTCACTTCCAGAGCTTGCGCAGGGACATGTTCTTCTCCGTGTCTTTCTTCATCACCTTGGCCACCGCCATCTCGAAGTCCTCCTGGGTAACGTGTACCCTTCTCTCGCGAAGGGCAAACATTCCAGCTTCTGTGCAGACAGCCTGAACAAAAAGAAATGAGATTTGAGTCACTTTGCATCAGCAGAAGGTGCACAAAACAAATAGCAGCATTGAACAACTGAAACACACGGCAATTGACTGATGCATATAAGATCACATAGGCTTTGTGGTCATAAGCATGTTTGCCATCCCAGTTAGAAACTGAAGGTATCTTAAAAAGTTCTAGTACAAACACCAGTTGTTATGATCAAGTATATGGATTTGGTTGGCTTATAACAAGAATATCTAAGGTTACCCTAAACTGAACAATCTGATTCAATTTTTTATGGACCTTTTGATTATTGTAGTGCATACATTTCAATGATCCAACACTGTAGTTCAAAAGGCTCAAATAAAACCACATAGCTAACAAACTCCTTTAGATTCTTGAACTCATACCGATGGTGAATTGGTGATTAAGTACACTAAACAAATGTAGTGGAACTTTGATGTGAATCATATACTGAGGCCCCAGATGCATCAGCTAGAGATTGCGAGCATGCTTTCTGAACTCTCAAAAGTCTATAATCATGAGCATGCTTGCATGATGATTCAGTGCAAACGATGCCTAAACATAATTCTCTGCTTAAATTGATGGACAGGCAAAGTAACGAAACAAAAATTATAATAAGAGGTAGCACATAGTTCATGAGATGCAAGTCTAGATTTATACCAACCTTCAGCTCAGCTCCTGAGGCTCCATTCATCTTTTCCGCGATCTTTTTCAGATCAATACCACGCATCAAGTTCATTTTTCTTGAATGAATCTTCAAGATATCGAAACGTGACTGCAAGGGCAAAGGATTTAGCACCCTGGTCAGCACAAGTAATCATGCAAAATCAACAGGCATTACAGGCAGATCAGTAGAACATACATCCTCATTGGGATTTGGGAATTCAATCTTCCTGTCTATGCGTCCAGGCCTCAGAAGGGCTTGATCCAAGATGTCGATTCTGTTCGTTGCCATCAGAACCTGCAACAAATATTTAAAACATCACAAAGATGTTCCTTCCCCTATTATATTTATAAATAAGTAAACTCAGCACACAGGAACCAAAAGTGAAGCATACCTTAATTTTGTTTGATGCTTCAAAACCATCAAGCTGGTTCAGAAGCTCAAGCATGGTACGCTGCACTTCACTATCACCGTTGCCAGTTCCAGACTCCATTCTAGCAGATCCGATAGAGTCTATTTCGTCCATAAATATAATGGATGGTGCGTGTTCCCTGCAGTAAGTTAACCACATAATTAAGGTCTCACTGAGAGATATGAACAGAAAATGTATATGGAAAACTATGCATCCAACTCACAGAAAACTAATGCTTCAGCTATAACAGAAAAAAATGTTAATAAAAAGTCAGCCTACCTGGCCATAACGAAGAGTTCACGAACCATACGGGAGCCCTCACCAATATACTTCTGAACCAGCTCAGAACCAGAAACCCTGATGAAGGTGCAATCAGTGTGATGAGCAACTGCACGTGCCAGCAATGTCTTTCCAGTGCCTGGAGGTCCATAAAGGAGGACACCCTGGAAAATAAGTAAGATTAGTCTCTCTTCCTTTCCATGCAGAGTTCAAATCAGTTAACATGGTCTTCAGGGGAGAAAACGAACCTTTGGCTGGGCAATTCCGAGGCTCTCAAACAGCTCAGGATGTTTGATTGGAAGCTCGATGACCTGAAAGTTGACTTCACAAATAAGAATGTGCATATTTTGATTCATTAATAGCACACTGAACTTCAAAACAAACCTCTTTGATCTCTTTAATTTGCTGGTCAAGGCCTCCAATCATATCATAAGTAGAATCAGGAACCTTCTCAACCTTCATGAGATTGACCAATGGATCAACTTTGCTTGGCAGGATCAGATGGAGCATATAGCTGTCATTTCGAAGAGCAACTCTTGTTGAAGGTGTGATCTTCGTAATATCAATGCTCTTATCAATATCCACAACATATTTGCCTTCTGGATGCACCTGTGTGATTGCATTTAGAAAGTTAATATCACTTCAATAACCATGAAGTTCGAACTCCTGTTTAGAGCTTTCAGACCAGGAGTCTGATAACAAGATGAAAACTAGAAACAACTAGATAACTAGAACACCCAATCTGCCACAGCTATAAACATAATTGACAGCTCATCTGAGCTTTGCCATATAATTGAAACAACAACAAAAAAAAACATATACAGCATACCAGGAGTTGCAAAACATTTCTATTATGCAGAGTTGGCTACAAGTAAATACAGAATTTTCAGTTGCTACTCAATTACAATGTAATCTGGAAACCATAAAAAAAATTGTTTAGCCGGACTAGACTGTTATGCTGTATATAGCATTTCAGGATTATCGAGAGTGTACATAGAAACTATATAGCAGCAACAATGTGATAGGTTTACACAGCCAAGATAGAAAAAATTGACGATTGATGCAAGCTTTACATTGGCCAAATAATTCTTTTACTTGTAAATTCTTGTTTACATGTTTCAAATATGTGATAGGAATAAATTCACGTTAGTTAAGTGATGAACGTTTGTTCTTTGTAAGCATAGCTTTGGACAGGCGTGCAATATGAAAGTCACAACTTCCACAGGTAAACTGATCTTAAGAATGTAGACCTGGTTACTGCTCATTTATAGGTGCTACATAATAAAGAAGGCAGCAGAGACCACTCTTCTACACTATTTAGAAGCTATGCTTCAGCTATTCCGAATAAAGTGGTAAACCCAACCTAGAGAGACCTTATGAGATCTAATTCTTAGAACTTTGTTTGATCCCACAGCAAGAACAATTCTAAGCAGAGAACAATATGGATACAAGGTGCTGGACTACTGGTAGTTAAACAGGAAAAAATTACCTTCACTAGAACCTTTGATTTGCCCATGACCTTCACCACCTCACCAACATATGATCCAGGCTCTTGAAGCAACTGCAGCTCTTCCCTGAGCATTCTAACTGCAAAATTGAAATTGCCAGGCCAAATTTAGAGAATGAAGAATAGAGTTAACACATCCTAATTAGATGCATCACAGTACAACCGTGCAAGCCAGTATTCCTATACTTGCTGCTATCCTTGAATTATTTTCACACTGCAAGCGTTCAACTAGAGGTGAATTCAGTATATATTACCATGTTCATACATTACACGACCACAACATCACAACCTTATCATGTCAAATAATGGCAGGCATTGAATGATAATGGATAATCTTAGGAGAAAAAAAACTGGTGTGACATAATCTCCTAACAACCCCAGAAGTAAATGTGATAGAACAACACTGAGAGACAACACAGACAAATAATAGCAATGAACAATTTACTATCAAATTTGATATCCAAACACAGCTTAATCACAGTTACCACTACCACCAACATGATATCCACAATTGGAACTCATCGCTACTAGTCAGCCTGGTGCATAAGAAGTTGAACATCTAAGCACATCTATTTGGAGCTAAGCTGCAGTCCATCTAACACACTAATTAGTAATCAACAGGCCACCTTTCGCAGATCGGATAATTTGGCAAAAGCATTTCAGCTCGACGAACCTTAGTAACTAGAAGTCTAAAACTCACGCCTTTTGCTAGGACTCATAGACAGCTAGGGTTTCCACTGACGCGATCGGGTATCAGCCCCACCAGACTGCGCACCTGGGAGGCACATCGACCCTAGGGTTAGGGGGCGAGCGGGATCGAGCAGAAAGGTCACCTCGGGAGTTGAGGTCGTTGCGCTGGGCCTCGAGGCGGTTGAGGTTGTGGGTCTTCTGCCGGATCTGGAGCTGCAGGTCGTGGATGTGCTGCAGGTAGTACTGGCGGAGGCCCTCGCCTCCGCCGCCGCTCCTCCCCTTCGCCGCCGCCGCGGCCTCGTCGCCGGACGCCGCCGGCGTGGGCTTCGAGATATCCATCGCCACCGTCGCCATCGCCGGCTCGGGGGTGGGTCGGTGCGGGATTGGGGTTCTTCTTGCGTTCGAAGAAAGGTTTCGGCCCGGATGCAGAAGTGGTGGGTTTGCTTGTTGGGTTGGGTCTGCCCGTCTGGTCCGGTCGGCGCTTGGGTTTATAGAGGTGGTCGGGCCCCTGCGCGGAGAGAGAGTTGGCCACGCCGTCTCGGACTCGAAGTCGGAACTCGCCAAGAGAGCACCCCGACTCGTCTTTGGAACTGTTTCTCTTGAAATTTGACTGACACGTGTATTACCTTGTGAAAAAGTAGGATCGAAAATCATAAATTTGTCAAACTGAACGAGAATTTGGTGTAATAGTTAGGGCATACTTAAAAGATAAACGGAAATAAAATGGTAATTTTAAATATATATGTATATATGCCTTTAGATTTTTCATTGAAGGACTACAGTATTTCTCCTTTCTTTGCATTGTTTTGCATGTGCCTCAATCTATATCTTCCTATTAATAGATCCATCATCATGCTTACCGGCATGTCAGGACAAAGTACTATTTAAAACTATCTAATTGATCGCTTTTTGCCTCCTACAAACTATGTTCATGTACATTTTACATTGTCTTTTCGTCATAAGCGAAGACTTGAATCTTAATTCGGATTAGCAGCCAAACAAATTCATCATTGTGTGTCCTATATGGAAAGGAAAATATCTTCAGTATATAACATGTAAAATATTGAACTGCTAGAGAATGTTAAATCCTAAAATTTGTTAGCTCTTTTATCTTTATAATATAGATTATTGTGATATTGCATGTTCTTAGTTTTCATTATTAAAGTGTTACCATATTAATTGTTGAGACCATAAACCCTAAGAGCATTATTCAAATTTTAGTAGTATAGTAGTAACATGATCGTGCTATGGGAGGCGACATGTTCGTCGACAGCGAGATGTTTATAATAATTTCGTTAATTTTAAGGATGTGCCGGCTCAGTCTTGAAGGTGCTCATAAGAATTGTATAGCGGAGCAATCAATCTTCAAGCAACAAACTTGCTATCTATTATGCAGATGTATGACTAAAAAACCACTTACCCACTCTTACTGCTGTTGAGGAGGGTTCCTTCTTTTTTTGCCTCGGAAATGCTAAGACACAGACGTCTGACGGGGAAAAAAAATAAGATGCTTCGACATATGTTTCAATAATTAATCTTCGATGTTGCAACTATTATTTTCGTATATTTCATGGTGAATGTTGCATGAAACGTAGTGTTCATGTTGCGGTGGGAATTTTCGTATCCGGGAGTCAAATGACTTAATTAGTTTTTTCGCATATTTTTTAATATTGTACCCATATATTTTTGATATTGCAGATATCTTATTTCGATACTACAATGGAGCATCCGATGGGAACTTTCATCTACCGTCAAAATGGTCAATATTTAACTGAGAGAGACTAAGGATTAAGAGAAATAGACCACTACAGAAAAAATAAAGGTATATCAATGGCCATACCTTGTCACCTTGCTCCTTCGCCACTATTATAGGGGTAGAATTACATATCTTTGTACCGTATTTTGAAAAAAATTAACAAGATCAATTCCAGATCCGAAATTAGATTAAACTTCATAGGGTCATTATACCTTTTCCCCCCTCTGCAGTGAACACTTTCCACAATTTTTGCTGCGCACTGTACTTCATTTGAACGCAACACAACGCCCTCATCCCGGCAGCCACCCCAGCTTCCGTACACCTGCCGCTTTCGTGGTCGACGCAGGCACCCGCGGCGGCCGCCGGAGCTGCCAGCCGGCGACCCCAACACCTGCTCGAGATTAGAAAAAAAATTCCATCTTCACCTCTTCGTCCATTTCATCTAGTTAGCATAGCTCCCCGATCCGTAGGTCTCCGTCCATCCCATCTCTGTAATTTATCTCTCCATCACCACCCAGGAGTAATTTCTGTGTACATATTATAAACCACAGATCCGGATCATCCAATCCCCGCGCGGACCCTCAATTTCCCTCTGATTTTTGCTTCTTTTTTCGCCCGGTGCTAGGTCTAGTGCGCCGCGCTGGTTTAGGTTTTGCGCGGTGGCAGTGAGGCCTTGAAGCTAGGGTTAGGATCCCGGTGCCGGTGCGGCGGAGGGATGGAGAAGAAGAAGGTGGCGGTGCCGCTGGTGTGCCACGGCCACTCGCGGCCGGTCGTGGACCTCTTCTACAGCCCCGTCACGCCAGACGGCTACTTCCTCATCAGCGCCAGCAAGGGTGCGTCATCCCTGAACCCGTCACCTGTTGCTTGATTTAGATTCTTATAGTGGGGTGTGTGTGTTTGTTATGATTGTGGAATGTGAATTGCATGATGATTATGATCGATGGTGCCTGATGTGAAAAGTGCAGTTAGTTAATAATAATAGCACAGCAATCAATTACTGGCTTAAATGGCATAGAAAAATCTGGTTCAGAATCTGGATTTGGATTGGTTATAGTTGCACATGCTGGCTTAATGTAGTTTCCAGCACTTTCTGCTGTTTGGAACGTCAGGTTGAATCATCAAGCTTTCAATACCGGATGCTCCAGTTTTGTCACAGTATTTAGCTGGCTTGCGTTTGGTGCGACTGCTAACTCCTGATGTTCAATAAGTAGCTCAGTGATCTGATCTGAAATTCGAATCTACCTCCAAAATATGTTATACATAATGCATCGAAAGTGTTTTCGAGTTCAAAATAAACCCTTGAGTCACTGAAAAATGAGATATACTTACTGTTTGCCACCTTCCCACAGTAGTCAGTGTTTCAGCAGCGGATTTGACAAAGCAGAACTGAGTTGGTGTATCTTATCTTACCTGCTAATGTGCAGACACTAGAGTTGTCTTTGGGCCAAATAAGTATTCATGTGCTTATGCTTCGTGCCTTTGTTTAAATTTAGATTCCTTGTCAGGAGAGCTACAACTATTGATTTAGTTAAATGGTCAATTCCTGATAGCTTTTAGAATTAATTACCTTCAGAAATTTTATGATCTATTCGGTAGCTCTTTTCTAGTGAACCATGTTATAAATTCTGGGGAAGAGTGTGTGCATGCCAAATACATTACCGGGGCCAATGACATTGATTACAATCTGCACTGTGTGAGCTCCAATTTATTGTCAGATTAATGTTCCTTGTTCACTTAGTGCTGATATTGATAACATGGTTTTGTTTTCAGACTCAAATCCAATGCTTCGTAATGGAGAGACTGGAGATTGGATTGGGACATTTCAAGGCCACAAAGGTGCTGTTTGGAGCGCTTGTCTTGACACCAATGCTCTGCGTGCTGCCTCTGGTTCCGCTGACTTTTCAGCGTATGGTTCTCACCCCGCAAACTCCTCTCCGTGTTACCTTGATTATAATCCTTCTATGGTAGTTACCCATCTGAATTGACCATCTGCTTACCAATCTCTGGCTGAAATAATTGTGTGTTATCTCAATTTGGCTGTGTTTTTGATACATTAATGTTGGCATGTTGTATTTTGTGATGGCTTGGTAAACAAACTTATAATATATGCTGCAGTTTTCCTGGAGCAGACCTAAAGCTATTGTTAACAAGACAGATTACAGCACTTTTATGGCTTGCTTAAATCAGTTTTGTTCCATTGTATGCTTGGCTGCTCGCGAAGTGTCGATGGAATTTCTTGGTAATATGTTTATGGTGGTCTTTATTTACTTAGTACATGATGTTTTAAGAGTATGCACCAAAAGAAATTAGGGCTCCTGATTTGATTTCAGTATGTCACTCAATTTGGTCAAACTTTCATTACATTTGTTCATTGTTACCTATCTCGGAATTTGGTAGCTAATAACTGCTACCCAAAAGCAAATATGATTCTAACAGATTACGAGAAATAAGCGCTACCAATAGACACATTATAAACTCCTTGAATGGATGGTTTGGACTAGAACTAGAATAATATGTTGACTGGATGGATTTTCCGCTAGCTACCTGAATGGAAAAATGGAATGTCCAAACTACACTGGATCGTTTACGTGAATGGCATGCAAGTTCAGTTTCCACATGATGACCTAGAGTGTTATGGTTCCATTTTTGGGAATAGGTTGTTGATTATATCTCTTTCTTTCAGAAAAATATGGGATGCACTGACAGGCGATGTGCTCCACTCCTTCGAACACAAGCACATTGTCCGTGCATGTGCTTTTTCTGAGGTTATGCTCTAACCATATTAAAGCATTATGCATGTTTCTTTCTCTTAACCAAGTCCTTCCATCGGCTGCTGTTATTACCCTTTTTGTTGCCTCGTTCTATCAGTTCTTCTTTTCCCTAGTGATTCATGTTTATTTTTTCTTGGTTGAGGATGATGGTGATTATCTGTGTTACTTTTGGCTTCTTGACATTTAGCATCTGACTGATCATATAGTTATTGATAATGGCAAAAATAGCTGTCCTCTCGTTTGGTTGCATGGGTTACTAGGATTAAGGATTTATGTGATCATTGGCTGGAAGTGTCAAAAAACACTATAGTTGCGCCTAAAAGTTTATCAACACATATTACTTCTTCTTTTCGATTGGACCTTAAATAGCATCTTGTTTAATTGCTGATGTGAACATCCCTGATCTGATCATCACAAGTTCTTTAAAACTGGTTTAGTTGATATTGTACTTTGAAGTTGTCCACAGACTTTCAAAGCATTGTCCTCCTAACTCTCAGTACATGCAAGTAAGTCTATGTAGTACACTTTCAATCTTATCTTCTGAGGTACTGTACAGTTTCCTTTCCAGTTAGCTCCCTATTTGATTTGCTCCTCATGTGGTTCGAGTTGGAATTTCCTAATTTAGAAGGTTGTTAGATTATCCATCCTCTCTTTCTTTGGGAATATGTACTTTTATTATTTATGTTTTAACTAGTTTTCCAATTAGGTACCTTCTGAAATTTGAACTGTACAAGATCGGCTTATATTGTCTAGTCTGAAATTCTGGACTTATTTGTTTAGTCTGAAATTCCGTATAGGGTTTATTCTCAAGCCAGTTACATTAGTCGTGAAGAAAGATCTAGAAATGTCCATCTTGAAGATAACTTTCTGATGACTAATTCTAGAAAGTTACCCAACAGATCATCTTAAACTTCTTTAAATCCCTACATAATTGTTTCCTTAACCTTTGATTGAAGTTTTTCCCCCATTGACTCTAGGAGTTTTTCTGCATGCATAAACCTCATCTAAAAGACTAATGTTTCATCAGGATACCCACATGTTGCTTACTGGAGGTTTTGAGAAGATTTTGCGCATATATGATTTGAACCGTCTGGATGCAGCTCCACGTGAAATTGAGAAATCACCTGGTTCTGTCAGAACTGTCACTTGGCTTCATAGTGACCAAACTATACTAAGTTCCTGCACGGATATGGGTGGTGTGAGGTTCGTCTGGATGTACCATTAACTGTATTAATTTTTAGCTCTATATTTTCCCTTTGTCTTCCCTATTGTGATTAGTGCTGCCATGTAAAATTGATTTAATATACAAAATAGGCATGCTGAACACTTATTCAGAGAGCCTGGCATAATTGGCTGTTCTATGGGGTTGGACTCTGTTAAATTGCAAACACAAATGCATCACGCAGGATTCACCTTTTACAAATTCATTTCATTTTGGCCAATCATTAAATGTTTGCACTAAAGAAAGTTCCATAGAAAGCAAACCGTGGTCTCTCTGTAATGTTTAGTTGCAAAGCCTTCATCTGAAGTATCTCACAGTCCAAAGTCTGTCAACATGCAAGTAAGTTTGGGCATATGCATCTGTCAAACCTATGATTTGAGTATAGGAATCTCTGAGTTAAAATTGACTATTTACCCTTTAAAGGTTCCTAGAAACTTACCTGCACTTTTTGAAGAACTCTGATTAATATAATTTTATACATCAGTAAGCTGAACTATTTCTTTTGTACCTTGTTGAAACATGGGTTGAATCTAAGATATGTATTCTTGTTCTTCTTGATTAATTGGTGCCGCCTCTCAACAGATTATGGGATGTAAGGAGTGGAAAAATTGTCCAAACACTTGAAACCAAGTCACCTGTGACCAGTGCGGAAGTAAGCCAAGATGGTCGGTTTATCACGACAACTGATGGCTCAAGTGTGAAGTTTTGGGATGCAAATCAGTAAGACATTTCTGTATCTTACTTTAGCAATGCCAAGACATGTGTTGGCTACTTGGCTTTCTTGCTTACAGAATGTTTCTTGTTATTCTGCAGCTATGGACTTGTTAAGAGCTACAATATGCCATGTGCAGTAGAGTCAGCTTCCCTTGAACCAAAGTATGGGAACAAATTTGTCACTGGTGGAGAAGACATGTGGGTTCGTGTCTTCGATTTCTTCACTGGAGAAGAATTAGGTACGTTCATTTGTTTCAACAGGATTCGTGGAAATGATAGGATAGCTCTTTCTCATGTTACCTACAACTTCTTTCAGAATTTTCTTGCCATAACCTTTGCCTTGTCAGAATTTTTCATTTTCCAGCCTTTTTTTTTCGTTTTAATTAACAACATAAGGTTTTCACGTTCAATGAAAGCATGCTTGATGTTTCACATCATGGCAAATCTTTAGTTCTTCTGTCCATTATTATTATGTTTAGTTAAGAGTGGTTGGAATTCTGCTTGGAGCCCAGCCTCTTTTTTATTTTATTTTATTTTATTTTTGGAGGGGGGGGGGTTCTCTTTTTTCAATCAGTGCCAGTTAGGGTTTTCAATCAGTGCCTCTTACTATGGTTCATGTTTTGATTTTTTTGATAAGGTGTTTCCAAAATAAAAAGTGTGTTTCTGGAGGCTGCCTGCTTCACAGCTGTGGTCAAGCAACTATTGCTGGTTCACATATAGGTTGTTATGTTTCTTTTTATGGGATCGCTCCAAGCATTCACATGTGTGGATTTAAATCTCAAGTTATTGGCAGTCATTTGAAGTAGTTGAGGAATGTGATGGAAGAATCTATAGAACATTGTGTTTTCATTATCTGGCGGTGGAATATTCATTCTATAAGGGTCACTATTGTAATTTATTATCCAAGAAACCGAGCACACATAACTATTCCCATCAAACTTATGGTTGTGTTTCTTTGAAAACAGCATGTAACAAGGGGCACCATGGTCCTGTTCACTGCGTCCGGTTCTCTCCAGTCGGTGAATCATATGCATCAGGGTCGGAAGATGGCACCATCCGAATCTGGCAGCTGGGCCCAGCTAGCAGCGAAGAGCAGGAGGCGGCAAACACAAACGGGAAGACGAAGGTAGGGGTAAATGACATCGCGTGCAAGATTGAGGGCTTCCACATTCCCAAGGATGGGCAGGTAGAGGGGTCGTGATGCACCACTTCGTGCTGGCTATGCTTGCTGGGAGGCTGCTGTTGTCGAATGCTCCGCGGTCTGTTGTAATACGGGTGGGTTTCTTGTAGCATTACTGGGACGAAATGGTGGAATTTTGTAGGGAGGTCTCCTAACTCCACTTGCAGTACACATTCGAGACAGTTCTCTCTTCTCTCATTGAAAGGAGAGGAAGTTGAAATTGATCATGTCTTTTTCTACCTTGTTAACACAGTGTGTGTTCGTCTCGGGACCTTGTTCTGGTCGTTTAGTCGTTGGGTAGGCTTGCCAAACAAGCCACACCGGAAGACGTCTGTTTGAGCAGAGATGGTCAAACAGATTACCGATGCTCGCTTTTGTACTGTCTGAATGGAACTAGATTACTGATTCAATTCGAGGACTGAGCTGAACGATAATAGCAACTCAAGGACGATGAAATTGAACCACAATTACTCTGAGAAGAATCACCTGCAGAGTAGATACGTCTGAACTAGATGAAAACCACGGATGGTTTGGATCACTACGCTCCTTTCTTTCTCAATACCTCCCAACCTCATGAAAGAAATTACATTGCGAGCACGAGATTAAAATCTATCTCACACTCTAGCTGGCTTGCTCTTCCACCAATTTAATCAGTGGATCGTCTCACTGTATCATCAAAAATATAAATCTCGTTTGCGGTGTATGTCCAATTTATAGGCAGTTGCTCATTTACAATGTTATCCATTGAAGAAAATTTGATAATATACTAGACAACATTTCAGTATAAATTTGATGGGCCTCTCGGCTTCTAGCTGTCGCTAGGAGCTGTCCCGTGTGTGATCTGTTGGGCTCATGGTACTTTGGGCGTTTTGGCAGGAGGACGCAGACCGTTGCGTCGTTACTGGCTGGATAAGCAAAGCAAAACCAGCACAAGATTAATTTTGATGGTCGTTTGATCCAGGTCACAAACATATTATGGGGTTGGCTCTTGGTTGATTCCTTAGCTGTCCATGGAGCGTACCTTTTGAACTATGGCTTTGACGTGTTCACGAGCTAAGTCCCAGGCTACGTAATGGATCTTATATTGGGCTATTTGACTAGCAATGGTGTTTAATGCAGTAGAGCGTGCAGAGCCGTTACTTCTGCCCGCGGTCCACTATGTCCACACTGAGAGGATGGGAAGTTGAGATGTGCATATTTATAACAATCTACTCTAGCACAACCTTTCCCTCTTGGATTTGCGCAATTCATTCATACAATATGTAACACAAATTTTGAGAAGATTTTAATTCAGTGAAAGTATAAAGATCACTAACACTAATACCCAATCAACGTGTGTGTACTTTAAGGTTGGCGAGCCCGACTGCCGGCGTTTGGCGCACCGTCAGGATTTCTGCGCCCAGCCCAAACACCAAAACCCTAACGAACTCGTTGCCATGTTGCACCTGATCCAAGATAGCGCGGCTAGATTTGTTGTTTTATCTTTTTAAATTTTCATATCAATACTTTATAAATTAATAAAAATCAATATATAATTTCTAGATTTTTTGATAAATTTATCTATAATAGTTTCACATGTCTTTAATGATTATGCTTTCATTTCCTCTTTATCGAACAATTGCTATTAGTGTCATCTCTCAATTTGGAAAACTGTTAAAAATAACATAAAAAGTTAAGGTTATGTTTTAATTTGATTTGTAAATATCTCCTTCCATTGTAAGTGTCGTATCTGAGATTTTTCTCCTTTGAATAAAAGATGAAAAGAAGAGAGAGAAAGATGGAAGAAAATGAAGAAAAGAAAGCACAACATGATAGAGCAAGTGAGGAGAGCACAGGGTAAGTCCCTTTCAAGTTACCCCTTGGATTGTTTATATAAAAGGAGATAGTGGTTAGGAAAAAAACTCCCAAGCCCCTAGTGGGTACAAACATTTACAAATAAATCCTTAGACCCCCATTACATGGATTATCATTTGTTCGTGGACGGCACCACTTCCCCAACATGCCCCTTACTTTTCCCATAGTGTTTTAATCTAAATTTAATTATTGTAAATTAGATTTTGTATGAGCCATTTGTTTATGTCTTTTTATAATACTCATTTGCTTAGCCTTTCCGTTATTAAAATTTAGATATTTATTTATATATATTTAGCGCGCACAAACTCATATGCAAATAAACTACTAATTTTGATTCTATTGTTTGCTCGTGCTCACTATGGATCTTTAATTTTTACTTAATTCAAAATTTTTAATTCATACACTATTTCTATAGTTTCATAAAAATCTTTTAACTCTTAAACTATTTGGAAAAAAGAATAGAGAATATGCTCTCGAGACACACCACGGGTCCTCTATTGTGTGTCATCATCTTTCCTCTAGGAAAGACTGATTTCTTCCTTTTCTTCTCTATCTTTGAGCCTTTCATTCTATCTCACCAGCATCCACTAAGGCCTCATGCATCTAGCCTTGACTACAAAGCCTCTCTAAATCCAAGTACTTCACGAGGTCCTTTATATTTCTCATATATTTACATCGCAGCTAAGATGGAAATTAGATTGCAGTGGATTTCTTCGACTCCAGTTTATCATCACATCATCTTTCAAACATATGTAGTATTTCAGTGGCCTCGGTTTCGTATCTCTATGACGTGTGTGGCACATACAAGATAGTATCTCTCTTGGTCATTGGCATTGGGCCAATATGGTTCCATCATCGATCACTCATTCCGTCTTCCCAACGTTAGGGTGCCGCCACACTTCACACAATGATCATATTGCATTGGGGGATTGCTTATCTTACTCTTCGTGGCTAGCATGTGTGCCACATGGGGCTATGCATCATATCAGCTGCTGCTACAATCTCATGTCACCTTCTTCCACCTTCCTTTTGCTCTGCTAGTTCCTTGGTGCATTGTTGTTCATAGATGCAAGTCCACATCTCTCATGTTTTTCCTTCCTTACGATGCAAAGCTTTATCTTAAATTAGAGTTGTACCCTTATACTTTAATCTTCTATCAGAGTACAATCAATCTATTATGACGTGGGCCACTAATATCAAGAGTAGAGATATTTCTATTTCTTTCAATGATTAACATGGTAACTACATGTCGTATAACCAAGCATAATATCTTCATTTAACACATTGGTATTGAAATAATTAATACATAAGTTTTTTCCGTGTCAACTCTATAGGTTTCTTTTGTAATAATTTAACTTACTACAACTTTATGTACAAATATCTTCATACTCTCCATCCACATCAAATTCTCAATTGTAGACTCGTGGATCTTTCATATCAGAATTATATCAGAATTACATTGTAGTTGTGCCATGGTCATGGTATACCTTTCACTGATCTTGTCCTATCTTATTATCGTTGTGACCACACCGTGAGCCGACAACTTAGCTACTAATATGGAAAATGCTCTTGTTTCTACCTTCAAAATTAATATTGTCTCTAGGTTAACTATAGATTTACTTTGGGTGTAAAGACCAATTTAAATGGATATGAAAGGCAAGATATTCTATTTCCTAAAATAAGGAAGAGAAAGGGTCCGGATAGATAGTTAAGACTTGGTAATGTTGCAGCCCGCTATGTCACTATATGTAAATCGATGGCAAAGGTAATTTCTTCTATATTCCAAAATTTATATATTTATTAGTCATATTTGATATGGACTCTTTAGGTTAGTATGCATAATTAAATCATCATAACATCCAACAGTGTATAATCTTTTTCTTTTCAATTAACGTGGTAATTTCTAGTCTCTCTCGGCAAATATGATAGTTTCTTTTAACTCTATTAAGATAATAGATAGATCTATCACCTATCAATCGATTGAGAAATAGCATATCCATCAATCACATGTTTCCACCATTAGATTTTCATCCAACGGTTCTACTATAGCCCCACATCTTATTCCATTTCCAAGTGTTATCTGACGTGCATTTACTGTAGCACGCCTGCTAAGGGTAACCAGACTCATTTCGGTTGTGACGGTGGACTGCGGACCCAATAGGCCAATAGCATTTAGGGGACCTTGTTGTTTTTTGCTGGTCTAGTATATGACATTGAGCCAACTAACTGTCTGTGTCTTTTTTCCTTTACAAGACTGCAAACAAAAATTCCAAAAGAACAACAAAAAAAGTTACAGCTAAATTTTTTTTGGACTGACAACTAAATTACATAGTACAGTTTCTCCTAGACCATCTTGACAACAGAGGAGGCAGCCCACAATGCACTAACTAATATGTGCAAAAAAAAATTCAAGTAGCCAGCTTGTTTTTTTTCCTTTGCAAACTAGACGACAAAAAAACAGCAAAATTTATAAGGTTACAGGAAAATTTATGGGCAAGTTTACAATTTCAATTTCTACTGTACCATCTCGACAACAAACAAGAGCTAGTCCATTCTGCACTAACTAATCTGTGCAGAAAGAAGAACAAGCAGCCGAACTGTTTTTTCCCCTCTGCAAACTAGACTACAAACAAAAATCCAAAAAATATAGCAAATTTTTTTGAAAAAGTTACAGGTAAATTTTTTGGGCTGAAAAAAAATTTAAAATTTCAATTTCTCCTTGACCATCTCGACAACAAATAATGGACAGCCCATGATGCACTAACTAATGTGGAAAAACGCAATTGAGTACAACAATGGATTTCAGTGGTAGTACGACAATTAAGTGTAACGCTTCCTAGTTCCTTCCGATTGCGCTTGTCTCCCCTTCCCATTCTGCAAGCGAAGGCCTATGTTGTATTGAGATGCAGATGGATAAGAATATCAGATGGCTTCTCAGCCTTGGGTGGATCAGCTGTGGAAATATTTGGCAGCAATATCATGTGTAACGCCTAGAGACGAACAGGACAGTTGGTTGCTAATAAACGAATTTATGCTTGAGTAAGCTGATCAAGTATTGGTTGATTACAAGAAAAATAAGTTAAAACTGAGCACAAAGTGGTTACTTACGGAGCTTAGAGAATGAAGCTCTGTAACTGACGCGACATACACACACAATCACACAAGTGCTGCTTTTTGAAGGAATCAGATACAGCTGCAGTGACTTTTCATTTAACGTATGTATGTACAGTATTATTTTGCAGCCCGGTTTACACCCTTGAACTATCACTAAAGGGTCAAACTTGTTCGGTTTTGGCAGTTGGATGACCTTCGTTATCTGGTTTTGTAGTTGAAGATTGAAAATCGGACTTCTGCGATAGTTCGACGGTGTAAACCGGATTTTTCCGTTCTTCATAGGACACAACTGCAAGTTCAATGCCAACACGGAGCACAGCTGAGTGCTGCTTTTCACTTGACAAGTCACACAGCTTATTTCTACATCAGTTACAAACTTGAAAGAAAGATTCTTAAAGATGAAGCGGAGAAACCTGAAACTTTACCTTCTTCCAGCGAAGATGAGGTGGAATAAGGTAGTTTCTTCAAAAGTTTTTTTTTTCACTGAAGAGCCGAAAGGCTCAGCGCAAGATCTACGACTGAAGCCATGGAGAGATGGTAGAAGGGGGCAATTGTCACAGGACTCAGAACAATCAGCTGATGATGTCACAGGGCAATTGTCACAGGACTCGGAACTATATATAAAACGAGTGGCATACAGAAACAACTAATGTCACGTATAACCCGAGCTGATGATGATCTATGACGAATTCCTAGCAGATCCTTGAATCCAAAGAATTGCAAACTCTGAACTGAAGGAATGGGGATTGGCAGGGCAAAATAGCATTTCAGGCGCTGGAAACCTTGGAGACCTTGGGAACATCCACGGGGAACCTGTCGATCTCGTCCATCCACGGGTTGGTCTCCTCCGCCGGGTTCACCGCCCGGAGCGCCCGCCACACGGCGCTGTTGCACTTGAACCCCGACCCGAAGGCGATCTGCCACACCCGGTCACGCCGCCGGATCCTGCCCTTGGCCTCGCTGTAGGCCAGCTCGTACCAGAGCGAGCTGCTGGACGTGTTCCCGAACCGGTGCAGCGTCATCCGCGACGGCTCCATGTGCCAGTCCGTGAGCGACAGGTTGCTCTCCAGCTCGTCCAGCACGGCGCGGCCGCCGGCGTGGATGCAGAAGTGCTCGAACGCCAGCTTGAAGTCCGGGATGTACGGCTTCACCCCCTTCACCTTGAGCAGCTTCTTGGCGGCCAGCGACGCCATGAACAGCAGCTGCTCCGACAGCGGCAGCACCAGCGGGCCCAGCGTCGTGATGTTGGTCTTGAGCGCGTCCCCGGCCACGGCCATCAGGTCCCGCGACAGCGACACGCCGACCCTGCCCTCGCCGTCCTCCTCCTGCGTCACGCAGCCGAAGCACCGGTCGTCGGCGCCCTTGTGCGTGCGCACGGTGTGCAGCAGCTCGTACTTGGCCCGCTGCCGGTCGGCCCGCCGGTTCGAGAGCAGCACCGCCGCGCCGCCCATCCGGAACAGGCAGTTGGACACGAGCTTGGAGCGGTCGTTGCCCGAGTACCAGTTGAGGGTGATGTTCTCCGTGCTGATCACCAGCGCGTACGACCCCGGGTGCGTCTGCAGCAGGTCCTTGGCGAGGTCCACGGACAGCAGCCCGGCGCTGCACCCCATCCCGCCGAGGTTGTAGCTCACCACGTTCCCGCGGAGCTTGTAGTGGTTCACCACCATGGCCGACAGCGACGGCGTCGGGTTGAAGAGGCTGCAGTTGACGACCAGGACCCCGATGTCCTTGGGCCTCACGCCCGTCTTGGCGAACAGCTCGTCCACGGCGCCGAACATGACCTCCCGCGCCTCGGCGCGCGCCGCGTCCATGGACGGGTTGGGCGGCACCCGCGTCACGGCGGGCGGCAGGTACGTGTCCTCGCCGAGCCCCGACCGCTCCAGGATCTTGCGCTGGAACTCGAGGCTGGCGTCGGTGAAGGAGCCCGTGAGCCGGGAGCAGCGCATGAAGGTGTCGCGCGTGCACCGGCGCTCGGGACCCGGCTTGTAGCAGGCGAAGTCGACCAGGTACACGGGGCGCGGGCGGGTGAGGAAGTAGGCGGTGGCCAGGAAGACGAGGAGCGTGGAGCAGGCGAGCACGGAGACGAGGTTGAGGCGGAGGTGCGCCCACAGGTCGGCGACGTCGCGTGGGGACAGCGTGGAGAGGTGCACGGCCACGAGCACCATCAGCGGGGTGAGCAGCAGGTACATGCCGTGGGAGATGAGGTAGTGGTACCCCAGCTTCACGTACTTGAGCCTCACCGACTGCTGGAAGTCCGGCAGCCGCCGCGACGGCGACGGCTCTGGCGCGACGGCCGCGGCATTCGTTGGCGGCGCTGGGTTGTCCATGGCCCCTGCGAAGCAGATTCGGTCAGAAAAACGCCAAAAAAAAATTGCAACGCAGAAATCTGGATGACTGAAACGCAATGGATACTCCTAATTTTTACCAGAACGGAGTCAAGAATCGATAAATGACCAAAAGATTCAACAAAAATTGGGAAACAAAAAACTCATGGGTCTCAGGTCTGGACTAAATTTGCCGCAATTTCCGCCTTTTCTGGGCAAAACAGCAGCAATCCAGAGAAGAAATGGAGCAAGAACAGGGGAATTCCCAAGAAACTGTCACAACATAAGGACAGCCTGGTTCTATTCCCTGGCGTAATTGTCAAAGAGACTACTGCAAATCAACAGGGTGGGTGGAACCAGTCAAGACGACGAGACCAAATCATGAGCACAGCTACGGGCACGGGCATCCCAAGGGGAGGGGAAGAGAAAACAGCAGGAGCAGGACGGATCAATGCGCCGCGCGATCGCAGAACTAGAGGGAAAGGCATCTCGACGCGTACCAATCGAACGGCGCGAGCGACGGGTTGATGATACGATCGCCTCGAGACCCAAGCCCCCCGGCGGATCGGAACCGGCCAACCGATCGACCGGGCCTCGCGCGAAGGAAGACGGAGGAGTCAGGCAGGAGCAGGCTGTTCCGAACAGAAGAGCAGAGGAGCCGGCCGCCGCCTCCGCCCGTCGTTCCCCGCCCCCGCCTGCCGGAGCCGGGGTTTAATAGAGGAGACGAGGGGGAGCGGGGGGAGGGAACCCGGCGCGTGGGCCCACCTGACAGCGTCGGCCGGGCGCACGAGCGGCGGCACGCCAGCCGTACGCTCGGCATCGACCGATGGACGGCCGGATCGGGGTGGCGGGCTCCGTTCCGTTACTTCCTGGCACGTTCCGTTTGAACGCGGGCTGGCGGGCGGATAACCGTTACGGCGTCTGTCACTCCGTCGCGTACCCGTTATCGGGCGCGTTTGCTGCGGCCACGTGGGGGCCGCCTCGAGACGGGGCCGATGGCTGGGCCCCAGCGGTCAGCGGCAGTTGTGTGTGGGCAGACGAACGGTCAGCGTTGACTGTCCCCAGCGGCCCAGCGCAGCGCGGGCCGTGGAAGCGGCTGCAGGGCCTTCGCGATCGAGCGGGACCCACGGAAGCTTCTTCCGCACGACCGTCCTCGCCCCCACGATGATCAGTCCAGCCCAGAGGGTTGGTTCGGGGTCGGGCACGCGCCTCGTATCCCGTCGGCGCTCGGCGGTGCGGCGGGAGCGGGCGGGCGAACGGGAGACGCCAAGCGGCCTACGCCTCCTTGTTCCTCGCGGCTTCTAGGAGCCTAGGAGGGAGGGCGAGTGGTCGCCCGCACGTGGAGCCGCGTCGCCGCCGTTCTGGAAGCAGTAGGTACAGTGCTTGGAACTGGAACCTTTGACCGGCGAGCTGTCGCCCGGCGGCGGACGCGTCGTCAGGTGGGACCACGCGCGCGGGGCTGGAGATTCGGCGGCACGGGATCGATTCGACGACTACCGTGACGAGGAAAAGATAAGATACTGTACGTGCTCACCCTCACTCCGATGGTCAGATTGCGAGGACGAGCAGGACAGACGGACGGACGGGCAATTCAGAACGTCGTCAGACAAGAATTGCCTCCAGTTTTGGAATTCCTCTAACTAGCAGCTGATCCAGATTTCAGGGAGGGCGTTGTGGGCTTGCAGCCTGGCCCTTGCGGACGCCCATCATCAGTTCATCAATCATCACGATGTCGAGCTGCGACATAGCCACCTCGGCGACGGTAGCTTCTCCATCGGCGATTTTTTTTTTCATTTATAGATTTTGGTGATTACAGCCCATCTTACAAGGACACCTCAAAAGAAAAGAAATTAGAATCAAGTCCTTGTGAAACTCCTCCCGGTCCTCACCGCCGGCTGGAGCACACAGCTTGAAACCGACGTCCTCCCTGGAGAAGACACATAGTTTTTTTTTCCATCTTAAGCAGTACATCGGATCCGATATGCACTATGAACGCTGAACAGATGTCGGGATGTATCCGACATGCACTATGAACGCTGAACAACCGGCTAAAGAAGATAGCCACAGACTATCACATCGAGAAATCTAACGCTTCAAAGACCGATAGACACCCCAAATCATCGGACGACAAGTCATCCATAAGGGGGACTGAACCACCAAAACAGGTGAGAACTAAAAACCAACCTGATTTCACTACGTGTTGGTAAACTAAACTCCAAAGATCGATGCCGGCGAGGTCAACATCCTCAACGTAGACAGAGTAGTAAAAGAACCCAACAAGATTCCTCTGAACACCCGCCATGTCGTTGGTGACAAAGTCGATACCCGCCAAGACCAAACCACCGCCAACAAAGACGACAACAGAAGAGCTCGTGGAGAAGCAAAAGATCTCACCGCGCACACCATGCCAGGGCCAAAGGACGACGATGATAGCCAAGCTGGCAGCGAGATACAACAGATCCCAATCGGGCTGACCACAATGGGGAGATTTATTCTAATCTTCCCGCTCTCTTCGCCATAGTAAGCAACATCACCAGAGAAGCAGAGACAGCAAAAATATCCATCCGAGCATCTCAACATGGGCACAACTATTCCTACTCTACCTAGACATGTAGGCTAGAAAGAGAGAGTATGTACATCGGCCGCCGGATCCGCAGCTCCCCATCATCTCCCCGGCACCTTTAGTCGCCCTTTTCAACTGTAGCGAAAAGGGAGAGAAGGTGAGAAGGTTCTGTCCATCGGCAACATGTGCGGCGAGTCCAGCAGGCATCAAGAGAGGGGAGATGCTGGAAAATAGACCTACCTAGGAATAGGCCTATTTCAGAAATTCCAAAGCAAGAATGCATAGCATCCAATAGTCCCATACGGGTAGTTTGAGGTGGTGCAAACCAACTTAAATGGGAGAGCTCTTGTCTATTGTTGAACATATAAAAAAGGAAGACCGGGGCTAGTTTACATAATGCATAGCGCATATATTTCTACGTGATGAACCACGTGACTTGTGACTTGCCAAGCTAAGTTGGTGAAGACCTTTTGCCATCTGCATATTAATTTTTTGATAACAGTCATTAGACATGATTAATGCGCAGTCAATGCCATAATCTCAAGTTAAATGGACAGTATAAATCCGAGTTATTAGAAAATTACTACTGCTAATTAGTGGGTGAATTTATAGCGAAAACGGTTAGCAGTGGTCTGCTTTCTCATCTATAAGAAATTCCTGGAGACGTCCAGGAATAACACATGAAAAACCCACAAACTTCTCTTCTCTCTTTTTCTCCATCTGGTTAACTGTGCTGTGATATTAAGCTGCTGGAACTCGCCGGCTCTTCTCCTTGACGTGCACTAAGGAGAAGGGTGAGTGGTATCTCCGAGGCATTGCCGTCGTGAAGCCTGCACGAGGGACGACAATAAGGTTTCTGGGCAGCGCAACTGCGCGACCGCTCGAGAATGATCAGCTCGAGAATGATCAACTACGATCTATACTGTGTCGTATCTTCACGAGGACGGAGCGCTGATCTATAAGTGTGATGGTTTGTTACATGAGTTTGTTTCAACTCCTTTTAGTTTGCCTGCTGTTAGATTTAAACTACATAGCATGCCTGCTGTTAGATTTAAACTACATAGCAGTAGCATTATTTTATATAATTTGCTTCGAATTAAAATCTGATCTTTTTAAACGTATATTTCTAACAGATGGAAGAAAAATGAGAAGGGATAAGGCATGTTAGCCAAAAAAAACACTAACTAGGAAAAAAATATTATTCCAGCGTCAGAAGTCTGTTCTATTTCCTGCTCCAGAATTGCTCGAAGAAGGAAGAAAGTGCTTGTGGATGCATTGCTCAGACAAATAACTATAGCTTTGGCATGGCGTCCCTAATGATAATTTTTATTCAGAAGGTGCACTGCGATTTGTCCATCAGTCCATGGGAAAATGGCATGGAAAACAAAAAAATGTTATGCATGCTCTGCATACTCCCTAAATTTGCTTCCTCTCATTGTTCTGGATGTCGGAGGCGTCTGATCAGGTTCAGAAACATGTTCCTGGTGCCGATTTGCTGGACATTCGATTTCCCCCTGAAAGCACCCACTGCTGGCTACCTGACAAAGTTCATCTACTTGTCACCCCATCCTTATACTGTAAAATTCCCAACTAAATCAAAATCAGATCTGAAACACCTGATGCTTATCCATGCACTACTATGAAATACAATCTATTCACCAACTTGAAGGATCAACTGATGTGACATCTGCTACATTGATACTTCAACAAACATTTAAAGGGGCATGGAAGCAAATGGAGAAGAGATACAGTGGCATTTTATTAAAAAGTTAAGGGTCAGGAACATGGAACGGATGAAGTAACATATGATTAATTCAATCTCAAAAATCACATAAACCATGGGAAGTAACATGCAGGGGCAAAGCCAGAAAAAACATGTATAAGGGGGTCAAGTAGCGATAAATAAGTTATTGGGGGGGGGGGGGGGGGGGGTTGTTGTTGAATCCCTGCCCTTGCCCCTGGTAACAAGCTCATACCCTGCCATATATCAACAAAAAAAAATTGCACCACCAATTCTTGAATATTATGATGAGAGAACAAATTGTGGTCTCAGAATTTATATTAAGTCCTCAAAAGTAGTAGTCCAAGCAATACGTAGCCCGATAATCAGACAAGACAGACAGGTCAGGCCTATAGTATTTTCAGGTTTTGGCCCGAGGTTTTAGGCCCGGCGCTAGCTTGGTGAATGCAACATGACAATAATCTTGGCCCAAGTCCAGCCGATGTCATGTCAAGCTGGTTCTGTTGGATTGGGTGGCCCATGATCAGGCTTAAAGACATAAAACCATAGAGATGGTCATCAGATGTGAGCAGGTGGTAATGATCCAAATTTTAGGGCGGGCGTTGTGGAGCTTGCATCGACAACCACCTCGCCCATCATCATCACCATTGATGTGGCATATGCTACATTGACATTTCAACAAGCATTTAAGTAGAATGGAAGCAACAGGAGAAGAGGAACACTGACATTTTATGAAAAAAGTTAAGGGGTTGGGGAATGGAAGAAATGAAATAACATATGTGATAAATTCAAATTTCATATAGCACATAGACCATGGGCAAAGCAGGGACGAAGCCACGAAAAATATATAAGGGGGACTAAGTAGTGATAAAGAAGTTATTAAGGGGTGGAAAAAATATTATTTCCTCATATATATATATATATATATATAGTGAAATCTTGCGTAAACTAGCAAAGTTCAAATGAATCATCCGCAACTTTCCTATTTTTTCCTGTTTTTAGTTTCATCTTTTCCCCATCTCAAACTTAAGGTATGTTTGGATCTGCTGGACTAAAGTTTAGTCCTGTCACATCGGATGTTTGACACTAATTAGATCTATTAAATATAGACTAATTATAAAACTAATTGTATAAATGGAGCTAATTCACGAGATAAATCTATTAGCCTGATTAATCCATCATTACCATATGTTTACCGTAGCACAACATGATCAAATCATAGAGTATTGAGATTTAATGGGTTCATCTCGTGAATTAGCTTCTATTTATACAATTGGTTTTGTAATTAGGGGGTGTTTGATTTTGGAGGGCTAAACTTAAATAAAGTCTAATTACAAAACTAATTACAGAACCACCGGACTAATTCGTGAGACGAATCTAATAAGTTATATTAATTCATAATTAGTGGATGGTTACTGTAGCATCACTGTTGCAAATCATGGATTAATTAGGCTCATTAAATTCATCTCGAATTAGCATCCATCTATGTAAAAATTTTATAAACAGATTTTATTTAATATTCCTAAATAATAAGATTCTTTTTAATACGATGGAGCTTTAGTCCCCTTTGTAACAGTTGTAATCGCTATACAGACGTCCGATGTGATGAGAGACTCATCCAAACATTTGCACGGCCGAGAAATCGCTACCAGAAGGCTCCGCACTCAGCAGGGACGACTCTGATCTGAGCAAGGAATCGTTACCTCGCCTGCCAGGAGGAGTACGGAGGTGGCCGTCTGGAGGGAGTACGGATGTGGCCGCCCATGTACGGTGGGCAGGAGCGGGGCCATGGCAGGCCGCAGGTGCCGTGGCGCGGCCGGACCAAGCGGCCCCTGGGCGCGGCGAAAAGCCGCTGGAACAAGGAATATCCCGCCGCCCCGCGACGAATGGACGACCCCTCGGCGACGAAAGGGACGGACCATCCATCGCTATCACCGGCTCCAAAAGCAAGCTGGCCGGCCGCCCGAGATCCCCCGCCGGAGATGCGGCACGGGATATTCGAGGCGCCGAGGGAACATTCCCGTTCCCCGGTGGATCACCGCGCGCCGAACCCTGCAGGAGCCTATGCCCCCGTCGTCTTCGTCTCCGCGCATGCTCATCCGTTTGCTCGCCATCAACGGCTGCAACAGCCGGTATCTGCGTTCCGTCATCGCACCCAGCGATGGATGATATCTGAGTAGATGATTTTATTTATAACGAACCAGCTTCACTCCTGTGAATCCACACTGATCTGAAGTTCCAACTTCCAAACAATGTACTGCCTTCCTAACCGTGCGACGCATCAAAATAAGTTAACTAGAACAGCAAACAAACCTAGGTGTGTAGCCTGCAGGGATCGCGATCCAAGCTAAGCAGCAGCAGTTAGCTAAGCTGGCACCATGAAATCAAAGCACTCTCAGATTTACGTCTCTCTCACACTCTCTGTAGTCTGTACCGTCGGATCGATCTACACTAGGATCACAAGCGTCAAGGGAAAGGGGGCGGCGAAGCGTGCTCAGGCGGAGGTGGTGTGCGACGACGACGACACGGCCGGCGAGCCCGAGCTGGCGTCGCCCCTGCGCCGGCCGGCGTCCGAGCACCCGCTCGACTGCCTCGGCGGGCCCTGCTGCCGAGGCTGCGGCCGATGCACTCCGGACGGCAGCGTCGCCACCGGAGCGTACACCGTGCCGGCGGTCGTCGTCGTTCCTGGCGCGTCGCCGCCGGCTGGCTGCGCCGCCGCCGCGGCGTACTCCGGAGGCGGCACCCAGATGCCTCCTACTACGATGAACTGCGGCATGGGCGGCGCCGGCGCGGCGCTGGTGCCGGCGCTCTGGACCGTCGCCGTCGCGTTCGGCCGCCTCGTGTGCAGACGATACTTCTGAAGCGAAAACGAAAGGCATGTGAGTGCTAGCTAAGAACAGACGCTACTATGATGATGTCAAGATAAGCAAGGCATGATGATTAGTATCATCAGATAATAAGGCTGACCTGCAGATGGCTCTTGACCTCGTCGTTGGTGAGGCCGTCGACCTTCATGAGCTCCCGGATCTGCTTCGGCGTCGCCACTGCACGCATTAACATTTTAACACCGGCACGAGATCAATCAGTTTCTACACATTTTTGAAAAACTGCTGGGGTGAGCTTGTAGGATAATTTAATCCATCGGTGCTGCTGGGGACACCGACCGTGGGATCCGCCGAGCTGCTGAAGCGCCTGCAGGAACCGGCGGTGGAGCTCCGGCGCCCAGCACCGGCGAGGCTTCCGGGCGGGCGCCTGTGACTGGCCCTCTTCGCCGCCCTTGCTGTCCTTCTTATTACCCCCCTTGTCCTCGGCGTCTCTGCTCGTCTCCTTGTCGTCGCTGCGCGGCCTCTCCCTTGTGTCAGTGTCGGCGGGCGCATCGTCGCTGCTGTCCCCGACGACCGCCGCCGCCGAGCTCGCAGCGGCCGTGGTCGCCGACGAGGCCGGCGCCTCGGCGCGCTTCTCCTTCTCGAACGGCTGGAACGCGCCCCCGGCCTTGCGGGCGCTCAGCGCCACCGGCTTGCACAGCGGCTCCTGTGGGGGGATTGAGAATTGAGGTGATGGGCGATGGTGGTTATTACTTGACCTTCGACTTCGAGTGCCAGGCCAAGGACGAACCAAACAACTCGGTTTGTGAAGTTGTGGCATACCTTGCGCGGGGACGACGGGGATGACGGCCGCTGCTGGGGCTCCTGGCTCCAGAGCTGCACGGACCGGAGCCAGTCCGGCGTCTCTGCGGCCTCCTCTCTCTTCCCGGCACCGCCGCTGCTCTCGTGCTCCTCGGAGGAGACGGAGAGACTGGGCTTGAGCGGCATGAGCTCCTCGAGCACGGGGCCGTGGTCGCTGACCGTCTCCTCGCTGCCGCCGGCGCCGTCCATCCGGCTCTTCATCCCCTCGATAGCTGCATGAAACGAACACATTTGAGTGATGCTGAGACCGACCAACCAACGAACCAACTGCATGGAACGGGAGGACGGCGAGCTCGAGCTGAGCTGCCGCCCTGAGAGGTCGCTGAGACAGGGAGGCGCGCGACGTACTCTGCGTGACGAGCTCGAGGCAGAGGGGCAGCTCCCGCTGGAAGACCTGGATCTTGCGCCGCTCCTCCTCGAGCGCGAGCAGGTACTCGCGGCAGCGGCGGCGGCCGGAGTGCGGCGGCGGGTCCATCTCGGCCTCCCGCGCCGTACGTGCCGGCTCGATCGACCGCCGAACGCCGCGCCGTGGGAGAGACAGAGACCGAGAGAGAGAGAGAGAGAGAGAGAGGGGGGAAGAGGAGAAGACAGGGAGCGGGGAATCGGGGTCGGGGCGTCGCGTAGGAGGCGAATCTTCCCTCGCTTATTCTCGCACGGCAGGCGGGGAGGGAGTGCTGCTGACTAGTGAGGGCCTGACGGGTGGGCGGGTGGGTGGATAGGGACGGACACAAATAGGGCGGAGTGAATATTCGGCGGGGATTCCGTTTCCGATGCGGGTGGGGCTGCATGCTACGGTGGCGTGAAGAGAAAAGACCGACGACGGGGAGAGAGGAGAGAAAAGGACAGCGGGGGATGCCGCGGATCGATCGGGACGATGCGGAATCTACCGAGGGGGCCACCGGCAGCTGGTCTGACGCGCTGCGGCCGAACATCCGACGACGCACCGGAAGATTCGGGAGAAAGCCGCTCCCCTCGTCGGAGCATCTCAAGAGTCTAGCCATTTTCGATTTATTCTCTCTCTAAAGTTGGATTAGTTTTAAGGGGGTCTTTAGTTTCTCGAGGGTTTATTTTAAAGCTCATCACATCATATGTGTTGGATGCTAATTAGAAATATTAAACGTAGATTAATGATAAAATAAATTCTATAACCTCTAGACTTATTCGCGAGACGAATCTATTAACTTAATTAGTCCGTGATTAGCCCATGTAATACTACAGTAAATATGTGCTGATCATGGATTAGTTAGGCTTAATAGGTTCATCTTGTTAATAAAATTTAAATTTATGTATATTTACTTTTCTAATTGGTATTGAAACATTTGATGTAATAAGGTTTAAAATAAGTTCTAGGAAACCAAACACCCCCTAAGGTTTAAAATACGCTGAAAGAAATCAGTACTCGTAGCTTAAGCGAGGAAAGGGAGAATTAGACAATTGTAAAATCTTAACCTATAACTCAAACTAATTAGCACAAAATATAAACTAAAATATATTATCTCGATGTGCAATTAGGGTTCAACTAGTGTAAAATCTCATCCTAGAGAGTTTTACAACCTATAACCAATTCTAGCAAGATACTACTTGTTAAAACCATTGAAATAAGAAATATGAAGCTTAAAGGAAGAGAATGAGGCAAAGCAAACTCTCAACACGAAAATTTATCCCGTGGTATTGTAGGCACAAAACCATTCTTAATCCATATTGTTGAAGCATTCACTAATAGTAAATACTTCCTGGTTACCAAGTTTGTTCCGGAACTGTTCTCAACTCGCCACGAAGGTTTAGCCACCAAGGCTCTCGTCAAATTCCCGATCACCTTGATGCCGCTTTCCACTGAGGAGCTTCTCGATAAAGGATGTGTCTCCACGTTCCCCGCACAAAGCCATCGTCGCCGCTCCACACCAAGCCCAAGCCGGAGGGTTGATGACTTGCTGGTGAGCCACCAAGACTCCAAGGGATCGGCACACCGAGATACAACTTGTGGTTTACTTAAGAACCAACACACAAGGCAGCAACACCTTGCTCTTTCACTCTCTCCAGAGCTAATCCTAACACTAACACTTTCAAAGCCTGTACTAAATCAAGGATATGATCAATGAGCTCTTGGGTAACTTGGAGAACTTCTTCAGAGTGTGGGTAGCTTCTCACGAACTCCAGCAACCTCAAATGACTCGGGGTGATACCTTATATAGACTAGAGGGCAGCTTATAGCCGTTATTTGCTTTTACCTAGAAAAACATAAAGCGTCGATTAAACCGGTCGCCACAGTCGGTTTAACCGATCACACTCAGCCTGCCTACTCGATGTTAAACTCTAACTGTCATCCTCTACTGACGTTATTATACCGACACAATGCACCAACGACCGTCAGTTTAACCGGTACTGAAGATTTTGCTTGGAAACCCTTCTAGAACCAAAACATACATAAATACAAGACGCTTGCACCGACGTATTCTTTTGCACTGTCGGTTTAACCATGCCTCTGTCATTTCTCCATTTGATCATCATGTCATCTTCTCATTGCACCGACACCTCCATTCTTGTAGCGTCGGTTCAACTGGTGCAATCGCGTTCTTCTGAACTTGATCGTTGTTTCAACTACCAATACACTGACGTGTTATATTCTGGGACCATCGGTTTAACCGGTTGACTGATTTTGGCTGGCAATTGTCCAATTCGTCGCTGCAATAACTGTATTTTCACTACACCTTAGACATCTTGACAGCGAATTATACCATCTTGTATATAGGTTGGACTCCATCCATAGAACATAGAAATCGTATAATCTTAATCTTACAAACTTATTGCAAAATCACAATCATATTCTAATATTGCTTGCAGTATTTTGTCAATTCTCAGGAGCCAATATAGTCAGTGAGTCATCGCCTCATCGCGCAATATGAAACGTCAATAGAAAAACATCCATTTATAGATTCGTTGATCCTTTTTCCTTCTTCTTTGTTTCGTGAGGCTTTATCGTTCTATTTCACCTTTATTTTTTATTTTTTTTAAATATATAATTTGTACTATCCGTTTCTTAAGAAATATGGACAACGTGCTTGATCATCTCCACCGCTAGTCCTCTCGCTCCCCTCCGCTTCCTTGCCGTTGTCTAGGCTCATGGGTGGAAGCCTGTGCAGTGGTGTGGGAGGCAGCGGCGGCACCCTTCGGCATCTTTTGCCGTGGTTTCTCCTCCACGCTTGTGGATGGTTTCTCGATGGCGAGGGGGAAATCCCTCCTGTTGCCTTAAAAAAAAGTAGGCTAAATGGTTGCAGTTGAGTCCCTGAAGGTTAGTGATGTAAAAGTAGGTCTGTGTTTTAAGCCAAAACAAGTGCAACGCAGGCATTGCGTAAGTTCTTGCTATCTGTGGGCTTGTATCTTTGTTGATGAGGAGGTGGGCCGGGTTGGGTTAGGTGTTTTTTGTAAGCCAAAACAAGTGCAACGCCGGCACTTCGTAAGTTCTTGCTATGTGTGGGCTTGTATCTTTGTTGATGAGAAGGTGGGCTGGGTTGGGTTAGGTGTTTTGGGAAGGGTGTTTCAGCCCGGAAGAGGTCTAGAGGATTCAAGCTATTTTCATTTTTAATTGAATGGATTTCATCGGATTCTGATAGAATCCTTTTGGAGCTCTCCAACTTGTACTGATTTACATATAAAAACTTGTAGCCAGCTGCACAGCAGCAATTCAATCTTTCCATCTCGACATCTGAGACGCAAGTGAAGCAATAGCTGCCATTTCGACATGTAAATGGCCAGAACATTACGGTGGTTCTTTTGGCTGCCAGAAAAACTGGCATCATGTCACCTACAGGAAACTGTTAGATGGACCGCAGATACAGTTCCGAACCAAAAACAGATACGCCAAAATGTTTTTGGTCGAAAAGAACTGCCATTTTCTCTGTGGAGTCTTTCATCTCGAGCTGTCAGAGAGCAACAGCCTCCAAGGCTGCTAGCCCGAGCAGAGACCAGGGCCTATTTCAGTTTCAGCAGTCTAGTTTCTTTTTTTCAGGTTTCAGAAAAGCTTGGACGACTCTGGTTCAATACGTTTGCTGCAAAACATGCAAATGTTTATGTCAGCAACACTCGAAATTGACATCTTGGACTGCCGCGATATATTTTTTTTGAGAAATTCGGGGGAAGAGCATCCCCACCTTTTCATTTCCTTTTATAGCACATACATGAGCAGGTTGTTACATGTTGGTTACAGGTAGGACAGCAGGGGAGGGGGGAGAGAAAATAAGAGCTCATGCAAGGGCAACATCACGGTCCGCAGGGGGCAATCTACAAGCCCAGAGTTCGGCATCTTCGCGACATCCCGCGAAGAGCCGATCATAGCAGGGGGGAGAGAACGGAATATAACATCATGCCTGTGTTTCCATAGACGCCACAGCACAGGAGCAAAAAAGCGTTGAAATAGGTAGGGGGGAGGTGCACCGACGGCCGGACTTGCCACAAAGTTGCCATGTCATCTTCATCCAGCTCAACACCAATACGGGCCCAACAACCCGCGGAGAAGGAGCACCCTGCAATGAGATGGGCAGAACTTTCCACCCCCGAGTTACAAATTGCACAAGTGTCACTGTCCAGGCAGTGCTTCTTCAATAAATTCTCTTTCATTTGAATGCGGTTCTGAACCAGCGGCCATCCGAAAAACTTTACTTTGAAAGGAGCACGGTTCTCCCAAATGAACTTATAGTAGTTGCATTCAGCACCAGTGGTGATCACAGCCTTATACAGGGCTGAAGAGCTGAGCTTATGAGCTTTATCCTCTCAAGGACATCTGCGAATATCAGCTTCATCGGTGAGCTCCACGTCTTCCAGAAGAGAGGAGAGGGCATCAAACTCTGCTGCAGCTGCCGAGGTGAGCCTTGGAACAAAAGCGTGACGCAGTGGCATGCTCAGGATCATTTGGACAGAGGCTTCAGCCCGGCGCGCATGGGTGAAAAGCGCCGGGAACGCTTTAGATAGGAGACCAGCTGACAGCCAGCAGTCATGCCAGAAGGACGTCGAGCAACCGTCCCCAACCTCCACCGTGGTAAGCAACCTATAGTCGGGAAGAAGGTGTTAGGTCTTAGGAATCGACTAAGTGTAAGCCAGCTCAGTGATTAGCTAAACAATGTGGGAAATTGGGACTAATCGAGAGAATAACAGAGAGAGGGAGGTGGATTAGATGTCCATACCCCCAGTTGATGAGCCGGCTTCGCCGTTGTTGGCCATGGCGACGAAGAAGTTAAGCCGGAGTCGAGGGCGAGGGTGAACGGGCGGTGGCGAAACCGAGCAGAGGCGACGGCGCGTGACGCAGAGGCGGCGGTGCTCGGTGCAGAGGCGGCGGGACTTCCCGTCACTTCAGTGCCCCTCAGATCGGATCGTGCTAGGGTTTTAGGTGGGCTACAGGCACGGCGGCAAACCTCGTCCCCCGTGCCCCGGCTCCCACCTTTCTTTTATATGGCGCTGCGCGACGGGGGCCCACATGCCATCGTCTTGGCTGTGCGCCCCTGATCGGGGCGCGTAATGGACTCCGGATCGGTCGTTGGACCGATCCGGGGTCGAGATCAAGTTAACATTCTCCTCTTTGATCTCTACTAACTCACTCACTTCTTACGTCCGATTTTATTCAGATTAGTACATTGAGCATGCCTCGTCTCAACAGTTATTACTATTGGATTAACAGCCACAACATACCTTTCCGTTTGAAACAGAACCCTACTTTTGGGCCCTTACTGTCCAGGAATCATAGACTTTCCCGTAAACCCATGCCGGCTAAGTGTTCTCTGAACACATTGGGTGGTAAGCCTTTTGTGAGCGGATCCGCTAACATCTTCTTTGTGCTCAAATACTCAAGACTGATTGTATGATCTTGGATTTGCTCTTTAACGACATAAAACTTTATGTCAATGTGTTTGGCAGCTCCACTTGACTTGTTGTTGTGAGCGTAGAATACTGCAGGCTTATTGTCGCAGTACATCTTTAGTGGTTTTTCTATGCTGTCAACCACTCTTAATCCGGGTATGAATTTCTTTAGCCATTTAACCTGCCCCGATGCTTCGTAACAAGCTATAAATTCTGCATACATCGTAGACGATGCAGTGACTGTCTGTTTGGAGCTTTTCCACGACATAGCTCCACCTGCGAGAGTAAACACATAGCCTGACGTGGATTTTCTGTCATCCTTATCTCCCGCAAAGTCTGAGTCTGAATAACCCTCTATCACTAGAGATTCAGATCTCCTATATGTTAGCATGAGGTCTTTCGTTCCTTGCACGTAACGCAAAGCTTTCTTAACCATTTTCCAGTGTTCTATCCCTGGATTACTCTGAAATCTGCCAAGTATCCCGGTGACAAAAGCTAAGTCAGGGCGCGTACATACTTGAGCATACTGTAGGCTTCCGACAGCTGAAGCATATGGTACCGCTTTCATCTAATCAATTTTATACTGATTTCTGGGACACTGAAATTTTCCATAACTATCGCCCTTGACTATAGGAGCAGGTGTTGGCTTACTCGCATGCATATTGTACTTCTTTAGTACCTTTTCTAGGTATGTTTTCTGCGATAATCCTAAAACCCCCTTGTTTCTATCTCGGTGAATCTCAATTCCTAAAACGAATGAGGCTTCACGTAAATCTTTCATATCAAACTTTGAGGACAAGAATTTCTTTGTCTCTAGTAGCAGATCAATATCACTGCTAGCAAGCAGAATATCATCCACATACAGAATAAGGAAAACAAAATTTTCATTCTTAAATTTTGCATAAATGCAGTTGTCCTCCTCATTTTCTTTGAAACCAAACTTTCTTATGGTTTCATCGAATTTCAAATACCACTGACTGGAGGCTTGCTTTAATCCATAAATGGATTTCTTTAGACGACATCCCATCTTTTCTTTTCCTTCCACGACAAAACCTTTCGGCTGTGCCATGTAAACGTTCTCATAAAGGTCCCCGTTAAGGAACACCGTCTTTACGTCCATCTGATGTAACTCTAAATTATAATATACCACTAACGCCATTATAATCCTGAAGGAATCCTTTCATGAAACAGGAGAAAATGTTTCATTATAATCTATCCCTTCTGGTTACGTGAAACGTTTCGCCACAAGTCGCGCTTTATATCTTTCTATATTCCCTTTGGAGTCACATTTTGTCTTGTAGACCCATTTACAGCCTACTGTTTTGGCTCCTTTAGGAATTTCTTCTAGATCCCAAACGTCGTTGGTACTCATCGATTTTATTTCATCTTTCATGGCTTCCAACCATTCAGACGAATGAACGCTTCTCATGGCTTCTTCAAATGAAGTGGCGTCACCCTCCATCTGAATTTTCTCGCTATTATAGATTTGATAATCGCTCGAAATAGCGGGCTTTCTCGTTCTTTGAGACCTTCTCGGTGCCTCAGCTATCGGCACTTCTTCTACTTGGGGCTCCTATTGCTCCCCCTGATGTGCGGTTACCGGTTCTATCGGATCCTGAAGGACAGGTTCCTGATTCTGACTCATCGCCGTAGCTGGAGAACTAACAACAGGTGCTGGCATCGTAGATGAAGCAGCAACTGGTGAAGAACTAACAACAGGTGCTGACACCGTAGGTGAAGCAGCAATAGGCAACATGAAAAATGGATCTTGGATCATTGGAGTAGGCACGAAAACCCGCTTCTCCTCAAGGTCAATCTTTCGATCTACCGTGCTCCCCCTCATCATCTGATCCTCCAAAAAGACAGCGTGTCTCGTTTCTACGAACTTTGTATATCCATTAGGACAGTAAAAACGATAACCCTTCGACTTTTCTGGATAGCCAATAAAATGGCAACTTACTGTCTTAGGGTCTAACTTTCCAATACTTGGATTAAATACTTTCGCCTCAGCTGGACAGCCCCACACATGCAAATAATTTAGTGTGGGTTTTCTCTCTATCCATAACTCATACGATGTTTTAGGCACCGACTTGCTCGGTATGCGATTAAGAATATGAATAGTGGTTTTTCACGTCTCCATCCATAAATTAATCGGTAACGTGGAGTAACTTAGCATACTTCTCACCATATCCATTAAAGTACGGTTACGTCTTTCAGCGACTCCCTTTTGCTGAGGCTCGCCCGGTGTAGAGTACTGAGCTACTATTCCATTTTTCTGTAGAAACCTTGCAAAGGGTCCAGGAATTTGGCCATACGGGGTGTGTCGACCGTAGTACTCACCTCCACGGTCAGATCTTACTATTTTTATCTTGAGATTTTGCTGATTTTCTACTTCAGCCTTAAAATTTTTGAATTTATCCAATGCTTCTGATCTTTCTTTAATTGGATAAATGTAGCCATAACACGAATAATCATCCGTAAATGTTATGAATGAATCATAACCGTCCACAGACTTTATGGGAAATGGACCATAGATATCTATGTGCACTATCTCCAGAACCCCTGAACTACGTTTGGCTCCTTTATTTATTTTCTTAACGTACTTTCTTTTAACGCAATTGATGCAATATTCTTTATTTGAAAAATCTATTGGATGGAGAATATTTTCTTTAATTAATCTCTCAATTCTCCCCTCAAAATATGGCATAAACGACAGTGCTATAATTTCGCTGAATTTTCATTGTCGTATCGTTTGCGCTTATTACTTGCATCGTTAGTCGTGCATTCAATACTCGTAGTATTGCTGACAGAATTCACAGTCTCATGCATAGGCAACATATAAAGTTTGTCTTGTCTGATGGCAAGACCAACACACTGACTATTAGATATAATCTCACATTGTTATTTGCCAAAATGGCAATCATAACCATCATCTGCCAAACATGATACTGAAATTAAGTTTCTGGACAAAGAGGGTACATAAAGAACATTATGCAACTGGAGTCTAAATCCGTTCTCTAATTCTAACGTGAGTTGACAAACTGCTTCAACGTCGGCTCTAACTCCATTGGCGACTTTCAGCCATCTATCCCCTCTTTGTAGCATCGTCCTTGTACTTATACCCTGTAAAGAATTAGCAACATGAACAGTTGCACCGGAGTCAATCCACCAAGTAGATTTAGAATAACTTACGTACAGGGTCTCATCTATAAATGTGATAACATCCTCACCTTTCTTAATTAAATGTCTTAGAAAATCTGGGCAATCTTTCTTGTAGTATCCTGTCTTGTGACACCACATGCATTGATCTTTTTCAATGTGTGGTTGATCTTTCTTTGCACCCTTGCCCGGGTGAGTCGAAGAAGAAGAAGAAGTGGAACCTTGTTTGAACTGAGGTTTCCCTTGTGGCCTCATGTGTTTATCAAAAGAGTTGTTTCTTTTGTCGTGCCTAACATAGTTGAGCGTGTCACCATGCGAGGCTTTAAGTCTTTCCTCTTCTTGCACACACATCACGATGAGCTTCTCTAGATCCCATGTCTCTGGGCTAATGTTGTAGTTAACAACAAAAGTCTCAAACTCTTTTGGCAGAGAAGTCAGAACCAAATGGACAACAAAAGCATGAGGAAGCTCCATGTCCATAGGTTTGAGCTTAGATGCCATGTTGCTCATCTTCAGTATGTGCTCTCTCACACCATCGCCAGTGTACTTGTCATTTACTAACCTCTGAATCAGAGTTTGTGCATAAGCTTTTGAAGAGCCAATGAATTGACTCTCAACTTTCTTTAAGTACTCAACTGCGGTGGCGCAATCTGGGATTGCTCCCCTGATACTATCTATAATGGAACTCTTGATGACCATCAAACACTTCCTGTTGGAAGAGTTCCATTTTGCTCTCTCAAGATCATACTTCATTTGAACATTTGCATGTTCTCTCTGACGAGCTTGCCAAGCGGCAGAGGTCTCTTCCGGGTCCCTCACCAGTTCTTCAGGACCAACGGGAAACGGTGAGGTGATGGCTAAGTCAATATCTGACAGTGCGAGAGCCACTTCTAGCTTCTGTGCCCATATCTCGTAGTTGGAACCATCCAACGGCGGGATAGCATTAATGAAGGTCATTGCGTTAGATCCTGAAATTTCAATCAAGAAAAGTGAGAACTGCTTTATAGAATAAGGATTGCATATCTTAATTCAACGTTGGTCAATATTAAGACATACAAATATCTAGCTGCATTATTTCTAAAACACCGTTGGGCAGAATTAGAGCAAATGCATGGAAACTTACTTAAAAAATTATAATACTGCTATTATCAACGTTGGTCAGAAAATAACAATATTATAACAGAAGAAAAACTGAAAACTGACTCCTTTAATTAGAATGTCTCGTTGGTTCTAAAATATTTAAAGGATATAACTTAATTAAATTTGCAGCGGAAAAGTTACAATATGCTTACTTTCAGAAACTTTCTAACTGACTATCTCACTATAGAATTTATCACGTTGGTGAAAAATAAATTAGAGACAAAACTATACAAGAAATGTCTAAAAGAAATTTTCTGAAAAAATACTTAACAAATTTACTGTGTATCTTGTCCAAACCGGCCCAAAACAGCCCAGACGGCCCGGCCCAGCACGGCCAACGCGCGCGCGCGGGGGCTTGCCCGCGCACCAGGCCGCAACCTGGGCCTGGGCCGGGAAAGCCGCGCTCCGCCTGGGCTGAAAGTGGCCCGCGCGCCCGCGGATCTCTGTAGCCGTCGGATTTGATCAGACGGCCGTCCGGCCGTTGCGGTCCGATCAAAAAGGCCATCGCCAGCCCGCTCCCCTTCAAACCCTTGAACATTTCACCCTCTCCTTCGCCGCTCCTCCCCCGGCCTCTCCTCTTCCTCCGCGTGACGGCGCCGCCGCGGGCCTCCTCGTCGGCGAGCGCTCTCGCCGATGCATGAGCGCGCCGCCGTCGAGTGGGCCCGAGGTGGCTAGCTAGCCCGCGTGCGCGGCACGGTGGAGATCCGCGAGCGACGGCGCGCTCGGGATGTCGCGGCCCATCGACGGCGGTGGTGCGCCGGAGCTCCTGGGCCTCGGCGGTACTGTCCCGTGGAGCAGGGAGCTCCTGGTGGCGAGGTAAGTGTTCTTGCTTGACCGTTAGGGTTAGGGTTAGGGTTAGGGTTAGTGGGGTTGGCTCGGGGTGCGTGGGTTCTTTCACCCCGAAGGGTTTATATCGATCTTTGCTTTCTTGCCTTGCAATTTCTCTCGGGTTGATTTAAAATCCCCTCCTTCTAACTGCTGTGCGAGATCTTTACCCGAGCCTAACTACACTTAGTTAGGCTTACTGATACCAATGTTAGGTCTTAGGAATCGACTAAGTGTAAGCCAGCTCGGTGATTAGCTAAACAATGTGGAAAATTGGGACTAATCGAGAGAATAACAGAGAGAGAGAGAGGGAGGTGGATTAGATGTCCATACCCTCAGTTGATGAGCCGGCTTCGCCGTTGTTAGCCATGGCGACGAAGAAGTTAAGCCGGAGTCGAGGGCGAGGGTGAACGGGCGGTGGCGAAACCGAGCAGAGGCGGCGGCGCGTGACGCAGAGGCGGCGGTGCTCGGTGCAGAGGCGGCGGGACTTCCCGTCGCTTCAGCGCCCCTTAGATCGGATCGTGCTAGGGTTTTAGGTGGGCTACAGGCACGGCGGCGAACCTCATCCCCCGTGCCCCGGCCCCCACCTTTCTTTTATATGGCGTTGCGCAACGGGGGCCCACATGCCATCGTCTTGGCTGTGCGCCCCCGATCGGGGCGCGTAATGGACTCCGGATCGGTCGTTGGACCGATCCGGGGTCGAGATCAAGTTAACAGAAGGTGCGTGAGAGTGGCGAGGTGTGTATCCTCATCCGTTGTGGTCGGGGCTTTCAACAAGCCGCCGAGCTCCATCTCGATCCAGCGAGCCCACGCTGAACTCTCTGCATCATGTACCCGGTGAACCAGCTTTAGTAGCAGGCAAGTGTTCTGCAGATGGAAGTCGCGGACACCTAGACCACCTTCCTTTTTCGGCAGGCAAGGTTTTTTCCAACTCACCAAACACTGAGCGTCAGAGACTGATTCCTCGCCTGCCCACAGAAACGCACGCCGGCGCGCATCCAGGGCATCAATCACACCCTGCGGCAGATGCAAGGCGCCCATAGCATAGACCGGCAGACTGTCGATCACCGCATTGACAAGGACGAGTCGCCCCTGGTGATTAAGGAGACTCGCCCTCCAACCTGATAGATACTTGTCAGCACTAGAAATGAGTGGGGAGAAAGCTGCGAGGTTCAGCTTCTCATTGGATAAGGGGAGACCTAAGTAGGTCTGCAGGAAGGTGCCCTGTGCACAGCCAAGCACATCAACAAAGTGGTCGATCTCATGGAGCGGGACGTTCATCGGAACCAGCGTGCTTTTGGAATAATTGATTGCTAGACCAGTAGCTTGAGAGAAGCTACCCAGCAGCTCCTTGAGACGCTGCACGGCATCACTGCTAGCACTAGCCACAATCAAGGTATCGTCCGCATGTTGAAGTACAGCACAGGGGCGATCAGCTGCCAGAGGATGACGAAGAGTTGCATCTTGAGTCAGCATTATTTGGAGCACGTCTGCAACTAGTATAAACAAGTACGGGGACAAGGGGTCTCCTTGCCGGAGGCCTCTGCGGCATGAGATCCAGCGCCCTGGGACTCCGTTCAGCAGCACGGCGGATTTTGCTATTTCTTGAAGCTGACGAATCCATCCACACCATTTATCCGGGAAACCTCGGACACGGAGGACAGCGAGGAGACTGCCCCAACATACACTATCAAAAGCCTTGGCGAAATCAAGTTTCAGCACGATAGTGGGGGGTTTACTCTTGTGGCAGCACTGAATAAGCTCTGTAGCGTAGACAAAGTTCTCCGAAATAGAACGACCTTTGATGAAGCCGGTTTGATCAACATCGACCGGGGACGAAACTTGTTGCTGCAGCCGGGTAGTCAGGATCTTGCCCGCAATTTTTACTGGGCACCCTTGGAGAGATATAGGGCGGAAGGAGCCGGGAGTACTTGCATCTGAGGTCTTGGGGATCAGAACAATGTGAGTTCGATTGATACGTTCCAAATCTGCAGAGCCATCGTGGAAGGAGTCGAGGAAGTTCATGACAGCCGGTTTAACAAATTCCCACGTGGATCGATAAAAACTTGGCCCAAAACCATCAGGACCAGGAGCACTGGTCGGGTTCATAGCCTTTACCGCGGCGATAGCTTCAGCAGGAGAGAAGAGTTCCACCAGGGGAGCGGGATCAGCTTCAGCAAAACCTTGGTACAGAGCAGCGACTTCGAAGTTCCAAACAGGGTCCATTGATATCGACTGCCGCGATATCAAAACTTGTTATCTCAAAAACTGGCTTCAGATTATTGCTGTTAGACCAGGGGTTGAAAATATTACCATTTTGATGGGTACAGCTTACCATGCTCGCTTTTATTTGGTCGAAATGGAAGCTCAAATCTGTTAGGAATAAACCATGCCATGGTGTTCGTGACTGTGGCGTGTGCGTGTCGAGTCGGCGTCGTGTTCGTCGTGTGTGTGCGGGCGGGCGTTCACGGACCAGGCGAGTTGTGCCAGGACGGCGCGAGTACGGGCTTGCGTTCCGGTTAGTGGCCGAGCCAGACGCGTGCGGCGTGTAGTTGTTAGGATTACAGAGGCAGCGTGGGGAGCGCTACTTGGCTAACGGATGAGGATGGAGGCCGCTTCTTGCGTGGAGTTCGTTGCCCACGTTCGGTGAAGAAGCCGGGTCTCCAGGACGTGCGTGCGTGGGCGCCGTGCTTACCGGAGTGTGGTGGCGTGGGCGCTGTGGTGTCTAGGCCTATAAAGGGGCCTTGTAATCCCCATGTAAACGGTTGAGTCGAGTCCTTTGATCTAATAGCAAGCCAACATACAGGCCGTGTGGCGGCCGGGGCGTTCGTCGCCAAGTTTGTGTCCGTGCACTGTTCATCTTCTACCTCCGTCCGGCGTGAGTGTGAGTGAGATTGAGGGCTCGATTCCAACAAAATCGTCATCTCAACCTCACCTATAGTCCCACGTTTGGCATTGGTTGCTTGAGCAGCCTGACAATGCTGTGGTTGTATGAAGGACGCATTACAGGAAAAGACCTTTCCAGTTCTCTTGCTTTGATGCAGTTGGAACTAATGCCACAGAATTGAAACCAAGTGCCTGCCAATTTGTATGGCGGAATGCCTTATGGGGACATGGGGTCAGTCGCCTGAATGTCTCTGCCACAGAAAACCCAAAGTGAAATGCTAGCTCCTCCACGAGCAAGAAAACAAAATCAAGCCATTTTTCAGTGGCTCCAACGAGCGCTTTTCCAGCTGAGTAGGAATTCGTTGCCGCTTGAGTGGCCAACATTCTCTATCCTTCCGGCTGCTCCCGGCCTTCGTTGCCACTCGCTTGTACGGGGCACGTCGGCAATGGCGCCCGCGGAGCCCGCCGTCGCAGCTGCCACGACCACGACAGCAACGCTGCCGCCGCCGCCGCCGCCGCCGCCGCCGCACTTCGTCCTCGTCCCCTTCGTGGCGCAGGGCCACATCATCCCGCTGGTCGACCTCGCGCGCCTCCTCGCGGAGCGCGGCGCGCGCGCGAGCGTCGTCACCACGCCGCTCAACGTCGCGCGGCTGCGCGGCGTCGCGGAGCAGGCCGCGCGCGTCGGGCTGCCCCTCGAGCTCGTGGAGCTGCCCTTCCCGCCGCCGGGCTCCGGTCTGCCCGACGACTGCCAGAACGCCGACATGGTCGCCGACAACTACCAGTTCCTCCCCTTCTTCTTCGCGCTGCCCGAGCTCGCCGGCCCGTTCGAGGCCTACGTGCGCGCACTGGCGCCGCGCCCGAGCTGCATCATCGCCGACTGGTGCAACCCGTGGACGGCCGGCGTGGCCAAGAGCCTCGGCATCCCGCGGCTGTTCTTCCACGGGCCGTCGTGCTTCTTCTCCCTCTGCGACCTCCAGGCCGCCAACCACGGGCTGCACGAGCGGATTGCCACGGGCGGCGACGAAGACCAGCACGCCGTGCCGGAAGTGCCCGTGCCTGTTACGGTGACGAAAGCCACCGCCCCTGGTTTCTTGAACCACCCAGCGACCGAGGTGCTGCGCGACGAGGCCATGGAGGCCATGCGCACGGCCGATGGCGTCGTCGTGAACACGTTGCTGGACCTCGAGGCCCAGTTCGTCGCGTGCTACGAGGCGGCGCTGGGCAAGCCGGTGTGGGTGGTCGGCCCGCTCAGCCTCTGCAACCGGGACGTGGAGTCCACGGCGTCGCGCGGCAAGACGGCCGCCGCTGGCCGCCAGCAGGCGATCACGGCGTGGCTGGACGAGCAGGCCCCCGGCTCCGTTGTGTTCGTCAGCTTCGGCAGCATCACGCGCAAGCTCCCGAGGCAGCTGTTCGAGGTCGGCCACGGCCTGGAGTACTCCGGCAGGCCGTTCATCTGGGTGGTGAAGGAGCCCGAGGCGGCCGCGCCGGAGGTGCGAGAGTGGCTGGAGGCCCTAGAGGCGCGCACGGCGGGGCGAGGCCTCGTGGTGCGCGGGTGGGCACCGCAGCTCGCCGTCCTGTCCCACCGCGCCGTCGGCGGGTTCGTCACCCACTGCGGCTGGAACTCGCTGCTGGAGTCCATCGCGCACGGCGTGCCGGTGGTGACGTGGCCGCACTTCGCGGACCAGTTCCTGAACGAGCAGCTGGCCGTGAGCGTGCTCGGCGTGGGGGTGCCGGTCGGCGTGACGGCGCCCGTGATGATATTCGACGACGACACCGTGGCGGTGCCGCGGGAGGACGTCGTGCGGGCGGTGTCGGCGCTGATGGGCGGAGGGGCGGAGGCCGATGGGAGGAGGAGGAAGGCCAAGGAGTACGCGGAGAAAGCTCGCAGGGCCATGGAGAAAGGAGGGTCGTCGTACGAGAACCTGACGCAGCTCATTGAAAGCTTCAGGCAAAGTGGTGGCAAAGAAGGCTAATCTTAAAACCCGGAAAGAAAGAAGGAAAGAAAGAAAGAGATTACCCTCTGCAATGGCAGTACGGATGCAGAAGCTTGTTATGTTCAGTGCTATCAACGTTGTGTCCTGTAACTTTGAGTGATTTATGTCCATTGTTTCTATTTTTCACTCAATCTTTTCCTGCTTGAACAGTAGTGATATCTGATCTTGTTGCCGTGTAGTAACTAGTAGTATACAATGTGCACCATGTACAGTGAATAGCTCTTGATTAGCTTCTTGCAATATGAAGTGTTTTCATATCATTGTACAGTGAATAGCTCTTAATTAGCTTCTTGCAATATGAAAGGGCTGTTTGCCTGGCCGCCACCGCCGCCACACCGCGCCTAAGGTGCGGCGGCAAATAGCCGCCACACCTGCGGCGCGTGTGGCGTGGCGTGGCGCAGCGTCCAAGGCAGGGATGCAAACAGCCCTGAAGTGTTTTCCTATTTGCTCACTTCTCTGGCGACCAATATTTGCGCTGATCTGTGTTCTACATTTCTCTGATCCTTAGTATTTATATGTAGTAACTTGCATATATCATGTATGTGTTTTCCTTTTTTTTTCTCCGTTGATGCTTTTTACTTGCACTGGATGGTCACCTTTATCAATTTTCACTCAGTTTGTTCATGTCTCAGAGTAATATCTGACGTTTTGAGCCGTCCGATGTTGGCGCAAGAAATCAAGGTGAGAACCTGAACTGACACCCCTGCCCGGCTGGCCCTCACAAACCAATCACGGAAAACACGGATCCGCTCCATCAATCATCATCTAGCACTATTGGTTCGCCGCCGCCGTAGGTTTTCAGAGGGCGCCGAGCACGGCACGATGTGGGCGTGCCGGTCGTTTCTGAGCCGGCGTCGCGGCCTCCTCATCAACTCCATCCGCCGCCGGCGTGCCACCGAGGTGCCGCCAGTTTTTCCTGGCGTCGCTTCACGGGGGCTCGTCTCGGGTACGAGCGATGGAGATCGGTGTCCGGACGACGCCAAGGATAAGGCCGCGGTCACCGGCGCGGGGTGCAGCGGTGGCGGAGAAACCGAAATGTCGGGCACGAGCCGTAAGGCATCGGCACCGGACGACCGCCGCCGCAAAGGCCGTGCGTCGGCGGGCAACAGGCGGGCACGGGGGAGAAGCAGCATCTGTACCTCGTCTTGGACGACGCCAAGTACGGGTTCGGCATCCGACGCCGACGACCCGGAAGGCGACATCGCCGATAGGTTGGAGTTCGGGGCTCTCCCGCGCCTCCCCGAGCCACCGGTAATGCGGATAGAGTACCAGTGGGTAGACACGTTCGCCGTCCTTGGCAGCAACGTCATCGGCATAGGATCCGGGCTCAGGGGCTCCGACGACAGGCGCAGCGACGGTTAGACCCTGACCTTCGACACCAAGACGGCCGAGCTTGCTCTCCTCCCTGATATCTCCCCAGCGGTCTGCATAACTGCGTCCGGCTCGCCGTTGCCGTCGGGAACAGGCTGTACGTGATCGAGGACGGCACGCAGTACCACGGCGCCGACTACGAGCACCGGTTCTGCTGGGGCGGCCTGCACTGCCTCAAGCTGGAAGACGACGCCGCTGCAGACGGCTGCCCGGAGGACGAGAAGAAGAAGCCGAGCCGGTCGGGCGAGGACCCGTGGTTTTGGTACACCACCCACTAGTATTACACTTCGACGCGGTGGTTCTGGAGCGGCGAGGACCCCGATTTGCTCCCGCTGTCGCCGGAGGGCATCACAGCTCACGCGGTGCACCTTCTCCTACGACACGGAGCACGGGTGGTGGAGTCGCCATGGCGACTGGGAGCTGCCGTTTGTAGGGCGAGCGCACTACGACCGCGGGCTCCACGCGCCTGCGCGTGCAAGGTCCCGCGCCTCAACGGGGTGACCGCGCCGGGCCGGAAGCTCAGCAAGGAGAAGCTGTTCCTCGAGGACCCCCGGCGGCACGTCGACGTCAAGCCCGTCGGCATGTGCGGCGGCGGCGGCAGGTTCTGTCTCGTGGAGATCCTGACGAGGCCGGGGGTGGACAGGGAGGGGTGCGTCGGCGACGGCGACAAGTGCGTGCTCCGCCTGACGACGTTCCGCGTCGAGTACGGCGGCGACGGGGAGCTCGTCACCGCCGACCGCCGGCCCGCTCGCTCGTTCAAGCTGTCCAAATACCATAATTTCGCCCGCATTTGTTCCGATTGTTGGCAAGCGTTCTGGGCGTAACAGCCATCGGTCTTTGTCGCCTGAAAGGTCCTTGCTTAGGCAGTTGATGTCTAGGAGCTATGCAAAAGCAATGGACAAATCAGTCACCTTTATTTCTCTCGTCTTTGTTGCACAGGAACATGTGGACAAACAGTTTCTACGCGTATGCACTTGTTTTCACAGATTTTAGATGGGATCGTGTGGTTCTGAAAGTTAACGCTGAGGGCGTCACAGTACTTGGGCTGTGGAACAATCTTGGAGGTTCGGTCAAGCTTGAGCGTAGTGCCGGTGGCATTCCTTTTTTTTTCCAAACAGAAATAGGAAACGTGCAGCTTATTAGGAGCCTGATGACACCGTGATCAGCAGCTGATGGTTGCGGTTGAAGGGTACGTCGTCCATTATTGCGAGGAACAGCCAGTGGCTTCGCTTGGAACCATCCTGAAATGCAGCCATACAGATATGGGACAGCAACTGGAAATATAATCTAGTACCTGCTGCTTGCTAGAATTTTCGCCGTCCCTGTCACCCTATGGAACAGACGGTGACATGGACCTATTGTTGCGCATGATCGAGAGATAAGGAGAGAGCACAAAACAACTTGGTAAAATATAAAATAGGTATTTTAGTCCCTCAACTTTGAACCAAGGGTCAAGTTCATCTCTTAAATTTTAGATTTACCAATATGGTCCCTCAACTTTTATTTTCGGTCAAACTTATTCTTATTGTTATGCTAATATTATACTCGATAATAATATGAGATTTATAAAAAAGAAATTCTCTTTGGCCTTAGCTCCTTCTCATTCTAAATTTATTCAAGAGCTGAACATCACAAGTATTTAATTTGAAACATATAATTTTATTTTCCCATGTATCGTATTGTATTGCGGACGTATGGAGAGCAAAGTTAAACCTACTTATTGTATAACTACGTATCACCATATAAAATGTTGTGAAAGTTGAGCAAAGAGTGACACAAACAGTGGAAATTGAGGAGGGAAAAAACAAACTAAAGGTAGAAAGAACTTTTTGCATTTATCTCATATTATTATGGAGTATAATATCAGCATATGGACGAGTTTGACCTAAAAACAAAAGTTGAGAGATCATATTGACCAATTTAAAAGTTGAGGGATGAACTTGACCCTTAGAATAAAATTGAAGGACTAAAATGACTATTTTGCCAAACAACTTTATCTCCGTGATGTGATGGTGCAAGGTGGGGCTGCTAAGTTCCTCTACTTATGTATTGCTGCGCTCAAGCTCTCCACAAGCAATTAAGACGGTAGAAAGAGAAAACGCACGCACGCTCGCAGCTGGATAACTGAATCTTAGAGATCTTTCTCAGGCCTCTGGTCAACATTACTGAACCAGTCAACGCAACAAGTCGCAACCTTCCGCATCTCACGAGCAAATCACGTCGGTTCCATGTTTTTTTTACCAATCAAAGAAGTGACAAAGAGCATTGCGTTCGGATACACTATGTGCAGTTCTGTATCTCACGTATCCAGAATACACTCTCTCTCCATTATCAATAACTATTTCTATGTTTGGTTTTTGGTAACGGTTGCTGCAACACATCAAAAATATGATATGTAATCATTTAGATGAGATGGAAGTGTGTTTTGGTGATTACCAAAAACTTTTAGGTAGTAGGGTTGGATTGGTAATCCGTCAGGGCACCTCCGATCACCCTTATCCAATACAATATATATGTTGTCTATAAAAAAGTTTAAATAAAAATCACAGTATGTGCATGCATATTAGCTCAATAAGGTTGTACAATGTACATCACATGTGTATCCTTATACTTTACAATGTACAAATTTGTAAACATCTTGGTTGTCTTCCATGCATGATCGCCATCTTTTCACTGCCATTGCTTCTTGCTACTAGTTGCTCCACCCGGCAGCTGTATCAGGATGCCAGATTTTTGTCCCGTCTGCCCATTCACCAATCCTCCATTCTTCTCGACCCTGTAAGTCAGGTCTTCTCTGTCGGTCGTGGCGTCTATGTACACCCTGGAATTCTCACCTATTTCTCCCCGGACCAGCATCTTGGACAGTTGGGTTGCTACACTCTTCTGAATCCATCTCCTGATTGGCCTGGCATTGTATACCTGTTGAACCACAACGGAAGAGTTGCATTAAAACCCCCGAGTAAATAGCCGGAACACCGAAAAATAAGATGGTGATGGTCTAGTAGCGGCGATGAAGATCGATCAGAACAAATGGATGCTTTCCCGTACCGGATCGTAAGATAGGGACACGATCGTGTCCAAGGCAGCAGCATCCACTGCCAAAGCGACACCGTGCTTTTCAAGGAGGCGTTCAACATCGTCCATCTAAAGCCGGCAAACCTTCCTCAGCTGCTCGCGCGAGAGAGGGTTGAAGACGACAATCTCATCCAGACGGTTCAGCAGCTCAGGCCGGAAATGCTCTTTAACCTGCAGATGAATTGAACCACCTCAATCAATCAAGGGGTTTCAGCATAACAGTGTATGTATAGGCCAAAAGGAACATGTAAAGAAGTAAAACAGTAGCACACACCTTCACCATGACCTGATCATGAGCAGCCTTCATGGAGATCTTACCCTCCATCCAGCTCTGAAGATGCTCGGCGCCAATGATATGCTCACGTCTAGGCAGCACGTGTAGCAATTTGTTGTGGCCCGATCTTCTCGTAGGATCTGCGAACTTGATAAATTGTCGCTGCGTGACCTGGTGAAGAGGCAGCGCACCGCGAGGCTGTCCACGCGACGAACTACCGAGACAATCACCCTTCCACGTAACAACGTAACAGCCCACGCAATCACGCCCTATAGACGTGAAGGCACGAACTGGGTGAACCGCAGTTCGGCGTTCTACAACTCCCTCAGGAATCGAAAGAACAAATGTTGCAAGCCTCTCAAGACTCACGCATAAACAAAACTCCACGAGTTTGTGTATTCTGAATTCAATAAAATAAGATCTGACTTTTCATTGTCTAGTACAAGATATATATAGAGATAGGGGCGTTCAGCTTTGAGTAAATGGCTGCATGCGCATGCTCTAGTGGATTTCGTGGCTGGTTCGCGCGTCTTTTCAGCTTCTGGCAGCAGTTACTAAAATGAGCATAACTCCTTATTAGGATATCCAAATAATGAACCGTTTGATGGACTGGAAAGTAGACTTGAAGACGCTTCCATCCACTTATTGAACACCGTCTAACTCCTTGTATTCTGTCCGCAGTGATGCTTGGAATTCGTACCATGTGTCAGTCATCTAGCTTCTGGTTGCATTCCCATGCTAAGGTGATGAACCTCCATTTTATTCATGCACACCATAGGCTTCTTGGTTCAGATGTCCAGAGGCTTGAATCCATCTTGATCCCATGCTGGTTCATACACTCCATCATTCCTAAGGACATTGAAACATAGGCTCATTCAACATAGACTGATTATTAAACATAAGGTTAGCGTTCACCTGAGAATGAATTTCCTTCTGCAATTGTTTAGCTCTACTCCTTGTAATTGGACCAGCTATATCAAGTGGAGTTTCATTTGAAGATGAGTGAATGCTAGGCATGTCCTCATTAGCCTCCCCCTCTTGAGAAGGAGTCGTCCTCGACTCAGGCTCACCAACAAATGGAAGCAAGTCTTTGACATTGAATGTTGTACTCACATTGGAATATTCAGGTGGCAGCTCAATTTTGTAAGCATTATCATTTATCTTTTGGAGAACCTTGAACGGACCATCACCCCGAGGAGATAACTTACTCTTACGCTGTTGGGGAAAGCGATCCTTTCGTAGATGCAACCATACAAGATCTCCTGGCTGAAATGTAACCTTCTTCTTACCTTTGTTTGCTTGCTTTGCATATTGTGCTGATTTCTTCTCAATATTCTTTCTTGTCTCCGCATGTAACCGCTTGATAAAGTCTGATCTTTTTGTGGCATCCAAGTTAACTTGTTCCTGTAATGGTAAAGGCAAAAGATCCATGGGAGTATGCGGTTTAAACCCATAAACAATTTCAAATGGATAAGAGTTTGTTGTACAATGGACTGCCCTGTTATAAGCAAATTCGACATGTGGAAGGCAGTCTTCCCAGAGCTTCAAATTCTTTTTCAACACAGCACGCAACATGGTTGACAAGGTACGGTTGACAACTTCAGTTTGCCCATCCGTTTGTGGATGACAAGTGGTTGAAAATAACAACTTGGTGCCAAGCTTAGCCCACAATGTCTTTCAAAAGTAGCTGAGAAATTTTGTATCCCGGTCTGAAACAATAGTCTTTGGAACTCCATGTAAACGAACGATCTCCCTGAAAAACAAATCAGCAACGTGTGAAGCATCATCGCTCTTATGACATGGGATAAAATGTGCCATTTTAGAAAAGCGATCTACAACAACAAAAATAGAATCCCTCCCCCTCTGAGACCGAGGTAACCCCAGAACAAAGTCCATAGATATATCTTCCCAAGGTACATGTGGAATAGGTAATGGAGTATATAAGCCATGGGGATTGAGGCGGGACTTAGCTTTCAAGCAAACGATGCAGCACCCAACATGCCGCTGGACATCACGTCGCATATGTGGCCAAAAGAAATGATCAGAGAGCATGTCCAATGTCTTTTTGACACCAAAATGACCAGCTAGTCCACCTGCATGTGCTTCTTGCAAAAGAACTTGACGAATCGAACAAGCTGGAATGCATATTTTGTTAGTCCGAAACAAGAAGCCATCATGCACATAATATTTATCCCAACCTTTTCCATCAATGCAACGAGAGAAAGGCTCTTTAAATTCAGCATCAGCAGCATAAAGTGTTTTAATGGATTCCAAACCAAGCACTTTTGTATCTAGTTGTGTAATCAACGCACATCTTCTAGACAAGGCATCAGCAACAATGTTATCTTTACCACGCTTATATTTGACAACATAGGGAAACGTTTCAATGAACTCAATCCATTTAGCAAGTCGACGGTTCAGCTTGCCTTGACTTTTAAGATATTTCAAAGCTTCATGATCAGAATGGATTACAAATTCTTTAGGTAACAAGTAATGTTGCCAAACTTCCAAAACACGAACTAAGGCATAAAGCTCTTTGTCATAAACCGAGTAATTCAGATGTGGACCATTTAGCTTTTCAGAAAAGTAGGCAACAGGTTTACCTTCTTGCAGCAGTACACCTCCTATGCCAATACCACTTGCATCACATTCGATCTCAAATGTCTTACCAAAATCAGGAAGTTGTAGCAGCGGTGCTTCACAAAGCTTTGTTTTCAGCTCATTGAAGGCTTGGTCTTGTTCATCTCCCCACTTGAATGGAACATCCTTCTTTGTCAAATTATTGAGGGGTGCAGCGATCATGCTGAAATCTTTAACAAAACGCCTGTAAAAACCTGCAAGACCATGAAAGCTTCGAACTTGGCTCACATTTACCGGTGTAGGCCAATCCTTTATTACTTTAACCTTCTCTTCATCAACCTGAATACCATCTGCGGAAACAACAAAGCCAAGGAAAACAACACGGTCTGTGCAAAAGGTGCACTTAGCAATGTTGCCATACAATTTCTCTTCCCTCAAAACAGCAAGTACTTGATGGATATGATCAAGATGTTCATCAAATGATTTGCTATAGATCAGAATATCATCAAAATAAACAACAACAAACTTGCCAATGAAAGCTCGTAAAACATGATTCATTAAGCGCATAAAAGTTGAAGGAGCATTTGTCAAGCCAAATGGCATCACAAGCCATTCATAGAGACCAAATTTAGTTTTAAACGCTGTTTTCCATTCATCACCAAGTTTCATGCGGATTTGATGATAACCACTACGCAAATCTATTTTGGTGAAAATGATAGAACCACTCAATTCATCTAACATGTCATCAAGTCGTGGAATGGGATGGCGATATCGAACAGTTATAGCATTGATAGCACGACAATCAACACACATGCGCCAAGAGCCATCTTTCTTTGGGACTAAAAGAACGGGAACTGCACATGGTGATAAGGATTCACGAACATACCCTTTGTCCAAAAGCTCTTTTACCTGTCGCTGAATTTCCTTTGTTTCTTCAGGATTGGTGCGGTACGCTGGACGATTTGGAAGCGAAGCACCTGATACCAAATCAATTTGATGCTCAATTCCACGGAGTGGAGGAAGTCCAGCTGGTATCTCATCAGGAAAAACATCTTCGAAGTCCTGTAAGAGATCAAGAACAACACTAGGCAGCGATGAAGGTAAATCGTGAGTTGAAAGTAGGACCTCCTTGTGCAAGAGCACAAAGAATGGGGTTGTGGTGTTTCTCACTTCTCTCAAATCACTCTTGCTCACAAAGAGACACTCAGTGTGGCGTGGCTGTTTAGGATTGGCATGAGGCTTTATGTGGCTGGATGGGTTAGAACTCTCTCCCTTACTTGGGTTGGGGGTCTCACTCAATTTTCTTTTGTCTGATTCCTCTCTTTTCTTGCGAGCCATATCTGAAGTATGTATCTCCTCTGGAGATAATGGAACAAGAACCACCTTCTTGTCATTGTGAATGAAAGTGTATTTGTTAGACCGTCCAAAATGCACTGAGTCCACATCAAATTGCCAGGGCCGACCAAGCAGCAAATGGCATGCTTGCATGGGGACAATATCACAATCCACCTCTCCATGATAATCACCAATGGAAAATGACAAACGAATCATGGCTGAAACCTTAACTGTCCCGGAATTATTCAGCCATTGCATATGGTACGGATGTGGATGGCGACGTGGCTGCAAACCAAGCTTCTCAACAAGCAAAGCACTAACAATATTATTGCAGCTCCCACCATCTATGACGAAACGGCACACTTGGCCTTGTACTTTGCATCGGGACTGAAATAAATTATGGCGTTGTCCTTGTTCAGCAGCAACAAACTGAGTGGAAAGAACTCTCCTAACCACCAAAGAAGGAGATGGTGTATTCATTGTAGAAGGCTCGAAATCAGGAAAATCAGCAAGCAACTCATCAAAATCAGCACTAGTAATCTCGTCAGAAGATGGAGAAATAACATCTTGTAACATGTCATTGTGAGCAAAAGTTGGAATAGGTTGAATTGCTAAACAATTCAGACCTAGCTCAAATGTACCATCCTCTGCTGAATACTCACAAGTGTCAATATTAAAATCTAAAAATACATTGGTAAGCTCATCCTCCTCTTCACTTTGTGAATCATAAGAACCATCAGCAAGGGCAATAATAGTACGACGATTGGGACATTCAGCTTGTTTATGCCCATGACCACCACACTTAAAACACTCAATCTTGCTTGTCTTGCGTTGGGTGGCTGCAGTAGAAGAAGTGGGCTGATTTGAACTCACAGCTTTACCTTTCGTATCCAATTGTTTGGAAGAAGGTGGAATGGATCTATTTGTTCCACGAGATGAGGATTTGGGCGTTGCAGCTCCTTGCTGTTGGAATTGAGGAGTGACATCTCCTTGCTGTTGGGAATGACGCCATGAAGCATTGTATTTGTAAGACGTAGCAACTTGTCGTTCAGCCCTCTTTGCAAAATGAACCAACTCAGTGAGACAAGTGTAATTTGTCATATCCACTTTATTAGCAATGGGTTTATTGAGGCCAACCAGAAACCGAGCCATTGTTGATTCCTCATCCTCAGTTATCCCTGTACGAAGTAAGCACATTTCCAATTCCTGAAAATATTCATCAACACTGCGAGTACCTTGCACAAGACGTTTCAGTTTCAAATGTAGATCACGAGAATAATATGCAGGAACAAAACGACGTCTCATTTCCCTCTTCATGTCTTCCCAAGTTATACGATCATGCCCAACTCTTTGATATTCAGTACGGACCTGATTCCACCAAGTTATGGCATAACCTTTAAACTCAATGGCTGCAAGCTTTGCCTTCTTTTCAGCAGGGTATTCATACAAATCAAATAGTTGCTCCACTTTGGTTTCCCATTCAAAGTAATCATCAGCATTCTCCTTGCCGCTGAATGGAGGAATGGACACTTTAACCTTGCCCAAACCATCATCATTGTGACGTCGTTCATGATGACGTCGACGGTGATCACCATAACGACCACGGGCTCCAAAACGGCCAAAGTTATCACCACCATGATCATCATATGCACCACGGCGACCATAAGGATCACCTCCATGTTCAGCATCAAGATCAGGAGGATGCCCAACAGGAACACGTCGTGCACGACCAAAACCAGCAGCAAATCCTCAGCCGCGGCCACCTGCAAAGTTATCAAAACCAGCAGCGAATCCTCGGCCACGACCACCACCACCGCCACCGGCATGTTGATCATCATCCTCAATGTGTTCATCATCATGAGGTGGATGCTCCCCATGTTGCTGCTGTAGTGATCGTAGAAGCGCTTGCATCCCTTGCATCAATTGTTGCATTTGTGCACGCACTTCCTGAATTTCTTGTGCAGACACAGTGTGAGAAGGGGAATCTTCATTTCCTGCCATGTTAGTAACAAAGAGAGAGAGTAATAGGACAAAATATATGTAGAATCACTCCCTCACCACTTACAAAACAAGTTCTTTCTCTCCCTGAAAAGAGCAAGAACCGGGGCTGCAATTTGTAGTGGAAGAGTGATTGTAACAGCAACGATGGTGCAACAACTCACGGCGCGTTTTAAGTGGAGCTTGGTGGGGTAATATGTAAGTGGAATGCGCTGATAAATGTAGTTATGCAAAACCGAATAATAATCCAAGAACACAAGTCTAAGTTGCTGAATATAAAGGAAAAGATGCACAAAGAAAGGAACACGATGTAGGAAGTGGATAGATGAACACCAATTGCACCAAACGAAACTTGTTGCTGCCCAAACCCCTTTTTGGTGTGCTGAACACAATTCTCTTTTATTTCTTTTCTTTCCTTTTTTTTTTGAACAAGAACTCGTTGTTTTCAGTCCTTCTTTTGACCAATATACATCTTTTCTTTTAAGATTTGTGACAACACAGCAAAACTTTCAACTGAGGGGCGCACAAGGATCAACCAAGATGGATGGTGCAGCACAAAAACAAGAAACTCGGAAGGGGAATATGTGGCGGGTAGAAAATAAGGGTGGGACGGGTGGGTATTTTTTTGTTATATATATGCAGCAAGCAAAGACGATCAGATCAAGGATGGGATGGAACAAAGATAACAGCTAGAACAATGAGGGGAAAAAAAATTCAGCAACTAGACAAATCTTAAAGGATTAAAACTCGATAAAGCAAACTACAAAATCAGTAGCACGTATGAATTTGGGCTGTAGGTTTTCTTTTTGGCTATTAGTGGACAGTAGGTATATAAAATCTATGCTACCAGAAACAAGAACAATCCTACTGAGGAAACGGAGGCTGTGATACCAGATGATATGCTCACGTCTAGGCAGCACGTGTAGCAATTTGTTGTGGCCCGATCTTCTCGTAGGATCTGCGAACTTGATAAATTGTCGCTGCGTGACCTGGTGAAGAGGCAGCGCACCGCGAGGCTGTCCACGCGACGAACTACCGAGACAATCACCCTTCCACGTAACAACGTAACAGCCCACGCAATCACGCCCTATAGACGTGAAGGCACGAACTGGGTGAACCGCAGTTCGGCGTTCTACAACTCCCTCAGGAATCGAAAGAACAAATGTTGCAAGCCTCTCAAGACTCACGCATAAACAAAACTCCACGAGTTTGTGTATTCTGAATTCAATAAAATAAGATCTGACTTTTCATTGTCTAGTACAAGATATATATAGAGATAGGGGCGTTCAGCTTTGAGTAAATGGCTGCATGCGCATGCTCTAGTGGATTTCGTGGCTGGTTCGCGCGTCTTTTCAGCTTCTGGCAGCAGTTACTAAAATGAGCATAACTCCTTATTAGGATATCCAAATAATGAACCGTTTGATGGACTGGAAAGTAGACTTGAAGACGCTTCCATCCACTTATTGAACACCGTCTAACTCCTTGTATTCTGTCCGCAGTGATGCTTGGAATTCGTACCATGTGTCAGTCATCTAGCTTCTGGTTGCATTCCCATGCTAAGGTGATGAACCTCCATTTTATTCATGCACACCATAGGCTTCTTGGTTCAGATGTCCAGAGGCTTGAATCCATCTTGATCCCATGCTGGTTCATACACTCCATCATTCCTAAGGACATTGAAACATAGGCTCATTCAACATAGACTGATTATTAAACATAAGGTTAGCGTTCACCTGAGAATGAATTTCCTTCTGCAATTGTTTAGCTCTACTCCTTGTAATTGGACCAGCTATATCAAGTGGAGTTTCATTTGAAGATGAGTGAATGCTAGGCATGTCCTCATTAGCCAAGGTTTGAGGTCATGATGATCACGGTGTTCTTGAAGTCCACGGTCCTGCCTTGACCATCGGTCAATCTCCCATCATCCAGGACCTGGAGCAGAGTGTTGAACACTGCCACGTGTGCCTTCTCGACCTCATCAAGGAGGACAACCCTGTACGGCCTCCTGCCCTCCCCCTCATGGCCAACATAGCTGCATAGTTAGCATCCATCCCAAAACAAACATCAGAGTCCATAGCCAGTAGCTAGTGATGCACAATTTCACACCCAAGAAAGGGAAAAGCATCATGATGTGCTTATCCAGGTGGTGCTCCAATGAGCCGGGCAACTGAATGCTGCTCCGCGTATTCAGACGTCCATGCGGACAAGGTGTTTCTTATCGTAGAAGAGCTGCTCAGCGAGGGCCTTGGCGAGTTCAGTTTTACCTACACCGGTGGGTCCGAGGAAAAGGAATGAACCAACGGGCTGCTGTGGCCGTCCAAGACCAGCCCTGGACCTTAGAACAGCATCAGCAACTGCACTGACGGATTCGTGTTGTCCAACAACTCTCTTGTGCAGACTATCAGACAAACCAATCAGCCTCTCCTTTCTCATTCTGTCCGAGGCTGGTCACCGGAATCCCGGTCCAGCGGTTCACAACCTACACACACACAACGATAGAAAAGCCATTGGAATTTCAGCCGAAATTTGTGGTTGTTTCAAGAATAATATACTAGAAGTGAAAAACACTGAATAAGTCAACATTGAAAATGAGAAAAAAAAGAGACACCATACAGGTAGCCTCTGACCAACATACCTCTGCAATCTGCTCGGGGCTGACGGCCTCAACTAACATCATGTTGTCTCCAGCCTCAGCCTCTAGCTTGGCGATGGCGGCCTCGACCTCCGGCAGGGCACCGTATCTGATGTCGGCCGCACGGTCCAGCCTCTGGCGGCGCTCGGCCTCCTCTAGGTTCGGCAGCATCTCCTCGCGACGCTGCTTCAGCTTCCTCATCTCGTCGATCCTTTCTTTCTCCTTGCGGTACTTCGTCTGCAGCGGCTGCAGCTGGGCCCTCAGATCGTCCAATTCTTTCCTGACCTGAAACGAAGCGGATTGCACTGAATAGAGAAGAAGGTTGTGTGCTGCATGACTAGGTAGGTGGTCAGGTGGATCAGGAGTTCAGGGCCAGGAGAGTCGTCTCCCACCTCAACTAGCTGAGCTTTGCGTTGTTTGTCCGTCTCCTTCCCGAGCGCGTGGAGGTGGACTTGGAGCTCGATTCTTTTCCTCACGAGCCTGTTGATCTCCTCCGGCTGGCTGTCAAGCTGCACCCTGACGTTTGCGCAGGCCTCGTCGACCAAATCGATTGCTTTGTCAGGCAGATGGCGACCTAATACACACACATGTAACAAAAATTTCCAAAAAAAAACATTTAACAAGTTAAATTGTTAGGCAACAAAGTAAAAATAATGAAACGTGAACACGACTACGATCATTGCATTAGCAGTAAATAAAAACTCCAGAAATACTACAAGAAGAAGAAGAACTGAATTTTCTTACCTGTGATGTACCTAGATGAGAGCTCGGCGGCCACTACAAGAGCACGGTCCTGGATCATCACACCGTGGTGACCCTCGTGCTTCTCCTTGAGCCCTCTCAGTATACTGACCGTGTCCTTGACGCTGGGCTCGGCCACGAACACCTGCTGGAACCGCCTCTCGAATGCCGCGTCCTTCTCGACGTACCTCCTGTACTCGTCCAGCGTCGTCGCGCCGATGCACCGGAGCTGGCCCCTCGCGAGCATCGTCTTCAGCAGGTTGGCCGCGTCCATGGAGCCCCCCGCCCTCCCTGCCCCGAGCACGAGGTGTATCTCGTCGACGAACAGGATCACCTTCCCGTCGGCCTCCTCCACCTCCCTGAGCACGGCCTTGAGCCGCTCCTCGAACTGGCCGTGGTACGTGGCGCCGGCCACGAGCGCGCCCACATCGAGCTCCACGACGCGCACGCCGCGGAGGCCGCCGGGGACGTCGCCGCGGAGGACGCGCTGCGCGAGGCCCTCCACGATGGCTGTCTTCCCCACCCCGGGCGCGCCGATGAGGACGGGGTTGTTCTTGGTGCGCCGCGACAGGATCACCGCCACGCGCCGGATCTCGTCGTCGCGGCCGATCACCGGGTCCAGCTTGCCCGCCACCTCCACGAGGTCGCGGCCGTACGCCCTGAGGGGCTGGAAGTTGGCGTCCCCCGGGGCCGACTCCACCCGCCGGCCGCCGCCGCGTAGCTTCTCGACCTCGGCCTTCACCCGCGACGCCGCCACCCCGGCCTCCGTGAGCGCGTCGGAGATCTGGAGCTCCTCGAGGAGGGAGACGAGCAGCACGTCGACGGAGAGGTAGAAGTCCCGGCGGGCCTTCTGCGCGGACTGGGCGCTGCGGAGGACCCTGGCCAGCTCGGGGGACAGGGGGACGGTGTCCGTCCGCTCCGGCTGCGACGGCAGCCCTTCCACGGCGGCGGTCACGACGCGCTCGAAGGAGTCGGCGGCGTCCTCGTTGCCGCCGGACGCGTGGGCGATGGCCTGGCGGAGGATGCCGGACCTGTCCGCCGCCAGCGCCGCGGCGAGGTGCATCGGGCCGAACTGCTGGTGGTTGGCCTCGGACGCCATCTCGTACGCCGCCGAGAGCGCCTCGTCGGCCTTATGCGTGAGCTTGCCGGGATCCATCGCTACCTTCGACGACAATCTACAAATTAGAAAGGGAAGGAAGAAGGAGCACTCATCAGGTGCCCATGGAAGCTTTGATTCGTCGTAGAAGAGAGGCCATTATTACCATGATCTGTCACTATTACGCATTTTTACGCTAGACGTACAAACCTACTATTCGTTAGCACGCTGCATGATGGATTAGCATAGTAATTTTATAATTTAAACCAAAAATATCTGGTAAATGCCCAAGAAAGAGCAATCTGATTTTGATAATTAACGTCAACATTATCAATGGATTGACGTTGCCCGGCTGGTATGTAAGGTTCAGTCTAGTGTATGCGCTAGGTGAATACTGAATATGTGATGGACTTGAGAATCGATTAAACACCTTCAGGAGGTAAAAAAAAGACCAAGAATAGATTTCATGAATAAATAAATAAGGACCAACATGTGTTACCTCATGTGATCGAGAAGACGAGAGTACAATGATCTCGCTTTTGTAGCAATGATAAATACATTGTAAAAAAGAATCAAAGGACAGTGTGCACTTCGCAAGACTTTTCTCTTACAACTACAATACACGTCTTATATTGACCAAAGTTAGAAGGCATGCATCGATCCTTACCACTCAAACGACACGAGCTATTCCACGAACACCGGGGAGGGAGCTTGTTAACGATCCTCGGAAGAAGCAAAAGGGTGCAGAGATCACAAGTCGTGCCCGGGTTTAATAGAGGGGAGTGGAGACGAGGAACCCCTCGCAGCGACGACCTCGGCCAACGACTCTGGCAAGCTCCAACCGTGCCGACAAGCGGATGGAAGCGGACGGCATCAGACTATCAGACATTCGGACCGGGTGGCTGGATAGATGGGGATCGCAAGGACATGTTCCAACGGAGACTGTACTCCAGAGGGCAGACCAGTGACCTGTCCACAAATTTTGCTTCACCGCCCTAGAAAACGAAGAATATTGCCTTTTCTTGTTGGGATCCAATGTAATCGTCCCTCTTATTCTTACAAGTCTATATCCAGTGCCTCTCCTACTTCACCACTAATAATAATACAAAATGTTTACCACATTTACTTCTGTCTCTCGAAACTAGAGGTAAAGGGTTTTAAAATTTGACTTAGATAATTTAAGGGTCGGGTCCTAAAAGTGTCTGCCATCCGGGGTCACGGGACTGTGTACATAACGTAGTTTAAACAGGTTTAAGAGATAAAGTCCGTCTTATCTCTTATTTGTCTTATTTATCTCTTATTTATCTCGTATGAATAGGAGATAAAGCTAGTCGGTACAGAAAGAATTTACTCGAGTTGTATTCGGTTATGATTCCTTATCTAGTATTGGATTAGGATTCTTGTAACCCTGACCTCCCGGATATATAAGGGGAGGGGCAGGGACCCATTCAAAACATCAACACCCAAGGGAATACAAACCACCCCACAGGACGTAGGGTATTACGCACCTCGCGGCCCGAATCTGTCTAAATCTTGTGTTTCTTGCACCTTCGAGTTCCTGATCTCGGCGTCTTCTTACCTAAACTTACCACCTCGGGTATATCCCTCGGTGGGCAGCCAGTAAAACACCGATAGCTGGCGCGCCAGATAGGGGAGCGCATCGAAGATCCACCGGCAAACTCGATGGCATCTTTTCAGTTCACCAGGTCAGTACCTTCTCAGGGTACAACGTTTGTTTTTAGCTTGTGGGTCTGCATCGCAGATGGTGCGGGCAGTTTTCGTCGATTCCTCGTCGACATGAAGCCAAAAACTCCCGTGGCGGATCCTCGCAGCGACCTTGACAAGTTCGTTGATGATCTCGACGACTTATCAATTCATGCATCCGCTGCAAGGATCAAGGTGGAGTCTGCTTCCGGCGCGACTTCATCCGGCGCAGTGGCAACCTTCCTTGGGTTGGACTCATTCCAATCTAAGGATTTGCGTAGCTGATCATGACTCGGTCTACGCAGTTTGGCCACTGATCTCCAGGAGGTCGATATCTTCGGGTCCCTCTCCGTATTGGAGAAGGACCCGGACTCTCTACTCCAACTCGAAGGGCCGAAGCCACCGCACGACGGGGGGCTTCGGGTTATTTTGGTACCAGCGATCTGATGATCATCTCCACCCCGGAGGGGCGTTTCGTGCATTGGAAAGGCATGAAACCTTCTGATCTACTCGAGGCTGAGGATCGACTTGTGGCCCACCTCGAGCCTTTGCCTTTTCAGGAGGGCAGGCCGTTAGCCACCGTGGTGGAGGAGTCGACTGAATTAGTCGACGAGGGCTCTGAGGAGCTCATCTCCCGCCAGGTGCTGATGGCAGAAGAAGGCGAGGATGATGGCAACTTGCCCATCGACGAATTTGATGCGGTCTCCGAAGATGAAGCCACAGCCAACGCCGGCGACGAAGATGACGCCGATCGTGAGGCACGAAGGACCCGGAACAGGGCTCGTAGCTCGCCGAAGGAGGGTCAATGAGCGCACGCGATCCATGCATCGCGAGCTTGACGCCGAATTTGCTGCCGTAAGCGAGCGGGGTTTCCGGACTCCGGTGGCCAATATCGCCAGGGTTACGGCCATACTCGAGCGCAGTAACGATCCGAACGTGCGTCAAGCACTTCGTTATGTGCAGAGGGCATGGATTCAGCTTGATCAGCAAAACCCGGCGTCTACTCTCAGGGAGGAGCACGTGGGTGAAAGCCGAAGCCAGGCTCACTACCAAACAACAGGCGGCCGTCCTCGACCTCAGCGCAGCAACAACAATAATGCTCATGGGAGTCAGGCTCCTGGTGGGAGGCAGCAGCCACCTCCAGGAGGTAACCCGCGACAGGCCAATCATCGGCCTCCTCCAGAAGACCTGCGCCAGCATATCAATGAAGGCCGCGATGCGCGGTCCGTGATCGATTCCAGGCGAAAAGTGCGCGAAGAAGTCGAGACGGAAGGTACTGATTGCAGTGACCGTTTCCCAGCTTTCTCCGCACGATTCAGCAGCTACAAGTACCCTGAGGGCTTCAAGCCGATTGGCATCACCAAGTATGATGGTAAGCAAGTTATTCAGCAATGGCTACGTTGCTACTCCACCGCCATTGAAGTAGCAGGGGGCTCCAACATCACCTAGGTCGTCTACTTCCCAATGGCTTTGGACCCCGCGCCGCTCACATGGTTGGAGAGCCTTAGCAACAACTCGATCGACTCCTGAGAGCGGCTCAAGAAGGTATTCATCGACAACTTCCAGGGGGCGATCGCTCGTGCGAGTACTCGTCATGATCTTGCTCAGTGTAAACAGGAACGTAACGAGCTCCTACAATCCTACACACGCCGTTTCTTTGATGTCCGTGCCACCATCGCGAATATCTCAGAGGAGGACATCATTGACTGCTTCTACAACAGCATCACCGATCCAGACATCTACAGAGACTTCGGGCAGAACAGGCCGAAGACTGTTGCGGGGTTGCGTGACATGATGCACGACTGGTCCGAGCAGGAGGAGAAGATGCGGGAGCGGTTCCTGAGGCGCCAAGATGGCAAACTGAGGCGTCCTCATGACAACCGCAACAACAAGAGCCAGCGGGACTATCTGAGTCCACCCGGAAAGCGCAAGCCAGATGATCTCCTCGCGGCTGTGGATCATCCCTCGTGAGGCAAGAAGTCGACGATGCAGGAGGAGTTCGAGAAGCTCCTGCAGAAGAAATGCCCATGGCATCCAGGTGCCAATCATGTGGCAATTGATTGTTACCACCTCCGGAGGACTTTCAGCAATTCCGGCGGTGGCAAGAAGAACAAGAAGCCCATGGACAAGGAACCCAAAGATGATGACCAAGGGGACCACGGGCGCAACCCGAAGTTCCAAGATGCTTCGAAGACCGTCAACGTCATCTTCGGGGGGATGGAGACTTCGGTTCCAGGCGGGAACAAAAACTGCTTCTCCAGGAGATCATGTCCGTCGAGCCGGCGGCACCACGACCACTTCGCTGGTCGGAGGTGCCCATCTTGTTCTCCTGTGATGATTAGTGGATAAGCTTTTCGGAGCTTGGTAAGTTCCCCTTGGTTCTGGACCCGGTGGTGGCAGAAGTCAGACTCACCAAGGTGCTCATCGATGGTGGGAGTGGTCTCAACCTCATCTTCACCAGCACTTTGAGAAAGATGGGTCTAGACTTCATGGACATGCTGGGTCCAAGCAAATCTCCATTTTACGGCATTGTCCCTGATAATGCGGCGCACCCATTTGGCACGGTGGTTCTTCCAGTCACTTTTGGCACGAGGGAGAATTACCGCACCGAGTTCATTAAATTTTAAATTGCTAACTTCGAATCTTCTTATCATGCTATACTAGGTCGTCTGGCACTCGCCAAATTTATGGCAGTGCCGCATTATGTTTATTTGCTTCTTAAGATGCCAGGACAAAGTGGGATACTTACTCTCCGAGGCTACTTGAAGAAGTCATATGATTGCAACCAGGAGGCGATCCAATATACTTCGACTACGCGTGTGCCAGATGCTTCAAGAGAAGTACTCACGGCCGCGCAGCAGCTCTCCCAAGTCGGGCTGGAGATCCCTTCAAGAAAGGCCAGCAAGTCGAGCATCCAGTCGACTGGTGACGTGACCCTCAAGTCGATCCAGCTCCAGGAGGGTGACTCATCTAAGACCGCCGTCATCGGTGCGGGCTTAGATGAAAAATAGGAACTCACGCTCGTCAGTTTCCTTCAGGCTAACCGAGACATATTCGCGTGGAAACCAGCAGATATGCCAGGGGTGCCTAGGGAACTGATTGAGCATAGTCTGAATGTACACCCAAATGCTGTGCCCGAAAAGTAACGCCTTTGGAGGTTTGCTCATGACAAGCGCGAGGCCATTAAACGGGAAATAGCTAAACTCCTCACGGCTGGCTTCATTGAAGAAGTGATTCATCCAGAGTGGGTAGCTAATCCCGTCCTTATAAGGAAAAAGAATAATGAACGGAGAATGTGTGTTGACTACACCGATCTCAACAAGTATTGCCCAAAAGATCACTTCGGGCTACCGCGCATTGATCAAGTCGTTGACTCGACGGAGGGTTGTGTACTCCTTTGTTTCCTTGATTGTTATTCAGGATATCACCAGATTGCGGTCAAGGAGGAGGATCAAATCAAGACTGCGTTCATCACCCTGTTCGGGACTTACGCCTACAAAACTATATCTTTTGGTTTGAAAAATGTAGGAGCAACCTATCAGCGGGCTATTCAGTTGTGCTTTGCCGATTAGCTGCATCGAAATGTTGAAGCCTACGTGGATGACATGGTCATCAAGACCAGAAATCCTAATGGCCTGATTGCAGACTTGGAAGAGACGTTCAGCAGCCTACGCAGGTTTCGGTGGAAGCTCAACCCAACTAAATGCGTTTTCGGAGTACCATCAGGGAAATTGCTCGGGTTCATCGTCAGCAACCGGGGAATTGAAGCCAACCCTGTGAAGATTTCGGCCATCACTGATATGGGGGCTCCAGCCACAACCAAAGATGTGCAGAAGCTAACAGGCTGTATGGCAGACCTGAACAGGTTCATCTCCCAGCTCGGGGAGAGAGGATTACCCTTCTTCAAGCTCCTGAAGCGCCAAGTCAAGTTCCAATGGATGAAGGAGGCCGAGCGAGCTTTACAAAATCTGAAGCATCACCTTCAGTCCCCTCCGGTCCTTACAGCACCATTTCCGGGAGAAGATCTACTACTCTACATTGCGGCAACAATTCATGTTGTCAGCAGTGCTATTGTAGTCAAGCGAGGTGAAGAGGGCCATGCATTTGGAGTGCAGAGGCTTGTATATTTCGTCAGCGAGGTACTCTCCGAATCCAAAGTACAATACCCAGCAGTTTAGAAACTTTTATATGCAATTTTGATTTCATCCAGAAAGTTGCACCACTACTTCGACGAGTACAAGATCACTGCGATTACAGACTTTTCGTTGGTAGATATTCTCCATAATCAAGATGCCACGGGGTGTATATCAAAGTGGGCAGTGGAACTGGGGGCTTTGTCTATCGGCTTCAGGCCACGCACTGCAATCAAGTCTCAAGCTCTAGTCGATTTTATGGCTGAGTGGAGGGAGAGTCAGATTCCAACACCAGTCGATAAGCCAGAGCATTGGAACATGTACTTCGATGGATCCCTTAAGCTCGATGGCGGCGGTGCTGGAGTTCTATTTATTTCTCAAAGAGGTGAACAATTGAAGTATGTCCTCCAGATCCTTTGGGAGGTATCCAATAATGAAGCCGAGTATGAAGCACTCCTTCACGGGCTACGTTTGGCGATATCACTAGGTATCGAGCGACTTCTTGTATATGGTGACTCACTGTAGTTGTTCAGCAAGTCAATAAAGAGTGGGACTGCAACAAGAAGACGATGGATGCTTATGTATAGGAAGTGCGCAAGCTGGAAAACAAATTTTCCAGCCTGGAGGTTCATCACATGTTACGGGAGCATAATGTTGGCACAGATATACTATCCAAGCTGGGGTCTACTCATGCACAGGTTCTGGTGGGAGTCTTTGTTTAGGAGTTAAAGCAGCCATCCATCTAGTCTTCACCTCAGGTAACCACGGGTGTGGGCCCTCAGCAACCCGATCGTGGAGGTTATGATGCTTGGTGAGGACTGGAGAGAGGCTTATATCGATTTCATCCAGGATCAAAGGCTACCAGCAGGGGTGAACGCAAGGAGTGCAGAGGCAGCTTGTGTCTTGCGCAGAAGCAAGGGGTTCGTCCTAGTCGACAGCAAGCTTTACCGGCGCGGCGCACGCTCACGCGTTCTCATGAAGTGCATCATGAAAGAAGACGGCTACGACATACTGCAGGAGATACATGAGGGTGTTTGAGGCAACCACGCAGCCTCAAGAATGCTGGTGGGGAAAGCATACAGAGCTGGTTTCTGGTAGCCCACTGCAGTGTCCGATGTCGAGGATCTTGTGCGGAGATGTCAAAACTGCCAATTCTTCGGCAAGCAATCTCACATCCCAGCTCACAGTCTCATCACCATACCGCCATCCTGGCCGTTTGCTTGCCGGAGCCTTGATATGATTGGGCCCTTCACAGTGGCGCCAGGCGGCTTCACCCATGTGTTGGTGGCTATCGACAAGTTTACCAATTGGATCGAGTACAAGCCGATAGCCAAGCTCACACCAGATCGAGTTGTTGATTTCATCTCCGACATCTTTCATCGCTTCGGCTTCCCGAATACCATCATCACGGACTTGGGATCAAACTTCACGGCCAACCAGTTCTAGGAGTTGTGTGAAAATGCGTGCATCGAGATTAAATATGTCTCTGTTGCGCACCCAAGGGCCAATGGTCAAGTCGAGAGGGCGAATGTCATGATAATTAATGGCCTCAAGAAAAGACTTTATGATGAAAACAGCAAGAAAGGAGGCAAGTGGATACATGATTGCCACATATCGTCTTGGGGCTCCGGACTCAACCGTCCAAAGCCACAGGACAAACACCATTTGTCGGTGTTTAACCGGCTGCCCACCAAGGGATATACCCAAGGTGGTAAGTTTTGGGTGAGGGGACGCCGAGATCAGGAACTCGAAGGTGCAAGGAATACAAAGCTTAGACAGGTTCGGGCCGCAAGATGCGTAACACCCTACGTCCTGTATGGTGGTTTGTATTGCCTGTGGTGTAGAATGACCTAGAAATCATGTTTTGAGAGGGGTCCCTGACCTCCCTTATATATCCGAGAGGCCAGGGTTACAAAGATACTAATCAACACCAGCTGAGGAATCGTACCAGAACATATCTCGAGTAGATTCTCTCTGTATCGATTAGCTCTATCTCCTATTTAAACGGGATAAATAAGAGATAAATAAGATGAATAAGAGATAAGACGGACTTAATCTCTTAAACCCCTTTAAACTACGTCATGTACCCAGTCCCGTGGCCCCGGGTCTGACAAGCCCCCGAGCTCTTCGTGGCTGAGTACTGCAGGCTTATCGAGTACTTTCGAAGCAGTCTTCGACTTCTTTTGAAGCTTCGTCTCGAAGTCCTTCTTCGAGTACTTTCTTGGCTGCATCAAAGCTATGAGGTGCTCATGCCCTGAATCTTTGTTATGGTGTGCGATTTAAAAATCGCACTCCATATGGAGTAGCCCCCGAGCCTTAGGTTGAATCGGAGAATCAGGCTGAGGGTCAAATTAAGCTTAAATCTTCCTTACTTACTCTTCGAATAAATTCGAAAAAATAAGTAGTCGATGTCTCGTATCCCACAGCCCCCGAGCCTTGAATCCAAATCTCTCAAATTTGGGAAAAAGGATCCAAGAGTCGTTGCATCGATGTTACTCTGAAATCCTGAGAAAAACTCTTCGTCTTCTGCATAGTGAAATTAAGCCTCCCGCTGGTTTATTTAACTGCGCGGTGACTTAAGGTTTCTTCTGCACTCTCAGTCTTCATATGAGTCATGTTCGAGTAGTTTTACGGCGTCCAGCCCCCGAGCTTACGAGGCAGGAGAGCCAAAGGAGCCATGTTGAGTAGTGCACAACACCCAGCCCCCAAGCCTGGGAACTAGCAGAATTGTGATGGCACGCCGTGCTGCCTGGAGGGTTGTTGCTGAAGCTTGATCTAAAAAAAGACAATGCGTACATTATGTAGCATAATGCGAAGATACCGAGTAATACTCAGTAATAACATGAAGGAACCAAAATTTATTCGGTGTAAAAATTTCGCGTCTTGCTCTTGCTAGGCCATGTAATTTCCCCGGGCAGTTAGCCTGTTACGTTTAAGCACCTGATCCCCGATGGCCGTAGACCATAGCGTAGGGAGCTTAGCCGCATACACGCGTAGGAGCATAGGCTTACAGAAGAGTCGAGGTTTCACGGATTAAGGCGTGTGCTACCCGAGTACTTTAGCAACCGTTAAGAGAAGACAAAGAAGTCGTCATGCGACAAAGAGGATGCGCGGTGCGCATAAAGTAGTCGGCGATCTGTAACTCTGGAGGGTTTCGTACCCATTGAAAGACATACACGCATAAGTAGTCGGCGAGAGCGCGTGTGGCAACACGCAAAGATTTATACTTTCATAGGGTGTAGTCCCATGAAGCCTCCAGCACTCAGAACACAACCTTGTGGCGTAGCCTCCGTAGTCAATGTTCTAAGACCGTGGCAAAGCCACCAGCACTCGGTGCATTAAGTCTGTGGCAGAGCCTCCAGTACTCGGTGCACCAAAGCTGTGGCTGTCTGTCTAGCATCCCAGGAGTAGTCGATCAGGGCATAACCCCCGAGGATTTCATGCCCATCGAGAGGCGTACCCGAGAAGGTAGCCGATCCTGTGAAGAACAAGTCGTAAAAGGTATAAATCACTTAGCTTGATTCGTGGATGAATATCGACGAAGCCGTGGAGCTCGTTGATGGAGCTGCGACAGTTTGTTGATGAAGCTCGACTAGTCGGAGTCGATTCCGACTAGTTTCAAGTCGAGACGAGTAGTCGAAGTAGTCGTCGGCGGGCTGCCAATCGTCCTCCCGAAGTCGAAGTAGTCGAACCCGTCGCTGCTGCGCGCGGATATTGCGGCACAAGCCGAAGTTGAACCGGGTCGTCGAGGTCGACGGCCGCGGTGCATCGACGTTGCAGCGCGAGGTGAAGTCGAGCCGAGTAGTCGAGGTCAGCGACAGTGCGTCTGATGAGGCAAACCGGTTGGCACTCGCTCCTAACCAGCTCCAGTTGCGGCGGAATTCCGTCACAGAGTCACGACGCGGTGCTGGGTCAGTTTGCTATGCAACTTCCTCGCTGCCACCAACAGCCTCGTGCCATCCTTGTCTGTGAGAGCTCCCCAGCAAGCTCCGCAGGGATGAGAATACCATGCAAAGATCACGTTAGCAAAGGTAGATTAGTATAATAATCCTTGCTAGTAATAGCCACGGATTGTATCCAATGTAGGAAAAATAGAAAAGGAATCTTCCCTGTTCAATACGCGTAGTATGTGCCCGGTGATCCATCTGTCATATGCTGTTGCTGAGTCACCAGGTGTGCCTCCTGGCGCTCTGCGATGGTTTGTTGATGAAGCTCGACTAGTCGGAGTTGATTCCGACCGGTGAACTAGAAAGATGTCATCGAGCTCGCCGGTGGATCTTCGATGCACTCCCCTATCTGTCGATGTTTAACCGGCTGCCCACCAAGAGATATACCCAAGGTGGTAGAATTTGGGTGAGGGGACGCCGGGATCAGGAACTCGAAGGTGCAAGGAACACAAAGCTTAGACAGGTTCGGGCCACAAGATGCGTAACACCCTACGTCCTGTATGGTGGTTTGTATTGCCTTTGGTGTAGAATGACCTAGAGATCATGTTTTGAGAGGGGTCCCTGATCTCCCTTATATATCCGAGAGGCCAGGGTTACAAAGATACTAACCAACACTAGCTGAGGAATCGTACCAGAACATATCTCGAGTAGATTCCCTCTGTATCGGTTAGCTCTATCTCCTATTTAAATAGGATAAATAAGAGATAGACAAGATGAATAAGAGATAAGATGGACTTAATCTCTTAAACCCCTTTAAACTACGTCATGTACCCAGTCCCGTGGCCCCGGATCTGACACCATTCTTCCTCGTTTACGGCTCTAAAGCTATCTTGCCGCCGACATCATGTGGAAATCACCAAGGGTTGAAATGTACAAAGTAGGCGAGGCGGACGAGGCAAGGCAGTTAGAGCTTGATTCTGTTGAAGAGCCTCGCTGCACCGCTCTTGTTCAGTCAGCCCGATATCTCTAGGGGATCCGGTGATATCACGATTACAACGTGAGGGAACGATCGTTCAATATAGGTGATCTGGTCCTCCACCGCATCCAAGACGAGTCCGGCTTACACAAGCTCAACTCAAGATGGGAAGGACCGTTTGTCGTCAAGCAGGCTACAAGACCAGGCTCGTATCGACTACAATACCCCGAGAGCCAAGATGTCCCGAATTTCTAGAACATTCAGAACCTGCGCAAGTTCTACCCATGAGGAAGCTTGTGGGGATAGCTGTTCTCCGGACGCCTAGGTGGCCTTTTTCTTCCGAATCAATTTAGAGGCTACGTGTCACAAAATTCGGAACGCAAATTTTTTTCCGTTAACAGACGGAGGCTCCGGCCATGTTCACGTCTTGTAAATTAACTTCTTGTCAGGAGTTGTGACGAAGACTACGGCCACGTTCATGTTAAACCGACTTCTTGTCATGAGTTGTGGCGGTGGCTACGACCATGTTCATGTTAAATCGACTTCTTGTCATGAGTGGTGATGGAGGCTTCGGCCACATTCATGCTTTATATGAATCGACTTCTGCCATGACCATCAATGGTCGCTTGCGACGATGGTCGCATTTTTTCCAACAAATTTGATCCGTTCGATGGGTTTATACGTAACTTGTTGGATGAGCTGGCATGAGGAGCTATTTCGACTACATCCAGAGTTGTTGCACTCGGGGTAGTTGCGGTTTTTGCCACAAACACGGCAGTCTCGCGGTGATGCTCGCGTTCATTCCCAACAAGTTCGATCTGTTCGATTTTTTCATACCTAACTTGTTGGACGCGCTCATATGAGGTGCAATTTCGACTACGCCCAGAGTCATTGCACTCGGGCTAGTTTCGTTTTCCTTGCCATAAGCACGGCAGTCTCGCGACGATGCTCGCGTTCTTTCCTAACTGGTTAGACCCGCTTGATCGGGATATGTCTAACTTGTTGGATGGGTTCCCACTCGGAGCCACTACGACTACTTCCAGGGTCGTTGCACCCAGGGTAGTGTCTACTATTTCGCCTTCAAATCTAGATGACAATTCAGCTAAGGCGCATACAAGTCGAGACATCAAATAAAAATATATACAAGGAAAACGAGTACTTGTTTTTTACATTCTAATCCTGCAGTACATTTTTCACTATCTGTTCCGCTACAGGTTGGGCCTCTTGGAGGTACTCGTTGAATTGATCTTCAGTGCACTCCGTAGCCACTCCCTGCGTGAACATCTCTAGTTGTGCTTCTGGCCAAAAGGACTTTACAAAGGCAAGCGCGTGGCTGACACACGCGATCGGGGCCTCTGTGAGAAATTTGACGACCTTTTGTGGCGCTCCGGGAAGTCATTCCAGCAAAGGCTGCTCGCCTACTTCACCTTCTTCTGGTGGATCCACCATGTCCACAAGCTTCTTGGTGGCTCCGTGAGGTCCTCTAACTCCTTTTGCTGCCGCTCCTTCTCCTCGCCCAGCATCTTGATCTGCTGAAGGCAGTCGGTGAACTGTTCTTCAGTGTCGGTGGCGACCTTCTGCAGCCTCTCAACGTCATTTGTATGGCGATATAGCATATTCTTCACGTCAGTAAGCAGCTCTTCTTTATATGTTAAGATTTTCCTAAGCTCTGCGGTGAAGGTATTTTCAGAATACAAGATAAATTGTTAAGGGAAAAGTACTCGAGAGACGAAAGGGGCCTACCTTGGTGCACTTTCTTCTGCTCTTTGAGTTGCTCCTAGAGCTCGGAGTGGGCCTTCTCGAGGTTGCGGAGGTCGTTCTTGAGGAGCCACGTCTCTCGAGTCCGCTCTTATTTCAGCTTGTCGAGCTCTCTCTGAAGATAGATGTTCTTCGTCCGCTCTTCGGATATGCGCTTTTCCTTGACAGCAAGCTCCTGATGACCACTCATGACTGCTTTCAACTTCTCGGACTTTTTTTGTGAGTGAGTGATCATGTTCTGCATAAAGGGGGAGATTAAGACATGCAACTCGACAGCATATACAAGCAGAAGAGTAATCACGTCTTACCATGGCAAAATCGTACAACTCCTTGTAGGCCTTCTTGAAGGTTTTTATGTTATTGTCCGTCAGCATTGGATCATCCACCAGATCGGTGGTGATGATGTTCTGATACGCAGGCCCGGCCATCAGCAGCTCTCCAGGACCCCTTGAGGTCCCTGCGGCTTCTTCAAAAGGTGGTTGCTGGGCACCTGCAAGTCAAGATGCATTCAGTACATAATGCCTGGGGTCTAAGCAGCCAGTCGTGGGCGGTCATACACTTACCTGTGCCATCAGCAGGAGCGGCGTCAGGGGCCTCGACTTGTTCCTCACCACCGGCTCTAGCTTCGGCTTGTTGGGGCTCGGAGGGTGGCAGGTCGGGCAGCGTCGTGTCTGCCTCGGGGGCTGGCTCCTTGGGCGTGGGCTCCTCTAGGGCTGATGGCTCGGGGGCTGGGGTAGCTGCGGTCGATTTCGGCTTGTGCCTCATGGCGCTTGCAGACCTAATGAAGCAGAGTCAGTTGTATCATTACAAGTCAAAAAGAGCAGAATGTTCGTTCTGCAACAAGATGAACACTTACAGCGAAGACCTCTTCATGACATCCTTCTTCACCCTCATGGCCCGTGGTGTCCCGACCGTGGTACTTGTTGTTGGCGGTGGGGTGATACCAGCTGGTGGCGCGGTGCCCGCCACAGCAATGGTAACCGATCCTGTCGCCAAAGCTGCTGGATCCGTTCCCATCTCTTGGCGCCCGGGCTCGGGTGGAGAAGCGGGTGGACTGTAAACGGAAAATGTCAGCGTGCAACAATATTGATGTATGACAACAAGGCAGCATATTCATACCTGGAGGACTCGACTTCTTGCGCTTTTCGTTTGCTCACAATCCGGTGACCCTGCGGGACCGAAGGCAGAGTATCGGTCAACTCCACGGATGGTCCGGGGGAGTTGCTTCTTCGCGCCTCCCCCTTGGCTTCCCTTTCTGCCAGAGGGCTTCCGCCTTCAGTGGACTCGCTGCCTGCCAGAGCCTCGGCTACTCAAGCCCTCTTTGCTTCGGCTGCGGCGCTGGGGAGAAGGTGGTCCGGTCGAGGGATGTCGGGTTGCGGAGGATAGCTGCGGTACAACTCTGTGTGCCCCTACAGAAGGTTTTCACTTAGTAGTGGCAGAATAGAATTTGTTTTCAACATAAAGTAGTCGAACACTTACCGGCTTTGGAGGATTTTGTGCAGCAAACAGCTGCGGCATGTAAGGAACTGCATCCACATCCAGTAGCACTCGCCTGACCCCGGTAAGTGCAGCTTCGTCCGTCAGTTCCTCTGCGCATATGCGAGATGGATCTTCAGTGCCCTTGTACTCAAATCCAAGTATATGGCGTTGCTGGATTGGTTGGACTTGGCGCTTGAAGAAAGAAAACATCACGGATGCGCCGGTCACTCCCATATCCTTATGAGCTGCTATGGTGTCTAGCAACTCATCGACTTGATCCATGTCCCCCCTGGGAAGTTTTATATTCCACTCTGGTCTTAAAACAGGTGGTTTATTTGACTTTTCTGGGAGTTGGGGGCATAATTTTCGATCTAGAACCAATAATTTTTCCATCTGGGAATGTTGGAGGGGAATTTGAATGAAAGGTACTTGTCGCCGGCTTGTTGTTTAAGTTGGATGCCAGCGCCCCCTACAACAGATGGATTCTTGGAGGTGGGTTGTGGTTTTACTCGGAATAGGAAGCGGAAAAGATCCCAATGGGGTTTGATTCCGTGGAAGGTTTCGCAGAAATGGATAAAGATTGCGATATGGCAAATGGAATTTGGGTTGAGATGATGGAGCTCAAGCCCGTAGTAGTAAAGAAGACCCTGGAAAAAGGAACAAGAGGGGAGGGCCAGACCCCGTTCGGCAAAATGGTAAAATGTGACGATTCCGTCTACATTTTCCATGGAAAAAGGTTCGCAAAATGAGGGGCGCCAATTGACAAGATTCTTGTCTTGGAGTAATCCCTCGGAAACAAGCTTATTGAGGTCGTTGAGGGAGCACTTACTGTGTGTCCACTCCACGGACGGCGGCTGCGCCTCCTTCTTCTTCCCATCCTTTTCCGATCTCTTGGGCGCCATTTCCAGATCTGCTCGCCACGAGTTGCTCGGGGGCTGCGGGGAAAGGGGCGGGGAGATTTGGGTGGATTGGAGTTCTTCAAGAGGGAGAAGGCGGAGTGCGGCTCTTTTTGGGGGATTTTGTAAGTTCTTCCTGGATTGTAGATTGGAAGCACAGTTTTTACTCAGAGTTACCGCGGGGTTAAATAACTAGTGGCTGGGTACAGTTTTACTGTTTTGAAGTTGAAGAGTCATTTTAGAGAATATTCGGAAGTTGAGGGGTCATTTGGTGGATTGTTTAGATAAAGTATTCGATTAATCATTTTTTCAGTGTTAACTATTCCGAAAAAAGGGGTTTTTCGAATTCCAGATCTAATTTCCATCATTTGTACCATCACACTAGTTATTTACCATGTGGACATTTTTACACTGCATGCCACAACTTTTGGATCCTTATTTCCAAACCTGAGAGATTTGGATTCAAGGCTCGGGGCTGCGGGATACGTGGCATCGACTACCTATTTTTTCGAATTTATTTGAAAAGTAAGTAAGGAAGATTCAAGACTAATGCGACCCTCAGCCTGATTCTCCGATTCAACCTAAGGCTCGGGGGCTACTCCATATGGAGTGCAATTTTTTAATCGCACACCATACCAAGGATATAATTCGGGGCATGAGCACCTCATAGCTTCGATGTAGCCAAGAAAGTACTCGAAGAAGAACTTCAAGATGGAGTTTCAAAAGAAGCCAAAGACTACTTCAAAAGTACTCGAGAAGTGTGCATGTCAGACCCGGGGGCACGGGACTGTGTACATAACGTAGTTTAAGAGATTAAGTCCGTCTTATCTCTTATTCATCTTATTTATCTCTTATTTATCCCGTTTAAATAGAAGATAGAGCTAACCGATACAGAGGGAATCTACTCGAGATATGTTCTGGTACGATTCCTTGGCTGGTGTTGGTTAGTATCTTTGTAACCCTGGCCTCTCGGATATATAAGGGAGGTCAGGGACCCCTCTCAAAACAGAGGATCATTAGGTCATTCTACACTAAAGGTAATACAAACCACCATACATGACGTAGGGTGTTACGCATCTTGCGGCCCGAACCTGTCTAAACTTTGTGTTCCTTGCACCTTCGAGTTCCTAATCTCGGCGTCCCCTCACCCAAAACTTACCACCTTGGGTATATCCCTTGGTGGGCAGCCAGTTAAACACCGACAGCTGGCGCGCCAGGTAGGGGAGCGCATCGAAGATCCACCAGCGAACTCGATGGCAGTAATCTTTAACCGAATCCATATAACGTGGATCCCCTCCGATCAAGCGGTGGCGACACACTCTGTCTGTTACGATCGGCCGGCTTATACCGGCGTGAGCACAAGGGGAGCAGAGGAAAAGGAGGAGCCGAACTCACGCCTGCACCTTCATCTGCCGATCTGTATCATTCAAGTCTGCACCACGCCGGCGGCGGCCTCCGTCCTCATCGTCTTCGAGCTCACCATCAACAAAGGAGCCGGGAGGCAGCGATCGCGCCGACGACCCGACAAGCCGCACGGTGCCCGGGGGTCGATCTGCGCCCATGCATGCGCTGGGCATGCGCTCGCATGCAAGCCCATGCATGCGCTGCCAGAGGCGTGAGTGCACACATGCTAATGAGATGCTAGCAAGCTGCTGAGGCATGATGCACGAATAAGATTGGAATCTCTTCGCTCATCTACAAGCATGCATCAACTACTTGGCTCGACTTCGGCTCGCGCTGCAATGTCGACACGCTGCCGCCGACCTCGACTACTCAACTCGACTTCACCTCGCGCTGCAACGTTGATGCACCGTGACCGCCGACCTTGATGACCCGGCTCAACTTCGGCTTGTGCCACAATATCCGCGCGCAGCAGCAACGAGTTCGACTACTTTGACTTCGCGAGGACGATCGGCAGCTCGCCGACGACTACATCAACTACTCGTCTTGACTTGAAAACTAGTCGGAATCGGTTCCGACTAGTCGAGCTTCATCAACAAACCGTCGCAGCTCCATCAACGAGCTCCACGGCTTCGTCGATATTCGTCCACGAATCAAGCTAAGTGATTTATACCTTTTCCGACTTGTTCTTCACAGGATCGGCTACCTTTTCGGGTATGCCACTCGATGGGCATGAAACCCTCGGGGGCTACGCTCTGATTGACTACTCCTGGGATGCTAGACCGACAGCCACAGCTTTGGTGCACCGAGTACTGGAGGCTCTGCCACAGACTTAATGCACCGAGTGCTGGCGGCTTTGCCACGGCCTTAGGACATTGACTACGGAGGCTACGCCACAAGGTTGTGTTCTGAGTGCTGGAGGCTTCATGGGACTACACCCTATGGAAGTATAGATCTTTGCGTGTTGCCACACGCGCTCTCGCCGACTACTTATGCATGTATGTCTTTCGATGGGTACGAAACCCTCCAGAGCTACACATCACCGACTACTTTATGCGCACCGCCGCGCATCCTCTTTGTCGCATGACGACTTCTTTATCTTCTCTTAACGGTTGCTAAAGTACTCGGGTAGCACACGCCTTAATCCGTGAAACCTCGACTCTTCTGTAAGCCTATGCTCCTACGCGTGCATGCGGCTAAGCTCCCTACGCTATGGTCTACGGCCATCAGGGATCAGGTGCTTAAACGTAGCAGGCTAACTGCCCGGGGAAATTACATGGCCTAGCAAGAGCAAGACGCGAAATTTTTACACCGAATAAATTTTGGTTCCTTCATATTATTACTGAGTACTACTCGGTATCTTTGCATTATGCTACATAATGTATGCATTATCTTTTTTCAGATAAAGCTTCGGCAACAACCCTCCAGGCAGCACGGCGTGCCATCACAGTTTCGCTAGTTCCCAGGCTCGGGGGCTGGGCGATGCACACTACTCGACATGCCTCCTTCGGCTCTCCTGGCTCGTAAGCTCGGGGGCTGGACGCCGCAAAACTACTCGAATAAGACTCATATGAAGACTGAGAGTGCAGAAGAAGCCTTAAGTCACCGCGCGGTTAAATAAACTAGCGGAAGGCTTAATTTCACTATGCAAAAGATGAAGAGTTTTTCTCAGGATTTCAGAGTAACACCAATGCCATGATTCTTGGATCCTTTTTTTCAAATTTGAGAGATTTGGATTCAAGGCTCGGGGGCTGCGAGATACGTGGCATCGACTACTTATTTTTCAAAATAGAAAAGTAAGGAGGATTACAGACTAATGTGACCCTCAGCCTGATTCTGCGATTCAACCTAAGGCTCGGGGGCTACTCCATATGGAGTGCGATTTTTAAATCGCACACCATAACAAAAATTCGAGGCATGAGTACCTCATAGCTTCGATGCAGCCAATCAAGTACTCGAAGAAGGACTTCAAGATGAAGCTTCGGAAGAAGTCGAAGATTCCTTCGAAAGTACTCAATAAGCCTGCAGTACTCAGCTACGAAGAGCTCGGGGGCTTGTCAGACCCGGGGCCACGGGACTGTGTACATAGCGTAGTTTAAGAGATTAAGTCCGTCTTATCTCTTATTCATCCAATTTATCTCTTATTTATCCCGTTTAAATAGGAGATAGAGCTAACCGATACAGAGAGAATCTACTCGAGATATGTTCTGGTACGATTCCTTGGCTGGTGTTGGTTAGTATCTTTGTAACCCTGGCCTCTCGGATATATAAGGGAGGTCAGGGACCCCTCTCAAAACAGAGGATCATTAGGTCATTCTACACCAAAGGCAATACAAACCACCATACAGGACGTAGGGTGTTACGCATCTTGCGGCCCGAACCTGTCTAAACTTTGCGTTCCTTGCACCTTCGAATTCCTGATCTCGGCGTCCCCTCACCCAAAACTTACCACCTTGGGTATATCCCTTGGTGGGCAGCCGGTTAAACACCGACAGTGCAGTACTCAGCGACGAAGAGCTCGGGGGCTTGTCAGACCCGGGGCCACAGGACTGTGTGCATAACGTAGTTTAAACAGGCTTAAGAGATAAAGTCCGTCTTATCTCTTATTTATCTCATTTATCTCTTATTTATCTCGTATGAATAGGGGATAAAACTAGTCGGTACAGAAGGAATCTACTTGAGTTGTATTCGGTTACGATTCCTTATCTAGTATTGGACTAGGATTCTTATAACTCTGACCTCCCAGATATATATGGGGGGCAGGGACTTTTTTAAAACATCAACACCTAAGGGAATACAAACCACCCCACAGGACGTAGGGTATTACGCACCTCGCGGCCTGAACCTGTCTAAATCTTGTGTTCCTTACACCTTCGAGTTTCTGATCTCGGCGTCTTCTTACCTAAACTTACCACCTCGGATATATCCCTCGGTGGGCAGCCGGTAAAACACCGACAGTGTCGGCTCTAATTTTATACAATTTTAAGCTAAAAATATATAAAGGGACAAGTTGGATTGTGAAGACACCACCAGGGCCATGATTCGTTACCATCCCTGCTCATAGTTCTGAATTTTAATCAACAGTCCCTTTTTATCACTTTTGCCATATCTCCTATACGTTATCAAAAACGGGGAAATAAACAAAGCATAGCGCAGTGCAATCCCTTTCTAAGTACGATGCAAGACTTTGACTAGACCCCGGGTCCTTGTGTTACAAATGGGCAGTTCTGAGCTAAACTTCTAGACGTTCACACTTCATGCATGATCTGACAATTTCTTTCTCTAGTCATCGCCTCAGCGGCAGGTCGGGCATCCAGTGGAACATTCGGGATTTTTTCTTCGTAAAATTGGATTTGATTTTAACATAATTTACAATTATAAAATTTGAATTCAACAACTGAGGATTGTTTAATGGAAAAAAGGATCATGCGTGCTGACCCTTGGCCACTCGAGATTCTACAAGCATCTCCAGGAGTAGCATAAAAATACTACAAAATTAGATTTAGATAGATGGGAAAGATGGGAGCTGTTACTATGGCAGCGCTATGCTCTGTCGCAGGCAGGGGTGGTAGACCATGATCCGTTACCACCCCTGGTCGCAGGTGCTCTCCTTGCCTGCGTACTAGCATGGGATCGCGTGCAAGAAAAATTAAAAAATCTATAATTGTAAAGCCGGGCATCTAAATTAAATTCCAATTACATCATGTGCATGTTTCTTACAATAAATCTTAAAATAATACCACACTTGAGTATGTTTGAATAGTTTTTTAGTTGACCAATTTGATGATGAAGCTAAAATAATTGTTCCAACCTAAAAATAGAAATTGTTGTAGAATAAATAAAAGTTGTTGCCATTAGAACAGAAACCAGGCGTCCCGACAGCCATGGCACAACCGGCTGAGGTCCTCCACCTAAGCACACTGGTGCACTCGGCAAGGCCTAGCACCAAGTTTATGCCGAATTGGATGGAACTGGCCACCGCATCACATATCTAGTGTCAAACTTATAGATCCAGCTTAAACTACCACAGATTGAGTCACCAATTCGCGGGATCGGGAGAGTAGGAGGCGATGGAGGAACAGAGAGTAGAGGTAGGGGGAGCGTGTCGCAAACTTGCAGCCGCTGCTGCCGCTGCGCACCGCGGCTACCGATTGGAAGTGCTAGCAACTCTCACGCTGGGCTCAAGATTTGTGGAGATTTTTGGTGGCGGGGTGGGTTCGCCCTCGCGTCGTCTAAGGGACACGACTAGAGAGCCTCGCTGCAAGCTCCTCTCTTTAAAAACTCCAAGTCGGAACTACACCATTAATCTTGTGATTGGAAGTTCCTTGTTTTTGGCACCTTATGTTCATAAGCTTTGCAAAAAAAGAGAGAGAGACAAATTGAACACCTTTCCCTTGTCTTTTGGGTATTGGAACATGCTGTGACATTCAGATAATTAGAAATATAGATACTAGATTTTAGTGTGAAAAGCGTATGCTTGTTATGGTGTATGTGTGTAGCACAAAGGAATAGGGGTATAATTGTAATTCCGTAAAATATAGGCCCTTTAGTGATAACTGGGTAAGAATGGGAGATAGCATCAAAACCTAGGCAAAATATGGCAAAATATAACACTAAGTGTCAAATTTATGTTATCATAGGAAAGAGAGTGCAATAGATATGTTAAAATTCTAAGGTAAATGGTGCTTTGTGTGAAAACAGGGACCTAGATGTGATTAAAACAAAAATCATAGGTCCTTTTATGCAAAATAATTGAAATATGAAAGTAACTTTCAAATTTACTTAGGATCAAAATGTAAGAATACAAGTCATCATGACATGGCATAAAAACTTGCAAAGGACTCTAAAATTACATGAAATCTACCTCAGTAAGGACAAAACCTATTCAAATTCCACCTTTGCTCAAAATTTAACATGTTAAGCTGTAAATTTTGGCTTTTTGAACTTGAACCTTAAAGCAATATTGTAGAGCTTGAAAAACTCTACAACTTTTATTTTGGGCATTTTCTCATTAGACCTCTAGATCAGTGGGGAATTTTGCTTTACCGAAAGGTCCTTAGAATCTTTTAGTTTTGCACATAGGTCCTTCGGACCTCTCCCCTCTCTTCTTCTTCCTCGAGCACGTGCTGCTCTGTTCTGCTCCTCCTGCCACCGGCGCAGTGCTTCGCCCCTGGCCGCCGCTCTGCCGCCGCCGCCGCTCCACCTCCTGCTGGGATGACCCCACGCGTCGTCCTCTCCCTACCCCGGCCCTGTTCCCCTCCCGTGCAGCCCTCCTCCGCACGCGCCATGACTTTCCCGAGACACCGCCGGCCGCCACATCATCGCCGCCGTTGCCAGCTCCTGTTTGCACCCACAGCACCCCTCCTGGCCTTAACACACGCTCAACGGCCGCTCAGTGATCTTGTTCACTCATTCCTGCACTTCTTTTCCACGGCATTCTTCTTTCCCGAGCTCAGCTCCTCACTGGATTCCCACCGCCACGCCTAGCCACCGTCGACAGCCGCCGCTACCGTCGCTTAACCCCGATCCACTACTCCCACAGCACCACAACAGCTCACTGGTGCTCTCCAGCCCATTCAATTTCATCCTCCCGCATCCGAGCCTCGTCTTCCACAGCTCCGGCCAGCACGAGTTCCGCCGCCGCCTCCTGCTCACCGTGGACAGGCCGCCTCAGTCATCCCCGCACCATGACAACCCCTCAGCTAGACTCCTCTCGACCCCGTGAAGCTCTACGACCCCTCCATTAATTCCTTAGTGCACTGCATCGACTCCCCGACGCTCGCCGGCGTTTACCTCCGCCGCCATCGTCACTGCTTCTGCCGGTTGCCCCTAATCCGAAGCTTGTGTTCCCAATTGACTGCACCAATACCTTCCCCACAACTCACTGGAGCTCATGCGCAGGACCTTCACCGATGTCGGCCGCCGGAGCATCGCCGTCATCGTTGACCCCTCCGCCGCCGCTTCGGGCTTCCGTCGAGATCCCCCTTTCTGGCCGCCGCTACCCTCGACACGTGATGCAATCAAACCACCGTAAGCCCCTGAAGCTTCCCCTCCCCTCGGACCTCGCCGGCGGTGGCCCTCCTCGCCGGTACAGGCCGGTCAAATCCCTGCCTCCCTCTCTGACCACGGCCAGGGCCTTCGGATGGGAAGAATCAAAAGCCCGGGGGGCTGTCTGCAAAGCCAAGACACATAGGAATAGTGCCATTAAGGACCTCTTTGTTATTTCTGCTATCAACTTTGAAATTCCATATCAATTTAACGAAAAACCATAAAAATGCAAACTAAAATTTGTTGGATTCCTCATTCTAAGATCTAAAACTTTCCTTACAGGTTGACTTTCAATTTCTTAGTAGTTTGTGCTCTAATTTAAATATAAATTTAAGTAGTTGTAGACTAAGAAAATGCATAGTAAATGGTAGAAAAATGGTAAAAATGTGAAAACAATTGTGTTAGTTTTTCCTTGATATGTAGTATTTAAGAAAAATAATTAACCTACTGTTTATATAATATTTTTATAATATATAGGTTTAAACATGAATAAAGCTTATTTGATCTTGTATAATTAATATATGCAGTTTTAGATGTTTAAAAATTATGAAAATATTTTGAAGTATTTTTCTTAAATAATGTAACCTGTCCCTAAATTCTCAACCTAGGATCAGGTATAAAATAACCAAAACAAATAAAGCAGTATATGATAAAGTTATATTCTTAGTTAATCAAAGTAAGTCCATAGTTAAATAATAACCAAGGGTCATTATAAATAATTAGCTAAGCAAATAAATAAAGTTAGTAAATATAAATATTTTAAATGTTTAAAGCTAATCCAACATGCTACCTCATGCCATTAGTTAAATGTTTAAGGTAACCAACCCTGTTACTTAATGTAACTAGGTAAAATAGTTAATACCCGATAAATGACTGCCCAGTAGAAAAGTAAATGATATATTCAATGAATAAACTAAGCTTTCATTGGATTACAACTTTATCGTGAAATAAACTAAAAATGTATACATCCTTTAAACTACATCTTTGCATATCATATAGATTCGACTACTCTCGCCGATGGAGACTACGAACTAATCCCAGAACAAGAAGTGGAAGTTTCTGAAGGCCCCGGGAACGCCGTCGGAAATCTAACTGAAGCTCCGAACCAAAGTTTGGAAAACTTTGACACTACTGCCCCCAACCCCACGCAAGAAGGCAAGCCCCGGCACATAACCTAGTATTTCAATTACTACTTTATGCAATCTTATGCTTATCTATTATATTTTGCATTAAGTCTAGGAGTTAAAATGGAACCCTAGATGCATTGGATTCTAAGAACCTATGTATTGTGCCTGAGTCCTTCCCGAATATATGCTCTGCTAATAGGACCGGTAGAAGTCGGGTGATGTCCTGTCACTCGCGCGATATAGGAGTTGCAATGTTTACATTCCTGTAATCACTATAAGGATGACGGACGGGATTCGTGAGATGTATCATGATTAAGATGATACCCCGTCTGTGTTGATGAATTTGGTTAAGGTCGCAGTGTGTGGTAGCGGTGGTTAAGCATTTGAAAGTATTAGCCACATGCCACGAAATATGGTAAGCGGTAAGCCTAGTAACCAATCGGCCCGAGAAGTGGACATACCTCCCATCACTCGTATTTGATTTTTCCGGTTACTCGCTTCGATGTATGGGAATACGTGTTGCAGGGCAACCAGAAGTACGGCCGTATAGTCGCTCTACAGGTGTACGTCCTGCATATTGGATGTGCGTATGGTCCTGCAGTCGCTTGTGGTGGCTCTGATCCACGAGTCGGAATGAAAGGCAAACGGTTGCTTCGGAACAATCGTTGGATGTTCCAAGCGTGTGAGTTAGGTTTACCCTTGCAAGGCTAAAATTCGATTAAGGAATCGTCCATTTCTCGCGGAGATTGAGACTGCTTGATCCCTTTGCCACATAGAGTAACAAGAGCAATTTTGTGATTATCAAAGATGATGTTTGGCTAAAGATTCTACCATGCTTGAATAGTTATAGGTGCTTATCTAGAATGATTAATCACGTAGAACTTGAAAGCTAAAATTTGAAATTAAGGATCCACTCTTTGTTGCTTTTCAGCTGAAAACATCACCCATAACTAGTTAAGCCTTCATAAGTCTAGTTACATGGCTAAGTATACCATGAACGGGTAAGCCTTGCTGAGTATTAGCATACTCAGTCTTGCATTGTGATTTTTTGTTCAGGTAATCCCCCTGACGACTCTACTCTGCCTATGCCATGGCCTTACCCTCTGCCCGATGGTTGGACCGTGAAGTGGGATCCGTCCCCGGCCAACATAGACCCTACCGAGTGATATCATGCCAGGGCTAGCATGATATCCGTACTGGCGACGTGTACAGTGACCGTGTTTTAAACTCCGCTGCCATGACTTAAAACCTTAAACTGTGTTGTAATAATTCCTATTAGTTGGGAACTGATGTTACTTTTGAACACTCATGTAATATACCTGCCTGTGATGTAAAACATGATGGCAATTGTATCTCTGGACTCACCGTTGTACGAGGTACCTTGTTTGGTCCTGCATTCGGTGGTTTATCGGGACATTACCCGACAGGCCAAGGAATTACACTGTTTGAAGTACGTGGGAGCCCTTGAGAGAGGACTTGCGCACTTAAGTCGTTGTAATTCAGGTTGGTTCTGCCACACATGTGGACCAAAACTTCTAGAAAATTGAAGCCTCCGCATGCATATATTTGTTTTCACAAATTTTGAATGCGGCCGTGGTTCTAATAGCTAATGCTGAGCTTGGGCGATCTAGTGCCGGTGGTTATTTTTTTGCCCAAATGGAAAAATAGGGAAATGGAGTGCCGGTGCCTGGTCGTACAAGTGGCAGAAATGGGCCAGGCCGAGATCGGGGCAGGGCATCTGGGCCAGGACCGGCTCAGGCCTCTCTCCTAGTCCTAGTCCATACGGCCGTCTCCGCGGCAACCGATCCGAAAGCCCCCCGCGCCTGTCATCCCGCCCGTCGGACCGTGCGGGGCGCCGGGCGCGCGTTTGCGCCGCCGCCGCCGCCGCGGCTTGCCTCCCGGCCGAAGGGAGCCGAAGCCAAGGCGACACGCTTCGCCTCGCCTGATCATTGCCTCTCGCTTCTCCAGGAAAAACGCGTAACGAACCGCGCGGCATGCCACGCGACGCGCCACTCCTGCACGGCAGGCCTTCGCGTCGCGGTGGTCTATGTGATCCGAACACGCCCAGGATACATCCGCCGCTGGGCGCACGTCGAGCGCGCGCGCGGCCACGTTCCCGGCGCCGGCCGCCGCTCCTGAGCTGTCGTACGTCGTTCACCGAGACGTGCGGTGTGAGATCTGGCTTATTGACTTTGTCCGCCAGCCAATCGCCGTTCCAGCAACAAAAATGGGACAGCAACTGCAAGCAATGAACTCGCTTCTCTTCCTCTAGATTACATACTCCACCGTCCCTGTGGATGGCGACGTGCATGAAGGGCCGGGACAAAGAAGAAATAAAAGAGCGCCGAAAACAACTTTAATTTGTCGTCTAGATCTGATAGATGATGCAAGGTGTGGCTGCTATGTTGCATGACTTCTCTTGTCCCTGCACGGCACCAGTCGTCAAGCACTACTGTAGAAAAGATGAAAACGCCACCTAGCTAGCTCGCAGCACGTAGCTGGATGGTTTAAAATGAGGTGCTAAAATTTACCACCTATTAGTACTCAATTTTTGCTAATGGTTTTATATTTTGGCTAAAGTTTAGTCCACCCTACTATTAGCACTTCTGTTTGGCTGGAAAGGCTAGTTTGACTGGAAAGGCTAGTGCTAAAGTTGAGCACCCATTAGCACTTGGATCCAAACGGAGCCTAATAAAAATCTGTTTGAAGGAGTTAAAGTTGAGTGCTAAATTTTAGCAAATATTAGCACTCAAACACATGCTAAAGTTTTTGAATTTTAATTAAAGTCTAGCCCACCCATTAGCGTTTCCGTTTGGATGAGCCAGTGCTAAACCCCGTTAGCACTCGGATCGAAATGGAGTCTAAATCTCAGATATCTTAGTGGCTCCAGTCAACACTAGCTAGCTACTGAACCAGTAAGCACAAGAGTGAGATCTACAAGTGTGACGCATAGATCTGCCTCCAGTTGGATACCTCCAGGCTAGGTTAAACCATTGGCCGGTCGGTCGATTTCCTCTGGATACCCTATCATCATGCATGAACGCGACGAGCGAGCCTAGACACACAAATAATAAAGCTGTAGAAAAGCTATAGTATATATGATTGATTGATTGATCGGGCTTGTCCTTGAAGCAACGCCCAATGATTTTGTTGGATTGCCACTGGGCACTTGTTTCGAGTGGGGTTTCAGGCTAGGAGATGTGTGTGGCGAGCGATGCCAAGCGATCGCGCGGCGGGCAGTTTGTCAGTGGACGGCCATGCGTGGTCAGCCCACACAAAACAAAAAGACTGGCGCCCAGAAAAATGCCACACTCTGGCCGGCGCAAATGGGAACTGATGGTCTGGAACAAGGTGGATATTAGGTGGCGAATTAAAGAGAGGATATGAGATATATTCGGCCAAATTAACTTATCCTTTTTCAGTGTATACACATTATGCATACTGGTTACTACACAGAAACATCAGGTATTACTACTTCCTGAAGCATGAAAAAATGAGTGATTTTTTTTAAAATTGATTATCCAGTGCAAGTATGAAGCATTCAGATGAATAGACATATATACATGATACATGCTAGTTACTACACAGAAATATTAAGGATCAGAGAAATGTGGAGCACAGGTCAGCGCAAATATTGGTCGCCATACAATACAAGTGAACATTTATTTCAAACAAACAATACAAGTGAGCATTTATTTCAAACAAACAATACAAGTGAACAAATACAATGTTCTTATGAGGAATGTTCACTACACCACAACCCCAGAATAACGATGGAAGGTCAGTCGGTATAAGCGGCTTTAGCGATGGAGAGTCCATCGGTATAAAGTTATACCGATGGATACATGTAGTCGGTGTAAATCCTGTCAGTAAAAATATTTTACTGATGACTCTACTTTCATGTCGGACAGTCCGACAGTCAAAATGGGCCTTGTTTCATTCCTTCTCTGCTTAACTTTTTTCCTTTCCTTTTTTATTTATTGCACCGTTATGAAGTAACACACAAAAATAATTATCTCATATACACCAATATATTTTTTATATGTAATAGACTACATATAAGTAGAAGTTCCAAAATTTTTGAAACTGATTTACTATTTTCTATATGTTAAATGAATTTCTACATGGTTATCAAAATTAATTCTAAATTGAACTACATGTGTATCTAGTAAGATAGAAAAAAATGTATAAAAATAATTTTTAGACTCATATGTTCCATTCTAGCCTATGTCTTGGAGATAGATAAAAAATTCAATTATCTTCTAGGAACAATTCAAACTTCTATCTCCAAATTACCACATAATAATTACAACAATATCTAAATTGGATTAGAAAATTCTACAAATTGACATGACGTCATATTTTTGTTATATAAGCTTTCCATAAAAAAACTTAAATAATTTTAATAAAGTGGGACCATATATTTTCATAAAAGGATACATCTATCATATAGTTTCCTATAACTCGTATAATATCTTATAATATTTTTGAACTCGTATGCACCTTAAATTTGGACACAACCTTATGTTTACCTTCCTATTCGCAAGTCTGAGTTTACTTTGCCACTTGTTATGGAAAAAAGTTATTTTTCTATTTTTAAATAACTAATTAAGGCACCCTTTGTGAGGTGAACGAGGTATATTATTTCTTAAAATTATAATTATAATGAAAATATTTTTATGAACAAACATATTAATTCATTATTACATTGAATTTTCATAAGAAATAAAATTAGCTACTAATAATCTTTAATCTTGGTATAAAGCAGAGGAGTTGACTATGACTCTATTTCTTGATCCTACTTATCGACTGATAGTTCGATGTAACAAATACTATTATCGACTGACCGTTGATAGGTAAATATGGATATATTTGCTAACTGATGGTTACAATCACCGACTGATTGTGCACCGAGAAGATTTACCGACTGAGTGTCCATTGGTAATATTGTATTTTACCGACTAACGTCTGTCGCTAATTTGGTGTTGTGGTGTAATGGTTGTGAACACAATACACTTCATATTAAGAAAAAAAGGGCATTGCATCCAAAGAAATATATGACACTCTAGCCCACGCAATGGTTTTTTGGTCACAAACTAACAATGGAACAAATCCAATACTCCGGTGGCCCTAGTGAATATTTCATCATAGATTTAAAAAAATGTGATATATATTTCGACCAAATTAAATTATTTTTCACTGTATACATTATATACATATACTAGTTACTATACTCATATTACTACTCTCTGAAGCATGAATAAACTGAATGGAAAATGGAAAAAGGTGGCCATCCAGCGCGAGTATAAAGCATCCACAGAAAAATGAAAAGACATAAATGATACACGCATGCAAGTTGCTACACAGAAAACATCAGGATCAGAGAAATATGGAGCGCATGCCAGTGCAAATATTGGTCTCCATTGAAATGAACAGATTCACTGTTCTTTTATGAAACAATAACTCCACAGGAAATGAACATGGTGCACACTGTACAATACTACAGTAGTTACTACACAGCAACACCATTAGATACTACTACAGTTGAAGCAGGAAAACGGTTGAGAGAAAAATGAGAACAATGGACACACAAATCACACAGAGTTAAAGGGCAGAACGTTGATAGCACAGAAGATTGCAAGCTTCTTTTGTTCTTTCAACGCACCCCATGCACAGTTTCCAGCTTAGCCTTCCTTGCCACCACGTTGCCTGAAGCTTTCGATGAGCTGCGTCAGGTTCTCGTACGAGGACCCTCCTTTCTCCATGGCCCTGTGAGCTTTCTCCCCGTACTCCTTGGCCTTCCTCCTCCTCTCGTCGGCCTCCGCCCCTCCGCCCATCAGTGCCGACACTGCCCGCACGACGTCCTCGCGACCCACCGGCATGTTCTCGTCGTCGAAAATCATCACCGGCGCCGTCGCGCCGATCGGCACGCCCACGCCGAGCACGTCCACGACCAGCCGCTCGTTCAGGAACTGGTCGGCGAAGTGCGGCCACGTCACCACCGGCACGCCGTGCGCGATGGACTCCAGCAGCGAGTTCCAGCCGCAGTGGGTGACGAACCCGCCGACGGCGCGGTGCGACAGCATGGCGAGCTGCGGCACCCACCCGCGCACCACGAGGCCGCGCCCCGCCGTGCGCGCCTCGAGGGCCTCCAGCCACTCCCGCACCTCCGGCGCGGCCACCTCGGGCTCCTTCACCACCCAGAGGAACGGCTTGCCGGAGTCCTCGAGGCCGTGGCCGACCTCGAACAGCAGCTTGGGGAGCTTTCTCACGAGGCTGCCGAAGCTGACGTAGACGACGGAGTCCGTGTCCTTGGTGTCGAGCCACGCGGTGACCGCGCTCTGCTGGACGGCGTCGGTCTTGTTCCCGCGCGACGCCATCGCCTCGGCGTCCTTGTTGGCGAGGCAGAACGGCCCGAGCGTCCACACGGGCTTGCCGAGCGCCGCCTCGTAGCACGCCACGAACTGGTCCTCGAGGTCCAGGAACGTGTTCACCACCGCGCCGTCGGCCGTGCGCATGGCCTCGACGCACTCGACCCAGAGTGCCTCCCACCCGGGCGAGTTCAAGAAGCCCGGCGCCGTGGCCTTGGTCACCTCAACGTGCACCGGCATCCCCGGCACGACGAACTTCTCCTGGTCGCCCGCCGCCGCGGTCTGCTCGTGCAGCCCGTGATCAACGGAGTTGAGGTCGCAGAGCGAGTAAAAGCAGGACGGCCCGTGGAAGAAGAGCCGAGGGATGCCGAGGCTTCTGGCCACGCCGGCCGTCCACCCGTTGCACCAGTCGGCGACGATGCAGCTTGGGCGCGCCGCCAGTCCCCGCAGGTAGGCCTCGAGCGGCCCGGCGAGCCTCTGCAGGGCGTCGAACAGGGGGATGAAGTGGTTGTTGTCCGTGACCTGGTCGACGTTCTCGATGCCCGGCGGCAGGCCGTCGACGCCCGCCGGGAACGGGAGCTCGATGACCTCGAGCGCGAGCTTGGCGCGCGCGGCCTGGTCTGCGACGCCGCGCAGCCGGGCGCTGTTCACCGGCGTCGTGACTAGGCTCGCGCGCGCGCCGCGCTCGGCGAGGAGGCGGGCGAGGTCGACCATGGGGATGGTGTGGCCCTGCGCCACGAGGGGGACGATAACGAAGTGAGGCGGCGGCGGCGCTAGCGTGGCGGCGGTGGGCTCCTCCGCGGGCGCCATGGCCCTGCCAAGATCCTTGGGGCCGGCAGGAATGGTGCAAGGGAGAGACTGGCCTCTAGCGAGAAGGATCGAGGAGCTGATTGTATAGCCAGTGAAGGCTGCTTTGGATAGAGTGCAAGCTAAGTAGGCTCTCGGTCCTCGCCGGTTCTATTTTAGCCAAAATTTGGCAAACATTTTTCGAAACTGTGCTGAAATGAGACAGAGTGATCTCATTTGAAGGTGCTGAGAACGGCTTGGATTTGGATTGGAGACGTGGAGCCGTTGTTCCGCAGCTGTGCCGTCGCTGCCAGCAATCTTGGCGCCATCGATCTCTCACCAGAAGCTTGCTCACGCACAAATGCGTGTGGTCTGGCCGTGTCCTGTACTCCCGTGTGGTGTGCTAGGCCGGGTACGGGGACCTCCCATTCCGGGACAAAATAAAGCTTGATGGCAAAGAATGAGAAGGAGAAACCAACGACGAAGACGCAGTCCTTCTAGAAGGCCTTGCATTGGATGGACCGGAGCCTTGTGTACATCGTGGCACAAGCTTGGCGCACTGTTTCTAGTCCTGTCCGTCCTGCAACCCGCATGATTGTGGCCGACGGCTTGCCGCTTTGTTGCGGTGCTCGTGCCACGCGGTGCGCAAGATTCAGGACATGGAACTGCATGCACATCATGACATCAACGAGGGATTGTTTCCTGCCAAATGCAGAATTTTCGTTTTTCATTCAGAAGAGAGAGTCCTGGCTTCTGAATCGATCTGTTTCCCTTTTTCTTTCACCGCTGCCATTCCAGCTACAGCTTTCACCGAACGAAGAAGTGACAGATCATTACATGTAAAAATTCCTGGCATTCCAGGAAGAGATTGCAAGCGAATACAAGCTAGGCAAGGATGCACTGTACATTCCTCGAAGTCGAAGTGTTTGGGTTGGAGACGTCGGGCCGTTTCTCAGGGACAGGACCACCACGCACCGATGCGAGCAACCTTTGTCGTCATCGATCTCACAAGATGACCGGAAGCTGGCACAACCGCTGGTGATCTGGCTGTGCAGTGCTGCGGTACGGGAACCACCAGTGATCTTGCCTCGTCGTATCTGCGCATTTTCATGTTTCCTGTTTTTCTTTTCTTTTTTTGCGAACTGCATTTTCCTGCTTCGAGACTGTTTGGGTAGCAAGCAGAGATGGAAAAGGCCCAAAAGGATAGGCTTAAAACAAAGGCATCCTTCTAGAAACCTTTGGTTGCATGTATCGTGGGCATTGGGCAAAATAGTCCAAAACATGATGCCCTGTTACAGAAAAACAAAACATGATGCCCAAACGAGAGATTTTTTTTTAAAAAAAGACACATGACAGGCACAAATATTTGCACGCGGCACACCCACTAGTGCCACACCTTACCTCTATGAATTTTAACGAGAGACCAGACATATATCTTGAGGTTAACTCGTCTAGCTATCGGTCTCCTCTGAATGATTTAGCTTTCTCCGAGGATGTTTATAGAACACTCAAGTGCTCGCTCTCTGTAGGCACCCAGTACCCAATCCTTGCACCCTATGATGTGGCTCGCTATAAATTTCAATGGGAAAGAAATATTTTTCTCCCTCGATGCCTCGTCCCTACCCGGACCACGTTGCGGGTGCGGCCCCATGTACCATCCTATGCTAGCAGGGTAGGTTTTCGCTGGAGCTCCCGCTTCGGCATGCCACCAGCATGGAGCTCCAAGACCCTTACCCTATTGTGGCAGCTGTTCACCTTAACATTAGATAATGCTAGTGTGAAAAACAAAGTCACAAAAGATATGTGTGATGTATTAGGCGATCAAATGTTCTTTAGAGATGAACACATCACCAGTAGAAATAGTAGCTTTCGTGATGTTTCGTGTGTGACGTTCTGCAACTTCGTCGTTGAACATACCTCATCTATGACGAAAATCCTAGCTTCGTCATAGTTTATCGGCGGCAGTTCTCAGTCATTACGGAACTATGATAAAAGTAAAACGCGTGTCATAGAACAACATTTCATATCATCATAAAAATGATGCACCATCAGCATCTCGTATCTGTGACAACTGCAACTCGTCATACAACTGGTGGGCCACATAGGTCCACATATGTATAGAAAAATCGGAAAAAAAATCAATAAAAGGTGGAGGTCAAGAATCAAACTTAGTAAAGGATGCATGGCACTAAACTATTTGTAGTTTTGTTGTTCTACTTGGTATTCAACCATTTTATACTTAATTTCTTCCCCAATTTAACCAACATGGGGTTGCCTGTGGGTTAGAGTGGAACACATCTACCACTAGACCACATCCTTGGTTGTGCCAAGCTTTGTTATTTCACTTTAGTTAAACGTTACAAATCATGCAGCAGCTCCCCCATTTATTTCACTTTAGTTAAACGTTACACAAGGGGGATTGAACCCAAGATCTCGGACTAGAGAAAGACATGGCTTACCAATCCACCATTCATTTGGTTGCGCTTTGTTTAGTAACTTTACACTTTTGAATGGGTAAATCGTACCGTGGCCCTATAACGAAGAACATATATATATATATATATATATTTCATTTTTATCTTTTTAATCCGAAATTAAAATTTGTAATTGGTATTTCTCCCTAATAACTACAAATTTGATGGTTCTTTTTTTAAAAAAAAAGATTTCTGAAATCATGATCTTTCATTAAATGGTATTTGTCTGTATGTAAATTGCTATTCTTGGATCTTTTTCATATGGTTTGTTTTTTCCCACCAAAATTGAGAGTAGAAAAACTTGTTTTTTCATAATAATTGGTAATTTAACTTTATATTTTCTAATGTTAGGGTAAAAATAAGCTTGTGTCCAAATTTGAGGTGCATACGAGTTCGAATATACTATGAGTTACTCAAATCTCAAAGTTTCACTTGAGTTATAAGAAATTATGTGAGAGATGTATTCCTTTTGTGAATAATCTATGATCCAACTTTACTAAAATTATTTAATTTTTTTATAGCAAGTTTATGGACCAAAAATATGTTATCATGTCAATTTATAGAATTTTCTGATAAAAATTAGATATTATTGCACTTATTATGTGGTAATTTGGAGAAAGAAGTTTGAATTATCCCTAGAAGACAGTTGAATTTTTCATCTATCTCTAGAATATGGACTATAATAGAATATATGAGCCTAATATAATTTTTATGCAATTTTTTGAATCTTATTACGTGCACATGTAGTTCAATTTGGAATTAATTTTGATAACTATGTAAAAATTAATTTAATATATAGAAAATAGTAAATCAGCTTCAAAATTTTCAAACCTTCTACAACACACTTTATATTTAGTCTATTATATATATAAAAATGTATTGGTCTATGTAAAACAATTATTTTTATATGTTATTTCACAATGGTGCAAATAAAATGAAAAAGAAAAAAATCTGTTAAATGGGCCGAAAGGATAGTAATAATTCATTTTTTTCTAAGATCCAATTTATCCTGGCCGTTTAACCTAATCCAATAATTCAAATTAAATTCGAGATGTATAAAAGAGCTTGGCCAACACCCCTCGAACCCTAGTCACTCCTCCCCTTCACCTCTCTGCCTCTCTCACCCTCTCCTCAGACCCTAGCCAATTCTCCTCAGATCTGTCGCTCCCCATGCGCCTCCACCTCGGCCTCCCGTCGCTGCCGCTCCACACCGGAACAGCGCAGCTCCCCAAGGACACGGCAAGATGGCCGACTAGGAGACGGTGAAGGAGCATGTTAACCAGGTGCTCGAGGCGGCCCCCCGTGGGGGAGCAGCGCCCCGGGCGAGGGTGCCCGCTGCGGTGGCCTCCGGCGAGGGTGCGCATGGTGGCAGCCCCCAGCGAGGGCGCTCGCAGCGGCCCCGGTGCACGCCGCGCCCCCGGCGTGGAAGCACCTCGGCGGCGGCTCCCCCGCAGCGTGACTGCCTCAACATGCTTAGGATGGAGGCGAGCCTGGCGTCCTTGGTGCGGCTCGTGGGGCGCGGCCGCACGAGGACACGACACGGCAGATCTGCTCTCCTTCTCGGTTCTTTACGTACAAACTGCATGAATATTAAAGCAAACTAATCATTAACTTTAATTATTTTTATCTTGGTATTGTCTGGCCTGGCATTTCCCGTGCCCAGACCAAGATAGCCTACCCACCCAATTATTTGGATCAACCACGACTCGTGAAACGAAGCATGGCACATATTTGAACATGCAACCTACAAGAAGGCCGCCGGCCGGCCGCAAGATGCGAGCGACCGAGAAAACAAACTTTTTCTTTGAAACGAAAAAAAAATAAACCTTGGAACACCGGCGCATCGAAACTCATGAAACGAAGCATGGCACTTATTTGAACATGCACGCTTGGTATGTATGTTGCACGCTTCCAAAAAATAGCTGTGCCACTTACTCCACCTTTTGCTGTGGAAAGTATTTCGAACCACCAAAGATAAGCTTAGCCAAATAGATCCATAACAGATAACTTATCTGATACAGCTTGCCTTATCAACCACTAAAGATATTCTATTTTTCACAATTCCAAAAAGTATTCATATGCAACAAACCATTCAATATAGGCATTTTTTTAGTAGTGACTACAGTAGATCATCAATTCGGCGCAAGTGAAACTGTCCAGCTAGCTTAAGCATGATTGCAGGATCCCTTTGTGGCCGCTACTCGACCACTACACCAACGGCCTCTGCACCGACGGCTCATGAAGCGAGTCGTCACACATATTTGAACATGCAACCTATAAGAAGGCCTGTGCAAAAATGCTGAACGAACTTGTAGAAGTTCACTGTATGATATATGCATGACTACGAGCAAAAACTGAATGATGGCCAGTTGCAAGGTACGTGAATAATCCCTCTCTTTATATATATATATATATATATAGAGAGAGAGAGAGAGAGAGGCTAAAATGCAATAAGATGCATTCTCTGTACAGAATGCACCTACCCTGCAGTTGCAACCAAGAGACTACATCGATTGCAACTGGGAGAATAAATCAATTGCAACTGGGTGGAACTGATTGCAACTGGATGCGAACCGGTTGCAACTGGACGCAAACTAGTTGCAAATCAAACCGACCCGGTTGCAATTGGACGCGAACTGGTTGCAACTCAGATCGACCCGGTTGCAACTGGACGCGAGCCGGTTGCAACTCAAACCGACCCGATTGCAACTGGACACAATACAGTTGCAACTAGAATTGTCGCAGTTGCAATTAAGAGGGTGGGTGCATTCTCTGTATAAAATACATCCAGATGCATTATAACAAAATAGTATTTATATATACTATTGCAACTGTTAACAAGTTTCGGCTCCATGCATATATATATATAACAATTGCCATGAGACTTTGGAGTGAAACAAATAGACTTGTATACTAGAGTGATTGAAGTTTCGGGCGGTAGTCCAATATGGGTACGCTGACTTTGCATCAACTTATTACCATGTTCCGCCGATGATTGAAGCTTTGCCGGTTACCTGTGTCGGTATTTTACCGGCAACCCACCAAAGGATACTCTAAGGTAATCGATTTGTAGGTACGATGTCGTCGAGATCAGAAATTTAATGATGCACACAATATAAGATTTAGACATATTCAGACCGCTGGATAGCGTAATACGCTATATCATATTAGGTGGTTTGTATTGCGTGAGATTGTTGATATATATTGGAGGGTCCTACCGGGCCTTATATATACTCGGTGGTAGGGATACAGATCGTGTATCTGGGTATTCCTAGTTGGTTACGATCCAAGAAGTCCTACTTTAGTTATATTGAGTATTTTCCTTCTATTTACATTTACATTGAGTATTTTCCTTCAATTCCAACTTGTTTAGTTTTTGTCCGAGTCCTTTATAATAGTTTCCTCAGCGGCAGCAGGGTCACTGCCAGCATCGCCGTCAGTATGACATGCCGTCGAGAGTAGCAGCTTCATCGGCAAATAGCGTCACGGCAGCAAATATCTTCAGCGTTTGTGGAATGCAAATAGTTTTCACTAGCAGCTTACATAAGGAACCATTGTGAAAATGAGATTTTCATAGGTGGTTTCTTACGTGAACCACATCTAAAAATGGTGAAAATTTATCTTCCTGGTATCTTTTTAATTAGGTTGAGTTTGAAAAATTTGTGGGTTAACATGTCATTTCTATCCCCATATCTAGTAAAATCTACAAAATGTTAACTTTCTAGGACTAGTGAAAATTTACCCCAGATATTTTCATCCATAAAAATATGGTTTAAAGGGTGCAGTACTGTACTATATTAAAAGTTTGCAAATAATTTATTAATTTTACTAGAGATTGGGATGCATGTCATATATTCGCCCACAAATTTCATAACCAAATTCAACTTAGTTAGAAAAACACAAGGGGTCATACTAGGCAAGATGCCTTTGGCAAGTTTTTTTTTCACGTTAGCCTTAAATTATCTTACAAAAAAAAAGTGCGTCTATCAGATCCGGAAATACTGGACTGTCCACGTGACACACTTCTTCTATGATATAGGATGAGACATGGCCCACACCCTACATCTGTTGTAACTACCTATAGTGCATCTGTTGTAACTACCCATAGTGCAGTAGGATTACTCGTACAGTAGTGAAACTAGTTGGACACGGTAGGAAACTACCCGAGAAGTACTCAGGTAGGACTCTGAGCTTGTACCCGACTAGCATTTCTATGTAAACCTGTCCTTCCAAACTACATAAGGGCGGACAGGACCCCTCAGGTACAATCATCATCAAAGGCAATACAAGGCACACAGAACGTAGGGTATTACACTCTCGGCGGCCCGAAGTCTAAACCTTGCGTTCCTTTGCAGATTCGAGTTCCTGATCTCGGCGACACCCTACCTACAAATTCACCACCTCGGTGGTATCCCTCGGTGGGTGTGGCGGTAAAACACCGACAGCTGGCGCGCCAGATAGAGGTGTTCATCGAGCATCCACCGGAGAATTCGATGGCATCCTTCAACTTCACCAGCGCTGTGCTCGACGAGGGCACAACGTTCATCTTCGGCTCCTGGATCTGCGTCGCCAACGCTTTGGGTGGCTTCAACAGCCACCTAGCCAACTCCAAGGAGCCGGAGGCCTCTTCATCAACTCCAAGTAGCAATCTCCATGAGTTCATCGACAACCTTGACGATATGCTGCTTCCCGATCTCGCCCAGCAGATCGAAAAGATATCCATTTTCAACGCGACTTCCACTCGTGACGCACCAGATCTATTCGTCTTGGATTTAAACCGATCTGAAAAGACCTCACGATCTAAATTCCTCTTCGACTTGGAGGAGAATTTGAATCTGCTGCTCAACATCAAGGATGTGGGCGCCACCGCTTGTCGGGGGGCACCCATTTTCGACACCTACTCGGACTCCAACAAAGAGTACTCCCCGCGCAGTACTACACCTTCAAGCCGGTTCCGAAAAGGACTTGGAGATGAGGGAGTCACCGCTTGTTGGGCGACCCCACCCTTGAAAACCAATCGCAACCCAACAGCCCCACCGAAACATTTTCGGGCAGCCTTCTGGGTGTAACCATCATATCAACACTGCAAGGACGTTTCGTGTACTGGAAAGGCTTTGAGCCCTCTGAACTGCTCGATAACGAATCCTACCTTGTGGCCTTCACGCAGGAACTACCCTTCCAGGAGGGTAGACCCCTCTCTTCCATTGCGGAAGAAGGAGAAAGTAGCACAGAGCTACTCGAGTACAGCCTTAGGGCTAACCACTCATGGGATCGTCAAGTCTGCATGGCCTCCCTTCGCAATACGGAGGACGACGAGCTGGACCCCTAGTATGACAACGAACAACTCGTGGACGTCTCAGCCGACGAGCCCACAGCTTATGCTCCCGAAGATGAAGACGAGGAGCAGCGAAGGATCCATGGGTAAAGAACACCAAGCACGCTCAACACAGACGCAATGCGCAGAATCGTGCCCGCGAACCAAGGGACCTCAACAACATTTTTACAGCAGTCACAGATCGCGAGTACCGTATGCCGATTGGCACCATCGCAGAAGCAGCACTCCTAGCTCAACAACTCCCATCCAATCCTCAGATACAAAGACTGCAGTACTTGACCCAGCGCGCGCTCAAGCAACTCGATGGGCAACATCCAGTGTCTTCCACTCGGAATCAGCCCTCGAGGTCTGAGCACCATGGTGACACCGCACTGGTCGGTCGCACCCCTGGAGGAGGCCCCGGGAGCCGGAGGAATGACAACCGCCAGTGCAACAAGGGTCACCCGTCCGCGCGTGGTAACATTTGAATAAGAAGTACAACAACCCACTCGCAACCATCGTGGGGCAAGGCATCAAGGCCAAGATCCACTCGAGGCCAACCTTCACGACGCTCCCACGATCGACCTCAGGCAAAAGATCAACAAAGGCCGTGGCGCGCGGCTTGTTATTTAAGCAAGGAGAAGGGACCGTACTTGACAACGACCGCTTCCCCCGCCTTCACTACTAGCATCACCGACAAGTCCTATCCAAATAACTTTGAACTACTCAGAATCCCCAAGTACAACGGTAAGCAGGACCCGCGCCAATGGATTCAATGGTACTCCGTTGCTATCAAAGTTTCAAGGGGATCCAACTCCACCAAAGCTCTCTACTTCCCGGTGGCTCTGGAGTCTGCACCCCTCACGTGGTTTGAAAGCCTCAAGCCAAACTCCATCAACTCGTGGGACGACCTCAAGCGGGCCTTTATCGACAACTTTCAGGGATCCATGATCAGGGCGGGCACTCGCCACGACATGTCCCAAGTGAAGCAAGAGATGAACGAGACCCTGAGGTCCTACACACAGCGTTTCTTCGAAACACGTGCCACCATCACCAACATCACCGATGAGGACGTCATTCGTTGCTTCCAAAACGGCCTCTTCTCGAAGAACACATACCACGACTTCGGGTGCAACTGCCCGACTACTGCCACGGAGCTGCATGACATGATGGCATGGTGGGCTGACTAGGAGGATGAGGAAAACGGCCGCTTCCCCAAGCGCAACCACGACAAGCATGGCAATGGCAACGGCCACATCGACAAAAGCCAGCGGAACCACTTGGGGAATACCCGAAAGCGCAAGCCAGAATATGAAGTCGCGGCTGTCAAGCGCAACCCGCGTGGCAAGAAGTCAGGGAACAACAACTCAGAATATGAGAAAGTCATGCACAAATAATGCCTGATACACCCGAAGTCACGGCACACGCTCTTCGAGTGTGTCACCATCTGCAAATCACTCAATGCACCACCCCTCCCTCAAGTAGGAATGCGAAAGGATAGGAAGAATGATGAAGGAGGTGACAAGTCGGGGGCTCAAGACTTTCAGGTTCCGAAGAATATCGTCAACATCATCTTCGGCGACTTTCAGGATCCGAAGAACATCGTCAACATCATCTTCGGCGGAGACGGCAGATTCCCCTCCAAGCGCGCGCAGAAGCTAATCTTGCGCGAAATACTCTTTGTGGAGCCTGCCACGATAAGGCCTGTAAGATACAGCGAGGTCCCAATCTCATTCTCCAGGGACGATCAATGGACCAGCTTCTCCAAGCTAGGAATATTCCCGCTCATCCTAGATCCTGTCATGGCGGGCTCACAGCTCACCTGAGTACTCATCGACGGCAGGAGCGGTCTCAACCTGCTTTTCGTAGTACTCACAAAAAGATGGGACTGGACATCTCTAAGATGCTCACTCCCAGCAAAGCTCCTTTCTATAGCATCATCCCGAATCACGCGGCTACACCACTCGGGTTAGTGGTCCTGCCAGTCTCCTTTGGCACGAAAGACAACCGTCACACTGAGTATATCAAGTTCGAGGTGGGGGATTTTAACTCATCATACCACGATATCCTTAGCAGACCGGTACTAGTCAAATTCATGGTCGTGCCCCACTACGTCTACTTGCTACTCAAAATGCCAGGCAAGACAGCCGTGCTCACACTCCGTGGCGACCTGAAGAAGTCGTATGCCTGCGACCAGGAGATGATCGAGTACGACATGACATCAGCGTGCTAGAGCCCTCTGTAGAAATACTCACGGCCGTGCTGAAGCTGACCAACTCAGAGAAGGAGATCTCCAACCAGTGTTCTAGCCATTCGAGGGTTAAACCCAGCCCCAGCGACATTGGCATCAACACCATCCAGCTGCAAGAAGGCGACCCGTCCAAGACTGCTTTTATCAGGGGCGGCTTAGGCGACAAATAGGAAGGCGCGCTCCTCAGCTTCCATAGGGCCAACAGTGATATATTCGCATGGAAACTAGCGGATATGTTAGGGGTGCCCAAGGAGTTGATCAAGCACTGCCTAAAAGTCGACCCCAAAGCCACTCCGAAGAAGCAACGACTACGACGCTTCACCACCAACAAGAGGGAGGCCATCAAGAAAGAGCTAGCAAAACTACTCGCGGCTGGTTTTATTAAAGAAGTATACCACCCCGAGTGGTTAGCTAACCCTGTACTTGTATTGAAAAAGAATAATAATGAATGGAGAATGTGTGTGGATTATACTGATCTCAATAAACACTGCCCAAAGGATCCCTTCGCGCTCCCACGCATCGGCCAAGTCATCGACTCTACGGCTAGCTGCGTCTTGCTCTCCTTCCTCGACTGCTACTCAGGATATCATCAGATAACTCTCAAGGAGGAAGACCAGATCAAAACGGCGTTCATCACCCCCTTTGGAGCATACGCTTACACTACAATATCATTCGGATTGAAGAACGAAAGGAGTCACCTATCAACGGGCCATCTAATTGTGCCTTGCAGACCAGCTACACCGCAACATTGAAGCTTACGTGGATGACATGGTCATCAAGATTAGATCCCACGATGAGTTCATCACTGATTTCGAGGAGACCTTCAACATTTTGCGACAGTTTTGATGAAAGCTTAACCCGACAAAGTGCGCCTTTGATGTGCCTCAATGAAAACTACATGGGTTCATTGTCAGTCACCGTGGGATCGAGGCAAGTCCGGAGAAGATCAACGCCATCATACCCATGGACGCTCCAAGAACGATCAAGGACGTCCAGAAACTCACAGGCTGCATGACAGCTTTGAATCGATTCATCTCCCGACTTGGAGAAAGGGGACTACCCTTCTTCAAATTGCTCAAGCTCCATGACAAGTTCAAGGGGATCGAGGAGGCAAACCAGATGCTGCAATATCTCAAGCACCATTTGCAGTCGCCACCCAACCTGACGGCTCCCTAACTAGGCGAGAATCTGCTACTCTACATCACCGCGACTACTCATGTTGTTAGCACGGCAATCGTGGTAGAACGCCAGGAGGAAGGCCACACCTTCGGGGTGCAGCGACCAGTCTACTTCATCAGTGAAGTCCTCTCTTAATCTAAGGTATGTTACCCAAAGATTCAGAAAATAATTTACGGTATACTTATCACTTCCAGTAAGTTTTGTCACTACTTCGATGCATACAATATCCTGGTGGTCTCCGACTTCCCATTGGCGGATATCCTCAATAATCGGAACACTACCGGGCGCATCTCCAAGTGGGCAGTGGAGCTGGGAGCCCTTACACTCGACTTCAAGCCCCGGACAGCCATCAAGTCGCAGGCACTAGCCGATTTCATGGCGGAGTGGCAAGAAAACCAAGTGGAAGCCAACCAACCAGCTAGGGCATTGGGTCATGTACTTTGACGGCTCACTCAAGCTCGGTGGCGGTGGTGCGAGAGAACTTTTCATCAGCCCGAGAGGAGAATAGTTCAAGTACGTGTTTCAAATATTATTCGAGGTCTCCAACAATGAAACTGAGTATGAGGCATTATTGCACGGGCTACGCCTGGCAGTCTCCCTGAGCATCAAGCGACTACTCATCTTTGGTGACTCCTTACTGGTGGTTCAACAAGTCAACAAGGAGTGGGACATCAACAAGGACACCATGGACACCTACGTTATGGAAATACACAAGCTCGAGAAAAAGTTTTCGGGGCTGAAAATTCATCATGTGGTTCGCGACAACAATGTGGGCGCGGATGTGCTCTCCAAACTGGGTTTTGATCGAGCTAACGTCCCACCGAGAGTTTTCGTTCACGAGTTGCATCACCCTTCCATCAGGGCACTAGACTCAAGCTCCATCGCTCAGAGTTCTAAGGAACCCAACCAAGAGGTCTTGATGATGGAGGTCGACTGGAGGGCAGCCTTCATCGACTATATCCAGGAGCACAAACTACCCCTCAGCGTTGACCCAAAAAGCCCTGAAGCTACTCGCATCCTACGGTGCAACAAAGGGTATGTTCTAGTCGGGGGCAATTTGTACAAGCATGGATTAGCTTCAGGCATACTCATGAAGTGTATCAGCACGGAGGAGGGTAAAGAGATACTCCAAGAGATTCGTGAGGGTGTGTGTGGGAACCATGCGGCTTCTCGCACACTAGTCGGCAAGGCGTTTCAATCTGGTTTCTACTAGCCAACTGATTTGGCAGATGCCGAAGCACTCATTCTTCGGTGCACCAACTACCAATTCTTTGGCAAACAGCCTCACGTTCCGGCTCATAACCTCATCACCATACCACCCTTATGGCCGTTTGCATGCTGGGACCTGTACATGATAGGACCCCTAACAACTACGCCAGGAGATTTCACACACGTGTTGGTGGCCATCGACAAGTTTACCAAGTGGACTGGGTACAAACCAATCGCGATGCTCACTGTAGATCGAGTGGTTACTTTCATCTCCGACATCTTACACCGCTTTGGCTTTCCCAACACCATCATCACAGATTTGGGATCCAATTTCCACTCCATGTTCTACTAGTTTACAACTAGTACTACGCGCAAGTTTGCTGATGGGGCCTCGCTCCCATAACAAGAAGTTTACTAGTTTACGACTAGCTCTGCACATGTTCGACTACTTTGACTACTTATCTTGACTACAATTTTAGTCACGATCAACTCCGACTAGATGCCTTTATTGACTATTCAAGCACTAGCGGTTACTTGCTCAATGGCTGGACTCGGAGGCTAGCGCCACCGTTCTGCTATGACTACTTTATGCTTATCATCTGGCTCCTGGCTCGGGGGCTTGATGCGACAAGGCACTCAGCATGCCTCAAGGGACAGCTCTTATGCTTACATGTTGGACGCTGTACAATTCCTCGACAATGCCCGATCCAAGAGGTTTTTTAAGATCCAAGAGGTATATGTTTGTTACCATTATTTTAGGAATTTTATTCCGAAATAAGAGGTTTGTTCAAAATATTACCCAAAGGACTTATTTAGTCATTGGCTCAGGGCACAAGATTGATTTGAAAGGTAACTTTGGTTGTTTGTTGGGGATGTTATTTGTTTCACCATTTTTTCAGGGAACTCATCCCGAAAAAAGAGGTTTACAAATTTACTACACCAATTTGCCCATGTTCACCATCAAATCTTTGCCATCATATATTAAATGCCACGATTCTTTGGATCCTTTATTCTAAAACTTGGGGATTTGAACTCAAGGCTCGGGGGCTGCATGATACGTGTCATCAGCGATTTATTTTTCAAATCTGCTGGAAGATAAGGACAGAAGACTCAAGATTAAATTGACCCTCAGCCTGATTCTACGAGTCAACCTAAGGTTCGGGAACTACTCCATATGGAGTGCGAGTTTTATCGCAACCCATATAAAGAAGATTGGACAATTACTCGGGGCATGAGCACCTCACGGCCTCGACGCAGCCAAAAAAATACTCGGAGGACACCTTCAAGATGAAGTTCGGGAGAACTCGAAGACACCTTCGGAAGTACTCGGACGCCTACAGTACTCGGCTACGAAGAGCTTGGGGGCTTGTCAGATCCGGGAACACGGGACCCACTTCTCCTAGGATACGGGATGGGATATGGCCCATGCTCTACATTTGTTGTAACTGCTCGTAATGCAGTAGGATTACTCGTACAGTAGTGAAACTAGTCGGACACAGTAGGAAACTACCCGAGAAGTACTCAGGTTGGACTCCTGGGCTTGTACCCGACTTTGACTTCCATGTAAACCTATCCTCCCAGACTATATAAGGGCAGATAGGGACCCCCTCGGGGACAATCATAATAAAAGAAAATACAAACCACACAGGACGTAGGGTTATAGATGTCCAAACAGTGCGGGCCGCTATTTTGGCCCGAGGCCCGGCACGGTTTTAGCCCGGTACGACCCCGGCACGGCCCGGCCTGCACCGTGCCCGGGCCGGCCCGATGCGACCGGCGTGCCATGCTTGGACGCGAAAGCCGGCATGCCGGGCTGGCACGAGCCCGGCACGGTGCCAACAGCAGGCACGGACTCGGCCCGGTAAGAAAGAGGCCCAGCCCATTTAGCCCGTTTGGCCCGCCAGGGTATAATACCCTCCCGTCCGTCCCCCGCTCTCACGCCTTAACCCTAGCGCTCATTTCTCCCCTCTCCCGACCGCAGCCGCAGCCGCTCGCCCTCTGCCCCTCTCACAGTCGCCACGGAGGCGACGGCGAATCGGCATAGCCGCCTCGCCGGCACGGCGGCGCCGCACAGCTCCTCATGGATCTCCTTCCGACCTTCCCTATCCTGCCTCTCATCTTCTCGTCCTCTACTCCTCTCCCTAGCGTTCCTCCTCTCGCCTAACCCTAACCCTAATCCTCCATCTGTCCGTCGTTCTGGTCAAGATCTCTCCATTATCCCCTCGTCGGCGACTCTAGTGCTCCAGCGGTTGCGCAGGTAACGTGGTCTTCGTCTCTAAGCTTCTATGTTCATCATGGCTTGTAACCCTAACCCTAATCCTCTATCTGTCTCTCGTAGGTGCTGCTCGATGCTTGCATTGAGGGTGTGCCGCGTGCGCCATTGAGGAACCGGAGGCGCAGAGGAGGTGGCGGCCATGGAACTAGATCGGGCCGCCGAGGATGAGGAGTTGATGCTTCAAGACCAGAATGACGCAGAGGATGCTAGGCGCTTCATCCTCGGTAGCGGCGCCGATGTGGACGCCGATGCGAGAACAGGGACGGGAACGGGATCCTCGAGCCCGACTGACGCAAGCACGGCTTCGGCGGCTGGGGGAGGAGGAGGATCTAAGAAAAGGTCCAAAGCGTGGGATGACTTCACAGAGGTCACCACCATTGAGAAAGGGAAAAAGGTAAGAATCGCTGCCATCTGCAATCACTGCAAGCAAACCCTGTCTGCTAAATCCTCTTCTGGCACTGGACATTTGCTCCGCCATAATTGCCCTGCTAAGAAAGAAAAGGAACGTACCGGTAGAATTCAATCTATTCTTAAATATAATCCTGATGGTTCTCTTGTGCGCTGGGAGTACTCTGATGCAGTAGCACGTACTGAATTATGCCGTTTGATTGCTAGAACTGATCTGCCTCTTTGTTTTGCTGAATCTGATGCATTTCAAGAATATATTGTGAATGCTCATAATCCTAGATTTTTTAAGACATCTAGGCAAACTACTGCTAGAGATTTGATCAAACTTTTTAATGAACGTATGGAGAAACTTACTGAAATCTTAAAAAATTCAGTTTCATCTGTTGCTATTACTTCTGATATATGGTGTGGTAAGGCTAAAGAGGACTACATTTGTGTGGTTGCTCATTTTGTCAATTCTGATTGGGGGTTAGAAAAGAGGTTGCTTGGTTTAAGGCTAATTGAAGTGGCACATACTGGCAGGAACATTGCTGACAGAGTTGCCATGGTGGTAGATGATTATGGCATTGCTGATAAAATATTTTCTATTGTTCTTGACAATGCCTCAGCTAATAAAACTGCAGTATCTGTTCTAAAACCTGTGTTTTCTAAGTACATTGGCCATTTAATTCCTCCTGAGGATAAAGAAGATGACTTATCTACTATTTTCTTGCATCAGCGTTGTAATTGCCACATTGTTAATCTTATTGTTAAATCTGGTTTGAAACGACTGAAGCATTATCTTGATGATTTTAGAACTGCAATTACATTCTTAAATGCTTCAAACCAGCGTATTGCTGCATTTAAAAGCTTTTGTTTGAGTTTAGGAGTGCCCCCTCGCAAGTTTGGTGTGGATATGGATGTTAGGTGGAATTGTACTTACTTAATGCTTAAGCATCTTGTTCCTTATCGAAGCACCTTTTCTGTCTTTATCCAAACTAACTATCCAGTTAAGAAAGATGACTCTTTTTTATTGACTGATGACCACTGGGATGTTGCTGAAAAGGTATTATCATTCCTCAAATTGTTCTATGATACGTCCGTTGCATTGTCTGGATTTTATTACCCCACTTCAATATTAATGCTAAATCATATACTTAAAATTGCTAGACATCTAACTGCTTTTGAGAATGATAGACTGCTAAGAGATGCTGTTATTCCTATGAAAACAAAATTTTTGAAATATTGGAGGAACATACCCATCCTATATTGCTTTGCTTTTGTATTGGATCCTAGAGCTAAAATGAGGGGGTTCAATAAGCTTCTTGTGAAGTTATCTGGACTAACGGGCACAGATTATTCAAGATATCCTACATCTATTCATTCCAAGATAACTAAGATTTTTCAGATATATGAAATGACATTTGGTGCTGCACTCTTGAGTGCACAACAACATAAATTCGCTGGAAGCGCAGGTAATGTTTCAGAGGCATGGGATGACATCTATGAAGATGATGTCTTGCCTGGAAGGCCAGCAGGTACTCCTATATCTGTATCATCTACTGTTGCTGCTATATCTAAGTTGTCTTCATATCTTGATAGTGATACAGTCACCCAGTTTGACTCTGAGTTCAGTGTTCTAAATTGGTGGCAACGGCACAAGTTGACATATCCTGTGCTTTCTATACTTGCTAAAGATGTTCTAACTGTGCCTACTTCTACTGTATCATCAGAGTCAACTTTTAGTTTAGCTGGCAGGGTGCTTGAGGACCGGCGGCGGCGGCTAACTCCCGATATGGTTGAAGTCTTGTCCTGCATAAAGGATTGGGAGCTCGCTGATATGCGAAGTCAGCACACTGTGGAGAAAGAGACCAAGGAATTTGAAGCCACCTTTGAAGCAATGTACCTGGTGGATGAAGATGTCAACAATAATAGGGACAAAGAGCAGCAAGAAAGAGGGGGTGGAAGATCTTTTCTTTCCAGGAGCTAGCTGTACTCTTTTCCTTTCTAGGGTTTTCTCACGAGGTGTGAGTTTTTACCTAGGAAGGTTTTTAATGAGGCAGCATTGTACTACGGCTCCAATAATATTCATTTGTCATTTCTGTCGTGTTTGTGACTTTGTGTTAAATTCTGTTATTTTTGGCATCCTTATACTGAAACATGCAATTTGAGGTGGTTTGAAGGTGCTATAATTATCGCTTTGATTACAACTATCAACTATGTAGTTCTAGGAAAATGCAGGTTACAACTATATATGTCCTCTAGTTGACTTGTAATTATCGCTTTGATTTTTGTAATTGACGTGTGTTGGTTGCCTAAGTTAATTCATATGCTTATGCTTATATACTGTGGAGTTCCTGTGTTATTTGGCTGAGTTGTTCAGATCCTCATGGCAATGTATAGTTTGGGTAATTTTGTAATGTTGGTCATAGCTGAGTATAGTTGTAATTGGGCCAGCGGGCGGCACGGTACTATAGGGCCGGCACTGCCATCGGCACGGCACGGCCCGATTTGGCCCAGGTCGTGCCGTGCTTGGGCACAGGCAGCAGCACGCGGGCCGGCACGGCACGGCCCGATAGATGATTCGTGTCGTGCCTGGCCCGGCACGATCTGTGCCGTGCCTGGCCCGCCACGGGCCGTGCTGGCACGGCCCGCACTATTGGACATCTATACGTAGGGTATTACGCTCTCAGCGGCCTGAACTTGTCTGAACCTTATGTTTCTTTGCACCTTCGAGATCCTGATCTCGGCGATACCCTACCTACAAACTCACCATCTCGAGGGTATCCTTCTGTGGGCGTGGCGGTAAAACACCGACAGTGAAATGAACCGGATTTCCAAATCGAGGAATCCGACTCCCTCTATCATTGTGATAGTCCCTGGATCAAGCGCTATCACATACAGAACTCATTCCAAGTATAATATCATAGTCATACTTCGCATAAGGTCAAACACGGGTTTAATTATTACATAAATCCATAGGATTTGTAGTATGGAATTTATTACAAGCCTCTCGGCTAGAGTGAACAAGCAGAAATCGTTAAGCGGTAGCTAGGCCTCTGGCCGTCCTTCATCTTCAGGGACCTCCTCCACAGGCAACTTGAGCGTAGCACGGGCTTCATTCGTACCAACCGTCATCGTTGGGGTCGAACTTTGGTCGGATCCTGCATCGTATCAGGCTATCCCCAAGATATGGGATAGGTTCACGTTACCATCCGAATACAAGCTTTATAGTTTACTATTCTAGGGCTATACCAAAATTCAAGGAATTAAGCTGGGTTTCCTATGCATGCAACAACATATATAAGTATTCATTTCCTCTTCCATCACCGACTCGGGCCCTTCCGGCATTCCGGACTCCCGGTCAACACACACCTTCCAAACCACCAAATCGATGCGAGGGCTCACTCTCCTCGCATCTCAACTGCCCCCTGACAGGAAGTCATTCTAGAGGGAGGTAGAAGTTATGAGTAACACTAACTAATAAGAGCAACATAAGAGTACGGATGTCCATGACCGAGAACGTGGCTATACGCATAGATTTCACCCTACAGGGGTTGTACACCTGGACCCACTCGAATCGACACCAGCCAGAGATCAGCCGACTAATAGACGAAACACCGGTCTACTAAAATAGGACTAGGAGCCACGGTACCATCCGGCTTCCCGGGTCTTGGGCGCATCCTCCCACAAGAGGTCACCCCGAGACTATGAAGCCTCCCATACGTCTCGGGGAACGTGAGGTCAGCACCTCCTTCCCCTGCACCGATACTCGATCCTCCTACCGGCTTGGTACCGTACTTGCTAGCCCCAGACCGGGCCCACCCTCATAATAGGTAAGTGGTGTGCACGCTTAACATATTCCCACGAGTCATAGTTACCCTTACCCGGTCCTTAACTGCCGAAGCGGGTATCTTCATCATATGCGTCTCCACCACGATGGTCCGCAACTGCACCCTTGACGGGTGCCCCCAACACCTCAACCATGTAACCAATAAGTTGTACCCGCCACAGGTACTCTGTAGGGTGTGCCAAGATACACACCCCAAGCCCTCGATCCATGATCGAGTTAAGTTTGCCCACTCCCGGCTAAAAGCCCTAAACATCAACTCCTGATTAGTGTATCTCCACTCACGCCAAGACTATCTATCCATTTCCATACATACACATTCAAGGTACAGCAAGGCATTTCATATATTAAATAAGTATGATAGGTTTGCAAGGAGTACGGGTAGATAAGATAGGCTATGCAGGTTCATCTCGATAGAATTACACAAGTAGCGATAGCATAACTAGCACGCAATACCTAGTAGGTATTTAGATCGTAGATGGGCGTGAACCTGGTGTCTCTTCGAAGTCCTCCTGAGCTTCGGAGTAGTCCTGGCCGTCGGTCAACTCCTCGTAGTTGGGTCCTATTCGTAAATACGAGTAAGAGCAAGGACCAAAGTGCAAAAACACACAAAACTCTCCAAATAAGATCCAAATCACCACTAATCCTACTCCAACGGGTAGTTCATGATTTTAGAAGAGTTATGAAATTGGTTTCATAATTTTCGGAGGTCCGGTTGATTTAATATGAATTTTCTAAGGAAAAAACCTATTTCTAAAATTAATAAAAGAATTTCGGAAAAGAAAATCACTCAGCAGTGACGCGTGGCAGCACCAGAGCATGCCACGTGGCATGCTGACGTCAGCATGACGTCACTGGTGGGGTCAATACCTGCTGACGTCAGCAGTGGGCCATACTGATGTCAGCGTTGACCGGTCAACGCTGACCGGTCAATGGTCAACGGGTCAAGGGGTCAGTGGGTCCCACCGGTCAGCCTCACCCTGAGGCTGATAGGTGGGGCCCTCGTTGAGGCCGGGTAAAAGAAAAAGAAAAAGGGGTACGGTTTGGTTCTTGGGCCCAAACGTGTTGGGCCGGCTCAAGGCCCAACCAGGCTCGGCTTGGCTTCACGGGTCAGCTCGGCCTGCGGCTCAGCAGGCCGGCTCAGGTCCTTGGGATGGCTAGGCGTGCAGGCTGGCTCGGGCTTAACAGGCTGGCTCATAGCCCATCGTTCTCCCTTTCTCTCTCTAACAAAACGGGCCCAGGAGGCCGCGCCCCACGTTTCCCCCCGGCAGGCGGGGCCCATTTGTCGGTCTCCCACCGAATCTGGTGTGGCCGCCAGATCCGGTGCGGCTCGGGCCCCGGGTGGTCGCGCGTGTGTGTGAGTGCCAACGTGCGTGTGGCAAGCGCCCCGAGCGTGCTCGAGGGAATGCCCGAGAGGGCTTGGCCGCCGCGTTGCGGGTGACCGCGCACGACGGGGTCATGGTGCAGCGGTGGCGCAGCACAGTGTGGGGCACGGCTCGGCCTCGCGGTGTGAGTGCGCACGCACGCACGCAGATCCTGGCTTCTCAGGGCTGCGGCGTGGCCGTGCCGTGCGCAGGGCACCAGCATCCGGGGCCCGCGGCACGACGTGGCGGCAAAGGGGCGATGGCAGCTGCGGGCTCGACGAGCGGCGTGATGGGCTCCTGCACAAGAGCAGCACGATGGCCGGATGGGGAAAGGGGCCCTAAGGCTGGCTATGGAGGGGTCATCGGCGGCCTGTGGCTCACACCGGCAGCAAGGGATAGGGGAGCGGCGGCGACACTCACTGGTGGGCTTGCTGGCGAGGGAAGAGGCCTGACGCAGTGGTGGGCTGGAGCAGGAGGGTCGGAGCCGTGCAGGGCGCGCAGCTGCGTCGACGTCGTCGTTCGGGCGTAGGCCTGGTGGAGGTAATCCGGTGCGGCAGCATCGTCCCCCTCCTCGCGGTGCTCCCTCTCCTTCTCTTCCTCCTTCTCCTCCTCTTCCTCCTTCTTCTCCTCTTCTGGTGTAGCGACGGCGGAAAGGGAAAAGCAACGGGGTGGCTAGGGTTTCACGGCTGCGGCTGGGCTTCTTATACGCGGCGCTAGGGCTGGGGGTGCGGCTACGGCCGGGAAATCTCGGCGTTCGTGCCAGGACGCGTGGCGGCATCACGGCGGTGCGGCGCGGCTAGAGCTTCGCGGCTGCGGCTAGGTGGCCGACACGGGAGGCGCGACGGTTTCGCTCCCGTGTCACGGAGCGGGGATAGGCGAGGCGCGGGCAGGCCGGTGACGCGAGCGGGGGCAGCGTGGCGCAGGCGAAAAGGGAAAAGGCGCGGCGGTTAGGGTGCTTGTCGCGGGGCACAGCGAGCGGAGCCGGGGCGGAGCGCTGCGGGGCGCGGCGAGAGGAGGAAGGAAAAGCTGACAAGCGGGTCCCGCTTGTCAGCTGCCCCGGGCGGAAGGTGAGGGGGCGCTGCGGCGTCTAGCTAGGCTAGGCCGGGTGGCTGTGGGCTGCGCTGCGTGGAGGAAAGAAAAGAGGGAGATGGGCTGGGCCGTGCGCAAGCGGGCCGCGTCTTGCGGGAAAAGAGTAGAAGGGAGGTGGGCTGGCGTGGGCTGTCAGCCCAAGAAGTGTTTATAAGATTAGCTTTTGAATTTGAATTCAAATTCCACTCAATTGATTCAAAACAAATTGGAAACCACTCAAATGAAATCCAATCAACAATTCCAAACAAGGTACATTGTAATTAAATCCAAAAGACTCCAAATAGTCACACTAACATCTTAATGGTCCTTAATTTTAAAATGTTACGTTAAATCACTAAGATTCCGAGATAGAGGGGACTCGTGCTAATATTTGGATCTAGCTAAAGCGCATACACGAAAGTTTTTGAAAACTCACAATTTTGCACATTGACAACATTTCGGGAAAACTCAGGATGTTACAGACAGCGTCCAATTCCAAGTTCCTGTGAAGAAACTTATTCCCGTTTTACTGAATATTGCGCAAAGATGAAAATTTTAGAGTATTATTCCTCCATACGTTGGATGCTTGGATATCTCGCATGGTTCTAGAAAATAAATGTCACACATACTCAAACCTTCCGCCATGGAGGCTATTTGAGCCATCAAAGATAAGCTTAGCAAAATATAATCATGATATATAAATTATCTAATACAGGTTATGTTACCAACCATTAAAGTTTCTTGTGCAACAAACCGTTCAATACAAATTAGGCACAATTGAAACAGTCTGGCCCAAGCATGCATGATTGCAGGCTGCCTATATTGTGGCCACAACACCACTAACACCAACGCCCTCTTCACCCACGACTCATGAAGCGAAGCATGGCACGTATCTGAACATGCAACCTATAAGAAGGCTCGTGCAAAATTGCTGATAAAAGCTATGGAGGTACATCTATATATGATATATGCATGACTAGGAGCAAAAACTGAATGAGCTGCTGCAAGGTTTGGGAATCATCTCTCTCTATATAAGATAACGGTGAAGCTAGAAAGAGGCATGTCAATCTGTCTCCACTTTGATTCTTCGTTGGAGCCGGAAACTTATTCACAATTGCCATGAGACATTGGAGAGAAATAATTAGACTATCATAGTAATGCAGACGAATTGTGGGCCGGCGGTTCAGTATGGGCACCTTTGCGTTAGCTTATCATGTTCCACTGTGCGTAGAAGCATTGCCAGTTGCCCCGTGTTCAGCCCTTGCAACCTCAACAAACACTCCAACAATATACGGAGCAACAAAAACAAGCCCTCTCATCATTCTAGAGTAGCAGCAAGAATATACTACAGAACCAGCCCTCGTCTTGCATTGGCTTGGCTGACAAAATAGGAGAGAGGACCACGAGGCAGGGAGTCTATAACAACTTGCATCGGTCTCAACAGCTCTCACTTAAATGCAGAGGCGAGTGGGAGAAGATAGCAGGCAGTAAGCACTGTGGCCGTAACCGGGGGTGCCAACAGCAGTGCACACATCAGTCGATGGCGCACTCCTCTGCGCGTGTTCGTGTACTCGTAGTTTCTCTAACGTTGCAACCGCCTCCAATATTCGTGCTAACACTGACAGCCGAGTGGCGAGTCCCTTATCATGCACCTCTCGCTTTCCTGTCTTCTGCTAGTTTTACTGTATCCTGCCCCCGCCTTTCTTTCACCGCCGATGATTATTGGGGCTAGTTGAAAGCCGCTCTCGTCTATCTGAGTGAAACACCCAAGGTTACTCCCTATTTTTGAAAGACCCATCAAGTTCACTCGATCCCTGCTAACCCCCCAATTTCTATTTGACTCCCTATTAATTTGATCACCGAAATAGAAAGTGCAGTGCAGGTAATGGCTGTGGCAATCATGACTAACTAGCAGATTAGAACTTAGAAGTGCAGGTGCCTGGTATTATTGTAATATGTCAGCAGAAATGTAGGCAAATGGTGAGGTTCTTTCACTAACATACATCGAGGTGTAAATAAAGAAGGTTTCAGAAAATTGACAAGATATAAACACACGTCGAATTTTCTGCATTTTGGCATTGTTTGATGGGAACCTGTAGTGCTATACTCACGGACTTGGTATTGTGTGAGCTCCTATATCAGTTGTCAATATATCGTAGTTCTTCAAACTAACATCCCAATAATCAGTCTTATGGATAACAAATAATTAAAATTCTACTGCCAGACCAACACGCATCTATCCAAGTGTGTAAACAAATGTTTTTGTCTGTTCAAAAGTGTTCATCAATATCTATCTGTGAAGTTGATAATCAATACCTGATTTTTCAGGTAACTGGTTAAGTATTCAAAGTATTCCTTACTATGCTAGACGCTTGGGCATATCTCACGCTTCCAGAAAATAGCTGTGACACATGCATATTCCACCTTTTGCTGTGGAAGGTGTTTCGGACCGCCAAAGATAAGCTTAGCAAAATAGACCATAACAGATACTTATCTGGTACAGGTTGTCTTATCAACCACTAAATTAAAGATACTCTATTTTTCACAATTCCAAAAAATATTCATATGCAAAAAAGCATTCAATATAGGCATTTTTATAGTAGTGACTAGATAACTTCGGCGCAAGTGAAACTCCAGCTAGCCCAAGCATGATTCCAGGCTCCCTTTGTGACCACTACGACCACTACAAGCGACTTGTCACACATATTTGAACATGCAACCTATAAGAAGGCCTGTGCCAAAATGATGAACGAGCAGGTAGAAGTTCACTATATGATATATGCATGACTACGAGCAAATACTGAATGATGCCCGGTTGCAAGGTACGTGAATCATCTCTCTATAATAAGTGAACGGTGAAGCCAGATACAATCATGTCAGTCTGGTTCCTCTTTGATTGTTCCATTGCCTTGAAGCCGGAAACTTGTTTGCAATTGCCATGAGACTTTGGAGTGAAACAAATAGACTGGTATACTAAACTGATTGAAGTTTTGGGCGATGGTCCAATATGGGTACATTGACTTTGCATCAACTTAAAAAGTTCCGCCCAGGAAGGAAGCTTTGCTGGTTGCCCCGTGCTCATCCTTGCGAGCAAAACAAACATTCTAAGATATACAGAGCAAGAACAAATCTCCGAGCATCCTAAGGTGGAGGAAGATGACCCGAAGAAAAAAAACACCTTAGAATTGAACTACTGCTCGAGGAGAAAAGTAAAAAGCTTTGCACGTAGATAGACTATTACTATTTCAGTGCGGATATTTAAGTGACAATGTAAATCATGTTGTGCAACATAGATAGGCAGATCTAGGTTCTTATCCAATATTGGCATGCATCTACTACTGGCAGTAGTTGGTTCAAAAGCTCAAAGTATTCTATTTAAACATCTCTATTTTGCAAACTAAAAATATGCACTAGTAAACATTACTTGGACATATATTTAGTTATGCGATAGGAATCTTAAGATGCAACCGTAGTTTCTTCCCAAAATGAATTGAATCCATTTGAAAATAGGAAGAAGAATTGAATTCACGAACCTGGGTGCGGCTTAACTGAATTTACATTGTTATGCTTCCAACATGATCTAGCTTGCACTGGCTGGTGTTGAACTAATCAGGTACATATGTAAGAAACATGATCCCATTAGATCATAGTTGTGATTTTGGTGATTGTGTGACAATATAATTAATGGGACTAACAAAGTTTATGAGCTCATAATTGTAGGACTTCTATGTCCCACGGATGAAGTTCAAACCGTAGCAAGATGTCCAAATCACTATCAAGATGTCAAGTCCAAATGACAGCCGAGATGAGTTGGAGAAGTGACAGCATGAAAAGAGAGTGTCGGATGAACTGACGGCATGAAAAATCAAGGGGACGGTGCAATGCAGAATTGCAACGACGATCAAGTGAAGAAAAGTCTTTAGCATCGGATGATCCGGTCTTCAACGTCAGTTGAACCGACGAATTGTGATTTGATTACTCAATAAGCATGTCAAGTGATAGAAAGTTTCGAGGAGGAAGCCCTTCAACACCGGATAAACCGACGGGCGCCGGATGAAGCGTCGGATGAAGACATCGGTGCAATGATACAAGCAAAAACCAGCGTGGTAGAGAAGGGCCAATGGCTACGTGAAAAAAGGGGTACCAGATGAGCGGCACCCACCCAGGCGGAGCGTTGGTTGATCCGACACTACTGCACTTTTACTGGCCATTGGAGAGTTGTTGGGCTATTTATACCCCCTTCTCTAGCCCATTTATGGTTGCTGGACTTCAGAGGAAGCATACACACACTAAAGAAGACCTCCAAGCCACCATAGTGCTAATTAATCACATCCATAGACTTTAGCACATGTTTTGAGAGTGTTAGTATTAAATTAGGCTAAAAGAGAGTGTAAGAGTAAGGTGTAGGTGCTTTTTGTATGGTTCTAGAATGAACCATACTTGTAATCTTGGTGCCGTTCCATTTGAGTCTTGGTGACTCGCGGGCAAGTATTCGACTCTTACGCTTGGAGTGGAGCGGTGTCGACGACCTTAACTTATTCGGGGGACGAGGAGACCCCTCCTTTGTTGGAAGCTCCGTAGCGAAGGCGGCGTCAAGGTGACCGGTATAAGAGTGATGAGCATTGCCTTTGTGGCAATGTCTTCATCTACTTGGCTTGAACCTTAGTGGCGAGATCAAGCTCTTGCTCGAAAGAGATTTGGTGACCAGAAGTGTACCTTGGTGGAGCTTCAACGTGGACTAGGTGTGGCTTTAGCCCACCGATACCATGGGAAAAAAATCGACGTGCAGGGTCTGCATTTCTTCTAATCCACTCCTTTACGTTTCCACAGTTCATACTTGCAAGTTGTGCGCCTTTACTTCTTCCAAGCTAGGATTGATTATAGGTTGCAAAACTCTTGGGTTGGATTAGAACACAAGAAGAACTCTAGTTGCACATCTTGATAGCATGTTTTACTTTATATATTTTGTGCAAACTAGTTGAAATCATAGGTTAAAATTTTAAGTTTGCCTAATTCACCTCCTCCCTCTTTTAGCCTACGAGCACCGATTCCTTTCGATGTATCTTCGGTCTCGAGAGAAGGGGAGGCTCCACTTTTAGTGAGGATACATTAATGGAGCATGAATACCTGGAAGAAATTGGATGATATAGCTAGTATTCAAGTGTCACCTTTCAGAATAAACGGTGAGGCTAGAGAGAACTCAGTGGCAATTTCTTCTTCAAATAAGCTGGTTGATAACACTTGCCATGGCCTTTAACACTTGCCATGGCCTTCTCACAACAAGCATGCCTTCTCTCGCTTGCCGCTCGGCGGCTTATTGTTCTTCTGACGCTGTGGTTTTCTTCCGCTCGACGTGTTCCATGAGAAGCGCCATGTTCCGGTCCGACGAGCCGCCGCGCGCCACGGCGTCCCGCGCCTTCCTGCTGAGCTCGGCGGCCCTCGCCCGCCGCGCGGAGCCCTCCTCCCCGCCGTCCATCACTTCCGCCACGGCCCTCGCCACGTCCTCCCTCATCGCCACCAGGGCCGCCGCCTCCACGCCCCACGGCGTCGCGTCCTTGACGCCCACGGGCACCCCGACACGCAGCACGTCCACGACGAGCTTCTCGTTCACGAACTGCTCCGCGAAGTGCGGCCACGTCGCCATCGGCAGCCCCGCCGCGACGCACTCCAGCACGGAGTTCCAGCCGCAGTGCGTCACGAAGGCGCCCGTCGCCGGGTGCGACAGGATCGCCCTCTGCGGCGCCGAATCCCTGATCACCAGCCCCATCTCCCCGACGCGGGACTCGAAGCCGTCGCCGGACAGCCACCACTCGAACTCGGCGAGGTTGCCGGGCTTGACCGCCCAGATGAACGGCCGGTTGCTCGCCTCCAGCCCATGCGCGATCTCGGCAAGCTGCGGCACCGACGAGCGCACCAGGCTGCCGAAGCTCACGAACACCACGGAACGGGGCTTCTTGGACTCGAGCCAATTCGCGCACCGGACGGCGGCCGCGTCCTCGGCGGTCGCCGCCGCCGACGGCATGGTGTTCAGGAATAGAGGCCCGATGGTCCATACCTTCTTGCCGATGGCCGCCTCGTAGGCGTCCACGAACCGGGGCTCAAGCTCCGCGAAGCTGTTCACCACCAGGCCGTCCGCTCTCGCGCTCTCGGCCATGATCTCCTCGCCGAACTCCTTCATGCCGGGGCCCGTGAAATTCCCCGGCGACCGTGCCCGCGATATCTCGACGTCGATGGGGAAACCAGGGACGCGCACGGGACGCCTGTCGTCGTCGACGCCGTCGAAGATCCTATGGACGTTCATCTGTCGCATGCAGAAGGAGGAGAAGGCGCAGAACCCGTCGAACGCGAGCCGCGGCACGCCGAGCTCCCGGGCCGCCCCGCCGGTCCACGGGTGGCAGGCGTCGGCGACGACGCAGCTCGCCGGAGCGCCGGCGGCGGCATCGCCCCGGAGGCACGCGACGAGCGGCGCGCGGAGCATGGCGCAGGCGTCGTTGAAGCGGCCGAGGAGGCTGGGGCCCGGGAGCGCGTCGAGGCTCTCGCAGCCCTCGGGGAGGCCGGCCTCGGCGCAGGGGAAGCGGAGCGGGAGGAAGCGAATCGGGATCGCGTCGTCGCCGGGGCCGCGGCCGAGGCGGGGCAGGTTGAGGGTCGTGGTGACGAACGTGACGAGCGCGCCCCGGCGCGCCAGGGCCCGCGCCATGTCGAGCATCGGGCCGGCGTGGCCCGCCGCCATCATCGGCACCAGCACGAAGTGCGGCGCCGTCTCGGCGCCGGCGACAGCCGCGGCGCCGCTGCCCGACGACATGACCGGCGGACCCGGCGGGTGGCTCAACGAAGTCTTGTTGGATACTTTGTCTATGTGTGATTAGCTACTTGTGTTGTTCGCGCAAGCTGAGAGCTGAGTGCTGCAAGTCGTGGTCGTGCTAATAGCTGCTACGATGTCACTTCGGTCCACGAGACAATACACTAGTAGGTAGAACGATAAGATTGTTGGCCCTGGATTTTGCCAACTTCTAAGTAGAACTTTACTTTGACTTTATCACTTGGAGACGGGTCACGGAGTAAGGATTTGGTTGCTAGGGTCAAGGCTAATCCCCGCCCGAAGGAAAACGCAAGCCAATAGCCAACCACGCACACTTCTGAGTGATTCGCTCGCTTCTCCAGTTCTCCGATCTCCAGGAAGAAACACCTGAGGCGCGGAGACGCCGGGCCATGTCGATCTGTAGCGTTCCGTGGCTGCTTCGGGTCCACCCATCGGTGATGTTGTTGTGTCAAACTAAAATTTCGGTGGAAACATTGCGTGCTTTTGCTATATGTAAGATTTGGGAGTCATAGCGATTTATTTGGCTATTTTTAAGATTACAAACAAAACATGTTTGGATAAAGAAAACTTATTTGGGAGTCAAGAAGGTGGTGGCTGAAGGAGACAATGAGGTGGTGACTAGAAACAAAACATTGTTCGAAGTACGCTGTACTTTTTTTTATTCCACTACGCTTGCAATAGAATACAGAGGTCGTCTCACTCCATGTGCATAAAGCATCTAGTGTACCAAACTAATGAGTCATACTTAGCATCCACCCCCAATACAACTGGACTGTCTGATTTCGTGCAACTCTGCAGCTGCTTCTCTCATGTTCATTCGATCGCCAGGGGCCTGGCATGTGCAAGAAAGTGCCACTTCCACCAGGGCCAACAAGCACTGAAGGGCTCCATTTCCCTTTTCCAGGTTTGCTCGAGCACAGTTCTGGTATTCTTCTAGGAGATAAGCATGCACTATATCAAGTATCTGGTCAGCAAAGTTCGTCTCGCAGAAGTTGATGATGCTGCGTCCATTGCAGAAGAGAGGATCAGTAGGCCTTTTTCCTGTCAACATCTCCATCAGGACTACGCCAAAGCTGTACACGTCTGCAGAAGTTGATAGGTAACTACCTCCGGCGTATTCTGAATATTCGAAACAAAAGGTGCAGGGTATGACATAGTTAATCTAAGTGACTATATTGTTATCACATAAACAAAAGTTACAGCTTTATGTTCTTGTGTTCCCTGGAGCGATATATCCAATTATTCCCTTCAAACTTATTGTACCAGCTGATCTCGAATCTCCAGCTCTTTGTGATTTGGTTTCAAGGTAGAACCTTGCAATGCCGAAGTCTCCTAGATGAGCGGTCATGTCATCATCAAGAAGAATATTGCTGGGCTTCAAGTCGCAGTGAATGATGGGACTCTCACAATCATGATGTATATACTGCAATGCATCAGCAATGTCAACAGCTATTTTCAGTCTTTGAGACAGATTCATGTTATTCGCAGTGTTTCCGTAGCCAGGAGGATGCAACCAAGAATCCAAACTGCCATTGGGCATAAACCTATAGACTAGGGCTTTGAAATCATTGCCCCTATTATCAATTGTTGAGCACACAGTTAGAATTGGAAGAAGGTTGCGGTGCCGGATATTTCTCAGAGCTTGACATTCTGACATGAAACTCCTATCAGTCCCTTCCACGGCAAGGTCAAAAACCTTCACAGCCACAACCACGGGTTCAGGAGTTATTAGCCTTCCTTTGTATACTGAACCATGGCTTCCTCTCCCAACCAAGTTAGACGCTGAAAAGTTATCTGTAGATTGAGCTAAATCCTTATAAGGAACTTTAGGAAATTGCTCATCAGAAAAAGACAGTGATGACTGTGCTATTGACACCTTCTTTCTTGAGATGATAAAATATATCAGTAATGTGAGGGACACAATGCCTAACATGGGGGTCAATATTCTTACAAAATAGTGTCGCCGTCCAGTTCTTCTCTGAGTAACAGTATTGGGGCATGGAGGCATATGTAATTCTAGCACACCTCCACAGAGCTGCCAATTTCCTTCAAGCGAAATGGCTGTAGTGTTTTTGAATACCCCTTCTTTTGGTACTTCACCCTCAAGATAATTGTGAGACAGATCTAATTCTGTGAGAAGCTGTAGTTTGCTTAGAGTAATTGGGATCAACCCAGAAAAATTGTTATGAGAAAGGTTGAGCATGGCCAAACTATTAAGATTGCCGAAACACATGGGGATGCTTCCGGAGAGCAAGTTTAAGTGCATTCGGACAGTTTGCAGTTGCTGGCAAGTGCCCAAAGAAAATGGAATTCCCCCGGTAAGCTTGTTGGATGAAAGATCTAGATAGTTAATCTATTGAAGGTTGCCAAGATCAGGTATTTGGCCTTCCAAATTGTTGTTGGATAATGAACATTGAACAACTGTGGAAGCTATGAGATTTTTTGGTATATGGCCTTGAAGATTATCATAATTGAGGTATAAATTTGAGAGCTGTGGAAGTTTTCCTAAGCTTGAGGGTATGGGACCATAGAATTGATTCTCTCTTAGAAACAGCTCTGTCAACTTTGAAATATTACCAATGGAATCTGGAATGTGCCCGCTGAAGTGGTTGCTCTGAATGTATAAACCAAGGTTTTAAATCTCTGGCTATAGCTTCCGCTATCTCCGGCTATAGCTGTTTGAGAGAGATTTAGCTAATTTTTTCATATACAACTTAGCTTTTAGCTACTGCTGTAGCCCGCTATAGCCTGTTTTTGATATAGATAGCTAAATGCATTAGCCGGCTATTTCAAACATTGGTATAAACCCTCTAAGTTAACCATACTTTCAATCCAACCACCAATGGCACCTGTAAAGCTGTTGTACTGTAAATCTAATGTAGTTAGCTTATGAAGGTTTCCTATGCTCGATGGGACTAATCCGTATAGCATGTTGCTTCCAAGCGAGAGGTAGTCAAGATTAGAGGAAAGGTTACCGACTGAATCTGGTAGCACTCCCTGCTGCAGCAGATTTCCGTAGAGTGAAAGCCTCACTAGAAGAGTGCAGTTGGTTAATGCGTCTAGAAACTCCCAGCTTTGGCTATCTTCTGCTTCAAGATTGTTGTTATGGAGAAATAGCGTTCTGAACTTCTGAAGTTTAACAAGAGGAGGAGGGATTCTGCCTGTGAAGCCATAGTTGTTCTCCAATGCTATCGACTGCAGCGCTGATGCATTGCCTAGTGATTCCGGGATGTGGCCTCCCAGCATGTTTCCACCCAAGTAAAGGAGCTGGAGGTTAGGGAGGGAGTCCCCGATCTTAGATGGCAGTGGACCATGAAGCATATTCACTGGCATGGCCAATTGTTGCAGAGAAGAGAAATTCAGCAGTGCTTCGGGGATTCTACCTGTCAGCCTATTTCCACCAAGCAGCAAGTCTGACATGTTGGATAGCTTCCCAAGCTCCTCGGGGATGCTTCCATGGAGATGGTTAGATTGAAGAATGACGTGCCGTAAGGTTGCGATGTTACCTAGGTCAGGCGGAATGGCCCCTGTGAGATTGTTCGAGTGAAGCCATAGATGTAGCAGGCTGGAGAGGAGGGCTAACTTCTTGGGAATTTCTCCCACGAGCAAGTTCCCTGCAAGGTACAATCCCCGCAAGCTGGAGCAATTCGTGACTGCGTCCGGAATGCTTCCCTGTAACGAGTTGTAGTTTAGGTCAAGGAACTTGAGGTTGCGCAGGTAGCCGAGATCAGGAGGTATCTGGCCAGAGAACCTGTTCGTGGAGAGGTTAAGGTACGCAAGGTACGACATGTTCCCAAGGGAAGGAGAGACCCGACCGGCCAAACGAAGCACCTGCAGCGGCGGCTGCCAGCTGAGAGAGAAGCGAGGGGAGAAGACGGGCGGCGCAGGCACACAGGAGGCGGTTGTAGAGCACAATAGAAGATGCAGAAAAATTCAGTCGACGACGACGACGGCGACGCCTACGGCAACGGCGGCGGCTGTGACCATAGGAACTGTTGGGAGCAGACAAGATGCGCAACGAGAAGTGAGAATAAACGCGAGATCTGTGGTGGCGAGGAGCAGTCTGGCTGCGGCAAACACAGATATGTTAGGCCGGAGGGACGGCACGTACGTTGGAGTGGAGGCAGACGGCGGCGCCGGTGGATGCGCAGGCGACCTTTAGAACGCTGGGGAGGAATTGCATCTAGATGCGCGACGAAGGAGGAGGAAACTCGGTATCCCTGCGGCAAATACAAAATGAGAAATTCATCTGCGCCAAGCACGGCAGGGGATAGCATAGCGGCGGAGGGCTGCGGCGGCGACGGATGGATGCGGTGGCGGAGGCGGAGGCTGGGAGAGAGGGATGAGAGAGCGATGAGAGAGATGAATGCAGACACAGATAAGACGGAGAGACGAATCCAGCGCGAAAGTAGAGAGAGAATGATCTTGTACATATACCGTATGTATCAGTGTATAATACTATTCGGATTTCACGGCTGGGAAAACAAAAAAGGCAGCGGATGCGACAGCCGCCGAGATGTGCGGTCAGGATAGAGAACGCTGAGCGTTCGTTTGCCAAAAACCGCTTTGCCAAACGAAAATTACGGCGCGCCAGGCCACACGCCACGCCCTCCCAGCTGCAGAAGTGGACGCTGGAGTTCCATGAGCCCAGGGCCCCTCTCGGATCGCTCCTGATCGCGCGCTTGAAATCAAGGAGGGAGGCGAGGTCCGTGTCGTCCCCGTCGCGGGTCGTGCAGCTGACGGTTCCAGCTCCCCAGGACAAGAGCAAGATTACCATGGCCCACGGCATGAGCGAGCATGCCAGGTTCCATGTGTTGCTTAGCCTTAGCAGCCATGTTTAGGCCTTTGTTCTCTACTTCCTACATGAAGAAGAACATCAACAATCATGTCGGGGATGTAAATCAATCACATAATTAGTTCGCTTTTGCAGGAAGCAAGACTAACAAAAGGTAAAGAGGACACAATAAGACAAATAATAAAAGCAAAGATTTGAAGTGTACCTTGTGCCTGCTTAGTAAGAGTTAGTTGTGAACGACACAAGGCAACTGAAGTGCATGATATGCAGATACTAGGGAAAGAGAAGAAGCATACAGCCATGCCGCCACAGTTTATCCAGGACTGAAAGCAACGGAACATGAGCAGGGCCTGTCTTGTACTGGATGCGAGTTGCAGAATCCGATAGGTCTAGACAAGTGTAAAAGGGCATTGCCTCAAAGAAGTTTCATTTGTCATGCTCTAATGACATCTTTATCACTCTTACCCGGCAAGTCTTTCAATGTTCGTTGAAAGATTGCAAACGAAACCCGGGTCCACAAATGGACAATTACCCTTAATTATTGAGGAAGCGTGGCTTGCGTACCCACCCACCGGCCGGCTATGGGGCGATAAAAGAGACAACGGTGGATGGCGTCAAACACGGCAAAGTCTAAACTTGGACCATCTCCAGCAGTTTCTCAATAACATCTTCTAATAAGATAGTATTGGAATATTCCAATACTAATTTTATAGATTATTGGGAGAGATGCTTTTACAGTTCTCCTAATAACCTCATCCCTGGAAGAGCTAAAATTCTCCCTCATTTGAGGGGAGTAGGGAACAACCCAATAATTATTGGGGAAAGGGAGATGTTTTGGGGGAACTGTTGGAGTACATTTTCTTCCTAATATTATCATATTATTGGGGAAAGGGAGACTGCTGGAGATGCTCTTACTCTCTCTTTCTATATCTATATCTATATCTATATCTATATCTATACCTATTTCTAAAGCACATAAGGTTTCCATCTAAATTTTTGGTTGGTCCGTCTTGTATCATTGATAGGTGGACCTTTGGTCCATCCTGTATGCGAGTCGGACCAGCCCGTTGTCCACGACTCGATCACGTAGATCCCTACAAATTAACATGCGACTATATGTGTCCGATACTTATACCAACTTTGTCCGTAGCAATGCACGGGCATATTAGACTAGTTTTTTTTCAAAAAGAGCAAAGACTCTTTCGTGTTAATATTATGTTATATTGTTAGAAAGGAGAAACAAAAGAACAATAAAAAGAAAAAGACAGAAAGGGTACAGCAGATGCTAACACCCCCGCTGCCGCCCTTGCCCTCTCACTACTTGGACCAAAATAACAATTCCATAGGAACACCGGCCAACTAACGGCACCCTGACACAGGGCTCCTGCCAACTAATGGCAACGAAGATACGATACAGCAACAGACAGAAGGCCACAAAATTTTAAGAGAGTTGTTTAAAAGATGGCCGGCGATTTCTTTTTTTAAGAATTAGTTGTGAAATGGTTACTATGCCAAGTAACCATTAGACAAGATCCTTCCTTGTCTATGCTGCATTGCTGCTTACTCTCGGCCTGGTCCTAGTACTTCCTTTTATTGTTACGAAAAAGGGAGTGGCTCCAATGCCAAAGTTGTTAGTCTCTAATGGTTACTTGGCATAGTATGCCGCAGTGGCGCGGCGCTGGGCCTCCTCCGGAGTCCATCCATCCTGGAAGGAAGCACGGACGCGGCGGCACCGAGCTAGCTTGTTCCTTTCCTCATTAGACTGTGCCCCGGCCATACCCCTTCCCAAATTCCTCGCGCGCGCGTCATCAAGCACCGATCGCCGCGCACCGCCCGTATGCCGCCGGCCTCGCCGCGACGCGGTGTCCTCCGTGGCGCTCGCTGCTGTCGTGCCGTGCCGTGCCGCCGCCCTCTCCACGTTCGCGCAGGTGCGCTGCGCCTGCGAACGGACCGTCCAGCCGCCACGCCGCAGCGAACCCCCGCCGCCCAGCGGTCGAACGCGCGTCGTCCAGCAGTACACACGCCCAGAGGCCAGAGCAGCCGCCCGTCGAACTGCGCGTGCCGCCTGCGTCGACCGCGTCGTTGCATGGAGGCAATTGACGACCGATCCTTCTACCTGGGAAGCTGGAACACGTCGCCAACTAGGAAAGCGGGCGGTGGAGACCTGGACGACGCCGCCGACGCGGCGGGCGGCCGTGTTGGCAACGGCGCCGGCCGAGTCAGACCCTGAAATACCGTCCACCCTTGGGCCTCTCCCGAGCGTTGGATCGGGCTTGTGCGGCCGTGATCGGCGTGGATGGGGAGCCAGAACTTCTCCACTTTCCTCGCGCACGCAGTTGACTCATCCGGTTTTGGTTAGGTCTTCACGCATCTAGCATTATTCATGTAGGCTCACACCAAAAGATGACCCCTCGTACTCACATCTAGTTTGTGTGCTTATCAGAAATATTTTTGTATGATAGGAGCACAACTGAACAAACGGAGAAGAGAAGGAGAAGGGGGTCGTCTAGCTCATCAGGCGTCGATCGAGGCAGCCCTTCTGCTCGTGGCGCTTCTGGCAGTGGCCGTAGTAGGATATGTCCTGCGGCGCCGGCGGCGCGTTGTACATCCTCGCTCACTTCTTCTTCTTCTTCCCCTCTTCTTCTCTGCGGTCGCAGGCGAAGCACTAGCTAACCGAGCTCTCTGCTGCTACTACTGCTTCTACTTGGGCTCTCTTGTCTCTTCTACCTTGTGCGGAACAGAACAATGGATAGAAGGGCTTTCCTAGGTGACACCGTACCCTTTGACAAATGGTGTCCTCTCCTGCGTTTGGTCTTATAAATACGTTCAAGACGAGGCATGGGAGGAAGCTACTGCTCGGCGGCGTGCGCCCACGGGCCACGGCCTACGCACGGAAGCGAACAAAGTCACCGGCGGCGCCGCGCAGGTGCCGGTGATGGCGTGCTGCTCGCCAGCAGCCGCCTCCGCCGCCACGCCGCATCGTCCCTCATCTCGGAAGCCGGCTGCTGCGGTTCGACGCCGGCACAGCGCCTGCGAGCTATGCGCTGCGTTTCGTCGAAGGGGACGACGGCAGGAGGCTGGGCATGGAAAGCGGCGAAGGCCTGGCTCCTCCAACCGCGCCGATCACGACCGGACAAGCCCGATCCAACGCTGGGGCGATGTCCAGGGGTGGACGGTATTTCATTTACCGTCCACCCCTGGAGTCCGACCCGTCCGGCGCCGTTGCCAACACGGCCGGCCGCCGCGCCGCCCAAGTCTCCACCACCGGCTTTCCTAGTTGGCGACGTGTTCCAGCTTCCCAGGTAGAAGGTTCCGTCGTTAATTGCCGCCGTCGCAATTCGCAACGACACGGTGGACGCCGGCGGTGCGCGCAGTTCGACGGACGGCTGCTCGATCTGGCCTCTGGGCATGTGTTTGGTGGACGCGCGTTCCATCGGACCTATGGGCGGGGCGGCGGGGGTGCAGCTGGACGGTCCGTGCGCACAGGCGTGGACGTGGAGAGGGTGGCGGCACGGCACGACAGCAGCGACCGCCACGGAGGACATCGCGCCGCGGCGAGGCCGGCGGCATGCAGGCGGTGCGCGGCGATCGGTGCCTGGTGACGCGCGCGCGAGGACTTTGGAGAAGGGGTACGGCCGGAGCATAGTCTGGTGAGGAACAAGCTAGCTCGGTGCAGCGTCCGTGCTTCCTGCCAGGATGGACTCCGGAGGAGGCCCCACCATACTATGCGAAGTAACCGCCGGCTCGTGAATTTCCAATTTCACTACTAATTCTTAAAAAAAACAGAGAGAGAAACCGCCGGCCACTTTGTAAACAACTCTGAAAATTTTGTGATCTTCTGTTTGCTGCATTACATGTATCTTCGTTGCCATCAGTTGGCATGCAGGAGCCCTGTGTCAGGGTGCCGTTAGTTGACCGGTGTCCAATGGGCAATGGAATTGTTTTTTTGGTCGAAGTAGTGAGGGTACGGTTGGCAGAGGGGTTGTTCTGTTTGTTCAGCTGCTGTACCCTTTCTGTCCGTTTCTTTTCCTTGTTCTTTTGTTTCTCCTTTCTAATAATATAATAACAACACACAAAAGTCTTTGCTCTTTTTGAAATATAAAAGAGAGTAAGTTTAGACTTTGTAGTGTTGGACGCCATCCACCGTTGTCTCTTTATCGCTAGTCCCAGAGCCGGCGGCTACGCAGGTTACGCTTCCTCGTTAACTAAGGGTAGGTAATTGTCCATATGGGGACTCGGGTTTGGTTTGTAATTTTTCAACGACCATTGAAAGACTAGGCGGATAAAGGTGATCCATATGTCATTTAGGCTAATCACAATGGGGGTTTCATGTCCATATTTCCAAGAATGCCACATCAACTTTGTAAAAGGATGAAACACCCTCTCTCAATAGAGAGTTTCATCTCAATATTTCATATGCCAACATACTACTTAAATGCTGCAAATAAATAACCAATAGGATTTACTCAATTGTGTGAAGATGAAACAAAACACTCCCAATGGAGGTTTCACACGGTTTCCAAGTTCTTGGAAATGGGTTAACATAGTTTCATCCTCATGAAACTCTTACTTCTTGAATGATGTGCCATGTCATCCAAATTGCTGATGTGGCAGGCTAATTAATGCCATGAAACACCCCATGAAACTCTCATTGTGAATAGCCTTAGAGCATGACAATTGACAAATGAAACTTCTTTGAGGCAATGCCCTTTCACACTTGTCTAGACCTATCGGATTCTGCAACTCGCATCCAGTACAAGACAGGGTCTGGTCCTGCTCCGTCGCTTTCAGTCCTCGCAGATAACCTGTGGCGGCATGACATGAAACTTCTTTGAGGCAATTCCCTTTCACACTTGTCTAGACCTATCGGATTCTGCAACTCGCATCCAGTACAAGACAGGCCCTGCTCATATTCCGTTGCTTTCAGTCCTCCTGGATAAACTGTGGCGGCATGGCTGTATGCTTCTTCTCTTTCCCTAGTATCTGCATATCATGCACTTCAGTTGCCTTGTGTCGATCACAACTCTTACTAAGCAGGCACAAGGTACACTTCAAATCTTTGCTTTTATTATTTGTCTTATTGTGTCCTCTTTACCTTTGTTAGTCTTGCTTCGTGCAAAAGCGAACTAATTATGTGATTGATTTACATCCCCGACATGATTGTTGATGTTCTTCTTCATGTAGGAAGTAGAGAACAAAGGCCTAACCATGGCTGCTAAGGCTAAGCAACACATGAAACCTGGCATGCTCATGCCGTGGGCCATGGTAATCCTGCTGTTGTCCTGTGGAGCTGGAACCATCAGCTGCACGACCCGCGACGGGGACGACACGGATCTCGTCTCGCTCCTTGATTTCAAGCGCGCGATCAGGAGCGATCCGAGAGGGGCCCTGAGCTCATGGAACTCTAGCGTCCACTTCTGCGGCTGGAAGGGCGTGTCGTGTGGCCGTCCGGAGCGCGTCGTGGCACTGAACCTGTCCGGGCAGGCTTTGGACGGTCAGATCTCTCCTTCCCTTGGGAACATGTCATACCTTGCCTCCCTTAATCTCTCCACGAACAGGTTCTCTGGACAGATACCTCCTGATCTCGGCTACCTGCGCAGGCTCAAGTTCCTTGACCTGAAATACAACTCGTTACAGGGAAGCATTCCGGACGCAGTCACGAATTGCTCCAGCTTGCGGGGATTGTACCTTGCAGGGAACTTGCTTGTGGGAGAAATTCCCAAGAAATTAGCCCTCCTCTCAAGCCTGCTACATCTATGGCTTCACTCGAACTATCTTACAGGGACCATTCCACCTGACCTAGGTAACATCACAACCTTACGGCACGTCATTCTTCAAGCTAACCAGCTCCATGGAAGCATCCCCGAGGAGCTTGGGAAGCTATCCAACATGTCAGACTTGCTGCTTGGTGGAAATAGGCTGACAGGTAGAATCCCAGAAGCACTCCTGAATCTCTCTTCTCTGCAACAACTGGCCATGCCAGTGAATATGCTTCATGGTCCACTGCCATCTAGGATCGGGGACTTCCTCCCTAACCTCCGGCTCCTTTACTTGGGTGCCAACATGCTGGGAGGTCACATCCCGGAATCACTAGGCAATGCATCAGCGCTGCAGTCGATAGAATTGGAGTACAACTATGGCTTTACAGGCAGAATCCCTCCTTCTCTTGGTAAACTTCAGAAGCTCAGAACGCTAGGTCTCAATGATAACAATCTTGAAGCAAAAGATAGCCAAAGCTGGGAATTTCTAGACGCATTAACCAATTGCACTCGTCTAGTGAAGCTTTCACTCTATGGAAATCTGCTGCGGGGAGTACTACCAGATTCAGTCGGTAACCTTTCGTCTAATCTTGACTACCTCACGCTTGGAAGCAACATGCTATACGGATTGGTCCCATCAAGCATAGGAAACCTTCATAAGCTAACTAAATTAGATTTACAGAACAACAGTTTTACAGGTGCCATTGGTGGATGGATTGAAAATATGGTTAACTTAGAGGGTTTATACATTCAGAGCAACCACTTCAGTGGGCACATTCCAGATTCCATTGGTAATTTTTCAAAGTTGACAGAGCTGTTTCTAGGTGAGAATCAATTCTATGGTCCCATACCCTCAAGCTTAGGAAAACTTCCACAGCTCTCAAATTTATACCTCAGTTATAACAATCTTCAAGGCAATATACCAAAAAGTCTCATAGCACCCACAATTGTTCAATGTTCATTATCCAACAACAATTTGGAAGGCCAAATACCTGATCTTGGCAACCTTCAACAGATTAACTATCTTGATCTTTCATCCAACAAGCTTACCGGGGCAATTCCACTTTCTTTGGGCACTTGCCAGCAACTGCAAACTGTCCTAATGGAGTTAAACTTGCTCTCCGGAAGTATCCCCATGTCTTTCGGCAATCTTAATAGTTTAGCCATGCTCAACCTTTCTCATAACAATTTCTCAGGGTCAATCCCAATTACTCTAAGCAAACTACAGCTTCTCACAGAATTAGATCTGTCTCACAATCATCTTGAGGGTGAAGTACCAAAAGAAGGGGTATTCAAAAACACTACAGCCATTTCGCTTGAAGGAAATTGGCAGCTCTGTGGAGGTGTGCTAGAATTACATATGCCTCCATGCCCCAATACTGTTACTCAGAGAAGAACTGGACGGCGACACTATTTTGTAAGAATATTGACCCCCATGTTAGGCATTGTGTCCCTCACATTACTGATATATTTTATCATCTCAAGAAAGAAGGTGTCAAGAGCACAGTCATCACTGTCTTTTTCTGATGAGCAATTTCCTAAAGTTTCTTATAAGGATTTAGCTCAGTCCACAGATAACTTTTCAGAGTCTAACTTGGTTGGGAGAGGAAGCCATGGTTCAGTATACAAAGGAAGGCTAATAACTCCTGAACCCGTGGTTGTGGCTGTGAAGGTTTTTGACCTTGCCGTGGAAGGGACTGATAGGAGTTTCATGTCAGAATGTCAAGCTCTGAGAAATATCCGGCACCGCAACCTTCTTCCAATCCTAACTGTGTGCTCAACAATTGATAATAGGGGCAATGATTTCAAAGCTCTAGTCTATAGGTTTATGCCCAATGGCAATTTGGATTCTTGGTTGCATCCTCCTGGGTATGGAAACAATGCGAATAACCTGAATCTGTCTCAAAGATTGAAAATAGCTGTTGACATTGCTGATGCATTGCAATATATACATCATGATTGTGAGAGTCCTATCCTTCACTGCGACTTGAAGCCCAGCAATATTCTTCTTGACAATGATATGACCGCTCGTCTAGGAGACTTCGGCATTGCAAGGTTCTACCTTGAAACCAAATCACAAACAGCTGGAGATTCGAGATCAACTGGTACAATAAGCTTGAAGGGAACAATTGGATATATTGCTCCAGGTAACATAAGAACATAAAGCTATAAATCTTGTTTATGTGATAATAATATAGTCACTTAGATTAACTATGCCACACACTGCCCCTTTTGTTTCGACTATTCAGAATATGCCGGAGGTAGTTACCTATCAACTTCTGGAGACGTGTACAGCTTCGGTGTAGTCCTGATGGAGATGTTGACGGGGAAAAGGCCAACCGATCCTCTCTTCTGCAATGGACTCAGCATCATCAACTTCTGCGAGACAAACTTTCCTGACCAGATACTTGATATAATTGATGCTGATCTCCTAGAAGAATACAAGGACTGTGCTCGAGCAAACCCGGAAAAGGGAAACGGAGCCCTTCAGTGCTTGTTGGCCCTGGTGGAAGTGGCACTTTCTTGCACATGCCAGGCCCCTGGCGATCGAATGAACATGAGAGAAGCAGCTGCAGAGTTGCACGAAATCAGACAGTCCAGTTCTATTGGGGTGGATGCTAAATTGCTAAGTATGATTCATTAGTTTGGTATACACCAGATGCTATGCACTTATGGAATCGGACCTCCGGAGTCCATCCTGGGAGGAAGCACGGACGCGGCACCGAGCTAGCTTGTTCCTCATCAGACAGTGCTCCGGCCGTACCCCTTCTCCAAAGTCCTCGCGCGCGCGTCACCAAGCACCAATCGCCGCGCACCGCCCGCATGCCGCCGGCCTTGCCGCGACGCGGTGTCCTCCGTGGCGCTTGCTGCTGTCGTGCCGCTGACCTCTCCACGTCCACGCCGGTGCGCACGGACCGTCCAGCCGCCACGCTGCAGCGCACCCCCCGCCGCCCAGTCGAACGCGCGTCCATCAGTACACACGCCCAGAGGCTAGAGCAGCCGTCCGTGGAACCGCGCGCGCCGCCGGCGTCCATTGCGTCGTTGCGATGGAGGCAATTGACGACGGATCCTTCTACCTGGGAAGCCGGAACACGTCGCCAACTAGGAAAGCGGGCGGTGCTGGAGACCTGGGCGACGCGGCGGGCTGCCGTGTTGGGAACGGCGCTGGCCGGATCGGACCCCAGGGGTAGACGGTACTTCGTCTACCGTCCGGGGGTGGACGGTAAATGAAATACCGTCCACCCCTAGGCCTCTCCCGAGCGTTGGATCGGGCTTGTGCGGTCATGATCGGCGCGGATGGGGAGCCAGGCCCTCTCCGCTTTCCTCGCGCGACGCGCAGCCTGCCGTCGTCCCCTTCGACGAAACGCAGCGCGTGGCTCGCAGTCGGCGGACGTGCCGGCGTCGAACCGCAGCACCCGACTTCCGAGATGAGGGACGAAGCGGTGTGGCGGTGGAGACGGCTGCCGGCGAGCAGCACGCCGGCACCGGCACCTGCGCGGTGCCGCCGCCCGTGACTTCGTTCGCTTCCACACGCCGTGCGTAGGCCGTGGCCCGTGGCGCCAGGCGCGGCCATCCCTCGCGCGCGCCGCCGAGAAGTAGCCTCCTCCCGTGCCTCGTCTTGAACGTATTTATAAGATCAAACGCAAGAGAGGACACCATTTGTCTAAGGGTACGGTGTCCATGGTTCTGTTCTGCACAAGGTAGAATAGACAAGAGAGCCCAATCAGCTAGTGCTTCGCCTTCGACCGCAGAGAAGAGGAGGAGGAGAAGAAGAAGTGAGCGAGGATGTACAGCGGGCCGCAGGACATGTCCGTACGGCCACTGCCAGAAGCGCCAAGAGGAGAAGGGCTGCCTCCACGCCTGGTGAGCTAGACGACCCCCTTCTCCTTCTCTTCTCCGTTTGTTCAGTCGTGCTGTCATGCAAAAATATTTCTGATAAGCACACAAATTAGATGTGAGGGGTCATCTTTTGGTGTGAGCCTACATGAATAATGCTAGATGCGTGAAGAGCCAACCAAAACCGGATGAGCTAACTGGTGCTCGGACGCAGGGGTCATCTTTCTAACATACATAAATTGTCAGGGTAGCTAGAGATAATTTGCCGGCCCTCTCAAGCTGTTTCTTCTCAAATATGCTAGTTTTTCATCATGCGTGCTTGTTGTGAGAGGTTGGAGGGAAACAAGTTAGCTCGGCGTTGCTGTGTCAACATCGTTGAGGAATCACTGTTCGATATGGTAGGAAAGACACTATCGGATTTTTGGTTTTGTATCAGTCAAGAGGTTTTGGCTTTGTATGTAGAATTATCATCCGAACACAATGGCCTCACTCTACCGTCGCATTGGAGGTTATTATTAGGTCAGTGCATGGTGTCGTCGGCCAGTGCAGCGAAGGTACCCTGTCAGAACTCTTCGCACGGCTGGCTGGTCTGTTTATTGGTATTTTGTTTTAATAGACAATAAGCCTTTTCCTACGAAGATCACGTTGAATGGTGAGTTCTAAAGGTTTTCCTGATGTACTAGTGGCTAGGTCGATTTCCAAGTAGCTCATTGTTATTTAATCAAAGAAAGGGCCAAAACTTTCATCCCATCTAACTCTCTTCCATCTTTTGTGAGAGCACAAACTCGTAATATGGTAGCGCCGCACTCAATGTTGATTATGCTTCAGCAGACTTCATGCCCGAGAAAACGAGGCTAATAAAAAATCATTAACAAGATGTGGGTGCACGACTACAATGTGAAAAATGTATGAACTGCCTTTCATAAATTGACCGTGAGAGCAGCTGTGACATGTCGCTCCATTTTTTTTCATCTCTGTCATTTGAAATTAAAAGCTTTGCACTTTGTCAAGTGCAATGAGGCGTTGCCATGTTGGAGTGAAACAAATGATCTTGATACTTCGAGGCTTCGAGCTTGAGTGATAAACGCAGCTGAAACCACCACGGCTTTACATGTCGGTGTGGGGCTTAGTTTGGTGACGCACGATGCTGCCCAAAGGGGCTAGTAAAAAAACCCATGAACAAAATGTTGAAGTAAATTAAGTTATGTATGATTACAATGCGAAAAATGTGTAAAGAGCCTTCTATAAATAGACGGTAAACGTTGCTGTGACATGTATGTAGCTCCAAGTTATTTTTCATCTGTCTTTTGGAGCTAAAAGATTTGCAGTTTGTCAGTGCCATAACTAGATGTTGCCACGTCAGAGTCAGAGTGAAAGTGAAACAAATAATCTCAATACTTCTGTTTTGAGTGATAAACGCAGATGAAACTGGCACAGCCTTTTGTCCAGAACCCGCTTAATTAAGCTGAGATGCTAATCATTATTAGGCTTGCAGGGCGCAGCATTCTTCTAAGTTGCCGGCTTCTTCCTTCATAGAGGCCGACGGAGAGAGAGGGGCCACCACCACACGATGTTCATGCTAACGAGAAAGTAGACAGAGAGGGGCAAAACCCGATGGCACTGATGAGCTCAAGACGGCGTCGAAGAAGATTAGAAGAGCAACAGAGCCCCAAGCATGATCAGCGCGATCACGGCTGCCCAGACCAGCAGCTTCATCAGTGACAGTTCAGTGCAGGGCCAACATCGTGTGCAGGTGCATGTGTTGCCCAGCAGTCTCGCTAATACAGGCTACAGGAAGTGTGAACACTTGCTGTCTGTTTGGTCTAATTACGTGTGGTAGTAAATACCAAGACATAACGATGTATTGATTGATTGCGGCATCAGGCCGTCCGGAACAGGGCGCACAATGTGCATTGCTGGTAAAAACGGAATTCTAGCTTCAAACATTAGCACGCGAGCGGAGCAGAGTGCATAACATGTTTTTTTCTTCAAAAATGGAACATAATAATGTACATGCATGTGACAAGTATGTGTCATGAAGATATGTAGAATAGCTTTCATTTGTTCAGGTATTGCGACATTTTTACATGCACACCTAACTGTACATAGATGTAAACATAATGTAGATGGTTTAGAGGACAACGATCTCGCCTTTCCACACCACTACACCAATAAGTCATATCATTAGTGAGAGCACAAAGACATAGACATTATGTCCCCTCCTCGCTGTTACCACATAATTTGTTTCACTCCAATGCCTCACAACAACAAGCACCATGGAACTTTACCATACATGGAGAAGAAATGGCTAGAGAGCAACAGCGTTCTCAATCTCCATTCTCACCGTATTTATGTTGAATCAAGGGTTGGCCCTAGCTTGCATCCATTCGCCGTTGGTTCATCCAAATTTAGGCAGGCATTCATGCATTCGATTTATATATTAATGTACCCTCACATCAAGTTCGTGTGCTCTTTTCTTTTTATCTTCCACCCTTTCGTTTACCAACTATTTTTGTCCAGGGAGGCATAGTGAATGTATGTGTGACTCACGAGTTTGGCATGGTCCATTGTTGGTGTTTTTACCGTCAGTCTATCTAGGGATATCCTAAGGTAGGTGATTATTTGGTGAGGGATCGCCAGATCTGGAACTTGAAGGTGAACGCAAGGACACAAGACACAAATTTAGACAGGTTCGGGCCGCAAGAGTAGCGTAATACCCTACATCCTGTTTTGGGGTGTTGTATATTGCGCCCCGCGCTTGGGGTTGAGTTGCCTGTTGACTGCTCTCGGTTGGTTCTCTGCCTATCTAGGTATCCCTGCCCTTCTTTATATATCATGTTCCTAATAGAATTACGAGGTAGGAGTCCTAGTAGGATTACAAGGTAGGAGTTCTAGTAGGATTACAAGGTATGAGTCCTAATAGGATTATTGGAATTCTAGTAGGAATCAAACTTTTTTTTTCCTCACGAGTAGCTTCCTTGCGGTACCTAGAGGATCTATCCCTGACATCCATCACCATTGGAGTTCATGATGCAGTCATGCAGATTACAAAAATGTGTGAACGTTCAAAAATAGCGTAAATGGGCCAGATACTAATAGGTTAGCAACCTTAAGGAATGCTTTCAGAAGGAATCTTTAAAAGACGAAAAATAACCCGGCATTTGGTAAAAATCGAGTGCACATAGCGCCACGTCTACAACAAATATGGTCCATTCCATTCTGAACAAACGGCCGGACAAAAGCTAGCGTATGGGTTAGTTTTCTGAAGCTTGCTGAACGCACGCAGTACTACTCGAGCAGGGCAACTCGGGATGCTTCCCCTTCGGCAGCTCTAGAAATTCTTCCTCCGCAACGCTCGCAGCTTCATATCGTCGCACACGCGGACAAGCAAAAATAATCTCCCTTCCCATTGGGAAACCTCGATCCAATCCAATCTGCCAGGGCAAAACAATTTTCCCTGAGCGCACACCTCGATCTGATCTGCAACTACAAGGGCGCCAACATACAAGAAGCATCACCAAGATCCTTGCAGATTAGAGTCAAAATACTGGTTAATTTGATGAGGTATACTTCTGTTTCCCCAAATGATAAGGTGCTTTGTGGTTCTGGCATTTTTTTCTTTTGAAGAAACAGGAGGGGAGAATCCCCTACTGGATATATATAAAATTAAGGAACAAAAGTTTGAGAGTACAGAGACAACAAAAACAACAACAACAACAGCGAAAAAGAGCCTAACTGGACTAAAGCATGAAGCGAAGAACCAGCTAAACTGGGACAGCAGTTAGCAATGAAGTGTCAGCCAAACTTTCATCTCGTCAATCTTGGTTTGCTTTGCTCTGTGAAGTAGAAGCTTATACTCATTACAGAATCTCCTTTTGCAATCCTGGATTGATGGGTGAACATTGTTGAAGATCCAATCATTCCTGGTGGTCCAAATGCTCCACGCCATCAGCACAATGATTTCCAATGCGAAAGAGACATTAAGTCTTCTTCTAATTCTTCTGAATATTTCTAACATTGGTCTTGTGGAGGCATAGGTCACTCCAATTGATTCCTAGCATGCCTTTGCAAAGTTGCATCGCAGGATTAAATGCGTCAAACTTTCTAATCTCTGCAAAATACAGAGGTCCCAGGTGACTGACTCCAGTTCCATCTTTCCTTTGAAGAATGTCTCTTGTGTTAATTCTATCCTTGAGAAGTAACCAAAAGAAGACCTTATGTTTCATCTAGCAGTTTGCTTTCCAAATCCATTTGAATAAAGGGTGGATTCTTCTGTGACCAATGAGAGCTTTGTAGGCCTTGGTGGTAGAGAAAAGCAGACTACCCCATATGTAGGTCCAGATATCGCTGTTGTCAGTTGGTTGCCATCCTGTGAACCATTCTGAGAGTTGCTGAAATTGTTGGAAGGCTTCTTGAGAAAGTGGTAGAGAGAAAAGATCATAGAGATTTGGCAAAGCAACTTTGGCACTTAAGAGTGATGGAGGGATCCTTGGCAAAAGAGAAAAGCTCTGGGAAGATGAATTTGGGGACATTATCATTCCATAGATCTTGCCAGAAAAGGATGGTGGACCCATTTTGGGCCAGAGCTTTTGCCAGTCCTTTAAATTTATCTAGTAGCTTCACAATATCTCTCCATCAGAAAGAGCCTTTTCTCTGTTGACCAGGCAAATTTCCATTTGAATAGTAATTCTCCCAGACCAGGTGCACCCAAGGTATATTTGCTTTGGAGAAGAACTTATGCAGAAATTTCAGGAGAAGAGCATCATTGTGTGTTGATAAGTTGATGACACCAAGACCACCTTCTTGCTTTGGTAGGCATACCATTGGCCAGGCAGCTTTTGGGGGCTGTTTGGCCGTCAAGTCTGATCCTCTCCACAGGCAGTGTTTTCTGTACTTATCCAGTTGTTTAATCACCCCTTTTGGCAATTTAAGCGTGCAGCATTAAAAGATTGTTGTCGATGATAGAACCGAATTAACCATTTTCAGTTTCCCTCCCGGAGAGAGGAAGGCAGAATCTCACAAAGATTACAAGAGGTAATAATCTCCCTCATTCACTCCAATCAGTATGGATTCATTAAAAGTAGGACGATGCATGACTGTCTTGCATGGGCATTTGAGTACATATCCATCTGCAAAAGGACAAAGAAGGAAATGGTCATTGTCAAATTGGACTTCGAAAAGGCTTTCGACAGGGTAGAACATCAAGCTATACTTCAAATTTTGCAACACAAAGGGTTCCCTCAGAAGTGGATTCTCTGGATAAAGGACATTCTAGGCTCAGCCACCTCAGCTGTACTTCTGAATGGGATTCCAGGGAAAACTTTCATTGCTGAAGAGGAGTTAGACAGGGAGATCCTCTATCTCCACTTCTTTTTGTTTTGGCTGCTGACTTGCTACGAAGCCTAGTGAATAAGGCCAAGGACGAAGGGAGACTGAGGTTACCAATCGCAGGGAATATTGGGGGAGATTTTCCAATTGTTCAGTATGCTGATGTTATCTTGCTCATTATGGAGGGATGCCCAAATCAGCTTCTGGTCTTGAAAGAAATCTTAGAAGCCTTTGCTATGGCTGAGAGTGAATTACAGCAAATCCATTATGGTCCCGATAAATGTTACAGACGAGAGACTTGAAGTTCTGGCTAGCGTGTTTGGATGTCAAAAGGGTAGCCTACCTTTCACCTACGTGGGCCTCCCCCTTGGAACCACCAAACCAAAAATTGATGATTTCTTAGCACTTATTCAAAGGTTCTGGCATGTTCGTAAGATCTGCCCTATATATTTTTTTAAGATTGCACAACACCCCATTCCATAGCACTTATACGTAGGATTGTTTATTAGAGAGCACCACCATCTGTATTTCATCCTTGATAATTCACCGCAAGCAGTATTATAGATTATGACTAGCTTTCATCATTTAATCATTTTTTATCTAATCAATTGATTTTTGGATCGTCACTGGGTTGAGCCATCGTGTTGTCTGCGTCTGGTCGTTTAGGCTTCAGTGCCACTGGGTGGCATAATAATACTAGCATTTAGCCTTTCGATGTTTCTTTGCTGTATGTAGTCCATATGAACCTATAAACCATGAGATCGATCAGTGTAGCTATCTTCTCAGTTCAATGATGATAATCTCTTTTGGTGTTAGTATCGTTAGCCGTCTTATCTGATTGTGATTGCTGATTATTAGTTCTGTAAATTAAAAGGTCTTCTAATTCGAGACACATAGGATTTTATATATTGCCCTGGTGCATGGCAGTGAGAATGTGAGATAAGATTGACTAATCTGTTCTTCATTTCTGTTAGCTTATTTTCAGATGGATGATGGTGTATCTGCTTATACTATGGATACGCCAGTTGTGTCCATGGGATTCGCGGGACTTCCACACGTTCGTTTTTGCCTATGCCAGGATGCCTAAAAATCACTGAAGCAGTCAGTCCGATGTTTGTAGGAGCACATGCATTTGACATAGTTTCAGATAACTATAGAAGTTTTTTTTTTTTGGCAATCAGTTCAATGCTTGTAGGAGAATATGCTTGGGGCACATAAATTTCAGATAACTACAAATAAATGCATGTTGCAGTTTTCAGATAACTAATTTCACATAAATAGTTACCTTTTTATGAATAATTTATGCGCTTTATTTTGCAAATCACTAGACAATCTATGTTACTTTGTATAATGTGCACATACCCTCTAAAGTGCTTATTCAAAGCACAATGAACCTCATCGACCTGGAGACACGCCACATGATGTCTCTCCCCTTATGTCATTTTTTAAAAATAGGTTAAAACTAAGAATGGCATGGAATTTCCAAAACAAAAATCTTGAGAGAGAAGGGTAAATGATCGTTGTTGTTGAGAGAAAAGGCTATTTGATTTTAACCCCTAAAAGGTATGTGTTTGCATCGGCTCCTAGAAGTTGATCGTTTGCAAACCACTGCTCTGTTGGCCTTGATATGCCCTTTTCATTAATTAATGACGTGAAAGGATGCACAACAGAAGTTGATGTTTGACATACACTGGCACTTATTAAAGCATTATCTCAAAGGGAATAATACAGGGCTTGGATGAAGAACCGGTACCTTTTCATGTACAGTAACAGAGTGTACAATAACACCATGAAGCTTAGGCCACTGGGAGCCGCATGGATAGTGGAGATTAGGTGGCGAACTTCCTTAGTGGTACCATTGCATAATTTCATTATACCAACACAACATCGTCAAAAAGCCGCATATTTGGCGAGTTCCGAACGCCTAGGTAGCCTCTATCTCCGCTTTCCTCGCGCAGCACGCAGTCGTGCGACGCGCAGCCTGCCGTCGTCCCCTGAGTCTTTGATGAAACGCAGCGCGTAGCTCGCGGTCGGCGCCGGCACGCAGCACCCGGCTTCCGAGATGAGGGACGACGCGGTGTGGCGGCGGAGGCTGCTGCCGGCGAGCAGCACGCCAGCACCGGCACCTGCGCGGCACCGCCGGTGACTTCGTTCGCTTCCACGTGGTGTGCAGGTCGTGGCGCCAGGCGCGACCGTCCCCTTGCGCGCGCCTCGTCTTGAACGTATTTAAGACAAGAAAATAGACAAGAGAGCCCAAGTAGAAGCAGTAGTAGCATGCTAGCAGCAGAGAGCTCGGCCAGCTAGTGCTTCGCCTGCGACCGCAGAGAGAAGAAGAGGAGGAGGAGGAGAAGTGAGCGAGGATGTACAACGCGCCGACGGCGCCGCAGGACATGTCCTACTACGGCCACTTGCCAGAAGCGCCACGAGGAGAAGGGCTGCCTCGATCGACGCCTGATGAGCTAGACGACCCCCTTCTCTTCGTTTGTTCAGTCGTGCTGTCATGCAAAAATATTTCTGATAAGCACACAAACTAGATTTGAGGGGTCATCTTTTGGTGTGAGCCTACATGAATAATGCTAGATGCGTGAAGACTCAACCAAAACCGGATGAGCTAACTGGTGCTCGGATGCAGGGGTCGTCTTCTTTTGATGAAATGCAGGGGTCGTCCTTCTAGCATATATAAATGGTTAGGCTAGCTAGAGATAATTTGCTGGCCCTCTCAAGCTGTTTCTTCTCATATATATATATATATATATATATATATATATATATATATATATATATATATATATATGTATGTATGTATATATGTATATATATATATATGCTAGTTTGTCATCATGCGCACTTGTTGTGAAAGGTTGGAGAGAAACAAATTAGCTCGGCGTTCATGTGCCAATAGTGATGAGGAAGTAATGTTCGGCATGGTGGGACAGACAATATCGGATTTTTGGTTTTGTATCAGTGCAGATGTTTTGGCTTTGTAGTTAGAATCGCCATCGGCACACGACAGCCTCCGTGGACCGTTTCTTTGGAAGTTATTAGGTCACTGCACGGTGTCGTCGCCCAGCACAACAAAGGTATCCGCCAAGAGCTTGTTCACCCGACTGGCTGGTCTATTTATTGGTATTTTGTCTTAATAGACAATAAGTCTTTTTCTACAAAGATCACGTTGACATATATAAATTTTGTATGGTAGTAAATACCAGGAGTCCAGGACACAATGATATTTGATTGTGGAATCAGGACGTTCGGATTAAGGCTACTTTATTATTAACCAAAATGCACACATATGACATTGCCGACAAAAATTGAATTCTAACATCCAGAGATTAGCACACGAGCGGAGCAGAGGATGGCATAATTTTTTTTCTTCAAAAATGGGACATAATGTGCATGTGACAAGTAGGTGTCATGAAGATGTAGGATAGCTTAATTTTGTTTTGATATTGTAACATTTTTACCTGCACAACTAACTCAACGCAGGCAAAATATAGATAGATGGTTTAGAATACTGTGCTAATTTATAGGAAAAATATACTCCTCCTCCTTGTCCAATGGAACGTTTCTTTCTTTGCCTCCATCAGCAACTCCGCATCGATCGGTCTTTGCAGATAGCTCGCCTTTCCACGCCAATAAGTCATTTCATTAGTGACAACAGAGACGTGAGACATTATGTCCCCTCCTCGCTATTACCACATAAACAACAACCTAATTTGTTTCACTCCAATGCCTCACAACAAGCACCATGGAACTTTACCATATATGGAGAAGAAATGGCTAGAGAGCACTCCAGTGCTCTCTCTATCCTCACCATATTTATATATGTTGCATCAAGGGTTGGCCCTAGCTTGCATCATCCATTCACCGGTTGGTTCATCTAATTTTAGGCAGGTATTCATGCATATGATTTATATCTTAATGTACCCTCATATCAAGTTCGTGTGTTCTTTTCTTTGATCTTCCACTTTTTGGTTTACCAACTATTTTTGTCCAGGGAGGCATACTGAACGTATGTGTGACTCATGAGTTTGGCATGGTCCAGCACCACTGGAGTTCATGATGCAGTCACGCAGATCACAAAAATGTGTGAACATTCAAAAACGACGTAAATAGGCCAGAGGCTAAATAGGTTAGCTCCCTTAAGGAATATTGCTTTCAGAAGGAATGCTTTCAGGATGTCTCTCCCCTTATGTCATTTTTTTTTAAAAAAAAGTACGTTAAAACTAAGGATGGCCGGTAATTTCCAAAAGAAAAAAACTAGAGAGAGAAAAGGGTAAATGATCGTTGCTGTTGAGAGAAAAGCTATTTGATTTTTTACCCCTAAAAGGTATGTATTTGCATCGGCTCCTAGAAGTTGATCGTTTGCAAATCACTTCTCTGCCTCTGCTGGCCTTGACATGGCCTTTCATTAATGATGAGAAAGGGTGCACAATAGAATTTGATGTGGACATGAATAATGCAGGGCTTCCATGCAGAACTGATATTTTTTCCATGTACAATAACACCATGAAGCTTAGGCCGAGAGTGAAAACTTGTTTGCAATTAGGGCCAAGATTAGGCGGCGAACTTCCTTATTAGTACCATATTGTGCAGTTTCATCATACGAACACAGCATCGCCAAAAAAAGCCGCATGCCGAACGCATTTTAGGGGAAACCGAAGTAACAAGAGACGATGAAAATTCAGGATTCCATTTCGATGGCTGAGAGATGAACCACCCCACTTGTCATCCGCATGTAGTCTGTCTATACGTTCGTTCAGTGCACAGAAGTCTCGCACAATGTTGGGTGGTTCTCTAGCTACTTGGCACGCCTCTTCCAGGAGAGCCGATCGGCCTCTTGCCAGTTGCCACTAGTGTGCTACGAGAGCGTTGCTATTGAGAAGGGGGCCCTCCCCCATGACCTGATGAAGCGAACAGCCAGAATTGCTTCCGGGGAAAGGGGTCGCTAGCTTGTTCCCGTTCAGTTGTCTTGTTTTTTCCCCTGCGCAGAATCGCGACGTGCTTATCTGGATCTTGTGAAGACTATGCGTAATTGCGTGTGATTCATTGGATGCTTCCACTCAGATCTGATCTGAAGCTTCCCTCTCCATGTTGTTGAGAATCAAATTGAGGGTGGACTTTGGCGACTCAATTAATGACCTGAATAATTGTAAGACCAATGCTGATCCAAAACTTGGGGACCTGTGCTAGTGCCCCGCTGGCAACAAAAACAGCAAAATCAAAACGATGATCGATCCGCAGATCAAATCGTTTCTTGTTTGTCTAAAAAGATCGTTTCTTGCAGCACATTTGATCCAATGAATGAAAGCAAAAGCTATAGTTCAGATCTTTCTTGCAGTCGATGGCAATGGGCATCCATCGTCTTCGTAGAACTACAAGCGATTACCCAAAAAAAAAAGAAAAAGGAATGGAGTTGTGCGATGGGAACAGCCAACACAGCACCGCACCGTCAGGCCGGCGGCGCCTCCTTGTCGCGGTCCCCGTTGGCGGCTGCGGCGGCCAGGCCGTAGCGGCGCACGCGCTCGTCGATCCACCTGCGCATGTCGGCGAGCACGCGGTCGCGGTTCTCGTCGGGCTCGCCCTGGATGAGCGAGTGGTACATCCCCTCGTACAGGATGAGCTCCTTGTCCTCGCTGCGCGCGCGCTCGTACAGCATCCTGGACCCCTCCGGCGAGGTCACGCCGTCGTCGGTCCCGTGCACGGCGAGGAACGGCGCGGTCACCTCCCCGAGGCTGCCCCGCAGCATCTCCGTCACGCGGGCCAGCTCCCGCATCGTGCCCACCCGCGGCGCGCCGCGGTAGAGGCGCGGGTTGGACGCGATGAGCCGCAGCTTGTCCGGGTCCTTGATCGCCTTCCCCACCATCCTCTTGTCCGGGAGCACGGCCCAGGTGTCGGCGAGGCCGAAGAGGAGCCCGTACAGGAAGAGCCGGACGCGGGACGGGTACATGCCGTCGGGGATGACGAGGAGCGGCGCCGAGAGGACGAGCCCCGTCCAGCGCGCGGACGGCGGGGAGCGGAGGTACATGAGCAGCGTGGCGGCGCCGCCCATGGACTCGCCGAACAGGAACGCTGGGAGCGCGGCGTACGCCTCGCTGGCGCGCACGGAGAGGAAGAAGGCGAGGGACGCGGCGGCCGCGGCCTCCATGTCGCCGAGGTACCCGCGGAGGCCGTCGGAGCGGCCGTGGCCGAGGAGGTCGGCGCAGAAGACGGCGTACCCCCAGCGCGCGTAGCTGATGGCGGCGGTCTGGAAGAGCCAGGAGGAGTCGGAGCCGTAGCCGTGGGTCATGAAGACGGCGCCCTTGACGTCGCCGGAGAGCGGGTGGAAGGCGTGGGTGAAGAGGCGGCCGTGCGGGGACTGGAAGTAGGACTCGGCGTGGCGGAGCCCCTGCGCGGCGTAGTACTCGTCGGGCTCCGGGGTGTCGCCCCAGAAGTACTTGGTCGCCAGCGGCGGGTCCCCGGGCGGTGCCATCGCCGGAGTGAGCTGGGAGAATGGTGTGGTGTGAGCTCTGGACGCCGGCGGGATTGGAGAGCCCGGGAGCGGCTTTATGCTAGCGGGCGTGCAGGCCGGCTGGCAAGCAGAGGGGATGCCGGCTAGTGGTATCCACCAAGCCTTTTGCGGTCGCGGTTTCCGGCTTCCCGGCGGTGGTTGACTTCGTCGGAGTAACGGTGAGCACGTGGGGAGTTCGGCCCGCTTGTCGGTGGCTGTGGGCTGTGGGCTGTGGGCTGTGGCGCGCGGTCTTTATTTATTACTGGTTGGCGACGAAGTGACGAAGCGGGTCACGGCTGTTCGATCTGGGCCTCTGGAACCCGTACCCTAAACATACTCAATGGGCCTCTGGAACCCTTAGCCCAGCGCAAACAAGATGACTGAACTGAACCCATGGGCCCAAACAAAGTATTAATACCGAAAGATTCTGATGGCGTCACTTTCTCTCGCATAAGGTCCAGTTGCTATTAAACAAAGCGGATCCAGCAGATTTTCTCACCCTGAGGCGAAGCGCAAGTCTTTATGGTGCCCGGGATTTGGTCCAGTCCTGCTGCAATTCACCGCCGCCACCAAACCTGGAAATTTAAAGGCAGATCGAGTTACGTATCTGAGTTGCAGCAGCTCATGCCAGTGTATATGCCACACGCAGCGCATGGACTTGGTTCACGTAAGTAGCACTTCAGAGGTATACCGTGGATACTCTCTGGTCCAGTGGATCTGATGCAGGGATGCCCAGCTGATCCAACCACAGACGACCCGGCTCGCCGTTAGTGCGTTCAGAACCTGCAAATGCATCGCGACATGCTTATGTCAGCTTATGGATCACTCCGCATGGAGTTCTTGCCCCGTGCTTATTTTCTATGTTATCTGTGGAGAGCTGCAGCTGCTGTTAAAAAATATTGTATATTTTATTTCTCAAGTTCAATGAGAAGTTCAAAAAAAAAAAGATGGGCATGCATACTTACATTGAGTTTCTTCAGGCTTCAGCATATGAGAGGCAACGCCCCAGCGCTTAATTAGCATGCGTGGCACGCATGTCTACGTGCACCTAGGAAGGAGGCCATGAGCGCATATTCCAGCTTATATACTACCTTCCCTGTTCATTGCGGGTTGGTTATTTGTCAGCATTCATATGTATGAAATACATATGTGGAGTTTCCTAGAATTTCATGTGATTCAGTAAACAGAATACAGATTCCATGATTGCTGGATTGATCCGTAGGGATTGATGAAGAGTGAGCTGATAATGGAATTTTTCTTCGATAAAACACTTTTTAATTTTTTTTCTCTTGTTCCGAAAAGAAAAGTAAAATCTTTATTTTGTAAACTAAGAAATACAATAGTCAATATTCCTTATAATAGATATACTTTATTATATCATAAGAATCTTAAGATAACCGACCATTTTGATTCTTTAGAACAACTGGATGAATTTAGTAGATCCTTTTAGAAGGGCCCCAATGACCATAGATGGATTAGTTGTACCCACGGTTTTTTTATTGGGATCTATTTAGATGCATGCGGAGCACGGCCCAACCATGTGACAGCACAAGCCGTACGAGACAAAGGACATGTGCCGCCGAAAAGGGGAAGCGAGGAAAATACGGGGAATCTATTCACCACACGCGTTACTGCGCGCGATGCAATCGCAGAAGGGCTCTGCCCTCCTGTTCATCGTCTTCCCCGAGCTAGGGGAGGGGGAGCGGCCGCCGGAGAGGGGTGGGAGGTGGGTGCAGCGGCCGCTGGCGATGTCGCCGGCGGCCGGGGTGGTGATCGAGGCGGCGGAGCTTAGGGTTCCAGGGTTGCCGGGGGTGGGGACGGCTCCATGGTCACCGGCCCTAGAGTAGGAGGTTGGCGGCGGAGGCGAGGCAGCGCCCCGGCCGGGCGAGGCCGGACATCCGGTGGGCGGTGGCCGGCGGCGGAGGCAAGGAGAAGGCGGCGGTGATGGGCGGGCGGGGCGGCAAGATTGGTTAGTGGTGGCGGCCGTGAAGGACGGTGGCGGAGGCATCGGAGACGGCGCTGAAACCGAGGGATACAGAGGAAGACGGGGGCACTCCTCTGCAATTAGATCGATTCCAATCACAAACAGCAAGAAATAGACACCCCTAGAAAAATATGTGTCCGAGAGCGGCTGCAGTACGATATTTGCAGGCGAGGCCCAAAGACAGAGCGTGATGGTCACGAGCGTACAGCCAAAAGGGGCGGCGGGCCTTGCCCTCAAAAAAGAAAAAAAGGGCCCTCAGAAAAGAAAAGGGAGCGACTTCACAACAATCGAGTAAATATTGATTAGTGTATCACTCGATTTTCCAAGCTAATAATATGGTGCCACGTAGACAATTGTCATCTGAAAAATTATGTAATAGTTTGAGCACGCTCATCACTAGGACATCAGATGTGGCTTTGCAAGAAATGCACTTTGTGTTGCTTGTCCCGATGAAGAATGTCACATACTGCATCGATTGTCTGCGTTTTATGTTCATAAAAAATAGGGGGGAAAGGTGGGAAAAGATACAAGGACATATTGTGTGATGTGCTTGTATTAAAACATTAAGAAAATTTAGAAATGGAACAAACCCCCTCATGCATCCAATATCCAAATGGATCAACAAGTTTTGTTCTTCAGATCAGGATAAGCGTGATTTTGAATTTGTTTCTGGTTATGTGCCCTCTACAAATTACAACAAAAAGGAGATTTGGATGTAGCCACATGTCTATCTGCACGATGTAACATGTAACATTGATAGCAGCTAACTGGTGTCTGTTCTGCTGGAAAAGAAATTATGGCAGCAGATGATGGACGATGAAAAATCTGAAGATACAAGAGAGGGATTACAAACTCATGGCACAAATAGAGACATAAAAAAATCATGCCTTGGTCTTACAAAACAGAACAAATTCTTCCATTTGTTTTGTCTGAGCCAAAGAAATCACTCAATACAAATAAAAAAATAGAACAAAACAACACAGAAAGTGAAATCTAGATAAGCATTATAGCAAAAATTCCTCCCTGATTAAGAAAACTAGAAAAGTACTCACAGCTCAGCATCACTGGCTTCACAGCTCAGCATCACTGGATTCAACAGATAAAATAGACAGAATGTGAAATCTAGATAAGCATTATAGTTGGAAATGGCATTAAACAAGTATGTATTGAGAGTTATAAACTAATCGATAATTCATATAGCATAGAAACAAAGGATCGGTTCTTATTGGCTCAGTTATGTAGATATAATCCAAAAGCAAAAGCTAAAGCAAAACACACACACATGTTCCCTCAGTCTTAGCTAGGATGGCCAACACAGAATTGGCCTGACAAGTAGAAATTATTCTACCCCCCACCATGATTTAACTTCAAAATGAGAAACCTAACAAAACAAACAAACAGAATAGCAGGGGCACCGTCTCATTATGCTTCAAAAATAAAACCGCTCCCTAGAGATAATATGGGCCTTCATTGTGAGCCCCTGCATCACCCACAACAAAATTACACTTACAGGCTCTGACTGGTGCTGACAACAAAGAACACTACAAGGAAGCGGAGGAAGAAAAGGAGACAGGAAAATTAAATGGTTGGTGAGGATAAACGGCTCGTGGTACGAGGAAAATACAAAACAATTTGAAAATAGCTGCACCATCGGATCCAACAAAACAAACAGACCCGTCTGCTTGGAATGCAGCGGCCGTGGGTCCAAAATTTCCTGCGATGAAAAATCAAGGCGTACAGACCCTGGGCCGCATCAACTCATATGGGCCTTGAGCGCATGCTCAGTGGGCTAAATAGAAACCAAAGTCCACGCCTAAAATCCGACTAAGGACGGCAACGAGTTTTTACTCGAGTGTCATTTAGGAATTCCTGCAAGCAGTTCCTTCCTGTCCTCGAGGTCCGTTTGACACGGCCGGGACTAAAGATACCCGCGCGGCCGGGGCTTCTCTCATGGCCACGGCCCGCGGTTTAGAACATGCGCCGATCATGTCCTAGGAAGCTAACCGGTGATCACTGTCGAGCCCCCGAGTCCCTCCTGACTCGCCGCTTCTACGCTGCAGCCAGGGCCCATGGCGGGCCGGAGCGTTCTGGAGCGTCCATTTTGCCGCGTGGGGCCCGGCCGGCAGTTACCGGCCGTCGAAAGGGCGCACGGGGCCACGGGCACGTGAAACGCTCTGCGGGTGGGGGGCAGAGGCGCAGAGCGGTCGCGCGTTCCTGGCCGTCCATCCATCCGCGAGGGCGCGGGGGTCCCGGCGACGGGTGCGCCCCGGTCCAGAACGCAGCAGCCCAGTGATTCCCGGCGCGCTGGTGAGGAGAGGGAGAACGTGCAGCGCGGCGTGCCCCCGGCACGCGACACGCCAGCGTGGGTTTGGGCGCGTCCCGTCGTCCGATCCTTCCAGGCACCACCAGCACACATCATCGTCTGTAGCGCGCAGCAGCAGCACGAGACGCGCACCGGTGCTACCGTACTGGTGTGCTCTGCTTGCTGCTCTCTTGCTGGCTGCACAGGTTGTTCACTTCGGCCAACTCAAAGTTTTGTTTCTCTTTTTGATGGAAGCTCAAAGTTCTGTGATTACGACAGGGTCTAGAGTCAAGAACATGGGAGAAGGGAGATGATGGTTGATGGGAACGGTAACAAAATCACGTAAGAATCGCTTCACAGACAATGTTCCATACTCGGTACCTCCGCTCGCGAATAATCGACAGTTCCCGACCACACATATCTACCGGGCTACCGGAAGCATGGCAAAGTTTTTGTCGGGGCGTCGTACAAAGGAAAACAGAAACAGGAGGCGTATTCAATTCAAACACTTTTACAAGTTTTGGTAGGACGCTGCTGTCACTTTTGCAAGTTCTCGTGACGCTACTCTCACTCTCGCCAAATTAACTTATGGGGTATTTGGCACGGCTCCGTAAGAGCTTCACCACCGGCTCCTTCAGAAGCTGTACCAAACTACTCCGGCTTTAAATAGCTTGAGAAACCGTTTTCTAGCGGAAAATAGAGGAGTCGACAAAATGGCTTCGGCTCCTCCATAGAAGCCGTGCCAAACACCCCCTTATATACGCCACTGTGGAATAACACACGAAAATAATTAACTTATATATACTAATATATTTTTTATTTGTAATAGACTACATATAAATTATCTTGTAGAAGTTTCAAAAATTTTGGAACCGATTTACTACTTTATATATGTTAAATGAATTTCTACATAATTATCGAAATTAATTTCAAATTGAACTATGTGTGTATCTAATAAGATAAAAAATTGCAAAAAACATATTTAAGCTTATATTTTCCATTCTAACCCATGTGTTGGAGATAGATGAAAAATTCAATTATCTTCTAGGGATAATTCAAACTTCTATGTCCAAATTACCATAATAATTACAACAATATCTAAATTGGGCTAGAAAATTCTACAAATCGACATGACAAAATATTTTTGGTATATATGCTTTCCATAAAAAAATTAAATAATTTTAGTAAAGTGGGATCATACATTGTTCATAAAAAAATCCATCTGTCACATAGCTCCTAATAACTCAAGTCAAAATTTGAAATTTGAATACCTCATAATATCTTTGAACTCGTATGCACCTCAAATTTGATCACCACCTTATATTCACCTTCCTGTTCACAAGTCTGAGTTTACTTTGCCACTTATTATGTAAAAAAATTGTCTTTCTATTTTTTAAATAACTAATTAAGGCACCTTTTGAAGTGAACGAGGTATATTATTTATTAAAAAATTAAAATTATAATGAAATATTTTCATGAAGAAAAATATTAATTTATTGTTACATTAAATTTTTCATAAAAATTAAAATTAGCTACTAATAATCTTTAATCTTGGTATAGAGTAGAGGAGTTGACTGTGACTCTATATATCATGTTTAACGTAGCAAATACAATTACCGATTGACCGTTAATCAGTAGATATAGATATCTTTATCGATTGATGGTTACTCTGCAAAATAAGAATTACCGGCTCACCGAAGATTTACTGACTGTCCATTGGTAATTGGTAATACTGGATTTTTACACGTTTGTCGCTAATTTGGTATCATGGTGCAGTGGTTACGGACCCATCTGCCATTATGCCACTATTGAAGCCATACGGGAGGCCGAGCCAGGCGTGCGCGTAGCACAGTGTTGATTTGTTCAGCCACGTCACTTTCGTGTTAGAGTAACCCATGCCTTCACGTTTTCTCGTTAACTTGAGCTTTCAAGGACCAACGAGTACATGTGGTGAGCCAGAGATCTACGCACAACGCCACTTCTGTGGCTCTACTCTTCTTCACATTGCTTTGCTACTGGCGGCTTCGTCTACTGCCTACTACAAGCAAATAAACCCGCAGATTTTTTTCCCGTGAGTATATGTTTTCTGTGATGTACCGGTACTCTCCATCCGCTTAAGTATGAGACGTTTAGGAAAGATCAATTTAAACTAACTACTTGACCATCGTAGGTTAATTAGTTCATTTTATCCTATCGAATAGAGGTGAATTTGGATGATTTCACGAGGGGACATAAAGATAGGTGTGAGCTTTTTCTTCGCAAGATGATTATGATTAGTAGCATCGCCTGCACTCATCTCCGTAACTAATGTATTGGGTTTAAGCTTTTGCTAAAAAAGAAACTCGTTCCAATGTCTACACGCCAAACAGCTGCAAGTCTTTAAGCATTTAATAATGGCAGCTGAAAATTTTAGCTGAATTATGGGGTACTTTTAGCTTTGCCACAGTGTGCGCTGCGCTGGAATTTAGAAGCCAATTCTAATGACTTGCAGCCATACGGGAGGCCGAGCCAGGCGTGCGCGTAGCACTGCACTGGAATATCCTCGTCAGACGGACACTAACCAGTATCCGCCCCTCCCCCGGCCCCACCCGTCAGCTCGTTCGTTCACCTTCACTCTAATCACCCCCCTGTCCACGATTAGCGAAGGCCCGCTCCGCTAATCCCTCGTTAACCCGGCCACTCCCCTCTAATCCCAGCGCCTCCGCCCCACTCCTATAAGAAAGCAGCCTCCCCTTCCCAAACCCCCTGCTTGCCGGGCGCCTGACCTTATCTCCTCCACCCCCCCTCCCCGAGATATTTCGTCGCCTCCGGCCCGCCACCATGGAGTCCGGCCTCGTCGCAAGCCACCGCCTCCGCCTCCCGCTCCCCTCCGCCGCCGCCGCGGGCGCCGCGCGCAGCCACCTCCTCCGCCACCGCCACCCCCTCGCCGCCCCGGCGCCTGCGGCCGCGCCCCTCCGCCTCAGCCTCCCGCGCCACCTCCCCCGGCCCACCCCGCTGCGCCTCCCCGCCGCGCTCCCGCTCCGCCCTTCCCTCCCGCCCCTCCGCGCCTCCGCCGCGGCGGCCGCGTCCCCGGCGCCGGGGGACGACGCGTCCTCGCCCAAGTTCCTGGGCGTGGAGACGAAGACGCTCAAGAAGATCGTGCCCCTGGGGCTCATGTTCTTCTGCATCCTCTTCAACTACACCATCCTGCGGGACACCAAGGACGTGCTCGTCGTCACCGCCAAGGGCAGCAGCGCCGAGATCATCCCCTTCCTCAAGACGTGGGTCAACCTGCCCATGGCCGTCGGCTTCATGCTCCTCTACACCAAGCTCGCCGATGTTCTCTCCAAGGAGGCGCTCTTCTACGCCGTCATCTTCCCCTTCATCGCCTTCTTCGGGGCCTTCGCCTACGTGCTCTACCCCATGCGCGACGCCATCCACCCCACCGCGCTCGCCGACCGCCTGCTCGCCTCGCTCGGCCCCAGCTTCCTCGGGCCCGTCGCCATCCTCCGGGTCTGGAGCTTCTGCCTCTTCTATGTCATGGCCGAGCTCTGGGGCAGCGTCGTCATATCCGTGCTCTTCTGGGGGTTCGCCAACCAGGTACACCCAATTCTATTACCGTTTCCTCTGTCACTGTTAATTTATTAATGGTCGCCGGTTGCGAATTCTCTCCTGAGATGGTAGTGATTCATGGCTGAATATTTTAAAATTAAAGTAATTGATGATTGCTCTGTTCTGGACTCTGGTATTCGCTTTCCATAATCCTTGGAATCAGGCACACCCAATTCTGTTACTGTGTCCTCTCTGTCACAGTAGCAATTTAGTAATGTTCACCTATTGCAAAATCTCTCTTGAAATGTTAGTGATTCGTGGCTGAATATTTTAAAATTACAAGTAGTTATTGATGGTTGCTCTGTTGTGACCTCTCTGGATATTCCCTTCCTAAAATCTTTGGAATGGCTGGTGGGGTATGGTTGTATGTATTCGCGGGAATTCATTGATTTTTTTTTGTTCCAAAACCAGGGCAGTAGCCGGTAGATAGATTCACTGTGTCCTGTCTGTTTATGTACAAATCATCAGGTGCTCTAAATTATTGCAGATTACCACAGTTGAAGAGGCCAAAGAGTTTTACCCGTTGTTCGGGCTCGGAGCCAATGTGGCGCTCATTTTCTCCGGCCGCACGGTGAAATACTTCTCAAACATGAGGAAGAATTTGGGCCCCGGGGTGGATGGATGGGCAATTTCGTTGAAGGCCATGATGAGCATAGTGGTTATACTGGGCCTTGTCATCACTGGTATCTATTGGGGAGTGAACAAGTTTGTTATTGATAGCTCATCTATGCCAGTGGTCGAGCGGAAAAAGAAGGTTTGACCTCACAGGTCTTCTAATGTTCTTCTGCTTGTGTTTGTGGAGCTCTCTTTAATGATTCTGTGAACATAACATTTCAGGACAAGCCAAAGCTCAGCATGGGCGAGAGCATGAAGGTGCTTCTGTCATCTCGGTATGTGAGGGATCTTGCTACGTTGGTCGTTGCTTATGGAATAAGCATTAACCTTGTTGAGGTGACATGGAAATCGAAATTGAAGGCACAGGTATGATTCTCTATGTAGCATCCATTCTAACATGTCAGCAACAAATACACAGTATAGTTGTTAATTAAGTTTCTGCTGTTGTGTTGCAGTTCCCGAGCCCTAACGAATATTCTTCATTCATGGGCGATTTCTCAACTGCTACTGGCATAGCTACATTTACGATGATGTTGTTAGGGAGAGTAATTCTGAGAAAGTTTGGGTGGGGAGTTGCAGCTACGATCACACCTGCAGTGTTGCTTCTCACAGGAGTTGGATTCTTCTCACTGATTTTGTTTGGTGAGCCATTGACTCCTCTCATGACCAAGTTTGGAATGACGCCTTTGCTTGCGGCAGTCTATGTTGGAGCAATGCAGAACATTTTCAGTAAGAGTGCAAAATACAGTTTATTTGATCCTTGCAAAGAGATGGCATACATTCCTTTGGATGAGGATATGAAGGTTAGTCTACAAAGTTATCTATTACAGTACTTTGTGTAGACTGGTATCGAATTCATATCATGCCATGGTAACCATACTTACATCCATATGGTTGCTCCAATTAACACAATAATTTGTCAGTAGTCTATGTGATTAGCTGGTTGTTCAACACATCAAATAAACCCTGTCGTTCACTAATTCTGCTTACTCAGTAGAAGATTCTAATATCGGTACTTTTTACCTGATTGCTTACTCTCATCAGAGGAGAAGTTGCAATCAGTATATACCATGACTCGTAGAAGCAAAGACATATGTGCACATGAGATTCCTACTTTTTACTGACTTCTCATTACTTTCTTTCATATTTACATTTAGCACTGCATGAGAGAGATCATGCTTCTTTATCGTCTACTCGAATGGTACCTGCGTCACTGAAACACTGCAATAACCATTCAACCTCCCATGTTATGTCACGATAAAAGAGTCATAATCGTTAATTCTGCATTTACTACCAAAATTCTTGTAAACATGTCACATGCATACATAAGATTCAAGGATTTCATCAAGAGTTCGCGCTGTTTCTGGAAACATATATCTATGCTCACTTCATGCTGCCTCCATGTTCATTTGCTATTTCTGTTATCAATGTTTTCTTGTCCTGATTTCAGGTTAAAGGTAAAGCAGCTATTGACGTGGTCTGCAACCCCCTGGGGAAATCTGGAGGTGCTTTGATTCAGCAGTTCATGATCCTGTCATTTGGATCTCTTGCAAATTCAACGCCCTACCTTGGTGGAATACTTCTGGTCATTGTTCTTGCATGGCTGGGCGCTGTAAGGTCCCTCGACTCGCAGTTCTCTCCCCTGGCAAAGCAAGAGCTTGAGAGAGAAAAGCTGTTGAAAGCAAAGGCAGTTGAAACAACTGCTACAGTAGTCGGGGCTGGAAATGGTTCTCTCCAAGAAAATCTAGCTAGCGAGACCTCTGCGAATGGCTCGGCCATCAAGCAGTCTCAAGAACCAGATGGCTCGGCCATCAAGCAGTCTCAAGAACAAGACGGCTCGGCCATCAAGCAGTCTCAAGAACAAGACGGCTCGGCCATCAAGCAGTCTCAAGAACCAGACGGCTCGGCCATCAAGCAGTCTCAAGAACCAGACGGCTCGGCCATCAGGCAGTCTCAAGAACCAGAGAGTTCCGCCCCTGAGAAATCTGGTCAACAGTCTCAATAAGTTTTTCTGCTCAGAAATTTAGTTAGTACAAGACTTGGGAGAGACCAAAAGTTTCTTGGGCCCGTCATCTGGAGCTGCTGAAAAAGGTAGCAGAATGATATGAAAAATAAGGCGGCCTATTCTTCTGTTGTTGTAGCATTTTTTTTATGTCCCCTTGGAAGTATTTGTAGCTGTTTGTTGTTTCATTCCATAGATATAAACTGTTCTTGTTGGCTATTACAATTTTGGGAAATCTGCTTTCATGATAGTCTTCTACATATTGTCAGGCCCTGATTGCGAGTACATTACTTATTTGGCCCTGGTTTTGGCATTGATAGGTACCTCTCACACTCCTACTGCTAAATATTGATTAGCCAGTTCGACCATTTTTATTTGACCATGGTTCAGTCCGTCGTTTTTATATTCATAATATCAACGGGAATGTTGTTTAGCATGACCTCAATTCATAGTCTTAAGTATATGAGGTTTGGGATAAGCTAATTTGTTCAAATGTCAGTGATTTAAGAACTTTGGGGAGAACAGTTAGAATTTACCAACGGAAGTAACAAAAATGGATTATGGTAGTGGGATGGCCGACCAATTCCCCGTGATCGCGTTGTCAGAAGATACTCTTTTCAATAAGAAATAGCGCTGCCAGAAGATACTCTTTTCAATAAGAAATAGGCGGTCTCATCTTGAGACGATATAATAGCTAATACATACAATATATTATTTTATAAATTGTATCATAGTAAATATATAATTTTATAATTTATGTATAAAAAAATAAAATATTGTGAGTTGCATGGCAACAGCAACTCGTATAATGGTTGGTTGTTGTTATTATCTATCTTTTAGGATGCTTCCGTGATTTCGCATTGGTATAATGGTTGGTTGTTGTTATTATCTATCTTTTAGGATGCTTCTGTTGCAGTTGGCGAGTGCTGACTGTCCCAAAATTTTGTTCACTCCTGAATTCCTGCATGGCTTCAGAGGCAGGAGTCGAATTATGTAGTCATTTACCAATGCGATTTTTTTAGAAGTGAGAAGAACTTTTTTACCAATGCGAAATTCTTGTAGCGCAGAGCCTCAGCTATGCAATTATGCGAGCGCACGAATACCTGAGAAGTGAGAACATCATCTGCAGCATTTTTTCCCCGGATGGAATCATCATCATCAATCGGGAGGAAATCCAGGGACACCATGATCTAACTGGGCCATATCCTAACTGAGCCCGAGACTGAGAGAACTGTGCGCACGAGCCCAGCTCAGTCCACGCTATGCTCGGCCCAGCCCAGCCCAAGCCATCGCTCCCCGTGCGCGAAACGGACGGCGGAGATCGGTTGCCAGCGGACGGCGAGAGGACGCGCCGATCCGTGATTTCTCCAGATCAGATCCGACAGCCCGCTCTCTCACCTCCTCCCGTCTCCTCTCTCCCCTCCCCACCCGGTCGTCGTCGTCGCGGCGCGAGCGAGAGCGAGCGAGACAGAGCGAGAGGGGGAAAACCCAAAACCCTAGCACCCCCGTCCTCGCCCTACGAGCGGCCGCGAGCGAGGAGATGGCGGTGGACGAGGTCACGTCGGTCTACGTCGGCGGCCTGCCCTACGAGGCCAACGAGGACATGCTCCGCGACGCCTTCGAGTACTACGGCACCATCGTCTCCGTCAAGGTTCGCCCCGCTCCCCACCCCTTTTCCTCCCCTTCTGGTCAGCTCCGCGCTTACTCTCTGGAAGGATTGCGTGGGGCGCTGATATCAGGGTTACTTCGGTGGAGTGAGGCCTGCGGCGGCCGGCGATATGTTTTTGGAGCATGGTGGAAAAGCGGGTTGATTTTATTTTCAATAAGGGTCTCTTTTGCCACTGCTCTGGTGAAAATTTTCAGACCTTTCAGCTGGGTGATTAGGGTAGATTTTCTCGGGAAAGGTTCTTTTTCTTTTTGTTTTTCTTTAGTAGTATCTTGTGGGATGACAACTATTTGCATATTTTAGTGCATTATATAGGCGGTAAGGGAGTTTTCATTCTATTCATTCTGGAATAAGGGATTTCGGGAGCTCGTGCAGTGCATGTTCTCTTTTAAGAAAAATGAGAACACAAAGGAAAAGGAGGAGGTAGTGTCCGGCTTCTCAGTTTTGGTGGTTAAACTAATTTAAAGCCAACATGAATTGGCCAGTTGGGGGGTAGAATGGTTCTGAGTGGAGTTCAGATTTGTCAGTTTAGTGGTTGCCGTATTTACACCAAGGACGTTTGGTTTTCGTTTGGATGCTTACTTCCCCTTTGTTATTAGTTGACTCCATACCTTGAAGAATTGCAGATTACAAACTGTTCTGAGTAGATCTCAGAGGTCAAGTCATGAGTTCGCGTTCATTATGGTTTATGTCTTGACTGTCTTTGCTTCTCTTGGACTGAGAGGGGTGTGAAGATGGCATCATCATTACTGGACCTTTATCCAGAGTACATGGGTTGCAAATGTGGACTGTGAATTGCCAATGTCAACCACATACAGAAAGACAAAAGCAATATTTTTTGATTTTGTTTTGCTTGTTTGCTAGTACAGTAGTATTCCCTCCATTCCAAATCATAGGCTGTTTTCTCTTTCTAGCTACATAGTTTTTACTATGCATTTAGACAGCGCATATCTAGGTGCATAGCAAAATCTATGTACCTAGAAAAGCCAAAATGACCTATAATTTGGAACGGAGGGAGTATGATTTAGCAGTCGATGCTATGGCTTTTTCTTGAGGCGGTTCCTTGTGATGTAACCAACTGTTTTTGAGGTGTTGTGAGATTATTATACAGCATTTTTTCCTGATTAATTCGTGCATTCCAGGTGATAAATGATCATTCTGTCAAAGGCAAGTGTTATGGTTTTGTTACTTTCACTCACCCCAAAGCTGCTGAGAATGCAATTGCAGGCATGGATGGCAAGGTATCCGTCCTGCTTAGAACTTACTTAGCACCTTTCTTTTATCTTGTATTCAACGCTCCTTTTTGTTTGCAACAGAAAATAGGCAATCGCATTGTTAGAGTAAATGAAGTGCGTACAAGAGGTCCCCGAGATTTTGGTCGCGATGGTTTTAGACGAGATCCTAGAAGGTATGGTAGAGATCCATACTGGGACAGAAGGGATAGGGAACGCAGCTATGATCGCGAAAGAGATCCCTACCATGACAGGGATAGTGATCGATCTCGTGAGCATGACAGAGACAGAGATTATGAACATGGTGGCTTCAATCGAGAAATTGATTATCCCATGGATCGTGATCATGAAGTGGACGAGAGGCGTCCTAGAGAGCATGATCGTGCACTAGAAATGCATAATATGGATTCAGATAATGACAGAGACAAGGAGCACGGGTCAAGAAAAAGATTCAGGTGCCACTTTGATTTTGGTTTTCCTTTGGAGTTATGTTTATATTTATGTTGATAACAATGATTGATATCTATCTCAAACGATTTAATGAAAAAATCATGTATGATATATATATCTTTTAGGAAAGTGCTTACAGTGTGTTCAATTGTTGTTCTTGAGCCATCTGAAATTAATATGCTGCAACATCTCTTGGTCCTTAACCTGGGTTTCGTATTTCAGTACCTTGGAACATGATCCATGATGAATATGGCTGTAGCCATGCTGTCTTAGTTAGATCAATAAGAAAATATTATTTCACTTTAGAGAATTTTGAACATGAAATTTTGATGATATCAATATGTTACCATGCATTAATTTCTCTGACTCTCTATATGCTCAAATTATTTTAAGTTAATGTAACAGATCACCTGCCTGTACAATTAGAAAGCTGAGCAGTTTTGATGAATGAAATATTATTTTGCCCTAATGTGCAAAATACTTGTATGCTGACTAGTGGCTTTGCAGCCATGCACTTGTGTACAACATCATTATAAGAAACTAGGTTCATTGCATTATGATCCTCAAATAGCCTCTTCCTAATCTGTTGCATACTTCTGGTTTTTGATATAGTTTTTGTTGGCTTGTAAGGTATTCAGGCAGCATGATTTGTAACCTCACTCTGAAGTTTTTTACGTCATTGTTTGTTAAATCAAAATTTCCTTACATGTCCAGTTATAATACAACGCTGCGCCATATTGGAAGTATTTCTTAGGTAACCTATAATATTTTGAAGACCGAAGCATTTACTTTCCCAGTATCTTCTATGCAGCCGTCCAAAAGGTCGTGATAGCAGAGATTTATCGAGTTCCAGTGATGGTCTTCAAAATGACGTAAACACATCTTTATTCTGTGCTCTTCTGAATGGTTCCCTGACTGTTGATCTCAATTCCTCCTTGTTTTGGTAGCAGGAAAAAAATCACTTGGACAAGGCCATTCAGATGCGTGAGGACCTTGAAAATGAGGTAGTCCATCTTCTTAGAGATCTTGTGCTGTATTACTTTGATCTGAACCACTTTTTACCCTACCATATCTAAGGGTGATTGTAAAACCATGATGAATTTCTTTCATCTCCAGAAGCTGTCCATTCAGGCTAACTTGCCCGCATTGCTTTGGGAAAAATACATGAATTCAAGTTAAATATGAAGACCATGTTAAGACAAAATATGCAAGTTTTGAGAGTTCACCAAGATTTGTGGATGTAGATGCAAGGAAGTTTGAACCCTTGTAGAAGTTTAAAACTCAATCTCATTGCCGAAGTATACATACTTATTTAATGCTGCAGTCCACTTAATATTTGTCTTTTGCTTTTAGATTTTGGTTTTGACAGAATCGATAATATTTAGCTTGTTTTCATTTGATACACTGCTTTTCTGAAATATTGTCAGATGACTAACCAAGCATTGATCATGGAACACATGGAACTTGTTTACCAAGAAAAGATTCAAATCAGTTGCCTATTCACAGTTTGATTTACAATTATCATGGTATCCTTTTGACGGGAAAGGATAATGGGTGTAGGATCCATGGTAGAGTGACATACTCAGATTTATTTAGTTTTGTGCATTCTTTGTCACTCTTGAGATGACCATGAAGCCCATAAGCACTTCAGTTCAGCGACTTAAATGTCTGGCATTTTATATTGCGAAACGAGTTTGAATGTTGTAGTTTTGCAGGTTCACCAGATGAAAGATAAAATTGCAGCAAAAGAACAGAACATTGCAGACTTGCAGAAGAAAGCTCAGGTGATCCCCTGTCTTGATTTTTTTATGGATTTTGTTGTCATCATTTACCCTGTTGTTAATTGAGAGACACTGCTTGGCCATATTTAGGATGAGTTCTGATGATAACTCACAAAACATTTTTCTTGTAAAACTGCAGAAATTAGAAGATGAACTGGTTGCTGCACGCAAAGTCTCTTCAGAACGACAATTAGCTGTTACAGACGTATGTGCTCTTCACTTGTTGGCTGCTTATCTATGAAAATCTTTTAAGTGTAGAACTGCAGTTATTTGTCTGATGAAATCATTATATGCAGCTTTACAAACATTTTCTCCAACTTCAAGACTACAATGACAGAGTCAAGACGGCTGAACAGAGGCTTCAGGTTGTTTTCTCAACATTGTTTTTCTTTTATTTCCTTGTACGTATTCATGTCACCATGAAATGATTTGTATCAATGATCATTTTGGTGCTCTATGAAGTGATATACTAACGCTTTCTGTTTCATATCAGTCACTTGTCAATGCTGCGATGGTTGAGCTTGACATGGCCGAAGATGCTACAACCAGAGACGGCTCAATGTACGAGAATGGCGTGGTTTGAGCATCTGGGCGCCGCCGACTGTATGGTTTCTCAGTAACTAATTTATTAGACTTTTAGTTTGTTGCAATGTAATAGAACTGTACGGAAAGTATCGAGCAATGTTATGTAAGGATCAGTAAACGAGTGGCTGCTCATTTGCTGCTATTGTGGTCCAGACTTCTCTTTCAAGTCGAATTTATTAGCCGGCCTGACTATTGCTGAAACGGTAAGCTCAGCCCGTGATATGTCAACAAGTTCAGTTGTTTAAGCTTTGACCTTTGAAATGCTCCCAGACTCCCACTCTTTCGCGCTGCTCTCCGAGGACGCACATGACCATGGACGCACACCTCGTCGGCGCCGTCCGCCGCCACCATCTTTTGGAATTTGGGGGACGTCGAACACGGTCGCACGAACAACCTGGACACATGTAGGGCCATCTCTGCTCCCCAGTGCCAAGTTGACCGGGTTCAAGAATCCACTGTCATGCGTTTGCACGGCAAGGCGAATGCCCAGCTCCAAAATGCGACACCAAAGGTGGAGGTGCCCTTCTCTTGGCGACGGCGACTCGCTTCTTGGTGTCACGGGCTGCTTGAGCTTCCTTTTGTCATCCTCCACCTCAAGTGATCTGCGTAAATCCAGGCGGCCCAAGCTCATCAGCCAGAGCTCATCTCTGCTCATGATCTGTTCGATGAAATGCCCCAGCTAGAGACCGTAGGGAGAAAGGAAGATGGAGAGGGGTGAAAAGGAATATACCCAGCCAGCATGAGCATACCATATCAGCACGAGGTGCCCACGAAGGAGTATGGATCTAGATAACATAATATAAAAAGTTTATGAGCCTAAAACTACATTTTTTAAGTTCGATGAAGTCGTCGAAATCTCGATCGAATGCCTTCGGCTCCCTGGGGTTGATGCACTGAAGGGTGGTTTCTGTGAAATTGATGCACTCTACGATACCTTGGTCGACTCGGTCGATGCCGGAGAAGATGTCGCCGGTGGCAACGGGAGGATGGTGAGGAGTCTCAGGGCGGTTCTGTGTCGAGGATGCCGGGTCAGGCTGATGGAGAGCAACTTCCGCGAGCTTGATGCATTCGGCGATGCCATCGTCCACCTGATCTATCTCGACAATTAGACCGTCAGGACTGATCGATGGGCGAGGGTTTACCTTGATATGACTTGCGTAGCTTCCAATTAGATTGGAAAGTTTGATCTCACTGAGATCATCGGAAAGATTGTCAATGTCGTGGCTGGATATCGGAGCAGATGCCTCCGGCTTCTTAGGGTTGGCCAGGTGGTTCTTGAAACCACCTGAGCCGTTGGCGTTGCAGACTCGGGAGCCGAAGGTAAAAGTGGTGCCCTCGTCGGGCATGACACCGGTGAAGTGGAAAAATACCATCGAGCTCTCCGGTGGATGCTCGATGAACACTCCTACCTGGCGCGTCAGCTGTCGGTATTTAACCTCCAAGCCCACCGAGGGATATCTTCGAGGTGGTAGATTGTAGGTGAGGTGTCGCCGAGGTCAGGAATTTGAAGGTGCAAAGAACACAAGATTTAGATAGGTTCAGGCCACTGAGAGTGTAATACCCTACGTCCTGTGTGGTGGTTTGTATTGTCTTAGGTGTTGATTGTTGGTTGATGATCTTTTGGAGGGGGTTCCTACTGCTCTTATATACTCCGGGGGGACATGATTATATGAAAATTCTACCTCGATACTATCTTAGGAGTCCTACCCGAGTATTATTTGGGTAGTTTCCTTTTGTTCCTACTTGCCCTGCGCCTATACGAGTAATTACAATTGATGTAGAGTGTGGGTCATGTCCTATCCCTTATTCTAGAATATATACGCCATGTGCACAGTCCCGTGGCGCCGGGTCTGATAGTATCGGTAGGTGTCGGTGTTTTACCACCACGCCCACCGAGGGATACCCCCGAGGTGGTGAGTTTGTAGGTAGGGTGTCGCCGAGATTAGAAACTTGAAGGTGTAAAGGAACGCAAGATTTAGATAGTTTCGGATCGCTGAGAGCGTAATACCCTTCGCTGAGAGAGTGAATGTCCACAGCCAAGTTCACATAAACATAGCATTTAGGCTATCAGCACATGCCAAACAAAGAAACCAAACAAACAGCACAACCACTGCTGTAAGACTAGGAACTAAATAATAATTCTGCTTCTAAAGTTCCATCCGAAGTTGATGGCGCCCTCCATTATGCTGCAATTTCTCTTTCTCTCTGGACAATTCGGACCAGTACCTTATCCAATACATCCTCTGAGAATAGACTAGTGGTAAAGTTTATAGTACATTTGCACATTACTCGAATCCAAACAGCCCTGAGGCAGAAGCGGAGGAATTCATTTTTCTATTTTTTTTATCATTTCTTACGCCTACGTCCGCGTCGGCACTGCTGGAGGCGGCCAACTCAGACCGTGACGCGTCAGCCAGTTCAGTTGTGTGCAAACTTGACTTCTGAAGTGCTCCCCCTCTCTTTGTGAACTGTACGTATCTCGGGCGGCGAATCCTTGGTGAGGCAGCTTTGTTTGTTGTTTTCGTTACTGATCGCCTTGTTTTCCGCTGGGACGCGCTACCGGCGTACGACCAAGTCAGTCGCTACTGTACAGAACCGGCACGCATAGCATTTTCCCCTTTTATTACATGGTTATCTGCATTGAGCAACAGAAGCTTTGGAGTCACTAGCTAGCCGGCCAGCCGGCCCCGGCGAGTCGGGTCACCGGCCACCGCCAAACCCAGCCGCGTCAAGGTCGTCGTCGCGCTAGGACCCTCTCAACGATGGACAGCTGATTTTTACTTGTTTTTAAACAGCAGCAACAATGGCAGCAAAGGGCAGGCAGCTCCATGCAGCTCATGTTGCAACAGCCAGCAGGAGAGCAGCAGGCCATGTTTGACCTGCTGCTGCCGAATCCGCCAGCCTTGGTTGGCTTCCACGCACGGGCGGCCGGCGCCCACCCGCGTCGAAGTCAACGGCGCAGGCCCATCTTGACCTCTTCCGGGGGACTCCGACACTCCGTGGTGTGCGCCGGTCTCGCGACTCCTTTGCGTCGTCACCCAGGCAGAGGTTGCTAATTAACGGCCCGGTTAATTATTACCCTCGACGTGACGGCAACGTGACGTGAGCCAAGAACAGAGAGGCGCGCAAAAACAGGCGCTGGTCGAGGCGCGCGTGAGTGCTACGTGGCGTACCTGCGGTCGACGTCCTCGGCTCCTTCAACGGCGAGGAAGAAATTGCACGTACCTTATGTGTGGCTATGGCACCGAGTACACCGAGGGTTTTCTTCTCATTGTTTTCTTTCTTTTTTCTTCCCCTCCCTGAGAAAGCAATGCAAGTCCGACACCCGGCGGGCGAGGGGGTCGTACTCGTACGTGATGGAGTCAAACGCCTCGTCAGCAGCAAGTTTCATCTTGGGGAGAGAGGGAGGAAGGAAGAAAATTAAAGGCCCGTTCGGTTATCCCGTTCCGGGCCATTGCAGGCCAGGAACAGTTACACACTAGTATAAATTATTGAAGGAGTAGGAACAGTTCCGGACCATTCTCATGCAACCGAACGGGATCTAAAGGGGCACTTTCAAATTTTGAAATTTGCAACGCGGCCTTCTCGAACCAGCAAGAAATGATGTCCGGTTATTTTTGAATACAAACAGCCAAACAGGGGGGGGGGAGTCTCCAAACTGCACAAGCCTGAACGGAACCATTCTCCTTGGCGGTGACGGTGAACCCGCATGTAGCATGACGCAGATCACAAGCGATGGCTACCTGACCGGCTGACTTGAGCACTGACCCCCTGCCGTACGGAGCCAAGCTCCCGGGCCCGCCGCACCGTCTGAGCTCCGCAGCCGTAGATCCGCGGATGGACGGCCCGAGCAGTGCCCGGGTCAGGCAGAGGCGCCTGGCGCCCGGTCAAGCCCAGCCCATTCAAACGGTCAAACTATTTACGCTGGACTCGCAATATGAAAAGGAAAAAAAAATTACTCCACCTCCTCCACTCTAACGGCTGAATAATTTCCCGCGAAGCAAGGGACCTCCGCGCCCGCCACCGGAGAAGGATCTGACGGCACGGGGAACGGGAGCGCGCTCGTATTTATACCCGGCATCGCCGTCTCCTCCTTTCCTCGGACACTCTCGCTTCCCCCCTTCTCCACTCCCCCTCCATCTTCTTCTCCGCGAGGTCACAGCAAGCTGAAGTGTAGGGCGCAAGCTGCAAGGAGCGGGGGTCGAGCAAGAACACGGCTGGTGAAGCAAAGAAGGAGAAGAGACCGAGAACCCAAGAACGGAGGAGTTAAGGATACTCCAGTTGAGCCGAGGTTGCATTGATTCGGTCGAGCTATGGATTTAGTGCGGATGGGGAGCATCGCCGGCGGGAGCATGCGGCGGACGGCGTCGTCGTGGCGGGCGTCCGGCCGGAGCGACACGTTCGGGCGGTCGGCGCGGGAGGAGGACGACGAGGAGGCGCTGCGGTGGGCGGCCATCGAGAAGCTGCCCACCTACGACCGCATGCGCAAGGGCATCATCCTCACGACGGGGGACGCGGCCGGCGCCGGCGTCGAGGAGGTGGACATCCAGGGGCTCGGCATGCAGGAGCGCAAGAACCTCATCGAGCGCCTCATCCGCACCGCCGAGGAGGACAACGAGCGCTTCCTCCTCAAGCTCCGCGACCGCATGGAGCGGTGAGCACTGAGTCACTGACGACGAGTCAGCTACCATTTCTGGAACCTTGATCGCTTCAGAAAAAAAAACGTCCAGAAGCACTTACAAAATATTCTGCACATATTCACGATTTTTGTTGGTTTCTGCAGAGTTGGGATTGACAACCCGACAATAGAAGTGCGGTTTGAGCACCTCAACATCGACGCAGAGGCTTACGTCGGCGACCGGGGCGTCCCGACGTTCACCAACTTCTTCTCCAACAAAGTCATGGTACGCACCCGCAGTGGCAGCTTCATGAATGCTTCCTAGCCGTGGAAAACGTACAACTTTCGAGTTTCTTCAGCTTCTGACTCCATTGAGCTGCTCCCAATCCAACCACAGGATGCACTAAGTGCTCTGCGCATCGTTTCGAGCGGGAAGAGGCCAATCTCCATCCTTCATGACATCAGTGGAATCATAAGGCCCGGCAGGTAAGGAACCGAAGAATTTTAAATATGCAAAATTTGAATTTTGTTCTCCAGTTGGACCGTACTCACCATGCATGTGGAAAATTGTTCAGGATGTCTTTGTTGCTTGGCCCTCCTGGGTCTGGGAAAACTAGTCTACTTCTAGCATTGTCAGGGAAACTTGACTCATCTCTCAAGGTATATACCACATCTTGCATATTATCTTGAGTTTGAGTTGCTCTGAACAGGCACAAGACAGCTATAGATAAAAAAAAAACTTGCTGTAAGTTTGACATGGGTGAACTTCTAATGGAAATTTCCAGGTGTCAGGAAGGGTGACTTACAATGGGCATGATATGGATGAATTTGTCCCTCAGCGGACATCCGCGTACATCGGTCAGCACGATGTTCATGTCGGCGAAATGACGGTCCGGGAAACACTTGCCTTCTCTGCAAGATGCCAAGGAGTTGGAACACGTTATGGTACGTAACATGGACACTGAAAACGAACAAAGATAATTGTTTACCTTTGGTAGAGTGAATCTTATAGTGTTTTGGATTATACAGACATGCTCACGGAACTCTCAAGAAGGGAGAAAGAAGCCAACATTAAGCCAGATCCTGATATCGATGTTTACATGAAGGTATAATCTATTTAATTCGAACTAAACCCTGTATTTACATTGGAAGTAACTAGGGGTACTCAAGTTATTGTGCTCTTCTGTGCAAACAGGCTATCTCTGTGGAAGGTCAAGAGAGTGTGGTCACAGATTATATCCTCAAAGTGAGTAAAAATACACTTATGAAAAGTAGCAGGAGAAATGGATCTGCCCCCTAACAGTACTTGCATTTCTTTGCAGATTCTGGGTCTGGAGATCTGTGCAGATACAATGGTTGGGGACTCTATGATCAGAGGTATCTCAGGAGGACAAAAGAAGCGTGTCACAACAGGTATGCGCAATCTGCAGCTACAGAATGATAAGTGCATCAAGCCCTTTGAACCTGACCGTAAAATCTGACTTCTTGACGTTTAACTTTCACAGGTGAGATGCTTGTTGGGCCAGCTAAGGCGCTATTCATGGATGAAATATCCACTGGTCTGGACAGCTCCACAACATATCAGATCATTAACTCTCTAAGGCAGTCGGTCCACATCCTTGGTGGAACGGCACTTATCGCATTGCTTCAGCCTGCACCTGAAACATATGAGCTCTTTGATGACATTGTTCTCCTCTCTGAGGGCCAAATTGTATACCAGGGTCCTCGTGAGAATGTCCTCGAATTCTTCGAGGCCATGGGCTTCAAATGTCCTGAGAGAAAAGGTGTTGCAGACTTCTTGCAAGAAGTGAGTATTCCAAAAGAATCATGCTAGCTGCACGTTGTGATTTGGAACTCCAATCTCACAGTGTTTCCTTTTGTGGTATCGCAGGTTACGTCTAGGAAGGATCAGCATCAGTACTGGTGTCGAAGAGACGAGCCATACCGATACATCTCAGTTAATGACTTTGCAGAGGCATTCAAAGCATTCCATATTGGGCGTAAGCTAGGATCGGAGCTCAAGGTGCCATTCGATCGAACCAGGAACCATCCTGCAGCTCTCACAACGTCCAAGTATGGTATCAGCAAGATGGAGCTTCTGAGGGCATGCTTCTCTAGGGAGTGGCTATTGATGAAGAGGAACTCGTTTGTTTACATCTTCAAAGTAGTCCAAGTACGTATCCTGCTTCCTGAAATCTTCTCAATTCAGATAATAAATTCTGATGAATGTTCCATATTTGTACCAGCTCATAATCCTCGGAACCATTGCAATGACGGTTTTCCTGCGCACGACAATGCATCGACGCAGTGTTGAAGATGGAGTGATATTTCTGGGGGCAATGTTCCTTGGCCTAGTCACACATTTGTTCAATGGTTTCGCTGAGCTTGCCATGAGCATTGCAAAGCTGCCGATATTCTATAAGCAGAGGGACCTCCTCTTCTATCCATCTTGGGCATACGCATTGCCTACATGGGTGCTCAAGATCCCAATATCATTCTTGGAATGCGCTGTGTGGATTGGCATGACTTACTATGTCATTGGCTTTGATCCAAATATCGAAAGGTTCTTCCGCCATTACCTGCTGCTTGTACTAATCAGCCAGATGGCATCTGGTCTTTTCCGGCTTCTTGCTGCATTAGGAAGAGAAATGGTTGTCGCAGACACCTTTGGGTCATTTGCTCAGCTTGTTCTTCTGATTCTTGGTGGCTTTTTGATAGCAAGAGGTATGCCAAATCTCCATTCGGACAATGTTTAGATATTATCCAGAGCATGGAACTGAGCCTTCTCTCTCTATCTACAGATAACATCAAGAAATGGTGGATTTGGGGCTACTGGTCCTCCCCTCTGATGTATGCACAGAATGCCATAGCTAATAATGAGTTCCTGGGCCACAGCTGGCAGATGGTAATGCATCTTCTCTGAAGCAATCTAGGCGTGATCATTGTGTAGTTCAGATAGATAGATGACAAACAATGTCAAACTTTATGCAGATTGTTGATCCAACAACAAGCAACGAGACACTTGGTGTCCAAATTCTGAAGGCACGTGGCATCTTTATCGACCCAAACTGGTATTGGATCGGTGCCGGTGCATTGCTTGGGTACATCATGCTCTTCAACATACTCTTTATTTTGTTCCTCGACTGGCTTGGCCGTGAGTACCTTCTCAGCTCAAAAATAGATTAATTCATAGAATTCAAAGCATTTCATGTTTGGCACTGACGCCGTTCTCAAAACCACAGCACTTGGGAAAGGTCAAACCGTTGTTTCTGAAGAGGAACTGCGGGAGAAGCATGTAAACCGTACTGGTGAAAATATCGAGCTGCTGCAGCTTGGAACAGATTCCCAGATTTCTCCTGATGGTTAGTCCAAAGCATATTCGTGTGCACCACCTGATAAATCGAACATGCCGTTGTTTCATTCTTGTAACAAGTCTAACAAATGCAGGAAGAAGAGAAATCGTTGGAGCTGGCACCAGGAAGAGAGGAATGGTACTTCCATTTACACCATTGTCAATCACCTTTGACAATATCAAATACTCTGTGGACATGCCTCAGGTAAGCATAAATCAGAAAAACTGCCTTCTATTTAACACAGAAACTCGTAATACTAAATAATAAGTATTAATTCTATGACTTTTTGACAGGAAATGAAAGACAAAGGTATTACTGAAGACAGGTTACTGCTGCTGAAGGGTGTAAGCGGAGCCTTCAGACCAGGAGTCCTGACAGCATTGATGGGAGTCAGTGGAGCGGGTAAGACTACCCTGATGGATGTACTGGCAGGAAGGAAAACTGGCGGTTACATTGAGGGAGATATTTCCATCTCTGGATACCCAAAGAAGCAAGAGACCTTTGCTCGGATTGCTGGCTACTGTGAGCAAAATGATATCCACTCTCCACATGTCACTGTCTATGAATCCCTCCTGTACTCAGCATGGCTTCGGTTGCCGCCAGAAGTAGACTCAGAAGCAAGAAAGGTAGGTGAAAAAAACCCTTCATTTTGCTAGCTCATAAGCAATTCATTACCACTTTGCATTGGAAACTATTACTAGAATTCTTGGCTAATTGGATCAATTAATGGATGCAGATGTTTGTGGAAGAAGTTATGGAACTAGTGGAGTTGACACCTCTGAGGGGAGCATTGGTGGGACTGCCAGGAGTAAATGGTTTATCCACTGAACAGCGAAAGAGGCTCACTATTGCTGTTGAGCTCGTTGCCAACCCATCCATCATATTCATGGATGAACCAACTTCAGGTTTAGATGCCAGGGCAGCTGCAATTGTGATGAGGACAGTCAGGAATACTGTGGACACAGGAAGGACAGTTGTCTGCACAATCCACCAGCCCAGCATTGATATTTTTGAAGCTTTTGATGAGGTAAGTTGTGATAATTATGAAACTGGGAGCTTTCCATGGTAATCTTGAATTCTGGAAGCAACGCTCATATATCATTCTTGAACTTCCACAGCTATTCCTGATGAAACGGGGAGGGGAAGAAATATACGTCGGCCCCTTGGGACGCAACTCGTGCCATCTGATTGACTACTTTGAGGTGAGCTTCAGTACTCACTGAACAAAATATTCAACTTCTAACTTATGACACATGATAACCTTTGCTTGGTGTTTCAAATGTAGGGAATACAAGGAGTGAAGAAAATCAAGGATGGTTACAACCCTGCAACATGGATGTTGGAAGTGACCACCTTAGCTCAAGAGGATATCCTTGGGATCAATTTTGCCGAAGTATACAGAAACTCTGACCTATACCGGTATGTTCAGAGACATCAACCTCAGAATGGTGTTTGTCCTTTATCTATGATGTGTTTTATGTCACTGATTAGGATGCACCATTGCAGGAGGAACAAAGCTTTAATCAGTGAACTAGGCACACCTCCACCTGGATCCAAGGACTTGTACTTCCCAACCCAGTACTCACAGTCCTTCCTCACACAATGCATGGCTTGCCTGTGGAAGCAGCACAAGTCTTACTGGAGAAATCCATCATACACCGCGACTAGAATCTTCTTCACAACAGTTATAGCCCTCATCTTCGGAACCATCTTCTTAAACTTAGGCAAGAAAATGTGAGTGCCCTTGCTTACAACTCCCAACTGAGACGTGAATAACCTGATCTATGTTGGCATACTGTGACAAAGAAACTTACTGTACTTTTGATCTTACTATCAGTGGCACTAGGCAGGACCTGTTCAATTCTTTGGGATCCATGTATGCAGCAGTTATTTTCATTGGAATTCAGAATGGTCAAACTGTGCAACCCATTGTGGATGTTGAGCGAACAGTTTTCTACCGAGAAAAGGCAGCTGGCATGTACTCTGCTCTACCCTATGCTTTTGCACAGGTAATTGGTTGTAACTGAAGATTTAAATAAAACGAAATAATTGCATTTTTCTTCCTTGAATCTAGTGCTGAGTTATAACTTTAGGTTCTATAACAGTTTAACCTTTCAACAGGTTCTTATTGAGATCCCACATATCTTCCTTCAGACAGCCGTGTATGGTCTCATTGTCTACAGCCTGATTGGCTTTGACTGGACAGTTGAGAAGTTCTTCTGGTATATGTTCTTCATGTTCTTCACCTTCATGTACTTCACGTTCTACGGCATGATGGCGGTAGCCATGACACCAAACAGCGACATTGCTGCCATAGTCTCAACTGCATTCTACGCCATATGGAATATCTTTGCCGGCTTCCTTATCCCTCGACCAGTAAGTGTCCAAGTGTGTAACTCCTTGTACTACAGTGCAACAACCCAATTTTCTATATTGTTGATGCTGAAACATACGCTGCTGGGTTGCAGAGGATACCAATATGGTGGAGATGGTACTCATGGGCATGTCCGGTGGCTTGGACACTATATGGACTTGTGGCCTCACAGTTTGGAGATATCACAAATGTTACGATGGAAGATGATGGGGAAACAGTGAAAGATTTTGTCAGCAGATTCTTTGGATTCCATCATGATCAATTGGGTTATGTAGCTACTGCTGTTGTTGGATTCACAGTTCTATTTGCTTTCGTCTTTGCCTTGTCCATCAAAGCCTTCAACTTCCAGAGAAGATAAGGGAAGCGACCTAAAAAAGTTAGTGTTGCTTCAGCTCATTTTCAGTAGATAGGCGCTACAGCAATGTAAGGTTATGAGAGAGTATATATGTAGCATTTGTTTCGTTTCTAGGCAGTTAACATTTGACATCATTTTTCGTTTCAATCAGTTTGGCCTGTAGTTGTGTACTGAACAGAAAGGGGCCTATGTGTAAATTGTATGTAGATTGTGCATAATTGAGTTCAATGCAAACTTTTTCTTTAAATTTATACCTTTGGTCTAACTGATACTTGCTTCTAAAAATTAAGTTCATGGTACAATAACATGAAAAGAGAGAGAAAAAAAGGCAGTGCCTATATAACAAATAAGGTCATTTCAGTTCAAACATACTTGAGAAAGTCCATGAACATTAGAAGTACAAGTTAATTTGAAGAGGAACATTCAGAACTCAGAAGCAATGCATCATAAACACAGAACCCAATAACCAGCTAAGACGGAAATGCTGGAGTACTCTTTCCCATCTCTTTCTTTGATAGTTTCTTTGATCGGTAAATATATAAAGGAGTCTACCTCATCTGAGGTAGCATCCTTCTCAATGCCGATGAACAGAATTCCGACAATAGCTCACTGAGAATCCTAGGTTACTAACTGCCCAAAATCCGAATCCAACTGATATCCAGGACTAGATCAAATGGCTCTTCCCTAAATTCCTATCCAGAGACCCAGAATGCTTCCAATTACTCATAGCCCCAACCAGCAAAAGAGCCAAGGAGCAAGCAGGTGCAGATGGCACTGTTGGCGACTCGCAAGCCCTTCCCCAAACGCCATCACCAACCCACATCAAAGTATAAATCCCAAATCGACCTCTTCCCCCATCCGCACGCTTGTTCTAGATCAAAATGGATTGCAATTTGCAGCTTAGAACTGCTCATTACAGAAGTATAGGACGCGAGATTACCGCAGCTCACCGCGTCGCACCTGCAGCGGTTGCTCGCATTGCGCCAGCCGCCGCAGCCCACTCCGGCAGGCCGAAGACGGAGCCGCCACCGCATGCGAGGCGCGAATCAAGCCTCCAGACCGCGAGAATGGTCCGCCGCCCGCGCGAGAGGCCCGGTCCCGGCCGCCTCGGAGTTCGCGCGACTCCTGCGGCGGTAGGGGTTTGGGAGTTGGGAGGCTGCTGTCCCGTTGGGTTTTGGGCCTTTCGGCTTTACTGACGAAGTGGAACGCATGCGTGATCAGTGATCGAATTGGAGACCATTGGCTCCTCTCTACTGACGAAGTGGAACGCATGCGTGATCAGTGATCGAATTTCGTTGGATTCAAACCACAGTAGTAGTAGTAAGTGTTTGACCAAAATTTGATAAGATGGCGACATTGGATTCAGTTTGCTTGTTCTGTTCTTTCTACGCAAAATCTAACTAACAGTACTAACGGGGTATTTGGATCCAGGACTAATTTAGTCCGGATCATATCAGATTTTGGAGGTCAAATAGAGGGATCGAATATAAGCTAACTAGGTGCTAATTTACAAGATAAATCTATTAAATCTAATTAATCTATCATTAGCATATATTTATTATAATACAACATGATCAAATTATGAACTAATTAGACTTAATGGATCGTCTCGCAAATTAGTCTCTATTTATACAATTAATTTTATAATTAGATTGTATTTAATACTTCAAATTATATCTAAACATCTCAGGACTCAAGATTAAAGAACCAAACATTGCCTGAACTGAATAATCTGAAACCGTTGAAAGACCAAACATGCTGAAGAATTATGTCAGCAGTGGTGATGTCTCGTGAGGCATCCTTCCTTTCCTTTGAGTATCGGTTGGGAATCACATCTTCACTCTACTTTTCTCATTTCAAGCTTACTTTGTAAGTATGTGGATTCACGGGACTAAAGTTTAGTCTCTATCACATCGGATATTTGGATACCAATTAGAAGTATTAAATAAAATCTAACTACAAGTTAATTCATGAGACGAATTCATTAAAGCTAATTAGTTCATGATTTGACCATGTTGTGTTATAGTAAATATATGCTAATGATAGATTAATTAGGCTTAATAGACTTGTCTCGTAAATTAGCCTCCATTTATGCAATTGGTTTTGTAATTAGCTCATGTCTAATTGGTGTTCAAACATCCGACGTGACGCGAGTAAAGTTTAGTCACCCGGATCCAAACAGCCTCTCAGTCGCTTGATGTGTTGGCAGCGCTCGCATGATTCAAATAGCTCTGAGTCTCCGTTTGGATGTCGATATTAGAAGCATTGGCATTAAATTAGGTTCAATGCCAAATCAGCCTAATATTAGTATTAGGTTACAATACCAAAACCATTGTTTGGATGTAGATGAAATTGCTCCGTAGCTAAGTATGAAAAGGCTCAGCCATCTAATCAGGCAGCGATACCTAATCTTCCTCTGTTCTTCCTTAAGATGTTGTAAAACTGCAATTTTTTTCAACAAAATGATGTAAAATTGCAACAGTTTTTTTTTCCCAGAAAAAGAGAGAATGTATGATGTAAAACTGTATTAAAATTTGATGAACAAAGAAGATAGCAAGAGCACATCACAAGCGACAGGAACAGAGACCACAACACACCAACCACCGTGATCCATCCACTGAATGCTGGAGTTCTGCAACTCTGCATTCCTAGTCCTGAAGATGCATAAGCACCTACAAGCTAGTAAGTTCATGAAAGCATTAAGAAAAACAATAACACAAGCAACCTTTATATACACAAGGACTGTAATAATATATATTACGAGCGTGCTGACAAGCCAAACAACAACAACTGCAACTACAACTTAGCCTTTTGTCCCAAGCAAGTTGGAGTAGGCTGCTTCACTGAACAAGCCAAACCAATAACAGATTTACAGTCCCAAGGAGTACAGCTGCTTCACTGAACTTGCTCACAGTCACAGGTACTGGGGTAACTAGCTTACTACTTTCAACTTACAGTTAACACTTTACACCAATGACATCATGTTTTATTTTTTTGAAAGACAACATCATGTTTTATTTCGATGAACACTTCCAGATTGATTACAATTCTTCACAACTGAAATGTATCTACAACAAATCGATAATGTCGTGGCGACGGAATTGGTTGAACCGATCCTACTCGTCCTTCTTGCCGCAGCAGCAGAAGCACTCCAGGCAGTGCTCGCAGGCCTCGTAGCAGCAGAAGCAGCAGCACAGCATGAAGGCGCTGCAAGCAGGCCAAGAAAATAACAAAAATCATTTTCACTATGATGCATCTTACTTATGAGTGTGTAAATTTGCTTCGATGTTTGTGCAAAACATGGGATTTTTGAGAAGCCTGCAGTTGTACTATGGTTTTTTTTTTCTTCAGAACAGCTCATGCTCATCGAGTAGCTTGAGTTGATCTTACTGACCAGGCATAGAGGAAGCCCTTCTCCTCATGGCGCTTCTTCACATGCTCCATGGCCGACAGCTTCCGGTCCTCGCCCTGCGAAGGCTCATCCATTGTCGCAGCCGCGCGCCTGTTCTTCGCGACAGAAAGGAGCACTACAATCTACTGAAAAGAGAGGAAGAAGAAGGTGGTGGGCAGCTAAGGGAGGCGTGGCTTGTTCTTGCACCCGTTCTAGTGTGGTATATAAGGAGAAGGCTGGCTGGAGCATGTAGCTTACCTAACCCCTTGCTCCTTGTCAGAAAACAGCATGGACAGTTGACTGTGTATTATTGTTTCATTTTTTTCTGTAAACTCTTGGTGATAAGTTCGTACGCAATCATCATGCTCCCCACCAACTTCAAACCATGGGCATGCAGATTTTTCGCAAGGAGATGCCTTGGAAGATGCCCTAGATGTCACTGTGAGATAGGGAGGTGTAAGCGGTGTGGATAAGTTGGTCTTTGACAGTGCATTAGCTCTTGTAAGTGGTCAGGCTGTGTCATGTGTGCAAACTTTGCAAAGGGCTGGAACAAGTTTGCATTTTCTAAGAAGCTCCTGCAAGTTGCAACAGATGGAACGAAAAGGCAGTATTCCTCAACATGCCGTTTACATGACCACATCATTGGCTTTAGACTTTGAGATCTTTTCGACTTCAAAAGAAGCTGTCATTTGCTTATTAAAGAGGCAAGGAAGGGACTTGGTGCCAAAAATAATATAACTATCAATAGCAAAAACAGGTGAACGAATGCGATTGGGATTTAATGTGCGAAAATGATCTGCACAGTCACTTTTAATTTGTGTGATCAGCTTACAGATTTCCATGATATGCACTGTCATGCTACTGTGTGGTTATTTTTCAGTTTGCAGTGCCAAATTTATTGTGGCAAAGAATTTAACCTGTGTTAGATCATTAGGATCACTAGGTGTTAGATCAGAGGGTGTTTTGCATTAACTTGAGATAAACAACATTGGTCCATGAGTTACTTCGAGAGAGACGGAGGGAGAGAGGGAGAGAGAGATCGCCAGGCGTGGTGGAGCTGGATCCGGCCATGGCGAAGATGATGGTGTTGTGGATGACGGTGAGGCGGCGTAAGGGCGGCAACCGAGGTCGAGGTCGCAGAGGGTGGCGTCGTTGAGGCCGACGAAGTGCACCGAGGCGGCGGCGAGGTCGGTGAAGTGGACGCAGAGGCCGCAGCGGCGGCGTAGTCCAGGGGTGGGGGCGCTTCCCACCGCTTCAGCTCTCCCTAGATCGGTAGGGTTTGTAGGTGGGCAAGTGGGGCACGGCGAACTTTGGCGTGCGTGCCCCCGCGGTCCCCACCTCCTCTATATGGTGCTGCGCGACAGGGGTCCACCAACCACATCTCGGTTGGGCGCCCCCGATCAGGGCGCGATCAAGAACTCCGACTAGGTCGTTGGACCGAGTCGGACGAGATCAATTCTAACAACCTGTTGTCAATCCACAGGAAAGAGAAAGCAATTGATTATGTTTTTTTAGAAATGCATGATACAAATATTACAAATTTAGCGTTTCTAACAACATAAGGAAACAAATGCCATGTAGGAAACTTGATATATATAGGTAGTTCATATGTCTTCAGCATGTGCAGGATTTTGCACCATTTAACTAGGTTACTAGGTAGGCCCCTGTTTAACATTCAACAAGCACAATCCAAGGTTAAAATTTATCATGGTGACATGCCACCAAATGGTATGTAGCTCGTTGATGTATATCATCCAAGCAAAACGAACCATAAATCTTCTATCACTTCACCATACCAGGTGGGTCACGATTCAAAGTTAAGACCTAAAATAGCTCATGTTCCATGAGCATTTCTAAAATTTCATTTTTCATAAGCGGTTGGAGTATTGTTTTCGGACGTTATTTTCAGTGACTCATCTATGCCCCAGTCTCCACTACCTGTAAACATCAATCTCAGTGAGCACCAGCACTATGAGATGACGTGGTTCATGTGGCCCAATATTATGGGTGTGAGGTATACCCATGTAGCAACCCAACCAAATATATCGAACGAATCACATGAGCTGCCGTGTGTGGGGTGCATAACATGACTGATTTTCAGGCATGAAATGGTCAGGGTTCAGAGAATATCTCTTGCATCAGCATATCTCTCTCACGGGGAAAGAACGTTTTTTTTTCCGAAAGGGCATGGGGAAAGAATGTTGGTTACAGTTCATCTGTATATGTTTTCTTTTTGTCTGAGTTGAACTAGCACTACTTCCCTCTATAATCCTTTACTTGCAACCTGTCTACACCATGATTTGTCCTTGTTTCGGACCGAGATTGGTGTAAGAATTTTTTTCAGAACAATTGGAATTATATTGTTACAAATGAGGTATTTTTGAACTGGAAATTTTACTGATTGATTAGAAGTTTTTCAAATCATGAAACTTGCCAATGGAGCTGGAGAATGATGAATGAACGCTGCCGCCTCCTGGTTCAATGGCTATTTTAGTATCTTTCAATCCTTGATTTTGATTTCTTAAGCTGGAGCACTGCACTGGTGTCAGCGAAGCAGATCTGCACGAAATCTGCTCCAAGACTGCCACCTGTCGATGTGGACATGCATGTTTATCAACAAAAAACATGATTTGGTTCTAAAAATACATCACAGATTCAGAGTACCATGTGTCAGATTGGCTATGCCAGTTTGAATCAAAGCACCTGATGGTGATGGAACCGATATGAACAAATCCAAGTGCTATGATTGGGTTTGATGGCATGATCTCTCATGCGCAGTTTGTAATTGGATAATCCATCACGAAGGCAAGAGCGTATCCGTAATTTGCAAGAAACTCATAGGAATTAGGAAGCAGTTGAAAAGATTATAAAACAAAACTAGTCTAATTTACCTGATTATTGGGTGGATTTCACGTCACTGATCAATTTTCCATTCTTTAGTTTACGCATGTAATTCAAGAATTGTCTATGCAATCATGCACTGGATACTGTTCAATTGGGCAAGTGTTATGGTAAAGTTCTGGAGCAAATAACTATATGTGGGGAAAAGGAAGAGCTATTTACAGGCCCATGTGGCCCTTTATGTTACAGTAACAGGACTCATGAACAGCACAACAACCTTTGTTACTACTTCACAGATTCAGGTCTGGAAACCTGCAAAGACAGAGACAACAGGACTTGAAGAAACCACTAATTTTTCTGATTAAGGACAATCTTAAAACTTCTATATAAGCTGATGGCATAATACCGAGACTAAGTCTAAATTTTTCGTTGTTTCTGACCAACTTGTCATTGCATATATGTCAAACTTAAAGAAAAGGATACATGCACGGCTGCACCCATCACAACTCCTTACAGAGCACGTTACGCTGTCCATTCCAGTTCACCAAAGCCACAAGCCTGAATAGACTTCAAGAATGCGAGCTGTGCAGCCACCCACATTTGACGAGGCCATAGGCCATAGCCGCCAGCAAAGGAAACTTGGAAAAACTCAGATTACGTATTCGAAAAATTACAAAGATTCAGCATCAGGAATATGTTTCTCTAAGACTAAGACTCTAAGACGCGATCGGACCAGACTTACTGCACACTGGGGTTTATAGTATAGACACAGCCCGGCAGCCGAGTATGAGGCGTCCACTTCCGCATCGTACTGGGACAACTAGTCTGCTAGGAGCCTAGAACACTACTTATGTACACCAGTCACCAGGTAGTTTTCGTCATTTCACCTTCTTTTCTTCCCACCTTCTGGTGACTTTCTTCCTATATAACCTATGTAAGTGCATCATACTAGTATGACTTGCTGTCCAGTCTGTTCCCAGTAAGGAAGAGAAAGTACTTGTTCCAAGGCAATCAAGTCCGTGAAGCTAAAATTCGCTAGCTGAGACTGGAGTCAATAATCCCATGGCATTGGTTTTCTTTGGCCTCCACATAGTCCGTGCCTTCACAATGGTATGCCCTGACTCAAGGCACAGCAAATGCTCACACTGCAAGGTTGTTTCTCCTGAGCCATCAATGCAGTCAGTGAACACCGTGGTGTGTGACTGCAGCACACTGTCTCTGCCACATTCTCTCTTGTAGTCTAGGACAATGCTAGCCAGCTCGTGATTCTCAAATATAGAGATTGGAGCACTCTGGTGGGAAAATAAGTGCAAAAGGTCAGAGGGTGGTGAAAATACAGTAAATAAGCACTACATCTTTATGCCAACGGAAAAGGTAAACACCAGGCAACAGATTATGTGAACTAGTGAAATGCTGTAAACCGTAGTGCAAAACTATGCTAACTCTGCTAGGCATGTTGCCCGGTTCAAGGCCAATGAATCAGGTGGGGATATCTCTCCCCACTGTTGATCCTTAAAAAACGATTCCTAGAGCTAATGAATAGGGAAGGCGTCCGTTCAATAGATTATCATGAATTACAGCATGGAGTCCAAGAGTAGAGAAATATTTGCATAAAAACCTGAAAACTGGGATTCAAGCATCAAGTTTTAGATCAAAGGGCACAAACAGAAACAAAAGCGCGTAGTTGTGTACCGAGTGACCAAGTGAACATGTTAATTATCTGGAAATAGCATTCTGTGTGCCCCTTGTGCAATATGTAAGGATATTGTACATTCAGACAGACACCTGAGCTATTGAACAGCATCTGGCTGTCCAGGGTAGATTAGCACAGAGAAGACTTTACTAGCAACAACAGGCATGCCTTTTATATTCTCAACAATAATATAAACTATGCGGCCGATTCAAATAATTCTCCGAAGATATCCGAAATAAAATTTTGTCACATGCCAAAAAGTTAATAGGTTCAACTGCAATGTGGCTATCCAAATAATTAACTCAGCAATATATAAACTATGCGAACAATCCAAAAAAATAATCAACAGTATATAAACTACTCAGAACCAAAATTAGCAGAGCAATAAATGTTTATGTACATCGCAAAGACCAATTTGTTAATATCAAGGATCCAGTCATCAAAAGGCATAAACATAAACAGAACACCATCTAGATGCAGATAAAAAGTAACATTGTTTTTACCTCAAGAATCCACCCAATGTATCTAACATTGTTGACATGCTGGTTGAGATCAAGGTCAGCCCATCGAGGCTGCATTATATTACATACCAATAACCATAAATTACATAACTAACAAACACTACCAACCATAGGATAAGACATCAATTTATGGCGTGTGCAATACTTACAGTCAAACCTGTTCGGACATATTTGCTAGCCATGGCTCCGCCATTCCCTGGCAATTTTGGAAGTTTACGTCTGTCTTCATCAGCGATAGCAGTGCGCTCAAAAAAGTATGGTGCTATTTCAGTTCTCACTTCATCAGGAAACCTTGCGAGTTTTCTAGTATGCTTATGCATCATAACCCATTTACTGCACGTTTGGCCAAAGCATAAGGAGAAAATATCAGTAAAAGCAAATGGCTAGATGACAAAACTCTAACAGGTCATATAGATTTGTGCTGTAAGAACTAAAATGCATGCATAAATCAATAGCAATATGATAGGGAGGACAGTCAAGTGGCAATTGTCTATGCTGTGATGTTATTAATTTAAATAAGGGCAGCATAAAGATGAAAACCTTGTAGCCCTCAATATAGTCTGGCCTGTGTTACAATCATGTAAATGCCAATCTCTACGCATTCCGTTTTTACCATGACCACTGACCCATGTATCTATGCCCACTGTATCGCCCCTGCATAAGAATTAAAAAACAATAGAGCCTTGGATTACCTAAATCCACTTAGGTCAAAGAAGTAACATGATGAAACATATGCAGCTCTCCTGCATATATTCGAGTAACATGATGAAACAGATGGGTTCAAAATATATCAAGGTTCAATTAGATGATGAAACAGTAATAATATGGTGTAACATATATAAATGTTCAAAATTACTACGTTATATTAGATGATAACTAATTTAGCAGTACTTTATTGCGAACACTTTCCAAGCTGAGGTTCCTATTAAAATAGACATAAAACCACCTACTTTTTAAATATCACTATCACAATTATCATCAACGACTTTTAGGTCCCCGATGAATGAGGTAGAAACTCCACATGGAAAATTCGTAGTATGCAATGAATTAATCACACATGTCCAAATCAGATATAGTTTCTGCATCGCTAAGCAATAACCAAAGTGTGAATCCCAAATAAAGCTTCCGCTAACTACAAACAGCATCCATGGGTCTTCTAGTATGGAAGCCAGAGAATATGCCATTTGACCCCATTTGGCCAGCTGATTGGACATGAAAGCGCAGAAATTGAAGCATGCAATAGTTTCAAAATTTCTCGCAAGAATACTTGACACCTAATTTCTCACCAACAATAGACATCACCATCATATTTCCAATCAAACATTCTGAAGGCACTGAAAAGATGTAATATACTAATATTGTGGCTTTAACTGCAGCAGAGGGTCCTCTTTCTAACCTATCGTGGCACAGCAAGCTCACAAGTCAAAGAAGCAAGAGACAACAGTTATATATGACCCCCTAGCTGGCTAGCTTGAGAACTCCACAGCACACATCATTAGCATTTTTTTTTTTGTAAAAAGGAGACATCATTTAAACCCAGAAACTATAGCCAATTCAGCGTGAGGACTCAAATATAACTCAAATAACAGCAAAAGGATAGTTTGCAATCTGTACCAGCATGGGTACTGCTCCACCAGGACCTGCATTTGACTGACAACCCAGAACAAGTTGCGTTTACTCATCTCCGGTGTCGAACCAAAGCCATCGCCCAGCAGCCCAGCGCTCTTGACATGATTCAGCGCCGTCTCCTACACACACAGAAACAGAATGAAACAACAAAATTCGAATCCACAGTGAGCACCTACGGCACAATCAGACGCTGTGCAGGCCATGCTTCACGGTTACCCACCTGCAAATGATTCATAAGCGTCTCTATCGATGCCGTCCGATCGGCCCCGATCTCGTACGACCGGATGGAGAAGTCCTGCCGGAACACCTGCCCACTGAAGCCGAACGTGTCGATGAGCATGTCGGGCCGCTTGGGCTTCCAGTCGACCAGCGTCCACTGCCGCTCCGCGGCCAAGAAAATGGTCGTGATGGCCGCGAGCAGCACGCTCCAATCCGGCAGCTGGTTGTAGAACGTCCTCGGCGCCGAGGGGCGGGCCGCCTCGTCCTCACCGTCAGTCACCGCAGCCTTGCCGCCGCCGCCGCTCACCTTGGGGACGGTGGCGCGCAGCCTTGCCGAGGACCTCACCACACCCGCGTTTCCGGCGACCCCACGCATGTCCAGGCTGTCCTTGGACGACCCGCCCGTGCCGTTCTTGGGCGCCGGCGCCGGCGCCGGAAAGAACGCCGACGAGGCGACGGAGGCGGCCATGTGAGGATACGGCCGCACAGGCACAGCTCCCGCGTCCAGTCAAATCGAAGAAGCCAAACTGGATTTCAGAGGGGAACAGCTTTAGATTCTCGAAAAGATGGCAACTTTTTCGATTAATCGACTGGCGATGGAAGAATTCTTTGAACAGAAACTTCACAGAGTGCTGGGATATGGAGAAGGGGCCATTACGTCTACCGATTTATCAAAGCAAAACTCTTCTAATCACTGAAGTGGAAAATTTTAGCATGACAGTAAAACTCCAGTACTACTACTGATCGAAGATGCCAAGCGTCTCGGATGAGCCTCCATCTCTTTCCAGCAAAACCAATTAAGATCATCGGGTGTTCCTGGGCTCTTGGTACTTGCAAACCAAGAATCCAACCGACAGACCAACCCGAAAGGAAAAGGGGGCGTTGTCCCCAACTCCCCATGAGGCATGTACAGAGCACTGAGAGCAGCGAGAACTATCCGGGCCCGGCACAGCAGAGAGGGCGACTGTGCCGAGAGGAGGAGACGCGGGGACAAACCTCACGAGCTAGCGCCTTAGCGGGGTGCCGGGCCGCTTCCTCCTCCTCCTCCTCCTCGCTGTGCTCTCGCCTCCGGTACTGGACACGGCGATCGCGCCGCGATGGTGAGAGCTGCGCTGAGGCGGCGAGGCGCGGAAGCTGGACGCGCGTGGTGGGCCGCTTCGAAGTGGCTGGCTGGCCTCGGAGGTGGGCCGCGGCCCTTTTAAAAGGCTAGATTCGGCTTGCTGCCGATTGACACCTCTGCCCTCGGAGGTCAGCGGTAGACTCCGGAGTCAACGGTCAAGTCCAGGGAGAATCTGGGGATGGAGAAAAGGCCCTTCTCCGACGTTTGGCGACGCCACCACCGAGTAAAGCTTGGCGGAGACGAATTAGCAGTATCTAAAGGGTCATTTTTTGAAGAAACACCTTTATGACTTATGACCTAATACATCTCAGACTGCCATAGCTGGGAAATATTACGCCCGTACCCTAGACAACATCGTGAAACCATACTTTGGATATGAGAGTTTTATCCAACGCTTCAAGAAACTAGGATGAATTGCGCGCTTCGCCGCGCCCATAGAGAGCTGGAGGCTGCCTGCGTGATTACGTCTGTTTGATGTCTCCTATCTTTTTTTCCCTTTTTGTTCTGGACGAAATACGTCTGTTGGAATGTGCTTAGGGCAGTGTTCGTGCAATACAACTTCCAAGCACGCACCAAGGTTAAGGAATTAGTATGCACATGAATTATTCTCAGGAAACAAAATACATATGGCTTTGATATGCACGGGGTCATTGCCTGATCCATTGATAATAAAAGAAGGGAGATGCAGGCTGTTTGATAGTTACATTAAAAGAGGAATAATGCCAAGGTATTATAGGGACAATAAACGGACTGAATTGCACCTGCTGCCCACAATGTCATAATACTTCATGTGTAAGGACATGCAGTGCCGCGTGTTCCAAATTTGCGAAGAAAAACAATCCAAAACGAACGACAGCAGGTTCTCACTTAACACCGCAATGAGGACATCAGAAGGCAGCAATTGTATAAAAAAAATAGGGGGCTAAAACACCAAGGCGATTAAGGGCTGAAACCTAGTGTGGTGTGTGCATCTCAGGTAGGATTTGTTTCCCATACTGCTACGGCTTCACCAGATCGAAAATTGCATGTCCATGGAGAAAGCTCATTTGGTTTAGGGACACATGTCACTGTAACAGTAAGAACCAAAAAGCAACAATGAGCTTAATTCATACTATTGCTGTCGTGTAAAGCTGAAAAACAGGAAGAAAAGACTATATACAACTGAACTTGGCCATCCAAATGTGACAGGGTACATGAATTTTTAGTCAATATAAGCAAACAGAAAGAGGAGCTAACCTGACTTACAGTAGCTAATAAGGGATAGCCAACACCAAAGGTTGCTAGTTAGGCTTATGAATTAGCCCCTAATAAAGAGAAGAAAACGAACCTATCATATTATCTTAGCAACTATTGGCAGACTATGAGGTCATTTCAATCCTAAATAAATATCTATCCCATTATAGTGATGCAGCTAGCTCTCAGAAGACGAAAAAAATATTCTAAGAACTTAATGTTTTGTAGCCTTGTTGATCCAAGCATACAGCAGTTGTATTTTTGGATCTGGTCCTGCTTTCAGTAGAAGGCAAACAATATAGCTGAGAAATATGAAATATAGAAGAAGCCTAATTTAATTATCTAGAGCATATTAGATATTTATATTACTATATAACTAATATCTCCTTCATGGTTATTTTTGGACATTTGGATAATCAAAATCCTCTCCATTTCACTGAAAGGGATCATGACCACGGCCAATTGCTGCAACAGAAGCAATCATGCAAAAGCGATGAGGAAAGAAAAATAAGCAGGGTCTAAATAGCATCACCATTATGCAGGCCGGGGTTCAACAATGACAACAGTTTTCGGAATAATGATTCTATATTTGCATATTAGTACCTATAAGGTATGTGATGTGCTCAGGAAACGGATTGCAACAACACACGGAAACACCAAAAGGTAAAAATTTGTGAAATCTGAGAGAAAAGGACTGAACAGGAAGCAACACTTGTAGAAGAATTCAGTAAATTGAGAGGAAATCGCTTATTTTTCTCCTTCTGTAGATGAAGGACACGCACCTAGAACTGATTCATCACCACTTAATCTACTGTAATCTATCCCCTTTCAACAAATTAGAGCTTAACTACTATCATTTAGGAGAGCAACATGGGTTGGGGAAGCACAAAAGAGGAAGACAGGGAGCCCTCTCACCGGATCAGGCTCGAAGAGACACCGGGTGCATCCCTTAAATTCAGTCTCGGCAAATAGATCCATCCAGCCGTGAGGAGGTGCAGCGTAGTAACAAAGCGAATCCAGAATCGAGGAGCACTAGCACTAACGGAGGCAGCTAAAGTCAATCCCAAGAGGCTCGGAGAATCGGACGAGGTGAACACGAGAGGAACAGCCAACCCGAGGAAAGGCGGCCGGCGAGACGCCGACGCAGCATCGACGGAAGGGGCGGTTCCTACATGGGCCAACGGCGGGAGGGCAAAACGTTGAGGCGGCACCGACGACGCGTGCGGAGGCGAAGCCCAACAACAGTAGGCTGTAGAACAAACGGGCCAAGACGGAAGCAGATTGCGATATGGCGGCCCAGAAAAAAGAAGAACAAATAGGCCAAGCGTCAGCGGTAAAGAAAAGTTAGACGCGCAAAGATACACACGTCAGGAAACAATACGGTTAAAACGGAGAGTTGCTCCCGTTGCTCGGATCTCTTCGGGCATAAGAGCTTACACTAGGATGAAAGGCGCGCTACGCCGCGTCCGCACAGACTATATATATTTTTCTTGGTAATATATGTTGTGACAATAGTAGCTACGTGCTTTTGCGTCGTTTCATTCTATTTGGATTGTTGGCCCATTTCACTATTACACATGGTGGCTCAACTTGACCCTTTAAAGAAAATTGAGAATGAAAAGGGAAATGTACTATTTTTACATTGCTATAGAATTCTTAAACGTACTAGTATGAAATACATCCAAGTTAGGATGACTCGAGCGACATCTTTGAATTTAGGGTCCTCCTGCCTCTGCTGGTCGTTGCAATCATGTGGATATTTCACCGTGCACCTGCCTACAACGCGAGCTCCAGGGTGCAGACGCTGCCTTGCCTTCTTCCAGAGGTGTCGTGGTCCAAGACCGGCATGAGACAAAGGAGAATGCCCGTGAAGTTGAGTGGGACGGCAGGCTTGGAGGCTGATGATCGGCCATAAGGAAGAAGAGTGAAAGGATCTTAAGATGTCTAAAAGGAATGATTAGATGCCTAAAAGAGGGGTGAATAGGCTAGTCTGAAATTTAAAATACTTTGAACAACACCGTCAGTAACACATATATTCGGATACTGTGAATATACCGTAAGTGTTTCTCACCAGTTGTCTTGCTCTGGAGACTTGTATAATAATAGATCGACATCTATCCTAGAAAGTTAGTCTCACAACCAAATAATCAATAAAACAAGTAAGGAGCACAAGAGACAGACAAAATTTATTTTCCGAAGTTCTACTACGTCTCCAGTGAGGAAGGATTTAAGAGACGGTGCTGAAGAACCTATATGGTCCTCTCCAAAAGGTGAGACCAACGCTCAAACCCAAGATCGCTTACTATGTGTTCCTCCAAAAGGAATGACGATTACAAACTTCCCGTGGTGCTCACAACTTACTTAAGCACTCATGAGCGACGTCTAACCGTCTAGGAGCTTGAAGCTCCAAGAGTAACAAGCTTAAATCCACCAGCTAGACAAGAATGATGTGCTTAAGAGATAAAATGGAAACTCGTTGGCACAAATCTTTACTCTTGCAACAATCTCACTTGAATCCCTAAAGAAAATTACTCAGGAATAAAGAAAGGGGAGTGGGAGAGTTCTTCTTTAGCTTGTGGACGTTTCTGGTTGAAATGAGCAAAAGAGTACGAGTGAAGGGGTACACGGGGTATTTATACTCCCTCCTACAGAAAACTAGCCGTTGACTAAAGAATACCTTGATACTTTGGGTACATGTCCAAATTTTACGGACAAGGAACAATTATCCGGAGACTACAGGCATATGTCCGGATACTCCGGATATCTTTGTCTGGACATCCGGAGCAGAACCCGGACACTCCGGATTTAACAGGGAATTTTAAAAGAAGACTGTTTACAGTGGTACGTTTGATTCTCATGGTTTTTGCAGGTTCTCTTAAGCACAACTACCACGTCAACACCTGTAGATCAAAATCCCTCTTGATAGTACGACGTTCCTATACGCAATTTTAAAATAAAATCTACTCTTCAAGTAAATTTGAAACACCGCTTTTCATTTCTTTTTGAGGGGTTATGCTTCGTAATACACTTTGCTTATTTAGCCTTAGCACCTGCACATATGCTTGATAACACGATTAAATATACATGTATTTTGTTATCTACCATCAAAACCCACTAAGGCATTTAGATATCTTTCAAAGAGTCAGACTCAATGTTCGTCTAAACGGACGGCATCGAAATGACAGAGTTAGTCTAAATGGTAAACGTCGCTAAATGGTCGGTCACTTATCATTCACTTCCTCCGTTTTAAATTACAATTTGTTTTGGTTTTTTGTTAGATACGCAGTTTTTGCTATGTATCTATACATAATATACATCTAAATACACAGCAAGATACATGTATCTAGAAAAATTAAAATAAATTATAATTTGGGACGGATGTAGTAGCTAATTATTCGGACTAAAGGCTCTTTAAACGGGTTACACAATCATTAAATAGGATAAATGGTTGATTAAACTGATAGAACTAGCCACTATGCAATGTTTACACGACGTGTAAGTGGTCTAGTAAGTGAACGGTGCTAAACGATAGATAGAGGTAAGCTGTATTATTTAGACTGTGAACATGTATTAATTATTAAATGATTGACCGTTTAAATGGTAAGTAAGCAGCCTAAACGGGATAAGAGAACATGATTAAATGTTATTAGGTGGGCTAAGCGACCGTTTGACACACTGTTTAGTTAAATGAAGACAAATCCATTTACATTCTTATACGTGTACATATTTGTACAGAATTATTTACATGAATAAATATTTATACTTGATTTCATACGTGCATAAATATATACACTTGATTTTATATATACATAAATACATATATTTGTTAAGATACTTATTTTTGCAATCACGAACATGCATATTTGATTATATGGTATAAAATAATCGAGCCTATTTAATTTCGTTTAAATACCATTTAAATCATCTAAACGTTAAATAAAAAAATTACCAAACGAAAATTGGGGCCAGACTGACAGCAGGCAGGACACGTTCGATGAAAAATGGTAACAGTAGATCAATGCCCCGGTTGGCCTCCTTTTTCTTCGGGGATAAGAAGGTACTTATACATATACATATTCCGTAAGTTTTTTTTTACCGAAGTGCATGGTAAAAAGTTACGCAGGGCTTTGGCCCATAAGGCCGAAAGCCCGAAACAACCAGTTGAAGGCCCAAACACTCACGCCCGAAGCCTATATTTATCTACGCAGTAACGGCCCAAAAAAGGACAAACCGCCTGGCCGCCTCAGATACCGTGCCCGCACGCAGTTTGCGGGAAGCAGGATGCGGCGGATAGGCAGCCGCAGACCACACCACGCCACCAGCTCCTCGCCCGCCCGCCCGCCCGTCTCATCCACACGCCACCCAGAAGCAAATGGAAAAATAAACCAACCAAAGCCGCTCGGTGCTCGCATCGCTAACCCTAAACCCCCAAATTTCCCACCTCCCCCGATCCCGATCTCGCCGCCGCAGCCGCCGCCGCCGCCACGGGGCCCACCGGCCGGTGCCGCCGAGCGCTGGGCTCGCCGCGGGCCGCCGCCGCCCCACGGCTTCCCCAGGGGTACGGTGAGAAGCCCCTCCCACCAGACGAAATCCGGCTCGCGCGCGATCGGTGCTCGTAGGTTTCGTAGCGCGTGTCCCCGTGTGGTGCTCTGGCTTGCGGTCCGATGCGAGGGGCGGGGGAATTTTCCGTCGGTTCGAGTGTTTGCTTTTGGGTTTGGGGGAAATTTTTGGGGGAGATTTGGTCTAGGGCTCTCCCATATCGGGAAATTCATCTTCGGCCCGTGGCTGTGTTCAGCGATAGGTTGGGCGCCAGGGCGCCCCTTTTGCAGCCTGATACCGATGCGCACTGCGTGGAGTGGTTTAGGGATCGTGACTCGGATGCTCTTTGTTGATGCTTTCGAATTATTCGATTGGTAGGATAGATTCAGCGTGTTTGTTATGCCGGGGATGTGTTCTATATGCAATTTTTACTGTATTAGGCTGTGGAGAGATCGATCCTCGACTCCGTTATGTTTGCTTCATTCTGTTTGTCCTATGTCACAAAATCTTAAAAAAATAACCGAGTCATGTTTCATTTTCAGTTGCTATTGAAACATTGAGCATTTTTGCTCTATTTGTTCATTGTACGTAGGTCGAAATGTCTGAATGCCGTCTATATGTTTTATTAGTATACATGCTTCCATGTTGGCACTTTATCTCTCAGTGTTGTATCATGGTAGTGTTATGGAATAGTTTTACCATTTACTAGATTGCAATGCTTGTTTGCTTCTTTTTTCTGTAGCAATTGTAATGATCCATTCTATCATCTTTTATGGTTCACGTGATATGTGTTCTTTTGTCGTAGAAGAGTGCTTTCATAGTCATTCCTAGTTTAGGGTGTGTTTGGACAAGGTTTGTTTCTCTGGAATATTTTAGCAGTCTAGTTAAGAAAATATTAATATTTAGTAATTTGGAAAGCCCATCTTCATCCCCTGCGTGTGCGGCGAAGCGGCATTTAGTTGCTTAACTTTACACACTTGAGGCAGTCAAAAGTATTGCATCCACTTGTAATACAGTAACACTCAGTATTTGCTCATTTTCCTTTCACGGATCTAAGGTGCTTCTACTTATTTGACTCATTTTCAGATATTTGGGTTTGAAGCCACGGCAAATAATACTGTTATTTGAGAAGAGCTTCTGGAGTTTTTGAAAGGTGGTTTCACAATGGAGTTCTCAAAGCAAGGCCAAGCACCCATGCCAAACAACTTGGGATCTCAACCGGTGCCCTCTTCAAATGTCCAATCTAATCAAGCAGAGTATGCATCTGTGTTTTATCCATCATTGCCTGGTGACTGGGGTTCACAGCCGATGTTCTCTGTGGGAGCTTCAGTACCAGTTAGCTCATATTATATTGTCCCCATGAGTCAACAATCAGTCCAAGTAGGTGCTTCCAGGCCAGAGGTTGCACGTCCATTGGGGGCGCAATCTTTACTAAGTAGAGTATCATTGAGGCCACCCCAGCAAGTTTTAAATATTCAAACATCTTTGCCAGCGACGATTGGGTCACAACCCTCGCCGTCCACTGTGGGCAGGAAATCACAGCAGCCAGTTGCTTCTCCAAAGGTTCAAATGCTGAAATCTCCATCGTTCCAGTCATCTAATAAACGTTCTGCACAGAAGGAGCCACCATCAAAGGTCCAACCCCAGCAACTTGAATCTGTAAGGTCCAAGTTCAGGGAGTCACTTGTCGCAGCACTGAGGTTGGATTCTGATCAGCAGAATAAGATTCAGTCCCCTGATAATGTCCAACCTGATGGGTCTGCAGACAAGTTGAAACCGGCAGAAGGAGATGCTGTGCAGGATCCAGTGGCAACCACATCTAAAGATGTGAGCACAGTGAATTCAGATGTAGCCCCAACTGTAGCTCCGAAGAGATGCGAGGGAGATGAGAAGTTAAGCAGTGATTTAGTTTCGAACATGATCACAAGCATAAATGGTGACATGCAGCAACAGTCAAATCTTGTTTCTTCAGAAGATGAGTTAATGGGTCAATGTATGGTTGCAGATGAACTTTTGCAAGGTCACGGGCTTAGTTGGGTTTCTGATCTTGATGCTGGGATTTCTGAACCTAATGCAGAATCTAATCTAAAAAGGCCGCGAACTTCTGATGACCCTGGTGCTACAGAATCTCTAGTAGAGTCTGAGTCAAAAAGAATAAAGTCTGAAAATGAGTTAGCGATAGATAAGGAAAGACTCAATCAAAAGGCTGAAGGTTTGGCGTTTAGAATTGAAGAGGAGCTGTTTAAACTGTTTGGTGGAGTAAATAAGAAGTACAAAGAAAAGGGTAGATCTCTTTTGTTTAACTTGAAAGACAAAAGCAATCCTGAGCTAAGAGAGAGGGTCTTGTCTGGAGATATTGCACCTGAACGCCTCTGTTCAATGACTGCAGAGGAACTCGCCTCTAAGGAGCTCTCAGAGTGGCGGTTGGCCAAGGCTGAAGAGTTTGCACAGATGGTTGTCCTTCCGAATACCGAGGTTGATCCTAGGCGTTTGGTTAGAAAAACTCACAAAGGAGAGTTCCAAGTTGAAGTAGAAGAACCAGATGGTATCTCAGTGGAGGTTGAGCTTGGGAGCAACCTTACTAATATTCCATCGAAAGCTGTAGAAGATCAGACCAAGTCTAATGAAAAAGCAAGTATGGATGGTAAAGAAGGTGTTCAAGAAAAAGATAAAGCATCTGATAGCAGTTCACAAGATGAGGATGGTGGGACAGGCAACAATGATATGTCAGGTGATCTAGAATATATCGATAATGAAAAAACAGATCTCATGCAGGAACTTATTTTGGATGACATGAAGGACACAGAAAATCTTCCGCCAATTCCTTCGTTAGATGAATTCATGCAGGGCTTAGATTCCGAGCCACCTTTTGTTGATCTCTCAGTTGGGACCCCTCAAGAAGATGGCAATGACTCCGAGGAACCTGACACTACCTTGGAGCCTGAGGAACTTCCAGAGACAGAAGATAAGGCTTCTGCACCAGAGAAGTCTGCATCTGAATCTGATAAGCCATCTGCGCAGGATAACAATGAGCCCAAGTTAGAGTCACCAGGGCATGCAGCAGTTCCAAATTCTGATCTCACTGAACCACGTGATGGAGAGCTGAGCAAATCCTCCCCTGGTAAAGATGAAACCACGAAAACAGCTAGTGATCATGTCTCTAATCCTGATGCTGTTCTTAACACCAAGACAACCAATATTCCTATGATACGCGAGAGCATATGGGAGGGTGCAATCCAACTGACCGTGTCTTCACTCTCTAATGTTGTTGCCATCTTCAAAAGGTATGTTTTCATCTCCACATATGACTTTGGATGACTCTCTTTGTCACTAGTATGTCTTGTTAATCACTTGATGTAACACATTCTTCTTCATTGTCTTCATCTTTTCTGCACGTATCAATCAACCATTATTATAGGTTATTAAGTTTATAGAATTTTGAATCATCAACATTCTTGTTCATTTTTCTGTGTAACCTTTGTGGACTGGGTAGATACATCAATCTGTAATTCTAGTAGGGTTACAACTCCACAAGCTTCCAACCAACTACTACAATCCAATGCTGTAATTAAATTAATGCTTTTGAAAACGGTGAGTACAATTTCAAGTGGAACTTTCATCAACTTCCACGGACAATGGCCGGCCATACTTAAAACATCTAGTAAGGAAAGCCATTTATTTTGTAATCAGTAATACATAATAATGGCATATCCATCCAAATTCATGGAGGCTACCTTACTGGATTTCTGGCCGACGTTTTTGGGCCATCATGTGGCAAGTCTCTTTGTGCTATTTTCTTCACTTTGGTTTGGTGTATGGATGGAGTGTGTTCTTATATTTATCGATAACGTGCTAGATGAGCTTTGTTATTGATTCATGTGTAAGGTTCACAGTTCTTGTCTTATATTTAATATTGTTTTCCCTATTATCTTTTATATACCAAGGTCAAAGGATATGTTAACTGGTTTTAACTGGAAAATGGGTGCAGGATGTGTGTGGTCTGGTAAATTATTCAGAAATGAGTTTTTCATATAATTTTGTATGACTTTCGTGCTAAACATTTGTTACTTCTCATGTTTTTGTACTATTTATGTGACTGCTAATTGCCTGCAAACTGGAAATTTGTAAATGTATTTATTCTATCTGGACTGCTACTAACATGTCTTGAAAATTTTACCTTTTCAGTGGTGAAAAGCCATCCTTAAAAGATTGGCGTAGCTTTGTTGAGATTAAGGGGAGAGTTAAACTTAGTGCTTTTCAAGAGTTTGTTGAACAGCTTCCCAAATCTAGAAGCCGTGCTATAATGGTAATTCCTTTTTTCCTAGTGTAGTCTGTTTGCTTTTCTCATAGACAAGGCTCAATATGTGCAGTATCTGAATGTTAGTCTCTTTGCAGTTTAGGGCTATGTGGACTGTTGCCATTGCAAAGTGCCTGATATATCCAGAGTTTGAGTGCTAGTGTTTTTTTTTAGATTGAACAATTGTTGATGAATTTTGGGTCCGTGTTAGGAGCTATAGATAAAAAAAGTCTTAGGTTACAGATGCAGGGTAAGATTTAAACTTAATTTCTAGGCAGGTGGGATAATCTTGGCTGTTGATTGTAGGACTTCCATATCTTGGGGCTTAAACTGCCATCATTATATATATTTTCATTTGATATTATGACCAAAGTTATTGACTAAGTGGCCTAGAAGCTGTGAGCAGTTGTGTTACCAGTTGATTAAATTTTGATTTTGTAATAAGCATGTGCGTTGCCTTTGGTTAGCCATTGGATATCCATTTCATTGATGTAACTATCTGGTAAATTTTTTGATAGATAACTGAGCTGTGTTGGAAGGAGGGTTCTCCGGAGAGTGGTCGCCAACATATCTTGCAGGTTTGTTTTCTTTCTTTGCCACTCACCACTGCTGGTAATCTAAGATTGATTGCTGCAGTTACTTAATTTCTTTCTTCTTGTGCAGACTATAGATGCATATATTTCAGATGAGAGAGTAGGACTAGCTGAACCTGCAGAAGGAATAGAGCTGTACCTGTGCCCTCCTCATGGGAAAACTGTGGAGATACTCTCTCGACACTTGCCAAAGGAGCACCAGGAGAGCCTTTCTGTGGCAGGATCATCCTTCATCGGAGTCGTCGTGTGGCGGAGGCCCAACATTCCCAGGGTGCCCACCTCCCACCACAGGCATGATGGTTCCAGGAGGCAGTCAATCCTAAGGAAACCACAGGTTACAAACCCGGCCGCTCGGCCCTCCCTGCCTCTCAACTCATATGGTGCACCACCAGGCTTTCCGAACCAGCGCCATCACCGCGAGGAGGAAGATGTAACTGATGATGCCCCTCCGGGCTTCGGCCCCGGTGTTGCTAGGGATGAGGACGATCTTCCTGAATTTAATTTTGTTAACTCGTCACACCCTGCTGCTAATGTAACTGCGCATGCCTACAAGGGCCGGCCGCATGTACCTCCTCCCTCTGCTCGCCCAGCAGAGCAGATGAGGGAACTGGTTCAGAAGTATGGTAAAAGATCATCTGTTCAGGCCCACCGCTGGGATGACGACGATGACGATGACATACCAGAGTGGAACCCCACCCAGGCCACCAACCACCAACCGATCAGGCAGCAGCCGCTGCCTGCCGCCCCGCAGCAACTGCCGTTGCCTCCACCACCTCCCGTCCAGCAGATGCACCCGTACCACCACCAGCAACAGCAGCAGTACCATGTCCCAGGTGCAGTGCAGCCTCAGGTGCCCATCTCTTCGCTGTCCCATGCCTACCTCCGGACCCAGCAGCAGCAGCCTGTGCAGCAGCTCCATTTGCAGCAGCAGCAGCAGCAGCTCCAGTCTGGGCAGGCCTGGCAGCAGACAAACAACGCGTGGTGGCCGGCGCAGGGTGCTGCCGCCGCCGCCGCCACTGCGCCGGTGACCAGCATTGTACAGCAACCCCAGTATGGTGTAGTGCCCGGCAGTGGCAGCGTCCAGGGCTACGACGCCAGCGGCGTGAGTGGCATGGCATGGAGGCCGAGATAGTAGAAACAGTGTAAAAGTCAGCTGGTTTTCTATTCGTAGCTGTGGTACAACCTGCGAGCGTCCGTTGTAGGGTGTTTTTTCTCAATACTCTTTTTTTTTCTTGGTTGGCTGGTCATGTAAGTATCAGTGGTGTACACCCGTGCAAAGGATGTAATCTGGATTAGACTAGAAAGCTGCTGGTTGTATTCGTTAGCTTCTAGGACTTTCTACCGCCGTTTTGAACAGTAGCTGCTCTTACTGTTTCAGCCTGTGCTCGTCTGTAGGCACAGCGAACAAATAATAATGTTTCGCTGAACTAAAACTTTCGAAACCTGTTAGACTCCGTTTGTACGTCGAGTGCTTGACATTGAAGATTTGAAGTGACATTTCGTGGGTCGATTTATGCGCATCGAAAGATACGCTGCCACCACAACATGTTCCATCGGGTTACTATGCTTGCGTTTCTGTCTTCCAGTATGCTGCTTCGCTTGCGTTTTGCCTTTTCGAATATTTGCCATTGGCATCTCCTCTTTATCTGGGCAAGCATGGTACGTTTTGTTGTTTTTATACTTTTATATAGATGCTCTGTTTATATCTTGTCCAAATTGGAACAAAAAAAAAACCCAATGTTCTGTGAAGACGAAAATTCCTGTAGCAGACAAAATGCTTCGGATTCTCAACATTTTCTACCTTGTGGACTCCCAACTCATTCGCTCTTTATACATGGGCCATTTTTATTGTTCGGTGGAATCGGAATCGGACTGTCCCTAACCAATTACTCCAACCCAACGAGCCGTAAAATTCAACTTCGTGTCGGACTCGGATCCGACTGACCGCGATAAAACCAGGAGCCGGCGAGGGGCGAGCCCTCGCAGCATCAGTGTTCGTCCGCCGTCTACGAGAGGGCAGGGTCTCCTAGGAAAAAGAGAGGGCATGCAGCAGGGATCGACGGAGATGGACATGGATTTGGACGTCGCGGCGGCGAAGCGGATGAAGCGGCCAGCCGCCGCCGCCGTGGAGGACCTTGACGACGACGAGGAGCGGCGCTTGGAGGAGCAGCTGCGCACGAAGGTGCCCAAGGCGAACTTCGGGGCCTACCCCCCGGACATCAGCGAGATCCTGCACAAGGGGCGCCTCGTCAAGATGGATAAAACAATGAGTTACACTCCCGGCGCCACTCCTTCCGCGTCCTCCGCGGCGGCGGGCCTCTTCCTCCCCGTCGTCGCTGCAGGTGCAACGTCCACGTCCATCATCTCCATCTCCATCGGCCTCTCCTCTCTTTATTTCTTCGACTAGATCTGAGGGAACCTGGAGGCGGCGGCTGCGTTGTTGGCTTCGAGACTCAGGTTGGCTTCTGCGCCTTTTATCTCCCTCGGTCGATTTCGAGTCCGACTCTGACCTCCGAGTCGCCGGAGTCGGAATCGGAGCCGATTACCAATAACTTCACCGAGTATTATTGTAGCGTGCAAAGTATTCCATTCGCAGGCTGTTATCGACGGAGCTATGGATTCTGACTGAAGCTTACGACGTTCTGGGTGACGCAACCGCAAAGAAAGTCCAAGACAGAAGCAACGAACGGGCAGCGCTTGCACGCAGGCCTGCATCCGGCCTCATCCCGTGGTCCGGTGGCCGGAGCTCGTCAGGATCTGAAGATGTAGCCTGTCCATTGCCAATTTGCCATCTCCTGCCTTCTTGAGAATCAGAAATTGAACAGAGGTTTCAACCTTTTCAACACATTCAGAATTAATTAGAACGGGCAAATTCGGCACAATAACGGGGTTTATATTCCCCGCATATGCGAGTGGGGAGCACGCGTCCCAGAAGACGTTGGCCCCTGCCGCCGGTCGTCTTCCCGGTCTCCGGCGACTTCCACCGCTGGATCCCACCGCCCGATGCCTGCCCCGCCCCCACCTCCGCCCATCTCCCGCGCCCCACCTCGGTCCCTTGCCCACCGGCTGTCAAACCGCCACCCCCGGACCGCCGCCGCCCCGCAACCCGCTACTGTCGCCGGTCTTCCCTTCCTCTCCCACCCCCTTCTTTTAAGGCTGCCGGTGACCACCGGTCCCCCGACAACCTGTCCTCCTGAAACCCGAAACCCTAAGCTCCGCCGTCTCGACCACCACCCCGGCTGCCGATGATCTTGCCGGCGACCGCTCCCCCCACCTTCCACCCCTCGCCAGCGGCCGCTCCACCCCTTTCCCCTCCCCTGGCTCCCACTCCTCCGTCCGCGCAGGTGGCGGCGGCGTCTCCCTTATGTGATTGAATCGCGTGGAGTAGCATATGCGATGAATAGTATTCCCCCACAATAACACCTGATCAAATTTGTCTCGAGCTACTCCGAATACGCAAAATTCACAATTTCAAGTTCGAATCGGCGCCGTGTGGTCTTCTTCTCTGAGCTCCGGCAGCCGTACGTGCAGGTGCTCGACCTTGCGAATGCTCCGGCTGCAGCATTCCAGCGAGCAGCTTCTCCGGGACGCTGGTAGTGCCCGACGGAGGCCGACCGGGTCTGGCATCTCGAATAGACACGCCTGGGGCTCGCCACCGCTGGTGCTCGCCGTGACCCGCCGGCGCGAGCTTTGTTAGGGGGTTATTTGCAACTGTTAGGGAGTATTTCATAAATTATCTGATCGCGATTATTAATCGCGGTCCAAATAAAGGGGGCTATTCGAAAATATGCAGGGGTGTTTTTATAAGTTTTCGGATCGCGAGCTTCACCGCCCGGCTCGCCGGAGCGCCGCCTGATGCCGGCCGTCGCTCGCTCGCTTGGGTGCCTCTCCTTCCTCCTGCCGGCCGCCGCAGCTTGCGTGGGAAGATGGTTGCCCGATCCCCAAGGCGCGTTCCGTGCACGGGCTGGCAAGAAACGCCTGCTCCGCTCCACGCCGCGGCGCGCGCGGCGCGCCGGAGCGGCACCGCCGCGCTTCGGCCGCTCCTTGCTTCCCTGCCCGTTCCTTCTGGAGACCTCCTGCCGTGTGTCCTATGCATCGTGTAAGTGAGGTAGCACTGCCAGTTCGCTCCTCGTTTTCTGAAGGCCTCGCAATTCTTGATTTGTTTGACTGAATGCTTGGTTTTAATTGATCTGTATGATCTCCTCCATGTACTCTGTTGCTATGTACTCTGTTACTAAGTTTTAGGCGGTGTTTGGTTTCTCCGAGGGGCCTATCATATCGGATGTTTGGATGCTAATTAAAAGTATTAAATATAGACTAATGATAAAACAAATTCCATAACCCTTAACCTTATTCGCGAGACGAATATATTAAATCTAATTAGTCCGTGATTAGGTCATGTGATGCTACAGTAAATATGTACTAATCATAGATTAATTAGGCTTAATAGATTCATCTCGTAAATAAGCTCTAGGCTTGTGCAGTTCGTTTTATAATTAGCTTGTGTTTAATCTTTCTAATTGTTATTGAAACATTCGATGTGACAGGGTTTAAAATAAGCCTCACGAAACCAAACACCCCCTTAATTACACTTTCTCATCCATAAAAATAATATTATCGTCAAAACTATCTCTCACCAGATTGGCTGAAGAATCCATATGGACCAGTACAAACATGTTAGGGTAAAATATACTATCGGTCCTCGAATTTGACTTGGGGTGTCATCTCAGTCCCTAAACTTTCAAAATGCACATTCAAATTCTTAAAGTGAAACTGTTTCAACATATGTGGAGCTTACATGTGGGTCCAAATTTTATTTTTAAAATATTTCCGCTCAACTCTTATATTTTCTAATTTTTTCCAAAATTTTGTTTCACAACTTTATGCCGAACATTTTCTTTTCCAATATTTCCTACAAAATTTGTTCTTTTATTTTCTATTTTATTTTCAAATTTGGTCATATGAGTTTCTTGTTTTACAATTTTTTATACAGATATTTTATATTTGAATATATTTGTACAAGTAAATTGGTATAAATTATTTTTGTGCATATATAATTATGTTTTGTGCATATATTTGTACAGCTATTTTTGAAGGCCCCACCTAAAAAGTCCGGGCCCATATGGCTTCATTGGATTGTTCTACAAAACCTGTTGGTTAATCGATCATCAAAGATGACATATGTGCGGTGTTATTGTCTTTATATGGATCCGTTTTGAGTTTGTATGAAGTGTCATATATCTTGCTCCTGCAGCTAGGTGGACTACCTGTTAGATTTGCCAAAACTTAATATTAGCGGCACGTTATCCAGAAACTTAATATAACCTAGTTCATGATAAATCAATCTAATGCGGAATAAACGGTAATCATTATACCAGCGTTAGCAGTAGCAGCAGCCATTTACGCCTGATCCGTAGAGGAAGTAGACGTTCTTGTCGGCGTAGGAGATGCAACAGCGAATCGGCGTCCTCCGGGCGCCAACGGGAGTGCTTGGCCTTCCAAACCCCTCCAATGCCTTTAGCGATCAGACTAGCGGTGGCTAGGATTTAAGATTGAGATGATTAGGTCATTAAGGTGCTAACCACGACCTTATGTTTATAGGTACTATGGGGCTGGGGGCCAGCCTCTGGAAACAGGCCTAATGGGCCTGCTGATCACAGCCCATTAGGGTTTTATCATTAGGTTTTCTTAATCATATTTAGATGGTTTAAACGTTTCCTTAACAGTGAAGATCACAATATCTTAACAGAAATTTATTTCCAACATTCTCCCACTTGATCGAACGGTTAAGGCTAATATTTGTATCATACTAATGTTCACACTTAGTAGTAACAGAGAGTACCGGACCAATGCGTCATTAGTAGCTTGATGCACTACTGGGACCCCATTACCCACAGTCTCACTGAAACACCTCGGTAGAACGCTTATTCTTTAGTTGGGAGTTATAATGGCTCTAAAACTAGGATCTAAAGACTATCCACCAAACCCATATTAGTAACGTGCTACTTAAATACGTTCGGTAGCAAGCCTTTAGTGAGCGGATCCGCTAACATAGAATTAGTTCTTATGTGCTCAATCTTAATGGTTCGATCCTGGCATCTTTCTTTCACAACACGATACTTAAGGTCAATGTGTTTGGAAGCACCACTTGACTTGTTGTTACTCGAAAAGAATACTGCAGACTGATTATCGCAGTATAACGTTATAGGTTCCGTAATGCTGTCACTTACCTTGAGACCCGGAATAAAATTCTTAAGCTAAACAGCCTGTCCAGTTGCTTCATAGCATGCCACAAACTCAGCTTGCATCGTCGACGCTGCAACTAAACTTTGCTTAGAGCTTTTCCATGATATAGCTCCACCAGCTAACGTGTAAATATATCCTGATGTAGATTTCCTACTATCCACACATCCAGTAAAGTCAGCATCAGTATAACCCACAGCTTCAAGGTTATCTGATCTTCTGTATGTGAGCATGAAGTCTTTAGTGCCTTGGCAGTAACGTAATTCCTTCTTGACACCAACCCAATGGACCTTCTCAGGATTTTTCTGATATCTTCCAAACATTCCGGTAGCAAAAGCCAAATCAGGACGGTACAGACTTGTGCATACATCAGGCTTCCGACAGCTGAAGCGTAAGGTATGTCCTTCATCTCATCTGATTCCAATTGGTTCTTAGGACATTGGGCTTCATTAAACTTATCGCCCTTCGCTAATGGAACAGGTGTGGCCTTACTCTTATCCATATTAAATCCCTTAAGCATTTTCTCAATATATGTCTTTTGAGACAATCCTAGTACTCCTTTGGTCCTATCTCGGTGTATTTCAATGCCCAGAACATAAGAGAATTCACCAAGATCTTTCATATCAAAATTGGATGAAAGAAATCCCTTTGTCTCATATAGCATACGCTTATCGCTGCTCGCTAATAGGATATCATCCACATAAATCACTAGAATTATAAATTTACCACCCTTTATCTTAGTGTAGATACAATTATCTACATCATTCTCCTTAAATCTGAATTTCTTAATCACTTGATCGAATTTAAGGTTCCACTGTCTTGACGCTTGCTTAAGCCCGTAAATAGATTTCTTAAGTCTGCATCCTAAATGTTCCTTGCCCTTCACAACAAAACCTTCCGGTTGTGCCATGAAGATGGTCTCATCCAAGTCACCATTCAGGAACGCAGTTTTGACATCCATCTGATGTAGCTCTAAGTCATAATGAGTACTAGCGCCATAACGATTCTGAATGAATCTTTCTTAGACACAGGGGAGAAAGTTTCATTATAATCGACCCCTTCCTTTTGTGTAAAACCTTTGGCTACAAGCCTTGCTTTGAATCGTTCGACATTCCCTTTAGAATCGCGTTTAGTCTTGTAGACCCATTTACAGCCTACTTGTTTGACTCCACTAGGAACATCTACCAGATCCCAAACATCATTGGAACTCATGGACTTAAGCTCTTCTTCCATGGCCTCAACCATTTGGCAGAGTTCTCACATGATACTGCCTCTCTAAACGTGTTTGGATCATCAGCTTTCCCAATATCATACATATCTTCACTTAAGTATGTCTCATAATCAGGGAAAACTGTCTTTTTTCTAGCCCGCTGTGATCTTCTTAATGGTTCTACAGGCTGAGGTGCTGGTTGAGGTGCAGCCTGAGGCACCTCGACAGGGTTCTCATCTTCAGCATTAGGCGCCATTTGCTCAGCTTGTTGTTCGCTCGCAGGCTCAGGAGCTACTTCAACAGGCGGAGTAGCGCTAGTACTCTGAACAGGAGGCGTATTCTGAACAGATGGTGTACTCTGAACGGAAGGAACAAACAGCGGCACTAACTGAGGTGTTACTGTTTCTTGAATTACCGGGATGGGAAACTCAGCCCGTATTTCTTCAAGATTAATTTTCCTCCTCGGAAAGCTCCCACTGATTCCTGCATCCTCTAAGAATACAGCCTGCCTAGTCTCAACGAACTTAGTGAGGCGATCAGGACAGTAGAATCGGTATCCTTTGGACTTATCAGGGTATCCGATAAAATAGCAGCTCGCTGTCTTATTATCTAATTTCTTTTGATGTGGATTAAATAACTTAGTTTCGGCTGGACAGCCCCACACACGTAGATAATTAAGCGATGGTTTCTTCCCAAACCACAACTCATAAGGTATTTTTGGCACGGATTTGGAAGGAACACGATTTAGTATGTGCGCAGCTGTTTTTAATGCTTCCATCCACAGCTCCACAGAAAAAGTAGAATAACTAAGCATGCTACGTACCATATCCATTAGTGTACAATTACGACGCTCAGCAACTCGATTTTGCTATGGTTCGCCCGGCATACTGTACTGGGCCTTTATACCATTCTCTTCTAGATACTTAGCGAATGGTCCGGGTACTTGGCCGAATGAAGCATGTCTCCCATAATATTCACCACCTCGATCCGATCTCACTAATTTAATAGTGACATTATGCTGATTTTCCACTTCAGCCTTGAATATTTTGAATTTATCTAATGACTCGGATCGATCACGAATGGGGTAAATATAACCATAACGAGAGAAGTCATCTGTGAAAGTAATGAACGAGTCAAAACCATCAACAGACTTTACTAGGAACGGGCCACAAATATCAGTATGAATGATTTCTAATAGGCCTGAACTCCGAGTAGCTCCTTTCTTAATTGTCTTAGTGAATTTCCCCTTAATACAATCAACGAATTGTTGATCTAATTTTGAGAGATCTAATGAATGGAGTATCTCTTCTCTTATGAGACACTCAATTCTCCCCCTCGAAATGTGGCCCAAACGACAATGCTACAATTTCGAAGAAGTCTCATCATCACGCTTACGCTTATGCGATACATCATCCACATTCATTGCAGAATAAACATTATCAAGAAAGAGCAAATAAAGATCGCCTTGCAAATGACCAAGGCCCACACTTAAATTATGAAATTTAATTTTGCACACAGAGTTGCCAAACTCACAAATATATCCCGACTTATCAAAACGCGAAACAGAAATAAGGTTTCTCTTCAAACTGGGAACATAAAGAACATCATGCAAACTAAGGTTCAACCCGCCTGGTAACTCCAAATCGAAGCTCCCAATGCCTTCAACCTTCACTTCATTGCCATCAGCCACTCTTAGGCTTCGCTCCCCCTCTCTTATAGTTCGGATCGAATTGAATACCTGTAGTGAATTGGAAATGTGCACAGTGACATCTGAGTCAATCCACCAAGTATTAGGAGAAAAATTCACTAAGAACGATTCATCAATAAAAGATACATAATCAATAATTGTACCTTTATTCTTAAGCCACTCCTTAAATCTATGGCATTTCTTCTGCTCATGTTTAGGTGACTTGCAGAACTTGCACAGCCTCTCATTAGAGGTCTTCTTATGTGACACGGCCTTGCTCTTATGGCCCTTAAACTTTTTCTTATGCTGCCTGTTGCTGCCAGACTCAGCCTCATACTTAGGAGTGTTATTCATGCTAACACGCCCAAAGCGCTCGCTGACCATGTTGACAGCATCCTTCATCCTTTCAGCTTTCTGCCTTTCTTCTTCCTCAACACAGTAGCTAATGAGCTCAGCCATGCTCCAAGTCACCTTCTAAGTATTGTAGCTTATTTTGAAGGGACTGTACTGTACTGGCAGAGAAGTCATGATGAAGTGCACCAGAAAACAATCAGAGATAGCCATATCCAGTGTCTTCAGCTTATTTGCCATGTCACACATGCTCATAATATACTCCCTGATTCCACTTTGCCCATCATACTGTGAAGTCAGCATCTTCATGATCAGGGTGCTAGCATAATTCTTGGAAGAACTCTTAAAGCTCTCCTCCACCTTGGCAAGATATGCCCTGGCGCTCAGATCATTACCATCCTGGTCCTTATCAGGAATAGCACCACAGATGGCCGGAGTGATCGTGTTCTTAATGATCATATTGGCCATTCTGTCTGATCTCTCCCACTTCTCAATGGCAGTACGATCACCATCGGGATCAGCAGGCTCTGCTGGCTTGTCTTGACGTAAGGCGAGATCATACTCACACACAGCAATGGCAACATTAACATCTTTATACCAGCTTGGATAGTTGGTGCCATTCAGTGGCTCAATGGATTTCAGGTAGCCCATCACAGTGTTCACTGAAAAATTATGAGAACAATAATTTCATTAAACTCACAATTAAGATGCGCATAAGAAGTATGAAATTAACCCTACGATGGTCTGATTAAAATCATACATAAATTTTAATTTGCATCACCGATGGGGAAAACAAACGAAATTTATCATTAAACTCATAATTAAATCAACGATGGTCAGAATTAATTATAAGTGCTCTAAATAAACTTCCCGATGGTTCCATTTAAATAGAGTGCATCTTAATTGATTATGGTGGATGAACATAATTTTTAGTGAATAAATGCAACTAAAACAGGATTAAAAACATTTACATAACTCATGGAAATTAATTAACATAATGCTGGTAATAATAAGTGCAATAGAAATAATTAAAACTTTAAACATAATAGCAATTAACTTGAGCTTTAAACATAAGAAATAGTAAATAAAAGACTTTAAACATTAACTGGGCTAAAACTCATAAACAGCCCAAAACATTCCTCTATACGCGCAGCCCAATCTGTGCAATTTGGCCCATTTGGCCCATCCCGCGAAAACCCTAGTGCGGTGAATCTGGACGCTTCATTCCGATCGGATGGCCAGAAACTCACGGCAACTCATATAAAAACATGTGGTCGGAATGAAACCCTAACACACACCCTCACTTCACTTCTTTCTTTTTCCCCAGGCACGGCCGCCGCTCAGGCAGAGAGGCGGCGCTGGCGGAGCGGCCGGGCGGTGCGCAGGCGGCGCGCCCGAGGAGTGATGCGCAGCGGGCGGCCGGGCCGCAATGTACTAGCGCGCGGGCACTGACGCGCACGAGGCGGCGCGCGGCTGGCGCGAGGGCTGCGCTGGCGAACAGGCGGGCGCGCGGGCTGCGCGCTGGGCCCAGCAGCAAGCGGTGCGGGCGCGTGGCTGGCGCTCGGGGCGGCCGTGCGGGATGCCACGTGGGGCGGCGCGCGGGCGCAGCAGCGCTGGCGCTGCGCGCGGGGCCAGGTGGCGCTGCAGGAGCTGCGGGACGGCGCGCGGGGCGGCGCGCGGGCCGCCGGCTGGCGTGGTGGTCTAGCAGCACGGGCTCGCAGGTGATTTTTTTTAAGTTAGGGTTAGGGTTCATCATGGGATTTAGGATTTTCTTAAATCGATCTAAGATTTGTATTCCCCTTCCTCTCAATGCTTACTTATGCATCGTGTTCATGATTTCGGATCTAATTTTGCGGAAATCAAACGTGAACAGAGATCTAATTTGGGAACAGATTAATTAGCAGTTTGCCTTAATCTTAATTGCATAGCTAAACATCAATTTTGTCTCGGTTTAACCATGAATTAGAATAAATGTTAAACATTTGCATCTAATCCGAGATACTTAGCATTAACAGATCAAGATTAAACTTAAACTTGATATAAATCGAATTAGATTAGATCTAATCTCATGATCAGAAAACTAATTAACCAAGATTTAGATCTAATCAAGCATAATTAACACATAAAGCCTTTCTGCAGGAACTAATTGCGTCTAAAACATGAATCAACCTTAACTGTGCAATAGGATCTAATCTGTACAGCACATTTGCATCTTAAACCGACGAAAACAGAGGCATAAACATGGCTCAAAATTGACCGTGCATGACTAGGTTAAGATAGCTCTGATACTAATTGTTAGATTTGCCAAAACTTAATATTAGCGGCACGTTATCCAGAAACTTAACATAACCTAGTTCATGACAAATCAATCTAATGTTGAATAAACGGTAATCATTATACCAGCGTTAGCAGTAGCAGCAACCATTTACGCCTGATCCGTAAAGGAAGTAGGCGTTCTTGTCGGTGCAGGAGATGCAGCAGCGAATCGGCATCCTCCGGGCGCCAACGGGAGTGCTTGGTCTTCCAAACCCCTCCAATACCTTTAGCAATCAGACTAGCGGTGGCTAAGGTTTAAGATTGAGATGATTACGTCATTAAGATGCTAACCACGACCTTATGTTTATAGGCACTGTGGGGCTGGGGGCCAGCCTCTGGAAACAGGCCTAATAGGCCTGCTGATCACAGCCCATTAGGGTTTTATCATTAGATTTTCTTAATCATGTTTAGATGGTTTAAATATTTTCTTAACAGTGAAGATAACAATATCTTAACAGAAATTTATTTCCAACACTACCGACCACCTAGCTGGTGTATACACGTATGCTCTTGCACTCTGGAGCGTCACTTTTATTTTTGTGGAGTACACATGTATGACCTTGCCGTACTGTGCTTGCATGGCCAAATATCTGGGCTTTTCTCCCCCCTTTTTTGGAGTGTATATATATTTTGTGCATCATGATCTAAACCTCAAAAGATCATCAAAAACTTTGGCCTGGTTTGAAGTCGTAGTAGGCTTACTCATCAGCATATTAGACACACAATACGCTGCAGGGGCGAGTGGCCAAAATCGTGTATAGTTCACCTTAACTTCCGAGAATGCAACAGCCAGGAATAGGTAACCATCAACCAAAACCATCGTAGCAGAGATGGCCGTAATCAAGATACGCCATACATGCTTTGACAGTGCAGCCTATTTTTTACTTGCTACTACGGCACCATCGCGGGATGTACACCCCTGCCAGTGCCAGCACCGTAGCTCTGTCGACTGCATTCAGAATCTTGCGATTTCCCCGCGTCTTTGCCCATCTCGACACATGCTGCTTGTCTGAAGGTATAGATTGTCTGTACTTGCCATCTTTTTGCTCCTGTCAATCAGAAACTGAACAGGACCTTTCAGGCTTTTGACACATTCAGAGTTGGGCATGGCGAGTCGGCCGGTTCATCTTCAGTGCTCACTGCACAATCACGCTCACGCCTGGTCGGATTTATCTCGTGCTACTACTTCGTCTGCATGGGGCGATTTTCCAGTTCGGATCAGCTAACGCTTTGAGCTCCGGCCACCCAGGTGCTCACTCAGCCTTGCCAATGCTCCGGCAGCAGAGTTTCAGCGACAAACTTCTGCAGCATGCTGGGCTGGCACTGGCAGCCCCCCATCGGAGGAGTAGCCGGACTGGCGTCTCCAGAACACTTATCGGATCACCACCTACTGGAGGTGGCCATGACTGGCCGGCGCGGGGAATGGCCGCGCGGGCCTGGCGTCCTGTCAGATATGATTCTTGTGGACGAATCGCATGGGTGGGGATCTTCCTGGGGATTCCTGTGGATTAATCTCAAGCTTGTTGATCGGTGGGATCGGTGAATGCGGTTCTAGCGCTTTGCGCACCCGGCGCGACAGGAGGACGGCGGCGGCCGGCGCCGGACGGGAAGGAGAAGGACCCGACCTGAAGCAGGGGGTTATACGAAAAACGTAGGGGGCATTTTGTAAATATTCGGATCGCGACTAATAATCGCGATCCAAAATAGGGGGAAATATGAAAATAAGTGGGGCTACTATAAAAATATTTCTAAACTGTAGGGTGTTATTAGAAAATACTTGGGGTTAGTTTTAGAAATTAACAGATGGCGACCCAATCCACACGCCGCGGCTCGCCGGAGCGCTGCCTGACGCCGGCCGTCCGTTGAGTGCCTCTCCTACCTCCTGCCGGCCGCCCCAGCTCGTGGGGGAAGTTGGTGGCCGGAGCCCCAAGGCGCGGTCGGTTCCCGGGCTATCAAGAAAGGTGTTCGGGCTCTCCATCCGCTCCACTCCGCGGCGCGCGCGGGGCTCGCCGGAGGTGCGGTGGCACCGCCGCGCTCCACCACTTCCAGGCTTCCCTGCCCGTTGCCTCTGGAGACCTTCTCACCGAATCTCCAAACTGCTGTGTATCCTGGCATCCTGTGCATCGCAAAAGTATGCACTCCTAGTTCGCCCATTATTTTCTGAATTAACCTGCTCTATAGATCTGCACAATCCTTGACGCCTGAGACTCCGAATGATTGGTTTCCTTTGTTTTCTGCGATTGCAAGAGGTTTTCGGTCATCCTGTCTAGGTACGGATCACCCCTGCACGAAGACGGTTTTCAATCATCCTCTAGGCATTTTGTTGATGCCCTTCAACAAATCTAGACAAATAAAAAAAAGTATGTAAACCAGTTGCACGAAGATGGTTCTACCGGCAGATGGAACGAGAGGTGGGGTGATTATAACCTGTTAACTGCAACATTTACTACCTAAAAGATGTTGAGTTGGGGAGATTTTAAGTATCAGCCACAATACAGAGCAGAGCCAGCAATCTTGAGTGGAGCTTAACGGGTGCATGTGGGCTGCAAGAAGATGCTGACAAAACTGAGTTCACAATTTGATCTACAGGGCATCCGACAAAAACAAGGGTGGACAGAAGAATGAATCAATAGGTTCATAGCCACACGGGACCAACTGGAGCTGAAAGTGTTACATTTATATGACCGCAAATTCACCTGGTCAAGTGCAACGGACATCCAACACTGACGAAAATTGATCATATTTTCTCCACAAGAGATTGGGAGCTGGCACATCATCGACAAGGTAGGAACCAAGGTTCCAAGCTGCAAGGATGGAAAGGCCGATTTCTAACCAGAGCAGGACGATTGCACTTGTACTATCAGTCCTATCTGCTATTCCAACCTACCTCATGACTTCATTTGCACTGTGCAAATGGGCAACCAAAAGAATAGACCGAATCTATAGAGATTTCCTATGGAAAAGCTCAGAAGAGGCAAGGGGTGGCCACTGCATTGTTAATTGGACAAGAGTCAATAGAACCCCCCAAAATTGGGAGGATTGGGCATCTTTGGCTCGCTTCGACAGAGCATTGCGTCTGAGGTGGTGGTGTTTCAAGTGAAGACGGCCAGAGAAGCCATGGGAAGGAATGCAAACAGATCATACGGCAAAAGGGCGGCAACAGTTCAAAGTCTGCACAGTGATTTTAGTTGGCAATGGAGAAAAGACAAATTTCTGTAAGATAATTCGCTTCAAGGAAGGGCACCAATGGATATCACGCTGGCCTGCTGCAAACTAGCCTGCTGCAAGAACTACTCAGTAGCAACAGGATTACCAACCAAAAGATGGATGCGTGGATTGAGAAGAATGAACACTGAAGAGGCCGTAAGACAGTTCACATAGCGCTGGGCAGCCCTGCAAGATATTCAGCTAACACAAGCAGAAAACCAGATCATATGGATGCTTAATGCAAAGGGCGATTACTCAGTTGAATCAGCCTACCCAGCCCAATTCATTGGATCGCATCCCGATTACCAATGGGAAAAAAAAATCTGGAATGCAGAGGTAGAAAATAAATGTGCCTTCTTCACTTGTTTCCTTGTTCAACGGAAATTTCCGATGGCAGACAAAATCGTTGCACGAAGTGGGCGGGCCAATCTGATCTGTCAGCTATGCAGTACAACACAGGGACCAGGAACATAATGCTGTACTGTTGGACCAGGAACAGCCTGTGATCAAACCCAACACAGGGTGAACAAAACAGCCTGATGCTTGTTGTAATTTTCTTTTTCCCTTCAGCATACAGATACAGTCTGTAAATACTAGTGCCTTTTCTTCTATAACGAATAGGTAGCGCACCTGCCTGAGCTTTTGCTCAAAACAAACAAAAAGGAACAGCTGCTGCTTGGGGAAGTAGTAATTTGCATTGGTTTGGCATGTATTGAGATGATCATAATGAATTGCTTTGTACATGCATACGATTGGATAGGATTATTAGAAATTATAAGCAAGCATGACACCTTAGTCATCCAGCAGTGACATACGGAAGGGAGGATTCAATTACTTGAGAACACAGACAAGCAGTTGCTGACCTTTTTGTGTAGAAACTGACTTGCCAATTAGGTTTAGGGATAATGTGGATTCTTTTTCTCAAAGTGATTGGCTGATGGATCCATGTGAGAATGTGATAGTTTATACATCCATCTGAGAATGTGATAGTCAGGAGCTGCAACATACAAAAACTAATGCTGGTCGAATGTAATAAGGTGAGCTAATCTAAAACTTGCCGATTGCTGCTGACTCTGACTGGCTGCTACCGTAGTTTGGCAAGCAAACTAATCTTAGAGACGCAGGTGAAGGCATAAAGACATGTTTTGCCTTTTGACACCCTTGAACATATCTCAAACGGCAAGCAAAGAGGGACAGCAGGAGAATAAAACATCTGCTGCTTGGAAAAAGTAGTGTAATTTCGTTTGGTCTGTATTGAGACAATCATGTGATTCGTTGTACATGCATAACACTAGGCAGGTGTCCTACGGATCTAATGCAGTGGAGCGGCTTTGGCCTGATGGCAATGAACTGCAGAGTGAAGCTCGAGCTCCAGGCAGCGTGCGCGGTCCTCCCTTTCCTTGCGGCTGCGGGCGACGATAGCGGCGCCCCGGATCCTCACCATGCGGCTCTGGTGCAAGAGCTACCTGATGTCGGGGGGGTGGGGGGGTGGGGGGGGGGGGGGGGGTGGATGTCGGGTCGGGTCATGTTCCTGTTCCAGCAGCTTCCCTGGTGCACCTTCCTCCCACGCAGCTCCTCCCAGCGCCAGTCCTCCAGCCCGGACGCCTCCGCCGCGCCGGCGCGCCGCTTCGTGCCCTGCTTCACCGCCGCGGCCGGCGCGCCGTCCACCTCCATGCCATCCATCTCCAACGGCGTCCCTCGTTTAATTTTCTCACCCCAACGACGCTGAGACTGGAGGGTTGGAGGTGCAATTAAGGTCACCAATTTACACCCCTAACGAGCATGTAGCCCTGGTGGAGGAGCTCCCTGATCTCGGGAGGGAAGTCCTCGCGCGCCTCGTCCTCCCGCGAATTCCACTTGGGAACCTTCCCGCGCAGCTGCTCCTCCTGGCGTCAGTCTCGCTCCAGCCCCGCCGCGTCCTCCGAGCCGGCGGGCCTCTTCTTCCCCCTGGCAGCGACGGCCGGCGCCAAGTCTATGTCCATGTCCATGTCCAACTCCTCTCCTCTCCTCTCTCGAAAAGAGATAAAGATGGCGGCGGCGGCTTCTTCTGATGGTGGAGCACGACCTTCCGGTTGCGAGCCTCGTGGTTTTATGCGTTGATGGATCCGATCGACTCCGAACCCAAGTCCGAACTTGACGAATATTATAGGAGTTTCGATGCTAAGGCACGGACGTCCGGACGAGGTGCTCTGACGTATATTTTAATAGTTGATTTTTGATATCGCAATCTTTATTTTCGCATATTTTATGATAAATATTGCATGAAATATAATGTTTACGCTGCTGCGGGAATTTTCGTATTCGAGAGTCAAACAATTTAATTAGTTTTTTCGTACATTTTCCAATGTTGCACCTATATATTTTGTAGATATCTTATTTCGATGTTGCAATGGCGCATCCATTGGGAAAGTTCCCATTGGACGTTCGGATGCTAGCAAGCCCGTTCTTGCAAAGGTCATGATATGCTTAGAGATGTTAGAGCTCGAAAACTGAAGAAGGCACTTGAATTGGGTGAAATAAAAAATAGGAGTGGTTTAAATCAAGAGATGGAATTGGCTAAACTCGGTGACACTAGATGAAGTTTTCACTATAAAACTATCTTGCATATCATTGACATGTATTCTACAATTCAGGAAGTACTCGAAACTCTTGGAAAAGATCCCACGTAAAAAGATGATTGGGCGAACATACATGCTATGGTTCTGATTTTTGAGCCATGTGAGTTTGTTTTCAAAGCACACTTGGTGCTTGTCATTCTTGGATACACAAATGAGTTATTCTAGTCATTGCAAAAGAGGGATTAAGATATTGTGAATGGAATATCATTTGTCAGTTTGGCAAAAAAAATGCAACAAATGAGGTCTCATAGGTGGGAAGGTTTCTTAGCAAAAGTTACAACATTTTGCAGAAAATATTCCATTGATATCCCTACAATGGATGGTAAATATGAGCCTCCTGGAAGATCCCATCGGTTTTACCCGGAACAAACAATGATGATTATTATAGAAGAGAAGTGTACATTGGTGTGATTGATAGAATTCATCAAGAGCTTGAGAATCGATTTGACGAAGTTAGTATAGAGTTGCTTCTTTGTATGTCGGTTTTGAATCCTTCCAATTCATTTGCCTCTTTCGATAAAAAAAGTACTTTGACTTGTAATTTTTTACCCTAAAGACTTTTCAAGTTCTCAATTGATGGAACTTGAACTCCAACTTGATACGTATATTGATGATGTGAGAGAGGATGATAGATTCCAAGGCCTAAAGTTACTTACTGAGCTATCTATTAAACTTGTTGCAATACAGAAACATGATCTTTAGTGAGAGAAGATGTGTGGAGGTTTTACACACGTGTTGGTGGCTATCGATAAATTTACCAAGTGGATCGAATACAAGCTAATTGCAACGCTCACTGCAGATCGAGTGGTTACTTTCATCCGCGATATCTTACACCGCTTTGGCTTCTCCAACACCATTATCACAGATTTGGGATCCAATTTCCACTCGTATCAGTTCTGGTATTTCTGTGAACGCAGATCCATTGAAGTGAAATATATTTCAGTAGCTCACCCGCGTGCCAATGGCCAGGTTGAGCGCGCCAACAATTTGATTCTTGATGGATCGAAGAAACGACTCTATGACGAGAACAGCAAAAAGAGCGGCAAGTGGATCAATGAGATATCATCAGTAGTCTAGGAGCTTCGTATACAGCCAAGTAAAGCCACATGCTAGTCACTTTTTTTCTCGTATACGGACCTGAAGCTATATTACCAGCTGATGTGATGTGGAAGTCTCCTCTACTGGAGATATTTGAAGAAGGCGAGGCGACGCTGCAAGACATCTCGAGCTCGACTCAGCTGAAGAAATCCGATGCAATGTATTGTTGCAATCGGCCTGCTACTTATAAGGAGTTCGTCGTTACCATAACAGGAACGTTCAACGACGCTCTTTCAACGCTGGAGATATGGTTCTTCGATGAATCCGGAATAATACTAGTCTACACAAGCTTAATTCACGACGGGAAGGATCTTTCATCGTGCACAAGGTTACAGGCCCTGAATCTTATCGCTTACAATGCTCGGATGGCAAGAAGGTACCAAATTCTTGGAATATTGAACATCTACGTCGGTTTCATCCTTAATCAACTGGAAACATCTTCTACTAGCGCCTGGAGATTGATACTACCAGTACAACTTCGTTTTACCGGTTTACGACCGGTGCTACGTGCAGATTTACTGAAGGGGTCTCGCTCCCATACTTCCAGTAACTTATTACTGGTTTCCGACTAGTATCTTGGGTTACTGAAAGAACCTTGCGCTCATACTTCCAGTACAACACTGTTCTACTGGTTTACGACTGGTATTGCACGCAAGTCTACTGAAGGGTCTCGCTCCCTTATTTTTTAGTAACATATTATTTATTTTCGACTTGTAGACTATGGTATTGAAGGGGCCTCGCTCCCATGATAAAAAGTTTACTAGTTTGCGACTAGCACTGCTTATGTTCGACTACTTGTCTTTACTACAATCCTAGACGGGATCGACTCCGACCAGATGGCTTCATCGATTGCTCAAGCACCAGCGGTTACTTGCTCCATGCTTGGGCTCGGGGGCTAGTGCCACCTTTATGCTACAACTACCTTATGCTTATCATCTGGCTCCTAGCTCGGGAGCAGCAACGACAAGGGACTCAGCGCATCTAAAGAGACAACTCTCATGTTTACATACTGGATCCTGTACAACAACTCAACAGTACACGACCCAAGAGGCTTTTAAAGATCTATCTTGAGTAGATGTTTTGTTAACTATTATTTCAGAGATTTTATTCCAAAATAAGGGGTTTGTTCAAATTATTACCCAGAAGATTTAGTTAGTCATTGGCTCTGGGCACAAAAGTTGATTTGAGAGGTAATTTTGGGTGTTTTTTGGGATGTTATTTGTTTAACCATTTTTCAGGGAATTCATCCCAAAAAAGAGATTTTCAAATTTACTACACCAATTTGCATATATTCACCATCAAATCTTTTCTGTCATACATTGCATGCCACGATTCTTTGGATCCTTTATTTTTCAAAACCTGGGGATTTGGATTCAAGGTTCGGGGGCTGCGGGATACGTGTCATGAATGACTTATTTTTCAAATTTGCTGCAAGATAAGGATAGAAGACTCAAGATTAAATTGATCCTCAGCTTGATTCTACGAGTCAAACTAAGTCTCGGGGGCTATTCCATATGGAGTGCGAGTTTAATCACACCTCATATAAAAAAGATTGGACAATTACTCGGGGTGTGAGCACCTCACAGTCTCGACACAGCCAAGGAAATATTTGGAGGACACCTTCAAGATGGAGTTTGGGAGAACTTGAAGACGCCTTTAGAAGTACTCGGACGCCTGCAGTACTCGGCTACGAAGAGCTCGGGGGCTTGTCCGACTCAGGTACACGGGACTGTCCACGTGGCACACTTCTTTTAGGATACGGGATGGGATATGGGTCACGCCCTACATCAGTTGTAACTAATCGTAATGCAGTAGGATTAGTCGTACAGTAGTGAAACTAGTCGGACACGGTAAAAAACTACCCGAGAAGTACTCGGGTACGACTACTTTGCTTGTGTCCGACTAGGAATTCCATGTAAGCCTGTCCTCCTAGACTATATAAGGACGGACAGGACCCTCTCGGGGACAATCATCATCAAAGGCAATAAAAACCACGCAGGACGTAGGGTATTACGCTCTCGGCGGTCCGAACCTATCTAAAACCTTATGTTCCTTTGCACCTTCGAGTTCCTGATCTCGGCGACACGCTACCTACAAACTCACCACCTCGGGAGTATACGTCGGTGGGTGTGGCGGTAAAACACCGACGTATGGTGTTTTTATCCTTAAATTGGCATTGATTCTACCCGTGGCAACTGCAACTGTGGAAAAAGTATTTTTTTGTGTTAAATCTAGTGAAGAATCAAATGAGAAATCGCATGTGCGATGAGTTATTGAATAATTGTTTGGTCACTTTTATTGAGCGTGAAATTTTCTCTAATACAAGTAAGGATGATATAATTCACACTTTCATGACCATGAGAAAGCCTAAAGCATAAGCATTAGACTAGATTAATATTGTAATCTTCTATATGTAAGATTTTATTGATGTTGCAACTTTTTATATTGTAAATTATTCGAGTTCTGAACTAATTTGTTGAATTGAATGTATTATGGGACCTTTTTACTTATGTTATTGTAAATTTGATCATTATATACCGTATTCTCACCGAACTGCTATTAGATCGTACCGGATCGCGTTTTGGATTTTTTTGCAAAGACTAAGCTAATTTCAATTCCTGGGTCCGCCGCTGGCGTGACCTCGAGCCTCATGGTTTTATGCGCTGATGGATCCGATCGACTCCGACCCCAAGTCCGAACTTGTCGAGGAAGGCAGCGCCGAATTCGACTAGACATCCAATTTTCAAAGGTGGCACCTCCTCGTCGCTGCGAGGGCGCGCGAAGGCCGAGGAGTCTGACATCGCCCCTCCGTTTCTGCATTGTCGAGCATCGGCCGCCATGACTGAAAGATGATTAACCTCGATGCTCTTGATTTGGGGTTTTGGGTCGGGGCTGGCTGGCCCGGCAACAACATCATGCTCATGCATTCGGTCGCGTCTATATCTGTACATCATGCTCACATTCACAACAGTGCAGCCGAATGGAGAAATTCTGCACTCTATATCTGTACACAGCATGCGGCCTGCACGTGCCCGGTGAACTCCGGCGGCGCGGCGGCGCGCGTCCACGACGGCGTCGCCGCCCCGCCGTGGCTCAGCACGTACACGGTCTGCTCGGCGCCGTGGCACGCGGAGCCGACGACGGCCACGCGGCCGTCCCCGAGCGCTGTGACCTCCGCCGCCGCCGCGCGCCCGTCCTCCGGCACGCGCGCCAACGTTCGCCACGCGCCGCCCTCGCCGGCGTCCCGCGCCATGACGTGTCCATCGCGGAGCATGTACATCGGGTCCGTGGCGGTCTCCGGCGCGGCGCAGCAGGTCCTCGGGCACGCGCCGTCCTCGATCACCCGCTCCCGCACGGCCCCCCACGACCAGGTGGCCGGGTCGAACGCCTCGGCGGAGCCCGCGAACCGGCCCTGCGCCTCCGTCGGGTACCCGCCGAGCGCGACGAACCTGGCGCCGGCACGGACGCCCCTGGCCTCGTCCCGCTCCCGCGCCATGTCCGGGAGCGCCGCCCACGCGTCGGCCGCGGCGTCGTACGCGGCCGCGGACCGCAGCGCGTTCTTCTCCTCGTCGTGGCCGCCCGCGACGAACACCCTGCCGCCGACAGCCGCGCACGCGAAGAACGACCGCCGCGGCGGCGGCATGTCCGCGCCGCGGCGCCAGAGGCCGACCACGAAGTCGTACACGTGCACCGCGGCCGTCGGCGCCCACGTCTCGGGGTCCCACCCGCCCAGCACCACCAGCTTCGTCGCCGGGCCCTCGCCGACCGCAGCGAGCTGGCAGAACAGCGGGAGGCCGCCGCCGCCACGCGCGCCGGGGAGGGCGGACAGCGGCGTCCACGTGCTGGCGCCCGGGTCGTGGAGCACGAGGCGGTACGAATAGCCCCCCGCGGCGGCGTACTTGCGCGCCGGGCCGGAGCCCGCGAGCGGGGGCCGCGCCTGCGCGAGCGCGAGGAGCGGGCGGGGCCGGCGGAGGCGGTGGTGGAAGGGCGACTCGACCTCCGCCTTCCACCCGCGCGAGACGCGGCGCGCGGCGGGGAGCTGGTCGAACCCGATTCGCACCAGGCACTCCCGGGCCAGATCCTCCGGGAGCCCCGGGATGAGTTCGCCCATGTCCGACGGCTCTAGCGCCGCCGCGGGCTCTTGCTTGCGATCGCCGGTGTCCGGACTGGGAATCATCTCGTGAGCTGTGGTGGATTGGATTGGTGGTGTGTGGGAGGGCGTGCCGGCAGGAGGGTTTATAAAGGCGGGGGTTTTTAGGATGGCAGCGGACGGGATTGGGCTGCTTGCAGTTGGATTGGATCGGACAGAGGCGTCGACGGCGGCGGTCGTCCACGGGAATGGCCTGGGAGAGCGACGGCGGGTCGCGGGTTTCTTTTCCGGCCGGCGTCCTTTTCGGCGGGGCCTTGGTTTATAGAAAACCGTGTATGTCTGTCCCCGTTGGTTTCGAAGCAGTCAAGCAGAGAGTCACACACTGTTTGTATATATATCATTGTATGCACTGCTAAATACTCGCATCTAGTCATTCTTCATTCTTGCACTCCGTTACTAAGAAAGTACTTATATAGATAAAGAAAAGGTGAGATCTCCAATACTCCAATTGAAACGCTTATCCAAGTGGTGTCGAGAAATGAAATTCTACGCTCTCCTTTTTCTTTCTTTTTTTTAGAAAAATAGGATTTAAACCCTGGCTATGTGCACATGAAATTCAAATCATGGCTGCTAGCTCCACTCTCTAATAAGTTAGCCAACCAGATTGAGTCCGCTTGTACTTTTTTTAGAGTCCTTTTTCTTTACTTTTCTTCTCTTCTCTTCTCTTCTCTTCTTTGAATTTTGCGAATAGACACTCTTTTTCTAATATTAATAAAAGGTTAAAAATGTTGGGTGCTCCTAAACTATCTTTTTAACAGGGTTGTAGTAGGTACTAGGTACTATGTGGTCTAAAACATACTGCTTCGAACACCCGGGTTAACAACGAGCACGACCTCTGCTCTGTAGCAAAAGAGTTGGTCACCCGTCTCCTCTCTAAGCTCTGTTCACGAACGCTGGCGCTTGCTTTTGATGGAGCTTTCCTTCGTTGGAAGCAAACTTGCAAATTAGGCTAAAAAAGGGCAACCTCGCAAATCCTATCCAAAATAAGATAAACATGCCCTGCCGATGATGCCCACGCCATCATTGCATAACTAGATCTTTAATTTCAGTGAGGCGCACAACTATCAGTGGAGTTATCTCTGCATCTGATACTTCAGATATGTTTGTCACGGCGGCCCGGTCATGTGACAGAGATGGCAGTGGCCAGTGGCGCGGTGGACCAGCATGAGGAGGCACAGAGGCAAGCAGCAAGCTATAGCTCCAGGAGCCAATGACATGGCCCATGGCCCCAACCAACCTCTATCTCTGCTGGACACAATATATATGCATGCAGTGTGTGTATACTGTGATCATTAGATGCTGATGCATTTGTTCTCATCTGCAATTTGTGGATCATCATATATTAGCCATCGGCAGGGCTTGGAGCTTTATCCAAGAATTCGGCTATCCAGGGGCAAAGCGGCAGCAGATAGAGATCACACGCTAAGAACTCGGGATGATTGCGCTGGAGCATGGATCGCAGACAGAGTCAGGAGCTGGTGATGTGACATGGGATCGCAATCATCGTCCCCAGAACGGCGGCGAGTCCTGTCACCGTGCCGGCCCCGGCAACTCCCCTGCCTGCTGATGGTTCTGCCGGCTGCCGGCCTATATCCGCGTCGTCCGCGCCTGGCAATGCAACCCCGCCGCCGCGCATGGCCCCCGCCGGCGTCCGCGTCTTCTCCGCCGCCTTGCCAGCGAGGCCGCGCTTGGGCTGGTGCGCCGGAGATGGATGCCGACGAGAGCAGCGCTGGAGCAGAAGCCGACGAGAACACCGACATTCAATTGTTCCATTGACCATCTTTAATCAAATTGTAGAATGTTTATAAATGTTTGGAAGATAATATATTGTTTATACATATAAAATAGTCAGGACAATATGTTTGTTAGAACATTTATATATGTTAGAACATTATAAAATGTTTCAAAGGAAAATGGTCCATGAAATAAATTTAAATGTTCCGGAGAAAATATTCTGAGATAAGTAAAAATATTCCATAAAGTATAATTTAAGCATAATCAATATTTTTTGAACTATATCTTTTTTCTATCCTTATTTGCACAAGAATCAATACTGTCGGTACATATAGACAGGGGTACCTCCTGCCAGTGTGTCCGTTCAGAGAGGCGCGGGGTTATCCGTAACCTCGCACTAAGTCTTTAGGTGACGGGGCGTACGGCACAGGGCTGACAGCTGGGAACACGGTCTCCGGACTTCCCCCCACGCTCTAGCAGGTCCGGCGCCTCCACGTGCCCACGAGGACAAGGTTCTCAGGAACAGCTACTGCTGGCCCCGACCACCACGGGGTGGTCTTGGGCCCCTACGTGTGAAGGCCGGACCCCCAGGGGATCTGTGCGCCTGTGCTAGCCAGGGCGGCACCGGACCTCCTCCCCGCATACCTCCCTTCCCTCCTCCCCGGATACCTCCCTTCCCTCCAGGGAGGAGGTCCGGTGCCGCCACATGCCCCTGGGGAAGCGGCTGCTAAAACCATCACCGCCACGTATCCGGTGGCAGCTAGTCTTCTACGGGAAGCCAGCCCAACCACCGTATTAAATGCGGGTGGTTGGGGTGCGCGTGCCCGAGACAGAGTATGGACTGTCCACTGATATATTGGGCAGGTATGCTGACACCACGGTAAGCCCGCCAGTTACCGAGGTGGTGCGTCGCATCACCGCACTGCGTGCGCGGGCGAGCGGCGTGTAGTCACATCACGGCGCCGCGCGCGTGAGCGAAGGGTCATAATGACCTGCTGCAGGAGGGTCGCGGCGTGCGCTGCTACAGTGCGCGGAGGCTACAGCACAGCAGGTCAACATCGCCCCTTCGCCTGTCAGCGGGAACTGATCCTACAGACAACACATGACACTGACAGCAGATACTGTGCTAGCGAGACGGCACATGATCATGCCCTAGTAGAGGATACGTACGGGAGCTAAAGAGGAAGATTTCCGAATCTGTAGCATTTAAAGCTCTAATATGTACGCCGGGTTCACCTGTTGGGACCCCGCTCAGTGTACGCGCCCCCCTTGAGCCTATAAATAGGAGGGCGCGCACGTTAGAACTCAAGTTTTTCCAAAGTCCCAGAAGCGCTCAAGCTTAGGCACACCCGCAGAAGCTCTCAAGCGCTCAAGCACACAAGCTTTCTCGCAAGCAATACAACACACAGTGGATGCAGGGTCTTACGCTCCGACGGCCTGGACCACTCTAAACACTTGTATGCTTTCCGTATTCATACGCCTCGATCTAGCATTCCTTAACTTCCTCAAACTCATCCTAAATTAGAATTAGGCGAGTACACTCCGCCACCCGGCTGGAGAAATTCTCCGACAAATACAATGTCAGCGCTTTCCTCCGTTGGACCATGCCCGCTGCGTGAGAATGAAAAAAAGAAGAAAGAAAGTGAAAAAAAAGGAAGAAAGAAACGAACTGGGCGATAAAACAAATAGTTGAAGCTACGCCATCGTGGGCCGTGCGCTTGCAAGTTTCGGCCTGCGTGGCTGTGTTCTGCGACGGCTGAGACGCCAGTTGCATGTGCGGAGAAAGGGAGCGGGGACTAGTCAACCCAGCTTGCACGCAGACAGGATCACAGGACCCACGGCGTGGTTGGTCGCTTGCGTTGCGTCGCTCGTCCTCCGGACTCGACGCAAACGGCGGGCCAGGCTACTGAAATCGGGGGCCCACCTCACCGCTCACGGCTCCGGCATCAGCAGCCAGGAGACGTCCACGTCACGCGGGATCCCTCTCCGCGTCTGCTCTGCCTGCCGAGTTGTCAAAAACCAGCCACATGAAAGGACACAGCACACTAGCAGATATGAATGAAGGGCGTTTTTTGTCTGAAAAATGGCAAAATTTCACACAACAGTGATCGATTTGAAACGGACCTAAGTGGCCATCCATCCTTGTAAGATGACGGCGTCAAGCGCACTATCGCACCACTACTTCTCTTTTGTCGAAACAAAACGAGAGGAAAGAAAGGATTCCTGCAAATTTGAGATCCATTCCTGGAATACAAGTTGTGGTATCCAACCTTCCATTTTATCTGTTCCAATGGACCAGCCAGCGTGCTCGCCGCCGGCACATGCATGGCTCTTGTTTGACCGAGAAAATCAACAGCGTGCCTTTTTCTTTGACATGATTCGAATGGAGAGATGACTGAAGAGACCAGGAATAAAACGGGGATTGGAGCAGAAGAAAGTCAAGTCAAGAGGATTTTCGGCATGGAATAGGCTAACTAATGATCATCGATCAGCACAAATTCTTGTCACTGCTACTAGCTAGACGCTGGTGCTCGGGGCAAATTAGTTGCAGATCCGCGTGCGTCATCCTCATCAGGCCTCTAAACACATGCCTCGCACCAGGAGGATTTCAGATAACAAATTTATGGTTTGTTCGGGTTTCATTTTAGTTTATTAGCTGTTTGTTAAAAAATTATAAAAGTATATGGTATTCTCTTGGTTCAGCATGCAAGTCGTTTAATGAATTATACGTACCAAACTTATTTTTAACTCATGACCATGATATATAAAGTTTACATAGATGATGATTTTGAGATAAATCTTATGTTATGATACTAGATTCATCATGAAAAGTATTTGTAAACTAATTTAAAACCAGACAAACCCACTACAAGTCATTTTACTTACGAGCAAGATCCCACGAAGTATGGTGTAAACAACATCACGAGGCCACCTCATTTTGTGCGTGGAGCACAAATCAAAACAAAAAAAAAATACTATAAGCGTCACATGATTGCAAGCTTTCTTGTTACCGTGTCAGCTTGGATCTTAATTCTAGACTAGAAGCGCCAGAACTCCCTTTGGTCAAAATACTAGAAACCATTTACTTTTAAGGTCATATGATTGCAAACTTTGACCACTAATTTCTACTGCAATGCGGTTATAACATCTACTCCCTCCGTTCCAAATTGTATGTCGTTTTGGTAAATCTGTATACATAGTTTTTGCTACGTATACGCTGTGCCTAATTTATATATCATGATTGGCTAAAACGAGGTACAACTTGGAAGTATAACAAACTAAAGGCATTACAAAACTATTATTTTTCAAGACAAAAGCAAAGAATGATTTTTACTGCATAATCTGAGAGCAAATATGACAGGGTTCAAAAGTAGAAGACGAGAAAGAAAAGCCCACCCCACCATCATCTTCCATACATGCGTCCAACTCATGTGCATGGCCGCACAGCCCAGCCGCCATTTAAAAAAGGCAAAAACACTTGGAGTCTTTCCTGTAATCACCTCCTGTCGGTGATTTAGGGTCCGTTCGGATCCACCCCAAATAGCAAAACGTCAAATGGCAAAATTTTTGCTCCTGTCACCTCAGATGTTTGGACGCTAATTAGAAGTATTAAATATAGTTTAATTAAAAAACTAATTACATAGATGAGGACTAAATGACGAGACGAATCTATTAAGCCTAATTAATTCATAATTAGCAAAATTACGGTAGTATTTGCCCTTATGCACTTTGGGGTGTTTGGATCCAAAAGTGCAAAAAAAAGTGCAAAAGAGCAAAAATTTTGCACTTTCTGTTTCTCTTTCCCATTCATCCGAACGCAGCCTAGCACTTCCCCCAGGTATCATTAGCCAGCTAGCTACACTACACGAACTCGAAACAACCCACCTACAGCTCACCGCGCACCCACCCGAGCCGAACCCCAACCGTCGCTGCCACGCGGGCCCCGTAAACCCCCCGGCCCCACCCCTCCCGCCCCTCTAGAAGCCGCCTCCCCGGCGACCGGCTGCACCCGGTCCCGGGCAGCGGCTGACCGGCAGCCTCCGCGCCGCCCTTCTTCCACCCTCCCGGTCACCTCACCTCCTCCACCTCCCCCACGAGGGAAAAGTTTTTTTTTTTCCTCCCCCTGTTAACAGCACGCGCAGCGAAGCAACCCAGCAGCAACAAAAGAGGCGAGCCTTTTCGCTCGCCGCTGCCACCGCCGCCACCTCGTCGCCTCGCCTCGGCCTCGCGCGCGCGCGGGGGATCTCGCGCTCGCTCGCCGCACGCACCGAGGAGGGAGGGAGGGAGGGAGGGCGCTCCCGTACGCAGGTGAGGGGCGGGTCGGTTGGGCTGCGGCGATCCGGGGGGCGGATCTGGCCGGATCTCGGGGCATTTCGGCGGGGTTTTGGGTGTGATTTTGTTTGCTCGGCTGTGGGTTCGCAGGGTTTGGAGGCGCGGGGCGATCCGGCGGCGATGGGAAGCAGGGTCAAGGAGGACGAGAGGCACGAGCGGATCATACGGGGACTGCTCAAGCTGCCCGCCAACAAGCGTTGCATCAACTGCAACAACTTGGTGAGTCCCCTCGCCCGGATTTCTCGAGCGCGCTTGCTAAATGTGGACGGGTTTGGGGGATGAGAAGCTAGAAGGTGGGGTTGCTTGTTTGAGCTCGCTCGGGTTGGCTTGGCTGGGCTGCACCCACCGCAATGCCTCGTTGCTTGTTGCTGCGAATGGTGCACGCACGGCATACCGGGAGGTTTCATTTTTTGTTCGGAGACTGGCGTTTTATTGGGTTGTTTAAGATTCAAGCCCTGCTGAAATGGAATGGTATGCAGCCTTGACGCAGGAGATTAGGATTAGCTTCATCATTGTCGTAGTCGCACAACATTGTTTCGCTGCCTGCAAGATATGCGGCCGTTACGATTCTCTGTCTTATTTGCATGACGTTTTGGACCTAAAACTAGAATGCAGCGAGTCAATGATTAACAGGAATTCAACCTATTTGATTATGAAATATGCATTGTTTGTGCCTCGAAGTGGATAGCTAGCAATGACCAAGGCAATCAAATGCAAAAGTTGTGCCTGAGGCATGAGGTACTTGTATTGTCTTATGTTTAGGAAACAATACATTGATCTTCCACCATATTTAGGGCCTTGTGACTTTATAAGCAAAAATGAGAAGGAAATATCTCCTTGTAAATGAAAAAAAAGACTTATAAATTTCAGAGAATATATATTAAGGAAGTTTCATGTATAAGTTGATATCATGTCAGATCATTTTGTTAATATCATACTTCGTAGTGTATTCACCTATGCGGCACATGAATGATGTTAAAAAACAAACTAATATTTAAGCCAAAGATCTCAAAACACCTGCTATTTGTGGAACTGCATTTTGTTTTGTTAAGGACCTACTAAATGCCCGTGGTTAGGAGTTAGGACTACCCTACTGCCCTTTTCCTTCTTTTTTTCTTCTTCCTCACAGGAGCTCTGTCATGCTGGGAGGTGATGCTTGAGGTTACTCTACTCCCTTAGTGGCCAAGTAGACATCGTGTGTGCATTTGACTGAACTGCTACCTTGTATCTCAGCAAACGCCGGCCATTAGTATCCTTATATTCCATTTTCCTTTTAAAGTGAACTGACGAGTTTTAACTGCTGGATAACTTGTCTACCTTGTTTCCTCTTTTGCACTGATTTGCTTACCTTGTCCACTTAAAAGTGTATTGATTCTGCAGGACCTTCTGTACATATCTTGCTTAGATATTAGAATTGTATTTGTTTATCAGGACATCCCCCCTACTGTTCCGCTCAAAATAAGAACAATGATATGCATATGCTGATTTGAACAGGGACCACAATATGTCTGCACAAATTTCTGGACCTTCGTTTGTACCAATTGCAGTGGAGCACAGTAAGATTCTTATTCAGTCCTCTTTCAGTTTAGATGACCAAGCACTCTAGCTTTCCCCTTCGTTTTGTTTAATCATGTTTGATTTGATGGAGTGAACTAACGGGCCCACTAGTCCGGCAGTCCCCACTCCTCAATTTAGATATGTTGCTCCTTTTGTTAATAAATCACTTTGTTTTTTCTCCTAGTCGGGAGTTCACGCATCGAGTGAAATCAATTTCCATGGCCAAATTTACCGCGCAAGAAGTTACGGCCCTTCAAGAAGGAGGAAACGAGGTAGCTTCTCTCTCACCTGTTTTTCTAGTTTTCTGTAAATTTGATGTCTTCTATTTACGGCATCGTTTTGCTTGACCTGTAGCGTGCTAGAGAAGTATTTTTCAAGGAATGGGATCCTCAACGCAATGGATACCCTGACAGCAGGTTACCTTCTTTTTTTAGTAATTCCTTCTTTTTGGACACAACCACTTTACTTCGTATTCGGAAGCATGATACGTTTCTTTTGGTCTCAGTAATGTTGATAAATTGAGAAACTTCATTAAGCATGTGTATGTGGAACGAAGATACACAGGAGAAAGAAGTACTGATAGGCCACCTAGGGGAAAGGTGATGCTGTCTCCTTACTGCTCTAAGAGTTTCTCCTCTGTAACCAATCCCTATTCACTCTGCTGATTGATTGCCATCTTTCAGGATGACAAGGACGAGTATAGTGAAAATAGGAGATCTGATGGAAATTGGGGTGGTTCAAGAAGTCCACCAAATGGAAGTTATTCTGACCGTCGGAGTTATAGTGGACGGAGTGATGACAGAAACTCCAGATATTCCTATGGAGATCGTAGTCCTGGCTATGACCAAAATGACTATAAGAAAAGTCCTCGCTACTTTGAGGGTGTCGATGATAGATCTGGAAAAACAACTCCGGTTCAAAGGTTTGAGGACCGCAGGTTTTCCGAACCAAGGAGGCCAGATAGTGGATCTCCAGACTTTCAGAAAGAAGCAGATGGTTCTAGTCCTGTTGTACGGCCAGTGAGGGATATATTGGGTGACAATGCTCCTCAACTTCGGGTTGGTGAGCCTTCAAAGCCAGCTGCTGAACCTCCGAAACCAACTGTACCCAGACCAATTGATCCTCCAAAGCCAACTGTAGCCAGACCGATTGATCCTCCAAAGCCAAATGGAACCAGGGCAATTGATCCTCCACCATTGGCAAAGGTTGTACTTGACACTCCTGACATTTCTGTTCTTTTAGAATCACTTTTGGATTCTATCGAAATATCAGCATACTATTGTGTGCATGTTCTTTTTAAGCTGGAATTCGATAAAAGAGATCTTATTGTTCCTCTTGTGTGTTCATAATGTAGACGATGTCTAGTGCCAGCAGCATTGCTTCTTCTGAGGGGACTTCAGAACCGACGAAGGTCACAAATGCAGTGAGTTTAATTGATTTTAGTGCAGATCCTGAACCTCCTGCACCTGCACCACCACCACAGCCAGCCTCTACGACTCAACAGCATCCTGTTAATGCAATGGCACCACAGCCTGTTCATGAACAAGGGAAAAGTCCTTCTGTGAGTGGTGGTGACTGGGCCTCTTTTGATGCTTTTGGCCAACAACAAACACCACAAACAAGCAGCAGTGCAAATCCACTTGAGTCTGCACTTGCGCAGCTGTCATTCTCCGAAGCACCCTCTGCACGCAATGTGTCAGCTTTTCCAGCTTCAATTGGTCCCACTCTGAAACCGAATGATGGAGGACATTCATCCATTGTAGATCAGTCACATAACTTGTTTGATGCGCCCTTTGGAATCTCAGGCAACCAGGTAGTTATGTTTGCATGAAAACTTCAAGGTGTATACACTCAGCCCATTTTCCTAAAAAAATAGTTCACTTGATTCCTTTCTTAGGCCCCAACAGTAATGTCCAACCAAGGATCTGCAGTTCAACAATCACCTCTTGCTGCCCATACAGCTGGACTTCCATCTCAAGTAACTGCAAAACAACAAGGAACCAGTGGTATTCAAGGAGCAGCTTCTACTGACAGTAAATCCAGTGGCAGGAAAGAACTTCCAGCGGTACGTCATATGCAACTATTTGTGTGTTTGTATCTTCTCACATTGGTGAGCTATTTCTTGATTCCATGTAATACCATTTAATGTATTACGTCCTCTGTTCCAAATTTAGGTTGTTTTAGTTTTGTCCTAAGCCAAACTTCTCGAACTTAGATCAGGTTTATAGGAACTATCATGTGGACTTATAATGTTCTGATATAGGTGCAGTTTTGTAGAACAATTCATGCCTTGGTACGGCCACATTTTTTTTATTTTATGTGTTTGAATGCACTATCTGGGTTGGCTGACAAATTACTCAGGAAGAAAATAATGATTAGTTTTTTTTAAAAAAAAGTTGTTCAAGCCATGATTAGGTGGAAAAATCATCATAATTATTGCTTTGAACCTTTGGTTTCTGTAGAGTAGCACTTTGAATGACCAGAAATGCTTGCTAATCCATACATATTGGTACACTTGTGTTCTCTTTTTATTATCACTCGTGTTCATTTGCAAGATTGTTATCCAATTGTCAATTGAAGAAAAGTGTACAAGTTGTAGAAAATAAATATATGTTGATGGATCTGACACCATGCCTTTCAACAAAGTCATTTACACATACTTGACAGACTAAACTTGTCACAGGATATCTTTGCTGCACTATATCCAACATCAACTCCAATGATGCCTGGTTGGCAAAGAGCTCCCCAATTTGGAATGGGATATGGCATGCAATATCCTGCTGGAGTGGTATCTTTTCATTCTCATGTCTAGTATATTATGCACCTGAGTTGGTACTATTTTTTTTTATCGGGGCATCTGTGTTCTTACCCCTACTTTACAGTACAATTGTGATTTTACCCTCATTTTTCTTAACTTTGTAATTTGCCGTTACTGAATCAAGTCAACGCGATTTTGCCCCTAGTCAACGGTCAAAACAGGGGCAGAATTGCGTTGAATAGGGGCAAAATCACGTTGACTTGTGAATAGTAAGGGCAAGATCACAAAGTTAAGAAAAACGAGGGTATAACCACAATTGCACTGCAAAGTAGGGGCAAGAACACCAATTTCTCTTTTTTATCTTACACATGGAATGCTCTGCCAGTTCCAGGGATTGCAAGGATATCCTCAAGCAGCGTTTCCTCAACCCACATATCAACAACCTGTATATCCGCAACATGCAAATCCGCAACATGCATATCCCCAACCCCAACCCCAACCTGTGAAAGCTTCAAATCCTTTTGATCTTGGGAATGAACCAGCTCCAATTCAAGCTCACATGGTATGATTAAAGTGTCTATTTTAGAAAGGGATCTTTTTCCATATTCTGCATGCTTATTTTGTTAACATGTACGTTACTTGTTCCATTAACATAATTGTATATTTCCGCAGCCCCTATCTGGCCCCCCAGGAGCATCAGCAGGCACAACTCCCCAAACCTTACTTGGCACCTCTAGTTTTGGTGTTCCTCCACAGCAACCTCACCAGCTCTATCAATCGGCCGCACCTCCAAGTAATTACATATTTAGCCATCACAATCTTGCTCTTTGTTACCAATATTTTTGCATGCTGTGCTAATTTTTGCTTCAATTCAGGTCCTTTCATGATGCAGCAAGTTCAAAACAGCATGCCCCAGCAACCACCTAATAGCATGCATGCCATGTGAGTAAATACTATTTTTACTAAATCTTCCCAAGTGACTATGCAAATGTGATTTAATTATTGATTTGTTCTATCTGTCGCATCCCTGGATTATGCTAAAAGCAACCTACTTTAAACTACAAAACATCAACCTGTCCGAAAACACCTGATCTGGTTTCAACTAACGTGTGACACTGACATCACAGGCAACAAGGTCTGGGTTCCTTGAACATGGGTTTTGATCAGCAAGTTCCTCCCAGATACCCCCAGCCAGGCACCCCACCTTCCTACGGCTCTGTTGCGGGTAGCAATCCTTTTGGGTAAAAGAACTATTCAATGTTGAAATACCTGTACTTTCTTCACCAGACCAAGGGTTTGCAGCACTCGGCGGGACAAACATGCATCGACACCCTCAAAGAGAATGTGTTTCATACAACCGGTTGTGTATTTTGTTGCCCGTAATCTGTTGTACAACTTGTTTCCAAGCGAATGTAACTCTTGTTTTGGAGGGCGTGAGATGCATGCCGCCCCATTCCTTGTATATTTTGTGTCCGGCGCATTCTGCTTGTATTGCATAGTTTGTATATTTTGCATTCGTTTGTTATCTTGGAGAATATCAGATGTATTAGCTCAGCATGTCGTTTCTAGTGCAGTTGGATATTCAATTTACTGTGGATGATATAGGACTGTATACTCGATCAGGTGTATAATTGTGATAACTGGTACAACCAATTTTGTTATTTTGCCTACTGTGTTGGGAAGATCATTTATTTCTTTTGTGGAATTTCCGTGAGAAAATTTCAAATTCTGTTTGTATTATTAGGATTTTTTTTTCACGGACACAAACGACTTACAGGTTTGGCGTATAAATGGAAAATATTATTTATAAGTACGGCACCAAAATTTGATAGCCCATATAGGCCCAACTCGACGCAATTTCAGCCTAGCCTTGCACCGCGTCATACCAGCCAAATCAGACCACCCGGAAGTTTGACTGTTCACTGACGATTGTTCAGCCAAATCAAAATTATAAACACGGGTTACCAGAAAACCTCCAGCTGTAAACTTATTCACTACCATTCCAAAGGTAAAACATAATGATACACAGCTCCCAAGTCCAATATACATCACAGGTAAAACATCCTGAATTCGACAAGCTACTACCCTATGTACCTAGTAAAATATCACGCCTCCGGTTGCCACTCACCAAATCTCGGTGAAACAGAGTATCTCAGATGGTACGCTATAAAATGTCTGCAAAACCTAAAGATCTGATCTATATGTAAAAAAGGAAGCACAAAATTTCCTATCGGGCACGATGATGGAGTGCTGATTAATTGTGATCCAACTTCGTAATGGACAAGCCAATCCTAGGGCGTGTCCGGTGCTTGAGAAAAATGGCTTTCACGAAATCTGGGTAACAGTCAGCAACCTACAGCCGAAAATTATAGAATTAATAACTCAAAGGTTCTGTGCTGAATAACTCACTGTATACTTGGAATAATATCTCACCTTTACAACTAAACAATTGAAGCAAAGTTGCTGTCCCATTGATCCACTATTGTTCAGGCGTCAGCACTGCAATGAGAAGAGAGCCATTAGAAACATTTTTATCAATTTGTACTGTTAGCAAACAAAAATACTAACAAAAACGATAGAAAACCAAATTAACATCATTACAGGAATCTATGCTATCTCTAGCACTCTGGTGCAAAAGAACTAATGCTATCTCAGTGCAGTTTGCCTATCAAAGATTAGATCATTTACTACCCATGTGTATAATGTTGCATATAATCAATCAGGCAAAAGGCACCAAGAAAGCAGGCACTACTTACAGAAACAGGAACATATTAAGTACAACACCACAAGGGAAGACAGACACTTTTTGAAAAAGTTTGACCAAACCCGTAATAAAATTAATGGAATTTTATCTTGATCAAAACTCTCCCTGAACTGCCATACTGCTACAGATAAGGGCAACTGAAGGATATATCCAGAACAGATCACCCAGCAGGTGTTTCCTAAGATCACTGGTGCACTGGGAGGGAAGACCAGGAAAAATAAGGTATTTAGGACTGTACACTTGCTCAACTACAGCTTTTATGCTGATGGTTCTTCATTTTTCGTACCCCACTGTTCCTCACTACTATTTCCATTCACAAGGACAGCACCATCAGTTGAACCCTCAGCCTCAACCTCAACAGCATCGTCTTGACTCTCTTCTACTTCGGCATCCTCAGCATCAACCTCAACAGCATCTTCTTGACTCTCTTCTACCCCACCATCCTCAACTACCTGTTGAATAAAGATCTGTTTTCTCAGTTTTGCAAAAATAGTAAATAAAGAGTAGCAATGAAGCAAGTAATTGCAGTGAAAATAACAAAAATACTGAAAGAATGAAAAATAGTAACAGTTTTGAGCTGGAACGAACTTTAGAAGCACATCAACTTACTGACTCAACACGAGCCTTATGCTGTAAGCTTGGAGTTTTTCAGATTGATAAAATTCAAAAACTCCACTTGCTGATTATTAAGCATGAAAGGAAAACATGTAGTGTGTCCCACTAGTAAGCAATGATGTGAAACTAACCACAGGTTCCAAAACAAGCAAATTTAATTAAAACTGACATGCACGACTAATTGGTCTATTTTCAATTTCGAACTAGTTTTGCATCAACGGCATTTGACAGGTTATACAACAGATCAAATTGGCATAAAAAGAGATGCAAACTAACATCACAAAACCATCCAACCTTTCCACTAGGGAATAATAGTTGAATCAACAAGTGAATAACAGCATGAAACACTTTTGAATGCCTGCTCATGGTAGTACCTCATCAACAGCATCTTCAATATCATCTGGTAGCGCCTCTTCATGTACATGCATATTTTTGAAAGCTTCTACTAAACTCTCACTTGACCTTTCGGCATGATTCATGTACTCCTCTGCCGGTGGATAGATACCCCTATTCAAACAATTTTTTTTGTGTGTGACCATCAGTAAAAATGATAGTTTGGGAAAAGATAGGAGTATTGACATCATTTCTGATTTTCATCAAATGAGCCCAATTAAAGCAAAATCTAAACCCTCATCCGATGCATGGAAGAGGTAACCAGGGGCAACTTTGCAAAAGGATAGAGCTATATGAAGATAGAAAATAACAATAACCTTTTGGGGGCAACAGTAGCTTCTACATTGAGAGCAATCTGCCAGTCATCAAATAAGTTCGGGTACTCATTAGGGTCAGCCAGCGACTCTGCTGCTTTGGGGTTTACCTAGAAAACCAATGGAACAAAAAAAGGTGCACAGTTTAGTAAGCCCCTGCAATTTATAAGACATCAAGGTAAATATCAAGACCTCATGATTTTGGCTATTTTTTTGGCATAATACACAACCATTCTGAATTTAGTGTACTCTATTGATATTATCTGGCACATTGTGTTTTTCAAATTTGAAAACATCCTTATAAGTGAATTAAGAATAAACACCACAAGTGGACTGTATCATGGTTATGCTAAAAACAAACTTGAATGTGTAACTTAAGGCAAAGTGTCAGTTTATGATAAGAAGATACACACGCAAAGATAAAGTTGACATAATGAAGATCTGAAATATTTAGCATAAAAGTGAGTATAAGGAATCAAACGAGATTTGTAGACAGAAGACCTTTTGGAGATCCTTTTTCCACAATGCTATGATCTCAGGGACTTTGCTAGGAAGATAAGATCTTGCCATCAATGCTGCTTCCGGAATACGATTGCTGTATAAGGGATGGTAAATGATCAATATAAAACAAGGGTTAAGAATTGTATTAAACAGGACAGTCTTGCCCGATGCCTCTACCTTTCTATTAACAGTTGAAGGCATTCTTCCAACTTTCCTAGCATGAAGAAACAAAGGAAAGAAACATTGTTTTTTCCTTGTTCTTTAGCTACAGATGCCAATTTTGTAATACCGTCAGCATCCCCAAGGGATGAATATAAAAGCAACAAAGCACTAAGGTCCATAGCATGTAGAAGACACTCCTCTGCCATATCAAGCTGCAGAAAGTTGCAAGACAATATACAAAAGTTAAAGATCTGCATGGTTGCGTCCTATACTCATAATGCAATGAAAAATAACATTAAAAAATAGTCTCCACAAAGAACCCTATTTGTTCAACCTAATAAGGAAAGAGCAATAAGCTCAGCACCTCTTTGACATCAAATTTGTAATACAACATTTGTCTTACAAACGTCCTCATAATATCTAAATAATTTTCAGAGTATTTATGAACTCATACATGAAGAAACTCAATGTTATGGCAGAAAAACCATACTTTAAGTACAGCATAGATTGCACATGTGAGATAACGATACACATACTAGCTGTACCTTTCCAGTTGACATAGCTAACTCCCCTAGCTGCTTCCACTTGGATTCACTCTGCACCTCAGTAGCAATCGCCTGCAAAGCAACTATTATGAGAAAAATGGAAAATAATACTTTCTCAAAAATTTGGGGAAAAAAAAGAGAAAACAACTATGCCTTTGCAATTTCAAGTCGACCAAGCTGCACAGCCAGGTCAAATCTGTAATTAGTGTCTGTTGCTATCTCAAGGGCTTCTTCCAACATTCCCCGTGATTCCAAGAAACGTGCCACACTGGGAAAAAAAAACCACATAAGGTTATGTTTATATGCTAAACCCAAATTGTTGAGTACAACAGTTAGTTAAACATTGGGCACCTGTCATATTGCTCCTTTGGTATAGATGATAAAACATCATTTGCACGATCAAAATCCCCACGCATTACAAGTGTTTTATACTCAATCAAACTAAGGAGTAAAGTATACCCCACAACACTGCAATTAAAAAATACGTTAGCCACAGAAATTGTGCATGGGAACTGCAAGGGAATATTAGAGCAACAAAGATGAACTCACTTAAATTGCTTATCGATAAGATAGACACGGCTTTGGTTTGCAAGATATCCTAATAAATACATAGGCCGATCCAAGTGAAACAAGGTTGTGACCTGTAACACATGAAATGGTTATGACATGATATAGCTCTAACAATAAATGATCTAACTGAAAAGAATGCCCTTTTATGTGATGAAAAACACTCACCTCTCCTCCTACACAGTAATTAAGTCGCCATGAAGAATTATTGTAGATGAAACAATCACCAACCCATAGCCCAGTCCGGACACGTTCATTGATCTCATGAAGCAGCTCAAAGGCATCTTCCACACCTTCTTCACCAACTGAACCCCCTCCATCCAAATGAGATGAAACTACATCCCTCTAGAAGCCAAAATATTACTTCTGTATCAGTACATTTAATTCAACAAAAAAACAATTCTTTTGTAAATCCAAATGTAAAGGTTGCTGTTGCATATTAATAAATTTGATATTTTTAAAAAGTACATAAGCTGTGAACATAACAGGAAAGACAACTGAATGTACACAATTAAGTTAATAACACAACTCACATTATACTTCAATATGTAGAATGATGTGTCACTTGCAATTGTTACCAAGTCACCACTGTCGGCCCAGTAAAGATTCTACAACAAAGAAAACAGATATTTTCAGTGGCATAACATTCCAAATGGCATGCATGTAACAAGAAGTTTGAATCCATGAAGCAGCAAACTGAGTCACCTTCACATTGACATCAATTCGACGTATTAACCTGCACTCCGCCCAGTCATAGAAGCAAATAAAGTCATTTGTACACATAGCTAGTAACACTCCGCCAAATATACGTTCTGCGGAAAATGATGGCCTTATACTTTTCTTCTCCTGAAATGGCCAGCTCCAGTTATAGACTATGTTTCAGGATCCCATAGCAAAAGAGAATGATGCACAGAGCATAGTATGCTGTTTACTAAATGTTCACTGAACAACTTGATCTGAAGCAATACATTAAAATACATCTTAAATACCTTTACATTGCACATCACTTAACAAAAAGGGCACCAACACAAGTGATAGGACAGTTTATTTTTTTAGTAAAAGAATTAATTCATAACTTCTATAGTCATTGTAGCAAATACTAGGCCACAGATCGAATATGTGGGCCAATTAGGAAAACATTTCAAGATTATCTTTCATGGTATGATTCACCAGCGAACCCCACAACTATAAAAGGGAAGTTAAATATGATACCAAGAATAGGTATTCAATGGCTATTTGTCAGAGACAGACCTATGGCAGTATAGACATAACTTAACAAAACAGTAGCAGGGAAAAGTGAGACAAGTTATATTGAGAAAAACCTGGAAATTTTTACTGTAGATCTTTATCCTAGAGGTGCTTTCTCTGACTGCATATTCTCCATCAGTTGACCAAACAAATTCAAGTGCAGACCCAAAAGATCTGTTTCTCCATGCTAATGCTGTGTATATTATGTATTCTCCATCTCCACATACAACAACAAATCTCCCATTTGGATTGTGCCTTAAGGTCTGAAACAAATATCAGTATTAGTAACTCCAATGTAAACAAGATAAAAAAGGACATGCATGACCACAAAACAAGTTTCAAAAAGAAAACAAATTCCTGGTCGTTCAAACATTTAACGTTGTTCAAAAGAATCTGCTGTTACCCATCAGTTTCCCAAATGACCTATCACTAAACATGAACCACACGCATTTCATTTTTTGCATTTGAGCTTAACTGAAACAAGTGCGGGTAACATAATCTTCACACATGTAAATATACACATGGGAAGTATAAACATATATTTCGATGTATAATTTCAAAGTATAAAAATTTTGGATGCATGATGAAATGATGTATTACCACAACATGATGTGTTACAATGACGATATGATGCATTACCATGTTTATGTTGTTTGAACATTGGAAAGAAAATTAGAATTAATTTTCAAGCATCTAGTAGACTCGTGATGAATGATATAACAATTGAAGTATGTGTTCATTCTATCAGAAGTAAACATACTTGTGGGTACAGGTCGCAGCTTCCCAACTCCTTCACAGCCAATGGTAATCTATCGCCATCTGCGATCTGAAAAATGAAACAGCTAAGGACCATAGAGAAAGCTTATAATGAACCAAAGAAGTTTACAGCACAATAGCATGGTGAACCAACCTCATTGTCTACACCAACACTCTTGATATTAACAGTTTGAATTTCATTGTGCTTTGCCCATATGATTTTTCCACTGCTGTCCATGCTAGCAACAGGAACTTCACGGCCAATTTTTATCATTATTGTCCCTTCATCATATCCAATCACAACTCTACACAAAGTAAGACACTCCATGTCATTAGCTTATGCAGGGGGGGGAAAAATTAACAAAAGGCTCACAACATGTTCCATTGAGAACAAATTCTCAAACACAAAGTTAGGCAGACAAGCAATTTTACTGTCACAATGTATGAGTACAGGATACGGGAAAAAAAGTACGCAGAATACTTATTTCCAGCAGATAGTTGAGGAAATGTGAAAAATACAATGTATGCAGCATGATTGGGCTGTGGATTTGAGTGGAGCTTTGATAGTAGATTATAAGACATGATGCTCAGTGTCATCATGACACTTCACAGGAAGGCAGGGAGGGAGGGAGACTACCTTCTTGACCCCTTCATATATCCTAAAGCCCAAACTCGTTCAAGGCCGTAGTTAAGAGTGTTCTCAAGCCTGTAAGAGTATCAAGCAAATTGTTATTCCCTTGTTCTATAAGAAAAGAAGTTGTAAATGCATGACAAAACATAGAAACATGATCGCATTTGAGATTCAACTCCACCTAGAAATATGCATATATGGTAGCTGATTTATGACAGTACTATTCATCTAAATCATAAGCAGAAAGTAGCTGTTTCCATATATTCTTGAGTTTTGACGTCAAATTGTAGTGCCATAATTCAATATGAGGAACTCAAAATTCAAGGGATTTTATAATCACACCAGTTCTACATAAAATGGTGAGTCCAAGAATTCCTTTTGTCAACATTGCAGGAGAAAGCACAACTCCAAGAAATCTCTTTTTCTCAACACTTCTATGTTAGAGGAGCTAATAGCTTCAACAGTTTATGGTCTTAAACTATTCTAGCCATAAATGCCATGATGGACTGTTGGACTGCTACTACTGTCATCAGTCCAACACATTATAATATATGAGAACATTAGTATTGTAAACCCATGTTTATTCAATCTGAAGTAACAAAATCTGCTGCAACTGTAATCAACAAATAAAGAATTAAGCTCTAACCCTCTAAAACCTAGTGATGTGATGTCAGTATGTCACAAGTTTAAACCTCAGATGAAAATAACAAATTTCAATTCCTTTTGTCCCAAACAGGTTAAAGCTCGAATTAAACAACATAATAAAGTTTTATCATAGAAACTGCCAACAAACTTTAGTGGCTGCCAGATTTGGCCTCAAAATGACAGCATACTTACATTTATGGGCTAGTGACATGCATGTCAGGGGCACTAACTAGATGAGAAGCAATACCTGTAGGTAGTAGAGTGCCACATTCGAACTGTCCCATCCTCTGAGCCAGTAATTATTATAGGTAGCTCCGGATGGAAACATACAGCAGACACATTATGTGCATGTCCTTCAAGTGTTTGAACACAGCTCTTTGTTTGGTAATCCCAAACCTGATTTGACCAATAACGTCATCACAATGTACTTATACGCTTACAGGAGTACAATTCAGTGCGTATAACAAACCTTTGCGGTCTGATCATCTGAGCCAGTAATTAAGTAAGGTCGATCGCCACCAGTGAAGTAATCAACACAGTTCACACCTTTTGAATGGCCATCTAGTGTAAAGTTAGGGTCAGGAGAACCAAGGCTCCATATCTGAAATAAAAAGAAGTATATTGGATATGATGGTCAAGCTAAGAAAAAGATAATGTCAATAAATAATACACAGATTTTGACCAACAAGAAGTTATGAAGGGGAGATAACGCAAACCTTTATTGTGCGATCAAGGGAGGCACTAGCAAAAGTGTTGGTATCTTTTGGGTTAAATGTGACTTGCATCACATAGTGAGAATGTCCCTCAAAGATTTGAGTGCACACCCAGCCTTTATCCCAATCCCATAGCTTAATCAGCATGTCATCGGAAGACGACAGGACAAAAGGCTGGGTAGGATGAACAGCCACACACCTAATGTAGTCAGTATGAGCTTCGAAAACCTTGACCTTATCCATTGTATTGTAATTGTACACACGGATGAACATATCATCGGCACCAGCAACTACCCATTGCTTTCGTGAAATAAATTTGGCCGAACGAACTGAAATTGGCATGGATATATTAGCATGATGCCATATAAGTGAAGAGAAGTAAGCAGAAAGTTGGGCAAGCATACCTGGTAAATCCGTGACTTCAAATGATTTCACCATTGTCTGAGGATAAATTAATACAAATTCATCATTTCAAGCTTAATAACAAACCTACCATGTAATATTTCTAAATTTTAAAAGTAATTGCATCACTTTTTTCCTTTTTGTTCCCTTCCAAATAATAAATCTACAAGGTGTATGCTTCTCCTTTCTTTATTCCAACACTGGTGTCTATCCTTGTGTTTGCCTTTTTCTTTTTTTACTATCTGTGGTCTGTCGACCCTTTACAAGTTAGTTATAAGCTCGTCTTATGCAACAAACACCCATACACCTCAGCAACCTTCAGGCAGGTCTTGTCACTTTTGTCTTTGAGTCCATTACACTTTCTTTTTGCAGACACCATTAAATCTTTCCTCTATGGGTTTTATGTAATCAGTAATCCATCCATTCCTATTTATCGCTAACATATCGCTAAGTTCTTTATTGCATACACCCAAAATGCCCATGTGTCTTGATCTCTATAGTGAACGCAATATACAAGTGATGGGTAGTCATCATAGCATAAAACAGTCGTCCAACAACCCCATTTAGTAGAGAAACCGAGACATAAGCTACTGTGAAGCATGAACAGTCACCTACCTGCGTCTGGTAGTTCCAGATGCAAACGCTCCCCGAGTACAGACTTGACAAAATCCTGCATTACACCACACAAACAATAATGTGATTAGCTGCGGCTTGGTCGAAGCACTCGCAATTCACACAGCATTTCTGCACACGTAACCAGACACTCACCATGGCTCTGTCGGATGCAGATCCACGGACTTGACCCTCTCCGACCTCTGCGCGAGCTTCCTCTGATCCAAACAACCAAACGGACAACCACCATCAGCGAAACGACCCAGAAAAAAATTACCGATAGAAACCGCGACGCAGAAAAGCAACGGATCCAAGTGAGAGGCGTCGCGAGTACCTTGATATCCAACCGGAGCGGCTGCCGCACCACGCCCACCGCCCGCCCACCACCACCACAGGCAGAGAAAAAAGGCAATCACGTCAGCACACAACGACGGAAACCGCCAGATCCACGCGGATTTCGACCAGTCCCGCCGCGGATCTCGCTGCCCCGCGAGCCACCACGCCGGCACGAGCGGCCCAACGGGCGCGATCTCGCGCTCGGGGCGGCGGAGCAGCGAGGCGGGAGCTGGACGAGGGTGAGAAGGACGAGAGAGAGGCGCGTGCACGTACCATGGTGGCGCCCGCGACGGCTACGGCGGGGGCAGCGGCGAGGCGAGGAGGGTGGCGCGCGGAGGCGCAGCCGCGGAGGCGGTACTTCTAGGGTTTGCGGAGCGGGGGGCTGGGTGGGAGCGCGAGGAGCGGGGGCCGCGCGGGCGGTGGCCTCTCGCCGCCGGACGGGGAGGTGCAGGCGCCGCGCGGGGAGAGGTGGGGAGATTTGCGAGTGCGGGCCTGCGGGGGGCGACGAGGCGGAGAGGGGAGTGGAGAGGTGGCAAGCGGGTTAACGGGTCTCCGAGGTAGCGTGGATTGGATCTGAAGGCCGTGTGTTTTCCGGTTGGCCTTTTTGGATCGTGGGATGTTGACTTGTACTGCTGACGTAGTGGTTAAGCAAAGCAGGGCAACTAATTCTAACTTTGGGTGGTTCAAAGATTTTGAAGTTGGATTGTTAAACTTGCCTAAAATGTATATAAGTCCATCGATCAATATCGATCTTAGTGAAGTATTTTACCGACTAATTTGATGATGGGGTCTTACGAGCAACTATTGTCGAATGAGTGCTAGAAAATAATTGTGGTACACATCACAGCACGCAAATTACTAATGGTTTAATGTGTTAATTCATGAAGGATACGGGAAAACTAAAAATCAAATAATGAAAATTGAAATTGGATCAATGAATATATCATTTTGGTATATGAGTAGATTTTTAGCCTTTCAATATATAGCAATATGTACCAAAATAATAAGAAATGCATCTCAACATGCACGTGGATATACTAGCTTTGTCACGGATCCTGCCCGGAGTTGCTCATGTTGGTGAATCGGCACTCTGCAAAGGTAATGCCACTATTTTTATGTTGCTTTTGGCAAGTGTGGAATGTCCATGTCCCGCATAAGGAGGGGATCTCTCTATCGTTACATGAATGAATTTCTGAGTTCGTTATATGGCATCACCACTGTTTTTTCAATGATTAAAGTGAGAGTAGAGGTGTATAGGGAAACAAAGTTTAATTGCTATGGGAGCCAAGGAGAAGAAACACCAAGAACATGCTATAGAAAAGAGATAGTTCGGCAATACGATGGTACTTTTAAAGTTAATGTTGGTGGTACTTTCAATCCTGGTATATAGCCTCATGCATTTCGTGTGGTCATTCGATAACACGAAGGGCTAAGCCAAATCTAACAATCGAGTGGTTATTCGAGGACACTGAGGGACCAGAAGCTGCAACATGCCCCAAGGTATCCGATTAACAACACGGCGTCTTGACAAGCCAAAATGATCTTAAGGGTTGGGTACTATTGAGTAGTGATGAAGCTCCGGAACATGAAGCAAGGCCGCTCCGGCCGTTGATAAAAAAGGAGTAATCAAGACTGGGAGAGCACATAATGAAATGAAGTTGTATGTGGCCTTATGCAGTCAGCAATTAGGTTTAATGAGAGCTGCTTGTTTTTTCCTTGCTTTTCCAGAGTGTGTTTTCCTTCGTAATGATACACTTTGATATTCAATAATGCTCTTCCCTTTTGAAAAAAAAACTATGTGCATCAATTTTTTTATAGATGCATAAAGATTTAGCTAGAGTCATTTTCTCTAAGAATATGATGTTATATTGCACTTCTAGAAATAGCGCATGTCACGTGAATTTTTCACACGTAAAAATGCGTGTGCGCGGCCGCAAGGCTTCAAATCCACAACCTCCGGCCTCGCGCGTAGCTTCCTTGACATCTCGCGATATGCATCACATGTGATTGGGTGGTAGATGCTTTTTTTAAAGTAACTTGTGGAGAACTATTTAGTACCAGACCAAGATATCCGGTACTAAAAGGGTGGCATTTAGTACCGATCGGTGTCTTGGTCCAGTACTAAAAATGCCAGAAGCTTCAAATTTTAGAGCTGATACTCTGTGCCACCTTTAATACCGGGTAAGAGCAACTCCAACAGTGCCCTATAACAGTGCCTCAATTTAAATTATAGGGCAAAAGGCTAAAAAAATCCTCCAACAGTAGCCTCATTTTAAATCTTTTTATAAAAAATTATAGGGCAAGCCAAAAGGTGCCTCAAATATAGCGCAAGTGTTGGGCCTGCCCTATCTAGTCGCGCCCGACGCGGACTCTTCACGGGATCCTTTAACGCCCATGAGTTGCGACCCCCACTCCTTCTTCTTCAACGCCACCACCGTCGCTCCTACGGGAGTCGCGACCACCATCGCGCCGCCCCCTCCGCCTCCCCGTGATTCTGGATCGCGCCGCCCCTCCAGTCGTTCTGGATCGCGCCGCCCCTCTCCGTCGGTACCAGGTACGGCCGCAAGTCTCTACCCCGCAGCGTCTCCTTCCTCCATCCCTGGTGCGCTGCCCCTTATCTACCCTGCCGGTGCCGGCCCTTTTCCATCCCAGGTGCTCCGCCCAGCCCTACCACGCCGCCCCTCCCCAACAGCTTGATGGATGGACGGAAGGCACCCAGACCCCGCCGGTCTTCCTCGGATGCGGCCCTAGCTGCGATTCCTGGAGCTCGTCCAGCTGTTGTGCCAGATTCTCGAGGGAACCCCATGGCCCCCGGTGCTACTGCTCGACCCCATGTCCAGGCAGTACCCTCACAACCTCTGCATCAGTCTACACCCAGCAGTGCCGATCCAGATTGGATGATGCTCGAGCACAGGTACCTTATCGATTTTAGTACCTCAATTTGCTACTTGAATTACTAAACTACTGCCATGGTAGAATTCATAGTCCCCAATGTAGAATTCATAGAGTTCCCGATGTTGTTTTGCAGCACAATGCCGTCTCAGGGTAATTATTACACTAATTTACTTAGTCAGCAAGGTGTAGATGTTTCTGATTATGCCGACATTGTGGATGTTGAAAATAATTTTTCAGAGTTAAATGATATGAACTCACAGCCAAAAGCAAAGGGCCGATCCAAGAACTTCAGTGAAGAGGAGGATTTATTGTTGGTTTCAGCTTATCTCAATGTTGGTAAAAATGCTACTACTGGAAGTGACCAAAAGGATGGTAAATTTTGGGGAAGAATTGAAAACTAATTTCATGTCAACAAAACATTCCAGTCAGATCGCAATGTCTCATCCTTGCGCCACCGGTACGGCACAATAAGTAGCGAAATTAATTATTTTTGAGGTTTCTTGGACAAAATAGAAAGGAGGAATGAAAGTGGAAAGACCATGAATGGCAAGGTAAATCATAATATCATTGCCCAAAGACCACCATCATTGTTTCTCATATGTTTAGCACCTCCTTTTTTCAATTTTTCATATACCATAACTATTTCTCATATGTTTTGCACCTCATGTTTTGTAGATTGGTGAAGCAAAAGCAATGTTCCTTCAAACGAGGAAAAAGCCTTTTTCTGTATTCCATTGCTGGAACCTTCTTAAGGATGAGCGAAAGTATGCATCTCAGCAAGATCCGGATTCTCAAATGGCTAATGAGGATGCTCAACCCAACGCTCAAAGACCACTAGGAAGGAAAGCTGAGAAAGAAAGAGCTAGAAAGCGTGATGAAAATGAATCTGATCCTTTCATTGATGAAGTTAAAAAAATGAGGGAGTCAAGAGAACAAACAAATAGAGAACGGAAGGCCCGTGATGATCAGTTCCTGGAGATTGAGAAGAGAAAGCTTGAGTTGGAGCGAGAGCAGCATGACAAATTGATAATGGAAACCGACACAAGTACCATGGACAATGAGGCAAAGCAATACTTTAAGTTAATGAAAGAGGAGATTTTGGCTCGCCGTTTTGGGAGTAGGCTGTCATAGGTGTTCTGTCCTTAAAATTGATAGATTTTGGCTATTTGATAATTCTCTTCGATTATTTAGACTTGAGTTGGATCATGTGTGAACTATCTATATCTATGTTAATGATTTGAGTTGTGGTAGATAAGTTTGATAAATTGCTAGGTCCAGACGTTGTGGTCTGAATAGTACATTGAGCAAGAATTTCTCACTGTGCTTTCAGTTTTCGTTTACATACAGAGATGAAATACTGAATATCTTTTATAGATGCATAAGGCAGAATGTGACAATCTTCATCACTGCTCTGAAGCTCTGAAGTCAGGGTCTCTCTTGAACATATTATGAAAACAAATACCAACAATCAAACTGTAATGTGAGATGAGTGATACTGTTTTAAAAATAAACAAAGTGCTGCTGGTTCATCTAATAATGAAAATAAACAAAGAGCTGCTGGTTCATTTAATAATGGTAAAGAAAAGTAACTACTGCTGCCGATTCATCTGTCCTCGCCGCTCCCAAAGATGTTCAACCAAGTCTTCCTGTAGTTGACGGTGCATGTGACGATTTTGGATTTCGTGATGCTTCTGAACAAATGCCAAAAAATTTGATGTTCCTTCACGTGATACCACGCCAGTCGTCTCAGCATCACTCTTGTCGTAGGGTACTTCAAGACGATCAGCGTCACGTTCATCTTCAGTTATCATGTTATGCATTATTATGCATGCCATCATGATATCTCGAAGTGTTGCTTCATCCCAAAACCGTGCCGAACCTCGAACAATGGCAAAGCGAGCCTGCAATATACCAAATGCACGTTCCACATCTTTCCTCTGAGACTCCTGAGCAGCAGCAAAATTTTTATCCTTCAAATTTGTAGCGCCCTTGATTATTTTCACAAAAGTCGACCAAGTAGGATATATCCCATCAATAAGGTAGTAACCCATATCATAATTGTGGCCGTTAATCGTGTAGTTAACAGCCAGAGCTTCACCTTTAGCAATTCTATCAAACAGAGGAGATCTGTTCAAAACATTAATATCATTGTTCGATTCAGGTAGACCAAAGAATGCATGCCATGTCCATAAATCCGTAGATGCAACAGCCTCAAGTATAATAGTTGGTTCTTTCACATGACCACAGTACATACTATGGTGAGCCGTAGGATAATTTTTCCACTTCCAATGCATACAATCAAGACTGCCAAGCATACCAGAAAAACCACGTGGTTCAGCAATATGAAGCAGCCTAGTTGTATCATCTTCATTAGGAGCTCTCAAGTTTTCTTTGCCAAACACCTCACAAATAGACCTGACAAATCTGCTTAGGCTCTCAATAGCAATGCTTTCACCAATCCGCCCATATTCATCAACATAATCTGCAGGTACACCGTAAGCTAGCTGTCTAAAAGCTGCAGTTATCTTTTGTAGGGAGGAAAATCCAAGTTTACCGGCAGCATTTCTTTTTTGAACAAAGTAGGGATCATGCCGTCTGATAGCTCCAGCTATTCGATTGAATAGAGGGCGACTCATCCGAAAACGTCGCCGAAAATACTTTTCTAGATATACTGGATTTTCAGCAAAGTAATCACAATATAATTTTATATCATGTTCTTCTCTACTTCTATCATAAACCTTGTGTCCAAAAACTGAACCTCGATGTCTTTTACGCTGCTCATGCTTCCTCTCCCGGTACTCACCCATCATAACAGTCATGAAGTGGTCAAATTCGTCATCTGACTCATCCTCTTCTTGATGAATCATACGTCTCTTCATCTTAGACATTTCTGCAATGTATCAAATGAATAACAAGTTTATAATGCATGAAAAAAAAGATAGCATGTCCAATCTGTATTGACAACAAGCACCAAGTAACGAAAACTAAAACTGAAGAACAAGGCAAGAGGTACAGATCGGCAAAGAAATAATATTAAATTAATGATAAACACCACATGAACGACACCACATCAGAATAAACTATGCAGCTCGGAATAAACTAAGCAGCCGCGGTAATCATCGGAACAAACTAATCAAGAGTAGGCACGTCATCAGAATAAAGCATGCGCCAAATCTAAATTACCGAGATGATGTGGGGAAGAGGCAGATCGACGCCTAGTTGGCTTGGCGGCTTGTGCAGGAAGCGGTCCTTTGGCGTCAGGTGGAGAAGAGGGGTGTGTAGGATCGAGATGGCGGCCTAGAGGGGGGTGAATAGTCCTTTCTAAAACTAATTGCGCCGGCTAACCGAAACTTATGCGGAATTGAAACTATTCGCTTAGCCAAGACTTCACCCCTCTAACTATGACGCTAAGGCACTTCCAAAAAGATCCTACACAAAGCAAATGGAGTGCCAAACTAGTAAGAGCTCTCCTAACAATTCTAATGCCAAACCACACAAGTCTAAGCACTAGTACTTTACAAATAAGGGGAGCTCCTACACAATTCTAATGGGCAATAGCACAAAGCCAAACCTAAGCTCACTAGATGCTCAAGGACAAGGATACACAATACAAACTTAAGAGCTCAACTTGCTTAGCTACACAATCTAAGCAAGAGCAACTAATTAAACTACACAAGCTAACTAGTTCCACTATGATCTCTACTTCTAGCTACACAAGCAAAAAGATGATTAGCAAGCTACACAAACTAACTAAACACTAGAGAGCAACTACACAAGCACAAGATATATATGAATGTAAATACAAGGCTTGTGATTTGGAGAATGCAAACCACCGAGAAGAGTAGACAAGATTGACACGGTGATTTTTATCCCGAGGTTCACTTGGTTGCCACCAAGCTAATCCCCGTTGAGACAAACTCCAAGGTTGCCGCCGATCCTCTTGCTAGTGGTGACTCTCAAGTCACACTCTCCCACGTGGAGTGCTCACACCGAGCTCTAGCACATGATCCGGACGAACCACTTGTTGCTCTTCACGTCTCGCTCAACTAGAGTTGCTCTTCGCGGCTCCCGCGGGGTGAGCACAATACCCCTCACAATCTCTTCTCCGGAGCACCACACAATCTTCTTGCGGGCTTCAACGGAGCCTCTTCCCACCAAGCCGTCTAGGAGGTGGCAACCTCTAAGAGTAACAAGCACACCGGCTTGCAACACGATCACCTAGTGCCACTCGATGCAATCTCTCAAAGCAATTGCACTAAAATCGCTCTCTCACTCAATTGGATGATCACTGTCAAGTTAGAGTGAGTAGAGGGCTCTCAAGCACTCTCACACATGGACACCAAGTCCCCAAGGTGCTCAGCCCACTCAAATGGCCGGCCACACCCTCTATTTATAGAGGGAGGCCCCAAACTAGCCGTTACACTCAAATCCCGAGAAAACAGAGATTTCGCGGACTGTCCGCCTCACAGAAACCGGACCGTCCGCCATTCAAAACCAACGGCTAGAACAGCAATTATTATATGTCAGAGTCGACCGTTAGAGCCCCGGGCGGACTGTCCGCGCCCCTGGGGCGGACTGTCCGCGGTTCAAAACTTCGAACCAACCGATTTGCAAACGTCTCTGACTAAATTTGGAAGTGACCGGCGGACTGTCCGCACCCCATGGGCGGACTGTCCGCAGTTCAAAAAGTGAGCACACACAGAAATCGTAGTGTTTCTGTCCTAGAATTTTCAGTAGGAGGCGGACCGTCCGCCCCCAAGGACCGGACGGTCCGCAGTTCATTTTGGACACCCAAGATAGAACTACCAAGAATCTGCGCCCGTTTCAGCTTTTAATGGCGGACCGTCCGCCCCCATAGACCGGATGGTCCGCAGTTCATTTTGGACCACCAACAGAGCCAAAAATGGCTCTGTTAGAGCTCATCCGAGATAACGGCAGACCGTCCGCAGGTCTATTTCCAGCAGAAATGTACCTCGGTAAAACGGCCATAACTCTTAGCTCCGATGTCCAAATTAGGTGATCTTGGACTCTATGGAAAGCTAATTCAGAGGGCTCCACAACCGAACTGAATACTTGGTCCAAAACACAATGGATCAAAGCAGTATTCCACTCCAAGAGACAACCTAATTTCCGGAGAAAACCGAAAAACCTTTCTTGCTTCCCAAAGTTGATCAACATCAACTCCAACTCTTTCTCCTTTGCAAAAGTGCCAACACCACCACGTGAACAACACCATGTGCATATGTGTTAGCATTTCACAATTATTTTCAAAGGATTTTCACTTGATCTCACCACGCCACTCGATTCTAGCAACATCGCAATGTTAGATCGCTCAAGTGGCACTAGATGATCGATATGCAAACAAGTTTGCCCCTCTTGATAGTACGGCCATCTATTCTAAATCCGGTCATGCACTTCTCTACACAACCTTTGACCGGTGAAATGAAATGCCCTACAAGTCATACCTTTGGCTTACGCATTTCATTTCATTTTCCTAAATGTTGATGCCACACAAACACCAAATTCCATCAAGCCTTTTGATCATCTTCATAAGTCAACATTTGGCTTGATCTTCCTTGAATGATATGATCCACTCCATATCATCACATGACCTCTTTGGTCCATCGATCTTGACCTTGCTCGCTCTTCACCGTTGCCTCGGTCCATCGGCGCCAAATCTTGCTCAAGCTTCATCGCCTCGCGGTCCCTCGCTTCAAAGCCTTGACTTGCCCTTCTCCATTGCAACCGGTCCATCAAGCCAAGCCTTATCTTGATCTTCTTCATTTTGGTCACATAACTCCATGTTATGTCTCATATGCAATGAGCTCCTCGCTCACACTATATGAGCATAGCATCAACCCCTAGCCATTTCTCCTCCATGGCACATGTTGCTCATACTAGTGTCTTTGTGTGGACTAATCTCCTGTGTATCTCAACATAAACACTTATTAGTCCACCTAAGTTGTCCATCAATTACCAAAACCAAACAAGGACCTTTCAGGGTGGCGTCAATTGCACATGGTGCCGGCAGCGGCAGCCAAAGGCAGACGGGAGAAAACGGCAGAAAAAAAGAAGCAGGGCGGCAGAAACGCACGCCAACTCGCCGAGGGCGCCAACGGGCGCCGCGTGAAAAATAGACTTTACTAACTAACCACGTGATTAAGGGCACACTGTTGGAGCCTATCAATTATTTTAGGCCCTATTTTATCAAAATCAGGCCCTTTTAAAATATGAGGCACTATTTTAAGGCACTCTCTTCAGTTGCTCTAAAGAATGACGGATACTAATCTTGTGTGATGCCATGAAAGGTCGTTTTTTAGCTTCGTTGGTTCGAGACTTTGTATAAATATTAATGCACAATTACCGAGAAGAAAATAAATGTACAAGAGGTACATGTAAATTTTACTACTTTGGAACATATAATTATTGATGCTCGTTAACCATATGAGCTACAGCACCGTCGTTGAACCATCCTCAGGATTTACAACAGAGTAACTTTAGCAATAGCCAACAAATGACCACTTTGGACAGATTAAACACGAAAAGAATACGGAGGTAAAAGAATATTGTAGTAGCAGAACTAAGCTAGTACACGGGCATCGATCTCCATCTCCACACAGGAGGAGACGAGAGAAATGAAGTTTGGTCAAGGGGGGACTCGATCCGAAACTCAGGAGGCAGACACAACAGAAGGGCGGCTCACAGAAGCCTTCCTTCCTTCCCGCAAGCCGCCGTGAGCTCTGCTCCGCCGCCGGGGCAGCACAGCAGGACGAGCGACACGGCTCTAGTGGAGCGCGTAGGTGGCGACGAGCGCGGCAACCATGAGCACGTAGGCCACGCCCCGGTCGACGGCCTGCCGGTCGACCCCCCGCCGCCCTCGCGCGGGCGCCGCCGCGGCCACCGTCTCCTCCGCGGCCGACGAAGACTTGCCAGCCGCTGCCATGCCGGTGCTGACGCCAAGCAAGGATCTCGCGTGGGCCTTGATGGTCGGGCGGGCGGCGCTAATTCGACGAATACCTCGAGCTGTTTCCAAGCAGCTGCGGGGATGGAGAAGGAGCTGGGGATCGATGATTTTGGGTGCGCTGAGGCGAGCTGGCCGCGACGGCGCACGCGTGTATATATGCTTGTGCCCGTGCACGGGAGAGAGGGGCGGCGAGGCGATGGAAGGAGGAAGACTCGCTCGTGTAAGCCGGCCGGCCGGCCGGTGGGTCGTTAGCCGCCTGGTTTGATTGGTCGGGGGGAGAGGACAAGTGCGGGTTTGGCTTTTGTTTGCCGCGGTTGGGACTTGGAAGTCCTCCTGGTGGAAGGTGGACGGGAATGCTTCTAGACGCGGGCGACGGCTCACGCACGGCGGGACGTGGTTGTTACCGCGGGCGGGGAAAGCGGCCGTGCGGTGCAGGCGCCAGCTTTGACCGGGCCGACGACGACAGATACGACGGGCAGGGCCACACCACAAGGGTCCATTACACAGGCCCAGCAGGAGCAATCACGGCGGCCCGTGACTCAGCCCAGCTCGTTATCGCGCTTGCGTCGGGCCCGTGATCGCGGGCCGACCTTGCTGCAGCCAGGCCCAAGCGGCCCCTTTTGACTTGGTTGCCTGCCAGTTGTTTGACCTGTTGCGTTTCAAAGTCGTACTTGACTGAGATCCCAGCCGCCACAGATGGCAGAGCTGCTCAGACGACACAGCGGCTGGATTTACAGGAGGCAACGGATCCCCTCCAGCTCCCAACAGACAACGGCGGGTAGCCCCCAGCCCCCAGCCGCCCTGCTCTCCACCTGTACGGCCGCCAGCAACGCCGCGCGGTCGCGCCACGCGCTTGACCCGTCGCCGGCACCTGTATCTTGCTTGCGACTTGTCCGCGAGCGCAGGCCCGCACGACACCCCATCACAATTTTGTTTCGCCGTCGCAGCGCAGCCTCGAACCCCCTCGAACCAGCCAGCCAGCCAGCCGTGCCGCCTCGTCCTGCTTCTCGCCGCAGCCGGGCCGGACCTCACCTGGACCCGACGATGGCCAGCAGCAGCGCCGGAACGCCCGGCGCAGCCTGCGGCTACACCTACAGCTACTGCTCGAGCCACGGCTCCTACGCCAGCGTCGCGAACCACCAGCTCACGGGGCAGAGGTCCATGCCGGCCTCCCTCGCGGCCGCCTTCGCGCCGTGCGGTGGCGGCGGCGGACGCCAGTGGCCAAGAACGAGAATCCTCGGGGACGGCGGCGGCGCGCGCGCGCCTGGGGGCGTGGCGGGGGCGGTGGCGCGCGCGCTGTGGGCGTGGATCGGGAGGGGGAGGAGGAAGGTGGCGGCGATAGGCCGGAGCGCCTCGTCGTCGGCGAAGGTCCAGTACGGGCGCGAGGAGTACGCGCAGAACTTCGACGAGGGCGCCGCGGCGAGGGAGCCCGAGAACCTGCCGCGGTCCTTCTCGGCGCGGTACGCCAGGCAAGCGCCCCCACCACGGCGCTCAGGCTAATCTGGACGGGTGGTGGTGCGATTTTGATGGCGCGCGAGGGAAAGGAAATTACCGGCGGCCATGACCCAAGCGCTCGACCGGTGCGCGCTGTGTGTTTTGAGCGGCGCTTCCGTGGGAGCGTGCACAGCAAAACTGCAGTGGTCGCGATGATCGTGCTAGGCCGGGCACACTTCTCATTTCTGGGTCGTGAAGTACTTGTAGCAGACTATCAGTTGTATGGCGGGTTAAAAGCCCATCAAGGTTCCGTTCAAAAATAGAGCTGATCAAGGTAGTATTAGTTAAGTAAAGATTATGGTGCAGCCGTGCCTTCTTATCTTTGATGTAGTATGCTGTATGCCAGTACAGGTGAACTGTATGCATTTTCTCTCATGAACACACAAGAAACTGAATAACCCCATGGCTATAAGCGTAGCAAATGTTACAACGTCTCACATAGTCACATCTTGAAGTTGCAAAAAGAAAAGCAGACACCAAAACACAAGGAAAAAAGTGTTCGCAAGTGCTACTAATAGCATGTTTTTCATACTCAAAACTATCCTTGCTCGCAACTTCCCGATGACTCACAAACACGGTTTCCCAGGCCTGGCTTCCAATTCCGGCCATGTCCAACTCAGGTATCCTTGCCGCTGCCTCCGCTGGCGCTCTCCACAGGTGGAATGGTCTGCAGGAGCCAAAGAAGAAGATGAATCCCGGGGTGGGGAGGGGGTTGGGGTTGAGTAGGGTCTCGCAGGAATTCGGTCGAACAGGTAGTGTGCATGGCGGGTGTGGGAGGGGTGGACATACGAAGTTACGAACCATGTCTGGCTTGTAGATGTTGTGGACGATGGAGGCGCCGGCGAGAAGGGAGGCGACGATGACCACGGAAGACCACGCGAGGGATGGAGTTCCCGTCGGCGGCCGGCCGCCGCCGAACCTCTTGCCGCCGTTCATCTTCGGGACAGCTGACTTTTGTTTTTCTTGGGCTTGGGCATCTGGAGCCGGAAGGAAGAAGGAAAGCGGGCCTTGTCTTGTTGGCGGGAGTCCGCGACTGGAGTGACCAATAAGCTAGTGGGAGTTTTTATTTTTATTTAATAGTAGGACGGAAAATAAGTAATTTGGGTGACACGATAAACTCTAAAGAATAGAGAGATGGAAGGTGTGTCATCTAAATAAAGCGCCTTTACATTAATTCCAAATTAAAATATGTCTTAAAGATTATGCAATGAGCACATATAAAACAAATATAAAACAATGCATTGTAGAGTGTGTTTCAACCTTCGATTAATTGTTAATTGCCGGCATTCCACTTTTAGGAATATTAGAATGAAACTTTTTTGATGAAAAAATATCAAAATGAAACTTGTCATCAGGATTAGTCTTGGTATGGTTTCAATCGATTTTTGGATATATTTGGCTGTTCGGACTGCTCTACTCCTAAATTTTCAAGCCAAAGCTTCCAGCTTCACCAACTCCAGCTGCATAAAAAATAAGAGTCTGATATTAAATTCAGGAATTTTATGAAGCTCTTCAAAATATGCTCCAAAAAATAATATTTTAAACCTTCTCATAGAATTGGAGTATAATTACCCACTATAAGTATACCACTGCTTACGCACGCTGCCTGATACCCGCGGTTGGCTTTCTATTTTCCATCGCGCACCTCGTCCCATCGCCCTCCTCGCCACTTTCCTCCCGTACCGCTACCCAGGCCCGCAAACCTAGCCTCGCTCCTGCTATTCCAGCCGGCTGAAGCTCTCCGTGGCTATGGAGACCCACAAAATGGAGAGATCCGGTTGTCTTCCGTCGATTCCGCCCGTCTGTGCGCCGCCCATGGCCCTAGCGTGGTGGCCTGGACAGGCGGCCCGTAGCCATGGTATGGCTGCGTGTGGCAGAACCGGTCGAATTATTCCGGCTCAAGTGCGCTATTGATCGCCGTACAACTGCAATCAGCTTAACGCACTTCAAACGGAACAATCCTTTGGTCTGTCGGGTCTCCGCCCGATTCAACCACGGTTCAGCAGGATCGAAGCAGGTTTACCTCGCACGCAGGCGAGTTCACATTATAGAATAGCTCATCAACTTTAATTTACAGCCATATATACATTATTACAAACCGAGTTCAAAGAGAAGTAAATTTATACAACCATGTTCAAACTGACAAGCGTAACAGTTTGTCTAAACTCACAGCGGAAGAAAAAGTTTTACGCGACTACACACGTCGCGAAGGCGAACACCAAGCTTAGCCCAGGGCCTGGTGTCACTCCGGAGGGTCAGTGCCGGCCGGGGACGGGTCCCATTCCACGGACCAGCCAAAAGGAACGGACGTTGGCCACACAAGGTTGTCCGTGGGATTTTTGAAGGTTATACCTGAAACAGACATTAGTAAGGCTGAGTATTCTAATACTCAGCAAGGCTTACCCGGGGCTGGGTATACTTAGCCCATAACTAGACCCATGAAGGCATTGTAAAGGCTCTGGGTTTATTTTCAGCTGAAAAGCAACAAAGAGTATGAACTATTTTCAAGTTTTAGCTTTCATCTTCTAGTTGAGTATTTATTCTAGATTAGCACTTACACTAAGCAAGCAAGGTAGTGATTATCATCCATCAAGATTATCCATCATTAGTTCCACTTCTTACTCAATGTGGTAAAAGGGATAAGCAATCTCAATCCTCGTGAGAGGCGGACGATTCGAATCGAATTTAACCTTGCAAGGTAAACCTAACTCACACGCTCGGAGTACCGACAGGGTGTTCCGAGCAACCGTTTCCCTCATATTCCGGGTTATGGATCGGGGCCACCACAAGCGACTGCAGGACCGTACGCACACCCAATGTGTACAGGACATACGTCTGTAGCGCGACTACAAAACCCGTATTCCTATCTGCCTTGCAGAACGTACTCCCACACGTCGGTGCGTGTAAACATAAAATAAAAGTCGAGTGGTGGGAGCGCGTCCATTTGCCGGGCCAATCGGGTACTAGGCTTACCGCTTACCATATTTCGCGGTATGTGGCTAGTACTTTCAAAAACTTAGCCACCACTACCACACATTGTCGGTGTTTAACCAGCTGCCCACCGCGGGGTATACCCAAGGTGGTAAGTTTTGGGTGAGGGGACGCCGAGATCAGGAACTCGAAGGTGCAAGGAACACAAGACTTAGACAGGTTCGGGCCACACGGAGCGTAACACCCTACGTCCTGTATGGTTTGTATTGCCTTCTGTATAGGATGACCTAATGATCTTCTGTTTTGAGGGGGGTCCCTGACCTCCCTTATATATCCGAGAGGCCAGGGTTACAAAGATACTAACCAATACCAGCTGAGGAATAGTACCAGAACATATCTCGAGTAGATTCCCCCTGTATTGGTTAGCCTTATCTCTTATTTAAACGGAATAAATAAGAGATAAATAAGATGAATAAGAGATAAGACGGACTTAATCTCTTAGACCTCTTTAAACTACGTTATGTGCCCAGCCCGGTGGCCCCGGGTCTGACAAGCCCCCGAGCTCTTCGTAGCTGAGTACTGCAGACTTATCGAGTACTTTCGAAGCAGTCTTCGACTTCTTCTGAAGTTTCGTCTTGAAGTCCTTCTTCGAGTACTTGCTTGGCTGCATCGAAGCTATGAGGTGCTCATGCCCCGAATTTTATTTTTGATATGGTGTGCGATTTGAAAAATCGCACTCCATATGGAGTAGCCCCCGAGCCTTAGGTTGAATCGGAGAATCAGGCTGAGGGTCCCATTAGTCTGTAATCCTTCTTATCCTTCAAAGAAATTTGAAAAATAAGTAGTCGATGCCACGTACCCCGCAGCCCCCGAGCCTTAAATCCAAATACCACAAATATGGAGATAAGGATCTAAAAACCGTGGCATTGGTGTTACTCTGGAATTCTGAGAAAAACTCTTCGCCTCTGCATAGTGAAATTAAGCCTCCCGCTGGTTTATTTAACCGTGCGGTGGCTTAGAGTTTTTTCTGCACTCTCAGTCTTCATATGAGTCGTCTTCGAATAGTTTTACGGCGTCCAACCCCGAGCTTACAAGCCAGGAGAGCCGAATGAGTCATGTCGAGTAGTGCGCATCGCCCGGCCCCCGAGCCTGGGAACTAGCGAAACTGCGATGGCACGCCGCGCTGCCTGGAGGGTTGTTGCTGAATCTTGACCTGAAAAAAATGCACACATTATGTAGCATAATGCGAAGATACCGAGTAGTACTCAGTAATAATATAAATACACCAAAATTTATTCGGTGTAAAAATTTCGCGTCTTGCTCTTGCTAGGCCATGTAATTTCCCCGGTCAGTTAGCCTGTTACGTTTAAGCACCTGATCCCTGATGGCCGTAGACCATAGCGTAGGGAGCTTAGCCGCATGCACGCGTAGGAGCATAGGCTTACAGAAGAGTCGAGGTTTCACAGATTAAGGCGCGTGCTACCCGAGTACTTTAGCAACCGTTAAGAGAAGACAAAGAAGTCGTCATGCGACAAAGAGGATGCGCAGTGCGCAAAGATAGTCGGCGAAGTGTAGCTCTGGAGAGTTTCATGCCCATCGAGAGTCATACACGGACAAGTAATCGATCATGGTGTAGCCCCCGAGGGTTTCATGCCCGTCGAGAGGCGTACCAAAAAAGGTAGCCGATCTTGTGAAGAACAAGTCGGAAAAGGTATAAATCACTTAGCTTGATTCGTGGACGAATGTCGACGAAGCCGTAGAGCTCGTTGATGAAGCTGCGACGATTTGTTGATGAAGCTCGACTAGTTGGAACCGATTCCGACTAGTTTTCAAGTCGAGACGAGTAGTTGATGTAGTCGTCGGCGAGCTGCCGATCGTCCTCGCGAAGTCGAAGTAGTCGAACACGTTGCTGCCGCGCGCGGATATTGCGGCACAAGCCGAAGTTGAGCCGGGTCGTCGAGGTCGACGGCCGCGGTGCATCGACGTTGCAGCGCAAGGTGAAGTCGAGCCGGGTAGTCGAGGTCCATGTAGCCGTTCGCTGAAGGATCCGATCGTGAACTTGATGAATCGATCCGTCGATGCACATGCGTGAAGGTAGCAATCCACCACCTGGTGAACTAGAAAGATGCCATCGAGTTCGCCGGCGGATCTTCGACGCGCTCCCCTACCTGGCGCGCCAGCTGTCGGTGTTTAACCGGCTGCCCACCGCGGGGTATACCCAAGGTGGTAAGTTTTGGGTGAGGGGACGCCGAGATCAGGAACTCGAAGGTGCAAGGAACACAAGACTTAGACAGGTTCGGGCCGCACGGAGCGTAACACCCTACGTCCTGTATGGTTTGTATTGCCTTCTGTATAGGATGACCTAATGATCTTCTGTTTTGAGGGGGGTCCCTGACCTCCCTTATATATCCGAGAGGCCAGGGTTACAAAGATACTAACCAATACCAGCTGAGGAATAGTACCAGAACATATCTCGAGTAGATTCCCCCTGTATCGGTTAGCCTTATCTCTTATTTAAACGGAATAAATAAGAGATAAATAAGATGAATAAGAGATAAGACGGACTTAATCTCTTAGACCTCTTTAAACTACGTTATGTGCCCAGCCCGGTGGCCCCGGGTCTGACACACATTTCGACCTTAAAGCTTTTATCAAAACAGACAGGGTAAACTTCCAGGTCATGATACAACACATGACCCTGTCCGTCATCCTTATAGTGGTTGCAAGAATGTAAACATGCAACTCCTATATCGCGCGAGTGACAGGAAATCACTCGACTTCTACCGGTCCTATTAGCGGAGCAACTATCCGATAAGGACTCGGAAGCATTACATTGGATTCCTAGGATTCATGCATCTAGGGTTTCACTTCAATTCCTAGACTTAATACAAAATATAATATAGATAGACATAGATTGCAGTGTAAATAAAGTAGTGGGATATGTTCGGGGCTTGCCTTCTAGAGTAGGGTTGAGGGCAGGAGTGTCAGAGATTTCCGAACTCGAGTTCGGAGCTTCAGTTAATTCCTCGACGACTTGTGCTGGATCTTCGGAAAAGCCTTGGCCTTGTCCTAGCACCAATTCGTAGTCCCCGTCGTCAAGTGTCGTTGATTCTATATGAGATGCAATAAAATAAATAAGGTAAAATTTAAATTTGATTTCACATTTCAAATGTTGTAACTCACCCAATTAACACACAAGAATTCATAAAATAAAGAGGTTTAGGTTTGAAGCACTATTTATAAAGGAATTACAAAGACATTGCTGAGTTTGTTGCAAACAAGTACTAAAACATTTAAATTTGAATTTGAAATGAATCAAAATAAATTCAAAACTTTTAAATAAAAGATCATAGGTTTTGGAGATTTGATTATACATTAAACATCAAATAATATCACATTAAAGAAAGACAATAGATTTCAATTACAAAAGGTTACACAATAGGTTTAGTTAATATTTCAAATTTGAAAGTTCAAATTTGAAAGAAGTTAGGTTTAAATCAAATTTGAGTTTGAAACTTTGTATAAAGTTACCTAGAACATTCATGCCAAACTTCATAAATATCAAAGCATGAAATGACAAGGTTAAGTGTATATTACCCCTTAATCTTAGATTTAAAATACAGGTAGAAATATTTTGTTTCAAACTAAACTCTATTAACAAAAGTTATAGAGTTTGAAATCTATTTTCTAACAAAACTGGTTTTGCTATTTTTGGATTTTTCTATGAATTATTACGAATTTTACAAGACAGGAAATGCTTTCACATGAAATAACAGTCACCCTTTACAAAACAGTCCTTACATTTAGCAGATAACCCCCTGGAAGAAAAACAGTCAAAGCAATCAAGTCCAACAGCCATGGCCGGCGGGGAGGAGCACATGTCCGGCCAAATTCCGGCCGGGAAAGTCGCCGGCGGCGAGGGGAAAAGGGAGGGGGAGCACGAGGAGGTCTTGGGCTACCTGTGGGTGGTCTTGGGAAGGCTCGGGGTGGCCGGAATCGGGCTGCCCACGGAGGGCCGGACCGGCGGCCGGAGGCGCACGGCGGCGGGGTGGTCCTGGCGTGTGGAGGAGGGGAAGAACTGGCTGGGGAGGTGCGGTAGGGCATGGGAAAGCTAGTGGCGCTACTGGTTTGGGAAGGGGGAGAGCGGAGGGGAAAGTTCCACGGCGACCCGAGCTCACGGCGGCATCAATGGAGGCGGCAAGCTCCTGTACGCGCGCGGGGAGGGTCTGGGGCGTCGTTTTATAGGCAAACGGGGTGATGGCGAGCCGCTGGCGCCACAGAGCAGAAGAGAGGGGGGAATAAGGCTTGCCCACGGGGGTTTTGCGGCGGCAGCAGTAACTCCGGCGTGCAATGCTGGCAGTGCGCAGGCGCCGTGGCGCACGGGCAGGGCGCCAGCAGGGGAAAGCTAGAGCGGTGGGGGAGCGGGGGAGTGACGCGTGGGCAGGGGAGAGCAGGGGGATGGACGACGGCGGCCAAGGGTGATGTGCTGCGCCGGCGGCAGGAGCACCAGACGTGCAGTGGCGCAGAACAGAGGAGCAGGACGCAGGGAGGAAGAAGGGGGAGGAGAACTGAACCAGGGACTGATCTGTGAATTCAGGGAAAAGAAGGGACCTTACTGTAAAGGGCTTGCAACTTTTAAACTAGTGCCCAAATGAAGATGGTCCAAAAAGCAAAAGTGCATGGTTTTTCAAACTCTACAACTTCTCTTTAAGGTTCATCTGCATTTGAGCAATAGTTTTGGAAATAAAATAGACTTAGTAATAATTTCGCTTTTTATGTAAATCCCATGGTAAAATTACTTTTACATATATGCCCAAGGGTAATTTCACTTATTTTTGCCATTTAACCACAGATATCACTTTTTGCAAAATAACCCTTATGCTTTTAAACTTTTCCCGCTATCTCCACCCATTTTGCATAGAAGGACCTCTAGTAAAAATTAATTACACAAACATCACTTTTTCCATAACATTGCATACATAAAACACACATTGCCATACTTTGGACATAAAAGCATACCAAAACTCTAAGGTGTGACCTAGCTAATTACCTGAGTGTCACACTGCGGTCCATGGTGTGGGGGGCGTGGTATGGTCGCACCCTTGTGCGTTTCGTCGATGGCAAGGCCAGCAGTGAGGAGCAGTTCGAGGTCATGCTGCGCCCGTCCAACACCCAGAATGCCGACCGGAAACGGAGCTACACGTTCATACCCTGAATCGAGTCATCAAATGTCAGGATTAGACAGGATGATACGATGACTAAAAATATTGCTTGCTCTTCTCTGGAATGGAGTCGCGGATTGGGTAAAGAAGAGAGCAGAGGTGACATGGTGCGAGGGGGATGGGGAGGTGCTTGCCGGTTGGTGCAGAGCGAGAGAGAAGGGTTGCGCTGCAGCTCTGTGGGTTGGGATGGGACAGAGAGCACAGGAGATGCGCTGCTGCAGCAGCAGCTCGAGGAGAGGAACCGAGGAAGAAAGGGGCAGGTGCTATGACATGAGAGAGAGAGAGACCATGGGAGAGAGGCAGAGAAGATCGAACGAATTATGATCAGTGGTGGAGGGCCCAGTTTGGCGAGATGTGGCGCTCGCCATACCTCGGTCCGCACGCCGCCGCCTGCCGCCCGCACGCCGCTCGCCCGCCACCCGCAGCCCCGCGCGCCGCCGCCCGCAGGCCGCAGCCCCGCCCCCGCCTGCCCGCCGCCCGCAGCCCCACGCGTCGCCGGCCGCCGGCCGCCGCCCGCAGCCCCGCGCGCCGCCGCCCGCAGGCCGCAGCCCCGCCCCCGCCTGCCCGCCGCCCGCAGCCCCGCGCGTCGCCGGCCGCCGGCCGCCGCCCGCAGCCCCGCGCGGCCGCCCCCGCCCCCGCCCGCCCGCCGCCCGCAGGCCCTGCCCCCGCCTTTCCGCCTCCCGCAGCCCCGCGCGCCGCCGGCCGCCTCCCGCCACACCTAAAATTTTGGGCGTCCTTCGCCACTGATTATGATCGTTCAAGGTCTAAAGAGGGTCATAAATGTGCATTGAAGTGACGGAGGGCCGCCACAGACATAGTATCTCTACAGTTGTTGTCTTCATGGCAGACTCTTTTTTTGGTTGCTGGAAAACCGTAGAAGTGGAAGCGAGAAACAATCACCACAGCCTAGAGGTGCCGATGTTTGACAGAGTTCAGGCCGAGTGGACAGGAGGAGGAGAACAAAGCAAGCGCGCTCGTGGACCTTGGAAATCAGCCTCAGGTACCGTAGAGGTCAGGTAGCATTCTCCCTTTCTTCTTCAGACCGTCGCCTCTTGCTTGCATGTCAAATGTGTGGCTCCCTACATGTTTCCGGGAGCACGTGGCCACCAGCAGGACACTGCATGCAGTCAGTCACAAAAAAAAAGAAGAGACACTGCATGCAGTCTGCGAGAGCTTATGGCCGTGCGCAGCATCTGCTGAAACCTGAGCGCATGGCCGTGCGACCAAACCAAAACCAAAACCAAAACCAAGCGGGTTCGGCGCGGAGGTGGCGAGAGCCGAGAGGTAGTACGGTGAGGACGTGGTGGCTGTTACACTGCTGCTAGGGACCAGGTACACGCCATCGACGAACTTCACCGCTGCTAGAAGCATGTATGCCGGCCGGATCGGAGGAGATGAGGTTAGGGGTTCGCACGCCGATTCTCTTGATTCTCTTGATTCCATGTAGTGTCACCTTGATTTGGACATGAAGCCGACCAGTGTTCTCCTGATTCCATCTAGTGTCGCATTGATTTGGACGTTTTCTCTTTTCTTGCTCTAGTTACAGCTGTTATTTGAATGCCAACCAATGTTTCTTCTTTGCTCACTGTAGTTGCATCTATTATTTGAAGGCCGGGCAATATTTCTTCTTTGCTCGCAGTAGTTGCAAATACTATTCGAATGCCAGCCAATGTTTTTTCTTTGCTTGCTGTAATAACAGCAATTATTTGAATGCAGCGATCTGTCAGGATGTGGCGTGCGCAGGATGCTCAATGATGCCCTTGAACTCGTTAATGAGGTGGAGAGCATGGGTCTACAGGCATTCGCTGTACCACCGGCCCTCTAAGCTGCGGTGGATGCTGTTGACCCTCCCGCCCAAATTGCTGCACAGATCGCCAACGCCATTGCCACCAATGTGGTCTAAATGAGTAGGTGCCTTCAGTATTTGGGTACTAAGACTTGCAAGTTATTGTGATCAGGGTTGAACTAGCATGCCTTGCGGACATGTATGGAGATTTCCCACCTGGACTAATTTTCGAATATCGAGCGGGAATAACACCCACAATTCTGCTCCAGTTTATATTGTCCTAAATTTTACAGATTTCCTTCTGTTTTAGTGCAATAAGGCGTTGGTTGCTGAAACGGTTCCAATCTCTATGAACTCTGAATGGGGCCAATTTTTTCAGAGCTATTGCTTTGATTTGCACATTAGTGCTGAGTTCTGGTCAGAGTTCCTAGTTAAGTTCTTTTCAAAATGTTCTATAGACCAATGGCCATGATGCCCTCATCTCGACCCTAATCTCTTCCGCTCCCGAACCCTAGATCTGGATTGCGAGGATGCGGCGGCTATGTTTGTGTTTGATTCAGGGGAGAGCCAGGGCGTCGCTATATATAGCCACGCAACCCTAGGCGCTATCGGGTTCCTTTCCTTCTCGGCGCCGGATTCGCCTCCGACTCGTCCGGTCCACCTGTCAGCCTCTTAGGCTTTCTAACACGTGCAGTTGATCATGGTTGCGGATCTAGCCAGGCATCCAATACAGCACCCGCACCGCGCACGGACAACCGCTTGGGCAAGTTGGGGCAAAACCCAAGGATTTTGGTCCAAGTGCTATTGCTCGAACATATAAATTTTTAGTTGTAGCCCATTTAAACAACAATGATAATAGGATGGGCTAAACTTTAGTTAAGACTCAAAAACTTTAAAATATGTATGAGTACTAATAAATGCTAAGATTTAGCACTCAACTTACCTATCCAAAGAAACTCCAGTGTACAGGTCTATTCGAAAATTTTGCAGCTCCGACATTTTTTCTCTAGAAAGGGATATATTTTACCAACATCAATTTCCAAATACGTCTCATTTTTATCCAATTTATTTATTTCAATCATAATTAATGGCACTTCAAGTTTCCCAAAATACACCTTCTCATTTTACCCTACAATAATACTATAGGAATGTTTGTTCTAGAAACACTAAAAGTAGCTTTATGAGGACATTTTGCTCATTTCATCCTTAAAAGGTTAATTTCCTTTGTACTCGTGTTTTGATCAAAGGCTAGAGTAGCAAAGCAAGCAACATAAGCCACCGTTAGGCAATGCCTCTTCTCTTGGGATGCTACAAATTATAATGGATCATGATCTAATACTTCCTTCACAATCCAGCTTCATCTTTAAATATTTTTAGCTTAAAATTTTATAAAATATAAACTCAAATCTTAAATTATCTAGGTAATTTTAAGATCATTTACCACCCATAATGCATTATGTAACCTGTCAAATGCAGCAAAGAGTGGAATATTTCCAGCAAGATCCCGCAAACGTGTCATTCCTATGCATATCATCTTGTCACATGTGTCTTGTTCTTTTTTTAAGTAACGTGTTGCATATTACAAACACGTTTTTTGGGTAACGTGCTATTTTGTTGTGATGCAAATTACGTTTTGTACCGGTACACATGTAAAGCCAATTCCGTAGTCGGTACAAATAGACAAAATCAAGTCGCCTATTACTATTAGTTCGGCGGGCACAAAATTTTGAACGCGCCCGATGGCTACTATCTCATTTATTAAACATGTAGAAATTGAGCTTGTACAATTTTCCTATAACTAATTAAAGGTTGTACAAATGGAGTTAAGAATATATACTACAGTTCTATCAACTCCCACGACTACTAAAGAATGATATGCGGCAATGCTTTATTTTTTTCCAGGAGCGGGTTAAAATGTAACCCGTTTTCAAAAAAAGAGCGGAGATAATGTAGCAGCTGACTCGCTCCTATAATTTTATCTTTAGAGGTGGATGATGGCACCACCCACCCCTAAATATGTAATTTCTAGGGGCAGGTGGCCATTACCCACCCCTAAAAATGCCCATAAAAATTTGAGGTTGGCGAAGGCTAGCGCGAGGAACGCGTGGCTGGAGTGGACGGAGGCCACATGCGGGGCCACCCCGCGCGGTAGCCGCGCACGAACTCTACCTCTTCCTTCTCCACCCTTGTGTCCGTCAACTTCGCCGCGCGACCTCAGCCCCCGATCGAGCTTCCCCGAGCCCGAATCGCTATTTTTTCTTCTGCCAGAGCTGCTCCACCGCCCGAAGCTCTGCCGCCCATGGTGAGCACCGCCTCCGCCGCCTCTCCCGCCCTACTAGCTCCATGGATGGGCTACGCGCGAGCTCGCTCAACTCACGCACCATACAGCCTTCCCTTCCCCGCCCCGCGCGTGGGGGAACGCCGGCTCGCCGCCGCCGTGGCCATGCCCACGCCGCCCCGCATGCCAACGTCCTCCCGGTGTGCCAATCATTGCGCTGACCTACAAAATGGGTTCGCCCCACCGCACCGGAGCTTCCCGTGCCGGCCCCACCCTTCCCCACCCCACGCGCGGGGAACGGCAGGGTATTGAAATAAGGGCATGAAGGGTATCATGCTGCATTCCCTTACATCCGCTTGCAGTAACCGTTCCATTAAAATCTAACAGATCCCTAACGGAATTGGTATTGGGAGGATAATATTTTGAAGTGGTGGCACTGAAGGAATTTCTGAAAATCTTATGGCACTGAGGGAAGCCATGTTAATTTTTATTGCAACGAGGGAATTGGCTCCCTTTTCATTAGCTTCATCCTCCTGGTTCCCAGAATTGGTCATCTAGGTAATCTGAGTGGTCTTGTCGCCATCTTCCGGACCCCCTCTACACAGCTTGAAAGCCGATCTTTCCCTTTCTCCGGGCACAGAATTTGCCAATTCTGTAGCAGCCCATAGATCTTCGGTAGTAGAAACTCTATGTTTTTCCATGCACCATTTTGAAAGCATAGATCATTTCTTAGTTTCCAAATACTCCACAAAGTAGCAGAGGAAACAATATTAGTCATTAAGTGTTTCTTATTGCTCAGCCAGCATGTTCCTATCGATTCAAAGTTATCACCTATCAACTCCTACTATCTCAGAAATGCAACACCAAGTTTGTGTAGACAACCACACAGCCAAAAAATAAATGGTGCACAGATTCTCTCACTACAAAATAAGCAGGAAGCGTCATCCAGTTTTCTCCTCTTCCCTAGATTGTCTCTTGTCAGTACTCGATTCTTAGATAAAATCTAGAGGAAAAAATGCACTCGTGGTGGTATTTTCAAACTCCAAACAGCAGGTACATGAACTGGACTCACCCCTCTAAAGTTTATCACTTTGTACAGGGACTATGAGGAGTACACCCCATTAGAGGTGAATCTCCAAATCATCCATTCCTCCTCATCACTAAAGTTAATTGTGGAGGCTAACTGGACTACCTCACGCCAATCATTCATCAAGTTTTTGGTTAACTGTTCTTCTAAAGGTACATTTCAGACATTCCCCATCCCACAGCTCTGCAATAGTTCCTGTTTTTTCATTAACAATTTCATATAGGTTCCAATATTGTATTGCTAGACCAGAAGATTCCAACCAGTTATCTTCCCAAAACTTGATTTTCCTCCCATTTTCGACCTTCCACCTGAACCCCATCTTGGCAGCTTGAGCTGCCCACATTAGACCTTTAAAGAAGTTTGAAGCACCTAAAGATCTTGAGCTGAGGATGTTAGGATTTTCAGTGTTATATTTATGGTCTATTACCAAGTTCCACAGCTTTTCTACTTTTTAACCAAGAGCCTAATAAGCATATATTCCTGCAGTTGCGCATAACAATTTGTCAATTTCCGTATGCGTGTAGGATTAGCCTCGAATCCTCTACGGATGTGGCCGCGGCACGTCACGGCCAAGAACTTGACCAAGTTCTATATGTATCTGTGTGCAACCTGGGCACCAATCTAATCGAACTCTTTTGGTTTGATCCACAAACCAACAGGGAATAAGATCGATCCATCACCATGTCCGAATCGTGATTGGAAGCGGCGCCGGCGCCGCCGCGACCGTCCAAGAGGCCTCGGCACGGCCACGAGGCGGCGCCGTCGCTGCCCGACGAAGTGATCGTCGAACACATTCTGACGCGCGTCCCGGCCCCCGCCACCGTCCGCTTCCGGGCGGTCTGCTGGGACTGGCGCGCCGCGCTCACCTCGGATCACTTCGTCCACGCGTACCAAGCCGCCAGAGCCGCTGCCCAGCCGCAGCCGCCGGAGATCTTCTTCTTCGCGCCCGGCGCCGCGGCAGACTCCACTTTCTTCTACTCGTCGTCTCATCCAGGTTCAAGTTCAGGGCGCAGCAGGGCGCTTCGTCGCCGGCCCGCGAGCTCGTGACCGGGGGCGACCTGCGCGCCAACGACCTCGTCCTGTCCGGCACCAAGCCCTGCCGCGGGCTCACCCTCCTCTACCAGCCCGGCGAGTCCGCGTACCACGTCTGCAACCTCTCCACCGGCGAGGACGTCTCCCTGCCCCCGTGCGAGTGGGCCATCAGGGTGCGCCCTTACGGCCCCCACGTGTTCTCCAGCACCGGCCTCGGCTTCCACACGGCGGCCGACGAGCACATCGTGGTGAGGCTCTTCGAGGACTGGAGGAAGCAGCAGCGCTGCGAGGTGTACGGCCTGAGGTCCGGCGGGTGGCGCCCCCTCGCCGGGCGGGCGCCGCCACACGCGGCGAAGGGCCTCGACGGCCGGCCCCCGGTGTTCGTGGACGGGTGCTTCTACTGGCACATCTACACGAGGACCAACTTCTCCGGCAGGGAAGAGCACCTCTACAGGACGCCGGAGCCCATCCTGTCGCTCTCCGTCGACACGGAGCGGTTCGGGTGGGTAGGCCCCCCGGAAGTACGGGCGCGCTACGTCTTCCACCTCGCCGAGCTCGACGGCCAGCTGTGCGCGCGGTGGTGGACACCCGCCTCGTCGTCGAACGGTACGAGCTGTGGGTGCGGCCGGCCGCCGGCCCGACGACGCCGTCGTGGTCGCTGCGCTGCCGCATCAGCCTGGCGAGCCTGCCCCGGCCGATGAGGGAAGCCCTGAGCCGCGGCATCCGGATGCTCCCGCTCGGCTCGTGGGGAGGAAAGATCCTCCTCGCCACGAGGTGCACGCCTACGACCCGGAGAGCAACAGCGTGGACACGGTGTTCTCCGTGCAGGAGTTCATAGACGCCCCAAGAGAGCCAGTGCTGCTCCTCAACATCGCCATGCACGAGGAAACGGTCACTGTTGCCCGGCAGGGAGGACCTTCAGACCGGCGAACAGACGATCTGACTGTTACTAGGCAGCAACAGGTCCAGCGGATGCTCAGCGCGGCAGTGGCCCTATACCGTGACATCGTTAACATGCATAATTAACTAGCAAATTAAAAGGCATGCGCCCTTGCGGATGGCCCGGTCCGCCGTCAGAGGCCTAGCATGGCATGGCACGACGAGAGTAGTCTGGCGGCTAATTACTAGCAGATTCAGAGACAAAGAGCCGCCAGGGAGTCGAACAACACGTCCATTCTAAGTAAAAAGAATCTTAGCAGAGCGAAACTGAAAAAAAAGGTGCACCAGCCGGGAATCGAACCCGGGTCTGTACCGTGGCAGGGTACTATTCTACCACTAGACCACTGGTGCCAATACAAGTGTCACTTTAACCATGTAATTTGTTGTATTTTTAAACAAAACTTCACTGCACTCTCCCATGTTTTCATTGCTGACAAACTCATCTTACCTGATTATTTTGATAGCTAGAATGATAAGAGTTTGGAAGGAAACATATGAAACTCTTGAGAAATCTAGTTTCATTGCAATTATTGGGGCTGGCTGAATCTCTGGGTTGCATTTCTGCAGCCTGGCTGTTTTTACTCAGTGTGAATCAACGGTAGGAACTAATTAATTAGCCAAACATGCCTTTACTCCAACCAAAACGCACCATAGTAAAAAAAGCAGACCCTATAGTACTGTTTTTTTGAAGTAAAACGCTTTAGTATAGTACGATACTATTTCACACTTGCATCAACTATATTTTTTTTTAATTATGGAGTATGGACAAATAAAATATGTTGCATCATCTTCATCGCTTGAGCTTAGATTACCTCATTGCCCTGTCAATCATCCGCCGTAACATTCGCGCGGAAATAATACCCAGGTCCATGCCCTTGTCGCCTGGCAAGCGTGCTACCGCCGAGCTTCACCTCCAGCTGCCCCGCGCCGGCGCCGCCGGCCCGGACACCGGTGACGCTCTCCTCGTGCAGGGCGACGTTGAGCAGCACCCGTGCCTCTCGCTGGAAGCCCACCACGAACTCCTCCACGGAGAACACCCTGTGCGCGGTGCTGTTCCCGGGGTCGTAGGCGTACACCTCGTGGCGGCTGGTGGCGAGCAGGATCTTTCCGCCGACCGAGGAGGCCAGCGGGAGCATGCGGTTCCCACGGAGCAGGCCGTTCCTGATCGCCCTGGGCAGGCTGCGCAGGTTGACGCGGCAGCGCAGCGACCATGTCGGCGGCGAGCCGGCCGTCCGAGTCCAGAGCTCGGGCTCGTAGAGCACGCTGAGGTGGGGGTCCAGCTCCACCACCGCGCACAGGGATCCGTCGAGCTCGGCGAGGCCGCAGACGGAGCGCACCAGCCGTCGTCCCGGGGAGCTCACCCACCCGAACTGCTCCGTGCTCACGGTGAGCGACAGGATGCCTAGCGGCTCGATGTGCCAGTAGAAACACCCGTCCACGAACACCGGAGGCCGGCCGTCCGTCCACCTGCTGACAGCGTGCGGCGGCGGCACCTGTCCGGCGCAGGGGCGCCACCCGCCGGCCGGACCTCAGGCCGTAGACCTCGCCGCGCAGCTCCTCCTGGAAGCCGACGTAGAGCCTGACCACCTTGTGCTTGCGCGCAGCCGGGTCGAAGCCGAGCCCGGCGCTCCAGGGCCAGCAGCGGTGAGCCGACCGTGTGCAGGGGTCGGCAGCGAGACATGCTCGCCGGTGCTGAGGTTGAAGACGTGGTACGCGGACGCGTGCCACCGGGAGGAGAGGAGGGCGAGCCCGCGGCACGGCCTGGTGCTCAGCAGGACGAGGTCCGCGGCGCGCAGGATCCGCAGGGTCACGAGCTTGCGGGCCGGCGCGGCGGCCGCCTCGCCCGACCGGACCACCAGGTCTTTCTCCAGTGTAGCCATCGATTTCATTGATGAACAACTCAGATGAACGGATATTGGAGTCCAAGCTGAAAGGGCGTTGGTATCTGGATTTTTTTTCCACCTTAGAAGATCTAGTCTACTCTATCTAGCAGATGTAAAAAGAAAAGAAGAAAAACAGAGAATGGTGCACCCTGAGTGTGGAGTCGAACAACACAAGTCACAAAACCTAGAAGAACAAAAAAAAAATAAACTTGCACCAGCCGGGAATCGAACCCGGGTCTGTACCGTGGCAGGGTACTATTCTACCACTAGACCACTGGTGCTTCTTGAAAACTCTTTCAAACTTAGTAGGCATCAGAAGAACCTCAACCGGTCAGCCTACACGCTGAAGAAAAGCGGTCAAACCATGCTCCATCATTAATTCATTATCGTGCAAAGAGCATATCCAGACCGCAGCATCCAAATGGCTTCTGCCAACAACGCATCCTCATACCCCGGTTCATCCAAGCAAGGATTTGCGGACAAGTTTTTTTTTTAAGAGAGATTTGAGAACAAGTTGCTTCTAATTACAAACATGCTTTATTCCCCAGCAAAAAAAATTGTCCAAATGGCCAGGACGGTCCCTACAAGACTCCATGCTTCCCCATCACAAATGGTGGCCAACATGTCCTCAGTTCCTTGCCTCAACCACATGTAAATCAGTAAATGTCATGTTCTCGCCAGCCTCAACAGTCAACACTCACAATTCAAGCACGCCCTGAAGAGCCTGAACCTTCCGTTCTCGACTCGAGGAGACTCCACGATGGTATCTTCAGCGATCGCTTTGTTGCTACTATATTCTGATCAAAGATCCACTGGCTTTTACAATTCCATACTGCTCCCACTACCAGCTTAATCAAGCGAATGAACAAATAAACAACAAATTCCAATGTAATCAACACCGCTTCTCTTCTCTAGCGACGATCAATGCAAGAATCTCCACCATGATCCAAGAACTCTGTGATGATAGTACAAGGAGGAGAAATCGATGCTGATCTATCTGACGGTCAGGAGGTGGAGGTTGACAATGATGGGCAGCACGATGACGGCGACGAGCACGGCGCCCGCGACGACGGCGACGCACGCCCACTTGCGGCTGCCCTTCTGGTACTCCCGCGCGGCCTCGAGCTCGACGGCGCCGCGGCGCACGAAGGAGCTGGCGCGCGCGACGTGGCTCTCGATGTCGTTCAGCTGGTGGCCCTGCGCCTCCACCAGCGCCGCCATGTCCAGGAACACCTGGTGCAGCTCTCGCAGGCTGCGCTCCATCTCCCGAACCGCGCCGTGCCGCTCCTGGATCTCCGACACCGTGTCCAGCACCTGCGCGCGCCCGGCCGCGGCGGCATGCCCCTGCTGGATCGCCGCCTGCAGGAGCGTCTCGCTGGCGCCCGACGAGATGAGCTCCTCCACCGTGCTGTCCGATGCCTTCTCGCCGGTCACCGTGTAGTACCGCCGCGCCACCGTCTCCTTGTACTCCGCCGCCATGCGCGTCCGCAGGCCCTGCCCAGGGACGACCGATCGGGTTGAACAAAACAGATGGTGAGGATAGAGCGAGATGGAGCGGGGACGCGCGCGAATGGACCTGGAAGTCGTCCATGAGGTCCTTGAGCTTCTTGCCGAGGCCGGTGACGACGGAGGTGCGGGTGCGGTCGGTGGACGACCCGGGCCCGCAGCCGGGGAGCTTGCGGCTGGCGGCGTTGGCGCGGTCGAGCGCCTCGAGCCTGGCCTTCACGGCCTTGGCGCGGCGGAGCACCTGGTCGCCGTCGGCGTCCGTGCGGGCGCGGAGGGCCTTCACGGCGCGGGCGTCGTGCGCGGTCTTGCCCTCCTCGTGTGCCGCCTGCAGGCGCCGGTGCAGCGCCTCCAGCCCGCGCAGGTCCTCCTTCACGACCTCCACGTCCTCGAAGAACCGGTCGAGGTCCGGGCCCTCGCGCTCCCCGCCGCCGCCGCCGCCGGCCTCCAGGTCGTCCAGCGCCACCTGCTGCTTCAGGTCCGCGTACTTCTTGAACGACCCCGACGAGAAGAGGTCGTTCATCTTGCCGGACTGATTTCTACGCACGGCGCGAGGACGGCTAGCTGCCGCTGGACGGGAGGCAGGCAGGCAGCTAGCGGGGGAGCTTCAATGGCCGGCGCCTGTCTATCGACGGACGCCTTCTTGACTACTACTTGTGACACCGACACCACCAATAATGTCGCTGGCGCTTCCGAGGACCCAGAGGCAGGGAGACGTGTCCTGTTCCTTGGCAATGGCACGGCGGGAGGGAGAGGGAAGGGTGCCAATTGGCGTGGGGAGAAGAAGGCTGGCGCGGCGTCCCACATTTCCTCCGATTCCTGGAAGAGCTGGCATCCAGCAGAAGAAATGGACGTGCCGAGGGGTAGAATTGAATAGAAGCCCGCGCCGCGTCCCCCCCGTCTCCGCTCTCGTCTCGCCGGCATCGTTTGTGGCGTGCACGGCCCCGGCCCGCGGCTGTCCGGCGAGGCAATCATTTCACCAAGGAGTCGGCTGCTCGACTTCGACGGACGACGGAATCTCCGGGGTTCGAAGATGACTAAATACCTTGTAGTATACTCTATCCATGTAATTGGCAATTTAAGAGTTTTCATCATTACTCTTCACGTCAATTTTTATATTTAGGATTAACTAGCATTATAAGCTCCTAATCATATAAATAATCATGAAAAAATTCTTAATATATTTAGAAAAATTCCTAAGAATTTTCTACCAAAATATATTATCCATTTGCTTTTTTGTTTTTTTACTTGTATACGGAGAAATGAAAAAAAAGCAAATCTCAATAAGAGGTAGATTGAACCAATTGAAATAGCTTAAGGGAGTAAATTGAGATAAAATTTTGATCAGGGGTCAAAAAGGACAGAGTGTATTATGGCTCAAGGTAGCAAAATGAACTTTTTCCTAATAAAAATCTCTATACTTTCTATACCTCCCATCTAATAACTTATGTAATCACTAGTCTAAAATAAAAGAATCTATAACTTTATGTAATATCTAACATACCACAGTAACAAATTTGGTCTAGGTAGCTGAGACATGGCGTGTACATTTTAAGTTTTATTGACAACTAAGTCCCTAAATCACGTGATCTTAGTCAACTTAGATATGTTTCCGGATACATACTTAAATGTGAAGGACTTCGTTCAGAGCGCATTTTATATGTGTTTGATAGCTGACAACTGTATTGTGTGTAGGTCGTCTAAGCATTACTGGCCTAGGAGTCGGAAGTGCTGCAATCTTCCTCTTTACAGTCCTAGGCACCACATATGTAACCCGTAAGCTTAAGGAACGAAGGAAGAAAAGGCTAAGAGAAATATTCTTCATGCAAAACCGTGGACAATTACTACAACAATTAGTATGCCATAGGACAGATATAGCAGAGAGAATGATTGTTACTTTGGAAGAGCTAGAGAAAGCCACCAACAACTTTGACAAATCTCGCGAGCTTGGTGGTGGAGGACATGGTATAGTATATAAAGGAATTTTATCAAGTCTACACGTCGTAGTAATTAAGAAGTCAAAGATTGTGATACAAATGGAGATTTATGACCTCATAAACGAGGTTGCTATCCTTTCCCAGATAAATCACAGAAATATTGTGAAACTTTTTGGATGCTGCCTCGAGACAGAAGTTCCTTTGCTTGTTTATGAGTTCATTTCAAATGGCACTCTGCATAGTCATCTTCATGTTGAAGGTCCAGTATCAATATCTTGGAAAGATAGATTGAGGATTGCAGTTAAAACTGCTAGGGCCCTGCATATCTACACTTTTTTATTTCAACGCCAGTAATCAACAATTTAACTGTGAAGTTGTCAGATTTTGGAGCTTCAAGATACGTGCCAATTGATCAAACAGTTTGAATACAACCGTCCAAGGAACATATGGGTATATGGACCCTATGTATTATAGCACGAGACACCTTAATGAAAAGAGTGATGTTTATAGTTTTGGTGTTGTTCTCATCGAGCTGCTCACTGGAAAGAAGCCCGTGTCTTACAGATCCTCAGAGGGCTACGGCCTTGTGAATCATTTTGGAACTCTTCTGTCAGAACGCAACTAGCTCGCATCCTGGATCCACAAGTTGCCAGGGAGGGAAGCGGAGAAGTCATCGACACTGCTCTCCTAGCAGCGATGTGCGTGAAGCTTGGAAGTGCGGGGCGTCCGACGATGAGGCAGGTGGAGATGGCGCTCGAAGGCATCTACGCGGCGAAGGATCAGTACGCCTGGAGTGACGCGTCGGACGACGAATCCGATGAGAATTATTTTGAGTTGGATGATGCATCTGCATCTCTTGGAGGGGCGCACGCGTGCACGACGAGCCATGTCGAGTTGCGAAGCACGCCGCCGGGAACAGAAGGGCGGCATCACTGTCGCACCGGCGGCGCGCGGCAATGGATATAGACGACGAGCTGGAAACGAGGTATCGCGCAGATTCGGCCCATCAGTAGCCCACGCTGCCGGCCCACACCCCGCGCCTGCCTACCGCCCGGCCCATCTCGCTGGCTCCGCTCCGAAACACGCACGAGGCCCCCGACGATGGCTGGTGGCGGCGGCGGCGGCGGCGGCCGGCCTCGCGCCGTCTTCATGGCCTTCGGCACCCGAGGCGACGTCTTCCCCGTCGCAGTATGATTCTATCTCCTCCCTTCCCTCCTCCCTCAGCTGAATTCGGGAGGCGATACTGCACCGAATAAAGCTCATGGAATCGAATCGGTTTGCAGCGCTGTACTTCCCATTTGATTCCGTTTGCTTTTGCTTTCTGTAGGCGCTTGCTACCGCTTTTGCGCGTGACCAACAGCAGTATGCTGTGGTGTTCATCACCCATTCAGCGCACCGGGTAAGAAGCTTGCAAAAGGGGAACGGTTTTCGAACTTTGGTTTACTTCATGTGACTAATGTAATGGACTTGGTGCAGAGTTTGTCAGCACATCTAGCAGCCAGCAACGTCAGATACATGCCTGTGTCAAGCCCTCCTGTCCTTGCCGCCGAACAGGTTGAGAATATCTCAGGTAAGTGCCAGGAGGTTAATTGATCACATTTGTTGTAGTTATTTCCTGGAAAACAATGATTGTTCATGCTACCGTTTTTCTTAGGTGGTTCTCAATCAAATCATGAGGATGAGTCCTTTTCGTCACGGAAAATGATCATTCAGATGGAGCACAGAAAAGAATGTTTGTCTTCTGTGGAAGCGGTTTTTGGAGATGATCCAAGCATTAATGGGGATTTTGTTGTCATCAATTTCTTTGCTTTGGTAAGTAATTAAGTAATATCTTTATTTATGTATCACTTGGAACTTGTATGCATTTAGGTCTATTATTTCCTTCAAAATATTCTGTTCAATTAAAAGTTTTGCGCACCACACATTGAAAATTGTGGATTTTTTACTTCACGGATGGAAGTTGACATATCCATGACAAAATAAAGCAACCAGCTTGATACATAGGAATTCAGAATCATCGATATTAACCTAATTCAGCAACAATATGCATTGATGCTGTCATAATACGAATCATCTCATGATTTAGGAAGGCTGGCACCTTGCAGAATTGTTCCAAGTTAAGTGCATCATTGCTGCTCCCTATTTTGTTCCATATAGGTAAACTGGGCTACATTGATTTCAATTTCACACAGATGCTGTTTAAATTATTTCATTAGAGGATTATCTAATCTTCTACTGGTCTTTATATATATGTGTCTCAATAATTTTAATGGCCTTATTTTCAATAATTTTTATGCTGGTACTTGTTTTTTTTCAGTGCTCCTTCATCATTCCAGCGTCAATTTAAACATAATTTTCCTCTACTGTACAAGTACTTCCAAGAAGCTCCCGCAAATACGGTACAGAATGATCCCTCGTAACAATGTTTTACCTCTTGAATCTTTCTTCTCTTTGGGTTGACCAGTTTCAGAGCTTGCAAACAGTTTTTTTTTCTTTTTTTTATTTGATACTCTGTTTAGCTTATCTGGCACGGTGTGTGGATATGTTGACTCATCTTCTAGAGACATAGTTTCATGACTATTATTGTTTTCTTAATTTTCAATGGTGCCCATTGTTGTAGAAGAATATACAATAGATCAATTCATCCAGTTAACAACAAGCACTTATTAGTCATCCGGTTTGCCGTCCTCATGGGTTGTGCCATTTCTGTTCTATCACTAGCGCTCCAGCCTAGGCATTGCGTATTCTCTTATGGTAATGCCTGAAATGTGCGAACAATTTTGTATGTCCCTAAAGTATTGACAGGGGAAAAATAAATTGATATTGTAAAACAATGGCAGGTCTGCTGGACAGACATTATCCACTGGATGTGGGCACTCTTTACGGAAAGTTGGGGATCGTGGAGAAGCAATTGTTTAAATCTTAGCCCTATTCCTTTCACAGTGAGTAGAATTATCTATTATGATTATTTTTGTATGCTTATGATCCTGTTTAAATCACTGGAACTTTACTGAAGTTAGCTTCTTTCTTTTTGTTGGTAACTGCAGGATCCAGTAACTAATCTTCCTTTGTGGCATGTGCGGGAGGAGTCACCGTTGTTGCTGTAAGTACCATACCTGTGATGATAAATATGAAGCCTATGCCTTGTTAGAGAATAAGGAAGTCAATCCACCTTCATATGTTATAATCTCCGAGATACTTAAAACGGGAAACTTTAACATGGAATTTTTTGTGATTGATTGATGATAAATAACTGAACAGCAACAAACAATTCTTGTAATTATCTATACTGGATGAATGACATAGCATTTTGCTTGGTTTTTGTTCAGGTACGGTTTCAGCAAAGAAATTGTGGAGTGCCCAGGTGAGCTCTGATGGCCTCCCACATCTGTCTAAAATGCTTTTAGATGTTTATAATTATTCAGTTCTTATATGTATCTAAATTTCAATAATATTTACATGTCATGACAGGATATTGGCCATCCAGTGCTCATGCTTGTGGCTTTTGGTTTCTTCCTACGGCTTGGCAATTTTCTTGTGACAAATGCATGGAGTTGTCTAGAAATATGAATTCTTCACTGGGGAGTGTTCTGTGTGCAAAACATTCTTCCATGGAACGCTTCCTCGTGGGGAATTCCTATTCATCAAGGCCTGTATTTGTAGGATTAAGTTCCATTGGTAGGTGTGTTTCTCGTCAGATATGCATTTGTTTTGGTAACTTTTACTCTTATTAGCCTGCTTACTATGCATTGCAATGAATCTCCAATAAATACAGATTGAAATTATGATTATACTCATTGAGCTATTCGTCGTTCACAAATATATTTTTAAACATTAAAAAATATCATAGTATATCATTTATAACCAAAGTTGATAAGCTCTCCATGCCTCATTTTCCTTGTACATATGGCTGTTAATAGAAAGTTTTGGACATGGCTTTGTACTTTGCAGAAGATGTTGCATTCTAGCTTAATTTTTGGTATTTACATCATATGTTTTTAGGAACTATTTCTTTGCCATTTAACTTTCTAAATTTTCTTAGAAATCCTAAAGAATGGGTTTTTCTTCAAAATTTTCTTACAAATTTCCTTCCATGATACCAAATCTGCTGCAGCATGGGTTTTCTTAGAAATCCTAAAGCATTTCTAATGGTGCTTAAAGCTGCCATAGAGTCGACGGACTACAGATTCATACTTTTCTCGTCTGGATATCAGCCATTGGATTCTGCAATCCGATCTATTGCTTCTTCAGTAACCGAATCAAGTGAGGCGGCCGCATCTTCTCTAAGTGATGATAGCGCTCTCCTTTTTAACGGTCGGCTTTTCTGCTTTTCTGGGTGAGTATACTAGAGTGATGTCATATGTTGTCATGCCATTTGAAATTGTTGGTAAATGACATCGCCTTTCAGATCAATACCATACAGCTGGCTCTTTCCTAGATGTGCAGCCGCTATTCACCATGCTGGCAGGTAAATAGAGGTCACAATTTTCTCAGTGTTCAAGTGTCTGATTCACATGCTTAAATGGTAGTGCTGCTTCCACAAAAAAGTTTTTTGTTAATATTTTTGCTGTTTTGATAACAGTGGATCTACAGCTGCAGCACTTCTTGCTGGAACCCCACAGGTGACAACAACACTTTCTTTATAGCTTCACCATATTTGATGCTTTGTTTTTATGCTGCTCTTTTCTTTTTCTTGTGCTACACTGGTGATACTTAGATGTGTCTGTACAGTTCATTCATTATCGGCCATGCTGACTTAAGATAACTAATAGTCTATGCATGTCATTGGTTAGTTCTCAATCATGCCATGTGCTAGGCACAGAACCAAAAAAACATGATTGTTCTGCTGGGGACATGGGACTGGTATTTTTAATTCAAAATAAAAAAATTGTTTTACCTTCTGCAAGCCATCATCATGATGACATCTCTTTTCTGAAATACATGACAGTTCTCTGATAAACCAACACCATTTCAACCTTGATCATGAAGAACAATTTGTACCCATCTTACCATGAAGAACGATTTACACCCTTCTTATACATAAATGAGCCATTAAAGTATTGGAACCTTGCATTGTCCTAGTAGTGTCGATTTCCCATTCAGGATCTCTGATGCACCTTATTACATCAAATTTTCCATATTCCAGGCACTGAAAGTTCTGATATAAGAAGCAGCTGGCATTAGTTTTTGGGCTTTTATTATCTTTGAGATGGAAGTAGTTAAAAACTCTTCAGCATGCAACATTCATACGTTATTTCCAAGAAGAAGCATCATGCGTGCTAATCCTATACCAAAAACTGAAGTTCTGATGCTAATTTATATGATGTTTCCCAGATTCTGCATTTTCTTGTCTGTTCATTCGTTCAATGTTATTACTGTTTGCTTTTTGATGTAGTCATTGCACTGAACAATCCTGACATGCAGGTAGTGTGCCCTTCCCTGCTGGATCAGTTTTACTGGGCAGAGAGGCTACACTGGTTAGGAGTGGCACCTGAACCCCTACAAAGACAACATCTAATCCCAGATAGTGATGATGCCTCGAGCATTCACAATGCTGCAGAGGTTCTACACGGAGCCATCAAATCAGCATTATTACCAGAAATTAAAGCTCAGGCAACCAGAATTTCCGATAGGCTTTCCTTTGAGGTGCATTGTCCCAATGGAACTCTACAACCATTGATCAATGATATAGCCATATCGCCCAGCATTTATTTTGTCTTATTAAAGAAGTTGAAAACTTACTATTTTTCACTTTGCTATTATGACTAGGATGGGATTGGAGAAGCCCTGAGGATCTTGAAGGAAAGAGTGTTGATTCAGGATCAAACCTGAGCTGCAATAACTGTGCGACATAGTGCAGAGCAGCACCATATGCATGTAAAAGTAAAATTACTAGTACTCTTATATTTGTCTTTATGCTCTAATCAATGTGTGCTATATGAAAGCAATGCACGGATTTCTTGTGTCAGTTTTGGAGAAAAAGCTTGATTCCTACGTTTCTTGATTGGAAATGTCATAAGCATGAAGAAAATGCATGACTTTTCCGCAAGTTTTTGCTGATTATCGGAAAAGAAAAAAGACACAAATTATTCTGCTATTCCTGACCCATGATAGCATCACAAATAGCAGAAGAATTGGTTATCTATCTCATCATATCAACTGATCCAGACTGACATTTTTCATCCCTTCATTATCACACGCAAGATATGCCTCGCAGGTCACAGCAGTTGTTACAAGCTGCAGTCATTTTTTAAGGATTTATTTAAAGCTTCAAAATGCTTCAGAAAGTCAACTGAATTTTGCAAGGCTTTGGAGCAGAATGGTTCAGTTAGGGCTCAAAAGACCTGGGGAAGTTGGAACTTGCAGAGCTAGCAAACTACTCTCTGAAACACAGGAACCGCTCTCTGGCTTCACCACCAACTCCAAGTCCATGCAACGCAGCTCTTCACAGGCAGAGCAAGTAAAACTACTCCACCAAAAGGCCAGGGGAATCTGGCTTCAATGGCTTGCCGCTATATATTCATCAAATCCAGCACGTCCAACGCAGCAGAATTCAGCAGCATTCACCATCTCAGCAGTCAGTTCACCTGATCTATCAGAACAACACTTCCGGGATTCGGGACACAACCATGGCGCGCCACCTCTCGCTGCACCTGCACTCTGTCGCCGCCGCGGCGTCCGGCGGCGTCCACCACCCCGGCGCCGCGGCGGTGGCGTCCGTGGCCGCGTTCCTGGCGGTGTGCGCGCTGGCGCTGGCGCTGTGCGCGTCGCACTCGGCGCCCGGGGCGGGGCGGCTGCGGCGCGCGCTGGCGAGCGTGAGCCGGCGGCGCACGGAGCCCGTGATCGCGGCCGTGCACCAGGTGCAGCCCGGCGGCGGCGAGGCGTCGCCGTGCGTCTGGCAGAAGGGCATCCTCATGGGCGGCAAGTGCCAGCTCCCGGACTTCTCCGGCGTCATCAACTACGACCCCGCCGGCAACCTCGTCGCGCCCGCCCGCCCCGGCCGCGCCGTGCTGGCGCTCGGCTGGTGAGGGGCAGAGGGAGGCGGCCGACGTGAGACGAGACGGCGCCTGTGTACACGTGTCATGAACTTCTTGCGCTCTGTTTTCTTTCTGGATGTTCCTGATAATCTGCCCACGCATTGGTGGCAAATAACCCGGTTGCCATGTGGAATTTGTGTTCTTGAGTTTAAATTTGGCATATCTGGTGTATGTACCAGCACGAAAAACCACCAAAAAATGGAGAAATTTTCGTAAATTCACCTACTTCACCAGTCCTTTTCTGCGGTTTCTTTCATTTTGGCGTGCCCCGTGTGCAAGCACAACCAAATAATCCAGAACGCCACTGGGAACGTTTTGACATTGACGTTCTGCACAAAATCGCGCAGACCTGACCCCGGGTCCACGGGGAGACCGAGGATGTACCCCCTCGGCCACGACAGACCCCCAGGGGCAAAACCGTCATTCCATGCGGTCGGCCGGCTGCACAATGCCAGTGCGTAGTGGTCTGGTGGATGCTAAAACTGCTAGCAATCTAGCATTACCCGCCAAGCTCGGAGCCTGTTTCCTCACCGGAGTGCAGCGTCTCCTCGGCTTCTCCCTCCAAGCGCGATGGGCGACAGCCGTCTTGAGCAAACCAACGCTCTCTTCAGGAAAAACCTTGTGATCCAGGTGAACGCGCCTTCATCTTCATCTCCGGTTTATTTTTCGAAATTCTTTCATACCTGAGCTTTAAACTTGGCCGAGCCTTGGTTTCAATTTGGAGGGTGCATGAAGATTCAATTTTTCTCTCGCCATAGATGGAAGTTCCTGATCCTGACGCTATTTATTTTCAAAATCGGTTTATCCAAGATCACTCATCATCTCGACGCTTGATTCTGACTGTTGTGACCTCCCAATCCGCCGCAGCGGCGCGCCTGCAAGACCAACTGCTGCCTGGTCCTGTTCCCGTTGCTCCTCTGCTCCGTCATCGGCGGCCTGCAGATCGCCATCAACCGCGCGACGCCGCCGAAGGACCCCACCCGCTTCGACTGCGGGTGCAGCAACGTCACCGTCGACGAGGACGCGGTGGGGGGCCTGAGCTGCCCGGACGAGTGCCCGTTGCCCCGCGCGCCAAGATGGCCCCCCCTCCTGCGGATCCCGCCGCCCGAGTACCGGGCGGTCGCCGACGGGCTCTTCCCGTTCACCGACCTCCCGGACGCGTCGTGCAGAGCCGGAGGGTCGTGCGCGGCTACGTTCCTTGTCACCGGCGGCAACCAGTCGTTTGTGGCGAGTAAGTGTGCTGTTCCTTCCAGTCCAGCCACAAAGTTCTGTAGTGCTAGTTTGCCTGTGACTGGTTTCTGAAATGCTAACCTTTTTCTTGTTTTTTTTTACCTTGAAGGTGTCATGGATTACATGTTCTTCCCTGTTCACAATGCTTCGGTCAACCTGTCAGCGCCGGCCGATGTTTCCGAGTTATCTGATTTTGTTCTGGTAGGTCTTGATCTCTGGGTTCTCTGTTCAAATCTTTGGACTTTGGGTTCTCAATTAATGCGATCCTTGTTGTTCTAGCATTATGTGATGTTTGAAATTTTGCAGGCATCTGATGGATTTTATGCGCAAAACTTTCTTCAGAACAAGTGCATCCCGAACCTGACGCTTTCTTATCCAATGCAAATTGGCAGTGAAATCATGAGTCGAGGTAGTTCTCTCGGTGCAAGGTCAAATTCTGCATTGCTCACTGACGACAAACATACTAGTTTCAACTACGGAAAAGGTTAAAGGTTGCACGTTGCAGTGACAGTGGATCAGCTATTGTTGATTCTAGCATAGATATTTCGGATTAGTGTGGACTTTTAAGTACATAACAAAATGATAAATAAAATCACAAGAAATTTTCCTGTCTTCATATTTTTCAATGCTACTACATTTCACTTATTTCTAGTGCCTACCAAATCCTGGAATAGGTGTACTATGCACAGAAGGATCAATGCTCTGGCGTGACAGTTCGTGGCTCATTAGCGATGAACTGTATAGAGGTTATTACCAAGGGAATAATAAGAATAAGACCGACGAAATTGCTGCAGGTCATATTTTTTCCCCAACTTTATGCTTTTCATCATTTATGCTAACATACTGTTCATTAACATCTAATAGTGGTCCATCTACGTGCAGCATATGACTTCTTAAGTTCTGACCAGGGAAACTTCAATTTAATCATCTCATATAACTCATCAAACAGCTATGATGTCTTTTACGACGTAGAATACACTGTCCCTGTCCTTAATCAAGGAGGAACTGTGCAAAGACCTCATTCGATTCAAGTTCCACGATTAGTTAATATGGTATATTGCTCTTCTCAGCTGAGAGAAATATAATAAATTCTCTCTCTTTGGAAAACCCTTCACTTTCTTTTATCTGTGTCTTTTAGTCCTCTACAAATTTGTTCATTCTCGCTCACATGTCATTCTTTATTCTTCATCAATACTTTTTCTATGCAGGCTCTTTTTTAAATCAAATTATTTGTGGTGCCCTTTCATCATTATTTTACTTAAACAACTCATGAGAACTGGGTTTCACCATTATTTTGCACTTCATAGAGTTTCAAATTTTACAGGCCTCAAATGCATACCTTCACTTAAGAGGAAATGGTCTCAAGATGTCATTTGATTTTGTCAAAGAAATGCCTAGAGCAGCTACACACGAAGGCCAGTTTGATATCTCTTCATTAGTAGGACAGCTGCCATTTGTATGGACTATGGAGCTTCTTTTTCCGGTATGAAATAATTTTTGTGTATTTTTGTTTGTATATCTCTGTTTCATTTGAATAGTCTGATATGTTTCTTGTCACTTCTAGAGGCAAAAAATCGTAGTAGTTATAAATATTTTTCATAGCTCATGAAGCACTGAGTTGGCTCTGCAGGTAATTTTGACCAACATCGTGTACGAGAGGAAAAATAAGCTAAGGATAATGATGAAGATGCATGGCATTGGAGATTTGCCTTATTGGACTATATCCTATTGCTATTTTCTACTACTGTCGCTGCTTTATGTGCTGTCCTTCATGCTATTTGGTTCTGTCCTTGGTATGATAAGTTACTCTTAATACTAGAATGCACATATAATCATTAAAGTGGAATTAAGGTTGATGATCATGTAAACATTGACACTGCACCAGTTTTAGTTAGTTATTGACTGGTTATCACAATTAGTTGATGTTTTATTTTATATTTTTATTTGAAATTGAAAGAAGTCTCATGTCACTACTACAAATTGGAAACAACCTAATCGTAATCCAACCTCTCTTTTCAGGTTTAAGTTTCTTCCGCCAGAATAGCTATGGCGTACAGTTTATATTTTATTTTGCTTATATGAACTTGCAAATTTCATTTGCATTTCTTATGGCAAGATACTTCTCTAGTGTGAGGACAGCTACTGGTATGTGTCCATAAAAGTGTGCAGTATGTCCACTTTATTAGAAAACGTGGAGTATCTACACTGATTATTGGCATCTCTTGATGCAGTGACAGGATATTTGTACATAATTGTGTCTGGCCTTGTAGCAGATTTTTTGTTCAGATCATATGTTGAAGATGTTTTCCTCTCAAGTAAGTACTACTGTACTAGTTCATTACCTATATCTCAATGAAATCAAAGGTTTATTTCCCTTTCCCAATAAGTTGTGTGCGATCTGTTTTTTTTTTCATTACAAGGAAGCTGGATCACACTTATGGAACTTTTACCTGCATTTTCATTGTACCGAATTGTCTATGAATTCTCACAATCTGTACTGGTCGGGAGATATACGACCTCCTCCGGGATTCATTGGATAGATATGGGCGATCCCAAAAATGGATTGGCTGGTGTGCTAACCATAATGATACTCGAATGGTTTCTATTCCTTTTATCTGCATTCTATTTGGATCGCTTTGGTTCCTTAAAAACTGTAATGAGAAAAGTAGCAGTACTTGTGCGCACCCGCATAGATGGGAATCGTTTTCAAGCTGCTCATCAGCAGAATGCACAGCTTCAGGAGTACAGAGCTTCCGTTGAAATGGAGAGAACAGATGTTGTTAAAGAGGTGTGCTCTGCTGTACACTCCACTCAGTTTCAACTTCAAGAGTTTGTTGAGATATCAGCAGTCACTAAACCGCAGCCTAAAAAATTATCATGAATAGAAAATTTCCCTTCGGAGTTAATATTGTCCTATTAGAGGTTATCACAAGTCACCTTATGAAGCAGAAGCAACTAGAATTCACTTAAATATTGGAAATGCTGGAGCTTAAAATATATATCTTTTCTGGAAAGTACCGCAATAGCATTGCTTTAATTTTGTTAGAAGAATAGACTGCCCACTTAAAATATATGATATATAAATCCTATTTAGTCATCTATACAAAATCACCTTGTGAAGTGAAGCCTCTCTTATCTCCTTTCTGAGAACATATCAATTTAACCTTTTCGCCTTTCTTTCCAGCGAGAGGTAGTTGAACAACTCTTACAAGAATCATCAAGTAGTGGTTATTCAGTCATATGTGATAACCTCAAGAAAGTGTACCGTGGACAAGATGGAAATGCAGATAAAATTGCAGTTAGAGGGATATCACTTTCCATGTCACGTGGGCAGTGTCTCGGTGTTCTTGGTCCAAACGGTGCTGGCAAGACCACTCTTATTAACATGGTAAGTTTAAATATATGCCAAGATTTAATAACGTTATGTTATATAAAGCAAGTTTCCACAAGGCGACCATCATTTATATGAGAAAACATGTTTGTGTGTTGCTGTAATAATTCAACTGAATTCCAGAACTTTCTGCTATTAGCTGTTGTACATGTAGGTTATCCATCATTTATACAATATTATTAAGTTTTAAAGACTCTTAACCTTTCAACAGCTGACTGGATTTAGTAAACCTACGTCTGGCACTGCATACATTGAAGGGATGGACATACGCTTGGAGATGGACAGAATTTATACAGCAATTGGTGTTTGTCCACAGGAGGAGTAAACTATTCTATCTCAGATATTTTCTGAACTAGTTTTCCAGGTTAGTTTATATAGTTGCAAAATTGTGATACCTTTCCTCCTTCTCGGATCACCTCATGCAGCTTGCTATGGGAATCCCTCACTGGTCGAGAGCATCTGATGTTCTATGGCAGGCTTAAGAAATTAAAGGGCACAGCATTAGCTGAGGTGATTTGTGAACTGGTGCATGTTTATTTTGACATTTCCTTGTATGAATATGAGGAATTCCATTCCATCCTTGTTAACTACTTGACTTCGTCCAGTCAATTCCATGTACAGCTAGGGCGCCACTGCATATCTAACTGAGCTGTCCTGATCCGATCACTATAGACATAGAAATATCCTATGCAAGATCCAAGGGCGCCATCATCTCTTCGCGAATCTAATAGTCAGTATCTATCAGGAGTAGATTATGAGATCAAGATATCTGAGTCATTTTAGTGTGCTGAATTGCTGATGTAGTCATGATTACAGGCAGTCGTTAAATACTTTATCAGCACAAAATTTATCTGGTTGCAAAACCTGTACAAGGGACTAATAGAAACCACTTTGTTGTTTGCAGGCTATTGAACAGTCTTTGAGAAGCGTGCGTTTGTTTGCTGGTGGTGTGGCTGATAAGCTTGTAGGAAAATACAGTGGGGGCATGAAACGTCGACTCAGTGTTGCTATCTCTCTAATTGGCGACCCTAAGGTATTTTTATTTATTAACTGAGATCATGATTTAGAATTATGAAAAAAATCCAATATTTGCGCATGTGTAAAACATATACCTGCAACATTTTGCAGGTTGTTTATATGGATGAACCAAGCTCTGGCTTGGATCCAGCATCTAGGAAAGACCTATGGAAAGCTGTGAAGTCCGCCAAACAGAAACGGACAATAATTCTCACCAGTACAGTTCTTCTCTTCATCTCTAAAGGGGTATTTTTGGATTAAGGGATTGCTTCAAGAATCTTAATGGTTTTGTTCAGTTTCGAACTAAATCCTAAGGATTTGGATCCAGTTCACATCACATGATCAAACGTTATACTTGAATCTATTTTCAGCGCATTCAATGGAAGAGGCTGAAGTTTTATGCGACCGGATAGGAATAATCGCCAATGGTAGCTTGCAGTGCATTGGGAGCTCCAAAGAAGTACACTTACACATGCCTTTAGCCATGTTTTCAGACAGGACCGTGTTGATTTCAAATCCTGACATGATCGTCGTATTCCCTATTTTCAGCTGAAAGACAGGTATGGAGGCTCATGTGTGCTCACAGTAACAACTCCGGCGGGCGAAGAGGAGGAGGTCGAGAGGCTGGCTCGGTCCATCTCGCCCGCGGCGAACAGGGCGTACCGCGTCTCCGGGACGCAGAAGTTCGAGGTGCCGAAGGAGGGGTTGAAGATCTCTGAAGTGTTCCGGGCCATGGAGGACGCGAAGAGCAGGCTGAGCATCCTCGCCTGGGGCCTGGCTGATACGACGCTGGAGGACGTCTTCGTCAGAGTTGCCAAGGACAGTGACATGTCCACTGTGACCTGACCCGAGTACCTGACTGCTCCCAGGGGCAAATGCTGGGTCTGAACTTTCTGAAGCCAGGGTAATAATTCACCAGGGAGATGCAGATTGAAATGTATCTGTCACTATGGCAGTGGAGGTTGCTACTCGTGGATTGGTGCAGTTGCGGCGATGAATGTGGCATTTGCCAAAGGAGAGGTAATAAGCGGTGGGGCGGAAATGGTTCAGCGTGTGCGCGTAGCGAACAGGACGGAGTGTCTGGCGCGTGCTCCACGCCCGGTGTCGCCGCCGCGAGCCGCGCCGACCGGCTACGTGCTGCAGCCTGCAGCTGAAGCGACGAAGAACAATGGCACACAAATTTTCAGCGCCCTGAGCTTTGCGAGAACCCGATCATGTAGATGCAGAACCCCCGGCAAACACGCCCGACCCTTCAGAACCAATGGAACTCTATGAATCCGGCGTTGATCGACGACGTTGTGATTTGTCCCTGCTCAGAAGGCTGCCCTTCTCGAGGCCATGCTGAACTCCGAGGGCAGGACCGTCTTTCCACGTGCCCAAGCGCTGCTGCTGCATCGTTAGCGCCCTGGACCGTCTTTCCAATTGCCGCAATAGCCTCTCCTGCGTCCTGGACTCCTGGCTCATCCCTCGCCCTGCCTCGGTCTGTCTCCGATCAACGCAAGATGACGGGGGCGGCGGACTTCCATGCCCAGGCCGACGCGCTCTTCAGGAAGAACCTCGCCATCCAGGTAGCTACCCTGCGGTCTCACACCGATCGGTCAACCTACCTGCTGGTCCCTCCGCCATTCCCGTTCCCGGTTGAATTTCCCATGGATCCGTTACCTAATACCTGCCCGCCAACAATCTGCAGAAGCGCGCGTACAAGACGAACTGTTGCATCGTGCTGTTCCCGCTGATCGTGTGCGGGCTGCTCGGGGCCACGCAGATGACCATCGACAGCTTCTTCACGGCGGGCGGCGACGACGAGGCCGACTGCAAGGCCTGCGCCGGCGTGCGCCTCCGTGAGGACGCCGTCGGGGGCCTGTCGTGCGCGATGGAGTGCCCGCTGCCGGCGGCCCCGCGGTGGCCCGTCGCGCTGCTGCTCCCCGGGGGGGACGAGGACGTAACCGGGGAGGACAGGGTGCCGCCGGCGCCCGACGCCGCTAATAAAGAAGAGTCGCCCGAGGAGCTCCTCGAGTCCCTGACGAAACCGCCCAAGTGCAGAAGCCCCGAGTCGTGCGCGGCGCCGGCCAAGTTTCTCGTCACCGGCGGCAACAAATCATTTGCAGAAAGTATATGTTCATGCAGATCATGGTGGATTCCTTTTGTTCGATTCGTTGCAAAATAGTGGCACCCCTAAACCTGATGATGCTCTTGCAGGTCTCACGGGCAACATGTTCCCGCCACACGCGTCGGCGAACCTGACGGCTGACATCTCCGGCCTGGCTGATTTTGCTCTGGTTGGTCGCATTGGACGGGATCCCTACATGGGAATGTGATCATTGCTTGTGTGATCGTGTGGATCTCGTCGGCTGAGCAAGTCTGAACACTTTTGCATGCAGGCAACAGATGCAAATGGGCTTGGCTCTCGCAACTATGACTCCGCATTCGGTATGGGGGCGCTTTATTTTCTTCAGAGCAAATGCACTCCCAATTCTACACTTTCTTTTCAAGTCCAGTACGGCCCAGAAAAGTCCATCAAAGGTGAGGTATTTATCTACATGTACAGAGAAAGCAAATACTACCTCTGTTCTTAAATATATGGCACCATTGATTTTTTTTTCGTTCGCTAAATATAAATGTTCATATTGGTTACTAATAAGATACTGACTAGACTTTGACAAGACCTGGTGCCATTACTAGATGAATCCTAACAGCTATTGCTAACTGAAACATCTGAACAGATGCAAGATGCACTCAAGGATTCTTTGAGTGGTGTGAGAGTTCGGAACTCATGAACAATGAATTGTATAAAGGCTACAACGAAGACAAGACCCAGGAAAGGATGGAGAATAATAACGCCGTTGTTTCAGGTTTTACTATCCAATTGGTTCCTTTTTGTCCCCATAATTGATATATCTCTAATCGGCTAAGTAACCTGTATTCTTCTTCCTACAGCATATGATCTCACAAACTCAGACCTCAAGAAGTTTAACTTTATTGTCCAATACAATCCTGATAAACAAAACATGCTTCGGGTTGCGCGGTTAATGAATCTGGTAACATCTTTTTCTCAACTTGGAAGAGAACATCCAGCTCATATCTCATGTGTGTCATAAGAAGCCAAGCTCTCGAATAAAGTCCAAACTTCAGTTTATACATTTCCTTCTTGTTTTACAAACTGTGGTTTTATAGAGTTTATAGCTATTTTGCAGGCCTCAAACGCATACCTTCAATTGAGGGGTAATAATACTAAGCTGCGGTTTGGGTTTGTTAAAGATATGCCTAGAGATGGTCACCCTCTAAAGCCTCCTGATATATCTTTCCTAGTGGGCAAGCTGATTTTTGTATGGATTGTAATGCTTCTTTTCCCGGTAAGACCTGTTTTACCAAAGATTAGAAGCACTATTTTGGAACTATTTTCTTTTCCAATATTGAAATTAATTACTTAACCTGGAGAATCTGTCAATCTTAAAGTATTATTTTTACATGGAAAAACAACGTAATAGAAGTGATACATCTTATTAAATATTTTTGTACGATCGTCATCATTGTCGGAGGGCTCGGCCCAAGCTCTGGCGGCATGGCACCTTGGAGAAATTAATTGATGGTGGCAGACTCCCAAATTGGAGAACTAGTGATAGGCTACAAGACAAAGAGGCCAGGAAACAGCAGAGAAAACTTGGGGATTCGACCGAGCATATAGCTGGTCCAGAAGAGATCGAGGTAGGAACAACTTGGTGAAACTTTCCCTTTTCTAAAAAAAGAATAATTTGGTGGAAAACCAAAGGATCATCTTCCAGGACAGAGAAGATCGATGGTGGTGACGACAAAACAAAGCATTTGGATGAAGATAGTTTGGCGATGAGCCCCAATGATGAACTAAGAACGAAGAGCAAATTACCTAAGTGGCAGGGATGGTTGTGTGCTAGTAAGTACATTCTGGGAGTTTCCTTCCCTAGGTTCCCCATCCCTTGCTTGCAAAGGAGGCCTTAGTGGAAAGAACGGAGAGAAGACCGAACTCTAGTATATTAATATAGTGTTATGTTATGAATGTATCTTCTTGTCCTATGAGGACTCTAGGACAAAAACATATGTTGCATGTGTGGTTAATATGCAGAAAAAAACCCTTTATACAATAGGGAAACATAAAAGAGGAAAACAGACAATAATCAATATACTCTAACAATAATATATTGCAATTGCAGGTCATCCTGAGCAGTTTAGTCTATGAGAAGCAACAGAAGCTAAGGGCTATGATGAAGATGCATGGCTTAGGGGATATAGCATACTGGATTATATCATACTGCTATTTTCTTCTCATATCACTAATTTATATGCTCTTATTGGTTACATTTGGCTCCGTTGTAGGTAAGACGATACCTTTGGGACTTGTATGGAAAAGCTCCATTAAGTTTGTTTTGTTCCCTAAGCTAATGATTGCACAAATTCCAAAAAGAAAAACTGAACTAATTTAAGTGTGCTTTCATTTCTCACGTTAATAATATCTTCTTTGTGAATTTAAAAAATTTACTCAGAATATCTTCCAAAGCACATATCAGGGTTCTTCTGTATATGCTCTTTTAATCTTGGGCGGAATTACTTCACTTCAGAAATTAATTTACTTGTCTTTCTATTTCCAGGTATAAAGTTATTTGCATCAAATAGCTACGTGTTACAGTTCATAATCTATTTCACTTACATGAATTTGCAAATTTCATCTGCTTTCTTTATGACATCATACTTTACTACTGTCACAACTGCTACTGGTATGCTTCTACTTGAATTTTCATATTTTTTTTATTCAGATGGTTGCAACAAAGTATCTACTCTCATTACATGGAACTGCTTGGTGCAGTGACAGGATATCTCTACGTAATTGGATCTGGCTTTATAGGAGAATATTTGTTCAGGCCTTTTGTTGAAGATACCTCTGTCTCAAGTCTGTGCCCAACCTTCTTTGGCTACTAAGTTTCAGAAACTTCCTATTCATTATGTTGTCCTGTCCTTCAGGAAGCTTGATCACGCTGATGGAGTTCTTCCCGCCATTTTCTTTGTACCGCATAATCTATGAGCTCTCTCCACCCCTAGCAACGGGATTTTATTCGGACTTTTCGGGTGTACAAATGAGAGATCTGAGTAATCTGGAGAATGGAATTTTATTCTTGCTAATCATAATGGTACTTGAGTGGGCCACATTCCTTTTCTTCACATTATACTTGGACGAATTTGGTTGCCTCCAAAATGGAATGAGAAGCCGTCAGGCTCTTCAGAAGCCATCTACACAGCATCAAGAATGTGAAGCTTCAATTGAAATAGACAGGACTGATATTATGAGAGAGGTGCAACTTAAATCTTTATATATGTATATGTTATGTCCTGTGAGCAATAGGGCAGAAGGGGGTTGCGCAGACAGTGTTCACACCCATCCATAATATGCAGTTGTGTGCCCCTAAGTCAGTTAGGTACTATATTAGGAAGTTACTCTGTCTAGTCTTCTAGATATGGACTGCTAAAGAGTAGATCAATCTCAGTTTATTAGCTCGTTAGGGGTCAATTAATCCCTTCTATAGAAAGAAATACAATCTTTCAATAAAGGTGCAAGCAAGTGCTAGAAGGGTCAAATTCCATATGGTAATCCGACACAGTAACAATTGTATTTTTATGTTATGCTTAACATGATCTTTTAACATTTTACTCCCATCCCAACTGGATACAATACATAATGTGATATTATTCAAATAAAGGCAATGGTATTTTTTCGAAATTGCACCTGCATGACCGTGATATGTTGAAAATAATGTAGTTTCCCCTCTTTCTTCTTTTCAGAGAGAGATAGTTGATAGATTCTTGCAACAACCAGATAGTAGTTATTCCATCATAGTTGACAACATTAGGAAAGTGTACCCTCCGAAAGATGGAAATGCAGAGAAAGTTGCTGTCAAAGGCTTCTCACTTGCCATCCAACGAGGACAATGTTTTGGACTTCTTGGTGCAAATGGTGCTGGAAAAACCTCTCTCATTAGCATGGTATGTAAGCATATTTTGTATAGTAAATTTCTTGACCTTTTTATAGTCCTTGAGAGGTAGGATGTTAGCGTTATGTTTGGTCTCTACAGTAGTACTTTTAACTTCTTGGTGATCGAAACGAAAATCAATCAAATATTTCTTTTCAAGAAATATGACCAACTCTAAGTATGTAGGCATACATTTGTCTAAATAAGGGGGTCAAAAGGCATCAATTTAAGACACTCATGTAGAAATAGAAGTACAACCCATGATGCGCAGCAACAATTTTTTGAACAAAGCTTTCTTGCTTTTGTTCAGGTGCAAATAATATTGATTTTTTGATTGCTACTTCACATTACCAAATTCTCTTATCCTCAGCTGACTGGATTTACTAAACCTACATCTGGCACGGCTTATATTGATGGACTGGATATACGGACGGACATGAGTGAAATTTATACAAGAATAGGTGTTTGTCCACAGTTTGAGTAATTGCAGATTTTCACTCATAATATTCTCCTTCTTATTTCAATACGAGATAAACCTCTTTGCAGGATTCCGTACTATATTATTGTAGTACAGTCTAATTTGAATATTTGTGGTGATCACTACTACTTTTTATATTTTCCATGCAGCTTGCTGTGGGAAACACTGACTGGCCGAGAGCATTTGATGTTTTACGGCAGGCTTAAGAGATTGAATGGTGCAGCATTAGTTGAGGTACATCTAGCAACAGGTTCCTCGCTACTATATTTTGTTTTGGCATTGTTTACGTCCGACTTCCATTTCCAAGCTGAAGCGCCATCTAAACATTTCTATGCATTATCTACTTAGAAGATGTGTGTATGCCATTTACATATTATTGGGTCGATCGATTTACCTTATCATTGACAGTTTAGAAATCATCTGCAGTAGCTCTATGATAGAGGTTTCTGAAAACGTCTGTGGTAAATCTGTGTCACCATATAATATAGCTAAATTACAGTTGGTACAAAAGCTGACTGTAGTTTACAAATAGAATTTCGAGCTGCTCTCTGTTTTTCTAAGAGGAAGTTCTCATATATTAAGGTGTTACTGCTAGCACGTTTATTAGTCCCTGTTTTTTATTCTTTTTTTTTGAAAAGCTAGCAGGAGCACTGCTGTGTCATTTAAAAATGTAGTCCATGTTTTTCTAAGGGCTTTCTATTTCTTTCGCCAGGCTGCAGAACAGTCTCTGAAAGTATTACGGATATTTGAGGGTGGTGTTGCTGATACTTTTGTGTCACAATACAGTGGTGGGATGAAACGTCGTCTTAGCGTTGCTATATCTTTAATCGGTGACCCTAAGGTATTTGTACTATATAGTTGTCCATGATCGATGAAACAGTTTTTCTAGATAGAAAAAATATTGTCTCAAAAAAGAACGATAGAAAAGTAGGTATTTTGCCCAACTGAAGATTGTGTATTTGGAGCATATTCTGCAGGTTGTTTACCTGGATGAACCAAGTTCAGGATTGGATCCAGCATCAAGGAATGCCTTGTGGAATGCTGTGAGGTTCGCCAAAAAGAACAGAGCCATAATTCTCACGAGTAAGATTTCCACGCCTATATTTTCAGACACTAACCCACTTTCATCCCTGCTGATGACAACATTTTTCATTTGCTACCATGACTGGATTTGAAATCATGAAACTTTTTTCCTTCAACTTTCAGCCCATTCAATGGAAGAGGCTGAAGCTCTTTGCGACCGGATAGGAATATCGGCATATGGTCGTCTCCGGTGCACTGGACCCTCCAAGGAGGTAAACTTGTATCTCTGTCAGAATCAGTTTTCAGAAAGGAGCACTGACCAACGGTGCTAACCACCCCCCAAAATGTTTCTCCCAGCTGAAAGCCAAGTATGGAGGCACATTCGTGTTCACGGTAACAGCCGCGGCCGGTGAGGATGAGGCGGTGGAGCAGCTAGTCCGCTCTATCTCCCCTACCGCGAAGAGGACGTACCACATCGCGGGGACGCAGAAGTTCGAGATGCCGAAGCAGGGTGTGAAGATCTCTGAAGTCTTCCGGGCCATGGAGCAGGCAAAGGGCTCGCTGAACGTCGCTGCCTGGGGCCTGGTTGATACGACCCTGGAAGATGTCTTCATCAAAGTTGCCAAGGAGAGTGAGAAATGCCCTGATTAGACACTCTTGGACATTCCTTTGCTTTTCTCAACGTATCTGGTAGGGGGCGACTCCTCCTGCACACACTCGCCTGCTAAGGAACATGCCTTTTTTTCTAAAAAAATGAACGTGTATTTTGTTTTTGTGAGGAATATTGTTAGACTGACGGTCTGGGCACCGCATCCTTAAACGTCGGTTCTTCAGCTGTATCGCGCACGCACAGCACTGTGGCCCATCCGACAACGACGCAAGCAGCATACAGCGATGACAGTGGCCTGGCACAGGATCGGCAAGCGTGCAGCAATGGCCGACACGCTTCAACAACCCAACCGAAGATTGTTCCTCCTTCCATCTATAGCTAAGCAGCTTTGGAATGCAGTATCCCTGATTTCTTAGTTTGTTTTGATCTCATGTAAATTGGGACGATGCGACTTTTGCTTTCTCGAGGTCATCACTAGATCGACTCAAAAATCATTTAACAGAACTACCAATCAAATTTTTAAGCAAAGTAAATAGGATGGAAATGAAGTGACTACATTTCCACTTGCAGTATCAAAGTATCAGTGTAGGATGTCTATTCATAGCACGTGCGACTAGCCACCGTATCATCACATATGTAGATAACAATGTTCCAGAATAAAATAAAATATTTTAGAACAAAATAAAAGGTTGGAGATAATAATGTTCCAAAATATTTTTATCTTATTCTGGAATATTTTATTTTATTCTGGAATATTGTTATCTCCAGCGGACATGTGCAATGATACAGCGGCTAGTCGCACGTGCGATGAATAGACGTCCCCGTATCAATGTACCACCTGCATCATCATTGACTGTAATCCGTGATATAAGCCGAATGGTACATGAATGACATTTAACTCAAAACTCACTTGACTGAACTGATCTAGATTTCGTCTTGTGCTAGCCTTACCACGCGTCGTGTGGTTGTGACACTTCGACTCCGCCGCCATTTCCGTATGCTCATATACTAGTGACTTAGTGAGTGCACTTATATTTAGTTATATGCATATATTTTCAAAGCTGTGATCAAACCCAGTTCATTTCGTATGAAGTTACACCCTTGACGAATTTCAGCCGTTCATACTTGTTTAGATCATTAGGCCATCAAACAGATGTGCACGTACAAAAGAACACCAATATTAGAGCAGAGCCAGACAAATTTGTTGCGAATTCGGAGAAAAGAAGTTCCATACGAATTCCCACGGATGGAAACATCCACCTAAAAGGTGAACTTTCTCTAAATTGGCGGGGCGCAAACCCATCCCAAACTCAATTGTTTAATGCACAATTCAATAAATGCCAAATCTTTTTCCAGGATTGGATTCCCCAAAACTGATGTTCTGCTGCAGTGGAGGAAATGAAATGCCATCCAAATTTGAGCAGGGCACACTGCTAAATCCAAATCTGACCATGCACAACAGCCAAACCCACCACCCACCCAATATGCCACTGCACCCTCGCCTAGCTCCTGTGAGGTCCTGCCGCGAGTTGCCGAAACTGCCCTTGCTTCGAAGCAAAGGAAGGGCGCTCTCTTGCTTCGTACAGGAGTCGAGGGCTGCAAGGGCAAGACCGTCTTTTGCACGTGGCCTGCTGGCTGCTGCTGCTTATGGAAATATGCAATGCTGTGCTGCCCGCGTAGACTACACCGGCCAGTTCACACTTCGCACGCCTGCTCCCATTCCAAGTGCAGCAGCCAGCGGCGTCTCCTCTTCCCTGCAAGCAACGGGAGGAGGAGCGAGCGGCCAGGCCATGGGTTCCGCCAACTGCCTCGCGCAGACCAATGCGCTCTTCAGGAAGAACCTCGCGATCCAGGTGACCAGGCCTCGATCGACTCTTCTCGCCACTCAAATCTCTCTTCGTGTTTCTGGAATCTGGTCGACTCCTTTTGTTTCTGAAATTTTTTTTCTTCGAGGTTCTTGCTTCTGAAGATTCAGTACTGCGTGCTGGATCCTGTGAATTTCGAGGGATTGCTGATGAATGCAGCTTCATCTGTTTTGTCCCAAGAGGCCAAGATTCGATCTTTTTACCATCTCGCATATGAAAACCCCCAAAATTCTGGTTTCACCGTGCGGCCTACAAACAAAGCTACTGCTTTTCACTGATGCGGTGATGCCACCTTGTCTGACGCTTGGTTCTGACATGTTCTACACTGCCGATCTGCAGAGGCGCAATTGCAGGGCCAACTGCTGCCTCGTCTGCTTCCCCTTCCTCATATGCTTGCTGCTCGGAGGGACGCAGCTGATCGTGATCATAGCTTACCGCAGCTCGCACAGGTCCGGGATCGACTGCGGCTACTGCGCCGCTGGCACGAGGAGTTGGGTCGACAGCAAAGTTGGAGGGCTCGATTGCCCAATCCAGTGCCCCCTGCCGGTCGCGCCGAAGTGGCCCCCGGTGCTGCAGCTGCCGCTAGATTCAGACCTCGTGAACGAGCTCGGTTCCTTGAAGTCTACCAACCTCACGGATACGTCGACCAGAAGGGCAAAACACTCCCCGGTGACGTTCCTTGTCACCGGAGCTGACCAGACATTTGCACAGAGTATGTAGTAGTACATCTTTTTTCAGTAAAATTTGGGAGTTTTTTGCTTGCAATGCCATTTTGGTAGTGAGTAGCAGGTTCTGAATTTTACGGTTTCTGCCTTTCTGGTCCTTGCTTGCAGGTGTAATGAGTAACGTGCTCTCCAAGCATGATGATGGGTTGAAGTTTGTAGACGACATCTCCACCTTGGCTGATTTCGTGCTGGTTGGTTTCGTAATTTGAGCTTAGTTTGTGTGATGCTAACTGGTTCACTCATTGATCTAACTTTTTTTTGTAATTTTTTTTCAGGGTACAAATGCAATGCGCGTTATGTCTAGTGGTGCTGATGAACTTGGCTCCGATTTTGGCAACTACAGCCACCTTTTTTTTCCTTCAGAGCAACTGCACCGCGAACTCAAAACTTTCTTTTCCAATCCAAGCAGGCCGCGGCAATTTCACCAAAGGTGAGATTCTTACAGGAACAGCCGTACATGAGCTATTTAGAGAAATCAAACGATGACTTGGTATATTTACAGAGTTGTGCATGTGCTTAATACATAGCTACTGGAACAATATGCAAATTTTCTGATTTTATTTTAAGAAAACGAAAACATGATTATTGTTTAGAAATTTACCCAGATATTCACTACATAATTAAGCATTAGATCATTTGTTTGAAATATGAGCATACTGTGTACCCTTTCTGAATATGACCAGACTAAGACCTGGTGAAATGAGATGAACGCTTACATCTGTTCTTAACTAAACTGGCCTCTAGCAGATGCAGAATGTATTGAAGGACTTTTTCGCTGGCGTGAGAATTCATCAGTCATGAACAGTGAATTATACAGAGATCATTACCAAGAGGATAAGGAAACCAATAAAATTGCTTCAGGTTTTACATTGTTCTCCTTGTTCTTTGCTTTTGCACCCTAATTGACCGCTCTACTGGGTAACTTATGTTGTTCTGTTTACAGCATATGACCTCACAAGCTCCGACCTCAACAAATTTAACTTGGTTATCTCATACAACTCATCATACAAGGGTGCTACTCAATTTTCATTGTCGCCATTATCTTCACTTTCATTTTCACCAATCATGCTTCGAGTTCCGCGGCTACTGAATCTGGTAAATTTTTCCCAGTTTAAATATTCTTGCCACAACATAATATCATTTTTCTCAACCCTCTCGTAGTCCTTATATAAATGTAATAAGGAGCTAAGATGTAAGTTTTAAAGTTCCTTGCTTCCTATTTGATAGCTCCTGGACACCCCCCCCCCCCCCCCGCCCCGGGAAAAAAGGTTTCCATTTTGAATGCTCTTTAAAATCAAAACCTTGTGTTATTAAATAAATTCTTGTTGAAACAATTGTTTAAATGTTTATTCAGTGTCATAATTATTTTTATGGAGCCCTATCTACTATTGCAGGTCTCAAATGCATACCTTCAGTTAAGGGGCAGTGATACCAAGATGCAATTTGAGTTTGTTAAAGACATGCCTAGAGCTGCTCAACCTGAAATGACTATTGATATATCTTTCTTAGTGGGGAAGGTGATTTTTGTATGGATGATAATGCTTCTTTTCCCGGTATGACCTTATTTTATATAATATATTTAACAGCATCTAGTAGATTGGCAAATTTTCCTTTTCTTATATAGACATTAGCTAAACCGGCTAATCTGATGTAGACACATGTTGCTATTGCAGGTCATCCTGAGCAATTTAGTCTACGAGAAACAACAGAAGCTAAGAACTATAATGAAGATGCATGGCCTAGGAGATATGGCATACTGGACTATATCATATTGTTATTTTCTTCTTCTATCGCTACTGTATATGCTCTTCTTGGTTGTTTTCGGCTCATGGGCTGGTAAGACAATAAAGTTCATATTTTGAAGAGATGTGCTTCATTAATATTCCAAATAAAAAGGGCATTAATGTTAAAGTTGTCAGGGTTGCACAAGGTAATTGAGACCACACAAGTTTTAGTTTGACTATGTTTTCTTCTAATAATAGCTGCTTTAGACTTGTGCAAAATTTACTTGGAAAATCTTCAAAGCATACAGCAGGGACGACTTGTGCATTTTGAATAATGGGAATTATGACTTTACTTTGCATATAATTACTTGTCTTTCTATTGCCAGGTATAATGTTATTCAAAATGAGTGAGTACAGGGTACAATTCCTGGTCTATTTCGCCTATATGAACTTGCAAATTTCATTTGCTTTCCTTATGGCTACGTACTTTTCTAATGTCAGGACTGCTAGTGGTATGCTTCTACTCAAGTGTTCGCATATCTGTTTTCGTCAGATGGTTCCAGAAAATTATCAACTCTCATTATATGAAACTATTTTGTGCAGTGACTGGATATCTCTTCACAATTGGGTCTGGCTATTTAGCAGAATATTTGTTCAGGCCTATTTTTGAAGATATGTCCCTCTCAAGTCCGTGCCCAAACATTCCTATATTATGGCTAAGTCTATTGTTGATATATCATATACCCCTACTATTATTTTTAAGAAAAGTTATCTTATCTTTTTTTACTGTGCTTTAGGAAGCTGGACTACACTGATGGAGTTCTTCCCGCCATTTTCTTTGTACCGCATAATCTACGAGTTTTCTCCACCTCCATCACCATTCTATCGTACGGACTTTTCTGGAATACAGTGGGGAGACTTGAGTGATCGCAAAAATGGAATGAAAGAGATTCTCATCATAATGGCACTTGAGTGGGCCACGTTCCTTTTGTTAACATTCTTTTTGGATGAATTTGGTACCCTCAGAAATGGAATCAGAAAAATGGTATCAGTTTGTCACTCAAGCGTGGATGAGAGTTCTCCGGCTTCTCAGAAGCAGACTATTCAGCTTCAAGAATTCAAATATTCAGTTGAAATGGACAGGATTGATGTTTTGAGAGAGGTGAACCTCCATATTGTCTATAGCTAAATCCTTGTGTTTTACTCAGAATCTTTTTGTTTGTATGCTTTTATGTTACGCTTGATTTAATCAGCTAGATGTTTTTAACTTGATACTTCGAACACTATATCTATCCCTAATGCCTCAACCCCTCCCACCAAACTTGGATGTTGTTGATGGTGTCATACAACAAGATGAGATAAAAATATTATGTGGAATTACTTCTGCACGAGAATGTGCTTCCACTAAAATTTTCAAATAATAATCTTTCTTTTCCCCTCTTCTTTTCAGAGGGAGATAGTTGAACAGCTCTTACAAGAATCAGATAGTGGTTATTCGATCATATGTGACAATCTTAAGAAAGTGTACCATGGAAAAGATGGAAATGCGGAGAAAATTGCAGTGACAGGGTTATCGCTTTCTATGCAACGAGGACAATGTTTTGGAATTCTTGGTCCAAATGGTGCTGGGAAAACGTCTCTTATTAGCATGGTAAGTATGAACGGTCTTAGATGCATAGATCAGTATTGTGTAAAGCATTTCTCGCACTGCAATATCTCGTTTTATGGAAACATGACCAATTTTAGTAGTGTTGCTATACACATTTCTAAATCAGCAAACATTATGTTTTCTCTTTGTGCCAAAAGGTTCTAGCTATTGTTTCATCAGTTTGTGTGCATATATAATTGATTTTTCATTGCTATATTGCATCTGATTAACTCCTAACCTGAAAACTTTTAACCTGACAACAGTTGACTGGATTTACTAAACCTACATCTGGCACGGCTTATATTAATGGAATGGACATACGATTGGACATGGGCAAGATTTATACAGGAATTGGTGTTTGTCCACAATTTGAGTAATTTTAACGAACTCCCCACCCCCACCCCCGGTTTCAACCTCTGTTTCAGAAAAATAACAACTTACATGATTTTGAACTAAGTATTCTGGTATAGTTTAAGTTGAATAACTACTTTCCGTTGATCATCTCCATGCAGCTTGCTATGGGAAACACTGACGGGTCGAGAGCATTTGATGTTTTACTGCAGGCTTAAGAATTTGAGATGTGCAGCATTAGATAGGGTAATGTCTGCCAACAGGTTAATTTTGTGCTGGTTTATTTTTTGACATTCTTTGGACGAAGCTGATAAATTCCACTGCCATTTCTGTTCACTCCCTTTAAGCTGAGGCAACATACTATCATCTCTTCGTATTACTTGTTTAAAGTCGTATGGGATCTGTATATTTTAGAAGAGTTCATTTTAGAAGCTCACCCACACTTGGGATATCTCAATTCTGATTTTTTTTTTCCGATAGACCATTTTCTTTTCCCCTATTCGTGTTGCAACGATATCAATTGCATTCATATTTATGCCAGATGTATCAATTAAATCAAAGCTTACTAGTCCTTCCCTCCAGGCTGTAGAACAATCTCTGAAAAGTGTACGCTTATTTGATGGTGGTGTTGCTGATAAGCGTGTGGCAGAATACAGCGGTGGCATGAAGCGTCGTCTCAGCGTTGCTATATCCCTAATTGGTGATCCTAAGGTACTTATATTTACCCACCTGACCAGAATTCAGGAAATAGCGTGCGTTTCTTGTACAGTTAGAAACATTAATACTTTTCTGAACTCATGTAGAAGGTTATGTATTTGGAGCATTTTCTAGGTTGTTTACATGGACGAACCAAGTTCTGGATTGGATCCAGCATCAAGGAGAGCACTGTGGAATGCTGTGATGTCTGCCAAACAGAACAGGGCCATCATTCTCACAAGTACCACATTCCACCTATATTTTCAGACACCACTTAGCTAGTCGCAGCATTTTGCATCAGCTAACATCTTGAACACATGACATAAGTTATAAGTACATAACTATCCTTCAAATCTCAGCGCATTCGATGGAAGAGGCCGAAGCTCTATGTGACAGGATAGGAATCATGGTAAACGGGAGCCTGCAGTGCATTGGGAACTCAAAAGAGGTAAAGCTTATGGAGTGCATGTCACTTGACTGTTTTTCAGACATGGCCACTGATCTATGGTAGGTGCTAAACTTTGTCCACCAAAACATGACTTCTCCAGCTGAGAGCCAAGTACGGTGGCACATACGTGCTAACCGTAACAACTGCGGCGAGCGAGGAGGAGGTGGTGGAGCAGCTGGTCCGGTCGCTCTGCCCTGCGGCGAACAGAGTGTACCGCATCTCAGGGACGCAGAAGTTTGAGATGCCGAAGCAGGGTCTGAGGATCAGCCAAGTGCTTCAGGTCATGGAGCATGCCAAGAGCTGGCTGAACATCGCTGCCTGGGGCCTCTCTGATGCAACGCTTGAAGATGTCTTCATCAAAGTTGCCAGCGAGAGTGACATATCCTCTGTCTAGAGGACTAGAGGTGTTATCTGGACCTCGAAAGTCCATGAAGTCTTTGATATGAATTTAGTTTCGACTTTGTTGGATTGGATATATTTGGATACTTGATATTTGTTGTATCCAACGGTAGGAACCTACATGCGAAATTCTACTCAATAACTACCAAGTGTCAAGTTGATAACTTGATATCCACATGCATGTCCTTACCAATTTGGACAATGTAGAACTTGAATGAAAAACTGCACATTTCAATGGCATGCGATATGGCCATTGACATTGGCACACTTACGGTGACTTCATCAATATCAAGATGTGCTGATCTAAGTCTCTCGGAGGTATTCATAAATATAGGACGTGTGCGCGCATATATACTGAGTGTAAGTGCATGTATGTAAGCGTTCGTACATGTAATGTGCTTTGTAAACAAAGTATAAGAGGCCGCGTGTTAGAAATTCCTATCAGGGAGAGATGCTCCATAGAGAGTACAAATTTGGAAAGAATGTATTATATTGCATAGCTGTTCCGCCAAATGACAACACCAGATCATCAGTAACACTAGAGACATGATATATGTTAACTAGATTTAGCCAAAGGCTACATCTCAGGGTATAACTATATACCTGATCCTTCCTTAAATTGTAAAGCATTGCTTTGAGGCCCCTCCCCCTCTACTGCTGTCCCTATATCATCATGGATATCGCAACAGCCCTTCCTCTCATAATTAAAAAAAGAGGCTATACAAGAGCTTGACACGATCTCTCTCCTATACTAACTAAAACTTTAAGTTCCATCATAATTCAGATGTACTCCCTCTGTTCTCAAATGTAAGAGGGCTAAGTTTGTCCTAAGTTAAGCATCTCTAAGTATGGCCAATGGTATAGAAGAATGCACCAACATCTACAACATCAAATTAATTTCACTAACACCATCATGAAATTTGTCTTGACAGTATATTTATTTGGTTTGTAGTTGTTACAATATTTTTCTGCAAACTTTGTTAAAATTAGAGAAGTTTGAATTGGCACAAACTAAAACCTTTTATATTTTTCATACAAATAGTAGCTCTATCCAACATCAAATAAATAAACATGTATTATTCTTAGTTCCTTAGAATAGCAGTGGGACGATTGAACAAGAGTTATTATAAGATGACAGAGAAATTTTGACCCATTCTTCAGAAGTCAAGGGTAGAATGGAACAAGCTTACCCTCTTAGAGAAATCATAGGTAAGATCATAACGAGATTTTCTTTCTCGCCCAAGTCATTCTTCGGACATTATAGAATCTTTTCGTAACTAACATAGCTTGAACAAGTCCACTGTTAGGATGTTTGTTGACCTGTTGTTTTCCTCATCTTCAAGCAACAGAGGACCTGATGCAGCGTCCAAGAGATAGCACATCATCATACCACACACATCTATTTATAGATCCTTAGTTCCACCAAAGCAACATCGTGATTCAACTTCAAGCAAGTGAATTGTGAGTTACGGTGGCTCGACCATGAGAGATGTTCGGCTCCGCCTTGACTTACAAGTAATCCTTGTGTTGTGTCTTCTTGTGCCAGTGTTTCTGCAGGACCATGTCACCAGCTACGACGGTGGTGAACCTTCGATGTGCAAGCACGGTAAGGTTTACAAAGTATCTTTATATTTGATTTATTCATAATTGTCTGGTTTAGGAACCTTTCAAAATGTGCAAATTCTACTTGATCAAGAGAAGACTAAAAATATTCTGTGTTGTGAACGAATCATTGGTTTACAACTTTCACCATGGTCTCTTTATGGTGAAAGCTGAGAATTGGTAGCCTGTAAAGTATGTCTGGCTCGCAACTCCAGGATGAAGCAGCACGGGTTTTGTGTTTTTATGCTCGTTTTAAATGATACATGTGCATGGCAGTGAACTGCGAGGAATCAGAGATGGAAGTGCCCAGCACAGAGAAGCAAGAGAGCTACCGATGGATTGCAAGAAAATTGACCAGACCACTTCAAATTCCGATCATGTCATCAATTGCTGTGCGGAGAAAATTAGCCCCCGGGACGCATCCACGTAAGTTATTCTACATATGGTGAAATTGGGTTCTCTTTTAATTATTTTTTCTAAGAAGGGTAGAACAAATTAGTTGCTAGTCTTTTTATTAATTTACTTGTTCTAGTCAAGTATTCATCATCAATAGGCATTTTAAATTGAACTTTTTTTGGTCAAATCCTAAATATAAACTTGGCATATGTGTCAAATTTTTTCTTTGATAGGTTCGTTCTATATAATACTTTTGGGATATAACACATTCATCACTTTGCGATGTTCATTTTCAGCTGCCTGGGATGGAAGGCACCCGATTCATGTCACTCCTGGTTCACATAACTAAGCAAGACAAAGATCAGGAAAATAATTAGGTCAGCGAAATTGAAGGAGATGATGTATTGTAGTAATGTAGCCAGACATGTGCTAGAGTAGTTAAGTGTTGCATTCAGTGTGAAACAATATAATAAATTTGTGCAATATGACATGCTTGTATATACGACCGCCCGTCCTGTGACAGAGCATAGAAAACCATACATCGTTCTCATTCTCACTGAATCTGACCTGAGAAATTAGGTAAACTTAAGAAGAAAAATGGATCCATTCGTGCTATAGCTTGGATTAAAGGAGGAACAAACTGGTCATTCCAAGGAATGATATTGTTTGACATACTCATTTCACAAAAGTTATGGCACTGGTTCAAACGTCTTAAACAGTTTGTTTCTCCTTCGGATTAACTAGCTAGGGCATTCGACACAGTTCACAAGTATTGTGGTATTACTTGGTTTACGTTGTCAAATCAGTCATAACAATTTCTAAATAGGCTTATGTTTTTTATGAAGACACTGGATCACCTGCCACACCAAATGTACTTATTTTCTCAAGGATGAAAAATTGTTTCGGACCGGGACTTCACGTATTGAGCGAAAAATGAAAAAAAGAGAACAGTTGAAGAGCGATGTGATACTTTTTAAATACATTGTGATGAGTGATGATTGGAATACATGCGCAAAGCGAGCTGCAACGTTATCAAGCACATTTTGCTTATCTTACAGCTGGTGAACTCTATACAGGTCTAAGTAAGAATCTTTACCTTCATGTCCTGTATGATTTTGATTTTTTTAGAAAAAGGAAATAGTTTCAGGTCTCATGTCCTCTATGATGGTGTCAGGGATAGATCCCCTAGGTACAGCAAGGAAGCTACCTGTGAGGAAAAAAAAGTCTGATTCCTTCTAGGATTCCACTGAAATCCTATTAGAACTCCTACCTTGTAATCCTATTAGGACTTCTACCTTGTAATCCTACTAGGAACCCCGTCCCCTGGGATATATAAAGGAGGGCAGGGATACCTAGATAGGCAGAGAAACAACAGAGAGCAGCCAATAGGCAACTCAACACCTAACCGCAGGGCGCAATATACAACACCCCAAAACAGTACTTAGGGTATTACGCTACTCTATTGGCCCGAACCTGTCTAAATTTGTGTCTTGTGTTCTTGCATTCGCCTTCAAATTCCAGATCCGGCGATCCCTCACCAAATAATCACCTACCTTAGGGTATCCCTAGGTAGGCCGACGGTAAAAACACTGACAGATGGGTTTAACTATATACCGATAGCCACCTGAATCATCTAGGCCGATAGATGCACTTGGTAAGTTTTGGTGATTAATGGTAACCGTTTGTGACTAACATGTGTTTTGAAGCGGATATCAAATATTAGTTACGTCGCATATGAAATATGAAAGAAGACCCCTCAATTTGCATCGAAATGCATATCAAGCACTTGGACATGAAGATTAAGGACCTCTCTAGTATCAAGTGTCATAAGGAGATGAAGGACACTTGATTTAGTTCAGGTTTTATAGCTTTTAGTCTTTGACCGTACTATTAAGGAGGTTCTTAAGTTAGTAGCTTGACCTAGTGAAAGTTGGCCTTGAAATCATGCACACTTGCTCAAGCTTAGTCCTAGCCAACACAAAGAAATCAAAACAATACTTGGAAGCAGAAGCAACTCAAAGAAAAACTCAATTCCAAGCTTATTGCACATGTGGCATAAAGATTCAGCTGACCGGTTAAACCGACGCAAGGAGTTTATAACACGTCGGTGCATCGGACAGTGCAACTAAAGATCAAAGTGAAAGTTGACAGTAGCGCCGATTAAACCGACGCTTTGCTCAGTGGCGTCGGTGCATTGGTATTGTATTTACTCAGTACCATTTTTGGAGTTGCAGTGGGCCGACTGAAAAAATCCTATATCACCGGTTAAATCGACGGTCCTACAGAGGCGTCGGTGCATTTATGCTGGTGTTACTCAGTACCGTTTTTCGAGTGGCAGAAGCCTTGGTCTGGGAAGATCTTCACGACCAGTTAAACCGACGACCCGTCGGTGCAACCATCTGTGTAATGACATCAGCACCAGAGCCTGTCAGAAGTCTAACGGCTACTATTCATAGCTCAGTGTGATCGGTTGAACCGACGCATGTGACCGGTCAAACCGACGCTTTATGCTTTTCGGGAAAGTTGCCTCCAACGGCTATGGCTTGATCTCTAGCCTATATATTCATTTCCCCGAGTCATTTGAGATGCCTTTGAAACCCTGAATACCTGAGGCCACTTCAAAGCAGATCAGAGCAGAAGAGAAGCACTTGAAGCCATGAGAAGAAGAGTTTGAGCATGAGAGTTTATCCAAACACAAAGAAAATATCCATTCTTGAGTAGCAAGTGTGCTTTAGCTTAAGACTAGCTTAGTGTAGGTCTAAGTGAAGGCTTAGGGACTTATTACTCTTGGTGTTTGATAGCATCTAGATGGTCTTGGTGACCCGGAGGCTTTTGGTAAGCTCTTGGAGTTTGCGAGATCCCCAAAAAGAGAAGATTGTACGCGGTTTGAAGCTTGCTGCTCCGGAGATGGAGAAGGAGCATTCTTTGTGAGCACTTGCTTCTTGGTGATGCAAGGGAGCCAAACCCTTAGTGGGTGCTCCAATATGGATTAGGAGGGAGCGTCAACTCCTCAATATCACGGGAAAAAAAATCCGGTTGTCTCGTGTCCCTCTCTTTACTTTCAAGCATTTACTTTGTCTTTTTCTTGTTGTTACCTTTCTTGCTTGATTGTTGAGTAGGATGATCTTTTGCTAGTGTGCTCTCTTGCTTAGATTGTTTACTTGATAGTGTGATCTTAACTAAGCAATATGAGTATGTTAGTGTGTTTACCTACCTAGGTTGTTTATCTTAGTGTGCTCTAGTTGATAGGTTCAAAACTTACAGAGTAGGCAACACTAGTTGTAGATTAAAGACTTGATAAGAAATTGAAAAAGTTCTAACTCAACCCTCCTTCTTGGGCCACGATCCTCTCACCACCATGTCAAGGAGACCATTGTGATTCTTTTGGTAGTATATCACCTTGATGTGTCGCGGTGGAAACACATTTCTGAAAAATGTTCCCAAATATAGGTCAGGTCTAGCAAAACTTGGAAATAAAAAAGAAGCGCTGGATCCGAATTGATAAAACGCAAATTAAATAAGAGCTTTCAATGACAAAGGAACAAATATATCTGATTGGAAGAGCCAGCACTGGATCAACTAACATGAGCTAGCTTCTCCTACATGATAGTGAAAGATCCAGCACATATTTCGGGGTCAACTGTATAGGAAGCTAACCATCTTTAAGATAATATAAGTGAGATCATAACGACTTGTTTATGTACCAATCCTTTCTTTCGTTTCTCTTTCGAACATTTAGAATATGTTCATCACAACATTCTTTGAACATTTCCGCAGTTGAAAATATGGAGGGTGTTATCTGGACTACTGTTCTCTTGTCATGCAAACGTATCTGAAGGCCTCTAGCTGGTAGTCAAAGTCCAGGTTTGACATGAAGAAAACTATATGCATGTACGAGCGTCAGAAAGCCAGGCATCATCCGTCTATATATGTCCTTCAAGTCACAATCTTGTGTATACAGGTGAAAGTGTTGGGTTTGGGCATCAAACAGCTGAACCGTTAGCTGAACATGAAAGTTTTTCGGTTTCGCATTGAGCTAATATGGATTATCTTGTCACTTTGCCTTCTTCTGCAAGGCCCTGTCCTTGTTGCCTACAATGGCAACGGACCTTCAGCCTGTGAACATGGTAAGGTCTTACGGATCATATGTTTCCAGCAACTGATGGACAGCATGCTTCTAGGCTTTCATTTTTTATGCAATTTCTGGATCAGCTCTGATGTTCATTAGTACATTGCATGGCAGTGGAGTACAGCGATAATAAGCCAGAGGTGACGGTTTCTGGCATGGAGAATCAAGAAGGCCATCAGTTAATTCGTAGTAAATTCACCAGATCTCTTCGGTTTACAGTCGTGCCTATGCCTTCAAGGAGAAGTCTACTCCGTAAGTTAATTTTTCATAAGCACAAATCACATTTTTCCAAAAAGGTGAAGTCATTGGCGACAACTGACAACACATAATGTTTGTACAGATACTAATATTTCATCAATTATATGCTTATGGCCCTATTTGTTTCCGCTTTTCTCAGACACGCTTAGATTATAAGCTAAGCGAAGATTTTCTTGCTTCTCGCTTTTCGCTTCTCGTAGTACAAATCTCTGAAGCGGATTACCACAGAAGGAAAAATAAACAGAGTGTTTGGTGGTGTTAATGCTTATTTCCACCGATAAGCTGATTATAATCGGATACAAACAGGGCCTATATTTGCCCATTTTTTTTGATCGCATGTATGCACTATTTTTAACTAAGCAATACATAAACGGAATTATTATCTGTGCTATGGGTAAAATGTATGTATTTATTTTGACACTCATATTATTAGCACCAACAGTAGTCATGACAAATTAATAACTAACCACTGAGTCTGTAAAACTAACATTTAGCAGAAGTTGGATCTAGATAATCTAATGCGAAGTTTTGCTAGATATAACATATTTTAATTTTATGGGCGCTCGATATGTGAAAATTTTAATTTCATGATGTTCTTTACAGCCTATTGGGATGGAAAACACCCAATTCCTATCACTCAGAGAGCACCAGCACGACCTCCCTTCAGGAAGCCGCCCAGGCCAGGCAACTGATTTAATTAGTTCTGCCTGCAGGAGAAGATGGCTCTTCGAGGAAAGATGTCAAAATAAAAGTTCATTATTGTGTCTAAATTCAAAATAATAATAGTAGCTGTGGCAATCATGTGCAGTGTAATACATACCGAAACAGCAATTTAAATAAAAGCTTGTGGTCTAAGAATTATTTATCTTGTAGTGTGTGTATCTGATCTAGAGACAATTTGGGAGAGTTTCAGGTGCAGTAACTCCGAAGAGACTAGAAGCTTACTCTATGATTTTTATGTTCAATTTCGTGCAGCCGTCTATGGCTGTGAAATTAAATCAGACACTCAAGAATCGTTTCAGTTCCCCTCAAATCCTTGCCATAACATCATGTTCTTACTGATTAACCCTTTAATATACCGAAGGCTTTTTTTTCTCAATATACCGAATGCCACATTTGCAACGAGAGCGGAAGTAACAAATTAAATTATTAGACATTTGCAGCTATAATGGTCTTCTGAAACAAGTATTATTATTAATGAACTTGCACATGTTTATGGTATTTGAGAAGTAAATGGTGGTGAGAATAAGGTTGCTGCCAGCATCTGGGCGTTCAATGGAAAACTATCCTATGGGACACTCTAAAACTTCATTGCATATCATGGAAGGACAGCTGCTGCAACACAAGACATTACAGGCCCATGTGTGAAACAAAAAAAAAAGCACATGCTTCAAACTAACTCGAAACTCGTCGCAGCGCAAAAGAAATAAGACCGCCTGTTGATTTCAAGTAGTTCAACCTGATATTTCTGAGCAAAAGGATGGAAGAGGAATCGTGGTCACCAAGCCAAGGAGACCTTGGGATTCTTTCGGAGAACGTGGCACTACACCTTCACACAGAGTGCTGACGGAAACACGGTTCCTGAAAATGTTGCCATTGGTCAGGTCTTCGGCACCAACTGGAAAAATGAAAGGAAGCGCTGCAATTGAGAAACAAAAAAGAGTAAACGGTAGCATTATCCAACGACAAAGAAACATATCCGATTATTCTGGAACCTCCCCTAGTTAGCTGGCCGCACTCAAGTCCATGCATGTCTGACTAGAAGATAACTGAATACTACACGTTTGTTCGTCACCGAAACCGCCCATCCATTTATATTTGGCCATGAAGCGATTCATCCCGTGTGTACAGGTGCAAGAATTGATTCTGGGAATCAGGCAGGTGAACCGTGGATGGCCATGGCAACTAGGCTAGGAGTAATCCTGGCATTGTTCCCTCTTCTACCGGCATTTCTGAAGAGCCCTGCCATTGGCCTTGCCTCCAACGGCAATGGACCTTTGTTGTGCGGGCATGGTAATGTCTCCTACACGAATTCTGCTTCCTATTGATGGCAGCTGTCATTCAGCTTCCATTTACACTGCTACTCCCTCCGTTCCAAATTGTAGACCATTTTAGCAAATCTAGATGCTTAATTTTTACTATATATTTAGACACAATAATGTTTATCTATGTGCATAGCAAAAGTTATAAATCTAGATTTGCTAAAATATTTTACATTTTGGAACGGAGGGAGTACGTTTGAATCCGAACTTGCATACAATAGTCCACTTTCCAACGATATAGGATCAGCTACAATGTTCACTGCATTTACATGACACAGTGTGGTGCGACGTGCCCAAAGAGGTGGTAGTCTCCAGCACTGAGAAGAAAGAAGGCCATCATCAGTTGGTTCGTAGCACAATGAGCAGATCCCTCCGAATTCTAGCCGTACCAATGGCAGCGAGGAGAAGATTATTGGCACCTACGCTTGATCGCCGTAAGTTAATTATGCATAAAAGAAAATTGCATCTGGATTTCTTAGAGAAAAAGCTGGTAATCATGTTTGCATCCTAGTATTGTTAATCAGTCCATGGCCTCGAGAGAAAACGTTTTACAATATTTTTCTATCCAAGATATTGTTGAAGTTGTTAATCATATTACTTAACAGTGATCATTTCATATTGACCTTTTATTAACTTGGAACTAATACCCTTCTTGATCAGTGCACATAGCGTGTTATGGATAAACTTGCTGAATTGAGGTACTATTAGGCAAACTTAATTAATTATTACCTATGCTCATAAAAAATGTATTTACTTTTGAGGCCTATATATCTTTAAGTAGATCTAATATTCACAAGTTAACACCAACGATTTCCATAAAAAAATCAATACTGCTGATAATGGACTCTCCATGCTGAGTTCTGTAAACTTGACATGTATCAGAGGTTGGGTGACGGAGTTAGATGGTCAAATTCTAAGTTGTAAAGTTTCTCCGTATGATAAGACATGCTTCTTTGCAAAGTTTTGCTAGACACATCTTTTCAGGGCGCTTGCTGTGTGGATGTTTAATTTTGTGATGATCTTTTCAGCTACTTGGGATGGAAAACACCCAATTCCTCTCACTCCGGGTGCACGTCCTAACTTCGGTGGTAAACCACGCAGGCCAGGCAACTGATTTCATTGGTTCCACGAAACGGAACAGGATTCTGCAAAAAGGATATCAACATTATTTGTTAGGGGGAGGTTGGAAAAGAAATACTGTAGTTAGTAGTTAATCACATTTTCAGTGTGCAACTTAATGCAAAAATAGTGCTCTAAGTACTATATATATGTGTACCTTGCACTGCATGTAGTATCTGATTCTAGACACTGGGAAAGTTTGATAGAAAACAATTTGGACAGATGTAATAAGTATATTTATATTAGAATCCTTTTCATCTGCTGCAAAGCTAGAGATAAAGATAAAGATGTTTTATTTTCAGAGGTCCTAATCGATCTTTTGGATGCCATGTCAGCAATATAACCCGGCTCAGCCATATAAACTTTCGTACGCTCAGACAAACTGGGAGTCTGGGACCATGTGCCAGTGCTTCATTTTTTTTTTGTGTGTGTGTGTTTTGATCAGTTTGTTCTTTGCTCTCTTTGTATTTACGGACTTCCTTGGAGATGCTGATTCACCTACAACTCTAATGCAGCACTAGGAACGTATTTCTAAACATTGAAAATTGTTGGGGCTTAATGTCTTCGGCGAACACTCTGAAAACAGGAGGGATCGGAGGCAGCTGAGCAAGGTCACCAGGGAGACAATGCAATTAATTTTGTGTCATACTTTCCAGAAAGTAGTAGAGCGATGACTGGTGATTGATGAGAGGAACAAGGTTGCTGAAATGTTGGTATATAGACCAGGTCTTATGCAATAAAAATGAAAATAGATTTATCTAGTTACAAAGAAAACAATCATATCCTTGTATGGCCTGATAGGAAGAACAGTATCACCCAATCAACTGCACCCATTTGTAATGCTGGGGAAATTTCGACCTCATTTCAGAGGTCAACAACAGATGAGCCCTACCACACCTACCCTCTCAAAGAGAACATCAATGAGCTCATGACCTCTAATTCAAATTCCTTGAGTGATTCCGTGGTCTAGGGGTTGACCAGACTTCAATTCTATTCCTCATCCTATAATCCGTCACGGTCAAAGTCCATACCTGACACGTGCTTTTTGTGTTTAGAATTTTGCGCCGAGAAGTAGATGAGACAGTTTAAAACTACAATAGGTCGCTTGTGTTACTGGCGGGCATATATATATATATACATATGTTGAGAGAATTTCTTATGTGCCATCAGAAATTATACCAATTCCTTATATACCATCAAAAATTTAGCATAAATTTAAATTTTCCATCCCTTGCGTGCCATTCCCGTTAGCGGTGGATCGCGCCGTACGGTATCGCCGCTAACGCATCGTCCATATTTTATTGTATTGCCATTTTTACCCCTTCCCGACGCCTTAACCAAAACAGACCGGCGAGCGGGCGTTCTCCGTCCGCCGACCCCGACCACGGGCAAGCGCCTCGCGGACGTCAACGAGCACACCGGCGCGGTGCCTCGTGGATGCAGCGCATCGACACGGCCGCGCAGGATGGAGTCGTGAAGGCCATGGCTGTGGGCCTGCGTCCATGCTGCGGCCCGGACTGCAGCGGCGGCGCGCCTGTCCGCCATGGCACCGCTGCCCGCGGTGGCGCAGCTCGCAGTACCGGCAAAGATTCTCGATCCCTGCATCTGCTTTTCCTAGATTTGGTGCGGATTTGCCCCCGTGCTCAAGCTCCTGTGCTCCAGTTGCTCGTCCTCCGAGCCACAGAAATCCCGATTAGGCCAACGATCATGGAGCAGGAAATCCTTCATTTTCTTTGATTCTCACCATATTTCTCGTTAATAAGCTCCTCTCCGGTGCTTGGTGACTGTTTATGTCTCGTGCTCGATGGTCTCTTGAGTGAAGTAACACTATTGATGTTCTGGGCATAGATGTCTTTTTGCATAAGACGTTAATGCCAAATTAAATGAGTGGCATCGAGAGGAACGCTAAATTTTCGACGGCATATAAGAAATTTTGTGGCTGGTGCCTTTTTTCCCTTTGAAAGTGCTGGTCGTGCTGCCGGTTCCAAAAACGCTCATATCCAAAACAATTTGTCATCTACCTACCGTGGTGGATTTTAGGATCAAAGACGACAATCAGTTGTGCAATTCCCCTACGTGCCGCTAATGACCATATCAACATAGGTGAACAAGTTTAATGTCCATGATTTACAGTTTTCTGAATATAATATTCTTCTATTTTTATGTGAAATTAAAGGCTTTTTTATTTCTCTATTCCACACGAATTAGAGCTAAGAAAGAACCCAAACAATGAAAATAGTCAAGATAAAACACGTACTCTTTCCGTTCTACGTTTTGGGATTTCTAGATACATATATTTTGCTATGCACATAGATGTATACTCTATAGTAAATCTATATATCTTGCAATTCAGAACGGAGGGAGTACATATAAACAAAATATGTAGACCAGCGAAATGGTCATTATTATTTTATACTCTAAAAATTTGATTTGTCAATGGAAGGTTCTAAAAGATTGTACAGAAACTTTATGAAAAATAGACCCTCAGGATCACGGAAGGGCTGCGTGCCGGCGCTCGCGCGACCGCGGCAAGGCAGTGTATCAGCGCCGCCTCGCCGGTGATGGACCGGTGATGGCGCCGGGAGCGAACACGCAGCGGAAGGCGCATGGCCACCTTGCCTTGCGTGACTGCGGCATTCAGAGGTCCGTTTTCTCTTTCCTCCCTGGATCCAGAGTCCCAAAGGAGCATATTCGTGTTCCTGGCTCTGGATGCAGTTGCTGTGTTCGTGCAAATGCCGCAGAGCAATCTTGCCGCCCGTTATGCTTTTATGCGCTCTACCCCACCTACCACTGCGGATTTGCATCCGTATCATGTTCCTATGCCAATCTACGTTGTGGTCTCACAATTGCAATTGCTGGGTTAAGTTTAGTACAAGGTTTTTCATTACTTTTGGAGGGGAACCAAGAGGAGAGTAAAGCACGGATCAGTGCTGTACATGTTAGGATCAAGAGGACAATCAGTCATGCAATTAGTATGACATGAAAGGTAGATTTACATAGTAGTGCTGAATTATACTAGTGTTCCACAGACATTACCAATTTAGGAACCAACAAGAGGACTGACCTAAGTGCAGAACATTTATTTTGTTACGTATGGCATATGTCGACTATATTTACATATCACTCATGCTGATTCCCCCACTGTAAAGCTCATGAAACACATGTTTGATGTCGAGTATTGCAGCAGAAACTTGTGCCATTCCTAATCGATCTCGTGGCGATGCCATGGAGCACAAGAGGCCCAACTTTAGCATTGGGAGGACACAGCTCTGTATCATTTCCGAATTTCCACCATCTATGTCATTTGTAAGCATAGTTGGGTCTAAAATCTCTGCTACGTCATCAGGAAAATTGGTTGCCACATGTCTGTGGAGGCTCATGCCATCCTTGAATTTCTCATCAGTAGGGCATCTTCCAGTGAACATCTCTAGCAAAAGAACTCCATAGCTGTATACATCACCCTTCGATGAGATGGGTCCACCCATGCCATATTCTGCGTTTAATTTCAAAACATAAACAAGTAAGGGGAACCCCACTCTGCAAACATGCTATGCATAAATATAAATGAAACGAGTGGAACTTTTTTGTCTCGAATATGCAGGAGAGCTACATATCACTGCATTAAGAAGTAGGGAAACAAGTGGAACTTGTGTCACCAAAATAGTATAGGCTCATAGTTTGGATTACCTGGTGGAATATATCCAATGGATCCTTTGAGGTTGGCCAAACTTGTAGAATTAGCAGGCACTGCAATTGAAGTAGTACACATGAATCGTGCCAACCCAAAGTCACTGACATATGCAGTCATTTCAAGATCTAGAAGAACATTGCTCGGCTTCAGGTCACAATGTATTATTGGAGTTGGACATTGGTTATGGAGATAATCTAAAGCATATGCAATGTCCAGGGCCATGTTAATCCTTTCCCCCAAACTCAGGAATCTTTTCTTGTCATAACCATGGTCCTCGGGGTGTAGCCACCTGTCAAGGCTCCCATTAGGCATATACTGAAAGATAAGTGCTTTAAAATCTGAGCCAGTAGGATCAACTGTAGAGCATAAAGTAATGACTTTGACAAGATTCCGGTGGCGAGTAGTTCTTAATGCTTCACACTCCGAAACAAAGCTTTTGGGTGCTCCATACTGGTTAAGGTTAAAAACCTTAATAGCAACCGGATCATCCTCAAAAAGCAAAATCCCCTTGTAAACAGCACCGAAGGATCCCAAGCCAACCAAGTTTACTTGAGAGAACCCATTTGTAGCCTTGGCAATGTCTTCATACGTTATTTTCTCTTTGTGCACACTGGAGTGCTGCAAACTTGGTTCCTCTTTTCTTCTCCTGACAAGAATGACAACTAAACATAACAATAAAATTACAACAGCTGACACTGCAATCGGGATCACTATCTTCAAAACAACAGATTTGTTTTCCCCCTTTGATCCCAATTCTGGGCAAAGGGACAGGCTTGACCTTGGAGTATTTGCACATAACCTGTGGTTTCCTTTAAGGAACACTCTGCTGGAATTGCTAAAGATACCACTTGATGGTACTGGTCCTTCAAAATCATTTAGTGACAAATTGAGTGCCTGCAAAGAACTCAACAAGGTGAGGAACTCTGGAATTTTCCCTGATAATTTGTTTCTAGAGAGATCCATTTCCTTGATGCTTTTCAAGTTCACGATAGATTCTGGAATATTTCCAGTAAGAAAATTCCCTTCCATGCGAAGAAATTCCAAAAGCACACACTTGCCCAGAGTAGATGGAATATCACCAGTCAAGCGGTTGTTGGAAATAGTAATGCTTCCAAGATTGATGAGTCTGCCGATCTCCATCGGTATGGGCCCAGTAAAGAAATTGTTTGACAAATCCAAGCTTTGTGAAAGTGATGAGATATTGAAGATCTCACTTGGGATGCTTCCATTGAAGGAATTGTGAGAGACATTCAGTTTCTGTAATTGTCTCCATTTGCCTAAACTTTCAGGTATGTTCCCACTGAAGTTGTTCCCATCCAGATAAAACTCAGTTAGTTGGTCAAGGTTGCCAATAGAGTCAGGAACATGTCCAGAAAGGTTATTTTGTGCAAAGCTTAGAACCAATAAATTGCTCAAATTTCCTATGGCAGGTGGTATACTGCCAGTGAACAGGTTCAGATCCATATACAACACTTTGAGGCTCCTAAGGTTTCCTATCTCCATTGGAATTCCTCCAGTAAATTTGTTTTGATTGAGCCATAGCCACTCCAGTTGCGAGGGAAGGTTGCCAATAGAACTTGGCAAACTTCCTCGCATACCATTCCCATCCAAGAATAGCCATTTTAGTTGAGTACAGTTTGCAAGGGATGAGAGGAAGCTCCAATCACCTGGTTCAAGCTGGTTGTAGGAAAGATCAAGCTCCCGTAGGTTTGGTAAGGACCCAAAGGATGGCATTGTCCCACTAAGTCCAGTGCTGACAAGATAAATCATTTCTAGTTTGGATCCATTTGCAAGAGAAGCCGGAATCCCCCCACTCAATTGTGTTTTTGACAGAATCAAGCTCTGCAGGTTTGGAAGCCTGTAGCCAATGTCTTGTGGCAGCCGTGCGGTGAGTGAGTTATTGGCCATCTCTAGAAATTTCAAAGAAGACATGTTGAAAATAGATTGAGGCACTGGTCCAGACAAGTTGTTGATTGTGAGAATCAACCTCTCAAGGGAAGGGATGTTACTTAAGCTTTCTGGAATGCTTCCCACCAAGTTATTTACTGCAAGCGACAAACGAATCAGGGAGGAAAGGTTTCCCAGTGAGGCTGGTATCTCACCTGTAAGACTATTCTGGGCTAGACTTAGCATTTTAATAGGTGCAGCAGTTCCTGTGACAGTTGGTATGGGGCCAACTAATTTGTTACTCTGGAGGTAAATGGTAGTCAGAGTGGAAGTGTTGAAGAGCGAAGGGGGGATCTCCCCAGTAAGGCTATTTTGCATGAGCCTAAGCACTTGAAGAGATGAGCTATTTGCCAAGAACTCTGGTATTCCTCCTGTTAGATGATTAGACCCAAGATCGAGATAGACAAGAGATGGGCTGCTGCCTAGCAATGACGGTATATTGCCTGTGAGGGCATTGCTGGACAGGTCCAAAGTTTCCAGCTCACGAAGCAGCCCAAACCCAGTTGGGATGATTCCTTGCAACTTATTGTTGTTTAGCACAACTTGCTGGAGATGAATGCATTGGGTTAAGCTTGGTGGGATCTCACCTTGAAGGTAGTTTTTCCATAAGCTGAGGACCTGGAGACGGCTGCTAGAAGATAGCTCAGCTGGGATACGTCCATCAAGAGAGTTGATGCTTAGGTTGAGGTAGGTGATTTGGCTCAGGCTCCCAAGTTCAGTTGGGATGCTTCCATGGAATGTATTGTTTGACAAGTCAATGCTTCTAATGGCACTCAGGTTGCCTACACAAGGTGGTACTGGGCCACTAAGACCGTCAGAGCTCAGGTTTAGTGCCATGACTCGAAATGGGGTCTGTGCGCTGCATGTAACACCTTTCCAGTTGCAGAAGTTAAGGGATATGTTGCTCCAAGAGACTAAGGCTCCACTAGGATCAGAGATTTGAGACTTGAAGCAGAGGAGGGCTTGTCGATCAGTATCAGTGTCATCGCTAGTTGCTAATGGCAAGGAGCATGAGAAGATCAGAAAAGCCAGAAGTGGTATGAGCTTTACACGGGATGCACCTAAGCTAATCATCTTGCTGTAGGTGCTGGGCAATGCCGAAGCTCCGTTGTGCTTAAGAAAGTGTATACACGTCCTTGTCTTATATACATTTTCGCTCACCCAGTGACATGGACTACACTAGTTTAAAAACAAATTCTCTTCCTAACTGAAAATACTAATATTGACACATTGATTCTATTGTGTATGTTAAACCTTGTGAGTTGACTACAGTTTCTGAGGTCTGACTCATATAATCTATTTGACTGTTAGTTGCTTTATTTTTGGTCTCGCATTTGAAGATGGCAACAGCCCAATGTCATGTTCACCATGCATTTCCTCCTCAGGAGATTAACAGAAAATAATGGATTTTAGACTGGAGAATATTGGTGCGTATATATATTTTATAGATCATATTTATACTTTGAATATAATCTGTTGACGTGTTCCTTCTTACGTACTTGTGCTTTCTTCTAAAACACAATCTCACTGAGGTATGCTGCCATTTGACAGTGACATTTAACAACTAAATTTTATAATAACTTAGTTGAATAACCAGCATACTGAAAAGGACTGAGAAGACAATGCTGATTACTGAATTGAATGGATGACAGATAGTAGTAGGAGTGAAAGACAATGGTTTCCAGCATTGGACAGAATCCTCTTTTTGTATTTACTGTTTTACTCCCCTACCACATTCCTTATTAGCGCGCATAAACAGTAGAGTTTTGGCCTTTGTAGATAAGACCAAATTGTGAGCCCCTGCACATTTTGAATAATAGTTAAAGTTTCATGTTATATGCAGGATTATCCTAGTCAGGGTTTAAAGATAAAATATTGCTCATGTTCAAGTTTCATCTCTTATATTATGTGCATTATTCGAATATTTCTGTTGTACGTTGAGATTCTTTCGAAGACTCAGTTTGCATTTGCTTCCTATCTTCAGCGTAGGCCCCAAGGAAGATAGTCCAAGCATATGGATGAGACTGACTCCGCCTGTACATTTTTTTTCTCGAATTATGCAGGAGGACTGCGTGTCATTTCATTTAAGGAAGAAAAAGGGGGTGAGTACCGGAGCTTAGAAAAAGTCCCGCACTCAGTACAACATACACACTAGTTTGTTACTTATAACACAAACCAAACGAGACCACAACCCGAAAAGAAAAAACAGGACTCAAACGGCCTGTTGGGACGACCTAGCCAGGAGCTCCTTGAGCTTGGTGGCTCCTGCCGAACACCACAACTCTGCCTGTACATGGAATCAATGATCCGAGCTCAGTATTGTATAGCAAATGTGAGTGTCATAACTTGAATTATATTATTAGTTTTATTTTTGCGCAATGTTCCTTGACTTATTACGGTTTTTGAAACATAGCTTACTTATGTTGTGAGTGCAATTATCTCTTACATCAATACTAGTCTGTACTTGTCTACCTTAGACTTGAATATTGGTCAGTTTTCACAATCTTGTAATGGGGAGAAGGATGAAGCTTTGACATGGTCTTCTTCTGACTTCTGCACAGCAGGATTAGAAACAGATAATGTGAAAAAATTGGGATATTAAGTTGGAGAGCGATGACTTGTGACCGCTGACTGACTGATTTTGAGATAACTCAATCAGTTTGGAAACACACTCTAAATAAAGCAATAAGAAAATAAGGTTGATTGTGTTGAGATCAACCTTGATAGATAAAACAAAACTGTACCTCCCTTTGTTGACCTTGCAGTGCATATATGCAGGAGCAACAGAATTTAGACTTCAAAATGTAACATGTGTGATTTTGGGTAAAAGATCAAGAGCAGAAGGTTGTCCCCTGATTTCTCTGGAAAATAATATACAAAGTAAAGGGATAGATGCAGTGCTTAAGGTTACCTTAGTATAGGCATCACACAGAGTTCAAACTTGTCATACATGTAGGCTCTGTTCATCTTTGTTGGCCTACTGACTCCTGTTTACGCAAAAAGAAATCCTTACCCTGACAATAGAAAAAAAGAATGGATGCTGATTTCTTTTGTTTTGTGAACTGTGATCACACTGTTGAGTCAACCCTAACGAGTTTTTATGTTTCTCTCACATAATGTTTACTGTCACTTGCCTATTAAGTTATTGTAAACTATATTAATGAAGATTCAGGTTCACCTAATAATGTGATAACCTTGATGTCACCTTGACCAACAAAGTGCAACTGGAGAGTTGGATAGGCTGATAAACAAACGTGCCTTCATCCCTTATTCTGATTGAGACAAATCTAGATTTTTCAACTGACTTCGGAGACAACTCAATACCAAATAATTGGCGTACCATGAGATGGATAGAGAGACGATAAGACATCAATAGCCTCCATTGTTGACCAGAATTTTCTTCTTCACATACTTCCCTTTTTTTTTCAAACAATTCACATACTTCCCTTCATGCATTGAAATTTTGGCCTCATGTCATAGGTTAGACAAACTTCAAGTCCTTCCACACTACTATAATCCCTACTTTGTACTCTAATTCCTTTATCCTTGTCTTCATCTACTCGATCTTTGTATTCATAGTTTTTTGACATAAGTACAGCTGTACTGGTACTCAGTCAACCTATGCAATTGTCTGCTACTATTATATATTTCTCATGATAAGCCACATCCATGAGCCTTAAATATATGCACCTTGTACAAGCTAGGAAATCTGGATTTTGACCTTTTAAGTCTTTCAGTCTTTGTATCGGCTTTTGGAGTTGGGAATGGACATTGAGCTGTTACCCTAGGAGCTTCTTGGCCTTGCATCTTGATACGAGCATTGCTAGTACCGCCAGTCTTGCTACAATTTCTGTACGCCGCATGTTTGCCAATGCAAGCAGCGAGCATTTGATGCATGAGTTTGCTTTGAAACAACCATTTTATTTCCTATTGTACATGATCTGGCTGTGGCATTTCGTTTTCAATTACTTCGTTCTCTTAGCAATCATCACCATAGTTTTTCTTTTCTTCTTGGTGCCAAATTGGTCAAATGAGTGCACGCCTTTCCCATTAGTCAATTTATCATGTTGCAGTGCATCAAAATTTTGTCAAAACATCATGTATGTGGCACACATAAAGTTAAGGTAGTTCTAAAGTTCACTTTCGATTTCGTCCTAGATTCAAAAACAATATAGACAATCATTCAATCTGGCACTGTTCATCATGTGCCCACAGTAACACTTGTGTTTTCTTGAATCTCAGCGTCAAAGATAAATTTGAAATTGAATTCTTTGCAGGTTTATGTAACTTTGTGGTGTACTACATACATGATTTTTGTGATATTTAACATTACAACATGTAGGATTAACCATATTTTGGTTCAAGAGGCCACCTGAACCCCGGGACACCTTGGTCAAATTAATGATACGTGAAATAATCTGCATGTGTACAACAATGGTCACATGATTTGGCATGCTGATGCAGTTGCTTACTGCATGATGCTTCATTCTTTATTTTTGACAACAATAACATGTTTAGTGTATAACCTCAAGTGATTTGATTGCTTCCATATGGCAGTGAGAAGCAACAAGGCGAGATAGTGACCACTGACTAGATCGGCACAGGAAGCAAGTGATCTGTGTGAATTGATTCAATGGAAACACAAAGGTCTTACACGAATAATCTCTTCCTCTGAATTTTATCCCACTGGATGTCATGCATTATATCATCTGCGAGACTGTGATTTTGACGTTTGACCTTGTATTAGCCCTTAAGGCCAGGGAAGGGCAACATCATTGAGACATGAAGGAATTCTGAATCGCCATGGGAGCTGCAACGCTTCGCGTGTCTCGAGTACATGCGATGCTAGTCCTGTGCATCTTGCTGCCGTCGTTTCTACCTGTTTCCCTCTCTGCCCGTCCAGGTAACCCACACCCTTCATTCTTGGTATGGGTGACCGTTCACCGGTTCTCTTCTTTCTAGTTCAAGTGATTGATTTGGTGCAACTTGGTAAGAGATGGCCTAGCTAGATATTTTGATTATGATCTCCAGTATCAACTAATGACAGTGGTTGATGGCAAACTGGAGGGGACGACTGTGCCTTCCCGGCAGATGCTAGGAGGTCATCAGTTAATTCGCAATGGCTCAATGAGACGGGATCGAATTTTGTGGCATGGCGGTGAGTAGTTCTAACAGAGAAAAAAATCACACTGATTCTTTTCTTTAAGGGTAATACGATTTTCTTTGCAGAATTGAAACATTTGGAAATAAACATCTTAGAAACAAAGAAAATTCAAATCTAATAATTAACTTGGACGACGCCATAGGTTTTCAAATTACAGCATCCTGCACCTCGTGCGACACTGATGTAGGTGATGGCAGTCAGCCAGTCACTGAATCTCCAAGTACTGCAAATTGGCCGCAACATGCATTTTCTTAACATGAATTTATACTTGTATTTGCTCACGCTTGGAAGGACGACATACTGCTAGGGCTTCTACTGAATGCATCCATTACACTCCCTTTGCATGAAGTTGAAAATGAACTTGAGCTCCCACCTCATCATTCCCATCTGCGTCTAATCAAAGTCGACCCAGAAAAAAGCACTGAAAATTGAGATTCTTTTCAGGTCCTGACTGGGGACACCCCGTTCCCATCAACTCAGCACGGAAAACCACACGAGGAAAGCCTGGCAATTGATATTCTCGACCGGAAAAGAGTGAACGGTACCGGTGGAGTGAATTCATGGTAGATGTGCTCCATGGAGAGGGTATAAACTGTTGAATGATGTACTATAGTACTAGGATGACATTACTTTGTCCCATGACTGCCATCATTTATCTGTTCTTGTACTGAGATGTTCTAGCAACTTATAAGCAAACTGTATTTATTAGACCTTTGGGGACTGATCTTAAATGCGAACATCTTCCACTTCTCTTGTAAATGCATAAACAAAATCCTTCGGTCGTAGCTCTGTCATTCCTTTTTACCACCAATAAACAAATGAAACAGCAAATTAAATAGCAATCCCAACCCTAAAGAACTTCTAGAATCAAATTTGCACCTGAAATGTGAATTTTGGACATTTCAGCCAGTACCTGCAGTTCATCCAGCCTGCCAACCAACAGAAGTGTCAAACTTTGTTGCTATAAACAATGGAAAATGGCACAAATTTGTCAGGAAAACATACCTAGAAGTTTTCAGAAATTTGAAAGTTTGTACATGTCTAGGTGATGTAATTTGCACCATTCCCAGTATTTGCGCATTTTCACAGGAGTTACTTGCTTGCCTGTTATAGATAGCAATAAGGGGATATATTTGAAGCAATTTCCTTTATAGCTATCTCATCAACTATAACGGTGACGAACGAACGCGTGCAGAAATTTCGATTACATCACGAGTTTGAATACTATCAGTTAGCTCATCTCTGACCTCATTTGAGAGGATGGAAACAGCTGAGAATTTTTTGCAAGCAGAGAGGGAGAGTAGACCTGGTTGCTTGGCTGGTCAATTACACAAACCATTTAGTTACATAACTGTATACGTGTCGCTTTCAAAGTTGACATAACCCTGCAAAGCAAGTTCTCTGCTCTTTCGGTGCATCTTCCATGTACAATTATGGTCGAGCAGTAGTAGAGTCCCTGGATGGATCAGAGTAGAAAACAACAGCCGTGAGACCCAAAGTACTAGCACCTCTTTTAATTAGTGTTTGGTAGGATAATGGCATGGGTGAATGTTCGGAGAGGTGTTATTTGATCGATTCAATGCCCCTCCTGGCCTGACGAAAGTCCAAGCCTGCAACCATTTCTGCAAGTTGATGCAAACTGAAGAAGTGGTCTCTGTTGCGACTTTTGACAGAAAGATCACGGAAGTCTTTCAGAGCTCTCTTTTCCTCAATCCTTCCGTGCTCCTCCCAACATGTTCCTGTGAGGACACGTTTAACGAACTTTTATTTGGTTGTCACCGAGCGAGTAGGCTAATGACTGACATCTTTATTTAAAAGAAACTTTGAATTGGATGAACTCAAGATCCAAATAATACCAACATATTTGAATGGCAGTTGGACAAGTGGCATTTCTCGCTGCGACCTTTTTGTCCTCAGAGAAATCACAGAGAAAAATTGCATGATAGATGTCATGGACTAGACGACCAGATCAAGATTGATTACACATTAGTTAGTTGGCCGCGTGATAAGAATCCTGTTTCCTGCGCCTGTCTTCTTCGTTCTGACTCTGTCTTTTTCACTTATTTTTCGTACTTCAACATGGATGCGAGGACCAATTATTTTTCGTTCTTAGGATTAAACATGTCTTCCGAGTTTTGTTCCACTCAATCACGTCATCCATGATCTGAGGATCATATCATGACTTGAGCATTAATAATGCTTTGCATGGCCCATAAGACCAGCCCTGGGCAACTAATAACATCATAACCTTGTGTGTCTTGCATCATAACCATATATATGGCTTGGATCAGAGGGTCTCCCGGTCTCCCTAGAAAACCTTGTGGTAAATTCGCCATTCATGGTACTATTTCTCTCATATAAAAAGTGTCAAGAAAGTGAATGCCTCATATATTCATATCTACGCGCTTAGCTCTGACACTCTTCTTTTGAAAAGGTTTCGCACTCTTGCATTTACTTTTATGCAAAACTTCTCCCTTCTGACCAAAGTCGTACTTCTCACACTTACTTGAATGTTTCCCATACCTTCTAAACTTAATTAGTGATTTTTCTCCACTAATCCATCTGTGAGGTTTGATGCTTTATATAGTAGTCTCAAAGGCCAAGAGCTAGCGTAAGAGTACGCCTCATACAGGCCGGTTCATCTTTCCAAATGGCCATGGCAGCTCATGCATGTGCTTATAGGTTTTGCAAGGCGGTCCTAGTCCTATACATGTTGCTGCCCTTGTTTCTACTCAACCCCCTCTCTGCTCGTCAAGGTAATAATAACTAGTATCTTATTAATTGTTCATCATGTCATTGGGTTTTCATATCGGTGCGCTGTTAATCTGATTTAGTTTTCATGTTCTTATTCATATATAAATAGAAGTGGTTGATGGCAAATGGGACGGGACTGTGGCTGACTCTGATGTACAAGGAGGCCACGGGTTAATCCTTGGCAGATCCACAAGGCGTGCTCTCAATGTAGTCCCCAAGGATCCAGAAGGCGGTGTGTAATTAGCAGCTAATCGCATTCTAAACATGAACTTATGCAATTGATACATCAAACTGATACATGAAACTTTTTCAGGCCCTGGCTGCTGTCACCCCATTCGTATCAACTCTGGCCCCCACGGAAGGCCAGGCAATTGATCTACAACATTGAAGGTGTGAATAACCGTTGATTTGATGATGGATCAGGAAATTCTGAATTAGTTTAATTACTGACCGCGTCGGATGGAGAGACAACAGAATTTGTGCTCATGAACCAAAATCTATTCGTTTCCTGAAGAAAGAGCTTTCTAGCTCTGCCTACCTTATGCTACTACAATATGAACCATCGACTGAAGTCTTGAATTAGTTGATTGCATCAAGGTCACTATAGTTTGTCCCGTACATGTACCAAAAAAAAAAAAGAAATCCCTCTTCAAGAATAACATGGTAGATATGTTGTATGTTGGTGTTTCTGAATCATCATAAATGAGCTACACTACAGCAAAGCTTTGTATATGTTTCCTCTCAAAAGAAAGTTTTCTTTTCTTCAGTCGATGAGGAAATAGAACAGAGGGGGGAAAAAGAAGATCTGAATATGTGGAAGCTGTGAAAACAGAATCTCCCTTATTGGGGAATATGCAGAGAACCGATCGAGCAAAAATCTCTACGTATATATAGATCTTCATAGCTGTAAAAAACATATTTCCTCACAAGAACTCATTTTATATTAAGTCAAACTCATTTGATAGTAAAATAGTCTACCCAACCAAAAGACTCACTTTATCTTATCTTGACTAAACTCATTTAATCATAAGATAGTCTATTCAAAAGACTTGCTTCACCTTATCTTAATGAAACTCATCCCTTTGCCACTGAATAGAGTAAACATTTTACATGTAGAGGTATATACATGTATAATATTTAATCCAAGGTTTAAAGCTTGATGTTCAAAGTTCAAAATTCAAAATTTGAAAATTTGGGGTTTCTTTAGAAAAGTTCAACTATATAACTCAACTTGTTATGGCTTGTAAATTTTATTCTAGTTTTGAAGTCGTTATTTCAAGCAATCTCGTTATACTTTTAAATTTAAGAATTAAGTAGAATCCAATAAAAAATAAAAATGTCTACTCATGATCATAAAATTAAAATTATAACCTTCACAAAAAGTTCGAAGTTAACAACACAACTAGGACTTTTCATCAGCACTCTTGTGACCAGTCTAGACTCCAGAATAAACTTCTAGGTATGCTACTGTTCTTGACATCATGTATTTAGGAACAGTGATAATATATATTTTTTTTGGGTAGATAATTAAGGAAGGTCTCTTAGGAGTAAATAACTTACTGTCCACAAGAGCGTGTACTATAGCACAGTCAATTTGAGACGTCAAATACAGAAGGGGCCTAGCTCCGCCATTCATGGGACACAAGGGTCGGCAGATTGGGCATTACGGCAGCAATCCAGTGGTTGGTGCAGCGAACTATCTGTACCAAATTTCAGATAGTGTACATCTTGTGTATGTTCAACTGATGGACACTATTGGCAACGCAAACATCTTGTATCTGCTCAATGACCTAACCTACAGTCTGCGCGACCTGCCACTGGCAAAATACGCTCGGTGGCGTACATGTGGCTATACATACACATATCCGACAAGTTCACATATCCACTGCACGTTTTACGACCAAAGTGATACAACCATACAAATTTTACTCAAACTTTTATGCAGCCTTCCTTTTGGGAGGACTTAAAGGGAGCCAAAAGGCCCGCGCTCTCATCCTCTCAAGTGTATCCCAATGTCGTTCGAATCACCACATTCTTGTATGGGAAAAAGGTTCCCCACTATTCGTCACTTTATTCTCTCAGTCAAGAGACTAGATCACAAATTGTCTCCCGGAGACGTGCAGTCCGGAACCGCTCTCAAGCGACGGACTTGTACTGCGGCTCGCCGACACCGGTGAAGAAGGCCGCCGGCGCGCCGGGCCGGCTGGGGGGCAGTAGTTCCAGCACTCGTGCTGCTCCCAGAAGCACGTGCCACCCAGCGTTTGGCAGCAGTAGCAAGTATTGTCGCTAGGGCCGCTGCACGCCGTCTTGAAACACAACACGATGTGAATCTTGCTGCTCCCGGCGGCGACGGCCATCTCCTCTTGGTCCGGCTGCCGCCGGAGACCCCCGGCCGCCGATCTCTCCACGCCGCCACCTTCGCCTGCAAGCATCATTTTCTCTATAATAATCGCACCATATATTCTTCCTAAAATAAAAATATGCAAATGATCGAGTGATGGGGTGAAGGCACTACATTTCGCAGGGAACACGAGGCATGCCAACACAAGGGCGAGGAGGATCGGCGCCATCATCCCCTTGCCATCCATCTCACCTACAGTTTTTTTGCCGACGAACAATTGAGCACACACAGATAGTATACATGCTGGCCTTATGCGAGTTTATTATATATAAGCAGCATATAAAAAAGTGGTTCGTGGAAAGCAGGTATGCATGCCGCCTATTTAATTAAAGGGTTGCAGACCAGCGGCATGAACGGGAACATCTTTATTTTGTGCCTCAAAACAATTGTTTCATGCTTAATGCACGTCCCAGTACTACACTCAGCAACTGCATAGTGCATGTATTGGGGAACAGTTATTTTTCGGTTACCAATGGACTTGAACCTGTGAATTCCAAGGCATATAGTATAGTGACTGGTTAGCCTAAATTCAAACCCTTAAGTTTATCATAAAGTTATTAATATAGGCTATATATTGTCCTAATAAACCCTATTTCAGTATGAGAAATTCTTAATCTTTATAAGAAAAGCAACATCATCTAAAACATCATCTAAAAGCGAACACCTGCTGACGACTGTGCCATCATCGCCGCTGCGGCGGGCAGGCAGCGGCGCTGATGGTGATGGGGCTGCGGACCGGGTCGGGGCCACGGGGCAGAAGTCCCAGCACTCCTGCTGCTCCGCGTAGCAAGGACAACCGGGCAGCGTCATGCAGCAGTAGCAGCTCGCCAGCTCAGGGCCGCAGTACATGTTTACATGTCGATCTGAAGCACAGCACGATACGAAGCCGGTACGGTCGCTCCCGATCGCCCCCTCCCCGACCGGCAGCCGCCGCCGGAGACCACCTGCCGCTCTCTCCTCGCCGCCACCACCATCGCCTGCAAGCGCACCGTCGTTGCGCACCAACATCGCGTCACGTTTCACCTCTCATAGAAAATTATTAGATGCGTGAGCAAGAATTATTAGATGTTGAGGTTGAGGACACAGACGAAACATGCCGGAGCCTCGCGCAATTTATAGATAGCTAGATAAGCAATATTCATGATGGGTGGTATTGAGTACTCAATGCAACTAAAAGCAGCCAGGTCATCACCAGGTGCAGTTTCATGGAAGTGCAATTATTTCCTGCTTATTCTTGAGAGTAGTAGTATTACCAGATGCAGGTACTCTGATATCAACCTACTCCACTGTTCATTAATACATGCATGTCATATTTTAGGATAAGAAACTCTGCACAAGTGTACGTTTTGATCATCAATTTCTCCTACTATGTACTGTCAGTTGCTAAAAATACCGATATCATCTTAGAAGCAGCAGCGTTTGGCAGCAGACGTCCCAGCACATTTAATGTTCCCACCAGCAAGAGGAAATTTGGGCAGCGTTTGGCAGCAGTAACAGGTGCTCAAGAGACGGCGGCAAAAGAATTGTCTGACGCAAAACCTCAGTTTAATCTTGCTGCTCTCGCTCATGCTCTCGCTGCTGTCCCACTGCCGCCGGTGACGACCGCCTGCCGATCTCTCCACGCTTGTCATCGTCGCCTGCAAGTGTGCGTCACATACCACATGTCCACATCGCGTCACATCATGCCTAAATTTTCTTTATTTGTCTGATCGATTTTGAATAACAGAATAATAGGATGAGTTTGTTTGCTTAGGCGTGTTTGGATCCAGCGACCAGTTTTCAGTCCATGTCACATCGGATATTTGGATTAGGGAGACTAAATATGAGCTAACTGTAAAATAAATTGTATAAATGGAGACTAATTCACGAGACGAATCTATTAAACTTAATTAACCCATCATTAGCACATATTTACTATAGGACAACATTGTCAAATCATGGACTAATTAGGTTTAATGGATTCGTCTCGCAATTAGCCTCCATTTATACAATAGATTTTGTAATTAGCTTATATTTAATACTCCTAATTAGTATCCAAACATTCGATGTTACGGGACTAAAGTTTAGTTTCAAGAAACCAAACACACCCTTACACTCTGCGTGGGGGGAAACGAGGATGGCCAAGAACACGACGATCAGAAATCGCCGTCACCTTAGCATCCATTTGAGCGCCAACCAACGAGTCAACGACAGCCCGTGAGTCAGCATAGTCTTTTTTTTTAGTTTGACCGATATACCGGTTAACAGTAAACATAGATGTTTTTTAGACAAGCAGGCCAACGAGTCAACGACAGCCCCTGCTTAGATGACTTCTACATGTAGTATATGGTTAAAGCTGCTAACTGTTCGGGTCAAACCCGGGTTATATGGCTTGGTTTTCCTTTTGGAGCGATCTAGTTTGGTGGAAATGGTTTGAGAAGCCTAGTGATCTGGTTTGGTTTTGTTACTCCCTCCGTTTTATTTAGATGTTGTATATTGTTTTCATAAAATATTGGAACAGATGTTGTATTTCTGTAACGCTTTGGTAGATATATAACGCAACTAAGGACCTCGTTTGTGCATACACTAATTCGGATTGCGCCGTGGAGTATAGGCGATTTACATCCTCACGGAACTCAGCAAAGTAGCCATGGCAGACTCCAGAATTCCAAACAGAGCGGGCATGATGGCGAGTGCGGACACGACGTCAATGCGAAGCTCGTGCGAGGTGTGAATTATGCGCGAGGAGCTCATATCATCGGCATCTATGACGACTCCGCCAGCTCCAGCAGCTCTGCCTACAACTCGGAACATGACGTTGTCTAGGCCCTACGCTACCTGGCATGGTGATGAAGTTGTGTGCAGGCTGCATTGTTCTTGGCCGAGGAAGAAGAAGACGTGGCCGCAGGGTGAGCTCAACGCACGGGAAGCGCGAGAGAGGCCCTGCATCGGGCGGTTGATGGATTTGCATGCGGGAGTCCGAGCGAGGGGCTTTGCATGCCAGCATGCTAAATTAATTTGGCCAGAGTATTAATCGATGAAGATTAAAAGGCTGTTTGGAATCACGCCTAAGGCGCCACAGCCTAACGTTAGCAGGTTGCCACACCTGTGGCGTGCCTAAGCTGCCTCAATTTAGCCCTGTGTTTGGTTCGTTACCACGCCTAACGTTAGGTGTACGTGAAAAAAGTGCGGCGGCCGTTTGGATTGCTGCCACAACTCGCCACAACTCTAGTTTAGTTCGTTGCCGCGCAGCGTCGTTTGCACCTGGCCGTGGTCCAGTGCCTCCTCTTCCTCCTCGCCGCGGGCATGCTCGTCGCGCTCCACTCCCTCCCCCGCCGCGCCGCCCTCCGCCTGCGCCGCTCCGGCGGCGGCGGCTCCTTCGCGGCCCAGTCGCGGCGGCACTTCGCGCAGGGCGCGCAGCTCCTCGCCCGCGCGCGCGCCGCGGCACCCAAGCCCCCCAGCCCGCTCGCCCGCACGGCCGTCGCCGAGGCCGACCTCGCCATCGCCCTCGACCTCCAGGGCCACCGCCTCCCGGCGTTGCGCGCCCTCGACGCCGCCCTCGCCCCGCTGCTCGCCCGCTCGCTCGAGGGGGGCGCGGCAGGCGGTGGCCCGGCGGCGGCCTTCCGCCGGGGGGTGGGGGGAGGGGGGGCGCGGCGAGCGGCGGCCTCTGCCCCGGCGGGGTGGGGGGCGGGGTGGGGGCGCGGGCGGCCGCTCGCTCTATCGGCGGCGGACCTTCCGCGGGGGTGGGGGGGTGCAGGTGGTGCCTGCCGTGGCGGCGGCGTTCCGCAAGGGGGTGGGGTCCGGCGGGCGGCGGCGTTCCGCCGGGGGGGGGGGTCCGGCCGGGAGGGCGGGGGGGGGGTGGGGGGGGGGCGGCGCCGGCGGCGGAGTACATGGGCGGCGCGGACGTGAGGAGGGAGGAGACCGAGCGCCGCAGCTGCGGCGTTTTTTTGTGTGGCGAGCAAGCTGTACCTCGCCTAAGATTGTGTGGCGCGCTAAACTTAGTATAGGATCCAAACGCTAGCCTAACATTGCGTGGCACGCCTAAGGTTAGGCAGTGGCGGCTTAGACAGAGCTCCAAACAGGCCTTAAGTCATGGATGAAGAAGATGAAGAAGAAAGGAAGAAGAATGGAAAAATAAGCCTCCTTAGTTTGAGGTTCTGGATCCGGCACTTACCGGAACAACATATAAAGTACCCCTTTGTCTAGAAAAATAAGATATATTTCAACTAAGAAAAAAGTCTTCAAAAGTAGATTTTGAGCCTTGATTTCTCTTACAATATAATGTCAATTGCTAAAAACTCAATACAATTTCAAAACTATTTTGAATACAAACATATTGATGAACATTTTGTGCACAAAATGTACATATAATTTAGCTAATTATTGATCAAAGTTTGTAAAGTTTGAATTTTCCATGATCAAAGTATATCTTATTTCTGAACGGAGGGAATAATAATACTACTTGTAACTCTAATACCATTGCTTCATTAACCAAGTATTCCCTCTGTTCTGTAATATAGGCCATCCTAATATTTTCATGACAGATTAAGGAGACGACGTCCTCGTCGGTAATGTTGGCGATGGTGGCGCGCATCTCGAAGAAACACCAGGTGTAGGACCTTAGGATCTCGTTCATCTCCTGCTTGACCTGGGACAGATCATGGGGAGTGCCTACTCTGATCATGGATCCCTGCAAGTTATCGATGAAGGCCCGCTTAAGGTCTTCCTAGGAGTCGATGGAGTTTGGCTTGAGGCTTTCAAGCCAAGTGAGGGGCGCGGATTCCAAAGCTACCGAGAAGTAGAGTGCTTTGGTGGAGTTGGATCCCCCTGAGACCTCGATGGCAACGGAGTAGCATCGGATCCACTGGCGCGGGTCCTGCTTGCCGTCATACTTGGGGTCCGACTGGTTTAAAATCCTTGGGATAGGATTTTTCAGTGATGTTGGAGGTGAAGGCGGGGAAGTGGTCGTTGTCGTCGTTGTTGTACCTGTCGGGATGGTCCCTTCTCCTTGCCTCAATGATGCGCCGCGCGACGCGGCCATAATTGATCTTCTGCCTAAGATTGATCGTGGGAGCATCGTGAAGGCTGGTCTTAGGTGGAGCTTGGACTTGAGGCCTTGCGTCACGCTGGTTGCAAGGTTGGCAAGTGAATTGTTGTACTTCTTGTTCGACGTTGCCACGCGCGGATTGGTGGCCCACGTTGCGCTGGCAGTTGTTGATCCTTCGGTTCCCGGGGCCTCCTCCGGGGGTGCGGTTGATCTGCACAGTATCACCATGGCGCTCAGACCTCAAAGGCATGTTCCGAGTGGAAGACACTGGATGTTGCCCATCGAGTTGCACGAGCGTGTGCTGGGTTAGGTATTGCAGCCTTTGTATCTGTGGGTTGGGCGGTAATTGTTGGGCTAGGAGCGCTGCTTCTGCAATGGCGCCAATCGGTGTACAATATTCCCGATCTGCGGCTGCTGCGAAAGCGTTGTTGAGGTTCTTTGGTACATTGGGTTACGAGTGCAGTTTTCCGCGTTCTGCCTGCGCTAGGCGCGCTTGGCGTTTTTCAACCGTCGGATCCTTCTGTGCTCCTCGTCCTCATCTTGGGGGGGCGTCCGCCGTACGCTCGTCGCCAGACACGTCCGCGAGTAGTTCGTCGTCGTACTTGGGACCCGGCTCATCGTCGTCCGCATTGCGAAGGGAAGCCATGTAGACTTGACGATCCGACGAGTTGTCAGCCTATGGCTGTATTCGAGTAGCTCTGTGCTATCGTCTCCCTCTTTCGAGATGGAAGAGAGAGGTTTACCCTCTTGGAAGGGCAGTTCCTGCATGAAGGCCACGAAGCGGGAGTCATAGTCGAGTAGTTCAGAGGGCTTTGTGCCCTTCCAGTACACGAAACGGCCTTGAGGCGTAGATATTATGGTTAAACCCAGATAATTACCCAAAAATGATTCGGGTTAGTTATCGGGTTGCGAGTGGTTGTCGAGAGCAGGGCCCCCCGACAAGCGTTGGCTCCCTCGTCTCCGATTCCTCCTCGGCTCTGGCTTGAAGGTGTAATACTAAATGACGAGTACTCTTCGTTGGAGTCCGAGTAGTTGTCGAAAACGGAGCCCCCCGATAGGGGGTGGCTCCCTCATCCTTGAGCTTGAGCAAAAGATCTAAGTCCTCCTCCAAATCGGAGAGGGACTTGGATTGTGTGGTCCTCTCAGATTGGTTTGAGTCCGATCCGACTAGTTCTAGTGCAGCATGAGTGGAAGTCGTGTCGAAAACGGACATCTTTTCGATCTGCAGGACTAGATCGGGGAGCAGCAACTCATCAAGGTTGTTGATGAACACGTCGAGGTCGCTGTGTCGAGTTGGTGTAGAGGCCTCCAGCTCCCCGGAGTCGACTAGGTGGCTGTTGAAGCCACCCAAGCCGTTGGCGACATAGATCGAGCAGCTGAAGATGAAAGTCATGCCCTCATCGAGCACGATGCTGGTGAAGTTGAAAGATGCCATCGAGTTCTCCGGTGGATGCTCGATAAACACCTCTACCTAGCGCCCCAGCTGTCGGTGTTTTACCGCTACGCCCACCGAGGGATACCCCCGAGGTGGTGAGTTTGTAGGTAGGGTGTCGGCGAGATTAGGAATTCGAAGATGCAAGGAACATAAAGTTTAGATAGGTTCGGGCAGCTGAGAGCGTAATACCCTACGTCCTGTGTGGTTTGTATTGTCTTAGGTGGTGATCGGGTGATATGATGTTTGGAGGGGATCCCTGTCCGCTCTTATATAGTTTGGGGGGACAGGGTTACATGGAAGTCCTGGTCGGATACGAGCCCAGGAGTCCTATCCGAGTACTTTTCGGGTAGTTTCCTATCGTCTCCGACTAGTTTTACTATGAGTAGTCATACTCCGCTACGAGTAGTTACAACAGATGTAAGGCGTGGGCCATGTCCCATCCTTTATCCCAGGATATGTACGCTATGTGCACTGTCCCATAGGTCCGGATCTAACAGAGAGAATGACGCATGTACCCCTATTTAATGCCTTGATTATCTGTCATTTTGCTGATTTTATGACCAGCTAAGAATAATTAGTTTAAAAAACCCCTAGGATGTCTTGTATTTGGTACAAATTTTGAACATTCAATTCCTTATATTTTAGGATGGAGGGATTATATAATACCAACAAACTCTGCTATATGACCCTTTCCATGCTTAGGTGTATAGCTCCTGGAGTCATGGTTCTGGCAATTCGCTATACCAGATCAGCAGACTCCATAGATCTCAGCTGCACCTGCGCGACTTGCCTCGCCATGCGCCCATGCCTAGCCGTGTCCCGGGGAAACAGGAACTTCGTGGTCCCCTGACCATGCATATGCTAGCAGAAAGTGCAACAAAGTTAAGATCAAGGGAGCGAGGGTTACGTCCCTGTGAAACTCACTGCTGGGTCATATATAGAACGAAGTAGAGGGTGAGATAGAGCTTCCTTACTCATCGCAGGACCAGTTTCGGCCAGAATCCGAAGTGGTCGCGCCAGTTTCGCCGGAGGTAGGCAATGGCCTTCGTCTCGCCCCTTCCCACCGGAGAAAGGCTTCATGCCCTCACGCGTCTGAAGCTCGTCGCCGGCAGCACCGTGCAGAAACGCCAGCGCCAGCAGCAGCAGGAGGGACGGCACCAGTACCGCCTGCGACCGGACGCGGAGACGAGCGGCTGCCATGGCTGAAGCTGCCAAACAAGGCTAAACGATGGCCTGACTGATCTGATGCTAAAGACGATCGATGGAGTGCTGGTGTGTTACACAGGGCAGTGGCGGCTTGTTTTTGTAGCTGGGCATGAGCGGACCCGTCGCTTCCAACAGCGATGGCAACGGGTCGGGTAAGGTCTGTACGCTAGAGCAAATACTCGCCCGCAACATACCTAAAAGCTTATGTTTTACCCGTATCCATAAAGACTGTTGGGTTAGATTTCGTACCCGTACCTGTACCCGACAGGTTTCGGATACCCGTCGGATCTATTCATAATAGCATAAATAATACATCATTCTATTGATATATCAATAAATAAGTGTAGTTCGAATATATCACCCATACAAGTCAATCTAAACCTTTATAGTAAAAAACATATCTAAACACTCAATCCTTCCAACACGTCAAGCAAGCAGAGCCTTCGACGGCTTGCGCTAGCATAGAGACTGTTGGTGCTGGCGCCTAGCGGAGGGGTTTGTAGTGGTGGACTGGTGGGTCTGACCACGCTAGCAACCTTTTCTCGGCATACGGACAAATCTCCGCGTTGGATGATTTCGCTGGAACACCGTATATGAAGATCTGTCCGTATATGGGGTGGCGTTGTTCCAGAAGATGCTGGTCATTTTCGCCGAACAACGACAGTCAACGGTCCACAGCATTGGCATCCAGCTACTTGATAGAGTTTGGAAAACTGTGCTGCTACGCGCGCGTCTTCTCAAGACTGTAATTTTCATCAAATAGTGACAATCCTTAATTTGAACTCAGATTTGGCATTCATCGACTGGATAGCAGAGCTTTCAAAACCCGGTTGCTACGGCTGTTTACTTAGAAGACTCTAATTTTCCATTTTTTTATCGAATACGCAAGAGGATTGCACATCTTTGCTTTAAGATAGAATTTGAAAAAGTTTACAAGGTGCTGGAGTGCTCCCCGGTTCCTAGGTGTGTATTACATGATCGAAACAACAGGAAAAAAGGAGGATCGAGTACTCTACTCAAGAGATGGATTACTCGCCCCCTAAACAACCTAGCTCTTTCGCTCCTGCTGTGACCTAGAATTCAGCCTATGTTTTGATCTTGAGAAGAAGCTGATCACGTTGTAGGCATGCCCCACGGAAAAGCCTCACATTTCTTTCCTTCCATACTTCCCAAGCGACCGCGGCAAATAGCATGTCGAACCCCTTCATGATCTCGTTTGTCCACAGCAGTCTCAACTGCTCCCATCGCTCCTGCAGTGTGTTACATGCCCCGGGATCAGGACAGTGCTTGCCGAAAGCTGCAAGGATGGTCATCCACAATTGCTTGGTGAAAGAGCAGAAGACGAAGAGATGCTCGTTCGTCTCCGGTTCCTGATCACACAGACATCAATCTGCCACTGTATCGGTGATACCCCGGCGATCTACAGTCGAGTGTCTTTGTTTAAACGCAAGCGGAATAGCTTCACTATCAACGGCACCCAAGTTTTCCAGATCAACTTGTGGCCATGCAGACGAATGGATCCTTGATGTAGCATTTTGTAATAAGCCGATTTTCCCGTGTATTCTCCGGTGGATGTCCAACGCCAAATGATCTGGTTAGGGGTGCCACTCTGCAACTGAACAGAATCCAGTCTGTTCAACAGCTGAAGGTACTCCACAATCGCTTGTACTGACAGGCCCCCTTTGATCTCTCTGATCCATTTCTTGTTAGTGAGTGCTTGGGCAACTATTTGTGCCTGCTTGATTCTCTTTGAGACGGCTAAACACAGAGTAGGTTCCCTGGCAACAATGGCTTGGGCATCCAGACAGTTGTCGGTCCAAAATAGTGCTATGCTCCCGTCCCCGTGTTTAATCGTGATGGAAGAGTTGAAGAAATTCTGAACCCCTGGTTCAATTTGCAACGGCAATTCAGCCCAAGCTCAGTCTTGATCTGTCTTTTGCAACCAGAGCCATCTGGTCTGCAATGCAAGCCCTGCCAGATGGGAGATCGGTCACGCCTAGCCCTGCAAACTGTAGGCCAGGCAACCATACATTTCCCTTGCGTCTCCATCCTTGCCAGCCTTCAGACTGTAGGCAAGATGCTAATTTTCATCAAACAGCAATAAACCTTTAAATTTTCTGAGAAGACAGACGTAGCAGTCCGGTCTTCCAAACTCTGTTATCAAGTAGCTGAATGCCAATTCAAAGGTTCGTTGCTGTTTGATGAAAATTAGTGTCTTCTGAGTAAACGGCGTAACCGACCAGTTGAAGTGCTCGAAGGTTATCTACAAATTCATATTGGACAACCTTTTAGTGTGAACTCATTTAGATGCCTAAATATTTGTCAAAAAATTTGGCAAAGGGGTAATCAAAGGGGGGAAAAATAGGTTGCCCCCGTGAAAAGCTGCACGGACAAATATGTGCGATAAATAATGTGTCCAATGTGTTTTTGCATAAATTTAGTGAAAATCATTTACTGCACCAGTTCCCAATCCCTGCAGATGACGATTTTCACTATGGTATGCTTATAAACCGTCAATAAAAATGCTTTATGTGCTAGCTGCATAATCCTAAGATTTTTGATACATAATTATTTCTTTTTTTCGAACATGCAACAGAGCTACGTATCTTTGTATTAAGAAGAAGGAATAGTCCAATTACTTAAACCCAACCCCACCTTGGACTAGAACGGGGCTGGTGTTAAACAGATAGAAAAGGAGCTATTACAAAAGAGACTAACTGAAGACCTGACCACCAACGCAAAAAAAGAAACTACTGAACCACCCGGCCTAGGCCGAGGGCAGCTAGGCCCTTTGCACTAGCCAACTGCCACAGATCCAACTCATCTTGAAAAGCCTGAAGGGCCCTCCGAATGTTGGGGGAAGATCCATCAATTATTTCACGGTGTGATGTCTCTTTGCAAGCTCTGAAGAACTGAGAAAAGATTAATATCTCAGCACAAGTGCTTTGATTGATTTCGTACGGCATTAACAAGCAACAAAAAGGCTGGGATTGTGGACAGCCACGGAAAGCAAGATATTTTTTTAGAGTTTTAGGGCCAGGTCCTAGTCTTAACTGCATTAGCAAGACCAAAAATATCTGTTTACAGCACAACTCCAGGTTCAGGATGAGCAAAGGACCAAAACGGAAAGCAAGATATCAGTCAAATTATAGAAGAATATGAAGATCTGTCCGTATATCGTGACACTGTTCCAGAAGATGCTGCTCATTTTCGCCAAAACAACGACAGTCAACAGTCCACGGCATTGGCATTCAGCTACTTAATAGAGAGTTTGGAAAACCCTGCCACTACGCGCGCGTCTTCTCAAGACTGTAATTTTCATCAAATAGTGACAATTCTTAATTTGAACTCAGGTTTGGCATTCACCCACTCGATAGCAGAGTTTTGAAAACCCGGTTGGCTGTAGCAACCGGGTTTTCAAAACTCTGCTATCGAATGGGTAAATGCCAAATCTAAGTACAAAGGATTGTTACTGTTTGACAAAAATTACAGTCCTGAAAAGACGCGTGCGTGTAGCGCCGGTGTTTTCCAAACTCTATCAAGTAGCATAATGCCAATGCCGTGGACTGTTGACTGTCGTTGTTTGGCGAAAATGAGCAGCATCTTCTGTAACACTGTCACCATATACGAAAGATCTTCACATCCTTTTATCATTTGACTGATATCTTGCTTTCTGTGGCTGTCCACAATCCCAGCCTTTTTGTTGCTTGTTAATGCCGTACGAAATCAATCAAAGCACAAGAGCTGAGACATTAATCTTTTCTTAGTTCTTCAGAACTTGCAAACGGGACATCACACAGTGAAATAATATAATTGAACCTGCATGGTTGTATCAAGATGTCGGGATTATGCAGCTAGCACATAAAGGACTTTTAGTGACGGTTTATAAGCATTTTTTTTCGATTACACAGTACCACTCAGACACTCACAACGCATGCATACTCACCTCTATGAACACACGTACGCAAACCCTATCCCTATGAGCATCTTCAAAGACGGAGCCAGCAAATCCTTAAAATTGATGAAGTCACCGCAGGCGCCTCGCTGTCGACGAGAACGTCGTCTACCACTGTAAGCATAATGCCTTTAAATCCTAGAAAATTCGCTTCCATGAAGAGTCAAACCCAGGACCTTACCACTAGGCTACATGTTTATAAGCATGCTATAGTGAAAATCATTATCTTCAGCGGTTGGGGACGGGCGTGGTACTAAAATTTATGTAAAACACCTTTTGGACAAAAAAGCTAGTCCTTACTTGAGCCACCGCATAGGCAACAAGGACACATTATTTATCGCGCATTTTTGCCCGTGCAGCATTTAACGGTTGCAATCTGCTTATAATAAAAAACGGGTGCAATCCTTTTTTTTCCTTTTATTGCCCCTTTGCCAAAAATTTGTACAAATATTTAGGCATCTAAATGAAAGACGCAGCTAATGTACGGCCGGCCGTAAGTTAGGCCGGTTGTACGGCCACCCTATTTTGAAAAAAAGAGCAAGACTGGCAAGTCCTTCTTTCCTCTTTCTGACAAAAAAATATACATTAGCACTGATCGGAATTGGTGTTGTCACCACCAGAATCAGATTAGATCATAAGCAAAATAAAAATATTAACCGTGCTTCTGGATGTTGTTAACTTCATAATATTGGTAAATCAAATCAACAGTTACAATATAAAATGGCAACTTCTCAGGACCTCATAGGCAACACTTTGAAAAGATGTAAACAACTTAGAACATATACAATAGTATTTTCACCGTGTAGTTAAATTCTAAACATTCAAAAAACAAGTCTTTAGGCCTCATTCCCTAGCACCAAATTAAAAAAGCATGGACTGGCTCCTTCAAATTTGTGTGAGCCTGCTATAGAACCAAGCACAAAGTACCAAACACAAGAATTGAATCAGTATAAATTAAGAGGATAGATAATCAGAGTACAAAACTGCTAAACTAGAATACAAAACGTGCTAAACTAAAATGATTTTTTTCCTTCATAAATTGGCCAGTAGAACCAAAATGGTAAAACTAACCAAATATGAAAATTTGATACAACATCAAGTATATATTGTAGTTCAGACAAACAACAAAAGATCTGCCTCCCCCAATGTTTCACATCACCCCAAATCACAGAAAAGAAAAGGCAGCAGTACCCTTTTGTTTGAGCAGAAGTATAACCTGTTATTTGCTATAGTTATTTATCACTGCTTATCACAAAACTAGTTATTTGTCTATAGTTATTTATCACTGCTTATCACAAAATTGGGGATCAAAACTAAACTGAAAGTGTTATTTTCTAGCTAATATATAAATTGCAATATGCACCAAGAACAAATTAAAATCAGTTGAAAAATGGTAGATCAGCTTAACACCAAAAATACTAGTTAGAACACGAAAAATACTAAACCAAAATACATAATTTGCTTATTGATTTCACACAAGTTGTCTATAAAAAGGAAAAAAGCAATCATCCAAATACTGAATCATGTCTCAAAAATGATAAGACAAATAACATAGGTGCTTGTGATCTACCATATGTAAAAGTAAAATATTGGAGGTCATACAAATCATATAGATACAACCACAAAACTAGACAACCATAGTTGCATAATAAACTACATACTGATGCAAATAGAATTGCTCCCGGTTTCACTATTAAAAGCTTTGCATGCATTGCTTGTAAAATTCCTAAATTCTAAAAGTAGACTACCCTTATTGTATAACCATAACTGCATAGTGGTAGTGGCTCATATAAAATTGCTTTTAAATTCAATATAAAATGCTTAGCATGCATATAGAAAATTGTTCAGAAAAATAACCAAAATCTAAACTACCAATCCCCCCTTTATCTATTGCTTAGGAAAAAAATGACCAAAATGTATGTGACAACTGATAGACATGGCTGCTCGAACACAAGCGGCGGCAAGTACGGATGTGGTGGTGACAAGCAGCACAAACTCCCTCCCACATCCACCACTGCGTCCCTGAATGACTCCCGCAGCACCCTGTCATGCTTGCCTACACCCCCATTGCAACGGACAACTATTTCAAAAATTTCAATTCCTGAACACACATCAAACAATAAAAATTGTATGTACAGCAGAATCCTAAACACATCCATCCACATCTTCACTCACCATCCTCTAGCTACAAACATGGATTGATTGCATCAATCGGTTCGTATGAGCCAGATCTAGCACCAAAACAACAAGCGCAAATTGATAAGTAGAAATGGTAAAATCAGAACCACGTCGAACAACTAGATCCCTAACCCCTCACCTCGAATCCTCGATGATGGAGATTGAAGAGCATCCATGGGGCTCTAGCGGAGAGTGCGAAGCAAGACCAAGGGATGAAGAGGAGAGGCCTTTGCCCCTTCATCAGGGCCAGCGGTGTGGAGACCTCCTTAGCCACCATGGTCATTGACCTCCCTCCTTTCTCCTCGTGGATCCAGGAAGCTCTCTCGGTAGAGCTCCCACAGCCGCGCGAGCGCCACCGCTGCTCCTCTGGTGCGGGGGGCCAGATCTCGTGAGGAGGAGGGTGGGGGCTTAGGGGGCGTGGAAGCCTCGTTGGTCTCGACGTCGTCGAGCTCGCTGGCAAGCCTAGAGAGGCTCTCCATGCCTAACCCTCACCCTACCCCTAGCTCCAAATCTCTGGATCCTAACCCGTCCATGCCTCAATCAGGGAGATGGAAGGAGAAGGGGGAGGAGGACCATTACCCGGCGGTAATACCATGAGGCAAAAACTGCCCTGCGCACCGCCACATCGCTGTCCCCGCTGCAGCCCCGCGGATCCGTGCGCCGCTCCTCGTCCTGCACGCCGCCTCATCCTCGCCGCGCCGCACCGCCACGCCCTCGCGTGTGTGCCAGCGCGCCGCCGCCGAGGAAGGAGGCGGGGGGACAAGGGGAGGAGGGGAGGAGGAGGCTGCAATGGGGCGGGAGAGAGAAGGGAAGGACGCAATGGCGGGGAGGAGTGGAGACGGCGGCGGGGCGGGGAGGAGGAGGAGGGGAAGAGGAAGAGAGAACGGGTTGGTTCTATAGAGTGGGGGAGGCGGCAGTTTCTACGTGAGTTAGCGGCTCGGAAGGGATGCCTGACCGTTAGTTAGAGGCCGTGCACACAAACAAAAATACAGCTGGCTGGTAAGTAGTCTTTACCCTAAATGAATTCACACTAAAAGGTTGTCCAATATAAATTTGCAGCTAACCTTGCATAGCTATAGTTCATATGAAAATTTTGTTATCTCAAAATTTGAATTAATATTTTGTAAATTTTTTAATATCATACAAACCCACAATTGTTTTCTCTATTGCAACATGAACAATACATACATTCCATATATTATCATTTTATTATTATATGTTTCCACTAGAATCATTACCATAGAATGGTAAGGGAAAATATCTACGCAACTGCCTAAAATATCGAGGTATGCCTACCTAACATTCTAAACTAAAATATCGGATATTGAATACCCCAAAATATTTAAAACCGTCTAACTATAAATCTAAATGGAGAGGGGTCTAAATAGTCCCCTAGACGCTGAATGGTAGTTTTGTTTAGGTAGCATGCTGATATGGATAAATTTATGTACGTGGCATGCTGGCATGGATAAACTTGCATACACGGTGTAACAAAACATATTGAACCCACATATTTATGCTTTCTGCCTTCAATATCTGTATTCTTTCTTTGTTTGATCGATGTGGATGACTCACTTGTCATTCATTCAGTCACCGCCATGTTAGCGTACATGTAAGATGTCACATCATCAAAATCACCCTTTAAAACCACCTAGTGACTTATTTAGATGGTTTTGAATAGTTAGGATATTCAATATATATCCGGTTTTATAGTTTAGGGATTAAGTAGACGAACACCAATACTTCAGGGTGTATGTAGACTTTATAACTCCCGCCTCATCACACTAGGGATGCGATAGACCAGTAGTCATATACTAGCATCTCTACTGGTCCTTCAATGGCAGCAGTTGCAATAAGGGCTCAATCGTCAAGAATCGGTAGTAATGCCAACTATCACAACACGGTTTATTCCATGAACCGAAAGTAATGCCTCAGGCCACAATCATTACCCGATGTAGGCACCAATCAGTTTCAGAGGCCCAACTAACACAACCGATTAGAGCCACCAATTAGTTGTTCTTTGACTATGGGCTGGGAGTGATGCTGAGCGGCGTAATTCTAGAATATGCCTTTTGAGAAAGGGACAATATTCTTCTATGTTTATCCATAGTTGTGTGGTCCATGCTCCTACCAGAAAATTAGAAAAGAAAATTGAGAACAGGATGCTAGAAGTCTGATAAACCTATCCCATAATTCTTCACGGCCTTTCAACTTCACTACGTCCAAATGCACCTTCAGCTAATAGTAATTGCCCCTAATTTTACTGGCAATCTACTGTATTGCCAAATCATGGGTACAAGTGCACATAGAAGAACAATAAAGGGAAAAAGGAAAAAAAAAGCTGGAATTGCAGTTACCTAGAAAAAAAATTCAAGAAGTGAAGGGATCAAAATGTAATGGCCTGAAGATGGGAGTAAGGAAAAAGTTAGTCTCGTGCATGCAGTCTCTGCTTGGAGTCTTCAAACTCAACTTATTGAGTTAGATGTATCTGTCTCGATCTCAAATACAAATGTGGAAACATCAGTCAGCCTGACTTTTAAGGCAACCACATCACGAGCCAGCATCTTGACTTGGTAAATATGCAATAAATATTACATTTGAATCAGAAGTTTCGACAACATAACAAAATAAATCAACCTTCTGATCCGTTTCTTTTTTCTGCAATCAGGATAAGATTATATTCATATATTGAATGAGACTAACTAATATAATTGTAACTCTGCACATGCCTATAAAGCTACCATACCCACAGGTGGCCTAGCATTGCTCACTGTTCAACACCAGCAACAAGATGATCCATTTAGGTACTTTTGGTCCAAAACTCATTCCTCTATTGGCTTACTTCATCTTCTTATGCTCCTTGCCATTAGCAACCAGCTCTGGCACTGATACAGATCGAAAAGCCCTCCTCTGCTTCAAGTCTCAAATATCCGATCCTACCGACGCCTTAACCTCTTGGAACAACATATCCCGTAACTTCTGTAACTGGCATGGTGTCTCATGTAGCACAAAGATCCCACTCCGTGTCACAGGGCTAAACCTTAGTTCTCAAGGACTTGAGGTTCAATACCACCTTGCATAGGCAACCTGAGTTCGATTGCAAGCCTTGACTTGTCAAGAAATACGTTTCGTGGAAGAATTCCAAATGAGCTTGTTCGCCTGAGCAAAATCATCTACCTCAACCTGAGCATCAACTATCTTGATGGCCACATCCCAGCTGAGTTGTCTTCCTGCAGACATCTTCAGGTCCTCGGCTTATGGGGTAACTCCCTCCAAGGTGAGATCCCACCAACCTTAACCCAGTGTATTCATCTCCAGCAAGTTACACTCAATAACAACAAGTTGGGAGGAAGCATACCTAGTGCATTTGGGTTGCTTCGCAAGCTGGAAACTTTGAACCTCTCCAACAATGCCCTAATAGGCAACATACCACCTTTGTTGGGAAGTAGCCCATCTCTTGAATATGTTGACCTCGGGGCCAATCAGCTAACAGGAGGAATACCAGAGTTCTTGGCAAACAGTTCATCTCTTCGAGTACTTAGACTCATGCAAAATAGCCTTACTGGAGAGATCCCTCCAGCCCTCTTCAACACCACCACTTTGATTACCATTTACCTCCAAAGTAACAACTTAGTTGGATCTGTACCTCCAGTTACAGCAATTTCTGCACCTATTAAATACCTTAGTCTAGCACAAAATAGTCTTACAGGTGAGATACCAACCACACTGGGCAACCTCACTTCACTGATTCGTGTGTCACTTGCAGTAAATCACTTGGTGGGCAGCATCCCAGAGAGCCTATGTAAAATCACATCTCTGGAAAGGCTGATTCTCTCAATCAACAACTTGTCTGGGCAAGTGCCCCGGTCTATTTCAACATGTCGTCTCTGAAATTTCTTGAAATGGGCAACAACTCACTAACTGCACAACTTCCACCGGACATTGGCTATAGGCTTCCAAACCTTCAGACGTTGATCCTATCAACAACACAATTGAATGGACCACTCCCGACCTCTCTTGTAAATGCACAAAAGCTAGAAATGATTTATCTTGCCAACACTGGACTCACTGGGACATTGCCAGCCTTTGGATCTTTGCCAAACCTGCAGGAGATTGATCTCGGATACAACCAGGTTGAAGCTGGTGACTGGAGCTTCCTCTCATCCCTTGTGAACTGCACTCAATTGAAAAAACTGCTCTTGGACGGAAATGGTCTGCAAGGAAGTTTGCCAGGCTTTATTGGTAATCTTCCCTTGCAGCTAGAGTGGCTATGGTTTAAAGAAAACAAACTTACTGGAATAATTCCACTGGAAATAGGAAAGCTTAGAAGCCTCACAGTGTTGTACATGAATCAGAACCTGTTCACTGGTAGAATCCCACCAACAATAGGAAATCTGAGCAACTTACTGTTTCTGAACTTTGGACAAAATAACCTCTTTGGCCCTGTTCCTGACTCTATGGGCAATCTTGCTCAACTAACCGAGTTTTACCTGGATGGGAATAACCTCACTGGAGGCATACCTGCAAGTTTAGGCCGATGGGCTGCAATTAGAAAACCTGAATCTCTCTCGGAATTCATTTAGTGGAAACATACCGAGTGAGCTCTTCAACATTTCTTCACTATCAAAAGCCTTGGACCTGTCAAACAACTTCTTTACTGGTCATGTACCTGTTGAGATTGGTAAACTCATCAACCTTGGAAGCATTAGTGTTTCTAACAATCTCTTGACTGGTGATATTCCATCCTCTCTAGGAAATTGTGTGCTTTTGGAATATCTTCACATGGAAGGGAACCTTCTCACTGGAAGCATTCCACAGTCTTTTATGAATTTAAAAAGCATGAGGGAGATGGATCTTTCTCAAAACAAATTGACAGGAAAAATACCAGAATTCCTCACCTCCTTGAGCTCGTTGCAGGAACTTAACCTTTCATTCAATGATTTTGAAGGGCCAGTGCCATCAGGTGGTTCCTTTAGCAATGGCAGCATAGTGTGTGTGAAAGGAAACCACAGGTTATGCTCAAATGCTCCAGGGTTAATCCTGCCCCTTTGCCCAGAACTGGGATCAAAAGGAAAAGACAAATCTGTTGTTTTGAAGACCATGATTCCAATTGCATTTTCTTGTGTTCTAGTTTTCTTCTTGTGCTTATTGGATGTGCATATAAAGAGAAGAAAAGAAAAAAATGGTTCAGAACACTCCAGTATGCACATGGACAAACTATCATATGAAGATATTGCCAGGGCAACTAATGGGTTCTCTCTGGTACAGTTACTTGGCCTGGGATCCTTCGGATCTGTTTACAAGGGCAATTTGCCATTTGAGGATGATCCTGTTGCTATTAAGGTTTTCAACCTCAGGAGGTATGGTGCACCCTCAAGCTTCATTGCGGAGTGTGAAGTTTTAAGAAATACTCGCCACCGAAATCTCGTCAAAGTCATTTCATTATGCTCTACGGTCGACCCTACAGGCTCAGATTTCAAAGCCCTTGTGTTTCACTATATGCCTAACGGGAGCCTGGATAGGTGGCTACATCCAGAAGACCATGGGTGTGATAAGCGAAGGTTCCTAAGTTTGTGTGAAAGGATCAACATAGCTCTGGATGTTGCATATGCTTTAGATTATCTCCATAACCAGTGTGCATCCCCAGTAATCCATTGTGATCTGAAGCCAAGCAATGTTCTTTTGGATCTTAAAATGACTGCACATGTCAGTGATTTTGGGTTGGCGAAATTTATGTGCGCTAGTTCATTTGAAGGTCGTGCTAGTTCCACAAGTTTGGCCAGTTTAAAGGGATCCATTGGATATATTGCACCAGGTGAGAGATACTGAACTGAAACTAATTTCAATCGCAGCCTTATATATTCCGGCCTTCTTGTTTTTGCATTCATATCATGTATATGTGAGAGGTTTTCTTTCCCCCCTTGTTTCATCTGTATGATTTTTCCAAACGCAAATGCAGAGTATGGAATGGGTGGACCAATATCAAAGAAGGGAGATGTCTACAGCTACGGAGTGCTTCTGCTAGAAATGTTTACTGGGAAGCGTCCCACTGATAAGGAATTCAAGGATGGATTGAGCCTTCATAAACATGTAGATACCAAATTTCCCCAGGGGACAGCTGAGATTTTAGACCCTGCTATTCTACAGAGTGACCTACTCGGTGGGAACTTGGAGATGATGCAGACTTGTGTCCTCCCGATGATAAAGGTGGGCCTCTTGTGTTCCATGGCCTCACCACAAGGACGACTAGGAATGGGGCAAGTCTCTACTGAAATCCTCACGGTCAAACGTGTATTTCACGAGCTTTGCAGCAGGAACGGAGTTAGCTCGTTAGATAAATATTGTTAGTGTTGCTTCACAGAATATCTTTTTCTGCATTTAGGTATGTCTTGTTTCCATTTTGTTCCCGGGAAAGGTATATATGGTTATGTTGTACAACAACCCTATTGATTTAGAACTATGATGTAAGGTTACTCTTCATAGTATAATTAACTGCAGATATGATTATCCCCTTGATCCTACCAAATGCCACAATACTATGTTATATCCTAGCTAGTGGCTTCCCCTCCAACCTTTCCCTTTAAAAAAAAGACACATTATGGACTAACCCTTGACCCAGCAAGTGCAATGTTCAAACCAATGGTAGATTGGCACCGGAACAAGATAAGGATGTAAATCAACAGATACAAGCACAAAGGTAACTAGAGTTGTTGCTACTCTCACAGGCATTTGCACGAGCACAAACCGTGCCCATAGGCAGACTAGTTCACAGAGGAAAAACAAACGAACCTCTGGATACCGCGGAATCCCCTGGTGGCCATGCGCCTGCTACAGCACCTGGGCGGTTTCGCCGCCGACGGCACCAAACGCATCGTCGGCAACGGCGGGCATGCCGCCGCAGCCGCAGAATTTGCCATGACCGGTGGCTTCGCACACTCGCATTGGCCATTGTTTTTTTTTTTTGCACAGTGGCCATTGTTACACAAGTGAAGTAGTGAAACCCTAGGGAATACCATTGTAGGTCGGGCATCTACGCTTCGGCCCACCTTCAATAACATATGCTAATCTATCTATTATTTTAATATAATAGTGTTCAAAGAAACTGCCACGTTCACCGATAGGATCTACAAATTACCACGTTAATCCGAAAAAGAAAAAGAAAAGAATATACGCCGTAGAATTTTATAAAGATCTAACGGTCTAGACTAACCGAAAAATCCATATCAAATAGAACTAATAAATATATATATAAATTGTAAACTTTTAGTAAATAATTTTATAATTGGAAAGAGGGACGTGAGTCTATGTCTCGTACAAGTCCATGCATCTACACTTACATAACGCACATATTGATTCCATATAACTCATATATACGTTAGGCAAGTCAAAAAGCATAAGAGAAAGGAAAAAAAAGGAAAGAGACCTGCGTGCAGTGGATGCACAATAAGGAATGTTAAGTTCTAAAGTTTATAACCATGTGTCATCCAACAATAAAAAATAATCAATATTTCTAGAAAAGTAATAATAAAAATATTTCTATGGCGTTAATATTTTTTCTACAGCCATTGAAACATGTCTTGATTAGTATATAGGCAAAATGGTTGTTCTCGATGTTTTGAAGAAATGTAATAATAAAAAAAAATCTATGGAGCAGCTGCACATAGGGGAAAATAACAAATTTGGGTGAGTGTGGGTATGTGTAAGCTATGTCCTTTTGAGAAATTTTAAAAATTGGAATCCAATTCGTGAGCTTTTCAAGATTTAATATTCTGACCCACATGATAATGACTCAGATTGACCCCATATCATTGTGATATGAGTGTCAATTCTTGAAAGGCTCGCAAATTGGATTAGGTAATTAATTAAAAAATAAAGCAAGTCAAACAAAAAGATGTGTATACATCTGTATACCAGTTAAAAAGCCACCACGTTTGTCGAGAGGACCTAGGAAATACCAGGTTAATCGGAAAAAAAAGAAGAATATACACCGTCGAATTTTATGAGATCTAACGGTCCATACTAATACAAACAGTCCATATCGAAAATGATCAATAAATATATATTTTTAAAAAAATATGACCAATAAATATATAAATTTGAAAAAATAAGAAAAATAACAATTGATTTTGTGATTGAAAGATATGAGTTCATGTCCCATACAAGTCCATGCATTTACACGTATCTGACACACATGGTAAAATTTCATATTTAATTTGTTCACATATATTTGGCAAGTCAAAAAGAAATCATTAGTTATGAAAATATACAAGCCCGCCAACGCTAGAGCATAACAGTAATTTAAAAGAGTCCATGCAAAATACGATTAATAAATATATACAAATTCAAAATTCAAAGAACAAGTCCATATCCAATAAAAAAACAGGCAAGAGACTAGCAATTGTGTAAATATTATTTTCACGTTGATGAGGAGATAAGAAGCATGCAATTGTATAAAAATTATTTTCTAATCAAATTACTCTGTATCTTGAGGAGAGAATTCGCGCGTCATGATCGGATGTGGCTTACCACATAATGACTCAAGATTTATACTGGTTCAGACAAAATACCCTACGTGCAGTCGGGGTCATTCGGTTGTATTGCTTGATCCCAGGTGCTCGAGAGAGTTTGGGGAGTTACAAACTTTCGAGTGGAGGATGTGATGAGTTGTATGCCTTCTGATCTATCGAGAGATCGGATGTCTTTCCTAAGCGGATGACCCTCCCTTTTATAGTCAGGGGGCCCGTTACAAGGGAACTAAGGGTGCAAGGATAGAAAGAGAGGACTCCCAACTCCACCGGTCGGGGCCGTCAGTTTCGTCAGTCGGGTCTGCCCATCCCGTTAGTCGGAGTCTTCCGGTGACCACCGTCCAAATCCTGCATCGTAGGGTAAGCGTCTTGTCTTGTCCCTGCGCGTCATGCTCCGTCAATCGGTGGTCGTGGGGGCATCGATGGGTAACGGTACGGCTATCACGCCCCATCCCTGGCGTCTCGCCCGATCACTCTGTCGTGACGGGGACGTTCCTGCTGTATCATGATGATGTTTTGCCCTGTCCCTTCTCGAGGACGGGCAGGTAGAATAGTGGAGCCCTGCTACCACAGTAGAGGGGACTGTAACCTCCGTGGAGGGAGTGGTTGGCCGTGTACGACAAGTTGACTTTGAGGCTCATCCTTATCCTCTGCACCTACTCCTGGGGCCCACTGGTAAGCCGGACCTGGCCTCCTGACCAGCTTGCCGGTCGGGGAGGCGAGCACGAGTAAGGCGGAGCCCGGTCGGAGTTCCCGATCAGAGCCTTGGTACGGATCCGGCCTCTGACTGTTCCCACAGTCGGGGACACGGGCCGTGGTCATCCCGACCGAGTTGTCAGTCGGGGTTGTGGGCCGAGGCGGCCTAGATGAAGTTGTCTCCTCATACAGACGGGTGCTTGTTCCAGGTGCGGCCTTGGACTGGTCAACGAGAAGTGAGCCCGCTGGGGACCCCAGGTCCGTGGACCTATTAGAGGCCCCCGAGCAGCTTCATGATTTATTTAATCATGAAGGCGCTATTTCTCGCTGCGCTGTAACGGCTCCAGTTATCTGCTCTTGGTGCAGAATCGCGAGGACTGCCCAAGGCGGAGCGGGCGTTCAGACGGTGGCAGATGGTCGATGGCAGATGGACTGCTCGCTGTCACCCCCTGCCAAGGTGTCCTTTGGGGAGGGGATGCAAGAAGGAGACTTACGAGGAAGATATTCCTCCCAGTCTTCCCGCGCTTGGAGCAGCCCTCCCAAGGTTACCACTGTTACTACCCTAGTGGTGGTAATAGTTTTTTCGTACTTTTGTAACGGCCATGGGCCGATTGTACTTTGCAATATTTAGTCACCAGGAATAAAACGTGTTTATCCCGGGGTGTATTGTATTTGCCGCGCCCATCCGTGAGTCTGGTCGGGGGCTGAAATTTTGCCATCCTTCCCGAGTGGGAATGCGGTTCCCTGACTTGCCGCGTCCCTGCCATAAAGGAGGGCGGTCGGGTCGAAGGCATCGTGTGCGTGCATGCGTGGAGGTGACTCCGTCCGCGGTCTCCGCGACCGGAGGGGTTGAGCCGGTGTCAGTTGCCTCGATGGCTTGAGTGACGGGCTCGGTGAGCTCCTAACGGGTGTGCCCGGGCAAAATTTCGAGCGTCCGAGTGGAATCTGGGTCCATCGTTTGTGATGGGGTCGGCATAGCCCGCAGGTGGCATTCCACTGCTCCATGACCCGCCTCCCGGCAGATGCCCGAGTCGTCCGACCGAATCAGGTGGCCCGCTGGCCTCTCCTCGATGGAGATTTTGTGGGCATGGCTCGAGGTCCGGATCGGACGAGAAGGTTGAGATGACCCAAATCGCTGCCTGAGCAAGTTGGGCGAGGGCCACTAGAGCTCATCTGCGTTTTCTCCTCTGGCTCGTTCGCGGACCAGCCTTCGAACCTCGGTCGGTCAGGTTCCCGAATCGGGATCCTTTAGCACACTTTTATCAGTTGCGCCATTTTTTGTTTTAGCAGTTTTAATATTTTTCATGAATCGAACGATTAAATGCGATTATGGACTAGGGATGTGGCGCATTGAGGCTTATCCGACAGGTCGGAGCGTTGCCCCATTTTTCGTGCCCGCGTTGCGGTCGTGGTGGGCCATCGACCAGCTCCGTGAACTTGGAGAGAGCTTGATGCTGGTCACGACGGTGATTGCGGAGGCAACCACCGCAGAGTGGGTGAAGACAGCTCGACACGCGAAGAGGGTGCCGACCCTAGGGGTGGTGGCGTCTAGGCACGGAAGTCGAGTCGAGCGCTGCCCCGATTGTGCTGTCCCCCGGCCAAGGCGCTCCTCCGGTTGACCCTACAGCGCGGCTCCTCCCATCCATGTCATCGGCCAACGTGGATGGGGTGCCGCAATAAAAAGCATTTGTCGCATAGTTAGCTTTTATTTCTAAAGCAGTTTGTGCAGGGGTCTTGAAGGGCCCCCGAGTGAACGATCTACGTGCTTGTAATCATTTTCGCTTTATGGTGTTTGGGAAGCCTGTCCCACTCGTATCCCTTTGTTCCCTGGAGTGATTCTTGCCTTCGCACCTTTCCCTTCGAACCTGCTCGCTAACCGTAGGTTGCTGCGTGTAGCCTAGGGCTGGCTTAAGTGGCATCAGCTGCTAGTTCGTGATAGATTGTGACGAGAGTCCGGTAAGTCGGGTGGCCCAACAAAAAGCACTTAGGTTGCAATGGTAAAACGGGTCGCCCTTTCGCTCGAGCAAAAAAAAAGCTGGCTTTTTTGCGTGGGTCTTGAAGGGCCCGCGTGAACAATTTTAAGTGCTTTTAATCGCTTTCATTTTTATGGTTTTCGGGAAGCTGGTCTCACCTGTATCCCTTTGTTTCCTGGAGTAATTTCTGCCTTCGCACTTTTCCTTTCGAACCTGCTCGTTAACCGTAGGCTGCAGCGTGTAGACTAGGGCTGGCACGAGTGGCGTCAGCTGCTAGTTCGCCGTAGGTTATGACGAGGGCTCGGTAGGTTAGGTGACCCAACAAAAATCACTTAGGTCGCGATGGGAGAATGGGTCCCCCTTTCGCTTGGGCGAAAAAAGTTGCCTTTTTGTGCGCGATTTGCAAAACGAAAGAGGGGTAGCAGTGCGTGTGCCGGCGTACCCCCGTGGGGCCCCCGAGCAACCAGGGCCGAGAGTGCTCAGGCTAAGGCCCTGTAGGAGTCGGTGTTTGAATGAAAACATGTGAAGGGACTGAGTTTAGGGGAAGAAACGACGTAACCATTCGATGTTTCAAGTGTTGGAGAGGATGTTGCCATCGCTGTCCTTCAGTCGGCTGCCACGACCGTGTTAGGGTTGAGGCGACGTCGGTCCTTCTTCTTCTTCTTCTCCTGCGTTAAGGAAGGGCCCTCGTCCTGGTCCTCCCGTTTGGCCTTGCCCATGGTCCGACCGTCGGTGAAGACCGCTCCGACCGCCTCCTCGCCGGAGACGTGGTTCGTGGCGATGTCCATGAGCTCATGGGTGACGCGCGGCTTTCGGCAGTCGAGCTTATTAATGAGGGACTTGCAGGTGGTCCTGGAGAGGAGCGCACTGATGACGTCTGCGTCGACGACGTCAGGGAGATAATTGCATTGCTTGGAGAACCGGCGGATATAGTCTCGGAGGGACTCGCCAGGCTCCTGCTTGCAGCTCTTGAGGTCCCAAGAGTTTCTGGGGTGCACGTACATCCCCTGGAAGTTCTTGACGAAGACCTGCTTGAGCTCTACACAGCTATGGATGCTGCTGGGCGGCAGGAATTCGAGCCACGCTCGAACGTGCTCCACAACGCAAATGGGGAGGTACTGTCCGGCTCGGCAGGCGAGTCGGAAATCTTCCAGCCATACAGCGGGGTTCGTCTCCTCGGTGTACTTGGTGATGTTGGTGGGTGGTCGGAAGTGCGGCGGGAATGGTACTTTCTGGAGGTGGCGGCCGAAGGCTCATGGGCCCGGGCCGTCCGGACTGAGGCTCCGGTCGCCGTCCCGATCGCACGGTCGGCCACCACGCCTGGGGGTGCCTCCTCATGCTCCCCCTCGGGCTGGTGGGCCTCAGCCACGTCCGCGCCTGCTCGGGCAACATTGACGTCGAGGCGGGCCAGTTGTCGCGAGTGGATGATGCTGCGTGCGTCATAGTAGGGCCCGAGCCGGCCACGCACCGGGGGCACTATGCGGCGGGCGCCGCTTCGGGGCGCGGTGCAGCCGCGGCGTCGCGACCCGCCTGGGGAGGAAGTCCTTGCCGCTGGTGGACTGAGGGGTTTGGCTGCTACGAGCCTGCTCCTCCGACTGGGTAGGAGGCCGCGTGCCGGTGGCGTCACGTGGAGCTTTCCGCCTGCTGTATGGCGGCACGCTCCACCAACGTTCAGATGTTGCGATGGAGCTCCTGCTGTTGAGGGTCTGCAGGCTCGAGCAGGTTGCGGAGGAGCATCGCTGCGGTGGCGATGTTCTGCCCAACCCGCGCAAACTGCGGGGACCGTTGGCGTCCGCGACGATGGCCTGCTGGACTTGACGGATGCGCGCGCGCTCGCCGCCCACCCTGTGACGAGGATTAGACTCGGAGTTGCGTCAGGGGTGAATCGATGTGGGCGGCGGCTGGTGCTCTCACCGCTGGCATAGGTCCTCGCCATGCGCCCGGGCGCTAGCCAAGGCCTGTGCGTGCGGGACTGGCGGGGTGTGCGTGTCCCCGATTTCCACCGAGACCGGCTGTGGCCCCTGCACATCCGCCATGACGCATTCCCGTAGCACGGGACAGCCGAGGGACGATACATCCCCGATGCTGGAGCCCTCAGTAAGGAGGTCATCGTCGGAGAGGAGATCGTGGAACAAGATGGGGCTGTAATCCGTCATGCCCACGATCTTGGTTCTCGGGACCTCCCTAGCGTGTACAAGAACCGGCCGCGTGGTGAGCGCGGCGGGGACAACGGGGTCCCCCGGGAAAGTTGGCAAAAGAAGTTGTGCAGCGAGAACAGGACCAGGTCCACGTCGCTCGCTGCGGGGTCGACACCGAGCATGAGCTCGATGCACTGCACCAGCGCCTCAGTGTCGAGGTCGGCCAGCGGCCTGTTTGAGGGAGTGTCTCCCTCGAGCGACGTCATAGGGGTGGCCTCCTCGTGGAGGCGAAGCGTGCCGAGACGATCGGCAACGAATTCCATGCTTCTTAAGCGGAAGGCATGGAAGGGCGCGAAGACGGGAGGTTCCCACAGCCCAATATGTGGGGCCACGGGGAACTCCAGCGAGCCAAAGCAGATCGTACCGCCCAAGCTCGTGAGGTCGGAGGTGCCGAAGATGGAGGCCATCTGATCACCAGGATGGTGGACGCACGATGTCCTCCCCACGGACAGCGCCAAATTGTCGGTTCTGGAAATGGCCGACAGCTAAACCTACTCGAAGTGTGTATCGCACGTCGTGATCGGATGTGGCCTAGCACATAATGACTCAAGATTTATATTGATTTAGGCAAAATACCCTACGTCCAGTCGAGGGTCAGTCGGTTGTATTTCTTGAGCCCAGGTGCTCGAGAGAGTTTGGGGATTACAAACTTTCGAGTGGAGGATGTGATGAGTTGTTTGCCTTCTGATATATATCGAGAGATCAGATGTCTTTCCTTTGCGGATGGCTGTCCCTTTTATAGTTCAAGGGGGGCTCCGTTACAGAGAAACTAAGGATGTAAGGATAGAAAGAGAGGACTCTCGACCCCGCCGGTCATGGCCGTCAGCTTCGTCAGTTGAGTCTGCCCATACCTTAAGTCGGAGTCTTCCGATGACCACCGTCCAATTCCTACATCAAGGGGCAAGCATCTTGTCTTGTCCCTACGCGTCATGCGTCGTTAGTCGGTGGTCGTGGAGGGCGTCGATAGGTACGGTACGGCTATCACGTCCCATCCCTGACACCTCGCCCGGTCACTCCGTCGTGATGGGGGCGTTCAGGCAGTATCATGATGATGTTTCGCCCTGTCCCTTCGCGAGGACGTACAGGTAGAATAGTGGCGCCCTGCTGCCACAGCAGAGGGGACTGTAACCCCGTGGAGGGAGTGGTTGGTCATGTACGACAAGTTGACCCCGAGGCTCATCCTTATCCTCCACACCTACTCCTAGGACCCGCTGGTACGCAGGGCTTGGCCTCCCGACCAGCCTGCCGGTTGGGGAAGCTGGCACGTGTAAGGCGGAGCCCAATCGGATTCCCCGGTCAGAGCCTTGGTACGGACCTGGCCTCTGACCGTTCCCACAGTCGGGGATATGGGCCTTGGTCATCCCGACCGAGTTGTTTGTCGGGGTTGTGGGCCCAGATGAAGTTATTGCCTCATACAGACGGGTGCTTGTTCCAGGCGCTCCTTTGGACTGGTCAATGAGAAGTGAGCCCGCTGGGGACCCCGGATCCCTGGACCCGTCAGATAGGCCTACATATAATCAGCCATTAATTTTTTTATCCTTACCACCTGCTATTACCTTGGTAGGCTTCAACAATGCCACCCGGATTGCAAGCAAATATAGAAAATAGCTACAAAATTGACGATGGAAGGAGCTAGGAAACCCCAAAACAATGGTGTTCAATACAAGGCCAAGACCGATAGTTGGGGAGGAGGTGGTGGCCATAGATTGTTCTATCAGATCACATAATCTAGCCATGGTTGATGCAAGTCGTACACAACATGAATTATTTGCGCAACAAAGCAAGTCGGTGATCTACCAAGTGAGCTTTCCACATACACTATTTAGAGTGCAAACAGTTGATTGATTGGCATAAGAGAGCAAGCTTCAAGTTAAGGCAGAGCATAATTTTGAAAGTGACCAAGGAAAAAAAGATTGCGACTGCCATATAGAGGCACAACTTAACAAAAACATATGGGCTGGAGAACAACTAGAATAAAAAAAACAGAGAAAAACGATATCATGGTTTGGCTATGGTAGAGCTATGATATGATTCAAATCTAGCAGACGATGAAAGAGTGTCGGATGGCAAGAGGATCAAACTATAAGAGGTTGATGGCCATGGAGAAAAGCAGTATATTGGCCGTAAAGAAGTGCAGTTGGAATAAGCAACATCGGAGAAGACCTCCATGGTCAAAAGATAGAAAGCGATTAGAGAGTGCTTAACTTGGTGAGTGCAATGATAATGAATGTAAGGGAATGAGGGCACGAGAAGGACAAGCTCTATTGTGCAGTCATTTCGAAATCGAGATGTGATCCTAACTTACTTGGGAGGTCGAGAATCACCCTAACACAGCCTAGTACCACTATTGCCACCGAGGCATGGCAATCACCACTAGCGATGATCATAAAGCACCGAGATGGTGATATCTCGCCGTTAATAAGAATTGTTACTGGTGGATGCCCGCCCGACTGGCTGAGGGCCAAAAAAAACTTAGGAGAGAAGAATGATAGTGTAGTCATGGTGTACTGGCAAAGTGATCTAAATAATCAATTCAAATCAATATTTGACATGCATGCCCGTCCATACCAAGATACATGTCATGTTCAAAGAGAGAGGAGGACCCACATCCTCAATTATTGCAGCATAGTGGGCAAAATTCCTAGGAGCAGCAGAGCCAGAACAGAGGGCATATAAGAACATGACGTGTTTGGAACCGCTCCACTCCGTACTTTCAACTTCACTAAAAAAAACTCTATGGTGGAGTAGCTGCACTGAAGGACACCTTTACCTGTCTGATTTGCCAAATCCAATAAAATATACCAGGAAAAGTCTCCATCTCTAAAAAGTTTGGTAGAGTTGGAGTACTTGGGAGGTAATCCTCAGCATGGACCTTAAAAACGTGAAGTGGCTACAAAGGAGGGGGGGGGGTCGAGCACAACAATTAATTTATTAATATTGGCGCATGATTCTTGGTGCAAAATTTTAATATGCATCAACTGCGAGACAAAGGTAGGAACGGTATGGAGATGTAGCAATTGGAAATCAGAGAACAAAGAAAAGAAAATGAGATATTTGCATACAATGAGCACTAAAGAGGATGCATCCAATTCTCATAATGGTTTCAATTCAAACTCAAAAATAAATTTTGATTTTTATCTATGATAGGCATTCACCTGAATTTTATTTTAAAAGGCCAAGGATAATTTATCACCGACCATAATAAAAACTCAAAAGTATACATTGTCGCTCAAAAATTTAAAAATTATATTTATGTTAAAAATGTAAAAAATTATTGTGAAATAAAAACTTTAATTTTTAGAATAAAAGATGCTAGCTACCCGCGCTATTTGCACAGGGCTTCTTGCTAGTTCTTTGAACACGCATGTACCATTCCCCCAAGTACCCCATCCATCAACTCATCCCCTGGTATATGGATTTTTTTTTTGACAGGATGCAGCCAAGGCACGGCCAGGCCTTACTATTTAACATTTGTTGCCAAATATATGTTTGATTGTATTTTTTTTCATTTTTAATAATACCCAATTGTTCTTAGAACATTCTAAAAAGTGTTAGGGTGCTCCAAAAAAGTTTCATCAATAAAATCAAAACGAGGTAACCATTTTCTCTAGTTGGTGTCATTTGACAGCACATCTCAATAGCCACACATCTCTCAAGAGTATAATTCATGCTAATTAGTGGTTGTCTTATCTTTTTCTCATGTTGATTTGATATAACCTCAATTGCATGTGTTTATTTATGTAAAATAATTATTTATCATTTTGGGAAATATATACTTTTTAAGAGTTTAAATTTATTTCCTCTCATTTATTGGAATTATTTTATATTTGAATTACATGTGCTGTAAATAAGATCTTTAAATTACAAGAAAATTTGTATATGAGTACAAGATACATTTAAAGAATATATGCACATTTGGAAGGAAAAAAAATCAAATGTTTGTATACTTTGCAATAGAGTACAGAGGAAAACAATCAATTTCTCTTACTATGTACGGTCAGTTGCTAAAAACACCAATATCATCTTAGAAGAAGCAGCCTTTCTTCTTCCTCTGGCTTGTAGACACCTCTCCTTCCCCATGACCCTCCCACCCTGCCCACGCTGCCTTGCTTTTTTTTTCGTGTTTTGCGGTTTTGGTAATTTGATCAACCTTTGGAATTAAAATTAACGTCTATGCAATCAAAACTCAAACAAATCCTATTTCCAATCATTGTTTCAGGAACCATCAAGAACACTATTCCAATGTAGCATACATAACAATCAATCTTATTCTTGGGGCCAAGCAAAGGGGCTACATGTTCTGCCACAGTCTCTCTACAATCAGAATTCATGGCCCCGAGACGGCGAGGCTGGAGTGACTCCCCGAGTGAGCCTGCCGCCAACCTGGTGGGGTTGCGGGCTACTTGGTCTGACCACCCTGTGCTGTTCCCAGTAGCAAGGAAATTTGGACAGCGTTTGGCAGCAATAACAGGTCTTCAAGAGAGGGCGGCGCAAGAATTGTCTGAAGCAAAGCCTCAGTTTAATCTTGCTGCCCTCGCTCATGTTCTCGCTGTTGTCCCACTGCCGCCGGTGACCACCTGCGAATCTCACCACGCTGTCACCGTCGCCTGCAAGTGTGCGTCGCATACCACATCGCGCGTCACAGCATGCCTAAATGTTTCTATCTGAATTTTTAATGACAAGTTGAATGTGTGTGCTTACACTCCACGGAGGAAACGAGGCTGGCCAAGAACATGGCGAAGAGAATCGCCGTCATCACCTTGGCATCCATTTTTTAGTTTTGACCGATATACCGGTTAACAGTACACATAGACAAATATGCTGGAGCGTTAGGTACTTTTTACACAAGCAGGCCAAGTTTTCCTTGGTAGTACAATTATTCCCTGCTTAGATGTGAGAGTTTTATATATATGGCACACAACACGGAACTACAATAATAGTCTGCTAAACATTGGATTCACTTATTTATGGCTATGTGTTATTAAAAGGCTTGTTGTGCATCCACAAATAAACAAAAAGGTACCTCCTTAATTAGGTAATAATCAAATGATGTCCAAACATATGTCATAGGTAATAATCACGGCAGTTTTCTTTTTTTTCTTTATATACTTAATTGTTTTTATCTCTTTTAATATTTAAAGGCTCAGATATGGGAACTCTTACCCCCTAGAATTTAACCCGAGTATCATAGCACGGCCCACTTGTTTAACTAGACTCATGAAAAGAAGAGGTGCCATTATTAGTTAATTCAGGATCTGTCTACTATAGGCAGCCCTCAATTTTATCATCCTTTGAAATAGTAAAATCAACATCTATGCATGAAAACTCAAACAAAATCCGAATCCTTTTTTGAGGAACATTATTCCAAATTAGTATGTATAACGATCCATTGTATTGTTGGGACCAACAAACGGGCTACATGTTCTGTCAGTTTCCATACAGCAAGAATTCACGGCCCGGAGACACCGAGGCAGGAGTGACTCCCGAGTGAGCCTGCGGCTGGGCTACCGGGGCATACGGCCCAGGCAATCATGCTTTCCCAGAAGCAAGGGAAACTGGGCAGCGTCTGGCAGCAATAACAGGTCCTCAAGAGTGGGCGGCACAAGAATTGTCTGAAGCAAAGCCTCAGTTTGATCTTGCTGCCCGTGCTCATGTCCTCGCTGCTCTCCCACTGCCGCCGGTGACCAGCTGCCGATCTCACCGTGTTGTCACCGTCGCCTGCTAGTGTGCGTCACATGCCACATCATGCCTACATATTTTTATTATCTGATCGATCTTGAATAACATGACGAATGTGTGTGCTTGCACTCTGCGGAGGAAACGAGGCAGACCAAGAACACGGCGAAGAGAATCGTCGTCAGCTTGGCATCCATCTGAGAGCTAACCAATGAAAGCCCGTGAGTCAGCACAGCCTCTCTTTTTTTCTAACTTTGACCTATATAACTGTATGTTAACAGTACGCATAGACAAATATGCTAGAGCCTTGGACAATTTTACAGAGATCAACGAGATATATACAAATACAAGCAGGCCGGCCACTGGATGTGTTTCTTGGCTTGGTATAGTACAATTATTCTTCCCTGCTTAGGCGTGATAGAGTGCTACATGCATGGTACATACCGTGGAACTACAATAATAGTCTGCTAAGTATTGGACTCACTTTATTTATGGTTATGGGTTAAATTAGGCTTTTGAAACCACAAACAAAAGGTACATACCTTGTCTAGGTAATAATCAAATGATGCCCAAACATAAGTCATAGTGAGCATCAAATGTCTTGAAAGGAACCTCAAAGTGTGTGAGCAAGAACAAATTCAGTACGACGATCTAAAAAAGAAGTATACACGTCTCTGAATACATCCATGTCAATACAGGGAGTATGTGTACATGCAAGTAGCGGAGACAAAATAAATGTCGCGAGATGCTCTTGTGCTCTTCCCAACGACAAAATACGTGATATTTTGGACAAGGTTTCCTAAAGTTCTTAAAAAATTGACTGTCCATATTTTTCTAAAACATTTTAGATTGAAAACATGAAAATTGCATAAATTTTTGTCTTGAGAACTGTAGTTTCATAATGTCATAATGTTTACTGGTAAGGCATACTAAAGTAAATGGTTGTTAAAGTAGAAGACCATGTGGTTGTCCAAATGTTTAAATTGTGACTAAAAGTATTACCGTTTTTCCATTGTATCATGTCAATTTTTCCAAAGCTAGCACGTGCCATAATACAAGTATGATATAATTCTCTTAATGCATATTATCTGAGGTTGTTTCTTAGAGCCACAGGGCAATTAATCCTTATATGATGTTGTATCTATGGCAATTAATTGTTGTATCTATGACAAGGAGTACGACTATCAGCAAAAAATTGCATGATGTTGTACCTATATATGACCATACATAAAAGCTTTTACCTCTCTCCTCGGTAATTTACTACCAAGTCAGTAAACAAATGGACATGTAATTGATGTGTATGATACTACTCAAGGAGTGCATAGTAGCACACCAACTTCCGGTTATTGTTTTTTCATATTATAGAATAGAATTGTTATCAACCGTTTAAATTGCGATAAACCTGTAGCAAATTCCATCAAGTGGAAACCGGATATATGTCTACGAAACAATTCATACGTAAGAGACGAGCCTTATCTCTCGTTTTCCTTATTACAGTGTGTAGTATAAGCACACGAATCTTCTGCTGATGCACTAGCATGATGCTATGCCAATCATGAAACTTTCAATAATTGTCTTCGGAACTAAAAAAGTGTAGAAACTTTATCTTAGGCGTGCTCCTTGTCCGTTGGAGCCGAAGCGGCAGCATAAATGTTCTCTCATTCCTCTCAAGCAATAACAGATTGTGTGGCCTGCGGACGGCTAGGCCGAAGAAGCTTCTCTCCGAGGAGCCTGCTGCCGACCAGCTGACGACGATGATACCGGCAGCGGTTCTGCTAGGAGAGGACCGGAGCAGACTCTCAAGCAAGCGTCCAGTTCCAAGAAGCAAGGCTTGGTGGGCACCGTTTGGCAGCAGTAACAGGTGCTGCCCTCGCATGTGTTCTTCACGCACGCCCCCGCCACCATGTTCGTCATCATCTTCCTCCTACTGCTGCTCCTCCTCACGGTCATCCGGTCACCGGTTATCTGACACCGGCGACCATCACCTGGTGGTCGCCTCTCCTCGTAGCCACCTTCGCCTGCGAGCGTTAACATCGCATCAACCACGTGTAATCAGAGGCGGAACGATGAGAATGTAAATGTGTACAGGCTTACAGTTTGCAGAGAACGCGAGGCATCCCAAGAGCACGGCGAGCAGAAGAATCGGCGTCACCTTGGCACTCATCTCGCTCGCCCGCAGCCGAAGAATTGAATCTCTGAACCTGTGGAGGGAATGTCGTCGATGAACAGTTGAGCACAGAACAGGCAGTGAGCTCGAGCCTTGAGCAATTTATAAGTAGATCAGGAAGATAGATGCCATGCTACTACAAGCAGAAGCAAGTCAGTTGGTGCCTAGCTGGTTGTTCAGCTATCTCCGTGAACGCTGGCTGGGATCATCACGCGATATGCGTGCTTGCCTGTGTGCCCGGAAACACAGAATACGTGCAGCTGATTTCCTGCTAATAAAGTTTTAACTTTTGAAGACTCTGTTTATACATCGTAGCATACAGTAGTCACAGTAGTGCTGTACCAAATAGCTACGAGTTTACTACTTTCTCACATTAGAAATATAAGTCCATCTAGGTTCGTCCTTATTCAAATCATTTTTATCTTTCACTATGAGTGACTAAAACTTTGTATCGATTGCCAGCAGCAAAAATAACTTTTCCAGTAAAATAGAACTTGAACAACTTTTCGAGGAATTTTTTTACTGGAAATTTATTTTTAAAACCTTTTTTGGAAAAGTTGGATAATTTTTTGCTAAAGAATTTATACCAACAACGTTTCAAAGGGATGAGCCTCAGGACAAGTTCAATTCCATGGAGGACAAACCCTAGCGAGACTCACCGAGATCACCGATTCAAAGCCCATGAGATATACCCGAGGACATAGTCTAGCTCTAGGTCAATGCTCTATCATTGTAATTGGTCTGGACATAACTTCAGCTGTACTCTACAATCATCAATAAGAAGACCACACACCACTCCATTCTACAAGCCTATTTGGAAGAGCTTAACTTGCTTCTGTATGAGAGCTGATTCTTTGAGAGAGAAGTGATTCTATGGCTGAAAATGATTCTCTATAATAAACTTTATGATAAGGATCTATGCGAGAAGTGAACAAGAAGTAATCACTTTTCTCAGATCCTAGACCCTTCATTAATTTTAGATAATCACTCTACAGAATCGGTATTGAATTATTTCTCTCTGAAAAACCGTACGTTTGCCAGAGCTCCTCCTGCATTCAGCCTAGAAGTTGTTCTGGTGCCAAATTATCATTTGAGAAGCGTGAAAGAATGTTTCCAGGTTTGCTAAGGGTGCGGGGTACCACCACAAGGCTCTCATCACGGTGAGACTAAGTTGTGGAGGTGTCTGGTCCGTCGAATGAAAATTTAAGACTATGTACCATTTTGCTCCTCTAGGGAAAATATATAGTGTTAAGATGCGGGCCAGGGTACTTTAGGAATATGCCCAAACACTTGCAAATAGGGGCTGGAGGTCAGCATCACCTCACCTCTCCAAGACTATTACTGTTGCGATAACCCAAACGCAATACACGAAATTTTAGGGACTCAAATTTGGTGTCTCTATTACTTATCGCTAGCAAAGTGGAGTAGTACCTAGTTTCAACGTGTAGAAACAAGATGTCGTTTTGTGACGCGGTTGAGAACTCTTGCACAAATTAGCACAGGGCCAGAGATTCCTCCGAAGGGCCCTGCCAGCGTCACACGACACATCTTGAGTCTCTCGATCTTTATTTATATTCAAATCTCGATTTGACGCTGGAGATAGTAGACACTTCCCCTTTTATTTACTGGTGTGAATGAGAATGATAGATGTGTGATTACCATTAGGCTGCCCCCATCACATTCATCCATGATCCGTACATGCGGGATCTATCGCTACTCGCTGGTCGTTATTACGTGACTTGCAGCGAAGCTCAAACTGCCTCGACGTTGATGCACGGTGGCCGCGAAAATCATGGCGAGCGGCCGCCGGAGCAACCTTCAGGTGGGCAGCGCGGCGGGCAGAGGCGGCAGATCGGCCGCGGGAAATGGAACGGAGCTGCAATTTAAAGCAAAGCCCCAGCGATTTCATTAGCCTCCTGATTGCATCAGTAATCAGTAGCTAAAACTGAGGCAAGAATGAAGCAGAGATGGACTCACGAGGAGCCGGGGTGTCCGGTGGTGCCGGCGGCGTCGACAGGAGGGCGCGCGACGACGGCACCCCGGACGGAACGCTCCGGCAGAGGCAGCCGCCCGTGGCCGCCAGCAAGAGCGCCACGGCAAGCGCCAGGAGGCCGGGGTGCCGCGGCAGCACGGCCATCGCGCACGCAAGCTCCGATCCGGCAGGCACGCGCCACCACCGTCTGGTTGATCGATCGATCAGCTTGCGACGACGGGAAGTGCTTCGGTTTTGCTTCGATCGATCTGGCTGTGTTACTTATTATAGGACACCAGGCCACTCTCCCGATCAGCTAGCCGTGGACACTGCTGTTCCGATCCGTGTCGTGTGAACGTGCCGCTGGTGGTGGTCACCGTTGGTGGCTTGCACGGACGCCAATTTCCCATGTACGCCATGGCTGCTGGTCAACAATGTACACGCTGCGAAGAAGAAGTGCCGCAACCCTGAGAGCCGTCCCCAGATAAAACCAATGATTATATTGTCCACAAATGCACCCTGCAGACCCCTGGATGATGCCTCTATATTTCGGCAGCTATTTTTGAGATATAATTAAATCCGATGTAGATGAAATTTGGTGTACATTAAGATTTTTGTCAAATTGATAGTGTGAGAATGCCTCTTGTCCGTATTTCCTCGTGAGCGTGTATTTTTTAGAAAATTGTTTGGTACATGCAACTGAGTAGTAGTGCTACGGCTCATTCCTACTAGGCTTTTTGGCAGTACTCTATCCGTCCTAATATATAAAACGTAACCACTTTTTACTCAAATTCCATAATATAAGGCGTGGTCTCTCTCTATGCGCACGTACATCGGTGCAATAATACAAGTGTTGATAGAGAGAATTAAATCGTTCCTTGATTTTCAAACCAGAGATAGTTACGCCGTATGTACTGGAACGGAGGGAGTAATACGCATCTAAATTCATACATGGATGTTTTTGGCTCACCTAGGAGCCGTCAAATTAATATCAATAAGTGATCAAGCGAGTCAAATAAAGGCATCATTTGCATGCTTTTGACTGGACCTGTGAGCAGTGAGCACGTCTTTCCAAGGATAGCTAGTCAAGTGATAGTGAGGAAATATTGGAAGCAAAACTTGTGAGCGACGACCGGCGACTGAGGACCTCCCGTCGGTCTCCGTCTTGCGTGGAGAAAAACTAAGCCTTCTAAGTACCTGCTTTTGTTCTTACTGTTATTGACTATACGCATCTTTTGAGTTATTTGTACTACAGATTTAAAGAAACTCCATAGTAGTTTCAGAAATATGCATGCGAGGGTGTTATGATATTAGTAAACCATGGGCACCTGAATTCATGACACGCAACCCGTTACTACCGAGTCGGATTGCATCGTAACTTGCAACCTCCCAGATGAAACACTCATTTCCCAACATGTTTATGGACTTGCAACACCCATTTCCTAAAATCTAGCTTACGAAATCTTCACCAGAATCTAACCCGTTTGGAAGCAGTCCAGCTTCTAGATTTTGGATTCTCAGAATCCGGCCTGATCCAAACGGGGTCATAGGGCTTGTTTGGGACTGCTTCACTTCAAATTTTGCTGCTCAGTTTCCAATATCTCAAGCCAAATACCCACAGCTTCACCTGCTCAGCTTCATAAAAAATGGTGAAGTTGGCCTCAACTTCACAAATTTCTTGAAGCAACAAAATAGGTGCTTCACATATTGATGTTTTATACCTCCTCGTGAAGTTGGAGGGTATTTACCCACTCTGCCATCGATTACACAGCAAAAAACGAAACGTTTTTCTCCTTCTATTTTCCAGACCTGAGCGCTACTTGCCTTTCTTCCTCCCGTGTCCTGCCTTTCTTCCTCCCCTGGACACAACTGACTGCAACCCTAGGGCAGGGCCCTCTCAGCCGCTAGCAGATCCTGCCCCATGGAGCTCGCCGGCGACCTCCCTGCGACTCCAATTGCCAGATCCGGCGGCGAGGTACCTTCCTCCACCGATGTCGGCTTGGATCCTCCCTCCCAACCTGTTGCTCCCTCCCAGTCTCCAAATGTCGCCCCAATGCCTCCGGTTCGAGCTGGCCTGCCCCCGGCTCCCAGGGTCGGCCTCTCCCGAGGCGGCGCAACCAGGGGTATAAAGAAACACTCTCCATTACCAAATGTATCAATACATCAATTTAAGGGTATAAAGGACAATTTCTACTAAAATCTCACATCCATGAAGCTAGAGTTGGGCTGTAAGCCAAACACTTCGAAAAAACTCTGCAATTTCAAAGGTGAGCTCCTCTGTGGTGAAGTTCGTGAAGCTGAGCTGCATTTCGTAAAGCTGAGCAGTCCCAAACAGGGTCATAGTTTCCAGTTGCATACATATTTTGATGGCAATATGCCATAGAAGTAACTTTCTCAAGAAAAAAAGAAACTAAATACTCCATATTCATCGGTTGCCTTTCTCCACATGTAGTCTCTCCTTCATGTTGTTGACTTCTTGTCACTGTGAAGACGAAGGCACAAAACGACAATATTAAGGCAATTATCATCAGTGGTGAACCATTATCTTCGGGATGGCTATATATCACGTGCGTGATTTTAAAATTTATATCACCTGAAGAATCTTTGTATGCACAAGTGGGCTGAGGAAGCCTAATATAGGATAAGAGGTCATGATGGCCTGCACACTTAAAGCATCTTTGCATGTGCACGTGAACTGAGGTAGAAAATACTGCGGCCCAATTTGACTGATCATTATGGCCTACACACAGATAGATATGGGGTACACGTGACATTGCATATGCAGATTTAGCGGGAGAAGCAATTTGTTCTTTATTTTTTCTTCTTCTTTTCCTTTCCTTATCTGAGAGCTTCAAGCTGGTGAGTTTGGCCGAAATTTTTTTCTTCTTTAGATTTTTCTATCCTTTATATTTTCTTCTCTTTCCCTATCTGTTTATTATCATATTTTTATCCTTTTCTTTCTTTCTTTCTTTTGCCCTTCTAATTCTCTCTCCATACATATTCTTTTAATTTTTCCCTTTCTTTCCTTTTTCTATTTTTCTCTTTCCACCCTTAGATAGATATTCTTACGTAACTTAATATTATATTAATATTTACATTAGGACTATTTGTAGCTGAAGAATAATTCATGTTAGTTTTCACTTGACATGCAGATTCATTTGTTCGTGATCCAAAATATGATAAGAAATAATATTATTTTTTATTTATTTCTCCTTTTATATTTATTTCAGTAATACTAAGTTTTTATTTTCTTTTCCTTAGTTTTTACTTTTTTATCTAACTTGTTAATTATGTTATAGAATTTATTAAAGGTGTGGACGTGTCGTAGAGTTCTTTAATAAATTTTTTTATATACTAACTTGTTTAGCACATGTATAAATGCTAATAAGAATATTTTTTAATGATGTAGATGTATTTATTTTTTTATGTACAATTATTCAACTGTGGATCACTAGTTTGTTCATAATACCAAGTTGTTTGTTCGTTTTGAAGATTAAATTGTTATGTGACATTGACCCATTTATTCGCGATATTCATTCTTTATTATTTATCATATACAATTAAATGTTCACGATGTTTAATATTTTATTTATTGTATATTATTATTTATTCATTATGTTTAACTTTTTGTTCACAGAAAATAATTATTTATTCGTGTTCTTAAAATATTTGTTCCCAGTAGCCAAAACTAATTATTTAGTATTAAAAAATACTTTTAAAAAATTTTATGCAAACATAGACAAATGTGGTCTTGTTTTGAAAATCTTATCATAAGAAAGATAATGGTGCAATCCAAATTTAATCTGGATGCTCGGTTTAATAGTTATAGCCTTTTTAGTTTCGGATTTGCATGCATGTGGTTGATGTCCATACTTTTATCTACTTCTGCATGCATATACAGAATCTCTCACATTTAGCTGGCAACAGTCTGCATGCTTCATTATTGGGCAGGCGGCCCATCTAAATTTTGCATTAATTAATCCTTTCAAATGATGGTTGGCGGAACATATCTCCCTCAAAATCATCAATCCTACTTTAAGTATGAGCGAGGCACGGTTTAATTAACATGGGTCAGTCTCCAGTGCTGGAATTGTGCTGCTAATATCTCTTATATCACAAAGTTCATGACCATATATAAGATCAATACTATATGGAATTGCTTTCAAATATTTTTAAATATTGGTTTTGAGTATTTAAAAGTACATGTGTGCCTTCAAAAACTATATTATGCGTAGATTTCGTGATACGATCCTCATTTAATTTTTTAAGTACTCGATCACATATTCAAATACATATATAGCCTCTGCGAGACGTCGATGGCGCAGTGACAACGCTTTATTATTCCTTTTTTCTTTAACGAGTGTGAGAGATCAGCGGGCTAGCTAGGCTGCCTCCTCGGCACGTCCATCCGCATCCAATAGGTAGTAGTACGTAGTAGCCTGTAGGCTGTAGGTGACCTGCGTGGAATGTCGATAGATCGAGGGGACGATGAGCGGCGAAGATGGCGAAGCTAAGGCGGGTCGCGGCCGGCAGGAGCAGCCTTCAGGCGGGCCTTATGGCGGCGTGCACCGGCGACCAATGCACGGCGGGAAAGGGCGGCGTCGCGGCGGCGGACCTGCAGATTAAACGGGAAGCAAGCAAGAGCCCATCGTTGATTAGCCGAGACTTGTTGCCAGCCGACGCTACCATCGGAGTCTAGACGTACACACCCCTGACATCCAAAGTAGAGAGCAGGCAAAAATAAATTAAAGAAAGGTGGAGAAGGAACGACTCACGGAGAGGGGCGGTGGGGTAGGACCCCACCGGCTGCGGGTTGATGGGGTAGGACCCCACCGGCTGCGGGTTGATGGGGTAGGACTGCTGGCAGAGGCAGCCGGTGGAAGCCACCAGCCAGAGCGCCACGGCGAGCTGCACCAGCGGCAGGAGGCGGGGGCGGCGCGGCAACAACGACACGGCCATCGATCACGCACACTGCACACACCAACACTACACGTGCACTAGCCGATCGGCAGGGCGAGTAGTCCTTTAATTTGGCAGACGACTCTGATGATCATCCTGCCGTGCTCGCATCGTGCTATTTATGGGGAGGACCCTCAGCCATGGAACAAACGGAGGACGTCGATGCCCCTGCTTCAGGCTCCGGCTGAATGTTCGCGGCACCTTCCAGTGGCAGTGGTCGTCGTTGTATGCTTGGCTTGGCGCAAGTTTTCCAAGACGACCCACCATATTCTACATTTTGGCGGTCAACGTTGAGCAGACTTGTTCGCATTATATTGTTAATATTTAATTATTTATATGTGCTTCGCCTAAAAAATATTTATACATACTTTCAACAAATTGGTTGGTGCACGCGGCTCAATGTAATATTTTGAGATAAGAAATTTTTTTGTTAATCTCAAATCATTACTGCCGCTGCCAAGTACAGGACATTTGCTCAACGTTCTATGTATTGACCGGCAAAATGTTTTCTATCGAAAACAAAACAGATGTTTGCATATTTTTCTATTGGAATTGTGTTAGGGATCGCCACCTCCGGAACGTACCATTGAAGGTTATGGGCGGGCCGAGGACTCAAAAGTCCCGCGATGACAACCTAAGGTCGGTTTTTCTCCTGGCTACGTTGACTTGTTTTTGCAGGAAACACAGCCTTAGAGACGGAAGGTCCTCCGAGGGCCCGGACGAGGTGGTTACGAAAGGTGGCAACCTCCGATCCCTGTGATGAAGCCCGGAATGGTCGAAGGTCTCCTCCACTCCAGTCATCAAAGGAAAAACCGATCTCAGGCGTGTGGACCTTCGAAGGGGAAAAGGCTCAATCCACAACGTGAATCGTGAATCATGAGGATAGAATAGCAAGAGGATCGGAGGTTACGTTTGATGTCTTGGAAGAAACATGATTCAATAAGGATAGAAAAAATTGTACACTCCCAAGTGCTGGAAATGCCCTCCTTTTACTGTAACAATTTGTACACTCCAAGGGCAAATAGGGGCATTATAGGAATCATGCAACAAAGGTAGGGGAGTATAAATACCCTATTCTTTTAATATAATTGGAATAATTTTTTAAGATTTTAGGAGTGCATATAAGTTTATTCCGTTGAGCGGAGAGAACTCCTTTTATTTTTCTGCTTAGGAATAAATCCTCCGGACCCCAACAGCAATGTGGACTTCTGAAGGAGAACAACTCGAGCTAGCGACAGCCGGGGAATCAGGTCTTCGTTTTGTCAATAAGATGATGCATGTAGCCAAATAATTGTCACCACCAGTAGGCAAAAATAGATAGGAGAATAATTGGAGCTATAGCAACGACCGGCGACTGAGGCCTCCTGGTCTTCATCTTGGCGGTGGATAAAATTGGCGCCCTGCGTGCTCGCCTCTTCCAAAAAAGAAATATAGGTCGACCTCATGTGGCTAGTGCACGCTTCTGTTCTTTGCACCTATATGCAGCACCAGCCCTGTCCGTTTCAGGGCCTGCACACTCTGAGTTCCGCTCCACCCGCCACTGATCTGGTTTTTACACGGCAATCCCTGCGTGATCTCGGTGAATTTTACCTTGGATCCCGTCTGGATCAAGCTAGGAAATAAACTTATTTCCATATTTGCGGCTATGAACTTTTTATAATTATACAGAATAACTTAGACGCTCACGACGCACGCACACTTACCCGTACCAACATATGTACGCAAACTATATCCCTATTAGTATTTTTAAAGACTGAGCCGGTAAATTCTCGAGATTGACAAAGTCACTATGGACGTCTCGCTGTCGACGAGAAGTCGCCTACTACTAAAAGCACAACGCCGTTAAATTCTAGAAAATTCGCTCCCATGAGGAGTCGAATCCAGTACATAAGGTGCTACTGAAGCTCTTGTAACCACTAAGCTAAGCTATTATAAACCTAGCATCTGAGGTACCGAGTGCCGACGTCCATTGCACGAAAATATTGTAAAGTGATCAACAAAACAAAACAAAGCCAGCAAATATACTAGACCTATGGGCTGCATTTCTTCACCTTATCTGTCTGAACGATCTCCAGGCCATAAAAGATACTCCCTCCTCCATTCTAGAATATAGCTACGTTTAGACTTTTTTAAAATCAACATTTCAACTTTGACTATGAATGTTCCCGGTACCATCCAGTGGCAGTGGTCGTCGTTGTATGCTTGGCTCGGCTTGGCACAATTTTCGCAAGACGACCCACCATATACGTACTACATTTTGGCGGTCAATAGTTGAACAGACGTGAACTATTTATTGTTCGCATTCTATTGTTGATATTTGTATGTGTTTTTAGTAAATAAATTGGTTGATACATATGGAATATATATGTAACGATTTTTAGATAAGGAAAACTTTTGTTAATCTCAAATCATCATTACATCAAAGTGATATAATTGATCTGATGAACCAAAACACATGCAGCCAATATCATGCTCTACCATTTCTGTTCTCAAAGCCGACTGAGCATAAGGGTGTGTTTGATCCATATGCTAATGCACAAAAATGTTAAAGTTTAGCACTACCTTATCCAAACAAAAGTGTTAATAGGGTGGGCTAAATTTTAGCACTAGTTTATTCAAATAAGAGTGCTATTGGGGTAAGTTAAACTTTAGTCAAGATTCAAAAATTTTAACGGTGGTATAAATGCTAATAGGTGTTAAAATTTAGCATTCAACTTTACCAACGTCGAAAGAGACTTTTGGTTTGCATCTTTCTCCGGATAGTCTAAGCAATTGTGACCGCCGGTAAGCACATTATTCGAGATCAAAGAGCAAGTGGCGTGCCAAAGTGATTCACATACTCGAGAGACGACCGGCCGGCGACAAAGGTCTGGTCGTCTTCCTCTATCTCCCCACTATAGCGGGGAAAGTTTGGTCACGCTCACGCCGAGACTGCCATCCATCGAGCTGTGTCATGTGATGCTGTTTGGTTGGTGCCTTGAGGGGCTGTAGTCTGGTACGTACCTCGCACTTGCCAAGTGCCAGCTTTGACAAAACGTGCCCCCTCTAGGTGAACTGATCATCATGCTTTTTTCATCTCCTTGGTTGTGAAGCTATCTCGGTTTCCTCATCATGCTTTTATTTCAGGTCCAGCTGTCTAAGATGATGGATGGATCCATCCCAACGCAGCGGCCCTAAACTTTTGAAGCTGCCTGCATCTGCGCCGATACCCCAGATGCGGTATGAAAATAAACATTCAGCAATCATCAGTGTTACGTGCAATGGAAAGGAGGTTTTGCACGATAGATGAGGTGGCGAGTTCAACTCCCTTCAATCGCAAGTGCACGATCGAAAAAATGTTTAACGCATGGGAAACGTCATGTTGTCCCTCCTCCCTCTATCCCTAAATATAACAATTTAATTTGAATCTTTCAAATTTTGTCCAGTTGAACAGACACGGTCACACAAACCCACAAAAATTTGCTCGTGTGGACCCCCATCATATCAGCTGCGCTAGTAAGCTATTCCTAGCAATTACTAGATTTAAACCAGCCAGTTAGGGCGTTGGTTAGCCAAAACGACCTATCAATTAAGAACTCATGTGAGCGTTGGAGCAAACCACAATCCGAGTTACTGAAGGTGAACTTTGACCGTGCTTTTATTGCACAAGAGAAGAGGGGATCCTAGGGTTTTGTTGTGCGTGATGAGCAGAGGCGGAGCCAGGACCCGTGCTGAGCCTAGCCCAGGTTGTCCACTGAAAATCTATAGTATTTAGATTTAAATATAGTAGCATTCAAACTTAATTTTTAATTAGTCTAGCCCTTCATTCATTGGTCAGATCCGTGTGGGAGGTATTTCTGGCTCCGCCCCTGGTGATGAGGATGGGCAAGCAGTTCTAGCTGTGGCAGGGGACCTAAGAGCAGTGCATGATGCTTTGTGTGCGGAGGCTGAGGCGTGCTTGGTGGTGCTGATTGCCACAATGAACCATGGCATGTTATTGTGTTCGAATCAGATTCTGCGATGTTGGTGGATGCCCTGAGGACTATTAAGTATGATCAAAGCCTAAGAGGTCCATTGTTTAGGGAGGCACGAGCTGAGATGAGATCGTCCTCTGCTGCTGCTCATATTAATTTCTATCCTTGTTCTTGTAATACGGTGGCACATGAACTTGCCCGACTAAGTTTAAGTTAGGACCCCGGGTCGATCCATGGTGTGGACCGATACGACAAGAGTTTGCAACTCGTCTTGTGTCTCGCGACTTGGCTGAGGTTGTAGTGAAATAAAGTGAGCACAGGCAAGTTTTCTAACAAAAATTTAGGACTGTAATTCGGCATATTTAATCACGGATGTCATATGGACGTTTTTTCCAGCTTATTTGGTCCTAAAATTGCTTTTCAAAAAAATTTGGTCCTAAAATTGCTAGAAGTGCTTAGATTTGAGTATAGATGGCCAAACGGGCCACGCCGGATGGGCCGCACGGGAGACGACACTAAGAAACACTACATGAACACGGTCCGGTCCGACATGATAGACATAGTGCCAGTGCCAGTGCCAGCACGGCACGGCCGTAGTGTCCTGCGTGGGCCGAAACACCAGCATGCAGTGCCCGCACGGGCACGGCACGACTAATGGGCCAGCACGGTAGGCACGGCCCAGCCCACAACCTCAAATATATATACTCTTCCACCTCTCTCTCAAACCCTAATCATCCTCCCTTCCTTTCCTACATCCGGCCGCAAACCTCTCCTTCTCTCCGCCGCTCTCGCGCAGTCGCGCACGAAGCACCTCCCCTCCCCATGCTCGCGCCCCGCCCTCCCCTCCCTGGCCGGTGGCATGCCCTCCTCCCCGAGTCGCGCGGCGCCGCCCTCCCACCTCGACGTAGCCTTCCCCGCCCCTCGACGTCCCGGCTACCACCGTAGCCTTCCCCGCCCCTCGACGTCCCGGCTACCACCGTGGCCTCCCCCGCCCTTTGCCTCGGCTGTCGAGGCCGCAGCCTCCCTTGCGCCACCGCCGCCATGACTTTCACCGACATCAACGCAGCGGCGGTGGAGCGGGCTGACATGGCACGCCGGGCTGCTCGTGCCGGCGGGCCAGCACGGTACGACTAAACTCTAGTCGTGTCGTGCCTAGGCTAAGGAGCCGGCACGCAGTGCTAGTTCGTGCCATGCTAGGACCGTGGTAGTGCTGTGTAGTGCCATACGCTATATTTGACCATCTATAGATTTGAGGATGGAGGGAGCACGTGGAAAGTTAGGTATGAAACAGCAATGATTGTGTGATCTGTGGCCGTGGAGTTGGCCCTCAAGGTGAGCCTCTAGAGCTTTTGAAAACCTGACAACATTTTTTTGAAGCCCGGTAATCACAGGTAACAGTTTTAATTAGTTTTAAACTATGCATTATGTGCGTAATACATCTTTTATTTTAAGTTGTTCTCGATCACATTCAGATACATATTATTGCTGGCGACTGGGCTGCCTCATCACGTCCATCCCATCCATATACTATAGTAGATGATGAGATGCGTGGAATCTCGACAGGACGATGAGTGATGAAGATGTTGACTGTTGAAGCTAAGCTAAGGCGGGCTTTGGCCGGAGCAGCCTTCAGGCGTGCAGACCGGCGGCGGGCACCGGCGGCCAATGCACCACGGAGGGAAAGGCCAAGGGCGGCGTCGCGGCGGAGGAGCTGCAGAAGGGGAGCAAGCCCTGATGGTCAGCTAGCCTGTTGACACGCGAAGTCAATATAAGAACTGCGTTGCGACTCACGAGGAGGGGTGCCTGCCGGCGGCGGCGGAGGCAGCAGTGTTGGTGGCGGCGGTGGCGATGGCGTCAGTGCTGGCGACGGCGGTGGCGGGACGCGGCCGCCGGGCGTGCAGTGCGCGCAGATCGGCGGCGGGCGGCAGTACGGATGGAAGCAGATCGGACGGTGTCGCGGAGGAGCTGCAAAAAATTGAAGCGACCCCTGTTGATTAGCCGATCGAACTTATACTGGATAGCTAGCAGGCTGGACGTCCAACACGCGCTAGTCACGTCAAGCTACTAATAAGTCAGTAAGAAGCTGGAGAGAGACTCACGAGGAGGGACGCCCGCCGGCGGTGGCGGCGTCAGTGTTGGCGGCGGCGGCGGCTGCAGCGTCGGCGGCGGTGGCGGTGGCATGTGCCCGCAGGGCGGGATGAGCCGGCAGAGGCAGCCGCTCGCCGTCGCAAACCAGACTGCCACGGCGAGCTGCACCAGCGCTAGGAAGCGGCGGCGCCGCGGCAGCACGGCCATCACGCACCAGATGTGCATCGTGACAGTTCTCGGCTCCGTTCGTGCACATCGATCATCTCTCCTCTTATTTATACTCCATCTTTTTCAAATTATAATTTATTTTAATTTTTTAAATATATAATTTTACTATATATCTAAATATAATATATATGTAGATATATAGAAAAATATATATATAGAAAATTGAAATGAATTGTAATTTGAAACGAAGAGGACAGTATATTTAGAAAACTATTATATTTTTCTTGCAGCCAGTGGACGGCGCTGTGGCAGTGGACGGCGCTGTAGCAGTGGCAGTGGCCTCCGCTAGTGGCTTGACGCGGATACTTTCCAGGTCCACCACATTTGCCCATGGCCAGGTCCACCACATTTGCCGGTCAACGGACGTGGAGTGCGACCTTGGTCCCTGGAGAGATCAGTAACATTGTTCCGCAATAAATTTTTTTAGACAATTCCGCAATAAGTCTACGGCCATCTTATGTTCTTATTACTTCCAAAATAGATGCCCTTTTACCGTTTAAACTTTATCCACAAAGAGCGAGCTTTTTAACTTCTAATTTTTAGTGAAGCCCATCTTAACAAATCAACGCCTACTCCATCCGTCTTGAAATATAAGGCACTAAAGGGTTCAAAATTTGTACTTAAATATAAGATATCCTAGAGTGCTTTAGAAAGTAATTATTCCCAATCGGCCATGAAATCAGTAAAATGATAATCAAATAAGGTATTAAATAGGGGTACATGTTATTTCCTCATCTCCCCTTAACCTGTTATAAAAATACTAACATGCTCTATATTACAGGACGTAGGGAGTACAAAGGAAGCCCATGGAAACAATGAAACGATTCCTACTTTCCAATTGCAACGCGTGCAAGTTTAAGTTTATTCAGATCTGGATATCCAGACAAATGATGTGGCTTTCTATGGCAACTACCACGAGTAATGCGTCTGAAATTTTATAAGAATCTACTTATTTTGAATATGGTGAGTAGGCAAATTAAAAATAACTTCTTTCATACAACAAAATAAAATAGTTTTATTGAATATATATATATATATATATATATATATATATATATATATATATATCACTCTCCTACTCATCTACCGCACGCTGGTATGTCGGGCGTGGGTGGATGGAATCAGGAATCAGATTACTTCGGAGGCATGGCATTGGCATCTCGTAACAACAAGAGTATCTCCACTATTCTCCTTTTTTCTAGTAATCTCATAATATTAGGAAGAAGATATATTCCAGCGGTTCCTAAAATCTCTTTCTTTTCCTAATAATTATTGGATTGTTCTAATATTTCACCCCAATTTCTCTCAAATAGAGGGAGAATTTTAGCTCTCCTAATATATTAGTTATATTGGAATGAGATTATTGTGGAACTGTAAAATCATCTCTTTCTCAATAATCCATAAAAGTGGTATTGGAACATCCTAATATTATATTATTAACAGATATTTATTGAGGGAGATACTCTAGTGCTAGCTATCTTTTCATGTAAAATTCCTAGCCAATCAAATACTCACCGTAAAGCGAACGCGCGTGCGCACATGGGCTCCTAACTCCCGATGCCCACTGGGCGTGGCGTTAACCCAATGCAACAGTAACGATAAGTTAGAGATGGCGCACTAAGTAACTAGGGCTCGTCTATTTTAGGGGTTCTGAAATCATTACTGCTAAAGTGGCGATCATATAGCCCAGCTTTTCTCCTGAGAAAGGGCTGTCCCGCCTCTCACGGCAAAGAAACAAGATCATTTCAATGTTAAATAATCAGCACCATCGTCTCTCTGTTTTTGCTGATGATAGTCTAAGCAAATATGCTTACCGCTAATCCGTTAGTTCCTATGTTCCAAATACCAATTCTTACAATTTTCTCGTGTTTTCTTCATTTAGCATATCTGTTCTCTTCCTATTTCCGCGTTTTCTCTCATCCAAACAGACCCTAAGCAGGGAAACCATAGCAAGCCACCGGCTAGAAGCAAAGAAATCCGTAGAGCATCAATCCGTGCCAAAAACAACTGCAAAGACATTAAGGAATCAATCCGTGGCAAAACAATTGCAACCAGAATTGACAAAGTTTTGTTCTCCATCGCATCCGCACGGTAACTAGCTAGGTCAAGGACATTGGATCAAAGGCCAGCATCAACTTTAACTTCATTTTGCAAACGGGAAGCGCACTGCCTTTGCAAGATAGTAGGAGCACGCGCACTGGAGTCCGATGACCGACAATCTAAAAGATCAACCGGCCTGGCCCAATGCCAGCCTAGTCCATTTATCTCATAAGATGGATGATAATGTCCAGTTGTCTAACATAATGGATGGATCCAGCCCAACGCAGCGGCCCTAAACTTTTGAAGCTACCTGCATCTGGGCCGAGACCCATGGGCTTCTTCTTCTTCTTTCATCACGAGAAAGAAAGCCCAAACACACCGGTCAACGTACAAGAGACAGCCGATACCCATTTTTTTTCCCTGGGCGATCGGGGTGGATATGCTAGCACCTACAAAAACAAAGAGGTCGTCTCCAATGCCACGTGGCAATAGTACATCTGCCGCTGATGCTGATGCTTGGGAGGCCAGACCAATTCAGACACGCTTATCTCGTGCGTGACGGCAAGGGGGAAAGAGGGGCGGGTGACGTCACACCATGCCTTCGTGGCCAAGGGTCGATGGTAACCGCCACCGCCGGCCTGCCGGTGACGCGGCCCGCCTATGTTCTCCGGAGTTTCTGGTTGCTTCATCGGAGCTCAAGCACGTACAGAGATCCGACAGCGAGGTTTCTTCGTCAGCTTCCTCTCGTCGTCCGGGGAGGTCTCTAGTCTTCCTGCCCGAATCGAGCATGCAAAAATGGCAGCTCAACGCGTCAAAAAGCGGTCACGGGCTGGGGCGAATCCGGAGAAAATTTCGACAGCAAGATTTTGGAAGCTTAGACCTGGTGGAAATTTGCTAATTACCCCTTAGGATCGAAAATTGGAGGAAGGGCATGTGCCGCCGCTCACCTCAACGTAGGTCTGCCTCTGGTATAAGAACTGTGAAAGCCAAACACCTAGTGTACGACTGTGAAAACATTAATCATCGATAAATGGATACGATTAAGCTACTCCTTTGTCACTTAATATAACAACTTTGGGTACTGAAAAAAATTTCACTTGATACGAACTTTATGTAAACTAGGCAAATATACCCGTGCGTTGCTACGGATAAAGTTGGTATAAGTATCGGATATGTATAGTTGTCCGTACGTTAATTTGTAGGGATCTACGTGATTGAGTCGTGAACGGAGAGCTGGTCCGACTCGCATACGGAGATGGACTAAGGTCTACATGTCAAGACACAAGGCGGACTAATAAAAAATTTAGACGGAAATCTTACATGTTTTAGAAATATATAGAGATTTAGGATAAATTAAAATAACCGAATTTTTTTCACACCAAGCACATGGGTCGACTATTGATTAATTGGCACGGTTAATTAATAGACTTCTGACACGCCACCTCATGATTTGATCGACGCAATTAATAGATGGACCACCTCTTAATTGTTGGATCCACGGAAGTGTTATGCTTTGGAGCAAAATTTAAATGTTACAAGTTATGTTTAGGGACGGAATGAGAGTTGCCTTTGTAGTATGTAAAATGTCAAATTAAATAAGTCCATTGATGCTACATGATGCTTAGCACTGAACCCTTCTATGAGCAACTCCAGCAATAGTCTCTAAATTAGATCCTCCAAATGTCAAATGGAGGTTGACTCTATTTTTGGATTTCCAAATTTATTTCAACTCCAGTAGTAATCTTCAATTTTATCTTATAATAGAGGGTTTTCCAGAGATCTCCTAGAGGGCGGACGAAGGGATTTAGAGATCTCTAGAAATAAAGGGCGGAGGAGGGAATTTGGAGATCTCCTCAAACTAAAGGAGCTAGTAGAGCGTCTGCTGAAGTATATTTTTTATTTAATTTTCTAAAACTTGATATAGGAGGCTGTCTAAAGGATGTGCTGCAATTCTCTAAACCGCGCGATCTAGATTCGCAGCTGACGCCTTGATCCACCGATCGCTCTCCCGGAAGCCAGCAGAACCCCGGAGCCGGGGAACTGGACAAGCTGGTATAGCAGCTGGATGGACGTGCGCGGAGCGGAGATCGCGGCCCCATACGGTTGGCATGTGCGGTGCCGGGGGCGGCACGAGGAGGCTGTCCCGCCGGGGGGACGCCGGCCGCCGTCGGGGCTCGCGTCGCCGGCGCCACCGGAAAGATCTGCGCGCTGGCGCTGCCGTGGCAGCGCGTGCGCGCACAGCGTTTTACAGCCTCCTCAGATTTGGCCGCATCTGCTTTATTCCCTGGCGCCATGCCTTTTTTTCTCCCGAGCTCATGTGCCCTGTCACAACTCAACCAGTAGTCACTACCTCCGGCGAGGCCACTCCTCGTCACACGTCACGGTGCTAAGATGCCCTGCTTCGGCTCATCTTGCTTTTGGGTTCGTTTTTTTATTTGCTTAATGGCAAAAATAACCGTGCATTACAAAGAAACAACAAACTGGAGGAGTAATAAGGTGCTGTTACCCTGTTAGAGAAGATCTTGAGATAGTCGGTGAAAGTAATTCGTCGATGGAACTAATTCGTGTCCGATGAAAGGGTAGGTAAATAAAGAAATACAAGAGTACAGTGTTTCTAGTTCCACGTGATGGCATGATGCTGGTCATATTAATCCAAAACCATTTTATTATTATTTTAAATTAAAAAACATTTTATGTGTCGTTTTAATATGTACCCTTATCACTTTCTCCTGCTACAAATATACGCAGTTATTTGGCTGATCTTGTAAACTTGTTTTTTGTGAAGTGAAAACGTTAGCTGGACTTTCTTGTTAGCTCCTCGTTAACTCTGGGGGCATAAATGATGGCAATGCCTTCGACCATGGAAGTTGTGGCATGCATGCCTTTGGTTCTGACTAACCTGCTGGATTACTTCCACTGTTGGCTCGGTCTGATCAGTCACCAGCTTCCTTTTGCTTTGGGCCGTTGCATTGATGCATCGTGCTTAGTTTTGCTGTTAGAAGTGGTATTAAATTGATCCCAGGTGAGGTGGGCAATCCTTAAGCACAAAGAGCGATGATGGGGGCTCAGCATGGTGGTACATGCGTGCTGGTGCATGGTATTGCCGCGACGCACACAAAGATGAATCCATCCATGCATACGTGGCCCCCCTTGGTGCAATCATGATCGCCAAGAGTAAGCTTGGTCAAGTGCTCCTGGCTTTTGTGGGAAATCAAAGGTGGTGGCTCAATCATCAATGAGTTGGGATGCAATCATGCGGGCAGGTGGTGGCGATAGGATACCGAGTTGCACTACAGCTAACCAGGCCGTATGATCGCCCGCATTACTTATTTTTACCACCTTTTCGTGCGGTAAAATTAGGCTACTTTGACACTGCCTCGTCCACCGCAGGAGCTGCTACTCCCTTCGTCCAACATCTGTCGCCACCTAAGCAACAATGGCGGAGCTTTGACTCAAAATGAGAGGGGTGGATCAAGTGATAAAGGGGGGCGGATTAGCAATTTTACATGCTTAAATGGTAGAATTAAGCCTTTTTGCATAAATGCTGAAGTTAGCGTGATGTCATTCTTCTTATCAATAAAACCTACTCCACCAGTGTTATTGGCGCGCGGCCAAAGGGCAACGCGATTATGCAATTCGGCACGCCATGCGCGGAGGGCGCCGATGAGAATTTACTGCATTGCAGGGGAGATTTTTCTGGTCTCGGCCTTGGTGCTTAGAGCTTAGGCACAAATTATTACCGTCAATTAACGAAGGGAGTACTTGTCTTTTAAGACGGTTGGTGGCTTACCCTTGTGGCAAAAATTTGAGTCTGATCTTGAAAGAAAATATTGATGCAGAGCCCTTTCACTTGGCACAACTTTGCTCCTATTTTTGCTCCTCTTTGTGTATGTTAGTACGAGCAAAGGCAAGTTTTCTACCATTAATTCAGCATAAAATTGAAGGAGGCAAATCATATGATTTCAACAAAGAGTAGTATATAGAAAAGAGAAAAACTCATGTCTGTCCCATGGGAGTGCACAAATTATGCTTTTTTTTGCATTTATTTGCCTTTATTTAGAATTTCTTTTATAACTAACATCGGTTAATTAAGAGAGACATGCAAAGGTTATGCAAAATTTTTGTCGCGTCGAACGTTGGTCCTTGAGTGCAAAGGCAGGATAGAGTGCTCCTATGTTCACCAATGTACCGCCATCCTAGCACCTTGTTTTTGATGTGTTTGAATACGGGAGAGTATGTAATTCCAGCATTCTTTTTTTTGAAAATTAGCAATTACAGCATTTTGGAATTGGGCGGCGGCGGTGCTTATTCAAATTCAAACAACGCGGGTTGTAAAGTCCAAATGCGGAAAGAGAGCGAGAGAGGGGGGAAAAAAACAGAGAGCCGCGTGCCACGTCAGTGGGCGGCGCCTGGCCGCGGCTTTGGAATCGTCGACCACCTTTCGGCGCCCAACCGAACCGACCCCGACCCCCCGTGCGGTCACCGACTCACGGCTTCACCTCCCCACCACCCCACCTCGCCTTCCCCCTTCCTGCATCCATCCGGGCCGCCTCCTTCCCCCACAGGCCCCAGGTCCGGCCCTGTGCGCGCGGCGCTGCTTCCTGTGCCCCGGCTTTGGAGAGCGGGCCAGATCTGCATCAGCCGCCGGCAACCAGCGACCTCGCCCCCTTGCGCCACCCTCACCTCTCGCCGGCCGCCGCGCGAGCCCCGGCGCCATCTCCACGGTCCGTCCCCTCCCCCTCTTTCTCATCCTCCCCCCCTCAATCAGATTGAAATCTTCTCGGCATCCCTCCGCCGCGACCCCCTAGCTGGTTGCCGCCGGCGTGGGGGCTGAGATCCGTCCGTCCCGACCCGTGTCTGATTCGTGGTTCGCTGATTGGTATGCCGATCGCTCGTTTTGCACTGCGCAAGCTTTCTTTTCTTTTCCCGCTGGTACCCGGAAATCCAAATCTTTCGTCCTTGGATGGGTCGCTTGGTGTGTTGCGGATTTATGTGCTGCGCGGGTTGGGTGGTAATTTTGCTTTTTTGGTCCCCAAAACCTGATTTCCTGGGGGGTTCAGCCGGAGCCCCGTGGTCTCATGCTAGCCCGCCCCCCTGATAGTGTACGCTGTGCGATCACAAGTTATGATTGTAGTATTCTGCCGTAGATGTCCCGGAGGGAAGCGTGGTTAGCGCGTACAGCCATTGATTGGTTCCCCCGTTGGTACTGCAACATTGCTGCGCTGCTAGATCTCCATCCCATTTAATACTCCTGATTCGATCTCTACCTTAATCCCGAGGCATGAGGCGCCGAACACAGGCTGATTGAGGAGGGTTTTGAATGGTATGCATGCCCAGAATATGCCAATAATTATTTGGTTTTGCTGCATGGCAAGCGTCTGATTGTTGTCCTGCGGTACAGTTTGATGGCCTGGTCCTTGAAAGCCCTAGATGTTCTTCTTGTGTGCTAAATTCCTGGGCTAAGCTTCGTGCTTGATTTTGCTTTTGAAGAGATGCTGGAGGCAGACGAACCACTGCAATCATATTCCTTTTACTTTGGGTTTTAGTTTTTTTTATTGTTCCTTTCTGATTGTGAACATGATGGTTTATGCTTCATTCATTTGTCTCCTGCACAGCAGAAATGGCGGATGCGTGTTTCTCTACGCAGCTCATCGATGGAGATGGGGTCTTCAATGTCACCGGATTGGAGAACTTCATGAAGGAAGTTAGATTGGGTGAATGCGGGCTCTCATATGCTGTTGTATCAATAATGGGCCCGCAAAGTAGTGGTATGGGGTCTCTCCTTTCCATTGTTTCGATTCTGTTTACTGGATGCTTTCTTTTGTCTGATTGCACCGTCTTCCTCGTTTCTTGCAGGGAAGAGTACGCTTTTGAATCATCTTTTTCGCACCAATTTTAGGGAGATGGATGCTTTCAAAGGAAGGTATGCTGCTTGTTCTTTATATTTGTCAGTAGAAAGTTTCTTGCCTTTTGGTGCAGCCTGTTCTTGTGTAATTTGACTAGCATTTCTTGATATGTTCAGGTCACAGACTACCAAAGGTATATGGTTGGCGAAGGCCCAAAACATTGAACCATGCACCCTTGTAATGGACTTGGAAGGAACTGATGGAAGAGAGAGGGGGGAGGTAATAAAAATGAGCATACCTCCAATTTGGAGTGGTTTGAACTTGTGTTTACTAGGTCCCAAAAACCATACACGTAAACTTGCTTTGATCCCACAGCCTTTTTTTTTAAAAATAAAGGAACATATTGTTTTCCATTTCACATGTCTGGAGTATTCTGAACCTTGGTAGGGAATCTCATAAAGCCTGGTTGAGTTTTGCATGCAGCTTATAATCTTAAGCCTGTTAGCCCCTTCCTACTGACTTAAGATTTTTATGGATTTCAAGTGGAAGGACTCTGGCTTGTCGAATAAGCCTCATAATTTGATGCATGTTCTATCAACGCTTCATCTTTTAATACGCTGATATTTGCTGAAATTGACCCTTTCGATTGCTCATGGATGTCTAAGAGTTACATTTTGTGCTTTGGAGCCCTCACTACACATTGTGCTGTTGCCTAATTCATCTACCTAATATTTCAGGATGACACAGCCTTTGAGAAGCAAAGTGCTCTGTTTGCTTTGGCTGTTTCGGACATTGTGTTGATCAATATGTAAGTTTGTTTTCTGCTTGATGGTTGTTTGGCCTATTATTTTCCTGCCCAGTTGAGCAAATGTTTTGTTTTCCTTTCTAGGTGGTGCCATGACATTGGCAGAGAACAGGCTGCAAACAAGCCACTTCTGAAGACAGTATTCCAGGTAATGTTATGATTAATACTTCGATTTAACTTATTATCCTACTGTTTTGTTTATGCTTATTGTAAGTGGCATGTCAGGCATTGTATAACCCCAGGAATTGTTCTTTTGTGTAGGTCATGATGAGGTTGTTTAGTCCTCGGAAAACGACATTGTTATTCGTTATTCGTGACAAATCACGGGTAAGGGCTTGCTATTTTGCAATATAGACTGCTTAGAACTATGATACGCGCCGATCAACTACCAGTTTTTTTCCTTTTCAAATCGAATTGTTTGTATGCCAATTGATATCAGCTCTTTCTGGTTTCTAACAGACACCCCTAGAAAATCTTGAACCAATTTTAAGGGAAGATATTCAGAAGGTACGCTCTCACTTGATATTCTGTTTTATATCGCGCCATTTGTGTTTTCAGTGGCCTGAGCTGTTCTCATTTTTCTGCAGATATGGGATGCTGTTCCTAAACCCCATGCCCACAAAGAAACTCCTCTTAGTGAATTTTTCAATGTAAAATCCATGACTTGAATCTTTCAAAACATGCGTTATGCTGGAGTTATTAAATATCAAGTGCATTTTCCATTCCAGGTACAAGTTGTGGGGCTATCCAGTTATGAAGAAAAAGAGGAGTTATTCAAAGAGCAGGTTGGTGTATATAAAACGTAAATCATGAAGTGTGTGCTCATTACTGATGTTGCGAGGATTGTCTCTAAAAGCAAATCATCCTTTCTGTAGGTTTCTGATTTAAGAGATAGGTTTCAGCATTCTATTGCTCCTGGTGGACTTGCTGGAGATCGGCGTGGTGTTGTCCCAGCTTCAGGTTTTTCATTTAGTTCACAGCAATTTTGGAAAGTCATTAAGGAGAACAAAGACCTTGACCTGCCTGCTCATAAAGTGAGTATCGTCCATTGTTTTCCAATTTGAGCTATCAGTATCATGTATACTGACATCTTTTATCCTTCAATTCAGGTTATGGTGGCTACTGTACGTTGCGAGGAAATTGGTAATGAGAAAGTTGCCAGTTTTATAGCCGATGAGGTGATTATAATGCATACTATGCTTGATTTGTAGATCATTGATGCATGCATGCTCTGATTCTAAATGATCTTTTATTTGAAGGAATGGCAACAATTTGAGGAGGCTGTTCAACATGACTACTATCCTGGGTTTGGGAAGAAGATCAGCAGCCTTCTTGATAGATGTTTATCAGAGTGAGTTCATTAGTTTTCTTATAAGCAATCTGTTATCTTATTGTGGACGTCGTATTCCCATGGCTTAGAAAACTTTTTCGGCTTGTTACTTCCAATTGCCTACCAAAGTGTCTGGTTAAGGGATCCTGAATACTGGTCAGTTATAGTTCAGTTAGGTTAATTCTACCCAAGTATCTTCAAGAAAAAAAGGATCCAGCTAATTGCTGCAAAACAGCAGAGTCCAGTCCTGGGTCCTGGTTTGAGTCTCCTTGTCTATTCGGGTATCCCTTTTACTTATGCATACTTATTTCTTTGCAGGTATGACATGGAGGCTATTTACTTTGATGAAGGTGTCAGGAGCTCGAAAAGACAACAACTTGAGTCTAAACTATTGCAGGTCTCATCATTCTTTTGAATTTTATCTCAAACACACAAAATCCATAATAAGAAATAAATTGCCTCTCTCCCTAGTTAGTTAGAATCACCGCCTCTGTATATGGTTGTCCTCACTTGTTGATACTTCCATGAATCTTAATGTATGTTGTTTTTGGATGTGATAGTCTTCATGGGCAACTCGCTACTTTCTAGCACTATATGCTGGTATACACTGAAAATATAGTGAAAGTATCTTTGATGATGAGGATTTATTAAGGTCACCTTCATTTTGTCAATCTAGGTATAAGTTTTCATATTGTAATCAAAGTTCAAAACTTTTCACTAACTCATGTTCAAATCAACATAGTTTATATACAGAGGGTTAATCAACAGTTGCGAAGGTATTTATGGTGTAGGTCGCGAATCTATTAATATTGATGCTCATCTCCTGGGTATTTGGCATGTTTTTTAACAGTTTAATGGAAGAGTGGAAGCTTTTATAAGGAATTTGGAACCTAAATTGTGTCCTACAATGTTCTTGTCATCCATTTACCTTCCATGAGTTTTGTTGTTTTTCATAGATTTGCTTATATGATCCCAAGTTCCCAGCATGAATTTTGGCCTTTTTAATTTATTCTCTTGTGCTACTTCTTGTTTCATTATGTTGATGAAACCAATGCCTTTCTTGTCTCTATAGCTTGTCAATCCTGCCTATCAATCTCTTATGGGTCACTTGCGGACTAGAACTTTAGAAGCATTTAAGGAGTCCTTTGACAAGGCCCTAGAAAAGGAGGGATTTGCTGCTGCAGCTCGTGATTGTACTCAGACTGTCTTGGAGAAGTTTGATAAAGCATCTGAAGGTATGTTTTCAGGAACCTTAGTCATTACGACGTTGTTTCTTGTGTCGACTAGTTCTCTTCTGTAGAAATATACTTATGTTGATTACCTCTGGGCTATGTTGGAAACATTGATCTAGACTAGAAGCGCAAAGCAGTTTGTATAGTCTAGCATGGCACCGTCCTAGCCTAGAAGTGCACAGATTAACAACCCAGAACCCAGAAAATACTTGTTCCAGTCCGATCTTCCATGGGGACTAACCATTGTTATTGGATATTCCCTGGTGCTCTTCGGTCAGTTATTAAATCAATTTGGTCATTCCTAGTGTTCTCTGTTCATGTATGATAAATTTTCATTTAAATTCTTCAAATGGCCTGGTAAATTTCTGGTTCTGGCAAATGGTCTGATCAATTGAGACACTGTTGATCGCCTGAGGTAGCTGCATAGCTTAAAATGAGCATTAACACTAACTGTAATATTTGATAGCTACTTCTGGATTCAAAACTTTTCCCTAAACTGTTCTTTTCCACCCAAATCCATATCTTATTACATACATGCATATTCTTTGACAGATGCTGCTATTCAACAAGTGAATTGGGATACCTCAAAAGTGAAGGATAAGCTTAAACGTGACATTGAGGCACATGTAGCTTCAGTTCGAACTACTAAATTATCTGAAGTTTGTGCCAAATATGAGGTTGGTCCCAGTTTGGATTCATTTGTTTATGTCATGGTGCAGCACAGAGAATTCTTGTCTAATCTTAGATATGTTGTTTCAGGCACAACTTACCAAAGCTCTTGCAGAACCAGTCGAAGCTCTTCTAGATTCGGCCAGTGAAGATACCTGGCCAGCTATTAGAAAGCTTCTTCAACGCGAGACAAAAGCTGCTGTTCTAGGTCTTGAATCTGCTGTGTCATCTTTTGAACTCGATGAAGCAACTGAGAAAGAACTGCTTGCGAAGCTGGAGAAGCATGGAAAGAGTGTAGTTGAATCAAAGGCAAAAGAAGAAGCTGGGAGGGTCTTGATTCGCATGAAGGACAGGTGAGCTGTGCTCCATATGCACGAGTCACATAGATACAAGTATCTTCTGTGCTCAGACTAATCTGAAACAAATTTACACAGGTTCTCAACACTGTTCAGCCGAGATGCTGACTCTATGCCCAGGGTGTGGACAGGAAAGGAGGACATAAAAGCTATTACTAAAACTGCTCGTTCAGCTGTATGTCAAATGCTAATTTTAATTATATAATTGAAACATTAAAGAATTGTTAGGAGCTGAAGCATATTCATTCTACCATTTTTCTGCAGTCCATGAAGTTGCTTTCTACAATGGCTGCAATTCGGTTGGAGGAGGATGGTGACAACATTGAAAACACCCTCTCCCTTGCTCTTGTTGACGCTTCAAGGCCTGGGACTACAGATAGGAGTATCCAATCATCTGATCCACTTGCCTCCAGCTCATGGGAAACGGTATATGAAAGCTGTGTTTTTTATGTTTAGGTTTCTCTGGTGAAGCAACACTCAGTTTTTACTTAGCATTTTCTTTAAATACAAAGCATACGTTTTGCTGAAGAATGGGATTCACGAGCAGGTTCCCGAGGAGAAGACTTTAATCACCCCTGTGCAGTGCAAAAATTTGTGGAGGCAATTCAAAGCTGAAACTGAATATACTGTCACTCAAGCCATATCTGCTCAGGTATCTCCTCCACTTGATCCATTCCACCTGTTACCTGATATGTGCTGCCAAAACCTTTTGTAGCTGTCATCTCAAAGTCCTTTATTTTGTTTATTACTTCTGAAAATTTTGGGAAGTGGGTTTGTCCACTTGAATATACTGCATGACAAGATATATATATGCGCTAAGCATTTACTTTTACCTTGTTCAGGAAGCAAATAAGAGGAACAACAACTGGCTGCCACCTCCATGGGCACTTGCTGCAATGGCTATCCTTGGATTCAACGAGTTTATGACATTACTGAGGTATTTCTTTTGTCTGCAGAAACATCCATGAATGTCAGCTGTGATATTTTCACTTTCGACCTGGCTAAAATTTTTCACTTGAATAACAGGAATCCACTTTACCTGCTTGTCATATTTGTGGTTTATCTTGTTGGAAAAGCTATTTGGGTGCAGTCAGAAATTGGCAGAGAATTCCAACACGGATTTGTGAGTATTGAAATAACCCACTTTTCTGTTAAAACTCTTTTGGGCCAACTGAATATTTTAATCTGACTTCTTTATGCTTCCGCTGTCACACAGCTTCCTGCCATCCTTTCACTGTCAACAAAATTTGTTCCCACTATAATGAACATCCTGAAGAGATTAGCAGATGAGGGTCAAAGACCAGCAGGCCCAGAGAGGCAAAGAGAGATGGAACTCCAACCAAAATCCACAAGGAATGGTTCATACAGCAACGCGACCTCGGCAGGGTCATCCAGCGTAACCACTTCAGAGATCGGACCTGAATATTCAAGCCCTGTGGCGCAATGATCTAGCGGATCTTTAGCTTTTGGCCGAAAACCAACCCTAGTAGTTGAGGCTGCAAAATGGCTCCGAGCCTAGAGATGTGGCTGAGCCTAGGAGATTGAGGTGCCTTGCGGTTTTTGTAAGCTTGCCCTTCCCAAACACAGATGCACGGTGATGAGGTGGCCTTGGTCACCGCGGTTATTGAAGACTTCTTTTTGGGGTTGGGGGTTGTTTGTAAGAACACTGTAGAATAACTTTCATTTCATTTTTTGGATTCTGTAACATGATATATGATGGTTGTATAGAAGATTTTCCAGTCAGGCCAGGGGAAACACAGCAGTGCATTCTACACAATATAGTTGGCTGCATAGTTGTGAAGCATTGTAAATGTCTTGAAACTGCCATCCGATTGCCTTGTGTCACTAGTTCTGAAATAAAACAGACTGTGTTGCGTTTTCTTGACCTGTTTGCGATTGAATGTCCTCTTTAGGCTTGGCTTCTGCTGCTCTTTAGCACATTATTCTCAGCATGTTTTAGTTGCATCCCTGTGTGAATGCAGTTTGCAGTTCTCCTGGGCAAACCCAGTTTCTCCTTGGCAAAAGGGGAACAAATTGCTCGCTGGTTTACTTACCAATGATCAAATAAACAAGTAAACAGTGTTGAATAATGACTAAGAGGTTAATTCTAGATTTTCTTTTTCTTAATATTCAATCCTTGTGGTGGAATCCACCCACAAGTCCTCGACTTGGTACAGTTCTCATATTTTCTTATATTCTTTTAAAGATTCGACTAGTGTTATTTTTTTAGTGGTAGGTGACGTAGTCGTCTTTAGCAAGGTATTTGAGGTGACTTTATCAATTTTAAGATCCGATGATTTAGTCTTTTGAAGATGCTCATAATGCTCAAAATCCAGAAATTACAATGAACCTCGGAAAACAACTCATCCATCATCCTTGGTTCTATGTTACAAGCATTTATCCCCTTCTAAGATGACTTGCATCTGTTAGGTAGTGATCAACTCTAAGCATGTGAAAATTAACTAGCCTAATCATATTGACACCAGCGTAACCGTGTCTTGCCATCGGTGAAGTAGGTTGTCGCAGCCAGGATCGGTCAGGGAAGAGATTGCACGGCATGTTTGTGAGGACTGAGGAGGAAGTGGCCGTGCACGAACGATTTCCCAAGCATCGTGTAATGGCCCTAAAATCGGCTTTCGAACTTGTGGGTTTCAATTCCCTAATCAGAGCGCCGTACACCTCTCTTGCGCTCCTTTTGCGGTTGCTTTAAAGAAATTTCCGTACAGGACTGGCTTTGTTTATTGAACATAATTACATGTTTGATATTGGCACCATGACACTAAGACATCCTGCTTTTATATAGGACATCTGAGGATGTGGAAAGACCATTACGCCCTTGGCTTTGCTTTGCAAGAACCCTTGAAAAATACTCTAGAAAAGTCACAATTCTCCAAGCAATTAGAATGAATTATAATCTCCATGCATGGAGAAATGTAGCAGCCGTAATAAGGTTATTCTTCTTTATTCAAAAACTGTAGCACATGACGAATCTTCAATCTCGGTATCGCACTTGCTTATTCAAGTAAACATTGAGCGGCATCATCGCATGGTGATCGTGAAAATTACGTGCCCGTGCCCTGGCCGGAGCAGCCTTCCGGCGGGCAGATGGGCGGCCGGCAGAACGGCCGGCGGCAGACCGGGCGGGGACGGAAAGGGCTCCTCGGAGCCGGAACTGCAGAGTCAAACAGGAGAGTCCGTCAGCCCGCTCCAGCTTGACAACGGCAAACAAGCTTGGCGTGGCGACTCACCGTGAGGGGCGCCGACCGGCGGCGGAGGGAGTGAAGACGGTGGCGGCGGCGGCGGCAGGACGTGCCGGCAGAGGCAGCCGCCGCCGGCCGCCAGCCAGAGCGCCGCGGCGAGCCACGCGAGCGCCAGGAGGCGGGGACGCACGGCCATCTTGGTCGGTCAGCTTGTCATGCCGGCCTTGGGAGCTCCCGCGCAGCGTCACTTTATAGGGCAGGCACCATCGCTCTCGCGTTCGATCGAAGACATCACCCCAGCGCTCCGCTGCATGCGCGTCGGCAAGTTTTTCCAGGTCGGAGTCCGCCGCGTTTGCCGGGCAACTCACGTCGAGAAGAATACGAACCATTGTTCTTCTGACTACAAATCTAGTCGTGGAATCATGCATGTTTCGACTCGGCTGCATTGGTCAGAACATTGGACACGCTCGAGCGCAGAGGCCATGCCCACTGCCCACAAGCTCTGTTCACGAGTGCTACTCCATTCCTGCACGGCATGGAGGATGCAGAGAGCAGAGGACAGCCGCGGCGCGATCGGAAGGTTCAGATCAAAGATGGCCAATCGTCGTGAGTTTTTTCTTTATTTTAAAAAAAATCCAACCGAATCGTTTTGCATGTTCACATATCTCTCCGGATACATCATGCATAATTTAGCTACTCAAACGACTGCGATTACCGGTGTGAAGAGCACTGGAAGCTAGCGACGACCGGCGAGGTCTTGGTCATGGCGTGGAGAAAATTGGTGCTCTGCTCTGCTATTTCCGAGAAAAACTGACCAGACTTTCTGGTCGGGCTCTCCAGTTCCAGTCTACAAAGTTCATAGTTGATACAAAGTTCCAGCTCACAGCAACACAAATTTTTAGACCAAAGACCCTCTTCGGTCCTGCTTATATTGAAAGCGAAAAGCGTTTTGCTGGGTACCAGCTTACAAGGTTCAGCGCACGGAGCAAAGCTCACAGAACAGAGAACACCACCAACAAAGAAACAAGGGAGAGCTGATGCAGCAGCTGAAACACCACACACACCGGTAAAACAAGTCTGAACTACCACAGGGAAGCGAAAAAAGAAGAAAAAAGAGGCTAGCAAACTTCCTCAACATCAAACGTCATCACAGCATCTGGAGCCCTTCCTTCAACTTCACCACCATTTGCTCCCTTCTCTCCTGGTCCTTCGGCGGCTTCATCTTCCACCAGTGCTGTAAAAAAACCCACTATTCTGTAAGCTAAAACATCCCACCAAAATCTGGTCTGGCAGCCACCACCCAACTGGACCGCCCTTCCAAATTGGTACCAGTTCTTGACCTTCAACAACCCTTGCCAGAACTGCGAGGTGTTTCGATTCTCTTTCTGGAAGAAACCCTTCTCCCCTAGGTATTTTTTCCGCAATAACTGAAATACAGGGGCTGGCCTCTCCGCTCTTAATCCTAAAGATCTATCTAGACAGTAACGCTGTGTTCATCGCTCTAGTGTCAATGAAACCGAGCCCTCCAAATTCCTTCGGTGGGTGCCTTCGTGCAGCCAGTAAACACCCATCATATACATGGGAATGCTAGTAAGGCTGGTATTCAGAAGGACCATCTTCCCCCCCAAAAGAGAGTTGACCACACTTCCAGGTCTCAAGCCTCCTCTCTACTTTGACTGCTGGTTCGCTGAGCTCCTCCTCGGTCAACCTATCCTTGTCAATGGGAATACCTAAATATTTCATGGGGAAGGACCCAGTCTTACAGTTGAAAGCACTAGCAATTCTCGACGAGGTCTGACCGTCACACCCCACCATAAACACTTCACTCTTACTGTAATTGATGCGGAGACCCGACATTTCCTCAAAGCAAAATAGGATGAACTTTAAATTGATGATGCTCGCCTTCGAGTTTTCAGCAAAGAGGACAGTGTCGTCCGCATATTGTAGATGTGCCAGACCCCCCTCAACTAGTTCTGGAACTACCCGGTAGTAAGACCTTCCCGCTTAGCTCGGTTTAGGATTTCAGCAAGCGCATCCCCGACCAGATTGAAGAGGAGAGGGGAGAGGGGGTTGCCCTGCCTCACCCCTTTGTAACTTCTGAAGTAATCACCCAATTCACCATTGAGGTTGATGGCAACTCATCCACCCGACATTGCTTGCATCACCCAACCAATCCACTTTTCATGAAAACCTTTCCTAGCCATCACTTCTTCCAGAAAAACTCCACCCAACCTTATCTTACGCCTTTTCAAAGTCGAGCTTGAGCACAATTCCCTCTCTCTTCTTTGTTTTCAATTGGTGCAGTACTTCATGTAGCATTACCACCCCATCTAAGATATTCCTATTTGGAATAAAAGCTGTTTGGCTTGGACTGATCACTCTATCTGCAATTCTGGTTAGCCTGACAGTCAGCACCTTGGTAATGATTTTTATATTACATTCAGGAGGCATATCAGTCTGAATTGTTTTATGTTGGCGGCCTCTTTGACCTTCGGGAGAAGAGTAATAATCCCATAGTTCAGCCTTACCAGATCCAACTCCCCCCTATGCAGTGAATTCAGCATCTCAAGCACCACATGTTTAACTTGGCCCCAAAACTCCTTGAAGAACAAGGTGGAGAAACCATCCGGGCCCGGGGCCGTATTGTTTTCATTTCCTTGACTGCTTGTTCAAGCTCCTCCATCGAAAAAGGCCTAACCAGAGCTTCCTTGTCTGCCTCCGAAACTCTAAAAGCATCCCCGAGAAGTCGTCGGCCAGATGTATTGTGGCCCTCCGGTTCACTGCCAAACAAACCCTTAGTAGTAATCAGTTATATGCCTTTTCAGCTCGTGTGTTTCCGAGATCATTCTGTCTCTCTCCTCCAAGCACTTGATTGTGCATTTCCGCTTCGCGACCCCATGAAAATAGCCAGTATTCGCATCCGCCTCTAGCAACCAACGCTCCCCGCCTCTTTTCTGCCAAAAGATTTCCTCATGTTTGTAGATTTCTAAGAGCCTATCCTCAAGTTGATATCTGGCAGCCCACTCCTCCGGCAGTAAATCCCTTACTTCAGCTTCTCTATCCCAATGCTGTATATTCAGTAAAAGATTTTGTTTAAGACTCTTTTGTTCACCACCTACATTTGCACCCTAGCCTTTCAGAGCTTTCCGCAAGCAGCTGGACACTTTATGCCAAAAATCCAGCACATAGATTTCAGAACGTTGCGGCCACTTTCGCAGCAACCACTCATGGAACCCCTCCTGCAGCAGCCAGGACGGCTCAAAGCGAAAAATCTTAGCTCTGCTTTTACAATCTTCCCCCGAGTCAAGAAGGAGAGGGTTGTGGTCCGAGCCAATTCTGGTTATGACTTGGACCGTCGCCAATGGATACAGCGCCTCCCAATTACCAGACACTAGGATTCTGTCAAGCACCACCCTGATAGGAATTTCTTGATTGTTTGTCCAGGTAAAACGCCCCCCAATCCTGTGCAACTCCCTCAATTCTGAGTCAGCTATGAAGTTGTTGAAAGCAGCCACCCATCGAGGAGAAATTCCTCCCGTTGATTTCTCTCTAGCATCTCTGACAAGGTTGAAATGGCCACCCAACATAATGGCATCAGCCCCACCCTCCACAATCAGAGATAATTCCTCAAGGAAAGCAGGCCTCCTACTATCCAGCACAGGCCTATAGACATTTCACTAGCTCCCAACAGTGACCCAAGTCCTTGTGATAGATAGTAACACTCTGGGAAAAAGATCTGCTCACCTCATTGATTAGCTCAAAGCAATCCTCCTTAATACCAAGAAGCATACCACCAGAATGGCCAACAGCTGGAATCCAAGCCAAGACCACTTGAACACAAACCCCCTGCACAGGCCCTCCAATTCCCTGTCGGTGAAGGACTTTTTGATAGTTTCCTGCAGACAAATACCATCCACCTGAGTTTGAGCTGCTCTCCCTCTGCTGTCCAGATTGTTCCCGTTTCCTGCCATCATCAAGAACATGGTAGGCAGATTTCACCGAGAACAAACCCTTTTTATCATAGTGCCAAGCCAATAAATCCTCCATGCTATTCTTGACCGGGATTCTGAGAATGCGCTGCACATCGTCTTCCCAAAACACAGACTTTTATCAGTTGGCTGTCCCACGCGCCACTAACCGGGTCAATCAACTCAGAAACTCAGGACAGATGAGGTCAAATGAGTTTAATTGGAAAAATATTTGGAAACTAAATTGTCCACCGAAGATTAGACACTTTTTCTGGAGGTTTACTCATAACAGCCTGCCACTCAGACGAAACATTGCTAGGAGGGGAATGGACATGGGGGCATTGCTTCCTGAAGTGTAAGCATGCCCGAGAATGCTGGAAGATATCAGGCTCAAGCTTTAATTGTGATATGCCGTCAGCCAAGGAAGTTTCTGCACATATCCTAGCGTTGAGAGAAGAAAAGAAGCTTCTGACCATAGGTCTTCTTTGGTCATGGTGGAATGCTCACAACGAGGCCAATGTGGGGGAGCAGCGGGATTCAACAGAGGAGATCATCTATAGAGCCCGAGTGACGCTGCTTCCGTCTGCACGCGATACGGGGGATGTTGCTCCAAAGAGCAAACAACGTGTTTGGAAGGCACCGCCGGAGGGTGTGTGGAAAATCAATGTGGATGGATCAGCTGGTGATGCATCAGCTGCTGGAGTGGGCTGCATTGGTGTGGTGACGGAGGCGCTGTGCGCTGAGGCACATGCATGCATTGCTGGTCTCCATGCAGCGCCAGATTGGGGCACGCAAAATGTTATACTGCAGACGGACTCGCAGATCTTGGTGAAGGCGCTGCAAACGTGAGGCGAAATTTCTTATGGCTACCACGTTCGCTTCGTCTAGTGTGATTCATGTTTCTCGCTTGTGTAATTCAGCTGCTCATGAAGTGGCCGGTCTAGGTCGCAGTCGGGACCCGGACCATCCGACTGTTTGTTAGGATGGATCCCCTCCCTGTTTCAGCAATGAACATTTTGGCTCGCGATTCGCCTGGGCCTGGGGGTTCTGAATAAAGCAGCGAGACTTGAGATCGAAAAAAAAAATACCATCCACCTGGTATTTCTGCACCAGCTCCACCAATTGGGATCTCCTGCCTTTTTGACCCAAACCCCTAATGTTCCACACTAAGATCCTCATTCAGGAACCTGTTTTTCTTTTTCCAGTCCCCACACGTCGGGGGCCTCCCCCTGCAAAACGTCGCCATGCGGGGCCGCAGGAGGATGCGCCCGCCCACCGTCTTCGTCCGCGCCTGCCTCGCCGGCCTCGTGCGGAGGCTCTTCGAGGTCCACCGCGCCATGGACCGGTCCGACCTCAACCACAAGCTCGTGCCGCTCGAGGTCGGGGGTGGAGTGCGAGCTCCGCTGGGACCTCAGGGCCAGGTCGTTCAGGACCTACCACGTCGTGCCCAGCCAGGTGAGAAGGACGGTAATTGGAATCGATTCTTCGTACGATTCTCTGTGTTCTTCAGTGAACTGTGAGGATCACTCCTTGCAATGTTTGCGTGGAATTTGAATCATGTGATGTGATGTGTGTGTAGGGGTATGTAGATATACAAGCTGAAGCATAAGCTCAAGGACGAGTATGCTGGCCTCCCAGGAAAGAACTCAGCAGTCTCAGAAAGTCAGGAGTTGAGGTCTGTTTGTCTTGCCTGCAGGATATTGAAATGGAATTTGAGTTCAGTCCTTGTACAAATTGTTGATGTTGTATGCAATCGTTGACCAATTCACAACTTGCAGATCACGAATACAGTCTCGACACCTGAGATTGCTTTCACGGGAGATACAATGTCGGATCTCATCCTTGATCCTGAAAATGCAGATGTGCTGAAGGCGAAAATTCTTGTGGTTGAGGTATGGCTTCTTATCAGTGACCATTTTTAATGCACTAGCAGTAGCAACCGTTGTTAAAAGTATGTTCCACTTCCTCTCTGAATGTCTTATCTTCTGTTCTGTTTTTTCCCCTTATGAGTTCTGGTTTTGTTCCTACGTTTAATATACTCAACTCAATGTCTTCTGCAAATTTCAGAGTACATATATTGATGACTCGAAATCAATTGAGGATGCAAGGGAAAAAGGGCACACTCACTTGTCTGAGGTTATTCCCTACTCTGTTTATTCAAGTTTTGAAAATTTTACTTCTTATTGACCCTTAACTGTGTTTGGCGTTGCATGCAGATAGCGAGTCTGTCTGACAAGCTTGAAAACAAAGCTATTCTACTAAATCACTTTTCGAACCGTTATTCTGCAGAGGTGAGCTAATACATACCTATTACTTCTGTTATCTTTTACTGAATTGCTTTGGCTCTACATGACATTTGTTCTGTTCTTCATGTCCATTCACTGTTGCTACTATTGCTGATATTGTTTACATTTTCATATAAATACTCTTGTTATAAGTCGATTTCTGCATTAAAAAAAACTAAACCTTGTGACTGCTCTGTTTTCAGGACATTGATGCAGCAATCAACAGATTGCCACCATCTCTCCGAAGCAGAGTTCATGCATTGAAGGAAGGCTTCTAGAGTTCTTTCCTTTTCCGAAGGAGAGTTCCTGCATTGAAGGAAGGCCTCTAGAGTTCAGCAATGAAGACTTTTGGATGAGATCTTTTGGGCATTTTGGCGAGGTCGCTGTACCGGCTACATCGCAGTTTATATAAGGCTTTTTTTTTCATTTGTCGGTACTCGAGACCATGAGATTTGAGACAGTGAAATCAAATAACATGTGAAATAGCCTCCCTTCTAATTTCCAAACAGCAAGATACGTGAATATTATGTTTATATTTGAAAAAAAATCACAAACACCAGTGGTTCATGTTGTACAACCTGTTTACATAGTCTTTCAAAGAAAAAGAAAATACAACCTGTATACATAGAACGACCTGGAACAGAAACAACCCCTACTTCTCTGAAAATAATCAAACTCTACTATTAACAATTCCACAAAAGGGGGTGAAAAACTTGAAGGCAAGTGGTTAGCAGAAAATTAAAGCCCGGCTACCCTCCACTCTACGTGCATCCTTGCTTTCTTCCATGTTTGCAAGAAGCACAGAGAGCCATGATTTCGGTCGCTCCTATCTCCCGATTGACCCTGCCCGGCGATCAGATCAGCACGGCTTGCCGGGGCTGCACTCCAAGGTGCCGGAGTTGCGGGTGAGCCTGGTGACGTAGGAGCCTGGCTTGGGCTTGACCCAGTCGTCCTTCTTCACCTTCCTCGGGACCGCGCCGCCGGACGGCTGGAAGACGGCGCCGTTCATGAAGAGGTCGTTCTCCGTGTGCCACACCCAGTTCTTCCACACGCCCTCGTCGGCGTAGTGCTTGGTGATCTGCACATGAAGAGTTCATTGTTAGATGATCGATCTGTATCATCATCATAGCAACTAAAAGGAAACAAAAGAGAGAAAGAATTCGCCGCCATTACCACTTTGGCTGCTATGTTTGGCGGTGCAATATATCGGTTGCCCTGGCTGATGATGGTTGGTGCGTTGCTGCCGCCGATGGCGTACATGAGCCAGTGCGTGTAGTCGTTGTTGACGACGTGGAAGAAGCCCCATCGGCAGCGCGGCATCCGCTGCACGAGCCCCCTGCCGAAGTGGTTGAAGGCGACGGTGATCTGCATCACCTGGTCCTGCGGGTACGAGTCGCTGGCGCCGAAGAGCATCACGTCGTTGTGGTTGGTGAAGTGGCAGTTGGAGATGGTGACCCCCGTGGAGCTCTGCACCACGTCCACCAGCCCGTCCTCGCAGTTGGACATGGAGATGTGGTCGATCCACACGTTGGTGGCGCCGAACAGCGAGATGCCGTCGCCGTCGGCCTTGGTGCGGGGGCCCGTGTGCGTCGGCGAGTCCCGCATCATCCCGCCGGCGGTGTGCTTCACGTCGTGCACGTGGAGGTTGTGGATGATCACGTTCCGCGCGAATTGCACCGTGATGCCGCCGCCGTTGGCGATGTGCACCTGCGCGCCGCGCCCGTCGATGGTCTTGTCGCTGCTCACCAGGAGCTCCTGCGTGAGCTCGATGATCATGGACCGCGCGAAGGTGATCCACAGCGGGCCCGTCTGGATGGCGCCCCACCGGAGCGTGCCGGGCCGCGGGTTCAGCACGTCGACGTCGCCGGGGTCGGTCACGATGTAGATCTTGCCGCCGAGCCCGCCGGTGGCCAGGTGCCCGAAGCCCCGGGCGCACCGGGCCATCCGCTGCCGGTCCGTCGCCCAGTCCTTGCGGCAGCGCCAGCACTTGTCGATCGGGTTCGTCGCCTTGCACGGCCCGCCGGACTTGTTCTTCTTCTTCTTCTTCTTCTCCCCCATCTCGCGACGCAGGCTGGTCGCCCGGTGGACGGCGATGTTGAAGCTGTTGGTGACGTTGTAGGGGTCGGGCCTGTACGCCTCCCTCGCCGACGCCTCGGCCAGCTCCTTGCGCTTCTGCCAGTGCTCGTCGAGGTCGGCGATGCCGGCGCTCGACGCGGCGGCGGACGCCAGGAACGCCGCGGCGACGAGGAGGAGCGAGCCGGGGCGGCTCCACCGGAGCCTCTCCATTATATATATGTACTCTCTCTAATAAATAAATGTATATATATATATCTTCTCTACCTCTTCGTCCGACTATTTTGTGTTACCTGATACAAAATGGATAATTTGTGTTCTTGGAAAGGGCCATTGGGTTCTTCTTTATTGGTAGAATTGGTAGTTCAGAAGAGAGAAAGAACCCAAGCTCGCGAGGATGGTTGGAGAGGGAAATATAAGGAGGGAGCAGTGGTATTATTAGGAGGAGAAGGTGAGGCGAGCCACACTCCTCGGCCAAGGAGTGCTGCAGGTGTTTCTGTGTGCTTGGTTGCAAGGTTGACGGAGAGGAGTTTTCCCACGTGTACACGTGTAAAGCCGGGAAGAAAAAGGCACGTCATTCCATTTTCTATTCTGGTCTCGCCTTGTTGAGAGAGAGAGAGAGGGGGGGCCTATGGACTTATAGAGGAACAAGAACTACAGACTAGGTCACCCGAATGTCTTCCATTGTAGGCTTGTGAGACTGCACCAAGTTCTTCTCCTATAGCACTAAAGGCTAATATACATTAAAATTTGGGGTTATCGTGTTCTTGCCCCTACATTGAAATCCAATTGTGATTTTACTTTCGTTTTTTGTCGGTTTGTGATTTTATCCTTACTTTTTGAATTTGAAGATCCTGATTGCTCCTACTCCGTGAACAGCATGTAACGGTGTCAAATGAGCTGGGAGAGGACAAGTTTGCCCTTGCAAATGAGCTGGGAGATGTTGAACAGCATGTAACGGTGAGAGAGAGAGAGAGAGACGAATTAAGGTTATGGACATACGGTTATAATTTTGGTTGAAAGTCAGTGAAAATTAACATGTGAATACGACGCCATGATAGGTGCTGAGATATTGTTAGAGTTGAGTGATCAAAACTCAATCATAAAGGAAAACATATGCATCACAAATATATACAGATAATCATAGATAGCAGTAGCATGTAGACAAAGAACACCAACGTTTTATGTAAAAAGCTCCCAAATCATGATAAGAACCACAAACTAGGCCATCTGAATGTCTTCCACTATATGCTTGTGAGACTGCACCAAGTGTCCAAGTTCTCCAAGCACTAAAGGCTAACATACATAAAGGTTTCATCATCTTAGACTTCAATGACAAGATATAGGGTTACTAGACAGAACTTATGTGCCCCTGAAGCTTGGTAACCTTGAGAGCGAATCCTTCTCGCTCTCTTGTAAGATCTCATCTCCTATATATCACCTTATTCTCCCTCTTGTTTCTTCTCTCTTGGATGCTCTCTCTATTTTCAAGAATTAGTTGAAACTCATCCTTAGGGATGAAAATGAAAATGGTAATTTCTGATTTTCGAGGATCGTTTTCAAAATTTTACCATTTTTAAAGCTAAACGAAAATGAAAATAATTATCAAAATAATAAAAACGAAAATGGTAAAATAATATGGAAATGGAAACAAAAGTGATTTGGGCGTCTCCCGATCGTTTTCGAGAAATATCACATTTTTTCAATATTCTACCGTATTTTACCGATAGAAATACCGTATTCACGAACACATCCTTGCTATCTTCATTTTCAGAGAGTCATATCCATATTTTTAGAGTCATGACCCATGTATCCTAACTCTAACCTACAATCTAGTTGACCTGAATTCATGATGACTATGGATAGTTTTATTGATGATGGGATTAATATCTAAACTTTTAGTACTATAAAATAAGACACATATCATGTATTGTTGGATACTTGGATTAATATGTTAATCATTGGTACTTTGTGTATGAGATGTGTCAAGTCATATGGTTAGTGTTGTGCTCTATGGTTTGATATGTTTATCATTTTTGAAATATCGTTTCAATGGGTTTCGATCGTTATCGATGGATTCTCAATCGTATATTTTCATTTTTAAAATTACCGTAATACCGATGCCATTTACATTTCCAATAATATCGTTTCGTTTTCGATGAAAAATATGAAATTGAAAGTGATGGAGCTTTTCACCCACCGTTTCCAACCGTTTCATCCCTACTCATCCTTTAAAAGGATCTTTCTTATCTTGTAAGCCAGCACACAATATGCTAAATGGACCAAAGGTTGGTCCGTACCTTTAAACTATATCTATCCCACATTTGGATTACTCACTGGATGATGATTACTCTCCTTAATGCCCACATCTTGATAAGGATTTTTCAACTTATCACCCCACCCCGGATAAGGTGGGCGCTACACTAGTAGCTTTTCCTGAAGTACAACTTTAGTCACAATATCGCTAGTACGGATTTCAAGTTGTGCAACTTAGAATTAACTTCTCGAATTCAATGGTAACGCATCGCAATGTGCTTAGTTTGAGGATGAGGCACTGCATCTTCGGGGGCAAAAAAGTCGTGTAAGTTCTACAACAATTCATAGAAGCATGAAAAGGATATGATAATTGCTTCTCTAGTTATTTGCATTTTTTTTGAAAAGGAAAATTTTATTAATTTCAAGTAGCATTAGTGATATAACATTGCTTAAAAAATTTGAACCTCTGCCTAGCAGCACACAGCTGTAACAAAGGGAACTCCAACCCCCCCCCCCCCCCTCCCCTAATGACCGTCAATCCGTATGCTAGACCACCACCTCTAGTTATTTGCATTACATAATTTGTATATTCAGCTATGTGGTAGCACAAATCCTCGTCACGCGATCAAGAATATATACTTGAAATTTTGACAGGTGACTGCAGATTATCAGCTCTAATACATGGTCTGATATGATTGATGTTGCAAGCGAGTGTGTCGTGTACAAATAGTGTGCAAACATTCGTGTCCAGCTCTTTCGAAGCCCAGAAGGCCAGGGACCCGCGGCGCACCGTTACGAGAAACTGGCTGACAAACTGAACGAGCAAGATCAGCTGTAAACGCTGTTTAAACGATACAAGAAAGTTCTTAACAAATTTTGAATCCAGAGCACAAACTTTATACCTCAGATTCAAACTCTAGAACATTTTACTATGTAAGGTTGCCAAGAGGCAGCTGGATGAGTATTTCCTCATGATAAATACGTGACGGTTACATGTAAAAACTATTGGCCACCATTTAGTGTGGCTGATGAATTGGTACAGTACATCCTATGGGCTATGGTCTTTGGGGGTTACCCTTGAAAAAAACAAGCCCCTGGTCCCTATTCACATCGCAACCATCTTACAGACCCATTGGAACTAATAATCTCCATCGACCATGCCAATGGCTACTATGGGGATCAGTGTAGAATCTGGATCCCACACATCACTGGAAGCCGCAAAATTGTGATGTGCTGGAGGATGAGGAGACAAAGCGGTGATTCCGAGCTGTCTGCGTCTGTCCCCTCCAGGTCATACCTTGGGCATCCAGAGAACTCAAGGGCAGACATGATATGCTTCTCTGTCAAGGACTACTAATCGTCTCCATTTTCAAAAACTCCGATGCGCTGCTTTCTCTTGTCAAAAACTGCCCTGAAGGATTGACCTTCATCACGGAGTTGTTCACTGAACCTTTTCTTGGTCTCGTTGTTGGTCTTCCCTTTCATCCCCGTGGAATTATCTTCTGCCAAGGGGTTGGAGACCTGAAAGATACAGTTCTATACTTACAAGTTTGCTACAGGGTCCAGGCTGCTCGCTGGAATCAATGAGAACGATCATAGTTTGTAATTTTGGCAACCAAACTATAAGAATGTAAATCTTTGTTTGCGGCCAGAGCACCATGTTCCAATAGAATCAAATATAGAATAGTGTAAGCAAAGTAAAACATAAAATTGTTCCTAGACCGCTGCTTTTATAACATTTTATTTTCATTATTCTCCATTCCCAGCATTGCAGATAAGATGGATAAGAGAGAAGTGACTTATATGACAATGGATGGTATGCCAAAATGAGCACATGCTAGATGATGGACAGCAGCAGAAAGTGGACGTCCTACTGATAAATTTCACAAAGTTAGCAATGTGCAGATACTTACCAAATTGTACCCTGATCCAGGCCCTATGACTAGTGATGAAGCGAGTTTTCTTTTAGTTGCAGCAATCGAAAACCCACCCTTTTCAAGCTGCAAAGTAATAAGATGAAGAGTGAGCACGTATCATAGGAAAAAAAAAGGCAAACATAACAGTTATGATTCTTGTTCACATACACATACATCATCTGTGTAGTTATGGCATTGCTGTTGTACTTACAGACACGTCAACATAAACTTGGCTGTCAAGTTCTATCCGTTAAGTAAACTAGATATATGCCCTAAATAACTAAATAAATATGTACAACTAGTAAACTAGAAATGTTTCAGCTAAGAAGTAAACTGACTTTTCAAGAGAGGCAACATTAAAGCTCACATTTAAACATAACGCATACCCGATCACCCCAACTGACTCTTTTCTGACGAGTGCTATATGTTTGGGCCAGGCCGGAAAGAGCTTGTGTATTTCCTTCCGTATTTTCAGTCTTCTCAGTGTCATCTTCAACATCTTTTGACCATTTGCTCTGTCCTAGCTCTTTGAAGGCATCCAGATCATCTTCTACTTCTGTGTTCCAATTTTCCCCTGGTTTTCAGAAACCAGCACAAACAATTGTTTAGCACTCATAAACCTCAGTGTGATGTAAATGCTTAACTGAGCATATGGAGAATATATATACTAACTGGACTGGACACAAAAATACACTAGACGACATTACACCATTAATCATTAACCTACATCGCAAGCTCTGGTCGGAAGGCATTTTACCTCTGCGCAAACCAATATATAGACCTTTCTACATTACAGGATTCCTCCTAAGTATGAGGGGCCTAATTGTTAAGAAGACAAGCTATGACCAGTGATATATCCTTGGTCAACAATGTAAGAAATATTAAAGAGGTGCACCTTCATTTGATTCATTATGCGGTGCTTCTTGTATATCCTTCTTTGAGTTTTCAGCAGTCGTACTAGTTTCATTAGCATCATCATCACTGTCCTCTGTGTCCATATCTACCTATTTGACGGATCAAAAATCATTAGCACATTAATTTATTTAATAGTAGCTAAATAATAGCATTACCTCTTGTATAGAGTGGCCATGAAGATTATCATCATGGAATAATGACTGAGAAATAAACAGGATAATATATCATGAGACATCATTAATCATGCACCTAAGGTCATAACAGCAAATATGAATAACACCAAAAAAAAATATACATGTATATCTAGCTGCAGATACAGTGGTGGAGCCTCTTCCCAGTCTGCTGCCATCTTTTTTATCTCATCCAACGTAAATCCGTGCACATTTCTTGCAGCACAACCCTATTATTCATGCGGATATCAAAGATCTGCTATGATAATATGATATAACTAACAAGGTAATTGCAATAATAAAGACTAGCCTTAAGCTCTTAGTTAATCCAGTAAATAAGAAAAATAAATATACAGAACAGAAAGAAATGCCATCCTGAAAGTGAACATGACTTTCATAGGAAGTATGATGCACAAGATACATCCTTCAATCCTTTATCCAGTCAGTAAAAGGTTTCGAAACCCAAAAGCAGAATGACTTTCAGTAGTTGCCCTGTACAAATTTCTAGATGGTTGATACAGGGAACCAGTAAAATACTCTACGGGTTGCCCCTAGCAAAAGTTTATACATTTGACTGAAGTTGGAACACAGAGTCAAAAATTCGTTAGTTTCACTGATTAATGGTGAGTAACTGAATTATGAAGATTGTGCATGCTGGCAAACTTCTGACTGCCTCACATCAATACAATTTCTGACTTCCATGTGCACGCTAAATTAGAACCATTAGGCACTAGCAGATTGGCTGATAACACTGTGGAACTATGTCAAGACAGGGAATTGAGACATTCCAAGATTCACTTGAGGTGGTTGCCAAACACCTAAACACATGTTTAACAGGAAATTGACTTATGATTGAAAATACAGCAGGAAATTACCGCTGGATCCTTGTATGGTGCCTCCAGCAAGTACACCTCATAGCCTGAGTGCTGCAAAAAGGAAAAGAAGAATTAGAACACCATCACGATGGATTCACTATGAAATGAGAGATGATATAGTAAATGAAAAATCAAAATGACATTAAGGTAGCCCTTGGAAGTCAAAGATATTGTCCAATGAAATTAGTCTACTGACATTGCAAATTGGAGAGTTTACCAAAGTAGCGTCCAACAAGTTATAACGTCAAAAAATACAAAATATGTTACTTCAGCGCAACTAGAGCAGTAAGTGACCAAAATCAAACAAATATGAGTTCAGCAACTCAACAGTTGATTTTGGCTATAACATATGGGGAAAAAATCAAAGAAAGCACGTACAGATGCCAAGAATGATCAATAGCAAAAACAAATATTCTTCTGCATGTTAGTTAAATGTCAATGGAAAAAAAAGCCAGCTAGCATAAAAAATGGTAAAACAAATGTTACATTGTTACATCATTCAAGAGAGCGAGCGTGCAAGAGGGAGGGAGGGAGCTAAGGAGAGATAATGATAAACCTAAGCGGGCGTGGAGGTTATGTTGCAACTCCAAACAGGTTTAATAGGATGAGGGCACCTTTCTAGGAGGAGGAGGAGGGGGGTGTAGAAGGGTTGAATTCCTCATAATTGGTTAAAAACTATTCCACAGCATGAATAATCCTTTGAGGGGAAAAAAAGGAAAACCTAGCATATCCTCTGAACTGCATTTTTTTTCAAGCAGTGGGCGCTTCTTTAAGGGTTCAAAACCCAAAAAGAAGAAGAAATCCATATGGAAAGAAATCTTGTAGTCAACACATCAGAGACTGAGGATTTACCTTCGCAGTTGCCCAAAATTGAGCAAAATCAGCTACCCGCAGATTGCGGTCATCCACTAAAACCGCCAGGAATACCAGCAGTAAACAAGTCAGTTACCAGAAACATAGAATCAGCCGTTGGTGAAATTGAAGGTATTCTCATGGCGCATAACCGCTGTATTTTGCTAGGGCAGCTAAGGTGTTATTAAAATGAGTGTTTTAAACAGTACAGAATCTCATGAAGTGACACGAAAATGGGCACTGTCCAAATGTTCAAGGAATCCATTCCATCACTATTGGAAACAAAACAGCATATTACTGAAAACCAACCAAAGGATAATAGAATTTTTCAGATTGTTGGCTGTTCACATGTAGCGCTTATAGTGTGAAAAAAACACAAAATGTGATAAACTTTTCGCTAATCTATGAAATTTGAAGGCCATTATATGTGGCCTCCAGAATACTGGAAAGACAACGATAAAAGTAAATACCACCTATGAAGTAGTGGTTGAGATAAAGTAGCTAAATAATTGTTATAACACTCTAAATAACTTCATACCAATCACAAATGTGAAATTTCCTTCATCAAGGGTCTTCTTAAATGCCTTCAACATGCTTGACCTGTAGGTCTATAACATGTACAGGGAAAGTTAGCAATGAAAGTCACGCCTTAGAGGATAATTGACAAACAGCTAAAAAACATAGAAAAAAAGAAATGTGCTGAAACAAAAGAAAAGGTGACTTGTCAATTTGATCCAAAGTTCCTGGCCAGAGAAGGCCCTAAACAGTGACATAATTCACAAGAAAATATGTTGATGTTCCTGAGGCTAATCTTTAAACATGTTGCAGTTGTGCATCATACATTCAAGGCAAGATACCCCAAAATCCTTTTCTCTAGTGAGATGAAGTAAGCACTATCACAAACATTGAATTACTATTGCATTTATACTATTAACTTTGCTTGTGTTCATAAATAACAGCATTTGCGTGTTGTAGCATGCTAATGGAATGAGGTCAAATTTTTTGCAGGCGCGTATAACAGGAGAAAAAGAATTACAGAACTAGTGAATGTAATATCACCTCCTCCATTTCCGGTTCATAACAGTACTCAATCACTTTCTTGGTCAACTGCCTCCTCCCTTTTGATGCACCAGAAGATTTAGAGCCTTCATTATCTTCCAATTTCTAAGAGAATATTGGCCAAATTTACGCATATTTCAGTTAGAAACAACAATTAAACAAACTAAATCAACACTACAGATAAAATTCGTTTTCAATCTCTACTGACCTTCTCAACTTCAATCATGAAATAATCATCCATGGAATGGATTCTAGGTGCATTTGCACCATTATCAACCTCAAGATCACGTAATGCCTTTGCAAGATAGCTCTTCCCACTACCTACATGTTAAAAAAATTGTATGAATTATAGTTCACAACAATAATGAAGGACAACCTAACAACAGATCTATGAAATAACTTTAAAGAATACAAAATTATAGTTAGGGATACTGTAAAGACAATATCAAATGTTATGTGTACCACATATGCAATAGAAACTTTACAGAGAAGAAAGTTGCCAGTTAAACAGCAAAACAAATTTTTTTCTGATTTAACTTAATAATGTACAAGGGCTCATTTATCACATTGTTCAGCCTATCACTTTCATGCTATGAATTAGTAATTACTCTTATTTTACAATATTGGAAGTAGGAACTGGTAAATATTAAAGGAAGCATACAAAATAGTGTGAAAAAAGAATAGTTAACGATTTTCAGTAAACCTGGAAGCCCTCGGAGGATGATAACAATATGGTCAGGGCGTGATGCACGACGGGGCTGCTTGAATAGATCGCATGCATTGATGATTGTGACCTTGGAATTTTCCACAGAATGTTGTGCATTGGTTGACCTTCCATCTATCAAGTGTTGCTCTGACAATGGCCGATAAATCAAACCTGACCCCTGTGAGTGCACAAGCAAACAATGATAAGTGCTTCTGATGGAAGAGTATGCCGTACAGAATACTTACGATACATGAAAGTATTGAGATCACAGAAACAACCTCATTGTTATGACAGTTTGCATTTGGCATTAGGTGAGCTTGAGGCAAGGTGTGAGCTCTAGGTGGATTAACTGCCGTAGCTGGAGAACCGGAAAGGACAGGAAACAACGATGAATTTGCAGTCGGCCGTGGTGGCGCAGTATGGTAATCCCGGTGAGAGGGAAATAGAGGCTCTGGCGGTGCCGGTACGGCACCCACCCCAGGAAGCCAAGCACAGGAACCATTGTGATTTGCTGCCTCCGCATATGGAGGCAGTGGAGGGTGTGGTGGCACATGAGGCAATGCCTCGGGGTGGAACTGATGGTAATGGTGATCGGCACTATCAAGATACCTCCCGTGAGATCCTTCTCCCGGTGCAAGACCTTGTCCGAAGCCATTGTTATCGTGCAATGGCATTGGAGGTGGCAACCTTCCAGCATGGCCGAAATTCTCAAAATCGCCTCCTCGTGGGTATGGAGAAGGATAGCCTCTGCCTCCTCCGTAACCAAAGCCGCCATCAGGTGGGCACGGCTCGCCACGCCAGGCCGATCCAGGAAGTGGGTTGTGGCCATGGTCCCGGATCAGGCCAAGCAGCCGATCGCCCTCCACCGGAGCCCTTCCCGGGGCGGTGGGGGCGCGAAGCCGTACGGATCGAACGGGGGCGCCTCGCCCACGCGCATCCGCTTGTGGGGCCCCTCCCTGCCGGGGAACTCGTAGGGGCGCGCGTCGTGCGGCCCAGGAGCCGGAGGGCCCCACATCGTCGGCGGCGGCGGCGGCGGCGGGTCATAAGGGAAGGGATGGGGCGGGGAGGAGGGGGCGGCGGCGGGTGGAGGTCATACGGGAAGGGGTGCGGCGGGAGAGGCGGCGGCAGGCAGAAGGGGAAGTGGCGCGCGGAACAGACCGGGCAGAGGTCGGCGCCGGCCCCGGCGGGGACGCGCCATGGATGGTCCATGCGGCGCGGCGGCGGGGCTTCGGGATCTGGGTTTTGGCGGAAGGAGGGGACGAAGCGAGGGGAGGGGGTTTGGGTTTCGCGAAGGATCGAGAAGCTTTGTGTGGGACAATGGAAGAAGACGGGCAAGCCGCAAGCTGGTAGTTTTCTGTCCAGGACCCTATCAGAGCCGTGCTTCGTATGAAAGTTTTGGAGAAAAGAACCTGATTATAATTATAAACATACCCAGCCCTGTAACTGCAAGTATACCCTCAGGACTCCGGCTCGCCGCCTCGATGGCCAGCGAGCTCCCCCCCCAGCGGCCAAGTCGGACCTCTTCTTCAGGGACGCGCGCATGCTGTTCGACGGAATGCCGGAACGGAAGGTCCCGTGCCTTGACGCACTCCCGGCGGGGCTCGCGCGGTGACGGGAGGGTGGCAAAGCCGGTGCTCGGGATCGCTGCGCTGCAACGGCGCTCGCCACGATGTATATAAAATATAAAAGTGATGAGTAATTCTTAGAATTATTTTTCTTGCATAAAATATCGTATTCTCTATCACCTCACCATCAGTGGCAGAGCGTGCCGCAACTTCAATGGGGCCGGTTCCAAATTTCACGCTTCAAAGTTGGTTCTGATGCTATTTAATTATGCCGTGCATAGGACTAATCACCTGAGTATATTTAGCTATAAACAAAATTGGAGCCCACCATGACCTTCATTGAGCTCTGCCCTTGCTCACCATTGAACGTGAAAGCCAACTTATGCTCATTAGGATTAGATTGGGCTAACTAAAATAGCTTTGCAAGATTAAATCAATCGAAGTTTCCTTCTGCCCGTTAAGAGGACAAAATTGTACGGTTAGAATCGATCGCCTATTGTACTCATTTAACATTTACAGTGTCGATCCTGAGTCTCTTTGGATTTTTTCTTTCCCTGTCTTATGTTTGAACATCCTAGTAAGCTCTATATCACAATTGTTAATAAATTAAATGTCTGGATTTAAAAACACGTCACATGTCACGACAAAAATAACAATATATTCTTTTATTGATAATATTCTCATCGCATTAAGGAATATGCTATATATTTTTGGAAACAAACATATTTTTGACCTGCGAAGCACTGCCGTCCGAACACGATCACTCTTTCTCGTGATGAAATAATCGTTATTCATTTCTGATAAATATAAATATAAACAACTGCAGAAAATTTCGAAACGAGCAAATCAAGCAGCCCCTGGATTCGCAAGAGCCGTCGCCTACCTCGCTTCCCAGCGTCTTCTCCGATTTTCTCCCGTGCTCATATATAAATCCTCCTCCCGTTTCATCTTCCTCCTCAAAACAAACAGACGCCCCCTCCCGCATCCGCCAAAAAAAAAAAAAGACATCCCGCCCCCACAAATCCCAAAAGTCCCCGGCGGCGGCGGCGATGGACCTCTCCTCGGCGGGCTCCGGCGGCAACTCGCTGCCGTCGGTCGGCGCCGACGGGCAGAAGCGGCGCGTGTGCTACTTCTACGACCCGGAGGTGGGCAACTACTACTACGGGCAGGGCCACCCGATGAAGCCGCACCGCATCCGGATGACGCACTCGCTGCTCGCCCGCTACGGCCTCCTCAACCAGATGCAGGTCTACCGCCCCAACCCCGCCCGCGACCGCGACCTCTGCCGCTTTCACGCCGACGACTACATCAACTTCCTCCGCTCCGTCACGCCCGAGACGCAGCAGGACCAGATCCGCCTCCTCAAGCGATTCAACGTCGGCGAGGACTGCCCCGTCTTCGACGGCCTCTACAGCTTCTGCCAGACGTACGCCGGCGCCTCCGTCGGGGGGGCCGTCAAGCTCAACCACGGCCACGACATCGCTATCAACTGGTCGGGGGGCCTGCACCACGCCAAGAAGTGCGAGGCGTCCGGCTTCTGCTACGTCAACGACATCGTGCTCGCCATACTCGAGCTCCTCAAGCACCACGAGGTGATGACGATTCTTCCCTCTCCTGCGTGCCCCCCTGGTTGTGGTTGGTTTGCTTTGGTGGGCTCGATGGATTAGGTGCTTCGATCTGTTACGTTTCCATGTTGTTACATGGTGATTGGTGGGTTAATTACTTAATTTGCGAAGCTGCTTGCTGATGGGTAATTCTATACAGTTAAAGTTGCCTTTGGTCAAAACATATTTTATAAAGTTACTTGGTTATGGTTTTGTGCCGTTTGTGGGTAGATTAGGCCCAGATGTAGCTAGAACATTTTTTCCCCATTTCCATCATCAGTTAAAGTTACCTTCGGTCAAAAAATGTTAGATAAAGTTACTTGGTGATGGTTTTGTGCCGTTTGGGGTAGATTAGGCCCAGATGTAGCTAGAACAACCTTCTCCCTGTTTCCATCATCACTTGTTTTGGTTGATGGCCTTCCTTCCTGTATGTAAATAAATGTTCTGTCAGATCAATGTTAATCATTCTGGTGTGCTTAATATGTGATGGCTCAATATTTACAGAGAGTTCTGTATGTTGATATTGATATCCACCATGGAGACGGAGTCGAGGAGGCTTTCTACACAACAGACAGGGTTATGACTGTCTCGTTCCACAAGTTTGGGGATTATTTCCCAGGAACAGGGGATATCCGTGACATCGGGCACTCAAAGGGGAAGTACTACTCTCTGAATGTCCCGCTTGATGATGGGATTGATGATGAAAGCTATCAGTCCCTGTTCAAGCCAATCATGGGCAAGGTTATGGAGGTTTTCCGCCCTGGCGCAGTTGTGCTTCAGTGCGGTGCTGATTCCTTGTCTGGGGATAGGCTTGGCTGCTTCAATCTCTCTATCAGAGGTCATGCAGAATGTGTCAAGTACATGAGGTCTTTCAACGTTCCATTGTTGCTTCTCGGTGGTGGTGGATATACCATAAGAAATGTTGCACGGTGCTGGTGTTATGAGGTATGATGATCTAAGTAAAAGCTCACTTTCTTAAACTCTTGTCCCTGTGTACTGCTATTGCCAATACTAGTTGGTTAAGCTAACATTATTTATAGATGATACTGATAGGAAAAGTGGGTTAGAATGTGCTAGCACCTGATATAGTTTTATGCTTACTGCTAACAATATAGTGCACAGAACCTCCATTACTTTGGTTTGAAAAATTAGACCATTTCCTTGGTTGACTTTTGAGCAATACATGTAATGCATGATTTAAATGCTTGTATGTTATCTTACTGAAATAGTGAAATGCATATGTTTGTTAAGAGTGTAGATATGTGTTTGAGCATATGGAATACTAGAACTTCTTGTGCTAGTCAAATTATATTGAGGACTAGCAATGGTGCCTTCTAGCTAAGCCTACTCTTGTTATCAAGCTTCGAATAAATTAGCAGATACAGAAATAAATTAATCCATTGGTCGCTTTCCTATTGTAAGGGCTTCTGTTGCTGGACTTCAAAATCTTTAGATTACTGATGTTAGAATGCTATATAATTTGTCCTTTGAGTTTTCTATGCTACCTGCTGTTTGTTCATCCAGTTTCCATTTTTTTTTTTACAAAAAAAACTTTGTGCAGACGGGAGTTGCTCTTGGTCAAGAGCTGGAAGACAAGATGCCTGTCAACGAGTATTATGAATACTTCGGTCCAGATTACACTCTTCATGTTGCACCAAGTAACATGGAGAACAAAAATACACGAAACCAACTGGATGATATTAGAAGCAAACTTCTGGATAATCTTTCAAAACTTCGACATGCTCCTAGCGTCCAGTTTCAAGAGCGGCCTCCTGACACTGAGTTACCTGAGGTGAGCAACTGAGTATCCTATATTATAAGCAGCAAGTTAGTTGTTTGATGCTATTTGATCTGAAAAAGAATATGAGAAAAGGACAAAGATATTTGATCTAAAAAAGAATATGATGAAAGGACAGACACGGTATGGATGTTTTCTTGCATGTTTATTCTGATGAGAACTAGATGCACCTGGTTTCTATTTGTAGATGCATATTCCTAAAGGCACATTAGTAATGCTACCTATACCCAGCCATACTGCGTCATTCTTATGCTTTAATATCACCAATTGGGGTTAAATATCCCACCCGCCCAGCACTGATTTTAGAGCCTTACTTGTCTATGTTAACATAGTGGGCACCTGTTCCTTGTATAAGGAATAATAGACCTGTTTTTATAACATTTTTGTTTTCTCAGTTGAGGTTGCATGCTAAGATATTTCCACCCTTTTATTGGATTTCATTTTGTTCCATGCAGTTCATTTTGTTTTATTTGTACCCAAGGGACTGCATTATGGTTCAGTGTGGGTTTTGCCACAAAATGTTCTTTTATCTGAAGCACATTCTGAATTTCTGATGCTACCATCTCTGGCTTAGTACTATGGTCCTTGGCCTCATCCAGTCTGAATGTTAGGCACTTGGGCTTGATAAAACTTTAACATGCCAAATTGAACACAGATTCATACCAACATTAAACAAAGACTGGAAAGTTAATAATTTGTTTTTTTCTTGAATAAGCAGAACTGTTTATCATTGTATTAAAGAAGAGGATAAAAACCAGCAGCACAACATCGTGTGAAGAACAAAAAAAAAGAGAGAACCAATGCACCACCAAAACACCGAACACACACATGCCCTTACAAACATAGGCTAGAACAGTCAAACATTGTCACTAAGTCTTGTTTAAATGCTTATGTAGATGTGCTATCAGAAATGAAATTGACGAGTGATCTAGTAGTGGTTGACTGTGCCCTATCTTGTTTTGTAAGTGACAAGTTAAAAGCTGATTAAATTTTGGATACATGTATGTTTGATATACAGCCAGATGAAGATCAAGCGGATCCAGATGAAAGGCATGATCCAGATTCTGACATGGAAGTGGATGATCACAAGGCTGTGGAAGAGTCAACAAGGTCTCTCTCCCTCTCTCTGTCCCTCCCTCCCTATCTATGACGTTTTTTTCATTTTGTTTTATTTCTTCATCCTGATTCTGATCCTGTGTGCTCTTCCTCATTTCATTTTTTGTTATAGGAGGAGCAGCATTCTAGGTATTAGAGTTAAGAGAGAATTTGGTGAAAATGAGACCAAAATTCAGGTATTTTTTATTTTCTTTTGCACTTCACTCTTGTAGGCTAAGTGTGATTATCATTCTTCTATTTTTTTTGGCATCCTGCAGGATGGTAGCAGGGTTACATCTGAACATAGAGGACTGGAACCCATGGTAGAAGACATTGGTCCCTCCAAGCAAGCTCCTGTAAGTATCTTCTATAATATCCGATAAATGATAACATCTTGAGACTTGCATTATTCACCGTGATTTATGCCCATCAACTAACCAAAGGTGTCCCTTTTTTCTCTTGATGGTGCTGTCAATTGTAATAGGCGGATGCTAATGCGATGGCCATCGACGAGCCAGGCAACGTCAAGAATGAACCAGAGAGCTCAACTAAATTACCAGACCAACCAGCCATGTACCATAAGCCATGACTGCGACATCTGAACTTGCCAGTCCAAAAACCAAAGTGATTCGACAATGCAGCCTGCCATTTCAAATTCGATTTGAGTTATAGTCATCTGTAATCAGTTAATCCCATGGGAGTATTCCATGGCAGTAGTGAAGTTCTGCGAGTCCACCGGGCAATGCTTGAGGTTGAGATAGACGATAGTCTGACCCATGTATACATGATGTGCGAGTTAAAGTTGTACAGTCGTTAGTCAATGCAAATATGCAATGAATTGTCGTTAAATTTCGAGTTTTCTTTGTGGTTCCGTATAAGGTATTAGGTTGACAAAAAAGGATTGAATAGAACAAATCAAACCATTTCACCATCGTCTGTTTAAGGTGGGAGCCTTCAGTTGATGTTTGTAACTTCATCTGCAGCATTCGTAAGCGATCACTTTGAACGAAATGGAAGCGACCCTCAATTTGCTTCTATGAGAACAACAGGGCAACAAGTAAGGTAAGAACTAGTGAACTGGTGTCGTGGAACTCAGCCAGAAACAGAAAGCCAAAAGGCAAACTGATGAGGATGTTTCAGAATTGGCGGTACGGCGGCGGCTTCGTAGCAAACTTGAGGCGGCCATGGCTTGTCGAAGTTCGCCACATTTTTTGTGGCAGCTGTTTGGATCATGCCACAGTAATGGCGTGCCATAGTTTTTACTCTTATTTTGTGCTGAAGGACAAGAATGAGCATGTAGTGCATAGAAACGGGAATGTCATAATTCATTTGCGAATTCTACTCTTATTTTGTGCAAACCAATCTATAGGTACCAAAAAGCAACTGGTTCCATCGAGTTATTAGGTCTACATGCTCCCACGGTTGATCAGGCTACTACATGGAAGCTCTTGGTGGGCTCACGGGCGCGGTCCTGCCGACAGCGACATACACGACTCTGGTCGTCGTCTTTGTCAACGACCAGTTGATCATTGGTTACACAGAACCCAGTGGCAAGCGCCGCTCATGCGAAACCAAGCACACAATGGCCAACCTCCCCAGCAGCCAAGCACCCCTCTCAGCAATGCTGCTTCTCCGCAAGCCGTCGTTCCTGCTCGCCTTCGTCCTCCTCGCATCCTCTGCAGGCCTCGTGGTGCCGGCGGCGTCGTCGCCGGTCCCCTCCACGGGCAGCAGCGTCACCGACCGGCTCGCGCTCATCTCCTTCGGATCGCTCGTCCGGGGCGACCCGTCGCGGGCCCTCGCGTCGTGGGGCAACCTGTCCGTTCCGATGTGCCGGTGGCGCGGCGTGGCGTGCGGCCTGAGGGGGCGCCGCCGCGGCCGCGTCGTGGAGCTGGGACTCGCCGAGCTCAACCTTGTTGGCACCATCTCCCCCGCGCTGGGCAACCTCACCTACCTGAGGCACCTCCGCCTCCCGTGGAATCGCTTCCACGGCGTCCTGCCACCGGAGCTCGGTAATCTCCGTGACCTCCAGACTCTGAATCTTAGCTACAACTCCATCCAAGGGAGGATCCCACCGTCGCTATCGAACTGCAGCCGCCTCGTCAGCATCAGTCTCTATGGCAACAAGCTGCAGGGTGAGATACCAAGCGAGCTCAGCTCACTGCGTAGCCTCCAGCTTCTCAGCCTCGGCGAGAATCTACTGTCGGGAACAATACCGGCTAGCATCGGAGGCCTTGTGAATCTGAGAAGGCTTGCCCTGCAATGGAACAACCTGACAGGAGAAATCCCACCCGAGATAGGCAGCCTTGGGAATCTCGTCGCGCTGAATCTGGTTTCAAACCAGCTTTCTGGAACGATCCCTGCTTCGCTTGGAAACCTCTCGGCGGTGACCACTCTTAATCTTGAGGGCAATAAACTGGAAGGAAGCATCCCACCACTGCAAGGCCTATCGTCTGTCAAGTATCTTCACCTGGGACTAAACAAACTTGAAGGGACCATACCTCCATGGATAGGAAACCTCTCTACACTAGTAAGCTTAGATCTTCAGAAAAATGGTCTTGTGGGCCAAATCCCAGAAACTTTAGGAAACCTTCAGCAGCTCAAAGTCCTTTCTCTCGCAGTGAACAGTCTTTCAGGCTCCATACCCAGTGCACTTGGAAATCTCCATGCCCTCACCGGACTTTATCTACCAATTAACAAACTCGAAGGACCTTTACCGTCTTCAGTGCTCAATCTCTCTTCCCTTGAAATGCTATATGTAGAGTACAACAACCTGACTGGGGTTTTTCCGCATAATATAGGCAGCAAGCTTTCAAAGCTGAACTATTTTCTTGTATCATACAATGAATTTCATGGCGTGCTACCACTATCCCTGTGCAATGCCTCCCAGCTCCAAGTTGTCCAAACAGTATACAACTTCCTATCAGGAACAATTCCCCAATGCTTGGGAGCTCACCAGAAGAACCTATCTTCTGTGCACCTTGCAGGAAATCAGTTTGAAGCAACCAATGAGGCTGACTGGGGCTTCCTGACTAGCCTAACCAACTGTAGCAATATGCGAGAGTTAGCTCTTAATAGCAACAAGCTCCAAGGTGCGCTGCCAAATTCAATTGGTAATATCTCGACACGATTGGAGTATCTTGATATAGAACACAACAATATTACTGGAACACTAACGGAAGGAATAGGGAACCTCATCAACTTGGAAAAATTTTACATGGACCGTAATACTCTCACAGGCATGATTCCTACATCTCTCGGCAACCTCAAGAAGTTGTCTCAGTTAGATTTATCAAATAATGCCTTTTCAGGATCCATCCCAGTAACGCTTGGCAATCTTACACAACTTACTATCCTTACCCTCAGTTCAAATGCAATCAGTGGAGCTATACCTTCTACTCTAAACAAATGTCCTTTAGAAGCGCTGGATCTTTCTTACAACAATCTTTCTGGTCCTATACCTAAAGAACTGTTTTCCATACCAACATTGTCGAGTTTCATTAATCTAGCACAAAATTCCTTATCTGGGACTCTGCCATCAGAAGTGGGAGATCTCAAAAATCTCAATCAACTTGATTTCTCTAATAATAGGATTTCTGGTGAGATTCCAGCCTCCATCGGTGAGTGTCGAAGCTTGGAATATCTCAATACATCTGGAAACCTCCTACAAGGAACAATTCCACTGTCAGTTGGAAATCTAAGAGGCCTCCTGGTGCTTGATCTTTCCTACAATAATTTATCTGGGATGATCCCTGAAATTCTTGGCAGCCTTCCTGGGCTTTCCTCATTGAATCTGTCGTTCAACAAATTCCAAGGTGGAGTTCCACAAGAAGGGGTATTTCTCAATGCAACTGCTATCTTTATCACTGGAAATGATGGCCTGTGTGGTGGTATCCTTCATCTGAAATTGCCACCCTGCTTGAACCACACCACCAAGAAGCCATCGCAGAAACTTGTCATAATAGTTTCCATATGCAGTGCTTGTGTTTTTATTACATTAGTATTTGCACTGGCTGCATTCTACAGAAAGAATGAAAAAATTAAAGCAAACCTACAGAGTTCAGTCATCCGTGAGCAGCACGTGAGGATATCTTATGCTGAATTGGCCAATGCAACTAATGGTTTTTCACCTGAGAACCTCATTGGGGCTGGGAGTTTTGGTTCAGTCTTCAAAGGTAGAATGAGAGTTAATGAGCAGCATGTACCCGTCGCTGTCAAGGTTATAAACCTCATGCAACGTGGTGCATCCCAAAGTTTTATTGCAGAATGCGAGACATTAAAATGTGCTCGACACCGGAACCTTGTGAAGATATTGACAGTCTGCTCAAGTATTGATTTTCAGGGCCATGACTTCAAGGCCCTCGTGTATGAGTTTCTACCTAACGGAAATTTAGACCAACGACTGCACCAACATATTATGGAAGATGGTGAACAAAAGGCACTAGATCTGATTGAAAGGCTACACATTGCAATTGACGTGGCATCCTCACTTGATTATCTTCACCAGCATAAGCCGACTCCAATTATTCACTGTGATCTTAAGCCAAGCAATGTTCTCCTAGATAGTGACATGGTTGCCCATGTTGGTGATTTTGGGCTTGCAAGATTTTTGTATCAAGACTTGGAGAAATCAAGTGGTTGGGCATCAATGAGAGGATCGATTGGTTATGCAGCTCCAGGTGTGGTTCTACTTGCTTTAGCTCTTTATTCTCCTTCAATAAAGTTGGTAGTGCTAGGTTTTATATAAGTTAAAGCTTTGTTAGTATATTCACCACTTAAATACGTACAGGTTAAATGAAACTCAGTTTTCTAAAGTGCACTAGGAAATAGCTGAAACATGCAAATTCCTAAGAAAAGAAAGAAAGTGGTTTACACTTATTTGTTTACGCAACAATGAATTTCATAGTCTTGGAAATGAATATACTACAAGAAACATTTTATTTACATGCCCAAGTTCTTGAAAAGGCCACATTCTCACAAAAGAACTCCTTGTTGTTGGTTTCAGAGTATGGATTGGGCAACGAGGTCTCCACCCATGGTGATGTCTATAGCTATGGCATATTGTTACTGGAGATGTTCACTGGAAAAAGGCCAACAGATGATGAATTTGGGGAAGCCATTGGGCTTCACAAGTATGTTCAAATGTCACTGCCAGATAGCATGGCTAGTATCATAGACCATCAGCTACTAACAGAGATGGAAGGTGACCAAGTCAGCAACTCGAACTCAAGCAGTATTAGAGAAATGAGAACTGCCTGCATCAGTTCAGTTCTGCAAGTTGGGATTTGGTGTTCGGAGGAGATGCCAACGGATCGCCCACCAATCGGAGATGCTCTGAGAGAGTTGCAAGCAATTAGAGACAAGCTTAAGAGCCACCTCTGTGGCGAAGGGGCATCACCAAACCGCTGAAACATTCCAATGACTTTCTGGTGCATGACATCTTGATGGTTGAAGGCTGCCAGGTCTGCTTTGCAATTTGGGATTTGGCCATTTGGGTGAATCCTTGCAACCATGGGTATTGTTTCCAGAAAGGCTTGGTCTTGTTCCAAATAAGAGAGGCTTCATAAGAACTTGCCCGGAGTAGGCGAGGCCACGCAATCAAGCCTTCAAGGATATCGAAAGGATTATTACCAACAACTTATCCCGACAAGGCGTGGCTGAAGTTTCTGCAGTTCCTTGCTACATTGGTACTCGAGAAGGCTTCATGTTTGTTCCACATATAACTGTAGTTCTGTCAATTTCAAAGAAGGGAATGCTCGGTTCCAACTTCTTATTAACCACAAAACTGGCCTGCTCACTAGCATCTAGCAGGCTTTATCTTCAGCCGAGTTCTTCCTTCGTGGTTTCTTATTTTGCATCTGAAACCTTTTTCCCTTTCTAGTTCCTCCTCCTCCTACTGTTTTGCAAATTGAAAGTAGCATCAAAGAGATGCCTAGTGAGGTTAGTTAGTGGAGAGAGTTTACCTCCGGCACGGAGTTGAGGACGAGCCTACGAGGGCGACGCAGCGGCGTAGGTTGCCCTCAGGAACACAGCGACGGCGCGCGCCAAGCCGGGACTGGACTCATGGACTGGCGGCAGTTGCTGGTGATCTGCTTCTACACTGGGAACCTAGGGTCCGCACTTGCGCACCCGGCGGAAGAACCCGAGTGGTCGAGCCGGTGGCGTGGAACGGGGCGCGTCGGGTGTGGGGCGCGCGCCGGCATGAGGTGGATCTCCGGCGAGGACGCCGCGCGACGAGAAGCGGTCAAGCGGCAGCGGAGGCAGGCCTATTGGGCTGGGCATCATTTGGGCTGTAGTCTCTGTACAACTGACCTGAGCGGGTGAGGAAGAGGGCCGGGAGAACGGCCTATTGGGCTGTACATAAAGGCCTTTCGCCAATAGCACTAATTGAATTGATCGCATCGCAGAGGAGGGAGGAGGCAATGGGCGACTAGGGGGTGCTATGGCTTCCTTATGCTTGTGCAATTTTACAAATAGCTCTATAGGTTTCTAGATAAAAAAGATAAAACCACAATTTAGCACCATTTATTATTTACATTAGATCTTTGGTCCCGTCAAGAAAGAATTGCTTCAACTGCTGGTTGCTTCACACGATGGTTAACGACGTGTTTGGATCCACCAACTAATTGAGCAGGTAGCTAATTTAATTTGATTGAGTGGGATCCAAACGGGACTAGCTAATACTCAGCTAAAGTCTTTCTGTGTATCTAGATAGTAACTATATAATTAACTGACCTAATCCAATTAATTCCAGCTAGCTAATTAATGGATTAGCTAGGTGGATCTAAACAGACTCTAATAATCTTTTATGGTACTGTTGATTGGACTTAAAATATCTCCGGTAGATCTCTGATCCCCATCAACTATCATATTGGGAAGCTCCTATAAAAATAGTGCGTGCTCCAGCAGATTCTATTTATCTTTCCTATTTCTCAATATTTATCTTTCCAAATAGAGGGAGAGTTGGCAGTGCCCCGGTACGGATAGTTGGATCTAAATAAGATTATTGGGGAACTGCAAAAGCAGCTCCCCTTATAACTATAAATGAAATATTAAGACATTCATATTAGCTGGTTATTGGGTTGCTGAACATGAGCTAATTTAATTTTCTTTTTCACGCCTGTTGCGCATGACTTGACCGGCTGCTGTCTGCACTTGTCTTGCCGCAGCTCCTATTCTTCGAATGTGATTACCTGATACCGAGATAACCTTGTTTCTCCAAATGTGTAGCAGATCTATCCTTCTTCCACCAAACTTCAACGCCGGAGTTGTGACGGTGCTTAATCTGAAAGACTTGATGAACATCATGATAGCTCGCCAAATATTTTCATTTTTTTAAACATGCATAGGGCAATCTTGCCGGCCGTGCTGTTCCTTCCAAGAAGACGACTACAGCAAGCTAGATGATCGGGTTTAGGTAAGAACACACACTAGTCAAGAAACCAGATGGTAAAGGATTGCCAAATTGGCCAAGGATCCTTGAATACGGGATCGGAAAATATGACAGGAAGCGGGGCATCCGATCGGCTACTTGCCAGTCAAGGGATTACGTGTGCTGACTGGTGAGAATCGGGCATAAACCTAACAAAGCTCTTATGGGCCATTTGCATTGGCTAGGAAACATTGTGAGTCCACATCTTGGACTTCATTAGCGATGCCTGACCAACTGGACATGCATGTGTGCATGTCTATCCTAAATTTCTCCTTTTCCTTTCGACTATAAACCGGCCTATCGCCTCATGTCTCCGGTTCCAAATGCAATTTCATTAGGACACCGACACGGTACATTATGGTATTTTGCCTAATCACATACATGAAAACATATTATTTTTAATAGAAAATACTGCATATTATGAAGTCATTTTTCATGTTGAATCTAGTAGCATCAATCTTATGTTGCCAATCTATAAAACGTTTTGCTACTTGATGACCAAAGTGTGACTTAGTAGCACCTATCTTATGTTGATTGAAATTGGCAGTATATCCTTTTTTTTTCTCAGCGTGACAATAACACCAGGATAGTGCTATAGTATATTAAGGTCGTGCTTGGTTGTCTACATTAGGGTCTATCCAGACTTGGGTAATGAAGGTTCGTGGTTTGTTATTATTGTCCACTTGTTTTATTACGCAGGATTAATTAGAGAACGCAAAAGGGGTTCTAAGCCTCTGCACTGCGGAGCTGGCTTGGGCTAGCCTGCACTGGATTTAATGCAGGCTTCAGGAAGTGCAAGGAACCAAACACGGACTAAGTGTAGATGGCCAGCAAAGGACTCTAGAAAGCCATATTCTGTTCACTCGAGAACATTGAAAGCTATCTTGTTGACCAGGTGACGGACTTGCATTAAAAAAAAGACAAAATTTGGACGAAAGGTTACGATGATGAATCGAAAAGGATCTTTGGCAACTTAATTCGCAGGTCCATTCCTGGCATGAAGAAGTCCAACTTTGAACCCTCAATTATTCAATCGTTCAATATTGATCTCCCACATTATGATGTTGGACACTAGTTCCTCCTCATCTTCTGGAACCGGGAATCCTCGTTGCAAATGCAAATGCAAAGTGGGTTCCATTGATTAGGTTCAGGGTACACCTAGCACGCTCCAATCTTCACTCTCCAACTGGCTCCACCTTAAAATAAGAGCAAGTATTATAAGATCAGGCTGTATGAGTTGCCACGTCATATTAGTACTGAGGTGGAGGAGAAAGAAGAGGAGAGAGAGGAAAAAGGGGCTGCAAGTTTACATCCAGCTGACACACAGGTTCCAAGATAATTTGTGAGAGGATAAGGTGGGCTATATATTAATGATGGAACCTATATCAACAACGAACTATTATACGAGTTGGTTATTGGATGGGCTGTAAGTGATGTAGCACTAGTATAAAACCAACAATAGACTAAATTATTAGCCTTGCTCTAAAGGTGGTCATGCCTCAAACCAAGCGATCCATGTCAACATCACCTCGCCCTCGCAAGTTTATTGGTCGGTGCAATAGGGGCTCTAGTCTATTAGTTAGACCGTTAGAGCATCTAATTATGATTCAACGGGTCTAGATTCAACTTCTCGTGGGAATGATTCTCGTGACTACTAATTTGTTTGAAACTTGCTAAAATAACGCTATATGTGGGACCGGGGAGTACAATATAAGCAACTTAAAATGTACTCGCTAGCAAGTGCCACCTCCAACCATATAAGCAACAGGAACTCTGGCCGGTTGCCTTGAACTAACCTAAGCTCACACAACTATAGATAGCATCCCGAAGCAAAACTTCAGTGACAGCAATGGTGCTGCTCCTTGAGTCTCTCTTGCTAGCCTTCATCTTCCTCGCATGCCATGCCACACATGTGGCGCCCCAAGCTTTACTGGAAGCTTCCGCAACCTCCACCCCCGGCGCCATCAGTGACTACCTCGCGCTCATGTCTTTCAAGTCGCGCATAATGAGTGACCCATCGCGATCCCTTGCCTCATGGGGTAACCTATCCCTTCCAATGTGCCAGTGGCACGGCGTGGTGTGTGGCTTGAGCAGAAGCCGCCGTGGCCGTGTGGTTGTGCTAGACCTCGGCGAGCTCAGCCTCCTTGGCACCATCACCCCTGCGCTCGGCAACCTCACATACATGAGGCGGCTCAACCTTGCTCAGAATCACTTCCACGGCGATCTGCCTCAAGAGCTCGGTAATCTTCATGACCTTGAAACTCTGCAGCTTAGCTACAACTCCATCCAAGGGCAGGTTCCACCGTCGCTGTCGAACTGCACTCGTCTTGTCAGTGTTTCTCTCCATGGTAACAGACTGCAAGGTGAGCTACCAAGCGAGTTGAGCTCGTTGCATAATCTTCAGTTACTCGATCTTGGTGAAAACAGGTTTACAGGAAGAATCCCTCTCAACATTGGAAGCCTTGTAAATCTGAAACATCTCATCCTAAAATTCAACATGACAGGAGAAATCCCAACAGAGATAGGAAGGCTTGAGAATCTTAACGAGCTATCTCTAGGTTACAATCAATTCTCTGGGACACTCCCTACTTCACTTGGAAACCTCTCAGCGCTCACCTTTCTCAGTATTCCCGCCAATAAACTAGAAGGAAGCATACCACCACTGCAATCACTATTGTCTCTTAATGTACTTGAATTGGCACAAAACAAGCTCGAAGGAACCATACCTTCTTTCTTAGGAAACCTGTCATCACTAAAATATTTAGATTTCCAAGAAAACGCTCTAGTGGGTCGGATCCCAGAATCATTAGGAAGTCTTGGGTTGCTTACAACCCTCTCTCTCTCAACTAACAACCTTTCAGGTTTGATACCCGATGTGCTTGGAAACCTCCAAGCTCTCACTGGACTTTATATAGACACTAACAAACTGGAAGGCTTTTTTCCGCTTTCGTTGCTCAATCTCTCTTCTCTCGAAATTTTGAACATACAATTCAATAACTTGACTGGGAGTTTTCCATCTGATGTAGGTAGCAAGTTTCCAAACCTAAAACAGTTTCTTGTAGCAGATAATCAATTTCGTGGTACACTGCCATCATCCCTATGCAACGCCACGATGCTACAATGGATTCAAACAGCATCAAATTTCCTATCGGGAACAATTCCCCGGTGCTTGGGAGCTCGCCAAAAGAACCTGTCTATAGTGTGGCTTGAAGCAAATCAGTTCGAAGCAACAAATAATGTTGATTGGGAATTCTTGACTAGTCTAACCAACTCTAGCAAGATGAAGGTATTAGATGTTGGTACGAACAAACTCCAAGGCGTGTTACCAAATTCAATTGCTAATCTCTCAACACAATTGGAGTATCTTGTAATGTCATAAAACAATATAGCTGGAATAATAACAGAAAGAATAGGCAACCTTGTCAACTTGAAAGAGCTTATCATGAATCATAACATTCTCAAAGGCGTTATTCCAGCATCTCTCAGCAAACTCAAGAATTTGAACAAATTATCTTTATCAAATAACGCTTTGTCAGGTCCCATACCTGTAACTTTTGGCAATCTTACAAGACTTACTATCCTTCTCCTTAGCACTAATGCGATTACTGGAGCTATACCTTCTAGTCTTCAGTAACTGCCCTTTAGAAGTGTTGGATCTCTCTCATAATAACCTCTCTGGCCCGACACCTAAAGAACTATTTTCCATAACTACATTATCAAGGTTCATGTATCTTGCACATAATTCCTTATCTGGATCTTTCCCAATAGAAGTGGGGAATCTCAAAAATCTTGGCGAACTTGATTTCTCTAGCAATATAATTTCTGGTGTGATTCCAACATCCATTGGTGAGTGCGAAAGCTTGGAACGTCTCAATATATCTGGTAACCTCCTTCAAGGGACCATTCCACTGTCACTAGGAAATCTAAAGGGACTCTTGATGCTTGACCTTTCTTACAATAATTTATCTGGGACCATTCCTGAAATCCTCGGCAGCTTGAGAGGTCTTTCTTCCTTGAATCTCTCATTCAATAACTTCCAAGGTGGAGTCCCAACAGATGGGGTATTTCAAAATTCCGCTGCAATCTTGATCACTGGAAATGATGGCCTCTGTGGTGGTATCCCTCAATTGAAATTGCGACCATGCTCCAACCACACCAACAAGAAGCCATCTTGGAAACTTATCATAGCAGTCTTCACGAGCAGTGCATTTCTCTTGGTCGCACTAGTATTTGCATTGTGCAAGTTCCATCAAAAGAATGGGAAGATAAAAGCAGACCTACAAATAGCAGTCATAAGTGACAAGTATATGAGGGTCTCTTATGCTGAGTTGTCCCATGCAACAAATGGTTTTAGTTCGGAGAACCTCATTGGAGCAGGGAGCTTTGGCTCAGTCTACAAAGGAAGAATAGGAGACAGTGGCAATCACATGGTCGTTGCCATTAAGGTTCTCAACCTCATACAACGCGGCACATCTCAAAGTTTTGTGGCAGAATGCGAGACTTTACAATGTGTTCGACATCGAAATCTTGTGCGGATATTGACGGTCTGCTCAAGTATTGATTCTCTGGGCCGTGAGTTTAAGGCTATTGTGTATGAATTCCTACCAAATGGAAATTTAGATCAACGGCTGCACCAACGTATCATAGAAGATGGTGAACAAAAGACACTAGATCTGCTTGCAAGGTTATGCATTGCAATCGATGTGGCATCCTCACTAGATTATCTGCACCAACATAGGCCAACACCGATTATTCATTGTGATCTTAAGCCAAGCAACATTCTCCTGGACAAGGACATGGTTGCTCGTGTTGGAGATTTCGGACTTGCAAGGTTTCTACATCAAGAAACAGATAAATCTAGTGGATGGGCATCAATGAGAGGATCAATTGGTTATGCAGCTCCAGGTGTGCTTCTTTTTCTACTTTATTCTCTTCTCGGATACTCCAATGACCAATATGCTTGCTTCAATCAAAGTTTAAGGCTTTATTAGTTTTACTATCAGATATGTACAGCTCAACAGAACTCAATCCTCACAAGAGATATGCAACATGTCCAAATTATAAACTATATACTTAAGAACTGTGCTTTTTCCGTGTATGGGTGTAGAGGCTGGAATATTTTCCTTTATCTAAAAAAACAACTGTGTTTGGAACTAATAAGTAGTATAAATAATCAATATATCTGCATATCTAAAGGTCTTGTTTTCTTTAAGAAACAACTGACTCTGGTTGGTTTCAGAGTATGGACTGGGCAACGAAGTCTCCACCCATGGTGATGTCTATAGCTATGGCATTCTATTGCTGGAGATGTTCTCTGGGAAAAGACCAACAGACAGTGAGTTTGGAGAAGCCATTGGGCTCCGCAAGTATGTTCAGATGGCATTGCCAGACAGAGTGAGGATTATTATAGACCAACAGCTACTATCAGAGACAAGAGATGGGGAAGAAGGCACCTTGAACTCCGGCAGCTTCAGAGATATGAGAATTGCCTGCGTTACTTCAATTTTGCAGGTTGGGATTTCCTGTTCAGAGGAGGCACCGATGGACCGCCCATCGATCAGTGATGCTCTAAAAGAGCTGCAAGCAGTTAGAGATAAGTTTCACATGCATTTGTCTGGCGAAGGAGCACCGTCAATCTGCTGAAGCATTCGAAGGACTTTATTCCAGATAAGAGACAAGCTTCGTAAGAACTTGCTCGTAGTAGTACTGCCAAGGCAATAAAACGCTATGGTTGTCATTTGTCAAAATCTCGGTTCTGCTGTTTGATTTGATGACTTTATTATCCGATTTAGATGACATGATTCTACGATGATTCTAGTCAAGAGAATCTATGCTTCTATAATTTTAACGTTAATGATTATACGTTTATATGATCGACATCTTACATAAAGACCTCCAATTCGACTTAGAACTAATACCCGTTCAGAGAACTCATACAATAGCCAGGCCTGGGCATAAAAACCGAAAACCGAAACCTGAAACCAAAATAACCGAAACCGAAACCGAAAACACCGAAACCGATCTAACCGAGAGCTATTTCGGTTGTCATTCCTCAGAAACCGAAATAAATTTCGGTATTCGGTTTTTATTCGGTTTAAACCGAAAAAACCGAAAAAGCCCAGTATTTTTCAACAAACCCTATCCCTAATGGCCTAATCCCGTGAGTCCCAGCCTCCCAGGCTCGAGTGCCCGTCAGCCCGTGCCGCTGTGCCCGCCGCGCCCCCGAGCTCCCGCCGCCGCCCGAGCCCCGCGGCCGCCCGCAGCACCCGCCGCCGCCCGCCGCGCCCCAGCCCCGCCGCCGCCCGCAGCGCCCGCCGCCACCCGCCGCGCCCCCGAGCCCGAGCTCCCGCCGCGCCCCCGAGCTCCCGCCGCCGCCCGCCGCGCCCCCGAGCTCCCGCGTCCGCCCGCAGCGCCCGCCGCCGCCCGCCGCGCCTCGGGACCCGCCGCCGCCCGCCGCGCCCTGGCCCCGCCGCCGCCCGCAGCGCCCGTCGCGCCCCCGGGTTCCAGTCGCCGCCATGGCAACTGTTATATGCTGTTCGGTTTTTTCGGTAAAACCGAAATACCGAACCGAAAAAACCGAAAACCGAACGCTCGGTTTACAGTTTCCCATATACAATTTCGGTTTTTATTTTTCATTAACCGAATTTCTGAAAAAACCGAAATACCGAACCGAATTAATTCGGTTAACCGAATGCCCAGGCCTTGTATTCTATGATGGACTTAGACACTACGAAAAAAATTAAACATTCCGCGACTCCAGCTGCTGGGCCTTGCTAATGGGGGAAACCAGGCAACCAATAAACACAACCAGAAAGTGCCGGAAGCTGGTGCCTCTGCCACTCTTCGCTATACACTGTCTAGAACCCGGTTTCACAGAAGGAACCTAAGATCCTAATATTTTGTAATCGCTCCTCCAGCTTAATTATATCGAGCAATCGCGTGGCTGTCACATGGACATCATTAGTTGATTACTACTACAAACACGGATCCCCTAAGCTACAAGTATGGCAATTTTTTGTTCACCGATTTTGCTAATGCGACCGGAGCTACGCTGGGAAGGGAAGAGCCGCTTACCTCATGCACGGGCTCAACGCGGGGAGTATAGCAGAATCTGCCGCCGCGCAGGAAGGGGCCGCCGCCGCCGGCTGCTGCGCGGGGAAACCAGGATAGGTTGCGGCGCCGAAGGATCCGCAGAGGCGAACCCGCGCCGGGGGAAGGGGGAGCCGGAGCGGCGGCTCGAGGAGTTCGCCGGCGTGAGCAATCCGAACCGAGGGCGCACCGGGACGGATGCGGAAGCAGGCTTGGGCCGGCTTAGGCTTCATGGGCCAGGCTCTAGTTGGGCTGTGGTCGACTTGTCGAAATCATTCTTCTTCTCATTTCTTTCTCTCTCTTTTTTTTAAAAAAACGCCCGTTGCGTTCTCCTTTGGCGGATTCTTGTCGCGCGGAAGCAGCCAGGATAAGCAGCGGTGGACATAGCGGATAGATCTTCAACGTCACTCTTATTTTTTTTAATCATCGCTCGCATGGTGGCGATTGGCGGCCTGCGGATTACCAACGACGAACTCCGGCGTCACAGTTCTGCACTCCTTTGGCTTTGGCGTCCTGCTGGCGGGAAGCAGCCAGAGTAGGCAGCGGCGGACACAAGGATGGATCCTTCAACGTCATAGGCTAGTAAATAGCAGTGATAGGAGTAAGGTCGCCAACACCGTCTCCAGTTACTACCCATGTGATAAGCTAATCTCCATATCCAGCATTACTAAAGCAAGCCATGATCTCTTGGTACGTCAATCAGAATTCTAATCGGAATTCCGATAATAGTACAATGAGTTAAGGTCCGAAACCGTTTATAACTTGCGTTTAACGAGTAAAATAGAAAAACACTGAACTTCTCAACTGATACGTATTATATTATTATAAAATACATATGATACACGATAAAATAATAAAATTGTAAAGAAAACACACCAACCCTAACTCACTTTAATCTGAGCCTGATTTTCAACCTTAAACCGTAAAACTTACTAACTGTTCATGTTCAGGTTACAATAAAGCTCTCAGTCACTACACCACGGTTGGCACTACACCACGGTTGGCTTATAGTAACTTGCGATCAGTTGCTAAAAGCGCTTGCAACAACTTGCGATCAGTTGCTATAGGGTTTTAGCAACCGACGCGGTCCGTCGCTGTAAGTGGGGTTGCTAAAGGCTTTAGCAACCGTCCACTTCTTTAGCAACCGACCCTCCATAGCTGTTGTATACCTTTACCAACCGAATGTACAACCCATTTAGCAACCAACAGTAAGTTATGGAGACTGATATAATCTGAATAAGTAATGTTAATTCAGAGCTATTTATGCTGTAAACCAATTACAGTAAACAAACAGTCACATAGTCATAAGTAAATAGGCAGTCCTTCACATGATGACTGAGTAAACAAGCAAGAAATCATCACAAATGACTTATATCAAGTTAATTGACTTCATTAAGCAGTCCTTCACATGGTCATAAGTTACCATCATCTTTCCAAATGATCCAACTAATGAGGCCTAACTAGCTAGTTTTGTCACAAAAGCAACCACACTTGCAATTAGTTTACAGCATAATGTTTGCATGTTTACAAAATCTGTCACAAAAGACTTCCATGCCATGTACTTGAAACAATCCTGCACAAGCTTCTGGCACCCAGAATTCTTCAGCCTACACTAAGATCCTAACAGTCCTGCAATTATCAATTCTTCAGCTTATCCCTTCCTGGACACTAAGAGGAAAAAATTAGTTAGTTATCAAGTGAAAGCAACGATGACAAAAAAAAGTGCTACTTGCAACTAACAACAGGTTGAGTTGGCTGTCTTAATGCTTTAATCACCCAGCAGGTTGAACATTGTCATTTTTTTAATTTCTGTCATATGCGCCACTTGCAACTAACAACAGCTATCCTAAGAACAAACAAAAGTAGTTCCAATAACAAGTAGGTTGCTGGCTGTTGCATATATAGTTCTGTCTCTATCCTAAGAACAAACAAAAGTAGTTCTGTCATGGTAAAACAGCAACTTATGAGAAGGCTGGTGCATTTGTCAACCACAATATATACCTGAACCAGCTGGTGCCTTGTTTGTAACCTTCAGCTGTTAACATTAGAAACAATTATTTAATAATGGTCACATATATGAATCAAAATATAAACAAGCTGAAGCATATCTCATTACCTTCTTGTATGGCCATGCAAGCCTTCTCATCCTAGTATCAGCCATAGTTTGCATGTTGCCATATGGACGAGGAAGAACTTCATCTCGCTTGAGCACACAAGTCACAATAACTTCACAATATTGCCTTCCAATTGGCTCACCTCCAACTATTGTGTCCGGTTTAGTGGAAACAATTTGTGCTCTTTGCTCAATTTCAGCCTCCAACTCAAGTATACGCCGTTGTAGAGCAGCCTTCTCATTTTCAGCCTTGTTACGAGCAAAGATAATTCAATGTTTGTATTATATTTGTCTAGGATATTTTATGCCTTCATCACAATAATAAAATAATCAGGGTTCAGGAATAAGATAATTATGAGGGGCAATCACCTCATCAGTGAGGAGAATACTGTCTAAAACAGCAAATCCTGCAGCAACACCACCTTCATTTGATGAAGAAACTTTGGTGCGCATTAAGTAACCAGACTGATTATTTAAGATCACCTTATCTTTGTTCCTGGGATCGAACATCAAAATATTAATGTCAGAATCAGAATGTGTAATTTCATTAGGGAAATGAGAAGGTAATAATATGGAATATTCATAGAGCACAGATGCTTGAAACTTCAATAGGTAATTACCGCAGGTAGGCTCCATATATCCCTAGCTCAGAGATTGTAAGGTCCTCAAAGCAATCACCGCCCCTAACTAGGGGAGTAAGAGAAGCTTTTGATCCTCTGCATCAGTATGTATGCCGCAAGTGACTCCCCCTGTTCCTTCTGGAGCTTGATCAGCATGTCTCGCAAATCATGACCATATATGTTGTTCCCTGAAATAAATAATCAGGAATTAGGATCCAGAGAAGATTTAGCCAACTGTGTGATTTACAAGTGTTCCGAATACATACCTCCGCCTTCTCGCTGAGGCTTCAAGACAAAAAGGTCAGGTTTCTCTATTGCTGATTTCACAATCTCTTCATTCTCCAAGCTCCACAAACCTGCAAAACTTTTACGTAGTTTGGCAATGTCCTCCTTGTTGTCAAGGAACCTGAGACATATCAGATAGTGGTTTAGATTGTGCTAATGCTCTAAATCACAATAGACAATGAAATACAATCCAGTCAAGAAGCTTAAAGTAAGTTTATAGCACTAGAAGGTAAGATGTCCTGTCAAGTTGATATGTACTTGTTTCCTGAGAAGAACTAATGTACTTTGCGCATCACCGAAATATACCAGCGAATCATCCATTGGTACTAAGAATCACCTTTCAAGGACATTAGGTTTTGCTAATTCATGCTGGATCTTTTTTGTTCCTACTAAATGGTACGATATTGAAGGACACTTGCGGATGACTGTTCCATCAAAAGTCTCGCTCTCCACTCCTGGAATAAGACGGGAAAATGTCAAAGTAAGACTGGTGCGTTATCACAAAAAAACCAGTTATTATGCATCCTCAACTCATGCTGTACACAAGAGTGAAATTCATGCACAAGAAAAGTACGTTGTTTAATAAAGGAAAAGGAAGCAAAGAGCATTGTAACAATTCAAAGAACTCTTATGATTTTTAAACCAGCAAAATGCGCTTTCAATCTGATCTAGAAATTTGCATCTATAGAAATATTTTGAATTAACAAATGCTAGATTGCATACCGCTTCCGAAGGGTAATCAGCTGGTGCATACCCAGCTCTGAAATACACAACAGCAACGGCACGACCATCTCTGCAATTCACAGATTTGCATACTAAGTACTAATAGCAATAACAAGCCTTTCTTCATGTCTGTATGGGATACTTACATCACAAGTGTTCCATCCGTAAGCACCTGGCCTTCAGCTTCAACAAGGCAGGGCGGAGGCGGGCGCGCGGGCCGCGGTGGGCGCGCGGGCGTGCGGGCGGCGGCGGGCGCGCAGGCGCGCGGGCGGCGCGTGGGCGGGGGGCGCGCGGGTGGCAGCGGGCACGCGGGCGCGCGGGCGGCGGCCGGCGGCGGCCGGCGGCGGGCGGCGGCCGGCGGCGGCCGGCGGCGGGCGTGCGGACGCCGGCCGGCGGCGGGCGTGCGGACGCCGGCCGGCGGCTGGGGCGCAGCTGTGCAGGCAGGAGCGTGAGACAATTAGGGTTGGGGAGGGGTGGGGGGGCAGCCGTTTGTTGGGCCACTTTCGATTTGGGCTGCAAATTCAACTAAAATTTTCGCGCGTAGTTTGGGCGCGCGGGAGTCTGCCCGTCTAAACATTTAGCTACCGACTGTCGGTCTCGATATAATATATTTACCAACCGATCGTCTGTTGATATAACCGTACAGTTTTAGCAACTGATCGACTATTACTAAAACGGCTTTTAGCTACCAACTTTCCGTCCTAACCTTTTAACAACCAACAGCTAGTAGTTAGTATCAGTTGCTAAATGTCATCCGTGGTATAGTGAGTGTTAATAGTGGTTTTCTCTGCAATTCTCGGTTGACAATTGATATGTAACCCACAAAAGATCAATTATACTGAAGTCGTACAGCTTTAAGTCAAACTGGTATGTATAAAAAGATTAATTATACTGAAGCCGTACAACTTTAAGTCAAACTGGTACGTAGTTTCGAGTTAATTGTCCCCGAATCATATAATAAGTATGGCTATACACTTTGTTACCAAATATTGGGGTGGGGGGTGTTCAAGGAAGAGCTGCGCTATGATAGAGGAAAGGTCGCCGGAGGCAAGCTTTCTGAAGGGTGGTGGGCAGGCCGGATGTGGAGGCAGGTGAAGCCTTCTTATCGGTGAGGCGGTGATGGACATCTGGTAGTTAGGTGATGCCATGGCGGATCAGGCCGCGTTAGCTAGGTTAGCGTGGAGGCAGGGGGCTATGGCTACGGACATTGTAGAGGCAGCCGTGGGGGGATGGATTGGAGGAAGGCATGGGCAGGAGTGTCACGTAGCAGTTGAAGCTCACCATACATGGATAAAAAAGGTTTGGAGGTGCAGATTGAGTTGGAGGTAGAAGATTTAAGTGGCTCGTTGGATTTTTATTTGACAGTTAGTAGAAGATTGAGCAACATTTCCTTTGTGAAACGCACAGATCTACCATACAATTTTCAAATAAAAATTGAATGCATGGAAGTTAAAAGATGCAACCAAGGTTTTAAATGGTTGACTCAAAACAACCCTAACTCCTTAATATGTGACTGAGGGAGCATGCATATTACAGATGAGTTAACACAATAAATCTATTACTCCCTTTGTTCCAAAATATCTATCTTTTAGTATTTTTAAGTTAAACTTTTCTAACTTGACCGAGCTTATAGAAAAGTACACCAATATCTACAATACCAAACTAGTTTTATTAAATTTTGTGCCGATAGTGTATTTATCTGATATTATAGATATTAATATATCTTATACAAGTTTGCTTATAAAGTTAAAGAATTTTGACCTAGGAAAAGAAGTAAACTGCCTATCGACCTGCTTTTTTCACGTATGGAGTACCCTTGTTCTCATTCAGCAATCCAAAATTTTGGAACGGAGTAGCTAGGCCTGCATGGATGGAATTGCCTCGCTAAGGATAGCTGCCCCGGACAAAAACCGAAGCAAAATAGAACCTGACTGCCACAAACTTTGCGTTATCAACTGCATGCAGAGACTACTATCTAGTAACACACAATTGTCTTGTCTTCCTCGCAGCCACAGCAACCTGCATGCCGAGGAATGTCTACATGCATATTCATCTGAGTGAGTGGATGGCGGGGGACGGGATGGCGTCTGCGGCGGCGGACGCGGTGCTGGTGCGGACGGCGCGGCGCTGCGGCGGGTGCGACGGGCGCGAGGACGCCGCGGTGGACGCGCTGCTGCAGTGGCAGAAGATGGGCGACCTGCTCATCGCGGCGTCGCTCCTGTCCATCCCGCTGGAGCTGCTCTACTTCGCCACGTGCGCCGCGCTGGCGCCGCTCCGGCGGGCGCTCCTCCAGCTCGGCACCTTCATTGTCATGTGCGGCGCGTACCACCTGCTCAACGCCCTCGCCTACGACCGCCCGGGCTCCCGCCGCGTCCTCCTCGCCCTCACCTTCGCCAAGGCCCTCGGCGCGGTCGCCACCTCCGCCGCCGCCGTCTCCCTCCCCGTCTTCTTCCCGCGCCTGCTCCGCATCAAGGTCCGCGAGTCCCTGCTCCGCACCAAGGCGCGCCAGCTCGACCGCGACCTCGCCGCCGTCCGGCGCCGCGAGGAGGCCGTGTGGCGCGTAGCCCGCGCGGTCGCGCGCCACGTCCGCGACTCCGCCGACGCGCGCGCCATCCTCCGCACCACCACGCTCCAGCTCGCCGCCGCCCTCAGCCTCCACGAATGCGCCGTCTGGATGCCCGCCGCGCTCCCCCACCGCGGCGTGCTCCAGCTGACCCACCAGCTGCTGCCGGACGAAGGCGGCAAGGTGCTCGACAGGGGGACACGCGCCATCTCCGTCCGTCACCCTGACGTGGCCGCCGTACTGGCCAGCAAGGACGCCGAGGTGCTCAGGCCAGGCTCCGTGCTTGAGGCGGCGACCGGCGGGGGCCTGCCGCCGGCAGGAGTAGCGGCTGCCATACGGATCCCATATTTCCACGGAGGGAGCTGCGCGTCAGAGCTGGCGGGCTACGCAATCTTAGTCCTGGTTCGTCGCGGTAACGACGACCATAGGTCATCATCATCTGCAGCTTCGACTTGGAGCAATCAGGATCTGGAGGTCGTGAAGGTCGTCGCCGACCAGGTGGCCGTGGCGCTCTCCCACGCGGCGGCGCTGGAGGAGTCCCAGCTGATCCGGCGCGAGCTGGCGGAGCAGCACGGGGCGCTGGTGCACGCGAGGAGCGAGCTCGAGGCCGCGACCAGGTCGAGGAACGCCGCGCGCGGCGCGGTGCGCGACGCCGTGGGGAGGCCGATGCACGCCGTCGTCGGCCTGCTCTCCGTGATGCAGCAGGAGGCCGCCGCGTTGCGCCCCGAGCAGAGGCTCGCCGTCGACGCCATCGCCCGGACAAGCGCCCTCTCCTCGACTCTGGTCGACCACGTCATGGAGACACTGTCGACGACGACGGGCAACCATGACCCGCCACCGCCGTCTAGTGGTCCTACGCTGGTGGCGAGGCGGCCGTTCGACCTCCGCTCGCTGGTCACGGACGCGGCCAGCGTCGGCGGATGCTTAGCCCTCTGCCGGGGCCTCGGCTTCTCGCACCACCTGGAGGCCAGCTCCCTTCCGGAATGGGTGGTCGGCGACGACAAGAGAGTCTTCCACCTCCTGCTGCACATGGTGGGAGCTCTGCTGAGCCGATGCCACGGCCATGTCGCCGGCGGCGTCCTATCGTTTTCCGTCTGCAGCTTCAGCAACATCGTTGGCGACGACCAGGATCGGATCCCGGTGCCAGAGCGAGCGAAATTCTCCGGTGGCAACCAAGTGTTTGTCAAGTTCCAAGTTGGGCTCACAAGGTCACCGGAGAGCGACCCCGGGAGTTCACCTGCAACTCGCCCGCCACCGTCTGGCCTCGCCCCCGAATCCGGTGACGACACCGGCGTGCGGCTGAGCACAGCCATGTGCAAAAGGATTGCGCAGGTATTTATATGAATTTTATTTTATCATAGAAAAATTATATATCTAAATTTATCAAAATAACCTATAATTTGGAACTGATGGAATATTACGCATTCATTCTACCTAAAATTTGTTCAGATGATGAATGGAAACATGTGGTGGGCATCCGAGTCCGAAGGCTTTGGAGAAACCATGACGCTCCTCCTGCGGTTCCAGCTGCAGCAGCCACTCAATCCGCACGTGCCCGGTTCAGGCACGTACCGGATCGGAGCCTCGGTTCCCCACCACCACCACCACTTCAACGGCCTGAGGATCCTGCTCGCGGACGGCGACGCCACGAGCATGGAGGTCACACGGAAGCTCCTCGAGCGGCTCGGCTGCGAGGTGCTGCCGGTGCCGTCGGCCGCCGACTGCCTGAGCCTGCTGGGGTGGAGCGGCGGCGGCGCCGCCGCCGCCGCCGCCGAGCCGCCGTTCCAGATGGTGGTCCTCGACATCGACGCGAGCGGCGCCGGCGCCGCGGCCGCCGCGGCGAATGGATTCGAGGTGGCCCTCAGGATCCGGGAGCTCAGCAACGCCTGCTGGCTGCTGATCCTCGTCGCCGTGGCGGCCAGCGGCGTCGACGACGGCGTGCGCGACATGTGCCGGCGGGCGGGGGTGAACGGGCTGATCCAGAAGCCCGTCACGCTCCCGGCGCTGGGAGCTCAGCTCCGGAGTGTCCTCCAGAGCAACTGATCCGGCGAAGCTGATGCGTTGGGTGCTTGGGTTGCATGGCACAAATGGCTCCTCTTTCCTGAAAAAAAAATAAAGATCATGTAATGGACACACATGATCAATTGCTCGTGTTCTTAGCGTATAGTATCAAGAATTCAATTATATATGCAAGGGTTCTAAAATAGCTGGGCTCTAATCTTATTTAATTTAAAACTAAATATATATAAAATATACATAAGGGTCAAATTGGATTGCGAAGAGAACACCAGATCCGTTACCACCTCTTTACATCACTAGATTTTTTTTATGACCAACTTGTGTCAATGTGTCTTGGATACCATACTACCATCCCTCTTCTTTTGCCACCAACATGCCTGCATCTTTGTAGACATGAAATTCCCTTGCTCTGTTTTCCATCTGTTTGGGCACTGTTATCGCCCCTTGCTCTGTTCCATATAGATCATAGTTTATAGGTATAGTTGGACAGACGGGCGGCCCGCCCAACACGGCACGGGACACAGCCCGTTTAAGCACGGTTGCTGAACGGGCTGTGCTGTGGCAGTCCACAGGCTGACCACTGCGGCCCAAGCACGGCACGAAACTGCCTTAGCCGTGTCGTGCTGGTCCAATCGACCCGTTTGGTCTGGAACATTGCTCGCATGGAGGGATGGGCGGGCACCGGTCGCGCCGCCGCGCAGGGAGGAGATGCGGCGGGCACCGGCCGTGCCGCCACGTGTGGAGCGGAGGAGCGGCGGCCGCTGGTCACGCAGCCACATGCGGGTGTGGAGGGGAGGAGTGGTTGCCGGCTACGCCGTTGTGCAGGGAGAGATGGAGAGGGGGGGTGCCGCTGGATGGCCACGCTGTCGTGTGCGGAGGGGAGGGTGGATGAGCAGGTGAGGGTGGGGGAGCCCCAGCCGCCGGGAGAGGATGGATGGAGGCCAAGCGTCGGCTGCCAATCTCGCCGCCGCGCGTGGATGAAAGGAGGCGGGCGCCAATGAGCGGGGACGGGGGCCAGCCTCGCCGCCGCGCTGGGAGGTGAGGAGGTCGGGCATCGGCCGCGAAGGGGGGTCAGGGAGGGGAGCAAGTTGTCGACGACCAGGGAGTGGATAGGGTTGGCGAGAGTTAGGGTTTAAGGTGTAGAAGGAGTATATACGTAGGCTGAATGTGAGGATTTAGTGTGGTGGTCTGTCAATCTGAGCAGACCACTAATTGTGCCGGGCTGGGTTGGCCCACGTGCCGAGGGGTCAGCCCAAGCATGGCACGAGGCACGGGCTGGGCCGGCATGGGTCTAATACATCTCATGCCGGACATGCTGGGCCGGGCTAAAAAATTATGCCATGGGACTCGTGCCTTAAGAAAAACTATATTTATATATTTTGAGAATATCATTATGATCTAGACTTATGCGGTACAAGATAGGCATGAACCTGCAGGACGTATAAATTCCAATAAGTAGATAAAATACATTTAAATTCTCAAAAAGTATATTATTGCATGAATATAATAATTATTTCATGACGGAGCACACTAAATCAAGGTTACATTAGTTTTCATGCAAAAAAGATAATTAAATTAGCTACTGAACTCCTTCAATCTGGCTAGAGATTAGAGAATTGACTTTAAACATGGATACTCCATTTCCATAAAACCGCGGTTAGAAATGGCACCATTTTTAATAGCGATTTCTTTTAGAGTCCATTTGGATCCTCTTAATTTGGAGGAATTAAAATCTACTTAATAAATTAAACTATTTGTCTTAGAATTTGATATCCCACCACTTTTCAAAGTTTAGATATAAGCCTATCTTAAAATCATAGATGGGAGGTGTAAATTGATTCTATACATCATCAAACTATGTTTCTATTGTGTAACTTATAGCACGCTTTTTGGCTCACTCCTTTATGGTAGAAATATAGCACATAAGTATCTCTCTCGTATGGCCAACAATAGTATACAAATATATTTCATATATAATTATATTAGCTTAATAGATTTATATCTAAATTTTTATTATTAGAATGGAATTCAATTCCAAGAACATGTTCTTAGGAAAACCTCCATTGGAAATCCATTTCGCTGGCGGTTTTCAGCTATAGTGTGTCGCCTCTGGTACTTGGTATTGATGTTCGCCACTAGAAATCAAGGTGAAGTGTCAAGGAAAATCATTTATATGTAGTAGTGAATAGACAACCTCAACATCAGAGAAATTAGTTTTAGTAATATCCCTTAGTTGACATTTATATTCTTAGTTTTAGTACTATCTCTAAGAGTTGGGATGTGGCCTTACTCCTGCCGTTAACTTTTTGTGGGGCCACGGTTACCCATAAAGATGGTCATTTGATAGGGTTTAGATTTTTTAGAGTTTAGGGTGTTAAGATCTATTATTTATTGATGGTGTGGCTTAACATGTGGGTTTGGTTTGTTATCAAGTTTGCTGGAGAGGGAGATAAGATCTGTACTATTTAAGAACAACTTATCATGTCACATGGAAAATGTTGAACATGCCTTTGTAAATTATTAATTAAAATTTCCAAAGTCTTGCAAAAAATCGTTTAAATTTTTTTGAGCAAATGAGAGGCAAATGTGTATAATTACGATTAATTATATGCAATAAAAATAAAAATAAAAAGGTAATAAAAATGCTCACAAGAAAGGAAAAAATAGCATTAAATCCGTCTGCAAGAAAACAAAAGAAATCAGAAAAGAATAGAGCGGCTAACAAGCTGACTTTTGATAAACAATTTATCTCACATATTCTTTCCGTAGCTCCCTTCCGATCCCAGCCATCTCAGTCTTTTCAATCGCCACCATCGAACAAAGTCAGCAGCTAGCTAGCACACCTCGCAGCATTTCTTGCTAGCCTGTCTCTGTCTTGCCGTCAAGGGAGACCAGCGTCAGTTCATTTTGATCCTGCATATTCATTCAAATTCTATGTCCGAAGGACACACAGAACAGAACACATGCACTTTGGAGATGCGTTGCAAATGGCTGCTTCGACATGTACCTGTCAATTCTGCTTTTCTTGTACCGGCGATGTACTGAACAATTTGAATTCCTTTCTTCTGCACTACAAAATCATGTCCCAATCATTGAACAAAATGTCAATGACAAGACATGAAGGCCACCAGTTGGCCATCTTCTTAGATTGAATGCCACCAGTTGGCCATTATCAGCATATCTCCAGCGTCCAGAAATGAAACTGCATAAAAATAGAGTACAGGTGCTCAGTGTTAGCAACATTTATAGTGAAACTTATGTAAATTATCTAATAGAGAAAATATTTATTTTGAAAAAAAAAGAAATAAAAACAATTGGACCAATAAGCTTGCCAACGTCAATAAGGGTTTATCGAGAATGAAAATCAACAAAAAAAATGATGCAAGTCATGTTTATGCACACGACATGCTCCAGTCATGGAAGCGAAGTTATACCAAAATATAATTTCAATATGCTTGTTTACAAAGAGCAAACTCTTCAGAGTTTATAGCAGAATCATTTGAATCATCAAAGCTTAGGTAGGGTCAGGTTCACGCAGCAAAAGCACTGATGGAACGATTGAATAATTAGCACCATCCCAAAAGAATGGAAAAAAAAAGGTAATGCAGACTCGTGAAACTTCAGGCTTAGCTCATCCATGAGTCATCGGTAAATGCAATTTGATGTAAAAGTGTACCACAGTTGAGGTTCACATCACGCATGCAGTAAACTGTAGTCGGCAGGCCTTTGCATGCTCCTCAACTGACCACTTGTCACGGTTCCGAAATTCTTCCCCAACTTGCCCAACAGCAACCAGGATTGCCACAAAGATTGGTCACTGGCTGATTGGCTGCTATGTTAGTGCAAAGATCCAATTGGATAGACACACTGTACTACAACAATTGAACCTAGACCGGCCTACCTCTCTATATAACCAGAAGAAACACCGCATCACTTCTCCCATCTGAAGCCTGAATACGGTAACACACCAGCCTCACTCTGTTCCTACCTGAAATCAAACCGACCAGCCAGCTTACAGAGCATCAATAATGAAACCCATGGTGGCGTTGCCATTTGTTTTTACCTTCCTTCTCGTTGTATGCTGTTCAGCGGGGGCCACCCCAGGGCTGCCATCCCTGCCTGATACCCACAAAGCTTCTACAAGCAGCGCAACTGACCGTGTCGCACTCTTGTCTTTCAGGGCACACATAAAGAGTGATCCATCAAGGGGATTGGCATCTTGGGGCAACCAGTCCATTCCAGTATGCCAGTGGCGCGGCGTGGCATGCGGCCTGAGGAGGCTGCGCCATGGCCGGGTCATAGCACTGGATCTCCCTGGGCTCAACCTTCTTGGCACCATCACGCCTAAACTCGGTAACCTTACCTACTTGAGACGGCTCCATTTGCCACAAAATCGCCTGTCTGGTACCCTGCCACCAGAACTCAGTGACCTTCTTGATCTCCGGCATCTAGATATCAGTGAGAACTCCATTGGAGGGCAGATTCCACCGTCACTAGCTAACTGCAGGCTCCTTGAGACAATGGAGCTCCACAGCAACAGGTTGCAACTGGAGATACCACACCAACTCGGCTCCCTGAAAAATCTCCAGGTACTGAGACTTGGCTATAACACTCTCATAGGAAGCATTCCTTCAACGATCGGCAATCTCGTGAATCTTAAACTTCTTGATGTTGGAGCAAACAACCTCACAGGAGAGATACCATCAGAGATCGGTAAACTCAGAAGCCTTCAATGGCTGAATCTAAAATTAAATCAATTCGTGGGCTCCATTCCTAGTACACTTGGAAACCTCTCGGCATTGACCCATCTAAACATCTATTCAAACAAACTAACAGGAGGCTTCCCACCATTGCAAGGCCTCTTATCTCTCAATTACCTTGTACTGGGTGAGAACAACCTCACAGGAATAGTCCCTTCTTGGTTGGGAAACCTCTCCTTGCTAACGATTATAGATCTTCAGAAAAATAGTTTAGTTGGGCACATCCCAGAATCACTAGGAAACCTCAAGTTGCTCACAGTGGTTTCTCTCTCATTCAACAAACTTGTAGGATGCATACCGAATTCCTTTGGAAACCTCCATGCCCTCATTGAAGTCGATATAGACAACAATGAATTAGATGGTTCTGTAGCCCCTTCAATATTCAACATCTCCTCCCTTGAAATTTTCAACGTACAATCCAACCACCTAAATGGTTCTTTTCCACTTGACATGGGCAGCAAACTTCCAAACCTGGATCTATTTCTAGTTGATGATAGTCGATTTCATGGTGAGATCCCTCCAGCATTATGCAATACCTCTGTGATTCAGTGGATTCAAATGTCTCAAAACTTCTTATCAGGGATGATTCCCCATTGTTTCGGAATTCAACAGAAAAATTTGTTGGTGCTGAACTTGGCACAGAACCAACTTGAAGGTACAAATAATTCTATTGGAGTTTCTTGTCAAGTCTGACCAACTGTAGTCATTTGAAGTTGTTAGATGTGAGTCGAAACAAGCTACATGGTGAGCTACCAGATCTGATAGGCAATCTTTCCAGGAATCTGTTTTATCTTAATGTAGAAATGAACCATATAACTGGAAAGATACCAGAAAGCATTGGGAACTTGATCGGCTTGAACGGGCTTGGCATGGATAGTAATCTCTTTGAAAGAAATATTCCATTATCAATTGGCAATCTCAAAAGGTTGAATTTACTAGCACTATCTGATAACAATCTGTTAGGTTCAATCCCACTAACTCTTGGCAATTTAACAGTGCTTTCTAGACTTGGTCTGGATGGCAATGCCCTCAGTGGAGCCATACCTTCGAGTCTAAGCTGTTGTCCTTTAGAAATCTTGTACCTTTCGCACAACAGACTCACTGGTTCAATACCCAAAGAACTCTTTCTCATCTCTACCTTATCTAATTCCCTGCTCTTAGATCATAATTTGCTAACTGGACCTATAGCTTCAGAAGTAGGCAACCTCAGAAATATTGAGGAACTTGATTTCTCTAGTAACAATATATCTGGAGAGATCCCTCTCCCCATTGGTAACTGTCAGAGCTTACAATATCTCTCTATATCTGGGAACTTCCTTCAGGGTGTAATTCCATTATCGGTAGGGCAACTAAATGGTCTCTTAGAGCTTGATCTTTCCCATAACAATTTATCTGGAAGAATACCAGATTTCCTTGGAAATATGAGAGCCCTTACCAATTTGAATATCTCATTCAACAACTTTGAGGGTGAGGTTCCAAAGGATGGAATATTTCTCAACACAACAGCTTTCTCAATTGTGGGCAACAACGGCCTGTGTGGAGGTATTCCTCAATTGAAGTTGCCACTCTGCTCCAGCCATCCTACCAATATGAATTCTCGAAAGAAAGCCATGTTGATCTCCAGTGTTGCCGGAATACTATTCCTCACTTCAGTGGTTGTGTTGTTTGCAATATTACATTGGAGAAGTAAGCCAAGACGAGAAGAAACACATGAATCTCAACTCAGTTGACAACATTTGAGAGTCTCTTATGCTGAATTAGTCAATGCAACAAAGGTTTGATGAACCATGATGAACAGTTGTTGCTGTAAAGGTTTTCAACCTACAAAGGCGAGGGGCATTTAAAAGTTTTGATGCAGAATGTGACACTTTGAGGTATGTTAGGCATTGGAACCTTTTGAAAATCTTGACAGTCTGCTCAAGCACTGACTTTCCAGGTGATGACTTCAAGGCTCTGATATATGAGTTTCTGCCAAATGGAAACCTGCATGAATGGCTGCACCTGCATCCAGAGAGGAAAGGTGAAAGGAAGGTGCTAGACCTTGTTCAAAGGATAAGCATTGCCATCGTTGTGGCCTCTGCAATTGTTTATCTGCATCACCACAATCCATTTCCCATTATTCATTGTGATCTCAAACCAACTAATGTTCTCATCGACAATAATATGGTAGCTCAGGTAGGAGATTTTGGCCTTGCAAGGTTTCTACATGAAGACTCCAGTGACATCTTAGAGCAGTCAACAAGTTGGGCTGCTATGAGAGGGACTATTGGCTATGCTGCTCCAGGTTTGCTCCTTATTTTTATTTTATGGTTGTTGCCATCCAGAATATTCTTCCATACTTGTTTATGAAAGATGTCAGATATTATTTCAAGAACCAGCATGCTTCCACATGATATTATTTCATGAATACAAGGTATATTGTGAAACTTACGGATTTCCTTACATTTGTTGATTTGCAGAGTACGGACAGGGCAATAATGTCTCAATTCAAGGTGATGTATATAGCTTCGGTATATTATTGCTGGAGATGTTCACCAGAAAAAGGCCAACAGATAGTGAATTTACAGAAGGTTCTAATCTGCATAAGTATGTTGAGATGGCATTACCAGACCAAGCAATTGGTGCCATCGATCAACATTTACTGTCAGTAACATAGGATAATGAAGCAAGGACGCAAGACAACCAGAACATCATAGAAAAGAGAATTTCTTGCATCATTTCAGCTCTTCAAATTGGGATTTTATGTTCAAAAGATCTGCCAGCAGATAGGCTGCAAATTGGAGATGCTTTGAAAGAATTGCTGGTAACCATGGATAAACTCATATATGGCAGGTAACAGGAGTGTTGGGATACAATTTCTAAATTCTAATTGTATGCTGTTAGATATTAGGACTCCTTAGTTTTGATATTACTCATTGAACTTCTTGGTTTCAGCTTCTGCTAAATTCCAACCATATTTAAATCTGTGGTGGATGAGAAGCATTCTATAGTAGGTTGTCTGGCTGATAATCAAAAGAATAGTTATCAACTAAGACCTACATCTACCCTGTTCTTTTCTGTTCTGAAAGGCTAATGGATGAGCTGTTTATGAGAACAGAGGACCACATTAAGTTATAGTTCGAATTGGTCTACCTCCTGCCACTTAGAATCCTTCTGTAGCCCTATATATTATCTTACGTATTGCTAATTTGTAATGTGGGTTTCAGTTTAGCTCCAGAAGTTGTGTCACTTGAGCAGTTGCTGTCATGTGGGCTGCTCTGTAAACAGTGATGTGTGATACTCTAGTACATACTTTGGAGACCCCATCAGCTAAGCTACTAAGAGATGGAGTTAGCAAATTTGAATGGAGTGTTTCAGTCACCTCCAAGGGTGGAAGTACGTCAGCGACCTGATGTTCACATTAGGACACCGCAAAATTAAATGCTGCCAAAGCAATGGAACTTGTGCACAGGTTTAGTTCTAATAATGGATGAGCATGCTCCTACAACTTGACAAAGACCGCCACACAACCAATATACTGTTGCTTGGCCTCAAATAAATTTATTTTGGCCATGTTTTCAATACCTGTTTGGCTGTTTTGTTCGAAAATATTCCAAATGCAAGATCAGAGATAAACTGCAACTGTAAACCAAGGGAAAAGCGATGAAGAGTTTAGGTTCATATACCAGCTTTCCGCAACAAATAGGGCTTTTATTCTGCAATAACAGCGGTTGGCTGAATGGTTCTAACTTCTAAGTAGTTTATCACTTTGATACTGTATTCAGGCTTTCTATATTTCAGGCTCTTCTTTAGTAACAGAAAACCATGAAACATCCTGGCGTCATGCATTTTATCCTGGCAATGAAGCTTTTAGTTCAGTTTCTGTTGCTCACCAGAAACTTTCCATTCTGCTACTTAGTTCTGGACTTCTGGTTCCCAAGCAGGAACCAATGCATTGCATATGGGTGTACATGAACACTACTTTCCCCAGGACACACCCTTCCCCTTTTGCTGCATCAGATAGTTCAAAGTCGCAGTCCACACAATCTACCAAATAATGCTACAACGATGTTTAGGGACTTAATCATTCAGCCTCCTCCCGGGGGCCACAAATTTAGATCGAGAGGGCCGGTTGTTTGCTAGTGCTACTGCGGCAAGTAATCGCAGATGCCCAGGAAGGGAAGAGCCGTTTACCTCCGGCCGATGCGGACACGAGGCGGGAGGCGGACGCGATGGCACAGTAGAACGAGCAACGCTGCCAGAGGGAGGAACGAGCCTGCGGCGGAGGCCGGGAATGATCGAGACGAGACGAAGCAACATGGAAGCGGGCCTGGGCCTGGCCTTGTGTCTGGGTCTGGTGGTGGTGCAACCTGGGCTGCAAACTATATACTGGGCTGGCTGGGCCGAACACGTCTTTTAACCCTAATTGACAGACGCATTGACCCTTTCTCCAAAAAAGAAAAAGAAAAAGACAGACGTATTGACCAAGGAATGGGAAAAACAGTGGCGCAACCAACTGCACCCAGCAGCCATCGTGCATAGTTCACTCTTGAGCCTGGTGTAGTTTTCAGGTGTCTAAATGCCCTACCGTCAAGCAAATTCCTTTCTACACGTCCAGATTCAAAATGAAGAAATCTCGAAAGGCACTGTAAATTGCTGCCAGATAAGGATGCAAGTGGATACTTAATATTATTTTTTTATCAGCTAATTAATTACGATAGCATGCTATTCTAATTCATCTCTTCTCCTAAATTATTTACATATAATATTATTGTAGTTCATTTTATTAATTTTTTAGATCGATCCAATAATTTAAAATATATATAAGTTACGGTGTCAGAGTTTCGAAAGGAACATATAGTAAAACTTGCAGGAATTTGGCGTCATGCGGATTCTCGAGTGATAATACACTGTTAGTGCGATCGCATTATCATCTCACCATTTTATTAAGATCTTTCGAATCTCACCACATAATCTGACATTCTGTATGTTGTCAGAGCTGATAATGTCACAGACGGCCATCTGGCGATATGAGCCTAATATGTTTGCTGACGGCACTTGCAATCCAGAAGGTTACAATAGAACTGTTTGACCACAGCTTGAAATAACAGCACAACCTGTTGACGCAATCCTGACAATGATGGACCCTGCTTTGATAATATAAGGATCCAAAAGATCTGCTTAACTTCAGTGCAGAATCCAAATCGGCGCGTGTGATATGCGCGGGCGTGCCAATCAGTTTAACCATTCAACCGACAAGATGTGTAATCACGTCATATCAGCCAGCTAATAGAATCACAATGCTGAGCCGATACAACACTTGGATAAATAAAATATATGAAGATCTGTCGACTATTGAAGTACATAGATCCGACAACCAATGGCCGATGCGATAAATAAATATTCAGACGCCTATTGGCCGGCAAATATAGTCAACAAACTAAACGATCGTCGAACAAATAAATCCTCATAAATAGGACCAGCAAGCTGATGGCAATTAATCTAGCGTCACCACCGGTCGGATCGGACCTACCGAGACAGCGCTGACAGCAGAGCGATAGGCGTAAAATCCACTAGCCGATAAATCTAAATGCGATGAAATAAGAGTTCGGCAACAGCTCAGTAAAGACCAAGAATAAGAAATTATCGGCTAATAAAGTACACTCTGTTGAATTCTTTATAATATGGCGATTGAAACAATGTAACAGATGTAGTAGCCAATAGATCTTATTCAAGGCGAGGTAATTTGATTCTACCACATGTAGCAAAAGATCAAGTTGATGCAGCCTTATAAGATAAGATAAAATCGATAACTAGGTAGACGAGATGAAATTATAGTGATGCGCCCGGTGATTAAAACCTAGAGCACTTGATTGACGAAGACTGTGGCGAACTGGAGATCGAAACGGTGCAGCCCTGTTTGCCGAAGAGATGATTCTTTACAATGACGGCTACCCTTTATATTTTTTATATTTATAGGGTACGCTAGATAACCCTAAACCGACTAGGATCTAGCTACCTTGATTCAGTTACAAAACATACTAAATAATATAATACTCCGGCCACGATACAAATCATACTATAAATAATGGAAATTTATACTCGTACATGATCTCCCCAAGCTGGTCTCACGTCAAGCTCTTCCATGTATGCATTGAGCCCTTATCTTGCACGTAATATGACTATAGTCTATCTGTGCACTACTTGAGTAATAAAATATTCCGACCATGATGCTAATCTTCAACTATTTCCTCCCATAATCCCGGCCTGTGTATGGATTTCCTCGGGCAATTCCGCTCCTTCTTGCAGACGTCTTGCATCAGCCTCAAAATTCAGCGTGCCACCCTGCCCGCCGATGGCCTTTTGCTCGCTCTAAATAATTTGGATTTGCTAGCCAAAATCCGATGTCAATATAGCCCCCCGAATAAGATTATCCTGTTCGCTATCTAATAAAGCACTGGCCACATCAGCTTGCCAGTTTCAACTGTCAAGGACCACCACGATTCACGATATACATGGACTCAACGGAGCCAAGACCCTTGACAAGCTCACCACAAATACGACTGCAATAATATTCTACTATCAACAAACGAGTCCTTTCACTTTATTTTCATAGTTAAAACCTAGTGAACTTAGGGTCAACAAATTAAAAAGTGTTATTTAAAATTTGAAACATCCATGTAAGTCTTCCTGAAAATGTTTTAATATTAAAAATACGGGAAAATTGATATGATTTTAAATATACAAACTGATTAAGAATGAAAATGGAATTACTCTTGACAATCTTGTTATGTGAAGGTCTTGAGCTGCTATAGCTACATGGGCAGCATACTTGAACCCGAGTCGTGATCATTAGCATGCACTTGAGCGCGCTTTGCACAACTTGAGAGGGATACAGTGATTCAAATAGGATCTCTATGTAGATTAGCTTCATATCACTAGTGGGTATGTATTTATCCATAGAGAAGGTGCAATATTATGAAGGACTTGCAGCAACCATTTTAACAAGGTTAACCTTAGGACCGGGCTTTTAGATAGACATGTCACTAACGAAAACGCAACGAGTTCACCTCATGAGGTGCTACCAGGTTACGAAAAGGCACATTTAGTATAACTAAACGAGTTTGGCGCCACGCGGATTCGCAAGTAAAATTTTAGTTCTTGTAGGGGAAAATGTTCCATTATTATCTTATCATTCATTAAAATCTTTAAACTCTTACCATATTATTGACTTTAAGATTTATCAAAACTGATAATGTCGCATCACTACCGGAGACGGCACCTTTGCCGAGTGCAAAAATATTTGCCGAGAGTATTTCATCGGGCAGTCGGCGAATAAAACTTTTGCCGAGTGCCGCACTCGGTAAAGAGAAACGTTCGGCAAAGACAGCAAACGGCCGTTACCTTTGCCGAGTGCCTGTGATCAGGCACTCGGCGAAGGGTCCCGCACTCCTGCCCTCACCAGTCACACACGGCAGCATAGCATAGCCATGGCAGGTGAATGAGATGAAACGGGAGGAGGGAAGCTTTTGCTTTTAGCTTTCTCTTTTCCTTTTTGCTTCTGATCGAGCTCTGATCCGCGCAGCAGGAGGGGGTAAAGATTTGATTCTCTTCTTTCTTTTGCATCGCATGCTGCAGGCGGGACAGCTTCATCACGCACCGCGCCTTCTGCGACGCGCTCACCGAGGAGAGTGCCAAGGCCATCGGCCTCGGCGCCATGGCAGCCGCAGCGCCGGCGCACCACCACCCGCTGCTCTACTCCCCTCCGCCGCCGCAGGTGATGCAGCACCAGGTCCAGGACCTCGCCGCGCTCCAGGAGTACCACCACCACCAGCAGCAGGAGGTCATGCAGCCGCCGCCAGCGCAGCAGCAGCATCACTGCAACTACGCCATGAAGACGGAGATGCCGCCGTGGCCGTCGATGGCATACGACCACCACGCCCACCCGCTGCTGCAGCCGCTCTGCAACGCCGCCGCCGCAGCGGCGTAGAGCTCGGCCACGTCCGCGCCGCAGCCGCCCGCCGCGTCGGCGCACCTGTCGGCCACGGCGCTGCTGCAGAAGGCGGCGCAGATGGGCGCCACCATCGGTGGAGCGGGCGCGGGCGCGCACTACACCCAGATGGCGGGCCCCGCGGCGAGCGCGCCCGGCAGCGCCACCTTCGGGCTCGGCCTCCCTGGCCTGAGCGCGCACAGCAGCCGGTGGACGGCGTCATGGGCAGCCTCGCGAGAACCGTCACCTCCTTTTTTTCCCCGAGAGCAGGATTAGGCTCTTGGCGAAGTTTTTGCCGAGTGCTTATATTGTTTTGCCGAGTGTCTCAGACACTCGGTAAATGTGGCTTTGTCCATTCTCCGAGCCCCCGACCCACATTCCACCGCCGCCTTTCTTCTCCTACTCCGGCAACGCACGGCATCCCCGTGGGCAGCCACCACCAGGCATCCTCCGCCTCAGAGGCGGAGTACGCAGCAGAGGCGGGTTCGGCAGCAGCTTGTCTGCAAACAGCATGGCGTCCAGGGCTTCCTTCCGGGGTTCGGCCACGTCGAGTGCTCGGCGTGAGGCGGTTGAGGCCACGGATAGTGATGCAGCTACGCTTATGGTGAGGCGAGCCGGAAGGAGAAGTGGTGAATCTTAGGCGACGGTTATAGCGCGGCGAGCTCGGAGCAACTGCGCAGCGGCAAGGCGGTCAGGGCAGGAATAACGCAGCGCGGGTTCGATGCGCAGCGCAAGACCGGCGGCGAAGTTGCAGAACCCGGAGGTCCGAGCGGAATTGAACCGGCGCGTTCGCGAGTGCGAGCGGAAGTGTTTTGCCAGTGGCCGGCTCGGCTCGATTCCGCAAGCAAGTGCGCGTGCAAGGCAACAGGCCACGAGCGAACAGGTTAAAGGGCCAGGGGTGCGGAGCCGTGGCAGAACCAACCTGAATTATACCAGCTCAAGTACGCAAATCCACTCCAGAGGGCTCCAACGTACTTCAAACGGTATAATCCCTTGGCCTGTCGGGTAACGTCCCGATAAACGACCAATACAGGATCCAATAAGGTTACCTCACACGAAGGTGAGTCCAGAGATACAGTCACCATCATATTTTACATCACAGAGAATTACATTACAAGGGTTTTCAAAAATAGTACGAAGTTCCACACTTAGAAAAATTATTACAAACTGTTAATGTTATGGTTTTTGACAGCGGAAAACAAACGCGATGACTTACAACACGTCATCAAGACGGATGTCATGCTAAGCCCGGGCACGATATCACTCGGTATCATCAGTGTTGCCCGGGGACGGATCCCATTCCACGGACCAACCATCTGGAAGAGCAGGGCCAAGACAGGGGAAGAGTAGGATCTTCAAAGACATTACCTAAAAACATATAACTAGCAAGATTGAGTATACTAATACTCAGCAAGGCATACAGCTAACCGGCAATATGGGCCGAAGATGCTGACCCACAAGGCAACTAGCTAGAACCTCAGACACGAACCCGTGAGAAACAACGAACAAACTTCCATTGTTTTCACGTGCATCGTTTTTCTTGCGTGCCCCACTGTCATTGACATGTTTGCTGACGGTACTTGCAATCTAGAAGGTTACAATAGCACTGTTTGACCACAGCTTGAAAATGATAGCACAACCCAAGATTGTCCTGTTAGCCATCCAATAAGATTCGTAATGGTTGTATTGCTTTCCCTGGCACGTTCCGAAAAAAAAGCTATCCAACAATAAGCACTGCCCACATCAGCTTGCCAGTTTCGAGGACCATCACGATTCACGACATAAATGGACTCAATAGAGTCAACAACTTGCAAGTCTTTCTCCTTGCAAGCTCACCACAAATACGATTGCATTATTCTACGATATCAACAACCGAGTTCTCCTACTTTACTTTCCCAGTAAAAACCGAGTGAGTTATGGCCAACAAATTTCAAAGTATATAAAATCTGAAATACTGGGCAGCAAACCAAGCCAATTACAAAGTACTCAGTTGCTTTGAAATATTATTCGAAATACAAGCTAGGTCACAGATAAACTATAGTGCAAATCAAAAAAGAAAAAAAGAGAACTAAGAAGGGGACTAAAAACAGGAGGACAGTTACGTCTTAACTACCAAGTCTTCCCTCAATAATTAGCCGGCTTTCGCTCTATAGAAGACAATGACCGATTAGCTGATTGAGTGGTTTTCATAGTAACCACGACGCGTTTGCAGTATGTCGCTTTGACACTCTTTCCAGAGGCCCTCTTCAGCTTTCAGCACTCGTCCAGTATAAGATTCAGTGTCATGCATCGTATTGCCTGGCATGGCAATGGAGCTTCTAGTTACCTTTCTGTTGTTCACCACCGTCGCCTTTCCACTTTCCTGGTTAGCTTCTACTTCCCAAGCAGCAAGTGTGAGCACCGACCAGCTCGAGCTCCTGTCCTTCAAGAAGTTCGTATCAGATGATCCCAATGGAGTACTGAAATCATGGGGGAGAGCAGCATCAAATGTCAGTTACTGCCAATGGCACGGTGTGAAGTGTGGTTCACGAGGGCGGCGGCGTGGGCGCGTCACAGCACTTGAGCTCCCCGGGCTCAATATCTCCGGCATCATCTCTCCTGCATTAGCAAATCTCACCTTCTTGAGGAGCCTCGACCTTTCCCAGAATCACCTGCATGGATCTCTGCCCCATGAGTTCAGCCTTCTTCAGAATCTCAACCATTTTGATCTGAGCTTCAACACTCTGGATGGCGAGATCCCGCCCTCCCTTTCCCGTTGCTCCAATCTTCGCAACATCAGCCTTGGCTTCAACAACCTTCAAGGTAAGAAATTTACATGTAGAGTGGCTGTCTTAGTAACTTTTTTCTATACATGGCTAGTACATAAACATTTAGGAAATTCTGTCAAAATGTTCATCTTTTGCTTCTAGTGTCCAAGACCAAGGATCATATTTTTATTTTCTCTTCAGTTGTGCTCGTTTCTCAAACAAAATATGCATTTGAAGTTATTGCTACACAAGGATATCAGGTAGTTTTTGAAGAAATTCTGCTGCTAATATTCAGCTGCAGTATGTATGTAGTGGCTAACACAAGGAAGTAGAACTGTATGTGCTGTTCTCCCTCACTTATGGCCCTAGAAATCTTTTTTTTTTTGGTTCTAGTAAAAGCATAAGGAAAAAATATAAATGTAGACTGATAAGAACATCTAATGAAATCAATGTACTTGCTTTGTGCAAATGTATCCTCAAAACAAAAGCTGAAACTATTTCTTCTTTTTTGAGAATAGACATCAGAAATTAAAGAGATTTATTTCAGTGTGATGAGTGATGACTTCATGCAGGGGGAATTCCTGAGGAGCTCGGTAATCTTGTGGATCTACAATCACTCAGCCTACTGTATAATAATCTAACAGGCAGCATACCTGCTGATTCTTTTCAAAAACTTCAGAAACTAGAGTACCTGTCGTTGGCAAACAACAAGCTTTCAGGGGTAATTCCAGATTCCTTTGGAAATCTCAGTTCACTAACTTACCTTCATCTGAATAACAACAGCTTTACTGGTACAATCCCACCATCACTAAGTGCGCTCTCCTCTCTAACAAAGCTTGGCCTGATGGGGAACTATCTTACCGGAAACATACCTCCATCACTAGGAAACCTTTCTAATCTCTTATGGCTTGATATTGGATTCAACAACCTCACAGGCACAATACCTAGATCGTTAGGGAATCTGTACTCTCTTAATTTGCTTGCAGTCGGTGCAAACAAACTTACAGGCCCTATACCTCCTCAGCTTGGGAATCTTCGAAACCTCACTTATCTGTCTTTAGAGTTTAATAACCTCACAGGCCACATTCCTGATTCCCTATTCAACCTCTCTTCACTCCAACTATTCTCACTTCAGTCAAATAACCTACAAGGATCATTGCCAAAGGAAATGGGTAATAGCTTTCCCCAACTGAAACATCTACACCTAGGTATCAATGAATTTCATGGGTCCATCCCATCATCTTTATGTAACTCAACAAACCTCAGGGACCTATTACTAGAATATAACCAGTTTTCAGGAACGATTCCCCCTTGTTTAGGACAGTTATATGGTTTGTTTAGGTTGGGGCTAGGTGTCAACCAGCTTGAGGCAAGAAACCCTACTGACTGGAACTTTCTCACTTCTCTAGCAAATTGTAGCATTTTGAGCTATCTGGGCTTATCAGCAAATAACTTGGAAGGAATGATGCCAAGCTCCATAGCTAATCTTTCTACAACTTTGCAAGTTCTCTATATAGACTACAACATAATAGAGGGAACCATACCTGAAGAAATTGGAAACCTTGTTAGCCTAACACAGATTGCAATGGGTGGAAATCTCCTACACGGCACACTTCCAGTTTCTGTTGGCAGACTAAACATGTTGCAAGACATAGAATTTGAACAGAACAAACTAGAAGGGGCGATCCCAGCATCATTTGGAAACCTCACACAGTTGACCCAACTTCGTTTGGCTGAGAATTTACTCACCGGAAACATACCGCCCAGTCTCGCCAACTGCCCACTTAACTGGCTGGATCTACAGAGGAACAAGTTAACAGGTCCTGTACCAATAGAAATTCTACGAATGCCAACCCTTTCTAACTTTTTGGACATGCAAGACAACATGCTGTCAGGTGCATTGCCTTCAGAAGTGGGTAATTTGATAAATCTCGAACAGCTTGACATATCCAACAACAGAATTTCCGGTGAGATTCCAAAATCACTCGGTGAGTGTTTGCTCTTGGCATACCTCAACTTGAGTAAGAATTTGTTTGAGGGATCCATTCCACCCTCACTAAGTAATCTACGAGGCCTTCAGATGATTGACCTTTCATACAACAATTTGTCGGGGAATATTCCTGAGTTCCTTGGAAACATCTCCGGAGTTTACCTAAATCTGTCCTTCAATGATCTTGAAGGTGCAGTCCCAAAACATGGTATCTTTCAGAATCTCAGTGCATTCTCCATCACAGGAAATAGTAGATTATGTGGAGGAATTTCAGAACTGAGACTGCCTCCATGCCCAAACAAGGTCTCCCAGAAACATCACTCTCAAAAACTGAAGCTCATAATAGCACTCATTGCAGCAATCTTATATTGCATCATTTTGTTGTCCTTGCTGGCTTTAAGGTTTTCCAGGTGCAGATCAACAAGGCAGTCCCAATTTTCAGTAGCCTTGATGGACAAATATCCAAGGATTTCTTATAGTGAATTGGCAAGAGGAACAGAGGGGTTTTCTCATACAAATCTTGTTGGAGTAGGGAGCTTTGGATCAGTATACAAGGGAGTCATACACTATGATGGTAAAGCTACATCTGTTGCAATAAAGGTAATTAACCTTCAGCAGCACGGAGCATCACAGAGTTTTATAGCAGAATGCCAGGCTCTGGGACATGTTCGACACCGAAATCTGGTGAAGATCTTAACTGTTTGCTCAGGTCTTGATTCTGCAGGCAATGATTTCAAAGCTTTAATATACGAGTTCATACCCAATGGAAATCTTGATGGATGGCTGCATAACCCTAGTAGAAGAGATGGTATCAAAACTACGTTAGATATCAACCAGAGATTAGGGATTGCTATAGATGTGGCCTCAGCCCTGGACTACCTCCACAATCATAAACCAACACCCATAGTCCATTGTGATCTAAAGCCAAGTAACGTTTTACTAGATTATGATCTGGTTGCTCATGTAGCTGACTTTGGTCTGGCAAAGTTTCTACGTGATGATGCCAATTCATCACAAAATTCAACTAGCATGGGAGCCCTGAAAGGTACCATTGGATACATTGCTCCAGGTAAGCCCATGATGCAATTTGATTTACCATTTTACGCTCATTCTGCACAAGTAACATAATTTGCTTTGTCATGGGGTAATTCGCTATCAGAAGGATCTAATGTCATATCCTTGTCATAAATATGAGACTCCTAACACACTTCATGTTTCTGTTGTACCAAAAATACTAGGCCGTGACTTTGAAACATCCATTAATATGCCGAAACTTTTTTTTAATATGAACCATGTTGTGTTGAAAACTAAATTGATATAATTCACCTTACGACATATTCCATTTCAGAGTATGGAATTGGCAATGAAGTTTCCATTCAAGGGGATATCTTTAGCTATGGGATACTTCTACTGGAACTATTCACTGCAAAAAGACCAACTGATGATGCATTTATGGAAGGTTATAGCCTTCATCAGTACGTTGCGATGGCATTGGGACACAAAACAACTGAAATAATTGATCAAAGTTTGTTCCTAACCGAGCATAGTGGAGCATTCAAATCAGACATCACAAACAAGGAAGAGACATATATTGCTTGTATCACTTCAGTCCTCACAATTGGCATCCAATGTTCAAAGGCGGAAACAACAGAGCGGATGCAGATAGCTCATGTGTTAAGGGAACTGCACAGGATAAGAGAAAACGTGAACCAGCAATATTAGGAAAATAAATGCATCTTCAGATCATAGCAGTTCAGTAAAAGACTCGAAGACACTCCAAAAATTAGCATCGAAGGGGTGAACGAGAGGAGAAAAAAAAAAGAAATAAACTGGCATATATATCTCTCTGGTTATGATAATGTCGCAATCAATTACTTCATCATCTTATGTTTTCAAATTGGAGGGGCCTGTTACTAGGTAGAAGAACTTCAGCTGAAGCACCAGCTTTCATTTGTACGATACCTCCACACGATTGGTAGTACAGTCGTCTAAGGTTGAAGGATTTCCAAACAGCACTGTTTGTATTGTTATATGAAAAAAGAAAAAGGAAAAAAAATGCAGTCAAACCCCAGCTTGCTCTTTCACCACAGGGTGTCCCACTGCTTGCGGACCAAAACGCCAAACCCATCAGGAACCGATGGGCATCCACGGACAGGCAAACCGAATCTCCACATTTTGCAATCAAGTTAGTCTCGCAGCTCGCCGAACAAAAAATATCATTGGTCTCATCCATCATGACTTCGCCGATCGTGCCTCCTAGACGAGTACCCCAGCACACCACGCCGCAATCATTGGAGAACAAATTAACTAAAGCATCTCTCATTGCGGCTGGCGCGTACCATTCGATGCAGGCGCGGGAAGGTGAAGGCGACCCTGGGCTGCGGGGGGGAAAAGCGGTGGCGCGGCGGGCGTGTGCCGTGCGAAGGCTCCGCGGGGTGAGGCGGCCGCGGCCGGGGACGGTGGTCGGACTCCGGCGGCGGGCGGCGGCATTTGACGTGTCGCTGACTGGCGAGTAGCGAGGCGACCACGACGACATGGGCTGGACGGTTCCAGCCGGCTCAACAAATGAATCCGAATCTTGTTGGGTCGGGGATCGAATCGTGCCTTGCCGGCCCTACATTATTACATCTCTACGCACGCCTTGCGAGCCTACGTATCACACGCCCCCACCCACACGTGTGCAGGTTCCGCCAGAGTGCGTACCTACTGCTACGATGGAGAGTGCGTACTTATCGGATTCATCGGAAATCGCCTGTTCCTGAGTGCGTACCTACTGCGTAGTATGAATACACATGCAAACACACGCACGTACAGACGCGGGCACACATCTATACGAATATACACACATGACCCTATCTAACAAGCTGGGCTCATATATAAAGGTTGATGAAATCATCATAAATATCTCATTAATATTGATGGACACGTTGCCTATCAATAAAATAATAGTGTTATCAACCAAGAGCAAAAATAAATATAGATAAATTTAAGCATCTATGCTTGGTGGAAGGTTTGATACCGGGTGGATAGCTTCCATCATAAACAACCTAACCAACTGACGAAATATCCAAAATAGTTGGTGCTAGTATATATGATCAGAAAATTAACCACACAGCCATAGTTCTATTCCACATATTTGAGTATTTGCGATTAATAATATAAGCATTGATTCACTATAAAAGTTATAGTTCATTGACAGCTCCATTGTTCCTATAAACACACAAAAGCATATGATTAAATTAAACATGGGCAAAGTGGATTAGATAATTCAAAATTTTAGCGGAAATACATAAAGTTTGCATGTAAATACAGTACCTATGATATGGTAGAAACTATACCCTCTCATTTCTCTTTCTATTTTCTTATTCCCATTTCTTATATTCCCAGAAACAACAATCCCAGACGGAATATATGTAATGCTCGGCTACAATAAATTTACGCGAAATGTTTGGAAAGCCCTCCAACCGAATGTTCCATCAAGCTAATGGAATATAATGGAGACCGGAGAGTGAAATCCACCAGCGTAGTGGCTAAGGACAAAAAAACGTTAGGGTCTGTTCGTTTTCTACCCTCTAAACTTTAGACCCATCACATCAAAGAGAATCTTGCTATCTAGAAGTATTAAATAAAATCTGTTTATAAAACTTTTTGCACAGCTGGGTGCTAATTCGCGAGATAAATTTAATGAGCCTAATTAATCCATAATTTGCCACAGTGATGCTACAGTAATCATCCGCTAATCATGGACTAATATACCTCATTAGATTCGTCTCGCGAATTAGCACAAGGGTTCTGCAATTAGTTTTGTAATTAGACTTTATTTAATACTTCTAAATGATAAGATTCTTTTTGATATGATCCCTCTAAACTTTAGGCACCAGAAAACGAACACACCATTGGTCGTTGTTGACAGGTGACCAATAATGCAGCGCACTCTCCCTCCTCCCTCCCTCGCTCTCTCTCCATATGCGACGGCAACGTGCGCAACTGGGCAGCGAATCTTCAGTCTGCGGTCAAGTCTTTCTCAACGGTTTGGAGCACTGTTGCAGAGGTAAACACTGGGTAAAGGCCAGCAGACAACCGGAGAAGACCAGCAATTGACCCTAGATGGGTTGCCTGCACCATCCGGCAATTGCCTGTACATGAAAGTGGCACAACTTCGAGTTGCAGACCAAGTGGCCGATGTAATCGCGATCTACATATTTTCCCAAAGACTATTGTGAACATGTCATGAAAGAAATAGGGAGCAGAGAGGACACCAACAAAATTTTAAATTCCCCCGGGCTCATGGTGTCGAAGAGACAGTAAGAATGGAGTAAGATTTTGTAATCTTTTTCACTATTTTTCATGTCTCTCTTCGTTTCTTAATTTTGTACTATGTACTCTCTTTTTCACTTGATTAATATAAATAACTAGTAGGGGGCAAACCCTCCTGATTCACCAAAAAGATAGAGAAATGAGTAAGAACTGGTTGGAGGATCCAATAAATTTGTTCTCAGTCTGCATATTGGTGACGCTCTAACATTTTGAAGGAATTGAAATCTATTTAATAAAATAGACTTTATGGTTTAGAATTTAGCATCCCATCACTTTTCAAAATTTAGATATAAGCCTATCCTAAATTCATAGGATGGGAGATTGAAATTGATTTTATACACCACCAAGCTAGGATTCAATTCCATAATTTATAGCACGCTCTTTGGCTCACTCCTCTGTAGTAGAAATGTAGCACATAAGTATCTCCCTCGTATGGCCAACAATAATATACAAGTATATTCTTTATATAATCATATTAGTTTAATAGATTTATATCTAAATTATAATTATTAGAATGGAATTCAATTCCAAGGTTCCAAACAAGACCTAAGAAATTTCAGATTCACGTGACTATGGTTCAGAGTAATACATTTTTCATTTGTCAATAGGAATAGATCCTACCAAACTTGTCCTGAAATGTTTATAAAAAAACTTTTTTTCTGGAAATTAAAGGAAAACAACACATTAAATATGTATTCTTTCTGCGATAACATATATTATGTATATGTACCAGTTTTCATATGTTTATATGAATGATAGAATTAATTTTGAGACAAATTATGCATAACTGTGTGTAGGAAATTCACTGAAAGTGAGACATTGTACCTTTTCATTTCTCAGCTTAAAAAAACGTTGGTGGCACCTTATAAGTCTACAAATCTATCTGTTGACCGGGGAAAGACTTTGCATCAAAACAAATTATAGAGAATCTCAATTAATGAACTGAAAAGTACCTTTGTGATGATGACTCATATAAACTTCCCTCATTCCGTCATTCCGTCATTCCGTCATCCCTAACCAGAAGAGAACCACACCTTCACAGACAGCACCTCCCACACTCCCCAGCAATGCTGGGTGCAGAGTCTTTCCTGTTTGTTCTCCCTCTCCTTTCACTTGTTGCTAGCACGGACTCGGCCGTGATATCCAGTGCTGGAATTGCCGCAAATAATGCTAGTGACCACCTTGCTCTCCAATCGTTCAAGTCACTCATAAGGATTGATCCATTCCACGCTCTTGAGTCATGGGGCAACCGCTCCATCCCTTTGTGCCAATGGCGCGGCGTGATGTGCGGCAGACGAGGGCGCCGCCATGGCCGCGTCACGGCTTTGGATCTCGAGAACCTCAGCCTCGTGGGCGCTATCTCCTCTTCAGTAGCCAACCTGACGTTCTTGAGGAAGCTGCACCTCCCTGGTAACCACCTGCAAGGGCTCATACCCCAGGAGCTCGCCGCCTTGTCATACCTACAGTCAATTGTGCTCTTCCAAAACAAGCTTGAGGGGGAGATACCACATGAGCTCGGGTCCCTGCAGAATCTCAAGGTACTCAATGTTAGCTACAACAAGCTTACAGGAACCATCCCTTGGGAGTTCAGCAACCTTTTGAACCTGGAGATTCTCTACATCGCACACAACAATCTAACAGGAGAGATACCAACTTGGATAGGTAACCTTGTCAAATTAAGAAAATTCTCTTTAAGTGCGAATCAGCTGACTGGTTCCATCCCAAGTTCACTAGGAAACCTCTCAGCATTGACTGATCTTACACTGCATACAAATAATCTGACAGGGAGCATTCCACCGTTACAGAATCTTTCATCTCTCACAGCACTTGAATTAGGATATAATGACCTTACAGGATACATCCCTTCTCAGATAGGAAATCTCACATCACTAGTGTGGCTGGATCTTCAGTCAAACCGTCTGACTGGAGGCATTCCAGAATCACTTGGGAATCTTAACTTGCTTGAAGCACTTGTCTTGGCTTTCAACAATCTTACAGGTTCCATACCCAGCTCCATTGGAAACCTGCTTTCTGTCTCAAAGCTCGACGTAGACAATAACGCATTAGAAGGTCCGTTGCCTCCTTTGCTATTCAATCTTTCCTATCTGGAAATTTTCAGTGCAAAAGAAAACTATTACCTCAATGGATCTTTTCCGCTTGACATTGGCTACAACCTTCCAAACCTACAGATATTTCTCATAGATTTTAACCAATTTCATGGTCCCATTCCACCCCTCTTCTGCAATTCCTCTATGCTTCAAATGTTTGAAGCTGCAAGTAACTTGTTAACGGGAACAATTCCTAATTGCCTAGGAACTCACTTGTTTTCATTGGCCTTGGAAAAAAATCAGATCCAAGCAACGCGAGATGCTGACTGGGGTTTCATGGCTAGCCTGGCCAATTGTAGTGATCTGCAGTTTTTGGATTTGGGTTATAACAGGTTTGCAGGTGAGATACCATGTTCAGTGGGCAATCTCTCCACAGATCTGGAGCATTTTAGCATGCTATCCAACAACTTAACTGGAAGGATTCCTGAAGAAATAACAAACTTGGTCAATCTGAACTGGCTTTCTCTATCAGAAAATTATCTAGAGGGTGTTATTCCGAACTCAGTGGGAAAACTAAAGGGACTAGGTCTATTAGACCTAGGGGAGAATTACCTATCAGGATCAATCCCTCCAACCATCGGCAATCTTACAAAATTAAGCATACTTTCTCTTGGTGTCAATATGCTTAATGGAAGCATACCTTCTAGCCTTATCGGATGTCCTTTACAAAAATTAGAAATTTCATACAACAGCCTCGTCGGCCCAATACCTAGAGAACTTTTCTCTATAAAAACACTGTCTGATTACATGCGCATTCAAAATAATCTATTAACTGGGACTTTGCCAATAGAACTAGGTAATCTCAATAATCTTGGGGAATTAGATTTCTCAGGTAATCAATTATCTGGAGAGATTCCAGTCTCCCTTGGAGCGTGCCAGTCATTGCAGTATCTCAATGCATCACAGAACCACCTTCAAGGAACAATTCCACTATCAGTAGAGCAGATGAAAGGCCTTTCGGTGATAGATCTTTCCCACAACAATTTGTCTGGGGACATCCCTGAGTTCCTTGCTAACATGAGAGGTCTTTCTACTCTCAATGTTTCATTCAATAACTTTAAAGGTCAAGTTCCAGAAGATGGAATTTTCAAAAATGCATCTTCTATCATAATCCTAGGAAACTATGGCGTATGTGGCGGTATACCTCAGTTGAAGTTGGCACCTTGCTCCAGCCACAATTCCAAGAAGCCACCTTTGAGGCTTATAATAGCAATGTCCATAGGCAGTGCATGTCTACTTGGTATGTTTGCACTGTTTGTATTCTTCATTTGGAAAAAGAAGACAAAGCAGAACCTCCAAGAACCATCAACAATCAGTGAGCGACATATAAGGGTTTCATATGCTGAATTGGCCCGTGCAACAGATAGTTTCTCATCAGGAAACCTCATTGGAGTAGGAAGCTTTGGCTCAGTGTTCAAGGGGAAAATTATGATTAATAATTTACTAGTGACGGTTGCTGTAAAGGTGCTCAATCTTCTACAACACGGGGCACCTCAAAGTTTTGCTGCAGAATGTGAGACTTTGAGATGTGCCAGGCATCGTAATCTTGTGAAGATCCTAACAGTCTGCTCAAGTGTGGACTTTAGAGGCCTCGATTTCAAAGCCCTCGTATTTGAGTTCTTGCCAAATGGAAATCTAGAGCATTGGCTGCACCAGCCAATTGAGATAGACGGTGAACACAAGTTGCTTGACCTCGTCCAAAGACTAGATATTTCTATTGATGTGGCTTCTGCGCTTGAATATCTACACCAGCACAAGCCATCGCCAGTTATCCACTGCGATCTTAAGCCTAGCAACATTCTCCTAGATGATGACATGGTTGCTTGTGTTGGCGATTTTGGGCTGGCAAGGTTCTACCATGAAGACTACAATGTCAGTTCTGAGAAATCAAGTGCATGGGCTAGAATGAGAGGAACAACTGGATATGCTGCTCCAGGTGATTTTACAACTACTCTTGTTTATCACTAGCTTTTATCAGTATCTAAACAAACAGGTTTTATCATTATCTCACTTGTTGGTTACTCCCTCTGTTTATCAAAATAATGTGTATTTTGATAGGGGCACAAGTATTCCATATTAGATTATGATCCTTAATTAATTTCTTGTACGATATGCTATCGATCGCTACAAATCAAATCATCTAAGCCACTTTGAATATAAATCTATTATGGTGCATCTTTTATACACTAAACATGCATATTATATAAACCTTATGTTGATGGAAGGAGGCTGTACATTAGGACAAGTTGGCAAAACTTAGATGTTCACCCAAATGGCAAAAGTAACAACATATCCATTAGTTCCTTACCCTAAAAAGTGAATTATTGTGGAAATCAGTTACGTATAATCATCAAAATGGACGTAGTTATCTCATTCTGTTTTCTCGCAATTTCATGTAAATTTCAGAGTATGGATTGGGCAATGAGGTTTCAGCCCATGGTGATGTCTATAGCTATGGCATACTATTGCTGGAGATGTTTACAAGAAAAAGACCAACAGACAGTGAATTTGGTGATGATTTCAGCATTCATAAATATGTTAAAATGTCAGTGCCAGACCAAGTGGCTAACATTGTTGACCAATGCTTGCTAAAAGGGCCAGATGACATCGAAAATATAACCTCAGACTACAACAGAACTAGAGATGCGAAGATTGCTTGCATAACATCTATTCTGCGTGTTGGAATTTCATGTTCAAGGGAGACACCAACAGAGCGTGCACAAATTGGAGATGCTCTGAAAGAGTTGCAGAAAATAAGAGAGAGGTTTCGCAGGGATTCACTCCAAGCCTCAAGTCACTGAAGTTGAAGTATTCCATGGTCTTTGATGTGCATGACATCTTGCCATGTTACAATAAACCATGTTGAAGAGGGATTGCGACAATGGAAGCTCTCCTACTTTCCTTCTAATATTTCGTTAAAAAGAAAAGAAAAAAAAGCCAGGATTCCTCTTGTTTTAAACAAAGGAGAGTTGCTCTTCTGACCAAGTATATTGCCATATTGGTCAGGATATTGCTTTATGCCTTTATTCGACACATGACTACATGAACATAAATGTATAAGCAAACTTCTCTTAAGTAGCACATTTGGCTCCTTCAAGACATAATCGCTCCATTTGACCCACAGTTATTTTTATGCGTCCTTCCAAAATTGAAGAACACGCCTCCCACCCGTGCTAAAAAAAAAACAGAGACATCGCTTAAAATGGAAGAGACGCCTATTCCCCTTCGTCGCGAACTCCGAAGTGTGGTCAGAGGCAGACACCAATGGTGGAACCAACTGCCCACCAGCTGAAGGGAGAGTTCTAGGAGTGCATCGAACCCATAGCGAAGTCGGTGGTGCGTCGCGCTCTTTCGTCAGTCTTCTAGCAAGTAAAAACAGAAGAGACATTTTCTATTGCAATAAGAGTAAAATTACCCTCTGTTTATCTGCACAACAATCTCCACTATCAACTAAGTCCCACTTTTATATCCTTGATCTAACGGACACGAATTCGGGTGTGTTGGGGTTAAAACACCCTACTATCAGAGAAGGGGGTGATTTCGTGTGGTACGAATATTTTTCAGGTGACAAAGGAATTAGTGAACTTAATCCATTATTAAGAGGGATAAACATGAATTTTTCTCTTTTCTTGAAAAAAAATACTACCTTCGTTCCTAAATAAATGATGACATTAACTTTTTTTTATTTTTGACTATTCGTGTTTTCTACAAATATTTATAAAAAATAGATAAATTGGCAACCTAAATCTAAAATACTTTTGTTGATAGAAGTAATGATGCCCATTTTACTTTATATTTAATTAATTGATTTAGTAGATACTGTTGGTCATAATCTTAAAAAAATAACAATATCATATATTTAAAAATGAAGATAGTAGTGCATATACCTTCCTCCCTGGCAATAGAGATTTTTTTCATGTCAGGTTGCTATCGTTAATCGCAGGGACGCAGGTGAATATTTTCATACAATTTTACTCTGGTTTATCCAGGCCCTTTATCTTCTTTTATACAGATGTCTCGGAGGTTAAGAGCACCTACAGTGTAGGTGTCGATGCCCAAAACAATGTCTCTGATTTTAGTGGCTCAGGGCCATGTTGCCCAAGATTTGGCAGGAAACCAATGTTTTACTTCTTGGGTTGCGGCATCAATGCAAAGCAGATAGTCGAGGCTAGCATTTTTCTTCTACACATCTCGTCCAGTGTGCAAGCATCGATTCTTCTTCTTTCTCCTTACCAGCCATCACGCCCCAAATTGCACGCAACTTAAGCAAATGCAATTTCAGGGTTGGGTTGAACTCGAAACTTAACGGTTCCATTGGTCTCTCTATAGGGTTGCAGAGGTAATGGGTTTTTTTATATTAAATATATACTGTCCAACTTGACCTTTGGAGCAAATCAGGGTCTGGCTAGTGTTGCATTAGAATCCGAGCAAATACAAGACCGAACCTCTGCAGTTGGCAACCGGCAAGATCGCCCGGCTTGCCCCTCCAACCAGCAACAGCAAAACATATGGAAAATTCCATTTGAAAAGCTCATATGGTTCAACAATTATTTATTACAGTGCAGAAGATGAAATACTTGAGCACAGAAGATGAAACACTTGATCGTTACTCTTGCATGTGCAAAGAAACATGGCCGATGCAGGACAGCTCTTCTTCGTTTGAGGCTCCGGGGAGCTCCCCAGATCCCATTCTTCAGAAAAGAAGATAAAATGGATGCATTCTGGTGATTATTTCGTGGATGCTAGGCCACTAGGGTGTAATCCGGTAGTCACCGAACAGAGGAACACCTTGGTGGCGTATTCACAGAACAGAGGAAAACCCACCACACCAAAAGCATAAACACAGTGATCGGAAGCTTCTGAATCCCACGGTTATTACCTGTACAAGTGAACTAGGAGTTAAAGTTCAGAAGAATATTTTAGACAAAGTGAACATAAAGGGTAGTAGACTAATAGTAGCCTAATCTGCAATGGGAGCAGACGGCATGCAAAAGAAAGATGCAATTATGCAAGATTTAGCATAAGGTCAGTTTCATAAGAATTCCATATATAGGAAACAGAAACGAACCTCAACAGTATAATTCAAACAGGAATTCTATGAATATCTTGTGTTGATGACAGGGCCTAACCTAGATGTTTGAAACACAGTAGTACCACCAAAGGTGAGATACATTTTTTTTTTTGAAACTGCCAGCAGGAAATATGCCAAGCTTGTATTAACAGAGAAGGATGACCAAGGGTGAGTCACATATCAATTATAATTTGTCTTGCCAATTGCTAGAACACTTCGGGACAAGACTGCAGGTTCTCTTCTTCATGGATATTATAATACTGATGTGCTGGAGTATATGGAGGTCATGTAATGCTTTTATTTTTGAGGCAGAAGACCAAACTGTTAGAATTGTTCAAGACAATTTCAAATATCATTTCTCTTCAGTTATCAATAAGGCCAAGACAAAGTATGTTCAAGCCATGAAAATTTGGCTAGAAACTATTGTACTTTAGTTCTCTCTGTAAAATTTATTTAATTTGTAATATATCCAGTAGGGGATAATCCCCTCCCTTTTTTATCCAAAAAAAAAAGATCTTGCATACGAGTATATGAAAAACTCTGTAGAGGATTGTGGACGTTTGCACAATTGAAGATTCTTCGTTCTAGACAGTTACTGTTATGAAATCTGACTTTTTGCGTGGCAGAGTTGCAGTATTATTCGCTATATATATTCCAGTCAGAATGTGTGCTTGCTGTTATGCTGTATGCATTCCAGGTCAACTGGAAACCATCAAGATGGCCCCAGTTTCTTTAGAACCAAAGTTTCTGATTCCAGCTTAGGTGAAATGAAGCCACCAGCTTGAGCAAACACTTGGACTTTGGCATGGGATCTGCCGGTGCCGAGCCAGCAAGGAAGACATCCAACAACGACTGACATGAATTGAAGGTTGTTGTCTCTTTTTTGAATACTTTGCGCCCACTATTTTTGAAATGCACACTACCTACATTATTCCGTGCCCCTTATCCTTTTTGTGTTTCTTTTTGAAAGATTGGAGCCCCTTGTCTTTTACTTGCTATCTCCTTTGCAGAAGACTGGAGCCCTTGTCTGAACGGTCAAAAATTGGGGCCGATTCTTGTCCAAGTCTGGCATGAGGTCACCTAGAGACTTTCATGTCTAAGGCATACATTTCATGTGTGCATGCAACTGCTCCTATAGCAAACAGTGTTATAAAAGCCATGAAGTCAAGCAAAAGCCTAAATACCTTACGGCGATTAAGTTTTATCTAGGACTCAGGAAAGAATTAAACAGAGTTGTACCTCATTATGCCTTAGTTCCCTCCCAGTGCAGGAAGGAGGCGTAGAAACCACCGAGCACGGTCACACCGGCCATGGTCCACACCAGCACCTGCACCGGGAACGGCGTGATCTTCGCCACCTTGTACGAGAAGGCGGCGGTAAGCATTGTTGTCTGCAGCCACACCACCATCTTGATGTGCTGTCGGCGAGGTGACTCTGGCGGAGTCCTCTCAAACTGGCGAAGGAAGTAGAAGAGCACGACAAGGTCCATGTAGGAGAAGACCACGAAGGAGATGCCCCCAATGTCTCCATTGGATCTGTACACGGCCATGACTGAGTTGAAGGTCAAGAACACGAAACCGACAACCGTGAGCAGCGAGGGCCAAAGACCATCTTGATTCTTCGGTGCAGGCTGATTAACAGGTTCCTTGAGCAGAGCTTCATCCATGCACATCTTCTGCCCCGAACTCATGAAACCGCCGAGATGTCGTAGTCAGTGCAAATCTGCACCAAAGCGCAGCAACACAAAAAATCTAAGGCACTCAATTGATAGTGTGCTGTGAGACAAATGAAAATTTTTTTGCAGTTCAGTCACAGGTCAGTAGTTCGTGCAAGATTATAAGCAAATGCACACTATTTCAATTTACTACAATCTTTGTACAAATTCCAGGTTGCAAAGTGCGCAGAAAATAAGTTTGACTATTATAACTGTGTGCCGCTAGCGGCTAGCCTAAAGCAGTGCAATATATTATATACTTTTTTCAACCATAATTCCAAAATTCGAGGCTTATCTTGATTTAACAAGTCAAGGTCAAACAGAAGTAGTAATGCATTTTTTTTATTGTACAAATGGCACTATTGCTCTCCTGCATATTGGAGGGAAAAAATAGCACCGTTGTGCCACTACATGGAAGAGATGGCACTTTGAGATTGTTATGGGACTACACAGAGGCATCTGTAATGGTAGATGCCATCATCACAGTAAAAGCTGATAATATGAGTTGGTGCGAAGCCGATTGTGGTATGCAGCGATGCCTTCATGTTAAACTGACAATGTAGTCAATGTAACACCTCTGTATGAGATGAGGATGTTGTTATGCTACTAGGAGACTGATTTAGTTTTAAGCTGATGTTGTTGGTGTCTAACTTCACCAAAGCACCATCAGACGACGTTGTGTAAAAAGTGAAGAGCAAGGACACTGGGAAATGCACATGAGGAGGCCAAGAAGACAATTGCGGATGGGAGCTAGGGCTCGCAAAAAAATTAAAGCTCGATGGTCGTGAACTGGATCGGCTCATTCATAGGTCCGACTCATTTCAGCTTCGGCCTTTTTAACAAACCAAGCCGAGGCTCCAATTCTCATCTCGCCCCGAGTTATCATTGCAGATATTGTTAACATAATTAAATAAATTATAACACGCTGCTTACTATCATATCTGTTCTTATCAATTATATTGAACTATGCTCCGCTTACGAGCCGGCTCGAGCTTTTTGAACAAACCGAGCTGAACTCTCTCTCAGCTGGTTATCCTTAACAGACCGTGAATTAATCAATCAAGATATGTGGGAAAGCAGGATCCAATCATGATTGAGTTCTTGACCATGTACTTAGTTTATTCCCAATGAAACACAGAAACAGTCATCCGGAATAACAGAGGAACGGATCTCAGTGCCTGGTTTTCATCATGCATACCGCGGCTGCTTCTGCTATTCGGTTAACCGCAGCTGGAAGCCACAAATTTCTCATTTGTGGCCTTGTGTGTTTCACTTTATTAGTCAACATTAAGCAACAAATTCAGTATTTTTAGCGACAAAAAAAGGCCTCAAACTCAACATATAATCTTGAGGATTTGGCTAGCTAGATTTCTAGGCTGGGATATGTTCTAGCTCAAACTGAACTAAGCATCCTGATCCCAGCCTCTCCTACCAAAGATGCCCTACTACAGTCGCATCCAAATCTCCGCTAGTTTCATCCAGCAAATAGTGCGAGCAATATTCTCAAATAAGAAAGGAAGACTGCGCGTAGAAATCTCCTCCATCCCATGGTAAAATTGCCGTTTGCCCGGGCGATCTTGTTGAAAAAAAAACTGAAAAAGGGTTCATGCCCAGAAGGCGTACCTCCGGCGGCCGACGGGAAGCGGCGATCGATCGACTTGCAACCGGCCGATCGACTACCGATCCGGCGGCGGCGCAGCGTTTCCTGACGGACGCGCTGGGCGAGGAACGCACCGCCGAGGGAGCTCTTTGTGAAGGAGACGTGGCTTATTTTGGTTGTGCTTTGTGCCTGTACGATCGAGCGTCGTCGCCTCGTCGGTGCTTGTGTAGTGTAGAAATCCCATTCATTCCCCTCGGTCTTCAGACTCCAGACGAATTTCTGCTTTCTGGCACTGCACATTGTTATTATTCGCTCTCGCAACTTCTACGGGCTGCGAGAGCCTCATCCTTCGGCAGCTTGGTGCAGGTGTAGCCGTGTAGGGGAACCGTGGGAAGCTAGGGCGTAGCTACCTCAGCACGAGTTCCCATCCTGCCTGCCAGCGGCCCTGCAGGTTCGTCCTTTTTTCCAACACGAATCCGATGCTCCCTTTGCCTCGTGGAGACATGGATGATGGACGCATGGCCAAGCCATGATCGAGCTCCGGACGCCCGACGCCGGATGTTTTTTTTAAGAACCGGGATTATATTTCACATAAGCTTCCGATAGTTTACACCTCAAAACTTACAAAAACAACCTTGAAAATAAAACGAATTATATCCAAATCCTTGCAAGTTTGTCCCGGTCGTCCCCGTCGCCGACGGTCGAACCTGCCGCCCGTGAAGCCAACCACCTTCCCGAGAAAGGATATCAGAAATTTTCAGAGGCACCATGAGCAGCACATCAGGAACACCAACATGCTTTGTAAACACTGAACGTACACGCCAATTAAGATGGACGACTCCAAATCCGCTAGAACCGAGAAAGGATACCCTTCTGCCTTTGCCGCTAGAACCGAGAGATAGACGACTCCAAATCCACTGTCATTGCAGACGAAAAGGAGCTGGAGAACCTTTATTCACCAATGGAGAAAAACTAATCACCCCAGCACATCACCGACGGCACCTCCTCTGCAGACGACATGACCTTCGGCGAAGACACCGTGGTGGGACATGGAACCACCATCGGCGAGCACCAACAACAGTAACCAAATCTACAACCTAATCTACTAGGCTAAACCTAAAGCTAGCAGATATACAGGACCTCACCCATTTCTCGAGCCGATTCCCTTCCCCTCCGGCGCCGGCGACGCCGTCAGAGAACAGGAATCGGCGAGAAGCGAGTGCGGGATCGAGATTCGCCCGGAGCTCGCCGCTCTGTAGCTTGGGAGGAACGGGACTCGAAAGAGAGTTCTTTGGACCCTCCGAAGCCAGATGTCAGTCATCCGTATAGCTGGTCAGAAGGCACCGGCACGGTCCGTTTGGCAATCTATAGCCATGTCTTCGCCGCCACCGTTGCCCTGTCACCCTCCCAGCGCACTTGTATACCAGAGATGATTGAGGCTCGTGTGATGAGCTGCCGCTAGCTGCTCATTCATTTGAGGCTCGCTCTCCGCTCCGATCCCAGCTCGATGGAGCGCGCGGGTGCAGCTGCCTGCTGTTCCTCGCTGGGAAGCGCCGGTGGCGAGCGGGGCAGGGGCGTGTCACAATCGGCCGGGCAAGGCAACCCACAGGTCGGCCGACGTCCGGCAGTCGTCACCGCGTACGCGTCGAGTTGCGCAACGGAAATCCAGTACCACAATCACGCGCCAGAGCGCCTCGTGGCACGCGACGTTACAGGCTACAGCTGCCTGCCTGTCTGGGCCCAGCCGCAGGCCGCCCACCCACGCAACGGCTCAGGTATTAATTTGATTTCTCCTTTCCTTTCTGTTTTATTCGTTTATACGTTCCGCAATGGCAAGTCTTATTATTTTTTTCCTTTTCAGATTTTTCCTTTTACCTTCTATTATATTTTCTATAAAGAAGTTCTCTTGACAACTTTTTTTTATGGAAATTGAATTACGAAAAACTATATTGAGGATATGTTTAGAAGTTGTATATTGAACTTGTGTGTAATATAGGTTGTGCAAAAAGTTTTTCCGATAGCATCTCCATAGAATTTGTGCTAAAAAATTATCCGCTACAGGCTTTTTTTAAAAATCTATGAATTAAAATTGTATGTATAGAAAAGTTGCACCAAAAAATTATCCTTAAGAAGGTGTTAAGAAAGAGTTATATGTAAAAGTTATGATGAGGTTTTAACCTCTCAAAAATTATGTGCAAAAAGTTATGTGTGAAATTATATCTATAATTACAATTGTTCAAGTATAGAAAGTTGCGGCCAAAAAATGAAATCCTCCGCTGTCAGAGATCCTGGCGCGCGGATTAGCAGGCCTCATTCCACAAGGGTAAACATGCGTTACAACTTTTGATAGTCTCCGAAACAATAAATAAGGACAGTTCCAATCCTTCGCCTCAACAGATTCCACCTCAGCTGATTTTCATAGTAAAGTACCAAGTAAAAAAAAAGGCAGGAAGCAGCATTGACACAGAAACCAAGCTGAAGAGGGCCATCTGTACCGTCGCAGCGCATCTGCGTGTATTCATTTGAGGCTCGCTCCCCGCTCCGATCCCAGCTCGACGGAGCTGCCTGCAGTTCCTCGCCGGGAAGCGTTGCTGAACGATAACAATGATAATATCTGACTATTATGATGGCCAGATACTCTCCAAACAAATCAAGCCGCAAGTCGATCTGCAAAGCTAACAAACAAAAATGTCCTATCAAACGAGCACATACACGATCCTAACAACTTAGCAAAGATCTCAAGGATGAACTTATCCACGAAGCCTGCGATGCTGACCCTCTTAGCCACCATGGAGCTTGTTACGTCGCTGGTATTATATCGTATGCCGGTCATAACATCTGTTTAATATAAAATAAAGTAGAGTTGTGCAGTCTCAATATAGTTTTGCATATTGTTATTCGACGTTTCTTTTTTCTCCAAAATACAGTACACACACGCACACTTACCCTATAAATACAGTACGCCGGCACCCTGAAACGGTTCGGTAAGCAGACCATCTTAAATTTGACAAACTCAGAACAGTCACCTACCAATGAATAGCATCATTCATTCTTGGAGGAAAATAAGAGCGCCCATGATGAGTCTAATAAACTCGAATCCAGATAAATAGCTTATACCACAAGAAAAATAACTAAGCTACACTTGGTTCGTGCCAATCCGCCACATACATATAAGCAATTAGAAATCATCGCAGGTGCCAACGAACCACGCACAGGTAAGCAACTAGAAACCACGTGAGGTTCTAATTAATCCGCACTGTAAGCAATTAGAAATCACAAGAGGTGCCGGCGTAGCGTAATCTTATATTTGGTTACCAGAATTCAAATCACACCCGATAAATAACTAAAGAGAGCAACTTATATTATCGATCATATCATTTAACAGATGCTCCTGACACAAAAGCTAACTCGATCTTATTCCTATCACACTGGGTAAGTAAGGTACAACTCCTTTCCCTAAGACGACGCAGCAATCTTGCAATCCACTAATCTAATCTATTCCAAACTGAACTTATTAACCTTCAATCGCCTGCTGCTACTGATGATCGTCTTCCTGCAAAACATAAAAGAATACATGCTTTGATCAGAATCAGAATACTAACCCTGGCATCATACGATGACAATTGCTGGATCAAAAAGTATGAAAGCAAAAACAAATGAATACCTATGCCTATGAGGCAGGAGGACTAGGGGGCATCAACGGTGGCACCGGTTCAGCTGCAAAGACGAAACCAGAAACTCATCTTAGATTAGATGCTATATCATAGTCACCAGAGTTCTTGGAATGACGGATCGAGAAACGAGGAACGGGGGACGGGGAATAGCATTTGGGATGAATTTTTTACACTGCGGGAACGAAAATGTTCCCCATTCCCGAAACGTGGAACACAGGGGCGTTCCACGTTAAAGCAATACGTATATGCAAGCAAACATGATTCAAGTCAGGCACAAACGCAACTCACTTTCGCACTCTGAGAGTGCTTCCACCGGCAACGCGACGCCGCAGGTCGACGGGAGGTCGGCGACGCGGCTGAAATCCGTGTTCGCCGGCATGAGGTTGTCGATGTCCCCGTTCTTGGCGTAGCACAGGCACATGGGCGCGCCGTCGACGAGCCCCTGGAGGCCCTTGCAGCACCCGCTCGAGGGCGCGGCCACGCTTGCGTCGGTGAGGAAGTCCATGCACGGGCTCATCCCCACGAACCACGAGATGCAGTACGGCGACGGGCTCGATGACGGCGCCGGCGACGGGGTGGGCTCGGACCTGGTGGCTCCCGAGGGCTGCGGCGTGGTGGCGATCAGAAGAGCCAGGGCGAGGAAGAGACCGGCGATGAGCTTGGAGGATGCCATTGGCGGCGGCGGCTGTTGTGCGTGTATGGGCGGCGCTGCGATGTGTGCATGTAGCATGCGGGTCTAGGTGTTTATATAGCGCGGCAACTAGAGAGATTTTTTGTTCAAATGATTCGGTGCAGATAAAATTAGTTAGGTTTTGGTGATTTTAATTAGATGTGTTGCTAGCTGTTTGTTGGATTGGTACGTAAGCGTTTCGATCGTCGGCTCGGTCCTAGGTAGTATTGCCTGATTGGGTCCTTCCTTTAGGCTAATCACAATGGTGGTTTCATGGCGAATTTTATGGCATTAATTATCATGACACATCAGCATTTTTGATGATGTGGCACTGATTTAATGAGGGAAGAGAAGGAACCAGTTTCATCCCCATGACACTCTGCTAACTCGTTCCAAGACGTTGGAAATGGCGTGAAACGACCACTGTGACCGCCGTTATTTCATGGGGATCCCGTGCGCCAATAGATCAACTAGCATTTAATTAAATTGGTTAGCTTTGGAAACAGTGAAATGAAACTCTCCATTGAGGCATAGTGTTTCATTCATCCCCCAAGCTGATGTGGCGTTCTTGGAAATAGGGATATAAAACCTCCCACTGTGATTAGCCTTAGGCTTCATCCACGCCGGCCCAGAGAATCTGAATTTAATGTTCACCTCAACATATTGGTCATCTCAGCGTGTCAACGTGGCAAAATCACTAAATAAATAAACCATTTCGGAGGTTATTTAAGTGGTTTCTAAAATGTGAGAGGACTAAATATCCGATTTTGTAGTTGATTTGATGATGCAGTTGACCCTCAATTCGTTAGGGGTTTAGTTATGTAAAAGAAAAATTCTTACTAGAACTGATGAAATTGTTCATCGTACAACAGTCCTAGACTAGAAAAGGATATATCAAACTAATATTAATCGCTACAATTTGCAAGATTTGGGGAATTGGAAAAGGAGGCACATCAACCGACACTGCAATCCAAAGTTTTCCATGCAAACTAACTTTAAACAATAAAATATTAAGGAGATGGAAATAATCTGAATGATATTAGGGGATACTCGCGCCACATTGTTCAGATTTTTTTTGCTTTTTAAAACCTAGCATTTGCCATTCATTAACAGAAAAAGAAAACTACGAAATTGACCGTGTATATGCAAGAGGTACTTATGTACTCTTCTGTGAAGAGATTATTTTTGAAAATTCATCTATTAATCTGTTTACTGTCAAATATATTAGAGTCGTGCAATTTAAATATATTTTAAAGATCGTTATTGAGGTTTTCTATATATAAATAAGGGCATGTTTGGAGGAGCTAAAGTTGAGTATTGAACTTTAGCGCATATTAGTATTTATACATATGATAAAGTTTTTGAGTCTTGACTAAAATTTAGCCTACTCTATTAGCACTTTCATTTGAATAAGCTAGTGCTAAAGTTTAGCACTCGCATCCATTAGCACTTGATCCAAATGGGACCTAAGAGCATCTCCAAAAGTGCCAAAAAAATAGAGTAAGAAAAACAGGTTTTGAGACTTTGCCAAAAATTATTGGGAGTGAAAAATAACACCTCCTCCAACAGTTCCCAAAAAATACTTGCCCAAAAATATTTAAATGATGACACATCATCAAAAGGTGGGTCCAGTCTTGATTATTCTCACGGGAAGATTCGCGACCGCTGCTTTCTCTTGCCGATATTTCTTCTCGCTTCAGCGTCTTCCGTTTTTTTACTAGGTCCGCCTGTATCCCTTGACCAATCATGTTGTGCCCTCTAGACTCTGCCGTCTAGCTATTGATCTCGTAGATGCTATAGATCTAGTAGATTAATTGGCCAAAGTTAGGACTGATGCTAGCTACGCACATCATCGAAGCATTCAGGGGCGCAAAGTGCGTGACCAAGGGAATCTCGCCAGATGAGTCGCGGTCCATCGCTGTTTCAAAGTTTATTGGATGAATCATCATCGGACGATGATGACGAGCTTATTCTTCTGCTGCTGAAATTGTGTTCTTCTGCTGAAATTGTGCAAAGTCATTCTCAGTCTGCACCAAAATATAGGGATGTAAATGCAGGCCGAACTCAAATAAATGGTAGAATCGGTTGTTTTACCGGGAAGAGACCGTACAGGGAGGGGATCCAGCAACTAGCGACAGTCAATTGGCAGGAGCAACTTCGATTCAAGGGAGAGTGTTAGGGGATGGGATGCGGTACAAAGCGGAGCTGACGTTGACGATGAAGGGGATCTGGCCGGTGGACGGATGGAACCTGCATCCTTGATGGTGGTCAATTGAAAGGAGGAAATTCGATTTAAGGGAGAGCGCTGGGGAGGGACGCAAAGCCGAACCAGAGTTGCCGCCGTCGACGAAGGGATCCCACGAGCTGGTTGGAGGGAAAGAGGGCCACGGTAATACTGGAAGGATGGGAGGCGGCGTTGGTTGCCCAAGGCGTGCTGGAAGGAGATACGGGGCACGATGGCGGCTCCCTTGGCACTTGGCAGGCTATCTTGGTGCTCGCTCAAAAAATTGGCGACGTGGTGGGGAAACACGCGGGGAGGCGCACGGGAAGCGAAGAATTGGCGGGCATCGGCGGCAAATTTCAGGATTGGGAGTAGCTAGCGCCGGCGGATATCTGGTTCAGGATTGGGCTGGTTTTGGGCAAGCGAAAAAATTAGGTATAGAATTGAGCCACTGTTGGAGCACTGATTTTCAGCTTCATACGCAAAATCAATTATTATGACTGTTTTTTAGCACTCTTGGAGATGCTCTAAGCTACATTCAGTTTGGGCTTGCAGTCGAGATGTAAGCAACAACTAGAAATCACGTGGGAGAGGTGCCAATGTGACACATGTAAACACAATTAGAAATCACAAAGAGGTGCGGTAATCTTATCTTAGATGACCCTAAATACTCTAATTCCTAACACACACTGCGTAACTAAGGTAACTCTTTTTTTCCTAAGACACTGCAACTTTACAATCCACTAATCTTCAACCGCCTGCTGCTACTGATAGTTTTCCTGCAAAACGTAAACGCATACATGGTTTGATCAGAATCAGAACGCTAATCCTGGCATCATACGATAAAAACTGCTAGATCCAAAAGTACGAGAAGAAAATTAAAAAAAATACCTATGCGGCAGGAGGACTAGGAGGTATCAACGGTGGCACCGGTTCAGCTGTAAAGACGAAACAAAAAACTCATCTTAGATTAGAATGCAACACAAGAAAAAATAATCATGATTTAAATTAGACGCTCATACGTATAAATGCAACTTACTCTCGCACTCGGAAAGTGCTTCCACTGGCAACGTGACGCCACAGGTCGACGGCAGGTCGGCGACGCGGCTGAAATCCGTGTTCGCCGGCATGAGGTTGTCGATCTCCCCGTTCCTGGCGTAGCACAGGCACATGGGCGCGGCGTCGACGACCCACTCGAGGCCCTTGCAGCACCCGCTCGAGGGCTCGGCCACGCTGGCGTCGGTGAGGAAGTCCATGCACGGGGTCAGCACCATGAACCACGAGATGCAGTACGGTGTCGCCGGCGGCTCTGACAGGCTCGATGACGGCGCCGGCGACGGGGTGGGCTCGGCCCTGGTGGCACCTGAGGGCTGCGGCGTGTTGGCGACCAGGAGAGCCAGGGCGAGGAAGAGGCCGGCGATGAGCTTGGAAGATGCCATGGCGGCGGCGGCGGCGGCTGTTGTTGTGCGTGGATGTGTTTGGTGCGTGTATGGCCGGCGCGGCGATATGGGCATGCAGCATGCGGGTCTATGTGTTTATATAGCGCGGCCAGAGATATTTCTTGTTTAAATGGCAACCGGGCAGAAAAAATTGGTTAGGTTTTGGTGATTTACATGTGATCGTGGCTGTTTGTTTGGGAGTTACTGAGGTCAGGAATATTCTGGGCAGATTCTCATTTAATAATGAGATACTGTATATAGAAAAAAAGACTAGGGATAAGTTTTGAATAAATGCTTCCGTGCATATTAAATCTATTATCTTAATACAGCGTAGTTAAAATAAGCCATCATATTTATGGTGAGGGTCTAGAAATTATCATATTAATTAAAAAAGGAAAAATAATATACACTATTAAATCTTACGATGATTTACGTGCGGACTAACCTAAAGGTCCATATTGAATATAACTAATCTATATATTTCTAAAGCAAGCAAGGTTTTAATCTAAATTTTTAGTTGGTCTAAGGTGGACCTTAGTCCATCCTGTATGCGAGTTGGACCAGTTCTCCATCCATGACTCGATCACATAGATCCCCACAAATTAAGTACGGACAACTATACATATCCGATACTTATACCAACTTTGTTCGTAGCAACGCACGAACATATTTGCCTAGTGAAGCGTCCCCCATCAGGGAAGACTTAAAAGTGTCGATTTATCAGTCTCAGGAGGCTGATAACACTTTTATTACATCAGATGGTACATCACCGTACAACTCTGCGCGGTAATGGGCAGTGAAGCGCCACTATCGCGAGGATTACAACTAAAACCCACACCACTACACTAGTTACGAAAAGAGGATCATCAGAGTCTTGCGCCATGCGGAATCCAACGGTGGCCTCAACCACAGGCAAGACTGGGTGCAGGACGAAACTCTACTCGTTGTCTTCGGGGACATAATCTGGGTCTTCCACTGTAAAAGTAAGAATGGGGTGAGTACAGACGTACTCAGCAAGTCCAATCACACCCACGGAGGGGTATAACAGAAGTTAATGCACAGGACAATCCAAGGATAAGGTTATGGTTCATTTGCGAAAAACTCTGTTGTATGCAGGGGTTGTTTTAAAAGCATTTTTAAAACGAGTTTTCTTGTACCAAGGAGCACACGGTGTTGATCCACACAGGATCCAAGTTTTAAACTGCTACCGGACTCCCCGTCCGCCGTAGCACACGGCACACCTGCCGGACACTTTCCAAACAACTCACGCCAGCCCAACCATTCCCAAAGAGAAACACTAGTTATGTGACCACACCATAACTTGCCCAATACCGTGGGCACGGCTATTCGAATAGACTTTCAACTCTGCAGAGGTGTGCAACTTTACCCACAGGTGGGGTACCACAGCACGAACACCTTAGTGCCGGTGCAGATCCCAACAAAGCCATTACCCACCTTAGCTAGACCTGACTAGCCATCACGGGATCCATCAAGGGGTCATTCGACCTATCTCCAAGGTTTAACCAGGGCATAAGTCACACAGAGCTTATCAATTCTCCTTGATCACCCGTTGCTCTCAGCTCTCCTGATGACTATCAGACTAACTAGTGGGATTTATGCTAAGCCGTTGCCCATACAACGGTCAAGTGGTTCGCACGACCAGAAGCTAGGTGAGATGTCACATCAACTCGGTCCTTAGGGGTGACAGGATGGATATCTCCCTTCCTTGCCCTACCACACAGGTACGAGCACACCAACGGCATTTCACACAGAAATGCCATCCACCCCGTCTGACTCATCTTTCGAAACCACATTTTTATCCCTTCCCACACCCACGCATTTTCTTTATAAATCAGGCGGTCAAAGTATGGTTATTTCAAACAAGGGTGGCTATCCTACCAGGTTTCCAGCACGCAAAACCATGCAATTTTATAAAACAGGCCACTGGGTTGTGTTTATAAAAACTAGGACAGAAACATGCATCAAAGGGCGGAATTGAACTTGCCATCGTCAAGTCCTTGCGGAAAGTCCTGGTCGAAGCACTGTCCCTCGGGTTCGGGGTCGCGGAACTGGTCCTCGTTCGCTTGGTCACAGTCGGGACCTTCCTCGTTCACTCCGTGTCCTACGACGCAAACAAACAGACACACAATCAAGCACAAGAACTAAAAGCTTTTATCGTTGAGCTCGAATCGGAAATAATTTAGTTACGGAGGTAGGGTTAATATTTTCGGGTGGTTTCTTAATGGCATGGCTAGAACTACTCTAGAAATGGAGTGGTAAAGTTTCGGGTCGATCGGGGGTCGTTTCGCACATAAAATGACGGGTTAAAGGTGGTTTCAGGGGTTAAACAGGGTTTAGGGACTCGTTCGTAATTAGTTATGCTATAGAAAGGACTTGATTGTAATTTCCTGAACTATTTGGGGTGTGTTAGGAAGGCGTAGGGGTTTATTTGACATTGGTTTACACGGCGGGGGGTTATTTTCTAAATAACCAAGAGCAGGGGTTCCTGCCACTAAAAGTGACACGTAAAAGGGGATTCTTTTCGGAAAAAACAGAGAAGGCCAGGGGGTTTTGCATAAAAGGGCCACCTTCTTCCTCCTCCCCTTACTGGAAACAGAGGAGAGGGGAGGGGAGCTCCGGCGCCAGCCGTCCCCGGCGGCCCTGCGGGTGGGGGAAAAGGGGGAGGAGAGCGAGGGGGACCGATCCCCGGCCTCACCTCGGGCCGGGACGGCTTGTGGAGACGGGGCGACGGAGGCCGGCGGCGGCGGGTGCGGGGGCTCGGTGTGGCGGCGTGGTGGGCTAGGAGAGGAAGGGCCAGGCGTGCGGCGGCGATTGTGGGGTGCTAGAGGCGCCCCTCGGCCCTTCTTATAGGCGGCCGGGGTGGTGGAGGTCGAGGCGCGACAGGGGCCGGGGCGGAGCGCCGTTAATGGCGCTTCGGCCCTTCGCGCGTGTCGCGTAGCGGCGTGGCGGGGAGGGCGCCGAGCGTGGCACGTGGGGAGGGGCTGTGCAAGCACAGGAGGTGGCGCAAGCGGCGAGGAAGGGCGCGGCAGCGGCGGGCGGGCCAGGGGGCGGAGCGGTGCGTGCGTGGGGGCAACGGACGGGCGGCACGGCTTGACGACGGGCGGCGCGGCCGCGTTCCGGGGCGGGCACGCGCGTGCGCGAACAGCGCGGTACGGCGCGGGCCAGGGCGAGGACGCGGGCGACGGGCGGCGCGGCGCGGCGCTCGGCCACGCGCCGCGCGTGCGCGCGCGTCGTGACACGGCCGGCAGGGGCTTGCGCGCGGCGCGCACGGGCACGCGCGCGTGCGTGACGCACGGGGGGGGGGGGGCTGGCGCGTGCGTGCGCGAGGGAGGAGGGCTGGCGCGTGCGTGCGCGAGGGAGGAGGGGCCGAGGCTCAGTGCCAAGCAGGAGGGGCGGCGCTCGGGAGCAGGGGAGAGGAAAAAGAAAAGGAGGAGGGAAAGAAGAGAAGAAAGAAAGAAAGGGAAGAGAGAAAAAGAAAAGGAAAGAAAAGAAAGGAAATGGGAGAGAGAAAGAAAAGGAGAAAGAGAGAGAGGGGGGGCGTGTCGACGCCGGTCGCGGCGGTGACTGCGGCCTGTCGGCCACGCGCGCGCGGGGTTCGCGCGCTGCACGAGGAGCGCCGGCGCTAATCGCGGCGGGCGGTCGCGCGTGAGCGGCAAGTCAGCGAGTGATGCGGAACGGGACAGCGTTCCGGTTAGGGTTAGGGTTTTATGACGAGTAAATTTTTGGTCGGGACACTTTAACGCGTAGTTTTAAATTTGAAATTTCCGGGGCGTCACAAACCTACCCCACTTAAATGAATCTCGTCCTCGAGATTCGGCTGGCTCCTAAACAGATGGGGAAATTCCTTCTTTAGAGCCTCCTCGCGTTCCCAGGTTGCTTCCTCTACTCCGTGTCTGCTCCATTGAACTCTGCATATCCGTACTTCGGAGTTTCGTGTCCTCCTAGTGATAGTGTCCAAAATTTTAATCGGGACTTCCTGGTATCGCAGGTCCGGCTGTAGATCTATAGTTTCTACCGGCACATGTTCTCCCTCGGGTACTCTTAAACACCTTCTTAATTGCGAGACATGAAATACTGGGTGTATGTCTGACATTTCTTCTGGTAACTCCAGTCGGTACGCTACTGCTCCGACTTTCTTCAGAACTCGATACGGTCCGATGTATCGAGAGGCCAATTTTCCTTGTACTTGAAACCTTCGCGTTCCTCGAATGGGTGAGACCTTGAGATAGACAAAATCATCTGGGTTGAAACTTATTTCCCGCCTCTTCTTGTCTGCGTAGCTCTTTTGTCGTGACTGGGCTGCTTTCAATTTCTCACGGATTTCCGCTACTTTTTCTTCCGCTTCTTTTATGAGCGCGGGTCCTGCTAGTGCACGTTCCCCAACTTCTGACCACATCAGGGGAGTTTTGCACTTTCTTCCATAGAGAGCTTCGAACGGCGACATGCCCAAGCTGGCTTGATAACTATTATTGTATGAGAATTCCGCATAAGGCAGACTCTGCTCCCAGTCCTTTCCGTAGGTCAGGACACATGCTCTCAGCATGTCTTCCATAATCTGGTTTACCCTCTCGGTTTGTCCATCCGTCTGCGGATGATATGCAGAACTGAAATCCAACTTGGTGCCCATGGCTTGATGCAAGCTTTTCCAGAACCTAGAGGTGAATTGAGTTCCTCTATCTGAGACAATTTTGCTAGGCACTCCATGTAACTTTACTATATTTTCCACATAAAGCTTTGCTAACTTTTCCCCGCCGTAAGTGGTTCGTACGGGTATGAAATGTGCCGATTTAGTGAGTCGATCCACTGTTACCCATATGGAATCGTGTCCTTTCTGTGTTCTGGGCAGTCCCACTACAAAGTCCATTCCTATTTCATCCCATTTCCAGACCGGGATAGGCAAGGATTGCAATAATCCTGCCGGCTTTTGATGTTCGGCCTTGATCCTTTGGCAGGTATCACAATGTGCCGCAAATCGTGCAATATCCGCTTTCATTCCATTCCACCAGTATTTTTGCCTTATGTCCATATACATTTTGGTGGATCCTGGGTGGATGGAGTAAGCCGAGTTATGGGCTTCGTCCATGATTAATTGCCGGAAATCTCCACCCTGGGGTACACAAATCCTATCCTCGTACCACAACGTTCCCTTATCGTCCACTCTAAAACCTGGCGCTTTGTTTTCTCCAGTTTGCTTGCGTATCTTCATTAACTCCTGATCCGAGCTTTGGGCTTCTCTAATCCTATCCTCTAGTGTCGATTGAACGTTTAGCACTTGGCTGGAACCTCGAGGAACAATGTGCACGTTTAATCGTGCCATTTCCTCGCGTAGATGGTCATCCTCGGGTCCATAGCTTTTCCGACTTAAGGCATCGGCTACTACGTTTGCTTTCCCGGGGTGATAATGAATTTCCAAGTCATAGTCCTTGACCAACTCCAACCATCTTCTTTGCCTTAAGTTTAAATCCGGCTGGATAAAGATATACTTCAGACTCTTGTGGTCGGTGTAAACCTCACACTTATTTCCAATCAGGTAATGTCTCCAAATCTTAAGGGCATGCACTACGGCTGCTAATTCCAAATCATGGGTCGGATAATTCTGCTCATGAGTCCTGAGTTGACGGGAAGCATATGCAACGACTTTCCCGTCTTGCATCAGTACACACCCTAATCCTTGTCGGGATGCATCACAATAAATGACAAAATCCCGATGAATGTCCGGTAGGGTCAGCACTGGGGCGGTTGTCAACCTTTGTTTCAACTCTTGAAAACTTCTTTCACAACTTTCTGTCCAAGCGAACTTTTTCTCCTTCTTAAGAAGTTCCGTCATGGGTCGGGCTATCTTAGAGAATCCCTCGATAAATCTCCGGTAGTACCCGGCTAATCCAAGAAAACTTCTGATTTCACTAACGTTAGTCGGTCGCTGCCAGTTGGAAACTGCTTCGACCTTCTCTGGGTCCACTGCTACGCCTTCCGCGGTCAAAATGTGACCAAGGAAAGCTACTCTCTCCAGCCAGAATTCACACTTGCTGAACTTGGCATATAACCTATGTGCCCTCAGCTTTTCCAATACTACCCGCAGATGTTGCTCATGTTCCTGAATACTCTTGGAGTAGATAAGTATGTCGTCGATAAAGACTACGACAAACTTATCCAGCTCGTCCATAAATACTTTGTTCATGAGCTTCATAAAATAGGCAGGGGCATTGGTTAGTCCGAAGGACATTACGGTGAACTCGAACTGCCCGTAGCGGGTGACAAAAGCTGTCTTAGGGATGTCACTTTCTCTAATCTTGAGCTGAAAATATCCTGACCTTAGATCGATCTTGGAAAAGTACTTGGCTCCTTTTAGCTGATCGAACAGGTCATCAATCCTGGGGAGGGGGTACTTGTTCTTAATGGTGACCTCGTTAAGTGCCCGGTAATCTACACACAACCTCATACTCCCATCTTTTTTCTTGACAAATAGGACTGGGGCTCCCCATGGCGATGAGCTTGGTCTAATGAAGCCAATTCGTTGCAGTTCTTCTAGTTGCTTCTTTAATTCTGTTAACTCAGAGGCTGCCATCCTATAGGGTCTCTTAGCTATGGGGGAGGTTCCAGGAATAAGGTCGATGACGAATTCTATATCCCTGTCTGGTGGCATACCGGGAAGTTCCTCGGGAAAAATATCTGGGTATTCGTTTACTACCGGGACTCCTTCTAAGGGCTCGGCTTCCATGCTAAACACCATTGGGTCAAACTTACTATCCCAGGTATGACAGATCACTTGTATTCCTTCGGGGTTTGTTAGGTGTACCACTTTGTCAGTACAGCCTATGAGACCATTGTGTCGGCTTAACCAATCCATTCCAAGGATTACGTCTATTCCCCCGGACTTAAGTACTACCAAATCCGCTAGGAATTCTACCCCACTTAAATTGGTCCTTACCCGTAGATAGCCTAATTGACAATTGATGTCGCCCCCAGGCGTCCGGGTTAGTAGGGGTGTTTTTAGTAGTACTGTGGGTATTTTGTGTTTCTCCACAAAGCTTGAGGATATGAACGAGTGCGATGCTCCAGAATCAAATAGTACTGTTGCCAGGGCTGAGTTGACTAGGTACTCACCGAGCACTACGCCCTGAGCTTCTTGAGCTTCCTGCGTGTCGATGTGATTGACGCGGGCTCGTCCAACTGATTGCTGCTTCACCTGCTGGTTGCCGTCGTTGTTGCGGACGGGCACTCGGTTGGCACCGGTTAGGGCTGGTCTGGGCCCATTCACTGTGTTGGAGAAGGCTGACGTGGCCGGCTTATTCTTGGCGTAAGGGCAGTTGGCGATGAAGTGCCCTGTCTCGCGGTAGTTGAAACAGGCCCTAATGTTGCTGTTGTCGGAAGCAGCCAGGCTAGTGTTGCTCTGCGGGGCCCTCATGGTATTCTGACTCTTAGGCTGTGCTTCAGGGGCTCGTGATCCTGTCACTTGGGACTGAGTCCTATACTGCATTGGGGCCTGGGATCTTGGTGCAGTGTAGTTGGAGTTCCTCGGCTTTTGGAAGCGGTCCTGTTGGCGGGCCTTACTTTCCAGGAATTTGCGTTTATTATCCTTTCTCTCTTCAGCTTTGGCCCTTTCTGTGAGGATAGCCTTGTTCATCAGGGTGTTGAAGTCCGGATAGATCTGGGGAGTAAGCAAGGTCCGGAGTTCTGGGCTTAACCCCTTCTTGAACATGTCTTGCTTCTTATCGTCGTCGTTTACTTCTTCCGGCGCGTACCGGGCCAATCCTATGAACCGGTGGGTGTATTCTTCCACCGTCATGCTTCCCTGTTGTAGTGCGCGAAACTCATCCGCCTTGCGCTTCATAGTGGCCGAAGGGATGTGGTAGCGGCGGAACTCCCTTACGAATTCTCCCCAGGTGATGGTAGAGGCATCTTCGGCTGCGGCACAATAGTTTTCCCACCAGGATAATGCTGTTCCGGTGAGCTGGTGGGCTGCCAGAAGGACTTTATCCCGGTCCTGGCATTCGAATGGTTCGAGCTTCCTCTGAATTACTCGCAACCAGTCGTCAGCATCCAACGGGTTGCAGGATCCGGCGAAGGTAGGTGGCTTGGTCCTTAGAAAGGCCGTCAGCTTGTCGTTCATATTCTGCCCTCGTGGCTGCCGGTTAATGAGGGCATTCGGCAGAGTCTCCAGTATGAGGGTCTGGTTATGGATGATCTACGCCAGGTCTCCGAGGGGTGGGGGTGGTGGTAGTTGTTCTCCTTCTTGACTTCCCCCTCGGTTCTGGCTTACTTCTTGTTCTCCTTGGGGAAGATCTTGTTCAACGGGATGTGCTCCGACACTAGCGGCTACGGGGTTCCGGCCACGGGAGGCCCTCGCGACGTTCCGGGGGGTCACCTGTTGATCGGGTAGATTGGGGTTACGTTTATGTGATGTTTAAGTTGTTTAATTCGTATATATATATAAGGCAGAATCTACCTCCTGCCGGTACTCATATAAATAATCAGCACACAACAAACCAGCACACAACAACAAGCACAAACCATTTTATTACTGCAAGGGGGGTACAACTTAGGGTAAGGCTAGGTCTCGTACTACTCGTCTGGGATCAGGCACAACACAAAAATGGCTGGGGACACATTACTAGGGTGGCGCCGGTCATTTCACTCGCGGGGCAGGCCTTCTTCTGGGGCGGGGAGCGTGAGTGATCCTTGCTCGCCGTCCTCTGGGTTTCCATTGGTCGAGGGTTGCGCTGCAGCAGCTTCTTCGGCGGCAGCAGCGGAACTTTCAGGGTTCTCGGGTGGGGCTTGTGTGTTTCTGAAGAGTGTCCCCCATCCTATGATGGGTGTCCCGAGTAAAACATGGTCTTCCCCAATTGCCGGGACTGGCGTTCCACTTCGGGTCCATTCTTGCATACGCCGGTCTCGTGCTTGTCTGAGGCTCTCTTGAGCTACTGCTTCGCTGCTAACCGCGGCTGCGGCTCTTGCCTCAGCATGGGCGGCTCGGATCTGCTGCAGTCTCACTGCGAGCTCTGCTTGCTCGGCTCGATGGGTCTGCTCCCTCAGAAGGTTAGCTTGCTCATCAAAGAGTTGGTCCAGGGCGGCTACGTAAGTAGCCACTTGGTACAGGGGGCCTTCTTCGTGGCGACGTCGCTCCAGGTTTCTCATGCGTGCTTCCCAGACTGGGGTCCTGATGGCCGGCGGGAAGAACTTCGCTGGCGTGGGGGTGAGATGTTCTTCAAAAATCCGGCACAAATAACGGAGTGCTTTTCTGATGGCCAGGGGGTAGGTATCTTGGTGTCTAAATCCTGTGGCGGTCGCCCACCAGGGCTGGATGTCGGGGTAGCGGTTGCTCCTGGCGATGACCAGGATCACCCTGCAGCGGAGGGTACCATGGTGCTCGTACTCTCGGCTGTAGTACCTTGGGCGCTCTGTAACGCCAAGGCCTTCCAGGGTGTCGATCAAGAGGCTGGGGAATCCAGGTGCAGCTTGGCAATCGCCCTGGGTCCATCCTTCCTCAGCCATCTGAAACAGGAACAGGGTAAACAACCTGGTACAGGTGCAAAAGGGAGTAGATGATATTTATCATTACAACAAGGGTGGTATAGTTTTCATGGATACGTGGTCATTAGGGTAAGGTTTTAGCTAGAGGTGCTAATCCTATCATGGGGATTCTTCCTCGGTCCTAATAGAGCGCTTCTTTATTGGAAAGAACCGATCCATCTCATTTTCGATCTGAGTACCCTTATCCCAATGGGTTTCCATGGGTTCTTCTTCTTCTTCTTCCTCTATCCATCCACCTATTCCGTTGCGGCTCTTGTATTCTTGCATCTGGGCTTGGAGGGCGGCTAAGGAATACTCAGCGTTTGCGGCTCTTGTCCGTTGTTCCTCCAGCTCCTGGGTTATCTTTTCAATCCCACGAATTAACTGCCTCAGTTGTGCCGCCTGTTCGCGGTAGAGGGCATCCAAGCCAGTAAGGTAGATGGATAGGTGGGAAACCGTATCCTCGAGGTCTTCTTCTTCTCGTCCAAGGCCCCTCATTCGGGCAACCCAAGTGCGTCCTCGTCCCTCAGCGGGTGGGAAAAACCCCATAGGAGTCCGCTGAAGGTGGTGCTTATAGAGCACACGCAGCCGTCGCAGGGCTTTACGGGCGGCCTTTCGATAGGTGTCGGGGAAGCGGAAGCCAGCGGTGGGGATGAACCAAGGGTCCACATCAGGGTAGCGGGTGCTTCTCTCCACAAAAACCATCATGTCGCACCGAAGGGTGCCTCCGGCGACGTACTCACGGTAGGCATATTCCGGTGGTTCCATAACCCCAACGCGTTCCAGGCTGAGCAATAGTAACTTGGGGAGGCCGGGCTCTGCGTGGCAGATTCCGCTAACCCATCCATTGCCAGCCATCTGGAACAAGGCAAATACCAGTGGTGAGTGTTTGTGCAGAAAATTTCTAAATCGGGACAAGTTCTGGGGCCTGAAAAGGAGTCTCGCTCCTAGGGTCTCGTCCTACGGCCAGCCTACGGTTCTGATACCACCTGAAGCGTCCCCCATCAGGGAAGACTTAAAAGTGTCGATTTATCAGTCCCAGGAGGCTGATAACACTTTTATTACATCAGATGGTACATCACCGTACAACTCTGCGCGGTAATGGGCAGTGAAGCGCCACTATCGCGAGGATTATAACTAAAACCCACACCACTACACTAGTTACGAAAAGAGGATCATCAGAGTCTTGCGCCATGCGGAATCCAACGGTGGCCTCAACCACAGGCAAGACTGGGTGCAGGACGAAACTCTACTCGTTGTCTTCGGGGACATAATCTGGGTCTTCCACTGTAAAAGTAAGAATGGGGTGAGTACAGACGTACTCAGCAAGTCCAATCACACCCACGGAGGGGTATAACAGAAGTTAATGCACAGGACAATCCAAGGATAAGGTTATGGTTCATTTGCGAAAAACTCTGTTGTATGCAGGGGTTGTTTTAAAAGCATTTTTAAAACGAGTTTTCTTGTACCAAGGAGCACACGGTGTTGATCCACACAGGATCCAAGTTTTAAACTGCTACCGGACTCCCCGTCCGCCGTAGCACACGGCACACCTGTCGGACACTTTCCAAACAACTCACGCCAGCCCAACCATTCCCAAAGAGAAACACTAGTTATGTGACCACACCATAACTTGCCCAATACCGTGGGCACGGCTATTCGAATAGACTTTCAACTCTGCAGAGGTGTGCAACTTTACCCACAGGTGGGGTACCACAGCACGAACACCTTAGTGCCGGTGCAGATCCCAACAAAGCCATTACCCACCTTAGCTAGACCTGACTAGCCATCACGGGATCCATCAAGGGGTCATTCGACCTATCTCCAAGGTTTAACCAGGTCATAAGTCACACAGAGCTTATCCCTTCTCCTTGATCACCCGTTGCTCTCAGCTCTCCTGATGACTATCAGACTAACTAGTGGGATTTATGCTAAGCCGTTGCCCATACAACGGTCAAGTGGTTCGCACGACCAGAAGCTAGGTGAGATGTCACATCAACTCGGTCCTTAGGGGTGACAGGATGGATATCTCCCTTCCTTGCCCTACCACACAGGTACGAGCACACCAACGGCATTTCACAAAGAAATGCCATCCACCACGTCTGACTCATCTTTCGAAACCACATTTTTATCCCTTCCCACACCCACGCATTTTCTTTATAAATCAGGCGGTCAAAGTATGGTTATTTCAAACAAGGGTGGCTATCCTACCAGGTTTCCAGCACGCAAAACCATGCAATTTTATAAAACAGGCCACTGGGTTGTGTTTATAAAAACTAGGACAGAAACATGCATCAAAGGGCGGAATTGAACTTGCCATCGTCAAGTCCTTGCGGAAAGTCCTGGTCGAAGCACTGTCCCTCGGGTTCAGGGTCGCGGAACTGGTCCTCGTTCGCTTGGTCACAGTCGGGACCTTCCTCGTTCACTCCGTGTCCTACGACGCAAACAAACAGACACACAATCAAGCACAAGAACTAAAAGCTTTTATCGTTGAGCTCGAATCGGAAATAATTTAGTTACGGAGGTAGGGTTAATATTTTCAGGTGGTTTCTTAATGGCATGGCTAGAACTACTCTAGAAATGGAGTGGTAAAGTTTCGGGTCGATCGGGGGTCGTTTCGCACATAAAATGACGGGTTAAAGGTGGTTTCAGGGGTTAAACAGGGTTCAGGGACTCGTTCGTAATTAGTTATGCTATAGAAAGGACTTGATTGTAATTTCCTGAACTATTTGGGGTGTGTTAGGAAGGCGTAGGGGTTTATTTGACATTGGTTTACACGGCGGGGGGTTATTTTCTAAATAACCAAGAGCAGGGGTTCCTGCCACTAAAAGTGACACGTAAAAGGGGATTTTTTTCGGAAAAACAGAGAAGGCCAGGGGGTTTTGCATAAAAGGGCCACCTTCTTCCTCCTCCCCTTACTGGAAACAGAGGAGAGGGGAGGGAAGCTCCGGCGCCAGCCGTCCCCGGCGGCCCGGGCTCGATGGCGGCCCTGCGGGTGGGGGAAAAGGGGGAGGAGAGCGAGGGGGACCGATCCCCGGCCTCACCTCGGGCCGGGACGGCTTGTGGAGACGGGGCGACGGAGGCCGGCGGCGGCGGGTGCGGGGGCTCGGTGTGGCGGCGTGGTGGGCTAGGAGAGGAAGGGCCAGGCGTGCGGCGGCGATTGTGGGGTGCTAGAGGCGCCCCTCGGCCCTTCTTATAGGCGGCCGGGGTGGTGGAGGTCGAGGCGCGACAGGGGCCGGGGCGGAGCGCCGTTAATGGCGCTTCGGCCCTTCGCGCGTGTCGCGTAGCGGCGTGGCGGGGAGGGCGCCGAGCGTGGCACGTGGGGAGGGGCTGTGCAAGCACAGGAGGTGGCGCAAGCGGCGAGGAAGGGCGCGGCAGCGGCGGGCGGCGCGGCGCGCGGGCCAGGGGCGGAGCGGTGCGTGCGTGGGGGCAACGGACGGGCGGCACGGCTTGACGACGGGCGGCGCGGCCGCGTTCCGGGGCGGGCACACGCGTGCGCGAACAGCGCGGTACGGCGCGGGCCAGGGCGAGGACGCGGGCGACGGGCGGCGCGGCGCGGCGCTCGGCCACGCGCCGCGCGTGCGCGCGCGTCGTGACACGGCCGGCAGGGGCTTGCGCGCGGCGCGCACGGGCACGCGCGCGTGCGTGACGCAGGGGGGGGCTGGCGCGTGCGTGCGCGAGGGAGGAGGGGCCGAGGCTCAGTGCCAAGCAGGAGGGGCGGCGCTTGGGAGCAGGGGAGAGGAAAAAGAAAGGAGGAGGGAAAGAAGAGAAGAAAGAAAGAAAGGGAAGAGAGAAAAAGAAAAGGAAAGAAAAGAAATGAAATGGGAGAGAGAAAGAAAAGGAGAAAGAGAGAGGGGGGGCGTGTCGACGCCGGTCGCGGCGGTGACCGCGGCCGGTCGGCCACGCGCGCGCGGGGTTCGCGCGCTGCACGAGGAGCGCCGGCGCTAATCGCGGCGGGCGGTCGCGCGTGAGCGGCAAGTCAGCGAGCGATGCGGAACGGGACAGCGTTCCGGTTAGGGTTAGGGTTTTATGACGAGTAAATTTTTGGTCGGGACACTTTAACGCGTAGTTTTAAATTTGAAATTTCCGGGGCGTCACACCTAGTAAATATATAAATTTGGAACTAAAAACAAAATCACCAATACCTCCGATTTACATATAGTGCGCTACAGTATTACAAAGTCCTAACTATCTATCTGGATCCTTTCTCTTCCTTATTTTAGGAAAAAGAATATCTTGCCTCTCATATTCATTTAAATTGGTATACTTGTTTATACAAATAAATCTATAGTTGACCTAGAGACAACATTAATTTTAAAGGGAGACATAAGGATATTTTTCCTATAAGAAGCTAACACTACTTACTAAAATGATCTGTAGCAACGTTCTATTTTTCATGGACGGATCAAAATGTAACCGCTCCTACAAATAAAGCGAATTTACTGTAGCAATTGATCCTGAAAATGCATTTATAGAAGTAGGTGATGGCATCACTTATTCTTTTTTCATTCTTAATAATGAGGAAGGAGGTTTGACCACCATTTTTAGAGACGAGTGATGCCATCACCCGTTCCTGTATTCTTAGGAGCGGGTGATGGGGTCACCTGCATCTACAAATAACCGCATGTAAAAAAATTATAACTTTTCATATGATCTCGGATGAAGTTAAACTTTATACCAAAATTATAGAGATTGATGAGACCTACAATTTTGTAGTAGATAAAATTTTCATTTAAGGTCATTTAGTAGTCCAAAAAATTATTATTATTTATCTAATAGCTATAATTATACAGTATCTCATACAACTCAAGTCATAATTTGAGATTTTCACAATCTTAATCTTTATATACACTAAAATATACTTGGCATATTTTTTTTATCTACAGTTCATAATATCCATAGTGTAGAAGTTTCACTTTTTTGATTTGTTTTGCTATATGTAAAGATTAAATAAATATTTATAATAAAGTAGAAAATATTTTTAGGAGCGGGTGGTGGCATCGCCTGCCCTAGAAATTGATTTCTAGGGGCAGGTGATGGTGTCACCCACCACTAAAAATCAATTTTAGAGTTAATATAAAACAATAGCATACCTTATAGAGTCACGAGTGACTGCGTAGTGTGGTGGAGAGAAAGGTATGCGCGAGGCTTGAGGTATGCGGTTCGAATCCCGGATGATGCATCCCGGGTGATGCAAATGTGTATATTTCATCAAAAAATTGTACCTTGATAATATAGAGGCTTGTGGTGGTGGCTGGTTGGCTGCAATATTTTTTTCTTTTTTATTTTGCTATTTGGGGCCGGCGCATTACCTGCCTCTGAAAATAGTATTTCTAACTACAAGAAGTAGAGGCGGGTACCGCACCTGCCCTTAAAAATACATTTTTAGGGCTTTTAAGTAGTATAAGTTGCCAGCTCACGGTGTGGTCGTGACGATAGTAAGAAGATAGAAAAAGACCAACGAAAGGCATGTCGTGACCATGGCATAACTGCGATGTAATTCTAATATGGAAAACTCCATGAGTCTACAATTGAAAATTTGGTGTAGATGGAGAGTATGAAGATATTGTTGCACAAAGTTGTAGTAAGTTAAATTATTACAAAAGCAACATCCAGAGTTGACATGAAAAAACTTATATATTAATTATTTTAATACCAAAATGTTAAATGAAAATATTATGTTTGATTATATGACATGTAATTAACCATGTTAATCAGTGAAAGAAATAGAAATGTCTCTACTACTGATCTTAATATCCCATGTCATAGAAGATTTCTTATACTCCGACGAAAGAGTAAAGTATAGGGATACATATCTAATTTAAAACAAAGCTTTGCATCATAAGGAAGGAAAAAAATGAGAGATGTGGACTCGCATCTATTGACAACAATGCACCAACGAACTAGCAGAGGAAAAGTAAGGTGGAAGAAGGTGACGTGACGAAAACAATGACATGAGAAATGACGACATGAGATTCATAGTAGTAGCTGACATGATGCCTAGCCCCATATGGCACACATGCTATGTACTAAGAGTAAGATATACAAGCTTGGAGCGCAATATAATCATCTTGTGAAGTGTGATGACACCCTAACGTTGGGAAGATAGAATGAGTGACCGATGATGGAACCACATTGGACCAATGCCAATGACCAAGCGAGATACCACCTTGTAGTGCCACACAAGTCTTAGGGATACGAAATCGAGGCTACTAAAGTACTACATGTGTTTGAAAGATGATGTAATAATATAGTGGAGTCGAGGAAATTCACGACAATCTAAATTTTTATTTTAGTTGTGATCTAAATAAAGAATACTAGAGTTGATATGAGAAATATGAAGGACCACGTGAAGCACTTGGATGAAGCTAGAGAGGTTTTGTAGTTACGACTGGACGCATGAGGCCTTAATGGATGCTGGCGAGATGGAAAGAAAGGCTCAAAGATATAGAAAGAAAGGCTCGAAGATATAGAAAGAAAGGAATAAATTGGTTTCCCTAGAGGGAAGATGATGACCAACAACAAAGGACCGTGGTGTGTCTCAAGAGCATATTCTCTATTATTTTTTCAAATAGTTTAAGAGTCAAAATATTTTCATAAAATTATGAAAATAGTATGTGAATTAAAAATTATGAATTAAGTACAAATTCAAGATCCATAGTGAGTAGGAGCAAACAATAGAATTAAAATTAGCAGTTTCATTTGCATATGGCTTAGAAATCAAAATAACTGATAAGAGTGCGTGTGCACCAAGTAGATATAAATAAATACTTCAATAAGTGTTATAAAAAAATTCTGAACATACAAAATCTAATCTACAATAGTTAAATTTAGATTAAAACACCATGGGAAAAGTAAGGGACATATTGGGGAACTGATGTGGCCCACAAACAAATGGTAATCCATATAATGGCCTAAGGATCCATTTGTAAATATTATACCCTCTATGGGCTTGGGAGTTGTTTGCTATCCACTCTCTCCTTTCATATAAACAATGAAAGGGTCATGAGAAAGAGGCTCACTCTTTTCTCTCCTCAATTACTTTGTCATTTTGTGCTTTATTCTCTTCATTTTCTTAAATCTTTCTTTCTCTTCTTTTGTTCAAAGGAGTAAAATCTTGGATAGGATTCTAGCAATAGAAGGAGATATTTGCAGCAGTGCAAATTTAATTAAGATATAATATTTACTTTCTATTTTTTATTTTTAGCAATTTTTCAAATTGATAGACGACACTGATAGTCTGACAAATAGAAAATGGAAGCATAATCATGAAAAAGTATATCAAACTATGATCGATAAAGTTATCAAATAAATTTAGAAATTATGTATTGATCAATTGTAAACTTATAAAGTTTTGATAAGAAATTTAAAAAGATAAAATAACAAATCTAGCCGCATTATTTGCGCTGGCAAACTGCTAATTATTTAGATTTTGGTGATTTCATATGTGATCCTAAGTATTTGTTAGGGATTAGTTGAGGTCTTGAGGATATTCGCCAGGTTCTCATTAACGAGATATATATAAATAAAAAACTAGAGTGGTCGATTTGACTCATATAAATATTCATATTTTATTGAAATAAGTTATATAATCTAACACAAACTAGAGCAAAGGTTAGTATACATACAGTTAGGAAAAAGAGGCATCCGGACACAAACTTCTGTTTCCCCTCCTTAAACTCCACAATTTCTTTAATTTGAGCCTCTCCACAGAACTTTGTACTTGATGTCGGGCATAAGAAGGTGTTGATAGCAAATGGAAGCCAAAATCCCAACCATTTATCGTCCATTGAGCTATTTTCCTTGCCCAACAACCATTTTTTAGACCCACATATGCCATGCCGTGTGTCGTATCTGGACCCACACGAGGAACATCCCCTCTTTTCGCACGACCGCACTCGTACGCACAACCGCAAGGGTCGGTTCTGATACCATTTATCACATCCTTTTCTCCAAAGCCGCACTGCCCAACCCTTCCGAGGGGCGGGCTCGCATACATATAGCACCCTGCTTACACTTTCGTCCTCACTTACTATAAAAGGGTCAGTTTGAAGATGTTATGGCTGGAGGATAAAGTCTTATAAGTTGATTCCACCCTTGTTCAACTAGCAAGGTGGTACTAAACATGTAAACGCAGCACTCATGGGCTACTACTGGGCCACATTCAAATTGGGCTGGGTGTCATGTTAGTTGAGGTCTCGAGTATATCCGGCGGGTTCTCATTAACGTGATGTATATTAAAAAAGAAAGGGGAAGATAGACTATTGTGTCAAATTTATTATATATCCAAACTTATGTTCATTAAAAAAAAGTCATATAACCCGTGTCACTCAAATGCTTACACCAAATTATTAATTAAGCACACAAGCCACAACTATAGTAAACCACAATATAGCTGCTGACTGCTGAAGAGTGAGGCCTGCATGGACACGTGGACACGTGAACATAGGAGACACTCTCACATGACAAGATACATGCATGGCTAGCTTCCCTCGTTGAACTAACCGATAGACCAGCTCAAGAAGACAAGCGAGAGGCTGGCACGGACAATCTCGTGGCGTCGCGAAGGTAGCTCGCCACTCGTCGTGCTTGACGTCGGAAGCACTAACGCTAAGTACAACTATTCATTGGCAAATGCCACAACGGAACTTGTATGGATGCAAACACGCACTGCTCGAGGAATAATTCGGAGTACGTATGTACTAGGCCATAATAAGTTGAGTTCTGTGGTGTCCAACCCAAACTTTCATGCTGTCACAATGTACATACTGAGATAGAGTTCATTCATTTTGTTCAAGCACGAGTTGCGCAAAGAATGCATGCATGACAGAGGTAATACCAGATATACTCACCAAATGCATGCATGGTTGGCCAATCGAGAACTTCTTTTTAATGACCAATGAACGCGCGCGATGATTTGAATTTTGTGGGAATGAGGCGCTGTTAGTGCGTGATACGCGTTCCAAATTCGTCTCGGTTTTACCATTGTTCGTTTAAATGGTCATTTGGCCCGTTTAATTAAACGATAGATCTCTAAAAATTTAAACGCTATCAAGCACCAATTTGCTGCAGCGTTATCAAGCAAATTACGTCAAATCCCTAACAAGTCCGTAATGCATCGCATCCTTTCAACAGTCCGAAAAGTAAAAAACGGAAGAGCATCGTTTTTTAATTCAGGAAGAGCATTGTTTGTTACAGATTACAATTGTGCCTACCCTTCGAACGTCAGAATGACAATTTCCCCGCGCGGGAAGCGGGGCGGGGGCGGGGATCATTCTCCCCCGCGGAGGCCCGCAGGGACCCGAAAATACTCTGGCCCATAAGAGAAACATCAGCCCAACAGCCCAATAGCTCAACATATGTGTGTGTGTGTGTGTGTGTAAGCATTTCCAAACCTAACCCTATCCAGTTACCATCAAGACCCACTTCCCTCGCCATTTGCCCCATGTATCCTCGTCCTCCCTGTCGTCGAGCACGAGGGAACAGTCGGGGATGCGCCGGCAAGACTGAGGCGCAAGCAATGTTGCTAACACCACCGCAAGCAAGTAGTTGTCTCGATCTATGTGCTAGTAGATGTTTGATGTCTGATCCGTAGACATCAACTCTCTAGATGTGTCCTCTGTCCGGATTATGCCTCATTTTTTAAAAAGCACCTCTTTGATTCTTGCAAATTCTGACCACTTGGAGCTTATGCGTCCTTTTTTCTTGCGGCTCTACAACTCCGCGCAATCTGCGTCATCACCAAGCCTGGGCCAAGATCTTTGGAGACCAATTGGCTGCTTTATTCTTGTATAAATTGTTGTCCTTTGTGTATGTCGAATCTGTAGTCAAATTTGGATTCTTGAACTCATGTAGCAAATTGCTGAAAATGTAATTTGATTCCTTAAAAATGAACTGTGATGCTATTCTTTTGCTGCTACATGAATCCCCACGGCCCCCGACGGATTTCGAGGATCCGTCGAGTTCGGGGACGGAGGCAATATTTGCTGGAAATCGGGGCCGGGACGGGGAACAAATGGCGGGGATCGGGGCGGGGACGGGACCGTTGCCATCCTGATTCGAATGGGACGCAGGGATGGGCCGCGGCTGTTACGATCAGGTTCCGCCGCGCCGATCGACGACGGAGGGAATCGGTAAGATTAAATGGAGCACCGGATACGGCCCGCCCAGGTAAACTGGACCTGATTATGTCTCTGTTTAGGCCGGTAAAAATTTTGTACCATGCCAGATCACGTCTGTGTGCCACATGCCTTTTTTTTTTCTGCGAAAAGAGAATAGTGTAGCTCAGTAGTTGGCACATAAGCTTATATGCTGTTGTTCTCTAAAATTTGTTTGTGAATCTATGCAGCAAAGTGATGCGACATTTTTGCAATCACTTGCTAAGTTTCAAAGCTGTGCTTTTCCAATATATGCACTAGAGGAAACCCTGCGTCGATATAGATTATTCTTGCATGCTTGGAACCTAGATGGCCACATTTTTATCAACTTTCTGGCATGTCCCGCTTCAAAAAATATCGTTGACAAGTTGCATGGCTGAGTTATATTTCTTCTATGTGTCATCAAGCATCCAGATAATGCACCTCCTACTTTCTCTGTTTCAAATTATAAGTCATTTTAAGTTTTCTAGATATACTACGTATATAGACATAATGGATGCAAAATAAAATATATGTACGTAGAAAGGTAATTTAAAACGGAGGGAGCACTATAAACTTTTTTACCTTGTGGAAAAATTGAAGAGAGCAGCAGATCATCAGAAAATGTCATGAGGAGAAGATGACATATAATTACTACTATGTAATAGCAAGGATATGGAAGATTCTGCTGGAGACTATTCACACAAGTGGTGCCGTGGGACAAGGTCATGCGATGAACCACTTCCTTTGCTGATTTCAGCGGTGGCGATTCCAATTCGCCAACGCATGAACCGGAGACCTCTTGATTCTTGTTGAACCAGCTACCAAGCCAACCGCTAGCTACTTGGAGCGTGTAAGAGAGAAGATGCCAACACCACCTTAAAAGTCGTCGCTGCAGGTCCGGAAATAATCCCAGCTTGGATTCACGGGGCTCTGGTAGAGTACTACCTTTCTTCACCTTTCAGCTAGACCTTAAGGGCTGACTCGAGCTTTCAAGAGAAAGACAGGGAGCAAGAAATTACAGTGGCAAATGCAAAAAAAAAAAGGACTCTTGTTAGGTTAATTAGCCCCTCCAACGAGCCATAGCCAACAAAAGGGACATATCTTTTCGCGAGCACCACACGCTAAATTTCCTAGAGATTACTCTGCCTGATAGCATGCAAATTTTGTACAATTCAAGTAAGAGGTAGCACGGCTTAGCAGAAGCATGAGTGATGTGCAACTCCAGCATGCAAGCAGATGCAGTTATGCTAGCAGCTAGCTAGCGCGGTGCATGCGAGAAATGGAACACGAGAGTGCCAATCCTTGTTATTGTCTCGGATTTTAGTTGGTTGATGAACTCAGGCTCCGAGCCTAACTGCTGACCGACACACTGTGTAGCCTCGTTCTTCACTTTGATTCCTCTGTTCTCAAGAACCTAAAGTATCAAATTTTGCTATTTTGTGACGCGAATTTGTTGTGCATATTTACAATCACAAAAGGCATGCAAGCAAAGTTGATGATACAGTTCCATCCAGTGAAGGAAAAAAAATGACGACGACGGCACACAAGTACCTTGTACGTAGCACTAGAGTTTATAGGAGAGTCATGCTGCTGGACACTCCATCAGGTTGCTGCTGCTGCTTCTCACAATGCGCGTCGTCGCGCGCTTATTTGATTCTGTAGGCAGCGGAACAATCTGTTGCCAGTAGCTTGGAGCAAATGGAGCAACTGATAAGCTCAGGTTCTGGAGAAGCACGGGCTAGCCTAGCACCCCCGCGGCAAAAAACTCAGCAGGGAGCCTCCCCCACGCCCTCAGCATCGTGCCGCGCGCAGCCTGGCATCTCGCCTCCTCCGCAAGAGCGGAACTTGAGACGCCGTTGGTTCACCGGACGACCGTGGCCGGTGCCTCCTGGCCCGCACCTTTAAAAGGCAGGCAGACAGCCAGAGCGTAGGTGCGAAGGACCTGTAGAATATTTTGCCGCCCAAGAGGGCAGCACCCTGCGCAAGAGAAAGAGGAATTAGTTCCCATTTCATGAAAGTGAACGGGAATAGTAAACGTGCAACTGCAGCTGAGGCAGCTGCAGTCTATGCTGTGCCGGCAGTGATGATCCTGGGTGGCAAATGGAGTGAAGTTCTAACTTTAATGTAATTAACATGTTTGGGACACCCTAGAACAAGCAGCTCCTGTACTAAATTACTAATAGCTCAGGCCAATCGCATTTCGAGTCCCATCCTTGCCAGTTGCCACGGATCAAGTGCTCAAACTCTTCTTCCGAGCCTGACCCTGGCCATGGTAAAGCTCATCCATCAGGCCACTCAGCTCCTCATTCCGAGCCATTGCCCTTGCAAAAAAATTGAGTCTTTCATGGAAGGACTGCCGTGTTATTTGTGAAGTTCAGGCGTTTGCTCCCTGGATGCAGTTAAGAGTCTGTTGCAAACCAATAAGAACGGTTCCGGTTGTTTGAAGCATATGCCTCAAGAGTCCCCAGTTCCAGTTCAGCTCAAGAGTGACCACAAATATGAGCAATCAGTTTGGATTGGGTGCGCCAAGGAGGGCCAAGAAGATATACTCATATGACATGAGTGAGGTCTTCATCTCCATTATTTTCTTTTCTTTTTCATTCTTTTCTTTTTTTCCTTTTGAAAACTTGGCGCACATTTTTTCTAAATGCTTCCAGCCAGCTTCCTCCGATTGGAGCCCCTTGTCTTTTTCCCCCTCATTTGCAACAGGGTGGAATCCTTGCCTGAAGGTCAGATGTTGACTATGAAGGTCTGAAACAAAACCAATAATTAGGCTATGTGAAATGTAAAAGACCAAGGACATCCAGCAGTCCAGGGAGCCAGTCAATTTTAGACTTTCTAGTGCATTGACTCAGTGTCTTGGGCCAATAGTTGATCTGTTCATCAATTTTCTGATTGCCCTCTTGCAGAGGCAGTTCCAAAAGTTCATGAAGTCATGCAAGCTCACTTTCCTTGGGATGGAAAAATTGGGCCCAAGTCATGGATTGCAATGGCATTGGCCCGCTTGGTCCTTCATTTCCAGTACCTCTTTGTTGTGACAGGCACCTAATCTTGGTATGGACTCAACTGACCAGACCTATCCTGCTATGCATGCAGAAATGAGGCATTTGGTACACAATCAAGCAAAAATGTAAATCAAGTTACTACCTTTATGGTTATCGTCTGAAATACAGTAAGTGTTTCCAAACAAAAGGTACATCTGTACATGGTTATTTATTTTGAGAAACTAGAGCAAGGGATGGATGAGATTTGTACCTCGTTATGCCTTTGGGGGGTCCAGCCGGGTTTTCTCCTGGTGGATAAAGAATGCATAAAAACCACCAAGCACAGTTGCTCCTGCCATTGCCCACACCAGCACCTGCACAGGAAGTGGCATAATCGCTGCCACCTTGTATGAGAAGGCAGCAGTGAGCAACGTTGTGAGTAACCATACGGCCATCTTGATGTGCTCTCGCCGGGGTGACTCTGGTGGGGTCCTCTCATACTGGCGTAGGCAGTAGAAGAGCAAAACGAGGTCAAGGTAAGAAAAGACCACAAAGAAGATAGCTCCAACATCTCCATTTGACCTATACACAGCCATGAATGAGTTGAAGGTTAGGAACGCAAAACCAATGATCGTCAACAGCGAAGGCCATGCTCCCTCATGGTCCTCCACTGCTGGCTGCTCGATCAGGGCTTCATCCATGAACTGCTTTTGATGCTTTGAACTCATAATAGTGCTTTTGATGTTCGATCACTGCAAATCTGCAGAATAAAGGCAACACGAAATATAAGGCATTCATTTGGAGACTGTCATCTGACAAAAAGGGGGGAAATTTAAAATTCAGTGTTAGGTAAGTGATTGTGCACAGTTCATAAGCCAAATGCACCCTAATTCCATTTGTCAGTCAATTTTTTTCACAAGTTCAAATTTGAAATGTCAGTAGAATAATGGATGGTCATTCTATTAGGAACTACTAGACCTCTAATTTCAATTTCTACTTTGGCTGATTATGTTTTCAGGAACCTATTGCAGATTATATGAGTTCAAACAAATACTACTGTAACATAGAAAAATGTTTCTTTAATAAACTGTAGAAAAATACAACCAATCAGTGTATAAGCTTCTGACTTTGATATTATCCGACTACTAAAATACATAGTCTATTTATTCAAGGTCTCTGTTTTGCCCCCATGCCTTTTTTTTGGCTATTACGATAGACATATGAGCACTGTAACATGAATTTGACATGAGTTTAGCTATAATAAGTCCCGGAACAGTTTTGTAGTCAATAACTATGTGCCTTAAACCACTCTGGACCTACTAGTTTCAACCGTCATTTTGAATTCTTGGTTCCATCTAGACTCTAGAGTTCCATCACCTATTGTTAAATGACAAGCACAAAGTATTTTCTCCAACTTTCCAGATTTGCCTCTGTTTCCTTCTCTTTTTTCTTACTATCGACTTTGTGTCCTTCAAGTCTTCAACTTCAGCGACAAGTCGACAACACCTACTATAAGAACTGTATAGCAATTAGTATCTTAGCATTTCTGCTTGTTTGTGGTATCTATTACTACTGAGAGAACAATCCAAGGAATGTCCCTGATTTATATGGCAGGAGGGCTCATCATTGCTTTAAAGGATGAGAGTCTTAGCTCTTGACTATGTGTGTGTTTGGAAGGTGAGGAAACAGAGTATGTTTTGACTGTCTAGCTGAACCCAACTTCTATTCTTTTCCAGGCTTCTAAGTACCTACAACAATGGTTGATGCTTCAGAGACGAGGAAAGAAGTAGATTTTAGAGTCAAGAGCACCAAGCAAAGCCCCTGGCACTTCAGCTCAATGCGAGGAGGGATTGAGATGATCCACTAGAGAATTAGAGTGGGGTAGTGTAAGCTGATCAGGCTTTTATGGTTTCTTCTCTTGTGAGATTACCCAAGCCTCTGCGGAGAACCGTGTAACTTTTTACTAGTTCTCTTAGGATGGTTTACAGAGTTGTTCCTTTTGCCATTCTTTACGTTTTGTAATAATATTGTTTGGGCAATCTTAGTAGCAAGGGAAACTGGAAGGAGGACCTTCGGGCTCTAAAATTATTTTGAGAATATTTCTTGTATGTTCTTACACGCTACTTATGATGGTTCACATACTATATGCTAATATCAAAGCATAGACAAGTAAACCTAGCAAGCTAAAACTTAGCAGGAAAGCATATATATACAAATTGGCTGTGTTTACTAATGACACAAAGTAATTAAATTTTGGAATTTAGTGAAAAGTTTTAAAGTTAGACAGACCACTGCTTTCCCATCCCTCTTTACCTAAAATTTTAGATGAGGATAACAATTTAGATTATTGATGAAACATTTTAAAGCATGGATCCTCACCATCTGAATGCTCCAGAAAAACCTGGAAAACTCATCAAAGAAATTTTACATCCATATTATTTCTTACGGAGTTTCAGCTAGCTCCGTACATCAAACACAGTGTTTTCGTTATTCATTCAATCGTTTGTAGCTGGAAACAACTCTCTTTATTTGCGAGTTATTTCCATAGCTGCCCATACAAACTTTTTAACTTATTCCTGGGATTTTGGTGATTTAGTTCAACTTGGAACTGAAATCTAATTGCGTGGATCCTGGTCCTCTACCCTCGTACACAAACATGCTCAGAGATTAGATCCAGGTCACTAGATTTCCATGCACGAAATGGTGTGGGGGACTGGAGACACTCCTGCCATTGAGGGCGAGAAAACAGATTTATGTATAAGGAATGTTCTTCCAGCTCGCGTAATCTATTGGATGAGCTCGTACCAGCGGGCGATGCGGCGGCGGTTCGAAGGAGCACGCGCTGCCGAGGAACGAGGGAAGGAACAGCAATGAAGCAGAGCCCTGATCTCCCAGGACCGGAGATCGCGCGACGCCCACGGGACGGGATTGAGGAATGAGGACCGAAGCGCCGGGAAGACGATGATAGAGAGGTGTGGGAATAGTCGGTTTGTGGAGGTGCTGTCGATGAAAACTCCCCTGAGCGCTTGAGTTGATTTATAGGCAGCGCGCTAGTGACCCATAACAGCGACTGGGATTGTGTTTTAAACAACTACTTAACCTGTACCTATCGCTACCTTTTTTTTGTGTCACTCATCATTTTCTTTTAAATGATGAAGTTTTTAAGGCGTAAAAAATTTCAATTTAAAACCGTATACATGGAGTACATCAAATGAAATAATTTAGTATGGACCGGCGTTGCCCAAGCACTTTCACTGATGTGGACCATCAGTAGTGCCACCAGCACCGCACCGCTAAGATTCTCCACATTGTGTGCTCTGAGTGATGCTCAAAGATAATTTGAGCACCACTTCACACACTATGATTAGTGATGCCAAATCCAGCTGATGCTCCAAAATTTGAAGTGATGCAAAAATTTGCATCGGCGCCTACTTTATAAACAAAAATAAAATACCGTAGTAGTGAGCAGGTAGTTGAAATCTGATTGAGAAAATTCACATTCGACGTTGAAAAACTTACTCGTTCCTTCCTTGACACTCAAAAAATTTCCATTTCTTATTTGACACCCACTTCATTTTTCATTCCCTAAATGGCACTGCCGTCACTTCTGTTAGGTCTAAACCTTATGTTGCATGCCCTTGAGTTCTTAATACTACTGCATTAAGATATTTTTGACGGTAAAACACTGACATCATCTTGCCACAGTGGAAATCCTTGCAACCACGAGGATGGCAGTGATGGAACCTTATTTTTAGCTAATAGTTTTCAAACTCTAGCAATTTCAGCGGAAGAACACCCTCTAGTAGCAATTTCAGCGGAAGAACCGCACCTACTCAAACAGCCGAGGGATCACGTATCAGTAGGGCAAACTATAGGATGGCTTTCCGAGACCAAAACCAGATACTCGCGTCTCACGGGCGGATTCAGCAGCTTTAGGCTCGGTTGGGCAAATCAACGAGCTTCGTGCCTGATTGCTCCCCGTTTTTCTGTCTGCTCCCTAAAGCGACTATTGATTGTAAATTAAGACATAGGATAGGAGTACTCCTATTTTGACCTGCCTATTTTTTCCGTTGAGTGCACGCGAGACGCGGCAACAGTTGAGTGCACGCGGTGCCAACCTTTTTCTTGGAAACATCGCGTGATCGTCCTTCTCGATCGGGTACAACAAGCAAATCCGTCCGATGTACCGAGGTCATCGTCTCGTCTCCTTCGTCGATGCTGCTCAACCTCTGGCGGCGGCCAACTTTGCCGGTACCCACGGCGATGGGCCGGGGAGGAAGCCAAAGGCCGACGGAGGGCCTGCTGCCTCCTCTAGTCTTGGAGGAGAATGTGGTTGTAGCTAGCCTTGTAGGCTCGCAGCTTGAGCGGTTCAGCAGTTCAGCTTGGACGGAGAAGAACGGCGGCGCAGCCGATTGAACCAGCACCGTTACCTCGCCGGCCGGTCGATAGGCAGCAGCTTGATGCTGAGGGCGAAATCCATCCTCCTCGACCTTGATGCCATGGATACCAGTGAGATCGAGCAACCAGCTCCGCAGATGGCTCATGTACACAGGGCTTCCAAATTGCGCTTGCTGGCGATCTGCTCCGCCCCGATCTCCGCCGCCTGCAACTCCGACCGTCCCGATCTGCTCCGGCTGGACCCGCCCGGGCCGCCTACAACTCTGACCGCGCCGCTCGGGCTCGCCGCCGCTGGAACCCGCCCCGATCCGCGCCGCGTGCTCGTCCTCCCTGCCGGCTCTGACCAAGGTAATATTAGTTGTTCTCATTTTTTGCAAATATTCTCATGTTAGATGCAAAATGGGTTGCAAATGATTCATACTAGAATGATCTGTTGTTTGTTTACCAATTGTATCATGATTTGTTACTAATCCATGACACAGTGCCTGCAGTTCCGAAGCGTACCACATGAAAGAGGCCAGCGCATGATGGCTCTTCATAATTTTATAAGGGACAGCGCCATACATGATGCAGATTTTGATAACTATGTTGATGATAGTGGCGGACAAGAGAGCACGGGTATCACAGATGAGTCATTTCCGTGATTCCATTGCTGCGGCTCTGATAGCATGATTGCCCAATCAGTTGTTTTTTATTATTTTGGAGATAAAATTATTGTAAAAGATTAAATTTTAGTTAATCCTATAATGTTAAAAAGTTAATACATCACTGCATTCTATGCTAATTCAGCTACCGAACAAGATATCATCAACCTCAGGGGCATATATGTCATTACACATTCACGCACACAATCAATCAGCAAATAATTAGGTCAGCCAAACTCTCAACTTATTCTGCCAGTATATCCCTAGTAACTTGTTCGAAGATAATATACTCCAACAGTTCGAACAAGGATGAATGCAAACTGCTAAATGTTCGTTTAATTTATAACTTAATTAGACTTGGACTAAATTACACCTAACTTTTAATAAGTGACAAATCATGTTTTGTCAATATTTTGCGAATGCATCATGTATAAGCTTATCTCTCAATCTAAGCAATCCTTTCATAGATCCAAATAAATATGTATTTCATGAATCCAAGTATTTTTTTTTGTAAATTCAAATGATATTTTCCTAGTTCAAGTAACATTCTTGGTGAAATATTTTCGTATTTTCAGTTTCCTATGTGTTTTTAAGTTCCTCAAAAAGAATACAATTAAAGATGTGGCCTTCCCTCCAAGCACATATATGGATATATGGAGCACTTTTTTCAACCTGCACTTTGAAAGCCAAAGCCAAGGAAGATCATATCAACGACTCTCCTAATTCATTTTAGGATAAGTAAAAGAATTCACATTCAAGACAGGAGTTCTGCGATCAACAACAAATCTGAACAAAATACCTCGGTAATCTCTATATCGAGGCTGCCCCTCTGTCTGTCTGTCTGTCTCTCTCTCTCTCTCTCTCTCTCTAAATTCTTTTTGGAACTCTGTAAATCTCATACTGACCGGAACATCCAAACAGTCAGTGGGAACCAACAACCAGCATGCCATCACCATCTGAATGCTTTCTGTTCTTTACAGCAGCATATAATATAACTTTCGGCCGCACCCAGCTTTTACAAACTTCATCTAGTGACGGCCGAATAAGTGTTATATATGTCATTGTTCTATCCGTCCGGAATCATCAAAGGCGCAGTGTGCCAAAAACAAAAGAGTATAGATGCTGTCTATGCTTAACCTAGTCAATCTGCACTCGAGAAAGAGCCAATGCGACGAACAGCCGATCGACCAGAAGTGCTCCGCCGCTTGTTCAGACCGCCGCAAGTGATTCCCTCGATTGTGCCGCCCAAACGAGGTCTAGCACTACTCGATGCTGCTGCTGTTCTTGCCTTGGTCCTTTATTTTGACGAGGAGTACGGTCTCTAGGGCCGGCTGGAAGGCTTCTCTTTTTTTAAAAAATTTTATAGGTTATGTTTTTTCAGCTTCAGAATTACTGTTTCGAAAATACATCAGACCACAATTATTATTATTAAATAAGTAGTCACCGCTGTAAGGTTCAGCGCATGTTCTAAAAAAATATGCAGAACATATGATGTACCATAGAAAATAAAAGGAAGAGATTCAAGTCTCAATTCACAGCTCGATTAATCATCTCTCTTTCTTGCGGCTTGTCGCATGAACTCAACTCCACATGAGCCAACTTCCTCACAGTTTGGGTGAATGCGGAACCTAAACATGAGCCAACTTCAGCATAGGAGAACAGAAGCAACTCCATCTGCTGTGTTTGAAGCTCTGACCATTAAAGTATATTTCTATAGTGTATTTATTCGAATGTGTAGGTGTTATATATTATTTTCTCCATAAAAATGATTGGGCTTTAGTTCTTATAAAGCTACAAATCAATTTATTTTAGGATTCTCTCTATCCCAGTGGCAGGTCCGCCTCCCGCTTATTGTCGGTGTTTTAACCATGGAGTAAATACTGACCTAGTGTGGTTGGTTTGAAAAACTTTCGGTCCCGCCGGCTTCGGCTTCCACACTGTAGCAGAGCAGACCGGAGCTAGAAAAGCTGCAATTTCCTGCAATTTCCAGCTCCACCTGCTTCTTCCGTTTCCCTCCGTAAAAGGAAAGAGCCTGGAAATTTTCGGGAAGAGGACTGCGAACTAGCAGGCCAGCTGGCGAGAGGTAAACATGTGAAGTCTGCACCCGACAGGGACAGGCTGGTGGCACCTTCCAGTCCCGTCACAGTCAGCACCAAACACGGCGAACGAGCTTCAGCATCAAACACGACGTACGAGCTCGCTAAGGGTGCGTTCGTTCCACTTTAGCCGTATCATATTAAAAAAAAAGTCTTATTATTTAAAAATATTAAATAAAATTAATTGCAGAATCTCTAGACTAATTCGCGTGACGAATCTATCCAGGTACGTTAATTCATAATTAGTAGATGATTACTGTAGCATCACTGTTACGAATCATGAATTAATTAGCCTCGTTAAATTCGTTTCACAAATTGCCACTCATATGTGTAGCACAGATTTTATTTAATACTTCAGATTCTCTTTAATTTTTAATTTGACAGGATAAATTTTAGCCCTGCCAAACTAAAGAGGCCTAAGGTTGATGCTGCGGGCAGATCTCCTTTTGAGTTCAAAGTCCACCAAATTGGTCAGAAAACAATTATACAGAGGTAGGAATGTGTTCTCCACAATTTTTCTTTCAGTCAATGAGTCCGTGACGTACCAAACGGAGAGCCTTCTGAGTCAAGTCTGAAAATAAATCAGGCGAATCATAGATGTGGCGCATCCCTCTATCTCAACGATTGTCGTTCTCCCCAATTTTCCTTTTCTTGAATGTTCATTTTCATATTTCTTCCTTTGAAACTAGGTCTTTAACATATGGGGAGTACATAGTAGTTTTCATTTGCCGACACACGATAAAAAAGGACACCTTATTTTGCATTCCCCCTTCGCATCTCCTCCAAATTTCAGTTATACCATCTTCGTAAATTATAGCATCCACACCTCACTTTCAGTTCCAATTTTTCAAAAGAAAGAAAAATATTCGTACTTGGATTTGAGCATAGTATTGTTTAATGATATGTTTTAATACAAGATCTAGAGCGGCGTTTCCGTATCTGTATGTTACGGTTGCTAGGGTCTGTTTGCATCTAAATAACTAAATTTTAGTTCCATCACATTGGATGTTTAAATTTTAGTCCCATTATATTTGATACTAATTAGAAGTATTAAATATAAACTAATTACAAAACCATTGCATAAATGAAGCTATTTCACGATACGAATCTATTAAACCTAGACCCTGTTTAGTTTCCACCCCGTAAACGCAAAAAAGCCGTAAACGCAAAATGTTCAAAGAAATCTTGCTAATTTGAAGTACTAAATGAAGTCTATTTACAAAATTTTTTGCATAGATGGGCTGTAAATCGCGAGACGAATCTAATGAGCCTACTTAATCCACGATTTGCAACAGTGATGCTACAGTAACCATCCGCTAATTATTGCTTAATTATGGATTAATTAGCATCATTAGATTCGTCTCGCGATTTACAACCCATCCATGCAAAAAGTTTTGTAAATAGACTTTATTTAGTACTTCAAATTGGTAAGATTTCTTTGCAAAAAAATTTTTTTTCCTTTACGCCTACCCAACTAAACAGGCCTCTAATTAATGTATTGTTAGCATATGTTTATTGTGGCATAATATTATCAAATTATGGACTTATTAGATTTATTGAATTCGTATTGTGAATTAGCCTCCATCTATATAATTAATTTTATAATTAGTATATATTTAGTACTACTAATATCAAAATATTCGATGTGATAGCTACTAAAATATAATATTCGATGTGATAGATACGTGAGCAAAGAAAACGTACCCTTCATGAGATTAGATTAGTGGGGCCCATCATATCTGTCATCTAGTCAAGTCAACACAACGTGTCGTGACAGATGAGGCAGCCAACTCGATGGGTCGTCGTCCATCGCGCGGGTCGCGCGGGACAAGGAAGCTTCCCGGAAACTTCCTATATGCACGTCATGGCGACAACTCGATGCGGGCCAGCCATAGTTTTCGAGGACCATGCAAACTCATACGCGTCAACTGTTCTTTATGTTGTCTTTTTCTTTTGTATAATATAGTTTCTCCATTCTTAAATAAAAACTATGAAAACAACCAAATTTTATTCTTAAATTAGGGCATCTGGTATCATCCCACAAATCTCCAATAATTCTTATTTGACTTTCCTCCAATACGTACAAAAGTTATTATTTTACGGTATGGACACCTAAGAACCATCAATACCCTTTAACTATTTCTAAGGATGTAACTAGACGGAGGAGGCGCTCCCTTATCCCTTATCCGTTCGTGTGGATAAAAAAAATTTATCAATCGTTCCCCCACCTAGCCGCCTCCGCCCGCTCGCCCCCACCGCCTCACATCCTGCCACCTGCCTCGCCGGCGTCGTCTCCGCGAGTACCCCTCTTCCCACCCCCCCCCTCTCCTCCAAGGTATCAAACTTCCGCCCGCCCCTATCTTCGCTCCCACCACCGACCACCCACGCCCCCTGCTTCCCACTGCCTGCCTCCGCCCCCACAGCCGACTTCCCCCTCGCCGGCATCGATGCCAGCGAGGACCGCCCTCTCCTCCCCCACCCCCTCCTCTTCCCCACCCCGTTTGCCTCCACCAGATACCCCCACCGCTAGCACCTCCCAACCGGCCTCCCCCACCATCCGCCCGGCGGCGCTATCGCCGCCACCTCGCCGCCCACAACCCACCACCACCACCGCTGGTCCGGCGGCCTCCCTAGCATTCTTCTAGAGCCCGCAAGCATAGATCCCCATCCCCAGCCCCCCAAACCCCGAAATCGTAACCCGAATTGGAGCTCATCGAAGTTGGTGTCCTCGTCGGAGAAGATGAGGTCCTCATTAGAGGAGGAGGAGATCGTGACGAGAAGTTCTGATTTGTTACTTTCTCGTTTCTTTTGTTGATTTCTCTTTTCTGGGAGTTACTTTCTGCTATGTGTTTAAGAATGTAATAAAAGGGCTCTCAAGATATGCTTATATGGAGAGCCCTCTCCATGTAGCATTTAGGATTTCTAAATCATTGAACACTTCAACCACAAATTTTGATTTCATCCAACACGCATCACTGATAGATAGTTCTGAAACAATATAACACTATATTGTAATATAAACGAACTTTAATATATGTCATCGTGACAGCAACTATATACTTTAATAAACCATCACAGTCACAGACCGTGTCAGTAAGACAGTGCCAACTTATAAATAAATTAAAATGAAGCGATCGGTGGTTGTACCTGGCCGCTGGGGCCGCCATGGCGCGTTGCCGGCATGTCAATTTTTTCTTTTGAAAATTGACACGCCAGTTTTTCGATGTTCGCTAAAATCTGTATCTCTATATGCATAGAAGAGGTCGTACTCCCATCAAAAAGAAAATTAAAAAAGAAAAGAAAAGAAAAGAAAAGAAAAGGTCGTACTCCAGCTTCCTCCGTCCACGTATAGAAGTCATATCCTTGGAAGAGTCTTCTCCACAAACCATATAACTCATACCAAATGCAAAATAACCACATAAACCCATCCAATGAAGACGGCATTGACGTCACCTCTATATATTAAGGCGCAACCTCATCTATTTTACACGAACAAAGATCCATTTTCTATAGAGCTTGCCAAATTCCATTGTTGCCCTCATGAAATGGCTCCAGCTTTGCCCCCGATTACTTATCATATTATCTTTTTTAAGATGAAAATGGTCGGAAATGGTTGGTGAAAGGCTCCATCACTTTCACTTTTATATTTTTTTATCAGAAATGAAAACGATACGATATTATCGGAAACGAAAATGGCATCAGTATTACGGTAATTTCAGAAACGAAAATATACAATCGAGAACACAACGATAATGACCGAAACAATATTTTAAAAAAAGATAAATATGTCAAACCATAGAGCACAACTCTAACCATATGACTTGGCATATTTCATGCACAAGTACTGATTGTTAAGATGTTAATCTAAGTATCGATCCATCCATGATATGTATCTCATTTCATAGTACTAAAAAATTAAATATTAATCCCACCATCCAAAAAACTATTCATAGTCCTATGAATTCAGATCACTAGGTTATGATTTAGGGTTAGGACAAATGAGTCATGACTCTTTAAAACTGTAGATATGACATTCTAAAAAAATATAGATAGCAGGGGTGCTGATATTATACGTGAATATGGTATTTTTATCGGTAAAATATGATAGAATAGCCTAAAAATATGATAGTTCTCGAACATGATCAGAGGATGCTCAAATCATTTTCTTTTTCACTTTCATATTATTTTACCATTTTCGTTTTTGTTTTTTCGATAATTATTTTTATTTTCGTTTAGCCATAAAATCTCGAAAATGATTCTCGAAAATTAGAAATTATCATTTTCGTATTCATCCCTATTCTTGTTATCCTTCAATTACATTACGTGCTATGTATCTAGTATATTATTTGAAACTGATAATGAGGTGGCGACGTAGTCGATTCATATGAAACTCTAATTAATCTACGCGATGCATTTGTAAACGAAGGAATAGCGACAGCGTGTTAGGATTACGTCACTGTCAAAGCCGCATTTAGTTTCTTCCCAGAGGAGGTATGTTTGAGAATTGAAATCGTTAGCTCGGTGCGAACTGTGAACTTGCATAATTTTCCCGTTTATATGCGTGCAGGCGTAGACAAATGCCTTTTTCCAAAGAACGAAAATATAGCGCGGGAGAGCAGAGACAGAGGAGCCGGGACGGCGGGCCTGCTGTTAGATAGTGGGCCAATTAGGCCTGAGGACGATTGGGCCTGTACGATGAAATGACGCTCGTGGGCCAGCTAGGAAAGACGCCCGGCCCGCATGCGTGTATAGCAGCAACTAAACAAGCTGGTTAACCTCAGTGCAGCAAATTGAATCTAGACCAAGCAAACCACTGCGCCTTGCCATCCACTAGCTAGTACATGCTCCATCTGTCCCGAAATAAGTGTTATGTTAAAAAATTTCAGATATATTATTTGAAACTAGAAAAATAACATATACTAAAAGTATGTACACATAGTTTAGACAATTGACATGGAACAAGAAAAATAATATCTACTAAAAGCATGTATACGCAGTTTAGACAATTGTTGTCTATTTGACACACACAGACAGCTAAATGGACAATTTTACAATGGGTTGTCTATTTAGCTGTCTGTGTGATATTTAATACGTACTCTAGTTGGTGATATTTTGCATGGAGCATGAGCCAGAGCAGTAGACGAGATACTAGACAGCAATACACTCTTTCCTCATTTAATAATAGCCACGTCAGCTCATTTTGCTTACGTGGACTCATATAGATGGCTGCTGTCTAAATATTGTACGTGCCTTAAGACCAATCCCAATGCAACTTTCATGGAGAGTTTTATAACATTAAATTTTAGACCACATTATTAATTTTATTAATTTTATTGAGATGACGATTTAAAAGGATTGTGTTTCGTAAGATGATGGAGAAATTCATCCTCATGAAATCCGTCCAGATCTCCAATGTTTGCCGGCCCCAGGCCGGCCGGGCGGGCCGAAAGAAACTCATGGTGGGTGGTTTACGCTGAGCACGTGCAACCGGAAAAAGATTCTTTTTGTCGTTTCCGAGAGAAGAGGCGACCGGCAAATATCCCGGGCCGCCGGCCGCCAAGCCCCTGGCGTCACCCCCGACATCTCTCCAACTCCAGCAAGTCGGGAGCAAAAGGGCGACTTGGGCCACGTGCCAAAAGGTGACAAGGGTCCTACCTATGGCTGTTCCAGTATTCCCGATGTATATTAATTAGTAGGATGCCAATTTTGTTAAGATTGCCATGTAATAGAAACGAGATTAAGCTGTTTACTTTAAAATATACTACATTTACATAGCTAATTTCTAGATTTGTTCTAAGCCAGACATTTTTATCTCTGCACAACAACAATTTCTCTAAAATATTTCTTTTAAATAGAAATAATTACATGCTATGACGATTGGTTTCGTGATCAATATCTTAACATCATTTTTATGTTGTCAGTCTTTATACATTTTTATTAATAGTCAAGTTAAAAATAATTGAGTTATAACAAATCAAGTAGTTATGTTCTGCAACAGAGAGAGTAATGCTTATTTCATTTAGTTAGGACAATAAAGATTGCACTAGTAATAGTACTTATTTTTTTGACGACACAACTTTACTGTCATCATATTCATATTCAAAAGTATCGTCTAAATAGTGTACTTTTGTATTACCTAGATAAAATACCTCAACACCAACATCATACAAACGTAAAGAAAATATCTACATATATTCAATTCAATTATTATAATTTATTTTTATGGTTTGAACCGAAGAGCCTGGTTAAGATGACTGTATGTACAGAGTTTCTATCACTATATTTGAAGTACCACAAGCAAAGTTTCGTTATCGTTCTTTATGAATATATGCATTTGCAAATTTCTCAAGGTCGACGGTAGGTACATAACGAACCAAAAGATGTAAGTAATTAATCAATGCTGATTTTAATAACTTAATTTGTTTTTTGTTTTGATTTTGAATTTTTCACTAGTGTTTAACTTTTTCTGTTCTTATTTTGTTGCAGGAACCCATTGATGAAAACACGGAAGCAAACGCTAGACGGACGACATTTTCTACTCTTATAATTTTCGATACTACTCCTATGTAACATCGATGTGTCTAGACGGAGAGTAACCTACTGATCATGAATTATAACTAGTTTATTCTTCACTTAATCTAGTTTATTATCAATTTATCCCTTCAATAATCCGGGTTGGGTCAGCTTGTTGTGCTGAACCGGTTTGAATTTCGTTACGCCACACGTACGTTCTCCTCGATGACCTTCTCCTCGAAGCAGAAAAAAGCGACGAAGCCTCCGCAGATGATGGCGAGACCCATGACCCAGACGATGGCAGCAACGGCTGCCGGCATGACAGCGACCACCTTGTAGGAGAAGAGGAGCGTCAGCGCGGATGTGAGCAGCCACACCGCCAGTTTCAGCCATTCCCTGAGGGCCGAGCCAGGCTCGGCGCGCTCGCACCGCCGGAGGCAGTAGAAGAGCAGCAAGAGGTCGCCGTAGGCGGAGACAACGAAGGCCGCGGCGCCGGGGTCGCCCCAAGAACGGCGCAGGGCAATGCCCGAGCTGATCGTCAAGTAACCGAAGCCCGCCACCGGGAGCCACGGGAAGCTCCGGGCGTCATGGGCGGCCGCGCCAACCGGCTGCAGGTGGGCACCACCGCCCTCGCGCGGCAGCGGCGGCTGTGCAAGGCCCTCCTGCCGAGGCAGCAGCGGTTCTCGCGCGACGGGCGGCGCCCCAAGGTGCGAGCCCACGCCTCGCACGGCGCTAGGGATTGCCAGTGTCGTCTTGGACTGCATGAAGCTTGGCTTGGCATGTAGCGCATAGGTATAGGTATAGATGGCCAAACGGACGGCCTGGCACGGGCTCCGTTTAGCCACGATTGCTAAACGAGTCATGCCGTGCCTGCCTATGGGCTGAGTGCCGGCCTAGGCACGGCACGTGTGCATTCTAGCCGTGCTGGGCCAGCCTGTCAGGCCGATTAGCCCACGCAGGCCTGATTAACCCACGTAGCCTTGGGGAGAGGAGGCCGCCGCCGCCGCCATCGTGCCACGCACGAGGAGGGGAGGCCGGACGTGGCTGCGCGGCACCATCGCAAGAGCGGAAGCAAGCTAGGCGCCGGCCGCGCTGGGAGGGGAGGCCAACCGCCATTCGCGTCGACGGCGGGAAGGGATGGCTGCCGGCCTCACCGTCGCGCGTGGGCGAATGGAGGCCGGACGCCGCCGCTGCGTGTGGGCGGAAGGAGGCTAGGGCGCCACCGCCTCCGCGCGTGGGTGGAAGGAGTCCGGGTGCTGCCATGCCTCCGCGCGGGGATGGCAAGCTGGGCGCTAGCCGCGCTGACAGGCAGGGACGGGAGCTGGCCTCGCCGCTGCGCTGGGAGGGGAGGAGGTGGGGACTCGGGCGTCGGCCGCGAGGGGAGGGGAGCAGAGCAAGTGTCGGCGGCGGCCAGGAAGGGATAGGGTTGGTGAGAGTTAGGGTTTGAGATGTAAAATGAGTATTCATATGTGAGCTGGATGTGTGATTTAGTGTGGTGGACCGTCAATTTGAACGGATCAGTAATCATGCCGTGCCGGGCCAGCCCACGTGTCAAGACACTAGCCAAGCACGGCACGACGCTCGTGCCGGGCCAAAAAGCCATACCGTGGGTCAGTCCATGGGCCTCGGGCCGGATGAAAAACTATACCATAGCTGCCCTCGTCCGCGTGATTTTATATCCCAGGACGCCTTCGCACCCTTCTTTCCTTTTTGCTTTGAAGAAGACGAAAGCAAGTGACTTGATCGATGAGGGAACGGACGAAGTTTCTTGCTTGGAAACTTTCGGTGCCGTCATTGTTGGGTGGGAGCACACTGCAAGTCACCGGTCGTTGGAAGGATCCTCTCTCTGACTCGACGGCAGACCAACAAACAATGGACATCGCCATTGTTTCTAGTGTGTGACGCCACGCTCCTTGTCGATCTTGTGGGCGCGCGAAATTTCGAGCGAGACACAGCACGCCCCAACGAACCTGAAGCTCAGGCTCAGCTGAAGTCTTCTTCCAGTGTCGGACAAGGGGAAAGCTACGTTGGTGCGTTGTGATGTAACGATGCTTTCGTTTTCTAAAGACGACTTGTGAAACTCGTCAGTCTTCAGCGCAGTCTTGGAGAGATCACAACGAATATATACCACGTACTTCACATGGCTGGACACATTGGTCAGGACAAATAGCAAGATTTCAGCGACGCGCACTCTGTTTTAGAACACAGAATTCATTTGGGTCGAGGCCTCGTTCGGTGCATTCCGGATCGAAAGCGATTTGGGGCGGGGGTATTGAGGGGGGTTAATTTTCCTACAAGTATCTGGGCGTTAGCATGTTGTAGCCGAGATCTTATGCAGAGGATATAGATTCTGCATTCACTTCGTACGGGTGTTTGCTACTCCCTCCGTTCTAAATTGCTCCTTCCGTTCTAAATTACAATTCATTTTAACTTTTTTAAATATATAGTTTTTCTATGTATCTAGACAAAATATAGCAAAATATATATATCTAAAAAAATAAAATAAATTGTAATTTGAAAATTTAGTACGATTTAGCTTCTCTAGATAAGTACCTTTTACTTACAGAGCTTGATGTACCGTTGAAAGTGAGCTAGGGTGCCAAACTTGCTTACCAAGTGCAGTTATATTGGTGGCTCGAACCAAATATGCATTAACTTCCCCTATTCTGCAAATTAGATAGGTGGGCATTTAGGGGTCAAAGGCGGTTCGATTATGAATATTGTACATCAAGTTCGATTTTCAAGCAGAGACAATCACGCATGAAACAACTGTAAAAGTACACTAAGAGAATATTATCGAGTTGCACAGAAACTTTTAATTAAGATAAAGAGGGAATCGAGAGAAGTGTGGTAACCAAAGAAGCGGCAGCAGCTGGGACCGAGCTCTCGAGGAGAGCAGTGTTTACGAGGAAGAGGGTCTGCCACCATTTTCAGGTGTTAACGGAGAATTTCTCTAATCTTTTTGAAAAAAATAGACTGCAGGAAACACCGCCCCGCGGCATTACAACTAATAAGAAAAATTTTATCCAAATCGGCCGAGAAAATCTTCAAACTCCTCATAGGAGTTAACAGCCACTACAACTACCCCTCGTAGGAGAGCCCAAACCAACCATAGGCAAGGGCGGTGGCAGGGGTATGCCCCTGTATTCCTTGGCATACCCAAGATTTGGAAGAAAATACTAATATACATACACAAATTTATAGTGTCAAATATGGCTCATAGGCCCAATACAATAAAGCCCACAAAGAATTTCACAACCGAGAAATTAACAAAACTTCCGTGGCAGTTTACTATGTACATTTCTCATGTTCGTAGAAATGAAAGGTTTGAAAATTTGAAGAATCTATGTGAGCTTTTTAACACATAAAAAGATGAATAATATTATGTTGTTTACAAGCTTCTTAAGTTTGTGCTAATTCTTCCCGTAGTAACTGCTAGTATTGAAAGAGTGTTTTCCACGATGAATTTTGTGAAGAACAAGTAAAGTAACAAAATGGGTGATGAAAATTTTAACAATTGCTTGGTTCATTTATTGAGAGAGAATTATTCAGTCAAGTGAAAGATGAGCATATCATCAATCTCTTCCAACAAGAGGATCGTAGGGTTATATTGTAGTAGCATTTACCATTTCGTAATATTATTTAATTATTCATATTTAAAACTTGTACTTTGGTTATTATTATGGATTTGTTATTGTCATTATAACTCATTGTCCATTATATTGCGTATTTGCTTCGAATTTTTTTATGTGTGGCATACCCAGTCGTAAATTTTTGGCTCTGCCACTAACCACAGATGCCACGGGCCGGTGCGCTGCCACTATTTTTTGGGTGGCCAACGAGTGAATTTTTTTTACCACCAGAATTTGAACCCTGGTTAGTGTCTCCCTCAAATGAGAAGCTTACCATTACACTGTAAGAGTGTTGACTAGTTTTTCACATGTTTCTTTCTTCAATTTGGCTTCATATTCATAGTACAGCCAGTAGTGTGTATAAGGTAGTGTATGATGATCGAGCGTCCGCTAGTAAAATTTCTTGTAGCGGAACATACTCAGCTAGATTTGAGACTCGATGATGCTGGTGTTCATATTTTTCTAAATTTATTTAAAATCTAATCATTCCGGTACTATTCTTTCTGTGATAGGTGATGTACCTCTCGACAGCGAGATACTGTGGTGACTTTATTTATCTCGAGATATGTTAACTCAGCCTTACGGATGTGCTTATAGGGATAAAATTATGTGCATGTGATTGTGCATGCGTGTTTGTGAGGAGCCTGGACCTATAAACTGAGCCCGGGCAAAACTCATGTTATCATCTTCATTAGAACAGCTTACAACCAGATGATGTTGATTTGAATTAATTAGCACCAGGACCTAAGGTTTATTTTGTACAATTCCGTCGAAGCCTGGGCAGGACCCGAGGATCGTCGGGCTCTGGATCTGCCTCTAAGCGTCTGTGCCTGTATCTGTGATGCGCTTAAAAAGAGAAAAAAAGAAAGAAAAAAATGTATGCTGGCTAATGGGTGCAGGATATAGGATGTAGGATATAGGACCATAAACTCCCTCCCGTCATCAAAAGATAATTAGCGAAATTGTCCTAAGTTCATCGTTGGAAGACTGCAGAGATTGTATAGTTATAGTTATTAGTTAGTATAATTGGTTCATTATATTTCCAATGGTGTACCACAAAAATCTATATCTACTCCTTTATGTGTACCCTGAACCATAATCTATTGTTTTATGTTTTTCTATTTTTCTGACCACGTGCGTGGTAGCAAACACCATTAATAATACATGTTAAAGGTAACTGAATTTGCAGGATATTTATGGTGGATAGATGATTAGAGCATCTCCAAGAGTTTTCAAAAATATACTCTCTAAAATGATTTAGAGAGTTATTTGAGTAAAAAATCATTTTCTATATTTTTTACTCTCTAACAACTTTTCTGTATCTCGTGCGTAGTCTAGAGAGCAATTCTCGCTCTCCATATTTGACTACTTAGAAATACAGAATAGAGGAGGTCTATTATATTCAGATATCCAATTGAAGAGACTGTTGGAGGGTAACTTATAACTAAAATTCTAAAGATATAAAGAGTCTCTTGAAGATGCTCTTATTTTATTTTCTAGTGGTAAGGTCTCAGTCATGTGCCAATGCAGATCTATCATCGCTAACCTTCCCTCGTGCAATGCAGCAATCTGTACAACAAAGCCATGCAACATGGTGAACACCTATATACAACTGTGAAGCTTGAAACTTCAAGCATTGGGGTCTACGTAAAGAAAATTTTCTTTTCCTATAGGATCTTTTCATGAAATAACCTTGATATAAAGGTATTTTACCGGTGGTCATCGGGGTCGCCGGACCCCGACGATTGACTGTAGCTTCACCACTGTCGTAGTCTCATCAAAATTTATGTAGGAAAGCTCACATGCTTATTTCAAGATCCTAATTACTATATTTTTCGGTAATTCTTGCTTGCATAGCCTACAAGAGTACAAGACCATGGTTAACTGAAAATAAGATTAGAAATAATATGGTGCATAAAAAATCAGACATGTACATACTCATGAAAATTGTTTATTAGCACATACCAAATTGTCTTTTAATGATCATCTTCAAGATATGTAATGCTCAAGGGTCCAAGTAAAGGAACGCAATGCTAGAAAATTCATGCTGTTCGGATTGAATCGTCAAAATACCTTTTTTTGAAGAAACAGGAGGAGAAACTCCCTAGCAATATGTCAAGCAATTAGCAACATATGCTTCAAACATGTCCAGTAATGCAAGTCAGACAAAGAAACCCTTCGACTACAACATTGGTAATTGACTCCACGCTTCCTTTTCTCACCTCTAGGTTGCTTTCCTAGTCTTTGATAATCTCAAGTTCCTCCAGCAGGTCCTATCTACTAAATTGCCATGGTTTGTCAAAGGTTCCAGTCTAACCATTAAAATTGTCCTTCTTGAAACCACGGTGCCCAATGTAACATATCTTGCTCCTTATTTTCTTTGAGCAATGATATTTTCACAATGCATACAAGCATAATAACTTTTTATGACTCACCAAATTAATGTACAAAATGATAGATAATCATGAATGCACCATATAACCGTAGTATGTAGATTAAACATTCCAGCACTAAATGCATTATAGTACGGATATCCATCTAAATTCAAGACCCTCTTCAATGAGATGCTCCAAGAACATATCAAAATCGTTTGCTACAAAACTCGGACCAGGGGCGAGTAATGTCATTATTAAGTTGGATTGACCTGTAAGGGACTTAGAGGTATTTTGACTTGTGAGGGATTTAGGTCATGTTTGGGAGAGCTTAGCTTCATAGAACTCAGCTCAGCTTCACGAGCTTCAAAGTAGAGTAGCTTAGCTTCAAAGTTGAGAATTTTTTGAAAGTGTTTGGCTTGGAGATCAACTCTAGCTTCATGAAAATAAGAGTTTATATGGAAAGGTCTCTTCTACCCTTGAATAATCCATGAGATTGTTTTCTTTTTAGTATAAACCATTGGAGATATGTAATATGTTTGTATTATCAATAAAAAATTGAAAAACAGTACAAAGTAAATTAAATTTGAATAAAAAACATAGATAATAATAAGTTTGTACTCGAATATTTGTTCATAAATATTACAAAATAACGGTCTCCATCAAGGTATAACACCATTACATATCCATTCAAGTGTCCATCAAATACTAACATTACCACATACACTAGTTCCAACCTCTAGCAATAGCGGTCGCTAATTCATCACGGAAATCATCCATAGTGGGCGCATTAGGTAATGAAGTCGATCCATCGGAGGGAACTACATACTTGTTATACCTTTCTGGTATTGTAGGCACATAATTTTCATCACGTTCCACACGTTCAAAGTCCAAATCACCAGCATTATGCTCATGAATAAAGTTATGGATTACCATGCACGCCACAACTATCATCTTTTGCTTCCACAATGGATAGATTGCCATTTTATATAGAATTTGCCACTTCATCTTTAGGACCCCAAATGACCTCTCAACAACGCTACGAACACGTGCATGAATACGATTGAACTTTTCCTTAGCAGATTTTGGCTCCATACCTCTATGCCATTCCGGTAAATGGTACCTCTCGCCCTTATACGGTGCTAGGTATCCAACTCTATTAGGGTATCCCGCATCAACAACATAGTATTTATCTACAAACAAATAATACATCATGTTAACACTAAATAATAAGTAATGTAAGTTATGTAGAAATGAAAAATTCTTACTTTGTGGAGGATGAGGGAAGAACTGCTGGTCCACCTTCATTGCATTGTATAACACAGTCGTGTCATGCACGGATCCCGGTTGGCCCACTGATACATATGTGAATCTCATATCAAAATCACAAATTGCAAGGACATTTTGAGTGGGTATCCCTGATTTTCCAATATACATCACTTGTTCATTAGGGTGTAGAGCTACCCTAATATGTGTCCCATCTAGAGCGCCAATACAATTTTTGAAATATGGATATGCCCTTCTATCATCTTTTATCCTTTGATGCACTGTGCGAAAATTAGGATCCTTTGGAACAACAAAATGTTTTGCCATTTCCATGAAACAATTAAGAACCTCACCAAATTTCCTACTAATGGTTTCACCGGAGTGATTGAAACGGTTCTGACTTTTCCTATTAGACTCATTCCCAGAACATGTAAATAGGAAAATTGCAAGAGCCTCATAGGTGTTCATGTGCAAAGATGGTTGTAGGCCATACCTTGACACCAATATATCATGAAGGTCCATAAAAATTTCTGTGCTCATGCGTAATTGAGAATGGCATTCACCTGGAGTCCTCAAAACATATTGTAACCATCCCATCCCACTTTGATCAGCTATCCTTTTCGGATTTTTGTCTAGGTAAAGCTCGACATATTTTTCTGCCACTCTAGCACCACTCAAAATTATATCCCAAAACTCATCAATTTCATCCTCTGAATCATCACTCTCACAATCAGAAATCTGCAAGTATACACAAATTGACAAATTCACGTAGTATTAGCAAAATAGAATTCCAAAGAGTACATGAAAACATGGCAACTCTAACATTATTATTCATACAATCCTCAATAGTTCACACATGATACATGAAACTGAAGAAAAAAGAATCCGAAAGCCGAAAGAGTATGTTACAGAACCCTAAGTCTTCAATTTCCATATTTATCATTGTACCTCCTTGTAAGCCAGCTGAATCTAATTTCTCTAGTAGGAAAAGTCAAGAACATTTCTCTTTGATCCCTCTTCACAAACAATTGGGTAGCAATATCATGCTCATTGCTACCATAGTCTGCCCCACAATCCAAGACAAGATCCATCACCTCCTTGATGCCAACCTCAGCTTGCTTTCTTGATGTAAAAGAAGAAGCCGAGTCAGCAATTTTTGTAATCTGTTCTTGAATAACAAGAGCTGTACTTGTTTTTTGTTTCTTAGGTATTTCAAGAACGACACGTGGTCTTCTCTTTTGATTACCAACTACAGGAGAAACCTCCTGAGCCTCGGTGTCATTATCCTCCATATATCCCCAATCATGAACCATATCCTCCCAACCCTCCTCCTCTCCTCCTTGTTGCTCTCCATCCTCATCAATGTTTTCAAGCTCTTGTTGGCTATTAGGAACAATAGGATCATTAGGAATAATAGGGTTATCACTCATAGGATTCCAATGATCGGTTTCATCATTAGAGATATCACCGAACATCTCTCGAAGAAATTCTTGATTTTGCAATGCTTTCTTCTTGAACTTTCCACATCCCGGAATTTCCTAAACAAATAAGAAGTATAAGAATAATTATTTCATTTCAAGACTAAAGAGCATTAGAAAGAATTCAAAATTTAAGAGCAAATAAACACTTACCTTTTTTATTTTTTTCCACCATTCATTGTCCATGCTTATTACTCCTCTTGTGCTGTCCCAACCCGTTCCGGTTTGCTTCCGAACCAACTTTTGCCAAATTGACCAATCATTTTTCAATCTATCCCACTTATTCTTGACTTGTATCTTTGATAACTCAATTCCGGTCATTTGATAGAACCTGTCCATGACCTCTGTGTAGCCTAAAGTGTTCAAATGTGTGTTTGGTCTATTTCCTTTTCTCACTTGCTCAGCCATTAATTCAGAAACAATGGCATTGTACTCATCAGTCCATTCCATTTGATCACCCTAGAGTGCAATTACACAACATATCTTTGAATTGAGAGAAATATCCGTTGTTCCTATGTCTAAATACTAATTATCTAATGCACATATATACTGCAACAATGAAACACTCAATTTATAACATGAATTTAGAGGAATTACCGCAGTTGCTCGACGCTTAACACCGCTGCCGCTTGGTGCCTGCGACTGTGACTGCGAGCCAACTCCCTGCGCTGCGAGCCACCCCGGGGCAGGGGCGCGGCCAGCCACGCCATGGCTGGCTGGCTCGCCGGCGCTAGGCGCGTAGCCAAGCCCTGAGGCAGCCACTGTCCCTGCGCCCCCGTCCGCGCCCCCTGTCCCGACGCCCCCGCCCGCGACCCCTGTCCCGGCGTCCCCGCCCGCGCCCCTTGGCCGCGCGCCACGGGAGGCCGCAGGAAGCTCGCCGGCGTCCCCTGCCCCGGCGCCCCTGCCCGCGCCCCCTGTCCCGGCGCCCCCGCCCGCGCCCCCTGTCCAGGCGCCCCCGCCCGCGCCCCCTGGCCGCGCGCCGCGGGACGCCGCGCGCGCGCCACGGGAGGGCCCCCGCGCGCCTCCCCTAGCGCGGGAGAGGCCGACCCTCGGCGCCGGCGGCGGGCATGGCCGCCAGCGACCGGAACAGCGGCCGGCCATGGCCCGAGCCTTGGAGATGGTGGATCGGGGTCGAAATTGGGAGGGGATGGAAGAGGACGACCGGATCTATCCGTTTTGGGGCTTGGCTGCTCGCCGGCGAGCTCCGACGGTGAGGAAAGGGCGGCGGCGGCGGCGTGGGGAGGGAGGGCGTCCTCCATGGCTTCCTGCTCGAACAGAAAGGAGGTGGGGAGGGAGGGAGTACCGGGTCTGGGTGGAGAAAAGAAACGAATCGTTACGTGTGTAACCGATGGCAGTGGTGGGTAATTACACGTCAACTTCATGACGACGTTCAAAGCTATAATTTTTGAAGCACCCTTTGGGCTGCTTCCCAAAAAACGTGAAGCTGAGACTAGATTCATGATTTTTTTGGAGCTGAGTCAATGAAGCTGGACATGTTTGGCTATAAGTTTGAGGAGCTAAGCTACGAAATGTGAAGTGAAGCTCTCCCAAACACCCCCTTAATCCACTCCAATCCCCCACCAAACTGAGCAAGCCTTAAGTGTAATTTAAAAGCCCCCAGCCAGTGAAGGACCTAGGCCCCCATGCGCCTCCGACGCCAAGGGCTACGAGCAAGGGCACCGAGCGCCGCTCAAGGATGACCGCCGTGGGGGGGAGGGGGGCCGGCAACAAGCCCCGCACACCCCAAGACTGGCCACACCCTATGCCATGGCCATGCGCAACAACAACCTGCTGCCATCGCGGAGAGCAGCCGCAGCGGCCATCGCCCACACCGCAGGCAGCTGGGAACAGCAGCACTGACAGGATGACATGGATCTGGGCGCGCCGGCCACGCATCCAAGCCCCCAACGATGGGCCACGATGCCGGTGCGAGCAACCCCATGCGCTTCAAGGAAGACAGGTGGCCCCGCTAGATCCACGCTGGGGGATGCTGGATCTGGCCCACCATGCCGCGGAACCAGTCGGAGCTACCTCTGGCGAGCCACGCCAGAGGCAGATGGAAGGAGGAGGGGGAAGACAAGGAGTACAGAGTAGGGGAGAGGGGAAAAGGCTAAGCAACGCCTTATCACTGCCATCCATGCAGCCGGTCAGGCTTCCGGCAGCATGCTCAGGCGACGGCGAGGTCAGGAGTTGGGCGTAGGTGGTGGTGGCGGCGGTGCGGTTTAGGTTTTCGCCCATGCCGCCCTGAGAGATGACATATGCACAGGTCTAGTTTTTACTAAAACTTAAAAGGATTTAGCTAGATTTTAACATGTAAGGGATTTAATCCACTCCAATTCCCCGAAAGACTGAGCAAGCCTTAAATGTAATTTAAAAGCCCCCAGCTAGTCACCAAGACGGCAGCTAGGCCGGCCCATAAACACCTTGAAGGCTCACACGCACTCTCTCTCCCAACACGAGGGCTGATATGCCCATTCACCCTCCATGGGCCTTTAGTTCATTTTGTAAAAACGCAAAATTTTACTGTTGCAAAGCAATCTTACCAATTTGAAATACTAAATGAAGTCTATTTGCAAAACTTTTTGCATGGATGGGTTGTAAATCGCGAGACGAATCTAACGATACTAATTAATCCGTGATTAAGCAATAATTAACGGATGGTTACTGTAGCATCACTGTTGCAAAACATGGATTAAGTAGGCTCATTAGATTCGTCTCGCGATTTACAACCCATCCATGCAAAAAGTTTTGTAAATAAACTTTATTTAGTACTTCAAATTGGTAAGATTCCTTTGTAACAGTAAAATCTTGCGTTTTTGCAAAATGAACTAAACAGGCCCCGTATGCGATCAACAGTGGAACAATTAAAACGTAGTCTATAGAAATAACTATTATATACTATCAGAAGAATATCAGAACAATTGAGATATTGTTGGAATAATTAAAATGTACTATTAGAAAAACTGAAGTTTTAACCCAGACAAAAAAGAAACGAAAACTAAAGGAAAAGGAAGAAGGGAAGGAAAAAAAACAGGCCAACATATTCTCTCCCTCTTATGTAGACTGATTCTCATTAAGATACCGAAATGGGTCGCATGCCACTTTTGACATGCGTAGCCGCGTAGGTACGTAGATAGGTAGAGGTTCTCTTTACTCTGTCTCGAGGTGGAAGGGAAGATTGCAGGGGACTGAGGCTGCCGTGTTGAAATATCTTCGTGCTCGAGAAACCTCCTCATGCACCCATTGTGCAAAAGGGCCAGCAGCCACTGCGGACACTGCTCACATGCGCACCTCGATCACTTCTTCTCCTTGTAAACGAAGAAGGCGACGAAGCCTCCGGCAACGGTCGCGAAGGCCATCAGCCACACAAGAACAGCAACCGGCGCTGGCATGACGGCCGCAACTTTGTAGGAGAAGGCGAGCGTCAGCAGAGTTGTCAATACCCAGACCGCGATCTTCAGCCACTCCCTCTTGGCGGAGCCAGCGGCGGCGCGCTCGTACATCCTGAGGCAGACGAAGAGCGCGACGAGATCCGCGTAGGAGAAACTTACGAAGGCGACGGCCATCGTGTCGCCCCGCGACCGGACGATGGCCATGGCGGAGTTCAGCGTCAGGAAGAGGAACCCAAGGAATGCCAGCCAGGAGAAGCTCCCACCGACATTGTTGTCCTCCTCCTCCTCCTCCTCCTCGCGGTCGCCGTGCATGTTGGCTGCCTCCTGATCACCGAGCAGAGGGTCCTCAGCTGGCTGCCTGGCGGTAGCTGCCTGGACTGCCGCCATGGTAGATAGCGCTTGCCTCTTGGGTCAAGGGTGCTGCTGGCTAGGCTCGCTGGCTAGGCTCGCGGCTTTCTGTCCGGAGTGAGCTCCACTTTTATAGAATTGCACAAGCGGCTTCCTGGAAGCTGAGTAAAAGTAGTAAACTAGCCTCGTGGCCCCCGCCACGAACTTTGTACGCGCAATGTTCGAACCAAGGCCGCGTCCGTGAAGCTTGTCGGAAGGTCCGCCCGGTGTCTTGACCGCTTCCGTGGGCCCCACCGCGTGGACCAAATAAGTGTTGATGGCTCCGCGCGTCAGGCCGGCCCTCGACGGCGACACACCACCAACGCCCTGGTTACGCCACATCCTCGCCGTTTCTTTTTTTTCTCCTTTTAATAGTGTTTCTCCTTTTCTTTTTTCCGAACAAAAAGGCGTAGCCCTGCTTTTCTCTGTAGAGAGCCTGCAGTGCGAAATAACCCAGACCAGCAAGACATTGGAAGGCAGCGGATGGAAACCAGCCAAGATATCCGAATTCGTTTATTCGATCCGCTTCCATCCTAGAAGATGAAAACTGGAAGATAAATTTTCAAGATATCTAAATCCATTTTCATACGTATCCAATCATTTCCATGTATATCCGATCCGATCCGATTCCATCCTTATTGCTGAGATCGATCCGCAAAAGCGCATGCGCTGCCAGTCGATACACGCTAGCGAGTTCGATCCAGGACCCGATCGGGTCAACTGAAACATGTTGTGTGTATTGTAAGTTTTCTTGAAATCTTCCTTCACTTGCAGCTCAGTCTCAGTGGGCGACTTGAAGCTAGCCTTCTTGTCAACCGTGGGCTAGGTCGTTCAAAACCGAGCAGTACCACCATATTCTGTGCGCAACTAGAGTTAACCACGACCCAGTCTGCTTCTCCGAAACTCCGAGTCCCCAGGAAAGCCTCAGCAAACTTTTCCGGAACTTGAAAATGAGCATCTCTTGGATCTGTTGGGTTGGAGTTCACTGACCCACGATCTGCGTGCAGGATGACCTTGTTCGAAAGTCCTGACAATACCTGAAAATAAGCATCCGGCCTCTTGTTGTGTGGCGTAGTGGCTGCACTGAGTGGCCACACCCAGTCAGTCAAATAAGAATATGAATGTAGTATGATGGGTGGCACAACTTCAGCTCGATAACAAATACAGTTCACACGCAGGGATATCCCAACAGTGCAATCAGTTAAAGCCAGATCCAACTAATACGGCATTTAAAGGTGACTTAAGATGCCATATTGCTCAACTTCATGATTCTCTGTTTTTTTAAAAAAATGTTTTCTGGGTTTAATAGTATTTTGTTTCGAAATTGTTTAAGAATAATCTTCAAATTCTGAACAACAATAATCAATCAAAACCAAAAATATTTTTTTATTTTATCTCCCCATCCTCAACTTTTTTGTACTAAAATGATTTACGAGGTACGCTCCAAATTGTTCTGGCGGAACATTCAACCGGCATCTTTCCTCCCATATGTTGTGCTTCTGAATCATCCACAGGAATTTCCCCATCATCCGATCCATTTCAAACCTCAACTAGATGGTGGCAATCAAAGGGCATGCCGCCACAACCCACAAGGCTCATCATCTAGACTACTGCTCTGCCCAATGGTTCAAAGTCCTTGTTGACTTCTATTACTATCCAAACACAGCAATGAATAAGGCACTACGATTGTTCTCCTAGATGGTTATGACTGTAGGAAAGGCCATCAAACTCAATGGTCCAGTTTGGATTTTACATAGAAAGTTCTTGCAAATAGTTCTAATTTACCCCCTACCTCAATACCTCACAAGAAATACAGTGCAATCCTCCAATATAATAAATGGTATTTAAGTCTTTATACAAAGCATAATACACACCACTGGATTTTTTTAAAAAGCTCCACCATTGTCTTCACACCTCATCATGTTAGTTTTAACTTTTGAAGGAAAGTTGCTTTCAAAAGAAAAAGGAACATTAAAAGGGTAAATAAACATTGTGGCCCTTTTTTATTTACTACATGTTAACAAAAGGTTTAAGGAAATTCTTTTATTGGCCGCTCAGTCTTTCAGCATCATTTTTTTGTTAAACCAGCTCAGAAAGTCTGCAACTATATGGAATGAGGGCTGCTCCATTTAACCAAAAGCTGTTGTGCACATTTCTTTTTAGGTGGATGTGTGGAGCAAGATGGATGATGGACTCACAACCCACGAACTTTAGGCCCTAAGAGTCTAAGACTGTATAAGCATTTCGAAATATGAAGTAGGAGTATGTAGAAACCCCAAAATATAGTGAACATAACATAATACATGTTAAGAATACAAAAACAAAAAAAGCTCTACATGTTAATAAGCATACCTGCAAAAAGATCTTCCTTCTGGAAGGATAAACTCTGCTTCCACCGTAAGCTCCCAGCTCCACCTGTTATTCGACATTCCTACCAGATTAATCGGTTGCCTAACATTTCTTCCATATTCTTTCAGTTGCCTAGCCTTCCTGTCAAATCTGTCTTTTGCCTAACATCAGATGCTGACTATGCAAGTACTAGAATATTTATGGAGGTCTCTGGAATAAATCCATCAGTTGCCAAACAGTCCTGCCAAACCATGGTATAGGTTATAAAAATTGCCAGAGGAAAACAAAATATAGTGATGCTTACACAATTAAAAAAAGAAATTAACTTGTGTTGGACTTTGGTAGTTTGAAATTTAACTTCTCAGTTAAAACTGCCGCATCATATTTTTTACTTCATTTTTTTCCTGACTGCCAGAATGTGATAGCCAAGAAAACAGCTTATGCATCTTGTAATAAACACTTAAAGTGCCCTAACAATAACAATAATGTAAGTATAACAGATATGCATACATTGACATTAGTTTGCAAGGAAAAGGGAACTGAAAACACTCAATAGACATTACACAAATCAAATTTGAGATATTTGCAATCTTAGCATCTAAAAATTCAAGTATCAACGAATTTGTGCTCAGGTCGCCACCTTAGAACAATCAGATCTGGAACATAGAAATTCCTAATGTTCTGGTAAGCAGTTTGCCGAAGCATTGTTTAAGATTTACCTTTTCTTTGGAACAAAAAATTAAACTTGAAGCACCCTATATGCATACAGCATATATACTAACAATCATGTAAATATAACAAATATGCATGCATTCACATTAGTTTGCAAGGAAATAGCAATTGAATACCTCTAATAAATCTTACACAAATAAAATTCGAGTTATTTCTAGCAGGTTCTCTCAGCATCCTAAGAATTCAAGAGTGTCAGTGCATTTGTGGATTCAGTTGGCCACATCAGAACAACCAAATCAAGACCATAGTAGATATTTCTGATCTTCTGGTAAGAGTTCTTTAAGAATTATGTTTTCTTCTGTAAGGGAACAAACCATCATTAGAGTTCAGTTGGCCTCTTGTGAAAAAAAGGGCAACAAAAATAACATTACTCCATTCTGCAATAGTTTTTAAGATCACGAGAACATTGCAAGCCATGTGTGTACAGGCCTGATGACTCACCATATTTCTAAGCATGACAGAGTTTGAGTCTAGACGAGCCATTCGTCAAATTGTTTGGTAAACATAGGTTACCTAAAGTCATCAGTTCCTACCATACTACGGTGCTTTGCTGCAGAACTTCAAATGCGCGGACCAAGGAACCCTGAACTCTGCGACATCTGTACTAGCATAGCACTATCTCAGCTTGATAGTTGGTCCGGTAGGTGAAATCTGACGGTGCATTGAAAGGCAGCGTAAAGAGTGGATTCCCAAACACCTCGCCATCTAGGCCTGAAAACCTTTTTCTCAGGAAGATCAACGTATGCGGCAGGGACTTCCAAGAAGGAGGCGCCGGGCTACTGCAAGGTGGTGGGCCGGCATGTGGCGGCGCCTCGGCGAACTGCGCGTGCGCTTAGTGGAAGCTGAAAGGGAGGGCATGGGAGGGCCGCCCCAACAACAAGAAGTGGTCGGTGCCTGTATGCCGGCAGGATGATCGAGGAGGAGTACCTGTGCCATGTATACCCCCAAGATTGATGGCGATTCTGGGGCAATTGGATTCCAGAGCACGGATCAAAACGGAGTGTTCGGCCTTGAGCAACCTGATCTGTCTGTCCCCCCGGGATCCCTGAGCAGACATGGATCTGATCCGGATGTTCTTTCTTCTCTGGCGTTACCCATTTATTATTATCCGGTCTCCTATCGACATGAAACTTGCTCTGGGGAGGAAGAGTGGAGAAGATCTGAAAAGCAGGGGAGGGCCTTTTACCTGTTGATATGGATCGGACTCCGTTGTACGCACGGGCCAGGTCCCGAGAGAAGAAAGCAGGGAGAGAACGCACCCAGACCGGTTCCGTCGTGACAAGCAAAGAACACGACGATCCGCGCCTCCCTACCGCCGCCGCCGCCGCCGGAGCCGGCGGTCCTCCCGAGAAGCTTTCCGGTGCCGTCCCTTTTTCACGCAACTGCGGGGCAAGTCACCTGTACAGAAAGCAATGGCGTGGGTCATCTCCTCGGAGCAGACAGAACGTTCGCGGAAGCGGCGGCCCGTGAGCGATGGGACCCACCGCATGGCGCGTCACGCGTGAAGCCCGGTACTCGCCATCATGCGGCACGAAAGCGCATCTCGGTCTTTTTCTTTTTAAGCACCGGTTCAAGTTTTTATCGAAAAGATACAGAGAAAATTACATCGATCCCCTAAAGTAAAGAAAAATACATTAAAATTCACAAGAAGGGCTGCCGATGGTCTTGGCTGTTGTCGACCGCCCCGTGCCGACGAAGAACGCTTACAGTTTGAAACGCCAATAAATTGCACGCTAAATATAACGGACGCTCAACGTTTCGGCGGACAGATAAGGGTCTGTTTGGATCCAACGGAATGAGAAAGAGAAAGTGCAAAACTTTTACTCTTTTGCATTTTTTTTGCACTTTTGGATCCAAACATCCCAAAGTGCAAAAGGGCAAATGCTACCGTAATTTTGCTAATTATGGATTAATTAGGCTTAATAGATTCGTCTCGTCATTTAGTCCTCATCTATGTAATTAGTTTTTTAATTAAACTATATTTAATACTTCTAATTAGCGTCCAAACATCTAACGTGACAGGAGCAAAAAATTTACCATTTAGAGGTAAATCCAAACGGACCCTAAAAGCCATCACTCCATTGCAGAAACTGGGATCTGCCGTCTGTTGCTTCACCGGCCGACCCTAATCGTCGAACAGCTTAGCGAGAAAGGGGTTCATAACCACTGACCTGGCTGCACGAGTAGGTGTAGGATATATCTTACAAGATAATCACCGGTGAACATTGCGCGATGGCTATCCTCAACTCTAGCTCCAACACTTTCACCAGAAGAACCTCGAAGGGACAAGAGAGAACTCGTGGGTAGCTCATCTCCACCAGGATCCCAAAACTACAGAACATGTCTAGACTATGTAGTATATCCATACGACCAGCGGCCGATTGACCAGGCCCCCTCTACTTCCGACGCCGGCGAGGACATCAGAAGTAAGGTGCTGGTCGAATCAGCGGCGGATCGGATTTCCACCTTGAATTCGTCTCTGTTTACTGTGCGAAGGGTAAAGAAGACTCGAGAGAGTGCTCTCTTCTTTGCGAAAGCGCATCCCGGTCGATTGGTCATGGGCTCCGTGGGCCTCGGTGATATGTCAAGGTTCCAACCAAGGCAAGGGCCGGTCCTTGAGGCCCATGCATTTCGGCCCGAAACTGAAAGGTAGTTTCGTTCTTCTTTCGGCCCACGCTCCACTCCGTTGACGCCCGGCAGACCCAGTTCTAAACATCCCTCGGTTGAGGTGAATATTTTTGGGAGTGACTACGCATCAATCGGCTAATTTGCTTTTCATGTGTCACTTGAATTTTTACGTCCAACCGTGTTGTGCCACGTCATGTATCCAAAACTGAAAAGTCGAGTGAGGAAACAAAAAATATTACTCAGATTTTGAATGGCTGCGGCAATGGAAAAATGACTGAAAAACTCAAGAGTCAGTCGAATCTTAACCACATGATCCAGTACTGGCATGCGTTGCCTCTTAATTCTCCAACCTAACAATCTATAGATAAACTTATATCTAAATTTTGATAAGTGGTGGGATGCTAAATAGCCTAATTTATTAAGTAGATTTTAATTCCTCCCGCTACGCCCCACGTTGGAAAGTCGAGCACAGCCATCTCAGAATCTAATTCGCGTAATCTCTCATCAACCGACACGGCGCGGCCACATATATGGCTTCAATTTGCAACCTTTTTGAGCTAAATCAGATGCCTGGGCAGCTGTGCTCTTGATTCGTGCATTGCCGTCGAGCTTTTCCTCATGGCTCGACTTGTGGCCGGGTGGATGCAGAGCAGGCCGGACTGCCGCCAAGCTGTGGAAAAATCGCAACGAACGAACTCAATTAGTGGCTACTCATCCCTACCTAAGTGACAGTTAGGAATGGTCCAACTGCGTGAAAACAGGGGAAAAGGATCGGAGGGCTGTAAGTTTCCAGTTTCTGTGGTTGGGAATTAGGAGTTTTTTTTCGAGGTAGGAAAGGAGTTAGGATGTGCAGTACTCTCTCCGTCCTGTAATGTAGGGCATTCTAATATTTTTATAATAGATTAAGAAGATAGGGAAATGATGCAGGTACCCTTATTTAATGCCTTATTTGATTATTATTTTGCTAATTTCATGGTCGGTTGAGAATAATTATTTTCCAAAACACACGTTAGGATGCCCTTATATTTAGGTACAAATTTTAAACCCTTTAATGTGTTATATTTCAGGACGGAGAGAGTACTTAGTTAGGGAAAAAGCAGTTGTGTACTGGAATCATCCAATTGCATAAAAAGACTGAACTTAAAACTAAGTCTTATAAGCTGACACATCCAAAACAAACTTAAACTACACCTTAGCAATTTGTCAACTGATAATAAAAGTAAAGTCAAGATTCCAGGATCATTTCGTTTGCCCTGCTGGAGTTTTATTCTAAATTTGAGAAGTTTTCAGGTAATATGAACCAAATCTAATTCCTACACTTGAACCTCCAGTGGGGTTTAAATTGAGTAGATACAAGTAATATAAGTATATTCATATTTCGAACATCTTTTGATACACCAATGATTCTTTAGCAATTGAAACTAGCCTGCTAAAAGCTTGTGGAAAAGAACTTTCGTGGAAGTTTTGTAAGTTATATCATTTCTTTTTTAGCAATTGATACAAATTATATAAGAGAAATTTGTGGAAAAGATCTTTTTTAAATCCTAATAAGCCTGCTAAAAGCTAACAGAGTAGTGAGATGAAAATCATACTAGCATGCACACTACTCTTTATATTTTCTGTTGATCATTGTTGGCCGTTGATCTACATACGAATTGAAAAAAGTAAATTCATATCAGTATCTATTCCACCTATTTTGGTACCGGCTCCATAATTTGATATATTTTTCTAGATAACTTTAATATTTGGACTATTGATTTTACCGCCTCTTGTAATAAAAGTAGAAATATTTCTCTATTGATGAACAATTTCTTCAAAATAATATTCGCGTGGGATTTCTGCACCCCGCAACACAGGCCCTTCGTTCTCGTTCTCCATTCGAAGTCGCTGGTCTCGGCTACGCCCAAACCCTCGCCGTCGACTCTTCTAAACCCTTCCCCATGGCGGCCACGGCAACCGCGGGGGCCGCCGCTGCACCGCCGCCGCGGCAGTGCAAGCTGGACCCGAAGAGCGAGCTGCGCGTGGAGGTGCCCCCCGATGCGCCCCTCCGCGTGCGCCTCGTCGCCGGCACGGCGGAGATCTTCGGCACCGAGCTGCCCCCCGAGGGCTGGGTCCCTATCCCTCCCCGCTCCAAGATCGCCGTAAGCTCCACGCCGCCTCCCACTCCATCCCCCTTCCCCAGGAAAAGGGACCCGCCTGCCCCGGGCTGCTGGCTTCTGCCGCCATTTGCTCGGCGCTGCTTGACTTGATTCGCCGTTCCTGTTCTGCCGATTAGATTTTCACTTGGCACGGCGCGACGCTGGAGCTGGACGGGGTCACCGAGAGCGAGTATCCTTCCGAGGAGGTGCGCCGTGGGGCTCGGTTTCTCCCCCTGGTCCTAATTTCTGTTTAAATTTGGGGTAATGAGGTTCCTGGTCAGACGATTCTGTTGCTTTGTGCTGCAGACGCCAATGGTGGTTTACGTCAACACACACGCTATTCTTGACGCGCGGAGGGCAAGGGCAAGGGCTGCTGCAGCGCAGGGGGGTGATTTGGAGGCCTCGCAGGTGAGTGCTCCTGTTTCAATTTATCTGGTGTCTCATCATCACACAATTGTTGGGAGTATTGCATAGCTGAGGATCTGTAAGAGATGCAGAGTATTGTCTTCTGTATAAAAAAATAAACTAGTTAGAAAGCTTGCTAGTTTGCAGATTTTGTTGCACTGTGTGGATTCTGTATGGTGGATTTCACGTCCTTAGAGATGGAGAGCGAGTGTAAAAGTACTTGAAACTTGACATAGCTCCACCTTCAGTAATTCTGTATTTGTTCAAAAGCATATGTCATATCGTCTTATGTGTTCCTGACATGATTCTGTGTGACAATAAAAAAAACAGGTTGCAATATGGTCCTATATAATTCTCTAGGAGCAAATTGTATTAAATCATAACAGGGTGATGACTGCCCTAGAATATTAGCATAGATTGAATGTGAACATGAGCATAATGTACAGATTGAACATGGACATGAGCACAGTATGGTTTACATAAACATAACAAACTTTTGTTCTTGGTGTGGGATCTTTTTACTTATATATATCTTCATTCCCTGGTTTAAATCACGGAAATTATCTTACCCTATGTGATTTAGGGACCTAGAGTGATTGTTGTGGGACCGACAGATTCTGGAAAAAGTACCCTCTGCAAAATGCTCCTTAGCTGGGCTGCCAAACTGGGCTGGAAGCCTACATATGTGGATTTAGATATCGGCCAGGGGTCTATAACGATCCCTGGATGTATTTCTGCTACCCCAATTGAGAAACCTATCGATATAGTTGATGGGATTCCCTTGGAGATGCCACTGGTTTACTTCTATGGTCACCCAACTCCAAGGTAACTTGCTGATATATTCTTTGGCAGTTCTTACTCACTACTGAGTGCTTTCTGTATATAAGATTTTTATTTCTTCTACTGCTTGTGTTACAAATAGTATCAATCCGGATGTTTATAAAGTTCTTATGAAGGAGCTAGCTAAAACATTGGAGAGACAGTTCTCTGGCAATGCTGAATCCAGGGCAGCAGGAATGGTTATCAATACCATGGGGTGGGTTGAAGGCCTTGGGTACGAGGTAACTGCTTGGTTTCAAATGACTAGAAATTTTCGGTATGCTTGCTGGCGGCTAATTTAAATGCAACATGTGCTGATTCCTTTTTTTGCTCTGCAGTTACTTCTAAATGCAATTGAAACTTTCAAGGCCAATGTAGTGCTGGTACTGGGACAGGCAAGTGATGCATTGCTTTGTTCATGCGAACAGTGAACACAAAGTGTTTTTCCAACATGGGCAGTACTGTTGATAAATCATCCTTTTTTCATTTTACATCCGCGGACAACCGTACTATCATTATTCGATTTGATGATAGCATTAACCATTCAATTTCTAGCTAAGTATAATGCTGCTAATCAAGGTATCATGTTAGTCATTCTAAATGAAAATAAGGACTCATTTGGAATGTTTGTAAAATAATGGAGATCCCATTGAGTAACTAAATGGTAAATGTGTTGCAGCTTTAAGATGTGGTTGATCTCAAGTTGAAACAAAACATAATCCGCTAGTGGTACTCCCTGGTAGCATGCTTTCTTATGAACAGATCATTCACACTAGTATGCTCCAGTTATGCATCTAGTGCGCCGACTGAAATTAGGTGATTTGACTGATTTCTAGTGACATTTCTTATAATTCTAGATAAGGCATTCAAAAGAATGTTCAGTATGGGCCAACTGGCATTCAGAAAGATTTGAAGAAATATGCATACAAGCAAAACACCAAGTATGCAGAGTCGCATGTCTCTAACAATTGAAACTATTATTATATTAGCCTGTAAGATTTCTCGTGTTCGCATACAGTAGTGATGTTGCATTACATTGTGATATGATCTTGTCAAAAATAGTGCTCTACAGAGCTATACCTGTTCATCATTTTATATTGAATGTTGAGTCATGGATAATTGTGGAATCATACATGAAGCAGCTTGTCGGAATTATCTTATCTATCATGGCTTGCAGGAGAAACTCTGGAAGATGTTAAAGGATGCAGTTCAAAGCAAGCCCAACATTGATGTTGTAAAACTTCAGAAATCAGAGGGTGTTGTCCTCAGAAATTCAAAATATCGCCAAAAGACTAGAAGCTTCCGAATCAAGGTAAGCTTTATTTTCTTGAAGTAGAATTTGCGCAACAGTGCCATCAACTTTGGATGGTATCTAATGTTAAAGTTATTGATGAAAACATGAAATATTGCTGCATTATTGTACACTGCCACTCTCTTTGCGTCTCTTTTTGTTTGAAAAATTTACATGTAACCCTTGCAACCTTTGTGGGGTGATTATTCACTCCCTTAACCTTATGTTATGCTCTGAATTGTTAAAGCTAAGTCCTAATGGGCTCTTGCAGGAATACTTTTATGGGATTGCAAATGATCTGGCGCCACATTCAAACATTGTCAATTTCAGTGATATCTCAGTGTACAGAATTGGTGGTGGTCATCAAGCTCCTCGCTCCGCATTGCCTATCGGTGCAGAGCCTGTGGCAGATCCTACTCGGCTTGTTGCTGTCAACATCAGCACGGATATGATCCATACAGTGCTTGCTATTTCTTATGCTAAGGAACCTGATGAAATAATTTCTAGGTAATAATATCGTACCCATTGCTCATATTACAAGTTAGGTTTAATGCAAAAGAGACTTAGACTAGAGATATATCACAGAAGCTAAATTATTTATAGAGCATAGTTGTACAGCAGCCTTAGGAAAATGAAACTACATGATGCAAGTAATTGAGCCTTAAGAGTTATTTACAGTTGGTTATTCTGTCACATTTTTAGATGCTCAGTTTGTTTTCCTTTTCTTCACACTGATCTGCACTATTAGCGTTTGTGACTTGTGAGCTACATCTTGTTTGTACGTGCTTTGCATCAAGCTATTCCCAGTTATGGCCCTAACCTAACTATATGTTCCTGGTGACTGTGACTCCTTGCTTAATACTTTTGAGTTTTGCAGACAGTAAATTGTACTTTAATAGAGATGATATAGGTCAAAGTTTCATGAAGTTAGTATCATGCAGAAAACTTCCATTTTTCTAGTGGCTCGATCACGTCACTGGTTATAAATATTTCTATAGGAATGAGTTGTCAATTGTCATGCTTTAGACAGAGATAGTGAGGATCGTTATGGTTCTTTTAGTATGTCGATATTGGGTAAGTTATGTGGGTTTTAAAATATTTCCTTGTGATGTTCGAGAAAATTATTTCCTTGTGGCTGTGTTTCCCTATGGTACTGTTTGATTCTATCATTATAACTAAAAAATTAGATGTCAAATCCGCAGAACCAGAACTTATTTTTGCTCGTGACAAGTTTGCATATACCCAGTTGCTAACATCTTCACATGATTTGTTGCAGCAATGTTGCCGGTTTCATTCATGTCACAGATGTGGACATCCAGAGGTATGCATGGAAACCATTGTTGGTATGTGGCTTATATCTGTGTTCACCTGGAATTAACGTTATTCATTCCAGGAAGAAGCTGACGTACATTGCACCTTGCCCGGGGGACTTGCCGAGTAGGCTGCTGATCGCGAGCTCTCTGACATGGTATGAAGCCTGATCAGTTCATGGCTGAAGATTGTAGCTTAGATGGGCACTATGCCCAGGTAGCAGCATTTTGTAAAGACAGGTCGTGTTGTAACGCTGGAGCTGACCGAACTGTGTTGCACTGCTAACTAAAGAAACGATGAGGACAAACATTTTTGTTCAGGCCTAAGTTTTGCTGTGTTTCAGTGTTGCCATCCTAGCTATGGTGATTCCATGCCTGACTACTGAACAATTGGGCTAACACGATTCTTAACCTGGTTATGTTCACCCTGTGGATTTTTATGCCTGCGAAATGTCCTCATGCCCGATGTTCATCACCCATCTCAAACAGGTCAAACATGAAACAGAATCGATTTTGTAAACGTTAGTTAAAATTGTGTCATTTGCTCATACTGGATGGTTTGGAAATACAATCCATGACATAAAAGAACCACCATTGAAACCATATTTGTCACCACCTATAAAATGCGAAACTTTACAAGACACCAACGAATAATATACAGGAGTGCACTGAAGGGGATGCTGCAAACCCAAACCAAAAGCACCTCCCATCCGGACAGATTTATTCAGCCAGGCAGACGATATGATGATTCTTGCCACATGTTTTAGATGCAAATAAAGAACAAACGAGGGGCGATCCTACGGCAACTTCCCTTCACTGTCTACAAATAATACAAAGTCGAAGTACAACAGAAAAAGAAAAATCCACTGGCATTTAACTTTTTAACATCCTGTATAAAGATTGAGAAGCAGCAACAAAATCTCCAAACAAAAGAATTGGGAGACATACAGCTCGGGCTCATGGAACCCGTATCTAAGGACATAAGATCTACAGACCCTGACGCTGCGGAAGAGAGGAGCATCAACACCAGTAAGTTAAAAAGGTCACCACAATTACAAAAAGTAGTCCGGGGTCTTGCGAGTGGTGTCGGGCTCAATTTGCCGAGGTGCAGGGTCAAATTGGAGGAAGTTCTGGTCCATGTTCTCACCAATTTCAAGAATTGCAGCCATGTTACCACATCGGTAACAATAGTTTGGCGCACTGAAGACTGTGACAACATTCTTATCCTGCATCAATTGTAACAGTAACTATTCAAGCTTCCAGTGGGATAATATATGGGGAAAAACATCCAATGGGCAGCACACTAAAGATAAATAATCATCAATTTGCAACCATGAATGTAACATCAATAACCTGCGTGATGCTTACAACAAAGTTTTTACTCACTAAATCAATTTTAAAAAAGAATAAACTAATTGTACTTAGTTGCATGTGTGTATATCTTTGCAAGGGATTTATGTTGTACGAGGGAATCCAGCATGTGCGCATAACTATATTGTAACTGCAATTTGTACGAGAAAGGAATTGCGGAGACTGTATTCACAATCTATACTTTGGGGGGAAGTCAATACAATTTCATTAACTGTGAGCAGATAAACAAATTGAAAATGCAATACTGCATTCTGAAGACCCACCTGGCACCAATTGAATCCTTCCATTACAAGTTGATGGGCCCTTGAAATGAGAGAGAGACCATTTGTGTGGTTGAACTGCTGCGCAATGTCTTGCCCAAATGTGTAACCTGCTCCTCTTGGTGAAATTCCCCAACCACATCGGTCATCCGGGTCAGACCACAAAAGATCACACATGGGTCCTTCATGAGGAACCTGCATGCATTTTTTTAGAATCTGTTACATTAGCTGAGGGTAAAAAATGTAAGATGTATAACACAGTTAATCTACAGAATCTAAAAGTTAGAAAGCTATCAATTAAAAACCCATCACCATCAGGCATCATTTCCTAGTCTAGGCAAGGGGCATTATTGGCTAACTTTCGTTAGCTATATGCATACGACCCACATAACAAATATTGTGACCTCAAAAAAGAAAGGAAAAGGTCCATTTTACTCCCCTCACCAATCCATTTTGTCTGTTTAACCCCCTGAACAAAATTTAGGCTCAATTCACTTCCCCCAAACTATTTCAATTGGTCCAATCTACCCCCTGCTGAGATCTCTCTTTTTTATTTCTCCGCATACAAGTGGAATTTTAACTTGAAATTTTGCAAGATGACTTGCAATATGATGTCCTATGCTAGGAAAATACATTATAAAGTTTTAATGCTTACTTTTTATGCATAGTTGTATCTCAATGATCAATTTTGTATTAAATCTTTCTAACCTATGAAAATAACCATGAAAAAAAATTAGTATATTTCTTTAACATAAGGCATGATGTTATCTATCCACTCGCAAAATTTGAACTTAAAATTCAATTTGTACGCGGAGAAACAAAAAAGAGAAATATCAATAAGGGGTATATTGGACTGAATGAAATTATTGGGGGGAGTAAATTGACCTTAAATTTTGCTCAGGGGGTTAAACAGACAAAGTGGATTGGTGAGGGGAGTAAAATAGACTTTTTCCAAAAAGAAATAGGTCACTAACGAGAAACACCCTGTAGTAAAAGTGCTGGAAATTCAGAGTATCTTCTTAAAAATAGCCCACTTTACTGCCAGATGAAGTCATCCTGAAAAATGACCAATAATTGGTCACTGTGCTAATAGCTATGAGCTCAAGCTCAATAGTTGCACTGACATTGCAAAGTAAAGATAGTAAACCTGCCCCCGCAAAACCCAAAAAAATCACTTGAAGGGCCTGAACTAATAATGGACTAAGCAACATACAGAATATAAATAGGACATCATGTTATGCTCACCAGCTCACTAGCCCCCAGGATCACACACTCTTAACACTAGACAAAGCTCACAGATGAGAAATACACACACAATTGTGTCGCACTGCACACCAGCACCCTCTTGCTCTATTTCACCACAGCTCAACAAGATGATTACACTGATTTTAACGCCACAACACACACACACACACACACACTATGCTGCAATTCAGCTGCACAACTCAGCCAAAACACTCATGCAGCAAGCTCCACTAACATTTGTGCATGCAGGATCACCTCCACTAATTCCTGCATGCACGCTGACTCTTTCACCTACTAACTCCAATTAGCACACAGCCACTACTGTTGTATACTCCCTCCATCCCAAAAATAATGCAACTCTCGCTTCCCGAGGAGTCAAACAATTTCAAGTTTTGACCAAATTTAGGGCTAGTTTGGTAGAGCTCCAACTGATCCTGATTCTCTGTGGGAGCTGATTCTCTAAGAGAAGTGATTCTGTGGCTGAAGGTGATTCTCTTTGATTCTCTAGCATAAACTCTTAAAATCAGGATGGAGAATCACTTCACAGAATCAGGAGAAGCTACTTTTTTTAGCTCCCAGCCTCTTAGTTCATTTCAGAGAATCACTCCACAGAATCAGTAGAGAATCACTTCTCTCTGAAAAACTGTTTGGCAGAGCTCTTGCTGGATTCAGTAGAGAATCAGCTCTGGGAGCTCTGCCAAACTGGCCCTTATACAAAAAAATTACTAACATTTATGTCTCCAAATAGATTTAGTATAAAAATATATTACATGATTAATCTAATGATACTTATTTTGTAACACAAATGTCAGTAAATTTTCGTATAAATTTGAACAAACTTGAAATTGTTTGATTTCTTGGGAAGCGAGAGTGGCATTCTTTTTGGGACGGAGGGAGTACTAATCTGTCAACTATGCACGCACTCCATGTTTCACTCACAAACTGACCAGCTGTACCCCCCCCCCCCCCCTTCTCACTGATCAACTTGCTTCACTCACAAACTGATCAGCTCTAGTACTCTCCTCACTACACTCCTTGCACTCTCACTTTCATTTTATAGCACAAGACAGACCTAGTGTCTTGCACTCTAAGGCAAAGACTTGACTTGCACCATAAGACAAGACTTGACCCACACTAACATGAAACAAGGATTATTCTAACACATCATAACAAAGGAATATCCTAATGATTACAATTGTTACGCCATAGTAGTAAAGCTATACCACTTATCTATTCAAAAAATCTAACTCATCACCAGTCGGACAATAGTATTTGTTTTCGATCAGACAGAGCATGTCTAGTTCACCACTAATGTAGGATAATAAGAACTCAAATCTCAGTCACTGGATCAACAATATATGGTAGAGTGTAGATCAAGATACATCCCCTGTAATAGCTAATAAAAAGTGCAAAGTGAGTAGGCGACATAATTCAAGGTTTCTAAGTGTTGGGGAATGTTGGCTTTTCAATATGAGATTTTAAGATTAAAGCAAATGCCTAAATTTGCTGTTTTTTAGTTGTACAGTTCTCCTTAGATAAGTCCACTTCATCAAAAGATTAAGGGATCTTAAATGGCCCTCCAAAATCAAAAGTTGTTCTAAAATTGTATCAACATGACCTGAGATAGTAAAATACCACACAACAGTTCTCTGCGCCGGCATCTATCTAGATAATTAATAACTGAATATTATGGTTATGGCACCATGTTTGTACCTAAATGATATTACGACTCTACAGTTCAGTACATAAAAACAACTAAACAGAATGACAACATGACTGATCTGCTATGTGTGCATAGCCCACAATCCATAAATATACTATTCTCCAAATACCACAATTATCTACAGCATACTGACATGAAAAGAAGAAAACCTAGTTCATAGTGAAAGCAGTACACTGTTACCTACCTCTTGTATGCGATCAAGAGAACGAATGTTATCCAATGTATCCAATGATGGAGAGAGGCCACCATGAAGACAGAAAACCTGCAATATGGATGTTTTTCATATTCAGGCATATATTAGCAAGCCTATAATAGCATCAACCATAACAGTTTGTGGTGCACACCTGATTTTCTATAAGAGCTGTGAGAGGCAAATAATCGAACAAGTCTGTAAAGTACTTCCATACATTTGCATTTCCATATTTTCTTAAGCATTCATCATAGAAGCCATACCTGTAACATAATAGTCAATAGTCATGGTCAAGAACTATGAGGTTTGATTGCAATGAATAACTACAAAGTTCACAGAATAGCATGTAAATGAAACAATGTACAGGTCCAGCATGAGAATGTGTCATGCAATTATGATTTGCCATGTGCAAGCGAAGTTCAATTCAATGACCAATAATAACAGCAGTAAAATCCATGACTGACTAAGGAAAAACACAATGAGACAAATAGTTGGCAATGCCAAGCATGTTGTCACAACAATAGCATTATAGTTTACCACACTAAATCAACACATTTTCACTACCATAGTCCAGCATAAGATATCTTATCGAACAAGTGTTGGTAAAGTCTTATCCACAAAAATATGATCTTTATGTGGAATAATCCAGTTCCAAATTAAAAAAATTACTATTTTAGAACTGTTACTTGAGGAATCAGATGGCAAAATAGTATCAAATATTCTGGAAAAAAAAATAAGATCCATCTCGAACACTTGTAGCCACTGCATATGCACTCAATAATGAAAGCAGGAAGCAGCAATTAAGAGTTGCAGTACAAAATCCAAATACTACTGGAAGATGTAAACTCACACTTGAGTGATTTGTCTGCTCTCATGATTTCCTCTAAGTATCGTAATTCTATCTCTGTACCGGACTTTCAAAGCCACTAGCAGAGAAACCGTTTCCACTGAATAGTAACCACGATCTGCAGTAAAGAACCGCATAATCAAATTAACAAACACAACAGATATGCTAGATAAACTATACATGGAAATGAAAGCAGTTACTAAATTATCCATTTACTCAACTCAAAGAAGATATAATATTTCCTTTCAAGCAGTCAAATAAACGAAATTACGTATGTCATCAGCATATCTAAATTGCCAAGAGAATCAGACGACAGTTTTTCTTTGTCTTATTTAATAAAGATCAGGCCGGAAACAACAGGCTAACAGTTGAGCACATCATATCCTACGAAACTGCTGGAGCAGGAATCCAAATGGCAATAAAATGTGAACTAATGTCTTCTCAATAGCCAAAGGAGCTAAAAGGTAAGGGCGCCGACAAGATACTAGCATGCTAGACCCGAAAGTGACACATAAGCAGCTCAGGGCATTGGCCTCGACAAGTCAAAACACAAAGAACGGCAATAGCCTACGTAAGCAGTAAAGACGTTCCCTAATTTCCTGAGAGCCAAATTCTTCCAACAATCCGGCCGACCAGCCGTACAAGGACCAATGAACAGTTCAGGTTTTCGCGTGATCTAAAAATATTCCCAACTTCCGCCTCACCAATCACAACAGATGACAGATCGGCTGAATCAGGAGTCGGCAGGTCTGAGCGCGTGAGCAAGAACAGCAGGGGGAAGCAGGGGTAGCCGCGTGTGAAGAAGTCAGGGTGGGGACGCGTAGCCACGCACCGACGTAGTCGCCCATGAAGAGGTAGTTGGTGTCGGGCGCGTCGCCGCCGATGCGGAAGAGCTCGATGAGGTCGTAGAACTGGCCGTGGATGTCGCCGCAGACGGTGACGGGGCAGCGGACCGGCTGCACGTTCCACTCCTCCATGAGGATGGCCTTGGCCTGCTCGCAGAGCGCCTTGACCTCCGCCTCGGGCAGGAACTTGCAGTCGCGCAGCTGCGCGATCTGCCGGTCCAGATCCCCGTGCGACAGCATCTCGCCCGCCGCCCGCTCCCCACGCCCGCGGTGGCAGAGGTGAGGGTGGGGGTGGGGGGCGACTCCCTCTCCGGCCGGCGAGCCCGCCGGCGGTCAGGTCGGGGCTAGGGTTTGCGGGGGATCGGCGGGGGACGGGGAGGAGGCGGAGCTCATGCCTCCATTTTTTTTCGGCCGCTGCTTTGTTTTATGCGAATGCGAGATTTTTCCTCGACTCTTCTCGCTCCGGGTGTGCAGAGCGAGAAGGCTGGGTGGGGTTTGGTGGTTTTGGAGGGGTGGAAATGTAATTAGTAGGACCTAGTGAGCTGGTCAAGGGAGACTTTGCGTAGGTGGCTATGTCATGCTCTTGCCAGCTTTTTAAGAGGGCCAGCATGAGCTAGTCCACGCCCTCTTACTTTTTTTATCGAAAATTTATAAAGGTATTGTTTTGGACGGGCTGTCCGGTGGGGTCTAATTTATTTTAAAAATTATGTAATCTTAAGTTTAATGGTGACTTTAAACTTTCATATAGGATGGTTTGTTTGATATCAAAAAGTAAGATGGGTCCTAATAGAAAAGAGACGTAATGATTCCACATTAAAGCCTTGTTTGGCAACTTGGCAAATTTTTACAAACGTGTTTTCAAACACATGCAAATGGATGTGCACTAGAAATGCCCCTGTCTATTCCATTCCTGATTGTGATTTAATATTTGGATAGAAACAAATACTGCAGCTCAGCCTCAAAGCTTTTGAATTAAAACGGACAGCAAAAGCAAAATAATGATCACCAAATAGATCTGGATACAGAGGAAAAAATTGACAGCAATGCAAGGATCATGTGATTCTCCACTCTTGCTGCTACCAGAGATTCGCATATTGTAGCCAGGCTATCTGTTGAATCCAATTGTGTGTTTGAGAAAACAATTGAACCGAGAAAGGGGAAAAATGGAAAACAAAAACATAAAAGAAGGCTGCCAAAGGAGGAGGACAACGTACCGCAGCTGCCAACACGGTTTGCTGCCACTAGCAGCAACATGGATTGACGTCCCAATGTGCTTGTTATCCCGATGAGGGCTCGCCAGCAGCGGCTGCACGGAATCGATGGCCTGACATGCTCGGCGGCCTCGCTGTTGCCATCGCAGCATCGCCTAACCATGTGGGCTTGTCACCAGCTTTCGTGACGTAAACTGCAAGCTCCGCCGCTCCAGTACGGCCCTACCGCCACACCTTTGTCTCCCTTGCACGGCCTCGACGCAAATCCATGGCGGCAGTAGTGTGGATCGGGGCTGCTGGCACTTATAGATTCCGTAGGTGTAAATTGAGATGGGGAAACAAGATTGAGGGATTGAGGTAGGAGGAGGGAGAGGGAGATTCGGAGATGGAACCATCTCCATGGATGAAAAGGAGAGTACGCCATGGTTGCGGGGTGAAGCTGACGGCAACAAGCAGAGGATGAGAGCGATCGAGAGGGAGGACGAGCACCCCAACTTCCATCGTATTTTTAATGTAGGCTAACGAGATGATTATTTTTTTCCAGCGTAAGGGTCAAATAACGGTGTAGACCTATTTATTTTATAGCCCATCCAAGTAGGATTTTGAGATCTGATTGAAAAATTTTTGGACTGGTATCTTACACCAGGTTTTTATGCAAAACCAACCTTCCAAACAAGCCCTAAGCATTAGAAAACTTACCAAAAATATTACCGGTTGACAAGTTGACAAGATACATATAAAGTACTAAAGAAATAAGATGCATAATCTAGTAGGATTATTTTTCTTCTTTGTGAATGAAGCACACGAAACTAGTCTTTCATGCTTTACATTCTAATGCCGTAGTTATTTCAAATATCGCGTCATGCTTTTTTGAGTTATTATGTACAATTTACACCACTTAGGTAAATTAACAGTTGTATTTTTAGATACTTTATCCATATCATTTCCCATAAAAGTACTTTTAAATTGATGATATGATCACTCCGTTCCAAACATAATTACATTTATATAAAAAAAGCTGTCTGTTTAACATATTGGAGAAAACACGAGGCTGCCCTTCGTTTAGCCATCGCTACCATAACCAACTTATTTAATGTTGCACCTGATATGCTAGTGATATTGGCTTAAGGAAGATCATTATTTGTTGCCGCATTGGATAGGTTGGTAATATTACGATTGCAACGACTCAAGATAGGGAGTAAATGCATGCACGACGTTCAGAGGAAGGTAAACATATGTGTGATAGAAAAGATAGACTTAGAGCTAACAAGCTACAAAACAAACGAACATTTTTGCTACGTATACACCTATTTTGAGATGAAGCAATAAGTGAAAAATATCTCTTTAGATGATAAGTGAAAAATAATTAGCACATGGAGAAAAGTACGTATGAACTAAATATTAATACTTTTATAGGAGTTATCAGTAAATTTTTCATATAATTAGAATAAAAAATATTTTTATGGTCGCATATTATTAGGTACCCTTATTCTTGTTGAGATGGTGGCTAGGCTTTTTTGAGAGAGTTAGCATGAGCTAATCCAGACCCTCTTGGATTTCTGTATTAATAAATAATTAAAGTTATGTTTTCAACAAGCTATCTCATGTGGTGTAATTTATTTAGAAAAGAAATAATGTAATCTTAAGTTTAGTGGTGACTTTTTAGACTTGTTGTAAACTTTTAGATGATGGTTTGTTTATTTGACATCAAAAAATAAGACATGTAACGGCGATCGATGATCATGCGTGAAAAGAGACTAAATGGTATCCATATTAAGAATTATAAAACTGAATTAATATGGTAAAATGGGTGTTTTGGTCCCTAAACTTTGATCTAAGGTTCAATATCATTCCCCAATTTTTAAAATGGCCAATCTAGTCCTCAACTTTATTTTAGTAAAAGTCAACCTTGTGATGTTGTGGCGCTCCATACTTGCATGAGATTAATGTGAAAGGTCCTTTTTACCCTTAGCTCCTTCCTACCCTCCTCAATTTACGCCAATGTGACTCTACATAATTTACTTGGTCTGATCATTTTCACGGTCAATGAATGTAACATCATCACATTGAGTTTGGACTTTCATCCACGTTACTATAGAAAATTAGGCTGCAAGAACATCTGTGTTGAAGTAAATTCCTAAAAATTGAGCAAATTAAGGAGGGGAAGAAGGATCCAAAGGTAAAAGGAACTTTTCATACTATTCACATGCTGGCTTAGAGCGCCGCATCAGCACCAAGGATGAGTTTAACCTAAAAAATGAAAGGTGGGGGATTAAATTAACCGATATGAAAATTAGGGACCAAATTTAACCCTTGGAGCAAAATTGAGGGATCAAATGCCCATTTTGCCAATAAATATTAGCGGTTGACAAAGAGACACAAAGCATATAAAGTACTAAAGAAGTAAGATGCAAAATTGATTAGGGTTATTTTTCTTTTTTTTGGAATGAAGAAATCTATGCTAAGTTCTCATGCTTTGCATTCGAATCAGATAGTAATCTCAAAATTGTTCGAGTTAATAAGTTACAGTTTACACCTCTTAGACAAATTAAGAATTATTTTTTAAGCTTCTGGATTCACATCAGCACACTCTCTAAATGTATTTTTGATTGTTGATATACTCCCTTCATCCCAAAATAAGTACATCTATAAAAAATCTTAAATAAAATTAATATAGAGGAGAAAATATGTGGTTGCTCTTCGTTAAACCATCACATTCTTATTTGTTGTTACACTGTGCTGGTGATAATTTTGCTTGATGAAGGCTATTTATTTGTTGTGATACCTAATACATTGATGATCTTTGGATTGCAACAACTCATAGAAGAGAGTAAATGTATGCGAGCAAGATAAATACGTATGTGACATTTTGAGGAAGAATAAAACAGATAATTTAGGGGCCAAAGTATTAACCAGTTCTTTAAGGGGTAATATATTTTGCTACAGGTGCACTTGTTTTGAGATGGATGGGTCAAGTGAAAAATTATTGGCGTATTGAGAAAAATATGTATGACATAAATATTAATAAGTTTTCAAGATTTCAAAAAAATACTTTTATATGACTAGATATAAAATTTATTTTTGGGTTGCATATTACAATTAATGACTATTATTTGAGTCTTCCCTTTCTATTCTTTATAATGGTTTGATCGGTAGTTTTGGTGAGAAGACAATAATGGACTCGATCTTGAGAGGAAAAAATGGTTTAAGTTTTGTTTAATCGCGTGGAGGGCTTGGGCTCTTCACTAGCAACCAGCCGTGTCAGTTAAAAAAAACAGCCGTGTCAGCGCAGCGCAAAAAACCCTCCAAAACCAAAAGTGCGCAACTTCGGAGACGGGCTGGTGTCATCAGCCATGCCGCCGCCGCCGCAACATCCTAAGAACCGCAGCCGCGGTCCAGCGGCGACCGGAGGGAACGGGCGCCCCCCGCGCCGGATGGCGAGCCGGGACGCGGCGGAGCGTGCCGCGTTCTTCGCTCGGCGCGAGGCCGCTGCTGTGCTCCGGCGCGTGCTCCGCGGGGACGCCACCAGGCGGGCCGCAGGCTCCATCAAGTCCCTCGTCTACTCGCCCACCGTCCGCAACAAGCGCGCCACCTTCGCGCTCGTCTGCCAGACCCTCAAGTGTAAGTAAGCGCATCCCCATCTTCCCTTTGGCTGCAGGTGCGAGCTCGCGGGCAAGGTGTTCGACGGAATGCCAACCCAGATATCTGGTGCCCGGTCCCTTGAAGGTGTCTGATTGTATGCCCTGTCTGCGCCGGTTCTTCTTGTGTCGGGGTGGTCGGGTGGGTTGTTGTCTGCAGTGTGGAGTTGTAGCCATAATCATAGCAAGCAAAACAACATGTATTGTAGTTGTTTTTTAACAAGTCGTTACAGAGGATAGCCCGGATTGATTCCGGAGCATCATTAGACCACATCAGACCAACATTTGATGAGCTAATCTAGCTATTGCATGAGCTGCCTCATTGTAGTTGGCGAGGTCAAGCAGATCGTCGGGGAGGAGGAGGGGGGTCACGTGGCAGCGTGGGCATTGGGGGGGGGGGTGGCGTGGAACGGGAGACGGGAGACGGGGATGGAGAGCGGGGGAGAGCTTCGGCAATGGACGCACGGATGAGGCTTGTTTCAATCAGATTGCAACAATGTGCCCGCGGTAGGACGAAGGTGGGACGACGCGCGGGGTCGGAGGGCGACGGATGTCGCACCAGGCGGTAGACGAACGAAAAAAATGTCACCCTTAACCCCTTTTTAGTAGTAGAGATAATGGGACCAACCAGGGATCTATCCATCCCAGGAGCTGTAATCTTTCTAACAATATTTAAGCAGTCCGAGGCCACTATAACATGCTGGAGATTCATGTCTTTTGCATAGACAACTGCATATCGAACTGCTATTGCTTCAGCTAGTTCAGGTTCAGCTGCAATGTACATCTTTTGGCAAGAAGCAGATATAAACTTCCCAAAATGATCACGGATGACAACACCCATTCCTATAGAAGGCGGATCATAGAAGATTGCTGCATCTACGTTGGCCATCATCCATCCATCCGGCGGTGGAGTCCATTTTGAGATAAAATTATTAGACTCACACCTATGACATGTTGATGGTTTAAATATGTGCAGCAGGATCATCTCCACATAAGCTTTCACCTTTTCAACAATCATTCGTGGGTGCATCACAATCTCCCCATTTCTAGCTGAATTTCTTACTTCCCAAATATGCCAAAGAGTAACTGTGAGTATTGTGGCTTCTTCTTCAGATGCTGCAGCAAGAAAATCAAAGAGCCAATGTTTTGGCCTTAAACTTAAGTTTCAATACTTTATTTCGACATGTATTGTAGTTGTTAATGCACATATGTGCATACAGTATCATATTTAGGTGGTAGGTCAGACTTGCATGTCGCACATTGCAAGAAGCTGTGCTACCTTCACTGCTTGACACTTAATTCATTTGGCTTACGTCATTGTCTTTGAAACAAGTCAGATTTGACAATACAGCCACACACCAGAGTTACTTGGTGTAATTGGGATATTGTCATGTTGGTCCATCTTTGTGTGGCTGTGATTTTGTGCTATTTCAACTGAGCAAAATGCAATTTAGGGTTCTGTTGTGCTTTGAGGCTTAATTTTTGTTTTCTTGTGTTAACTTCTTCCCACATGTTTCTTTTTTTCCTCTTATCAGATCTTCCTATTCTTAAGGAGGTTTTAGGATCGAGTGGAGTACTAAACAGCAAATGGAAGGTCAGCCAACTGAATCAAATGTTTTGATGGAATTAGATTCCTTGACGTATCTGTTTTACCAGTGCTGTTGACAGCTTAGTATGCTGGCTTTAAAGTTGAGGCATGCCTCTTACTTAGAGACTAGTGATTGGCGCATGCCTTTGCGCGCGAAGGAAACAACGGTGATTGAAGTGCATCATAAACATGACTGTACATATATTAGAGTGCATGATGGCATGCATTAAAATTTATACATAGTGGGGTACAATAGTAAGCTAACTAGCAGTTATTTACAAAAACTTCGGAAAGGAATACATCGGTAGAGAGATCCAAGCGATCCTTGTTCATACTATGGCTAATGAGCTGCACAGACTTTATAAGAGCGCAATGCTACCACTACCTGTGTAGTGGTAGCATTGCGTATAAATCTTAATTTCCCGCACGACGTCCCTCCATTATTAAGCATGCTACCAAGAGGACCCGCAATGCTTCAGTGCGTCAGAGAGCACTCTTTTTCTTTCTTTCTTTCTTTTTAAAAAAGCACCAGCATTAGTAAGCATGAAACCGACATCTAAAATATTCTAGCCCTGGCCAAACAGCTTGGCTACACCAAAGGGAACTACCATTGTAGGACCCCTATAGAACCCCAGATTCTTAGTTATGAGAGCAAAGAATGCAACAAATAGGATGTGCGTAGGTGGTACCAAAAGTGGTTTCATCATTTTAGCATTTTTGAGCTATTCACTATGCAGTTTACCATTTTTAGACAACAAACAATCATATAAATTGAAACAGAGGCAGGGACATGCAATCTTTGATCTTAAGCTACAGATCTAGCAATTACTTGAGCTGAGGAATAAAAAAAAAATTAGATCTAGCATTTTTAGAGCAATATATTAATTAATATTCGTTTAACGTGGCCCTATCGGTTGGCCTCGCTGGCGCGTGTAGTGTCTATATTGTCGTACTACATGTGTCTCTTTATCTTATTTTTGTGAAAATTAAAATAATTGTAAATGTAGTGGTTCGCTACGATCAGGTGCCACTTGGATCGCTGAGAACCAAGCTAAAACGTAAGAGATCCAATGTTTTGAAGGTTGCAAGAATTTGAACGTAATTAGTATATTTGAGTTATAGGGTCGGTAAGAACTATCCCTCGGAGGCGAAGGGCTTTAAGTTAATTTATGTAAAAGTTAGGGTTTGTTTTGAGAAACATACATGGCTGTTATTGGTGGACCACGGGTTGATTATTAAAAAGTTTAAGGGCTCTTCTGCAAAAAATGCAAGATGCATGCGTGGACTGCGGGTTTTTTAATAAAGTTTGGGTTTTTTTGCAAAAATCCACGGACGTGGACTGCGGGTTGATTCTTACAAAATTCAGGGGGTTCTTTTGCAAAATGTCCGGGACAAGCTCTTCCGGCCGTCGGATCGGGCGATCGGACGGTTGAGAATTTTTGGCCGACGTGGCCGGCCTGGTTGGCCAGGCAGGCCGCCGCGTTTCATAAGTTTAAATGTGTAACGCCTTCTGGAAGCAAGGCACAAGTTCACCAAGTTTTCTACTTTTACTTGCAGAGACAGGAGGAATTAGTCATTGTGACTGCCTATGATATCCTCTTTGGTCAGGTTTGTCACCTTTCTAGACCTTTGAACTGATCGAATTGGTTCAACAGTTTGTGCTCGTTTACTTATCTAATGCTTAATAGATTGTAAGTTCAAATATAGTTGCTACAAAATGTTTATACTTTGGGCTGTGGATTGGATCAAGTATTTGTCTTACCAAGTAATCATTTATCTTACCTGTCCAAGTTCAATATGTCATTCAACTTCATCAGTTATGCTCTTTCTCCTCTTCTTCCTATTGAAGAAATTCTGACATGAAATGACATTTCTAGGGAACTGCAGTTTCTGGATCAGCTGAGCAGTTAATTATGACACACAAAGACACTCTTAGTAGTGCTCTTGATAGAATTTGTGCCAAAAAGAAAGTCAGCAGTGTTGAAGACTTGCTAGGCAATAAAACACCAGGTACCCTTCCTTCTTATCTGCTCCTCTTGTAGCTTATCATTAGTTACTCCTGTGATATGTGTATTTCTGAATTGTTATTTGAGCCATTTATTGTAGAGTTGTTGACCATCTAGGATCAAATGTGGTTTGACTACTCAAATTTTTTGATTCAGAGAAAATACTAGATTGCAAGGAATATTTATTTACATCGCACAACTAGATTGTGTTACTATTGCGAATATAAAATGTCGCATATGCCGAGGATCATTTGAGCAGAGTTCACACTATTTTTCTTATATTTAGTGGCTTCTAAGTCCATTTGCATAGCTGCATGCACAATTCTCTTATTATGATAATTGACATATCCTGCTTAGCTGTTACCAAATTATAAACCATGTTATTGAGAAATGCTCCTCCCCCCCTCTCCACCAAAAAAAATTTGATGATCACTAATTGTTCATACTTGGCAAACCAAATGGATGTTTGGAGAAAGGGCGTATATATCACATCTGCTTGCGTGCATTGCTTGATTTCTATCTACTTATCAAAGATATGTAATCCTCAGTAAACATACGCCATATTCTACTAAATTACTCATAACCTTGTTGTTCATTATTCTCTCTCTCTCTCTCTCCAGTCAAACCAAAGCCCAGGTTTCTTCGTGTCAACACACTCAAGACCACTACCGAGTTTGTGGTTGAAGAATTGAGCAAAATACACATGGTACCAAATCTATCTTTTAACATTTAGCAATATTATTGATCCAAGTAGCATTGCTCTTGTTTGATGTTTCTTTATGAAGCTGTTTTTGCAACTGCAACCTTACTTTTGAGCTCTACTATTCTTATAGCGACTTGACTAAGTCACTTTGTATTTAATAGGTCGCTAAAGATGATATGGTTCCAGATATGTTGGTTCTCCCGCCTGGAACTGATTTGCATAGCCATCCATTGGTCACAAATGGAGAAGTATTTTTGCAGGTAACTTTTTGATTCTTAAGTGTTTGCTTTTTGAAAGGACATGTGATTAATGGTAACCTTTTTCCCTTCATTTGGACCTTCACAGGGCAAAGCTAGTTGTATGGTAGCAGTCGCACTGTGCCCTAAGCCAGGTTGGAAGGTCAGTATATCTGTTGGAATAATTTTACTGATATGTTTATTCTTTGGCCATTTTCAGCTCAGACAAAAAATATTTTATTTATAATTTTATATTACCATCTGATGGTTGATTTACAAGTTTACAGAATGATACTTCTGGATTATAATACGGCATATGTTAGTACTTAGTATACACAACTTTGCAAAAGGTTTCTTTTGAGGTTTTGTTGCTATTCTGTTCATATCAGAAGAAACTGCAAAATCTATGCATATTCTTAAAACGAAAAATTGTCACCATTCACTATTCAGGTAGTAATAACTAATAAGATAAAATAGTACTTGTATATTTTTTGCTTATGATTTTACTTTATTTTTTATTTGCAAATGAAATATCTATGCTTATTTGCTGGTATCGTTCATTTATCTCAGTATGTCTATTGTAAAATCATGTGTCATGTACTAGATGAGAAAAAATATCACTCTGGCTGACTGGCTGTATCTCCTTTTAGCTATATAATGTGAAATTATTAATTTCCAATTGAACATAAAACTTAGGTTCTTGATGCGTGCGCGGCTCCAGGGAACAAAACAGTCCACCTTGCTGCCCTCATGAATGGACAAGGGGGTATTATAGCTTGTGAACTTAACAAAGAGAGGGCCAAGACATTGCAACATACTATCAGAAGATCTGGAGCAAATAGTATCCTTTCTTTATTACCTTTTAGGTACATCGAGCTTGCGCTTATATTTTCCTTTTTGTATAGTTTTTTTACAATTAAACCATCCTTGTCTCCTTGATAACATACCTATATATCTTTTGGACCTTTAAGATGCACAGATCTATCTTCGAAATCATGCATAATTGCTGCAAGTAAATATCTGTTGTTGGACCTATAAATGTTGATACAACTTGTCCTCGTAGACTTAATTAGCTCTTCTACTAAAGCTGATCATCTACTGTTTCACTCTCTTAGTCTTTCCTTGTTAATTTCTTCAAGAAAAACATAAAAGAATATAACTTTATCTTCAGTGGATCTAAATTGTCATGTGTTGGCTAGTTATTTGCTCATCATTTGATGATATGTGTTCCTTACTCCTGTTTCTCAAGCATGGCTAATATAATTTTACTTCTTTTTCATACATTATCCACTCCTACAATATTTATGGCATTTGATACATGAACAACTTTCTTAAGTTATTTTTATAGATATTCAAACAGTGAATGGTGATTTTCTGGATATAGATAGCAACGATCCATCATATGCCGAGGTTCGTAAACCCCTCCACTTCTATTTATAACTTACAAACCTCACTGGACACATGTTCTATAGAATTTCCTTCATATCTGAGAACAATTTCCTTCATTTCTTAGAACAATTATCCATAATTTTGTGGTGTGTTGATGCAATGGTGTTTGGTGCAGGTCCGTGCTATTCTGTTGGACCCCTCTTGCTCTGGTTCTGGTATATCTACAGAGAGACTTGACTACTTGCTTCCTTCACATTCTAGAGGTAAGTTGTAACTAAAGGCCTTTGTGGCAGCAGTCCTTCAACATACATTATACATATGTTTATCAATTTCAAAACTTGAATTCTAAGCTTGGCACATCTATTTTGCATCATGTGTTATACTGTTATCAGTTTTGTCGGACTTTAATTGTGGACTTCTGCGCTAGACAAGCCTTCTGTAGCTAGCACAAGATGTCTACTTCCTTTGTCAAATTTGACCTGAAACTGTGAAACACATCACTGTGTAGTCAAGAATGATTTGTATTATCAGCAGGAACTACCTAGTTTTAAGGAGCCGACATATTTAGTGGTCCTCCATTTTATCAACATTTTGTTGGAATATTTAGCACTGAAATAAACCTTGTTCTGCAGATGATCAGGACGATGCGAGTACAAGCTCAAGGGTCCTGAAGCTCTCTGCTTTCCAGAAGAAAGCTCTCTCACATGCTCTATCATGTAAGCCGCTCCTACTCAGTCTGTGTGCTGAACAGTCAAATGTCAGTGCATAACCGTTGCACAAGCTGAAGTTCCCCTCCATCTTGTTTGCAGTTCCCTCAGTGGAGAGGGTGGTCTACAGCACCTGCTCGATCCACCAGGCAGAGAACGAGGATGTCGTGAGCGCCGTCCTACCGTTAGCCACATCACTTGGGTTCGAGCTTGCTACTCCATTTCCCCAATGGCACCGTCGTGGCCTTCCCGTCTTTGAAGGATGTATGTTCTCTACATCCCAACAGTTTTAACGCCACTGCCAGTGAAAATTTCTGAACTGGCTTCCTGCATTTGCTTCACAGCTGAACATTTGCTTCGAACGGACCCTGAGGATGGCCTCGAGGGCTTCTTCGTTTCATTGTTCGTCAGAAAAGCAGCGGGTGGTGATGCAGAAGAACCTAATGAAGATGTTACCGTGGAAGCACGAAGGAAAGAATCTAATGAAGATGTTGCAGTGGAATCGCGAAAAAAACAAGCGCGTAGAAGGCGAAGCGGGGTCAGGGCGTTCAGCTCCTTGAGGCTGTCCAGGATGATCCTATGCTCCAACGGGGGTTTCTGGTGAAGAAAAGATGTTTTCGGATCTTGCTTGTTTCGTATTCAATTTGCAACCGCTAGCTAGTTTTGAACTTTTTTCCGGACAATTGGATCCATTTTTTGTATGGAGAAGAAAAAAATTGATAACCGAGGCCATGTTACATACTCACATCAAGTCCCAGAGAAAGCAAGCAGAAATACTCAGGTAGTCTAGTACATGCATGTACCAACTACTACATACTCTTATTCGATGACACACTGAATACTCTAGTAGTCTACTACCAAGCAGAACATCACAGCTGATCTGATGACGAGGACCCATCACGCGTACGCCGCGTCCTTCACTTGCCCTGGTGCTCGCCGACCGTCACCTGGACGACGCGCGGCTTCTTGGGCTCCGGCGGCGGCTTCTTGTCGACGGTGACGGTGAGCACGCCGTCCTTGTACTCGGCCCTGATGCTGTCCAGGTCGGCGCTCTCCGGCAGCGGGAACCGCCTCATGAACTTGCCCATCCGCCGCTCCATCCGCAGGTACCTCACCCCCTGCTTCTCGCCGCCGGCGCCTCCATCGGCGGCCTGCTGCTGCTGCTTGCCGGCCTCGGCGCCGGCGTCCTCGGCGGGGCGCTTGCGCTCGCCGCTGATGGTGAGCACGTTGCCCTCCTCGACCTGGACCCTGACGTCGGCGGGGCTGACCCCGGGCATGTCGACGGCGAGCACGACCGCGCCGGAGGGGAGCTCCTTGACGTCCATGGGCGTGTTGGCCATGGCGCGGCGGTCGCGCACGTAGGCGCGCGTCGGCGCATTCAGCTGCCGCTCCAGCTCGTCGGGGAGGTCCATCAGCTGCTGCAGCGCCGCCGAGAGCACCGGGTCGCCGAACGAGAACTCCATTTGCTCCTCCTAACCTAAGCTTTGCTTTGCTGATCAACAACAATGGCTGGATGGCTGGTGATCTGAGCTCGTGTGATCTATCTCGTCGAGTCGTTGTGCTTGAGGTTGGATTGGGGCGGGGGAGGGTTAATATAGGGAGGGGAGGGTACTCAGGGAAGAGTGTGGAGAGTGATGGAAGTGTGGGGGGTGCTCGGCCGATTTGGTGGGGGAGCTGATGAGTTGGCGGGCGAGATGGAGAAGGTTCAGGTGGTCTCCGGAGGTCGGTGCTATAGATGTCTATTCGGGCCGCCCGGCCCGGTCCTGGCACGGGCCCGGCATGGCCCAGTCAACTTCGTGCCAGGTTGGTCCAGCACTACTCTCTACCGTGCTGTGCTGGCCCACGGGCTGCATCGACGGCCTAAGCCCGGGTCCATGGGCATGTTTCCTGCCGGACCTGCCCGTAAAGCACGGGTCGGGCCAGCCCATAACCCGCCAAGTCATCCACCAGACCATCACTGCCTCAACTCCAAATTTCACAACCATTCTAATTTCACAAACATTCAAGTAAAAGAGGCAAAATAAGTAAAAGATTACCACTTCAAAAGAAATTACAGATCTGTTTTAACACTTGATCTGTGTGATTAAGTGTTGGCTGCTTCATTAAAAACCTTCCTAGGTAAAACTCACCCTTGTGAGAACCCTAAGAAGGAAAAAAGAGTACAACCCAGATCTGTAATTTAAGTTTAGATGTTCATTATATATTTACATCACATGATCACAAGAATAGAATACAAATACAAAACATAGCTCCTAGCTCCTAGCTCCAGACTCCACATATGCATCTGCACTCTTGCATCTTGCTTGCCAAAAGAATTGCCACCATCACTTCTACCCTAGACAGACGGCGCAGACCTAGTGGTGGAGACATGCCTAGCAAACAAAGAGGCAACCATCATCAGGTATTGATCAACAAAATATGAATTTGTTGATAGTAGTAGTAGGGCAGTAGGCAAAGTATTTACTGAGTATCACCGGCTTGCCCTTCTCCATCCTCCAGGAGTTTGTTGGTTGTATCTGCATCCTTCACCTCTTGCATCCTCTTCTCGACCTCATGTTGTGCCCTTGCATCTCCACTAAGGCAGCAACCGTCGGCGACGCTCCTCGATCACCCTACCAGTTAGACTAAAGCAAGACTTCGAAGAAACTGTCGAAATTGGAACAGACATGATATCTCTAGCAAGTATGAATAGAATGAGACATGTAAGTTTGTGCTCATACCACCAATTTAGAATGTTGAAGTCATCATCAAAACATGTGACAGTGTCGCTGTCCAAGTAAGAAGATAACTCAGAAACAGCTGCTATATAGCAGGGGCAAATGTAGATGCAGTACCAGTTGAAGAACCACCCTAATAAAAGTACCAGGAGCCCCAAATATCTTACCCCATGCTGTTATTTTTCTTACTAGTAGATCCTCCTGTTTGAGAGTACCTCTGAGACCTAATAGCACCAAACCTGTTTTCATATTTATTATAAAGTTTATATAACTCAGTTCTTACCTTACTAAAACAACTGGAATAATCAGTACTAATAGTATGAGAAAGTAGCTGAAAAACATTATAAAAGCCTCTCATATTGGCTCTAGGATCCAAAATAAATGCAAAAGAATATAACAGAGGTATATTCTGCCAGTACTTGAGAAACTTCAGTTTTATAGGAGTAACAATGTTTATAAGCAATGGATCAGTCTCTTGGGCATATAAATGACCAGTAATGTTAAGAATATAATGCAACATCAAAGAACTGGTTGGATAGTGAAAGGATCGATGGACCAAGAGGGGGGTGAATTGGGACTTTTTCAATTTCTAAAATAAGATAAAGCAATCTTAACCTATGCAAAAACTAGAAAGGCACCAATTCACCAACCGGGTAACTAAACTACCTAGGCAAGCTAGGAAAGATAAAAGAGATAAAACCTAGCAAGGTAGAGCAAAGTAATGATCCCTAAATCAAGCACATGAAAATATTTGCAAGAAAGATAATGCTTGAATAAGCAAAATGGACAAGGGACAACCGGATTTTTTCCCGTGGTATCGATGTGTTGGCACACACCCCTAATCCACGTTGTGACACTCACAAAGAGTATTGTCACCTCCCAAGTCACCAAGACAAGGGCGCTCACTAAGAGTCTCCGTTCACCATCCCGGTGTGGTGGAGATCAAGCCACGTACAATCTTCTTCTCCGGGCTTCCACAATCCTTGGCAAGCTCCGCGAGAATCACCCCAATCACCAAGATCGCCCAGATAATGCCAATCACCAAGAGTAACAAGCTAAAGCCTTCACTTGAGCAAGAACCAATCACCAAGAATGGATGCACACAAGCTTCTCTCTACTCAAGTCCTTAATCTTGCTTCTTGAATGATTGAATGAACAAGTGTATGAAATGATGAAGCTCAAGGTGGCTCTTGACTATAGTACGAGTGTTTGGATGTTGCCTGGTGTCAAGAGTGTTAGAATGACCCATTGGAGGGGTATATATAGGCAGCTCACACGAATAGAGCCGTTGGAGAAAAAGCTGCCAGAAAACTGTGTAGCGCCGGTTAATCCGATGTCGCCTCAATAGTCATCGTCGGTTTAACCGGTGAATGTAAACTGCCCCTTCTGAAAACTAGCCGTTACAGCTTGGGCAGATTAACCGTCATTGCATCGGTTTAACCGGTGAGTGTAGTCATTCATTGATCAACTGAAATACCAAGTCTCTGGACAACTGCACCGACGTCCAATTTCAAATATCATCGGTTTAACCGGTGAGTGTAGTTGTCCATTGATCAAACTGAAAACCAAGTCTCTGGACAACTGCACCGATGTCCAATTTCAAATATCGTCGGTTTAACCGGTGTATTGACTTGTCCAGACCTGCTGACCTCGTTTAACCGACGTATAGAAAACTTGAGGCGTCGGTTAATCCGGTGATAAGGATTTTTTCTGATTTTGCCTTTTCTGACTTGAGTCTTGAATGAAATCCAAATATTTCTTGAGATATAAGTTGAGAACCACTTATTTGAGCTTCTAGAAACTTGAGTGACCATTGTGTGCATCCATTTTCAAATGACCATGTCCATGCTCAAGTTACTAAGCCTAAAAACCCCTCTTAATAGAGCGATCACTAAAAAACTATAAAACCTATACTAACCTAAGTGTCCTTCTCAACCTTATGACACTTAGGACTAGAAAGATCCTTAGTCTTGACATATTATTGAGTTAAATGCCGAGATCGCCTTTTTGAATAATGAAAATTAGGGGCCTCTTTTGACATATAACCAAATGAGCGATAATGATCTATTAATCTGCACAAACTCATTAGTCACAATAATGGTTGTCATTAATCACCGAAACATACCTTGAGGGCCTAGATGCTTACAATCTCCCCCTTTTTGGTGATTGATGACAACATAAACATAGATAACGAGAGAGCGAGAAAGATAAGGCACGAATAAACCCAAGCAAACTCGAAAAGAGAGAATCAAAGAACTCAATGGCTCAAACGAAATCCATAGATATGTCTCAAAAAGCTCAACATGCTCAAATGACAAATGTACATATCCATGAATTAACACCAAATATAATACAATAAGAAACATCAAGGTCCTGATCACGAGCTCTCTCTAATGCTACCCTCCCCCTGACTCTCACTCCCTCTCCCCCTTTGGCATCAAAGCACAAAAAAGGAGAGCTACTGATCCGGCTGACGAGGGACGGCGAGAAAGCGATCCGGGTCATCATCATCGTCGTCGTCGTCGGACGGTGGATCCTCGGTGACGGAAGGGAGCTGCTGGTCTGAACTGCCGGCAGGTGCTGAGCTGACAGGAGGTGTAGCTGTCGTCGAGGCTCTGGTGCTAGCACTGCCGGGGAGAGGATCCGTGGAAGTAGTAGCCGGCTCAACAGAAGATGTGTCAACATCTGAAGTAGTAAGAGCTGACGCTGCCGGCTGTGACGACTGCTGAACTAAGGACACCTCTCCGCCTCCTCCTGAAGGTAGTGGCTGTGGTACGACGGGGAGGCCAACTGACTGCACTGCTGAGGGTGACTCCTGAAAGAGTGAGGTCGCAGGCAGTGGAGAGAAGAGTGGACGACTCGCAGACCCAAGTAGTGCTGACAATGAGAACATGATCTCCGGGGTCGCGGAAGAAGCTGGAGCAGTGGAGGCTGGAGCTGGTGTAACTGCAAGTGGTGGTGCTCCGGCGCCCTGAAGGCCTGACTGTCCTGGCTGCTGTGGGGCGAGTCCGGTGTGAGAATATAGCTGTGAAATCATCTCGAACATCGCCATCATGCCCTGCTGCATCTGCTGAAACTGAGCGTCTATCCTCTGAGATACTCTGTCAATGAGGCCGACAAAGCGCTCCTCTGTAGCAGCTCGCTCTCGGGCGGCCTCTCTCTGAATCTCTGCAAGCTGGGCCTCATGGGCTCTCCTGGCCTCCTCCTGTGCACGGCGGTCCTCCCTCTGCTGTGTGACCAGCTGCTGCAGAAGTGCGGTGAGCTCAGACGGCTGAGACACCTGTGACTCTGAGACAGTAGTAGCAGCAGCTGTCACTGGAGCTGGCTCTCCGGAACCTCCTGCCTCGTGATCGTGACTCGCTGGAGCAGATGCAGGGAAGTACTCCTCGTCCTCGGAGGAGTCTGACTCTAGGTCGGACCAGTGTATCTCATCTTCTCCTCCGGGGAGCAGTGCCTCTGCGGCAAGCAGTGCCTCATCCTCCTGTGCTACACGTGCCTGTACCTCAGGTGACAGCCGTGCCATGGCAGCTCTATCAGCCTGCCTGCCTCTCCTCCGGTCCGAAGGAGCTGTCGGACGGTAGACGGGGAACCATGGAACCTCGTCCTGACAGTATACTGCACTGACTGGTGACTCAGCTGGCACAATCATAGAGCAGATAAAACTGATCCAGTGAGCATATGGAAACTGACGCACGACCCCCATCCCATCAGTGATGACATCCTCAATCTCAGCCAAGATAAAATCAACTATGTCAAACGGCTCATAAGTGAGTATGTGAAGAAGCAGTAGCTGCTGCAGACCTGTGAACCCCTCTGGGTAGCCACTCCTCGGGAGCAAAGTCCTCCGGAGTGCCATGTGAACAGCGTATGCCTCTGGGGTCAGCAGGCTGGGGACCCTGGCGTAGGAGGCTGGAAAGGGCTGGCGGAAGCACTGTGAGATCGCCTCGTGAGAAGGTGCAATCCCGCCAATCATGGCCCTGCGAGGTGGATCTGCATCACCGTAGACCATCTCGTGCAAAGAGACGTCAACAAGGTCAACTCCAAGGATCCCAGCAAGTGTCGCTCTGGACAATCCAAATACCTGCCCTCCAAACATGAAGTGAACAGCTCTGCGCTCTGGGGCTATCCAAGCTGTGGCATAGAAAACCCTGACCCAATTCTCGATATATCTGTTCCGCTCAATAGAAAGCAACCTGGGCAGACCCCTGAAGTGAGCAAAGTGCTCCCTGACATCGGCTCCCCCTGCAGCTGTCCTCAGTGAAACCCAGTCAAGAACTCTGTGAGGAAAGATCCTGTGGCCCCGCCTCTGATAGGTCTCGTAGAAACTGGCCTGAAGGAGTGTCCAGAATCTGCGATCGACCCTGCTGTCACGGGTCACCGGGAACCACTCCTCCTCCTGCACACTCCACCTGAGCCTCTTGACCTTTGCCGCATTGGCCTTGGTCAAGTTCTGGAGCAGCACACCTGGCTCCAGACGCACGACAGTGTCCATGCGGAACACTGCGCGCTCGGCCGCTAGGGCCTCGGCTCGACGAGCTGCTGCTGCTGCTGCTGTGGACCTGCGAGGTTCCTGTGGCTGGTGACCTCCTCGCGTCCTCGGTCCAGTGCGACGCTCGGTCGCTGGTGAAGTGTCCTCTGCGGGGGACGTCTGCCGGGTGCGGCCAGACCGTCGTAGAACTGGTGACTGAGTGTCCTGCCCCTGAGACTGCTCGGACTGCACTGTATCTGAATCTGAATCGGACTCTGCCGCTGAAGGTGACTGCTCTGACTCTGCTGCTGCTGCTGTGGCTCTGGTGGCCCTGGCACCTCGGACTCTGCCCATCCCTCTGCCTCTGCCCCTGGCTGGCGTGTCCCTGATAGCAAACGGACGAGCACGGCCTGATGCCTGCTCCTCGGCGGCCTTAGCCACCAACTCGGCCCTCTCGGCCTCTCTCGCTGCGCGAGTCCGCTTGCGAGCGGGCTCCTCGACCACTATCTCCTTCCCTTTCCTCTTGTCACGACCCATCACGACAACAAACAGTGAGCGGCGCGGTGACGGTTTTGCGCGGGTGGCACAAGGCGATAGCGCGGTGGTGCGAGGGCAATGTACGGTCCGCGAGCGGCGCAATGTGGTGCAGACGACGCGCGAAGCAGCAGTGGTGGTGGAACGGTGGTGCGCGAGTGGCACGGTGGTGCAGGTGAGGATGGCGCTGCGCGTGCGCACGGGCGACAGACGGCGGCGGCGTAGGAAGAGAGCGGGCGGCAGTGCGACGGGCGGCGGCGCAACGGGCGGTGCAAGGCGCACGGGCGGCTCAATGCGGTGGCGTTAGGCGCGTGCGAGCGGCGGACGGCGGCGCGGTCGCGCGCGGGCTGCAGACGGCGGCGCGGGTGGCGGTGCGAAGCGGCGCAGGCGGCGGACGACGGCGCAAGGCGGCGGACGACGGCGCGGGAACGAGAGTGGACGGCAGAAGGTGGACGGGCGGCAAAAACGGAAGAGTGAGCGGCGCGGTAGCAAGAGAGATATATGACCGGTGGGCCCCGCTAAATTTTCTTATCGCCGGTTGATCCGACGTTTAGGTTTTGAACGCCGGTTGATTGCGTCGGTGTAGTTTACCAGAAACCCTGCCAAATCTGTATCTGTACGCCGGTTGAACCGATGCCCGGAAAAATGAACTCGTCGGTTGAACGATGCAAATAACAGTTGATTTTCAGGTTAAATTTGTGATCTGTTCACCGGTTGATCCGATGCTGCAAACTTTGTATACACCGGTTGAACGCCTGAAATGACTGAGCTGAGGCTGACACTTAGTAACGCCGGTTAAACCGATGGGTATAGATCCATTAAACGTCGGTTTAACCGGTGAATCCAAAAACCCTCTCTCAGCTCACTTTTCTATGCTAAGTCCAATGAACTTATAAGATTCAACTAAACTCAAGTTAATGGACTTGCATAGGCGACTTTACCCCTCAAAATAGGATAGCTTAATAACTTAAATAGTTTTTCTTTTCAAAAATGAAGGAAAAGTCGCAAGAGAGACAAAGCGCCAAATTTAAATGTATGAGCCATGTCATAGGAATATTGAAGAAGGAAGCCTTCATACTCATCACGACATTGCTCACTAGGCAATAACGCTCCTAACACTTTACTCTTTTCACTTCTCATGAATTAAGATCTTGCACGTAAAACAAGTCTCATTATCATCAAGTGATCTCCTTTGTGACCTTTACGCATGCAATGATAATGCAAGCTACAACCATATGCGAAAGAAAGGTAAACATGAAGTGCACAACTATATGACAAGAAATGCATAACGAGAATTTAAATTCTATTTGTCAAATTTGATCCCACGGAAAGCTTCTTCATGATGAGCCTTTCTACAAGCCTAGAGGAAAACAAGTGGACCACCACCTCTAGCTAAACCTTTGCTCATCACTATCTTACCATGGTTAGACAAGTGTCCTATATGTATGCATTTTTCTATATGACATGGCAACTTACATGACGTTTGCCGCATCTAATACATTAAGCTCATTTCTTAGCCTAACAAAGGTACTCTCGTCTAAAGGTTTTGTGAAAATATCCGCCAATTGCTCCTCGGATCTCACACCTTGAAGGGAAATGTCCCCCTTGGCTTCGTGATCACGCAAGAAGTGATGGCGAATATCAATGTGCTTGGTGCGAGAGTGTTGAACCGGATTCTTGGCAATTTTTACGGCACTTTCATTGTCACAAAGGAGTGGTATTCTTCCTAGTTTCACACCAAAGTCCAAAAGGGTTTGCTTCATATATAGAATTTGGGCACAACATGCACCGGCTGCTATATATTCCGCTTCCGCGGTGGACAAAGTCACGGAATTTTGCTTCTTACTCGACCAAGAGACTAGAGAACGCCCAAGCAAGTGGCAACCCCCGGAGGTACTCTTGCGATCGACACGGCTTCCGGCAAAATCCGAATCCGAGTATCCCAAGAGATCTAAGCTAGCGCCTTTGGGGTACCACAAGCCTATGCTAGGGGTGTGCTTGAGATACCGAAGGATCCTATTTACAGCTGAAAGATGTGATTCCTTAGGGTTAGCTTGAAAACGGGCACACAAGCACACACTAAACATTATATCGGGCCTAGATGCGGTAAGGTAAAGCAAAGACCCTATCATAGAACGATAGAGAGATTGATCAACAGGTTTACCGTCCACATCCAAGTCGAGATGCCCATTTGTGGCCATAGGAGTCTTAATTGGCTTGCATTCATCCATCTTGAATTTCTTCAAGATATCTTTAGTATATTTTTTTGATAGATGAATGTCCCTTCTTTCATTTGTTTGACTTGAAAACCAAGGAAGAAAGTCAATTCGCCAATCATGGACATCTCGAATTCCCTAGACATCATGGTAGCAAACTCATGGCTTAGTAAATCATTAGTTGAGCCAAAGATAATATCGTCAACATAAATTTGACAAATGAAAAGATCCCCGTTGACGTCTTTTGTGAACAAAGTGGTGTCCACCCTCCCGATTTTGAAGCCTTGCATGATTAGGAAGTCACGAAGCCTCTCATACCAAGCCCTTGGAGCTTGTTTGAGCCCGTAGAGTGCCTTGTGCAACCTATAAACATGGTTGGGATTCCTCGGATCTTCAAACCCGGGAGGTTGCTCAACATAAACAAGTTCGTTAATAAAGCCATTTAAGAAAGCACTTTTCACATCCATTTGATATAGCTTAATATTATGATATGAAGAGTAAGCAAGAAGTATGCGGATAGCTTCAAGTCTTGCGACCGGAGCAAAAGTTTCACCAAAATCCAAACCTTCGACTTGAGAAAACCCTTTTGCCACAAGTCTTGCTTTGTTGCGTACCACCACCCCATGTTCATCTTGCTTGTTTCGAAAGACCCACTTTGTGCCGATGATGTTCTTATCTTTCGGAGTAGCTTTGAGGACCCATACTTCATTGCGGGTGAAATTGTTCAACTCTTCTTGCATTGCCATCACCCAATCCGAGTCCTCAAGTGCTTCCTCTATGCTAGTGGGTTCAATACAAGAAACAAACGAGTGATGTTCGCAAAATGAAGCATACTTAGAGCGAGTTCTTACTCCTTTGGAAGGACTACCAATGATTTGACCAATTGGATGATCCTTGGAGATGCGACCATGCTTCACTAGCGGTATTTGCGTGGATGCTTGTTGGGGTGGATCATGAGTGACTTGTGCTTGTGGTGGAACATTTTGCTCTTCTTGTTCTTGGACTTGGGGTATTGGCGTTGACACATTTTCTTGAGGTAGTGGATCAACTTTATCTTGATCTTCATCCACTTGGGGTGCCGTGGAGGTGTTTGGCAAAGATGAGGAAGTTCCTCCCCCTTGATCATTGTCATCATGCACCTCCTCCGGCTTGATATCCCCAATAGACATCTTCTTTAAGGCTTCTTCAATCTCTTCATCCCCTACATTTTCATAGCCAACAACCTACTCTTGGGAGCCATTAGATTCATCAAACTCCACATCACACGTTTCTTCAACTAACCCGGAGGTTTGATTGAATACTCTATATGCTTTGGAATTTGATGCATAACCAAGAAAAAAACCTTCATCACATCTACTTTCAAACTTACCGAGCCTTTTCTTCTTATAAATGAAGCATTTGCAACCAAAGACCCGAAAGTATGATATATTTGGTTTCCTCCCGGTGATGAGCTCATATGGAGTTTTCTTGAGGAGTCGGTGAGGATACACTCGGTTGGATGCATGACACGCCGTGTTGATTGCTTCCGCCCAAAACTTCTCGGACGTGCCATAATCATCCAACATTGCTCTTGCTAGGGTGATGAGTGTCTTGTTCTTTCTTTCCACCACTCCATTTTGTTGAGGCGTGTAGGTGGCGGAAAACTAATGTTTGACTCCTTCTTCATCGCACCATTCTTCAATCTTCATATTTTTGAACTCGGTGCCGTTGTCACTCCGAATCTTCACAATTGGGGAATTGTATTCCCTTTGAGCTTTTCTTGCAAATGACTTGAAGATTTTCGGAGTTTCACCCTTATCGCCTAGAAACATGACCCAAGTGTAACGTGAAAAATCATCAACAATTACTAGGCAATAGAGGTTACCACCAATGCTCTTGTATGAAGTTGGACCAAAGAGATCCATGTGTAGTAGCTCGAGCGGCTTGGAGGTAGACAACATCGTCTTGATAGGATGATGAGTTGCAACTTGCTTCCCGGCTTGACATGCTCTGCATAGCTTGTTCTTGTCAAAAGTGACGTCCTTTATGCCGGTGATCATCCCTCTCTTGTGGGCTTTCTTGAGGTTGCTCATGCCAATATGAGTAATTCTTCTATGCCAAAGCCACCCAAGAGATGACTTGGTGAAGAGGCAAGTCATGGTGGTTGTTTGCTTTGAAGAGAAATCCACCAAATAGATATTGCCATGTCTAAACCCCGTGAATACCAATGACTTGTCTTTTTCATGAGTCACTACAACACCATTCTTGTCAAAGGCACACGTTAGTCCAAGATCACATAATTGTGCAATAGAAATAAGATTAAAACTAAGTGCTTCTACAAACAAAACATTTGAAATGGATAAATCTTTTGAAATTGCAATTCTACCCAAACCTAAGACTTTCCCCTTTGAGTTATCACCATAGGTGACATGTTCATGATTGCCGGGATCTTCAAGTGAGGTGAACATGCTATCATTGCCGGTCATGTGTTGAGAGCAACCGCTATCAAGTACCCAATGTTTTCCTCCGGCTTTGTAGTTCACCTACACACATGAGAATTTATTTTTGAGTTTTCGGAGCCCAAACAAGCTTTGGGCCTTGCACATGTGTGACAAGAGTTTTTGGGACCCAAAGTTGCTTGGGGAGCTTCTTCTTCGACTCCTTAGCAATTTTGCCAATGAATTTGGCCTTCACCTTGCCCTTCACTTTACTCAAGAGAAAATGATTATTTTGGAACATTGATGAGTAATTCTTGGGTAATTTAGGAAGAGGACGTGATGGTAAAGTGCACTCCCTAGTGTGGTGCCCGGTGACTTGGCAATGTTGGCAATATGAGCCAACTTCCTTTATGAAGCTTGTCTTGATCTCCGGAGAAGGAGTTGTAGCCATGTTTGGCTCCGGAAATGAACCAAGACCTCTCTTACCATAGTCACGGGCATTGTTAAAGAGAATCTCCTTGTGGATGTATTCTCCCCTTGAGAGTTTCTCCACACTACTCTTGAGGCTTGCCACTTGATCCATCAATTCCTTTTCCCTAGAAGAAGCAAGCTTGGGCACAACATTAGTGGCATATGCATCAATGAGTAGGTCATCACATGAAGTAGAAGCATTGACCTTTTCATGAACAACTTTCTCAAGACTTGGGTCAATTACTTCATAAGCAAATTCAAGTTCTTGATACTTGTGAGCCAACTCCCTATGCTATTGTTTGAGCTTTTTGTGGCTCTTTTCAACTTGCTTAGCAAGTACAAGTGACTCATTGTGCTTTTTAAGCAAGTCATTGTACTTACTAAGTAAGTCGGAGTGGGCAAGCTCTAACTTGGCATGAGTGCTCTCAAGAATTTTGACTTTGCCCTTTTTCCTCTTGATGACGGATGTATACTCATTGATGAGGTTAGTAAATTCATTAGGATCAAGCTCTTCATCACTATCATCTTCACTATCTACCTCACATACCTTGGTGTTACCTTTTGCCATGAGGCACATAGGAGGCGGAGGTAGAGGTGGTTCTTCATTGGTGAGGGCGATGGTGACAATGTCTTCTTCATCACTTGAGTCTTCGCTTGATGAGATATCGGTCACCCACTCTTATTTTTGCACCAAGAAACTTTTCTTGGTGTGCCCTTTCTTCTTTGGGAAGAGCTTGGTCTTTTTGTCATGGGTCTTCTTCTTCCCAAATCTCTTGTTTTTGTTCTTTCTTTCCTCTTCTTCATCATCGCTTGAATCATGGCGATGCTTGCTCTTGTTGTCCTTGTTTCTTTTATCCGGTTTGGGACAATTTGGACGGATGTGCCCTTTTTCGCCACAATTGTAGCAAATCTTGTTCTTGACATCCATTGGCCGGAACATTCCCTTCTTGGAGTCAAAGTTGAAACCCTTCTTATTGATCTTCTCATTCAAGCGTGTGAACTTTCTCATCATGAGAGCAAATTCTCCATCATCTTCAACATCGGATGAGCTCTCATGATGATCATCTTCTTCATTGCTTGAGCTTGAGTCTTGTTTGACCATCTTGAGCTTGCGGGATTTATTTGTCTTGGTCTTTAGAGCAATTGACTTGCTTGATGTTGGCTCTTCGGACATACCAAGAATGCTCATTTCATGAGCGCGAATTTCGCCCACAAGTTCTCCTACTTCCATTGTGGCGAGATCCTACTTTTGAAGCATAGCATTGATAATGTTATACTTGGGCTTCGGGAGGAGCATGAGGATTTTGCGATTGATGGATGCACTGTCAATTTTGGATATTTCAAGTGCATTAATGTCCTTGACAATGACACTCAAGCGAGAATACATATCATTGCAATTTTCATGAGCTAGCATTTTAAATGAATCATACTTAGCTCTAAACAAATGATAATTTTGCTCACGAACTTTGGTGGAACCTTCATGAATTTCAATGAGCTCCTTCCAAATATCACTTGCTAGGTCCATGCCATTTACTCTAGCAAAGACCTCCTCACTAATAGCTTCGAAAATTGCATTTCTAGCTTTAGCATTCCATTTTAATTGTTCGGGGGTGGGAGTTCCGGTGAACCCGACTTTAGTTGCCGACCACACTTCGGGGGCAATCGTATCAAGATATGCGGCCATGTGAACTTTTCAATAGGCAAAGTTCTTGCCCTCAAAGTGAGGCGGCGAACCACCCATCTTGGCCATAGCTATAGGCGGTGAAGCCTAATGATCCAAATGAGCAACCTTGCTCTGATACCAATTGAAAGGATCGATGGACCAAGAGGGGGGTGAATTGGGCCTTTTTCAATTTCTAAAACAAGATAAAGCAATTTTAACCTATGCAAAAACTAGAAAGGCACCAATTCACCAACCGGGTAACTAAACTACCTAGGCAAGCTAGGAAAGATAAAAGAGATAAAACCTAGCAAGGTAGAGCAAAGTAATGATCCCTAAATCAAGCAAATGAAAATATTTGCAAGAAAGATAATGCTTGAATAAGCAAAATGGACAGGGGACAACCGGATTTTTTCCTGTGGTATCGATGTGTTGGCACACACCACTAATCCACGTTGTAACACTCACAAAGAGTATTGTCACCTCCCAAGTCACTGAAGCGTCCCCCCATCAGGGAAGACTTAAAAGTGTGAATTTATCAGTCCCAGGAGGCTGATAACACTTTTATTACAACAGATGGTACATCACCGTACAACTCTTCGCGGTAATGGGCAGTGAAACGCCACTATCGCGAGGATTACAACTAAAACCCACACTACTACACTAGTTACGAAAAGAGGATCATCAGAGTCTTGCGCCATGCGGAGCTCCAACGGTGACCTCACCCACAGGCAAGACTGGGTGCAGGACGGAACCCTACTCAACGTCTTCGGGGATGTAGTCGGGGTCTTCCACTGTAAAAGTAAGAATGGGGTGAGTACGAACGTACTCAGCAAGTCCAATCTCACCCACGGAGGGAGAGTATAACAGTAATCATATGCACAGGACGATCCAAGGGTAGGTTATGGTTCATTTGCGAAAAACTCAATTGTATGCAAGGGTTCGTTTAAAAATAATTTCCAAAACGAGTTTTCTGGCACCAAGAACACACGATGTTGATCCACACAGGATCCAAGTTTTAAACTGCCACCGGACTCCCCGTCCGCCGTAGCACACGGCACAACTGCCGGACACTTTCTAAACAACTCACACAGCTCAACCATTCCCAGAGAGAAACACTAGTTATGTGACCACACCATAACTTGCCCAATACCGTGGGCACGGCTATTCGAATAGATTTTCAACTCTGCAGAGGTGTGCAACTTTACCCACAGGTGGGGTACCACAGCACGAACACCTTAGTGCCGGTTGCAGATCCCATCAAAGCCCTTACCCACCTTAGCTAGACCTGACTAGCCACCACGGGATCTATCAAGGGGTCATTCGACCTATCACCGAGGTTTAACCGGGGCATAAGTCACACAGAGCTTATCCCGTCTCCTTGATCACCCGTTGCTCCCAGCTCTCCTGATGGCTATCAGACTAACTAGTGGGGTTAGGCCAAGCCGTTGCCCATACAACGGTCAAGTGGTTTGCATGACAGGAAGCTAGGTGAGACGACACATCAACTCGGTTCTTAGGGGTGACAAGATGGATATCTCCCTTCCACGCTCAACCACACAGGTACGAGCACACCAACGGCAATTCACACAGAAATGCCATCCATCCCGTCTAACTCACTTTTCAAAACCACACTTTATCCCTTCCCACACGTACACACACACTTTCTTTGCAAAACCAGGTGGTCAAGGTATGGTTATCACAAGTAGGGGTGGCTATCCTACCATGTTTTCGGCACACAAAACCATGCAATTTTATAAAACAGGCCTCTGGGTTGTGTTTATAAAAACTAGGACAGAAACATGCATCAAAGGGTGGAGTTGAACTTGCCATCGTCAAACCCTTGCGGGAGGTCCCGATCGAAGCACTGTCCCTCGGGTTCGGGGTCGCAGAATTGGTCCTCAGTTGCTTGGTCGCAGTCGGGAACCTCGTCGTTCACTCCGTGTCCTACGACGCAAACAAACAGACACACAATCAAGCGAAAGAACTAAAAGCTTTTATCGTTGGGCTTGAATCGGAAATAATTTAGTTACGGAGTTAGGGGTGATATCTTTGGGTGGTTCCTTAATGGCATGGCTAAAACTATACTAGAAGCGGAGTGGTAAAGTTTCGGGTCAATCGGAGGTCGTTTCGCACATAAAATGACGCGCTAAAGGTGGTTTCAGGGCTTAAACGGGGGTCCAGGGACTTGTTCGTAATTATCTAAAGGGGTAAGGGTTTATTTGCGAACCCTAGAATTAATCAGGGCATGCTAAAGGGTGTCGGGCATAGTTGGGTTTTTATGTAACGGAGGGATTCAATTTGAATTAATAGAATGGGCAGGGTTTCTTTTGCGAAAGGGAGCTATTAGAGAGGGGGGGGGTCCTTATTTAGAAATGAGAGCAAGGGTGGGGGTTATTGGGCATTTTGCCCTGTTCTTCCTCCTCTTGCCGGTTGAAACAGAGGAGGGGGAGGAACAGGGCGCCGGCGGCGGCAGCCTTGCCGGCCGGCCGGGGCCAAGGGCCGCCCGGGGCAAGGGAGAGGAGGGAGAGGGGCGCACGGGGAGCCCTCTCCCGGACTCACCTTGGGCTGAGGCGGGCGAGGGGGGGCGTGCCCACGGGGCAAGGACGGCGGCGCTAGGCGGCTCGGTGGAGGCGGCGCCGGGCTGGGGGAGGCGAGGGGCCGGGTGGTGGAGTGGGTTGTGGGGTGGGTGAGCCGCGCGGGAAGCCCATTTATAAGGGAAGGAGGCGGCGGGGCGGAGGGGATTGGGATGGGGCGGCCGGCGGGCGGTGCGGGCGCCATTAATGGCGGCCGCGTCGTGACGTCCGTGTCGTCGAGCGGCGGCGCGGGCAGCGAGGCCGGGGGGACGTGACGGTGCGGGCACGTGGGGCGGCGCTGTGCGGCACACGGCGACGGCGCGCGCGACGGGGTAGGCGCGGCAGCGGCGGGCGGCGCGGCACGCGCGGGAACAGAGAGCGCGCGTGCGCGCGGGGCGCGGCGTGGCGCGGGCCAGAGGCGGAGCGCGAGCGGCACGGCCGGGGCGGGTGGCGCACGGGCGCGTGTGCGCGACACAGGAGGGAGGCGCGGGCTAAGCAGTGCTCAGGAGCAGAGGAGGGAAGAAGAGAAGGGAGGGAAAAGAGAAAAGAAAGAGGGGAAAGAAAGAAGAGAGAAAGAAAAAGGAGAGGGTAAGAGGGAAAGGAAAAAGGAGGGAGGGGTCGCGTCGGCGCCGTCCGCGGCGGCGACCGCGGCCGGTCGGCCACGCGCGTACGTCGTCTGCGCGCTGCGCGAGGAGAACAGCATCACGCCGGCGCTGATTGTGGAAAAACGGTCGCGCGTGAGCGGTGCGGGATGGGACTGCGGTCAGGCACGCGTCGGCCGTCAGTGTGGCGGTGAAACGGAGAGGGTCAGGGTTTTACGACGAATAAATTTTCTGTCAGGATACTTTTAACGCATTGTTTAAATTTTGAAATTTTCGGGGCGTTACAGTCACCAAGACAAGGGCGCTCACTAAGAGTCTCCGTTCACCATCCCGGTGTGGTGGAGATCAAGCCACGTACAATCTTCTTCTCCGGGCTTCCACAATCCTTGGCAAGCTCCGCGAGAATCACCCCAATCACCAAGATCGCCCAGGTGATGCCAATCACCAAGAGTAACAAGCTAAGGCCTTCACTTGAGCAAGAACCAATCACCAAGAATGGATGCTATAGATGTACATTTGGGCCGGGCTATACGGGCTGGCACGAAGCACGACGATTTTGGCCCGGTCCAGGCACGGCACGGCCCGACTGTAAACGGGCCCGGGCTGGCACGGGCCCGGTCATTGGGCCGTTCTTGGGCCGGCAGCTGAGCACGATGGGCGGCACGGCACGGCCCGTGTAACTAGCGGCCCGCTGAAGTCCGTGGGCAGCACGGTCCGAATAATGGCACGGCCCGAAAAAAAACGGCCCGTATAGAGCCCGTATATATATACCCGAGTCCCCGTCTCCCGACCTAACCCTAACCCTAACCCGTCCTCCCTCCCTCAGACCCTCAGTCCCTCTCCCTCTCGTGGCGGCCCCCTCCCCCGCGCGGCCGCGCCCTGCGGCCTTCTCCGCCCGGCGGGCGGCGGCCCCCTCCCCCGCGCCGCCGCGCCCTGCGGCCTGCTGCCCCCGGCGGGCGGCGGCCCCATCCCCCGCGCCCGGCGGCCTGCTGCCCCCGGCGGGCGGCGAGCCCTCCCCCGCGCCCGGCGGCCTGCTGCCCCCGGCGGGCGGCGAGCCCTCCCCCGCGCCCGGCGGCCTGCGGCCCCCGGCGGGCGGCGGCCCCCTCCCCCGCGCCCGGTGGCGGCCTCGCAGGCTTAGCCCATGGAGACACCCCGGCCTCCCAATGGAAATGGGTTCCGGCCACCGCCGCGGTCGTCCCGTCGGTCTCCCAATGGAGACACCTAGATGAGGATTGAAGAATGCCTAAGTGGGAATGAGTTGTTGCTGTACTCTTTTCCTTTCTAGGGTTTTCTCATGTAGTTGATATGAGTTTTTACTTAGAAAGGTTTTTAACGAGGCAGCAAAACGCTCGTACAACTCATAACCTCACAAAGGCATTGAACTTTCAGTATTTTGAGACTTTATTCTGTTCTTTCTATTGAGAATGTGTGAAGTTTGATTATACTGTTTGAAATTTGATTATATTTTGAATCATTGAATGTTCTGAAAATGAAACTTAACTGTAATATTGATGTGAAATTACTGAAGTTCTAATTTACGGGCTGAAATAAGGGCTCACGGGCTATTGGGCTGACGGGCTAGACGGGCCAAACGGGCTGGCCCGGCACGGTTATACCGGTGGCGTGCCGTGCCTTGGGCCGAGACCCTCGCCCATGGGCCGGCACGGCACGGCCCGAGGTCCTAATCGGGCCGTGCCGGGCTGAGAAAAAAAGGCCCGAACCCGGCCGGGCCTGGGCCGTGCCGTGCCGGGCCGGCCCGTTGGCCATCTATAATGGATGCACACAAGCTTCTCTCTACTCAAGTCCTTAATCTTGCTTCTTGAATGATTGAATGAACAAGTGTATGAAATGATGAAGCTCAAGGTGGCTCTTGACTATAGTATGAGTGTTTGGATGTTGTCTGGTGTCAAGAGTATTAGAATGACCCATTGGAGGGGTATATATAGGCAGCTCACACGAATAGAGCCGTTGGAGAAAAAGCTGCCAGAAAACTGTGTAGCGCCGGTTAATCCGACGTCCCCTCAATAGTCATCGTCGGTTTAACCGGTGAATGTAAACTGCCCCTTCTGAAAACTAGCCGTTACAGCTTGGGCAGATTAACCGTCGTTGCATCGGTTTAACCGGTGAGTGTAGTCATTCATTGATCAACTGAAATACCAAGTCTCTGGACAACTGCACCGACGTCCAATTTCAAATATCGTCGGTTTAACCGGTGAGTGTAGTTGTCCATTGATCAAACTGAAAACCAAGTCTCTGGACAACTGCACCGACGTCCAATTTCAAATATCGTCAGTTTAACCGGTGTATTGACTTGTCCAGACCTGCTGACCTCGTTTAACCGACGTATAGAAAACTTGAGGCGTCGGTTAATCCGGTGATAAGGATTTTTCTGATTTTGCCTTTTCTGACTTGAGTCTTGAATGAAATCCAAATATTTCTTGAGATATAAGTTGAGAACCACTTATTTGAGCTTCTAGAAACTTGAGTGACCATTGTGTGCATCCATTTTCAAATGACCATGTCCATGCTCAAGTTACTAAGCCTAAAAACCCCTCTTAATAGAGCGATCACTAAAAAACTATAAAACCTATACTAACCTAAGTGTCCTTCTCAACCTTATGACACTTAGGACTAGAAAGATCCTTAGTCTTGACATATTATTGAGTTAAATGCCGAGATCGCCTTTTTGAATAATGAAAATTAGGGGCCTCTTTTGACATATAACCAAATGAGCGATAATGATCTATTAATCTGCACAAACTCATTAGTCACAATAATGGTTGTCATTAATCACCGAAACATACCTTGAGGGCCTAGATGCTTACAGATAGTAAACACTAGATAAAGCAACAGTTGATTCATAAAATATTTCAAGAAACTCCATAATCTTCTCAGCAACAACCCAATGACCATCACTGAGTAGTGGCTCACCATTAACCAAACCATAATTAGCACCAATAAAGACAGAGAAGATATATCTATATGGTATAAGGTGCTCGAGCATCAGATAAGTAGAATTCCATCTCACATCCATATCCAAACCAAATTTACGAGGTTGAACCCCCCTAACAATGCAAAAAAGTTATGAAATTCAGCAATGCGTTGGTTGGAAGAGTTCAAATAAGAAATTTCAGTTCTAAAAGACTCAAGATAAGACTTGATCCTTTTCAAACCAGACTTGATAATGAGGTTTATAATGTGACATGCACAGCGCTGGTGCAAGAGACCACGCAATGCTTTATCTTTGTCTTTATCAAGTGGTTTAGGGTCGGGACCAAGATAACCAATTTAGAAATGAATTAGGAATGAATTTGGCCATGGCACAAGCATTTGAAAAAGCATTGTCAAGTGTGACAGAAAAAACCTTATCCTTCAAACCAAACTCAGCAACAACAGCCTCAACACGTTCAGCAATGTTAGCACCAGTATGGAAGACATCAATGAGCTTAGGACCAATGACTCTCTTCTCTAACTCCCAATCAGCAGAAACAAAATGAATAACAACACTAAGATAGTCTTCCTTAGCATTATCAGACCAAATATCAGATGTAATGCAAACAGATGAAACAGATTTCAAGCATTCAATCAGAGAATGTCGACGCTCAAGGAAATCCTTTTCTAGATCTCTAGTTGTAGTTTGCCTAGAGACTTTAGCAAAACGAGGATTGTGAGCACGCCGAATGTACTAATCAAATGCATCTTCGAAACCAAAACCGAGAGGCAAATCTAGTCTAGCAATTAAACGACACAACTCTCTACAAGCAACATCAGCCTTATACTCCCATGTATGGATAGAACCATCACTATTGTATTGTAAACGAGAATGAACTAGAACAACATGCTTAGTTTTAGCAAAACATATCTTCTGGTGCCGGAGCAAATGCCCAGTACCAGCAGAAGAATGCCCAGAAAGAATATAAGAACAATGACGGCACTTAGCAGCAACTCTCACCTTCTTGCCGGTGGGCAATGTCTCAAAGATCTCCTCAAAATCGTTCCGGGCACCAGACCTCACACGCTTCCCCCGAATGCTAGTGCCAGTATTTACAGATGGCATGGAGGAAGGCATCATCGACTGCTCAGGGTCCCAGCACCTGCACTTCTAGCAGCACCAGCATCATCACCGCCATCAACATTGATCGGAGCAGCACTGCTACCGAACAATGCCTCGCCGCTGGACGCCAGGTCGTCCTCGTCGTCACCGGGGAGCCCACAGGCCTTGAGGTCGTCGTTGATGGTGTACTCTTCCATGTCGTCCATCATGATGGCCGCATGCTGCAGGCTGCAGCCGGCCTCCGCGGCTCCGTTCCTTAACGAGCACGGCCCCGCGCAGCATCGGTACGAGACCTGCAGGCAAGAATTAAGAAGGGGAAAGGTAGTCAAGACTCAAGATTCAAGAACACGAACTCGAGATCTAGATCTAGGGATTAGGGTTAGGGTTAGCCGGTTGCCTGCGCAGCCGAATCCCGGAGCCGGAGAGAGACGCGACGGCCGATGGCGAGATGCGGTGCGGGCATGCGGTGGACTGGAGTACTGGACTGGGGGAGGAGGAGAGGAAGAGGACAGAGGAAGGCGAGGCGACGAGGAGACGAGGCGGCGAGGCCTACATGTACTTCTACTCACCGGAGATGAGGGGGAATCGGAGGCGACTCACCAGTGGTGGAGAAGGCAAGGTCTTACGGAGGAGAGAGGCGAGGAGGTGAGGAGGCGCTGAGGTGGGGATTGGGATTAGGGTTCGGGCCTCGGGGCCGGAGGAGGAGAGGAAGAGGACAGAGAAAGGCGAGGCGATGAGGAGACGAGACGGCGAGTCCTACGAGCGGAGATGAGGGGGAACCGGAGGCGAGTCACCGGCGGCGGAGACGGCAAGGTCTCGTGGAGGAGGAGTAGAGAGGCGAGGAGGTGAGGAGGCGCCGAGGCGGCTAGGCGGGGATTGGGATTAGGCCTAGGGTTCAGGGGTGAGTGGGGGACTGGGGGAGGCCGGGGTTATGCGGCGGCCGGCGGACCGCGGACGTGGACCGTTGGGCTGGGCCGCTGACCTGTTGGCTTTTGGGGAGGGTAGCGGGCCGGCCTATATTCTCCGTACCGGGCCGGGCCGCCCAGCGTGCTAGGGTGGCGGCTCACGCCCGGCACTATCTAATCTAATAGGCCGTGCTAGCCCGGGCACTACGAAGGCTGGGCCGGGTCGGGTTCGGACCGGGCCAAAAATCCATGCTTTCGGGCGGGCTGCCGGGCTGCGGTTTTTTTGACATATATAGTGGGTGCCTATGGCCTATGGCTTGCGCTTCCCTTTTCTGATAAGAGCAACATTTATCTGCAGCACGCCCAGCAGAACTACTAGAAACCAAAATCCACGAAGAAAAAAAATCCTCTTCGTCCCAGTTCCCAAAGATCCAAATTCCATCCCAATCCACCCACCGATCCGCAGAAAAATCTTGTGCTGCTCAGCCGAGCCGTGCCGTGCTACTCTTCGCGACCCGTTACGGGCGGCGGGGCCCACCCACCCCCGCGAGATCCCCGCCGGAGGAACCGGCGTCCCGAATCGCAAAGCGCTTAACCCCTTCCCTTCCCCTTCTTCAGTTCTCTCGCCAGGGGCCAGCGGCTAATCACCGAATCGAGCTCCCTTCCTCCCCCCTCCGACGTCTCCGAGGTTTCGCAAACTCTTCCTCCTCCCTCCCGCATCCATCCGGTGCAGTCGATGGCGGCGGCGGCGGAGCAGAGCGCCGAGCATTTCAGGGGCCAGGCGCGGCTGCCCGGCTTCGCGGCGCCGCGGCGCTACGACCTGCGCCTCGCGCCCGACCTCGCCGCCTGCGCCTTCGCGGGCTCCGTGGCGGTCGACCTCGACGTCGCCGCGCCCACGCGCTTCCTCGTGCTCAACGCCGCCGAGCTCGACGTCGCGCCCGGGGGAGTCGGCTTCGCGCCGCGGGGGTCCGGCCAGGTGATTAATTAATCGCTTGCTTGCTCCGGGTGTGCGTGCGTGGGTGGGTGGGAGCGCTTGATCTGCTCGTGTCGGGTTTCGGGGATTAGAGGGTTAGGTGTGGTGGATTCGTCGCGGGGAGCTGTCTGGTAGGGTTGTGTATGAGATGGCACCGGCTTTGCTGCCAGTCGCTTCAACGTTTTGGTCTGTTCAGCCGATCTTCTACTCCAACGTTGTGTGCCAATCGAGGGAACCAGATCGATGTCTTCAAAGGCGCACAAGTTAAATCCCACGCGGGGATGATTCTGTGATCCAAGCTTTTTGGGGCCATAGCTCCTCAGTTTGTCGAGCTTCATGATCTCCGTAATCCAAGCTCTTTGGATTTAGTCAGAGTTGTGTGTTCCCTGCAATGTTCTAGCACTTTGCTCTGTAGCCGCTCTGAATCAAGTTACCTTTTGCATCAGGTGCTGCAACCTGTGGAGGTCACCAACGTGCCAGAAGATGAGATCCTCATCATTTGCTTCAATGAGGTGCTTCCTCTTGGGGAGGGAACTCTGACGATTGCGTTCCAGGGAACTCTGAATGATAAGATGCATGGATTCTACAGAAGGTAATCAATTTTTTGTAGTGTTAAGTTCATTTGGACAAATGAAGCAATATATTTACAACTCAACTTTTATTATTTACAGTGTGTATGAGCTCAATGGGGAGAAGAAGAACATGGCCGTAACACAGTTTGAACCCGCTGATGCACGGCGCTGCTTCCCATGTTGGGATGAGCCCGCTTTCAAGGTGATCTTTTACTTGCATTGCATGACCTGATGTTTGCTTTTGCTTCTGTTGCCATCAGGGAAGATGTGTATAAAGCCTTGAACAAAAAATATGAACAACCTCAATGCATCATAGTGTTAAGGATAAAAGGATAAAACAAATTCTATTTTCTACATGGACTTATATGTGCTCATGCAGATTGAGATTCCCTGTAGTTGTCCGTTCGTGGAGTCTATGGATGATCTCATTCATTTTACTCTGATTTGACGTTTAGGAACATTTGTATGATCTCACCTGTGTTATCCTGATTTCATGGTTAGGATTTAACTTCATCGGTTCAACCGGTTTTTACAAATGCATAATTGGCCAGAATGAATGTTTGTGGCTTTATATTACACGGCAAACTTTATTTTATGTCTAACCATTCCTTCCTCCCTGCAGGCTGTATTCAAAATTACTCTTGAAGTTCCTTCTGAGACCGTTGCTTTGTCAAATATGCCAGTCATTGAAGAGAAGGTCAATGGTCCTACCAAAACAGTCTACTTCCAAGAATCTCCAATAATGTCAACGTACCTAGTGGCTGTTATTGTTGGCATTTTTGACTATGTGGAAGATTTCACCACAGATGGTACTGTAACTTCCTTTTCACATTAACATCCATCTCTCTATTATGGTGGTTCATGCTTTGAAACTTGACTTATTCTTCATTCCTTTACAGGGACTAGGGTCCGTGTTTACACACAAGTTGGTAAGAGCGCCCAGGGAAAGTTTGCTCTAGAGGTTGCCCTGAAGACATTGGTCCTCTTCAAGGAGTAATTTTCTCATGATCCCTGTTATTTGTTGGAAAGATCACCGACATTTTTGTTGCTTCTTTAACCGAATTATGTTACTTTGGAATTTTGATCCTGACGAATCTGCAAATATAAGTTCTATATAGGTTGATTGACTTTATTACATGCTGGGCCTATGTGAAATTGTGAATGCATTCCATTGTAGGCTTTATTTCTTGACATTCAAGTATAGTTACATTATGGGCTCAGAGCTCATTTCTGGACGTAATGTGTTTTACATTATAGTTACATTATGCATTTACATGTTCCAATGTTGTTAATGCAATGTTGATTGGCGTTCCCAAAATAGGACCCATGGCTTAAAGCCTTCCCAAATTTGTAAAAGATGTTTTGTGCTTTGATCATTACTCAACTGTATGCCTCTTCCAAAACCTTTCAAATTACATCACTCTTGTAAATTTGATGATCTTTTGAGGCACCCACATCTCATCCTCTGCTTGGTGTAATGTTACACAGCTAAAGCTCTTTGTGGTTTCATCTGATGATGAATTTTTTATGTTTGCAGGTATTTTGCTGTGCCATACCCTCTCCCCAAAATGGACATGATTGCTATTCCTGATTTTGCATCTGGAGCAATGGAGAACTATGGCTTGGTTACATACCGTGAAACAGCGTTGCTATTTGATGAGAAACACTCTGCAGCTGCCAATAAGCAACGGGTTGGCCACTATGAAATTTTATTGTTTTAATTATTTTCACTTAGCTGGTTATATGATTCACTATCGTAATTAGTATTGTCCCAAGACACATCAAACAATTTGAATTGGCCATAGTGGGCAATGCTGAACTTGATTATGCAACTAGTTCTTTTTTTCCAACCAATTTAATACTTAGTAATTAGTGCAGAAGGCTGTTATAATATTTTGTAGGTTTGATTCAGACATGCAGTAGCTGTTTGATTGTCATGTGCTGTCATACCAACCTTTGACTTCTTTTTTGCTTATTCCATTCTTGTCTATTCTCTCCAGGTTGCTGTTGTTGTAGCACATGAATTAGCTCATCAATGGTTTGGAAATCTTGTGACAATGGAGTGGTGGACACACCTGTGGCTTAATGAAGGTTTTGCGACTTGGGTAATAAATTAGAACAAAAAAGCTAGTTGAAAAGTTCCATATCTGTATGTTGCTCATATGCCCTTTTTTTTTTCTCATTTCAGGTGTCTTACTTAGCTGCAGATCAGTTCTTTCCTGAATGGAATGTTTGGACTCAATTTCTAGAGGAATCTACAACAGGTTTCAAGTTGGATGCTCTTGCAGGATCACATCCAATTGAGGTAATAAAAAATTTATCATTCCTTGTGTGCAATGCTATGACTGTATCTGTGGGAATTTACAGAGATATAAATTACATTCTAAGTGTATTTGAAGGTCTGATACATGGATGTGAGGGTTGATTGCTTGTCTAATTCTAACAGTCTAGAAAATCAATAAGATTGGCTTTATATTCACTACACCTTTATTTAATGGGAAACATTGGTGGATGACTATTGGGACTGAAGTTGGGATACACCCATTGAAGTTTATGTTATATGAATGTTCTGAAATATGTTTAACCTGGTACCTGCTAGTCTCTAACATAACTTTAAGTCTAATTTTGGTTGTTATATATTAGCAACAATATGAATTAAAATACCATGAAAGTATTCTGATGATGAATAGGACATATGGTTGTACAATGGAAAACTTTGATGCCAGCATGCAATTAGAATATTTTATGTGGCAATAGCATATTTCTAATCAGTCAAAACAATCAGGTGGCTGAAGATTTGAATGAAAATTAAAAAGGTCAATGGGTTCCTACATTTCTAGTATTTCTGGAAACTGTGTTAAGCACTTAAGCTATTACTGTTCTGAAAATTGATAACCTTTATCTGTGCAGACTTGGGGCACACTACTAAATAGTGATCACACAGTCTAAATGGCACAATCAATGCATATTTAAAACTTGCCTTGCATATCGGTGCACATATCATGTGGCTTATAATATATTATTTTCAGGTGGACATAAATCATGTTGATGAAATAGATGAGATTTTTGATGCTATAAGCTATAGGAAAGGAGCTTCTGTCATTCGGATGCTGCAAAGCTATCTTGGGGCTGAGGTCTTTCAGGTTTGATTCTTATTCATATTATTCTCTTCATTGTTTTTTCAAATAAAATATTTGCACAGAATGAAGCAATAATTGAATAATTAATAAGTGGTTGCAATATGGTTAGTTTACTTTTGAAATATCAGCTTCTTAGCCTTTTTTAGATAATTGAGGCAATCTTCAGCCTCTGCTCATAAGCTTTTGTTAGTACTTTAATGTGTTTTTTCTTCCTTAATATACTTTGGCAATTGGGAAACATGCTACACATAATCTTAATTGCATTAATGTTATTCTTTGAGAACACATTATTGCAAAATACACATCAATTTTATATTGGCTGCCATTTGTGAATGAGAACATCTTCATATTGGTAACCAGAAGCTATCTTTTTGTTCTTTTTGCTAGAAATCTTTGGCTGCATACATCAAAAGATTTGCATATTCAAATGCAAAGACCGAGGACTTGTGGGCTGCCCTTGAAGAGGGGTCTGGTGAACCAGTTCGAACATTGATGCATTCATGGACAAAACAGCAAGGTTACCCTGTTGTCAGTGTGAAACTCAAGGATGGAAAGCTACAGCTGGAGCAGGTATGTTGTAGGTTAATTTTTGTGGAGACATGTTTGCAAAATCCTGTAAACTTTCCATGCTGTCTTCTCAGTTTGCAAGATCAGACTTAGTCTACAGTTAGGGGCTTTCTGAAAACCTTTTGATCTCCTTTCTTGCAGACACAGTTTCTTTCAAGTGGGTCCACAGGAGTTGGGCAATGGGTGGTTCCTGTCACACTATGTTGCTGTTCGTACTCACGCCAAGAGAAATTCCTTTTTGATGGGAAACAAGAAGATTTTGATTTGTCAGGGCTCATGGAATGCCAAAAGAAAGACAACTTCTGGATTAAACTTAATGTCAACCAGACCAGCTTCTATAGAGTGAGCTATGATGAAGAACTTGCATCCCGACTTCGGTATGCAATTGAAACAAACAAATTGAGTGCAGCAGACAGATATGGTAAATTCTCTCAATATCTTCTTTCAAGCATATTGGTCTTACCCTATCCAACTGTTCTTACATTGTTAATTTGTTTAACAGGTGTACTTGATGATGCTTATGCCCTCTGTATGGCTGGCAAACAAAAGCTAGTCTCCTTACTGCATTTGATTGCTGCGTACAAGGATGAGACTGAGTATACTGTTCTTGCACATGTAATCACGGTAATGTTCTTCTACTTGAAAAGTCCTTTTCATGTACTCGGAATTGTTTCCCCTAAGCAATTTAAACTATTTGGCCCTATAGACAAGTCTGAACATTGCCGAGATGATGGCTGTTGCTGCTCCAGAGGAGTTGGGTAGTCTGAAGAAGTTCCTAATTGACTTCCTTGAGCCGTTTGCACAGTAAGTATATTGCTCTATTATTGTAAGAACGTTTTATACTTGAGATCTTGCCTAACATTTCAGAAATCCTTTGCAGGAAACTTGGCTGGGATGCTAAGAGTGGTGAGGGCCACCTGAATGCTTTGTTAAGAGGTACACTCTTAACTGCTCTAGCAGAACTCGGTCATGAGGCTACTATAAATGAAGCTGTTCGTAGATTTAATGTCTTTCTGGAAGACAGAGAGACACCACTCCTCCCTCCAGATGTTCGAAAGGTTAGCATCTTAACGGAATTCATGTTGTATTTATATCTAACTACGAAAAGGTCCACAGTCTGCTTATTGATCCTGTTTTGTTTTGTAGGCTGCATATGTTGCTTTAATGCAGACAGTGAACAAATCGAATAAGACTGGCTATGAATCACTCTTAAAGATATACAGAGAAACTGATCTAAGTCAGGAGAAAGTTCGTGTGTTAGGTGGGTTTTTTGTATACCCTTTAAACGTGAGCATGTTTTTTTTGCTGGACCTCATTAAATTTCTGACTCTCTTCCTTGTAGGTTCTTTGGCATCATGCCCTGACCCTGTTATTGTTCGGGAAGCATTGGACTTCATACTATCACCTGAGGTAATAATTCTTCATTTTTTTCGTTTATGCTAAGTGAATTGGTACTATTGCGTGAGTCACTCAGCTCTGAGTTCCACATGATAACTTCTGGTGATTGCACATGCAGGTAAGGAATCAGGACGCGATATTTTTGCTTAGAGGGGTGTGTTCAGGGGCACACGAGGTGGCATGGCAATGGCTGAAGGTATTCATCCTAATTTTTCCTTGGCTGGTTTTGCAACTTTGTCTTTCCTGTATGCTAACTCCATGACGGCTATGATTTCAGGAAAACTGGGACTACATACTAGGAGCCTACTCTGGAACTCTGCTCACCTACTTCGTCAACATAACTGTCTCGCCGGTACGCAGCATAACCTTGCCTACATCTCGTCTCTCTTGTAGCCCATGTACATTATAGTGTTCTGACACGTCATGAAACATGGTTTCAGCTGGCCACTGACGAGAAGGGTGATGAGGCGGAGGAGTTCTTCAAGAGCAGAACCAAGGCGAGCATCGCCAGGACCGTGAAGCAGAGCATCGAGAGAGTGAGGATCAACGCCCAATGGGTCAAGAGCATCAAGGGCGAGGCCGACCTCGGCAATGTTATTAGGGCGCTCGCTCACAAGCAGTGAGACGAGATGGGCACTTTCTTTTCTGTGCCCCCGTAGTGCCGGCTGCGATGTAAGTTGTGGGATGAAGAAGTGGATTAATAAAGGGTTACTGGTGCGACTTTATGCTTCTTGTCCGACTTGTGCGTTGATTGCTACAAATGTTTCTTTTCCCCGTTATGCCTTCACAGCAGCTGCATTTCATGCATCAATTCTGGATAGATATGAAATTTCGATTTTATTTCAAATAAGACCATCGAAAGTATATCAAATTGAGTCCCCAATCGTGTAGGAGAGTGCACATCACTCCCTCCGTTTACGTGAGTAGTCTACAACTCTACGCGAATTTCCCTTCATCCTGAAAGCACCTATAAATAAATATAAATACTAAATCTAACTCTACAATTTATAAATATTATGCAAAAATATACTTCAGTTTAACTAGTCGCTGGTAAAAATGTGCGTGGATCTTTCATAAACACTCATCTATAATCATAAGGATGGGAGATTGTCCTTTTAATTTTGGTAAAATAGGTATTTTTATCTATTAAATTTATACTGATGGTCAAAGTTCGTCACTCAACTTTTAAATTGGCTATTATAGTCTCTTAACTTTTATTTTGAGATAAAACTCATTTTTAAGCTGATATTATATTCTATAATAATATAAGATAAATGTAAAAGATCCTTTTTACCCTTAATTTTTTCCTCCCCTATTTCCACGGTTTCTGTCACTGTTCGCTTAACTTTTCATCATATTTTATATATTGGTACATAGTTATGCAATAAAGTTTTAATTTTACTCTCCATACATCCGCAATACAATACAATGCATAGGTAAATAAAATTCCATATTTCAAATTAAACATTCGAAGGGGGAAGAAACCAAAAGTAAAAAAAACTTTTTCATAAATCTTGTTATTATAAAATATAATATCAGTATAAGTATAAGGATAAAGTTCTGAAAGTTAAGGATAAATTTAATCCTTGAATTGAAGTTGAAGGACGAAAACATTTATTTCGTGTTAATTTTTATTATTCAAATTTCGGAAGGACGCGGAAGATTTGTCAGCCTCGGTGTCAATTGAAGCGTCAGGCCGTTGCGTAGCAAGCGACCATTACTGGCCGGGCGGCTGCGGCCATCTGCCCCACGGCGGCGTGCGGCTTTGAGGATGACCACTGACTAATGCGGACGGCCCAATGAGGTGCTTGACCCCGGCCGCGTTCGACACCTACGGCGGAGCATGCGGCCGCGCCTACGAGGCTACGAAGAAGCCGGCCGGGCGGTGAACATGTGCGCCGCCTCGCTTCTCTTCGCCTCGTCGGGCCCAACTGTCGCCAGGCTTCCCTCCGTCCGCTGCCCCCCACGGGCCCGTCGTGTAAGCCATACCCTCCCGCCGCTCGCCCCCTTCCCTTCCGCGGGAGATTCCCCGGTACGCACATCAACGCCGCCGCCGCGGTTCCCAAACCAAAACCCCCAATGTGAGAGGAGGTCGGTGTTGGATTGGGGGTGATGGCAGAAGGAATAGGTGCGGGATATCGGAGTCGGAGGTCAATTTTGCTTTCGTCTTCTCATCAGCGACAGGATATATTATGAATGTTAGAGATGCAAGTATTGCGTTTGTTTGGCGCTCCACTCTAGGTAGTTGATTCGATTATTAATAACTGTCATAGCATGCGCCTGCTTGACGATGACAAGCGGGCACGCTATAGTTTGTTTTTTTGCGGTTTTTTCTGGTACTTTTTTGGGTTATTGAGATGACTTGTGAATCTCATACCTGTTCAACGTAACATTGTGCATTGCAAAATGAAATTGGGGAACGGTGTGGGTGCCCAGCTTTTGCTAGTTTGGCTAGTGGTTACCTGAGAGTGGAAATGCTCCTATTGTTATCAATTTATCATGCAGCTGAGATAGAGGTAAAAGCAAGCCAGAAAAAATTCTCAGGAATCATGTGTGTTGGAAAATAAAGGAGGCAAACCATAGTTGAAAACTTGAGGCTGATGTTACAGTAAAATGAAATTTGCAATTGCCATTTTACATACACGCACACCTTAAGTTTCCTTTGTATGCTCCCCCTTATCTACACGCTAACAATCTCTTCTGGTTGACCGAAACTATGTTTGGTCCCATCATCAGATGCTGCTGCCCTTGATCATCTCATCTGAGCGAGTTAGGATCTGTACAGGCAGAGACAGCAGCGGATTTTCCAGACCAGGCCCAAAGGCAACCCTTGTGTCTGTCCATACTCTATACAGTTAAGTATGCTTGGTTTGCATCACCGCCTTGCACTGGATGCTTCGTCCTTACAGGATTTATATGTCATCGTTACTGAAACTGTATGGTGCGGAGCTTGAACAGTTTGTGCTTGCGCTGCTGACCTGGGAAGCCTCGTACTCATGCCCAAGATTACGCAGTCTGTTGAGCTCCGGCAGGATTTCCTTCCCGAGATCCGGCCTATCTTTCTTCCGTAGCTCCGCACACCGCAACGCCAGCTTTGCGAATTCCAGAGCCTCTTCCACCGGCCAGTCCGTCACTGTCTGGTCAAGTATCTCCTGGAAGGTCCCTCTCTCTATGGCATTTTCGACATGGTGCGTGAGTCCCATGGGCGATCTTGCCGTGATGATCTGTAGCAGCATGATGCCAAGCGAGTATATGTCAGACTTGGTGGTGAGCATGCCGGTCTGCTGGTACTCGGGGTCAATGTAGCAGAATGTGCCGGCCGTGGATGTCATCCTGTACTGCGTGACATCAGCTGCGGACTGTGGCACCAGCCTTGCAAGCCCGACATCACTGATCTTGCTGACAAAGTTGTGGTCGAGGAGGATGTTGGCAGGCTTTAGGTCCCGGTGGACAAGTGGTTCTGGCCTCGCCTGGTGGAGGAAGAGAAGTCCAGTTGCAATGTCGGCGGCGATCCTGAAGCGGACGCTCCATGGAATAGGCAATGTTTTACCTCGTCTGCAGAGCCGGTCCTCTAGGCTGCCATAGTCCATGTATTCGTACACTAGGCAGCCATACTCTGGGCAAGCTCCAAGCAACAGGACCATGTTTGGATGCCGCATGCAGCTTAGCACTTCAATCTGCAATGTCACGAGCATGCGATTCAAAAGGTAATTCCTTCTTAGTTATGACACTTCTGTTGTCATGGATATTAATAGGTTAATCATTGACAAGCTACTATGAGTATTGACTGAAATCAATGAGTAGTACTAGGGAGGTTGGGGTGTCCTGAAGAGAAATACAATCCGCTTCCTGGGCATGAACAAATTGTTGCAAATAAAAGGAAGGTTGTTGGTATTTGATGGGGGTCCTAGTAATATCTAGATAATAAATTCTACAGATACATATCTACCAATGAATTACTTTTCCGTTAAAATTTCAAGGCTAGAGCAGTTTATTATTGCTGCATCATAATTACCTCTTGCTGAAATTGTTTCCTTCCTTGTGATGCGTCTGGTCTTAGGATTTTAATAGCGACATTAGTATGATCCAACACTGCTTTATATACTGGTCCATATCCACCTTCTCCTATCTTGAGCGCCTTGTCAAACTTATGAGTTGCAGCTTCTATGTCATCAATGGAATATCTTCTGTACCGGAGGTCATTTTTGTTCAGTGCATCAGTTGCTTTCTTTCTATCCTCGGCCTCCCGCTTTGCCTTCCATTCTGCTCTCAATCTCTTCTGTGCCTCGAGCTCTGCAATCTTTTGTGCAGCTTCTGCCGCTTCCAGGGCAGCTCTGCACTTTGCTTTCTCCATTTGAACAAGTGCAAGAGCTTCCTCTTCAGCATTCCTTAATTCTTGGAACTTTTTGGACTCCTCCATCTTCATCTGGTGCATCTGTGCTGTCTGCAGTAACATCATTGTTTATTGTAGCAGGATTTTTTGGTTAGTCCAGGAATTACATGGCATTTATACTCAAGGTTAGCAATGCAGCATCAAACACACCTTCTGTTTAGCATCAATAGCCTCCTTACATGCAGAGTTATACATCTCCATTGTCTGTTTCAGTTCTAGTCTCAGCCGTCTCATTTCAGCTTCGACATCCTTCTAGTTCCATGAGAAACAATATAAGAGTTTGTGCCATGATATAGTCCCATACTGGGAAGTGAAGCAATTAATGTGCAAATGTCTTATTAACTGCAGTAACTTGATGTCGACACTTGCCCAAAAAAAAACACACACGATGTTATAACGGAACTTACCCCGGCAGAACTTAAGCTTTCCATGGACATTGCCGAGGAGAGCTCCATGGATTCAGCAAAGTCTATGGATGGTAACTCCATGCTCATTGCCAAATCAATATCGTCAGAAAAGGAGCTACGAGTCACTGAGGGCCTTGGTGGTGCTATAAAATCAATGTAATCGTCAAAATCCTTCTGGGGTGCTGTCCTAGCTCCAGTAAGTGGCCTATCCCTTGATGGGGCCTTTGCATAGGCAGATAATCGGTCCACTGAATTTCTACTTGCCATCGGAGATGATGTATGAGAATGAGAAGTTTTCTTCCAGTCCCCTCTTGAAGCTCTACTCATAAGTCAAAACGATTTTTTTAGTTGATATTAACAATCCTTTTTTCTTAAAACATGGATGTTTGCAAGTTTTGAAGGCAAAGAATGGCATGACTAAGAAAGTCTATGCTATTTCACAATTATAATAATGAAAGTGTTCATATTACTGCGAATCCTGTTTCTTTCATGGCTACACAATGTAACAAGCAAAGTGCATTTATCCTCATAGACTTACCTTGAGGCATCGGACTCTATGATTGGTTGGGAGTATTGCTTTGGAGGGAGAGTGGCAAAGGGTGCTGGAGATTTGGCTGCCTTCACCTGGATGGCTTTCACCTTGTGTATGACATGCACCGTGCAATAATCGGGTGCCATCTTCATCAAGCATGTTGGGACATCAGGATTTCTGAATCTTCTGCATGGTATAATGATCATGGCTGCTATCAGTATAGGCATTAACTGGATGCGAAGGTGTGCAACCATGGAAGTGGAGTAAGCATGTCATGTACCTGATGAATGTGTTCTTAGTTGATGCCCCAACGACAATGTCTGTGATGGCGTTGCTAGTGGCATATTCAATTATTGCTTTGGAGATGTCACTGTTATCCAAGATGACCTCCTTCAGATGCATCTGTGATTTACAGATGGCATTAGAGTAAGTATTTTCTTTACAGTAATTCCATGCCGTTTGGATATTTTTCTTCCTCCAGAATTGAATTACTCTTATTTTAACATTAAAACTTTTGACCACTTTAGGTATTTTCAGTTAACTACATAGTTAGGGTGATGTTTATGTTCCAGATAAAATATTCTTCAGTTATAAACTCGGTCTAGCATTTACCACATCTATAAAAGGTAGTTTTCAATTGGCACTTACACCTTTACGAGCACAATAACCTCTGAATGAGATAAAGAGCTGTGTTATCTCTGCGTCCCCCTCATCTTTGCCTCCTTCAGCTGCAGCATGGTCATGAAACAAGGAAAGTGTTGATAAATCAAATTTTGCTCCTTTTCTTTCTAGGATATAAAGTGGACTGTTGAACATGAGAATAAGTTTAAATTTGCCTCGTTACAAATGAGGAGTTCCTGAAATTGGTTTCATGTAGCGATGAATGCCTATCAATTAGCTTGGGAAATATAGCAATGAAGGCTACTGGATATTGAATGTTCATAAGTGTTGCAAGTACAGCAAATTGAATCAACAATGCAACACACATCATCCTACCAAGGAATATGCATAAATTCTTGTGAAATTTTCATCGGTGCATTGAACTCAGACAAAAGGTAGTCAAATTGTTACGAAAAGCAACTAGACAAAGCTTTTTTTTTTGAGGGAATACAGACAGACAAAGCTTTTAGGTTAGGTTACCATCATTTACAGGCTACCCACTTAATCCTAAAATCAGCTAGTACGCAATTGATGGTTTTTCATCCTGCACCTTATGATCATGCATTATCCTAGTTTAGAGGCTGTTTGATGAAGAAAGGCAATCGAATTTTACTCATATGTTGATGGTTTGATGCAGGAAACTCATACATTTCACATTGAGTGGCTGAATTCTGAAAAGATGCCTACCCCTGACATGGACGAGCGTGAGCGTGCTGCCCCTGGACAGGAGCTTATCCACCGCCCATTTCGCCGCCTGCTGGCTGTTCTTGTCCCGGTCGACGGCCACGATGACGGAGCTGTCCCTTGCAGTCGCCTCTTGCTCAGCGCTATACGAAGACGACACAGCGAACGCCGAGGCGAACATCTTAGGTGGTGCGCACCACTCTCTTTCTTCCTCGAGCAACAATCAGCTTCTAACCCAAGCGAGAACCGACGAACCCCAACAACAGATAGCAAAGAAAGGAGGCTGCAAGAGGCGAAACGGAGGGGAGAGAGAGACAAGGGGGATTTTGTCTCTCCTCCTCTCTCCTCGCCTTATTTTGTCCTGCTCGTCCCTAACCTCCCTCCTCCGTTTTTCTGTTGCCATGGAGCCACCCAAAAGTGTAGATGCGTTTCCAGGAGGTTTTGCCGTTTCCCCAACTTTGGATCATGAGCTTTCGCCTATTTTTGTGTGGCTAAGCTGTTGCGAGGACTTTGCAGCTCGTGTTTTGTTGTGTCCATTCATCTATTTCTAGGCAAGGCCTGTGTCTGCTTGTTCATGACTCATGATCATGACTGTCGGTACTGTCACTGTACGGAGTTTGTGCCTGCCTGTCATCGCTTCATAAACAGAATTCTTGTTGTATTTGTTTTTTTCAGCACATATATATTTTTCCAATTAATAACAAAGTGGCTGCATTTTTCTTAACGAAGAGTACATGTGCTGCTGCTGCTGCTGCAACATGTTTGTATCTGAATTCCTTCAATAGAGTTTATGTTTCCGACTCATCATTTGTACCACTGTTGTGCCCAGATGGCATCCGGTAGAAAAATGGATGGGACAGCACATGTCATTTCCTAAGAATCATCCCCAGCCTCCATAGTCAAGGGTCTCTAGGGGTAGGCCAAAAGTGCGACCGTATAGGATCCCAGCTAGTTAGGGGTGTAAAATTATCCGGCGCCAATGTACATGTACACACAAATTATTCAGCTCAATATCTATTCGATTATTCCTATATTTCTACTTGTTCATGTTAATATGCATGCGTTGCTCGCAGCCGCTATTTGTCAGACATCGCAGACTCCAAACACACCTATGTTAATTAGCTAGTGTTCAATTTTCTCGTTTGTTGTTGATTGCAATACATTTACTTTACAAATATTTTTGTTCCTTGTCAACATAAAGATATGTTAATACTAAAATCAACACTTGTGGCCATCGTATGCCTTTATTTTGTACGAGTTCAGGGGCCCTTCGTTTATCATCCTTCTCATTTTAACTTAATGATTTGTTTTGTTCTTTTATAAGTTCTGTTGTAATGTTGGCATTGTTCCGATCAAATTAGAAATACGTTGCTATAAGTTAACTTATATTACGTGATCTATATCGTGACTCATCAATATCTATTTGTACCGTTATTTAAACGCCAGGTTCGCCCTAAGGTCCTTGAAACTATAGAGCCGTCCAGCGGCCAAATTGTCTGGTTGGAGAGGGAGATAGCCATACTGACATACCACATAGGCAAACATATATATATATATATATATATACTTACTGGTTATTGATATTTAGATCTGGCAGAGTTAACAAGGTTGGAGCCCACAAATTTGAGGCATAGTTATTGATATTTTGATGAACAAATACTATAGTCCCTGACAAATTTAAGGACCGCCAATAGACTTTACTCTTGGTACCTGAGCACAAAACCAAAATAAAACTTAGAGCATATTTGTTTCAGTAAGCAAGACTTTCAGAGTTTGACAACCTGGCTCGCAGGCAATGGACCTTCATAACTTGACGCTTACATGCAACTGACCTTGAGCGACCCCAAATTTTGAAAAGCTTACGAATTGGGACGCAAGTTCTAAAATCTATCAGAAAAACCTGGCATTAAACAACCCAAGAAGACTTTCGATACTAAAATTTGCACGAGACACAAACCCTGCATTAGAAAAAAAAATAGACACAAACCTTGTATTCAACAAACTAAAGAACTACCTACCATAACAAGAAGCACACGGCCATCTGCCCCACTGAGGCACTGACACTGGTGCCCACCACAGCCACCCATTTCCCAAGCGAGCAGGCAGAGCCGAACCAGAGAGGATTCCCGCGCGCTCTCAAACACACCCCACCTGCGCCTCGCTCGCCGCCCCGAGCGGAGCGGCGCGACCCGCCCGCCGCAGCCCGCAGCCGCCGCCTCCACATCCTCCCCTCCTCGCGGCAGCGCGACTATTCCAGACTCCGCAGACCGCCGGGACGCGCATGGCCTCGGGCGGCCCGCCGCCGACCGTGGCCGTGGCCGTGCGCCCCGGCGGCAGCGGCAGCCGCCTCGCCACGCGGTGGGTCGCCGCGGGGCTCCCGGACGACGGCCGCGCCGCCGCCGTCGCCCTCGTCCACGTCATCCCCACGCTCTCCTACGTGCCCTCCCCCAGTAAGCATCCATCTCGGTCCTGTTCTGTTCACCGTTCCGAAATGGGCGCGAGCTGACATGCGCTTGTTGTGGCGGCGGCGGCGCAGCGGGGGAGAGGGTGCCGGTGGCGCTGGTGGGGCGGGAGCCCGCGGAGGCGTACGCGCGGGACCGGCGGGCGCGCGCGGAGGAGGCGCTCCTCCCGTTCCGCCACCTCAACTGCGGCCGCGCGAACGTCGCCGTGAGTGCTCGCGCAAGCAGCAGAGAATCATATCCGCTAACAAGAGAAAGCTCGCATTTTTAGCGTCGCCGTGGTTTGGTTGCGCAGGTGGAGACGGTGGTGGTGGAAGGCGACGGCGTGGCGGAGGCGCTGCTGCGGTACGCGCACGAGTCCCGCGTGCGGAGCCTCGTGCTCGGCTCGGCGTCCTTCCGCTGGTTCCGGAGGTGAGTTTTTCTTTTTTAATTTTTTCAAGAAAACGAAATGGTCCATCTAGCGAGAGGTTCCTAGCCACTCGATCGCCATCCGACGGCCGTTCAGTGTCTTCTTCCTCCCCGCTGCTTCCTTTATCGACTCTACCTGCCGGCGGCCATCCTCCGCCACTCTGGCCGGTGACGTCCGTCGCCTCGATCCCTTCTCCGCCCACGAACCATGGCCAGATTCCGGCTGAATTCACCGTGGTCTCTCTAGTGATCGTTAGCTTTTTTTTTCCCAGAAAAATGATCTAGTATTTACTTGTCCTTTCTGGCTGCTAGCACTGAATTCATGGATCATGGCCGTGGTAGGGGCGGGGTAATGCCACTGTGCAGCCTTGATTATGATTAGATTAAAGGCGATCAACAAAAAAGATCGGCTTCTTTTACTATAAATTTTCCCTTTTTGGTTGGGGTTGGGTTTGAAAGGCACACGGTGCAATGACACAACTAAATAAGTGCACCTTTTCGGTGAGATCAGTAGATCTCAAGTCACCCAGCTTTGGCTGTTATGCATGTACTGCACCATCTACCATGTCATCGAGGTTTTCCATTTCCGTGAGGGTATGGTGCACGGTCAACGATCATGTTGGAGATCTTTCAAAAAAAAATCGCGCTACATTCCTGACTTCACACTCAGCAGCCAAATCTGTTTAGGTGGAAATGTACAGTGGAGTGTGGAGTTCATGCTTATTGGTATGCAGTGTAGTACTTTACCTTTGGTGCTGGCTTCCATCAATTTGACTTTACGGTCCTTGTTGATTCACAAAGATTTTCCTCCGTTGTCAATATTGTAATTGCGTCTATTAACTAATGAAGGGCCTGCATTATGGTTCTGCTTCACTATTTTTCATAGATTTACATTTTTACCATGAGTGACATTTACTTTGTCATTGATCTGCGGGACCACTTGGGTCACTGAAAGTGGGCCAGGATGGCAAAGCCTGTGAATTCATATCATAACAATGGCAAAACATCAATTAATCCAATCATATTTATCACCTATGCACCTACAAATCCTGAGCGGTATTGTATATGTGCATACCGTGGTTTTTGAACGAGGCCTTGTTTAGATGCACCCCAAATTGCAAATATTATAAACCGGAGTACTGTAGCGCTTTCGTTTGTATTTGACAAATTTTATCTAATCATGGACTAACTAGGCTTAAAAGATTCATCTCGTGATGTACAATTAAACTGTGCAATTAGTTATTTTTTTTACATACATTTACTGCTCGATGCATGTATCCTAAAATTGATGTGATGGAGAGAGAGTGTAAAAAGTTGGAATTTGGAGGGGATCTAAACAGGCCCCGAGTCACTAACTGTTGCTCTGCCGTCCATTTTGCAGGGTGCTGAGCATCCCAGATGTCCCCAGCACTGTCATTCAGGCAACGCAGAATTCTTGCAATGTGTTCGTCGTGTCCAAGCGGAGACTTATTATGAAACTCGCAAGACATCCTCAAACGAGCGGTGTGTTCTGAGCCCTCAAATCTTCAGCCTTATACGCATGACGCTGTGCTTCCTTTTGCTTGTTTTGATATGCTCATTTGTCTTCGGATACCGATTGCCGCAGAGTCTAACGCAAACTTGAGGATTGAGGCGATCAGTCATGAAACATTTGAACAATCACACAGGAGTCTACTGTTTGACAACTTTGCTGATGATGAGGCACATTCTGATGCATTCTCCCATGCCCACAGCTCGCATAGTGCTTCTAATGTCGTTCCAAGCTCAGGAAGTTCAGAGCAAGTTGCTTCAGAAAGTTCGGTAGCAAACGCCGCAGAAACGGAAGGGAGTAAAAACTATGATTCTCTTAGCTCCTTGGGGGAAGCTCCTTGTGCTACTTCAAACTCAAGCGAAGAGGTCAGATCTATGTATTATTACACGTAAATTTTTTTGGTGTAGTTGCTTTTTTCCAGGACATGCTAAAGTACATGTTGTTCTGACCTTACTCCCACAGTGCCAATCTGTAGACGAAGTGGCGAAACTAAGGAAGGAGCTGCAGGATACCTTAGTGGTATATGATAAAGCCTGTGTAGAACTTGTCAATGCTAAGAAAAAGGTTAGAGTTCTTCTCTGAGTCATCTTCATAACTTGATGAAGCTAACTGTATGCCCAATTGTCCATGCTATTAAAATACAATACATTTTTTTTGTGTTGCATAAACTCCACTGAATAACTTGTACTTGTACTGTACGCCCTAAACTTGCTACATCCATGTTATCATGATGTCACAGATTCAGGTGCTTTCTACTGAGTGTTCCGAAGAGGCGAGGAAGGTGGAGCACGCACTAGAATGGGAGGAAGCTTTGAAGCAGACGGTAGCAGACGAGAAGGCGAAACAGCTAGAGGCCCTCAACCAGGTCGAGCGCGCGAGAAGATCATTCACCCGGGAGGCTTATTCAAGGCACAAGGCAGAAATGGCTACTAGCCTGATCTCCGAGGACAGGGCACAGATCGTCGACGCTATTCTGTCGAAGAGCAGAACTTGCAGGCGGTATTCGAAGCAGGATATACAGCTTGCCACTGACAATTTCTCTGAAGCAAGGAAGATTGGCGAGGGAGGCTACGGGAATGTGTACAGGTGCACTCTTGATCACACTGAAGTAGCTGTCAAGGTCATTCAGCAAGATTCCATTGACAGAACTGATGAATTCTTGAAGGAGGTAACCGCTGGTTTATGCCATGATTTACACATATGCAGAGACCATTCTGGTACCAATTTTTTTTCTTATGGACAAGAAATTCTCTAAAACAATTCGATTGCGCGGCTCGCAGGTCGAGATTCTCAGCCAGCTTCGCCATCCCAACCTGGTTCTGCTGATCGGTTTCTGTCCAGAGATCGGCTGTCTCGTGTACGAGTACCTGAAGAACGGGAGCCTGGAAGACCAGCTCTTCAACAACAAAGGGCGCCAGCAGCTGCACTGGTTCCTCCGTATCCAGATCATCTTCGAAGTCTCCTGCGGGCTCGCCTTCCTGCACGCAAGGAACCCGGAGCCCATCGTGCACCGCGACCTGAAGCCGGCCAACATCTTGCTGGACAGGAACTACGTTGGCAAGATAGGCGACGTCGGCTTCGCCAAGCTCCTCTCCGACCTCGTGCCGGACTGGCAGACGGAGTACAGGGAGACGATCGTCGCCGGCACCCTGTACTACATGGACCCCGAGTACCAGCAGACCGGGACCGTCCGGCCCAAGTCGGACGTGTTCGCTCTGGGAGTGATCATGCTGCAGCTCCTGACCGGCAGGCGCCCAAACGGGCTCATTGTGAGCGCGGAAAATGCTGTGAGAAACGGGAGGCTTCGTGATATCCTCGACAAGTCTCAGAGCGATTGGCCGGCTGATGAGGCGGAGATGTTCGCCAAGCTCGGGTTGAAATGCACGGCCCTGAAATGCAGGGACAGGCCTGATCTCGAGTCGGAGGTGCTGCCGGAGCTCGACGAGATCCTGCACAGGATTACCTCTGCTGTCAATCTGAGGAACCCAAAACTGAGTGTGCCAAGCCACTTCATCTGCCCTATAACACAGGTAGTTCCTCCTCTGCAGCTTGGCTGCATCGACTTCTGCTGTCTTTCGCTTCAGGCCTTCAGATTGTGAAGAGTGAAATTTCCATGGCGCAGGAGCTGATGGAGGACCCGCATGTCGCTGCCGATGGCCACACCTACGAGCAGTACGCGATCAGAGCTTGGCTCAAGAGGCACAAGACATCTCCTGTCACGAGGAGCAAGCTCCCGAACTCGTCCATCATCCCGAACCACTCGCTGCGTGCCGCCATAGAGCAGTGGAAGTCACAGCTACCAGATCAGACGACAGACCCATGAAGTTGGGGGGCAGGTTCGTATCTCTCCTTGATTTAACACTGTTAATATTCGTCAAGTTATTTTGCGAACACACACAGAAGCCTCTGTTTGTCATTTTAAGTTGTTCAGCATGTAATGAGAAAGGGGTAGCTGTCTGTAAAGCACAGAATCATGGGGAGCGGTTTTGTAATTCAGTTGGAGGTGTTGTTACAATGACAATGGTCATCAATTTTGGCACTGATCAAGCTATATATACCCTCTCAGTATCAAAATATCTGTGGGAGTACAACAGTGGCATAAACCCTTTTAGTACAATAGTGGGAGTCATAGTTACCAGCTCAGGCAAAGCCACAAAGGCATGAAATGGGAAGAGGATTTTTCATATCTCTGCAGGATTTCATTGTCTGTATTCATCTAGTTCTTCAAAGAGTAAAATGCACCACCGGCCCTCGAACTTGGCTCGGGTTGTCATCTTGGTCCCAAACTTTCAAAATGCATATTTAGGTTATTAAACTTGCTAATCGCATCACGTGAAGTCCAAAATATTATTCTTAAGTTATAAAGTGAAAGTGTTCAACTTATATGGAGCTTATATGTGGATCCAAATTTTATTTTTGAAATTTTCTGCTTAACTCTTATATTTTAAAAAAATCAAAATTTTGTTTCAAAACTTTATGCTGAATATTTTCTTTGCCAATACTTCCTCCAAAATTTATCTTTTTTATTTTCTATCTTTTATAAATTTGATCATATAAGTTTTTTGTTTTACAATTTTTCTATATAGATCTTTTGCATTTGAATATATTTTGTACAAGTAAATTGGTATGAATTATTTTTGTACGTATGTAATTTTTTATTTGAACAAATTATATAATTTTCAATTTAGCTTAAACAACTATAATTTGGACCTCACGTGATACAATTAGTAAGTTTAAGGATTTGAATGTGCATTGAAAGTTTGAGGATCCGGATAACACCCCGAGTCAAGTTCGAGGACCGGCGCTGCATTTTACTCTTCTTCGAACCTATAAAATAAGAAAGATAGCTTCTTAACCACGAAAACAGATGTTGTCTTGCTCGGCGAACAACATGCTGGCAGGTCTTGGATACAAGCATTGCTAATGCCATGTCCCCTATTAAAATAAAGAAGAGAGAACTGAAACTTTGGTGACTCTTTGTTTTGTTGATCAGCAAGTTTAACCTCATTTTGTGTTCGCTACTCTTAGTCATTTTAGTAATCACTAACTCGTAAAGCTCTAGGTCAACTCGCATTTGGTGATATCAATCGCCAACTAGCTTTGATATACATAACAATTATTTTGGCGAGGCTCGAGCAAAATGCATGCATGACTAAGTATGTAAACTTTCAATGACAAACCCGACTTTGTATTCAGTTCTTTAGTAATTTGAAGTTTGTCCAGTTGATCAGCAACTTTAAGACTCTACTTAGCATAAAATGAGCCTGCTTAAACATAACGATGAGCAAAACAGAGCAAGCACTTCCTACGCGGGTCAAATTGAAATCTTTGCATGACTAATTTCAGTGGCGAACAATGAGTAAGTATTTCAAAATTTTGAGGTCTACCTTCATTTCGAAAGTAAGATATAAAGGTAACAATTAGCAAAGAAGATTAACTGGCACTGCACCCCACCAGTGTTGTTATCAGACATAGCACAAAACCAATTCCGTTTCCTTAGTAATTTGAAGTTCATTCAGTTGATGTTGATCAACAACTTTATAAACTTCATTTGAAATTCACTGGTGTCATAGTTATTACTACATTATCAGGGTTCCATGTCAACCAATGTTGGTCACATCAACCATCAACTGGCCGGCCTGCCCAACGATAAGAACAAAGCTTGCATGATGCTATATATTGTTGAACCTTAGAAAGTCCCTTGATTTTATTTCAAAAAAAGAAAGTCCATTGATTTTATTTCAAAAAAGGAAGTCCCTTAGTAGTGATTAATCCAGATTTCAGAGTAAGCATGTAAAGTATAAGATCAAACTCAACTTCTCATGTCAGATATAAAATGGCAAAATAGCCTATTTGATCCTTCAACTTTTACCTCGGGCTCAAATTCATCTCTCAACTATAAAATTGGCCAATCTAATCCTCAAACTTTGTATTTGGGCTCAGTTTCACCCCTAACCCTACATGGCATGCCATGTTGGCATACCTAGTTAACAATGAATGACCTAAAGATGAGTTAATAAATATAAATAAATTATTTAACCTTTGATTTTTCCTCACGTTCGATGTCTCGTAAAGAAATATGGTTCAATAGTCAATTAGAATGTATAAATAAATAAAAGTGTAAACCTTTTATTCATAGACATAAGATCAATATATACTTGGCATCCCCCGTGCCGTGCTAGGGCCGCGGGGACAACACGGCGCGCCGGCACGGCACGGCAGGATTGGCTAACCGTGCCTAACTGTGCCGTGCTCGATCAGTGTTCGTGCGTGTCATGTTGGGCCGCCCATCTAGCCATCTAAGCTGCAAGCAGCACGGTGATGTGCTTGAGATTGTCTGCAGCTGAGCTGCTGAACTGCGACTGCAGCTGTTCGGCGCAGCCGCAGCGAGCGCAAATTTAGGACCCGTTTGGGAGGGCTCCGGCCGGCTGAGGCTCACTGTTCATTAAAGCTAGGAGGAACCGGTGGAGCGAAAACCAGCTCCGATGAAGAGTGCTTTGCCAAGAGGAGCCTCTTACTATGTATTACTATATAGCACAAGCTCAAAGGCGCAGCTGACTAGTCGACACGCAGTACGTGCATCGTGCAGCAGTGCGACTACCCACAACACACTAAACGGTGCTACTCTCACCTTCCGGCCATGGCGTCGAAGCGAGCAAGCTCCGGCGACGACCAGCAGAAGCTGTCGCCTTCTGGCCTCCCGGTCCGCCAGATCCCTGGAGGCTACGGCGTGCCCTTCTTCTCGCCGCTGCGCGACCGCCTGGACTACTACTACTTCCAGGGCGCGGAGGAGTACTTCCGCTCCCGCATCGCCCGCCACGGCGGCGCCACCGTACTGCGCGTCAACATGCCGCCGGGTCCCTTCCTCTCCGGCGACTCCCGCGTCGTCGCCCTCCTCGACGCGCGCAGCTTCCGCGTCCTGCTCGACGACTCCCGGGTCGACAAGGCCGGCACGCTCGACGGCACCTACATGCCCTCGCTCGCGCTCTTCGGCGGCCACCGCCCGCTCGCGTTCCTCGACGGCGCCGACCCGTGCCACGCCGCGCTCAAGCGCGTCGCGATCCGCCTCGCCGCCGCGCGGATGTGCCACGTGGCGCCGGAGTTCGGCGCCGCGCTCGCCGCCACGCTCGAGGGCGTGGAGGCCGACCTCGCGGCGTCCGGCGCCGCCGAGTTCAACAAGCACAACATGCGCCACATGCTCGACTTTACCTGCGCCGCGCTGTTCGGCGGCGCGCCGCCGAGCAAGGTCCTGGGCGACGGCGCCGCGGCCAAGGCGTACAAGTGGCTGGCGTTCCAGCTCCACCCGCTCGCGAGCAAGGCCATCAAGCCGTGGCCGCTCGAGGACCTCCTCCTCCACACCTTCCGCCTCCCGCCGCTCCTCGTGCGCCGCGACTACGCCGAGCTGACGGCCTACTTCGCCGACGCCGCCGCGGGCGTCCTCGACGACGCCGAGAAGGCCGACCCGGGCGCCATCCCGCGCGACGAGCTCCTCCACAACCTCGTCTTCCTCTCCATCTTCAACGCGTACGGCGGCTACAAGATCTTCCTCCCGCACCTCGTCAAGTGGCTCGCCCGCGGCGGCCCGGAGCTGCACGCCAGGCTGGCCGGCGAGGTCCGCGCCGTCGTCCCCGCGGGGGGCACCATCACCCTCGCCGCCGTGGAGCGGATGCCGCTGGTGAAGTCGGTGGTCTGGGAGACGCTGCGCGTGAACCCGCCGGTGGAGTTCCAGTACGGCCGCGCGCGCGAGGACACGGTGGTCGAGAGCCACGACGCCGCGTACGAGGTCCGGAGGGGCGAGATGCTGTTCGGGTACCAGCCGCTGGCGACGCGCGACGAGCGCGTGTTCCGTCGCGGCCGCGAGTTCGTCCCCGACCGGTTCGCCGCCTGCTCCGACGACGAGCGGCGGCGGCTGCTGGGGCACGTGGTGTGGTCCAACGGGCCGGAGACCGGCGAGGCCGCGGAGGGGAACAAGCAGTGCCCCGGGAAGGACGCGGTGGTGGCGGTGGGCCGGCTGATGGTGGCGGAGCTGTTCCGGCGGTACGACACGTTCGCGGCCAGCGTGGAGGAGAACCCGGTGGAGCCGGTGGTCACGTTCACGTCGCTGGCCAAGGCTGCCGTCGCCGCGGGCCATGGCGACGGCGGCAAGGCGTGACGCTCGTGGGAAGCTGAGGTGGTAAGATTATTGTGTGCCTGTGCTGTGATCTGTAGTTCTGTACTACTAGTACAATCATTAAAGGGAGCGTATCCGGTGCACACGGCGCCTCTGTGCACACATATTAAATCTCGGCCCTCCATCCTGGATCCAATCACGTGGTTATTTAAAAAAACCCTCTCGCAGCCCTCCACTCGATGTATTTATAATTTTGCGGAACCTCCCTACCTCTCTTCCACTTTAATTTAACTTTCCAGTCCGTTCCTCTTTTCCAGCACCGATTGAGACAGAGGCTCTCACCGCCGACGCCCGTAAATATTTACTGTTAACTTAAGTCAAATATAATAAATTGTTTACTGCTAACACTTGCCATGTAAATCGGATACAGCTAGCAATAAACGTTGACAAGATAAGCAAAATTCTAAACTAAAACGGTAGAAGATTGAGGTGGCTAATTCATCGCGTTCTTGGTATTCTTTCCCTTGCGTGGCTTAGTTAATTCTTTTGCTCTCTTAATTCTTTTACTTCTTCCTTTTGAACGAACTTCAGTTGGTGGATGAATCTCAACTTGTTTTGGAATTTGGCAACCAATAAAACTCTCATATTCTTCTTGATGAGTTTGCACCGTGGTAGGCACAATTTGATCAAAAGAAGCCTCCATATTCAACAAACTTGAAACAAAAAATTCATGGCCTCATCTGAACCCTTTGCTCTTTGAATAAAATCTTCGAGCTTGTTTCGAACAGCTGCTATCTTTTTCATTTTTTCCGCCTCTCTAGCATCTATGGGCTTCTCATCCAATAAGTTGCCTTCCTCATCATACATAATTTCCCTAAGGTGACATAAAGAAAAAAAGGTAGTTAAGTATGACATATAGATAAATAGGGTAATAAAGGAAATACAAAGCATGATTCCTTTTAGCTCTTGCATCTTGTCTCCCATCTCTTCAAAATATATGAGGAAGGTATTTCAAACAGATTTTCACCTCTCAACGTCATAATAACAACAGCTCCGGGACGTAGGGCACCGTGTTGACATCCAACAGCACCCGCTTGACCCGGATGAGCGCGGTATCGTCGGTCAGTTCCTCTGCGCACATCCGAGACGGGTCTTCAGCATCCATGTACTCGAAGCCTAGCGTATGGCGTTGCTGGATTGGTTGGATTTGGCGTTTGAAGAATGAAAAAATTACAGACGCGCTGGTCACCCCTATTTCCTTATGGGCTGCTATGAGAGCTAGCAACTCATCGACTTGGTCCATGTCCCCCTTGGAGAGCTCGGTGTTCCACTCCGGCCGCAGGACCGGGGGCTTACCCGTTCTTTTAGGGAGTTGGGGGATATGGTTTCCGATGTAAAACCAATGGCTTTTTCATCTAGGGATGTTGGAGGGGAATTTGTAGGACAGATATTTGTCACCGGCCTGTTGCCTAAGCTGGATGCCGGCGTTCCTACAACGGATGGATTTTTGGAGGTAGGTTGTGGTTTTACGTGGAAGAGATAGCGGAAAAGATCCCAATGTGGTTCAATTCTAAGGAAAGCTTCACAAAAGTGAATAAAAATAGCAATATGGCAGATCGAGTTTGGGTTGAGATGATGGAGCTCAAGCCCGTAGAAGTAAAGAAGGCCACGGAAGAAGGAACAGGTGGGGAGAGCCAAACCCCGTTCAGAGAAATGGTAGAATGAGACGATTTCGTCTACATTCTCCATGGGAAGAGTTTGGTGAAAAGAAGGGCGCCAGTTAACGAGATTTTTCTTCTGAAGCAAACCCTCAGAAACAAGATTTAGGAGGTCATTATTGGAGCACTTACTGTAAGTTCACTCCCTAGAAGGCGGCGATTCCTTCCTCTTCCTATCTTTCTTGTTGGATCTCTTAGGCACCATTCTAGATCTATTTGCTACAAGCTGCTTTACTCGCATGCGCTCGGGGGCTGTAGAGAAGGGGCGGAGAGATTCGGCTAGCTTGGGGTTTGTAAAAGGGGGTGAAGGCGGAGCACGGATCTGATTGGGGACTCGGAAATTTCTCGGCGGATTGCGGACTGGAAGCACGGATTTTACCCTAAGTTACCGCGGGGTTAAATAACCAGCGGCTGGATACAGGTTTACTCTTCCGAAGTTGAGGAGTCATCACAGGAAATATTCGGAAGACGAGAGGTCATTTGGTGGATTTTTATATAAATTATTCGATTAACCATTTTTTCAGGGTTAATTGTCCCCAAAAAAGGGGTTTTTTTCGAATTCCAAATCTAACTTGTATCATCTGTACCATCACACCAATTATTTTTCAAGGGAACATTTTTTCACTGCATGCCACGACCATTGGATCCTTTTTTCCAAACTCGAGAGATTTGGATTCAAGTCTCGGGGGCTACGGGATACATGGCATCGACTACTTATTTTTCGAATATATTTGAAGAGTAAGCAAGGAAGATTCAAGACTAATGTGACCCTCAGTCTGATTCTTTGATTAAACCTAAGGCTCGGGGGCTACTCCATTTGGAGTGCGATTTTCCATCGCACACCATACCAAAGAAGTAATTCAGGGTATGAGCACCTCATAGCTTCGATGCAGCCAAGAAAGTACTCGAAGAAGAACTTTAAGACGGAGCTTCAAAAGAAGCCGAAGACTACTTCGGAAGTACTCGAGGAGCCTGTAGTACTCAGCTACGAAGAGCTCGGGGGCTTGTCAGACCTGGGACTACGGGACTGTGTACATAACGTAGTTCATACAGGAATAGGGGATAGAACATGTCCTATATCTTATCTGTGTTGTATTCTACTCGCATGCAAAGTAGGACTAGCCGATATAGAAGGAAACTACTACTCGAGTTGTACTCAAGCACGATTCCTAGGCTAGTGTCGGACTAGGATTCATGTAACCCTGTCCTCCCGGATATATAAGGGCGGGGAGGGACCCCTCAAAACATATCAACTCTCAAGACAATACGAACCACCAAACAGGACGTAGGGTATTACGCACATCGCGGTCCGAACATGTCTAAACCTTGTGTTGCTTGCACCTTCGAGTTCCTGATCTCGGCGTCACCCTACCTAAAACTTACCACCTCGGGTATACCCCTCGGTGGGCAGGCAGTAAAACACCGACAGTCATGGCGTGGCGCCTAGGGCACGAGCAGTCCTTCTTGCGACGATTTGAGGCAGTCCGGATGAGAAAGGTCCAAGGCACCGGCGGCAGCAACAGGAGCTAGGGCTAGGAGCAACTGAGGTGGAGGAGACAGGAGCCTCGATCAATCTGGGAAGAAGGTGGAACGGTTCGCATTATGTCCAAAAAGCTGAAGTGGAAGAAAGATAGGGGGGTTTCGCAAAGTTACAAATACTTCAAGTGGGGGGCTGCGGGAGGGTTCTTTTGTAAAATAACCGCGTGACATTGGATCTAGGATGGAGGGCTGAGATTTAATATGTGTACATGTGCACCAGATATGCTCCCATCATTACATGCGTGCCTGCTGTGGTGTGGAGTTTGCATGCATGCCTTGCATTGCATGTGGGCATGATTTGAAAGATGTCAGGGGTTAGGCTTGTGATTGTGATTGCGATTATTTGTTGTTTTTATTTATAAAAGTTTAAATGTTGGATTGAGTATGGTTTTTTTGTTGGGTGGGTACCGCAAATAGAAATTTGTAAGAATTTCCATTTAGAGATTTGGTCGGGGGATGAACGCGCAGCAATCTCCTATAATAGCTTGTGAAAAATAAAGAGCACGCGTGGGAATTTTACACAGGTTCAGATCTTCCGGAGGATAATAGTTCAACGTCTGTGTATCTTTCTAACAGTGGATGAACCGGAGAATATATGAAGCAGAGCTCCGAGCTTCAGCTCTGGAATCCTCAGGAGGAGGCCCTCCTTTTTCCCCGCCTCCCTTTTTTATCACCCAGCCCTCAGGTGTAAGACGGTATATAGAAAGTAGATGATGTGTCCCTGCTGAGGAGACGTAGCCTTCATGCATGCCTGTAGTCGGCGCCACTTTCTCTCTCCTTGACTTTTACTCGGGAGCCATGATGCATGCATGCCTCTAGAGTCATTTAATACTAGCCCTAATGCATGCATGCCTCCAGAGTCATTTAATACTTGTTAAGTGCATACATCATGCATGCTGCATGCATGATCATTTCTCTACATATGTGGTAGGAGCCCAAGCCTCCTTGGGTCCTATGTCGGAGTGGATAAGGAGGAGGGAACTAGCTGCCAGGACTGCTGTGGCTAGGGGCCATTTAATGTCACCTGCTGCCTTGCCTTCAGATCGAAAGCAGCCCGCCTGCACCCCGGGGTCCTCCCACGGTGCCGTCCCAAGTGCCGAGCTGCACCCCGGGATCCTCCGGACTCCTACGATATAGGAATTAGACGAGCCTATCTCACAAGTCACCCCTTCATGCGCCGTGGCGGATGGGCGTCTTCATGAATTGTTTGCGCAGGGACCCACGTTCTCTGTACGCCGACAAGTATATTCTGAACAAATTTGGAACTTATATCGTGGCATTCGAAATCTGATCCACGCACATCCTCCTTCATCGATCATGGACCATCAGTAAGGGATGACAAAATTTTTGGGCCAATCCATGAACACCATGTGTGGCGTATTCTCCAATTCCGATAAGACCACCGGCGAGGTTGGTGTTCGGTTTTAGGGACGGGGTTTCTTACCAAGGAGTGGTGGCATCCTAGAGGGAAGGTAGATGGTGGTAGGAAGTCCGGTGGAGATGGCAGATGCTACATGCTAGGTCCCGTTTGAATTCTAGAGCTAATTTTTAGTCATCAGATTTGGATACCAAATACGAGGATTAAACATGAGCTAATTGTAGCTAAATTGCATAGATAATAGCTAATTGATGGTTGTGAGACCCGGGGCTACCGGGCTGGGCATGTAGCGTAGTCTACGGAGGTTTAAGAGATTAAGTCCGTCTTATCTCTTATTCATCTTGTTTATCTCTTATTCATCCCGTTTAAATAGGAGATAGGGCTAACCAACACGGAGAGGATCTACTCGAGATCAGTTCTGGTGTGATCCCTCGGTGGGGGTTGGTTAGCATCTTTGTAACTCTGACCTCTCGGGTATATAAGGGAGGTCAGGGACCCCCTCAAAACAGAGATCATTAGGTCATTCTACACCAAAAGGAATACAAACCATCATACAGGACGTAGGGTGTTACGCTCCGTGCGGCCCGAACCTGTCTAAGTCTTGTGTTCCTTGCACCTTTGAGTTCCTGATCTCGGCGTCTCCTCACCCAAAACTTACCACCTTGGGTCTATCCCTCGGTGGGCAGCCGGTTAAACACCGACAGCTGGCGCGCCAGGTAGGGGAGCGCGTCGAAGATCCGCCGGCGAACTCGATGGCATCTTTCTAGTTCACCAGGTGGTGGATTGCTACCTTCACGCATGTGCATCGACGGATCGATTCATCAAGTTCGAGATCGGATCCTTCAGCGAACGGCTACATCAATCTCGACTACTCGGCTCGACTTCACCTTGTGCTACAGCGTCGATGCACCGCGGCCGTCGACCTCGACGACCCGGCTCAACTTCGGCTCGTGCCGCAATATCCGCGCGCGGCAGCAACGTGTTCGACTACTTCGACTTCGCGAGGACGATCGGCAGCTCGCCGACGACTACATCAACTACTCGTCTCGACTTGAAAACTAGTCGGAATCGGTTCCAACTAGTCGAGCTTCATCAACAAATCGTCGCAGCTTCATCAACGAGCTCCACGGCTTCGTCGACATTCGTCCACAAATCAAGCTAAGTGATTTATACCTTTTCCGACTTGTTCTTCACAAGATCGGCTACCTTTTTTCGTACGCCTCTCGACGGGCATGAAACCCTCGGGGGCTACACCATGATCGATTACTTGTCCGTGTACGTCTCTCGATGGGCATGAAACCCTCCAGAGCTACACTTCGCCGACTATCTTTGCGCACTGCGCATCCTCTTTGTCGCTTGACAACTTCTTTGTCTTCTCTTAACGGTTGCTAAAGTACTCGGGTAGCACACGCCTTAATCCGTGAAACCTCGACTCTTCTGTAAGCCTATGCTCCTACGCGTGCATGCGGCTAAGCTCCCTACGCTATGGTCTACGGCCATCAGGGATCAGGTGCTTAAACGTAACAGGCTAACTGCCCGGGGAAATTACATGGCCTAGCAAGAGCAAGACGCGAAATTTTTACACCGAATAAATTTTGGTGTATTTATATTATTACTGAGTACTACTCGGTATCTTCGCATTATGCTACATAATGTGTGCATTGTCTTTTTTCAGGTCAAGATTCAGCAATAACCCTCCAGGCAGCGCGGCGTGCCATCGTAGTTTCGCTAGTTCCCAGGCTCGGGGGCTGGGCGATGCACACTACTCGACATGACTCATTCGGCTCTCCTGGCTTGTAAGCTCGGGGGCTGGACGCCGTAAAACTACTCGAAAACGACTCATATGAAGACTGAGAGTGCAGAAGAAACTCTAAGCCACCGCACGGTTAAATAAACCAGCGGGAGGGTTAATTTCACTATGCAGAGGCGAAGAGTTTTTATCAGAATTCCAGAGTAACACCAATGCCATGATTTTTAGATCCTTATCTCCATATTTGTGGGATTTGGATTTAAGGCTCGGAGGCTGCGGGGTACGTGGCATCGACTACTTATTTTTCAAGTTTCTTTGAAGGATAAGGAGGATTACAAATTAATGGGACCCTCAGCTTGATTCTCCGATTCAATTTGAGGCTCGGGGGCTACTCCATATGGAGTGCGATTTTTCAATCGCACGCCATAATAGAACTAAAATTCGGGGCATGAGCACCTCATAGCTTCGATGCGGCCAAGGAAGTACTCGAAGCAGGGTTTCAAGACGAAGCTTCAGAAGAAGTCGAAGACTGCTTCGAAAGTACTCGATAAGCCTGCAGAACTCAGCTACGAAGAGCTCGGGGGCTTGTCAGACCCGGGGCTACCGGGCTGGGCATGTAGCGTAGTCTACGGAGGTTTAAGAGATTAAGTCCGTCTTATCTCTTATTCATCTTGTTTATCTCTTATTCATCCCGTTTAAATAGGAGATAGGGCTAACCAACACGGAGAGGATCTACTCGAGATCAGTTCTGGTGTGATCCCTCGGTGGGGGTTGGTTAGCATCTTTGTAACTCTGACCTCTCGGGTATATAAGGGAGGTCAGGGACCCTCTCAAAACAGAGATCATTAGGTCATTCTACACCAAAAGGAATACAAACCATCATACAGGACGTAGGGTGTTACGCTCCGTGCGGCCCGAACCTGTCTAAGTCTTGTGTTCCTTGCACCTTTGAGTTCCTGATCTCGGCGTCTCCTCACCCAAAACTTACCACCTTGGGTCTATCCCTCGGTGGGCAGCCGGTTAAACACCGACAATGGTTAGAGTCCATTAGTCCGAATTAGCCCATATTTAATTTAAGTTTACTATCACAATTATAGCTGATTTTTAATACATCACTTTTAGCCCATCTAAATATGACCTAGAGGGGGCGTATAGATGGTGGTGGCCACCAACCACAAAAACGGAGGCGGAGGAGATCAGATTCCGGTTTTAGTTGGTATAAGCATAATCTTTTAATATATAATTGTACATGTCCAATTCTTTAGTTGTCTAAAAATAGATATGAAAAAATAATTTTGTATACTAAATTTAGATCAGGGTTGTCCGTTTCTATTCCACCAGAAATGAAAATTCAAAGTTTACAATACGTATGGATGGACCTATTAGCTAGACAAATAACGAAATATGAGACATAGAAGAATAGAGTATTACAAAATATGAAAACCGATTTAAGGTGCGACGTCAGGGGACTGTAGGGATTTTCGAATTTCTATTCATCGCGCGGGTGCGTCGCAGAAGAATCCCAGGTCACAGCTGATGTATCTCGGTTTGCGAGCAACGTATATATTCAAACTAAACAAATCTCTAATTCGCAAAGCAATTATTCAAATTAAATTTTAGTTACACCATAATGATCCTTACAATGAGATCTAATCTAGATCACACTTGCCTACGTTTGAAAAATATTTTTTGATTTATTTTGTTCTAGAATATTTTTCTTTGTTCTTAAAATATTTAATATTGTTTTTGGAATAGTTTGTTTTATCTTCAGAACAATCTCTCTTATGATGAAAATTTATATGTCTTCTTAGGAACAATATTTTCAGAATATTGTTGTGTGTTCTAAAATAAAAATTATTTTATTTTTAAATCTAGATGCATGGAGTCATAGACTACATAAGTGCAATAGCCCGGCGGGCAGCGGTGAACTCACGCCTTCTGTGATGACTGCAGTTGCAATCGCACGGGCTATGTATATATCCCACCCCCAAGCCGCCGCCCCCCATCTCCTTTCTTTCCTCTTCTCCCTCACCCTTCCCATGACCTCCAACGAGTTGGGTGTCTTGAGTCCTCGCCCCCACGCTGGAATCACCTTTTGTCGTTTTGGTGACCTGAATCGTAACCGTACTCCGATAATTTTTAAAGCAAATAGTTATAAAGTAAAAAAATTACTAGAATTTTATTTGGACATACTCAATCGATGTAGATGAATAGAGCACAAAACCAAATGATAGCTCAAAACCAAATGATAGCTCAAAATAAATACAGAAATCAAGCAATATAGGGCGACGTCAAAGGGCTGACCCCACCCCCCCTCTTCGTGTCCGACAACATCATGATTCTGGGCCTATGATTTTGGAGCTTTTATAATAAAAATGTGTACTGCAACATTTGATTAATGAAAACACGTGGGGATAATCCAATTGACGAAGGTCCATTGATAATTCTATTCTTTCTTTCATAAACAACCACGTACCGTATATCCAACATCCAAAACATATTTTTTATGGAGGTACCTTTATTTCGAGAAGAAATTGTTGTTTATTCCGGCTTCTGCATCATGCAGAACGATGATGCGCGAACCCAGCCATTGTTATAAGGGAAAGAAAGAGAGGAAAACAAGGTGTGCATGTGTTAGAAAACTAGGCAATTTTCGATATATTTTAATTTTAAATATTACTAGCAATTTCATGATATAAATGAGTGATAATGTGTAAATAAGATATATACATGTGTTCATGTTATTCTTACAAATAAGCATGAACCAAGATTTAAACCACAATAGTTTTAGTAAGTACCCCAAGGCGGGACCAGTGCCGGGGGCACCGGTTGCGCCGTTACCAGCTGGAATAGACATGCTATTCGACTGGTCTTGCTCGAAGTAGCCGAACTATGTCGATGCAGGAAGAAGTTCGCAGTGCAGTCCCACGAACGGTCACACCGGGAAGTAGACGAAGTAGTCGTCCAGGGAACGAGCAGTCACGTCAAGACGCTCCCCAAAAACCTGATTGCCCGCATCCCGTGCAGGACCTTCAGCGAGCAAAGGTCCCGGAGGCCTGCTCTCGCTAGAGCTGTGCGCGCATCACTAGCGATGGGAATGGCAGAAAGCAGCTGAGGGAGAAGAGAGAAGTCTCCTTAGCAGGAGTACCTTGCTCAAGTGCTAAGTTGAGTGAGGATGGGAGGAGGGGGTGGTGGTTTATATAGGCGTAAGGTGCTTCAGGTTCAACGAACTCGGACGTCATAAATGACTTTGATGAGCGGCAGTTATTGTGCCTCAGGTTCAACGAACCAGGACGTCGTAAAGAGCCTTAATTGTCCAGTCATTACTGTCAATATTAATTCTCTGTTTTAATGCTCTTTACAGCAAAACGTCTTTCTCAGCACATCACGTCGCACTGCACCGCACCGCACGTCACGTCCGGCCGGCCGCGCACCGCCCGCCCGTCCGGCCGGCCGGCCGCGCCGCGCCTCGCCTCGGCCACGGCCTCGGCCCGGCTCGGCGAGGCGAGCGAGCGCGCGCGAGCGTGTGGTTCACCGTCCTCCTCTTACCGGCTTCACAAATGATGTACACGAGGTCCACCCTTTAAGTCGGTTGAGATCCTCCTCAATTCCCGGTACGGAATTAAGCTAATGATTCCCTAGCATTTAATAGTGGGCTTTAAATTCTTTTAATGTATTGATTAAAATGAATGGGTCAAGCCCATAACTCCAACAATCCCCACCAAGAAATTCAAGCCACACTAGAAATGCCCTTATTCCCTCATTGATATACCAGTATTTGACACAGACTGTTAAGTTGAACTTCCATCTAGGACAAAAGCTACACTTATTCACAACTGTACAATGGACTATGCCTTGAATTGACAGTCTTGTGCAAACAAATTTGACTAGAGCCCTACACTGGTACTAGGCTGCAAAAGCATCCCCGCGGTTTGGAACTTATAAGTCATACTCCAGGCCCTTCATGAGTTTCTAGAGAATACCCAGTTCTCATAGACCATGACTAGTAGTCAGACTCATATAGGTGTGTTCTTTCAGATGTTCTGTAGGACAATATCTTTGTTTCAAGAAAACAACTCATTTGTTTTAAAGAAACCACCTAGAACACATTAAGGTATAGACCAAGCTGCCATACAGATTAGAAGAGAAATGCACCTTATACACGGAATGAGCCCTTTTCACAAAGGTTCTCTTCTCACAGTCGGACTTTAGTTTGTTTCACCATCCTAATTCACGGGATCTCCGATCACATAGGACAGGTTTCCACTATAGAATGACTCACGTGGGTCTCAAGCCCAATTCCATAGATGCATTGTCTATCACATTTCGTGAAAGACCCTTTGTAAACTGATCTGCCAGATTTTTAGCCGTCTGAACATAGTTCAGGGCTATAACTCCAGAGTTTCTCAATTTTCTGACAGATTTCAACCGCCTTTTCACATGTCTAGATGACTTCATGTTATCTTTTGAACTGTTCACCTTGACAATTACCGTTTGATTGTCACAGTTCATTAGAATTGCCGGTAATGGTTTTTCAACTATCGGTAAGTCCATAAGGAGCTCACGAAGCCACTCAGCCTCAACAGTGGCGGTATCTAATGTTGTGAGTTTTGCTTCCATAGTTGACCTCGTTAAGATGGTCTGCTTGCAAGACTTCCAGGAAACAGCTCCGCCACCAAGTGTAAACACATATCCACTTGTGGTCTTTATCTCATCAGCATCAGAAATCTAGTTTGAATCACTATACCCTTCTAGTACCCTTGGGTACCCAGTGTAGTGAATTCCATAGTTCATTGTCCCCTTTAGATAGCGCATTACTCTTTCAAGAGCCTTCCAATGATCATCTCCCGGGTTTGAAACAAACCGGCTCAGTTTGCTTACAGCAAACGAGATGTCAGGTCCTATAGCGCTCGCTAAATACATTAATGAACCAATGATCTGAGAATATCTCAGCTGATCTCGCATTATCCTTTTGTTCTTTCTAAGAATTAAACTAGCATCATATGGTGTTGAGACAGGTTTATAGTCGCTATAACCAAAGCGACTTAACACCTTCTCCACATAGTGAGACTATGTAAGAATCACCCCACCATTGCTCTCTTTTACCAGTTTTATATTAAGGATAACATCAGTTTCTCCTAGATCCTTCATCTCAAAATTTTGAGATAAAAACTCTTTGACTTCCTTAATCACATTAAGCCTAGTGCCAAAGATCAGTATGTCATTCACATACAAGCACAAAATCACTCCTTCAGCCCCACCATAGCGATAGTACACACATTTGTCAGCTTCGTTCACAACAAAGCCAGCAGAGGTCAAAGTTCTATCAAACTTTTCATGCCACTGCTTAGGCACTTGCTTGAGACCATATAAAGATTTCAACAACTTACAAACCATTCCTTCTTGACCCTTTGATACAAACCCATCCGGCTGATCCATATAGATCTCCTCTTCTAACTCTCCATTGATGAAAGCCATCTTAACGTCCATCTGATGAACGAGAAGACCATAAGAGGCTGCCAGGGAAAGTAACACTCGAATTGTGGTCAATCGGGCAACTGGTGAATAAGTGTCAAAGAAATCTTCTCCTTCTTTTTGGGTATAACCCTTAGCCACAAGCCTAGCCTTGTACTTTTCAATAGTACCACTGGCCTAAGCTTTTTCTTGAACACCCACTTGCATCCAACCGGTTTACATCCATAAGGATGTTCAACGACTTCCCAGGATCCATTAGACATAATAGAATCCATCTCACTCCTCACTGCTTCCTTCCAATAGTCAGCATTAGGAGATGAATATGCCTCTTCAATGGTTCTGGGTGTATCATCTATGAGATATACAATGAAATCATCACCAAAAGACTTTACAGTCCTTTGTCTCTTGCTCTTTCTCGGAGCATCATTGTTATCCTCCTCAGGATTTTCCACAAGTGTATGTTCATTGTGTTCTATCGGCTCAGCAGAGCCATCATTCTCGATGAACTCTTGCCTAGATGAACTTGTTTCATCTCTCATGGGAAAAATGTTTTCAAAAAATATAGCATCTCTGGGCTCCATTATAGTACCAACATGCATGTCAGGTATTCCAGATTTCACTATTAAAAATCTATACCCAACGCTGTGAATAGCATAACCTAGAAAGATACAATCTATAGTTTTAGGTCCAAGCTTACGTTTCTTGGTTATTGGCACACTCATTTTTGCCAAACAACCCCATGTACGTAAGTATGATAGTATTGGCCTTTTCTTCTCCCATTCCTCGAATTATCTCTTTATTCTTTGTAGGAACACGGTTTAGGACATGACATGTAGTCAATATAGCCTCACCCCACCGTTCCTTGAAAAGTCCCGCTGTATCTAACATGGCGTTAACCAAATCCGTTAGAGTACGGTTCTTTCTTTCGGCAACCCCATCTGACTGAGGTGAATAGGGAGGCGTCCTCTCATGAATAATACCATGTTCCTCGCAGAATAATGTAAATAAATTTAAGAAATACTCGCCACCACGATCTAACCTAACTTTTTTTATCTTTCTCTCAAGTTGGTTTTCTACTTCAGCTTTATAGATTTTAAAGTTGTGTAAAGCTTCATCTTTTGACTTCAACAAATAGATATAACAAAATCTAGTACTATCATCAATCAAAGTCATGAAATATTTTTACCACCTTTTGTCAACACTCCATTCATTTCGCACAAATCGGAATGAATTAATTCTAAGAGTGCCAAGCTCCTTGCCTCCGCGGTCTTATAAGGCTTACGAGTTTGTTTTGATTCAACAAATACATGACACTTAGAATTTTTGACAAAAGTAAACTTTGGAATTAAACTCAAATTAGCTAAGCGCATCATACAACCAAAATTAACGTGACAAAGCCTCGAATGCCAAACATTTGTTTCATCAACGTTAATAATACTCTATGCAACTTTATTACAAACATCTGACAAAGAAAGACGGAACAGGCCTCCGCTTTCATAACCCTTTCCAACAAAAGTACAAAACTTAGACAAGATACATTTATTGGACTCAAAGACTAATTTAAAACCATCTCTATACAGTAAAGAGCCGCTGACTAGATTCTTATTAATGGTGGGGACATGCTGCACGTTCTTCAGCTGCACGGTCTTCCCCGAAGTAAACTTCAGATTTACCGTACCAACACCAAGAACACGCGCATGCGATCCATTCCCCATCAGCAAGGAGGAAGTCCCGCCGGTCTGGTAAGAAGAGAACAAAGAAGCATCAGCACAAACATGAATATTAGCACCAGTGTCAACCCACCATTCGGATGAACCAAAGACTGAAAGAACAGTAGGTAATAAATTACCGTACCCCGATGTTCCTCCAGACTCGCTAATAACCATGTTGGCGGAGTCGTTGCCTTTGCGGTTCAGACACTTTGTAGCAAAGTGTTCTGTACTAGCGCACACATAGCAAGCTCCCTTCTTCTTCTTCTTCATAAAAGTGGTTGTCTGCTTAGTTTTTGGTTGGTTCTGCGGTGGCTTTTTCTTGTTCTTGTGGGAGTTGTTCTTCTGAACAAGATTGGCGCTAGAAGCACCAACAACTCCTTTCCCACGTATGTCCTCTGCTCTCGCCTTCTCCCCAACATCAAGAGTCCCTATGAGTCCATCTATGGTGAACTCCTGTCTCTTGTGTTTTAGAGAAGTAGCAAAGTCCCTTCAAGAAGGTGGCAGCTTAGAGAGTATACCTCCGGCCACGAACTTATTGGGTAACACACATGGGGACTCTTTGCTGCAATTTTTGAGATCTTTTGCCAGAGTATGTATTTCATGAACCTGTTCCACCACAGAACGGTCTGCGACCATCCTATATTCAAGGAACTACTCCATGATATAAAACTCACTCCCAGCGTCAGATACTCCATATTGAGCCTCAAGAGCATCCCACAATGCTTTGCCAGTTGGCAGCCGGATATAAGAATCCACCAGGTTTTCACCGAGAACACTAATGATCAAGCCTCGAAAGAGGATATCAGCCTCATCGAACGCACTCTCTTCCTCTGGAGAGAACTGTTCAGGCTTACCCTCTTTTACATGGATCACTCTCGATAGTGTTAACCATAGTAGAAGCCGCTCTTGCCAACGTTTGTAATTTGAACATCAAAAGGTGGTGGTTTGATTGATGCAGCAAAGCTAGATACCGAAAGACTATTAACAAATTCAGGTTTTTGGATTGTTAGAAAACTAGGCAATTTTCGGTATATTTTAATTCCAAATATTACTAGCAATCTCATGATATAAATGAGTGATAATGTGTGAATAAGATATATGCATGTGTTCATGTTATTCTTACTAATAAGCATGAACCAAGATTTAAACCACAATAGGTTTAGTAAGTACCCCAAGGCGGGACCAGTGCTGGGGGCACCGGTTGCGCTGTTACCAGCTGGAATAGACATGCTATTCGACTGGCCTTGCTCAAAGTAGCCGAACTATGTCGATGCAGGAAGAAGTTCGCAGTGCAGTCCCATGAACGGTCACGCCGGGAAGTAGACGAAGTAGTCGTTCCCACGAACGGTCACGCCGAGAAGTAGACGAAGTAGTCGTTCCCACGAACGGTCACGCCGGGAAGTAGACGAAGTAGTCGTTTAGGGAGCGAGCAGTCGCGTCAAGACGCTCCCCAAAAACCTGATTGCCCGCGTCCCGTGCAGGGCCTTCAGCGAGCAAAGGTCCCGGAGGCCAGCTCTCGCTAGAGCTGTGCACGCAGCACTAGCGATGGGAATGGCAGAAAGCAGCTGAGGGAGAAGAGAGAGGTCTCCTTAGTAGGAGTACCTTGCTCAAGTGCTGAGTTGAGTGAGGATGGGAGGAGGGGGTGGTGGTTTATATAGGCGTAAGGTGCCTCAGGTTCAACGAACCCGGACGTCATAAATGATTTTGATGAGCGGCATTTATTGTGCCTCAGGTTCAACGAACCTGGACGTCGTAAAGAGCCTTGATTGTCCAGTCATTACTGTCAACATTAATTCTCTGTTTTAATGCTCTTTACAGCAAAACGTCCTTCTCATCTCAGCACATCGCACCGCACCGTCCAGCCACGCACGCGCACCGCCCACCGCACCGCACCGCCCGCCCGTCCGTCCGGCAAGCCGCGCCGCGCCTCGCCTCGGCCACTTCCTCGGCCCGGCTCGGCGAGGCGAGCGCGCGCGCACGTGTGGTGCACTGTCCTCCTCTTACCGGCTTCACAAATGATGTACACGAGGTCCACCCTTTAAGTCGGTTGAGATCCTCCTCAATTCCCGGTACGGAATTAAGCTAATGATTCCCTAGCATTTAATAGTGGGCTTTAAATTCTTTTAATGTATTGATTAGAATGAATGGGCCAAGCCCATAACTCCAACAATATGTGCAGTGGGCAACGTCAAGCGTGAGAACCAGACCTACGACTTGAAGCTATTGTACGCTCCAGAACATTTTTTGGTTCTAGAATATTTTTCTTTGTTCTTAGAACATTTAATATTGTTTTTGGAATAGTTTGTTTTATCTTCGGAGCAATCTCTCTTTTGATGAACATTTATACGTCTTCTTAGGAACAATATTTTTAGAACATTGTTGTGTGTTGTGCAGGTGTCTTACCGCCACGCCACCGAGAGATACCCCCGAGGTGGTGAGTTTGTAGGTAGGGTGTCGCCGAGATCAGGAACTTGAAGATGCAAGAAATATAAAGTTTAGACAGATTCGGGCCGCCGAGAGCGTAATACGTCCTGTGTGGTTTGTTTGCCTTACGAGGTGATCGGGTGATCTGATATTTGGAGGGGCTCCCTGGCCGCCCTTATATAGTCTGGGGACAGAGTTATATGGAAGTTCTAGTCGGATACGAGTCTAGGAGTCCTACCCAAATACTTTTCAGGTAGTTTTCCTACTATCTCCGACTAGTTTTACTACTGTATGAGTAGTTCTACTACGCTACGAGTACTTACAACTGGTGTAGGGCGTGTGCCATGTCCCACCCCTTATCCTGTAAGATGTAGGCCATGTGCGTATTCCCGTGGGTCCGGGTCTGACAAGCCCCCGAGCTCTTCGTAGTCGAGTACTGCAAACTTCCTAGTGCTGCTGAAGGCGTCTTCGAGTTCTCCCAAACTCCATCTTGAAGGTGTCTTCTGAGTACTTCCTTGACTGCATCGAGGCTGTGAGGTGCCCATGCCCCGAGTAGTTGTCAGGTCTTTTTTTATCTGGGGTGCAATTGAACTCGCACTCCATATGGAGTAGCCCCCGAGCCTTAGGTTGACTCGTAGAATCAGGCTGAGGGTCAATTTAGTGTTGAGTCTTCTGTCTTTATCTTCTAAAAGATTTGAAAAATAAATCGCTGATGACACATGTCCCTGCAGCCCCCGAACCTTGAATCCAAATCTTCAAGGTTTTGAATAAAGGATCCAAAGAATCGTGACATGCAATATATGACAATAAAGATTTGATGCTTAAGATGGGTAAATTGGTTCAGGAATTCGAAAATCGCTCTTTTCAGGGTGAATTTCCTGAAAAAATGATTTAAAAAATAACTTCACCAAAAAACGCCCGAAATTACCGCTCAAATTAAACCTTGGTCGTTGAGAGCCGCGTCGTACCTAGCCCCCGAGTCTGGGAGCTAGATGAGTCATATAGTATATGTCTAATAGTCGGTGGCGCCAGCCTCCGAGCTTAGGTATTGGTCAAATTGCTGCTGAATCTTGAACTGTCGATGAAACCGACTAGTCGGAGTCGATTCCGACTAGATTTGTAGGCGAGATGAGTAGTCGAAGTAGTCGAACACGCGTAAAACTAGTCGGGAACCAGTAAACGCCTTGTCGTGGGAGCGAGGCCCCTTCAGTAACATAGCATACTAGTCAGTAACTAGTAATCTATTAATGGAAGTGTGGGAGCGAGGTCCTTTCAACAAATTTGCGCGTAATACCAGCCGTAAACCAGTAGAACGGAGTTGTAATAGAAGTATGGGAGCGCGGTCCATTTAGTAACATAGCATACTAGTCGAAAACTAGTAATTTGTTACTGGAAGTATGGAAGCGAGACCCATTCAGCAAACTTGCATATAATACCAGTCGTAAACCAGTAGAATGGAGTTGTACTGGAAGTATGGGAGCGAGACCCCTTCAGTAACATAGCATATTAGTCAGAAACTAATTTGTTATTGGAAGTATGGGAGCGAGACCCCTTCAGCAAACTTGCACATAATACCAGTCGTAAACTAGTAGAACGGAGTTGTGCTGAAAGTATGGGAGCGAGGCCCCTTCAGTGACAAAGCATACTAATCGGAAACTAGTAATCTGTCAGTGGAAGTATGGGAGCGAGAATCTTTCAGCAAACTTGCGCGTAATACCAGTCGTAAACTAGCAGAACGGAGTTGTACTGGAAGTATGGGAGCGAGACCCCTTCAGTAACATAGCATATGTGACATTCAAGTAATTAGAAACATAGACACTAGTTTCTAGTGTGAAATATGTATGTTTGCTATGGTAAATGAGAATAGTACAAAAGGCTAGGGGTATATCTGTAATTTCAAAAAAAATAAAGGTCCTTGAATGTAAATAGGGTGGATTGGAAGGTAGTAGTAAAACCTAGAGGAAATATAATGCTAGGTGTTAAAATTATGTTACCATAAGGAAGGAAATATAAGAGGTAGATTAATTCTTAGGAAAATAAGCCTTTGAGTAAAAAAAATAGGGACCTAAGAGTAAATATAACATAAGTCCTAGGGTCTTTTCTGCAAAATAGTTGATGTGTGAAGTGACTTTCATGTTTACTTGAGGGCTAACATGTAAAAGAATTAGTCATCATGACATTCCATAAACATTTGCATAAATATATCAAAAATTTGATCAAATCCCTTTTGGCAAGGACAAGGGTAATTCAAATTCTACCTTGTTCAAAATTCAACATATTATACTGCAAACTTTGAGTTTTTGAATTTGATCCCTAAAGCTAAATTGTAGAGCTTGAAAAACTCTACAACTTTCATTTTGGGCTTTCCTTCATTTGATGTTTATATCAGTGGGAATTTTTAGTTTACCGCGAGACCCTTGAACTTTCTGAAATTTCCAAATCAGTCCTCCGGACCTTTTCCCTCTGTTCTTCTTCCTCTGCGCCCCTTCTGCACCTCTGCTCCTCTGTTCTGCCGCCGGCGCAGAGCTTCCTCCCCCCTGGCCGCCGCTCTGCCCACGTCGCCGCCGTTCATCTCCTGCTTCCCTCTCCCCACGCGTCACCCTAGCCCTGCCCGCCGCCGTAGCCCCTCCTCGCTGTCCTGCCCCGCGCGCGCCACGGTTTCCCCGAACGCCCGTCGGCCGCCACCTCACCGCCGCCATGGAGAACCCACAAGCAAGCCCCGGACTTCTATCTTTCGCGCGCATCAACACCGCAGGAGTCTCCACATCCTATTTCTCTGGTTTCTTTAGCAATTCCTGAGCACCTGATCCACACCCCACAGCCGCCTTTCCCTTTCAACTCCGGCCGCGCTCGGCATTGCCGTGGACAGCCACCACCAGGCATCCCCCGCCCCCATCGACTCCCGCATGAGCTTTCCTGTTCTCTACTGATGCTCGCCAACCTCTCGGTGCTCTCCAATTTTGGTCAGAGCTTGGTCACCGACGAAGCGCCGCCGTCATCGCCTCGGCCTCGCCGTGGGACCTCCCCTCCCGGCCTCCCCTAACCCCAATTGATCCCACACCGAGCCTCCTCGTACCGCCAGGACGCTTTTCGACCATTCCTTCGCCACCCAAGGGCACCGGAGCACAGACTCCGGCGTTCTTCGCCACCGCCGGCCGCCGGTCTCAGTCGTGCCACCGCTATAAGCTACCCCGCACGAATTCCAAGTACCTCCAGGTGCGCAAGGGTTCACTGGTGCCTGCCCTTCCCTTTTCCCTCGCCGCCGGCGATCGCCGACGACAGATCACGCCGGTCAAAGTTCACGCCCTCTCTCTGACCGAAGCTGAGGACCCCGGGTTAGAAGGAGCAAAAGCCCAGGGGGCTGTTTGCAAACCACAGGACTCAGAGGAATAATGCTGATTAGGGACCTTTGTGTAATCGTTTTTGTTATTTCATGTGAGTAGTGCTGCTGGCTTGTAAAATCAACAGAAAATTGTAGGAAATTCCAAAAATTATCAAACCAATTTTGCTGGAAACTAGATTTCAAACCCTACAACTTTTATTAATAAAGTTTGTGTGAAACTGAATATTTTTGAATCTATTTTAAACTCAAGGTAAAAGGGTAAAGGATGCATAACTTTCACATACTTACTTTGTTTCTTGTGATTTTTGGTATGTAGCTTCCATAGGTCATGTGTGAGCTTGTGTAAAAGTTTCAAACGCAGCACTATTTTGTAATTTAAGTTCTATTGAATTTGGGCAATTCAAATTTGAGATGAGTTGGGATTAATTAAGCATGTTCCTTAGGCTTAATTAACTAGATCTTTTTATCATAATCTAATATGTTGATAATTAGTTTATAATTAAAATTTTCAAGACTTTATAATTCTATTTACCTAATATTTGAATTTAAATTTGAAATTTGAATTCAAGGGTTTTAATTTCTTTTTTCAGTAATTCCAGTAATATGACACTAACTTAAAACTAAACCCCCTTGCTTCATGAGTTTATTTTTGATATATTGTAATTAAGTAGTATAACTCACACACCACCAAGTTAAGATAGAATCTTACATATGTGTATACCTAAATACTACCTGAAAGTAATTGAGTCCATAATTAAATATTAACCTAAGGTAATATAAATTATTAGCATAGCAAATAAACAAGTTAATACGTGTAATCAGTCTAAATATCTAAAGCTAACCCAACCTGCTCTTTCATGCCATTAGTTGAATGTTTAGGGTAATCAACCCAGTTGCTTAATGTGACTAGATAAAATAGTCAATACTCGATAAATGACTACCCAGTAGAGAAATCAGTGATATGTGTAATAAGTAATTTGTACTTTCTTTGGATTGCAACTTTATCATGAAATAAAATAAAAGAGTATGCATTCCTTAATTTACGTCTTTGCATATCATGTAGACTCGACTACTCTCGCCGACGGTGACTACGGACTGATTCCGGATCAAGCCGTAGAAGTTTCTGAAGACCCCGAGAACATCGTCGAAGGTCTAACTGAAACTCCGAACCAAAGTTCGGAAAACTTTGACACTTCTGCCCCAACCCTACGCAAGAAGGCAAGCCCCGGTGCATAACCCAGTATTTCAAATTACTACATTATGCAATCTTATACTTATATATTATATCTTGCATTAAGTCTAGGAGATGAAATGGAACCCTAGATGCATGAATCCTAAGAACCTATGTATTGCACCTGAGTCCATATCGAATAAATGCTCTGCTAATAGGACCGGTAGAAGTCGGGTGATTTCCTGTCACTCGCGCGATATAGGAGTTGCAATGTTTACATCCCTGCAATCACTATAAGGATGACGGACGGGGTTATGTGTAGTATCATGGAAAGAAATGATACTCGTCTGTGTTGATAAATTGGTTAAGGTCATGGTGTGTGCCGATCGGGGTTAAGCGTTTGAAAGTACTAGCCACATGCCGTGAGTTATGGGTAAGCGGTAAGCCTAGTAGCCAATCGGCCCGAGGAGTGGACATACCTCCCACCACTTGTATTTGGTTCTTCTGGTTACTTGATTTTGATGTGTAGGAATACGTGTTGCAGGGCAACCAGGAGTATGGTCATGTAGTCGCGCTACAGGCATACGTCCTGCACATTGGATGTGCGTATGGTCCTGCAGTCGCTTGTGGTGGACCTGTCCACGAGTCGGAATGAAAGGCAAACGGTTGCTTCGGAACTATCGTTGGATGTTCCAAGCGTGTGAGTTAGGTTTACCCCTGCAAGGTTGGGAATTCGATTCAGAATCGTCCGTTTCTCGCAGAGATTGAGACTGCTTGATCTCTTTATCAAACAGAGTAACAAGAGCAACTATATGATGAATAATACTGAGGTATGCTGTAAAATAGCTCTACCTTGCTTGAGTAGTTATAGGTGCTTACCTAGAATGGATATTCAACTAGAACCTGAAAGCTAAAAGTTGAAATTAAAGATCTACTCTTTGTTGCTTTTCAGCTGAAAATAAACCCAGAACCATTGAAATATCTTCATGAGTCTAGTTATGGGCTAAAGTATACCCAATCTCGGGTAAGCCTTGCTGAGTATTAGTATACTCAGTCTTGCTAGTTATATGTTTTTCAGGTAATGTCTTTGAAGACCCTACTCTTCCCCTGTCTTGGCCCTGTGCTCTTCCAGATGGTTGGTCCGTGGAATGGGATCCGTCCCCGACCAATACTGATGATACCGAGTGATGTCGTGCCCGGGCTTAGCAGGACATCCATCTTGACGACGTGCTGTAAATCATCGCATATGTTTTCCGCTGCCAAAAGCCATAACTTTAACAGTTTGTAAATTTTTTTTTAAATTTGGAACTTCGTACTTCTTTTAGAAACTCTTGTAATATAATTCCCTGTGATGTAAAATATGATGGTGACTGTATCTCTGGACTCACCTTCGTGTGAGGTAACCTTATTCGATCCTGTATCGGTGGTTTATCGGGACGCTACCCGACAGGCCAAGGGATTATACCGTTTGAAGTGTGTTGGAGCCCTCTGGAGTGGACTCGCATACTTGAGCCGGTATAATTCAGGTTGGTTCTGCCATAGCATACTAGTCGGAAACTAATAATCTGAGGGTTACTGGAACTATAGGAGCGAGACCCCTTCAGTAAACTTGCACAGATATCAATGATGAACTAGTAAACAGAGTTGTACTGGAAGTTTTGAACTCTAGGTGCTGATGGAAGATGTCTTGGTTGGCTAAGGATGAAAACATTGTAAATGCTCGATATTCCAGGAGTTTGGAACCTCCTGGCCATCAAGGTACTATGAGCGATACAATCCTGATCCTGTAACCTTGTGCACGATGAAAGGCCCCTCCCATCACGAATTAAGCTTGTGCAGCCTGGTTTCATCCTGGATATGTCGAAGAATCATATATCCAACTTTGAAAGAGCGTCGTTGAATGTTCCAGTCGTGGTAACGACGGATCCTTGTAAGTAGCGGGCCGGCTAGCGTAAGACGTTGCATCTGTTTTCCTCAGCCGAGTCAAGTTTGAGATGTCTTGCGCTGTCAGCCTCGCCTTCTTCGTACATCTCCAGTTGAGGAGACTTCCATATGACGTCAGCCGGTAATATAGCTTCAGACTCGTAAACGAGGAAGAAAGGTGAATGTCTTGTGGCTTTGCTTGTGTCACACCCGATTTATAAGAACATAAATCGAGCAATCATATATGCGTGACTTGATCTGTCACACCCGATTTATAAGAACATAAATCGAGCAATCATATATGCGCCAGGATCAAGTCACGCATATATACAACAGATTATCAAGATATCACAACACATGTCACGAATAAAAGCGGATAAATTATAAAATGAATATCTTTATTACAACTGAATCAAGAGTCAGTTCAAGGAATGCGGAAGCGTAAAATGGATACATGAAGAGCTGGGTGCCACAGGGACGTTGACTGGGAGACAAACGCCTAGAAGTCGTCGAAGCCGCTGACGTAGTCCTCCACGTTGCCGGGCACTGAGCAGCAGTCGAAGATATCCAAAATAGAATAGAAGATTAGAGAGGCAAGTGTGAGTACAAACTCGTACTCAACAAGTATAACACGAGCATGAGGCTCTAAGGTTAGCTGACTCAACTACATTAGCTTTTAGTCTTGGCAAATTTTATTAAAGCTAATTACTACAAGTGGATGAATTACCATAACCCAAATTGCATAAGATTTAATCAATATTAATTAAGAACTACTGAGAACCATCCAAACCAAAACCACCCGGGGAATCTCCCTAATCAAAGGTTGATAACCCCACTAATCAGACGGAGGATCTGGGCCGCTCATGACTGTGAGCACAGCTGATATATCAGTTTTACACTCTCGAGATTTTGCACAACTTTACCCACAAGTCGTGAGCTACGCTAGTTGTTCATCACACTTCCTTAGGTGAGATGGCTAGCAAGCACACTACGAGACCGTTACAAAGGACCACGTTGGTAAGGTGTAACCGCTAAGGATTCTGGATCAGCAACGATGGGGCCCACCTCCGGGGGTACAAGACACACAGCACAGACCAAGCCGGAGGAGCAGGGACCATTGAAGCTTACCACCCCTCTTGCCCACGCAGGTAAGTTACTCCCGAACCAACACGACCTAATTAGTAAGTCAAGACCGTCCCATTCCAGTCTTGTGGTTGCGCGGTTGTCCCAGGTTGTCGCTCTATGAACCGGTCCTTAGGGAGAGTGGCCAACCAAGCACTAAGCACCGTGCTGGCCCCCTAAACCATGTTTCTAACAAAAACATCTTTTAAGGACGCACAAACCACTCAAGCACACAGCACAGAGGGTCGGCTCCAGAATTAAGTTGCATAAGACCATTAATCAAATTAATTAAAAAGGACCAAGATTTGTTATAGCGCAGCAACCTAGCACAACTAACCAAAATGCAACCCATAGGATATATATAAGGATATAAAGGTGGCTAGGAAATCCTTATAGGCATACAGAATTAAAATGCAGTATGAAATTGTATTTACAAGTGATAGGAGGTTCATGTTATACTTGCCTTCCTCGTACTCTCCCAGCTGCTGCTGCTCGAGCTGCTCGGAAGATGGCTGCTCCTGGTACTGATCCAAAGGCTCCGCGTCTACTCACGATCACCAAGCATAGTCCACACATACACACATGCACAAACAATAGCAAACTATAAGAAAACAGTACAACATTACATAGAAACAGCACACAAAACTAGTCTAAAGCTATCCTACGCGTTACAACGATCGCGTGGATCTAAAGAACACCTAAAATGGAGCTAAAACGCGAAAACTACGCTTAAAATGAGATCCAGGGACCTATTTGTAAGAAAAACCTAACTTCCAGGGGCTTCTGCACAAAAACCGAGGACCTAAACATAATTAAACCCTAGACACCGGGGCTAACTCGTGAAAAACCCAAGATGTGGACCACGGGTTCAATTTCCAGAGAAGCCAGGGGGTCAAACGGGAAGAAAAGGACTTGTTTGCAAATACTTTTGACTCACGGGGTGGACTGCGGGTTTATTTCCAAGAAGGCCGGGGTTTCTTTAGCAAAAACACCGACGCTGACCGGTACGCTGCCGTTTGACTCGCGCGCGGGATGGACCTGGGCCACTGGATCGGCATCGGACGGTTCAGAGAGACGAGGGGAGGCCCGGGGCGGCGATTGCTCGCCGGCGACTACTTCCGCGGCGGCGTTTCACCGGAGATGACCGAACTTCGTGCTCCGGGCTCGGATCTGGACGACGTCAAGCCCTAGAGGTCGAGCACGACATGGGGAACTCATCTAGGCACTACAGAAGGCGAGCTGGGGCTCGGGTAGGTGATCCCCACGACGAGGGCGGCTCGGGGCGGCGGGTAACGCCGGCGAGCGGTGTTCCAAGCACTCGGGGCATCTAGAGACTACAACATCGGGTGCAAAAGAACCGGGGAGAGAAGGCGAAGCTCACCGAGGCGGAGATTGGCCGGAACTGCGACGGAAAATGGCCGGCGGCGAGGTCCTGCGGTGGAGAGGATCGGGTGCTCGCGGGGAGGGATGTTGTCGGAACTCTCCGGGCTCCGAGTCACCGTGGATCGTCGTGTGGGGGTCCTGTGAAGGCGACAGGGGGATTAGAGGAGTCCAAGGATCACCGGCGACCAAGAATCGCGGTTGCGGGGCATCTCACCTGCGTCGGCCTCGACTCCAATTCCGGCGTGAGTGGGGCTCGCGGTTTGATACAGATACCCTGGATGGCTTCCTAATGACGAGATGGAGCTACCGCAGCTCTTGGCTGGAGCTGGAAGCTACCGGAGCAGTGGATCCGCGGCCGAGCAGGGGCGCCGGGCGGCGGAGCAAGGCGGCCGTGGGGCTTGGGCGTCGGTGGCGGCTACGGGTTTAGGGTTAGGGTTCAGGAGGGGTTTGGGCGGCTCTTTGTAGGGCGGCGGAGCCACACTGGCGCGCGGGCCCGGGGAGAGAGGGTCGCCGGCGAGATCGGAGACCGTTGCGCCGGGGAGGAAGAAGGGAGGGGGAGAAGGAAGCGCTGACGCGTGGGGCCGTGCTGTCAGAGAGAGAGAGGGGGGAAGTGCGGGGCGGCCGATGGGCTGAGCCGGCCGATGGGCTGGGGCGCGGCCCACGCGGGGGAAAAGGGAGAGAGGGAGGGGCCCGAGGGAAAAATGGGCCAGGGGAGAGAGAGCCCGTGAGTGAGAGAGGGAGAGGAGAAGGCTTGGGCTGGGCTAGGTTTCTTTGCTCCCTTGCTTCTTTCCTATTTCTTTTCTATACTCAAACATCCAAACCATTCAATTTGAATTCAAATAATTTTGAATTCAAACCCACACAACTAAAACAATGCTGCAGCATGAATGCACAAACAATTTAATCCTATGATAAATTTTAATTACTTGCGTTATAAATTACTTTAAATGCGAGATAAATTAGGGAAAACTCTGGAAATTTTATTTGAGCCCAAATAAATTCATTAAAATTCAATAAATTACCTTAGGGTGTTACAAACCTACCCCCCTTACAGGAATCTCGTCCCGAGATTCGGATAGGCTAGCTAGCAAAGAGATCGGGATATGTCTTCCTCAGCTCGTCTTGTCGCTCCCAAGTAGCCTCATCCTCCGTGTGATGACTCCACTGAACACGGCACATCTTGATCTTCTTGTTTCTAGTAACTCTCTCGGATGTTTCCAGAATCTTTACCGGATGCTCGACGTAGGTCAGATCCTCCTGCACATCCAACCCTTCTATCGGTGCTTGCTCTTCTGGCACTCTCAAGCACTTCTTCAGCTGAGACACGTGGAACACATCGTGCACTCCCGAGAGATTGAGAGGCAACTCCAACCGATATGCCACCTCACCTTTCCGTTCCAACACCTTGAACGGACCAATGTACCGAGGAGCTAGCTTCCCTCGAACATTAAACCTGCGGATTCCCCTCATCGGCGAGACCTTCAGGTATACATGATCACCCACTGCAAAAGCCAGATCTCGACGACGAACATCCGCGTAGCTCTTCTGACGAGTCTGAGCGACCCTCAGATTCTCTCTCACCTGCTGCACCAGCTGTTCGGCCTCCTCAACAATATCCGGACCGAATACCTGCCTCTCACCAATCTAATCCCAATACAGCGGAGTTCTGCACTTCCGACCATACAGGGCCTCGAAAGGAGATTTCTTCAGACTGGCCTGATAGCTGTTGTTATATGAAAACTCTGCATACGGCAGGCATTTATCCCAGCTGGTACCATACTGAATAGCACAGGCTCGAAGCATATCCTCCAACACTTGGTTGGTTCTCTCTGTCTGCCCATCTGTCTGAGGATGATAAGCAGTACTGAAGCGCAGCTTCGTATCCAACGAATCATGCAACTGCTCCCAGAACTGCGAAGTGAACTGAGATCCTCGATCAGATATAATCTTCTTAGGAACACCATGCAGACAGACAATCCTGGAGATGTACAACTCTGCGAGTCTAGCACCGGAGTAAGTAGTGTTCACCGGAATGAAGTGAGCAACCTTCGTCAACCGATCCACTACTACCCATATAGAGTTGTACCCTTTCTGAGTACGAGGCAAGCCAACAATGAAGTCCATAGTGATTTCCTCCCATTTCCACTCTGGAATCTTCAGCGGCTGCAATAACCCTGCTGGCCTCTGATGCTCTGCCTTGACACGCTGACAAGTGTCGCAGATAGCCACGTACTCCGCAACGGAACGCTTCATTCCATACCACCAGAATCGTTCCTTCAGGTCGTAATACATCTTCGTGCTGCCGGGATGGATAGAATATGCTGTATCATGAGCCTCACTCAGAATCAACTTTCTGAGGTCATTCACATCCGGCACACATATACGACCCTTGTACCACAAGGTACCCTGATCATCCTCTCTGAAATGAGGAGGCTTGCCAATCTTGAGCAACTCACGAATCTCCTGCAGCTTCTGATCTTCCTTCTGATGCTGCCTGATCTCAGCCTCTAGAGTGGGTTCCGCCTCGAACGATGTACCCGAGGTGTGATGCAAGAAACCCAGACTCAACTGCTCAAACTCCTCACATAACTCCTGAGGCATCTGAAAAGCCACGGCCATGTTAACATAGCTCTTCCTGCTCAGAGCATCTGCTACAACATTAGCCTTGCCCAGATGATAGTGAATCTCCAGGTCGTAATCCTTGACCAACTCTAGCCATCTTCGCTGCCGCATATTCAGCTCACTCTGAGTGAAAATATACTTGAGGCTCTTGTGATCGGTGTAAATATCACACCTCTGCCCAAACAAGTAATGCCTCCATATCTTCAGAGCATGCACAACTGCGGCTAACTCCAGATCATGAGTAGGATAATTCAGCTCGTGCCGGCGCAACTGCCGCGAGGCATAAGCTATCACTCTGCCCTCCTGCATCAGGACGCAACCAAGACCATCCCTCGAAGCATCACAATACACTGTGAACCTCTTGCTCTGGTCTGGCAGAGTAAGGACTGGCGCCGTAGTCAACCTCTTCTTCAGCTCCTCGAAGGCACTCTGACGCTCATCAGTCCAAGAGAAATCCACACCCTTCTCCAGCAAGGAAGTCAAAGGCTTCGCAATCTTAGAGAAGTTCTCGATGAACCTCCGATAATATCCAGCTAAGCCCAGAAAAGAGCGGACTTCCTTCCCCGTCTGCGGTACGACCCAATCAAGCACATCCTTTACCTTTCCGGGGTCCACAGCAATACCTCCCTTGGAGATCACATGACTGAGGAAAGGAACCTCGTCAATCCAGAATTCGCACTTGCTGAGCTTGGCATACAGCTTGTGCTCTCTGAGCCTCTGCAACACAAGCCTCAGATGTTTCTCATGCTCTGCTTCTGACTTGGAATATATCAGGATATCATCAATGAATATCACCACAAAGGTGTCCAGATAATCCATGAAAACCTTGTTCATCAGATGCATGAAGAAAGCCGGAGCATTGGTCAAGCCGAAGGACATGACCGTATACTCGTATAACCCATACTTGCAAGTGAATGCCGTCTTCGGAATATCCTCAGGACGAATCTTCAGCTGATGATAACCCGAACGCAGATCAATCTTCGAGAATACACAAGCACCCTGAAGCTGATCAAAAAGATCCTCAATACGAGGCAATGGATGCTTGTTCTTGATGGTGACTGCATTCAGATCCCGATAATCGACGCACATTCTCTTCGCTCCATCCTTTTTCTCTACGAGCAAAACAGGAAAAGCCCAAGGAGAGAAACTGCGACGGATATAGCCCTTGGCTAGCAACTCATCGATGGTCTTCTTAACTTCCTCATGCTCAACAGGTGCCATACGATAGGGCCGCTTAGCAATAGGAGCTGTGCCAGGCAAGAGATCAATAGAAAACTCAATGTCGCGATCAGGCGGCATACCTGGCAAATTGTCCGGAAAGACATCCGGGAATTCAGACACCACGCGAATACCATCCGTAGGTCTAGCCTCCATCTGATGAAGAAATCCAGAAGGCTCTGTGGCACCAATAGTGACCTCCTGACCATCCGGTGCTGACAGAAGAACAGTCCTCTGAGCACAATCTATCCGGACTCCCCACTTAGCAAGAGTCTCCATCCCGAGAATCACATCAATGCCCTTGGTGTCTAGCACCATCAGATTCGCACTGAAATCTACCCCCCTTATAGCCACACTGACTCTAGGACAGAAGACATGAGACCTCAACTGCCCCCCCGGTGAAGATACTAACATGCACCTCTTTAATGTGCTAGTAAGAATGCCATGATGCTCAACAAAAGACTGGGTGATGAAAGAATGTGTAGCACCAGTATCAAAAAGCACTGTAGCAGGATGGGCATTAACCATGAACGTACCAATAACCACGTTGGGAGCCTCGGCCGCTGACTCAGCCGTCACGTGGTTCACCCTGCCCTGAGCTGGGGCCTTGGGCTGAGCTGCACGCCCTTGCTGTCCTGCCTGCGCCTTCCGAGGGCAGACGTTGGTGTAGTGCCCCGGCTCGCCGCAGTGGAAGCACACTCGCGGAAATGCAGCGGCCTGCTGCCCAGGAGGAGGAGTGGGCGCTCCCTGCCTCTGAGCTGGTGGAGCCGGAGGCGCTGGAAGCCTCTGACCCTGTCCTGCCTGGTGCTGAGGACGAGGCGGAAACTGCTGCCGCTGCTGGTACTGTTGAGGTGGCCTCTGCTGCTGCTGCTACGGATGCTGATAGCGGGGACGAGTGTTGCTGCCCGAAGAGGATGAAGCCATCTTCCTCTTCTTATCCTCAATCTCCCGGCGCTTGCGCTCGGTGTTGAGGGCCGCGTCAACCAGCTGGTTGAAGTTGTCGAAGCGGTGGTTCAGCAGCGCATACTGGATGTGATCATCCAGTCCCTCCTTGAAGTACTCCTGCTTGTCGCTATCACGAGCGACGTTAGCAGGGGCATAGCGGGCAAGCTGAAGAAAACGGTCACGGTACTCCGTCACCGTCATCGATCCCTGAAATGATAAACACCGATAGCAAGGATAGAAATCGCTCAATGCGTCAGGCTTACGAAGGGAATCAAGGATAGATCAAGCTCAAAAGAAATTGTTGAGAATTCCATTTAATTTTACCTGCTTAAGAGCACGGAACTCCTTCTGCTTCATCTTCATAATGCCCTCATGAATGTGATGGTTCCTGAAACGCTCACGTAACTGGTCCCACGTGAGAGCATCACGATCCTGAGCTGGGTAGGACTCCCACCAGTCAAGAGCGGAACCTCGCAGCTGCCCTACTGCGTAAAGGACTCGCTCCCGGTCGTCGCACTGCGCAACAACCAGCTGGCGCTCCACCGAGCGAAGCCAGTCGTCCGCCTGGAGTGGGTCCGTGGCGTGAGAGAAGGTCGGAGGATGACCTCTCAGGAAATCCGCACGCCGATCACGGGGCTGAGGCGGCGGAGGAGGCGGTGGCTGGGCGTGGATATGCTGCAGAGCCTAAGCAGTATTGTTCAGGGTCGCCATCATCTGCATCTGGAGCTGGAAGAACTGCTCCGGGGTCAGTGGTGGAGGCTTCGGTAACGGCTGACCAGTACTCTGGTTGTTCTGCTCCTGCTGGTCAGAACCGGAACCGGTGCGCCTAGTGTTCACCATCTGATTGCAACAAACGAAACTTATAAGAGATAGATAGGGTATAACTTCGGGAAGGAAAACTCTGACAGGATAAAATAGGGAGAAAGGAATGTACGGTTTTACCCCCAACGATCTAACTCAAATTTTATTCTTTAGTTCAAGTTGGGTTAGGGTCGATTTGCATGAACAAATTTAACTACTAAACTATGCAATCAACCAAAGATCCAAATCATACATTTGCACAATAACAAACATTCAATATTCACAACTTAGTCGAGTTTATCACACTACTCGACTAACACACTCGTTCTAGCGGATTTTCATTGGGACAGCTTAGACTTGTAGCTTATAGGGTTAGACACTCCGGCCAACATCTACGGGGGCTCAAGCTATTGCTCAGAAAGGACAGGAGAGAGATAGCAATTCAAGGACTTAAGGCTCAAGGAATAGAAGCAGAAAATGATGTTTGGGTTTTGCGGAAGCAGAGCAAGCGAAAGGAAATCCCTAAACTCGACCAGTTCTATCTAGGCTTTATCCTACTGTCAACACGGCTCTGATACCAATCTGTCACACCCGATTTATAAGAACATAAATCGAGCAATCATATATGCGCCAGGATCAAGTCACGCATATATACAACAGATTATCAAGATATCACAACACATGTCACGAATAAAAGCGGATAAATTATAAAATGAATATCTTTATTACAACTGAATCAAGAGTCAGTTCAAGGAATGCGGAAGCGTAAAATGGATACATGAAGAGCTGGGTGCCACAGGGACGTTGACTGGGAGACAAACGCCTAGAAGTCGTCGAAGCCGCTGACGTAGTCCTCCACGTTGCCGGGCACTGAGCAGCAGTCGAAGATATCCAAAATAGAATAGAAGATTAGAGAGGCAAGTGTGAGTACAAACTCGTACTCAACAAGTATAACACGAGCATGAGGCTCTAAGGTTAGCTGACTCAACTGCATTAGCTTTTAGTCTTGGCAAATTTTATTAAAGCTAATTACTACAAGTGGATGAATTACCATAACCCAAATTGCATAAGATTTAATCAATATTAATTAAGAACTACTGAGAACCATCCAAACCAAAACCACCCGGGGAATCTCCCTAATCAAAGGTTGATAACCCCACTAATCAGACGGAGGATCTGGGCCGCTCATGACTGTGAGCACAGCTGATATATCAGTTTTACACTCTCGAGATTTTGCACAACTTTACCCACAAGTCGTGAGCTACGCTAGTTGTTCATCACACTTCCTTAGGTGAGATGGCTAGCAAGCACACTACGAGACCGTTACAAAGGACCACGTTGGTAAGGTGTAACCGCTAAGGATTCTGGATCAGCAACGATGGGGCCCACCTCCGGGGGTACAAGACACACAGCACAGACCAAGCCGGAGGAGCAGGGACCATTGAAGCTTACCACCCCTCTTGCCCACGCAGGTAAGTTACTCCCGAACCAACACGACCTAATTAGTAAGTCAAGACCGTCCCATTCCAGTCTTGTGGTTGCGCGGTTGTCCCAGGTTGTCGCTCTATGAACCGGTCCTTAGGGAGAGTGGCCAACCAAGCACTAAGCACCGTGCTGGCCCCCTAAACCATGTTTCTAACAAAAACATCTTTTAAGGACACACAAACCACTCAAGCACACAGCACAGAGGGTCGGCTCCAGAATTAAGTTGCATAAGACCATTAATCAAATTAATTAAAAAGGACCAATATTTGTTATAGCGCAGCAACCTAGCACAACTAACCAAAATGCAACCCATAGGATATATATAAGGATATAAAGGTGGCTAGGAAATCCTTATAGGCATACAGAATTAAAATGCAGTATGAAATTGTATTTACAAGTGATAGGAGGTTCATGTTATACTTGCCTTCCTCGTACTCTCCCAGCTGCTGCTGCTCGAGCTGCTCGGAAGATGGCTGCTCCTGGTACTGATCCAAAGGCTCCGCGTCTACTCACGATCACCAAGCATAGTCCACACATACACACATGCACAAACAATAGCAAACTATAAGAAAACAGTACAACATTACATAGAAACAGCACACAAAACTAGTCTAAAGCTATCCTACGCGTTACAACGATCGCGTGGATCTAAAGAACACCTAAAACGGAGCTAAAACGCGAAAACTACGCTTAAAATGAGATCCAGGGACCTATTTGTAAGAAAAACCTAACTTCCAGGGGCTTCTGCACAAAAACCGAGGACCTAAACATAATTAAACCCTAGACACCAGGGCTAACTCGTGAAAAACCCAAGATGTGGACCGCGGGTTCAATTTTCAGAGAAGCCAGGGGGTCAAACGGGAAGAAAAGGACTTGTTTGCAAATACTTTTGACTCACGGGGTGGACTGCGGGTTTATTTCCAAGAAGGCCGGGGTTTCTTTAGCAAAAACACCGACGCTGACCGGTACGCTGCCGTTTGACTCGCGCGCGGGATGGACCTGGGCCACTGGATCGGCATCGGACGGTTCAGAGAGACGAGGGGAGGCCCGGGGCGGCGATTGCTCGCCGGCGACTACTTCCGCGGCGGCGTTTCACCGGAGATGACCGAACTTCGTGCTCCGGGCTCGGATCTGGACGACGTCAAGCCCTAGAGGTCGAGCACGACATGGGGAACTCATCTAGGCACTACAGAAGGCGAGCTGGGGCTCGGGTAGGTGATCCCCACGACGAGGGCGGCTCGGGGCGGCGGGTAACGCCGGCGAGCGGTGTTCCAAGCACTCGGGGCATCTAGAGACTACAACATCGGGTGCAAAAGAACCGGGGAGAGAAGGCGAAGCTCACCGAGGCGGAGATTGGCCGGAACTGCGACGGAAAATGGCCGGCGGCGAGGTCCTGCGGTGGAGAGGATCGGGTGCTCGCGGGGAGGGATGTTGTCGGAACTCTCCGGGCTCCGAGTCACCGTGGATCGTCGTGTGGGGGTCCTGTGAAGGCGACAGGGGGATTAGAGGAGTCCAAGGATCACCGGCGACCAAGAATCGCGGTTGCGGGGCATCTCACCTGCGTCGGCCTCGACTCCAATTCCGGCGTGAGTGGGGCTCGCGGTTTGATACAGATACCCTGGATGGCTTCCTAATGACGAGATGGAGCTACCGCAGCTCTTGGCTGGAGCTGGAAGCTACCGGAGCAGTGGATCCGCGGCCGAGCAGGGGCGCCGGGCGGCGGAGCAAGGCGGCCGTGGGGCTTGGGCGTCGGTGGCGGCTACGGGTTTAGGGTTAGGGTTCAGGAGGGGTTTGGGCGGCTCTTTGTAGGGCGGCGGAGCCACACTGGCGCGCGGGCCCGGGGAGAGAGGGTCGCCGGCGAGATCGGAGACCGTTGCGCCGGGGAGGAAGAAGGGAGGGGGAGAAGGAAGCGCTGACGCGTGGGGCCGTGCTGTCAGAGAGAGAGAGGGGGGAAGTGCGGGGCGGCCGATGGGCTGAGCCGGCCGATGGGCTGGGGCGCGGCCCACGCGGGGGAAAAGGGAGAGAGGGAGGGGCCCGAGGGAAAAATGGGCCAGGGGAGAGAGAGCCCGTGAGTGAGAGAGGGAGAGGAGAAGGCTTGGGCTGGGCTAGGTTTCTTTGCTCCCTTGCTTCTTTCCTATTTCTTTTCTATACTCAAACATCCAAACCATTCAATTTGAATTCAAATAATTTTGAATTCAAACCCACACAACTAAAACAATGCTGCAGCATGAATGCACAAACAATTTAATCCTATGATAAATTTTAATTACTTGCGTTATAAATTACTTTAAATGCGAGATAAATTAGGGAAAACTCTGGAAATTTTATTTGAGCCCAAATAAATTCATTAAAATTCAATAAATTACCTTAGGGTGTTACAGCTTGGTTGTGTACAAAGCCCCCATATTACTGACAAGATCTCGTTGATCCACTTGCTGTCCTTTTTGCTGTTCTCATCGTAGAGTTTTTTCTTCAAGCCATCAAGAATCAAACCGTTGGCATGCTCAACCTGGCTGTTGGTCTGCGGGTGAGCCACTGAAACATACTTGACCTCAATGGCACTGCATTTATAGAAAGTCTCAGAACTGATTTGAGTGGAAATTGGATCCCAGATCCCTGATTATGGTGTTGGGGAAGCCTAAATGGTGTAAGATGTCGCAGATAGAGCTAACCACTCGATCTGCAGAGAGCGTTGTGATTGGTTTGTGCTCGATCCACTTGGTAAACTTGTCGATGGCCACCAACATGTAAGTAAAACCACCTAGCACAGTTGTCAAAGGCCCAATCATGTTCAGGCCCCAGCATGCAAACGGCCATGAAGGTGGTATGGTGATAAGATTGTGAGCCGGAATATGGGGCTGTTTGTTGAAGAACTGGCAGTTTGTGCACCAGCGAACAAGTGCTTCGGCGTCTGCCAAAGTAGTCGGCCAGTAGAAACCAGATCTAAAAGCATTGCCGACTAGTGTGCGAGAAGCAGCATGGTTCCCACACACGCCTTCGTGAATCTCCTAGAGTATTTTTCTGCCTGCCTCCGTGCGAACACACTTCATGAGTATGCCTGACGCTGATACACGCTTGTACAAATTTTCGCCGACTAGAACATACCCTTTGCTGCGCCGTAGAATGCGTGTAGCTTCAGCGTTTTTGGCTGAGGCCGGGGGGTAGTTTGTGCTCCTGGATGTAGTCGATGAACGTCACCCGCCAGTTGACCTCGATCATCAAGACCTCTCGGTCGGATTCCTTTGGACCGGGTACTTGAATCTGGTGTCTTGATGGATGGGTGATGCAATTCGCGAACGAAAACTTCCGGTGGGACGTTAGCTCGATCAGAACCTAGTTTCAAGAACACATCCGCTCCCACATTGTTGTTGCAAATCATATGATGGATTTCCAGCGCCAAGAACTCGTTCTCGAGCTTGCATATTTCTGCGACGTACGCGTCCATGGTGTCCTTATTGACGTCCCACTCTTTGTTGACTTGTTGAACTATCAACAAGGAGTCGCCACCGACAAGTAGTCACTTGATGTCTAGAGAGACTGCTAGGCATAGCCCGTGCAATAGTGCCTCATACTCAGCTTCGTTGTTGGAGACCTCAAATAGTACTTGGAACACATACTTGAGTTGTTCTCCTTTAGGACAGATGAAGAGTACTCCCGTGCCACCACCACCGAGCATGAGTGAGCTGGAAGTACATGACCCAATGCTCTGGCTGGTTGATTGGGGCTTTCACTTGGTTTTTCTCACCACTCCTCCATTAAATCGACTAGTGCCTATGACTTGATGGCCGTCCGGGGCTTAAAGTCGTGGGTGAGAGCCCCCAGTTCGACTGCCCACTTGGAGATGCGCCCGGTGGCGTCCCGATTTTGTAAGATATCCACAAATGGGAAATCAGTAACCACCGAGATGTTGTATGCGTCGAAATAGTGGTGAAGCTTCCTGGAGGTGATGAGTAAACCGTAGAGTAGTTTCTAAATTGTCGGGTAATGAACCTTGGACTCAGAAAGGATTTCGTTGATGAAGCACATTGGGCGCTGCACACCGAAGGCATGGCCTTCCTCTTGGCACTCCACCACCATTGCCGTGCTAATGACATGAGTAGTCACGGCGATGTAGAGTAGCAGATTCTCGTCTAGTTGTCAAGCCGTTAGGATGGGGGGCAACTGCAAATGATGCTTGAGATCTTGCAGAGCCTGTTTTGCCTCCTCGGTCCACTAGAACTTGTCGTGGCGCTTGAGCAATTTGAAGAAGGGTAATCCCTGTTCTCCAAGTCGAGAGATAAATATTTTTAGGGCCACCATATAGCCTGTGAGCTTCTGGACATTCTTGATCTTCCATGGAGCATCCATGGCTGTGGTACAGGAGGTTGATACTCTTCTTGTTGTTGAAACGGCTTGAAAACCAGTCCACCAAACGGAACATTCCCTTGGGGTGCTCTAGGCAGTGCATCCTGAATAAACTGATACTGCGAGGGTTGAACGCCCGCGGGTCCAGTGGAAATCCTTTGCTTCTTTTCGGCACGGTGTGCCGTAATACAATCCTCCTGAGTCAGTGCCATGTTGACCAGGTCGCTGAAAGTATTCGCCTTGATAAGATTCAGATGTTCTTTGAGCTTAGTTTTCAAACCTCGATGAAATTGATCTTACTTCTTGGCATCATTATCAGCATGATAGCCCGCATACTGACACAGGTGATTAAAAGCCTGTGCATACTGCAGTACGGTGCGGGTGCCTTGAGTAAGTGCTAAGAACTCAGTCAGTTTCCGTTGCATCAGCCCTTTAGGTACGTGATGTGCCCTAAAAGCATTCCGAAATTCTTCCCAGGAGATAACATGGCCATCCGTTTGCATAGCACAATAATTATCCCACCAGATACGGGCAGCTCCGCGTAATTGTTGGGCAGCGAAATGAACCTTGTTGGAGTCCGCACATGGAATCGTAAGAAGAGCAAACTTAGATTCAATGGTGCGGAACCAAGCATCAGCATCCAAGGGCTCCTCCGCTTTGCTGAACAGCGGGGGCTGAGTACTGAGGAAATCTTGATAGGTTGCTACCAGAGGCTCATAACGACCTCGTAACTGCTGGTGTTGTTGATTCTGCTGTGCTTGTACCAATAGATTGAGAAGTTCAGTTTGCCGAGCCAGAACATCGGCTAGATTCGGAGGTGGTGGTGATGGTGGTTGGGAACCGCTGATCTGTTCTGTCCGGAAACCTTCTGGGGTTCTACGTGTGGCTCCAACCATCTGAAACAAGGATTTGGATGACGAAATTTATTTACCCTGCTGAAAATTTACAAGGTAAATGGAATAAGACAACTGATTCTGATAACAGCAAAGGCTGGAAATCAGAGAGATACATAAGATACCCAACTAAAGATTCTATTGAGACCCTGCTAGGAATACCAACATGTCACCTATCCTTAGGAAAACAACAAAATTAAACACCCATTTTGTTGATTAGTGTATTATGCATGCACGTACTATTCGACCTCACAACCAAAAATAATTGCCGAATATCTTCGGACTTACGTAGTTAATCTCGGTGGCATTATACATACGTCTCTCACTATTAACTAGTCGATAAACCCTATCCGTCGTAGTTTCGTAATCGTGGTTAGTGTACCTGCAGAAAACCACAATATATATATATATATATATATCCAAGCGTGTGAGTTAGGTTTACCTTGCAAGGTTGAATTTCGATTCAGGAATCGTCCGCCTCTCACGATGAATGAGACTGCTTATCCCCTTTATCACACAGAGTAACAAGAGCAATTATATAATGAGTAATGATGATGGTTGATGTAAAGAGCTCTACCTTGCTTGAGTAGCTATAGGTGCTTATCTAGAATGGATAATCACATAGAACTTGAAAGCTAAAAGTTGACATTAAGGATCTACTCTTTGTTGCTTTTCAGCTGAAAACTCTACCCAAAGCTAAAAGCCTTCATAAGTCTAGTTATGGGCTAAAGTATACCCAATCCCGGGTAAGCCTTGCTGAGTATTAGTATACTCAGTCTTGCTAGTGAATGGCAGTGATCTTCTCCGGGTTTGCTTCAATTCCTTGGTGACTAACGATGAAACCGAGTAGCTTTCCTTGTGGCACGCTGAAGACGCACTTGGTTGGGTTAAGTTTTCATCAAAACTTGCGTAAGCTGAAGGTTTCCTCGATATCAGGGATGAACTCATCGTGGGATCTGGTCTTGATGACCACATCATCCACGTAGGCTTCAACGTTGCGATGTAGCTGATCAGTAAGGCACAGTTGGATGGCCCACTTATAGGTGGCTCCTACATTCTTCAACCCAAATGACATAGTTGTGTATGGATATGCTCCAAAGGGGGTGATGAACGTTGTCTTGATCTGATCTTCTTCCTTGAGAGCGATCTGGTAATAACCCGAGTAGCAGTCGAGGAAGGAGAGCAGTACGTAGCCAGCCGTAGAGTCGATGACTTGGTCGATGCATGGGAGCGCGAAGGGATCCTCCAGGTAGTGTTTATTGAGATCCGTGTAATCCACACACATCCTCCATTCATTATTATTCTTTTTCAAGATTAGTACAGGGTTGGTAAACCACTCAGGATGGTATACTTTTTTAATAAAATCAGCCGCGAGTAGTTTTGCTAGCTCCTTCTTAATGGTCTCCCTCTTGTCGAGAGCGAAGCATCGTAGTCGTTGCTTCTTTGGAGTGGCTTTGGGGTTGACTTTTAGACAATGCTCGATCAACTCCTTGAACACCCCTGTCATATCCGCTGGTTTCCATGCGAATATATCTCATTTAGCCCTAAGGAAGCTGACGAGCACACTTTCCTATTTGTCGCTCAAGCCGCGTCCGATCAAAGCAGTTTTGGACGAGTCGCCTTCTTGCAGCTGGATGGCCTTGATGCCGACGTCGCTGGGGTTGGCTTTAACCCTCGACTGGCTAGGCCTCTGGCTGGAGAGCTCTATCTCCGAGTCAATGAGCTTTTGCGCGGTTGTGAGTACTTCCATAAAGGGCTCTGGCATGCGTGATGTCACGGCGTACTCGATCGCCTCCTGGTCATAGTCATACGACTTCTTCAAGTCGCCACGGAACGTGAGTACACCTGTCTTGCTTGGCATCTTGATTAGCAGGTAGACGTAGTGGGGTACGATCATGAACTTGGCCAGTGCTGCTCTGCCGAGGATGGCATGGTATGATGACTCGAAGTCAGCCACCTCGAATTTGATGTACTCCGTGCGGTAGTTGTCCTTCGTTCCAAAGGTAACTGGTAGGACCATTGAACCAAGTGGTCTAGCCACGTTTCCCAGAACGATGACATAGAAGGGAGCTCTACTAGGGGTGAGCATCTTGGAAATGTCCAACCCCATCTTCTTTAGAGTACTCGCAAAGAGGAGGTTGAGGCCGCTCCTGCCGATGATGAGTACTCGGGTCAGCTGTGAGCCCGCTATGATAGGATCTAGAATAAGCGAGAATTTTCCCGGCTTGGAGAAGCTGGTCCATTGATCATTCTTGGAGAAGAAGATCGGGACCTCGCTATATCTTAGAGGCTTTTGCGTGATAGGCTCTACAGAGAGGATTTCATGCAGGGTCAACTTCTGCGCGCGCTTGGAGGGGAAGCCACCGTCTCCACCGAAGATGACGTTGACGACATTCTTTGGGTCCTGGAAATCTTGAGCTTCTGACTTGTCACCCTCGTCGTCATCCTCCTGGTCCTTTCGCTTTCTGGCTAGCGGTGGAGCGTTGAGTGACTTGCGGAGGCTGGCGTACTTGAAGAGTGTATGTCATGACTTCAGGTGCATCGGGCATTGTTTGTGCAGGACTTTCTCAAACTATGCTTCATTGCTCCCCCACTTCTTGCCACGCGGATTGCACTCGACAGCCATGACTTCTTGGTCTAGTTTGAGCTTTTGCGGGTTCCCCGAGTGGTTCCACTGGTCCTTGTCGAAGTGGTTGTTGCCATTACTCTATTTGTCGTTGTTGCGCTTGGGGAAGCAGTCATTCTCCTCGTCCTCTTGGTCAGCCCACCGTGCCATCATGTCGCGTGGCTCCACGACAGTAGTCGGGCGGTTACATCCGAAGTCGTGGTACGTGTGCTTTGAGAAGAGGCCATTCTGGAAGCAACAGATGACGTCCTCGTCGGTGATGTTGGAGATGGTGGCGCGTCTCTCAAAGAAACACCGGGTGTAGGACCCTAGGGTCTCGTTCATCTCCTGCTTGACCTGGGACAGGTCGTGGAGAGTGCCTGCTCTGATCATGGATCCCTGGAAGTTGTCAATAAAGGCCTGCTTGAGATTCTCCCAGGAGTCGATGGAGTTTGGTTTGAGGCTTTCGAGCTAAGTGAGGGGCGTGGATTCCGAGGCCACCAGGAAATAGAGTGCCTTGGTAGGGTTGGATCCTCCGGAGACCTTGATGGCAATGGAGTAGCATCGAATCCATTGGCGCGGGTCTTGCTTGCCGTCATACTTGGAGATCCCGACTGATTTAATATCCTTGGGGTAGGATTTCTTAGTGATGTTGGAGGTAAAGGCAGGGAAGCGGTCGTTATCATCATCATCGTGGTACCTGTCGGGATGGTCCCTTCTCCTTGCCTCGATGATGCGCCGCGCGTCTCGGCCATGATTGATCTCCTGCCTAAGATCAATCGTGGGAGCGTAGTGAAGCCTAGCCTCAGGTGCAGCTTCGCTTGAGACCTTGCGTCACGCCGGTTGTGAGATGGGCGAGTGGATTGTTGTACCTCCTGCTCGACGTTGCCATGCGCGGACTTCAGACCCTGGTTGCGCTGGCGATTATCATTCATCCGGTACCCGGGGCCTCCTTCAGGGGTGCGACTAATCTACGTGGTGTCACCATTGTGCTCAGACCTCGAGGGCATGTTCCGAGTGGAAGACAATGGATGTTGCCCATCGAGTTGTACGAGTGCGCGCTGGGTTAGATACTTCAGCCTTTGTATCTGGGGGTTGGGTGGTAATTGTTGAGCTAGTAGCGCTGCCTCTACGATGGCGCCAATCGGTGTACGATGCTCCCCATCCGCAGCTACTGCAAAAGTGTTGTTGAGGTTCCTTTGGTACATTGGGTTGGGAGCGTGGTTTTTCGCGTTCCGCCTGCGCTGGGTGCACTTGGCGTTCTTCAACCGTCGAGCCCTTCTGTGCTCCTCGTTCTCATCCTGGGGGTGTCTGTCGTACGCTCATCGGCAGACACGTCCACGAGTAGTTCGTCGTCATACACGTAACCCGGTTCGTCGTCATCCGCATTGCGAACGAAAGCCATGTAGACTTGACGATTCAAAAAGTTGCCAGTCATATGGTTGTACTTGAGTAGCTCTTTGCTACCCTCTCCCTCTTCCGAGATGGGAGAGAGAGGTTTGCCCTCCTGGAAGGGCAATTCCTGCGTGAAGGCCACAAGGCGGGAGTTGTAATCAAGTAGTTCAGAGGGCTCTAAGCCCTTCAGTACACGAAACGGCCTTGCGGCATAGATAATATGGTTAAACCCAGGTGATATCCCGAAAAGGATTCGGCGTGGTCGTCAGGTTGTGAGTGGTTGTCGAGAGCAGGGGCCCCCCGACAAGCGGTTGCTCCCTCGTCTTCAAGTCCTCCTCGACTCTGGCTTGAAGGTGTAGTACTAATCGACGAGTACTATTCGTTGCAGTCCAAGTAGTTGTCAAAAACGACCCCCCCCCCCGACAGGCGGTGGCTCCCACATCCCCGAGCTTGAGCAAACGATCTAAGTCCTCCTCCAAGTCGAAGAGGACTTGGATTGTGTGGTCCCCTCATATCGGTTTAAATCCGATCCGACTAGTTCTGGTGCAGTACGAGTGGAAGTCACGTCAAAAATGGACATCTTTTTTATTTGCCGGACTAGATCGGGGAGCAGCAACTCGCCGAGGTTGTCGATGAACTCGTCGAGGTCGTTGTGTCAAGTTAGTGTAGAGGCCTCCAGCTTCTTGGAGTCGACTAGGTGGCTGTTGAAGCCACCCAAGCCGTTGGAGACGCAGATCCAAGAGCCGAAGACGAAAATTGTGCCCTCGTCGAGCACGGTGCTGGTGAAGCTGAGAGATGCTATCGAGTTCTCTAGCGGATGCTCGATGAACACCCCTACCTGGCGTGCCAGCTGTCGGTGTTTTACCGCCACGCCCACAAAGGGATACCCCAAGGTGGTGAGTTTGTAGGTAGAGTGTTGCCGAGATCAGAAACTCGAAGGCGCAAGGAACATAAAGTTTAGACAGGTTTAGGTGCCGAGAGCGTAATACCCTAAGTCCTGTATGGTTTGTATTGACTTAGGTGGTGATCGAGTGATCTGATGTTTGGAGGGGTCCCTGTCCGCCCTTATATAGTTTGGGGGATAGGGTTAAATGGAAGTTCTAGTTGGATACGAGCCTAGGAGTCCTACCCAAGTACTTTTCGGGTAGTTTCCTATCATAATTAACCCAAGAACCTGTTTGCAGCCTTACAAATGGGCCGTCCCCCTTAATGAATCGAATGGTCCTTCGACCCTCGTTTGATTCCTATTGTCTCCGACTAGTTTTACTGTTGTATGAATAGTTCTACTACGCTAAGAGTAGTTACAACTGGTGTAGGGCGTGGGCCATGTCCCACCCCTTATCCCGTAAAATGTAGGCCATATGCGCAGTCCTGTGGGCTCAGGTCTAACATGTTCTAACATAATTTTTATTTTATTTTGAAATCTAGATGCATGGAGCCATGGACTACACAGGTGCAATAGCCTGGCAGGTAGTTGTGAACTTGCGTCTTCTACGATGACTGCGCCTGCAATCGCGCGTGCAGATCCCCCCCCCCCACACGTCTTCCTCTTTTTTTCTTTTCTCTTCTCTCTCACCCTTCCCTCTTCTCTTCATAGACCTCCAACGAGTTGGGTGTCTTGAGTCCTCATCCCCACGCTGGATTCACCTTTTGTAGTTTTGGTGACATGAATTGTAACTGTACTCCAATGATTTTTAAAGCAAATAGTTATAAAGTAAAAAAATTAATAGATTTTTTATTTGGATATACTCATTCGACATAGATGAATAGAGCACAAAACCAAATGATAGCTCAAAATAAAGATAGAAACCAAGCAATCTAGGGTGACGTCAAAGGGCTGACCCCCCCCCCCCCCTCCTCTCTCCCGCGCACACACACCTCTTCGTGTCCGACAACATCTTGATCTAGGTCCTGGGCCTATGATTTTGGAGTTTTTATAAAAAAAAAGAAAATGTGTACTAGAAGTCTAGAACATGTGATTAATGAAAACACGTGAGGATAATCCAATTGACGAAGGTCCATTGATAATTCTATTCTTTCTGTCATAAACAACCGCATATCATACATCCATCATCCAAAACATACGTATTTTTATGGAGGTACCTTTATATATTTCGAGAAGAAATTGTTGTTCATTCCGGCTTCTGCATCATGCAGAACGATGATGCACGAACCCAGCCATTGTTATAAGGGGAAAAAGAGAGGAAAACAAGGTGTGCATGTGCAGTGTGCAGCGTCAAGCGTGAGATCCAGGCCTACGACTCAAAGCCACTGTACGCTCCAGAACATTGCTTGTGGTGCAACGGAATGAGATCATCTCCGACAGGCGCGGCACTATCTTTCAAATAAAAAAGGTGCACTCTATCTCTATAGTCCATGTCCTTCAATCCGTGCATGTAAGTAGGACGCCGGCGTGCTTTTCATTAGCTCATGCGTTCGTGCATGCCAAATAGAAGCAGGATGCTCCGTCTTTATTTGTCCAACAAGCAAAGGAAGCATGCCGAGTCCATGCCTCTCAAGTTCGTCAGATGAACACGCTCCATGTGGTCCGTGGATGGATGCACCGGCGGCACTCGGCAGTGCTCGTCCAAACATTTTGGGGCCAAGGAAGCTGACCAAATGCTTACGATCCCTTGCTTGCTAGCCTGCACTGGAGCTCGACAGGTCCACCGTACTATTATCTCTCAAGATCTGTTGTCATTGTGATTTACAGTAACTTCACCAATTTTAAGATCAGACTCAGTCTCTCGAATATTATATTTTAAAAGATAACATACCCGAGGCCATGTCAGCTGTCTCGGTGTGACAGCATCATCTGACGGTGATGTGGGCACGAGGTGTGTATGACGGTACATAATTCAGCCCACTAATCTGTAGGTGTTGGGCCTTAGCTAAACTGCTAATGGGGCTCACTACCCCATCCAATGTCGAGTTGGGCTAGGCCCGAAATTATTTTTGCTACTAGTTGAACCAGTTCTATTTCTATCCTCTCAAAAAAAAAGTTGAACCAGTTCTAGGAAAATAAATTTCCATGTAAGAGAAAAAAAAGCTCAAGAGAGCTTTGAAAAAAACTGCAGACTAAAGGGCAGTAATGATGGATCCATGTGCTTAGTAACGACTAATACATATAACTTCATTGAGAAAAAAAAATACAAGTAACCATGAACAGAGGGAAGGCAACAATAAACAGTAGAGCCCCGAAGAGGGGATGAAATAATGAAGCGAGACGAGCGACTGGAGAAAGGCCGGCAAATCGTAGAGCTCACCAAAGAGGAATGAAGAAAGCAATAGCCTCCCGAGGAAGGAAAGGAGAGGATGCATCTAGTCTGCAGTGCAGCCGATATACTCCAGTTGGCGGCGCAGTCAAAGAATGAAGCAAGTAAAGCAAGGCGAACGGCTGGAAAAAGGCCGGCAAATCTCAGGGATCACCAAAGAGGAATCACGAAAAGGTGGAGGTGAGGGCAACACCAGCAGCGAACTTACCGAAGAAGGCGGGAGAGGATGCGTCTAGTCGGCGGCGCAGTCAAAGAAAATGACGCACAGGTGGAGGTGAGGGCAACACCAGCAGCGAGCTGCACCTGCACAGCACCGATGTGGCGTCGGAAGCACGCAGTCCCAAGCAGGCCACGGCCAGCAGCAACAACAACGACGACAAAAAATGCCCAAAACAATGACCACACACAGACGACGCAAGGAGCGGCCCACGGAGCAAAACCGGCCCAAAGAAAAGCAGGAGACGCCAACACATGCACGAGCAGGCGAGCTCTCACGGCCCCCACCAAAATCGGCCACGCGTCACACACATAGTAGGCAAAAAACAATCCAGGACAGGCAGAAGACACGCGGAACGACGGAAATGGCAGAGACAGCGCTGAGGCCTCCGGAGGCTCCTTTTGATTCAGCGATATAGATTTACATATAATCTTAAGCTAATCTAACTAGTGCCAGCCAAGTTTGAGAAGCTGGTCCGGCATGTTGCTCTCCGGCGGCCCTCCCTGCGGGAGGCAGTAGACGTTCTTCGCCGCCCACGCCAGCTCGCGGTTCATCTTCATTCCCTTCTCCTTCGTCTTCAAGACCAGCGTCCTCTTGGCGATCGACAGCGTGGCCTTCTCGTCCACGCCGATGTCGAAGGTCTCCTTGAACAGCTTGTTTCCCTTCACGTGGCCCAGGAACCCGCCGGCGAGGAACCGCCGCAGGAAGTTGAGCTGCGCTATCTTGGCCCACGTCGACACCTTGATGGACTCCCGCCGGTCCGACGACGTCCGCAGCGCCTTCCGCGTGTTGAATAAACTCTGGCTTGTTCAGATAGGAGTCGAGTCCGGTCTATTAGAGATCGTTTTCCCGGTGAGCCCAAGTTAGTTAGGGGCGCGTCCAGGTGGTGTTCGACGTGCGCTTTGTTCGCGCGGGAATGCGTTGTAGTCCGAGCTCCGCGGCATGTTCTTGAGTGGTGGGATGGCGCCGCTCGCGACGGGAGCATGGCGTGCCGTGCGCGTCGTGGCTGTAAGGCCGTTTCGTTTTTCAGTCTATATATATGAAGTGCAGAAAACGCGGGTAAGTTAAGGCCGCACCAATCCACTGTTCATCTTCTTCCTTGGTTCTTTGCTCCTGTTCGTGTCTTGCAGCTCTCTGTGTCGTCTTCCCCGACGCCGGCGAGCGCTCCGACTCCGGCGTGGGTCGGAACAATAGGTATCAGAGCCGAGATCCAAAGGGAGAGAGGATGTCGCGGCGATCCGGGCCGGTCTTCGGGCGATCGCATACGCCGCCGCGCCGTCGCCGCGTCTCGCTCTCGCCAGAGCCCAGCCGCGGGCGTCGCGGACCGAGGATCGTCGTCAAGCGCACGATCAAGGAAGCCAACGCCACCATCCAGTACCCGACGCTCACCCGCACGAACTACGACAAGTGGTCAATGCTGATGCAAGTCAACATGGAGGCGGCGGGCATCTGGTACGCGATCGAGCCGGGGGATAACGAGGACGTGGAGTACCACGACGATCGCCTCGCTCTAGCGGTCATCCTGCGCTCGGTTCCGTCGGACATGCTGCCGTCGCTCCGGGGCAAGAAGACGGCACAAGCAGCGTGGGAGGCGGTGAAGACAATCCGCGTCGGCGTCGAGCGCGTACGCGAGAGCACAGCGCAGCAACTCCGACGTGAATTCGCCGCGCTATCGTGGAAGGAAGAGGAGACCGCGGAGGACTTCTCCATGCGCATCACCGGCATCGCCAACAACCTCCGCACGCTCGGCGACGACATCACCGACGCTGCTGTCGTGCGCAAGATGCTCGAGGTCGTCCCCGAACATCTGGAGTCGATGGCCGATTCGATCGAGACCTTCCTCAACCTCAACACCGTCACGATCGAGGAAGTGACGGGTCGGCTCTGCGCCGCCGAGCAGCGCCATCGCAAGAAGAAACCCACCGTCGACAACCAAGGCCGGCTCCTCCTGACGCAGGAGAAGTGGATGGCCAAGCTGAAGATCGGGGGAACGTCCGGCGACAAGGGCAGTCCAGGCGGGTCCGGCGGATCAGGCGGCGGCGGCGGCGGGAACAGGCGTCCCGGGCCGTCGCGCGCGCGCGGCCGAGGCAATGGCGCCGGGCGACAGGCTGCCGGGTCTGGAGAAGGCCCGGCCCAGCCGAAGAAGACCGACAAGTGCTGGTATTGCGGCAAGAAGGGCCACTGGGCCAAGGAGTGCCGCTCTCGCCTGCGGGACGAGGCCCATCTGGCCCAGGGCGAAGCAGATGAAGAGCCGATGCTGCTGCTGGCCACGGCGCAGGTCAACGCTCTTTCATCCCCTTTCTCCCCGCAGCGATCCACATCGTCGCCGGCGGCTGAACAAGTCCACCTCGACGAGAGCAAGCTTTTCGTTCAACTAGGCGCCGAGCACGAGGGAGAAGCCACAAGATGGATCCTCGACACGGGCGCCACCAATCACAGGACTAGCGCACACACCGTCTTCTCCAAGCTGAACACCGGCGTCCGCGGCACCGTCAAGTTCGGCGACGGCTCCGTAGTCGACATCGAGGGGCGCGGCACCGTACTCCTCAAGTGCAAGGACGGGGAGCACCAGGCACTGGAGGGAGTGTACCACATCCCGTGCCTCACCGCCAACATCGTCAGCCTGGGGCAACTCGATGAAGAGAAGCTCAAGTGGAGCTGTGAAGATGGTGTCCTCAAGATCTGGGACAAGCAGCGCCGCCTGCTCGCCAAGGTGCAGCGCTCGCCAAACCGCCTCTACATCCTCAAGCTCGACATCGACAGGCCGGTCTGCCTCACGGCGAAGGCGGACGACGTCGCCTGGCGTTGGCACGCAAGATTCGGCCACATCAACTTCCGCGCGCTGGAGAAGCTGGGTCGCGACGACATGGTGCGCGGGCTTCCTCGGATCAACCACGTCGACCAAGTCTGCGAGAGCTGCTTGGCCGGGAAGCAGCGACGCCTACCATTCCCGTCCAAGGCCAAGTACTGCACGAAGGAGAAGCTCGAGCTGGTACACGGAGATCTCTGCGGGCCGGTGAAGCCGGTGACGCCAAGCAAGAACAAGATGTTCCTCCTCCTCGTCGACGACCTGAGCCGCTACATGTGGCTCATCCTCCTCAGCGCCAAGGATCAAGCAGCGGCGGCTATCAAGCAATTCCAGGCGTGCGCGGAGGCAGAAGCCGGGCGGAAGCTGCGCACGCTGCGCACTGACCGCGGCGGCGAGTTCACGGCGCACGCGTTCATGGAGTACTGCGCCGAGCACGGGATCCGGAGGCACCTCACCGCATCGTACACGCCTCAGCAGAACGGCGTGGTCGAGAGGAGGAATCAGACCGTGATGGGGATGGCCGGAAGCATGATGAAGGCAAAGTCGATGCCAGGCCGGTTTTGGGGGGAGGCGGTGAACACCGCCGTGTTCCTCTTGAACCGAGCTCCGACACAGTGCGTCAACGGCAAGACTCCATTTGAGGTATGGAATGGCTTTAAGCCCCCGGTCCATTTCCTGCGCACATTCGGTTGCGTTGCACATGTGAAGAACGGCGGCCAGCGCCTCGCCAAGCTCGACGACCGGAGCACGCCCATGGTGTTCGTGGGCTACGAAGCGGGCTCCAAGGCGTATCGCTTTTACAACCCGGCGTCGCGGCGCGTTCACGTGTCGCGCGACGCCACGTTCGAGGAGGAGCGCTGCTGGGAATGGGGAGCAGAGAAGGGTGCTGGCCCTGACGACGACGTCGAGCCGTTCACGGTGGAGTACCACATCACGGCGCCGGCGGGGCAGGGAGGCCTTGTCGCGAGGTCTCCAACCACGACGCCGCGCTCTGCATCGGCACCAGCACCGGCACCTACGACGCCACCAGCGACGCCGAGCCAAGCTGGTGGATCTTCACCTGGAGGACCTTCGCCTGGAGCACGCACACCGACTCCGACACCACCACTGGCAATCGAATTCGTCTCTCCTCCACAGGGGGAGCTCGATCTGGACGCCGACCATAACGACTAAGCACCTCTCTGCTTCCGCGCCGTCGATAACATCCTCGGTGTATCCACGCCGCCTGGATTCGCCGAGCGGGAGGTAGCAGAGGAGCTGATGGTGGCGATCGGGGACGAGCCAGCGACAGCTGAGGAGGCCAAGCGCGTCAAGGAGTGGCGCGACGCGATGATCGAAGAAATGGCGTCGATCGAGCAGAACCAGACGTGGTCTCTGGTGGAGCTGCCGGCGGGGCACCGTGCCATCGGCCTCAAGTGGGTCTTCAAGATCAAGAAAGACGAGCACGGGAACGTCTCCAAGTATAAGGCCCGGCTCGTCGCAAAGGGCTACGTTCAACGCCAAGGGATCGACTACGAAGAAGTCTTCGCGCCGATTGTAAGGATGGAATCCGTGCGCGTGCTACTAGCCGTGGCTGCTCACGGGTCATGGCCAGTACACCACATGGACGTGAAGTCCGCGTTCCTCAACGGCGACCTGGCGGAGGAAGTGTACGTGCAGCAGCCGCCCGGCTTCATCGCCACCGGGCACGAACGCATGGTTCTCAAGCTGCACAAGGCGCTCTACGGTCTCAAACAGGCACCGCGCGCCTGGAACGCCAAGCTCGACAGCAGCCTGCTCACCCTCGGTTTCTCTCGGAGCGAGTGTGAACACGGCTTGTACACACGCGGCAACGGCGAATCACGGCTGGTGGTGGGCATCTATGTCGACGATCTCATCATCACCGGCAAGTCGGGAGACAACATCAACGCGTTCAAGGTGGAGATGAAGACCCTGTTCCGGATGAGCGATCTAGGAGTGCTCTCCTACTACCTCGGAATCGAGGTTCGGCAAGGGTGGCGCGGCGTCGAGCTTTCACAGGCCGCCTATGCCAAGAAGGTGTTGTACAAGGCAGGCATGAACGCCTGCAATCCGTGCACGACGCCGATGGAGACAAGATTGAAGCTGTCGAAGCAGAGCACATCACCGGCCGTCAACACCACCGAGTATCGCAGCTTGATCGGTAGCCTGCGGTACTTGATGAACACCCGACCGGACCTCGCGTTCGCGGTGGGGTACTTGAGCCGGTTCATGGAGAACCCAAGGCAGGAGCACATGGCGGCGATGAAACACCTGCTTCGATATGTAGCGGGCACGATCGACTACGGTCTGGCGTACACCAGGAGCGACGCCGACCTCGCTCTCGTGGGTTACAGCGACAGCGATATGGCGGGGGACATCGACGACAGAAAGAGCACGAGCGGTATGATCTACTTCCTCGACAACAACCCTGTGACATGGCAATCTTAGAAGCAGCGCGTGGTGGCACTGTCGTCGTGCGAGGCGGAGTACATCGCCGGAGCGGCGGCAACATGCCAGGGAGTCTGGCTCAGAAGGCTCCTCGAGGACGTGCTCGGCGCGTCCATGTCTCCGCCCCAGATTAAGATGGACAACCAATCGGCCATTGCCCTCAGCAAGAACCCAGTGCTTCATGATCGTAGTAAGCATATTGACACTAAGTTTCACTACATTCGTGAATGCGTGGATGACGGGGCAGTGCGCCTGGCGTTCGTGAGCACCCAAGGGCAGCTCGCGGACATCATGACGAAGGCGCTCGGGAAGGCCAAGTTCCAGGAGCTTCGCGAGTTGATCGGCGTCATCAAATTGAAGTGAACAAGGTCAGATTTTAGGGGGAGTAATGTTGAATAAACTGAAAGGATCGATGGACCAAGAGGGGGGGTGAATTGGGCCTTTTTCAAATTTTAAAACAAGATAAAGCAACCTTAACCTATGCAAAACTAGAAAGGCACCAATTCACCAACCGGGTAACTAAACTACCTACGCAAGCTAGGAAAGATAAAAAGAGATAAAGCCTAGCAAGGTAGAGCAAAGAATGATCCCTTTATCAAGCACATGAAAATATTGCAAGAAAGATAATGCTTGAATAAGTAAAGTGGACAAGAGACAACCGGATTTTTTCCGTGGTATCGATGTGTTGGCACACACCCCTAATCCACGTTGTGACACTCACAAAGAGTATTGTCACCTCCCAAGTCACCAAGACGAGGACGCTCACTAAGAGTCTCCGTTCACCATCCCGGTGTGGTGGAGATCAAGCCACGTACAATCTTCTTCTCCGGGCTCCCACAATTCTTGGCAAGCTCCGCGAGAATCACCTCGATCACCAAGATCGCCTAGGTGATGCCAATCACCAAGAGTAACAAGCTAAGGCCTTTCACTTGAGCAAGAACCGATCACCAAGAACGGATGCACACAAGCTTCTCTCTACTCAAGTCCTAATCTTGCTTCTTGAATGATTGAATGAACAAGTGTGTGAAATGATGAAGCTCAAGGTGGCTCTTGACTATAGTATGAGTGTTTGGATGTTGCCTGGTGTCAAGAGTAGTAGAATGACCCATTGGAGGGGTATATATAGGCAGCTCACACGAATAGAGCCGTTGGAGAAAAAGCTGCCAGAAAACTGCATAGCGCCGGTTAATCCGACGTCCCTCCAATAGTCATCGTCGGTTTAACCGGTGAATGTAAACTACCCCTTCTGAAAACTAGCCGTTACAGCTTGGGCAGATTAACCGTCGTATCATCGGTTTAACCGGTGAGTGTAGTCATCCATTGATCAACTGAAATACCAAGTCTCTGGACAACTGCACCGACGTCCAATTTCAAATATCGTCGGTTTAACCGGTGAGTGTAGTCATCCATTGCTCAACTGAAATACCAAGTCCCTGGACAACTGCACCGACGTCCAATTTCAAATATCGTCGGTTTAACCGGTGTATTGACTTGTCCAGACTCTGCTGACCTCGTTTAACCGACGTATAGAAAAGTTGAGGCGTCGGTTAAACCGGTGTTAAGGATTTTCCTGATTTTGCCTTTTCTGACTTGAGTCTTGAATGAAATCCAATTATTCTTGAGATATGAGTTGAGAACCACTTATTTGAGCTTCTGGAAACCTGAGTGACCATTGTGTGCATCCATTTTCAAATGACCAAGTCCATGCTCAAGTTACTAAGCCTAAACCCCTCTTAATAGTGCGATCACTACAAAACTATAAAACCTATACTAACCTAAGTGTCATTCTCAACCTTATGACACTTAGGACTAGAAAGATCCTTAGTCTTGACATATTATTGAGTTGAATGCCGAGATCGCCTTTTTGAATAATGAAAATTAGGGGCCTCTTTTGACATATAACCAAATGAGCGATAATGATCTATAAAGCTGCACAAACTCATTAGTCACAATAATGGTTGTCATTAATCACCGAAACATACCTTGAGGGCCTAGATGCTTACAATCTCCCCCTTTTTGGTGATTGATGACAACATAAACATAAATAACGAGAGAGCGAGAAAGATAAGGCATGAATAAACGCAAGCAACCTCGAAAAGAAAGAATCAAGAAACTCAATGGCTCAAACGAAATCCATAGATATGTCTCAAAAGCTCAGCATGCTCAAACGACAAATGTACATATCCATGAACTAACACCAAATATAATACAATAAGAAACATCAAAGTCCTGATCACGAGCTCTCTCTAATGCTACCCTCCCCCTGACTCTCACTCCCTCTCCCCCTTTGGCATCAAAGCACAAAAAGGAGAGCTACTGATCCGGCTGACGAGGTACTGCAAGGAATCGATCCGGGTCATCGTCGTCGTCGTCGTCGGATGGTGGATCCTCAGTGACAGACGGTAGCTGCTGATCTGAAGTGCCTGCTGGTGCTGAGCTAACTGGAGGAGTAGCGGTCGTCGAGGCTCTAGTGCTAGCACTGCCGGGAAGAGGATCCGTGGAAGTAGTGGCCGGCTCAGCAGAAGATGTGTCAACATCTGAAGTAGTAAGTGCTGACGCTGCCGGCTGTGATGACTGCTGAAGCAAGGAAACCTCTCCGCCTCCCCCTGACGGTAGTGGCTGTGGTACGACGGGGAGGCCGACTGACTGCACAGCTGGAGGTGACTCCTGGAAGAGTGAAGTCGCTGGCAGTGGAGAGAAGGAAGGACGACCTGCAGACCCGAGTAGTGCGGACAACGAGAACATGATCTCCGGGGTCGCGGAAGAAGCTGGAGCAGTAGAGGCTGGAGCTGGTGTGACTGCAAGTGGAGGTGCTCCAACGCTCTGAAGGCCTGGCTGACCCGGCTGCTGCGGGGCGAGTCCGGTGTGAGAGTACAGCTATGAGATCATCCCGAACATCGCCATCATGCCCTGCTGCATCTGCTGAAACTGAGCGTCTGTCCTCTGAGATACTCTGTCAATGAGGCCGACAAAACGCTCCTCTGTAGCAGCTCGCTCTCGGGCGGCCTCTCTCTGTATCGCGGCAAGCTGGGCCTCATGGGCTCTCCTGGCCTCCTCCTGTGCGCGACGGTCCTCTCTCTGCTGTGTGACCAGCTGCTGCAGAAGTGCGGTGAGCTCAGACGGCTGAGACACCTGTGACTCAGAAACTGTAGCGGCAGCAGCTGTCACTGGAGCTGGCTCTCCGGATCCCCCTGCCTCATGATCATGACTCGCTGGGGCTGGTGCAGGGAAATACTCCTCATCCTCGGAGGAGTCTGACTCAAGGTCGGACCAGTGAATCTCATCGTCTCCTCCTGGAAGCTGTGCCTCAGCTGCTAGCAATGCCTCATCCTCCTGGGCCACTCGGGCCTGTACCTCGGGTGCCAACTGTGCCATAGCAGCTCGATCAGCCTGCCTACCTCTCCTCCTGTCTGAGGGTGCTGTCGGACGGTAGACGGGAAACCAGGGAACCTCGTCCTGTCTGTAGACTGCACTGACGGGTGACTCAGCTGGCACTATCATAGAGCAAATGAAACTGATCCAGTGAGCATAAGGAAACTGTCGTACAACACCCATCCCGTCAGTGATAACATCCTCAATCTCAGCCAAAATGAAATCAACAATATCGAACGGCTCGTGAGTAAGGATGTGAAGAAGCAGTAGCTGCTGCAGACCTGTGAACCCCTCTGGGTAGCCACTCCTCGGGAGCAAAGTCCTCCGGAGTGCCATGTGAACTGCGTAAGCCTCTGGGGTCAGCAGACTGGGAACTCTGGCGTAGGAAGCAGGGAATGGCTGGCGGAAACACTGAGAGATCGCCTCGTGTGAAGGTGCAATCCCACCAATCATAGCCCTGCGTGGAGGATCTGCATCACCATAGACCATCTCGTGCAGAGAGACGTCAACAAGGTCAACTCCAAGTATCCCTGCAAGCGTAGCCCTGGACAGACCAAAGACCTGGCCTCCAAACATGAAGTGAACTGCTCTGCGCTCTGGGGCTATCCATGCTGTGGCATAAAAGACTCGTACCCAGTCCTCAATGTATCTGTTCCTCTCAATCGAAAGCAACCTGGGCAGTCCTCTGAAATGAGCAAAGTGTTCCCTGACATCGGCTCCCCCTGCAGCTGTCCTCAAAGAAACCCAGTCAAGTACCCTGTGAGGGAAGATCCTGTGGCCCCGCCTCTGATAGGTCTCTTAGAAACTGGCCTGAAGAAGTGTCCAGAATCTACGATCGACCCTGCTGTCACGTGTCACCGGAAACCACTCCTCCTCCTGTACACTCCACCTGAGCCTCTTGACCTTCGCCGCATTGGCCTTGGTCAAGTTCTGGAGCAGCACACCTGGCTCCAGACGCACGACAGTGTCCATGCGGAACACTGCGCACTCGGCCGCTAGGGCCTCGGCTCGACGAGCTGCTGCTGCTGCTGCGGTGGACCTGCGAGGCTCCTGTGGCTGGTGACCTCCTCACGTCCTCGGTCCAGTGCGACGCTCGGTCGCTGGTGAAGTATCACCTGCGGGGGACGTCTGCCGAGTGCGGCCAGAACGTCGTAGAGCTGGTGACTGTGTGCCCTGCCCCTGTGACTGCTCGGACTGCGCTGTCTCTGTATCTGAATCTGTCTCTGCAGCTGAAAGCGACCGATCAGACTCTGCTGCTGCTGCTGTCGCGGCTCTGATGGCCCTGGCACCTCTGACTCTGCCCATGCCTCTGCCTCTGCCTCTGCCCCTGGCTGGCGTGTCCCTGATGGCGAACGGACGAGCACGGCCTGATGCCTGCTCCTCGGCGGCCTTAGCCACCATCTCGGCCCTCTCGGCCTCTCTCGCTGCGCGAGTCCGCTTGCGAGCGGGCTCCTCGACCACGATCTCCTTACCCTTCCTCTTGTCACGACCCATCTCGATCACCGACAGTAACAGACACGCGGCGCGGTTGTGCGTGGACGGCACTAGGTGGCAATGGCGATGGCGTGATGGCGCGAGGGCGGTGCACGGAGTGCGAATGGCGCAATGCTGTGCAGGTGGCGCGCGGTGGAGCTGCAAGGCGGTGGTTGTGCGTGAGTGCAGGCGGCGGCGGCGCGGCGGAGGTGCAGAACCAGAACGGCGAAGGCGACACGGGCGGCGGCGCGATTTCGCGCGGGCAACAGACGGCGGCAGCGTGTGAATGGCGGTGGTGTGGTTGCGCAGGTGGCAGATGGCGCGAGAATGCGCGGGCGACGGCGCAACGCGCGGCGGCGCTACGGGCGGCGGAGTGACGGCGGCCGGCGGCGTAGCGTGGTGGCGGAAGCGACGGCGGTGGTGTGTAGGAGACGGCGAAGGCGAGGGGTCGAGCGGGTAATGAAAGCGAGTGAGGAGTCGTGAGCGGTCAAGAGAGAAATATGACATGTGGACCCCGCAGATTTTCTTATCGCCGGTTGATCCGACGCTTAGGTTTTGAACACCGGTTGATTGCGTCGGTGTAGTTTACCAAAAACACTGCCAAAACATTATCAGTATGCCGGTTGAACCGATGATACGAAAAGTGAATTCGTCGGTTGAACGACGCAAACAACAGTTGATTTTCAGGTCTGAATCGTGATATGTTCACCGGTTGATCCGATGCTGCAAACTTTGTATACACCGGTTGAACGCTTGAAATGTCTGAGCTGAACCTGAAACTTAGTAACGCCGGTTAAACCGATGGGTATAGATCCATTGAACGTCGGTTTAACCGGTGAACCCAAAAATCCTCTCTCAGCACACTCTTCTATGCTAAGTCCAATGAACTTATAAGATTCAACTAAACTCAAGTTAATGGACTTGCATAGGCGACTTTACCCCTCAAAGTAAATAGGATAGCTTACTAGCTTAAATAATTTTTTTCTTTTCAAAATTAAGGAAAAGTCGCAATAGAGACAAAGCGTCAAATTAAAATGTATGAGCTATGTCGTAGGAATATTGAAGAAGGAAAGCTTCATACCCATCACGACATTGCACACTAGGCAATAACGCACCTAACACTTTACTCTTTTCACTTCTCATGAATTAAGATCTTGTACGTAAAAACAAGTCTCATTTTCATCAAGTGATCTCCTTTGTGACCCTTACGCATGCAATGATAATGCAAACTACAACCACATGCGAAAGAAAGGTAAACATGAAGTGCACAACTATATGACAAGAAATGTATAGTGAGAATTCAAATTCTATTTGTCAAGTTTGATCCCACGGAAAGCTTCTTCATGATGAGCCTTTCTACAAGCCTAGAGGAAAACAAGTGGACCACCACCTCTAGCTAAACCCTTGCTCATCACTATCATGCCATGGTTAGACAAGTGTCCGATATGTATGCATTTTTCTATATGACATGGCAACTTACATGACGTTTGCCGCATCTAACACATTAAGCTCATTTCTTAGCCTAACAAAGGCACTCTCGTCTAAAGGTTTTGTGAAAATATCCGCCAATTGCTCCTCGGATCTCACACCTTGAAGGGAAATGTCCCCCTTGGCTTCGTGATCACGCAAGAAGCGATGGCGAATATCAATGTGCTTTGTGCGAGAGTGTTGAACCGGATTCTTGGCAATTTTTACGGCACTTTCATTGTCACAAAGGAGTGGTATCTTGTCTAGTTTCACACCAAAGTCCAAAAGGGTTTGCTTCATATATAGAATTTGGGCACAACATGCACCGGCTGCTATATATTCCGCTTCCGCGGTGGACAAAGCCACGGAATTTTGCTTCTTACTCGACCAAGAAACTAGAGAACGCCCAAGCAAGTGGCAACCCCCGGAGGTACTCTTGTGATCCACACGGCTTCCGGCAAAATCCGAATCCGAGTATCCCAAGAGATCTAAGCTAGCGCCTTTGGGGTACCACAAGCCTATGCTAGGAGTGTGCTTGAGATACCGAAGGATCCTATTCACAGTAGAAAGGTGTGATTCCTTAGGTTTAGCTTGAAAACGGGCACACAAGCACACACTGAACATTATATCGGGCCTAGATGCGGTAAGGTAAAGCAAAGACCCTATCATAGAACGATAGAGGGATTGATCAACAGGTTTACCGTCCACATCCAAGTTGAGATGCCCATTTGTAGCCATAGGAGTCTTAATTGGCTTGCATTCATCCATCTTGAACTTCTTTAAGATATCTCTAGTATATTTTTCTTGATAGATGAATGTCCCTTCCTTCATTTGTTTGACTTGAAAACCAAGGAAGAAAGTCAATTCGCCAATCATGGACATCTCGAATTCCCTAGACATCATGGTAGCAAACTCATGGCTTAGTAAATCATTAGTTGAGCCAAAGATAATATCGTCAACATAAATTTGACAAATGAAAAGATCCCCGTTGACGTCTTTTGTGAACAAAGTGGTGTCCACCCTCCCGATCTTGAAGCCTTGCATGATTAGGAAGTCACGAAGCCTCTCATACCAAGCCCTTGGAGCTTGTTTGAGCCCATAGAGTGCCTTGTGCAACCTATAAACATGGTTAGAATTCCTCGGATCTTCAAACCCGGGAGGTTGCTCAACATAAACAAGTTCGTTAATAAAGCCATTTAAGAAAGCACTTTTCACATCCATTTGATATAACTTAATATTATGATGTGAAGAGTAAGCAAGAAGGATGCGGATAGCTTCAAGTCTTGCGACCGGAGCAAAAGTTTCACCAAAATCCAACCCTTCGACTTGAGAAAACCCTTTTGCCACAAGTCTTGCTTTGTTGCGCACCACCACCCCATGTTCATCTTGCTTGTTTCGGAAGACCCACTTTGTGCCGATGATGTTCTTATCTTTCGGAGGAGCTTCGAGGACCCAAACTTCATTGCGGGTGAAATTGTTCAACTCTTCTTGCATGGCCATCACCCAATCCGAGTCCTCAAGTGCTTCCTCTATGCTAGTGGGTTCAATACATGAAACAAACGAGTGATGTTCGCACAATGAAGCATACTTAGAGCGAGTTCTTACTCCTTTGGAAGGACTACCAATGATTTGACCAATTGGATGATTCTTGGAGATGCGACCATGCTTCACTAGCGGTATTTGCGTGTATGCTTGTTGAGGTGGATCATGAGTGACTTGTGCTTGTGATGGAACATTTTGCTCTTCTTGTTCTTGGGCTTGGGGTGTTGGCGTTGACACATTTTCTTGAGGTAGTGGATCAACTTTATCTTGATCTTCATCCACTTGGGGTGCCGTGGAGGTGTTTGGCAAAGATGAGGAAGTTCCTCCCCCTTGATCATTGTCTTCATGCACCTCCTCCGGCTTGATATCCCCAATGGATATCTTCTTTAAGGCTTCTTCAATCTCTTCATCCCCTACATTTTCATAGCCAACAACCTCCTCTTGGGAGCCATTAGATTCATCAAACTCCACATCACATGTTTCTTCAACTAACCCGGAGGTTTGATTGAATACTCTATATGCTTTGGAGTTTGATGCATAACCAAGAAAGAAAGAAACCTTCATCACATCTACTTTCAAACTTACCGAGCCTTTTCTTCTTATAGATGAAACATTTGCAACCAAAGACTCGAAAGTATGATATATTTGGTTTCCTCCCGGTGATGAGCTCATATGGAGTTTTCTTGAGGAGTCGGTGAGGATACACTCGGTTTGATGCATGACACGCCGTGTTGATTGCTTCCGCCCAAAACTTCTCGGACGTGCCATAATCATCCAACATTGCTCTTGCTAGGGTGATGAGTGTCTTGTTCTTTCTTTCCACCACTCCATTTTGTTGAGGCGTGTAGGTGGCGGAAAACTCATGTTTGACTCCATCTTCATCGCACCATTCTTCAATTTTAATATTTTTGAACTCGGTGCCGTTGTCACTCCGGATCTTCACGATTGGGGAATTGTATTCCCTTTGAGCTTTTCTTACAAATGTCTTGAAGATTTCCGGAGTTTCACCCTTATCGCCTAGAAACATGACCCAAGTGTAGCGTGAAAAATCATCAACAATTACTAGGCAATAGAGGTTACCACCAATGCTCTTGTATGAAGTTGGACCAAAGAGATCCATGTGTAGTAGCTCGAGCGGCTTGGAGGTAGACAACATCGTCTTCATAGGATGATGTGTTGCAACTTGTTTCCCGGCTTGACATGCTTTGCATAGCTTGTTCTTGTCAAAAGTGACGTCCTTTATGCCGGTGATCATCCCTCTCTTGTGGGCTTTCTTGAGGTTGCTCATGCCAATATGAGCAATTCTTCTATGCCAAAGCCACCCAAGAGACGACTTGGTGAAGAGGCAAGTCATGGTGCTTGTTTGCTTTGAAGAGAAATCCACCAAATAGATATTGCCATGCCTAAACCCCGTGAATACCAATGACTTGTCTTTTTCATGAGTCACTACAACACCATTCTTGTCAAAGGCACACGTTAGTCCAAGATCACATAATTGTGCAATAGAAATAAGATTAAAACTAAGTGCTTCTACAAACAAAACATTTGAAATGGATAAATCTTTTGAAATTGCAATTCTACCGAAACGTTCATGGCGCACACGTTCATGGAGTACTGCGCCGAGCACGGGATCCGGAGGCACCTCACCGCATCGTACACGCCTCAGCAGAACGGCGTGGTCGAGAGGAGGAATCAGACCGTGATGGGGATGGGCAGAAGCATGATGAAGGCAAAGTCGATGCCAGGCCGGTTTTGGGGGGAGGCGGTGAACACCGCCGTGTTCCTCTTGAACCGAGCTCCGACACAGTGCGTCGACGGCAAGACTCCATTTGAGGTATGGAATGGCTTTAAGCCCCCGGTCCATTTCCTGCGCACATTCGGTTGCGTTGCACATGTGAAGAACGGCGGCCAGCGCCTCGCCAAGCTCGACGACCGGAGCACGCCCATGGTGTTCGTGGGCTACGAAGCGGGCTCCAAGGCGTATCGATTTTACAACCCGGCGTCGCGGCGCGTTCACGTGTCGCGCGACGCCACGTTCGAGGAGGAGCGCTGCTGGGAATGGGGAGCAGAGAAGGGTGCTGGCCCTGACGACGACGTCGAGCCGTTCACGGTGGAGTACCACATCACGGCGCCGGCGGGGCAGGGAGGCCTTGTCGCGAGGTCTCCAACCACGACGCCGCGCTCTGCATCGGCACCAGCACCGGCACCTACGACGCCACCAGCGACGCCGAGCCAAGCTGGTGGATCTTCACCTGGAGGACCTTCGCCTGGAGCACGCACACCGACTCCGACACCACCACTGGCAATCGAATTCATCTCTCCTCCACAGGGGGAGCTCGATCTGGACGCCGACCATAACGACTAAGCACCTCTCTGCTTCCGCGCCGTCGATAACATCCTCGGTGTATCCACGCCGCCTGGATTCGCCGAGCGGGAGGTAGCAGAGGAGCTGATGGTGGTGATCGGGGACGAGCCAGCGACAGCTGAGGAGGCCAAGCGCGTCAAGGAGTGGCGCGACGCGATGATCGAAGAAATGACGTCGATCGAGCAGAACCAGACGTGGTCTCTGGTGGAGCTGCCGGCGGGGCACCGTGCCATCGGCCTCAAGTGGGTCTTCAAGATCAAGAAAGACGAGCACGGGAACGTCTCCAAGTATAAGGCCCGGCTCGTCGCAAAGGGCTACGTTCAAGGCCAAGGGATTGACTACGAAGAAGTCTTCGCGCCGATTGTAAGGATGGAATCCGTGCGCGTGCTACTGGCCGTGGCTGCTCACGGGTCATGGCCAGTACACCACATGGACGTGAAGTCCGCGTTCCTCAACGGCGACCTGGCGGAGGAAGTGTACGTGCAGCAGCCGCCCGGCTTCATCGCCACCGGGCACGAACGCATGGTTCTCAAGCTGCACAAGGCGCTCTATGGTCTCAAACAGGCGCCGCGCGCCTGGAACACCAAGCTCGACAGCAGCCTGCTCACCCTCGGTTTCTCTCGGAGCGAGTGTGAACACGGCTTGTACACGCGCGGCAACGGCAAATCACGGCTGGTGGTGGGCATCTATGTCGACGATCTCATCATCACCGGCAAGTCGGGAGACAACATCAACGCGTTCAAGGTGGAGATGAAGACCCTGTTCCGGATGAGCGATCTGGGAGTGCTCTCCTACTACCTCGGAATCGAGGTTCGGCAAGGGCGGCACGGCGTCGAGCTTTCACAGGCCGCCTATGCCAAGAAGGTGTTGTACAAGGCAGGCATGAACGCCTGCAATCCGTGCACGACGCCGATGGAGACAAGATTGAAGCTGTCGAAGCAGAGCACATCACCGGCCGTCAACACCACCGAGTATCGCAGCTTGATCGGTAGCCTGCGGTACTTGATGAACACCCGACCGGACCTCGCGTTCGCGGTGGGGTACTTGAGCCGGTTCATGGAGAACCCAAGGCAGGAGCACATGGCGGTGATGAAACACCTGCTTCGATATGTAGCGGGCACGATCGACTACGGTCTGGCGTACACCAGGAGCGACGCCGACCTCGCTCTCGTGGGTTACAGCGACAGCGATATGGCGGGGGACATCGACGACAGAAAGAGCACGAGCGGTATGATCTACTTCCTCGACAGCAACCCTGTGACATGGCAATCTCAGAAGCAGCGCGTGGTGGCACTGTCGTCGTGCGAGGCGGAGTACATCGCCGGAGCGGCGGCAACATGCCAGGGAGTCTGGCTCAGAAGGCTCCTCGAGGACGTGCTCGGCACGTCCGTGTCTCCGCCCCAGATTAAGATGGACAACCAATCGGCCATTGCCCTCAGCAAGAACCCAGTGCTTCATGATCGTAGTAAGCATATTGACACTAAGTTTCACTACATTCGTGAATGCGTGGATGACGGGGCAGTGCGCCTGGCGTTCGTGAGCATCCAAGGGCAGCTCGTGGACATCATGACGAAGGCGCTCGGGAAGGCCAAGTTCCAGGAGCTTCGCGAGTTGATCGGTGTCATCAAATTGAAGTGAACAAGGTCAGATTTTAGGGGGAGTAATGTTGAATAAACTCTGGCTTGTTCAGATAGGAGTCGAGTCCGGTCTATTAGAGATCGTTTTCTCGGTGAGCCCAAGTTAGTTAGGGGCGCGTCCAGGTGGTGTTCGACGTGCGCTTTGTTCGTGCAGGAATGCGTTGTAGTCCGAGCTCCGCGGCATGTTCTTGAGTGGTGGGATGGCGCCGCTCGCGACGGGAGCATGGCGTGCCGTGCGCGTCGTGGCTGTAAGGCCGTTTCGTTTTTCAGTCTATATATATGAAGTGCAGAAAATGCGGGTAAGTTAAGGCCGCACCAATCCACTGTTCATCTTCTTCCTTGGTTCTTTGCTCCTGTTCGTGTCTTGCAGCTCTCTGTGTCGTCTTCCCCGACGCCGGCGAGCGCTCCGACTCCGGCGTGGGTCGGAACACCACGGCCGCTCGCCTCGCTCCATGTACGCCGAGATCTGCCGGAACAGGTCCTTCTGCTCCAGGAACAGCGTCTTGTCCGCGCCCTTGCCGGCGGCCTCGACGGCGAGGTCCGACACCCGGGCCCGGACGGCCTCCATGTCCCTACGCGGGGTGTACTGTGTCAGGTTCAGCTCCACGCACACCGCCACCGCCTCGCCGGCGGCCATCCGGACGGCGCGGTCGTCGGCCTCCAGGAGGACCCCTGCCAGGGACGCGACCGTGGCAGCCCAGGCGGCGTGGTCCGCCTTGCGCTGAGCGTCCGTGACGGCGGCGGTGGTGACGAGGAACATCCACGTGGACACGGCGGCGGCCACCACCTGGGGGCTGACCTTGCTCGAGATCGTCTTGGGGGACTTGGGTTCGGGCACACCACGCCCATGATGGCCTTGAGCGACCGCTCCGCCTCCTCCGGGCCCAGCGCGCGGGCGATGGTGACGGCGGCGGGGCAGTCGAGCGCGGCGGTCACCGTCGCCACGTCCTTGGACGGCGCCTGCTGCAGCGTCCGGGCGAGCATCGGGAACAACTCGGCCAGGATCTCCGTGGACCCGCCGTTGCCGAGGGTGAGCGCGAGGAGCCCGAGGCGCGACGTTGCCCTTCTTGATGGAGGCGCCGCAGAGGGCGAAGTGTTTGCTTCGGGATCGACTACTTCATGAGATCGGAAGAACTCGTGTGGATTTGAAACAAGCCGAGTGACAGAGAGAGGGAGAGGTGAATGGGTACGGGGTTATACCTTCGTGCCCTTGCGTCACGGGCGATGCGGACGTGCCCGCCATGGTCGGGAGGCGCTGGTGCTCGCGGTGGCCGAGGCTCAGGTCGCGTCCGTGGGCACGGAGTCGAGGCGAAGGCGTGGACGGTGGCCGGCAGTGCCGCCGCTGCTGCGCCTCCTTTAGATCGGCTAGGATTCACGGTGTCGGTAGGGTGGCGGCGGCGGCGATCCTCGTGTCGTGTGCCACTGGCCCCCACCTCTCTTTATAGCGCAGCGCGACGGGGGCCCACCAGCTAAGAACGAGCTGGGGCGCCCTCGATCAGGGCACGGGTGCGAGGAGGCCCATCGGGCCCGTTGGGGTCCGATGATCTCCGGGAGATCAAAACTAACACTCTCCCCTTGATCTCACCCTATACTTTTCTTTTCCTTTTACTCTTTTCTCGTTTCATCATGGATTTATGCATAGAGCATGCCTCATCGTCACGGTCATCTGCCGATAGATTTAACAGTTACAATACACGCTTCCATTCTGAAATAGATTTTTAACTTTTTTTGGGCTCTTGTAGTCCAAAGATCACAGGCTATCCCTTAGCCCCATGCCGGCTACGTGTTCCTTGAACACGCTGGGTGGTAAGCCTTTCGTTAGCGGATCCGCAAGCATTTTTAATGTGCTTATATACTCGAGATTTATAATCTGATCTCGGACTTTATCTTTCACAACATAATACTTTATATCAATGTGTTTGGCAGCACCACTTGTCTTATTGTTGTGTGCATACATTACTGCGGGCTCATTATCGCAATACAACTTTAATGCTCTAGATATATCGTCGACCATTTTCAGACCGGATATAAACTTCTTTAGCCAATTCACCTGCCCCGTAGTCTCATAACATGCAACAAACTCGGCATACATTATGGACGATGTAGTGACGGTTTGTTTACAACTTTTCCACGATATTGCCCCCTTGCAAGGTGAACACATATCCTGACGTGGATTTTCTATTATCTCCTGCAAAATCGGAGTCTGAGTATCCTACGATACGCAGAGATTATGTTTTTCTGTATGTTAACATGAGTCCTTTGGTTCCTTACAAATAGCGCAGAACTTTCTTTACTAACTTCCAGTGTTCTGGTCCTGGATTACTCTGGAATCTGCCAAGCAACCCGGTAACGTAAGCTATATCAGGGCGTGTGCACACATGTGCATACTGTAAGCTTCCCACAGCTGAAACATATGGTACCATCTTCATTTGATTATTTTCATATTGATTCTTGGGACATTGAAATTTCCCATATCTGTCGCCCTTAACTATAGATGCAGGAGACGCCGAGATCAGGAACTCGAAGGTGCAAGGAACACAAGGCTTTTAGACAGGTTCGGGCCGCACAGAGCGTAACACCCTACGTCCTGTATGGTGATTTGTATTCCCTTTGGTGTAGAATGACCTAATGATCTTCTGTTTTGAGGGGGTCCCTTACCTCCCTTATATATCTGAGAGGCCAGGGTTACAAAGATACTAACCAATATCAGCTAAGGAATCGTACTAGAACATATCTCGAGTAGATTCCCCCTGTATCGGTTAGCCTTATCTCTTATTTAAACGGAATGAATAAGAGATAAACAAGATGAATAAGAGATAAGACGGACTTAATCTCTTAGACCTCTTTAAACTACGTTATGTGCCCAGCCCGGTGACCCCGGGTCTGACAAGCCCCCGAGCTCTTCGTAGCTGAGTACTGCAGGCTTATCGAGTACTTTCGAAGCAGTCTTTGACTTCTTCTGGATCTTCGTCTTGAAGTCCTTCTTCGAGTACTTGCTGGGCTGCATCGAAGCTATGAGATGCTCATGCCCCGAATTTTTATTATGGTGTGCGATTTAAAAATCGCACTCCATATGGAGTAGCCCCCGAGCCTTAGGTTGAATTGGAGAATCAGGCTGAGGGTCCCATTAGTCTGTAATCCTCCTTATCCTTCAAAGAAATTTTAAAAATAAGTAGTCGATGCCACGTACCCCGCAGCCCCCGAGCCTTGAATCCAAATCCCAGAAAATTGGAGATAAGGGTCCAAAAATCGTGGCATACAGGCTAAACAACGACACGTTAAGGGGAGACCAAAGTGATGATACAAATGATGTAATTAGACCAAAGATTCGAAAAACCCCTTTTTTCGGGCTAATTAGCCCTGAAAAAATGATTAATCGAATATTTAATCCAATCAGATCACCAAATGACCCTTCACCTTCGGAATATTCCACAAAACGACTCTTGAACTTCAGAACAGTAACTTTCCCCATCCCACTGGTTACTTAACCCCGCGGCAATAGGAGGGAAAATTGTGCTTTCAATCCGCATTCCGCCAAAAACCACCAAAACCCCAATCTGAGCCGAACGCCACCGGCATCCCCTCAAGGAGATCCTCCCGCTCCAACCTCCCCACCCCTCTCCTCGCAGCCCCCGAGCATCTCGTGGCTTAGCGCATCGGAGATGGCGTCCAAGAAGTCGGAGATCGAGGAAATGAAGAAAGATGCAGAGCCATTGACGACGGGGTGGACACACAGTAAGTGCTCCCTCAACAATATGAAAAAATTGGTTTCCGAGGGGTTGCTGCAAGAGAAGAACCTTGTCAACTGGCGCCCCTCATTCCGTGAGCCCTTCCCCATGGAGAATGTTGACGAAATCATCACATTCTTCCATTTTGCCGAACGGGATTGGCCCTCCCCACTTGTTCCTTCTTTCGTGGCCTTCTTTACTACTACGGGCTTGAGCTCCATCACCTCAACCCAAATTCCATTTGCCATATTTCCATTTTCATTCACTTCTGCGAAGCATTTCTCGGAATCGAACCCCACTGGGATCTATTCCGCTTTCTCTTCCGCGTCAAACCCCAGCCGACCACAAAGAAACTTGCCGTGGTGGGGGGCGCCGGCATCCAACTGCGACAGCAGACCGGCGAAAAGTACCTTTCATATAAATTCCCCTCAAACCTTCCTGGATGGAAAAACCTATGGTTTTACATCGAAAACCATGCTCCCCACCTGCCGACGAAGTCGAGCAGACCGCCCGTGGTGAGGGGGGAATGGAACCTTGAACCCTCCGGCATGGATATGATACAGGTCAAAGAGCTGCTGGAGGCCATCGAGGCGCTGAAGAAGGAGGGAGTGACCGGCGCCTCCGTCATGTTCTCATTTTACAAGCGCCGCGTCCAACCCATCCAACAGCGATGTTGCCTGGGCTTCGAGTACACCGGCCCCGCTGACCCTTTCTCGCATGTGCACAGAGGAGGTGCCAGACGAAGTCGCGCTCCTGCGGGTTCAGCGGGTGCTGCTGGACGTAAACACCGTGCCGTACATGCCCACCTTATACTCCGCGCGAAATCCGCCCCCGCCGGTAAGTATTCGACTTCTTTCGCTGAAGAAATCGGCTACTGCGCCGGTACTGAACTGAAGAAATTCCTGCAGGGACACTCGGAGCTGTACTGCAGCTACCCTCTGCCGCCGCGGCGGTGACAATCGCCGTGGTAGGGAGCCCACCATCGGCCGACTAGGCCTCGCCATCAGCAACGGGCGTTCCCCGACGGGCCTGGCGGGTGAAGAAGGCTGCCAAGAAGAAACCGACACTGTAAGTTTTCTTTCGATTGCTCGAAGATCCTGCTCGTGCCCACTTGGATAACGATGTTGTCGATGTCACCAGGGCTGCGAGCGCCGTGCGACTCCGGCTGGAACCAGGCACGGCTGCGGCGCCTGCCTCGGCTGCTGCAGCCCCCGAGCCCCCAGCGCCTGAGGGGCCGGTACCCGCAGAGGTGGCCCCTGAAGCGGATGCGGCGCTCCCCGACTTGCCGCCTCCCGAGCCCCGACAAGAGGGAGCCGGACCCAGTGGCGGGGAACAAGTCGAGATCCCTGATGCCGCTCATACTGATGGCACAGGTATGCGCTTACCCGCCCGCGGCTGGTTGCCGAGGTCTGGGCATAATGTGTTGACCACGTTGTATGCTTGCAGGTGTCCAGCCACCGCCGCCCGGGGATGCCGCCGGGCCCTCGGGGAGTCCCCGTGAGGTGTTGAGGGCCGGGTCAGGGCACCAGAATGTCATCACCACCGACCTGGTGGATGACCTCCTGCTGTCGGCGGAGAACCTGAAGACCTTCAAGAGCACCTTCAAGGAGCTATACGACTTCTCCATGGTAATACTCGGGTAATGTTCCAGATGTGCACGTTAGAGAGTTGTTGAGGACTCATTCTCCCCCTTTTGCGCAGCATGTGATCACCAAATCCCAGAAGAAGTCGGAGAAACTCCGCGCGGTCGTGAGTGACGCGCGAGAGCTAGCTGCCCTGGACAATCGCATCTCCGAGGAAATCACGAAGAATTGCTATCTGCAGCGAGAGCTTGATATACTGAAGCAAGAAAGGACTCGAGAGACCTGGCTGCTCAAGAATGACCTGAAAAACATGGAGAAGGCCAACTCCGAGCTCCAACAACAGCTCAAGGAGCAAATAGTAGAGTACTAGGAGCAGCTCAAGGCAGAGAAGAAGGCGCACCAAGGTAGGCCCTAGCTCCACTCGAGTACTTTCCCTCAGTAACTCCCCATTAGATGCTGAAGTGCCCTTGCCACAGAGCTTAGGAAAATAACGAAATACAAAGAGGAGCTGCTTACTAACATGAACAATATGCTGTATCGACGTACAGATGATGTTGAAAGGCTGCAGAAGGTGATCGGCGACACTGAACGTCAATTCGTCGACTGCCTTCAGCAAGGCAAAGCGCTGAGCGAGAAGGACGAGCAGCAGCGCAAGGAGCTGGAGGACCTCCGGGGGGCCGCCCAGGAGCTGGTGGACATGGTGGATCTGCCAGATGAAGGCGATGCAGGCCCGCGGCCCCTGCTGGAGCGACTCCACGAAGCCCCGAAGAAGGTGCTCAAGTTCCTATCCGAGGCTCCGGTCACGTGCGTGAGCAATGCGCTCGCCTATGTCAAGTCCTTCGTGCCGAACGCGCAACTGAGCATCTTCGCGCAAGGGATGGTGGCGGACTGCACAGACGAGCGGTTCGAAGAGTACTTACTAGAGGCCCAACCTGTAGCAGAACAAATTGTACATAATGTACTGCAGGATTAGGGTATACGAAACACTTAATCATTCTCGTATGTAAATGCGTCCCTCGACAACTCTACTTGTTTGCATATCTTAGCTGAATTGGGATCCAGGCTTACGAGACTCAAGTAGTAGGCGCATCCCTGGGTGCAACGACCCGAAGGGCAGCTAGAATTCGTCTAACAGAGTAGCCACAACTCGATCGAGCGGGTCTAGACTCGTTAGGAAAGATCGCGAGCATCGTCGCGGGGTTGCCGTGCATAGGGCAAAAAGGGGACTACCCCGAGTACGGGGCCTCGGAGTGTAGTCGAGGAGCGCTCCTTCTGTGAGCGTGCTCTGCAAGCTAGGTAAGACCCGGACAGACGGATTAAACTTGCAAGGAGCGGGTGCGGGCAGCGCCGCAAGATTGCCATTCTTTTTTAGCAAAAACGAGACTGTTCTGAGTGCAGCCACTCAGAATGTAGTCGATGTAGCTCTTTATGCGAGCCGTTCCAACGTACTAGGTGTAGGCCAGTCGAACGGATCGACTGTGTTGGAAAAGGTGCGACCGCTGTCGCGTGCGACCATCGAAGGTCGCGGCGGAACTTGATATGCCGAGGGGTTTGCCGGAGCCGGGGGCTCCGTCAGAAACGGAAGTCGAAAGGAGATGACCGTGGCCATGGCCCCCGCGTCATGCGCGACAAGAAGTCGATTTGTATGTATATATGTTTGTACGTGACACCTGCCATCGTGGAAGTAAGACGACATGTACAACCCGAGTTATGTGGCTCACGGCCTCCAAATTGATTCGGGGAAGAAAATCTTCTCAGCCCCCGGGGAATTAGCGATCACCGGGTCTCGACTTAAGTGTAGAACTTGCGCAGGTTTTGAACGTTCCAGGAGTTCGGGACTTCGCGACCATCGGGGAATTGTAGTCGATAAGACCCTGGCCTTGTGACCTGCTTGACGACGAACGGGCCTTCCCACCTTGAATTGAGCTTGTGTAGGCCAGACTCGTCCTAAATACGATGCAAGACCAAATCGCCGACGCTGAATGACCGCTCCCTGACGTTGCGGTACAGCGAGCTTCCTCCGCGGAATCGAGCTCTAACTGCCGCGCCTCGTCCGCCTCGCCTTCATTGTACATTTCGACCCTTGGAGACCTCCACATGATATCGGCTGGTAGGATAGCTTCGGATCCATACATGAGTAAGAAAGGTGTTTGTCCTGTGGCTTTGGACGGCTGAGTCCGAAGCCCCCAGACAACATGTGGTAGCTCATGCACCCATTTTCCTCCCTTCTTGCTGTTCTCATCAAAAAGTCTCGTCTTGAGGCCGTCGATGATCAAGCCGTTCGCCCGTTCGACTTGTCCGTTAGCCCTGGGGTGTGCAACCGAGACATATTTGACTTCAATGCAAGCATTCTCGTAGAACTCCCAGAACTGGTTCGCCGTGAAGTTTGACCCCAAGTCCGTGATGATGGAGTTGGGGAAGCCGAAGCGATGCATAATATCAGAGATGAAATCGACGACCCGGTCTGGCGTGAGCTTGGCTATCGGCTTGTACTCGATCCACTTAGTGAACTTGTCGATAGCCACCAGAACATGGGTGAAGCCGCCTGGTGCCGTCGTGAAGGGCCCGATCATGTCAAGGCTCCAACAGGCAAAAGGCCAGGATGGCGGTATGGTGATGAGGCTATGAGCTGGGACATGCATCTGTTTGCCGAAGAATTGACAATTTTGGCACCTGCGCACGAGATCCTCCACGTCGGTGACTGCAGTGGGCCACCAGAAGCCGGCCCTGTATGCTTTCCCAACCAGCGTTCTTGAAGCCGCATGGTTGCCACAGACGCCTTCGTGGATCTCCCGCAGTATGTCGTAACCATCTTTCTTCGTGACGCACTTCATGAGAACTCCTGACCGAGCGCCACGCCGGTAGAGCTTGCCGTTGACCAGGGCAGAGCCCTTGCTTCTTCGCAAGACGCGTACCGCTTCTGCACTTTTGGTGTCAATTCCCGCTGGTAGCCGTTGGTCTTGAATGAAGTCGATAAAGGCCGCTCGCCAGTCCTCCCCCAGCACCATAACCTCTCGATCGGGTTGTTGGGAACCCGAGTCGATGGTTACCTGCGGAGAAGGCTTGATGGATGGCTGATCGAGCTCCTGGACGAAAACCCCCGGCGGGACTTGAGCGCGCGTTGACCCCAACTTGGACAGGATATCTGCACCAACATTGTGCTCCCGTAACACATGGTGGACCTCCAAGCCGGAAAACTTACTTTCCAGCTTGCGCACTTCCTGTACGTATGCATCCATTGTCTCCTTGTTGCAGTCTCATTCCTTATTGACCTGCTGAACAACAAGAAGAGAATCGCCATATACGAGTAGTCGCTTGATCCCTAGTGATATCGCCAAACGAAGCCCGTGAAGCAAGGCTTCATTATTGGATACCTTCCATAGGATCTGAAGGACGTACTTCAGTTGTTCGCCACGTCGGGAGATAAGCAAAACACCAGCGCCCCCGCCGTCGAGCTTGAGGGACCCATCAAAATACATGGTCCAGTGCTCTGGCTTGTCCACTGGGGTTGGGACTTGATTCTCCCTCCATTCAGCCATGAAGTCGACTAGAGCCTGTGACTTGATTGCAGTGCGTGGCTTGAAGTCGAGTGACAAAGCCCCCAGTTCCACTGCCCACTTAGATATGCGTCCCGTGGCATCTTGATTATGGAGAATATCCGCCAGCGGGAAATCCGTAATCACAGTGATCTTGTACTCGTCGAAGTAATGGCGCAACTTTCTTGATGTAATTAGAATTGCATATAAGAGCTTTTGAACAGCTGGGTACCGTACCTTTGATTCGGAGAGGATCTCGCTGACGAAGTAGACAGGCCTCTGCACTCCAAACGCATGGCCTTCTTCGCCTCGCTCGACTACAATAGCACTGCTGACAACGTGGGTTGTCGCCGCGATGTAGAGTAGTAGATCCTCTTCCGGTAGCGGAGTTGTAAGGATCGGAAGCGACTGGAGGTGAATTTTCAAGTCTTGTAGAGCCCGCTCGGCCTCCTCCGTCCATTGAAACTTGTCTTGGCGTTTTAGGAGCTTGAAGAAAGGTAGTCCTCTCTCCCCGAGTCGGGAGATGAACCTGTTCAGGGCCGCCATACAACCTGTCAGCTTCTGCACATCCTTGATTGTGGCCGGAGCCTCCATATCAGTAATGGCAGTGATCTTTACAGGGTTGGCTTCGATGCCCCGGTTGCTGACGATGAACCCGAGCAACTTCCCTGAAGGTACTCCAAAAACGCACTTGGTGGGATTGAGTTTCCACCGATATCTGCGTAGACTGCTAAATGTTTCCTCCAAATCTACGATCAAGTTATCGGAATCCCTGGTCTTGACGACCACGTCATCCACATAGGCCTCAACGTTCCGGTGCAGCTGATCCGCGAAACACATCTGGATCGCACGCTGATATGTTGCTCCTGCATTCTTCAACCCGAAGGACATTGTAGGCGTAAGTCCCGTACGGCGTGATGAATGCAGTCTTGATTTAGTCCTCCTCCTTGAGCGCAATCTGATGATACCCTGAGTAACAATCAAGAAAACAAAGAAGGACACATCCAGCCGTCGAATCGACGACTTGGTCAATGCGCGGCAGCCCAAAATAATCTTTTGGGCAATGCTTGTTGAGATCGGTGTAGTCAACACACATTCTCCATTCATTGTTCTTTTCTTTACAAGGACAGGATTCGCTACCCACTCTGGATGGATTACTTCTTTAATGAATTCAGCCGCGAGAAGTTTAGCGATCTCCCGTTTAATGGCCTCACGCTTGTCGTGGGCAAACCTCCGCAGGCGTTGCTTCTTAGGCGTGGCCTTCGGGTGTACATTCAAAGCATGCTCGATCAACTCCCTGGGCACCCCTGGCATATCCGCTGGTTTCCATGCGAATATGTCTCGGTTAGCCCGAAGAAAGCTGACGAGCACGAGTTCCTATTTGTCACCCAAGCCCGCACTGATGATGGCGGTCTTGGATGAATCTTCCTCCTGGAGCTGGATCGTCTTGAGGGCCACATCGTCAGCCGACTGGATGCTCGACTTGTTGGCCTTCTTGGAAGGGATCTCCAGCCCGGTCTGGGAAAGCTGCTGCGCGGCCAAGAGTACTTCTCCCGAAGCATCTGGCACGCGAGTAGTCGAAGCGTACTGGATCGCCTCCTGATTGCAGTCGTACGACTTCTTCAAGTCACCGCGGAGGGTGAGCACTCCACCGAGTCCTGGCATCTTAAGAAGCAAGTAGACATAATGCGGCACTGCCGCACTGCCATGAACTTGGCAAGCGCCGGACGACCCAGTATTGCATGGTAAGAAGAATCAAAAGTAGCCACTTCGAGCTTGATGAATTCAGTACGATAATTCTCCCGCGTGCCGAAGGTGACTGGGAGGACCATCGTACCAAGCGGGTGCGCCGCATTACCTGGGACGATGCCGTAGAAGGGAGACTTGCTGGGAACCAACATCTCCTTGAAATCCAGGCCCATCTTCTTCAAAGTGTTGACGAAGATGAGATTGAGCCCACTCCCGCCATCGATGAGGACCTTGGTAAGCTTGACCTCCGCCACCACAGGGTCCAAGACCAAGGAGAATTTGCCAGGCTCGGAAAAGCTCATCCACTGGTCATCACGAGAGAACGAGATGGGGACCTCCGACCAACGGAGTGGTCGTGGTACCGCCGGCTCGATGGACAAAATCTCTCGGAGGAGCAGCTTCTGATCCCGCCTGGAACAGAAATCCTCGTCCCCCCCGAAGATGACGTTGACCACTTTGGACGCATCCTGAAATTTCGGGTTGCGCCCGTGATCCTCCTGATCATCATCCTCGGGTTCCTTGTCGGCAGGCTTCTTATTCTTCTTGCCACCACCAGAGTTGCTGAACGTCCTTCGAAGGTGGTAGCAGTCGATGGCGGCGTGGCTGGCGCCCGGGTGCCACGGGCACTTCTTCTGCAGGAGCTTCTCGAACTCCTCCTGAGTTGTCAACTTCTTGCCCCGCGAAGGACGATCGATAGCCGCGATGACATCATCTGGCTTTCGTTTCTGGGGTGGCCCGGAAAAGTCCCGCTGGCCTTTGTCGCTGCGGTTGTCGTTTGGGCGCCGCAGACTGCTATCGTGGCACCGCGGGAACCGCTCCAGCATCTTCTCCTCCTGCTCGGACCAATCATGCATCATATCACGAAGGCCCGCAACAGTTTTCAGCCTGTTCCGCCCGAAGTCTCTGTATATGCTCGGGTCGGTAATGTCGTTGTAGAAACAGTCGATGATGTCCTCCTCCGATGTTCGTGATGGTGGCACGGACGTCGAAGAAGCGACGCGTGTAGGACCGCAGGAGCTCATTGCGTTCTTGCTTGCACTGGGCAAGATCATGTCGAGTACCTGCACGAGCAATCGCTCCCTGGAAATTGTCGATGAAGACCTTCTTAAGTCATTCCCAGGAGTCGATGAAGTTGCTGCCGAGGCTCTCCAGCGAAGTGAGCAGCGCAGGATCCAAAGCCATCGGGAAGTAGACGACTTTGGTGACGTTCGAGCCCCCTGCTACCTCGATAGCCGTGGAGTAACAACGGAGCCACTGCTGAGGAGCTTGCTTGCCGTCGTACTTGGTGATGCCAATGGGTTTGAAACCCTCTGGGTACTTGTAGCTGCTGAAACGTGCAGAGAAAGCAGGAAATCGATCGCTACAGTCAGTACCTTCGTTTTCGACTTTTTCGCGGGTCTTGCGCCTGGAAGAAATCACGGTCCACGCATCGCGGCCTTCATTTATGTGCTGGCGCAAATCCTCCGGAGGAAGTCGATGATTGGCTTGTCGTGGCTGACCCCCTTGCGGTGGCTGTTGCCTCCCGCCAGGGGTCTGGCTCCCGCGAGCGTTGTCGTTGCTGAGCTGGTGTCGAGGACGGCCGCCAGCCGTTCGGCTGTGAGCCTGGCTCCGGCTCTCACCCACGCATTCCTCCCTGATGGTGGGCGCTGGGTTGTGCTGATCCAACTGGATCCATGCCCTCTGTGCATAAAGGAGCGCCAGACGCACTTCCGGATCATGGCTGCGCTCAAGGATGGCCGTTACCCTGGCGATGTTGGCCACCGGAGTCTGGAAACCCCGCTCGCTTACAGCAGCAAACTCAGGGTCGAGCTCGCGATGCATAGATCGCCTTCGCTCGTTGGCCCTCCTCCGCCGGATCGCGCGGGCCCTGTTCCTGGCCTTCCACGCTTCGCGATCGGTATCGTTCTCGTCAGCGGCGTCGGCTGTGATATCATCCTTAGAGATCGCTTCAAAGTTGACGATGAGGAGGTCCTCATCACCCTCGCCTTCTTCGGCCATCAGCACCTGGCGGGAGGAGAGCTCATGAGAACTTTCGTCGACTAGTTCAGTCGACCCCTCTGCCACGGTGGCCAAAGGCCTGCCCTCTTGAAAAGGCAAGGGCTCAAGGTGGGCCACGAGTCGACCCTCTGCCTCGAGTAGATTGGGGAGCGTCATGCCCCTCCAATGCACCACGTGCCCTTCCGACAGAGAGGTGACCACCAAATCACCGGTATCGGAACAACCCGAAGCCCCCCGACACGCGGTGGCTTCAAGCTTTCCGACCTGGAGTAGCAAGTCCAGGTCCTTCTCTAACATGGAGAGGGACCCAGAAGCGTTGGCCTCCTGAAGGTCAGTGGCCGATTCGCACAAGCTGAGTTGAAATCGGTTATGCAGATCCCTAGATTGGAACGAGTCCAAACCAGGGGGAATTGCCGCAACACCAGAAGAAGTCGAGGCCGGAGCAGACTCCATCTCGATCTGTGCTGCGGAAGTGTGGAGCGGCAAGTTGTCGAGCCCGTCGACGAACTTGTCGAGGTTGCTGCGGAGATCCGCAACGGGGGTCTTTGGCTTCATGTCGACGAGGAATCGTCGGAAACTGCCCGCACCATCTGCGACGCAGACCCATGAACCAAAAACGAATGTCGTGCCCTGAGAGGGAACTGACCTGATGAATTTGAACGATGCCATCGAGCTCGCCGATGGATCTTCGACGCGCTCCCCTACCTGGCGCGCCAGCTGTCGGTGTTTAACCGGCTGCCCACCGAGAGATATGCCCAAGGTGGTAAGTTTTGGGTGAGGAGACGCCGAGATCAGAAACTCGAAGGTGCAAGGAACACAAGGCTTTTAGACAGGTTCGGGCCGCACAGAGCGTAACACCCTACGTCCTGTATGGTGATTTGTATTCCCTTTGGTGTAGAATGACCTAATGATCTTCTGTTTTGAGGGGGGTCCCTGACCTCCCTTATATATCCGAGAGGCCAGGGTTACAAAGATACTAACCAATATCAGCTAAGGAATCGTATCAGAACATATCTCGAGTAGATTCCCCCTGTATCGGTTAGCCTTATCTCTTATTTAAACGGAATGAATAAGAGATAAATAAGATGAATAAGAGATAAGACAGACTTAATCTCTTAGACCTCTTTAAACTACGTTATGTGCCCAGCCCGGTGACCCCGGGTCTGACAGATATCATCCACATATAGGATTAGAAAGATATACTTCCCATTCTTGAACTTTGCGTAAACGCAATTGTCCTCAACATTTTCTTTAAATCCGAACTCTTTTATTGTTTTATCAAACTTCAAATACCACTGTCTTGAAGCTTGCTTTAGCCCATAAATAGATTTCTTTAGATGGCATCCCAATTTTTCTATACCTTCCATAACAAAACCTTTCGGCCGTGCCATGTAGACGGTTTTATCTAGGTCCCTGTTCAGGAATGCCGTGTTCACATCCATCTGATGCAATTCTAGATCATAATGGGCAACAAGGGCCATTATAATTCTGAAAGAATCTTTACATGATACTGGAGAAAAAGTCTCATTGTAATCAATTCCTTCTCTTTGTGTGTATCCTTTTGTCACGAGTCGTGCTTTAAATTTATCTATATTCCCTTGGGAGTCATATTTGGTTTTGTAGACCCATTTGCAGCCTACTGTTTTGTCTCCTTTAGAAATTTCCTCTAAGTCCCAAACTTCGTTGGTACTCATCGATTTGATTTCATCTTTAATGGCATCAACCCATTTGGAACAGTACTCACTTCTGATGGCTTCTTCAAATGAAGTGGGATCATCCTCCATTTGAACTTCTTCGCTATTATAGACTTCATAGTCGTCAGGAATAGCGGACTTCCTTATTCTTTGAGGCCTCCTATGGGCCTGAGCCTGCGGTGCCTCATCTGTTTGGGGCTGCTGTTGCTCCCCTCCTTGTGTGGCAGTAGGCACGTCGGGAGCCTGATGAACAGGTTCCACGTCCTCATTCACTGTTACCACAGGAGGAGCCACAGTAGGTGTTGGCACCATAGTGACTTGCACTAGCGGTGCAGTTACAGCAGGCAGTGAGAAGAAAGATTCCTGAATCACGGGATTGGGTGTATACACCCGCTTCTCCTCAAGATCAACCTTCCTAGTTGTGCTGCTCCCCCGGATCATTTGATCTTCAAGGAAGACTTCGTGTCTCGTTTCTATAAACTTTGTGGATCTGTCTGGACAGTAGAAACGAAAACCCTTTGACCTTTCTGGATAGCCAATGAAATGGCAAGATACTGTTTTGGAATCTAGTTTCGCAATGGTCGGGTTAAATACTTTTGCCTCAGCAGGACTCCCCCACACCCGCAGGTGATTCACTGAGGGTACTCTACCTATCCACATCTCATACGGTGTTTTCTGCACCGATTTACTGGGGACTCTGTTGAGAATATGAATGGCAGTTTTCAAAGCCTCCATCCATAAACTTACTGGCAACGTGGAGTAGCTGATCATGCTTCGCACCATATCCATCAAGGTTATGATTACGCCTTTCAGCCACTCTGTTCTGCTGAGGTTCGCCCGACATCGAGTACTGGGCCTCTATGCCTTGCTCCATCAGGAACTTCGCAAAAGGTCCTGGGACTTGGCCATATGGGGTATGTCGACCGTAGTATTCCCCTCCATGATCGGATCTTACGATTTTAATCTTTAAATCGTGTTAATTTTCTACTTCAGCCTTGAATATTTTAAATTTATCCAAAGCTTCAGATCTTTCTTTAATTGGATAAATGTATCCATAACGGGAATAATCATCTGTGAATGTTATAAATGAGTCATAACCATCCACACTCGTTACATTGAATGGACCACAGATGTCTGTGTGAATTATCTCTAATACACCTGTGCTCCTCTTGGCATTTTTCTTTATTTTCTTTATGAATTTTCCTTTTATGTATTCAATGCATTGTTCTAAGTCAGAGAACTCTAATGGAGGAAGAATTTCATTTTTAACTAATCTCTCTATTCTCCCCCTCGAAATATGGCCTAAACGACAGTGCCATAATTTCGACGACGCATCTTGAGTTCTTTTCCGTTTTCTATTCGCGAGTGTAGACGAGAATACATTCGCGTTGTTATCGCATACGTAATTCACACTTTCACGTAACGATATCAAATAAAGATCATTTCTTCTGAATGCAATGGAAATAACTGTACCATTACATTCTATCAAACACCTGCCATCTTCGAAAAGACAGGTATAACCATCTTTGTCCAGGCAAGACACACTAATCAAGTTTCTTTGTAAGGAAGGTACATATAAAACATCCTTAAGAATTATGATAAAGCCAGTATCGAGTTCCAAATGAACATCTCCCACTGCTTCAACATCTGCCTGGGCTCCGTTGGCAACTTTAATTTGCCTTTCGCTTCTTTGAGTGGTTCTCGTCGAACGGAATCCCTGTAATAAATTTGCAACATGAATTGTTGCTCCTGAATCAATCCACCAAGTGGTTTTTGAATATTCTATATACAAGGATTCATTTACGATTGAAATAATGTTCTCACCTCTCTTTTCCATGATCATCTTTAAGTATCTGTGATAGTTTTTCTTGTAATGACCCATTTCTTTGCAGTAGAGACACTGGTCCTTCTCTACTAGAGCCTGTCCTTCTTGAGGTCTGTGTTGATGAGAGCTTTTGCCTTTAGAGGAGGACGAAAAATTGCCTTTGAAATTGGCATTCTTCTTCTTGTTCACATAGTTTAAAGATCCGCTAGTGGTGGATTTTATCCTTTCCTCCTCTTGAACACACATCGCAATGGTCTTTTCTATATCCCAAGTATGTGGTTGGGTGTTATAATTGACAACAAAAGTGTCAAATTCTTTTGGCAATGAAGCAAAAACCAAATGGACAATGTGATCCTCCTTGAAGGCAAGGTCCAATGACTTAAGCTTGTTATTCTGGTTGACCATGCGATGAATATGTTCTCTGATGCCACCTCCATTGTATCTTTCTGAAACCAGTTGTTTAATTAACTGGGTTGCATAAGTCTTTGAAGAATCAGTATACTGGTTCTTTAATTTCTCAAGATACTCTGTTACAGTAGCACAATCTGGGATTGAGCCCATAATGGCAGGCTCAATCGTGTTCTTTACCACTGCCAAGCACTTTTTGTTGGCAGGGAACCATTTAGCATAAAGCCTCTCATAATTTGGTTTTGCTTTCTTATAAAAAAGCTCTGTTTGCTTCCAAGAAGCATCTGTGTCTGTGTCCTGCCTCACAGGAGTCACAGGCTCTGTGGGAGTCTGTGTAGCTAGAACCCAATCCAATTCACCCATAATAAAATACACGTCTAGCTTTCTATACCCTTCATGATAATTGTCTCCCTTTAAGATAGGAATATCATTGATGGAAATCATCATTGATAACCCTCCTGAAAAAATATTCGTGAGTGGTGAAAACATTAAAATAAATTCGAATATATATATAATTGCATAATTTAAAACGACGTTGGTCAGAATTTAAACATGCAATAACCTTTTGTATTAAGTCTAAAACACCGTTGGGCAGAATTAGAGGTAATACATAAAAATTATCTATCAAAAAGATTAAGGCATAATTTCTTTTTGTATTAAATCTAAAATACCGTTGGCATAAATAGAAATAATACATGAAAAATTATCTATCAAAAGATAATACAATAGTAATTGCAATATTGTCATTGTTAACGTTGGTCAAAAAATAACAATATTACAATTCAAAAGATTATCTATTTGCCTTGAAAATTTAAATTCTCCCGTTGGTTCAAATTTAAATATCAAGACAATTAAACATTAGCATATGAAACTATTTAATCTTTGCAGCGGAAAACTTTAATTCTATCAAAAATATGTCTATTTATCTTTTGGAAGCATTGTATCAAAATGCAATCAAATTTGAATTTGAAATGCATCAAATTCAATGAATTTCTATTGCAAAAGTACTTCTGAAATTGAAAAACTGATCACTGTGCTTTCTATTGAAACCAGCCCAGCTAGCCCAATTCTTTGGCGGCGGCCCAGCAGCAATTTGGGCCCGCACGTGCGCAGCAACCCACGAGAAAACGGGCCCACGCGCGCGTCTGTGCTGGGCGGCGGCCCGTTATCACCCCCCGCGTGCGCACGCGGCCGCGGGCGAAGCAACATGGGCCCGGGCCGCCATTTCCCTTTCCCGCCTGGGCCAAAAGGAGCCCAGTGAAGCGCGGCTCGACCTCGACCGTCAGATCGCGATCGACGACTGCGCGCGCGTTTCGGGTGAACAAAACCCCCCGCGCCGTTCGCCCCCGAAACCCTAGCTCATTTCCTCCCTTCTCTCAGCGCCTTCGTCTTCTCAGCCGAGCGAGCGAGAGAGCAGCGGCGGCCGGCGGTAGAGCGGCGCCACGGCGAGCCCCCTCGCCGGCGCGCGCGTCCACCACAAGGTGGGCGCGCCGCCGTCGAGCGGCATCACCGTGGTGCCCAGATCCGGCACGCGACGAGCGGCACGGCGGCGGCTCGCGCGGCCTCTGTCCGCGCGAGGCCCAAAGCCTCGAGGGGTCGGGTCGATGCGCCGGCGTCCCGTGCACGTCGACGATGGACGGCGCAAGGAGAGAATACGTAAGTCCTCCCTTGACCGCCGCCCCTTTTCTGTTGTAGCTAGGGTTAGGGTTAGGGTTTCTGTGGGGTTTTGTTCTAGGGTTTTCTGGGTTCTTTTCTCTGGGATCTTCCAATCTTACATCAACGAGAGTAGTGTAAGGCGTCTGATACCATTGTTTGCTTCGGGATCGACTACTTCATGAAGTAGATCGGAAGAACTCGTGTGGATTTGAAACAAGCTGAGTGACAGAGAGAGGGAGAGGTGAAGGGGCACGGGGTTATACCTTCGTGCCCTTGTGTCGCGGGCGATGCAGACGTGCCCGCCATGGTCGGGAGGCGCTGGTGCTCGCGGTGGCCGAGGCTCAGGTCGCGTCCGTGGGCACGGGGTCGAGGCGAAGGTGTGGACGGTGGCCGGCAGTGGAGCTCCCCGCCGCTGCTGCGCCTCCTTTAGATCGGCTAGGGTTCACGGTGTCAGTAGGGTGGCGGCGGCGGCAATCCTCGTGTCGTGTGCCGCTGGCCCCACCTCTCTTTATAACGCAGCGCGACGGGGGCCCACCAGCTAAGAACGAGCTGGGGCGCCCCCGATCAGGGCGCGGGTGCGAGGAGGCCCATCGGGCCTGTTGGGGTCCGATGGTCTCTGGGAGATCAAAACTAACACGAAGATGACGAGGGGCCACCCGTCGGCGGCCTCGTCGAGCGGCACCACGCCCTCGAGCGCGCCGGCCAGCGACGCTAGCGCCGACTCGCGCATCGCCGCGGAGGCGTACTTGTCGTGGAAAGCCGCGGCGCATATGTCCAGGAGCTCGTACGGGTCCGTCACGTCCTTGGGGTTGAAGTTGACGGATGGCGCCGAGACCGAGCCCGCCTTCGCCGACGACGACGTGTCGCCACCGGCCTTCCTGCCGCCTCCATTGTTCTTGTGCCCCAATGCCGACGCCTCGCCGCCGGCCTTCTTGCCGCCTTCCTTGTTCTTGTTACCCATTGCCAGCCGGAGCGGTACGGAGTGCTTCCGGCCGGAGATTGGTCGGGCAGCGCTGGTTGCGGCAGGCGACGGCTCCGGCGAGGCGATGACGCAGTGGGGATGGAGAAGGCCGGGCGGGTATTTGTAGCGGGAGGCAGAGACGCTGTCGGAGTCGGAGAGGCTTGCGTTTGGAGAGCGGAGACCGTGGTGGGGTGGATTGGTGTCTGGTGGGCTGGTGGCGGGAAGAGTTGGTGACTTGGTGCCGTGCGCGGCGCGCAACCGGAACCAAACGATCCGTTTCGAGTTCGGACTCGGCGCGTCCATACAGTTTGATAGGCTGTGACGGGCTCGTGTTCGTTACGGCCCAGCCCAGGAAGGCGCATAGTTGGGCTGGGCAGCGCAGGTTTGGTCAGGCGGGCTGCGGAGCATGCTGGATGGGCCTAGGAAAGCCCAATAAAGAATACCTGAGAAATGAAATTCGCACCAATATACCAGGTATAAGATATATTTTCTTCTAAATCTCTTTGTAAATCTCAAACACCTAGTTGTATAGATTTCTTCTGTTTCCGAATCCTCTGTTTTACAACTACTCTCACTTTACTCGTACGCTTTTCCATATTTTCGTGTTTTACCATTCTTTATTCTTTCGTTTCGAAGGGGGTTAATTTTTTACTTTTTTTCTTTGCTAAGGTTCAAGTTAGATTAGTTGATTTTGCTGCCACATTTTGTCAAAGTCAAACGGGTCCTTTGATTGATTACTGTCCAGTTATTTCTTCTTACTTCAGGTTAACCCAGCCTGCCTTGGTTTCCCTCCTTCCCGCCTGAAATTTTACGAACATGAAACATGGGTCGCGCAGTAGCACCTCTGCTCTGCACTTCCTATCCTGCCCTGCCATGGCATCACCCTGCCCCTGTGCCGCTCAGCACTGCGCCTGACTTCCTGAGCATTCAATTTCATGGATTCCAGCACTACCCACTTTTCAGACAGGACGACGACGCGTGAACACCACCAGTGCCATCCTCGCAGCTTTTCATAAATGAATTTCGTGCCGGTTTGAACCAATTCATGCTGCAGCTTTTCCTAATCGGTTATGAAACTAATTGTACTGGTGGAGCCTAATTTGCTAATTTGCTTGGTTATGGAATCAATTGCATTAGTGAAGACTAATTCTCGCAAGATAAATTTATTAAACCTAATTAGTTCAGTTATCATGATACAGTAAATATGTGCTAATGATAAATTAATTAGATTTAGTAGATTCATCTTGTGAATTAATCTTCATTTATATAATTGGTTTAGTTTTATAGTTAATTTATATTTAGTCCTCTAATAGATATTCAAACATTCGATATGACCCGGACACTCGCCGCATCCAAACAGCAATCAAGCCATGACCCTTCCATGCCAAGCTAGATCGATCAGCGTTCATGTTGACGCTTGCAGAAACACAGCATGTCAGCACGCAGTAGGCTGCCGCAAGCACCATTGCTGCCTGCATGCGTATGCATACTGCATACACATACTCTGTAGTAACATTCAGAGAATTAAAATCGAAAAAGAAAACAAGAATCCAATTGAATTGGGGGACGCTCGAAGTGTGTGCCGGTGCCGCCGCACTGATGGCCGGCAACGACCACAACCCTCTCCGCCTTGCACATAAATGCCATCCTCATCCTCCCCGGCCCATCGCCTTGTTGTATACCGTTGCTGTGGTTTCTCAGTGTACGGTGTGGTGTGTATAGATACCGTCCACAACTACCGCGTGATGCGGCGTGGTTGGCTTGCTCCTCGTCATGGTATGTACGAGTCAGATGCATGGTAGAACGCGGCGCCGGCGGCGGCTCATGTGGTCCGCCTGGCGAGGGCGACGCCGGCGAGGTCGCCGCCATACTCCTCCAGCACCACCAGCAGGTTCCCGCTCGGCTTCAGCCACGACCGCGGCACGTGGTACCACCGCTGGGAGGGCTCGCCGCAACCGGATAGGCACCGGCCCTCGCGGTACGTCCCGGCGTAGCCGCACCGCCCGCAGCCACCGCTGGAGCCGGCGGCGCGGTACGACCAGTACCGCCCGGCGTGGCGCCCGTTCACCCACACCTGGCCCTTGCCCATTGTCCCCATGTCCAGCGCCACCGGTGCGCTCCCCGCCGGCGCATTGAACAAGGCCTGCATACAAATTCTCCCGAACTCAGCATGACAAAGAAAACCACGAGATGCAGACAAGACAAGCAGCTGATGAAACTGTTACGGTTCTTGCTGGCAAATTGCAGTGCAGCAGTTATTGCATTGTCTAGTACCTTGTGCCATGTCAGTGGCTGCTTGCCGCCGGGACCGGCCCATTCCACGGCGGAGCTCCCGGTGACGGTGTGGATGCCGAGCGACTCGCCTTTCAGGCCGACCTGCGCCGCCGAGATTCAGAAATCAGTGTGATCGAGCTTGGACTCAATAAAGGCAAGAACGTTTTTTTTTCTGAGGAGGATGTTAGAAGCACCTGGTATGTCCATTTCTGATGGCTGAGGTCCCTCTTCCCCTCGTTCAGGCCGGAGAGGGTCACCGGTCCCAGGACGCCGACGTTCCAGGACTCAAAATGGTTCCCGGTGTTCTGCAGCGCCGGCAAATGTCAGTGTTACGACCATTTTTCAGTAAGATGATCTGATATTTACTCCGGACATGGAATATTGGTCTGCGATCGAGCAACTTACAGGAAGGCCAACTGCTGAGCTTAGGATGGAGATCTTGTTGCTGCCCTGCCACATCTTCACGTGTCCATTGAATGTTAGTTTCGGGTTCTCGTAGCCGCCATAAACAGATCCTATAACACGAGCATTCCATCAATATGATACTTGGCACTGATGCGATCAGCGTCGCGATACACCTAAAATAGATGTTAGTACCGTATGATCTCCCATTGACAAACACTTGCATTGAGTGTCCAGCAGAGTAGACAGTGAGCTGAGGCCACTGGCCAGACTTTAGGAATTGCTCGTTCCCACCAATGTTGACCCTGCAGTGAGCATAATTCAAAGTTAAGGAGAACCCGTCAGCTTTAGAATCAAAATTGTCGATTCAGAGCCTTATCATGGTCAGTTAGTCACTCACTGGGTGGTGTACCACAGATAGTCCGACTTGTCCCATGTCAAGCTGAGCTGCTCGACCAAGCCATCCTTTGTGAAAGCACCATCATCCAGCGAGTTTGTGTCCTCGCTGTAGGACTGCCATGCGAACCATAACACAGGATTCATCTTCGGCAGCAGAGTTGGCTCCTTCACCTACACAGTTACGACATTTTCTCATTAGACTGCATCATCCCATGACCTATAGAAAAAAAAATGAAAGACTCAGTCTACAGTAATCCCTCACCGTAGCAGTGTTGAAGACCACAGTTTTGCAGTCAGGCAGAATGCTGATGGACCAAGCAGGGAGGTCATAGTGACGCCCATTGAACCTGACTTTCACAGCAGAATTCGTGTGGTAGTTCGACAGGAATGCAGCACAGGCTCCAATCTTTGACTTGAAGACATATGCCTGAAACAATTGATCGATCCATGAATATCTGCTGATGTTTTCTTGTATTTGGGAAAACATTGTCATGTGGGAACATTCTTAGCAACATTAACCTTCTCATAGTTTCCAAGCGATTGTATTGTCGGATCACCAGAAACCAATGCAGGTTCGGCCTGCTTGATGGCCCTGTGCAGGTCCCTCAGGTGACCCCATTTCGGTTGCCTAAGCATACCTGAAATGTAAACCTCATAATTTTTCAGACGCCAAAGACTAAGTAAAACCATGCTGTAAACTTTCCAAAAATATCTCTCAACAGCCAACAGGAATTCATGTTCATCAAAGATGGCAATCACTGCATACCAAATTCGTCGATCGGGGCATCATAGTCATAGCTGGTTGCGATAAAGGGGCCACCAGCTGTGCGCCCAAAGTTTGTTCCTCCATGGTACTGCATCAGATTCAGAACATGCAAATGTGGTCACAACTCACCACAGCTAGAACTACATTCACTGCAACGGCAGTACTGGTGTGACCAGCATGGCTTCCAAAATTCTTACCATGTAGTAGTTCACGAAGGACCCTCCCTTTTGAATGAACCGTGCCACGGCAAAGGCAAGGTCCTCCACAGGCCTGTGAGGCACCGCACCTCCAAACTTTGTAAACCTTTGACATGGTAAAATTGTAAAATTAGACATGCTTTCACAGGAAGTGCCTCAGGAATAAATTGGGTGGACTGGATCAAGAGAAGTACCATCCAGTCCACGCCTCGGTCCACATGGTCGGCTTGTACTTCTTGTTTGGGGTGAAGTAGTCACAGTAGAAGCCATTGCAAGTATTGATCTGCCATGATCAATTCACACAAAGTAAGAATTGAAACAGCTACATAGCAAATTCAGTTATTTGACACCAGATACAAGTGTGCAACGTACCACAGGGTCTGGGGCATCATCCTGCTTGCACATCACCCACGGCACACCGGTGTTGGTCCCAACCGCCATCTTGGCTGCCCAGTTTGCATACGGCTTGGCGCCGCTGCCAACAACGGACTCCATCGGCCCGAACTCGTTTTCTACCTGCACAATTGGCGAACCAGCTTCCCGGTTGAGCTCCAATTTCAGCTCCGTTCCAAAGTTGACTCAAGGGAACCGAGAATTCACCTGAGCCATGATGATTGGGCCTCCCTGCCACTCAAGTAGCCCCTCGGACTTCATCATCGACACTATCTTCTCGACGAACTTCTGCATGGCAGCCTGCAGTAAACGAGAGGAATCAGACGCATCCCTGGGCCCTGGCCTCAATTGGTGAATAATCGAAGAATGACAGTAGTTTACTTCAGTGTCGCGAAAAAACATTTTTTGGGTGAAAACATGGAACTAGTAGACTACCTTGAAGGGCCCATTGTCCGTCCTGAACTTGATGCCAGGCACATACTTGAGCCAAACAGGAAAGCCACTGAAAAGAACAGACATCGAGTGACTGTCACAGAAGTTCTGATTCAAAAATCGTCGAATTACAGGACCAAGAACAAGCAATGGGTCGTACCCAAAGTTCCATTCGGCGCAGACGTAGGGGCCGATGCGGAGGTGGACGTAGAGGCCGGCCTGCTTGACGAGCTTGACGAAGTGGACGAGGTCGTAGCGGTCGGCGAAGTAGTACTGCCCCTGCGCCGGCTCGTGGCCGTTCCAGAAGACGTAGGTCTGGATGACGTCGAGGCCGCCGTCCTTGGCCTTCTGGATCAGCCCGGGCCACATCTGCGTTCGATTCGATTGTTCAGAGCTTCTGGTTTGTGAAGCGAAGCAGAGCGCCGCCGGAGCAAGCTGCATTCGTGCGCGAGAAGCGGGAGACGGGAAGAGCGAGGCGGCCGTGGGCGCGGGCAGGTACCTCGGGCGTGCTCCTGGGGTAGTGGATGGAGCCGGAGATTAGGATGCGGCGGCGGCCGTTGATGACGAGGGCGCGGTGGTCGTACGAGACGGCCGCATTGGCCGCGGAGGCCAGGAGGGAGGCCGCCAGGAAGGCGGCGAGCAGGATGCGCCCGCCGCCGCCGGCGACAAGAGGAGGCGGCGCCGCGGCCATGGTGTGACCGCCGCCAACCTCACCTCACCTCCCCCTCTCCCCCCAAGAAGCAACGCTCCCCGGCCTTTCTTCTTGGCCACGCGGAGTGGCAACGGGAAGGGCGTGAGCCGGTGGGGAATGAGGTGGCGTTTCTATCGAGAGGGGGCGGGGGACGGCAATGGCGAAGAGCGGGGAGTGAGTGCGCGAGCTTTGTGCTGCTGCCTTTGTTTTGTTACTGTTTTTTACCCTCCCTTTGTTTGATCTCTCCTTTTGCCGCCTCTTTTGGATGGTTACCGCCGGTGAGCCGCCTGCCGAGCTCCGAGCTCGGACTGTGGAGTGTGTGCGTGCACGGGAGTGGTGGAGTGGGTGGTGCCAGAGAGGGAGAGGGGCTTTTATGGATGCTGCCAAACTTGCCAAGCTGAGCTGAGTGAAGGCCGCGACGAGGTGAGACGAGAGAGAGAAGTGGAGGAATGGAAAAGGTGAGCGAGCCGCGAGGGTGGTAGAAGAGGTGGGGCCACAGTTACAAGCACCTGCTCGTGTCCATCTTTTTCTTTTTCTTTCTTTTTTAATTTTGCTTTATTATATTCCGGTAAAGGGTTCAGATATATGAGAATTGCAGTGATACCGAGATATAAAAGGGCAAGCTGCATAGGATGCCTCGCCTCTTCAAACATCCTATTTTAGCTCTATTTTAGCTTTAACCTGAGTCAAAAATCTTAAGTTTGATTAAATTTATAAAATATCAATATTTATGGCATAGTATCATATATATTTATTATAAAAAGTGTATTTCAGGATGAGTCTAACGATGCTTACTCCCTCTGTCCCTAAAATATTACTAGTAAATATAATACGGTTTGACTTAGAACGAATCTAAAAGAGCAAGACAGACGGAGTATACTACTAGTACTATTAGTTTACTAGTTATCTTTATGAAAACCTACATTACATATACTATAAAATAACACGCCTTTTATCTTCGATGGCGCATATCATTATGCTCTACATATTTTTTTTTAAAAAATACACTATTGATGGATAATTCTTTTCGGATTTAATTAAATAGCTGAAAAGGACATCCAAGGGAACTCTGACACGGGTGCACTTTCGGAGGCACGAAGCGCGTGCCATCCCTTTTCCCCGTGGACGCGACCGTGGCATGTTTGCTCCAAGACAAGCAGATGTTCCAAACATGAAAAGAACATGCTGCTGCATGCCTGCATGCTGTGGGCTGTGGCCCAAACATGTCTAACAATCCTAATCTATACAGCATTTGCTATGAATTAGGAGCATTTGTGTTCTTACCCCATACTTTACAGTGCAATTGTAATTTTACCTTTATTTTTTTTAACTTTGTAAGTTTGCCCTTACCATTCACAACTCACGAACCAACGCGATTTTGTTCCTAGTCAACGCGAGAAGTCGCATCCCCCCCCCCCCCCCCTCCCTTCCTTATTTTTCTTTTCTCCACAAGGAACAGTTTTTTTGAAACAAGGTTGTTAAAATGCATGAAGGACCTTTGGTGAACAAGGATGAAAGTTTGACGGTGCGCCGTAGTATTTGCAAGTTAAGTGATTCATGTGAGAATTTGGTGCTAGTTTAGTGATGCGCTATACATTCTACTCTTCTTTTTTAAGCACTAATTTTTTTTGAATTTTCCCTAAAAACGATCTTGACTCTACTTAGGGCGGATCCAGTGTAGGGGTGGGGGGCTGGAGCCCCCTACCCTCAGGCAGCCTATGGAGCCTCCGATAATTTTCAACTATGAATGAAGAAGAGGAGGAAGAAGTAGGAGGAAAAAGTAAAAGCGAGGAGGGAGGAAGAAGAAGGAAAAATAAGCCCTCTAAATTTAGATTCTAGATCCACCTCTGACTCTACTCATCCTCTACCATGCATCTAACAACGATGAATGAACATATACTGTATATATTGTTCCGTACCAAGACGACATTCGTACGCGTCTGCAAGTGTTTAACGATTCTCCAAATTCCGCCGGGTAAGAAAAAATCACGAGCATCATGTGTGTCCAAGATCCGGTTTTGGCACATGCATGCATGCTAATCATCATCAGACGCGTCAGGTGCTAGGTGTGCGTAGTGTGTGGGAGCATTGGAATACAGATCGAGTTACGTTCTTAATTACACAGCAACACGTATCATCATTATTTTTCATACAAAGAAAGAAAATCACATGCAATTTTATCATTTCACCCACTTTTTGTCGATAACCTAGTTTACTTGCGGCACGTGCCATGGTCGATCATCCCTGGCCTGCCTGGTTATTATTCATCACATCACATCACAGGACGGGCACACTAGCTAGCTCAGATCGATCAGCTCGACCTCACCATGCCACGAGGGATTCAGCCTCTGCGGTCGACTGCAGTGACCGACACGCGGGCCCGACGGGCGCCAGGGCCCACATGCACTGCCATGAGTCCATGACACCAGAGACCAGCCAGCAGATCTGCCGCAGCCTGCAGGCACGTCCGGACGCGTTTCCTCCCCCATTTCTTTTCCTTCATCGAGATCCGTCGGTCGATCTTCGTAGCACCCCCCATAGAAAAATGGAAGATTGGGTGCGTGCGCGGTGAAAGTGAAACACCAATCAAGAAATTAAATTAGTTAAAGCACACCCGGCCATTGATTGCTCCATGCACACGTACATGCATGGTCGCTGTGTGCGTACGTGCTGGTACCCTTGACGAAAAGGAAGCAGCAACAGTGGTTGCAACCAGTGCACGCACGGCGACTGATTACAGTTTTGGTTTGCTTAATAAATCAGGAGTGGCTGGTAGTAGTAATTAGCTTGGCGTGCTAAGACGGCCATTGATGGAGCTCGACGAGTACATTGTACATCGTCCGGCAAGTTGGCTGCAAATGAATAACGGGAGCCCTTCTTGATCTTTCTGATGAAGAAATGCGAAGAACTGAGCGTGTGACCACGGACGGCGCCTGTAGCTACAACGGGAAAGGTCACGAGGACCGTACCGTCAACACCGGACAAAAGATAGATGATCATAACACCAGCTGGCCGCCGGCATTGCAGATGGATGGACAAAAGATAGATGAGGATACCATAGTGATGATCCGTAGTTTACATCCTCATCAGCCATCATTATACTCAGAGCTCCCAAGTAAGCCAGGAAGCGTGAAGGTTAAGACTTCAACCTACATTCTAACAGAAAGGTAAAGAAGATGTTAAAGATGCAGGTTGTCGTCCTAAAGAAACGCCAGTCGATCAGCGGCTTAGACATCAAGCGTGCATGGTCTCTCGCTGCATCCTTTGTGCCAGATTTCATCCTTGTACACACACATGTAGAAAAAGTAGCATGCACGCTACGACATTTTCAACGCCTTCACGTGCAGTTTGTTTTGCTTTGTGGATGGCCGTTGCTCGTTTCGGGGTTCCCAGCACACAGTACGTACCTTCCTGTTGCCGCGAGCGATAGACAAAACTGGTCCAGGACAGCCAAGGCCAGCGCAGACCGCAGAGCGAGTGAATGCGAGAGGAAGATACCAGCACGTACCTGCCGTATGACACAGCTTTGCATTGGGCTTGTACTTTTAAGCAGGTTACTGTATCCACAAGGGTTGTATGCCTCCTACACATATGAAGGCAGATATCTCAATGTTCTTGCGTGTCGAATTTAACACTCACATCACATGATCAGATGCAACCGCAGTCAGAGAGATCAGTGTGCAATGCTCTAACTGGCTATGGTGTTCTTGTGTTCCAAACAAGCTCTAAGATTTTGATCCAACAACTTAAACTGGCTTACTACACTGTATCAACACCAGATAGTAATAAACCGTTTTTTTCCGATCCATACCTTTGTGTCCCTAAGCCTGATGGCTTAATAAGAATACTACTAGCCCTCCATCTTCTGGTCCAAGTTCCCCAACTGAAGCACAAGCAAGCTTCGCTAAAGAGAACGCTTGAAGCACAAGCCGGTACTGTCAGGGTCTCAGGGACCATGTAAAAGTAGTGCCCTGAGGAAAGATGTTGTCCCTATGAATGCTCAGTGCTAGCACAAAAGAAACTGTGGAGCTTTTGAGGAATGGAGAGGTTCAGGGCCGGGGCATATCTAAAGGACTTGGGAAACACGAGAACATCGTCAACTTTAGAGCGGAAGGAATGTGCAGGTGTCATCACTTGACCTCTAAGCTTGTTAAGGATTGGGAATGGAATCGTCACTTCGTCAGCTGCCCAGCTCACGTTAAATCTCCAGGATGCATAACTACTATAGTCACTAGTCAAGAAAGGCTTTACGGTATTCTCAATCCAAAAATTAAGGAAATAATGGCTAGCCAAAAGTTCGAGATAATGGTTAAGGAGGATTTGAGTAAACGATAAAAAATGTGGAACAAAATGAACATCTTTGTATAAAAAAAGCTGAACAGTAAATTAAAAGGCTACTCATAGGATAAAAAGAGAACATTTCATGTAATGAACAAAGTTGTCAAAGCTATTACCTTTTTGGCCTATGTTCTTGGTATAAATCATCAAACACATTCTACACCCTCTAGATTGGTATAAATCATCAAACATATTCTACACCCTCTAGTTAAAGTTAGTGGAGGTTGTTAGACCTCGCACATAAACATTTCTGCTTACATTGCTGCCCCCATGTTACTCTACTACAAAGTACCAATGACACGTGAGTACTTCTGACCACGGAAAATGCCCTTTCTTGTTGTTTAACCTCGCCTTGGGGTTAGCACAGTCCCTTCCTGGACTCTAGCTGTTTGGTGACCTTGATAGAAGTGCAGGAAAACTAGCACATACTGTACCTAACAAAAGCATTACCAACTCCCAATCTTGCTCTGTTATTATCCATATATTTCTAACCAGCTTGATATCTCTGATGTAACCAACTAATCCTAAACTTTTACTTTTCATATTCAAGTCCTTGTTTTATGTTGGTGTCTCTTTCAAGCACAACCGACTTGACAAGCTGACAGTCTTCTCTGAAGTCTGAATTTTGGGGCACCTTTTCTCTGGAGAAATATAGAACTCCACGAAAGCTTACTTGGTCTTCAATAAAACTAACTATTTCAAGCACTTCATGTTTGAGTCCCCAGTCCCCACAAGTCACGACACTACAAAACCCAAAAAGAATCATGCACCTCAAAGTGTGTCTCGATTCAATCCAAAACCAACTGCAGATTGACAGATGTTCCTCTATTCCTCCATGAGCCCTTTCTGCCTAACTCTCTAGCTTGCACGGAGCACTATGCACACTTTTATGATTTCCTATCAGATCAGCCATATCATCCATATATTTTGTTCATACTGACGGAATTCCGTTGAACCAATATAGGCAGTGTTTGGTTTCGCTTTTAATCGGATTCTCAGTGGGGAGAAGCGAGAATCCCACCCAAACGCTCCGATTAAAATCGGATGGAATCGACCACTCGATTCTCCCCACCACCGCATTGCACGTAAGTCTCGATTTTCTCCATCACGAGCGCCGACGGCGATTCTCCCGATTCTTCCCACCCTGCCCTCCCTCCCGACCCCTTCTCCTCTCTTCTCCAGGCGCTCGCCTCCGGTCCCCGCTCGCCCGGTCGCGCCGCTCGCCCCGCTCCCCTCTCCCTGCTCGCGCCGCTCGCCCCTGCGCGCCCGCGTTCGCCGGCGAGCCGGTGGAGCAGAAGATGCCCGCGGGCTTGCCGGCGAGCCTCTGCTCGCACCAGAGGTCGCTGGTGCCGTCCAGGAACGCCTTGAGCTGCGCCGGCAGCATGCCGAACCTGGTGGGGAACCCGAAGAGGACGCCGTCGGCCTCCACGAGCTCCGCGGGGGCGATGGCCGGCACGCCCGCCCGCTTCGGGGGCGCGCCCATCTTCGCCAGCGCCTCGCCGGAGAGCGTCTCCGGGACCTGCCACAGCGTCGCCTCGACGCCGGTGACGGACGCGGCGCCCCTCTGGATCTCCTCCGCCAGCGTCGCGACATGGCCGTACGTGGAGTAGTACCTGCGACGTGCTAACTGATTCAGAACACCAATAGCTGGGAAAAGAAAAAAAGGACACCCGATTGAGATCAAATGGTGTCCAGACTGACTGACCGAAAAGGATAGCTTACACGATGTAGATCTTGGTCGCCATTGGAAGCTTGTTGGATCGGAGCTTGTAGCTTTGAGCAGGCAGAGAGTGGAGATGGAGACAGGAGAGAGCTAGTATTTCTAGTAGCTTGGTTGGAGCAGTGGTGTGCTGCGGAAGATTGGGGGAGAAGGGCAGGCCGTCAAAGCATCTGGCCTCGTCTCGTGTGTCACGCACGCAGCGTCGCAGGGCATGGCTCGGGACACAGGACTCAGGGGCAAATAGGTCATTTTACAGCCAGAACAGATAATCCAGTAGAAATAATCAGGATTGCCAAACACCCCAGATTCTTCAGACAGCGGATTCTTCAGACAGCGGATTATCAGAAAATCTTGATTCTCAGATAAGCGATTCTCAGATAAGCGAAACCAAACAGGGCCATAGACAAGATACCAGGAAACATAGGCCAAAGAATACGCACCGGCATAGGTCCTGGGTAAGGCAACTAGCCCCCACGTAATTTCCATTTCCTTTTGTAAAATCATTTGAAGATGCAAGTAGGCACCCACTTCACAGTTCCAGAAGCCACATCTTTCATAAGGTATTGAGCAAAAAGTTTTAACCTTGCTTGCCTGTACAGAAACTGGGATTGCCAGATAGGAATCTGAAATCTGAAAACCAACTACTGAGTTTCAGTAATTTGTCTTCCGGTTCCGTGTCCATAATTCCAGACCAGCACGGTAACAGTCATGCATAGATGTCAACACATTTGCCAAAGAATTCAGCACGGGCACCAAACGCACAGGTATGCAGTTGCCATAGCTGACAGTTTGTACCATGGTTCATCCGACAAGGCCCCCCATCAGACACCTAATGCAAACAATCCAAAGCTTTGGGTTCGAAAGCAAACCGGTGTGCCAGCCCTTCATTCGTACTAGCACATATAGCCAACAAGCCAGCATCTGGTGAATCCAGAAAATGCCAGATATGGCATGTCCATGCTCAAGCTGTTCATCCTTACAATCCAAGGATTTCCTTTTGCCCTTTCCTGCTTTCCAACTGCATACTTACCTTCTCAGAGGCTGGTCCGTACCCTTAAAAATCATCTTTCATTGACACACCACCAGCTGTAAGTCAGTAGAAACAACAAACTCAGCTCCTATAAGGATGGTATAATATGCCATACGGCACATTTTGTCTGGAAACCTTCATCATCTAACCAACAGCAGTTATTACGGAGCATCCAACAAAGAAAATATCTGACGAAGTGGCATGTAGGTATTTGCTAGTTGGGTAAGTGCTGACTGTAGATCGCTGGGACCACTTTACCTTAATGGAGAACAGCATAGATAGCACAGAAGCTTTTCCTCCGTTATCATAACCCTGGCAATGACTTGCCATATACTGATCCTGCCTGCAAAAAGTATCATGCAACAGTGCACTCCCACTGCAAATCTAAAGCACTCTCTGTAGTGTGCAACAAGCATTGAGCTGTCCTGAAATCAGACCACTCTGGATAGCATGTCTGGTAAATGCAATCAACACTTTATCTTTGCTTTGCTTGAATACTTTGTATGTGAAAGAAACTCTCTAGCATAAAGCAAGAGAATATTGATGGATGGGATGACACTCAGGCTTGCTACCAGATACCAGGACCAGAACAAGGCCAGTTAGCAACAAATCCATTTCAGTAACTCAGGACCCAGGAACGGGGAAGATGACAGAAGTGAATGTAAATAAACTTTGTGATCTGTTACTTATGACCATTTTTCCTTGCAAGAGCCCAATACATGGGGAAGACCAAATCAGAGACATTTAAGAGCATCCTCTATTGATCCCACTCTTGTAACAATGCAGACACAAGCACTGTCAGCTAAACTTGCTGCAATGCTGTGAAGCTGGGGAAAAGAGAACATTTCTAATCAATCATGGAATATCTTCACTGATCTCCATCCATATAAACACTCCCAATTTTCCACAAATAGATTCTAATTTGAACAATTCATGAAATTTAAGGAAAAATTAAGTGTAACAAATAAAATTTGAAACAGAATATATTGAGCACCCCAGTATTACACACGTACAATGAGACTAGCAGGTGACTCAGATGATTATTTGGAAGCAATTTTGTCACAAATCAGCAGACATATTCACTAGTCAGCATTCAGGAAATAATAGAGAGAGTTAACTCTATAGAGCAGCTATGCCATATTTCTTTACCCCAATGCGATGGGAAACATTACAAATGCAAGGGGACACAAGTAACACGGTAAGATGTAAGAGTTCTGCAGCATATATATTGTAATGACAGCGAGTACAAAAAATACAAAGTTTGATGGCGATGTTGATGCCAAATAATTTCCTATACAGGTGGCAATGCTCCATAAGGAAAAAAAAAATTCCGTTGCAGCATCGCCAGCCCATGTGGAGCATGATCAGGCATATTGGTTTGATACATGAGATTAAAATACATGTCTTCATGTAATCGTGTAATGAGATTAAAATACATGTCTTCATGTAATCGTGTAATGTTGAAGCCAACTGTAAAACCTTAACAGTTACACATAAAGTTTGCCCCTGAAACCATAAATTGGACAGAAAACATGGCACTGGCAGGTTGGGGCGGTCTGTGGTTACACTTGTGCCCACCCTATAAGCTGACACGCTCACATGGAAATGGTAAAACTGTATTGTAACTTGTAAGGCATTCAGCATGTGCATACTTGACTAAACGAAAGTTGCAGCCTCAACGTGGCATTGCTGCACAAAATTACGTCAAAGGTATACATGGCTATATGCTTTCTGTAATGCACTAAACTACAGTATGGTAATGGAACACAGAAGAAGTGCTTCTTAATGATGATTGTTTTCCTTGATACATAAAGTATACAGTATATATTTCTTACTTTGCGCACAACAAATTTACAAACTAATCCGCATGCAAACAGGTTTTTTGTAAGAAGAATCTCACCATGCAACAGGCTTCAAAAATTTCAGTATTGACCTATTATTCTTTTCATCCAAGACCTGAATATGGATACATTAATATTTCAAAAGCTGCATGCAGAAAAGCTCTACTCAAATGTTCATCAAAACAATCAAACTGATCCAGATATGTGATGCAAGAGTTGTAAAGCTTATCATCAAATTATACCCAAAAGATCATGTTAAACAATGAGTACTAACATAGTAGAACAGAAGTTGCATAAAAGAACTACATACGTTAATTTAGAATCAATTCTTATAGACAGTAACAAGTTTTAAAAAGGAGAAAAATAAAAAAGAACCTCCAAAGTTTGTTCTCTATTTTTGATCCCAGTCTCTAGACAGTTAGTATGATTCAGTGCACTGTGGAAGAGAATGGCGTGTGAACAGTACTCTTCATAGTGCCTACATTGATAACCAGGTTGAAAGTGCCAACAATATACCCATAGATCCCAGACCATACAGCACAACAGTGTCAGTATTCTTGCCCTCCAGCTGTTCAAGCAGAACTTCTGTCCATCCATGGGGAATTATTTGCGCCTCCTACATGTTGCAACTTGTAAAGCATTAGCTTCTAAAAAAAATCTCCAAAGCAGGCACGACCCCATTTCCATTATCATGATAATGGAAACCCAACAGTAAATTGGCAGAACTAGAGAAAGTAGAACCAGATAGCATAAGAGAACAAGGACTAGATCATCTAGGCTACGTGACTTGATTGAAGCAAATAACCTAGATGCCATCTCAAAACTTTCTCAAGCTAACATTCACCTTTTCTCTGTTTGATCTTCTTGCACTAGCCTCATTCTTTGACATGAAATGATCATGTCGATTATCTCTGATGGACATGGGAGTTTCATCGTCATGTGCAGCCAAGAAACCTGTGTAGGCTGAATCTGTATGAAGAGTCTTCATGACTGATCCAAAGAAATTTGTCACAGGCACCTGATCAATGAAAGAAAAATAAAGAGAAAAGGAGATTGTGTGAACAATCAAATGGTGAATTACAACCCAGAAATATATATTATTTCATAAATACCTCATTTAAGGACCTCTCATAAAGATCCATTCGATAATATGCAGTAGACATCAGCATTGAACGATCATATGAGTTGAAAAGACTGTAACGTAAGAAATACGAACGTTATTGAAATACAATATGAACATAAGTGCATTACTATTTGGAGTTACTTGGCTACACTATTTTTGACATGTAAACTGAATATAGTTCAATGTTATCCCACAAAGTTTTAGTACAGAACATGACACAACATATTCCCAGAGGTCAGTAAAGTTAACCAAAACAATGTTTGAGAATGGTAATAGCAATAATTTGTTTGGCAGTTTACTATGGCTTCTTTCAGCAGATATTCAATATAGTAGTGTATCCTCTTTGATCTCTAGTGCCATTTTCATCTTTGCCATGCTTGTTGTAAAAAATTAGATGCTATTCTTATGTCCCACAATATAGGCCCCAATGTGACCACATAATAGCAGATATGATAAAGAGTTTGCCAATTGCCATAAGAGAATTTCAATTTCTTATATGTTACCAAAGATAGTGTGCCGATATAGCCCTTCTACTATTATTTTATCACGTGAAAACCATCAAATGGAACGACAGACTCAATCACATGTTATATTTAACGAGCCATGTTTTTTTATTCAATTCACATCATTGTAAGACCTAGAACAGGAATAACACATTCTATATGGAAAAAATTTACCATACAGAAAACTTGTTAGATCATCAGTATGCATAACATAAGCAAGAGCATTTAAGCCTGTGTTACACTTTTACCTGTTCAATGAGGCATTGCTATACATATTCAGTTTCTCAAAGAAAGCAAGTGTATAATAGGTAAACCTATCAACAACAGAAACACCAATCTGCCACCAAAAAAAAAATCAGATGGATAAGCTTCATGAAAATAATAAGGCAAAATACATTCGCAAAGAATATCTGCCAACATTGAAAGTGGAAAGCATTTACTCACATCTGAATCAAGATGGTGAGAATAAGAGTTTTCACCCTTCATGCTGCTACCGATCGCCAATACACCAGGTGAATGAAGCTGCAGATATAAAATATGTCATGTATGGCCACAGAGATATAGTATAAAATTTATAGTAATGCGGTAAAAGTTGACATGGCCCATGTGTATATTGCAAGAAGTATTTCTACAAGTGAAACAAACCTGTGAAAAGAGAGTAGCAGCTTGGCAAGTATCTACCATTATCAGCAGCTCTTTAAATCTGAAAGACGGATAAAAGAGAAGAGGTCAGAACCTACAGTTTTAACCTGAAGGGGGTAAGGAAGCATCTGATTGTTGAAAATTCCTTGATTTGTACCTATCGGAGTCTTTTACGCTAAAATGCAAACAATAAATAAACTGATAAGAATAAACCACCTATGTTTCTCCTTCATCTGCTTCACTGCATCTGCTAAGTCATGGCTCTGAAGCTCTTCAGAATCTTGGAACTTCAAAAACTCATCCCCACCATGCCCAGTCATGTACAGAAGAATATGGCTTCCTTCATCACTTAGCAGACGCTTTGATCTTGGTACCGCACTTTCATGTCTGCCAGTCAAAACTCTCAAAAAGTTTTCAACTGTTACCTCGTACCCTCGATAATCAACCTGTCATGGAACATGTAGAAATGGATAAAATTAAACTATTTTCATTTTCCATTAGTTTAACATATAGACAGACAAGCATCAAGTACTCTAAAGTATTCTGAAGTCCACCATATAGCATTCTTAGGCACTATGATGTTATGGTTCAGCAACAATATTTTCAGAGTGCAGAGAGGTTCACCTCAACATTGTCACCATAAAGATTTAGCTGGTGGTTCTCATTGTTGAAAACTTGGGCAGGATAACTGTTCCTAGGATTGCAAGCCATATCATCCGCCAACATAAGTATGATTCGCTCATCAGGTATTCCTAATCTCTTAACAGTCCTAAAAGGAACCAAAAAAAAGAAAAGAAAAAGATATAATAAGGAACAATATGTAGACAGGACAACCCCACATGAATCTAGTTCAACATGCTACCTGTACAAAGACAGAGTATTCGCCATATGTCGATAATTAAACCTGGGAAAATCAACAATAGTTGGTTATAATTATGTGCAGATAATGCCAAATCATCAGGAACCTAGCTGAATGCTATTGCCATATTAGATTATGAAAGCTTAACAAGGATAAATCACCCTATAATTGAACAGACATGCAAACCTATTGGCATATAGACCAGAACTTTCTGTAGGAATTAATATGAAATTCGTAAGCCAGTGAGTAGATTTGCATTAACATAGTTGAAGCATTTGAACTTTGAATCCATAGTTCTTGCACCCCACACCCCGGTGAGAAGCTGACAGCTTATAGTCCAATTACCCCAGTTGAGATCTCAACTACAAAACTAAATCATGTTTTGTTAATAAGCACGGATACTGCAGTGAAATGAGTAAAACCATTATTTATCGGAAGCTCAAGAATTCCCAAATGTGGTTCCACACGCAGTATAAGCATTATTAACTCCGCCCGAATAGAACCAACCAATGATGTAAGCAAGCAGCCCATTACTGCTTGAATGCACCGACACTGATTCGGGAGCTAGCAACAGAGATGCACAAGCCCGAAAACTAGTAACGCCAGGACGAATTAACAGGCGCGATCCGCTTCCAAATCGAGTCGGAACTCGCATCAAACGCGCTACTCGCGACGCCCGCCCGAAAGCACGCGCCCCGCCGACCGATCCAGCACACCGCCACCGGACCGGATCCCCAGCCAGCTGAGCAGGGACAGGGAGGGGCAGACGACTAACCAGAAGCGGAGGATAGGGAGGAGGTGCTCACCAGAATCGGGAGGTGCAGACGAGCACGGCCCAGTTGTTGTTGTGCATCGCAGCGGTGGCCGCCGCCGCCGCCGCGGCGGGGTAGGAGGAGGAGGAGGAGGAGGAGGAGGCGAGGAGGAGCCCGGGCAGCAGCAGCGCCGCGAGGTGGGTGAGCGCGCGAGGGGGCCGCGGGGGCACGGCGCCCCGGATTCCGGACGCCATGCCGGCGCCGGCGATGTGGGGGAGGGTGGCGTGCGGGGCGCGCGAGTAGGGGAAGCTGCCGCTGGTCGGGGATCAGCAGGGAAGACCGGAAGAGGAGCAGCAGCTCGCCGTGGCCGCCGCACGCGAACACTAGCGCTGCAGGCCGGCTGAGAGATGGGCCGAAGAGGGCCGGCAAGCTGTGGGCCTTGAGTAGGCACCTAACGAAGGCAGGCTGGACAGGGAGCGGGCCGTGTTGAGGAGGTCGGGTCGGTGCGGCACGCGCGTCCGCCGCCGACCCACATCTGGCGGGCTGGGCCAGTGGCATCCGCACACGATGAGACCACGTGGCGTCTCCGTGTACGGCCCACGACGCGACTCGGCTCTTGCTTTGCTTTGCTTTCCCAGCAGAAACGGACAAGGGGGACAACCGATCGGGTGGGCTTTTCCACCAGGCCACTCGCGCGTGTCGAGAGCTCGAGCTCGCCATGTGCATCGTGTCGCCGGATCCTTCGCGCCCGCCGTCGCAGGCGGAGCCGGACGCACGACGACATGCCGGTTGATTTCTCTTTGTTTATTCGTGCGGAGCCTTCCTCTCTCTCGCGGCCTTTACGTCCAGGCGAGAAAGAAGGCGGCGGAAAGGCGAAGCACGGTGCCAGCGCGGCGTCGTCACTTCCAGAGAAAAGAAGCCGGGCCACGGACGGAAGCGCACAGCGCCGCGATCCCCGGCATCCATCTGGTAGCTTCCAGAGGGCAACACAGTGCCGGGCCCTTCGTGCTCTTTGTTTCTTCTCCGCACATGCCCTGATGCGTGATGCCCTCCTCTTCAACTCAGCTCTTCTCGCAATCTCGTTGCCCTTGCCCCGGTTGACTAACCATTCAAAGTCTGTCTGGAAGCTCTGAGCTCGTCTTTAAGCTCAGAACGGAGCAGAGAGCTGAAACTTAAGCGCACTAGGCAACGGCACAAAGAAAGCTGCTCACCTGGGACCGTGTGGACGCGTTATCTGTTACCTCTCCCCGTTCACACGTGTGGCATGCCGCGTACGAGCGAACCGACCGTGCCTTCTCCTACGCCACCGTGCCCTGCCCGACGCCCACCTCGAATCCCACACCACGCGCACGCGCACAGGTAGCCCTCGACACGCCACGGATCCGCAACGTCGGCAGTGGGCCACGCCGAACAAACCCTTCCCGGACCCACACGTCAGCCTCCCCCCGAAACCCCCGCCACCTTTCCCCCAAAGCCCCCTCTTTTTATGCCCGCCCTTCCGGTCAGCCAATCCGGTCATCGCCATTCGCCAGCCACCAAACCCACGCAACAGTCACACAGCCGCGCGCAGCGCAGCAGTCACCTTGCCGCCGCCGCCGCCGCCGCCACCGCGCCGGCAGCCAGCTTAGCTTACCCCAGCCCCAGCCGCCTGCCATGGCGGTGAGCAACAACATCACGGCGTGCGTGACGCTGCTGGCGCTGATCTGCGCGGTGCCGGTCATCGCGTCGGGGGTCTGGTTCGCCTCCGCGCAGGGCGACGAGTGCGCGCGCCTGGCGCGGTGGCCCGTCGCCATCCTCGGCGGGCTTCTCCTCCTCGTCGCCCTGGCGGGCTTCGTCGGCGCCTACTGGAACCGCCGCCGCCTCCTCGCCTTCTACCTCTTCGCCATGGCCGCGCTCATCGTGCTCCTCATCGCGCTCCTCGTCTTCGCCTTCGCCGTCACGCGGGGCTCCGGCGCGTACCCCGTGCTCGGCCGCGCCTACGACGACTACCGCCTCGACGGATTCTCCATGTGGCTGCGCGGGTACGTCTCCGACGACCCCGGTCGGTGGGAGAAGATCAAGGCATGCCTCGCCGTCTCCGACACCTGCAAGAAGCTCCAGCGCCAGGCCGCCTTCGTCAACGCCGAGCAGTTCTACCAGTCCCGACTCGCGCCGCTCCAGGTAATAAATTCAGCTCGCTTCCACTCCTGTCATCCTGCCCAGTGCCCACACACATTTCACCTCCTCATCAGACATCACTGTTTGACTGAGCTCATGAGATTTCATTACCGCGATTTTTCTTAATACAGTACTACTTTAAAATGCACTACAAGCTGTGAACTGGTAGTAATAGCATGGTTCAAATGCAAAAAAAAATGTCAACATTTGAAAAGGAGTTGCCACTTTGAGCATGGACATTGGTAGGTACAGTAGCTAGTGACACATTGGTAGGTCTAAGAAAAAAGAAAGGAACAATTTTTATGCTTCAGGATCCATCAATCAATCTGGACCCATCTAGAGAGATGCTAGATGGTAGTACTACTAGAAGGTGATAGGAGGAATCAGATGACAAGCTTTGCGACGGGGATTAGAAAAGGATGCGGTTAATCATCGGCATCTTTACCGTCACTGCGGCGTGGGCCTCCTCGCCTTTCGCCACCGCGCTATGATGCCAAATGGTCTAAAGTGGCATCCATGTGTAGGTCCAAATAATAATTAAGCTTTTCTCTTGAACGAATCGGAAGCTGATGTAGACCGGGCACATAACTTCGTGGGGGGTGATTTCTTGGTCGGAAAAAGAAACTCTTTTTTGCAATTGACAACACATGGTTTTACTTGGGACGCGTTCTACTACGAAATTCCCTAAAAATCTCATATCTCGGAGGAGGATTTATACATGTAAGTGCTTACCTCCGTTTTCGAAGTTACAATTTATTTCAGTTGTGTGCTAAGTCAAACTACTCTAGCTTTAATCAGGTCTTTTTGAAAAATACATTAACATCTATAGTACCAAATAAATGCACTATATATATTTCATGAAATTAATTGGATGTTACAAATGTTTGTATGTTCTACAAACTTATAAAAGTTAGGAGTGTTTAATTTATGACAAAGCTAAAGTGATTGTAGTTTAGAACGGAGGAGCCGAGGAGGTGAGTACTATAGTATTCTCCGAGATGCGTCCAAGTGTAACTATATATGTTAGTGCAATAATAGGAAGATGGTCAGAGACAAGGGTCGTGGGACGGTGCATGGGGGACTGAGGTTTATTGTACTCTTGTTTACTGCGGATCTCCGTGCTGGCGCTAGCAATTTCTACTAGTGTACATTTCCATCACCTCGTTCTGGGGCTAAGAACACCTGACAACCTGTTGGTTCTTGGATTGGAGCGAGTATAGCCTACGCTTATGCGTGGCAGCATGGATACAATGATATATATTCATCTCGATCGGTGTCCGCATCCGGGCAGAGTTTGTCTGTCTGTCCTCCGTGCCCGCGCATTCCGGGGGCGGTGGTGGTGGTCTCGTTCCCCCATATCCAGGAACCACCTGCTTGGCTCCATCTCTGAACCCTGATGCAACCAAGAAACTGAAAAGAGAGAATCGAGATAGTCTGATCTAAAAATGACCAAAGGTTTCCAAGGAGGTGGTTTCCTTCTTGGAGGGGAGGAGGGGGAAAGGGGGAGGTGAAAAGCGGCGGATTACAGGGAGGGGAGCGGGGGCACGGTTGTAAAATCTCCTCTTTCTAAACAGCATAAATGATTTTTAGTCACTTGATCCTGTTACTAAACTTTAGCACCTGCTTTTTAGTGACTTTGCTTTGACATCTAGAATTCAAACATGGCATAAGTCCCCAAAGAGGAGCTAAGAGGAGCTAAAAAAAAGGAGTTGAGAGGGTCTACCTCTCATTTTAGTCATTTTATTTGGAACTTTAGTAACTTGGTCCAAACAGAGGGTGACTAAAATTTAGTCACTATTTTTAGTCACTTTAGTTACTTGGATTCAAGGTCCTAAAGCAAAGTGACTAAATTTTAGTCACTTTGGGGACTAAAGTTCCAAACAAAGTGATTAAAAGTGACTAAAAATATTTTAGTCCCATTAATCCCTAAAGAGGAGCTAAAAGGAGCTAAAAGAAGGATTTGAAAGGGTATGCCCCTTATTTTAATCACTTTGTTTGGAACTTTAGTCTTTTTAGTCGTTTTTAGTCACTTGGTCCAAACAGAGAGAGAGGGTGACTAAAATTTAGTCACTGTCTTTAGCCACTTGATCCAAACAGACCCTTACGATACTCTCGAGTAATGTTTAGCTGATTGGTGAGCAAGGTCGTAGCTTCAGCCATCTATCCATCCACTCCGAACTTCACAACACCTGACCTTGCATGTTCAATTTTCAGAGTAGATGTTTTAGCTGATGAAACGACCGGATGTTTCCTGGATTTTTTTTCCCCTTGCAATACCTGACGCTGCATGATGTGCGATGCGCAGTCGGGCTGCTGCAAGCCGCCGTCGGTGTGCGGGTACACCTACGTGAGCCCGACGGTGTGGACGAGCCCGGCGCGGCCGGCGGCGGACCCGGACTGCGGGCTGTGGAGCAGCAACCCCGGCCAGCTCTGCTACGAGTGCGAGTCCTGCAAGGCCGGCCTCCTGGAGGCGCTCCGCGACCAGTGGCACAAGGCCAACATCGCGCTCGTCGTCGCCACCGTCTGCCTCGTCTTCCTCTACCTCATCGGATGCAGCGCCTACAAGAACGCCCAGGCCGCCGCCTTCTTCCGCCACTACAAGTAACTAACTGATCCGTGACGACGAGCTGGCCGCGGCCGGAGCCGCGTGCTGGCGGTCGCCTTCAGTTTGGTTCAGCAAGCTATGTGAATCGTGCTGTGGACAAGTAGTTGTGGTTGATGTGCTTTCTTCAGACTCTTCTTGCTTTGTGGTGGTAGCAGTAGACGTGTAAGATGTGTAACAATGTAAGGTAGTGGAGATGTAAGATTGATGGCCGGGTTGATGTTGAGAATGATCCATTTCGATGTGTTTTCCTTTTCTGCCATCGATCAGCAATGGCGCTAGATCAGTGACCCAAGTGAGATGTTATGGATCATGGGATGGCTCATCGGTTCAGATCCGTCGCTTCCTGCTGCCGGGTCGGGGCAGTCAGATTTGCTGTTAGGTTAGGCTTAGTCAGATTTTGTTCCCCCGTTGTGAAAGAGGATAGCTAGCGGGACCTGTCAGCACGTTCCTCCATTTCATCTTGGTTTTCCCTTTCCAGCTAAGCGCACTGTTCTTGGCCTCTTGCGTCATCGGATGCCACTCGTCCCGACAGCGACAAGGCACGCTCGTTGCATCGCCACATGACCAGACAGTTCGGTCCAGATCCTGAAGATCAACTGCAGAAAACATAAGTCATCTCCCTAATCACATGTCAGCTATTTTCCCCCTATTGTTATCTGCATAAGAATCGAGCGATGTGGGCATCAGTCCATGGCATCTTCAGGTTATCACACAGCAGCACAGGCACGGCTTACTTATTACTGGCTCTCACACTCGATCGATCGCTTTAGTAGAACAGCACAGCACAGCACAGATTGCTGCATCCAGCAGTGCCTCTGGCAATCAGATCATCAGCATCAACACACTTAACAGATTTAACTTGGGGTCAAGACCCATCAGCTAGCCTGTTGGGCTACCGGCACCACCTGTCTGTCTACTTCCCTTGCTCCTGCGCATGCTTGGGCTCAGGCTCGGAGCCGTCGGCGGCGGAGACGACGCCGGGGGGATGACACCTGCTGAAGACCCGGTAGGCGGAGACGAGGGAGAGCGCGACGAAGCAGGCGAGCGCGGCGGCGTGCAGCGCCAGGGACACCGTGGCCCTGCCGCAGAACCGGCCGAAGTAGGAGCACACCTCGCCCCACGACACGTCCCGGTCGCCGTGGCGAGCCAGCTGCAGCACCTCCGCCGCCGCCGAGGCCGACGTCACCAGCAGGTACGCCGACGCCTGCATGTCCCGGGCAATGTCAGCGCTGAGTAATTTTTTTTTCTTTTAATCAGGACCGGTTTGGGGAGCAAGAACATCGTAGGATTCTCTCAACGAATTTCACAGCAAAAAGGAACAAATTTTTTGTGCAAGGGCAGATATCTCTTGCTGGTGTCCACTGTGAAACACTTGTGTACTCTGCTAAAGTTGGGCCGTTTATTGTTTCCTAAATTCCGGCTATTCCTACCTCCTCCTCCTCCTACCCCTGCTCCTAAAGTTGTGTACTCGATGAACAGTTGTCTTCTCACCAAGCAAGTGAACAGCAAGTACCAAAGATGGCATTGAAGTAGCCAATCTAAAAGCGAAAGGTATAAAGAAGATGTTTGGTCAGACCTGATCCAGGACAAGAACCAGCCAATCGTACTGCGCGAAGGACTTGAAGGGCGACAGCAAGATGGAGGCTACGGCGTAGGCAGCTGTGACGGCGTTGATGCCGACCAAATAGCTGAGAGAAAAAAAGATCAATTGAAACTTCTTGGCATCATGGTGTGATTCGGGAATAGTACTAAAGTTTTGCCAGAAACTCCAAAGCAGTACAAGAGCGAAGAAAAAACAAACAAGGGGGAATTATAATAACTTGATTAGAGCGCCTAATTAAGAACTCATTTCACTGAAGAAATTTGATCGTGGTGCTAAGCTCTCATACGTACTCACTGATTCAGCCAAATTCTACCCAAACTTATAGACACGGCAAAGAGAACCAGACGAATTTTGCAGCAGGCAGCAAGCAGCCGAGGCGAACGAGGGTGATGGGCGCTTACGTGAAGCCGGAGAGGTCGGAGAACCTGACCTCCCCGTAGGTGTCGTCGGCCTGCCTGTTGGTGGCCATCTCCCAGAGCGAGGCCACTGCGAGCGGCACCACGCAGAGCCGCAGCGCCAGCTCGGGAAGCCCCATGGCCGCCATGGCCTTTCCTCCTCGCCCTGCTTCACTTCAGTTCAGTGCTTGGCTGAGTGACTGAGTGGAGGAGCCTCACCGCCTAATTTTTTTTTTCCTTTTCTTGGTGTGCGCGTGAAGCAAGGGGACGAACGACGAAGACGACCCTGTGGACTTCGGCGAGCTAGCGGCCAAGCGTGGAGAGCTATATAGCAACATCGCCATGTCCATGTGTTTTGTTTTGCGTGTTGTGGGGTGGTTGGCAATAATAAAGATAATAAAAAGCCGGTTTTGGTTTCGGCCCATTTCGGTAGTGGGGGAGGCCCAGCTGCTTTTTTCTTGCTGCGAGGAGTGCGGGCGATGATGAAGATTGAAGACGAAGACGCCGGCGTGCTTGTGTGAACGGAGCAGTGGAGGATGGAGTTGCCTCTGCATGGTGGAGGGAGGGCTGGCTGACCATGCGGTCCTTGCCCACTAGGCGAGACGGTTACACGCGGCGGCAGCTGCGGCGAGAGTCGAGCACGCGCGTGCTCGCCCGCCGCCGCCGCCGCCCTCTCCAAGTGCCGCCGTGTACATGTGAAAGCTTGAACACCGGGCGGCCGGACGGGGCGCCGCCGCCGCCGCACGCGGGATTCACGAGCACGGCCGCGGCGTCTTGGGAAAGAAGAAACCGGCGTCACGACCGGCAGCCACCTGGCCGTCATCGCGGTGGCATACACGTCGGGCCGGCTGAGGGGCTGACGATGCCACCCGCCCGCCGCGACGTCACGGCTGCTCGTCGGGCCTGGACCGGTCATAACTATTTATTTGTTGGACGGCCGGATTCTTCTGGGCCGGGCCCACGTTGCTCTCGTCGATACCTGGGCTAAAGCAGGCCACCCGCGTCTCACCTTCACGGGCCTCTTTTCACTCGCTGGATTCTTATCTACCCTACATCATCACGAACCGTCTACTACGTCTGTCCCACAAAGAGAGCAAACAATCTTAGCCACACATGATTGCAGGTCGCGGATCCAAGTGGTGGTACGAGTTCTAGGCCAGCGAATTATCTGCTTTGAAAATTTTGGATAGTTCAATTATTTTGTTGATGTGATGCCAATTAAATCTACAAGTTATTACAACTTCAAAGTTTAGTTGTCATCAATGTAACATTTTTAAATTTAAAATACAAATAAAGAATGCTGCGAGTCAAAGTTACAGCTCAAAATCAATTGGTTTGATAATGTCAAAAGCTTCGTACTGATAACAATAATTGGTTAAGAATTTTAAAGTATCCTAACCTAAAATAAATTATATCTTTATTTTGCTGAAAACATTAACTTAAATTCAAGTATTACAATCACCAATGTGCTGGTGTAGCTATGTCTAACTAATTACTAGACAAATTTTTAGTAATAGCTACTACGCATAATTACTAATTACTAGATGTGGTTTAGCAATATGACAATTCGGTTCTATAATTTTTGATCAATTTAATCAATAATTTAACTGCTAAGTATAGAATAATCATTACACCTAGGATGTAGAATATCATTACCGCTACTATGATTAGTCATGGGTAATATATTTCATCTATGTGCTATGCTACACATTATGGGTAGCTACACCTACGGAACAAATTTTCTAATAACTACTGCGTAAAATTACTTGTATTTTTTACTAACGTGATTAGGTAATATTGTAATTCAATTCAATAATTTCTGGCCAGTTCGATTAGTATTTTGACCGTAGAATGTAGAAACATAGAATAACCTCCACACCTCCAAATACGTATACTTATACGTTCAAAATTTATGGTTGGCTGACAAAGAAACATCTTGCTATTATTCTTTATGTCATAAGAAATTAGTTAAACAAACTAAGGAAATCATGGATATAAGTATAAAGAAACTAGTTCATATATAAGTATAAAAAAATTAGTTCTCCACACCTAAGGTGTAGAATAGCACTGTTCATATATTCTATATTCTATATGTAAATTTCAAATACTTGTACTTATAAGTTCAAAATTTATGGTTGACTGACAAAGAAACATCTTGCTATTATTCTTTATGTCATAGGAAATTAGTTGAGCAAACTAACTAAGGAAATCATGGATATAAGTTCTAAAAAACTATTTCTTTGTGTCATAAAAAATCAGTTGAACAAAAAATAAACCTAAAGAAACCATGAATATAAGTCCTAAAACTTACAAGCATTCGCCAAAAATCTTGCCAATACTTAATCAGTTGTGTGCCCATTTTGGATCAGAAATGCAATGATGATGCAGCATGGCTCCGTTTGCGTGTGAGGCGTTCCTCGTTTGTTGGGCTCATGTGGTGTTGCCTCTGACTATATTTAACGAAATGAGGTTGAGCTCCAGTACCATTGTTAAAAATAGGACACGCACGTACAGAATGTCAAAACTTAAACAAAAAAGAACCCCTAAAAGCATGGATTGGAGGAAGGAAAATGCTCTGCTAAGCATATAAAAGAATTACAAACAAAATGCTCTACAACCGTTGACCCAAACCTGTACCTACATTAAGACACATCAGGCGGGGCATCAAGGTCGTCTGAGCTCGTGCATGAACCATCAGGTAACTTGGCCTTTGTTTTCCGGCCTTGCGGCTTCTTTAAAGGGCAGAGAACAGTGAGGTGTCCACCACGAACCCATGGACATCATTCAGGCAGTTGACAAATCTTCAGATTTGATTTGGTCTGAAAAAACATAAACCCCTCGACATTCATGCATCCTTGCAGCCTGCCAATCTTTTATTGTTTCAGTTTTGTTTATTTATACACTAATCCTGCCGTCGGAAGGATATATTTTTCTTCACACCCATCAGTTTAAATTTGTGATCCGACTGCACACGAACTCACGATTAAAATACTGTCGAGTTTCAGAAGAAGCGCTTACATCCCTGTCACTCCGTAGAGTATTCCTGCCGGACATCAACGAACCGGAATGTCAATGGAGGCGTGGAGGATCGTGAAGAGTTCATGCATGCCGTGCTAGAAACCGAGAGTCAGTTTCCAGTTTACCTACCTGCATCATTGGTTGCTCGTCAGGGTTGCTGCCATGTGGACAAAATCTCCTGCCGTCAGTTGATCCCTACAGTCACATGCTTCTTAAGATGGTGGAGTATATATCTAAGTTATTAAGCTAAAAACTAATAGGGTAAATTTCAAAGAACTAAAATTATTAACCTCGCGTTGTAACAAACTTTATTGCTGCTACTTAATAAAGATGCGCATCTCTCCTATGTATTCAAGAGAAAAAAAAAGGTTAGAGACTAACTGAAAGCTTACATTTGGCCACATGTGGTAATCAATTTATATGTTTCTCAGCCTGCAAGGCAGAAGAAAATTTGCTCCGAGTCTCTACCGATTCCGTACTCAATTTATGTGTTTCTCAGCCTGCAAAGCAGAAGAAAATTTGCTCAGAGTCTCTGCCCATTCTTGACCTTAAGAAAGGTGACGCTAGAAAGAAATATTGCTCTGACCAATAATCATTAAGATACTTCCACAAGTCAACATCTCAAAACCAGGAGATGCAGCCTACTCATTAACTATTTTTTTTCCTTGTCATGGTTCAGGTACACACCTTCTCCTTTTGCCAAAAGTCAATCAGTTTGAAAATATTCAGAACAATTTTCAATAGTCCGAAAGCTCTGCTGTACCTCCATTTGTCAACGTTTGCAAGGCCAAATGGTATCCTATAAATACCAGGGATGCTCTAGACCACAAGGACTCATCACAAGCAATCTCTCCTTTTATAGTTTCTATCCACAAAGGTCTTGCCAACACATCCAATTGCGTAGTGGCAGCAAGAGAAGCATGGCAAGAGCTCGTTTTGTGGCACTCGCTCTCATCACCAGCTTCCTCTCCGTCGCTGCCGGCCAGCTCCGGCCATTGCCCGCCGCCGGCCTCCCCGGCGACATTTTCAACCTGGGCATCGCGTCGAGGCTCCGCACCGACCGCAACACGACGGCGAAGGCGTCGACGGACTTCGGCCGGATGGTCAGGGCCGCGCCGGAGGCCGTGTTCCATCCACGCACGCCCGCCGACATCGCCGAGCTCATCCGGTTCTCCGCCTCCTCGCCGGCGCCGTTCCCCGTGGCGCCTCGCGGGCAGGGCCACTCCTGGCGCGGCCAGTCGCTCGCCCCCGGCGGCGTCGTCGTGGACATGCGCTCGATGGGGCGCGGCCACCGCGCCGCCCGCATCAACGTGTCCGCGGCGGCCGGCGCGGAGCCGTACGTCGACGCCGGCGGCGAGCAGCTGTGGGTCGACGTGCTCAGCGCGGCGCTGCGGCACGGCCTCGCGCCGCGCGTGTGGACGGACTACCTCCGGCTCACCGTCGGCGGCACGCTCTCCAACGCGGGCATCGGCGGGCAGGCGTTCCGGCACGGCCCGCAGATCGCCAACGCGCACGAACTCGACGTGATCACAGGTACCATCCCAGCGTTCCGGCATGATCAATGAGCAACAGTAATTTTTTGCTATTGATCTGTTAAGCAACTAACCAGGAGTATCACACCCAATGCAGGAACGGGGGAGATGGTGACGTGCTCCCGGGACAAGAACTCGGACCTGTTCTTTGCGGCCTTGGGTGGGTTGGGGCAGTTCGGGGTCATCACCCGGGCGCGGATTCGGCTTGAGCCGGCTCCAAAGCGGGTGCGCTGGGTCCGGCTTGCCTACTCGGACATAGCCATGTTCACCAAGGATCAGGAGTTTCTCATATCAAATCAAGCCAGCGAGGCCGGGTTCAACTACGTTGAAGGCCAAGTCCAGCTCAACCGGTCCTTCATTGAAGGTCCCAAGTCAACACCCTTCTTCTCCACCACCGATCTCAGTAGGCTGGCTGGCCTCGCTTCGAGGACCGACTCCGCCGCAATCTACTACATCGAAGGCGCCATGTACTACAACGAGGATGCCACCATATCTGTGGATCAGGTACTAACTCGAATAGGAAACAAATTTAATTTCATCATTACGCTTAAACCTACCGCTTTGAATGAAAAAAAGAGTTAACTTGGTTTTGCTTTTGTTATAGAAAATGGAGGCGCTCTTGGATCAGCTAAACTTCGAGCCAGGGTTTGTGTTCACCAAGGACGCGACGTATGTGCAGTTCCTTGATCGTGTGAGAGAGGAGGAGAGTGCGCTCCGGTCAGCCGGTGTGTGGGAAGTGCCGCATCCATGGCTAAACCTCTTCATCCCCCGGTCTCGCATACTTGACTTTGACGCTGGTGTATTCAAAGGTCTCCTTAGGGACGCCAACCCGGCTGGGATAATCCTTATGTACCCCATGAACAAGGATAGGTGGGATGATCGGATGACGGCGATGACCCCAACCGCCGATGAGGATGTTTTCTACGCCGTGAGTCTGCTTTGGTCGGCACTATCAGCAGACGATGTGGAGCAGCTGGAGAGAGCGAACAAGTCGGTGTTGGATTTATGCGCTAAGACAGGCATGGAATGCAAGCAGTACTTACCACACCACACATCTCAAGAGGGGTGGCAACAACATTTTGGGGCCAAGTGGGGCAAAGTTGCTGAGCTGAAGGCCAAGTATGATCCTCAGACGATACTATCACGAGGTCACAAGATCTTCCCTTCACGAGCTGCGGCTGATGGCGTTGCGACTGCCTAATTGGACTTCGGCGTGTAGAGTGTATGTGATAGGTGTTTTGTAGCTAGGGATCAATTTGCACATAATTTTTGAGTTTGTTAATTAGGAGGTAGTAAAAGCCAAACCAGCATTTTTGCTGGATAACTGGAAGGAGGGGCAATTGTAGCTCGACTTGATTTTCGTCTCTTTTTTCTCTTTCATTTAGATCACAGTTGCAGGAAACTTTTGTACATGATTTCCAGTTCAAAGAGGACTGGTTTGCCATTTTCTTCGCCTCCGTAGCACCTCCACGGTCCTTCTTCGCTTCATTTTTCCTCCAAATAGCTAGTTGTATGGACGGTCGATCCAACCAATATACACTAGGCAAAAATGCAAAATGCACTGCAACCATTGATTCCTGGCACTGGTCGAACAAGACTAGGAAAGACATCGATCTTATGGGCATCATGGTGTGGTCTCGTGCATGCATGAAATGAACCACCAGCCGGTAAGTGGGCCCCCGTTTCGGCCTGAGGGATTGATTATTCTTTTTCTTTTTATAATGAAGGATTGATTCTTTAAAGGGCTCACAACGCTGAGGTGTCCACCATTAACCCGTGGAGACTGTTTCAGGCTTTCAGCGGTTGACGTATCAGCATCTTTGATATGGTCAGATAAACATAGCCCCTCGACATTCATGCATCGCTGCACTCTGTTATCTAGTATTTTTTTTATTTACATCCAGTTTAAATTTTTCATCTGAACAGAAGAATTCACAATTATAATCAATATGGTTGAGTTCAAAAAGAAATGCGCTTACGTTCCCGTTACTCCAAAAACTATTCGTGCCGGAAATTAAGGAACCGGAATGTCAATGGAGTTTAGCATCATGAAAAGAGAAGGGCGGGTCATGCTGTGTTAGAAATTGAGAGTCAATTCCTTGTTTACCTGCCTGCATGGCTGGTTGTTAGTCAGGGTTGTTGTCATGTGGACAAAATCTCCGACCGTCAGTTGATCACTACAGATACAGTCACATGGTTATTGCCAGATCACCGTGATGTTCGCTTTGAATGGACCTAATTTTGCATTCTGATTTATTAGTGCTCGCCTGATTTTACCAAGCTCAATTTTTTCATGGTATGGTGACGAATGGGAATCAACAATCTTTTGAAAGGAACGCAAAAAGTGATCAAATTAAGATTACATTTACTTGAGTTTGACTATGTGAAGGCTTACAGTGTGGCCACTAGGCTATATAGTATGTCTTTCTCAGCCTGAATGGCAGAAGGGATATTGATCTCAATTTCTGACCAAACATGTTTCAGAAACTAAAAGAAATCGTTCTGACAAATAATCATTTACATATACTCTCTACAAGTCAAAAACTAAAAACCAGCAATGTGAACACACATAGGTTTTCCCTAGTCACGCTTCAGGTGCATCCCCATAAAATCAATCAGTTCCATAATATTCAGAAAAAAGAAGAAGACACAGCTCTGCTGCACCTCCATATGTCAATGTTTGCCAGGCAGAATGATATCTCATTATCTCCTACTATCCTATAAATACATCGGGAGTTATTGACCTCAATAACACACAAAAAAAATGTCTCCTTTTCTAGTTTCTTATCACTAAAGCAGCCAAGGCTCTCAAGTCATATGCAAGCTATGGTGCGGAATGGGAATTGACATTTCCTAAAAGAAAGACAAAGTGATCAAATTGTGAAACATTTCCTTTTATTGACTAACGCCGAAGCTTACAGTTTGCCCACTATGTTTAGTTTATGTATTTCTCAGCCAGCAAGGCAGAAGAGATATTGATCTCAGTGTCTGACCAAGCATGATCTCCAGAAATGGAAAACGCAATGATAGAAAGGAATTTCTCTGACCAATAATCATTAATATACACTATACAAGTCAAAACCTCAAAACCAGCAGATGATTCCTCAGGTGCATTCCGGTTTCTTTTTTTCCGAAAGTCAATCAGTTCCGAAATATTCAGAAAGATGTTACAGAACTCTTCTGTACCTCCATCCGTCAATGTCTGCAAGGCTGATTGGTGTCCTACATATACCTTGGGGTTCCTGACCTCAGGAACACATAAACATCATCTCCTTTTTTATAGTTTATGGTCACCAAAGCAGCCAACTCCCACAATTCAAGTTCATCACCTCAAGTCATTGTTACGGCGATGAGAAGCATGACAGGAACTTGTTTTGTGGCTGTCGCCGTTCTCAGCGCACAATTTACGCACGTGCAGTGTGTAGGCTTTGAACTCAGAGCCTCACGTGTACCTTCCTTGCCATTTCACCTACAATTGCCGAAATTTTTTGCCCATGTCTCAAGGTATTCCGATCAGCGCCATAACCCATAGGGTCACTAGAAACACTGCATTCTTCTCCTTTGTGGTAGCTTAGTTGCAGGCTAGGCTTCCAGCACCAGAAGCTAGCAACCGATCCAGACCATTGACCGGTAACTGTTCGTCGTCCGGCAATGGCCACTCCCTCGTTGCGTCAGGTACTGCCGCGAACACAGTCCAGAACATGGACAGATACCATCGGCGTCTGTTACATGTATACAAAGATGAACATGAGAGGGTCAAGGTGTGGAAATCTCTGATCACAAGGAAGGAAGTACCCAGGAGATGCCATCTGCGCATAGAGATGCTTTCTTCTAAGAAAATAAGACTTAGATATGGAGGAAACAAGACTGGACCTAAGTATGCGCGTTATTAGTATAAATAAGTTTCATCTAGTCGTCTTCAAGTCCATTCTTATTCCTTCTTTTCTAAAGGCCAATCAGTCCCAAAAATATTCAGAACGAAACAATCCTCCATTCCGTCAAGGCGTCAAAATTGGCAGGCCAAATGGTATGAGAACCGCCCAATTTAACATCATTTTAAGCGAAACCGTCGGTCCTTATCATGAAGATGAGAGCTAAAACGCGCTCGCACAAATGGCGCGCCACGGGTTAACCCACATCTAAACTACCGAGGACCAACTTAACTTTTCGCCGAAAATAATATTAAATCCGGTAGTCCCGGTATGTGCTCCAACATATGCCCAAGATCATGTACATACACATACCGTCACAAGCTCATACGTCGCTAATGATCCACAAAGATAAGCCACTAACCATTGCAACATTAATATAAGGGAAGGTTCCAAATCTGAAATTTAAAGGTTCAAATAAGGGATACAAGCCTCGGGCTCACAAATAACATTAGAAAGAGATAAAGACCATAGAGTTCAATGTTTATCATGATAATTCCAAGTACGATGCGCAGAGGAAAATATAACGATAAAGAATAATGGCGTCTTGCTCAAGGACACCATTAACCGCGTTGGCCTACTCCTCGCCCGCGCCGGATTCGGCGGGGTAGAAATGGCCAAATACCACTTCCGGCTCACCTGCATCTTAGTATAATATAACAACATGAGTATAAAGGTACTCGCAAGACTTACGCAAATAATTAATAATCAAAGAGTATGCATATGAAGGCTCACAGAGAGGCTTTAGGGTTAAGTAATAATAGTTAAGCATGAGCTCCCTAACTCCACACCTAGCTTGCTAGCATTTTAATTAACTTGCCCAACCCACCTCAAGTTTTAGTTAATTAAATTAACCAATCCCTAAACATCAACAAGAGGTAACGAGTAACCAACCACATGACCAAAACTTCTACGAAGAATTCGTAGGATAAAGAGCTTGCTCATAACCGAGAGCGCGGCAATTCGAATTGATTCAATAACCTTGCAAGGGTGTACATCTTTACCCGCACGACACAAGGACCATGCGACTCACCCAACCGATCACGTTGGGCAAGGGGGTACTCGCATCAACCTTTCCCGATAAGTCGTAACCGTTGAACATCACGCCTAACTTGCGCGGAGAGTTACCTAGGTCCACCGACCCCCTAAGCCTCTCTACAAAGTCCTATGGCCACGCATCTAGGACCGTGCATCAACGATTAGAACTAGAGGGTAATCGGTTTATCCACCCCATGAATGGATATGTGGTAGTACGATAAGTGCTCAATTTCCAAGGTCATCCACGGACGGTCCTTAACCAATTAGAGCGGACTATGCCTCCGAGACTCCTTTCCCTAGGCCCTACCTTCCGCTCGAATTAAGACATAACCATCTCGCTAACCCCCTTTTCCCAAACTTCCGACAATCAACGAATAAGCATGAAAATACTAGTAGTAGTGTAGTGAACAAGGTAATCCTATTCCAATGTATCTTGCAAGTTTAAAAGTCAACTCTAAGCATGACTAAGCCTTTGCTAGATCATTTGGTTGCTACTACACGTGACAAGGACATGAGGGCGAAAACAAGGGTGGTCATGACAAGTAAATAGGATCGACGATGCAATAATTAAACATATAGAATATACATATATACCCATTGAGATAACTAAGTCTAATCAAGTTAAAAAGGGTTAAGAGATCATGCTTAGCTGCTTGCCTTGGTTCTCTTCTTGATCCACAACACACTCGGCTCCCGGCTCGGTCTCAACGGTCTCGGTGGGCTCAACGGGTGCGTCCTCTGGCGTCTCGGTCACTATAATGCATGAATGAGATGTATGCATTAGGATGATGCCAACATGAGATGACATGCAATGAAATGGCAATGGAAGAAAAATGTCACTCCAACACGAAAGCAATACGACCATGGCACAACAAGCTCGATTACTACTTTTAAATTCTAGGACCGAGGCGAACTTTGCTTAGCAAGACATCTAACAAGCATAAATCATGATTTAAATTGGGCATACAGGAGATCTCAAAATAAACTTATGAGAGTTCAAATTGCCTCAAAAATATTTTTGTGGAATTACTTGTATCATTTATAATTTTCAGCTGCTAGACTCAAGTTAAATCTTAAAAGGTACTCAAACATCTCTATAAATTCTTAAAGAATTACTGGAGATAGAAGATATGGTAAAAAAAAAGTAACAGTAGTGGTTTTATCATTTTATCAATTTTCAATCAAAAGTTACACAATAAACAATTTTGCAGGCAGAATTTAAGTAAACACATTAAAACTCTAGCAAACAGCATGAAAACACTCGCACCAACTGTATCATCATCTAGAACTTTCAGCCAGGATCCTAACAAAGCTTGGTTTAGCATCTTTGGATCATCACAAAATAAGTTAAGCATTTAACTAGGTTTAGCAATAACAAATTATAACTCATGGCACATGACTTTACAATGCTCTAACTTAATTTCTCTAAATAGATCTATCATAGAGGAGTCAAACAAATCTAGTTTTACAATTTTTGGAGACCTATAACATTTTCTATGCAATTTACAAAAAACAGCATGAAATGACAAAAAGAAAAAGGGGCGGCAAGCGTTAGATCCACCCGGATCTAGCGCCCCTGGGCGCCGACAGGCGGGCCCAGGCGGCCAGTGCGCGACCCAGGCGAAGTCAAGGCCAGCCATGGCCTTGACTCGCCACGGGCGCGGCTAGCGCACGCCCGCGGCGCGGCCCGCGCGCGGACGCACGCGCGTGGCTAGCAGGCGGTGGAGTGGCAGGGGGCGCAAACGGGCGGGGGCGGCGCGCGCGAGCAGCACGACGCAACGGCAGTGCTCGCCCGCGGCACGGGGGAGCGGGGCGAGGCGGTGAGTGGCAGCGCGACGGAGCACGGCGGCGGCGGAGGAAGGAGCGCGTCGGGGAGGAGCTGCGGGCAGAGGGAAAGGCGGCGAGCGGCCGGAATTGAACGAGGAGAGGGAGGAGGTGGTGTGGGCGCGAGGGATTGGATGGGGGCTCACCGACGGCGACGGAATGCGGCGGCCGGCGGGCGAGCGGAAGGGGAAGCGGCAGCGGGAGGAAGAGGGAGAGGCGGGGGCGTTAGGGTTTGGGCCGGGGGAGTAGAACGGGCGCGTTTGAATGGGATGAGAGGGAGGCGAGCGGGCGGCAACGGGGAAGTGAAGGGGCGGCGGCCACGCTGGCCCAGCCAGCGGCCGCCGGCGTGCGCCACCGCGCGGGCGCCCAACGGGCGCGGGCGGAGGCGCGGGAGACACGGAGGGAGGGGCTGACGCGCTGGCCTGGGCGCGCGGGGAGAGAGAGGAGAGGCTGACGGGTGGGGTCGGGAGGAAAGGAAAATACCCGAAAATGAAAGGCTAAACTTCAAAAATCTAAAACTGGTACTTCCCGGGCTCCAAAATTCACCAAATTTTTACTGAAGCAAGATCACACTACCAATAACATATTGCAACAACAAACACTCAAAAATCCATTAAATATTTCCCACAATAATTCATCCAAAACTGCAGTTTTCCAACTTTCCAAGAATTTTATGGCTCGGAAAAGGTATCGAAAAATTAAGGAAAAAATATCTACAAATCACCATTTTAAATATAGTATTTGAATAAAATATTTAGAGGCACAGTTACATAGCAAAATTTGAACTTGCTTCACAACCTACACTTAAATCACACAAGAAAATGGATGATCACTAGGTAATTAAATGCACATGATGCTCCTTGATGCTTGGATGATGCTCATGATGATGTTGCTTAAATTTTAATCTTGTGCTTTTAAATTTTGGGTCGTGACAAATGGTTTCCTAATCCTATGAATACCTTGGGAGATCTTGACCTCAAGAACACACAAGCAACCTCTATTTCGTGCGACTCCTCGTTTCGTGGCAAGAACAGCATGGCAGGAACTCGTTTCGTGCGACTCCTCGTCGTCACCACCTTCCTCTGTGTCCTTGCCGGCCAGCTCCGTCCATTGGCGGCGGCAGCCGGTGGCCTCCCGCGCGATCTCTTCAGCCTTGGCATCGCCTCGAGGATCTGCACGGACCGCGCCTCCACGGCGAAGGCGTCGACGGACTTCGGCCACATGGTTGAGGCCGCGCCGGAGGCTGTCCTCCACCCGGCCACGCCTGACGACATCGCCGAGCTCATCCGGTTCTCCGCCTCCTCGCCGGCGCCGTTCCCCGTGGCGCCGCTCGGGAAGGGGCACTCCGGGCGCGGCCAGACGCTCGCCCCGGGCGGCGTGGTCGTGGACATGCGCGCGCTGGGGCGCGGCCACCGCGCGCGCGTCAACGTGTCCGCGGCCGCCGCAGGCGCGGATGAGCCGCACGTCGACGCCGAAGGCGAGCAGCTGTGGGCCGACGTCCTCCGCGCTACGCTGGGGCACGGGCTCGCGCCGCGCGTGTGCACCGACTACCTGCACCTCACTGTCGGCGGGACGCTCTCCAACGCCGGCATCGGCGGGCAGGCGTTCCGGCACGGCCCGCAGATCGCCAACGTGCACGAACTCGACGTGATCACAGGTATCGTCGCAACACCTGCCTGCGCCTTAACTCAGCTTCGTTAACTAAACATCATTAACTACTGCTAATCATCATCAATCAGCAGTTACTAAATAAGCAAAAACTTAAAAAATACTACGCAGGAACGGGTGAGATGGTAACATGCTCTCGGGCCCAGAACTCTGACCTGTTCTTCGCAGTGCTTGGTGGGCTGGGCCAGTTCAGGGTAATAACCCAGGCTAGAATTGGGCTCGAGCCAGCCCCAAAGCGGGTGCGTTGGGTCCGGCTAGCCTATTCGAGCGTGGTCACTTTCACCAGGGACCAAGAGGTTAATCTCAAAAAAAAAAAAGAAAAAAAACCAAGGACCAAGAGGTGCTCATCTCGGATCAGGCAAGCGAGTCTGGGTTCGACTACGTTGAAGGCCAAGTCCAGCTCAAACGAACCCTTTCTGAAGGTCCCAAGTCAACGTTATTTTTCTCCGGTGCTAACATTACTAGACTTGCTGGGCTTGCCTCACGGTCCGGGTCGAGCACCCTCTACTGCATCGAGGGGGCTATGTACTACAATGAGGATGCTACAACAATGGTGGATCAGGTAGGAATGAAAACCTTGTCCAATCCTCTGTCATTGTTACTCCTGGATGTTTTGACCGAACCTTAGTTTGTTTTGCATTCCTCGCAGAAAATGGAGGCACTACTGAGGCAGCTAAGCTTTGAGCCAGGATTTGTGTTCGCCAAGGATGTCGCCTTCGCAGAATTCCTTGATCATGTGTGCAAGGAGGAGATGGCGCTCTGATCGGCAGGCGTGTGGGATGTGCCACACCCATGGCTAAACCTCTTCATCCCCCGGTCTCGGATCCTTGAGTTTGATGCCGGTGTGTTCAAGCGCATTTTCAGGGATGCCAACCCGGCTGGTCTCATCATCATGTACCCCATGAACAAGGATAGATGGGATGACCGGATGACAACGATGACCCCCACCAGTGATGATGTGTTCTACAATGTGGCTTTGCTTTGGTCAGCATTGTCGGTCAGTGACGTGGAGCAACTAAATAGAGACAGCAAGGCGGTACTAGCATTCTGCGAGAAGGCGGGCATGGAATACAAACAATACCTTCCACCACCACACATCTCAAGATGGAACAAAATTATCGAGCTAAAGGCGAAGTATGATCCTCAAGCAATACTATCACCGGGACAAAGGATATTCTCATCGCTGGCAGAGGCAGCTAGCAGTGCAGTTGCATAATCAGTCTTCTTGCATTCCAAAAGCAAAGGGAATATTTTCGCATGTATGATGTACATTGACAAGTCCTTCTTGGAATGATCTGTGCACCTTTTTCTAGTGAAAATTGCAAAAGCTTTTTACAGATAAAAAAGAAACTGTTGCATTTACTGCCCCACAAGTATAATGCCATTGCAAAAAAAAAAATCCTCCTCAATTTACTATTTTGATGCTATTTTGGCATGATTAACATGATTTGACCCTAAGTGCTCCATGCAGGTTGCTAATATGGAAAGGATGATGGAATGTGAATATGTGAGGGTTTAAATACAAGCTAATTTCTACAAGGCTTCTTCTTTGCAATACTGTATGGGTGGGGCAATAATGAAATATTCGATCTTGTATCCATTGGCAACTTAGACCCTCACTCATCTCTTCATTCCAGTGAATATATATGGTTCAAACACCCGCTCAAATCTTCATTTCCACATTGTTGGCACTTGAGGACGTGACAAGCTAGGTAAATTTTACATATGGTATGAGTTGAAATCATGAGGGAAACTTTGTTGCAACATTACTCTTTTCTTTTGAGAAATATGGAAAACAGCATTAAACTTTGCAGCCCACTGCATCTAGTTTAATTTGTCAATAGCACGACAATCTCACAAAAAAGCCCTAAGAACCTAATCGAAACACGGATATCGAGGCTCGACCGCAAGACCCTTGAAATGGTGGCAGGACCGGAGCCACAACGATCACATGCTACCAAGAGAATCCACGTCACCCCCACAACAGCGAAGCGCTAAATAGCCAGGCCAGGAAACTACCACAACAGCTAGCTAGTAGCTAGCTGCCTGCCTACGGAGAAAGCATCGACGGGCACAAAGCACAGTACAATGGCTCTGATCGAATCCGACCAAAGTGTCCTTGCATTGGGCATGCACATACTACACATACAGATCATACAGCGGACAAGTCTTCTGCATAGACTAGGCTGCCACGTCTAGTGGCTAGTACAAGTGAGATCGCTGTCCAATCGTACGCCTTGTACATCAACGGTTAGCACTTCCAACTGTGCACTGCTCCAGCTTCTCTCGTAGGCATGGAGTCATGGACCATCCATGCATATGCATGTGTACCGTACCCCAACTTTCCTAATAACCATACACCACTCTCCTACACGTGTGGCATCCATGCTTATAGGTGCAGATGTACCATGCAAGAGCTACCACTTCCAAAATTCATGGAGAAATAAACCACAAAAATGTAACATTGGAAACCTTACAAATGTCACAAGTTCAATTATATATATGCATAAAGGACATTACTTCAAGAGGAGAGAATTATACCAACTCTCCGCCGTTCAGAGCTTAATTAGGGATCCAATTTTCTAGGAATTTAATTTGATACGAGACTGTACTGGGATTTAGCTTAAACTGTTCTAATAACTAAAAAAAGTTACATAATAAGATCTGTTCTCTTGTTGGTTCTTTCAAGGTAGGGTGCTCGGTGTGTATGGACCGTTCGTCGTCGATCCAACCACTGAGCCATTTTCCCTACTTCTTTATATTTACCGTTCAAAAGCAAAGAAAAGGAAGACTCTTTTAGGCCCCTAGCTTCTGAATTAACCATCGATGCCCTTGCAGAAAGGAAAGCAACAAGCCAAGAACACCATCGACACAGCCTGCAGCCAAAGTGACAATCTGGCACCGCGCTTTTTTGCGGCACCACGTCGCCCCTTATCCTTTAATTTGTTGCTTAGTTCATGCATGGGCGCAGATTCTATACCTCTCTCTGAAATGTTACATTCGTCGCTACAGTAGTACACTACCCTGAACAGTGAAAATAATGAGCATCAATTGTAGAATGAATGCAACGCAAGCAAACAAAATTTTAATTTGGAACTGCATCGTTTTCGGATCAATGCCTGCGGCCAAACGAGAATTAGATGGACACATCCACTAATTTAGAATGAGTGCATGGAACAAACTAATAGGCTTTTTGGTTTTTCAGGAATCTCACATGATATAAACAACCTCAACTCATACTACTATATATGACAGGAAAGGTTCTGACGTTAACAAATGAGTCTTTTGAATGGCTATCTGCAAAGGAGATATATTGGTATTTCGTTGTTCTTTTTCCAATTAATTTAGGAATGTCTGGCCCTCGATAAACTTCATCTGCAGATCCTTTTAGCATTTAGAGCATTAAGCATGCTTTTACCCCCAAAATATGTGTAGCACAACTCAGGAAACTACATACTCCCTTCGACATATTTGACATAAGAAATCTTTGTGAGTAAATTTTGACATTTAGTTTTCTTACAATATTGTCAATTGCCAAATTAATGCTGTCTTAAGATCCATTTGAATATGAGCCCACCAACACAATTCTTTTACATTAAACATGCGTATAATTTAACTTATTTGCAAAGTTTTATTTAAAAAGAACAAATACGCCCTAGAGGGAAGTATACTTATGCTATAAGAATAGCTAATTAAGCAACTCGCAGGAAAGAAAAAAACATACTTGGGCAGCAACTGCTTTGACATGTAGTCATCGTCAATGTCTAACTCGCAGGTAATTCTCCCTCTAGGGATGTTATTGTCCGGGTCAGATTAACCACTGTTAAGACCACTGCGTTACAATTTACCAAGGCACAAACAGTTGCATGGCTGCAGAAGACGCCAGGCCAGTCCTGAGTCTGTCCCCTGACATTTTGTCTGAGCAGTCGATACAGCTGCACCTGCGTTGGGTCAGCTTTGTACGTCTGAGTCCTGACCGGCTAACCTTTTCTCCTTGTTGTTGTCGTAGTCACCTGTCCAGTCCAGTCCGGCACATGTCAGTATATGTAGTAGGAAAAACAGTAAAACACAGCTGCAAAGATGCAAGCTCTTCATGTGGAAGAAGATAGCAATCCTGTATAATATTTCTTTAGTTTCATATCGTTTTGGCAAATCTAAGATATATAAATTTTGCTATGCATATAGACACAATGTATATATAGATGTATAGCAAAATATATGTATCTAGATTTACCAAAACAATCTACAATCTGGAACGGAGGGAGTACTACGCATTTTAACTTTAGAATGGACAAATGATTGTCATAGAATCTGCAACATGTGGGAACGTGTGGAAGGAAATTATAAAGGAGTAGAAAAGGTCATGCATTCTCTAGCGTTCATATTCAAAGCGATCGGCAAACCTTGTCCGGCCACTCAAGTGCGAGAAAGACGCTGTCGTCCTGTGAAAGGCTGCGTCTGGTTGAACCACCAGACACTAGATTTTTGTTGCATTGGCTTGTATTCAGCTTGACTGTGTGTACGTACGTCTTGCTGCCGGTAAAATGAAAGACGGCGACGGAAGCTCTCTTGATCCTAAAAACAATGGTAATCAGTTACCGATCTCTCGTACCAATTAGTAATTCGTCTTAATTAGGAAGTTTGTCTCTAGAGCGTCCTTTTTTTTGATGCAACAGGAGGGGCTCGATCAAGTCCCCTATTGATTATATATATTTAAAAAAGAGCGGAAGTCTTTACAAAGGGTTCTCAGAGAAAATAAGGGAAAGGAAAAAAATCCAAACAACTGAAAGAATTAACCAAAGGAGTTTATCCATTCTTCCAACGCATATTTGTGTTTTGCTCGTACTCGATGCATAAGCAAAGCGAGTTTCTTCTTGAAAAAAATCTCTAGAGCGTCTTGGAATGCCACACTATACATCAAGTGTTTACTCCTACTTGGCCCAAAGGGCACACGACTTTGTATTCTCGTTTACCTACTTGTTAACTGTAGAGCTCCTTAATTACTAGCCTGATCCTAGTGTGAGGTCATGAAATGCAACATGAGTGAAACTAATCAAGGAGATGTACGCATTCTACAAATTGAAGTACATAATTGCATGGGATCCTTTTGCATTATCTTCTTTGGCATTGAACAATATATATGATGTGAATGTACAGTTTGTACTGGTACTGTAGTGGTAAGTTGTGCACTGGACAATCGTTTCCAAAGACCAAGGCATGCACCAGTTGTCCCACTACTCCCACATAGCTGCTGCCAGCATGCATGATAAAAGGGAATGTTTGTCACAAAAAAGTGAGGGTATATATGTGGGATACCTGACAAGAATGAAGTAGCTTGAGATCCTATCTGAGCAAGTAGCAGCTGACATACACATATGTAACAGGGAGAAGAATGCCATGAACCACAGAGACAAGCAACAACAGTAGTATTATAGATTTAATAACCCAGTGTTTCTCGACCATTTGTGCATATTATTAGCTCCGATGATCCAAAACATAACTAATACAAATGAACAAAGTTACATAGCATATAGTGGCTTGAATAATTAGCCACTGCTGGGAAAAAAGGTAAAATTAATTAAAAAACTCACTCTTAGAGCAAATCCTGGTACTAATCACTGGCTAGCCAGAGTTTTTCGCTTATTATTATTTTGCCTTGGCATGTGATCACTCTATCTCTCCTGGTGATCTTCTTGCTCTTCCTCAACACAAAATCAAACAAGGAAACACAAGCAATATATATGATAGGGGTAGTGTCGAACTCATCAGTGTCTACTGGTGATCTCTCAGCTGCTAGTAGAAGCTATAGCTCGCTAGCTAGCTGCGGACGAGCCCACAGGACAGTGTCATGAGCAGCATGGCGGCGTCTGTAATCTCGTCGGCGGGGAAGGCGTGGATCGACATCGCCGGCGGATCAGGAGTGGCGACCTTGCTCTGCAGACTCACCGCTGTCGCAGCAGCAGCAACCTTGTCACTGGAGACGTGATCCTGATCCTGCTTGGTCGGAGCAGCGACTGTCGGCGTCGCCTTGGCAGCCGTGACAGCGTGATCTACGGCAACCATCTTGCACCGTTTCTTGAACGGCAGCGACTGGTCGACATCCGCTCTCTTCTCCTTCTTGGCCGGCTTTGCCTGTGAGGCGACACTGGCCACTTGTGGAGCGCCTCCGTTGCTGGCAGCAGCTGCCGCGGCAGCAGCCGCCATCGCCCGACGCGCCTTCCTTTGCCTTATGCCGCATGCGTTGCAAAGAGACTGCACCATGCAGAAGGCACAACACACATCAACAAGAGGAAACACTGCACGCTCATAAATGTGTGTACTGTGGTACTAGGTTGCAAATGTAATAACTTGGTGTGAAGCTCAAAAGCACACAGATCAGGGCTTTGCCCAATTGGTAATTCACCTTGGGGCCACGAGGACCACTCCTCCACAAGGGGGTCTTGGTGGTGTTGCAGTCGGAGCACACTCTAACGACACCCATAGCCTGCTGTTGCAGTTGCTGGCTCTCATCTTGGTGTGCTTGTGCTCTTCTCCTTGGCTTTCTCGCTGCCCCTCCCTCGGGATACTCACTCGTCGCCTTCCTCATGATCTTCATCTTCGCTGGCGGTGCCACTGCCCAGCCACTGATCGATCCATCAGCACGTTTGTTCTCGATATCGTATGGATCATATGCGGACCGCTGGATCATGTCACCATCAATACTTTGAATAGTCGGCCGGAATGGTGATGGCCTAGGGAAGACGTCTGATCCGCTCATCATCATGCGATCGGTGAACTACAAGAGATAAGGAAGACTAATTAATTAAACATGCCATGGAGCTGTAAGACTAAAAGAGCATCAAGTATGCTAAGAGATATATCTAGCTTTCCTTTGATGCTACACATGCATCCATATAAAAATTGTGATCCCCTAACCTGTTGATGAGTAGATTCAGCCAAAACTTGATGCCTCAAGCGTTGATCTCCATAGCTACTTTGCCCTTGGAGCTGATCCACGGGGTTGTTGATCATGAACGGGAACAAGATAGGTGGGTCCTTCATGACATCGAAGGCCGGAAAGAGCCCCTGATCTTTCTCTCCCTCCATTAGAGGAAGAGTAGACAGTTGGCTCATGTAGATGGTAGACATGTGAGAAGAGAGAGCTAGAGAGAGAGATCTAGCTAGCTAGGGAGATAGCAAGCACTGGGGGAAGAGGGAAGAGATCAGGAATAGATGCATATAAGCTGCAGGGAGATGGAGAGGAGATCTGCAGTTGGAGGGGCAATTTACAAGGGCCCAGGGTGATCATGGACAGTGTGGAGACGGGCCTGTCCTTTTTATAAAGAGATGCAGGAGGAGACAAGAGCTGCTATCAGTCTCTCTCTAGCTAGGGCCCTAGGGATTTAGAGAGATGTTATGTGTGATCCCTTTCCTAGAGTAAGAAAGAGTTGGCCATAGGCAGGCATTTTGGCACAGGAAAGGGATGAGGAACCAAGGGGCAACAGTGGAACAAAGACATCACGCAGTGTGGGTGCAAACCATTCATTCCCAGATCGAGCAAAACTAAGATCTGATGCAACTCCACCATATGCCCAACAAAGCTAGTGCAGATATTGGGGAATGATTGTTTCACCCAAATGGTTTACATGGAACTTTTCCACTGGATTACGTTATTACATATCACTGATTAAGATCATGCTAAACCCTGAATACTGTTGTGTTTTACAATCCTATGTTAAAAATCGCGTCCAACGAGGCTTACATAAGGAGCATTCAAAGTATAATTTAAACTTGCACCAGATGTTTTCTTTTGATAAATAGATAACTGTAACTAGCCCCTTCGGGGTAAATTCATTGATGCCAAATGGCTCTCCATCCAAATAGAAATAGGTAATGGTTTGTGTCACCAAGACAAGCATGTCCCTATAGAAGGTATATTCTGCTAAATAGTCATATTTCATCACCTTTGGTACCCAAAGCTGGTTATTGGCAAGAATAAGTACAATTATTAGCCCACCACAAGAAGCTATTGTCTGTTTTGATAACAAAACCAGGGTGTTGGATTTATGGGGTTTTCATGCTAACTTTTAGTACAAATATCAGCCAGCTATATATAAAATGGAATATGTCAATACTAAAAGTTGTATGGAAATGGCCTGAGAATAAGATCCAAAGTCATGATGACAATCTCGATCTTGGAGCCACATATAAACAAGGATTCAAAACTTGGCTGCCTAGAACTGAATTTTCCTCTAGTTTTATCAGGTTAAAAATATGAAACCCCTCTCCCCTCTTTTCTTTTCGTTTTTGACAACCCATGATTTGGGGCACTTAGACAAACCTCTTTTTATGTGTCATAGTTAGCAAGATTCCCCTATCACTTAGTAAATCCCATGCAAACATAATAGATGAAACCTCATTTTTGAAAAATGAGAAAAAAATACTAACTTACATTTTCCTAGTTGCCCAGAATAAATTAAGAACAAGAAAATATGAATGGCCAAAAGCAAGATTTGAGCCCCTTAATTCTGCATGCAAATATCTTCTTATCCTAATTCACAATGCAACTGGTTATGAACTCTACCACAATACAAATGCAAATTTCAATAGACAGCATATACACCATACATGGGAATTTAAACAATACTATTTCAGTGCTTTTTTGGAGTGTAATTTGCTACTAACTACTAATTACCGCTAGATAAATCTAAAGGTATTAGCTAGTGTAATTTCTACATTTCACAGGTTTTTGCTGCTTGTAACTAAGCTATTTACCTTGAAAACTGATGATCTTTCAGGCCATATCAAATAATGGCTAGCTTTGCAAACAAAATCACACCATTGCAAAGCTGAACAAGAAAATGGACTTTTGCAATGCTTGACTAGGGTACAACAACTAAATACTTAAATTTTTGTAGCTTGCAGGTACAGGGGTACATGGAAGTATGGGTCGCCATGTACTTATATGGCTCATTTTCAGAATACCATTCTCTTCTGGGTAATGTGCATACATAGATGCATTCCGGCATGAGCCACTCCTATACTAATTAGTAATTTAGTATCATATAATTAAGTTATATACATATCTTTACTAAGGTCACAAACTTTTGTTTGTTAAGTCTAGCGTGTACTTTTTCCCTGTGACGGTTAGCCACCGGCAGGTGGTTGGTCGTGTAATTTTCCAGGTCCTTGTATCTTTCAGGTGCAAGCTGCATAATCTAGACGCCATTCTATACGGTTCCTACTGATGAAGACACCCTCACAAAGATGTTTGAGCCTTTTTTTATGAAAAGAAACAGTCTACTATGAACTACACATCATTCCCAGATAAGAAAGCCAGTCCATCAGCAATCATTGTACGTCTAGTAGGTCACTGGTACCATGACATAGTCACATCTAGGGTTAGATAACTAACTCTCACATGCCATCGATGTTCTCCTAGCTCTCTCTTGCAAATAGGGACATGCACGTTGCCATACTGTGGTATAAACGACAGATCGGTTGAACAAAAGCTGGAGTGCTTCAGAGGGGTCGGAATCCTGTGTAGGATCTGCGTGATTTCAGCAGCTGGATCATGGATAGGTCTCACTGAGGCTAAGGCTCACAGGCGCGCGCACTCTCTCTCTCTCTCTCTCTCTCTCTCTCTCTCTCTCTCTCTCTCTCCTCTCTCTGAGACACTTCCTGCGCCTTGGGACCTATGCAAGCAAGGCTTTTGGATTTAGTGACAGCAGCAAACAGACAAACAGAATGGAGTACTAGCTTTGCCTCTACCATAGTCCACAGCTAAATCAAGCTAGTATTGGCCTGTTATTATTAGGAGAGAGTGCATCTTTCAAAAAAACATTATTAGGACAAAATGCATCTTTCAAAGAAAATATTATTCGGAGAGAGTGAGCTAGAGCAAGTACCTTAGGATCGACACTTCCCAAGGAGATTTAATGGCATATTATAAAAGATTCACTGAAATCAGGATCAAGCACGCGCTGTGTTGGCAGGGTGCATTGACCTGAGTGCCCACACCGTTTCTTAAGTGAACATCAGAGCTCCTGAGATTATCTGAAAGAAAAAATTCCCTTTGATCAACAAGTGTTTTCTGCGCCTGCACAAACATCAACCAGGTGTCGTGACAATTGTACATTACAAATGCAAAAAAAAAAATCTCCTAATTCTACGGATCATGCTAGTTATGGCCATACGTATATGTGCCAAAACCTATCCATGACTTTGAAACAGGACATAGTACATCTGCTAGCCGATCTACATCCCTCTGACCATTCAACCAACAGCTTGCCTTTTCATCATTCAGAGAGGGCAAAGCTCATTAGCTATAACGACATCGCAGCATCTCCCTAACATGCAAGAAAATGGCCATAGCTGCCTCTTGATATTCTCACAATCACATATGATCCATCCAGCCCAGCCAACCCTCCCTCTCTTATTGCTATGACTGGGCAGGAGAGAAGCAGAAACTGCTTAAGCCCTGAAAGTGACGGCTCTTCCCACATGACAAGACCACAACCTTCCATGGGTGTGCGGCCAAAATCTGGGCAACTTGTTCCTCCACACTCTCGTGATCCCCATTGGGGACAAACCGCAGCAGGGACAAGCGGGCTAGCTAATGGTGCAGATTTGAGCAAGAGGGGCAGGCAGGCAGGCAGGCTGCGGGCAGCAAGGCCGCGCCCACTAAGATCAGCTCTGTATGTTCGTGCACCATGCTCTCATGGTCAGATGAATTGTATAGATCATCACAGCAATACATGTCATACCTACAAAAGAATTCAGAAATTGACAGGGCTGCCCGATCAACCGATCGGCCTGCAATGCGATGCAATGCAGACAATCAGAGATCAGCAGGCAAGTGGTAGAGTGGAGATCTGCAATTCAATTTCTGGCGCATTAATATCAGACAACTATATACCTGCAGTGACCTTTGGAAGAAGTAGGTGCAGAGGGATCCATGGTGGGTGCCGAATCTCAGCTGGGCTGCATACAGTTTTATTTGGGGAGAAGCATAAGGTTTCAACTTTCAACTTACTCACGAGCACATCTCTCCACTCACCTTTCCACCTTGCTCTGCACAAGATTTATCAGGCATAGTTCCAGAGTTCTGAATCATCTGAATTTCAGACGGAATGCAGAGGTTGTCTTTTGGACATTGGATCCAGCCGCCATCCAGAGATTACGCAGAGGATGCGTGGATGGGCTGATCTACTGCAAGAAGAATGCATGCATCTATTAGCTATGGATTAGTTCAGTAATTTGATCAGATTGATAATGCAGTATATTATCTACAAACAAGCACTTCAATGGACTATTAGCATAATGTCAGATCAAAAGGTGAGCAAAATGATGCTCCAATGCAGCAATAGTACAGTCCTTGCTTCTTCATACATTGATGAGCAACCTGGACAGGCATCAGAACTTCACTTAGAGAACTTGGGCAATTAGGACGAGAATGATCCTAATGAAACATATTTATCTTACTAAAAGTTAGCTTATTATATGAAACCGACTGGAACCTCATAGTAATGTCTAAACTTTCAAACATGTATAGACAGCACACTTGCTGTAGTAGTTTTACATGTTATTGTACGAGACATACATGCTAGATCCTCTTGACTTAGTGGAATTGACTGGTATAGGATAAATCTGTTAGAAAATGACTACTTATATGTGAAATTTCACTGGACGCCATATATTATGTTTGTCTCACTTGCAATGTGCAAGAAAATTATGCCACAGAATCAGAGCTAGATATAGTATGTAAGCCAAATAACAGCTTTTTGCTAATCTGTCACTTGAGATAGGCCATGCTAGATGTTCACATATAAGTACATAGATGAAAATTTCAGACCGCGCTCAAACTACCATTCGTAAAGGTGGATAATGTTTGCGTCAACAGAACCAGATTTTGTTTGTATGATGGTTAAGGTGTATACGTATATTGTTTTTGAATCACTCTTGGAGAGAGAGCAAGTGTGTGAGAGTAATTCATTTACTGTCACAAGATGTACGGTGCCCAGCTCAATGATAGACTTGTGCCCAACAAAAATGTAGCTTTCAGAAGGCTCTGCAAATCCAATGGGATCATGGCTTTGTGCAAAAAGACACTGTGCTCCATGCCTACATGGACCCTCGTGTGTGTGTGTATGTGGGTGAGGGGATCATGTGAGATGTATATATGTATAATAAACATTACAGTACAAACATAATAAGCCAGTACAGAAAAAGCAAATAGCATAAGCATGATGCAATGTCAAACAGTAAGCATTTAGTTTTGAAGGCCTGCTGTCACAGTCCAACATATTTTCAAGAATAAAACCAGAAGATGTACTGTTTCCTAACATGCGAGATCAACTCGCTCTAAAGATTCAAGCAACAAATAACATCTGCTAGTTCTGAATCTATGACCTCAAAGACTTATTTAAACTTAAAGGTAAAAAAAGAAATACAAAATCCAAAAAGCTATGTATGGTTGAGACCGAAATCAACTAAATAGTTAAGAATGGAGATTATCAAGTGCAGGCTGAAGTATGATAATCATGCCAGTCGCTTCTAACAAAAGCAGAAATTTACTTGCATAGTAATAGGAAGATCTAAACTACAACTTCCTTTTTCCACTCTTGCACCTTTCTCTAAATTATTAGGAAAAATGTAGGCCAAGATATTTGAGAAAATAAAGTACCTCTGGGGTCTTCTGTTGTGAAAACAGAGTTAAAAGATGATCAAGACACATCAAATTTTACAATCAAATGAGAAAAGTCCTATGGTAACACTGGCATGAAAAAATAAAAAAGGTCAAAATGCAAAACACAACCCCAAAAAGACTAATTATTTTCAGAGGCATGATCTTATTTATGTTTTACTTGGATAATATCATAAGATGAGGATGTGATCACCAAAACATGCAATAAGTGGCTGCAAGTAGCACACGCCCATAGCAACAGGATGCTTTAAAATAGACAACAAAAGGACAGACGGAAACAGCGAATACACTAATTGTGAGCTAGTGGATAAGGTAACCTAGGGGTAGGATGAAGGGTTGAGCCACAGCCACTTATTTTGGGGCTAAATGCCATACCACAAGATTTCAAGATTATGTTAGGCATGAATGACAGATCAGGTGAAGTTAGAAACTAATAATATTATGGGAAAGGGAAACAAGCATAAATCTAGGAGTCATGGGTGTGGGGGTGGAAAGTTTAGAACAGTATGAACTTCTCTATAAGTTTCTCAGCTACAGTTGCCATGGCTCCATATATACATGTTTAATTTTTACACCTTCAAAATTCGAATGTGCGAATAAAAAAAATTCAGGAACAGCAAATATGAAATGCACTACTGCTCTGCAGAAAGTTATGCCGGTAAGACTTTTCTGGAGAACATTCTTCACATGCCACATGTTTCTTTAGCATCAGCACATTTTGATTTATTTGGGAAAGAAAGAAGCATCACAATACTAGGATACACCACACACAACTCTTTCCTGTCAATTAGATTATGCGAACCATTCAGAAGACCTGAAGAAATGAAAATGTTATAGAACAAGCAAAACCAATATTTGAATCTGCACAAAAGTTCTGAAACTTTTAGAGGCACTCTTATAATAGAGTCAAGTAACATTTGTGCCAGGTGTAAACCAAGAAGGGAGCAGTTTTCTAAGAAGAAACATGATGCTGACAAGTCCAGCTAATGGATAGGATGAGGAGAATTGTCAGAATTCTGTTTTTCTAGCATATGAATATAATAATAGGAGTTGAATTTGAATAATTCCTTTTGCTGGTAGGTCAGTACCATCCTATAAACTGTTCTGTTTTGGTATTCTACCATTTGTATTTTTCTTAAAAGAGAATCTGGACCCTACCACCCAGTAACAAAGATAGGCATTATTGCGCATTCTGCTCAATATGATGTAGCTTTGAACTAATCATTACCCGGGCTTATGAAGAGTAGCTCATCTAGATTTTCATCATAAGTTACAGAAAATAAATGTCATCGTATCCTCAATTGTGAAAATGCACGCCTCCTAGGAAAAAAGAGGACCAGAGAAACATGTGGGCATTGGTTACAATATATTTAGGCTTACTATAGTTGCATATTTCACTGAGCAGAGCATACATATAAAATGAATATGACCTAAATGTCATTCTTCCTTTCTAGCACATTAAGCAAACAATGAAATTGATTCAGAGGTTTGAATGAGCTTAAGCAACTGTATCAGATTTGTAAGCTAGTGATCACAAAACTTACGAATAACTCTGATACTCCCTCCAGCCATAATAATGGTATCTGGAATGCATGAAATCAACATTTTTTTTAACTTCTGCTAGTGATGTCTTTTGCACATTGATATTGATTAATGGAACATGTGAAAAATATCTCTGCAGATTTATCTTGAGATGTGCTTCAAAATATTGCTTGTTTCACAGTATTAAAATATGAATTAATGCTCCATTTTGTGTATTAGAGTCGCTTCCATGTCCAACACGACACATAGTTGTGTTTCCAGGGAGCACTACTTACACCAAATCCAAGCTATAAAACTGAACTTTGAGTACCTCTTTAAACCAAAGAAAACAGAACAGACATATCTCTGTCCAGAAGTAGAAAACTTGCCACCTATCCTAACTCAAATAAGCACCCTTAGCAATTCAGCAATAATACACACTGGGGAGAAAAAAAAAAGAAAACATAACTTCTATCACGTGATGGAGTGGAGATGTTCTGTATGTACCATATACCACTAGATCAAGATATTGGAGATAAGGTTGATAAGACACCTGTGGCTTTGTTGGTAAAACAGGCAGATAACTCAACATTGCCAGATTTGCAGTAGCAAGTTGTAATCACATAGAAGTCATCTTCTCTTCAGCTCAGAACCGTTGCTGTCTGGCCACCCTCTGCCAAATCTCCACAAACGAATAAGACACAGCTTAAAATTGTACTTAGATTTCATAAAAGAAAATACGTACGAGTTTATGACGTGTACAGATGTGCAGCGCTACAATATTCATTATCCACCTCTTTACGTGTCACTAGTAGGTATCTATGAGGCACAAAAACAGCTTACCACATAAACCAACGGAAATTACCACTGGTGTTTTTCCAATTTATCACTCCTGTATGCCAAAACAAAATTAAGCCCGCACCACAACATTGCGAAGATCATCCAAGTCCTACTCGTGCCACACTAGAATCTGCGACACCTCAAAGCTTCCTGGGCGCATTTCGTCGAACACGTGGTGAACGGCACACGACTCCCGCTTGCCTCGGTCAGTCTAACCACTCACACAGCAGGTTACGCGGCGATGCACAAGCGCGAGGCAGAGGGGACCCCTTGCCACCGTCCGCCGGCTTCCACGTAGACATGCGCCTCGGCCTCTGCCGCCGCCGCGCGGCGCCGAGAAGGGCGGCCCGGCGCGGCGGGGGAACGGCGCCTGATAATAAAGAGCGGAATATTATTTGCTTCGACCTCGTCGTGTTTCCATTTCATTTTAGGCCCATTACCAAGACTAGCCCATAAGATTATTCACTGACATTTGGGCCCAAAACGGGATCACAAAATCAGACAACAAGGCCCATATCAGTTCACCTCAGTCCAAGTGCATGGAGGACGGTGACCAGGCCTTGCCAAACGAGGCTTTAATAGGCCCATTCTTGAGTGAAAATTGGGCTTATGGCCCAAAAATCGCTGATGGGCCTTACTCCACGCCGCAGCTCGGATTAACGCGAGCCGTCGATCAATTTCTCCGCTTCGACATCCAACGACCGAGATCGCGCGCGTGCAACCCTAGGCACACTATCCCAAGAATTGCGTGCTGCGGCTCATCTACTCTAGCGTTTTTGGCTACTCCGGCTCTGTTTTCCCCTGCTGCGCTGCTCGCCCGATCTCGCGCTTCCGGCAGCCGTAAGATCCACGTCTCAACGAGAAATTCGTGCAATTTTCGCTATTGTCCGTGCGTCTTTAGGATTTTTCGTGTTACTGAATTTTTTTTATTTTCTTGGTGTTGTGCAGATCTGAGATCGTGCGAAGCTAGCGGCCAGTGGAGATGGCGCTTGTAAGTGTTTCTACATTTGATCCTTTTTTGTGTGCACCACTTGGTACCTTCCGGTTCTTTGATTTGATATGCTAGATGCGTTTAATTAGCTATCATGGATTAGTAGGATTGTTAACTTCTAGTTTGGACTTGGTGTGGTGTGGAAAGTTATTCTATGATAAATTGATTGAATTCATGGCCTTCTATGGCTTCCAGCTGTACAGTCTACAGCGAGGATATCTTTTCTATCTGTCTCGCGTTTAGATAAAATTTGGGCCCTACTTTGCATGCTTTCCTTCTCACAGAGGAAGGGGTATGCTCCCGTTTGAATGTTAGAGACTGAATTCATTCGCGTCCTTGCTTCAGTTAGGAAAATGATAATTGCCTGTACAATGGCTAGTCTTATACAAACCATGCATGTTCCGCACTTTGCATATTCACCTTTTAGTGTAGGGATTCCGCACTTTGCATGTTTACCTTTTTAGCTGAGCCGAGTAATCATCTATAGGATATTGTTTGGATCAACTTGTTTGAGATTGATAACCATATACGTAGTTGTGCAGTTATAATTCCACACTGAATGAATTTACACCAATCGTCTTATACTTTTTGTGATAGAGTAAAGATTACTGCATTAGTAGCACATGTGTTTGAATCAGCTACCTTTGTATTTAATTTGTCTGATTGTCTAGTTTGATTCTACAACTTTGTGTTTGTTGTTTTACTTTGATTCTACAACTTTGTGTTTGTTGTTTTATTTTCATCTTCTCGCTTGTTCTCATGTCTGGACGTTGGGTTTTTTTTATCTGTATATAACCTACCTTTTGTGTGTGTAGGTACTGCATGCTGGCAGTGGTAACAAAAATGCATTCAAGGCTCTTATTGCTGCGGAATACAGCGGTATCAAGGTTGAGTTAGTGAAGGACTTTCAGATGGGTGTCTCCAACAAAACCCCTGAGTTTCTCAAGATGAACCCCATTGGGAAGGTATGATATTTGTACCTCAAGAAGCTTTCTACAATAGACCAGAATGTAATTTGAGCACTGCTTTGCAGGTTCCTGTCCTCGAGACTCCTGATGGTCCTGTTTTTGAGAGCAATGCAATTGCACGATATGGTAAGTTAAATGTAGCAATGTTTGATGTTAAATCTGTTGTTTGAAACTTATTTTGATTTAGCACTGAATTTTGTCATCTTCCTGAAGTTACTCGCTTGAAGGCTGATAACCCGCTTTACGGATCTTCACTGATTGATTATGTGAGTGATGTTCATATTAATTTGAGATCATTTGTTGTTTTGTTTTTAACTGTGCTTAGATGTTTTTGTTTGTTTCAGGCCCACATTGAACAATGGATGGACTTTGCTGCAACAGAGGTTGATGCTAGCATTGGGAAGTGGCTGTACCCACGTATGGGGTTTTATCCCTATGCTGCTGTGGTATGTGTGGCAATGTGGCTAACGCTCTTTGTATTTTTCAAAAGCTTGATTGTAGTCTATATTTCCATTTGCACAACAGAGTGAGGAAACAGCCATTGCGGCTTTGAAGAGAGCATTGGGTTCCCTCAACACCCACCTTGCATCAAACACATTTCTTGTTGGGCATTCGGTGACTCTTGCGGATATCGTGCTGACATGCAACCTCTACTTGGGCTTTATTCGGATCTTGACCAAGAGTTTCACCTCGGAGTTCCCTCATGTTGAGAGGTACTTCTGGACCATGGTCAACCAGCCAAACTTCAAGAAAGTCATAGGTGATGTGAAGCAGGCGGAAGCTGTGCCACCTGTTCAAAAGAAGGCTGCACCAGGGAAGGAGCAGAAGCCTAAGGAAGCCAAAAAGGAGGCCCCAAAAGAGGCCCCGAAGCCTGAGGCAGATGAGAAATCAACGCAGGAAGAACCAAAGCCTAAGCCGAAGAATCCTCTTGATTTGCTCCCTCCAAGCAAGATGATCCTTGATGATTGGAAGAGGCTGTACTCCAACACAAAAACCAACTTCCGTGAGGTTGCTATTAAAGGTATATTTTCCTTCCAAATTCCTGTTAAAATATTACAGCATTAATTGATTTTGACTGATTGTACAATGCTGTTGGGTACATAAGATTTTATAGTAACTTTTGAGTAACATGAAGCTAACTTGTAGCTATTAGTTGAAATTAAAGAAACCAAGTTTTAGCAGGTTTCAAAATTTTGTATAATTTTTGTTGTGTGTGTTTTACACAGTTTCCAGATCTTGGTACTCAATTTTGTGTTTGATCAACTAAGTGCGATCTGCAGATCAACTGAACCTAACCCCCATATATTTTCAGGTTTCTGGGATATGTATGACCCAGAGGGCTACTCCCTGTGGTTCTGTGACTACAAGTACAATGATGAGAACACCGTGTCTTTTGTAACCATGAACAAGGTTGGTGGGTTCCTGCAGCGGATGGACCTGTGCCGCAAATATGCCTTTGGAAAAATGCTTGTGGTTGGCTCTGAGCCACCTTTCAAGGTCAAGGGGCTCTGGCTCTTCCGTGGCTCAGAGATCCCAAAGTTTGTCATGGATGAGGTCTACGACATGGAGCTCTATGAGTGGACCAAGGTTGACCTCTCCGATGAGGCCCAGAAGGAGCGTGTCAATGCCATGATTGAGGACCAGGAGCCCTTCGAAGGTGAGGCTTTGCTGGATGCGAAATGCTTCAAGTGAGCCCCGTTTATTTGTAATGGAACTGTGAAAGTTGTTGGTTTGGGGGTCCAGTTCTAAAATAGTCAATGCTTCTCGAGCTCACGAATGTTAGTTTTGATACTGGCTGAACTGGTTATTTTCTGTGCTATGTTAAGAGCTTTGGCTGCGTTAACAAGAGGTTGCACTCGGCTGCCACGTCTGGATTATGTGCAAGATTGCAATCGTCCATGTGTATCCTGTACCGTTCTGGTAAACCTGTCTCCATATTCATCCGCCAAGTAACTAAATCTGTGGAGGCATGAATAATTGTGTGGCTCAGGCTGTCAGGCTTGAGTTTAAAATTCAGCCTGGATACCTGGATGCAAGTTCCAAGCATTTTTACACGCAAAATTCATGTTACATCAGCATTCTGCATGCAATACCTCACGTACTGGCGTTAAATTGACCTTTTGCACCTGTAGGAACCGTGTATATTTTGTAGGAAATATATGGGCCTAGTTAGTGGCAAAAGTGTTCTTTCGGTGCACTGGACATTGGTAGCCACGGAAAATGAAGATAACCAAAAGTATTAAAATGCACATTCACAAAGAAGCAAGGTAGCATCTGTATACATGATATACATTTGCATGTGGTCAACATCGGGCTGCAACTTTTTGCAGGCACCTGAAATTTTGACATCTTTTTTCATCTTTTGTAAGACGCGTGGTGAAAAAACTTCAAGACCCTATCTTTGTGGTGAATTCTGATTCTCAGAAACACCGGTTCAAAATCCAGAACTGAACAATTATTTACCATGGCACAGAGCACTTCGTGTCGCACCACTTCTCTTCATTTGAGACTACACACTACGCTTTCTCCAGCAGCACCTTTGCGCTGCTTCAGAGACTCACATTTTCACAAGGTGATGTGTAGAACCTTCGCCCATACACATCTACACCGCAGAGATTCTGAATATATCTCCACGAGCTTCAACATGAAAATTTTAGCCCTGTGGTAGAGCTTAAATACTTGAATATCTGTGTCCTGGGATTTGTCCCAGGAAAGGTATGTCAGCAGCTTCCTGTAACAACTAAACGTTGCAATTGCTTTAGAGGTGACAAGAGCTGGGAAAATGACGGCCTTCTGCTTGGATCACTGCACAAAACATAAGGTTACTTATCAATGGGGTGAGTAGCTGGGGGGAATGAAGACAATAGTAGAAGTAGGATGTCATAGTTGGGGGAATTAGTTTAGTCTTACTTATCCCAGCATGAAGATATTATGCTGGCCACCTGCGGGTCCACTACCTTGGGGATGTCTAGTCGTCTGTTCTGGAACCCAACTGCTCCTACAACTTGCATTGGATTCAACCCACTCCATGGTACACGCATGGTTGCTAGTTCCCATAGGATTACTCCAAAACTGTAAACATCACACCTGAAGCAAGCAGGAAATGTTCAGTGCACAAGGTGCCAAGGTGACAGGAGCAACTGAAAAGAGCAACATGTACATGCAACTCAAATACTCACTTCTCATTTGATGGTTCATTACGTAGTACCTCAGGTGCCATCCACTCTGGCTGCAGGCCAACAGGAAATACAATCGTAAAGATGTAATGACAGATCATTTGCAGAAAACATGTACACACTGAACAAGAAAAATATGGGAAGGCAATATTCTTGTGGAACATAGGCCACCAATAACAAAATCATGGAAATGATGTCTAGATTAAGTTTTAACTGAGTTGCATTTGTGTTAGCCTTTCCTGCCTTATGTTAACTCCACTTTAGTGGTGCATCGGTTTGAGGATTCAGTGATCTAGCTTGTAGTATATTCTATGTCTGTAGCATCTCAGATACCAAACAATCAATATGAACAAATTAAAAAAAAGGATGAGAGGTATTACTGTTCCAGCAGTTGACTTAGAGGAAAGAAAAGTATGATGTTTCAACCTTGACATGCCAAAATCAGACACCTGCAAGGAAAAGGTACACATGCATATTGTGTTGAGATCCACAATGAAGTTTTGGTGATGCAAGTGTAAAACAAATGCATAATAAACATTGATTTGCCAAAGTAACAACTTTGCAGAGTCTGGGAAAGGTATGGAACCAGCAACTAAAGAATAATAAGGTAAATAAACAGCAACAATGGACAATGCATCTCTTGTTCTAAGCTGGATAAACAATACAATCTTACATATTGGAGGCAACTCTAACCAGCTATATACCCCCACATCTAATGTACATGGAACCCACTATTTACTTACCAAACTAAATCATAATTTATAGATCCAGGATTCAGTCTCTCATTAAAATTGGGTAAACTGTGCACCACACAAGCTGATCAATGACACTGACTGTCAGCAAGAGGTCTATTGAACAGTGCGGGAAGGAATGAATCTAGTAGTTCCATGCACATAAGCAAAAACAAGTTGAGTGCACTCTTCAAAGAAAACATTGTATCAACACAATATTTCTGTCTTGGTATGAGAGGGTGATGAAAACTAATCGGCCTCTCCAACATGAAGCACAGTAGCACAACAAAAAGAAAACAAGTGTGTGTTTTGCATTGAAAGAGATGGCACAGAGGGAAGAAGAGTCACCTTAACAACCCAATTCTTATCCACTAAAAGATTTGGGGATTTCAGGTCACGGTGAACAATGGTAGGATGGCTAGAGTGCAGGTAGTTCATCCCTTTTGCCTGAAAGAATTCAATATTAAGTGCTGCATAGAACAACCCACAACGTATGTATGAAACTAAAATAACTTGCCCAAGCTTACCACATCTAGTGCCATTTTTAACCTCCGTACTTCATCAACTTGACTATTTGGCCGATGCAACAGGCGATATAGACTCCCCCTGACAAAAACAAGTTTGTTGTATTTGCTGTAATTACTCTGTGTAATTCATCAGCCAAGAAAGAATGAAATTATCATGTACTCCCTCCGTTCCAAAATGTAAGTCATTTTGACTTTTCAACAAACACTATGAATCTAGAAAATCCAAAATGACTTACATTTTGGAACGGAGGGAGTAGCATTTTGGCTAGAAATAGAGGAATTTGTACAAACCTTGGGAGGTACTCAGTTAATATAGAGAGATTTGGTGGTTGTGTCACATATCCCAAGAAAAGAACGACATTGGGATGCCTTAATCTCGACATGATTCTCACCTGAAAGGTACAATAAATACTTAGCTGAGGAAAAAGAAACCAATAATCATTCGAGCTGGGAGAGATATTCATGTGTTAAAAATTAACTTACTTCACATTTAAATTGCTCTAGTGAAACACCTGATAAATCCTGGTCAAGAAATTTCTTCACTGCAACCTCCTGAAATCACAAGGAAAAGGCATCAAGAGAATGAAAATTCTCAAAGAACAGATTCAGCAGTCAAAGGAAGACTGCATATATTCCTCCACAGAATTGGTGAGCTGCATATGTATTCTTGGAGATAAGAAAGACCTTTCAAATGTTCAGTCTGAAGGTTCCTGTGTATGTTAAAGCATACGGACACAGGTTGATGCTGACAGCTAAATTTGATGTGCGTGGAACATATTCATAATTATTGACTATTTAGGAATAAAACATGACGCGCAATGCTTGCTTGATGTCGATCAAAGCTTATCCATGCAATATAAAGATGGTAGCAGGTTATTAGACCTTAGAATTACAGGAACTGATCAATTAGTAACATCAGTGCATAATTGCGCAATCAACTTAATTTTGTGTACCCATGATTTGCCATAGATGGCACACGGTTAATTCATTAAACGAACTAGAACTAAAGCATATAGACAAAACTAATGCAAAAAAAGGGGGGGGGGGGGGCGGGGACATCACTTTATCGGCATAAGAGCAACTAAATCATCTCTTGTTATGTGATCTTATGATGCATAGTATTTATAGTACACAATATGCTAAATACCTAGCAAAATGTCAAGAAAGGATTTGCTACTAGAATATTTGACTAACCGTGCCATTCCAATCTGCATGATAAACTTCCCCATATGAACCTGCATCGATATAAATCATAAGTTTACGGCACTGAATAGCCATAGCCAAGAAAAGACTAGTACAAGAAATGAACAGACCAATGATCTCCAATAATGTAGGGGAATTCTAATCCATACCAACACTTGAGTGCCACTTTTCATCTATACCCGGAAGCTAGTCAATGTTATGAGGGGTCTGATCATGTAATTGACATGCTGATGGTACAGATCAAAAGAGCACCTCAAGTGGTGGTAGAAATAAAAAGATTCCATAAAGTAACATGAAATACGTTTACTTTAACAATACCTGAAGTAGATCCCAATACTTTTTAAAAGTCTATCCATAACAATTCTTTTTCCCTTATGCTTTTCATGGCCTCACAGATAAATTTTGAAAATTAATAGTTAACTATAATTTTATTAACAAATGTTATAGGAAAAAAATATTGCAAAGAAAGAAGCGTTTTTATTGTGTCATTTAGGTATCTTTGTGCTTTCAAGAAAAAACTAGGTATCTTTGTGTGGTTGCCAAACTTACAAAATTTCGATACACATATTTTAAAACTACATTAACCTAGGAGTGAAGGAGATAATCAGATTTAGTATGGTATTGAAATGGAGGATAATACCAAAGGCGGGTACTATAAATTAAGAAATTCGGTGTAAACAAACCCAAGAAAAAATGTTTAAAGATGTACATATGCGTGTGAAATCAGAGAGCGAAGCTTCAAGAGAACAGGTAGATGGCAAAGGTTGCCATCACACTGTTTCAACAATATAAAATAATAAGAAATGATGAAGTCATATGAAATGGTTCCCCAATTTGTGATGAAAAGGAGAGGAAAAGAAGCCAAGAAGGGAAAATAGACAGTCAATTTTGCTGAAATAAGATTCCGGAAACATCAAAATGTTATAATTTATAAAGCTTAGAACGCCCCACCTAACCAACCCGACCATAAAACCCAGGTGTTATAGTGGGAGGGGTGGGGGCCTTTATCCTTGGTCCAACATTCCCCCTACGGCGTGCGAGCCCGGCGTAGCCCGCAGCAGGTCTCAGCACACGAGAGGCGCAGCGGAAATCGCGCAGCGGAAATGCGTGGCCGGGAGGGATCGAACCCAGGACCTCGGCTCTGGTACCAAGTTAGAACGCCCCACCTAACCAACCCGACCATAAAACCCAGGTGTTATAGTGGGAGGGGTGGGGGCCTTTATCCTTGGTCCAACACTTAGCGTTGCAATTAAATAGAAAATCTACTTCTCTCGACACTGGTTGAGAGCAAATTTCTATTTGCTTCATATATTTTGCTGCAAGTTTATTTTCATTTCAAAAACATCAATGAAGCATTTCAACTTCGAGAAGCTTATTACTAACTAGAATTTACTGCTTTACTGGTAAAGGGCTAGGAACAAGGCACATACCTAAACCAATACGTTCTCCAATATCAAGATCTTCCCATGGTATTTCATATTCAGCAACATCATCTATAACTGAGCTGATTGTTTTTGTACTAGACCAGCTTAACTTGTCCAAATTTCCATTGCTACTTCCTGACATGTTCACCAAAGAATCTTCAGCAACCCTTTGATCCTCAATGGAAATAGCACTACTGGTATGATCATGCAAATCCAAATCTCTGATGATTTCTTCTGTATTTTCAGCATGGTGTTGTGCATTTTCATAAGGTGATGAAGAATCTTTAGCTACAAAACTATTTTGCAAATTTTTCCCTGTTTGAGCAACAAGTAACCATCCTCCACTTTCTTTATCATGTATTTTGTGACTATTTTGATCAGGTAATAAATCAGCAGGTAGCAATGCACCACTCTCCAGAAGTAGGTCATGCAAATTTTGTGCAAACTGTGGGTCCACTACTTCAGGCACAACATATTTGGAAACATCATTGACTTTAATATGCTCAGAAATTTCCCCTTCAAGATCTTCCTCAGAGATAACATTTTGTTTGAGTTCTGCCTGAGAGAAATCTGCCAGATTTGAAGTGAGCGCTAAAATAGAACTGTGATCAGATGAGCTTCCTCCAATGTCATTTCTGTTCTCATATCCACCATTAATCTGCTCAAGAGCTAAGCACAATTCTGCGACACTCTCTTCAATGGCATCACTGCCCAGTTGGCTATTGTTGGAATCCTGAAACTGACTGCCTGAAATGTCTGAAGGGATTAAGGTGCCTGGAGCTCCCATCAGATCAATAATATATTCAGTGCTGCAACAGTTACAGCACATAAGATTGATAGTTGTAGTCAAACTTAAAATATCAAAGATCAATTATCTGAATGATGGTAAAGATACATATGCAGATACCTGTCAAAATCAACTTTGACCAAATTAACAGCCCCTTCATCTGTTCCAGTGTAACATATTCCTTTCACAAGCTTACATGGCAGATTGACTCGGTCAGCAAGTACCTGAAAACAATTTGGTTAGCTGTTGCCTTTCTACATAGTCCTACCGCAATCCCTACTTTTAAGCAATTGGAGACATCTCTTTTAGAGAATCCTTTGATTGTGTATCTGCTGCTGCAAATACACAATAAACTGATGCATATTTTGACAAAAATAGACTGAATAACCGAGTTCACTACAATCTGGCACTTAAATAAATTATTTCAACTGGCACACGTTAGTGTTACACCATTCTTCTTAACCGTAAAAATTCATAAATAGACGTGCCTTTCTAGGAATGAAAAGTAAACATGGAGAACACGATAATTTAAAATCTTCTACAAGCAACATTGGTCCTGCACAATAATCGTTGTTCTTTAATCCATTCGTCTTCCTCTTTCACATTCTCAAACTTCTTTCCCATATTCTCCTGTACATTTTCCTGCACTCATGTTAAATCCAAAATGCATGACAGTGCTGATGATTTAGCACAGCCACTACCACTTTATCATCTCGCTCCACCACCACTGACCGAAGAGCAGTCAGCAGCCAACCACCACTCAAAGGCTGAATCCTCAAGACTGTAATAAACTCTTGCAGCTGCAGCTTGCCGTTACCAACCCTGAGTGTAACCTTGGTTTTTAAATACTTTTCAAATCCCACTATTTAGGGCCTGTTTGGCATGGCTCCAACTCTGGCTGGAGCAGCTCCACTCCAAAACTCCAGCTGGAGCTAGCTCTGGGTGGAGTTGGAGCTAGCAAGATGGGGTGTTTGGCATGGGGGGTGTTCCCAGCTCCAGAAAAGAGGGTTTTGAGGGTGGATTGTCCTTTTTGCCCCCGGTTTGATTGACTGTACCAATAATGAGAGAAATGAAATGACTAGAACTTCTTTTGCCATACATACAAGATAAAATATTCATGAAAAAAAATAAAAGGCAAATATATTATGTCTATTGTCTCCAACCAAATATTCAAATATTCTATAAATTATAATACAATATATGATAGATCCAATATCCTCCACGGCCGGACTTCGTCCATGCTCGCTGGAGAAATTAGTCGCTCTTGGTGAGTCTCTGCTCAATTCCTCGAAATCGAAGGCCAGCTGCTATGATGTGAATCCATTTCAGCATCTGTCTTCGTGAACCAATGCCAAGAATGGCCGAAATCTTGGAATCCATGGCGTGAGGCTGGGAGCTCAAGCTCAACCTCCGGCCTTGCCTTCACCTACGGTCGAGCGCCATCCGCCGCCCTGCCGCTCGCGCGGAGCTCGCCCCTGCCGCCCGCTCGCCCGCGCCGCCTTGTGCGAGCTCACCCCCGCCCGCCTGCACCGCCTCGCACGAGCTCATCCCCGGCCGGACGGAGTGCTCCCAGCAACAGCCTCCACCTCACTTGCGCCTTCCCCATTGGCGACAACACGAGGTGGGTGATCAATTATCAAATCGATCGATCGATCGTTTCCTGGCTGCCTTCGTCTCAGATTGTTCGTTCTAGTCTAGAGGTGAACGACGACACCACTTCTTGCTTGCACTGATTAGATCTTGGCTGGTTTGATTTGGACGCAGGTTGTGACCAACGGGGCATTGAAGAGCGTGGAGCACCACACGGCGACCAACCCGGCGCGGGCGCGGACGTCGGTGGCAACATTCGTCGGCCCGGCGGAGAAGTTCGTCGGCGAGGCTAGCCCGTCGTTCTAGGGTTAGGGTGCCGAATGGGAGGACAACCGAGGAAGGAGCCGCCGGAGGGGAAGGCGAGGGGGAGGAGGCCCCATCCCGGCGGCGGGGTGGCGCGACCCAGCAGGTGCCGGCAGAGGGAGCCGAGACGCCGGCGTCGGGAGGGAGGCGTCGGGTCTGGAGGGAGACAGAAGGGGTCGGGGGAAAAGAAAAATGAAACGGTACGTGTGTAATCAGTGGCAAAGGTGGGTAATTTCACCCGAACTCCATGTCTAGGTCCATATTTGATGGTTCCGGAGCTGCAAAAGAGGCGCTCCATGGAGTTTGGGAGTTGGGGTGTTTGGCTACCAAATTGTTTGGAGTTGGTGGAGTTCAGCTCGAGAGCCATGCCAAACAGGCCCTTAAATTCTCAAAATTTAAGCTCAAAATTTGAGTTTGAATGTCCAGGGATGTTGCAATGCTAGGTGAAAAGATTACATTCAAATTGTTTTAGAATGAGGACAGTATTAAAAAAACATCTCCACAAAGGGCCAATTGTAGGTTCTTAGAAACTAAACCGATGGGAATTTTTTGAAGTAGTTAAAATTTGATTGTTCTTTCTTGAACCTTCCATGGGTAAACTAACGTTCAAATTGAAAGATTGTTAGGAGTGAATGAACAGGAACGATAAGTGGAGGGCAATAGTTGAACTCCATAATCAAAAATCACCTGCTAGATTGGGAGCTACTGGTGTTCATGTATTAGAAGCACCGAACTATTGTGCAATATCTTAATGATCCAGATATGACAAGATGGGAATTATTAGCATCCTTCCCTATACTCTTTTACTATCTAATATACCACAAGATTAACTAAAAGACTAAATATAACTAAATAAGGACGGCGCAGGGTACTGAGTTGCTAACCTTAAATAGTAGCGATCTGTGCCGTGACAGCCCAACCCGAAGCGAACCAAGAGGAAGAACAACACTGTTCAGCTGGAGCGAGAGCTCCCAGCTCTTGATGCCCCACTCCCTGTTCATCCCATCAGCATCCTCCACCAGACCGCCCATCGCAACAACAACCAGACCTGCAATCCTCTGCGCCAGCTCCGCCGAAGCAGCACCACCATGTTGCGCCCTCGTCTGCACTGCAACCACCGCAGCCCTATCCTCCAGGCGTTTTAGGGCAGGATCGCGCTCCCGATCCACCAGGACAGCCAGGAAGGCGACGTCGCGGCCCGGCGGGACCGCCCTGAGGTAGCCGAGGGAGGGGAACTTGGCCTGGAAGCCGGGATGCAGCTGCGCGCCGCAGACGTCGTAGAACCCGTCGGGTAGCTGCTCGTCGTAGTTGACGACGCTGTGGTTCCAGTAGCGCGCGGAGAGCGCCTCCGCAGGGCTCCGGTCGTGGCCGGCCCCCGGGGCGGCGCCGCCGAGGCTGATGAGCTCGGCCGCGCGGATCTGGACCGAGTCCGCGTCGACGAGCCCCGCGTGGTCCGAGGCCGAGATCGCGAGCGCGAGCCGCACCTGGTAGTCCTCCTCCAGCCGCGTCGTGGCCGCCTCCGCCTCGAGGCCCCTCGGCTCCCCCGCCGCGGGGGCCACCGACGCCGCGGCGGGCGTGGCTCCAGCCGGTTCCGGCGGCTCGGGCGCCCCCGCCGCCGCGGCGACGAGCGGCGGCGACGGGGTCGAGGTCGGCGTCGGGTGCCCCGAGCGCCGGTGCCGCGGGCGGTGGTGGTCGGGCGCCGCGCCCGCTCCCCCGGCGGGGGCGCCCCCCGCGAGGTGGAGCTTCCGTAGCAGGTGCTTCATGCGGGACATGGGCGGCGCCGCGGCATGCGATGCCGGCCCCCACACGCCTCCTCCTCCCCCTCCTCCGGCGCCGATCCGATCCGATTCGATCCCAACCGCGCGGGGAAATTGCCGGCTCGCGCGCTCCAGCCGCGTCGATCGACAGACCCACCGCCCGGCCGATCGATCTATCTATCCATTCCTGGCCTGTGCTGCCGCCGTATTCTATCTATTCGCGCGCCGTCGCGGATGCTTCGCGCCCGGGCTCGACGCGGCTGGAGACGCCTTGGATGGAAGAGGAAGAAACAGCGGGGCGGGGGGGGGGAGCGCAGCACGCCGCACGGGCACCAATACCTCGCCCGCTCCGTGCTGCGGCGTTTGTTTTTATTTTATTTTCCCTTTTACTATTAACCCCTTCTTGCCGTTTGGGCGTGCCGCGCTATCCAAGTGGTAATATCAAAATTGAAAATGGTTTGGTTCAGAAAATAAAATGTTTGACGGGCGTGACGGCCAACGGGGGGAGGAGGGACGGGGTGGATAAGCGCGCTGATGTGGCGGGCGCCGATCGTGGGGCTGGGGCTCGCTTTGCCCGCTGGTCAAGCCTCAAGCATGGGAATTCAGCTTGGAAGATTCCGTAGGCTCCATTCGGCCTGCTGGTAAACGGCTTTTAATTAAACCATCCTGCACGTCGGGGCAATGGCGTTCGGGAGGTAAGTTTTCTCTCGAGAAAATGGCGTTGGAGAATGAGGCGCGTGAACGCGGGACGTGTAGCGTATGGCGTACGAAGACCATCTGCGATCATAGAGACATTTTGGATCTGTCCATGCGCCGTAGAAGTTGATTCGAGTAGAACAAGGGAGCAGCATTAGGGAGTGTGGTGGCCCCCAAATTAAGTGCTAATTAGCCTTTGCGGAAAAGAACACTGGGCAGAGAATGTAATACGTGGATAGCATGTAGCATCTCATTTTGACGCAACCAATACATAAATAAATAAAAGTGGCCTGGTCGTCAACCTCGATGTCGCCACCTTTGGCACACGTGTGGCACGCCAAAATTCAACTTATGCCGGTTCCACCTGTCGTGGACGGCGCGCGCCTTCGTCAGAGCCAGGCAGAAACAGATTTGCGAACGGGGAACGCTAGCTGCCAAGAACAAGGAGCTGGTGACTCACCTCAAAGAAGAAGGATCTGGATGACTAGCACGGACCATTGGACACGTAGTCATGCGTGTACGTCTATCTCCCTCTCGCCATCATCGCCCTGAACGTGAACGACCTTGGCTACCGAGAATCTAGCCAGCCAAAGCGCAGTGCAGCGCAGCGCCGTAGGAGTACGTGGGCAGGCGATGACGTTTGACTTGTTTGGCCGGGGACGGGGGAACCGGCCGCGCGCGGCTTCAGCGAACGCGCCCACATTCACTGCCCGGCAGCCGTACGCGCACAGCGCAGGGACCCCTAGCTGCTTGGCTGCCTCTTGCCGTTCGGATCCTGCGTGCGGTGCACGGAGCCCGGAGGGCTAAGGGGCCCGGCCGCGGGCAGGGCGACCGGCCGGTGGAAGATGATCGGATCCTCCCGCGTGCCGAGCCGGGGTCCGCGCCATGGCTGGTCGAGCTCGTGTAGGATTGACGCCGGACCAGGAACTGCACGGGAGCTAGCTGCTGGTACCCAAGCTGGGTTAAATGTATGTTACGGGCCGGGCTAGCTTCCTATTATTGCTCGTTTCGATCGCGCACATGCAGCAGTTGCAACTTGCAAGTGGATGCACGGATTGGGGGCACACCCTCATGTGCAGGTGCAACCAACCACCAGCCCTTGGTCTCGAATGAAAAGAACGAGGGAGAGAGGTCGCGGTTACATCCGCTGACCAAGCATCAAAGATTACACGAGCTAGAGCGCTACGCCGGCCAGACCTTCCGTGATGTTTGCACTTCCTAACCAAGAGCCGACATGGTATATACTTCCTCTATCCTAAATTATGCCGATACAGTATATAATTCCTCTATCATAAATTATCAGTAGTTTTGACTTTTCTAGATATATAGATTTTGCTATACATCTAAATATAATAAATTAAAAATAAAAAGGATTAACAATTTGGGACGGAGGAAGTATATATCAGGACATCAAAAGGTTTGACAGACTAGTGAGATCATATGCATGATGTAGCAGACACTGTGCAATGCCGCATCAAATGGATTCATATTTCACGAACATTTGAACTCTTTGTATGTCTGCACATGTATGTTTTCACATTTTCAACACCAGTGATTTACTGAAACTCTCCCTGGTTTCATACCCAATAAATATATTTGTGGTGGAATTCTGACAGTATGTACTTTCTTGCCCCCAATGATTCAGAAGCATCACAACAATGGACTATGACCAAGTCTCGATGTTAAATCTACCAGCCCTTTCTAGGGCCCTAAGCCATTTTGAGGCGTCCTCTTTTTTGACACCTTGTTCTTTACAGATAACTTCTTCTAGTGCAGCTGTAACATCAGCAGGCATTTTGGTTGAAGAGCCGGCAATGTACACTGCAGCACCGGAGAGTAACAAGTTCCAGACTCTTGCACTCTGTTCCTTTATCTTATGTTGTACATAGACCTTTTGAGGCTGATCCCTGGAAAAAGCAACAAACAGACCACCACCTTTTTTGGAGGACAGCACCCCCTCGTCCTGGGCATGAGCTAACCAGAAATCCTTGTATAGAAAATCATTATCTTCATTCCTACAGCCAAAGAAGAATAGAACTGGGGCCGTTGGTTCTGCTACACTCTGTGCAGCTCTTTCCTCCACGAATGCACGGAATGGCGCACATCCTGTTCCTGGTCCGATAAGCACAAGAGGAACTGATGGATGTGGAGGAGGCAGGGATCCATGGCGTATCCAACACGGGATAAGATTGCCTGCATATATAATTATAATGTGTGAGAGAGCTGATATTTGTGTTTCGGAAGGTACAGTGGCTATAGGAGCAGTCATGTTCAGGTAAATAACAGAACAAAGAAAAACATACGCAGGATATTAACTGCAAGTAATGATGTAGAGCATACCTTTTCTTGGATTGAGCCCAGCCAGCCAAGTAGAACAGAGTCCATGACGTGTTCTCTTGAAAGGAGTAAGCCATGATACAATGCTAACAGTCAAGTGTATTTGATTCGGATGTGCCAATGGGGAAGATGAGATGGAAAAAGCTCTTTTCTTCAATGGAGGTGTTAGTTGCACCAACCATTCAAAAGGCATTTGAACTGAAGGAAAATCCTCCAACACCTAAAAAACACCACCACGAAACCACATGTCACTTCTTAACCATGAAAAGCAACTGAAGGGCAAAAGAGGCATATTATTGCCAGAATGGCTCCGCACACTAAGGCATGTATTGCATGAAATTTGTTAGAAGAGAAAAAAGATCTTGAGTGCAAACATTCTCACTTCTAGAACAGTCCTACTCTCCTTCTGATTGTACTGGTAAAGGTCATCTCTTCCCTCAGGAGAAGCAAAGTACTGAAGTTTCTCTTTTTCATGTTCAGCTGTTGCAAAAAAGCTCATGACCTATCACAGAACATTGGAGTCGTGTGAGCTATGGCAGCTTGGCATGACATACCAGACACACATATATAAAATGTGACATCAAAAAATAGAAAAGAGGTTCATGAAACAAAGCATTCAAAATATTGGCTCCTGCCTCAAAGAAATACCGCCGAGGGGATGCTGATGCAATATCCATTGTCAAAGCAACAAAGGTCTTCAGTTTGGTGCGATCCATCAGGCTACTCACAGCTGAGCCATTGGAAATTTTATCCTCACTTTTCCCTCGAATCTGGACGAACAAGAGGACATGCTTCCTTATTAGTCAAATTGCGAAAGGCAAGACATTTTTAAAAAAAGCACAACTACATCTAAAGAGAATTGCAACAGGTGAGAAGAATTGCTACAGGACAAGTACTGGAAAAACAACGAGAGGTTGCTGCAGCAGGTGAGGTAAAACACAAAGTTGCAAGCAGATAACTCTACAAAACAGATTCACATACCGTTACGTAACAATCTGGATCCAAGTTACAGCGTTCTATAAAGGCATCAACAGCTGATGGATTTTGACTTGGCAGTATTTCTAGAGCATCGCCAGTTTTATAACTGATGGCCTAACATCAGAGAAACACAATCATCTTTTCATTCCTGAAGTACCACTTTTCATAGGAATTTGTGAGACAATTATGGATTGTAGTATAAGTGACATACAGAGGATGGATCTTCCAACTCAAAGTGGCGAACATGTCTGTCAGAACCCTCCTCAGTCAGACGCTGATTTGCTACCTGAAAAGGGTGATACACATCATCAGCAACAGAAACAATAGAAAGATGAGAGCTGAATCACAATACATTAGCATAACAGAATAACAGATGGACTATCAACACAATGACCATCACTTTCCCCAAGCTTCTTGTTTGCCAAACTAGTCTTTATGTAGGGCATACCATTTGAAGCATGTAAGGTGGCCCTCCATCATCATGAAACTGTAGCGCAGGGGACATTGTTCTTGCACTATTTATTATTTTATTGGGGTCTGCGGAATAGACAGTAGCTAAAATCATGAACAAATATTGCAAAACAGAGCTTACCAGTAAATACTAGCCAGCTCATGCATTCATACCTGAAAGTATAGAATCTTGTGGAACCTCATTGGAAGAGTAATATATGACATGAACTTTTGGATCCCCCAAAGTACTCAAATTAGGATCATTGATATCAGATACTCTAGGTAAGAGTGACTGATTAGTTTCATTTAGAGATTTCCACAAAGACAGCAACCAAGGATCTAAAGCCCCTTCATATCTGATGTTACAACAACGAAGAAAATCCTTCATCAAAGTTGAGAAATACTTTTGACCAAAAAGAAAATGATAATGCACACATTTTATAACCACACTATCACAATTATTTTAGTAGATACTAAAATCATACCCAGAAGGGTGCTGGTCGTCTCCCAAGCCTATCTCTATGACTTGTTCTGCACCAAGATGTGAAAGCCTTCTATCAAGCTTCTTTGCGGCAAACTGCAGTAGTAAACACACTAATGAAGGACAAATAGAAACAAAAAGATTGTACATTGGCAAACCAGAAGTCATGACTTGTGAGCCGCATATTACGAGCTTAAGCCTTGACTTGATAGAAATAAGACATCAACACGGTTAAGAATAATACAACAGAATGCATGTTTACAATATACAAAATGAAAAATTACAATGTCATGATGGAGCCCTTGCAAACATTATCTCAAACAGCTATAGTGGTTATATTGGAACTTAACTGCATAGTTTCAGTTTGCAAGCATTCACCAAAACAGTGGTAAGATAAAAACAACTTATATCTCCCCCAACATGGTATTTAACATAAAATCATTTCTTGCAGCCACCCAAAGCAAAAGGAACAGAGTCTCTAAGAAGTATATGTAATTATAACCATATATACTGTTTTCTAAAGATGCACACTGTGGAATGTTCTTCCAGCAATAAATCACCATAATGTAGGCGAATTACTGACATATCCCCACACATTACTGTAGTGAAGGCAGCATATAACGCATTAGCAAGCTTACAAAGACAGATGCCTCACATTGTACTTCTGGTAGCCTGAATCGCCGAGTCCAAACACTGCATGACGGACCCCCTCAAGCCATTGCGCGCCCAGATCCTTCCGAAGCAGGTATCTCCAAAACCCCTGCCGCGAAATCCAACCCACAATCCCGATAAGCAATCCAGACGACTGGAAATAATCAAGCGGATGAGAATCTCCAGACCTTCATGGAATCCGGGGGATCCCCCTGCCCCGTGGTGGACACGACGAAGACCACGAACCGCTCGCTCGGCAAGCGACTCTGCACGAATAAGCAGAGGCGTCACGGACTCACATGTACGGGCCTGGTCGTGTGGCTGCGGGGAATTTAGTTTTTGGAGCTTACGGGATCGAAGCCGTCCATGGAGAGCACGTCGACGGCCGTGCAGCCACCGCGCTCCGCCTCGCGGCCGACGCGCTCCGCGGCGTCCATGGCGTTCCCGGTTTGCGAGGCGTAGAGCACGAGGAGGCGGCCGCTGGAGGACGCCGCCGAGTCCGCCTCCGCGGCCGACGGCGCCATGGAGTCAGGCTCGGAACCCGCGCCCTGCAACCAACGCAACCTACCGGCGGCCAGCAAGCGCACCCACGAGACGCTCCAATCGCTCCGCCCAGGTCACGCGAGGACTCCTGCCACTCAGGGTGGCAACGGGGCGGGGCAGGTCGGGGACACAGCTCCCGTCCCCACCCCGATGCCCGAATCCCGTTCCCCGCTAAGGCCCCGATATGCTCAACGGGGGCAAATCCGTCCCCGTCCCCGTCCCCGGCCCCGACGGATCCCCAGTCCCCAGCGGGGTCCCGTGGGGGCAGCTGCCTCGACTCTCGAGGACGGCCGGCGAGGAGCAGCGAGGGCGCGGGCGCGAGGAGCAGCGAGGGGACGGCTGGCGAGGGCGCGGGGAGGCCGGCGGCGCAATGGGCCGTAAACGGAAAGCCTTCTTTTGTTGCGGGCCGCCTCCGACACGTTCCCGGTCTGCAGGGAGCAGCAACCAGCAAGATGTATCTCAAAAAAAAAAAGCAAGATGTATCTCGACGCGACCAGTAGGCAGTAGAGCCGTTACGCGGCAACCTCTCGCGAGTCGCGACTCCCACCCACGGTCCCACCAGGCCGCCGGCATCAGCGCTCAGCGGCGGAGTCTTCTACTTTGCGGGCTTGCGGCGGTGGATGGCGTCGGCGTCGGGTTCGGGGGCTCCAGAGGGGCCGGAGGCGCTCCGCCGCCGCCGCATCCTCTCCAGCCGGCTCTACCTCGACGACGTCCCGAGCTCCAGCTCCAAGGTCGGTCACCCGTCTCCGATCCCTTCCTCTGCAACCTCGATTCGCTGCCGTGGGTCGTAACAATCGTGTGCGCAGGCGCCCGTGGTCTACTCGCCGGCGTACGACATCTCGTTCAACGGGATGGAGAAGCAGTGAGCCATCCGTCTTAGGCCGCGCCACGCGCTTATCCGCACCGTATCGCAGCGCCGTATGTAACTGGTCGTGCCCGTCGCACGAACTCGTGCAGGCACCCGTTTGATTCGTCGAAGTGGGGCCGCGTGCGCAACTCCCTTGAGGACGCGGGGCTCCTCCAGAGCGACCGGATCGTCGAGCCGCTGGAGGCCTCGGAGGATGATCTGCTCGTGGTGCGTAATAAGCTGCTCAGCTGCTATCCACTTGTTCTGCAGCTATCTGTGCTGTACGATGCAGTGTGAAGTTATGGTCTGTGGCTTGCCCAATCAGGTGCACTCGGAGTCATACTTGAACAGCCTTGAGAGCAGCGAGAAGGTTGCCCGCATTGTAGAGGTACTGCTACATTCAGAATCGCATATCTGACAGCGTGATCTTTTGCATGCTATAAGCCTGCTAAAAGTGCCCTCGGAATTGTCCACCGTGTCATGGAAATCATGATTGTTTCTGAAGCACTTGACCATCTGCATGTTTTTCTATTACAAACTAGTCTGCTTGGTACTTCATTTTGCGGAAATTGTATGAAATTAGCGGGTGTAAAATGCAATCAAGTATTTCCTGATTTATACTAGGTTCCAGCAGTGGCGCTGCTCCCTAACTTGCTTGTTCAGCAAAAACTTCTTTATCCATTCCGGAAGCAGGTAAAATGTTTTGTTGTCTTGTGGTGCTACATTGACCCTTGGCTATTAATTTTGGATGTTCAGAAAGCATACTGAAGTGAGCTTTTACCTTTTAGGTGGGTGGCTCTGTTTTATCAGCCAAACTCGCACTAGAAAAGGGATGGGCTATAAACATTGGAGGAGGCTTCCATCACTGTTCGGCGCAGGAAGGGGGTGGATTTTGTGCATATGCTGATATTTCCCTGTGCATCAATTTTGCTTTCATTCGTTTAAATATCTCAAGGTAGGATAGCTATTCAGCTGTATTAGACATCTGCAACATATCTTCTGAAAACTAATAAGTAGGCCGACCTATCGTCATATTTCCTCTTTTTATGTAATGCAAACAGGCAGTTTACTTAGCATTATAATTTATCATTGCTCTGCTGAAAGTACTGTAATAATAAGGAATTATGGAAACTATTGGTATGAGACTTCAGACTACAGGATAGCTATTTTCGTTCCATGAGTCACTCATCTCATTTTCAGAGTAATGATCATTGATCTAGATGCTCACCAAGGAAATGGTCATGAAAAAGACTTCGGCAGTGATGGTGAGAAGCTGAGTGCTGTATTATTTTCTTGTGCATATTTTTGTTCTTGCTACTATTTCGTAGCTCTTTTTCATTAATTCTTCACTTGCAGGAAGGGTTTACACTTTGGACATGTACAATTCTGGAATATATCCTTTTGTAAGTACATAACCCTGAAACATTTCCTACATCTGTCAACCATGATACGTCCTTCCTGATGCTGTTCATTAACTTATTAAATGTGTACTTCTGTTTGATATTTAGCTAGTCTCTGCCCCCCCCCCCCTCTTCCATGGGTTCTTGCTGATAGTGCATATATTTCATTCTGAGAAATATAAATGATTATCATGGGCTTTTGTGTGGCACATATGGCATATCTGGTCCTGCATCCCACACGGCACTGGAACTTAATGCTTGTACCACATAAGAACAGGCCAGCTAGCTTAGTCTATGTGATTGACGTTGATAGCTCTGTAGCTTCAAGTCAGTCTTCTGCATTCCAATTAACTGCCAACTGAAGTTAAATGTTCATTTGTAGTAAACAGAAAAAAGGCTATATTAATTCCCTGTAATTTTACAGTGCATCTGCTCACGGCCTGAACTACAAAATTGAGAATTGTACTTCATAGTTCGTACACCCTAAAGTTTCCCCTGTTCCGAGGTTGGAAATGGTTTCCCTTTACTAATGCGGACCATGTGTTGCCTTCGAGTCAGTTATGAAACTAAAAGAATGTCTTTACCACATGTTTCAATTTTTGTTCTCGGGGTGGGGTTTACCCACTGCAGGGGTTTATTTTTATAGCTATTGAAAGTTCAGGGTCTGATGTACCCAGTTTTGTTGCTCAGGTGGTTCAGCAGATGCACTATTGAACTTCAGAGGGCAACGAAGGCCTTTTTCTTTGTAGATTTTCCTTTGAAATACTTATACATAAGTAACGTGCCTGGTACATTTTCATTCCTTTTCTTTTTTAGTATAAAGGGACATTCATTTTGTTTCAGGATCATGTGGCTAAGAAGTACATTGATCAAAAGGTCGAGCTAGATGTAAGTTCTACTTTTTATCCTTTTCTCCGCCTGTTGTATTTTTTCTGCATCTGTTTGATGTTGGAGTTGTAAGTTACACTACACCTGTTTGCATTTTAGAGTGGGACAAAAACAGAAGATTATTTGGAGAATCTTGATAAGGCTCTCAAGGTAACCTGTACAGATAGTATCTAAACCTCTGTCAGTTCACCTATAATATTCGCTGGTTATATATATGTTGCTTTAACAGAAGTCATCATGTGTGCTTGTGTGTGCATTTTATTGTGAATGTGATATTTTGCATGAATCTGTGTTAAGGATCCAGATTGCAGAACATGATATTTGAATTTCTGTATGCTCATATTACGTCATACTGTAAAATAGAGTCTGGAATTAGATGTATGATGTGATGATATCACCATGCGCTACTAATGCTATTAATACTATATTAAGGTGCTTTGCATGCTTAGACCCGACCAGCCAATTATAGCTGAGGCCCAATTTGCTTAGGATGGTAAACAAAACCAATAATCAACTTTTTTGAGCACACGCGAGAAATCGTATTGTATGACTAAAGTTTATTTCTTTTGAAGCCGATATAGACACTGCCTATTCTGGTGTTTGAACAGATCCGAATGCATATAGTTTCAACCTATTCCTTACCGAAGATTGGAGTGCGGATGCACTACAACACTGAGCTAAGAAGGGTTTGTAGGGAAATAAGAATGAGCACATCATCAATTGTGGGCTTATGAGTGCACCATGATGGACCCTTATTTCAGCACCAAAGTTGCTGTTTTACTGCCTAGGACGCCAGGAATTATGAAAAAGTTTTCAGCAGCGATCCAGTCATAGATCAAGTTGACAATGTAATCAGCCTTTCTATAGTTTGAAGAATCACCAAAATTTTGTTTAATTTATGGAACTTTTAAACTATGAGGATTCAATTCTGCTGGTAGAAACACAATTCTAGTTCTAAAATGTGTGCATTTCTACCTTCTGTTAACAAGATGGATTAATAGCTATGTACAGCTGGAGAAGGGGAACAAACTGAAGGAGCTCTCTTGGTGCTATTGTGCTAGATTGAAGTAATCATTACTGCAGAGGATGTGATGTGGACACTTGTGTATGACGCATCATGCTATATCAGTAATTGCAGTTGCATAAGCTTCTCTTACGGCAACCAGTTGCTACCTCACTCGGGGATTGTAGTTCTTCTGATTCTCAAGAGTTTCCAGATGCAAACTTTGGCAGTTTTTGTCATGGCCTGACCTGCTGCAACTTGCAAGATCCTCTATTTTTTTTTCTTTTGACACGATTTGTTTACTTATAGTCCAGATTGGTTTTTGAGAAAAAGAACATCGTGGCGATACAGGAATACTTGTTCCCTACGTTTGGTTTTCAGTAGTTAATCCTCTATCTAGTTGCTCTCCCTAAGCAGTGCGGGCCTGGGTTATGCATGTCAAACTCCATGCTAATTTTTTAGGTTGAATAACATTTGTGTTGCGAACTTACATATGAAGGATAAAATATGCGTCCAGGGCCTTTTCTTAGGCAACGAAAGTGTAGTTTAGTTCTACATGAGCTTGTGACTGGCATTCATTTGTTTATTTGGTCAAGTATCAGTAAACAAGAGCATGGAGAAAGGAATAGAGAAATAAATTGATAAACTCTCTGTGCTATTCTATTACATACTCATTTGCCAACTAAACAAAACTGGCATAACTTGTTTGCGCCAAACTCATTCCCTTCACGTTGCTTAGAAAGATTGTTTGTAGGACTGTCCAAAATAGCTTTGCAAATTTGCAAAAAGAAATGTATGAATACAAATTCCCCGCATATATGTTGAGAATATAGGCAAACCAGTATTAAATTCCTATGAAATTCCATACGAAATAAATCATGATGAACACAAACGCAGGAATTAGCACACATAGATCTAACATACTAGATAACATAAACAGCAGCTAGGATTTCACAATACATGCTTAGGATTTCACGATACATGCTTAAAAGATAGATCTACGTACTGAGGTTTAGCTAGAGGGTTGATAACGACGAACCGCCACTGTTGGAGACGACGAAGGTGGTTGGCACGTGAGGCGACGGAGTTGGGTGGAAGACGCGCCGTGGTGGAGATCTTGAGCAATCGCGCGAAGCGCTTCCTTAAAACTTTATTCGCCCTCTCCCGGTGCAGGATCTCAAAGGTGAAGGGTTTCAGAGACCTGCTCTCCCGTTCGTCGGTGCATGCCGGCATTTAGGATGGAGAAGGCTACAATGGCGGCGCAACAGCGAGAAGAGGGGCAAAATCTTAGCTCGTTTTGATGTGTTTTCTGGTGGAGGTCGATAGGTCGTATATATATAGGGAAGCCAAACCAACCTCGCGTCTTCGTTAGCAAGCTAAACCTAATCGGTTTAAGGTTTAGATTTCCATATCTCGTAGACTTAGAGTGCAAGTCATCAAAAATAAAAACTACAAAAAGAAGTTGCACCCCCCCCCCCAAGGTGAGGGGCCGAATTTCAGCAAACCATTCACACATGCATGCCGCACGCCCTTCACCCCGCCTGATGAGGCGTGGCATGCACGCACACGTGGTACTTCTCTTCTCTTCCCCATCACATAGGTTAGAAGGATGGAAACAACCTCCATATACGTGGTATTTCTCTTCTCTTCCTCATCACATAGCTTAGAAGGATGGAAACAATCTCCATATTTATGTTGGTCATCCTACTCGTTCACTAGCACGGTGGGACTAAGGTTTGCATCATTTCCTCTTGCACACATGGGGCTTTGAGATTTATAGGAATTCTGAAATTTCCAATGGGCCAAGCCCATTAATTCCAGCAATATATTGCCTGCAAGCTCAAATATTACCTTTAAACGGAAGCCCACTCAATCTGTCCATAACGGCCCTAATTGTTGGCAGGTAGCACAAAGTAGATTTCGGCCCCAGTTGATTGTGTATAATGCTGGAACTGATATCCTACATGGTGATCCTTTAGGCAGACTAAAGGTATGTCCTTTCGTGTGAACCACACATGTTCTCACAGCATTCATGTAACATAGAGATGCGCATATTTGCAATGGCTTGAGGCTTGTAGTTAGCAAAGCTGCTTAACAATGCATTGGCTGGTTCCATTATGCTCATATTATGTTTCCGCAATGTCCAGGTTAGTCCAGAGGGTGTGGCTATTAGAGACGAACAGGTTTTTAGATTTGCAAAAGATCAGAATATTCCTATCCTCATGCTGACATCAGGTGGGAACTTTGCTCATAATTTTTTAAGTTCATCTGTTCTCTCTAAGACCTGCTAATGATGCATCTCTCTTGTCTTTGAATCTCTATCCCCTCAGGAGGTTATATGAAGTCGAGCGGTCGAGTTATAGCAGATTCGATTATCAACCTATCGAAAAAAAACCTGATAGATATAGGTACCCGCTGTATAGAAGTTGAATAATGGCGATAACTATGTGCCTGATGGACGCAACTTGTGTATGAGAAATGTAATGCTGATTCTGTACTTGCACATGCATGTCAACCTGATAAAAGGGTAATTGTTTGATGTGAATGCTTTCACCCATTGACTCATTGAGGGAACCATTAATTATCAACCGTGCAATGTTCATATTATGTCTCTTATTTGTCAGCAACCCTTTTTTTGATGGATCTGCTCCCATCTGCATTATGCCCTCCAAGCTTTTAAGGATGAATTGCGAGTGGTTCAGTAGTGTTAAGCCCTATGTGTGTTGATGGTCAGGTCCTTTACTTGCTTTTATTTGTAATAGTTTTTGTGTTAAATCTGTTTCACCAGCCCCATTCTGGTCCAAGGTGGGGCTTGGAGTTTTGTAATTGGATCATTTCTTCTCCTTAATACAAAGATACGCAGCTCTTCTGCATGTTCGAGAAAAAAATTTTGTCAGCAACCCTGTTTATGTGGAAGATTGACCCAATGACATTTCTTCATTTACATGTGAAAGATGCAATTAGACTAATCATCTGCGAGTCATTGTCAATCTTCTAGGTTTATACATTGCTGTCTACTCACTCTACTGCTTTGGTCCAGTGAATCTATTTAGTCTCGAAGTTATTTAGGAGAAAAGTCCCCATGAACTGTGGCTGAGAGCTACCCCGGTCTGGTCTTTGGCATGTAGCTTTTGCCCTCTCCTATCTGGCGCCTTGCTTGACCCAGGAAGAAAGATACACATTTGTCCCCACTGAGCCGTTACTGACTGGTTACCAACTTACCATGAATGATTTTCTGTTCTTTTTCAGCTTGCGCTAGCATTGCAAATCTCCAACGTCTATCTGCCGGATGATCTGGTGGAGTACTGGAGTCCCACTCCTTGACGTCAACCCTCCTCCAAGAGCAAGGTAAGCAGTCCAAGATAATGGCAGATATGCTGCTGAGTAGGGAGCACAGTGGTGACATTGGGTTGTCACAATCTGTCGTTTCACTTGACAGGAATGGGTTTGCCCCTGACGTGCCCTGAGACAGTTCTTTCTTTCTGGTACCCTTCTCCAATGGAAAGTCAAAACTGCAGGACTTCCAGGAATGTTCACAGTGTTGGGATCTGGGAAGCCTCTGGAGTTCTTGGTTGATCTTTATGATGTAATTGTGAGCTCATCTACATCAAGTGCGTGCAGACATCTTTATTTGTCATTTGACCGGAATGTTATGCGGATCAGGGTTAACTTTACCAGTAAAAAAAATCGGAGGTTGCCGATAAACGTGTTTATCGGATTTTTCAGAAATTTATCGGATTTGCCGTTTTTCTTTTGGACAAAATTTAGAAAAAAAAATCCTCAAACTGTACATAAGACGATCTAGATTATCTCCAAACAATCTAACATGAAAAATTAATAAGACATCACAATGCATAGAAATGAGAAAATATATGGACTAGGAGGAAGGGGGTGGGCACAGATTTGAAATTATCCAAACTTTTCGACAAACCGGTCACCACCGATAAACATGATTATCGAAATTTTCCCAAATGCAGATACATGGTCCGTTGTCCGTGTTTGGCCTTCTCCTTGTATTCTCCACTACTTTATTTTCTTCCCACGCTTTGTATCATCGGCTAGCCTTCGGGAATGCTGTCTAATATCATCGGCTCGGTTTGTTTCCGATAGAGAGCTGAATTCAGCAATGTCGTGGGTCCTACTCCGTAAAAGATTGTGAAAGCTCACAGGCTGGAGGCGCCTGTTCGGCAGGTTCTTTTTTGTTTTCGCCTCGTGTTCGGCAGGTTCTACTAAGGCAGGGCAGCCAAAGTGTGCCGATGCTAAAAAAAAGTGTCGCATCACCACCGATGCCTCGTTTCCTCCTCTTCTGCAGTGTTGGCATGGATCACCACCGATGCCGCTAGCAATTTAAAGAAGCAGAGACGATTTCTTTCCTTCTCACTGGCAACAACCCTAGTTTTGTCCACCACCTTCAACGTGTTTTCCAATAACGTGTGCTGCGTCAGCGATGCTAAGCCATCGAGCACTTGTATTATTTCATTGGTTGTTCTTGCCGCACCACGGCAAAATGAGTGGAACCCTTCCTGCGACCTTCGCCATCAACTGTTGCATTATATTGATGCATGCGATCTTAACCGCCATTCCGCTAGGTTCTCAGCGACCCGGACGGCCTGTTTATTTGGCCTGGAGGGTTGACCCAAGCAAAGACATTTCTTCAATGGTACATGTGAAAGCTCGTGCTCTCCTTGACATTATCAACTGTGCAGCTGCTGTCAATCTCTCTGTCTAATGTAACGCGCATGCAGTTGGCTGCTGGTAATACCTTGACGCAGTAATTCCTGGAGGAAATCAAAGTCTCCATTGTTAATTTGTGGCTTGGAGCTACCTGTACGTCTCTGGTCTTTGGCGTGTGGCTTTCTAGCTTTTTTACCCTCGCCTCTCAGTCACTTTTGACCCGGGACGGAAGAAGCCAAGAAGGTATGTATGCACCTCACGTGCCCCTGTTATAAGCTGTTGCAGTCCTGCTGACTGGTGCTATTACTTCACACTGTTTTCAGTTATTTCCAGCATATATTATTGGTCGTCACTACTCACAATTCGTGACGTGCAAATCTCTAGACAATTCGTGGCGCAGAATACTCTTTGGTCTAGACCTGACGTACGTCGGCGACCTTCCTGATGCTTTCCTTCCGTACGGACACTACTGGAAAAGGTCCTAGCGACGATTAAAAATCTATTTTTAAGGTGCGTACCTATCCCTTCTTCTCGCAGCTAGAAATAGATTTTGTAGAAACGGATAACACATCGTCCGTCCTGGAAATCGATTTTCAAAAAATAAGAAAAAATTAGAAAAAAACCTCGAAAACAGCAAAATAGAAAGGAAAAAAATATCCCAGCCAATCGGCCGCCACCACGGACCCCGTCTGTTACCGAGTTACAATTTTTTTGATGAAATATGCACAGTTGTGTAAAGCAAGGTTCGAACCGCTTATCTCAAGTCTCTCGCATACGCTTCTCTCCACCACACTATATAATCACTTATGACTCTACAAAGAATGCTATTCTTTTATATTAACTTTGAAATCAATCTAGAAATTCGTTTCCAGGGGCGGGTGACGCCATCACCCGCCCCTAAAAACATTTTTCTCTTTTATTCCAAAAATTCATTAAATCTTAAATATAGCAAAATAAATTAAAAAAGCGAAACTTCTACACTATGGTTATTGTGAACTATAAATATAGAAATAAATATGCTAAATATATTTTAATATATATAAATATTAAGATTGTGAAAATCTCAAAGTATGACTATAAGATACTGTATATTCATAGCCATATGTAGAGTATAACTATTAAATGATCTTGTGATCCTAAACGGTCTTAAATAAATAATGTATAAACTAAAAAATTTTAGATCTTACCACTATAACTTTGATATGGAACTACTCTACATCTGTACATCTGAGGTTATTTGAAAAAAAAATCAAAACTTCTAGATTTCAAAATTAGAGAACTTATAATAATTTTTAGACTATTAAATGACCTTAAATGAAAAAATTATCAACTACGAAATTGTAGGTCTCGTCAACCTCTACAATTTTGGTATAAAGTTTGACTTCATCCGAGATTATATTGAAAAAGTTATGAATTTTTTTTGCATGGGACCATTTGTAGGGGCGGTCATGGTATGACCCAACCCCCTGAAAATTATTTTTAGAGGCGGCTGACGCCATCACCTATCCCTAAAAATGCATTTATAGGGGCAGATGATGGCGTCACCCGCCTCTGTAAATTGCATTTTTAATTACGGGTGAATTGCTACAGTAATCCTGCTTCATTTGTAAAGGCGGGGTTATCTTTTGGACCGTCAACTCTACAAGTCGTTTTTAGCCGTGGGACCCCGACTCGGTAGTGCAGGAATTTGTTATACAAAGCCGTGTCAATAACTTATGTCATTCTCAGTTGGTATGATATGAAATCTTGCAAGCTTTGATGCATGATACCTAGATGGCTCTACTATACCCTCACACGATGACAGCCTGTACTTGTCTAGTGCCAGTCGTAGTCCAGTAGTCCACATCCTTGGTTGTTTTTCCATGAATTTTTGATGGATGGGTCCGCCGCTCACGCGACCTAGGACAATTCTTTCCTTCCTTTATTATCGTTAGCTTTTCCAGCGAAAGCTGCGAGGACTTCCAGGTAAGTTCTTCATAGGATTGGATTTGGGAAGCTTCTGTAGCCTGCTCTCGGTATTAGCTCTTTGTTACTGTCAGCTTTTGAGTTTTTGACAAAGTCACATTAGTCAATGGTATGAACATGGTCGAATGAGAATAAAATGTCGGCTCTCGGCTCATGTTCAATCAATGTCAAAACGTTCATGTGCTGTGCTAGTAGAATAAATGGAAGCTTCTAATTCCTTAATCAATGTCAAAACGTTCATGTGCTTTATGCAATTTCCAGACAAATTCTACGCCCTCCGGTTTCCGGGAAAATTCAAGATAAGCGGCACGGTAGTCGTAGTCTAGTGATGCAAGTGGAACGATGGACAGAGGCTTTGGTGATCTTGATAATCTTCAGTAGAATAATAATGCTGCGTGTTAATCAGCCGGTGCCGCTTGCTTACCATAACCGTCTTGCACTATAGCACGTTCGTTGCTGTAATGTTCTTATCTTATGACACTATGACATCTCTACGATTACTCTGCCTTGTTCTACTGAATTCAGTGCTTAGTCCACTTGCAGGTGAGTAGGTGACGAATGACGCCTGTATGTGGGCAAGGAGAGCGACATCGACGGTGGTGCAGCTTTTCGCAAATAGAAGTTTGCAACCGTATGAATATGAAAAAAAAAATATAATTCCCCGATCAAAGATAGGTTTGCATTGTTTTGGGCATAGACGACATGGTCTCTTGAAAACAACTTACAAGTTTACAACTTTGACTACTGGCTTATAGCATATCTTTGAAGCGCATCAAAATCACATTTGGCCTATACTTTTATCTCCTAAGCTGAATGCATGCATGTCACCTCGATGGTTTGAACGCATGCGCACTACATGTTTATGTTTTTGTAATTCTGACCAACATCTAGGCCAGGCCATGGAACAGTCTAGACGAAAGGACATCCAAGACAAAGAATAATCAAGAAACGGAGAGGTATCCTGAGAAACCCTGTTGACCGGGGTTTGACATCGGGAAACGACCGCCAGGCGCAGCAGTGTGTGCCTCGCAACAACTGACATTGCTAATGCTGTCAAATTTTCTGCATTGACCTCATATCTCTCGAGGTTCGAACTTGAGGGATGAGAGAGATGGCCATGGGGATGTTGCATCCATTCAAAATAGTGTAGGGTGGGGCCATGTGGGCCCGAGGAATAATATCCTACTTCTACTATCACTAATGAAGATAAGATTAATTTCAAGTACAAGGATATAGGTTAAATCTGAAGTTAATACAAAAGACATCACCATGTTGAGAGCTATTTGAGTTAATGCTTGTAGTCGAGATAAAAAAGGGAATTACGAATTACGGTGCACATCATAGTTTTCGCACAGGGATGCTACATGGAAATAATTCATCAATCTGTTTCTTATGGAATAGCCACATTTCTACCTCTGGAGGAAATCAAAATGAAGGAAGGCTTCATGGGAAATTTTCCACCGGGAATTCCATCTACATTCAGAATTTACAGCTACGAGAGCTTGTTGCACCCACCGCCTTGTGGTAAAGAGCCTCGCCAAACTTGAAAAACTAGATGCTCAAAGCTCATAAACTATGAGCCTACCCAAATAAAGAAATATGTATCATTGGAGCACTGAAACATAGAAATGTATTTATTGGATCGGGTTGCCATCATAAAAAATGAAATCAACTGCTAAAGACATGTCGTCAACCCATTGCTTCCTCAGACTGGATCTCTACTTTTCTTCACCTAATTAAATATATGCTGTCAAGCATCAGGATGTGTATGAGCATGCAAGCCGATTCCAGTGGAGTAGGAGGACCCGCAGTTTGGCAGGATCTTAACATTGAATAATTAGTGACAAGATAATTATTAGTAAATGTTTGATCGTTCTTACCTCTGCTTAATCAAAGTGTGCAAAAAGATTACCAAATTTGACTTCACCACTGAAACCTCACTGGTTGATCAAGACTTATTAGCTATAGTCTTGAAAGGCTATGAAGACTTAGGAAGAGATATATAATCATATTATTAATTTTTTGAGATCAGGTAATCATTTTTTTTTGCCATTCCACAAATGACAGAATAGTGAAAATTTATAGAATCCTGCTCTGTAATTTGTCAATTGGTTTTTCTTCTTCTTCCTCGCTCCATGATTTTTTGGCATCACTAAACAGATGAATTATACACACTATTAATATTTTTTTTCTTTTTCCAATGCAACAAGCATAGATGCTCCTATAAACACACATATTCACTTATACAAATGTCCACATGTACACGTACACTCTATTCTCGTAGCACCTTGGAGAGATTGTGCCTGCCAGCTGATCACGAACTGAACACCGCCTACCACTGAAAGACTACCTACCTACCTGAAAGTGTGAGCACCCATATATCTAGGTTCAGGACTTGCAAGCGTTGTGTGCTACAATATATTCTAAGGTTCCAGGCGGTGAGCGGTGTTTTTGCCAAATGACCCAGGGCTGTTGCTCTTTTTCATAAATTTTCCTCGAACGATCAGCGGTGCGTATCGTTCCTTTTCGTAAATCTCCCTCGGATGATCAAGAGTTCTATCGATAACCATCGGGCATTCGTAAAAAAGCACTCGAAAAACGTTGAAAAAAAAACCCTAGGCACGTACGGCTGGTGCACCCGCTTGCATGCAGATCGCACGGTGTCGTGGTATACGCACGTGGACGGACCAGGTCGTTCCGGGGTCAACGTGTACGCCGTCGGATCCGTCGACCAGTAGCACCACGCAAGTGCATGCATGCACGCGGCACGTTTCATCTGGTTTGGACTGTGACGGAATTAAGTTGATCATCGCATCAACCGCTAATGCTAATATAATAATTAAAACCAAGCAGAGGAGCCTGCTTATTAGCCTTTGACCAGTGCTACGAAATTAAAACCAAGCAGGAGACCTAGCCTGGGCTGGGCCCCGGGGGAAGAAAGGTCCACGGGCCGGCCGGTAGACCAAATCCCATTTTAGTTAGCAGCGGAGAAAGGCCGGTGGACCAGGTACAGGGTCCGTATGACCCCTGGGCCCCAGCAGGAGGGGATTAAGCTCAAGCCCCTGGATTCGGTTGGGGGCGGCGGAAAGGAGGAGGAGAGGAATCGCATGGCGCTTTTGCCTGGAGGGAAACGGAACCGCATGCAGCAGCAGCCCCTGCTCATCTGAATTGACACTCAGATCCAGCCATCGATCGATCAACTGATTTGACAGCACTTTGGGTGTTCAGGAACACAAGGTCAGAAGATAAAGGAGGCGTTTGGCAGTCTCACTAGCCGCTCCAGTCTCCAGGAGGCTGCGCCACAGAAAGACTGTCTCTGTCTCTCTCTCTCTCTCTCTCTCTCTCTCTCTCTCTCTCTCTCTGTTTTTTTTTACCGTTCATTGGCTTGTACGGGAATTTATTACCTCAAGGAGGGTGCCACGAATTCAGGAACGCGGCGGATCAGTTCAAGAACGGAGTGGCGCGCTGCCGGTTACTGGACTTTTATAGTCACAACGAAACAAATCCAAACTTTACTAAATAAGAGAAAAACGAGTGACGACCCGTGCTCTCACTGGTCTGATTGAGAAATATAAGTACCCAAATTACATATGGATCGAGGAGCCTTAATATTCGGGGATGTAATGCAGAAACTTTATGGGCTTTTTTCATTTCATATAGTTTCCAATATATATATATAGAAAAAATCTATTCTATACGCACTTGTAGCTACTTCCACATGTGTATCTCATGACGTAGGACACATCCGATCTGATGAAGAGCATATACGTGAAGTATGTAATTATACTAGAACATCTATGATGGTATATACGTTGGGTATGTGACCATACATATAGTACGTGGCCATACTAATTTTTATATACTCGTACTAAAATATAATTATAATATATTTAAAAAATAGGGATGCTTTTAAAAAAATTATATATACTTTTGAAGTATCTTAGAATTAGTATATGAACATACTCAAAGTGATAAATAAGTATACGGACATACGCACAGTGATATACTGATGGTTATATATATATAGATAGATATATATGAGTATGTTCATATGCTAATTCTAAGATACTTCAAAAGGATATATACAAAAAATTTCAAATGCACCCTTATTTTTAGATCAGATACGTTCTGCGTCATGAGATACACATGTGGAAGTAGATTCTCCATATATTGTTACAATGCTCATGCATACTGCCATATTTCAGCATACATCTTGCTGTTTTATTGTCTCTTTGTGGTGTTTACCGGCCCCATGGTCCAGTATATGGCAGAGCTCTTGGCATTGTCTTATTAGAATAATATTATAATTTTAAGAGGCCAGCCAGTCGATTTATATCGGAACATAGTTGGATCGAAATATCATCATCAAAGCTTGGATTGTAAATGCAAGTTGCGGCACAAGGTCGCTGCAAGAGCCCCCATCCCTGCCACCTTGTTTGACCCTTTTTCAAGCACACATCTCTCGCGGACACTCGCCAGCCAACCCAGCCGTGGACCTTTCAACGACTTGCGGTTTGGTGGCGTCGTCTTCCCCCCTGCGCCCGACTACTTTTCAAACCCAGGCATCCTCGGCTCCCCGCCACCCATCCGCGCCCTCCGAGCTCGCCAACCTCACCTTCCCCTCCACCGCACTAGCTACTTTTCAGCCCCACTGACATCCACACAGGGCGCAAGTGCATGCACACCCACGCATACACATTCGTACCCATCGTCCTCATCCCTATATATATACCGGCCGATCGACGGCAGCGACGACCAACTCAAGCAGCCGTCCATCGAGCAGCCAGCCAGCCATGGCAAGCTCTCCGCCGCACCTCGTCGTCTTCCTCAGCTGATGGACACCCTCTTCGTGCTCGGCCAGGAGTCCCGGCTGCGCATCCTCCAGCGGGCGGCGGCTCGCGTCCCCGGCTGCGCGTACCTCTGCGCCTGGGCGGCCCTCCCTGCGGCCCAGCCGGCGGCGGCTTCGTCTTCCTCAGCTGCCACCAGGTATCTCTCATCGACAGAGATCGATCTCTTTAGATCGTCTTCCTGCTGCAATGCATTCATAATCTGCATGGGCTGGGTTGGATTTACCAAGTAAATGGGCACGCATTTGCAGCGCCCGCCGCCTGTTGTGCTGCCTGAACGCATGGTTCTGCGACGGCGGAGCCAACTGCCGCGGTGACGCCGGCCGCGTGCGCGCGCTCTTCGACGCGTACCGGGGGTCGCTCTGCGCCGCCGTGAGCGGGTGCGTACACATCTACATGCATGCCATCCACCACCTTGCATTTCGGTGGCCATTGTCAGTTTGATTCAGCCATGGCGTGACTCTGTCTGCAGGTGTGTGCCAGGGTGGGCGTACAAGGACGGCCGCGCGTTCATGGAGCTGCCGGCGCACGACCTGGCGTCCTCGGCGTCGCTGCCGGCGCAGCAGCAGTTCTACCAGGTCAGTGGAGCGCACGTCCCCGACCGTGATCTCTATGGCATTATATTCATGGCGTATTTGTTTGGATTATTCAGTTGCTCTTCGATCTCCCAGTCTGCAAAAAAGGGTGATTGTTTAATTCGATTAATTGTGATGTTTATTTCAGGAAGCTGGCATTAAGGTTTGTTTCTTGATCTCATGATGAGTGCGTATGATCATATATGTTCTTTCGCAAAGCTTGTGCAACTTCTTCTCTAGAAGATGATGGTATGATCATCGAGTTTGGCTGCTGTTGGCAATGCGCAGATGGCGGCGTTCATGGGATGCGAGAGCGGCGAGATCGAGGTCGGCATGTCCACGGCGGCAAGCGGGTCGCCCATGAGCTTGGAGTCGAGCTTGCAGCAGGTGTTCTCGGAGGACTTCTTCCAGCAATCGCTGCTCGAGGAGCTACTCCAGCTGCCGCCGACGGGGCCGTCGTCGCCCTCGTCCTCGCTGCCGTCCGTCTCCGTGGGCAGCCCGGTGGCGGAGGGCTCCACGTCGCTGCTCCGCACGATGGCCGTGACGCCGGCCGCCACGCCGTCCTCCAGGTCAGAGCGGCAGGTGCCAGTGCCGCCGCATCCGCTCTACCCGCGCCCGCCGCTCGCGGCCCCATTCAGCCGGCACGGCCGCGTCCACTTTCCGAGCCCCGACGCCGACGACGCCGCGATGGCGGAGGCCATGCTCGCCGTCATCTCCGCCTCGTCGTCCTCGGCGCTGCCGACGCCGTCCACGTCGACGGCGGCGTCCCCTCCGGGCAACCACCACCACAGCGCGCGCCGGTGGCCGCGGCGGCGGGGCACGACGACGACGGCGTTCCGGGCGTACAACGCGGCGCTGGCGCCCAGGGCGCCGTGGCGGCCGCCGGGCGCGCCCGGGCAGCGGATGATCAAGATGGGCATCTCCATCCTGCGGAGGATGCACATGCTTCGGTTCAACCGGGAGCGCAGTGGCGGCACCGCGATGGCGCAGCGGGTACCGGAAGAAGAGGAGGATCCGCCGCCGGCGCCGACGAGCAGCCAGCTGAACCATATGATATCGGAGCGGCGGCGGCGGGAGAGGCTCAACGAGAGCTTCGAGGCGCTCAGGGGGTTGCTGCCTCCAGGATCAAAGGTACTTAGCACTCAATTTGAAAAATTGCGAATCTAATTTGCTACAAAAACACTCTGAATAATCGAAATTTGCATACAGCCAGCTCGCATCCTGCATGAAATATTACACGAGTTCAATATCCCGGCCTGAAGCGCACGCACTTATTTCTTTTGCAGACCATTTCATATGCTTATATGATTTTTTCTGTATGTAATAGAGTTGTACTGAAAAATTCACACATAAACCTTGCTTAATTACTGGTATATTTAAATTCATCTTGTTTTGTGCATTTTATTTCACGATGTAGAAAGACAAGGCCACCGTCCTCGCCAAGACGCTGGACTACATGAACATTCTGGTAGCCCAGATCGCCGACCTCGAGGCGAGGAACCGGAGCCTGGAGAGCCGAGCTCACCAGCACTCCAATGGCGGTGGCGGCTGGAAGGAGAGGCCCTACTCGTCGCCGGAGCAGCAAGAAGTAGTGGTGCTCCAGGGGCTGAGCGGCGCGTCGGAGAGGGTGCAAGTCCACGTGACCGCCGCCGCCGCCGCCGGTAGCGCCTCGACACCGTCGTCGTCGTCGTCGTCGTCAGCGGCGGCCCGGGAGGTGACCGTGCGGGTGGAGGCGCGGGCGGCGCACGGCGACGTGGCCGAGCTGGTGGCGCGCGCGCTGGCCGTGATCAGGGAGATGGGGTGCTTCACGGTGGCGGCCGTCGACGGCGGCAGGCGACCCAGCGATGGCGTTGCTCACGCCACCTTTACGCTGCGAGCAACGGTACGAAACGCACTGTCATCGCACAATTAACGTTCATAGTTGCATGCATTATATTTGCGGGCTTCAAGATCAAAACTTTTTCGTGTTTGGGGTACCATGGCATTCAAAAAGGTGTACATTTAAGCAACTAGTGTCATTCCTTATAGGAGACGATGCTGTCATTTCTCCCTCCCTTGTATGTATTGGCGCTCTGCAACTGATCGCTAGAACGTGCGCTTGCAAGAAGCTAGAGCTACAGTCAAGACGAACAAGCGGCCAAATCTGGGATCAGCATCAGCCTGGAGCGAGGCATGCAGACCAAGTTCCTTTTGGAAGGTGGCGGCAATCCTGGTCAAAGTCAAAGGGACTAAGTCTCTCCGGGCACATGCTTCCGCCTACAGCCAGCGACGGGCGTGGGCCCCACAGGCCGACCGCCGGCGAAAACTCAACAGCTCCTCCCAGGAAAACCTTGACCGTCCAGCCGCCGGCGACCCAGGGCGACGTCACGGCAGCAGCCAGCGGCGGGCAGTCCAGGTCCGGTAGCCTACAGGGCCCAATCCTGCCCCCCGGTTTGTCCACAGAAATTCCGCAGAAATCCTTGGCTATCTCGCATCCACCGCTGTGAGACAACGCGACTGCATCAGCTGACCATACATGTCTCGCGCACCGTCTCGCTCGCCGGTCTGCTAGCTGCAACTAGCTTCGATCTGGACGACATGCATGGACGACTGATCAAGACAGTGGCCTTTGACGACCTGACCAATCGTGAAAGGTCTATTCGATCATCCTGGGGTGTGCTAGCTTTCTCCTGTTACTGTCGACTGTCGGTAGTAAGGAGTTTGGTCGTCGTCGTTGTCGTCTATGTGCAGTGTCTGAATTAGTCTGACGAGCTAGTAGCAGCTTGTCACTGACACGTATCCTGATTCCTGACGTCGTCTAGCTAACATGGGTTATTCGAATCTGTGCTGAATGCAGGCGGGCGAATTCGACGAGGCGTCGCTGAGGGAGGCCGTGATGAAGGCTGCCGAGGATTCGGCGGCACCGCCGCCGTCGGACGACTCGTAGACGACGACGACGACGACGACGACGACGACGACGACGACGCAGGCAGTAGGACTGGACGTCGTCGCCTGCTTTGACCGGAGACGGACGGAGACCCCCGAGAGCCGAGAGCATGGTGGCCGCCAGGAGCTAGCCCGGCTCCAAATCTCAAGCCCAAAGAGCAGATACGGGACATGGCAATGACATTTTCGTTTCTGCCTACGTCACGAGATCATTACCTTCTTACTTTTGAATCCTGCCCGGACGATCCTTTCTCCCAAGCGATATGGAGGAGTTAATCCCCTCAAAAATGCAAGTTCTTTCTTTGGTTACTGCACAAGCAAAGACTAAGCACGAATTCAAGGCTGCTCTACTGCAACATGCACTCAACAGGGCAATGTCCCTTTCTGCACCTCTGAAGAAGTTTGCTTCCACCTATTCATCTCATGTCCCCGTAGTGCTAGCTTCTGGACTTTCATGGGCTTAAGTCTGAATTCACTGCAGAATTCTATAGGGATTGAGCAACTCTGGACAGTGAACCCTCTAATGGAAAGATGCTCTAGAATCAAAAGCACAGTCCTCACTTGCATTCTTTGGAACATTAGGAAATGCAGGAATGCAAAGGTTTTTAGGCATGAAGATGAAACAAATCTGATGATCTCGCGACGATGTAGGGATGATCTCATTCTGTGGTCGAACAGATGCTCCTCTCCCTCTGATAGGGCAAAGCTTGTTGGATGGAGTAAACTTTTTCTAATGTAACATAGGTCTAGCTGTTTTACTCTTGTTTCTTCCCTCTGCTCCCCCAACCTTTATGTAATCTTTGTAATTATGTGTCTCGGAATTTAATAAGTTCAGACAACCTCAGTTGTCTCAGGATTGCCGTAGTTTCAATAAAAAACATTTTCTTTTCTTTCGTTCCAGGCTAGACAATTTGGCCTCTTCTTGGGCCCTGTGCTAACGTGCTTAATAGAGTATGTCCAGCAGATTACTCATTTTCTCTCCAATACTAAAAAACAGGTGGTGCTTTAACAGATTGCCAATTTCATCACCAATACCAAAATATTACCAATACCAAAATATTTTTGGTGATTGCCAAAACACACCTTCCTCCTACTTAAATGTAGGGGATTTCTCCCTCCATCTTATCCATTGAGTAATCTATTATAGATTGACTACTAAAAGTAAAAAAATATTATTGATGATAGAGAAAGAAAATATACACAGTATGAGAGATGAGTAATCTGCTGGAGGTGCTCTTAGTGCTTAGCTCGACGATGATGGATTACTCCGTCTTGTGTTAACAGTGTCAATTAATCAAGATAGTTCTTGTTTTCTTTTGTCTCCCGGCAAAATTGGTTCGTGAACATCCAGAGTTTCATTTTTGTCACGTTAGCTGCACGAAAGAATTGGCTGCCAAAAAACTTCCTCGTACAAAAAAAAAAGAAAAGTCCATTTTACTCCCCAACAGGCCCTCACCGATTCACTCCGCTTAACCCTGCACGAAAGAATCTGGTCCTTATGTTAAAAAACATGTGCTACTGATTGGTCCAAATTGGGCCCGGTTCACATACAAACCCGACACACATCACGCACGCACCAGCCCAGTTACCAACTGGCGTTTGCCAACAAGGAAAAAGTCCTTTCAACCCCCTCAACTATTAACACAATCTAATTTACCCCCTCAACCGAAAAACCTGATATTCAACACCCCTAACTATTAAAATTATCCAATTTACCTTCCTCGGCAGTTTCAAAAGACGGTTTTGCCAACGTGGCGCCATATCAACAATCCTACATACGCCACATCAGCAACAAGGGGTAAATTAAACCATGTTGATAGTTTAAGATGGTCAACTAGACTTTAACAAAAAATAGTTAAAACATATTTTTTTCTTAGAAAACATATGCAATTAAAATTCCTAAATCTAGTTTCATTATAGAAAAAATATGAAAAAGCAGTTTCATACTTCTTTCTAAAACCATGCTCTATATTCTTGTTCCTAAGAGTTATTAAATCTTTCAAAAATACTTTGATTAAAATTATTTTTATTTCTAAATTAGAATTAGGTGTTTTTAATGAAAGTCAACTTTAACTCGGCTCGTTTAGTTCGTCTAAAATTGAGCCTCAAACGATATAGTAGATGATAATAAATAAGTTGAGACCACTTACAATAAATAATAGAACCAACTTTTAGCAAAAATTAAAGTATGGCCATAGGATTTCAATAATTTTTAACTTAGACACTATAAATAGACCATGATTTTAGAGTAGAAAAGAAACTAATTTCATATATTTGTGAGCTAAAATAAATTTTGGGAGACTAAACCAGATTTTAGAATTTTTAATTACATATGTTTTTCAAGAAAAAAAATATTTTTTAACTATTTTTGATAAAGTCTAGTTGACTTACTATCAACATGGTCCAATTTATCCTCTTTGGCTGGTGTGAAGCTACGTAGGATTGCTGAAATGACGTCACGTTGGCAAAATTATCTTTCAAAACTATCGAGGGAAGTAAATTGGACGGTTTCAATAGTTGGGGGTGCTGAGTTGAATATTCCATTTTCCGGTTGGGGGTGGGGGCCGGCGGCGGTGTGTTGAAACCAACAAACGAACCGCGCGCGCGTGCCAATTGAGTCCATGGAACCGCCGTCGTGGCCCAACACGAGGTTTCCAAGGCTTGGGCCGTCGCTGCTTACAACAAAAGCAGACCTAGGCCGTCAATCCTGAGCATTGCATTTTCTATGGCGAGTTGGAAGGACCGAGCCACCGAGACCGAGGACATCTACGCTTCGTTTTTGACTGTTTTTTTAGTGCCAAATTGCTCTCCAAACCCAACGGTTGCGGGGTCATAAGGTCTCGTTGGGACGGCTGTTTCACCGCGAGGCAACCGCGGTCAACAATCATCTCAATGATGCAATTGGTCTTTCTATTACTTAGTATCTTCTACTAGGGTGTAGGGCTTGCACACTAGCACACTACATGATGTGCTGTACGCTTTTTTTGTTTCCTTTTGAATCGCCCCTTCACTTTATGCTTGTGCTCGCGCGCGTGGAGGTTTGAACTTGAATTATCTACAGTTTTCAGGCTTCGCTTGTAAGATGAAACTGTAGAAACAACACTAATGGCGCAAAATTTTGTTCTCTCGACGGAGACAGCTTCCTCGTCCTCGCTTCTCCACACTATGAAATGATGAAGAATTAACTGTCAGCTGAAATTCTACCACGGAATTAGTTGGAAATAGCAAACTAAATGTTTTGCTTAAAATAAGAAACGGTATCATCGTAAATGCGGAAAGGATACGGACGATACAAACACCGGGGTTGCAGCTGGCCCTCGCCCACGCCGTCTCCTGCAACGTGTTTGAAGATACACCCTCCGTTCCGAATTAAAATTTATTTTATCTTTTTAGATATCTAATTTTTATTATGTATCTAGATATAGTATATATTTTAGTGCATAGCAAAATATATATATAAAAAAGGTTAAAACGAATTATAATTTAGAACGGAGACAGTACATGCCAAGCACGAGCTCTGTGCACTAGCACCCTGCTCTAGGTTCTGCATGGTCTTGAGATGCTCTAAGGGCCTGTTTGTTTGGGCTTATAGATTATACTATCCAGCTTATTTGGTAGCTTATATAATCTAGCTTATTTTTTCTGGATTAAATAAGCTGAGTCTTGCTGTTTGTTTGCCTAGCTTATTTGGGCCCAGCTTATTTGTCCTAGACGTGTAAAGACAACAATGCCCTTTGGTACTAGACTTATTCATTTGCTTACTATTTTCACAACATTAGCAGTTTTAAATCACCACCACAAACTTTTTAATACAGAATCAAATAAGTAGAAATATTTCATACAAGTTTTTTGTCCAAACTAAAGTACTAAAAATAAAATTACAGCTTCAATAATTCTAAATAAAATTACATTCTCCTAGCAAATAGTGCATTGGCAATTTCATCACGAAAACTATTCATAGCTCCCTCCTCATCTCCCAATTGGCTTTCACTAGCTGAGTGACTTGATGGAATGGGCATGTAGTTCTCATCTTGATCACAACGATCAAACTCTTTATCGGCCATTTTACTATCTCGAATGAAATTATGTAGAGCCATACATGCATGTATTATTTTTGATTGCTTCAACATCGGATAGCTTGGCAAGTCCAACAAAATTCTCCACTTCATCTTTAAGACTCCAAAAGAACGCTCAATGTGATTACGAAGAGAGGAGTGCAATTGGTTGAATACCTCCTTTTTTCCGGATGCACGTGGCCCCGCTCTAAATTCCGGCACATGATATTTCACCCCTTTGTATGGAGCAAGATAGCCCTTTTGGTTCGGATACCCCGAGTCCACAAGGTAAAATTTTTCTACAAATTTTCAAAAAATTGTGAGACACAATTTCATGCAAGTACATAATTTAAATGGGTGATGAAATAATCGTACCGGGTGGAGGATGTGGGAAGATAGTGCCATACTTGCGTAAAGCATCATTGAATACTCTCATATCATGCACCGATCCGGACCATCCGGCAACAACAAAAGTAAACCTCATATCGAAGTCACATATAGCTAAAACATTCTGAGTCGGATATCCATGACGACCCACATGTTGGACAACTTTTGAGGAGGGTACAACAACTGGAATGTGAGTACCGTCTATCTGTGATGCGCGCTTTCCACGTCCGCGCCCTTTTCCCGATGGTGGGAGTCCATCTGCAGCAGCCTGTTTCAGCTCTAGAAGAAGCAGAAAAAGGGATAAATCCATAAACCACCCCATATAACACTTAAAGATTGAAATTTGCAACAAAATACCTGGTTCGCTACTGGCCGCGCCGCCATCCACGCTGGTAGCCACGGCGCGCCTCTTGCCGGCGGCCACGGCGCGCCTCTGGCCGGCAGCTGCGCCGCGCCCCCATCCTGGCCGGCAGCTGCGCCGCGCCCCTGGCCGGCAGCTGCGCCGCGCCCCTGCCTGCCGCGCCCCGCGACCCCGCTCGGCGTGCTGCGCGCCAGGCCACGGGCCGGGCCTCGCCGGACGCCTCCACTGCCGAGCCTCGGGCCACCTCCGCGCCCCAAGACACCATTGCTGTTGGGGTCGTCTTCCTCCTCCGCCCTCACACCATTTGGGGTCCAATTGAAGATGAGCTCACGCTGTAGACTATTACGGTGCTCCAGAGCTTGAGAGAGAGAGTCCTCCGCGTCGTGGTCTTCCATGGGGGGCGCTAGGATGGAGTGGCGGCTAGGGTTTGAAGGTCAGGGAGAGAGGGGCGCGTGGGGAGGGGAGGAGGGAGCGAGCCAGAGAGAGGGGCGCGTGGGGAGCCAGCCAGGGAGAGGGGCGCGTGGGGAGGGGAGGAGGGAGTGGGCTGGTGGGACCCAATGGCAATTGCGGGTAATTTGCTCCTCCTTACCATGGGTAGTGGGTCTTTTGGGTAGAAATAAGTTGAAATAAGCTCCACTTGACTAGCTTATGAGATTGTGGTGTTTTTGACTCTAGATTATATAATCTGAGCAAATAAGCTGCCTGTTTGTTTCCTTTACAGATTATTTAAATTGGTTTGTATAATCTACAGCTTATTTAAGCTCAAACAAACAGGCCCTAGGTAAGGCTATCAGATGATGATGGTTGATGGGTGTTTAGAAGATTGCTCAAGCCCGTAACTCGACGGTTTCTTTTTCGTTTTGTCTCCCGACAAAACTGGTCGTGGTTATCTGAGTTTTATTTTTGTCACTTAGGTGCACAAAAAAATTCCTTCGCACAAAAAACTGTGCTAATGATAGGCTCAAACCGGGTCTGGTTTTGAATAGCAGCGCCGTTTGCATCCGTGGAGCCTGGGCCGTTAGTGGGTCACAACAAAAATAGACATGGGCCGCTAGTCCTGATCAATATTCTTTTTGGCACGTCCACGCTTCGTTTTAGACTTCTATTTCTTTTTGATTTGTACCACATCGCTGTCAGAACTCGAAGGTTGCAGGCTCATAAGGTCTCACAGAGACGGCTGTGTCACCGCGAGGCATCCGTGGTTAGCAATCATCTCAATGATTATGCAATTGGTCTTCCTATTACTTGTGTCGTTCTACTACACAGTGTAGGGTATGCATGCGAGCACACTACATGCTGTGTGCTAAGCTTTTTATTTTTTAAATAAGAAATGATATCAATATCGCAATTTTGATTGCGGTATCAGCAAAAAATTTTAAGGAGATAAGACATATCAATCGGCAAAGAGAACACGACTCGCCTCTCATGTGAGGTGAGATAACTCACAACTGCATGTTTTATTATACTGCTTCCTCCGTTCTAAACTCGTGCATAGTTTTTATTATACATATAGATAGATATATGTTATATTTATGTACACAATAAAATTTATCTATTTAGAAAAGTCAAAACGACTAATAATTTAGCATGGAAGAAATACCTAATAAAAGCACTAGGAGAAGAGAATAATCCATCTTAACCATCTCCTAAATAAAAACGATCAAGAAATACTCTCTCATTTCGGTAAAATGAGGGATATGAACCTATGGACATTTGAACATCTACCTTGGTATCTTCGGCACCTAAAATGCCACCAATGACATGACAACCACTTATCATCAGTCCAATCACCGACAAGTTCTTGTGTCCCAGATAAAATTATAATTTTTGATACAACCTTGGACGTGAAGTATCTGTATGCATGAAAGTTATAGTTCTCGATGACATTTTTTTCCCCTTAAGGACATAACAAGATCGGCAGCTTTGATATAGAACGATTTTTGTTAATTTGAACCCGTTTAAGTGGAAAAAGATGCCTGGAAGATTCACAATACTAAATCGAACCCTATTTATATCTCACTGAAAAATGGTCTTATTACCAATCGTCTTCGAATAAATTCGGAACAAAATTCATTTTCGAATATAGTCCAGCACTTTGTATATTCGATTATTCGGTTGAACCCAACCCATGTCCACGGAGGCACGGCACGCCGATCCGAGTCCGACAACCAATTTCCTGGAATCGACTCCAATCCAGATCCGCCCCCGCACCGCTGGATCCACGCATCCACGTCTCCCACCGCGAGTCCTCTCTCTTCCTCCTCTCGCCCACGTCGTCCCGCCTCGCGGCTGCCGCGGAGGGGAGATCCCATCCACCGAGGCCTTGGTGAATCGCATTGCTCTCCGGTTGTCCCGCTGGATCTCTTCTCCCTCCGCCGCGAGCACCGGATTCCAGATACTCCCTCCCGCGATCGCTGCTCCGGTCGGTTGGTCCGCTTGGTTGGCGTGATCTGCGGGGGTGAAATCGGTCGCCTCTGGTCTTCTCCCTTCCATTATGTTTCTCTGATCCTGGTGCCGGCATTGCCCGCAGGTGGTTGCCGCTACTCTTCTAGGTCGCCGGCAGTATGGGCGTGCCCAAGGATGGCGCCGAGATGGAGGAGGGAACCTTGGAGATCGGCATGGGTCAGTGTGCTGACTTGCGGCTATTTATCATTAAGCGTGCGCTTTGTTGGTTGCCCTAGGAAGTCACCACCAAGCTTAAGCTTGTCTAGCATTTCTTTTGTGTGCATCATGTGTTCTGTTGTTTTTGTTGTTATTTGGTCGTGTATAGGTTTGTTAAATCAGTTTAGAGCTGAATGTTTTGTGAAACGTGCTAAATGATGACGCACTAATATTCAGATACTATGGAACGAATTTGTTTCGCCAGTACGATTTTGATATGGGTTCTTACCTTACATTAGATATGTTCAGTCTGAAGCGGCAAATTGCTCCGTATGATGTCTCACATTCTTAGGCTGGAGTTCAATATGTGCATACACACGTATTGTTGTGGAATCTAGTAGATTTTTTTTAGCACTTTACTTGCATCACATGGGAATATGTTTAGTCAATTCGATAAACATTTGAATTAGTTCCCATGTTACAAATAGCATCAAAGTAGGTGATCTGGTACTTTAGTTACTGGAAAACGGTTTAGCATGGCAGCAAAGATACTATCATTCTTTTGCTTTTACACATTTGCCCCATTATCATTAGTTTTGGAACTTTGTACTAACCTCTGTAGTCACATCATAGATATGAAAGAACATCCTTTTAGCTAACAAAGAAAAGGTACGTTCTATCTAGATTTGTGCTAAACTATTCTTGCTCTGCAGAGTATAGGACTGTCTCTGGTGTGGCAGGGCCCCTGGTTATCTTGGACAAAGTAAAGGTATGTTCTGTTTTTGTTTAGCACAGCATACAGTTGGTTATGCTGCCTCAAATTAATCATGGAGGAACCTGATCACACTCGTGTACTCAGTATCAGTTTCTTTTTCAAAACTATATTAGGGCCCTAAGTATCAGGAGATTGTGAACATTCGATTAGGAGATGGAACCACTCGTCGTGGTCAAGTCCTGGAAGTTGATGGTGAAAAGGCTGTTGTGCAGGTTGCTTCTTTCCTATGGATTCTGTTCTTTTTTGACTGAAGAATGGCAATCAAGTTTAAATGCTTCATTTCTTTTGTTTGATTTATATGATTCATTAGGATAAGCTTGCCTTCAAAACTTTCTATATTATCATTGCGGGATTGTCATCAGGATACTAAGCTACGTGTCTTTTCAGGTCTTTGAAGGTACCTCAGGAATAGACAACAAGTATACTACTGTGCAGTTTACTGGCGAGGTATTGTCCTATTTCCATCTCTGTTTCTGACATCTGGTAATTTGATTTATTGTTTTTTGTTTTATCCTGCTCAAGTTTTAAAAAACCGGTCAAATTGTCGAATTTCTTGAGCTGCACAGTTTCATAACATGCTTCTTGATGTGTGGATCTGGAAACTATATGGAAACTGATATCGTAGAAATTAGGTGGTACAAACTTTCAATCTTCCTGCTGAATAAATCTAATTCTCAGTTTAGGATTTTGTTGGATCATCTCAGTAGGGTATGATACTTGCTTAGTGTCATGACATTGCCAACTGAAGAGAAGGGTGCAGATTCAGTCAGGCATTCAAAATAAGCATTGTTTCCATTTTCAGATGTTCCAAGAAGAACATTTTCACCACTTCCTCTCTTCCCTTATGAGGAAGACTTATGAATGCACCTTTTGTTTTACAGGTCTTGAAAACTCCTGTCTCACTTGATATGCTTGGACGCATCTTTAATGGTTCTGGGAAACCTATTGATAATGGTCCTCCAATATTGCCTGAGGCTTACTTGGATATTTCTGGTGAGCTATTTTTCATTGCAAACAACTTTAATGGCTGTGTTTGTGATTGTATCCTTTAGCGGACACAAATTGACTAATGACTAATTCATTAGAAGGATTTGAGAGCCACTACATCATCCTCTTTTGGAGACTGTTTACCATGTGATAAACTTGTGATGTCTGATGATATTTCAGGAAGTTCTATCAACCCCAGTGAGAGAACCTATCCAGAAGAGATGATTCAAACAGGAATATCCACAATTGATGTGATGAACTCAATTGCTCGAGGGCAAAAAATTCCTCTGTTTTCTGCTGCTGGTCTTCCTCACAATGAAATTGCTGCTCAGATATGTCGTCAAGCTGGTCTTGTCAAAAGGCTGGAGAATTCTGGCAAGCACAAGGAGGTAGTGATCCTAATTAGTTTTATTTTTTTGGAAGATGTGACACTTCTGAAAATGTTCTAAGTTATTGTTTGACTGCTTTTGAAATATTGGTTGACCTTTACCGCTGAAAGAACTGGTTGACCATTATGTGGTTATTGACTGTTACTTACATATGCCTCGAATCAATCTTAGATTCCTTATTTCAACATCCTGTTCTTTTGGTATCTGTCTTGGTTTCAGTGCTTTGGTCTCCTTTGTAAGTGAAAGATCTATCTGCTCGAATAGATCTCTGGAAATTGTGGAAAAATCTAATATATAGCATTGATAGGTTTTCAAACCTGGATTATTGTCATACTGAGTAATTTTCGTTCTGTTACTTTGTTTTTTGAAATTTATTCCACTCATTTTGTTGTGGTTTATTTTCCTTTCAGGGTGGTGATGAGGACAACTTTGCCATTGTGTTTGCTGCTATGGGAGTAAACATGGAAACAGCCCAATTTTTCAAACGTGACTTTGAAGAAAATGGTTCTATGGAACGGGTCACCCTTTTCCTGAATCTGGTATTGAAATTATCGTTATATGGTGACCATATGTATTAGACCTCAACAAATTAAATATTTGAGGTGCTAGAATAAAAGTTAACTCTTGCTACTTCTCTTTATTGATTACAGGCGAATGACCCTACAATAGAACGTATCATCACGCCTCGAATTGCTCTTACGACAGCAGAATATTTGGCATATGAATGTGGGAAGCACGTGCTTGTCATTCTGACAGATATGAGCTCTTACGCAGATGCACTTCGTGAGGTATTGAATGCACTCTGTAGTGTTTCCGTATTTTCTCAAATTATTGTGTTGCCTTTTCCTAACACTTGTTTTGTCTACAAGGTGAATTCTTAGATAGAACTTTTCACCCATTACTAGAAGAAATTCTCCCTCTGACGAGCTTATATCTGTTTCAGTACTTACTCTTTGAACCTAGCTATAGAACTAGTCAAGACATATGTCTTGCAATTTTTGGTAGAAAACTGGATGGATTTTTTGCCAGGGATTTTGAATTTTAATTACAAGGAATATTTATGCTCAGGTCTCAGCAGCACGAGAAGAGGTGCCTGGTAGGCGTGGTTATCCTGGATACATGTATACTGATCTGGCAACCATATATGAGCGAGCTGGGCGTATTGAAGGAAGAAAAGGCTCAATTACTCAAATTCCTATTCTAACTATGCCTAATGATGGTAAGTCATGAACAAGAAATCTATGTAAGATAGTGTCTGCATTGTGTCTAAATTTCTTTGCACTCCTGCTTGGATTGGTCCATCAGCTGCTGCAGTGCCTTCTGGTGCCTACCTGGTGAACTGCTTAGAGTGTTCATCTGATATTAGTTTTTCTTTATGCACGAACACTGCCTTTCTTGACTTGCAAACTAGAACGCCATGTTTTATATTCTTTGACTTTTTTTTTGCTCAACAGATATCACACATCCAACTCCGGATCTTACTGGATACATTACTGAAGGGCAGATATACATTGATAGACAGCTCCATAACAGACAGGTTTGTTCGCATGTTCTTCTGTTATAATCTCTATTTTGACTTCTGTTATAAAGTTACATGTGCGGGTTGTTCCCTATGTACATGACATTCATGAAAAAAAAAGGAAATTTGGAAACATAATATACATTACCCTTGTTTTCTTATCTTAACAAGATGTATGGCTTTGTGTTGGTTTCTTAGATATACCCACCCATCAATGTTCTGCCATCTCTCTCACGGTTGATGAAGGTACCACTCATCACAATTTTCTTGTCGCATTCCTTAATTTAAAATTGCATGAATAATCATATCATGGTTATTCACTTTCAGAGTGCTATTGGTGAGGGTATGACACGCCGAGATCATTCAGATGTGTCCAATCAGGTGCCTTCTTGAGCCTTTGAGTGCAGTGATTAGGTTTCACTCTGCCTCTGATATTTGTGTAATGGGCTAACATGCCTGGCTGTTCAGCTTTATGCCAACTATGCAATCGGCAAGGATGTGCAAGCTATGAAAGCAGTTGTTGGAGAGGAGGCTCTTTCATCCGAGGATCTGGTGTGTCATAAGAGAACCAATTTGTGTTGTGTGCAAAAATATTCTTTTAAGTTCGAAACTAATTCATTGCACGTTTTGTTCTGTTGTTATGCAGCTCTATCTAGAATTTCTTGACAAGTTTGAGAGGAAGTTTGTGACACAAGGCGCATATGACACCCGAAACATTTTCCAGTCACTTGATCTGGCATGGTCTTTGCTTCGCATATTCCCTCGAGAACTTCTCCACCGTATCCCTGCAAAGACCTTGGATCAATACTACAGCAGAGATGCCACCCACTGATCAATCTGTCCAGAACAAGATAAAAACACAGTTTTCCGAATCGCAGCTTGAATAAAGAGTAGAGTTCAAAGACTTTGTATATTTTTGATACTATATTTAGTTATCCTATTCTTTCAGTCTCTGCACGCAAGTTACCATCAACATGCCTTGTGCACAGGCGGCTTTTGTAATATTATGCCATGTATACTCGAACCCCATGCTGGAGCTCATTTGTTAGATGAAATTGCGTAGCAGCACTGCAAAGCCATATTGGCTGAAAAGCTCGACTGTGCTGGTTACATTTGTGTCTCTTTGTAAATGAATCAAATAATGTCTTCGTGTCATTTCTCTCCTGATGCAACGAAGATGAAGTTACTTACGTTACTTCTGCTGCTTGTAGTTCACAACCCTTTTCCTTTTGTTTTTGTTCTTTTCTTTGCTCTTGTCTCTCTGACAGTGTTTGGTTCATGTTTTGTAGACAGATTACAGGGAGGGAAGCGATACCATTACATCATTATCCATCTTTTTATCGGGAAGCAATTCAGCAAGAGAGTTTAAAAGACAGTTTTATTATTAGTTCTTGCATTGCCTATTCTGGAGAGAGCTGTTTGCATCGATTCTTGTATTGCATTGGATGTATGCCCCGGCAGTAGATTAATTCTCATGACCAGTATTCAAATTTAAAGAACGTACCCAACTTCAAACATCTAACATAGCTATTTTTGTAGTATGCAAGCACCGAATTGTAGACCCACTCTACGTTTATACGTCGTGGATTCGCGCAAGACAGGAGCGAATACAGCCATCACAGACGAAGTAAGGTTCTCCGAAGTCTGAATTCATCTTAAGACAATTTGCTTTTGTTTTGGAATTTTGGAACAATTCTAATCGTCGCGGATTCGCACAAGACTCGGGGATTTCCTCTGGAATTTTGAGACTCAAAATATTTGCCTATTTAATAAATGGTGCTCCTATGACTTGCTGTTGGTGGCAAATTCAGCATCAGTTAAATATAGGGATGCTGTAGTACAGTTGTCTAAAACGGTGTTTTTATTGATCAATGAGCACACCCACGCAATTTCCACACAATCACTCACCATTTCTGTTTGTTTTCTTCCTCGCACGCTCTTACACAAAATTAGTGATCAACGTTGGTTGGTTAAGATTAAGATGAGTATCATTTGGTGGGCAAACGTCTATAGACAACTACTCCTACCATGCAAGGCCCTCCCAAATCCGAACACACAATCAGCCATTTGTTTGTTTGTTTTCTCGCCCTCACACTATTGTGGGTATTTCATGTTTAGAATTCTTTGAACAAAGCCGCTCAGAGTATTTGCCGATTTCAAAAGTGCCGCTCCAAATACTTGCCTAATTTCAGAAATGCCGCTCAGAATATTTGCCGATTTCAAAAATTCCGCTCTTCTGACCTGCGGTTGGTGGCAAATTCACCATCTTCTGCCCGTTGCGCGTTTTCACATGCGGACCCGAGCTGGCATTTCTCAGAGCGGCGCCGAAATGCTGTCGTCGAGGCTACAGCGAGCGGCCACTCATTCGGCGCCGTCGTCCGAGAGACAGGCAGCGACAGTAGAGTAGAACGGTAGAACCCCGCCGCCGGCCGGCGATCCCTCTCTCCTCGTCGCCGGCGCGCTATCTGCTCCCGCCGAACCGCCAGGCCAGGACACCTCCTCCTCCTCCTCCTCCTCCCTCAGTCCCTCGTCCCTCGCGTCTCCATGCTGCAGCCGCGCGCGAGCGTGGAGTGGCGGGTCACGAGTGGAGCCCAGCCGCACTCCGATCACCTTATCTGCTGGCCGGCCGGTAAGGAAGAACCCTACCTCGCCTGGATCGCTCTAGCTAGCTAGGAGTACGGCCGCCTCCTCCGTTCCCTGCGAGCGGGTAGTCGGTCGATCGGCGGATTCATTCATCTCCTGCGCTAAGGATTTCCGTTCATCGCTCGGTGCTCGCCCTAGATCGGCCTCTGTCTGGGTCTGAACGTGAATTCTCTGCAGTTCGCTACCCGTAACACCCCAGTTTTCATCACTAAGGTAACCCTCTAGTTACTTCTCCACTAAGCAAGAGTGGGATATTTTCAAGGCAACTCTCTAATTTCTTCTTCACTAAGCAAGAGTGAGACCATAGCCCCCCTTGACCTATAAATAGAGCCCTCCTTTTGACGTAGCATCCACCCATGAGCAAGATAGATGAGTTGTGGTACGGCTAGAAGGGTGAGTGTTGGACTAGCTACTTAAAGGTGTGTGTTCCTTCGTAACCTTGTCGCTCCAACAAGATAAGTGTTTTTATAAGTATTACACTCCCGGTTAAATTAGTAACGTAAAATAATACTAACGTTATAAGAGGTATTACGTAACTACTAGGCCGACTATTTTATATTTTTGCCTTGCGTTAAGTACATTCGTTCCCTTCAGTAACCAGCTTACGCATGCTTGCACCTACGACAAAAATCACCCCGCCACTTTCTATAGAAGCCTCTCGGATCACCGCACCACGCCATAATTCCCAGATAATCATGACAGCACATACCTTCTTCGCCATAACTTCATCATTCCTTGTAAGCCACAGAATACCCACACCATTGACCTTGAAATAACCCATCGTGCAAATATGGCGGCACCCACCTCGCCATAAATCGGGGTCGTCGCACACAGTGCCGGCCTAGATTTTTCCGCCGCGCGAACCGCCTCACCTCGTTCATAAAAGAAGCCGACGCCCCTCCCTGCCGTCCTCACCCGCACTCGCGCCGCTCGCGCACGCGCGACACGCCGGCCCCACGACGGGACTGCGCACTGCCGCCCGCACCGCGCCGTGCCGCCCACCTCCGCGTCCCCACCTCGCCCACGCCGCTGCAGTGTCCTCGCCGGCTTTGCCGCCTCGACGCTCGCGCCTTCAGCGCTGCCACTGTTTGAGTTGACGGCGAGGTGCCGCAGCCCATGCCGTCGCTCGTCCCTGTGCAACGCCGCCGCTGCTCCCCTCGCCTATAAAAGGAGCAAGGCCGTGACGAACCCCATCATCAGCCCAAACACACCGAGCCGCTTCACTCCGATAGCTGAACCACTTCTCACGAGCCTAGCTCACTCACGAGACGAAGCTCCAACAGTTAACCCTCTTCCCCGAGCTGTTCCACGCCAAGGTGAGATGGCAGGCAGCTCCCCGACCATTAACTCCGCAATACTAATAAAGGCCCAAAACATCCACCAGGCCGTGAGCACCTAATCCAAATCATTCTATTTGAATACCAACCAATACTGAAACCCAATATCTCCTTCATATCAACTCCTTTTCACATGACTCTTTTTCCTAAACTCTCCTCAAATCATATACTATCTATTCCTCCTATTTTCATCTCCATTTGAGCTTATTTTATAGCTTACTTGTGTTTGTTTGCCGGTTGTGCCATTTCCGCCGTAGATCACGGAGTGATCGAGGGGGAGCCTGCCAAGGAGTACGAAGGCCAGTACAGCGGGCCGGAGCCAGAAGACCCGTAGCGCGAGTAGAAAGCCGCCGCCGCCGACGCGTACGTAAGCGAAGGCAAGTTTCATCGACCCCTATGTGAGCGGTTGCATTCATGTGAGGACGTCTAGTTGTAGCCCTGGTTTAGGATCGATTACATATATCGGTGCTTGAGTGATTGAGTGTGCTCATACATGCAGTTATGCATATCTAGAGTTGAGACTAGGATATGAAGGGATTTGGCTGAGGCTAGGGCAGCTGGGTATGCTGGAGCCGGCGCTACCGTGGTGGTAGACTGGCAGGTGAGTGCTACCGTGGAGGTAGGCTCGAGATGGTTGCTGCCCTGGTGAACCATAAGGACCGAGTTGTTTTGACATCTCATCTAGCTTACTTTAGTACGACCACAGGTTCCGTTATGGGCCGGACTTAGCCTAATCCCACTGGTTAGCCTGACGATCGCAGGGATGGTTCACGGGTATAGACCATTAGGGTCAGGGCCTGAGGGTTTGTGCGGCCGGGCTGGGGCGTGACCACGGCTGGGTGTCGGCTATGTCGGTTGTCCGTTCGGGCAGTCGAGCTTGTGGGTACAGTGTATGACCTCTGCAGAGTGTAGAATCCATTCGAATGGTCCGTGTCCACGGAATGGACAGGCTAAGGTGTGGTCCTGACAACTAGTGAGCTACCAACTGTGGGTTGTGTCGGGAAGAGTTGTATACCATAAGTTGCATTACTAATGCATTGTATTTAATGTGCGTCGTGCATGTCATTCCCCTCCCGTAGGGTGAGGTGGAACTTGCTGAGTACTTTTGTACTCACCCGTTTATGACTCATTGCAGAGGATTCTGATTTCGTGCCTGAGGAAGGTGTGTAGTTCGTGCCCTATACCCAAGTCTGGAGTGGTGCTGTTGCAGTAGAAGCCACCATGTCAGATGAAGAGTTTGCCCTTGCGTTTATCACCGCTACTGTTGTATTCCTAGTTTATATTATTATTGTAATCGAACGTATTTAGATAAAACCTATGTATGACTGTGGCACCACTTGTGTAATGTATTTTTACCAGAGACTGTTTTCTGGTGTTTAAATACATGTTTAGCTCCGGTTATTTAGACCGGGGCGTTTCACTACCTCTGCCAGGGACGTAGACGCCGGTCACCATTGAACTAGTTTTATCCCTGCGTGCATGGGGCCATGGATCTAATGGTTGGGAGCCTAGTCCTCATGCGATAGTGTTCTCTTCTCCGTGGGTGAAATTTGTTGGTCGTCATTCATGAGCTTCGCTTCTAGGTTGTTGGTATCTATTAGTTTGTCATCATTGAAGATGCCATTTTTAGGGAAGCTTTTTATTACTTGGATGTCATTGCTTGGATGTTTAATGTTCTTTGAGATGCTGTGTACGTAGCTCGATCTGTTCCTTTAATAGGCACCACTAGTTACTGTAACACGGTATAGTATGTTGTATGCATGGTTTCTATCTTCATTCATATTATTAATGGAACTAGCAAAAGGGTGTTCAAGTTTTTTTTTGTGGCTGTAGATACCGACGATATTAGACTTGAAATTTTGAAATAGTTCACTCCTTTTTGTTCAGCATATGTCCACAGTTTTGTTCGGTGTAATCAAGTACTTGTAAGAATTTGTTGGAATTAGAGCTAAATTACAGTTCATTTTAATCCGAAATACAAGATAAATCATGACAGAAATAGGAGCATGGCATGTTGTGTGTACCCAGAGGCGGGGCCAGTGCCAAAGGCACCGGATTCGTCGTTACTTGACATTGCTGATCGAGACTGTTTGATGTAGCCGATCAAGAGCCGATGCTGTGCAGGTGATCACAGTGCAGTTGCGCCATCCACCAGGATATATTCGTAGTAGTCGGACATGTAGTCGAAGTAGTCGAAGCAGTTGGAGGTGTAATTGAATCGGTCGAAGACGTAGTTGAAGCAGTCAAAGGTGTAGTCGAAGCAGTCGAAGACGTAGTCGAAGTAGTCGGAGGTGTAGTCGAAGCAGTCGTAGGCGTAGTCTAAGCAGTCGGAGGCGTAGTCAAAAAAGCAGTCGTAGGCGTAGTCGAAGCAGTCGGAGATGTAGTCACACGAGCAGTCATGCTGATGCGCTCCCCAAAAATTTGATCGCTCTTCTACTCGGGTGCAGAGTTTTAGGGAAAAACACAGCTTTGGAGGCCCGCTCTTCTGGATTGCCTATGCACTAAGGAAGTCGGAACAGGGACAACAAAAGGGCAGCTCAATAGTGGAAGAGATTTCGTGTTATATATCATGGAACATAAGAGAATAGGCTCCTCTTTTATAGGCACTAGAGACGTCCCTTAAATGCTCAAGTTAATGCCAAAAAGGTAGTAACTCGCAGCCATTAAAAGGTTAGTTACTACTCATTTTGAAACCAACAAATCAATTGTCACTTACTCATGGGCCTTAGGATTTATTGACCGTGTCTAATTAGAGCCTTGGCCCCAATTAATCTAACAATCATCACCAAATTCCAAGGCACATGTTCAGTTCCACTACTGTTTAATATATCGGCATTTCGATGGAGACCTGGTTAGGGTTGAACATCCACCTAGAATATAAGCTACACTTGTCCACAACTGAACAATGGACTATGTCTTGAATTGATAGTCTTGTGCGAATAAGTTTCACTTATATCCTTAACTGATATCGGGCTGCAAATTGTTTCCCCTCTGGTTGGAGCATATAAGTCGTATTCCTGGACCTTTCACGAGTCTATAGAGATTACCCGATCTCATAGACTGTGACTAGAAATCGAACTCATATAGGTGTGTTCCTCAAAAGATGTCTCTGCAGGACAACATCTTTGCTTCAGTAAGCCATTTGGATCACATTAAGGTATTAACCAACCTGCCATGCAGAGAAGGAGAGAGTGCATCTTCAATGGAGTGGGTTTGTACAAAAGTACTCTCCTTCTCAGTTAATCAATAGCTTGTTTCATTATCCTAATTCACGGGATCTCCGATGGGTTACCTCTATGACATAACTCTCAAGTGGGTCTCAATCCCATCTCCCTTGATGCCTCGTCAATCACATTCCATGAAAGACCTTTAGTAAAAGGATCTGCCAGATTTTTAGCTGTGTGAACATAGTCCAATGCTATTACTTCAGAGTTTCTCATTTTTCTGACAGACTTCAACCGCCTTTTCATATGCCTAGATGACTTCATATTGTCCTTTGAACTATTCAGCTTGGCAATCACTGTTTGATTATTACAGTTTATTAGGATAGCCGGTAATGGTTTCTCAACCACCGGCAAATCCATCAACAGCTCACGAAGCCACTCAGCCTCAACTGTGGCGGTATCCAATGATGTGAGTTCTGCCTCCATTGTTGATCTCGTTAAGATGGTCTGCTTGCAAGACTTCCAGGAAACAGCGCCACCTCCGAGTGTGAACATATATCCAATTGTGGCTTTTATTTCATCAACATCAGATATCCAGTTTGAATCACTATAACCCTCTAGTACCTTAGGATACCCGGCATAGTAAATTTCATAGCTCGTAGTGCCTTTCAGATAGCGCATCACTCTCTCAAGAGGCTTCCAATGTTTATCTCCAGGATTTGAGACAAATCTACTGAGTTTGCTCACAACAAACGAAATGTCATATCTCGTGGCGCTAGCTAAATACATTAGCGAGCCAATGATTTAAGAATATCTCAATTGATCTCTTGTGATTTTTTGATTCTTTCGCAACATCACACTAGGATCCTAAAGCATGGGAGCAGATTTGCAGTCACTATATCCAAAGGGACTCAATATCTTTTCCACATAGTGGGACTGCACAAGTGTGACCCCACCATTGCCTTCTCTCAGCAGCTTAATATTCAGAATTACATCAACCACTTCCATATCTTTCATCTCAAAACTTTAAGCTCTTGACCTCCTCAATCATATCGAGGTTAGTCCCAAAGATCAGTATGTCATCGCGTACAAGCACATGATCACTCCTTGTCCCCCACCAAAATGATAGTACACACACTTATCAGCCTCATTCACAATAAAGCCTGCCAACATTAGAGTCTTGTCAAATTTCTCATACCATTGCTTAGGCGCTTGTTTCAGATGATAAAAAGATTTTAACAACTTACACACTTTTCTTTCCTGACCTTCTACTACAAATCCATCAGGTTGATCCATATAGATTTCCTCGTCCAACTCTCCATTAAGGAAAGCCGTCTTCACATCCATCTGGTGAATGAGAAGACCATGTGAGGTGGCCAAGGAGAGCAGTACACGAATAGTGGTCAGTCTAGGGTGAATAAGTGTCAAAGTAATCTTTGCCTTCTTTTTGGGTATAACTCTTAGCCACAAGCCTTGCCTTGTACTTTTCAATAGTACCATCTGGTCTAAGCTTCTTCTTGAAACCCACTTGCATCTTACAGGTTTGCACCCATATGGACGATTGACCACCTCCCAAGTCTCGTTAGACATTACAAAATCCATCTCATTTCTGATCGCTTCCTTCCAATAGACAACATCAGATGATTCTTAAGCCTCAATGATGGTTCTTGGAGTGTCATCTACAAGGTACATAATGAAGTCATCGCCAAAACACTTTGCAGTCCTTTGTGTCTTGCTCTTTCGAGTCATTTCATTATCATCCTTCTCACTGTTTTCCTCAAGCGGTTGTTCAATGCGTACTACTTCATCATTAATTTCAGAGGTCTTGACAAATTCATAACTAGAACTGCTATGTGTTTCTTTCATTGGAAAAATATTTATAAAGAATGTAACATCTCTGGACTCCATGATTGTACCAACATGCTTGTCAGGTACACCGGATTTAATTATCAGCAATCTATATCCAACACTATGAAAAGCGTAGCCTAGAAAAATACAATCAACTATTTTCGGTCCGAGCTTGGGTTTCTTAGAACATTAACCTTCGCTAAGCAACCCCAGGTGCGCAAGTATGAGAGTGTTAGTCTTTTATTTTCCCATTCCTCGAATGGTGTCTTCTCTTTGTTTTTCATAGGAACTCTGTTAAGAGTATGACAAGTTGTCAACATGGCCTCACCCCACCATTCCCAAGGAAGTCAAGCTGTTTCTAACATGGCGTTAACCATCTCTGTTAGAGTGAGGTTTTTCCTTTCAACTACTCCATTTGACTCAGAAGAATAAGCTGGTGTTCTCTCATAAATAATTCCATGCTCCTCACAAAACAAATTGAACTCATTTGAAAAATACTCTCCACCTCGATCTGATCTAACATGTTTTATTTTTCTCTCCAGTTGATTTTCAACCTCGGCTTTATAGACCTTGAAAAAATTAAACTCCTTATTTTTATTTAATCAAATACACATAGCAATATCTAGTTGAATCATCTATCAAAGTCAAGAAATATTTGTTTCTTCCTTTAGTCAACACACCATTCATTTCACACAAATCAGAATGGACGAGCTTTAAAGGTGCCAAGTTTCTCGCCTCTGCAGTCCTGTGAGGCTTGCGCGGTTGCTTAGATTTTACACACACTTGACATTTAGAACTTTTGACCAAAGTAAATTTCGGAATTAAACTTAAACTGGCAAGCCACAACATACAACCAAAATTCACATGAGAAAGCCGTGAATGGCAAATATTAGATGCCTCATCATTACACACATGATTTACAACTTTCTTACAAGAGTCTGATAATGACAAGTGAAACAAACCATCACTGTCATATCCTTTACCAACAAAGGATCCAAATTTCGAAACAACACATTTGTTTGACTCGAATACCAACTTAAAACCATCCTTACAAAGGAGAGATCCGCTAACAAGATTTTTATTTATTGAGGGAACATGCTGCACGTTCTTCAGCCGCACGGTCTTTCCCGAAGTAAACTTCAGATTGACCGAACAAACACCACGAACAGCCGCATTCGAACCGTTCCCCATCAACACAGATCCGGTCCCTGTGACCTAGTAAGAAGAAAATAAGGAAATATCAGCACACACATGTATATTGGCCCCGGTGTCAATCCACCAATTTGGTAAATGACACACTCAATCCACCAATTTGGTAAATGACATACCGTAAGAATGGTAGCATGATTACCATACCCTAATGTTCCCTTTCAGTATCACCGATAATAAATTAGCAAATTTTTTCTGCCCTTGCTGATGCTTATCTTTGCGATCCTTGCAGTCCCGAGCCCAATGATCAGAACCACCGCACACAAAGCATTTTTCCACGTTCTTCTTCTTCTTCTTAAAGTTGGTAGTCTGAGCAGTCCTATGCTTGGACTCAACCTTCCCTTTGCCTTTATTCTTATGGGATTGGAAATTCTTTTTCTGCACCACATGGGCGCTAGAACCTCCCTTATTGCCACGAGCACGTGTGTCCTTTGCTCTCGCCTTTTTTTCAACATCAAGAGTGCTGATAAGACCGGCTACAGTGAACTCCTGTCTCTTGTGCTTCAGAGAAGTAACAAAGTTTCCTAGGAAGGAGGCAATTTGACAATAATCCCACCAGCCACAAATTTATCCAGCAGATTGCACTTGAAGTTGTCAAGCTCCTTGGCGAGCGCCTATAACTCATGAGCTTATTCGACAACAGGACGATCATCCACCATCCTGTAGTCATAGAGCTGCTCCATGACATGCAGCTCACTGCCCGCATCGGAGACACCGAACTTCTCTTCGAGTGCATCACACAACTTTCTGCCAGAGGGAATATGCATGTAAGCATCAACCAAGTTCTCTCCAAGAACACTGATAACAGCCTCTCTAAACAAGTTATCAGCCGTCTGGTACGCATTGTTCTCCTCGAGAGTGCGCGGCCCAGCAGAAGGCCCTTCAGTGATGAACCATATGCTCATCGATATGAGCCACAACTCAAGCTTGCGGACCCATCTCTTACAATTCGTTCCATCAAAAACATTTGGTTTAAGGTGTGCAGCAAAATCAGAAACCGTAAAAGGCCTATCAAGTTTTTTGGATTGTTGGAATTAGAGCCAAATTACGGTTCATTTTAATCCGAAACACAAGATAAATCATGACAGAAACAGGAGCATGGCATATTGTGCTTGCAATAAAGACAACAAACATAAATAAAAAATTTAGGATGTACCCAGAGGCGGGGCCAAACAGGAAATTTAGGATGTACCCAGAGGCGGGGCTAGTACCGAAGGCACCAAATGCGTCGTTACTTGACATTGCTAGTCGAGCCCGTTTGATGTAGCCGATAAAGAGCCGATGCCGTGTAGGTGATTGCAGTGCAGTTGCGCTAGCCACCAGGAAGTAGTCGTAGTAGTCGGAGATGTAGTCAAAGTAATCGAAGATTTAGTCGAAATAGTTGGAGACGTAGTTGAAGCAGTCGGAGGTGCAGTCGAAGCAGTTGTAGGCGTAGTCTAAGCAATCGGAGTCGTAGTCGTAGGCATAGTCGAAGCAGTCGTAGGCGTAGTTGAAGCGGTCGGAGATGTAGTCGACACGAGCAGTCGCGCTGATGCACTCCCCGAAAACTTGATCGCTCTTATACTACTCGGGTGCAGAGTCTCAGGAAAGAACTTAGCTTTGGAGGCCTGCTCTTCCGGGTTGCCTGTGCACTAAGGAAGCCGAAACAGGGACAACAAAAGGGCAGCTTAATAGTGGAAGAGGTTTCATGTTATATATCACGAAAGATAAGAGAATAGGCTCGTCTTTTATCGGCAATGGAGATGTCCCTTGAACGCTCAAGTTAATGGCATAAAAGGTGGTAACTCGCAGCCATTAAATGGTCAGTTACTACTCATTTTGAAACCAGCAAATCAATTGTCACTTACTCATGAGCCTTGGGATTTATTGACCATGTCTAATTAGGCCCTTAGCCCAATTAATCTTTCAGTACTCAAACAGGTGTTTTATGTTGCATTTGGTTTCTGTGAAAGCACAGAACACCCGCTTAAAACTGTTTTATAATATTGTAAAGGAAGTAGACGAAAAATCATGTGCAATTTTCTTTTAGTCGAAGTGCATACTATTTTGATTTTGTTCTGCCAAGTTTTATTTGAGAAATATGAAACTCATACTCTATGATCGAGTATTAATTGTTTATGATAGTGAGACCACCTGTAAGTAACATGAAGCTTATTTGTTATACTGATCTCTAAATATATCGATGGTGGATGTGTATGCAGAAAATGAGAACTTTCACTTGTTTTACCTAGGAGTTAATACAATGTTACCCTTCTTTTTCCTTACTGGAGCTTAGACTGATCTCCCCCTCCCTCCCTCCCTCCCTCCCTCGCTCTCTCTCTCTCTCTCTCTCTCTCTCTCTCTCTCTCTCTCTCTCTCTCTCTCTCTCTCTCTCTCTCTCTCTCTCTCTCTCTCTCGATATCAGCTGCTTACTTGGGTTGATAAAGCAATAGCATAACATAGGACGACCAGATCTGGGCATGCATCTGGTTTCTTCGGAAAGGACTCAAGGACATATTTCTTCACAAGTTCTGGAAAGTATGAGCATGCAAAAGAAGGTTGTGACAGAACAAAAATTATCTGGTAAAAAAAAGGTGCTTTGCTTGTAATGAGACATCACACAGTTTGGATCAATGCAGCATAAAGTACAAGCTTGTTACTGTGGCACATCAATTTGGCTATGCTACAAAGTTTCCATTTATCATGATTCATCCTTCTGAGGAGATGATTGGAAAGGAGACATTTTACCACCACTGCGTGCTGATCACATCTAATCTCAGTAACTTGGACCTAGGTATAGTGAAAGGCGAACTGCAGAAGCATTGGAACCTGTCAGGTGGCTCGGTATTAAGAAGAGAATGCAGCAAGGGTTTCCTAGCATCCTTCAGCTCAGAGGGTGACGCAGTTAGCTGTTTAAAGAACCCTAACATGGAAGCATTACTCGATGATGAGAAGGTGAAATTAACTGCAACAAGGTGGACGGAAGGCGATGATGGGAGTAATGACTTGATTAAACAGTGGTTTTTAGTGTATGGGATCCCAAGAAAATACAGAATTTGGATGGAGTTATATCAAGTTGCTTCCGCGTTTGGAGTGTTGATTGACGTGGACGAGGAAAGTTTCGAAGTTGGGGATAAGGAGCCTATCAGTCTGAAGATAGCATTAACAAATATTGACGGTGCTCCATTCTCTTATCATCACGTGGTTGGATGGCCTTCCAGAATGGTCATGTTAACAGTAGAAGCAAAAATAGATTCAGAGAACAGCAGCCGTAACACAAGGACTGTAATTTCAGCAGGAAACCATGTGTTGGACTTCGGAGATTCCTCAGACAAGGAGCATGAAAAGGAACTGAATGCAGCACAACGTATACTGCTGGAAGAGCCGGCGTGTATTGAAGAGTCCAAGATTAGATGGCAATAAGACCAAAGAAAACAAAATAAGTACTCCAGCAGCCACGGTAAACAACTCGAAGGAAACAACAATAGAAAGTTCAAAACCTGAAGGCGTGCAATCGATATGTCTAAACTCAACAAGAATGATTGGAGAAGACCGTTTCAAAGGTGAACAACCATGATTTTCTTGAGGTTTTTGTCTTAATAAACCTCGATATTTTTATTTCCTGACACCATTTTTTTCTTTACATTGTCTTGAAGGTATATCAAAGCCTCCTATCAAGCATGTGTTCACAAGAAGAAGTAAGAAGCAGCAAGTTACTGAAGCAATATACAAAAGTTCATTGAATAAACTGGATAAAGAAATGGGTCCAGAGAGCAGTAATGCTACAAGGATTGGGGCTTCAGAAATGGAATGCAAGAGGGAACTGAATATTGAAGAAATGACTAGTGGGAGTAAGAAAAATGTCTGAAGAGGTCGGAGCATGCAGGGAGAAGACAATAATGTCACTCTAGCTGCCACTACAATCAACTCTAAGAAAAAGAAAATATCGGAAGACAGATAAAAACTGAGACAACACAATTAGTCACTACGCACATAAAAGGTGAGTTAGAATCCCACATGCATTTAATCCTACATTCATTAAAATTTTAAACAAATTGCATATATAATTTTATTTTAGAAGGAATATGCATCAATGTAGTTCACTAATGATTTATAGGGTTTAGGATTTAAGTTTGGTACCTAATTTAGAAAAGAGTAACTAATTGTCAACTTTGGTATAAATTTGGTAAACGAAATTGTGGCAACAAACTGTTTTGCTATAGCTTGTAATTAACAGTGCATGTTTCAGGGCACAACAGACCAAATTTTAAATTCCATAAGTGTAAATATCTATATTCTATATCTTCGTTCTAGCTCTTTGACATGTGCTTTGTTGTGCTAAATCTCAAAACACTTATATATGTTAATAATATTTTAATTCTTGCTAAGATATTTTTTGAAAAGGCTGATTTCAATATGATGGGCTTATGTGGGTCACTACTAAACTAAGATTTTTAGAGGCGGGTAAAATCGTATTTTTAGGGGCCGGTGCGGTACCCGTTCCTATTTCTTGCAGCTAAAAATAGCTATTTGTAGAGACGGGTAACGCGACAGCCCCTGAAAATCAATTTCTATGGTCGGGTCATGGCGTCATCGACTCTAGAAACCGATTTGTAGGGGTGGGTTAGGACATGACCCGCCCCTACGAATCAATGTTCAGAATATGGAAAAAATCGGAAAAAATAAAAAAGAAAAAATATTCCCGCCAACCAGGCTCCACCACCACCCCTCTACTGCCGAGGTACAATTTTTTAATGAAATATGCACACTTGCCTAAATCGGGGTTCAAACCGCTTACCTCCAACCTTGCGCGTACCGCCGTACCCTCCTCTCCACCACACTACACACTCACTTGTGACTTTATAGGGTATGCTATTCTTTTATATTAATCTTAAAATTGATTTCTCGAGCAAGTTATACCATCACTCGCCCCTAGAAATTTATTTTTGGGGCGGGTGACGCCACCACCCGCCCCTAAAAATATTTTTCTATTTTATTCTAAAAATTTATTTAAATCTTTACATATAGTAAAAAAATCAAAAAAGTAAAAATTCTACACTATGATTATTGTGAACTATAGATAAAGGAATATACCAACTATATTTGGCTGTATATAAAAATTAAGATTGTGGAAACCTCAAAGTATGACTTGAGTTGTATGATATACTGTATAGTCATAGCCATATGAGAATTTACAATAATTTTTTAGACTATTAAATAATCTTAAATAAAAAGTTATAAACTACAAAGTTTTAGATCTTGTCAACCTCTACAATTTTGATATAAAGTTTAACTTCATTCGAGATCATATGAAAAAGTTATAATTTTTTGCGTGAAACCATTTGTAGGGGTGAGTCATGTCATCACCCGTCCCTAAAAATGATGCATATATGCAAAAAGTTTTGTAAACAAGTTTTATAGACAGATTTTATTTAATATTGCTAAATAGCAAGATTCTCTTTAATACGACAGGACTAAACTTTAGCCCTTCAGATTCAAACGTTGTTTCTTGTGATTGGGCCCGCCGGACTTTTCCTATTTTCCTAGGGAAATCAAACTAGGCAGTATCTGCATCTCCTTGGGATACTTATGCGAGGTTGTAAAACATGGAAAGTTTCCTATCAATCTGACCCTTGTTCCCCAGGATCATATCTTTTTGATATATTATACAATACTGTTCTTTTTACCGGATGTGATGGTTGAAATGTTGTATATAATAGCTGGTCTTGCTTGCATGCTTTTACCTTTTTTATATGGTTGCTGTAGTAATATTAATTAATTATTAGGATGGTACAACATGTTAGAAATGATGTAGGCCCTGTTTGGTTCCGATTAAAATCGGATTCTTGGTGGAAAGGAAAAAAGCGAGAATCCCGCCAAACGCCTCGATTCTAAGTTCGATTTTTTCCACCGTCGCTTCTTTGGGAATCCGAAATACACTAGGGGAGCATTTTTTCTGGTCAGCATCCTTTCCCTCGATTCCCAGGAAAGCACATTTTCCTCTGCATACCCCTCCCTTAGCTCCCCACCCCGTGCGCCTCAACCTCTCCCTCGGTCCTCCCAACCCCTCGCTCTCCTCCCACCTCTTGCGCCGACGCCGGCGGTCGTTCCTACAGGCCGAGGCCCGGCCAGTGCCTCTCCCTGCCACCAGCCCCTCTGCACCGGCCGCCGCCCCCTCTGCGCCCCTCCCCATCTCCAGGCGCGTCGCCCCTCTTCCCCTGGCTCGACGCCCGGCCAGCGCCCCTCTCTGCACCGGCCGCCGCCCCCTCTGCACCAACCGCCACCCCTCCCAATCTCTAGGCGCGTCGCCCCTCTTCCCCTGGCTCGACGCCGGCCAGCGCCCCTCTCTGCACCGGCCGCCGCCCCCTCTACACCAACCGCCGCCTCCAAGCGTGGTGCCCCTCTTCCCCTGGCTCGACGCCCGGCCAGCGGCCCTCTCTGCACCGGCCGCCGCCCCTCCCCATCGCCTGGTCGTCGCCCCTCCTCCCCAGGGTCGCCGCCGAATAGGGGCACACCATCGAGCCCTCGTCCCCAGTCACGAGATTCATCCTTAGCGGTGTTCCTCCTCAGATCCAGCCGGATTGAACTTGCTGCAGGTGCTTCAAGGTGATTTTTCTTCCTCCTCATATATGAGTGCACACATTTGATTTGATTTTGGTCTGTGAATGTACACCGTGTACACAATTTTCACCCGGGATGATAAACAACCATTCACCCTTCTGTGGTCATGTAAATTGGGACAAGCTCCTGCACTGATCTGTTACTCTTGACTCCTGAGTGGTGATGTTTCCACAATATGTTTGATGTATTATCGCGGGACCAAACCAAACAATAATAGGTGATAGCAATGTTTCAGAATCGCTGCTCATCATTAAGGATTTGAATGCTCTACATGTAGATCTTGGGGTCAATAATGTATACATGTCTGTAGAAAATTTAGTCCTACATGCAAGAAATTGTGATAATGTTAACCCTATATTTTGAGTAGATGGAAAAAGGAGCGAAGGTTGTGGCGAAATGGGATTCATTTGCTGCCAAAACTTTTAATGATATTTGTGTGGAAGAAATTCTCGCCCGCAATAGGCCCCAACATTGTTTGAACAGCACTGGGTATGCGAATCTTGTACGTAAGTTTTTTGAGCATACCGAGAGACCTTACAAGGAAGGGCAAATGAAGAATAGGTGGGATGTACTTAAAAGAAGGTATACACAATGGAAGACATTGAACACGAGAGTTATCGGCTTGGGTAGGGATCCTATGACAGGCTGTATCGTGGCAGATGACAAATGGTGGAAAGATCAAAATGATGTGAGTATACATTGCAGATTTTCAGTTTTTGAAATAAAAAAAGTTACCTGTTTGAATTTACAAGGTTATTACCTTTCCTTTTCAGGCTATGCCCGGTTGTATATGCTTTAGGGATGCACCACTTGAGCATGAGGAGCAAATGCAGATTATGTTTGAAGCTGTTAGTGTTAGAAATGAAACATCATTTGTTTCTTCGAATGGAGAAGGTCGTGGCCAAGAAGATGATGGTGGTCAGAATAACAGTGAGTTAGAGAGGGAAGGGCAGGTCCCTACTCCCCCAAATGTCACTCCAACTTTAGGCAAGAGGCCAGCTCCATTATCCCCTAAGGGAAAGAAGAAGAAGACCTTTAGGGATCAGTGTATGAAGCGTTTAGTGGATGCATATGAGAAGAAAGCTGAAAGTAGCAATAATTCAGCCACCTCAAATGTTGTTGACAGTGTTAGGGAGGAAATTGGTAACATGTTGGATCAAGTGATCAAGGATGGGGCTGAAGAAGTCAGTGATGAACATTACTACGCCACACAACTTCTTATAAAGAAAGAGTACCGTGATGTGTTCATTACTTTAAAGATATCAAATGGGAGGTTAAATTGGCTAAGGAGGGCATGGAAAGATAGTAAGAAGCACTAGTGTGTTTGTTTGAGACATTTGATTTCTATTTGTTGTTTGCTTGAGATATTTTATTCCTATTTGTTGTTTGCTTGAGACATAATAACTTGCCTGTGTTGTATGCTTAAGAGACAATAATTTCCCTTTGTATGGTTGACATAATAATATTATATGTTGTATGTGTGGTATATGATTCATGTATTTACTTTTTTTAATAGATGAGTGACTCAGATGATGATTTCCTGGTGGCGTATTTGGCTTTGGAGTGCATAGGTTCTGGATCAACTGGTAGGAAGGCACCAATTCCTGGTAATATTCCTGTTATGACTGGGATCCAATGGGTTAAGCTAACTCTAGCGGATCCAGTTGAGTGCTATAATATATTCAGAATGTCAAGGTCAGTTTTTCTACGTCTCCATGACACATTGGTACAGAATTATGGGTTGAAATCAAGTCGAAAAATGTGTACGAAGGAAGCATTAGCCATGTTTTTGTGGATGTGTGGTGGTCCTCAATTATTTAGGCAAGTTAAGAATAGGTTCAAACACTCATTGGAAACAACCAAAATATATTGGTAGGCATAGGTATACTTCACAAAATGTCATGGCTGTTTGTGACTTTGATATGAGATTTACATTTGTTGTCACTGGCTAGCCTGGGTCCGTACATGACACTTGAGTATTTTTGGATACTCTTCTCACGTACCAGAACCAATTTCCAAAGCCTCCCAATGGAAAGTACTATCTTGTAGACTCCGGATATCCTAATAGAAAAGGGTATCTTGCACCTTATAAGAGATAAAGGTATCATGTTTCGGAATGGCAACATCACCAACCAGTGGGAGAAAAAGAAATGTTTAATCAAGCACATTCATCACTTAGAAATGTGATTGAACGTTCATTTGGAGTGTTGAAGATGAAGTGGCGTATCTTGTTGCACTTGCCTAGCTATCCTATTACCAAACAAGCAAAAATTATAGTTGCATGCTGAAGCATCCCCCCCTATCAGGGAAGACTTAAAAGTGTTACTTTACCAGTCCCAGGAGGCTGATAACACTTTTATTACCTCAGATGGTTCATCACCGTATAACTCTTCGCGGTAATGGGCAGTGAAGCGCTACTATCGCGAGGATTACAACTAAAACCCACACTACTACACTAACTACGAAAAGGGGGTCATCAGAGTCTTGCGCCATGCGGAGTTCCAACGGTGACCTCACCCACAGGCAAGACTGGGTGCAGGACGGAACCCTACTCGACGTCTTCGGGGATGTAGTCGGGATCTTCCACTGTAAAAGTAAGAATGGGGTGAGTACGAACGTACTCAGCAAGTCCAATCACACCCGCGGAGGGGAAATAACAAAGATAAATGCACAGGTTAATCCAAGGATACGGTTGTGGTTTCATTTGCGGAAAACTCGACTTTATGCAAAGGTTCGTTTAAAACATTTTCAAAATAAGTTGTTAAACATTAAGGAGCACATGGTGTTGGTCCACACAGGATCCAAGATTAAACTGCTACCGGACTCCCCGTCCGTCGTAACACACGGCACAGGTGCCGGACACTTCCCAAACAACCCACACCAGTCCAACCATTCCCAGAAAGCAACACTAGTTATGTGACCACACCGTAACTTGCCCAATACCGTGGGCACGGCTATTCGAATAGATTTTAACTCTGCAGAGGTGTGCAACTTTATCCACAGGTGGGGTACCACAGCACGAACACCTTAGTGCTGGTGCAGATCCCATCAAAGCCCTTACCCACCTTAGCTAGAGCTAGCTAGCCACCACGGGATCCATCAAGGGGTCATTTGACCTAACACCGAGGTTTAACCGGGGCATAAGTCACACAGAGCTTATCCCATCTCCTTGATCGCCCGTTGCTCCCAGCTCTCCTGATGGCTATCAGACTAACTAGTGGGGTTAGGCTAAGCCGTTGCCCATACAACGGTCAAGTGGTTTGCACGACAGGAAGCTAGGTGAGACGACACATCAACTCGGTCCTTAGGGGTGACAAGATGGATATCTCCCTTCCTTGCTCAACCACACAGGTACGAGCACACCAACGGCAAATCACACAGAATTGCCATCCATCCCGTCTAACTCGTCTTTCAAAACACATTTTTATCCCTTCCCACACACACACACACACTTTCTTTACAAAACCAGGTGGTCAAGATATGGGTATCACAAACAAGGGTGGCTATCCTACCATGCTTTCAGTAAGCAAATCCATGCAATTTTATAAAGCAGGCCACTGGGTTGTGTTTATAAAAATTAGGACAGAAACATGCATCAAAGGGTGGAGTTGAACTTGCCATCATCAAACCCTTGCGGAAGGTCCTGATCGAAGCACTGTCCCTCGGGCTCGGGGTCGCAGAACTGGTCCTCGTTCGCTTGGTCACAGTCGGGACCTTCCTCGTTCACTCCGTGTCCTACGACGCAATTAAACAAACACACAATCAAGCGAACGAACCAAAAGCTTTTATCGTTGAGCTCGGATCGGAAATAATTTAGTTACGGAGGTAGGGGTAGTATTTTTGGGTGGTTTCTTAATGGCATGGCCAGAACTATACTAGAAAGAGCGTGGTAAAGTTTCGGGTCGATCAGAGATCATTTGGCGCATAAAATGACGAGTTAAAGCTGGTTTCAGAGGTTAAACGGGGGTCCAGGGACTTGTTCGTAATTATCTAAAGGAGGTAAGGGCTTATTTGCGAACCCTGGAAATATTCAGAGCATGCTAAAGGGTGTCTAGTACAATTAGGTTTTCGTAATGGAGGGGCTTGGTTTGAAATGTTAAAAAGAACAGGGTCTCTTAAGCAAAAAGAAGTAATTAAGGGAGGGGGGTTCTTTTTGGGGAATACAGTAAAAGGGGGGGCCATGGGCAAAATGCCCCTTCTTCCTCCTTCCCCCCCACGGGAAACAGAGGAGGGGGGGGGGCAGGGCTCCTGCGCCGGCCCAATCCCGGCGGCCAGGGTTCAAGGGCGGTCCGGGGCAGGGGGGGTGAAAGAGAGGGAGGCGCGGGGATCCCATCCCCGGTCTCACCTTGGCCCGAGGTGGAGTGAGGGTGTGTGCCCACGGGAGCAGGGGCGGCGGCGCTAGGCGGCTCGGCGTGGTGGTCGTCGGGGCTAGGGAGGCAGAGGGCGGTAGCGGTGGAGGCCGTGGGGAGAAAGGGTGAGCGAGGCGGGCTACTTATAGGCGGAGGGAGGCGGTGGGGAGGCGGGGCCGCGCGGTGACCGGCCTCCGGGCTCGTCAGGGCGCCATTAATGGCGTGCGGCCTCTTGCGGCCGTCGTGAAGCGGCGTGCGGGCGGCGGGGTCGCCGAGGCGTCGTCAAGCACGTGGGAGGAAGGGCTGTGCGGGCACAGGCGATGGCGCGAGCGGCGAGGGGGGGGCGCGGCAGCGGCGGGCGGCGCGGCGTCGCGGGCCTGGGCGCGCGCGCGTGCGCATGCGGCGCGGCGTGGCGCGGGCCAGGGGGCGGGGCGGTGCGTACCGCGGCGTGCGCACGGGGAGGCAGTGGCCGGCCGGGGCCAGCGACGGACGGCGCGGCGTCGCGGCTCGGTCGTGCGACGGTCGGCACGGCGGGCGGCGCGGCGCGTGGTGCACGCGCGGGGCGTGAGGGCGCGTGCGCGACGCGGTGCGGTTGGCCGAGGGCAGGCGCGCGCGCGCGTGAGGAGAGAGGGGGGGTGTGGTGGCGTGGCTCGGGAGCCAAAGGCCGGTGGTGCTCGGGAGCAGGGGAAGGGGAGAAGAGGAGGGAGGAGAAGAGGAGGGAAAAGAGAAAAGAGAGAAAAGAAAGAAAGGAAAAAGGAAAGAAAGAAGAGAGAAGAAATGAGAGAAAAAGAAAGGAAAAAGGAGAGAGCAAGAGACAAAAGAAAGGGAAGGGGGGGTCGCGTCGGCGCCGATCGTGGCGCCGACCGCGGTCGGTCGGCCACGCGCGTGTGTCATCCGCGCGCTGCGCGAGACGAACGGAATCGCGCCGGCGCTGATCACGGAAAAAGCGGTCGCGCGTGATCGTCGGCCACTGTGCGGTGCAGGATGGGACAGCGACCCAGTTAGGGTTAGGGTTTTGACGTCGGACACGAATTACTCTAGCGCGTGATTTAATTTAGTGAATTTTCAGGGCGTCACAAACCTACCCCACTTAAAATGAATCTCGTCCTCGAGATTCGACTGGTTCTCGAACAGATGGGGAAACTCCTTCTTCAGAGCCTCCTCGCGTTCCCAGGTCGCTTCCTCTACTCCGTGTCTGCTCCATTGAACTCTGCATATCCGTACTTCGGAGTTTCTTGTCCTCCTAGTGACAGTGTCTAGAATTTTGACCGGTACTTCCTGATATCGCAGATCCAGCTGCAGATCTATTGTTTCCACCGGCACGTGTTCTTCCTCGGGTACTCTCAAACACCTCCTTAATTGCGAGACATGAAACACTGGGTGTATATCTGACATTTCTTCTGGTAACTTCAGTCGATATGCCACCGTTCCGACTTTCTTTAGAACCTGATACGGTCCAACGTATCGAGGGGCCAATTTTCCTTGTACTTGAAATCTTCGCGTCCCTCGAATAGGTGAGATCTTGAGATAAACAAATTCTCCTGGGTTGAAACTTAGTTCTCGCCTTTTCTTGTCTGCGTAGCTCTTCTGTCGGGATTGAGCTGCTTTTAGCTTTTTGCGGATCTCCGCTACTTTTTCTTCTGCTTCCTTTATAAGTGCGGGCCCTACTAGTGCACGTTCTCCAACTTCCGACCACATCAAGGGAGTTTTGCACTTTCTTCCATAGAGGGCTTCGAATGGCGACATGCCCAAGCTGGCTTGGTAACTATTATTGTACGAGAATTATGCATAGGGCAGACTCTGCTCCCAATCCTTTCCTTAGGTCAGGACACATGCTCTCAGCATATCTTCCATAATCTGATTTACCCTTTCGGTTTGACCATCCGTCTGTGGATGATATGCAGAGCTGAAATCTAACTTGGTGCCCATGGCTTGATGCAAGCTTTTCCAGAACCTAGAGGTAAATTAGGTCCCTCTATCTGAGACAATCCTGCTAGATACTCCGTGTAGCTTTACTATGTTCTCCACATAGAGTTTTGCCAGCTTTTCTCCACCGTAATTAGTTCGTACGGGTATGAAATGTGCCGATTTAGTGAGTCGATCCACTATTACCCATATGGAATCGTGTCCCTTCTGTGTTTTAGGTAGACCCACTACAAAGTCCATTCCTATCTCATCCCATTTCCACACCGGAATAGGTAGGGGTTGCAATAATCCTGCTGGTTTTTGATGTTCGGCCTTGATCCTTTGGCAAGTATCACAATGAGCCACAAATCGTGCAATGTCCGCCTTCATTCCGTTCCACCAATACTTTTGCCTTATGTCCATGTACATTTTGGTGGATCCTGGGTGGATGGAGTAGGCCGAGTTATGGGCTTCGTCCATGATTATCCGCCGAAAGTCTCCATCCCGGGGTATACAAATCCTATTCTCGTACCATAACGCGCGCTTATCGTCCACTCTGAAACCTGGTGCTTTGTTTTCTCCAGTCTGTTTGCAGATCTTTACTAACTCCTGATCCGAGCTTTGAGCCCTTCTAATTCTATCCTCTAGTGTTGACTGGATGTTTAGTATATGGCTGGAACCTCGAGGAACAATGTACACATTTAATCGTGCCATTTCCTCGCGCAGATGGTCATCGTTAGGTCCATGAGGTTTCCGGCTTAAGGCATCGGCTACCACGTTCGCTTTTCCGGGGTGATAATGGATTTCCAAATTATAGTCCTTGACCAACTCCAACCATCTTCTTTGCCTTAAGTTTAAATCCGGCTGGGTGAAGATATACTTCAGACTCTTGTGGTCGGTGTAAACCTCACACTTATTTCCAATCAGGTAGTGTCTCCAAATCTTAAGGGCATGCACTACGGCTGCCAGTTCCAAATCATGGGTCGGATAATTCTGTTCATGAGTCCTGAGTTAGCAGGAAGCATATGCAACGACTTTCCCGTCTTGCATCAGCACACACCCTAGTCCTTGTCGGGATGCGTCACAATAAATGACAAAGTCTCGATGAATGTCTGGTAGGGTCAGCACTAGGGCGGTTGTCAACCTTTGCTTCAATTCTTGAAAACTCTTTTCACAAGATTCTGTCCAGGCGAACTTCTTCTCCTTCTTAAGAAGTTCCGTCATGGGTCGGGCTATCTTGGAAAATCCCTCGATAAATCTCCGATAGTACCCGGCTAATCCAAGGAAGCTCCTGATCTCACTAACGTTAGTTGGTTGCTGCCAGTTGGAAATGGCCTCGACCTTCTCTGGGTCCACAGCTACATCTTCCGCGGTCAGAATGTGACCAAGGAAAGCTACTCTCTCCAGCCAGAACTCACACTTGCTAAATTTAGCATATAGTTTATGTATCCTTAGCTTTTCCAACACTACCCGCAGATGTTGCTCATGTTCCTGAACACTCTTGGAGTAGATAAGTATGTCGTTGATAAAGACTACGACAAACTTATCCAGCTCGTCCATAAATACTTTGTTCATGAGGTTCATAAAGTAGGCAGGGGCATTGGTTAGTCCGAAGGACATTACGGTGAATTCAAACTGTCCGTAACGGGTGACAAAAGCTGTCTTGGGGATATCACTTTCTCTAATCTTGAGCTGGAAATATCCCGACCTTAGGTCGATCTTGGAAAAGTGCTTGGCTCCTTTTAGTTGATCGAAAAGGTCATCAATCCTGGGGAGGGGGTACTTATTCTTGATGGTAACCTCATTCAGTGCTCGGTAATCTACACACAACCTCATACTCCCATCTTTCTTTTTGACAAACAGAACTGGGGCTCCCATGGCGACGAGCTTGGTCTGATGAAGCCCATTCGTTGCAGTTCTTCTAGTTGCATCTTTAATTCTGTCAACTCAGGGGCTGCCATCCTATAGGGTCTCTTGGCTATAGGGGAGGTTCCGGGGATGAGGTCTATGACGAACTCTATATCCCTGTCCGGCGGCATACCGGGCAGCTCTTCGGGGAATACATCTGGGTATTCGTTTACTACCGGGACTCCTTCTAGGGGCTTGGCTTCCATGCTAAACACCATTGGGTCAAACTTACTGTCCCGTGTATGGCAGATCACTTGTACTCCTTCGGGGTTTGTTAGGTGTACCACTTTGTTGGTACAGCCTATGAGACCATTGTGTCGGCTTAACCAGTCCATTCCAAGGATCACGTCTATTCCCCCAGACTTAAGTACTACCAAATCTGCTAGAAAGTCTACCCCACTTAAATTGATCCTTACCAGTGGACAACCTAATTGACAATTGATGTCGCCTCCAGGCGTCCGGGTTAATAGGGGTGTTTTTAGTAGTACTGTAGGTATTTTGTGTTTCTCCACATAGCTCGAGGATATAAATGAGTGCGATGCTCCAGAATCAAATAAAACTGTTGCCAGTGCTGAGTTGACTAGGTACTCACCGAGCACTACGCCCTGAGCTTCTTGAGCCTCCTGCGTGTCGATGTGATTGACGCGGGCTCATCCAAATGACTGTTGGGGCTGCTTCATCTGCTGGCTGTTGTCGTTGTTGCGGATGGGCACTCGGTTGGCACCGGTCAGGGCTGGTCTGGGTCCATTCACCGTGTTGGAGAAGGCCGATGTTGCCGGCTTATTCTTGGCATAAGGGCAATTGACGATGAAGTGCCCTATCTCACGGCAGTTAAAACAGGCCCTAACGTTGTTGTTGTCGGAGGCGGCCAGGCTTGCATTGTTCTGCGGGGCCCTCATGGTATTCTGACTTTTAGGCTGTGCTTCAGGGGCCCGTGGTCCTGTCACTTGGGACTGAGTCCTATACTGCATTGGGGCCTGGGATCTTGGTGCAGTATAGCTGAAGTTTCTTGGCTTTTGGAAACGGTCTTGTTGGCGGGCCTTACTTTCCAGGAATTTGCGTTTGTTGTCCTTCCTCTCTTCAGCTTTGGCCCTTTCTGTAAGGATAGCCTTGTTCATCAGGGTATTAAAGTCAGGATAGATCTGTGGGGTAAGCAAGGTCCGGAGTTTTGGGCTTAATCCCTTCTTGAACATGTCTTGTTTCTTGTCGTCGTCGTTTACTTCCTCCGGCGCATACCGGGCCAATTCTATGAACCGGTGGGTGTACTCTTCCACCGTCATGCTTCCTTGTTGTAGTGCGCGGAATTCATCTGCCTTGCGCTTCATGGTGGCCAAAGGAATGTGGTAGCGGCGGAACTCCCTCACGAATTCTCCCCAAGTGATGGTAGAGTCATCTTCGGCTGCAGCACAGTAATTTTCCCACCAAGCTAATGCGGTCCTGGTGAGTTGGTGGGCCGCCAGAAGGACTTTGTCCCGGTCCTGGCATTCGAATGGTTCGAGCTTCCTCTGGATTACTCGTAACCAGTCGTCTGCATCCAAAGGGTTGCAGGATCCGGCAAAGGTGGGCGGCTTGGTCCTTAGAAAGGCCGTCAGCTTGTCATTCATATTCTACCCTCGCGGCTGCCGGTTAATGAGGGCATTGGCCAGCGTCTCCAGTATGAGGGTCTGGTTGTGGATTATCTGCGCCAAGTCTCCGAGGGGTGGGGGTGGTGGTAGTTGCTCTCCTTCTTGACTTCCTCCTCGGTTCTAGCTTACTTCCTGTTCTCCTTGGGGAAGATCTTGTTCAACGGGCTGTGCTCCGGCACTAGCGGCTACGGGGTTCCGGCCACGGGAGGCCCTCGCGACGTTCCGGGGGGTCACCTGTTGATTGGGTAAATTGGGGTTACGATTATGTGATGTTTAAGTTGTTCAACTCGTATATAAGGCAGAATCTACCTTCTGCCGGTATTCAAGTAGCACACAACATCACAAGCAACAAGCACCAACCATTTTATTACTGCAAGGGGGGTACAACTTAGGGGTACGACTAGGTCTCGTGCTACTCGGCCAGGGTCTTGTCTAAGGGCACGTCTTAAGCAGAAGGGGCTGCAGGGGTGCATCACTAGGATGGCGTCGGTTATTCTACTTGCGCGGCGTGCCTTCTTCCGGGGCGGGAAGGGTGAGGGGTCCTCGCTCGCCGTCCTCTGGGTTCCCATCAGTCAAGGGTTGTGTTGCAGCATCCCCTGCGTCGGCGGCAGCAGAACTTTCAGGGTTCTCGGGTGGGGCTTGTGTGCTCCCAAAGAGTGATCCCCACCCTATGACGGGTGTCCCGAGTAAAATATGGTCTTCCCCAATTGCCGGGACTGGTGTTCCACTTTGAGTCCAATCTTGCATACGCCGGTCTCGGGCCTGCCTGAGGCTCTCTTGGGCGACTGCTTCGCTGCTGACTGCGGCTGCGGCTCTTGCTTCGACGTGGGCGGCTCGGATCTGCTGTAATCTCACTGCGAGCTCCGCTTGCTCGGCTCGATGGGTCTGCTCCCTTAGAAGGTTGGCTTGCTCATCAAAGAGTTGGTCCAGGGCGGCTAGGTAAGTGGCCACTTGGTACAGGGGGCCTTCTTCGTGGCGACGTCGTTCCAGGTTTCTCATGCGTGCTTCCCAAACTGGGGTTCTGATGGCCGGCAGAAAGAACTTTGCTGGTGTAGGGGCGAGGTGTTCTTCAAAAATCCGGCACAAATAACGGAGTGCTTTCCTGATAGCCAGGGGGTAGGTGTCCCGGTGTCTAAACCCTGTGGCAGTCGCTCGCCAAGGCTGGATGTCGGGGTAGCGGTTGCTCCTGGCGATGACCAGGATCACCCTGCAGCGGAGGGTACCATGATGCTCGTACTCTCGGCTGTAGTACCTTGGGCGTTCTGTAACGCCAAGGCTTTTCAGGGTGTTGATAAAAAGGCCGGGAAAGGCAGGTGCTGCTTGGCAATCGCCCTGGGTCCATCCTTCCTCAGTCATCTGAAACAAGGGCAGGGTAAACAGTCTAGCACAGATACAAAAGGGAGTAGATAACATTTATTATTGTAACGGGGTACAGTTTTCATGGATACAGGGTTATTAGGGTAGGGTTCTAACTCGGAGTGCTACTCCTATCATGGGGATTCTTCCTCGATCCTGATAGGGCGCTTCTTTATCGGGAGGCATCGATCTATCTCATCTTCGGTCTGAGTACCTTTATCCCAATGGGTTTCCTCGGGTTCTTCTTCCTCTTCCTCTATCCATCCACCTGTTCCACTGTGGTTTTCGTATTCCTGTATCTGGGCTTGGAGGGCGGCCAAGGAATACTCGGCGCTTGCGGCTCTTGTCCGTTGTTCCTCCAGCTCCTGGGTTATCTTTTGAATCCCACGGATTAGCTGCCTCAGTTGCGCTGCCTGTTCGCGGTAGAGTGCATCCAAGCCAGTAAGGTAGATGGATAGGTGGGAGACCGTATCTTCTAGGTCTTCTTCTTCTCGTCCAAGTCCCCTCATCCGGGCAATCCAAGTGCGTCTTCTCCCCTCAGCGGGTGGGAAAAACCCCATAGGAGTCCGCTGAAGGTGGTGCCTGTAGAGCACACGCAGCCATCGCAGGGCTTTACGGGCGGCCTTTCGATAGGTGTCGGGGAAGCGGAAGCTAGAGGTGGAGATGAACCAAGGGTCCACATCAGGGTAGCGGGTGCTCCTCTCCACAAAGACCATCATATCGCACCGAAGGGTGCCTCCGGAGATGTATTCTCGGTAGGCATACTCTGGTGGTTCCATAACCCCAACGCGTTCCAGGCTGAGTAATAGTAACTTAGGGAGGCCGGGCTCTGCGTGGTAGATTCCGCTAACCCATCCATTGTCAGCCATCTGGAACAGGGCAAAACCAGTGGTAAGTGTTTGTGTAAGAAAAGAGCTAAGTCAGAGCAAGTCCCAGGGTCCGAAAGAGGGTCTCGCTTCTAGGGTTGCGTCCTACGGCCAGCCTACGGCTCTGATACCACCTGAAGCATCACCCCCTATCAGGGAAGACTTAAAAGTGTTACTTTACCAGTCCTAGGAGGCTGATAACACTTTTATTACCTCAGATGGTTCATCACCGTACAACTCTTCACGGTAATGGGCAGTGAAGCGCCACTATCGCGAGGATTACAACTAAAACCCACACTACTACACTAACTACGAAAAGGGGGTCATCAGAGTCTTGCGCCATGCGGAGTTCCAACGGTGACCTCACCCACAGGCAAGACTGGGTGCAGGACGGAACCCTACTCGACGTCTTCGGGGATGTAGTCGGGATCTTCCACTATAAAAGTAAGAATGGGGTGAGTACAAACGTACTCAGCAAGTCCAATCACACCCGCGGAGGGGAAATAACAGAGATAAATGCACAGGTTAATCCAAGGATACGGTTGTGGTTTCATTTGCGGAAAACTCGACTTTATGCAAAGGTTCATTTAAAACATTTTCAAAACAAGTTGTTAAACATTAAGGAGCACATGGTGTTGGTCCACACAGGATCCAAGATTAAACTGCTACCGGACTCCCCGTCCGTCGTAACACACAGCACAGGTGCCGGACACTTCCCAAACAACCCACACCAGTCCAACCATTCCCAGAAAGCAACACTAGTTATGTGACCACACCGTAACTTGCCCAATACCGTGGGCACGGCTATTCGAATAGATTTTAACTCTGCAGAGGTGTGCAACTTTACCCACAGGTGGGGTACCACAGCATGAACACCTTAGTGCCGGTGCAGATCCCATCAAAGCCCTTACCCACCTTAGCTAGAGCTGGCTAGCCACCACGGGATCCATCAAGGGGTCATTTGACCTAACACCGAGGTTTAACCGGGGCATAAGTCACACAGAGCTTATCCCGTCTCCTTGATCGCCCGTTGCTCCCAGCTCTCCTGATGGCTATCAGACTAACTAGTGGGGTTAGGCTAAGCCGTTGCCCATACAACGGTCAAGTGGTTTGCACGACAGGAAGCTAGGTGAGACGACACATCAACTCGGTCCTTAGGGGTGACAAGATGGATATCTCCCTTCCTTGCTCAACCACATAGGTACGAGCACACCAACGGCAAATCACACAGAATTGCCATCCATCCCGTCTAACTCATCTTTCAAAACACATTTTTATCCCTTCCCACACACACACACACTTTCTTTACAAAACCAGGTGGTCAAGGTATGGGTATCACAAACAAGGGTGGCTATCCTACCATGCTTTCAGTAAGCAAATCCATGCAATTTTATAAAGCAGGCCACTGGGTTGTGTTTATAAAAATTAGGACAGAAACATGCATCAAAGGGTGGAGTTGAACTTGCCATCATCAAACCCTTGCGGAAGGTCCTGATCGAAGCACTGTCCCTCGGGCTCGGGGTCGCAGAACTGGTCCTCGTTCACTTGGTCACAGTCGGGACCTTCCTTGTTCACTCCGTGTCCTACGACGCAATTAAACAAACACACAATCAAGCGAACGAACCAAAAGCTTTTATCGTTGAGCTCGGATCGGAAATAATTTAGTTACGGAGGTAGGGGTAGTATTTTTGGGTGGTTTCTTAATGGCATGGCCAGAACTATACTAGAAAGAGCGTGGTAAAGTTTCGGGTCAATCAGAGATCGTTTGGCGCATAAAATGACGAGTTAAAGCTGGTTTCAGAGGTTAAACGGGGGTCCAGGGACTTGTTCGTAATTATCTAAAGGAGATAAGGGCTTATTTGCGAACCCTGGAAATATTCAGAGCATGCTAAAGGGTGTCGAGTACAATTAGGTTTTCGTAATGGAGGGGCTTGGTTTGAAATGTTAAAAAGAACAGGGTCTCTTAAGCAAAAAGAAGTAATTAAGGGAGGGGGGTTCTTTTTGGGGAATACAGTAAAAGGGGGGGGCCATGGGCAAAATGCCCCTTCTTCCTCCTTCCCCCCCACGGGAAACAGAGGAGGGGGGGGCAGGGCTCCTGCGCCGGCCCAATCCCGGCGGCCAGGGTTCAAGGGCGGTCCGGGGCAGGGGGGTGAGAGAGAGGGAGGCGCGGGGATCCCATCCCCGGTCTCACCTTGGCCCGAGGTGGAGTGAGGGGGTGTGCCCACGGGAGCAGAGGCGGCGGCGCTAGGCGGCTCGGCGTGGTGGTCGTCGGGGCTAGGGAGGCAGAGGGCGGTGGCGGTGGAGGCCGTGGGGAGAAAGGGTGAGCGAGGCGGGCTACTTATAGGCGGAGGGAGGCGGTGGGGAGGTGGGGCCGCGCGGTGACCGGCCTCCGGGCTCGGCGGGGCGCCATTAATGGCGTGCGGCCTCTTGCGGCCGTCGTGAAGCGGCGTGCGGGCGGCGGGTTCGCCGAGGCATCGTCAAGCACGTGGGAGGAAGGGCTGTGCGGGCACAGGCGATGGCGCGAGCGGCGAGGGGGGGCGCGGCAGCGGCGGGCGGCGCGGCGTCGCGGGCCTGGGCGCGCGCGCGTGCGCATGCGGCGCGGCGTGGCGCGGGCCAGGGGGCAGGGCGGTGCGTACCGCGGCGTGCGCACGGGGAGGCAGTGGCCGGGCCGGGGCCAGCGACGGACGGCGCGGCGTCGCGGCTCGGTCGTGCGACGGTCGGCACGGCGGGCGGCGCGGCGCGTGGTGCACGCGCGGGGCGTGAGGGTGCGTGCGCGACGCGGTGCGGTTGGCCGAGGGCAGGCGCGCGCGCGTGAGGGGAGAGGGGGGGTGCGGTGGCGTGGCCCGGGAGCCAAAGGCTGGTGGTGCTCGGGAGCAGGGGAAGGGGAGAAGAGGAGGGAGGAGAAGAGAGGAGGGAAAAGAGAAAAGAGAGAAAAGAAAGAAAGGAAAAAGGAAAGAAAGAAGAGAGAAGAAATGAGAGAGAAAAAGAAAGGAAAAAGGAGAGAGCAAGAGAGAAAAGAAAGGGAAGGGGGGGTCGCGTCGGCGCCGATCGCGGCGGCGACCGCGGTCGGTCAGCCACGCGCGTGTGTCATCCGCGCGCTGCGCGAGACGAACGGAATCGCGCCGGCGCTGATCACGGAAAAAGCGGTCGCGCGTGATCGTCGGCCACTGTGCGGTGCAGGATGGGACAGCGACCCAGTTAGGGTTAGGGTTTTGACGTCGGACACGAATTACTCTAGCGCGTGATTTAATTTAGTGAATTTTCAGGGCGTCACACATGCATGGCTCTTCACAATTTTGTTAGAGAAAATACCAATAAAGATCCAGATTTCAACTTCGATGTGCAAGATGATGCTATCGGTGGCAGCCAACCTACCATGATCGATGCTAGTGCTCCAGGAGATGATATTGATATGGGTACCTTTCGTGATGCTATTGCTGCCTCTATGATGTCTTGATATCATTGTAAAATTGTATTACTTATTAATCTATGTTCATCATGACTATTATTTATTAGTTTATTTTATCATTATTGTGTGTTTTATGACTATAATTCTACTATAAAAAAATTCTGATACTAATAATATACTTAGAATTGAAAATGGTAGAGAAATCCGATCAAAATGAGCTATTACAGGACTCAGGGGCATATAGATCATTTCACAGACAGAACAGATAATCCAGTAGAAATAATCAGGATTGTCAAACACTCTAGATTCTTTAGACAGCAGATTCTCCAGACAGCGGTTTATCTGAAAATTTTGATTCTCAGATAAGCGATTCTCATGTAAGCGAAACCAAACAGGCCGTACATAGGTGCCACTGATTAGAGCAAACTTATGCCCACATGCTACCAGATATTCAAGTCGTAACACATGCCGCAAGGTAGAAACCAATCCCTTCGCTCAAATTGCTGGTAAAAAGGTGTTTTGATCGGAGGTGGTGATCTCCTTGGCAAAGCTCCGGCTGCGTGCGGCTGGAAGTGGCTGCTTCGCAGTGGCATGCTGGTAGGGTGGACCAAATTGTTAGCCAAGCGTTGCTGGCCTAACTGGGAGTGCTGGGCTGCAGCCAGCGGCGATTCTTGGCCCAGCAAGGCGCAGGCACGGGGTTGGTTAGCTGTTTAGGCGGGCCACTCGGAATCGATAAAGGGCCTGACCCGTAGGCCCGTTTGAGTTCCTTTAGTCGCTGAACTGTGGGCCCACCCTTTGGTGGCCTGTACATGAAACAGGATGCCAGACATCTGATGAGGACGCTGTTATTCTTAGAACTCGAGCGAAACCTTTCCAAAAAAAAAAGAACTTGGGGGAAAGGGCATGCGGCATCGGCATGTGCACATGCGCTTCGCTTTCATCGTGTACAGACTAGAGAGAGGAGGTTAGGAGACCCAAGTCCCATGTCTTCAGTTTATCTTTCTTTAGCCGTGGCCTCGGACCGAGCTTTCTTTAGACGTCTTCCGAGCAAGCTCGAAAAGCAACTGTTTCGACTCGCATGGCGAGCGAGGGGGATAATCAGCAGGATACAAAGACGCCAAGATGGGGGACCGCCAAGATTAAGCTAACTAATGAAAGCTCACACAGATAATTTTTTTATAAAAAAAGCATTGCATATGCTGGAAATTTTTTACCGTTACACCCACCTCCTCGAGACCTCGGCCTCTACGCTACGACGCATGCGGTAATAATCGCACTTAGCCCCCTACGAGTAAACGTAATCCGTGCTCGGGCCTGCTGGCTAGGCGGTGCCGGTGCGGCGGAGCGTGTCCCGGTAGCGGAGGATGGAGTCGAGGCGCTGCAGCCGGAGCTGCTCCCGGAACTGCCGGATGAAGTCGTCCGCGCGCGCGTCCACCTCCACCGCCGGCTCCTCGCCGCGCCCGGCGCCCCTCGCCTCCGCGAGCGCCGGATCCTCGGTCGCCGCCCTCCGCATCCTCCTTGCCCGCGGACGCCGGTTACTGCTAGCTGGCGCCGCCTCCGCGGCGGCCTCCGACCGGCTCCTCTCGATGCGCGCCGCCTCGCGCTCGGCCTCGCGGCCGTCGTCCCCCGGCGCCCCGGCCCCCGTCGTCGCCGGTGGCGCCAGGGGGGACGACGGCTCCGCTCCGGCGTCGTCGAAGAGCGGCGCGTGGTCCGCGGCGAGGCCGAGGCGGGAGAAGCTGAGCGACGCGCGGAGGCGGTCGACGGCCAGCGACGGCGCGCGCAGCAGGAGTCTCCGCCGCTCGTCCCCGGGCGCCGCCGCCGGCATCAGCCTGGACGCCACGGCGATGGTGGCGATGACGAGGTTCACGGCCACGAACAGCACTGCGGGCGTCAGCCACCCGCGCGCGGCCTCCAGCATCTCTCTCTCTCTCTCTCTCTCTCTCTCTCGCTCTCGGGTGAATGCGGCTGCGGGGTTTTTTTAGCCTCCTCGAGGCACGGCAGGAAGGGTTTAGAGCTCCGGGGTGCGGTGGCGTGGGAGCGAAACGGAGGAGCCACGTGGGTGCGTGGGAGCGGGCGGCGGGCGAGGTGTTTAATGGCGGCAGGAGGAAGTGAATGCGCCTGTGGGGCACATGGAGGAGACGGACGAGGAGGGAGGAAGACGACGAGGGGAACCGACCGACCAAGAACGTGGCGGCCAGTCGCTGACGAGGGGAACCGACCCGCCCATAGGTTACGGCCGCTGCGGACCTGCGGTGGGGCGCGCGAAGACGGCCGGACGCGGGCGGTCAGGAGCGGCGGTACCCGTGTAAAATACGGCGCGTGGATAAGAACATCCGAGTTCACTAGACTCGACTCGGTAGTAAATTTCTTTTTCTTTTTAAAATAAAATACTCCATTTATTTTAAATTACAGAAAACATGAAACGGAAGGAGCACGCAGTAAACTTCTTTAGCATCTCGATTTTCTTGCCAATCTATACTAACACTCAGTTAAAAGTTCCAGAGGTACTATGCTTTCCCTAAGTTTTTTTCTTTATATCTACTCCATCCGGTTTAAAAAGTACGTGGGTTCCTAGACTTGTTCATAGTAGGTTCCCCGAATTATTAGTTGTACGTCTAGGTGTTTAAGCTGCCCCACACTCTCTCTCACTCTCTCTCTCTCATAGCAAGAGGTCCAGTTCATTCATGAAGAGTAGAGAGTGTAGTAATTGGAAGGCATGGCTAGAGGCACGCCCAAAGCCCCCCACATTGATAAGCAGATGGTAATTGATGTTTGGTCTGAATGGCACAATGCCACAGTTAATAAGTCTAAGAACTATATTTGCAAAATGAACATAGACTTCACACCCTTGAACAAATTTGAGAGCAAGGCTAATAATTTAGCCAGTTGTTGGCTAAATCCCATTGCCATGACATCTTAAGCCAACCTATATATAATAGTTGGCTATACATGTGAACTATATCATTAATACTTGGTTCATCTTCCCTTTCTCATTCTCTCACCAAATTTATTGGAGTCCGTGTTGCAGCAAATTGAGAGCACACTGTAAACTTGCAGCCCGCTTTTCTTCTCTCCCCCTTCTCTCTCATCCAACTCAGCATAAATATGATGTGGTACTTCATTTAGCCCGCCTACATCCTCATTATACTTGCTCTTAGGAGTGCTGATGTCCTTAAGATATATTACTATATCATCAATAATATTGCCTATATAGGTTGTAAAAAAATTGCTTATATGAAATTTGGAATGCAGGAATAGATATATATTGATCCAAACTCTTTGGAAGGAAGCATTTGCTTTCCGCCTAAGCTGTCGCAGTTCTGATTACCAAATAGAAAATTAAAAGATTGAAATGAGGCCTTGTTATTTAAGGATGAAAATGGTACGTTTAGTTGTCATAGGGTTTTCTGCATCATAGGTGGATACGGATAATATGATAGATAGGATTGTCTGACTTTAAAAGGCGTAAGTTCCCAAAACATAGTTACAAGCATATTTGAGTCCACTAGTACCAGAGAAAAATATAGTGCCACCTAAAACCAGTTTGTTACACATCCTATTTAGCGAAAGAAAGAAATAAAATCGAGAAAATTGACCTAACTTAATATTGGTGCTCGCATTTTGAGCTAACTATTCCACTATTGATAGTTATGTTTGCTGCTAATGCTTCTGTACTAGGGTACACGGGCGACCGGATGCAGTCCATGGCAACTACATTAATCTCTGCTTTTCGATTCTGCACCCATAAAGCATCGGGAAAATTCCTTATTTAACACTAGAAGATGACTAAATTTCTTTCTTGGCCCTGTAAAATTTTTTATCCCTACTTAACACTGCATAATCTCCAAAATTCATGAAACGTTTTCTGGTCATAGAACAAATGAAGATGGACCCATTATGCTTAAAAACACACATATATCTTTACAACTTTAAAACTAAAATTCATCAAATTAAACTACCTTTAAAACTTATATGAATTTTTATGGCACCAAATTACTTTCAAAAGATCAAGGGAGAATAACTAACATTCCTCACATGGGATGTAGTAATTTATAAAATTCTTTCATGTCATCAATTACATAGAGAATTATGAGGTTCTTCTAAAATTTTCCAAATACTCCGTTCTTCATAATTCCCTACGTAACTTATGCTAGAAAATAAAATAATAAACTATTTCATCAAATGCAAGGAATAATAGTTGTGTTCCATAATTTTTAAAATATTTTGGTGCCATAAAATTCAGATAAGTTTAAAAAGTACCCTAATTTTGTGAATTTTATTTTAAAAATTACAAAGGTACATGTGTGTTTTTAAAAAAGAATAGGTTTATCTTCATTTATTTTGTCACTTAGAAAAGTTTCATAATTTTTTAAAGTGATTTGGAGGTTGTTTTGCCGAATTTAGCTCAGAGAAATGATGAAAATATCAAATAAGGAATCAAAATTAGAACTCGGTGTCACATTGGGAAGGGAAAATTTTTTAGGATCAAAGAAGAATTGAGTTATCTTTTCGGGTCAAATAAGGAATTTCCTCTACAGCATCAATTATCCACAGTGTAATCGCGCGACATGCGGATTTAGAGCAAGCGGAAATGCAAAGTTGAGAGTAATCTCTGTTGTGGTAGCAATAGGCTAGAATTCTGGCCCACGGACGTGGTCGTCGTGTCCTGAGGATGGGCTCTAAGCCTCTAACGCGGACGCAAACCATTCAACCAGAACCGGAAAATGAGCCCACAGACATACATAGGGAAAAGATTTCAGACGACACAGAACAAAGCAGAACCAATCTTTCCAGCAGAATGCTAATTCTCTGCAAGTACGTAGCCACATGTATCCCATCATCCCAGATTTAGGGGAATCCCACTGTATCAATGTCAAGAATGTATGTCGACAGTCAATTAGAATATTAAACCAAATCCTGTAACGAGTTCCTAATTATAATCACCACAGATTTCAACAGTTAATTGCTTGGAAAACCAATGTTACAGCACAGAATATAGTTCTACCGCACCAAATACTGTTCCTACCATAAAACGCTTGTTCTCAGGGTTCTAAGCTCTCTGCATACCAAACTAAAGAATACAACACAGGTTTCATGTGTAGCTTCTGCAGCAAACAAAAGCAGGCAGGCGGGCTGGCTCAGCGACTGTAGTTACACAGTTGCTCAAGTAGCAGCTTAGTTCAACCCAAACAATGTTCCAATGCCGCTGATTAGGTGAAATCGCATGAAAACTGAACTTCTAGGAGGCATGAGGAACCCTGGGCCCTAGAAAACCAGATTTGACTTATCACTTATTTTCCATATGGATGATACCTGCTAGACCCTCGAGCACCTGAACTCCCGCCAGCAGCACCACCTGCTCCACCAGCACCCCCATAGCCACCATATCCGCCAGCGCCATAGCCACCTGGGGCACCACCATAGGCACCACCTCCATATGCACCCCCTCCGTATGCACCCCCTCCATAAGCACCACCACCGTAGGCACCATATGCACCATAAGCGCCTCCGTACATGGAGCCACCATACCCACCACCAAAACCAGACCCAAAGCCAGCATTGCCTCCATAGCCATACCCTCTGCCGTAGCCATATCCTGCTCCTGCACCACCGTCATATCCATAACCTGCTGCAGCACCAGACCTATAAGCACCACCGTACCCATAACCGCCGCCGCCGGCACCACCACCACTGTTGCCACCGCTGCCGCTGCCAGCTCCACCACTACGGTAAGAACTACGGTAACCACCACCACCCCCGTGGCTAGATCTACCATTACTACTGTGATCAGATCCATGCTTCTTTGGTTCAGCCTTCTTTATTTCAACCTGAAAACAAAATAGTACAAAAGTAACTAACATCACTACAAATCACTTCAACTTGGAGTACAATAAATAACCTTCAGTAAGCGTACAAACATTAATTCCAGTGTGTACAACCAAAAATGCAAAATGCATAGAAAAACAAAGAGCAATACCAAAGAATTAACCAGCAGGAAAAAATAATGGCTCCTCGAAAAGGAACCACAGAACACAATAACAACAAAGCCTTTTATTCGCAAGTTGGGAATTTGGGATAGGCTAGAGAGCTATATAGCACCATTCAAAATTTTAATGCAAACTGTTGAAAATCAGTGGCTATAATTCATGTTCTAGAAAAAAAAATGATCCTTTACTTGTAGCATATGAACATGAATCTATTACCCTCTTTTGGGCCCCCTTATAAAAGTATAGTTGAAGAAAAAACTATGAGATTGGTTACAGGTCCACAACAGCTACTACAACTACCACTACAGAGTTTACAACATAAACACAACAAAAAAAACTCTAACCTGCTTCCCACCAAGATCACGCATTCTCCCCTCTGATATGACACTTTCAACAGAATCCTCGCTTTCAAAAGTGACAAAACCAAACCCTCTAGAACGCCCAGTGCTATGATCAAGCATTATCTGGTGTTCGACCACCTTACCATAAGAGGAAAAGTGATCCTTCAACTCATCTGAAAGTTTGTACCTTCTCAGTATCATCAACAAAATGTATCAAATATTTCATTGTTTAGCAAACACCTACCTTCAGTTAGTGATGGTGGTAGCCCACCAATGAAGATCTTTCTTGTCTTGGGGCCATCTTTGGTGGTCATTTCTTCCCTAGGGACTGTCCTCTTGACCTCAACCTGCATAAACAAGAAGTTGAGCGGTCAAGACAAGCTAAACTTCGATCCAATTGCAGAATTTGCATATGAGAGTAAACTGCAAACTGAGGTCCCACATTACGGCCGGTCTAAATTTAGATGTCCTACCGTTCTGCCATCTATAACGTGCTCATCCTCCAAAACCTTGTCTATAACAGATGGATCAGAAAATGTAACAAATCCAAATCCACGAGGCATCTTAGTATGCTTGTCCTTCATAATTACAGAATCAGTTATTGCCCCATACTTCTCAAAATGCTTGGAGAACGTTTCTACATACAAACAAATAAACCATACAGATTTGTCAATTGGGAAAAGAAGAACAGAATTGGGAAAAGTAGCAGAGCACGGACTATTGAGATAAGAGGGTAAAAATATTTCACACAAGATCAAACCTAGATACCTCAATCAAGGACCAAGAAACAAATCCAAAAAGCAACTTAATTCACAAATGCCATGCACCCATAATTGCTTTCTTTTAAGCAGAAAAAATATATGTATCTTCTTACACAAACCAAATTGGTGTATGTATTTCAGCATTTGAATGGGCTCATGTTCATGTTCAAGCTATCTCAGTACCGCTAGCCTTGTCATTATTTTGATCTTACATTAGTTAATTTGAGAAGCATATCTGGGTATCATGCACTTACGTACCAACAAAGCAGAAATATCAATTTGACAATCTGCTGAGTTTTATAGGACAAACAATTTGTTAAGAGGGCAAAGTAATTCTTGCTGGTGTACCTTTATCCAAATAATACTAAGTGGGTTATAAATTCACAAAAATGTGATTGGCAGTACAAGCAAAGACAAATCCACACAGGCGCAGAATGTCAGCATCGTGTTACACTGAAAATAAGCATAAGCTCAACAGAAGTGCTAAGTGCAGTCTACCAAAAATATGTCGAACAGCAGAAAACATGCAGAAAGATAGTAAAGAACCATGTTCAAATCAAGCACATCGACAAGTATGCATGTAATTTTCTATGACCAGCCACCCTGGTACTTTATACATATATCTTATTCCCATTAGGAGGAAGTTAAAAAATAACAAACTGAATAAAACATGGTCAATCATACAAGCAGCAAGTCAAGTAACATAACAAATAATGCCACGGGCAAGCAAAAAATACAACAGAACACACGGATAACATTAAGCTATTATAGCCAAACACATCAAGCAGCAAACAAGGTAAACAGCCAACACATAAGTACCCTGCCGGGCGTGTAACAAAAGCATGCAAACAGAAACACTACTTTCCACAATAACAAACGCCCTGTTCCCCCTTAATGATGAACCTGCAGCTCAGCTCTACTTGTTTCTATATATTTTTTTATTTTAGCATTCGAATTTACCAAACACCAAACTAGACAAATCTAACCCTGGCGCACGCCGAATCAGTAGTTAATGACATAGAAATTCACCTTCAGTCGTCTCCCAAGCAACGCCCCCGACGAAAATCTTCCTGCAAAAGTGAAGAAGAATATCAGCTCTCCCGCCCCCGCATCCTTCGAAATCAATACTCAATCGAAACCCTAGAGCCCAGATCGCTCACCCAGACGAGTCGCCGCCGGCTCCCCTCCCGTCCTCTGCGCCGGCATCGCCGTACCCGGAGCCCCCGTCCCGGCCTCCCCGCCTCCCGGGGTGGCCCTCCTCCTCGTCGACCTCCTCCTCCTCGTACCCGTTCAGCGCGTGCTGGTTGTCCTCCGGGTACCCCGCCATGCCGCAAGCTTCCTCAAAGCCGCCGCCTGCTAACGAGACCAACGGAATCTGAGCAAACACGCGGAGCCGCGGGAACCCTAGCTCCGGCCCGGGGAGAAGGCGCGGGGAAGGGCGGATTACCTCGGAACCGGAGCGATCGGATGGCGGGGTTCGGGGGGCCAAGCAAACCCTAGGAGCGCCGCTGCGGGTGCGGGTTTAGAGGGGAAGGGTACAGGAGAGAGATGGGATGAGAAGACGACGGAGGCGGCGGCGAGGTTTGGTTCGAGTCGAACGCGCAAGCGGCTCCGGGTCCTTTATATGAGACGTGCGCGACGGTGAGGGCTACAGGCGGAGAGATGGTTTGGGTTTTGTTACTGGTAGGAAGGATGCTTAATAATCAAGCACAATTTCTACTTTTCGATTACTTAGTTAGATCTACAATCTCGTAATTTTGTAAGAACGGAAAAATAGAGTCGCCATCTTAATAAGATTGGAAACAAGCTATTAAAAAATTAAAATTATTAAAATACTTTGAACTTTTAGCCTGACGATGTCTCTTATTTTGGTCCCTATCTTTTTAGCCTACTTCCAAAACTTTGTAGTCTACTTCCACTTTTTCTAAGACTATATGCTAGCGATGGCGGTTAAAAAAATAATTTGCTCGAACTATTTTTGTTGTGCGATAATAGAAACGTCACTTCTAAAATTTGTAACCTACTTCCACTCCTTTTAGATCACATGTTAGTTATGACGGTTAAGAAAATAACTCGCTCAAACCATTTTTGTTATGCGATGGCAGAAACATTCCATTCGCTAGAGTGCCTACAATTTATGCACATATGGATCCTTTAGTAATTAGTAATAGATATGTTAGGATTATATTTAGAGATATATAAGTACGTTGTGAATGTATAATTGTGGACGTATATCTAAATGTAAAGAAAAGGATAGAAAATTCATATCACAACTAGAGGAGAAATCTTTATCAAACTAAACCAGTGTTAGCTCTATATATATGTAGTGTATAATAGTAACTTTTCACTAATTCGTATAAAATTATCGGTATAGCCTGATATCGACAAATAGGTCTAGCTTCACTTATATTAATGTAGATAAAAAATACACCTCCTATAAAGTACAGTTGAAATACTAATAACTCGTCAAAAAGAAAAATATAATCAGTCTACGTATACTCCTAAAATGATTAATTAGGGGATAATTTTTTGTGCGACACCGGTCCAGCGTCAAACCTTCGTCGGTCTGCCAACTCCATACCTCAACCGTCCGATGGTTTACTCCTGCGATCTGCGCCTCTCATCCTACCTCTTCCCGACCCCCGAGCCTCCCACCTCGACGCCGCCCTCACCCTCGCTCGGGCCTCGCCCATGCGCCGCCCTCATCCGCGCGACGGCCTCCACCTCGCGACGGACCGCCGCCCTCCTCGATTCGTGTCCCCTCGGCCCTCGCGCAACACCTTCCTCTTCCGTGAGCCACCCAATCCGGTCCTGCGTGCGACGCCCCTGCCCATGATGCGCCGCCCACCCCTCCCCGTCGGTCGCTCGCTCCTCCCCATCGGCCACCCGCCGCTACATCTCTCTCTATCTGTGCTCGGCGGCTGGCGCAGCCCGCCTCCCGCTCCTCTCCCCTTCCGTGTCCGAGGCGCGCTGTCCGCATCATCTACGACCGGGACTAATTCGTCCGTCTTGCCGAAGTGCCAAACGGAACCGCCCGTTCACCCTAGCTCCATCCGGCCTCCAGTGCGATCGTCGCCTCCATCCATCCCACCCGCAGTCAGAGCCACCAACACTGAGCAGTTGTCCGTCCTCCTGCCCTCGCTCCATCTCCAACCTCCGATCTGATGCGGCTGCTTAGGGCCGAGCGCCCGTGCCCACCAAGCATGCCCCACGCCGCAGCCCTCCGATTCACTCCCTTCCACCACTGCTTGTTCCGACGCCTCTCCCTCTCTGGGATCAAATTGGTGGAGGCAATAAGATCGAGCCTGCGGCCAGCCAGCCTGGTGCTGCTCGATGACTACTGGCCGGTCAACCAGGTGCACCACCTCATCGTCAGCTACTTTTTTCTCCCCTCCTAATCAGGCTCCCCCCCCCCAAATTTCAAACCCTAGCTTGAAGTCCATTAAATCTTGGACAATGGGAGCAAATCAATTGCACAACCATCTTCTTAACATCCACGGGGTTCCATTTTTTATGGTCACTACTATCCTTCCAGCTGAATTGGTGGCTTGGTACCAATATTCTCTAACTGGGCAAGCCTTTTTGTTTTGTTCTGGTGCAGTGCTCGATCTGTGCAGTATGCCTTTGTTTTATTGGTTAGTTTATATGCGTTGCTGTTTTAGTAGAATGCGTGTAGGGATTGTAAGATTTAATTCAGGTACTCTGAATTCACAGTATTCCATTAATATTCCATCAATAGTAAATCAAGTTTCTCCCATTATGAGATTTTCTGATTAGTATTTCTTGTTATGCGTATGTTGATATTTATCTGTTTTGCATCACAATCGCAATGTAATAACAGAAGTCATTCCTTTTTGATTTACGATACTGACTGTAGCCTGGTTTTCTAACCATATCATCGTCAGTATGTTTTGCCAGGTGATGTTCTGTTCCCTAGCGATGTTCTGTGTTTGAAGCAATGTGTTAGAGGAGTTGTCACTCTGAGTGAACCCAATGAAGCTCTGGTTCCAATATCCCCTTACCACGTAAATGTTCCTTTACCATCTTCTAGTTGCAGAAATAAATAAATTCGATCTGATTATTGACTGATTCTTGTTTTTTTTTCTTTCTTGTGTCATGCGCTCCTGTAATCATGTTGGCGTCCTAAATTGGTCGGAGAAGCGATACTGCTCCCGACTCGATGCATCAATAGGTCACTGGCACTGATGAATCTTTCCGTACGTTAAGATCATTTCCCCTTCTTCCATTTAATATCCTTGCATCTTTTAATGATTTTTTTCCTTTGAGGATTTTTACTGCAAAATCTTGATGCAAGAAAGTTGAAGCCCACATATTTGAGGAAATGTACAAGAACTCAAATATGCGCTATTGTAAAAGCAGTACCAATGATATTTGGTATGTGCTTTGAGAACTGTAGTAATCTAAGATTAAGATGATCGAGTTCATAATGGCATTAGCTTTTGTGATATAGTGGTATTTATTTGGGCATGCTAACACTCTCTTGGGGCATGTAAATTGTGATATGCATCAAATTTCTTAGATTTGGGCTCCTCACTTCCAGGTTTGGTTTCGTATAAGCATGCCATATTGCCATAATTCTGTCACCTGGATTGGTTGTGGTGTGGCTTGATCATATTGATTTTCTGTACCAACAACTTCAAACCTGGAGAAACTACAAAATTAATTCAGTATCTCTGTTTCCAAAAAAAAAAAATTTGTTTGCCTATAATTCTGTTCATGTTGTTGAATTGTAATAAGAATCTTCTTGGGTTTGAGCTGCCGTTGTGATCCTTGAGAGTAGCTTTGAATTCAGACGCCATGGTGCTTCTTTCCTCCATGGAAGATGCACAAGATTTCTCTAACTCAGCTCAAGCATGAAAGGCATGGATTAATATATGAATGCACAAATGCCATTGTAGGTGCTTTTAATTATCTTCTGAACTATTTCACACGCCAAACTTATTATTTACCACTAGATTGTTTCTATTTGACGAAAGATATAGTATAGCCCCAATTAGAATATTCCCATTTTTATTTGGAATATGAGTGATGCTGTGAGATATAACTGCAAACTTCAAATAATTTTTAGTTTAACTCAATTCTGGTTACAGTTCGCTGCCCAGTGCATCATCGAGCTCTGCATGTACTCAATTGTAATCCATTGGGTTAATAAAGAACCCATTTGTTCTAAAAAAGTTATTGTACCATTGCAAAAAGTTTTCTGCACCTAATGCCATAGGAACGGTTGGATGACGAAAGAGCATCACAGCTCAGTTATTGAGTTATATGTCAACTTGGTCCACATAGGTCATGCTGGTGCATTTCTTTGTGATTACTGACTACTAAAGGCATTGCCCTCGCTCATATATGCACGTGGAGCACAATATGTATTTTGGTTGCTTGCTCACTCTCTATTGTGCTTCGTTTTAGACTTTGTTAGTGATTGCATCTGAACTTATGGTGTATTTACTTTTTTTTTGCCAGCATCGGTTGAGCTTTGCACTTGACTCAAAGTAATACATATATAAGTTTAACCAATAATAAAAAGAAAATCTTTAATATTCTCTCATATCACTTTCACAAAGTATAGTATTTTCTAGGATTTTTTTCCTGTAAACAACTTAATATAGCTAACCTTTTATACCTATCAGATCGTGGGACCTGCTATCTCTGGTTGAGCTGCATCCAGAAACTGAAGATTCATTCACATGGAAAGTGGACAGCTAATAGGCAATGCACGGCAAAGTCAGCTTATCTTGCCCGACACCAAGGTTCAATCAGATTGCATGGGACTGACCTCATTTGCAAAACATGGGCTCCTCTTTTGGGTTAAAATGTTTCTTTAGCTCACTTTCAGAAGACATCATTGGACTGCGGACTGGTGGATACGGCATGGCTTACAAGCTTCAGAGACCTGCAGACTTTGTAATCAGTAAGCCGAATCTTCTGACCACATTATGCTCAGGTGTTCTTTATCTGTACAGATTTGGTGGGCAATATTATCTAGACTGGGCTTCAAGAACATCAGACGCATGGTGTGAGTTTGTTATTACAAGATTGGTGGATCAACCTGTGGGTGCATTTACTGGCAGGAAAATGAAAAGGTCTTGATTCTCTGATCGCTCTGGTCACCTGGAATTTGTAGAAGGAAAGGAATGCACAGATCTTATGGAATGATGAGGCGATAGTGCAGCAACACATATGGATTGTTTGTTTTCTGAATAATAACAGAATAAGCAGAGTAGCTGAAGTTCTCTAGGTTTATTTATTGATGTATATACATGCTAGGTCTGTGTTGCGTTGCATGTCATGTAATAAAACTATTTGCTTTTTTTCTTAATATAAAGATGCACAGCTCTCCCGCGTATTCAAGGGATAAAAGAACAAGTAGAGAGAGAAGTTCGATAGTCTGGTGGCTGGAGGAGCCAAGAAAATGAATGCAATCTCAATCTAATTCAATGCAATCTCAATCTAATTCAAGGAGGCGTGGAGGGCATCGAGGCGTGAGCTTAGCTTGCCCGTCCCAATGAAGGATTAAATATAAACTAAACTTTGTCTTTTATATACTATTTTTAATTTTTCCATAATAATGAAATAGCTGGTTTTGCCTCTTCCACTTAGATCACATTAAATTGTAGGGGCGTTGATTTGTATATTTTGTATATGATAAAGCTTGAGTTTTTTTTATATGTTTTTTATGCATATTTGGTACGCTATAAAATGTAATTTCTTTCAAACATGTGTGCGTGTACATGGCTCAATTATTACATGTCATTACAAGTACTTTTTATATAATAAAGATTGATGCTAAAGAAAATTGTTTCTCCCGTAGCGACGCGCGGACAGTAACAGTCCAAGATAAAGGCCAACCGGCCCTGTAGCACAGCGTACGCAGGCCAAGTTTCACCATGGACCAGACCACAACCACCACCATTAATCCCTGCACGTTGTCCTCACCTCCGCCGTCCACGCGTAAACCACGCTCATCTGGCACTGCTATGTGGTCCCTCTAATGGTGGCCCCACATGCCATAGAGTAACTGAGAACAGTACAGCTGAGAGTGGACTAGGTACCAAAATCACCAGTTCCTACTTGTGAAAGCAAAAGCACCGGGGGGGGGGGGGGGGGGGGGAAGGAGAGAAGTGTCCGAGCCGCGACTCGTCGGCCATGGCGAAGCCGGCGGCGGCGGCGGCGACGAGGAAGCCCTCGGCGGCGCCCACCCTCGCGCTGACACTGGCCCTGGCGCTCGCCTCCGCGGGCCTCCTCTTCCTCCTGCTCCGCCTCTCGCCGTCCTCCCCGTCCCCCACCCCGCACCCGCACCGCCGCCTCCGCCTCCGTGACCGCGCACACGCGCACGAGCACCACCAGATCCCGTTCGACCCCGTCGTCGCGGACCTCGAGCGCCGCCTCGAGGACCGCGAGTGGGAGCGCCTCGCCGCCGCGGGGCTGCACGCGCCGGGCATGGAGGCGGCGCCCGTCCCGGAGGACCTCTCCGACGGCGAGGACTACATCAACGACGCCGCGCGGTTCAACGTCACGAGCCGCGTGGAGGAGCTGTTCCCGAGGATCGACGTGGGCCCCGCTGACGGCGCCGTCACGGGCGACGAGCTGGCCGCGTGGAACCTCGCGAACGCGCGGCGGGAGGTGCTGCACCGCACCGCGAGGGAGCTCGAGCTGCACGACCGGGACCACGACGGCCGCCTCGCCTTCGGCGAGTACGAGCGGCCCAGCTGGGCCTGGCGTTTCGACGGTACGTATCATGTATGTACGATTCCAGCTATTTGCGTTTGTTTCTTCAGTGGGATTTGGATCCTTGTACTAAATTTGGGCGTGTATGCTTACTTTAAGTTCGTTCGATACTTATAATCTTGCAATGGTAGCTGGCTAGCTGGGAAGCTCTGAATCTTGGTGCTGAGATTTGTTTGACCACGTGATGTAGTTGTTGGATTTTAGGATACATTTACTGATTCTTAGGCCACATTGCGATGTTAAGTCATTTTACGGAGTGGAAATGTGGTTATTTACTCTAAAAATGATTCGTCTTGCTAGCCTATTTGTTATGTAGACCACGATGAAGCCAAGCAATTGAAGTTTTGTATAACAATTTTGCCAGAAGTGCTGTTTTAGTAAAGTATTATTTAAATCCTTCCACTGAATGTTGCTTAAATGCATCACATTGAGAAGTTTTCAACTTTTTTCAAAGAAAGGGAATGCATGGAGTCGTGCATAATGCCCCATGCCTGAATTAATAAAAAAGTTATAACTTTGGGAGCTTGCCTGTGTGCGGGAATTAGGAACCTTTCCATTCTCCATTGATCGAGCATAGGCTGAGGAAACATGCCTTTGTCATTTACATTTTTTCTTGAAACTAGAATTGTACTTATATGCTCATGTGAATGTTACTCCAGACCAGACCATACTTAAGTGGCATGACATAAGCTGCAAGAGATATCGTCATCAAGTTGGAGTTCTGATACATTTTGAATATGCCAGAGTTCATTTTCAATATGGTCCCTGTGTCAACCAATAAATGTTGAAATTTCATTTTACCATACATTTTGAACAAAGATTTGTAAACAGATGACAACCTGAATAGTTCTCAGTTAGTCACATTGATGAAATTGTATATATTACATGGAGTGAAAAAAGTTTCGGTACGCCTGCCAATCTCATAAAAAATAGTCCCATTTATGTCTGAATCATAACTCAACCAGTGATACAATGGTAAGCTGGAAGGAGTTCAATAGACCACAACCTGCAGTGACTATCGCATGCATATCTTAGCAATTTGAGCACTAACCCTTGTCTATGTCCAGATCATAACTCAACCAATGATGTGGTCGGATGGTGGAAGGAGGAGCATTTCAGTGCCGCAGATATGGATGATGACGGCTTCCTAAATCTGACTGAGTTTAATGAGTATTACTTCCTCTCTGACCACCTTTTCCTAAACCTTTTTTTTACCTAGCATTCAGTATTTACTTTGAATTTCTGTGTCCAGCTTTTTACATCCAGCTGATACTGCCAACCCAAAGCTAATACATTGGTTGTGCAAAGAAGAAGTCAGGTACAAATTTTCCCTCCAAACTTCTCCATTATGTTTGCAGTCAACTGCATTGTTTTGCATGATCTTAGTATTATTTCAGTTCTGTGCAAGAATAATGATGATGGAAAAGTTTATTTTCCTGTACTTCAAGGAAACCAATATTAGATGTTTCGTTACCAGGATTATAGATTATAATATTAGACATAAATTAAGAAAAGAAAGAATGTTTGAGGTGCTTGCCAGTTGCCACACACAGTTTATTCCACAACTGTAAATTATATGTGACACAAGTAACTAGCTAACTACTGCAGGCCACTTCAGAGGTAATAATTGACTGAGCAGTTCATGGCATGTATGAAGGAATTAATATTTGAATTTTCATCGACTGTTTTAATCCTGCCCATTTCTCATATTTCTGATACTAAATAGTATATATTGGCTGGCATGTCACTTAATGTTTTGTTGATTACAGCTGGATCAGATTATGGCTACATATTTGAGATGTTTTAGTCTTGAATTCTTGATATTTGATTCTCAACTATGTGCTTAATGCCATGATCCTTATTTGGAAATTCCTGGTAGTCAAACTAGGCTCTGGGGCTTTAATGGAAGATATGCTTGAGTTAGGTTTTTAGTGAATAATCTATGCTGATTCATGCTGGGTTCAAACTATGCTACTTCATGCCTCTGTTTTGGATTGTCCGAATTATTTGCAATGGCATACTATCTAGTACCAACATTGGTTATCCTGACTGAAATGGTTTCTATTAATGCTATCTGGGCCACATTCCTATTTAGCTTCGCAGATGTCTGTTCTAAGGTATCATCATTTAAGATGAATCTGTGTTGACTATTCAGGGAAAGAGATAAAGACAATGATGGAAAGCTCAATTTTCAAGAGTTCTTCAGTGGATTATTTTACTCGATTCGACATTATGATGATGAAGGCATAACAGATGACACCGGTGGCTCTGATGCACCAGCTAAGAAGTCTTTTTCACACCTTGATCTGGATAATGATGGGTAAATATTACAAGTTCCAGTGTTTTAAATTGTTCCTATGCATTTATCAGAGTAAATATTTTCCGACTGACATAGGAGGCTTTCCTCATTTTGAAGGCTGTTAACAGCCGATGAACTAAAGCCTATAATTGATAATCTCCACCCTTCAGAACACTTCTATGCCAAGCAACAAGCTGACTACGTAATATCGCAGGTAAGAGTGTGCTGCGTCTTGCTTTACTTTTGGGATAAGTTGGGATCCCTTGATCTCTAGGACCATCAGAAGTATGTACTATGGATTATGGGCTTAAATTTGTCAGGTGTTTGGGAACAGCTTGCCCTTGTTTATCACAATAAGCTTCAATTATGCTGAAAGAGACCAAGTAGCAGTGTCTTTCTCTAGGTAGGCTTGGTGACTTTTGCCATCTAGTAACCCTTTTCTCCAATGTAGGCTGACACAAACAAAGACGGACAGTTGAGCATGAAAGAGATGATTGAGAACCCCTATGTCTTCTACAATGCTTTATTCACAGAAAATGATTATGGGTTTCATGACGAGCTCCGTTAGTTCCTTAGGCAAGTAAGGGCACATGCTTGTACTCTGTCCTGCTTCCTGCATTTGCCAACTTTCATTTGTTCACACTTTTGTGTATTGTAGCAGCACGAAGCTTTGTGGAATCACCACCTTCGGAAGTCAGGCTTTGGTATGTACTGCTGCGAATAGATCATTTCCGTGGTCTATCTGATTTCGTCTGCAGGCTACAAGCACATTTGGTGGTACATCACTTGACCTGCTTTTCAGTTTAAATTTTTAAGCCACAAATATTTATTACATGGCAATTTTTGTTTCTTGGCAGGTGATTCCATGTACAATACAAGCATGTTTTTCACGCACCTGTTACTACAAGCTGTGTGTTCTTTTGTAGCCTTTATAATCTTTTCTAGTTTGTTTTTAATCATATGTTCTGTGCAGATGTGAGTTAGCTTTCGTTCTTTCATTTTTTGATACAAAAGTAGCTTATTGTAAACCAAACTAAACCAGGAAAGTGTTACTAAAGGCTCGCATATCTCACAGAAATTGGTCAAATTCATGTCTGAAGCTGTACAACATAGGCACAGCACTAGGAAGTGGAGAAAACCCATTCATCACACACATTCTTGTACGGAAGTTGTATCCGCGACACATTTACAAACGGTTCAATGCGTTCCAGTCTTCTTCAGCTATTTGTATGTATTATAATTTCAGCCTATATGCTATTGATATTTTGATAATACTATACTATGATGAAGTACAATTCACACACGAGAAGACAAACCATGGCACCATCACGGATGCTGTGTTCCACACGCGGCCCCAAGCAAGCCAGTCTCACTCCCTCCTGATGGCCCTGAGCTTGACGCCGTGGCGGAAGGCGAGGACGAGGTCGAAGTCGAACTGGATGGGCGACTCCATGGCCGGCGAGTGCCGGAACACGTACCGGCGGTAGAGCTCCACCACGGCGAGCTTCACCTGCTGCAGCGCGAACTTGTGCCCGATGCACGCCCTCGGCCCGACGCCGAACGGGATGTGCGCGTATGGGTGCCGCGCCCGCTCCTCCGCCGCCTCCGCCGCGAACCGCTCCGGGCGGAACTCCTCCGGCTCCGGGAACTGCGCCGCGTCCCGGGCCAGCACCCCCGGCGCCAGCCACACGTACGCGCCCTGCCATGATTGAACACGCCTCGTTACGTTTGTTTTGTTGAAGTGAACTGGCTGACGGCATGAGACTTGAACCAGCTCGGCGGCGGCGGCGCTGCGGTTACCTTTGGGAGGACGTAGCCGCCGATCTCTACGCGCTCGGAGGTCTGCCTGGCGATGAGCGGCGACACGAGGTGGAACCGCATGGCCTCCTTGATGACCTGGTCGAGGTAGGGGAACCTGCTCTGGAGCTCGTCGGCGGTCGGCGCGCGCCCGCGCGGCGGCGCGAGGCCGTCCAGCTCCCGGAGCAGCTTCTCCTCCACGCGCGGGTGGCACGACACCAGGTACACCACCGACGACAGCGTGAACGCCGTCGTCTTCGTCCCGGCGATGAGGTGCTCGTACGCCAGCGCGCGGACGTGCCTGTCCTCCAGCGCGGAGTCCTTCCCGCCGCCACCGCCGTTCTCCATCGCGTCCAGCAGCGCCGCGATGAAGTCCAGCGGGGCGGACCGAGCGGCGGCGTCGGCGTCGCCGTCACCGCCACGCCGGCGCGCGGCCCGGTCTCGCCGCCGGCCAGCTATGATTGCGTCGATGCGGCGGCACAGCCGGCGCTCGTTCTCGTCCATCTTGTAGTCCGCCGTGCCGGGCACCCGGCGCAGCAGCCGCCTGCACGGCGTCTGGGCGCACGGGAGGAAGAGGCCGAGGATGGTGGACAGCGAGCTCGACAGGTCCATCTTGATGAACTCCATGGACCGCTTGTACTCCTTCAGGAACTCCCTGACGTCGTCGTCGCCCTCTCCACCGTCGGTCTCGCTGCCGCAACTGCTGCCCGCGGAATTCTTTGACAGGCCGAACTCGATGCCGAAGGCCGTCTTGCCGATGATGTCGATGGCCATCCGCAGCGAGAGCTGGCAGAAGGGGATGCAGTCCTGGTCTGGGCAGCCGGCGATGTTAGCCACCAGCGCATCCACGTAAGACTGCATCACCGGGATGAGCCTGGCAAGCCGTGCCGGTTGGTAGAGCGGGATCACCGTGTTCCTCATCGCCGACCATGTCGAGTCCCTGACATTATATGAGCACAGTATGTTAAGCTCACTGCCTCGCTCAAATTCATGCAAGTGTTAGAGATTTTTTTTCCATGCCTTCTCTGAACATTCCAGCCTACCTCCATCTAGCTAATGTTTCAACTTTCAAACTACTTGTCAGTTCATTCGGTTATCATCAATCACTAGCACCTGGTGAGGAAGAGGGCGTCCTGGTGCAGGGAGCCGATGGTCGGCGGCGGGGTGCTCCTGTTGCGGATGTCCTTGAACTTCTTGATGCCAACCTCCTTGCACAGCTCGGCATTGGCCACAATCACCAGTGGCTGCCTTCCCATGTGAAACCTGCGCGTGGTAACCATGGTTACTTTCTTCTCCATCTACGCATTACTCCTGAATCTGCAGAACCTCAAATTACGAGGATTACCTGAAGATTGGACCATACTCCTTTGCAATCGCACGAAAGACATCAGGTCCACTCTTGGCAAGAAGATGAAGATGGCCTACTGGGAACCTGGTTGGTGGACCCGGAACTCTCCTCACAAGCCAGAAGGGTGCATAGAAGTATATCAGAAATGCGCTGAACAGAGACATAAAAGATATGAGCACAAGAACAGGTACGCTTTGGTGCGCGACAAGACCAGCTTCGGGTGCACCATTGCAACTGGTTGCAGTCTCCATGGGAGAAGCTTGGACACTGGCACGTGTGGAAGAGAGGAGCTGCCTAGCTGCTCAGAGTTCTGGTGTTCAACTGGTGCTGCTCCTGCCAATTTATAAAGGGTGAGGTGAACAGCATCCGATGTCGTCCTCATGTTTGTAGTCGTCAGATCCTGCTGAGCCAGTCGATCTGCGCCATATGACCAATAAATCAGAGGAGAGGAATCGCAGGCAGCTTTTTGGCGACACATCAGCAGTTACCGATCCAGATGTTTTGTGAAAAATCTCAATTACCAGTCGATCTGCGCCATATGACCAATAAATCAGAGGAGAGGAAACACAGGCAGCATATTGGCGACATATCAGCAGTTACCAATCCAGAGGTTTTGTCAAAAAAATCTTATTGTTTCCAATTTTTTATTCTCATGAATAATTCTGTAAGGTGTTACCAACCAGACAACCACAGATTGCCTACATGCAACTATTTACATGTGGTGGCTAATTTTATTCGCCTTAATTCAGTTCATATGTACACAGTTCCCTTGCATGCTCTAAACATTGCAGGGAATTAGAAAATGGATTTTACCGCACAAACTATTAGTCTGAATGTATCACAGGAGCAACTGCAGCTATTTAGATCAGCAGAAGGAATTGGTCACAATTTTATTATACTTTTATAACAGATAAAAGTAAAAGAATTGTATGAGAAAAACAGAAAAGTACAATTCATGCATGTGCCGGTAATACAAAATCCTTGATTTGTCGTACAAGAGTCAAATCACTTAAGTGAGACATACCAATTGAATTCATTTTGAATATATCAACCTGCAGCTATTACTTGTACAAGAGCAGAAACCGAAGAAATTACTAAGTTCTGGACTTGTTCTTCTCACATCATTTTCTTATGGAAATACGGTCTGGTAATGGACTAGTCATAGGTTGCCTTCATACACATTGTAAAGCACATGTCGCAATGACATGGGTGACGCGATGGCGACAGTAACAAATCGCGTTGGAAGGAGGAATCGAATGGAACAGATCAATGCACTGATTCGGCCACTGTAATGCGGTCAATAAATTCGCACCATATACTTCATGTGTGGGATCTTGGCCAATTACAATCACTGTCTGGTGTCTGCTAATCACTGTATGAATAGAATAAACTTTCTAACGATCTCCAGATTCCATGTAGGCTAGTATTGACATTATGATTCTGACAAAACAGAATTGACACCACCATACTAGAACGGCACATGTATCTTTCAGTCTTCTTTTTCTTGCTATGTATTTAGACCCAAATTCTGAAAAAAGTGATGTATTCATAGACTATTTAATCCATAATCTATCATCTGAACAGTTAACAGCTGTAAACTTGAAATTGATTGGTTGTTCATGAATCATGACATGATAAATTTTCTTCGAAACTATACTAGATGACTTAGTTATTGATGAAACAGTATGTTCTATTCACATAAGGCTTCAAAAATCACCATGATGATTATGATGAGGGATAAAACTATAACAGAAGCACTGTTAAATTAGCTAAATCCAAAATCAAATTTTGTCCAAGCTGGTCTACAATTTCGAAAAGGATGGTCCACATTCTTGGGATATTGGATGCAGGGTTGATATTATTTCTCTCGTTGCCATCCCCTTGAGGAAAGATTCTTCTGTGGGGAGCAAGGCTGTTAGCAAGATGAATCCATGGCATCTTACAGTGATGGTATGGTCCTTCCGAACTGATCTTTCCAACCTAGAAGGATCTTGCTGGGACTGGGTACATGAACACTCTTTCTTTTATGGATGTCAGTCTTTAGACTTCGTTTCTTTTTTCATTTTTTTTCTTGTATGGATGTCACTCTGTAGACTTCGTTTCTTTTTTTCATTTTCTTTTAACTAGAGGAGGATTATCCAGTCATTATTGTTTCTTCTTTCTTTCAATTATAATAAATTTTGGTTAGATCCATCAAAAACTGATTTGATTTTGTTGTTTCAAAAACAACATTTTCAGCTTTATCATTGCAAAAGACGGAAGCTCTTTTTCCAATACATGTAGGTATCAGTACATGCAAATTGTTTTGTTCATTATTTTGAGCTTATTTATTATATAGCTCCTCTCTGCTTGATTAGTTTGCGTCAAAGCAATATTTCACCACTTTTGGAAAATGTCCAAATGTAAGAGTTGACAAAGCACACAGGGTCTAGGTACATTTGAGGTTAAGTGCAGAACTATGATTGCACAAAAAAAAGTGCAGAACTATTTAGTCAGAGATCTTTTATGGTACATAGTATAGAGCAGATCTAACCCTTCATTCGTAAGGGTAATTTTGAGATAATTTTTTAGTTATAAATGAAAATGAAGAGATGGAATTAGAAAGATAGTCCAAATGAAATGAATCCTCGTGTCAGTAATATTTTCTCCCATAGTACCCTTATACTACCTATACTACTCACATATACTACCTATACTATTGAACTTTTTAGTAGTATACAACTAATCTGAACCGCCGTCGGATGTTTATACACTAGTCCTTTTCAAACACTAGTATAAACCAGTATTGTGCACCATAAAAGACCTCTAATCAAACAGAGAAATATGGTAAAGATAAATCTAGTAGGACCTTTCAGAACCTGCCCCACCCTTCCTTCCATCCTCATTTCTGAAGGTAATTATCGACCCAGAAACTTCATATGATGCAGCCGTGAATCAATCATTTGGAGGAATCCATACATATTGTCATTATGATTTTAACTCAGGTTTAATTTTAATCACAGATGGCATGCATCAGCTAGCGGAAAACCTGACAAGATATTCGTAGGCTGATAGGCTGTACCAATAACCTCGAATATTCTTGGACACGCCAAAGTCAGAAATGTACCCTAGCTACACAGTTTATCCCATTGGGAAAATGAAAGTGAACAACACATGGACCACCCAAGGTGACTGAAGACCTGTCACTTTTTGGGGCCAACTTGCAAGCGCACCACAATGACAACGATAATCATATTAGACATAGAGCCAATTAAGTCATAGCATCTTGTGAACGCCTCCTGATTGTGTACTGCCGGAGTGTGAAATTATCCTGGTTGTCGTGGCGTGATACCGGGTTCAAAAACTGAGTGGAGTTGGTGATTCACAATTATTGAAACAAACTTCACACAGCTATATTGCAGTGCACTACTTCTGGAGCCTTTCTGATTCTATAGTGGTCTCAACAATACATTGTACCAATAAAATATGTTATATCAGTAAAACTGTAGTGCAAATCTTTTGATTGGATGGTTAGTCAGTTTGGGTCCCACTATAAAGGACTAAAGCACAATGATTTTTGCTCATCAGTTTAAGGCCGCCCCCCCCCCCCCCCCCCCCTGCAAGATCAGGGTTGATGAGCACTGTGAGAGGAAAAGAACTAACATGACAAACCCCAGCTGGCCAGTTATTGCACCAGGGGATTTCAACTGCTGCTATTGCTCTTTTGCATGGTGTTTGGTGTGTGATGTGCATTCTTTGCTCCTGAGTTCTGCCTCTCCTCTTTTCTGACAATGACATGCAGAAAGCCGAGAAACTCTCATTTTTGAACATGCAACTTGATGGCTCAATGTTAGGAGATAGTTGCCTGGGCCAAATCAACCTGTATAGGATGGGTCAATGGGTGCATCTCAGTAGGAAGGTAGCTGGGTGGGTCTGCACACTTTATGTGGATACCAAGGATTGAGGGTTGATAACTGGAAGTGAAGCGCTCTCATTACTTTGAGTGACGACACTCACATCGGCATCTGTGGGCCAGTCCTGAATTGTTGTTTACCATCAGGTATTCAAGTTTGTAAATTCAGATGCAGAAAGTGAAGGTGATTCCAAGGAGCCAGTTTTGAAATCAACCATTTGGATCTTCTCAGAATTTCACAAGAAACAGCAGAATCTCCATATCCCACAAGAATGCTCCATTCTAAAAGCAGCACTGGACCATCTCATCAATAATTTGTCAGTTCAGATTGAGACAGGAAAAAATGACAATCAGTTACCTTTCGATAATTCATGGGCTATCTAATGTCTTGTGGGACAATAGCACCACATGCCCCAATTGGAATAAATAACGAAATATTAGATGAACCCAAAATCTCCTAATCTTTTAGATAGTGTGGAATCTCCTACCTTAACAGAGCCTTGAACAGATAAAATCTAACAGGCTCATAGCCAATAAGTGTTCTAAAGGTGCCCCACCATTCTTTATCTAAAAAAAAGGTGCCCCACCATTGCTGTGCATCAATCTGGCAAGAGTACCTCCCTTTGGCCCTATTCATACTTTACATGGCATGTGCTCTTGCACATGAGGTCTCCTATGCTATGAAGGTCCTGTTTGGTCCTTGGATTTTCCTTCGCCTAATTATTCTCTTGTTCGTAGGGTGTCAGTGACAGGCATTAACAGACAAAGGTCACAGGAATATCACTGCATCAGGTCAAAATGCTAATGATCTAGGTCCTCACAAAGTGGCGGCATCCATAAGCTGGCTGGTTACACATAGTCAAGTGCTTGATTCGACTACAATATTCAGTGTGTTTCTTATTCAATTTTTAGTTTATCATATATAAATTAGATTACTTTTATGTCATGAATAGTAAATTTTAAGCAACCTCAGAATGTATGAATTTCAGAAAAAAAACGGATATCAACTCTTATGAGATTTTTTGTTCCTTATGGAACTCATATGCTCCTGTCAAGATTAACCCCCCCCCCCCAACAAAAAAAACACTAAACAATCTTGCTTGAAAACTTGAAAATGGCTGCCTGCACAGGTGACTATGCATCCTAGCTTTAAATCATGTTATTTTCAAGTGACACGTGAAATGTGTAGATGCAGTTACTTGTTCTCGAATATGTAGAACGTATTGTTATTCTCACAACAATACCAATAAGCACGTAACAATTGAAGCTGCAACAGGCTCTTAGATATCAAAGTTTTATCTATCTTCCAGTAATTACACACTTTTTATGAAAAGACAAAACAGTAGTATTTCACACTATACTGATCTTATGCGTGAAGAGCGAAGGCTTTGCAAAACAAATTTCCCCATCTTAGCACTATTTTTTTTTAAAGACCAATCTCAGCAAATTTTATTTTAGCGCATATAAACAGCACTTGCGATTTCGCGCATGACACGTGATGTGTTTGTTGTTTGGATTCAAGAGAACCGAAGCACAGCATGTAATTAAAATGGATAAGAGGGATTCAAGCCATGGCTCTCACAATTTGATACCGCATTGCAGCACGACACGGCGGCGACGACGAAGGCGCTCCTCCTTCACCGCCTCTTGGGACGGTTCTAGCCTATGCTACTGCCGACACGTGGCAACGGACGCGGCGGACGCGGCCGAAACCGCTGTCGCCGGTGAGGCGGGGAGGCGGAGGAGGCGACGGCGTTGATGTAAAAGGGAAGAACAGGTAGGGGTAAAACGGGAAAACAACTCATCCAGTCACTGGGGCCCACTCGTCAGGGACATGATATTCTCTTGCTGGGGTCCAGTTCCTTTCCACCCTCAACTCCAGCTCCGGCTGCGGCTCGGTCACCCTGCACATTCCTAGCCGCGACGGTTCCTCGACCGCCGGCGAGTGCCGTCCTCACCTCCATCCCTTACTCTCCGCAGACTCTGCTCCGGCAGCTCCCACGCGTCCGACCATCTGGCGATTAATCTCGCGCCAATCTTGGAACTTAACAGAGATCCGGCCTCGACGAGAGAACAACGAACACACGTACACAGGTGGACACAAGAGAGACTTGGTGCTGCCAAGCGGCTGCTTTTCTGGTGGTTCTTCTCTTCTATATAAACGAAGTACATGCAGTAATATATGGTTACAAATGACTGTGCTAATCACGGCATGATCGTGAGTGATTGCTGCCATCCCAACAACCTGAGCCATGCCGTGAGTTTAGCACTAATTCCTACCTTCTATCTTTAGGACTTATTCAAAAACAGAACTGAACTTCGCAGTCTCCATTGTTCCAAAGATGCATGCTTGGGATCAGGACTCAAGCGTAGATAGATAGATAGATGGTCCACGGTTGATTCTCAATTAAGGTCTCCAGAGAGCTACCGAGTGGAGAATATTGGGGGCATATTATCGAGTCCCAAAGCCCCGAGGTATCAAGAGTTCTTGGCTTCTTATGATATCCACACCTTTTGAAATTTCTGAGTGCCAAAAGATTTGATGCTTGCATAGTCCAGCAATGGCGTTGCGTTACTATGCCATTTTCTTACACACCCATGTCCATGGTATGGTTGAAACTGTGCATATCTCATCTCTGAGGCTTTCACAGCAACTGCTCTAAATCTGGGGTATTGGTTGCAGGTTGTGGCAAACTGAAAATCTTCCTTCTCGCCGTCTGGACAGCACGATTTGAGTGGCTTGCACTCCAAGTAGCAAACATTTCTAAGAATTGATGCGGTCTGAAGTTCCAGTCAACTAGTGGCTTCTATACTTGACATAATTTCCCTCTCATGTCATGTGCACATTGTTTGACATGCCAACATGCTTTTAATTTTGATTTAAAAATGTCATGTGACAACAAACTTTTGAAAGATTGGCTGAAGGGAAGTTCATGGATACTACCCTGGTCTTTGTCCACACCTTTGTTGTAACCTATCAGGCACATGTATATATAGGCGCATTGTAACCCCTCCGCTTGTACCCGTCCATTTGTTCAAGACATTTGAAGTTTCTAGTTCTAGTTGTCTTTGTTGTAAATTAAATAGCACATAAATGGAGATGCAGGAAGGAAGGAAAGGGATACCGTCTTTGCTCTCCTCCCAGGGGAGTGCATTGCATCCAACATCACACAGGTGGCTATATTCCCTTCATGCCTTTATAGGAATACATGAAAGTGTTGTGAAGTCTGTTATTTTTTTTTTGCTGTTGATGCTTGCTGCATTTTGTTTTGAGTAAACTATCTGCGTTTCAACTTATCAATTGGACGCCGCTGATAGAAATGAAAAATATTGCGAAGAAGGATGGCATAAATGCTCGGCTGGTTGGGAAGATTGAGCTGTACTAGCCCCTTTCCTCTGTCAAGGATCGAAGTGCTCTCAGGTGACTGCTCTACTTCTTCAGATGACACAACATATTGTTCATGCAACAATTCAGATGCAACACGGTAAAGCTATTTTAGGATATCAAAAGTGTCAATGTGTCATAGAACTCTTGTGAACTGTTATCTTATCTCATGTCTGTTTGGTTCTGACACTTATCTCATTTATATGATGTATAGCTTTCATCGTGAGCCAGGGTTGTTTAAATATTATAGTTGAAGACTTGAAGTAGCAGAAAAATTTGTAATTTGAATTGACTGGTAATGACACATGACAACTGGTATATATGAGGCTTGAGTCCTTCCTTAATGTATATTTCTTCTATTCAATATGACACAAAACTGTTTGTGAGTTTGCACATAAATACAACTCAGATCAGTAAATCGTTTTCCTAACATTTTAAGAATTCTAAATTTGCAGGTTGATTGAGATGCAGAGGAGAAAAGCCTGATCTCGCTGGAATAACAACACTAGTGGCGGTCACGAGTGGTAATCTTGGTATTGGTGTGGCATTTGTTGCTGTTCAGAGAGGTTATAAGTTCACTGCTGTCATGCCAGCAAAAATTGCAATAGATAAGAAGATACTGTTGAGATACTTGGGCGTTGAAGTGATATTAGTTGGTAAGAAGCTATAAACCATGCCCGTCATACTAGTTGAGTAACTCTCTCTGATGGGAGCCAGCCTACTTGTCTCTTGCAGATCCTGCAATTAATGGATTCAAGGGGTTACTTGATAGAGTAGAACAGCTGAAGAATGAAATTCGAATCCTGATGCACATTTCAGATGGACTGGTAACATGATCTCTTCAAAGTAAATTGGATGTGATAGTAGTATTGTTGAAATAATGTTAGATGTTTGATTCTTCCTGGAACCATGCTATTTTAGTATTTTGCCCTGTAGTCAATTGCATCCTAAGAGTTGTGATGAAAACATGAACTTCTGAAATAAGTATTCTCCGAAAAAAGAGCTTCTGAAATTAATAAAAGCATGGTGTAGTACCAACTCTTTCATGGAGTCAAGGTCGTGCTGACTTTTACATGAATACACGTTTCCATGAAAGTGTCTACGAAGTACTAACTCTTGATTAGAAAATGTATGTCAGTAATTATTACTCTATTCCTGAAACTCCTTTTCTGGACGAAAATTTATCAATAGGACCTGAGATTTGGAAGGATACAGAAGGCAAAGTGGACATATTTGTTGCTGCGTTTGGTTCAGGAGGCACCCTGACAGGAACAGGGAGGTATCTGAAGATGAATCCATCGGTAAAGCTAATCTGTGTTGAACCAGCTGAAAGTGCGGTAATTTCAGGTGAGACACGTTATGATCCCTATCTATGTCGACATTCCATGCTGTGGCATGTCCTTTGTTTTTTGCCCTGCTTAGTGAGCAAGATCTTTATCTTTGTGTATCATTATCTTGCAGGTGGTGAGCCAGCAAATCATAAAATTCAAGGGACAGGGCCTGGTTTTGTCCCAGAAATACTAGACACATCACAAATAGATGAAATCGTAACGGTAACTGACCAAGAAGCGATGGACATGGCAAGAAGGTTGGCAAAGGAAGAAGGATTGCTCGTTGGCATATCTTCAGGGGCAAATGCAGCCGCCTGCTTAAAGGCATGCTCTTTACTCGTCTTTTTTGTGCAAGTTCTGTAGTCATCTATACCTGCTTGTTGCATGGTCATCTGATCTGATGTGTACTACTTTGCAGGTTGCGGCAAGAGAGGAGAACGAGGGCAAGATGATTGTGTTGATGTTTTCCAGTGGCGGGGAGAGGTACCTGAACTCGGAACTCTTTGCTCAGGTGAAAGAAGAATGTGTGAACATGAACATGGCCTTCTGAATGCCCAGCTTGAGGCAATAGTAGCATATATCTGACCCCGAATTGCAATGCCGTCCTACAGTCTACCTTGCAAGATTTAATGTTAATTGTAGCCTGACTCAGTGGCTTATAAGTTGTAGGGAGAACCTTTGTAAGTTACATAAAACCAGACAATGTATCTTTACCCTTTTATCAAGAAAGGAAATGCAATTAACTGCTGTGATTAGTTCCATTGCTGAAGTTCATGAAGGGGCCTTAAGTTAGTTTGAGTAGGTAGGAGAAGTGAGAGAACAAGTATACAAACGCACAGTGTTCATGAAGGGACAATCTGTCCTACCTCCTTCATGCAAAAAATGAAATATGAGCTAGATGTGAAAGTACCATGATATATGCATGAAAGCGGGAAAATGTATGATCTGTTTAGCTAGTATATATAGTGTGGTATTCCAATGCAACTATTCTATATAAATTCTTTTGAAGAATTCTCTCAATGCATATGGTGATAGTGAAGCCACAACCATGTATTGTTCAAACTATTCATTTCTCGATAGATCTAATGGGTTCCAACAGGTCTCACCACTATTATAGTGGTTGTGGTGAGACATTGGGGTAAAACAATCTAGCCTAATAAATCAAAAGGCACAATGAGGTGAATCCATCCTGGAGATGGAGGCTGCGACATGCCGTACGGTGTTTGAACAGACTCCAAGTCAAACAAATAAATGACAATCTACTCAAACAACTGCAGTGGCACATATGCTAGAGACAAGTGAAGCGTGCAGTGAATCGGTGCAGTGTACTCGTTGGTGATGCTAGAGCTTGTATTCAGAGGAATACAAGGCGAATATTGTCAACGAAGTTTGCATCAAGATAGCTTCTTTGTCAAGCTTGATCCCTTCCAGTTGTGTATTACATTGGTTGTCTTAGTTGTTAGTCTAATCTAACTCTCAAGGCAGAGTGTATTTGATTGTGTTGATTGGTTGTCTGATCTAATTGTCACAGCCTTTATTTATTGGATTCACTTTTTTTTGAAGGTATGTTGGATTCACTATCCACCCACTATAGATATTTCACTTTGTTGTATTTCATTTCTTTGTGCTCTCTTAGTACAAACGGTTGCTTTCTGCATGTTCTGCTTTTGGCAATGGCGGTGCAAGGGTGATCCTGAAGCACCATCACCTTTGGGACGGAGCCTGTTTTCAATGTTCTAATATTTGAGTCCTTATAAAAAATGACAATATTTTAACTAACCATGAGCCCATGATATGAAACATCCCGCTGTGCATAACTCATGAAGCAGGCACACTGTTCTTCATGAGCTAGATGAAAGGGCAGTGATACATGCTGTTGATAGTCAAATTTGGCATCCCAATTTGTACCTCAGCAAATGCATGACCACAAAGCAAAAAATGAATGATCTTCATGGTGTGGCTACATCAATTTCGATATAAATGGTGATTGGTGAAACCACACCAATTTCCATTCGTTTCTTGAGTCTCATGGTTCCAACATGTTTCCTTTCCATGACTGATTTACCGTGGTGTCGTGAGGCATTGGAGTGAAACAAGTAAGCCCGGTATGTCTTCATGAGAAATAGAGGGGGAGTCATGTTGATGATAGAGGTCAACACAATGTTCCCAGGTGTGTTGACATAGGAACTAAATCGAGCAAGTAAGTGGTGGTCCTACTCCTTTGATAGTATTGACAAACATTAGATAGCTGTAAACTGGTGGCGGCTGCGGGAAGTGCTTGGCTGTCCAAAGGCAATTAGTACCAAATAAAGCATTTGCCTCTACTACGATGTGAGAACATTGGTTAGACTAATGAGCTAGGTGTGTACTCTTTTGTACTGCTGCTTTTAAGATTTGTATATGAAATGTAAGGTGAAATATTATCAACTATGGTTTTCGAGGAAAAGATTACTACTGCTCTTGCGTAGATACCACACTTCATTCAGTCATCCGTGGTGTGGTGTGTTTGGTTCTATTGGTTGCTAGTCTAATATAATCTTCAAATCCCCACACCCACTCTGGTGAAATTCATAGTTTGTCCCTGCCTGCCACATTCAGTCATGTGTTCATTACTGCTTGCAAATTCTACAGTGAGTATGGCATAATCTCACAATTTTTGCACTCTTGAAATAAAGGCGCAGCAGGAGAGAGGATAACTGGGGCGAGATGGCCGTGGTGACCTTTCCCAGCAGCGGGGAGAGAAAGGTAGATGAACTCGTAGCGCTTTCCCTTCCCAATATTCTCATCGCGGCAGTTGCAGTGGGAAGGTGATCCTAAAGCACTGTTACTTAGTGTCCTCATCTAGCTTGCAATCTTTTAGGAATTGATGCTTGAGCTACTCAAGAACAAGTCACTGTTTGTACTGCCAGAGGAAAAGAGAGGCAACGATGCATGCTACATCCTGTCGGCCGGAGACAGAGTACTAGTGCTGCTTGTACAAGTAGGCACATGAAAGCTCTTCCTCCGGCTTCAGGGATGGAGTGCTTCGTGCGTAGCGACCAGAGAGTACGCCAAGGCTAGTAGTGCTGCAGGTAAGTGTCGGGCCGGAATAACTGGATCCATCAGTAGACTGTAGACTGCTAGTCTTCTTCATGAACCTCTCTGTGGGCTTGGGCGTGTGCGAGTGTCATCGGAATTGTTTAGTTGGCAGCCTCGTTGGATCAGCCTGTTTGTGCTCAACCAACGTTATATTATAACTCAATTCGTCTATGACAGTATTGTCAGGGAAATCTTGTTCCGGCACGTCATCATAAGCTAATAAAGATTTGATGCTGAAATGCCTTGCTTATGCCTGAAACCCGCATGGATGCGAGGAACTGGCAGTCCATGATTCTTGAAGAGGCCATCACACATGTTCTCTACTTCCTTCACACAAAAGATCATCTGGTCAAGATTAAAAGAAAGGTAAGACAGATGCGAAAGAACAATGATACATGAATGACTGCAGGCCAAATTGTTTATGACTTAGGTCATATAAATAAACAAAGAATTGGGGAAAGCTAATGCCGTCTTTGTTAAAGCCATCAGTTGCCTTGAATTGGGTGGATGCAAGCTTGTAATGGGTTGCCCACAAGTACCGTGGCTTATCTTTTTGTGAAAACTTGGAGCAAAACAAACAGCCATGCTATGTCTGCGCGAGCAGTGAGGAGGATACCATGCTGATTATTGGGACAGCGTTATCAGACGCGCAGCAGGGAGAAGCGAGAATCAGCACCAGAGATGCGCTTGCGTTTTTGGGCAGCACCAGTTCAAACTCCGGTAGGATTTTTCTGCTTTTATCTGCCAAAACTGCGGCCGACACGGCTCCAAACATGGCCTATAATGAGTATTAGCAGCTAGAGTAATATGCTAACTGAATTAAGAGTTCTCAATTTGCTTGCAATATAAGCATTCAGGTTCATATATATAGAATAGGCATGGGACATATGCATGTATATATCGTACAAAGGTGATGCAATGAAATTTGCATTCAGTGTAGACTATCAAGGTGGTTGGCATAATGCAACATGCAAGATGCACAATTACATGTATTTAGTTGTTGCTCATATTTGATTCTATGCATTACAAAAGCATGCATCCAAGATGTAGTCTTCAAATAAATAGTACTATATAAATTGATTCATGCACGCATGTGGAAGAAAAACCTTCGCGCATGCTTGTAGCCTTACTTTCTTTAACGCCCCCCTTTCCCTTTAAACTTGCTGTAGCACATTCTCAATTTTTTTGAGAGGAATTTTCTCCTCAAAAATAGCTTCGGCTTCTAGGAAATATTTGGAGAATATTTTTTTACTGTGGAATGAACAACTCGCCCCAATTGACCTAGAAGATGATAAAACTATATTTTTTTCTTCACCGGCTCCCGCAAGCCGTAGAAAGTTGGAGCCCTACAAAAGGACACTTAGTCTAGGCATCTTCAAAATGAGAAAAATATATAACCCAGTGGTTGCAGTGTCTTAATCAGTAGCATCGAACAAATTCTAGTTTCAACTCCCCTCAGAAGTGGATTTGGAGGCTAAGTTAAAAAAAAATCTCCCTCGTCACTATGCAGTGTCTGTTATAGAGAGCTACGGTTTAGGGGTTTTCTCGGTCCCAAGGAAATGAAATGGTCTGTCTGGAACTCAACATCATTTTGACACTTGGAGGCATGCATGGTCCATGTTTGGACATAGTAGCTGGACCTTTTGTTTTGGTAATCATCAAATAACTAACAATGACATTACATGTAGTCATAGTCTTGATAATGCAAACTTTAATTGCTCCATCACCGAAATGTTCTGCTTCCTCCACAAATGTTGTCTTATGAGTGATACTCCACCACAAATGTGCTTTCTTCCTTCCTTCATGCCAAAGATGATAGGTCAAGATATTAACATGAGACAAATGTGAACGAACAATGCTACAAGCATGATGGCAGGGCAAATTCTCAATGAGTTAGCTGATATAAATACTGCCATTCTTGTCCAAGCCGTCAGTTCTCTCGAGTCTGATGATTGTAATTGTACACCTGTACCAGGTCACCCAACTAATACTACCGTGTTGCTGTGAGATGTTGGAGAAAAACAAGAAAGCTTGGTATGTCCTCCAGAGCTGCACGGAGGACACCATGGTGGCCATTGAGGCAAACATCGTGCGGCTCACGGGTCGGATGGACTCGCTGCCGGGTCCGTGGTTGGTGGGATACTTCATTTATAGTAGCAGTAGATTGTGAAGAAGGGAACATGTCTACAGTGAGGTTGTGTAGAAGTCAAAGAGTTTGGCTACTCCAAGCAAAAGTGGTGAAGGTTTCTATTGCCGATCTTCATGTGACAAGAAATAAAAAAATGTTGTAGAGTTTGTTTTATTGATAAAAGTGAACAAAAAGAGACTAATCGAGCAAAATAGTTAAAAGGCCCTACCGTACCACTACTCGACGGGGTTGTGCCAAAAAACACATTAACGATGCAGAATAGCCATTGCACCACCGTCTTTGCCGTACAATAAATGTCATTTATAACCCTGCTTCCGTATTACTGCACCAAAGCTGACCCAACCTTTTATCACCGTAATGCCATGAAATTAACCGGAACAGGGGTGTGTCCCACACCCAGGATCTACCAAGGAATAGTTGGACCTTAAGTCTTAACCATCAAACTATATTGGCACTTGTAATTGGTATGAAATATAAATATCTATCTCTATCTCTATCTTCACCTATTTTTTTCTAATCTAAAAGGAGGACTGATTCCTTCGTCCGTCACTTTCCCCCGACGCTGACATGTGGGCCCAGACATACACCCTGTTGATCTGCTCCTCGCATGTTCATAGCTAGCCCGTATCATCCCTAATTCTACTCGTACTACAACATGCCCTGAATCACCAAATCAAAACTAGATTGAAACTGAAACATAATATAATAAAAGAAGATGATTTCGATTGGAGCAAGGTCAAATAGAATACGAAAGGAAGAGGAAGAACATCCATATATGGACACAAATCCAACGGGGCTGCCAGAACTGTTGTACAGCTCGCCGTCGTTTTGCTTGCCCTCTTCATTCCGTCTCAGGCGGCTCCCTCGTGCACTGCGATGGGCGGACTCGTGCACTGCCACATCCTTGCTTGAAGCCGCTCATACATTCGCCAGCGGCGCATTCCTCGCATGGACGGCTCGAGGGAGAGGATAGGGAGAGAAAGATTGACAACAAAGAAAGATGAAATATATCACAACTTAAAGTTCAGTAAATAAATTTATGGAATCCCATGGATAGACACGAACTTTTTGGGAATTTCTTCAAATTTTTGGTAGATCAACTCATTTCATAACCAACCATCTGATATCAGACAAGCTTTCGCCAGCGCTGGAACTGCGGATGATGCTACTTCTGATGTCAGGGAGACGAAGTCATCTACATATTCTAAAAAACAAATGGAGTACCGCCGCCTAACTGCGGTTAAACTGCAGCGATTGGGAGGATTTTATATTTTTTTGACTGAGATCGGAGGCAGTTCAGCTGGGTAGAAGCCCGGTTGGTACCATGGGTTAATTACTAATAATAAAATAAAACAAATTACTTGTTTCCTTCACAATCCTTGTAAGATTTCATAGTTGTAGCATGGGATAGATGTGCAAGCGCAACAATACAGGCATGACCGCAGGACCAAAAATGGATGATCTGCCCGGCTGATGTAGTGTGGCTATACTACGACATCAGTCACTAAATTTTCTTGAACAGTGCTTCTTCCAATGTACATGGTGATCGGTGAAGCTACGATCGTATCTTGTTACCCATATTATTCCTGAGTCTGATGGTTCCAATAAATGGGCTTTACAACTAGTATATGGTGCCTGGTGGTTGTCGTGAGATGTTGGAGCAAAACAAATCAGCCTAATTCGTCCACACACATAGTGAAGAGGGCATCACATTGGAAATAGGGGCTGGCGAGCATGCAGCTCACAGAAATCCAGTACTACATGGCAGTACACTTTGCAGACAACAACTTCCCATATGTCCCTTTGCGGAGATCAGTTGAAAGCAATGATATCATGCGTGTGGGGTTTGATTTCGAAGCACAAGTACCACCCTTTGAAGACTTGATATCTATCTTGTAACTTATTTGGAATGCTTCTTGAGTAACTAGCGACAACGAGACATTTTCTATAATGGTAGCAATGAAATTATCTAGCCCATGATCTTCTCGTGAAGCATAGATTTGTAAAATTATTGCATCAGTGGATGACTCTGCGGTCAACTTGTTTCAACTCTGAATCATCGATCACTTATGGTAATAAAGTTGAATACAGGTACCACACACCGTCCTAACTTCAAAGTTTACTAAAAAATCTGCATATAATCAGATGACCCATCTCAATGCACATTGTTCAACAAAATCACGGTGTAGTAGGTACCTCAGTGGGTACGGAGCGGGAATGTGGATGATGGTGATGCAACACCCCAGCGAGGGAGAAGAATAGAGAGGGTAAAGCCAAACGTGATCATGTAAGATCTGAGAAGGAAGAAATAACACTGAGATATGGGCCCACTTGTTAGGCGAGTCCTTTCCTTATCACATCCCAACATATTTAATTTTAGGATATGAATATCTTTTAGAAAGCATTTATCCACCGGTAGAGTTTTCTGAGAATTTTCTAGGTCTTTTAGCAATTATTCTTATTTTTTCTAGAGCTAAATCTATTTATTGGAAGACTCTAGAATGTTTTTCACGAACCCAAGTATTTTATTTGGACTCCTAATGTCCCAAATATTTATTATGGACATTTAGTATTGCAATAAGAGAAATGGCCAAGCAGGCGTCTCTTGATGCGTTGCCTTCATGCACGGACTACTATCAACTATTGCTGACAAGTTACGTAATTCAAGAATCCAAGCTCATCTGAAATGCAAGAACACATCAAATTGCTATAAGAGTCACCATGCTGTTTTTGCAGCCTGAAGGACCTTCCTTTGATGCTTAACTTGCCACGATCCGAAACGAAGATGGTACTGAGTATGGACGCTTGTCTCGTTCAGCAGCCAGTCGGCAAACACGAGCTGCGTATGTGATTGGCACACGGCCAAACTAGCATTGCTAAATTAACGCAGCAGGGAGGCCTGGAGACTTTTGCCACACAGTTCATCACCTCCACTACATGCCATGCTCATAAAAAAGGAGGTTTGGATGAAAGAAAATGAGAAATGGGCCGGCGTGTCACAACTACTCATGCAAAAGGTGATCTGGTCGTGATAAAAAAATCATGCAACAGATGCAAAAAACAAATGATACATTCATGCATGACTGGTGAGATAAAATTCAGGATGAGCTGCAGGCTGATATAAATAAAGACCTGGTGTACAGAAACGTGCTGTTCTTGTTCAAAACCATGTATTACTCCAACAAACAATCCAACCTGGTTAACTGTGGTGGGTTACCCAACTAATGCTGTTGTGGTCTTGTGGGATGTTGGAGCAAAACATACAAGCATACTATGTTTTCAGCAGCAGGCTCCTCGTTGGCAGCGGAGATCAGTGGTGTCTCATTCCGTGCATCGAGCAAGCTTGACATTGAGGCTGCAGTGCGTGGAGTACTTCACTGACTGTAGCAACAAATTGTGAAGAAGAGGAAAGGTATGCAATGAGCCCGGATTGAAGTTGAAGAGTTGGGCGTCTCAAAACAAGGACATGAAGGTTATAGGAGGAACCAGATGAGAAGATAAAGAGGATTCCTTTCTTCACAGGCAGTTATGTTTCTTGTATTCCAATAATTGACCTGCATACAAGTTAAAATAATGTTGCAACTCAAGCTCTAGGATTAGCTGTCTCTTTAATTTATATTAGAAGGGCGCTTGAGTTCTGAGTCGATCCTCTTCAGCTTGTCAAAATAAGAGCTCTCTTGTCCAAACAAATTGGCTGGGCATCTTATACTAAAAATTGGCAGAGTAAACACTTGACATGTCAACGAAAGTTTCACACTATTCCTTAAAACTGCCAAATCTCCAACTAGATCATCTGGCAGCTACTTTATTTCCAACTCAATATTAACTGGAGACTACTCAAGTTCGACTAGCATTATTCACCAAATAAACTAAACTAGCTAGGAACAACATTATTGGCTGTACGGAAACTGTCACCATTCGGCAGTGCAAGAAATCGTTTGGATTAGCATGGCAACCTCATAAGGGCATGTACAACGCATAGCCGGCCCTCGTCTTTTTGTTGCCACATCAGCAGAGGAGTCATCGGTGTACATCATTAAATGAAGAAAGAGGATGGAGCCGGCGTCTCGTTCGTCGACGGCGCGGGCTCATGCTCCGAAGCGAGTCGCCGCCTCACGCCGCGCGTTGTATGGTCCTCTGCGGGTCGTCGACGGCGCCGTGGATCCCTTGCGCGTGAGCGGGATTTTCCCTCGCGATGGCAGCAAAATCTTCTGCAGCGCGCCATCTTCCCAGCACTATCGGGAAAGAAAAGGAGCCGCTGGCGGCGGCCGCGCATGAGCTGCTTTATGCGGCGGCACGGCGGGAGCGAAAGGCTGTTGCAGTGCAAGTGCGGAAGGACTCATCGTTGGCAAGGGAGGCAAAAGGGAAGGCAGCGTGCTGCAGCAGCGCCAGAGAAGAAGGGCATGGCCCGCGGGGCGGCTGTTTCCGGCGGGAGTGAGTACAAGTGATGATCCTAATCCATGCTTTGTGGAGGTACTTAATATAAACTCGGCCATCCGTGCTCGCTCTACACATAAGCAACTCAAGAATGATTTGGTTATATGGCAGCGTTATGGGCCTACATGAGTAATTTTTTACTTTATTAAATAATATCATGTATTTCAAGTACCTATTGATATATTTATGCTTCTGTAAGAGACTCATGCGATCTATTTGAATATATTATGTATTATCTCATGTAAGCACCAAAATAGCTACAAAGATTAAATTTATACTTGATCATCATGATTTGTGTGTCCATGGATACATTAAATAATTTGCAGACGGCCAAATAAATAGACAGCACATTGTACAAGCTGTCTGTTTACCCGTCTACGTATGATATGGCATAACTTGCAGACATCAGCTGTCTAAACTGTTGTACAAGGACATGGCAAACGGCACTCGGACTTTTGCTCTCTGGCTGCAAAAACACGAATCCAACTGACTTTTAGCAAACAAATTGGTCTATAGTATATGGTTTGCATCTTGAACCTAAAAGGATGAGTAACTAGAAATGTAAACATCTCTCAACGGGATTGACACTGATTAACTCAGTTCTTATTAGTAGCCTACCCACATATGTTGATATCCGTTTTCGCAATACTAAGAGGAGTACTAAAGAAATTGGACAATTTTTGGTCCACATTCTTTTGGCAAATTGATGATCAGAAACAAAATACCGCCTCGCCAAATGTAGTATTTTGTGCCAACCAAAAACTAAGGGGGACCAGAATTCATGATTTAGATATTAAGAACGCTCCTCTGCTCAATAAATGCCGGAGTAGTTGTGTTTCTGGTATTTTTGCTCTCTGGCTAAAAAACATGAAGAGGTTCCTCTGCAGTAATTACAGAGGGCCCTCACCGATGTGTGGGTCCCATTGCCGTCGGACCCACACGTCAGCGGATGAGCCACTGGAAGGAAGACTCGCCCCCCCCCCCCCCCCCCCCCCACCCCGACGCAAGGGCTTGTTTAATTAGCTGGGCCAGGCCCATCCAAAGAAAAGCCTCGTCGGGTCATAATTGGTTGGTTTAGTTAACAACGGAGAGGACTGTATGGGCTAACCAACCATGGGACCATGATGGTATGAGCAATCATCTGATCAGGCTGTGGATCGTCGTGGCCGCGAGGAACGGGCATTCCTTACCGCCCACACTGAATGTCTTGCTTCCTTCACACAACAGGTGATCTGGTCAAGATGAAAATAATGAGACAAATATGAAGGAACGTTAAGACATGCAGCTAGAGACATGTAGCATTCCGTGGCTGAGCCCATCTCAGTCAGTTCCGTCCATTGTGATGGTTGTTAATTGACTTGCTGCAATGGTGGGTTATCCGGCAAATACCATTGTGTTGCAGTGGGACGTTGGAGCAAAACAACGACACCAAGGCTACTGTGTCCGCAAGATCAGCAAGGAAAGTGGGCTAATGGCGGGATTCTGGTTTGGGTAGGCCATCAGGTAGATTAGTTAAAATATCCATGCACTTCTGTGATAGGAGAAAATAATAATGGTGCACCTTATTGCTGGTGAACTCAATCAATGACGAACAAGGGTGAACGAATCAATAACTCGGTGAAGGCTGTTGGCGTTGTGCTCTCGCTTAGTGGTATTGATCTAGCAAATGATCGTCCAAATGTGTATGGCGAGCATGCAAAGCTTGCATGTATTGGTCGGTTTGCTTCGCCCACTCGTTTATCTTTAACCAATGTAAATATTGTGAGATGTGCAAAATTCAAACCGGGATGAATTATGGTCCATACGTGATGATTTATCCATTGTAACATTGTCATGAATCTTTTTTTGAGGGCAACAATGTCATGAATCTTGAGCCATGTTTGTGAGCATAACAGATTGCAGCCTTGAAAATAAATGTGACAAGCTAGAAGAGACTAGAATTTCGCAACATTTTAACAGCAGGAAGCAGAGTAAAATTGATTTTCCATGGTTCAATATTATGCATGTCTTCACCAAGATTCCTGAAAATTTCAAATTCCATTTGAAGTGCAGATCTAATAAGTTCGAATGGAATTGAGCTCATCAGAACTCAACTATAAACCAGCTAAATACAACGTTTAACAACGGTTCCGAGACCATTTCCTTTCTGATATTCAGGAAAATTGCTTGGATAAGCACTGCACTTTAAAAAAATCTTGCTTTGGTGTCTATTAACTATAATGGACTAATTCCTCCATATAACGGCTTGTTTAGCTGGGCCGGGACTTGTTTAGCCGGGTCGGGCCCATCCAATAATGAAGGCCTCCAAGTAACTGATGATCAAATAATAATCCATTTTGGTCATCAGCTGGTGGCCATTGCCAATTAACAAGGTGATCATGTATGTCTTTAGGCTTGTATTATATATGGTCCATGGATCCAGAATGCAATTTAATTTCTGGATGTGTTGCCTTCATATGTGGTGGGGCGCCGTGGTGAAGAAGACTACGGAGCGGCGAACCCATAAAAAGGTGACCACGTAAGACTAGGGAGCGAGAAGGGAGAACGTTAATTACAGTCACACCTCAGTGTAGACAAGGAATGGCCAGTAGTCCGGAACTCAATAACAGGAACTAAGTTCTTACTTAAGCTTCATCAAGAACCGACTAAAAACTAGCAGCGTTGGTTTCATAGAAGGTATGGAGTAGGAGCTGGCAGAGATCTTGGTGACCCTCACTACATGGATACCAAAACATGGACATCCCTTCTCAAGGTCCTGCCATCCTTCAGAGAGTGCACCTACACTTTGTTGGGGGATGGGCAGCACACCTCCTTCTGGTTCGATCGATAGTTGGGTGAGAGACCTTTGGTTGAAGTTTTTCCTTCCCTGTACTCCTTCTGCACAAGGCCCAACATTGGTGTGGCAACTGCTTGCTCTGATGGCGCCTGGTTTCTTCACCTCCACTCAAGACTGTCTGCTCAAGCTTCCCTTGTGAATCAGCACCTTCTGATCGCACTTGCAAGTGCCACTCCTATAGTCGGCATTTCTGACTATCGAGGGGTTGGGGAAGCAGATACAACCCTTCTCCTCTTTGGCTTTCTACTCCTGGTATATGAATCAAGTGCCCGTGGAGCACTTCACAAGTTACATCTGATGCAGTGCGGCTACTCGACGAGGTAAACAATTCCTGTGGCTACTTCATCGGTAACGGCTTCCAACACGCTCTCTTCTGCGTCGGAGAAACATTGTTGATCACCCGTTCTGTGCACGCTGCAACCAAGTCGAGGATCAGGAACACATCTTTCTCTGATGCCCGGACAGTGTCAGGATTTGGAAGTGCCTAGGATGGGATTTCTTCCCCCACTTGGAGGCTGTCGCAGCAGTTTGGTCCACCTCGGAGTTCCAGGATCGCCACACTCCTAAGTCCGCATCCACCGTTGGCATTGCTCTCTTCTGGAATATATATGGAAAGCAAGGAACTCATTCGTCTTTAGGCAGGAGCACCACTCTACCATGCAGGTTATCCGGGCAACTACAGCTGACCTCCATCTCTGGTCCCAACGAACTCGCGATGAGAATGTAATTGCAATCCTTTGGTGGGAGAACTACATAGGCAGGGTAGTTTGATTAGCCTTACCTTACCTTCCTTTCCTCCCTTTTTTCACAAATCAATGTATGCAACGACTTGGCATCAATAAAAGTTCAGACTGGCTGCCGTAGTTTCCATCAAAAAACATTCGCACATGAGCCCCTAGTTTGGATTGCGGTTACTAATCGAGATCCGGTTATTTACATATACACCCCTGCAAAATTGTAATTAAACTCTTAGTTTGGATCATGACTAATAATCACGATGTATATACACCCTACAGATTACAATTACACACGTAATTTGGATCGCAATCAATAATCGCAATCCAGATAATTGCAAATATAGACCGTTGGCTTGGATCGGCTCGTCATCTGGGGGGTTTGTCGACGGCCGCCGCCACCATCTTCCCGGCTGCCACAAAAGGTGATCGGTCTGGTTAAGTAAAAATCATGAGGCAAATCACTGATGTGAAGAAAAAACAGTAATGCATGCATGACGGCAAGGCAAAGTCTCGATGAGCTGGGCGATGAAAATAAACAAATAGCTGCTGAAGCTACAGAAATATTTGTTCTTGTTCAAGCTATGTTTCCTCCAACCTGATTGTTGTAATGGGTTACTCAGCTCTGGTGTTGTCGTGGGACGTTGGAACAAAACAAAACGCATGCTATGTCTGCAGGAGCAGCGAGCTCGGCATCATGGCGGCAGCGGAAGTCAACATCATGTCACTATGTCAGTCCATCCATCAAACCAACTCAGGGTCGAGTCTGCCATAAACGGAGTACGTACTTCATGGACAGTTGCAGCAGCCAGCAGATTTCGAAGAAGAACAGAAGTATACTGTAGGCCTGAATGATTGAAGTCCAAGAGTTCAGGTGCTAAAAAAAATGACAGAAAAGACATGTAAGGTTTTTGGTATTGTGCTCTCACTTAGTTGTAGCAACCTAATACCATCCGAGTGTGTGGCGAGCATGTAAAGTTTTTGCTCATTGTTTTGCTTGATCAGCATGTCTTTTTCGCTGAGCCAAATTTCTATATGAGATTGCAATGCGTACTGGGATAATGGTCCATTACATGACGATTTGTCCATTGCCATTGTCATGGATCACGCCCCATGTTTTGGACATAAAAAGTTGGCAGGTTGCAGTCTTTATGGACAAGAGTTCCACAATATTTTTGTACACACTGGACATATTGCATGTAGGAACAAAACATTAACAATGGTTTGGAAACCATTTCCATTCTGCAAATTAAGAAATCGCTGGCAAAAGCACAAAAATATCATGAATAATCTCGACAGACCACACAAGTTTCATGAGAGGACTGTATGAGCAAACCAACCACTGATAGAGTCAAGATAGCATGAACAAACCACCTATGAGCTAACCCTGTCACGCGAGGAACGGCCATTCTGCAATACTCCATCATTCTGATCAAGATGGAAACCGGGAGATAAATATGAAGGAACAGCAAGACATGCATGACTGCAGGGCAAACCCTCGATGTGATGGTTGATATAAATACACAAAGAACTGGTGAGACTACGGCGACATGATATGGCTTGTATTGTTCAAGCCATCATTTAGCTTCCTCCATTATTACGATGGTTGTTAACCTGTGCACCACTCCACTAATATGGTGTTACTCTAGGATATTGGGGCAAAACAAACAACCCTATTGTGTCCAATTTCCTTCTACAACACTGGCTTCGAGAAGGAAGATGAGATTTGTGCGGCAAGGGCACGACGCGAGAAAAATGGCGGCCCGCGCTGTTTAGCTGCCCTGCATTGCCGGCGGCCCCGCCCCGACTCCATGGCGCAGCAGATTTATGATCTGTTGCGCTCGCCCACAGCTGACCTCTGGCCCGCGTGTTGCTCCTGGATGGCTGTATCTGCTGCCGCCCGTGAATTTTGATGCGGAGCAGATGTGGCGCCCAAGCGTGATATATAGTGGACCGCCGATGCTACGTGGGACAATAACAATGGAGGCAAGTGCTCACCAAATGCTCAATCAAATGTTTGAGAGACGGATCTTTACTCGTGAGCTTTTGGCATTAGTACCATGACCACTGCTGCCTCTCCTCTTTGTACGCACTACCATATGCTGCTCTGGAAGCATGGCACTCTGAAAAACCTAGCTAGCTGTTGATGAATGTTAACACTTGTGCATCCGAGTAAGTTTCCAAATTTGTAGAAGAACAATCATCGATCTTGAATTTCTAAATCTTGCATGTACTATCTTTACTGTGCGCCACTCTCTGATACGAAATTATCAACTAGAACATATTTAAGCATCATTATTTCTGACGAAACAAATTATAGAACAAAATAAATGCTGAAAGCACTTATATTGGACATAGTTCTACCCATTTCTTCCAGGTTATGAGGAAGAGCCAGGGGCGGAGGGCCCAGTGTGGCGAGGTATGGCGTTCGCCATACCTCGGCCCGGCCCAGCCCAACAACAGCCCAGCAATAGAAAAATTTTACCCTATCAATTCCCCACCCGCCCGCCGCCTGCAGTGCCCTCCCGCACCCCCGCCTCCGCCCGCCCGCCGCCCGCAGACCCCGCCCCCGCGCGCCGCCGGCCGCCGGCCGCCGCCCGCCGCCCGCGGCCCCGCCCCCGCGCCGCCGCCGCAGGCCCCGCGGCCCGCGCCCCGCCGCCGGCCCCGTGCGCCTCCGCCTACGCGCCGCCGGCCACGCGCGCCGCACTGCCGCAGGGCGCAGGCCCCGCGCGGCCGCGCGCCTCCGGGCTCCGGCCTCCGGCCGCCGCCGGCCCCGCGCGCCTCCGCCTGCGCGCTGCCGGCCTCCCGGCCCCGCGCGCCGAACTGCCGCTGTGCCGCAGGCCCCGCGCGGCCGCGCGCCTCCGGGCTCCGCGCGCCGCCGGCCCCGCGCGCTGCAGGGCTGCAGGCCCCGCGCCGCCGCCTCCGGCCCCGCGCGCCGCAGGCCCCGCCGCCGGCCCCGCGCGCCTCCGCCTACGCGCCGCCGGCCGCCCGGCCCCGCGCTAGGTAGTTTGGGCCGTTTTCTGATGGGTTGTGCTGTGCACTTGTGCTTATTAATTTCTACAGAGCTGTGACCGATTATTATCACGTTTAATAATTAATATACATCTTTCTATGCTAGTTTACTAGGCTTGAATTAACCATTTTTAATTTTACCTGAATATGGTGTGAAAATGAATTGTAGTGCTAAAGTTCTTGACTTCAGTTTGGTAGGAGCGGGTTAGGGACTTTTCAGTATGGTGGCACTATCATTTTTCTAGCTATTTCTTTTGTGCTGCAGTACCTCGGTATTTTCTCCACTATATAGATTTTTCTTTACCATGTTAGGGTGTAAATAAAAATTGTTGCGCTCGAATGCTCGATTTAGCTTGAATATTGTGTTTATTGCGATGTATATTGGAATGTTTCAGATAAGCCAGGAATTGACGGTTTAAGGCTGCCCGCAGCCCCGCGCGCCGCCCCGGATCAGAAAGTAATTAGCATGTTGCCACTCGATGGTGATGCTTCCAATCCAAGCTCTAGCAGAAAAGGGAAAAGAAAGGCACAAGAAAGAGGTGAGAGAACTAGTAGTTTTTGGGTGTTGTATAGGATTGGGAAGTTAAGCTAATTTACTTTAATGTGAATTTGACTATTTATTTCAGATCTAAAGAGCTATTTTAGTCCATTCGTATCCAGTAGCATAAACCCAAGCACTCATGGAAGTGAAGTTGGTAATGCCATAATAGAGGAGGAAGAGGTGGTGGAAACTCATTTGGAGGACACCAATACCATAGACCAACAGCCAGGTAGCAATGAAAATGATCAAAATGATCAAGGTACAATAACTGAGTTCAATCCGGATTATATCATTTCTGATCCGGGGCTTCGGATTCCAATTGAACAATTTAGTCCTAATATTAGAGATGAAATTAGGAGGGCTTTCATGGAACGAGGTCCAACTCAACCTAGTAGTCATGTTTTTCCTAGAGGAGAAGATAAAAGGCGCTTTCGAAAAGAATGGTTTGAGAAATATAATTGGCTGGAATATAGCTTGGTGAATGATAAGGCTTATTGCTTTTGTTGTTATCTTTTTAGAAGAGTTTGTGTAGATGATGATAAATTTGGTTATGAGGCATTTATAAAAGAAGGCTTTAGGCAATGGAAGAATGCCTACTTAGCACTCCCTAAACATGTTGGTGGCCCTAATAGTGCTCATAATAGATCAAGAGCGGCATTTGATGATTTTGATAATCAAAGGGCAAGTGTAAAGGAGAAAATTGTAGTTCATACCAAAGAGGCACAAAAGAAGTATGAAACCTGTGTAGATACATCTTTGGCTATTGTAAGTTATATTGCCTTGCAAGGTGAACCGTTCCGTGGACATGATGAATCAGAAACTTCATTGAACAAAGGCAACTTTCTAGAATTTCTTGATTGGTACAAACTAAGAAATGAGGAAGTGAGGCAGGCATTTGAATTTGCTTGTCCTAAAAATGCTAAAATGACTTCTGGAACAATTCAGAAAGAACTTGCCGAGTGTTGTGCTCAAGCGGTTACCAAAGTCATAAAAGAAGAGATGAGTGGTTGTTTATTCTCTATTCTTGTTGATGAATCTCGTGATATATCAGTCAAAGAGCAAATGGCCATAATAGTCAGGTAAACATCCGCTTTTATATCTTGTATTCTTGTTGAATGTTGATGAATCTTGTTATAATATTTCTAAATATTGTGAGTTTCTTCATATAGGTATGTGAATAAAAAGGGGCAAGTAGTTGAAAGATTTTTGGGTATCAAGCATGTCAAGCTAACTACATCAGAAGCATTAAAGAGAGCAATAGTGGAGGTTCTTAGTGCCCATGGTTTAACTATTGCAAAAATACGAGGCCAAGGGTATGATGGAGCTTCTAATATGAGAGGTGAATTCAATGGTGTTCAAAAACTAATTCGTGATGAGAACCCATATGCTTTTTATATCCATTGCTTTGCTCACCAATTGCAGTTGGTAGTTGTTTCGGTTTCAAAGTGTTGTTCATCTATAGAGGATTTCTTTGACTATGTGGATATGATTGTGAGCAGCACTAGTGCATCTTGTAAGAGGAAGGATTTATTGATTGATAGTCATCATACAATTGTTTTGAATAAGTTGGACAGTGGAGATATTTTATCAGGTAGAGGACAAAATCAAGAAACATCATTGCCTAGGCCTGGAGATACAAGATGGGGATCTCACTACAGGACATTGCTTCGTATTGAAACAATGTGGGACTCAATAATAGAAGTTCTGCAAGTGGTGCATGATGAGGAACGTAATCCATCAAGGGCAGGGGGGTTGGTGCCTATTATGGAGTCTTTCAGCTTTGTGTTTATCATGAAGATGATGTTACAGATCCTTCGCATAACAAATGAGCTATCTCATCTGTTGCAGAAGAAGGATCAAAATATTGTTGAGGCCATGTCTTTGGTTATTGACGTGAAAACACGTTTGAACAATTTGAGAAGCGAAGGTTATGAGCCACTACTTGAAGAAGTCAAAACATTTTGCCAAGAGAATGATATCCCAATACCAAATATGGAAGATAGTGTACCAAGATTTGGTAGATCAAGGAAAGGAGGGAGAAACAACATCACTCAAGATCATTACTTTCGTGTTGATACCTTCTTTGCTACCATAGATGCTATCACAACAGAGTTTGATCATCGATTCAATGAGGTATCATCGGAATTACTTACTTGCTTTGCTTGCCTTGATCCTAGAGATTCGTTCTCTAACTTTGATGTGAATAAACTTGCTCGCCTCACGGATATATATTTGGATGATTTTTCTTTTGATGACCGGAAAAGAATAAGAGACCAGTTAGAAACCTTCATTATTCATGTTAGAAGAGTTGAGGCATTCAGAGCTTGTTATGACCTTGCAAGCCTAGCAATGAAAATGGTTGAACTTAAGAGGCATGAAATATTTCCCTTGGTTTATCGTCTAATTGAGCTGGCATTGCTGCTACTAGTAGCAACTGCATCAGTTGAAAGAGCATTTTCAGCCATGAAGATTATTAAAACTGAGTTGCGGAACAAGATGTCCGATGGTTGGCTTAATGACTTGATGGTGGTGTATATTGAGCGGGAGATATTTAAAGGAATTGATCTTGAATCTATCAAGAAGGCTTTTCAGAAGAAAAAAGATAGAAATATGCAATTGCCAAAGTCTCCTAGACGCAACTAATAATAAATATACCGGTATAACTCTATACTCTAATTGTGTATCTTGTATTACATTTAATATTTTAACTCTAATATTTCGTTACTAATTTATGTTGTCTCTTTGTTTGACAGCTTCTTTGGTCCAATTGTTGATTTGATGCGTACTTTACGTATTTTTCTTCATTTGAGGTACTTCTGAACCATATTTTTATTGTGAACTTTTATTTCCGTATAATATTTGAACATAATCTAGTAATCCACCGCCAGTCCGCCAGTCCGCAGCCGTAGGCTCCCGCCCCGCAGGCCTCGCGCCCGCCGCCCCGCAGCCCCGTCCGCCACACCTAAAATTTTGGGCGTCCTCCGCCACTGGGAAGAGCTATGTGAATTTCAAACACTCCAAGCAGGGCCATCTGACAACGGCACTCCAAAGTGCGAGCAATATTTCCGAGTCAATTTGGTTGGAGAAGGTCAACGGCCCTGAGCTCCAAACTATAGCATGTAGGAACGAAACATTAACAATGGTTTGGAAACCATTTCCATTCTGCAAATTAAGAAATCGCTAGCAAAAGCACAGCAACATCGTGAATCTCAACAGACTACACAAGTTTCATATGAGAGGACTGTATGAACAAACCAGCCACGGACAGAGCCAAAGATGGCATGAACAAACATCTATGAGCTAACCAAGTCACGCAAGGAACGACCATTCTGCAAAACATGAAGTTGCCACCACAAATAAATGTCCTGGTTCCTCCACGCAGAAGGTGATCTGGTCAAGATGGAAACCAGGAGACTAGTATGAAGGAACAGTAAGACATGCATAACTGCAGGGCAAATCCTTGATGAGATGGTTGATATAAATACACAAAGAACTGGTCAAACTAAAGCGACATGACATGCCTTGTTCCAGCCATCAATTCAGGTTCCTCCATTATTCTGATAGGTTGTTAACCTGTGCTCCACCCAACTAATACAATGGTGTTACTGTGGGACGTTGGAGCAAAACAAACAAGACTATTGTGTCCACAATAGCATCGAGGAGTGCACCGTGTCAGTGATGGAAGCCAACAGCTTAGCGACCCGGCCCCTGCATCGAATTGAACAAACATGTACCTACATCGAACTGAACAAACCTCTAGCTCAACAACATTGTAAGGTTGGATCCAAGCATAATTGGGTTTTTTTTTAGTAAAGAACAGTTGGATTTTGTTAAGGTGAGGTTCACAATGTTTACGTTTGAAAGCATCTACCTGAACCTGCCCATTATTGTAGAGTGCATAAGTGAGAGCAAAGGAAAGAGAAATTGTTTTGTATTCACTATGACTAGACTATAAGCTTGAGGTGCACTATAGGACTTTTTGCCTATTGATAACTTGCATAAGTATAAGGTGCAATACAAGATTATATTTATTGCTTAAGGTCATTTTTTTCAAGTACATCGTGGCTGCTCGATGTAAGAGTAAAAAAAAATACAGCCGTCGATTTTTAGAATAAATAGAAAATTTAAATAAATAATAAAAATAATCAGACAACACCTATGCTAATGACAATGGGCCAGGATTGCAATTGGACTGCCATTCATTTCCGCATTTCGTAAGAGCATGAGCGCGCGCACACACACAGCATAAACAGGGGCGGGCCCAAGGCCCAGTGAGCCTGGGCACCGGCCCGGGCTCCCTTATCTCCAGCCCAGTGAAAAAATATCATGGGCCATTGGCAGCCTAACATAAAACGCTGCAGCCCAGCAGGTAGACATGGTGGAGTCAGTAAGTTAGCCCAGGCTCCAGAAATATTCCAGGTCCGCCACTGAGCATAAATGAAATACCTACTCTGTACCCGTGGAGGCTATGCATCACGTGCGCTACAAACGCGTGATCCATCATCTGAAGGTGGCATCACCGATTAATTCGGTCTTTAGCGGCCCAGTTCTAGCCCATCTCGATCTTCCTCCTCCTCCGCACTCCGCCGTCGAGACGGAGTTACGGGCGGCGCGGGGGCAAAGGGGAAGGAGTTGGTGGTGGCGCAGGAGTTCGGAGGAGGAGGAAGCACTAGAGAAGAAGAAGCGAAAAAGAAGATATGGGCCGAATTGTTTTGAGCCGGTCTTGAGGTGATGGATGTTTAATCCATCACCTTAACCACACCCCTCCGTACCACTTCCTGGTTGCGAAAGGACGAACCCCGCTTCTGTTTCTGTACAGGGCCAATTCTTCCACGCATGGGCTTTATTGAGTGGGCCGCGGGCATCCCATGGAGCCAAACGAGCCCGGTGTTGCGAAGCTGATCGATAACGCATTCCGTCGACCACCGACGTGCAAACTCATCAGTCATCACTCATCCAGTCGACCAGTCGTCTCCCGCGAAAAAAAAAGGTTGGACGTGCTAACTGCTGTCAGTTAACAAGACGACGATCATGTACGTCTTTGGGCGTGCAATTGGGGTATTCGGATCTGGTGATTTATTTTTAGTTCGTGTGACATCGGATGTTTGGATATCAATTAGTATAATTAAATATAATATAAGTATAAAATTAATCATATAAATGGAGACTAATTTATAAGATGAATCTATTAAGTCTAGCTAATCAATCATCAGTACATGTTTATTGTAGCTCAACATTATAAATTATGGACTAATTAGACTTAATAGATTTGTCTCACGAATTAGACTTTATTTATGCCATTAGTTTTATAATTAGTTTACATTTAATATTTCTAATCGGTATTCAAACATCCCATGTAACGAAGACTTATTTTTAATCCGTGAAACTAACATGCTTTTACTTTGATCTCTCGACGCGTCGCCTTCACGCACAGCCCTGACCCTGGCATTCATCATCACGGTGGGCGCCCGTCCGGCCGGCCGCCGGCGTCTGCCATGGACGGCGTCGGGGAGAAAGATCTCCGTGGCCAGCAGCTGCAGGCAGGCGCGCGTGCACGCGAACGGGAGATCAGATGGACCAAGAGAGGAGCACGTACGTGCATGGTACACCCCCGTACGTTGTCCCTGATCGTTGGGGTCCGCATGCAATCAAACCATGTCGAGAAATTTTCCTGCGGTGGACGATGATTGAACGGTGCTGACAAGCCACGACATGAGATCCGGCCGGCGGTACGGCGCTGCTAGAACGGAGGACGACGACGCCGGGTCGCCGTCGCCGTCGCCGACCGACCGACCACGAAACTCTCTTCGGCGGCGAGGTCGAGCTACTATACGTAAAATAGATGATATGAATGCCGGCTGGAGCCAAACTGAAACTAACCAAGCATTATAAAATTGATCGAGCTCCAAACTAATCCATGAAGCCCTTGAAAGTTGAAACTAATTTTGCCACACACGCAGCTAGCACACCACTTGCTCTACTAGTACCAATAAAACGTACGAGAGGTGGCGCATCGATTTCTTCCATCCTCCGGCCCCCGATACGTACGGTACGGCGGCGCACTGCTCCCGTCAACGTGTAACGACCGGGCCGGGCCACGCTTCACAACGGGATTGATCCACTCCATCCATCGATCCACCGGACGCTCTAACCGCTGCATATTAACAAGCTAATCATTCTTCCTTTGGACTTGTGATAGGAGCAAGCGATGTATACGCTCCATTTCCTTTTTGTCATTGGATCCATCCAGATTTTGGTCTGTCCTATAATATAGCTATCTTTAAATTTTTTCGAGTAAAATCTTTTAAACTTTAATTATATGGATAATAAAAATACTATAAAAAATAATAACATAAAAATGATACTAGTTGTCATAGCATGCAGAGGCGACGCCACGTTGGATGTCCCTGGTGCCTGGCACCGGATAAACTTCTTTTTTCCCACTGACTAGCTTATGTTCATCGTATAATTTTGGAAAACCCCTTGAGCTGTAAAATCGAGATCAGTTTAACGGTGGGTTCGTCCCTTATAGCGTGCATGTAACGTTTTCTATTTAAAATTAATTATGATTGAAGATATTATTGATAAAAAATAAAAATATTTGACTTTAACCAAGTCTAAACCCTAAATCCTAAACCCTAAAACCCTAAACCCTTTTAGATGAGAGAAATGAACTAAAAGCGTGGTAACATAATTTATTAGCCGATCTAGATTTAAAACACCATCGATTATTACCTGTTTGCATCCTTAGATACATCCACGAATTTTGCTGTTGAAATATCTATCGACGGTAGGTCGCTGTCGTGCACGGGCCGGTCCAAGAGGAGGAGCACGTACACCGCCCCCGTACGTCGTCCGGATCGTTGGGCCCGGATGGAACCATGTCAAGATATTTTCCTGGTCCTGGTGTATGTGATGAACGGCAGCAGATCATGTGGTGGACGATGGTTGAACAGCGCTGACAAGGCACGGCATGAGATCCGGCCAGCGCGCGGTACGGCGCCGCTAGCGCGGAGAGGAGGACGTACGACGCCGCGTCGCCGTCGCCGGCGACGAAACAAGCTTAGGCACCGGACCGACCGATGACCTCTCTCCGGCGGCGAGGTCGAGCTACATAAAAGAGATGATATGATTGCCGGCCGGATCGAGCCAATGCAAATTGAAACCCAGCACTGTAAAATTGGTTGATCTCCAAACTAATCCACCATGAAGCCTTTGAAGCTAACTCTGCCACACATGCAGCATGTCACTTGCAGACTTGCAGTACTCCTCCTACAGTAGAAGTAGTACGTTTGCTCATAAAACGAGAGGTGGCTCGTGGTGCATCGATTTCTTCCCTCGTCGTACTAGTGCAAAAGCGATTTATAGAAAGGTTCCGTTTTTTAATTTTTTAATCAAAAGATAATTCGCTCTTACAAATGGAGCGTGGTTACTGTAGCATCCGACCCATTTCTAAAAGAGCATTTTTAGAGGCAGATGATGACATCACCCACCCATAGAAATAGCCACCATTTTTAGAGACGGGCATCACCCACCCTCTTAAAACAGCATTTCTAGCATTGGTGACCGTCACCACCCTCTCCTGGAAATGGTCCCCCAAAAATATATTTTTATGGGTGGATGATGGTACGATCCGCTCCTACAAATGATCCTACGTAAAAAAATTTATAACTTTTTATATGATCTTGATTAAGTCAAACTTTATATTAAAATTGTAAAAATTGATGTTATCTAAAATTTTGTAGTTGATAACTTTTTTATTTAAGGTCATTTAATGGTCCAAAATATTATTATAAGTTCTCTAATTTTAAAATCTTGAAGTTTTGATTTTTTTTCAAACAACCTCTCGGATATAGAGTAGCTCCTAATCAAAGTTGTAATGGTAAGATCTAAAATCTTATAGTTTATACATTATTCATTTAAGATCTTTTAGAATCATAAGATCTTAATAGTTGTACCTTACATATAGCTATTATAATATACTATCTCAAACAACTCAAGTCATATGACGTTTTCACAATCTTAATCTTTATATACACTGAAATATACTTGATATATTTTTTTATCTATAGTTCACAATAACCATTGTGTAGAAGTTTTATTTTTTATTTCTTTTGCTATATGTAAAGATTTAAATAAATTTTCAGAATAAAATAGAAAAATATTTTTAGGGGTGGATGGTAGTGTCGCCCACCCTTAGAAATCAATTTCAGAGTTAATAGAGTTAATATAAAAAATAGTATACTCCACAGAGTCACAAGTGACTGCGTAGTGCAGTAGAGAGAAAGGTACGCGCAAGACTTAAGGTAAGCGGTTCATATTTCGGGTGATGCACGTGTGCATATTTTATCAAAAAAATCACACATCTATAGTACAAGGTCCTATGGTGGCTGGTTGGCTGGAATATGTTTTTCCTTTTTATTTTGCTATTTTCGATTTTTTTAGTTTTTTTATTATCTGAAAATTGGTGCTACGAGAAGTAGGGACGTGCGTGTGTTACCCTCCTCTAAAAATATATTTTTACACATCTCTTAGAAATCCTTTTCGTAGCACTGCCGGCGTACGGCCAGCGGCACACTGCTCCGATCCCGTCAACGTGTAACGACCGGCGGGCCGGGCCACGCTTCATAACGGGATTGATCCACTCCATCCATCGATGCACCGGACGTTCTAACCGCTGCGAATTAACAAGCTAATCATTCTTTCTTTGGAATATCTACCATCTCGGTGTTGAAATATCTATCTATCTCGTCGCTGTCGTGCACGGGCCGGTCGGTGCCCTGACATCATCGGAAGAGCTACCGCGCCCCGCCCGGCCCACTCCGATCAGCCATGGATTCGATCGAGCTCGCTTACTTGCTGTTCCAGCCTTTCATTTAATTCATCGTGTGTTCGGGTGACATGCGCGCGCGCGCGCGAAGGATGCATCATGCACGGTTGGAGAGCACACCTTCGTGGGGCCTGTGTTTAATTGTGCCAAGATATTTGATGGTCTCGGTTCATCGCATGTTCTTATTAGCTTGCATGCGCACGACTAGGTGAGCTAGCTTCATCACCCCCGTCAGGCGCTGGAGACGATCGACGGGGCCGTCTGCTTCGTCATCATCAGCTGGATCGCCTCGATCGTTGTCAGCGCACAGCAAGTGGTTTTCGCTCGGAATCAAACAGCTCGCTCTCCGTCCGGGAAACGACGGCACGCGCGCGTGGTACGGACTCGCTGATTAGCTAGCGGCTAGCGCTGATCGCTCTCCTCCTACTGTTCACCGGTCTGGTCTTGTCCGCGCGCCCGGGTCGGCTGCAGAGGATTGATTTGATCGGAGGAGATGCATGAGCCCCAGCTCGCCGCCAAACATGTGCGAAGCGATCTATCCAATCCAAGGATCCGCGCAGCTTGTTGATCGATTCCATGCAGGCATACGTTTACTGGTTGGTCCACCTCCCTCCGGAAGTGAAACTAACTCACCATTAAGGAGGGAAGCAGTAGGAGGAATTAAGATAAAACTGTAGATTGGTCGAGATCGAGAATTGAACTCACAATCACTCCGGTGAAAATTCCATCACAAGAAACAGCGGAAAAAAAGTCCAATTTCCACTCTCAAACCATAACAGTAGTCTGATTTTCAAACTTCAATTTCAAAACCAGACAACCGGCAAATTTGACCATTTGGGTGGGTTTAAAAGTAGTCTTATTTTTTAAAAAAAATATAAAAAAAAATATATTTACTTATGAAAAATCGAAACTAATTAATTTTAAATCAGAAAAAAAATATGAGACCAATTTTTGCCACTGTGTTTGATCACTCTTTGCCACTGTCGCCGGCCGGCCGGTTTTGTCCCGCGCCCAGCACGTCGGCAGCCGAGAACAAACAAGGACGGACAGGACAGCAATCTTAGTGTTCGCCACAAGACAAAGGCTCAATTGGTTGCTTTTATTTTATCACAACACTGGCTGCAAGTTGGAAATGTAGCTGGTAGGTTGTCGATGTGGGTTTACTCGGATGGAAATCGACGAAAAGGTCCTCTGATTGAAGCTGTGACCGATCGAGAAACGACTGGCTGACTGATCAGTGTCCTGTCTTGTTGTGGCTGCCGTCGCCGGTTTTGTCGACGCCCAGGTCGGCAGCCGATCGAGCATAAGGACAGAGGCGAGCGAGCTAGTCACTCGGCCATGGCCGCTTGTCCTCGAGCTACACGACTTGCGAATTTTTTTAAAAAAGTTAAAAAAATAAATTCGAAAAAGAGATGCTGATTTGAAAAATTTTTAAAAATGGGTATCTCCCGCCCAACCAACGGGTGGGAGGCGTGGGGCCGGACATCTCCCGCCCATCCAACCGGCGGGAGGTGCCAAATCTTTTTCTAGTCCCCTCCTAAGATTTGGCACCTCCCGCTCAAATTTCTTATTCGCAAACCTCAGGAGGGGACTAGAAAAAGATCTGGCACCTCCCGCCGGTTGGATGGGGCAGGAGGTGTTTCTTACTCGCGACGAGGCCCTCGAGAGGGGACTAGAAAAAGATTTGGCACCTCCCACCTGTTGGATGGGCGGGAGGTATCCGGCCCCACGCCTCCCACCCGTTGGTCGGACGGAAGGTACCCATTTTTAAAATTTTTTCAAATCGGCACCACTTTTTCAAATTTAATTTTTTAACCCCTTTTTTAAAAAAGCCGGCGTGGCTCGCTCGTCGGCCCATTAACGGCCGCTGCACCAGCTGCTGATTGGGTTCTCGAGCCCAGCCGAGATGCGGTGGCCACCCCAGCAAGCAGCAATCATTGATGGCTCCGGCGGCACTGTCGCCATCAGCTGAGGAAGGAAGAACCGAAGATGGAACCCGATGAGAATTCGTGGTTGGCTTTCGTCGCTTTCGCGCCCAAAGCAACCCGCAAAGCGCAGGCAGGCAGGCAGGCGTGTTCGCGCGCTGCTGGCTCCCCTCCATCCTCTCGTCACGAAGCAGGAAAGCTACAGCCACTACTGGAACTGTGCAGTCCGCATTCATCTCTCCCGTACCGGCCGGACCGATGATCTTATCCTTTCACGTCGCGGATCTCGGCGGAAAAGCGGGCTTGGAAAAATGGCTAGGGTTTCGTGCTCGTAACAGGCGAAAACGAAGCGGGTTCGGTTCGATCTGATTTGATCTGATGTGCAGGTGGCGTGCTGCGCGCTCCGCGGCGAGGAGGAGATCGAGCTCGAGTTCTCTTCTTCCGAACCCCACGGCAGTTACCCTGTGGTTGTGACTTGTGTCCCTTCGGTTGCAGCAAGAACCGCGAAAATCCAGCTGAAAGTGAAGCTCCAATTCGACGACGGCAGTTAGCAGGATATCTCACGTGCGATTCTGATCCTCTCACGTGCTCATGCGAGCAACACGATACGGTCACCAGCAAATATCGTTGCGGATTTTGGCAGCTCCAAAAAATAAAAAAATCCTCCTATGCCCTTTTCTTCCCGTGGATGTGTCCTGGCGCGACAGCAAGAAGCTAAAGATCCGGCCGGGGAGCTGCGATGGCACGTTCCTGTTCGTGCCGCCGCCGCGGACATGTTCGCTTTGCCCCAACGCCACGCCGACGTGACAGCCCCGGCCGGCCGGGGAGACGTGTCGCGCTCCCCGGCGCCGCTGCGGCGGGCTCCGCCACACGAATCCATTCCCGTCCATCGTGCGCTGTAGGCTGCAGCTTTCCATCTATCGGGCGGGCATCTCCTCTCGTCCTCTCACGACGTGCGTGTCCGATGCCTCGCCTGGACAGGCACGGCCGGCGGCCGGCGCGCGCGTGGTGGCCGGTGTCCGTCGCCCGCCGGTGGTGTTAGAGCGCTGGGCCACGTCCCGAGTGCGATGCGATGCCGACGCGACCTCTCGTAGTGTACCGGCAGCCAAAAGCATAGCTTTGGGAGAGGGCGGTCGTATCTTTACTTTGCCTATGCTACTTGTTCCTGCTGTATAATAGGCTACGGTTTCTCGTGTACAATTCAGAGACAACTAACTAATTTCTCGACGAAATGTGGAGGAAATGAAAAACGGAGGCAAATATTTTTTTATGACAAAAATGCACGGCACACCAGCGACTGTGTCTCCTATCTATCATACGCCAGCAAATAATTTTGGGCACCAGAGAATTTGCATGCTTGTGGCTGGAGTCGAGCCCTCACACTTCCACCACGCCATAATTGGATTGGAGGTGGCTCCCTGCGCTAATAATATAATTATATTGCAATTGAATTTTTCGTTTTCCACATTCTCTTTTTTTCTCTGTTTTATATTTCTACAAGATGTTCGGTATCTTACTAACCAGAGCTTCCTTTCTATTTTTCTAATTTTAATTTCTCACAAGATACATCATAGAAAGTAAACACCCGACCATTGATTTTATATACTCAATCATTGTTGGCAAAAGTAGCAACTGGAACAAATTTCTTCCAAATTACCCACCTTTGTCATTATATAAAATAACCTAAACTAACTACTAAATTAGTGTCCAAATTGCCCACTCTGTCATTTATAGCATTAACCTAAAGTAACGCCCGAAATTTGTATATAAATTATTCACCTTTGTCATTACAAAAAATAACCTAAAATAACCCCTTAAATTACCTGCCTTTGTCATTACCAAAAATTAGCTAAGTAACCTCTAATTCTGCATCTACAATAATCATCTTTGCCATTATTAAACATAACATAATTTAGCCACATAAATATGTGTCTAAATTAACAGCCTCTATAAATCTAGAAGATAAATAAATAGAAATAACCACCTATATATGTCTCTAAATTATCTAATTTTCTCATTATAAATATACAACAAAAAAGTTCAAGATAGACATGGATGGCACATGCCACCATGTAGACCACATATATATAGCATGCGTGGTGCGATGAAGCATATCAAGAAATTTCCATGGTTTAGCAAACAAAATGTTTCCTTAATGGATAATGTACTGATAGATTTCTTTTTGGTTGCGAATTATCATATCACAAGACCTGTCATACAATTAGTTTGAAAATGATGTATGATCATTTTTTCAGCAATTACCATGAACAGGCAGATACTTAGCAATAGCTATTATGATATATCTCAATCAGAAAAGATAGCTCATGCTAAAGATTGAAAATAAGCATTTGTCAATTTGTAGCACAGTACTCCTATTGTATTTCTCAAGGAAGCAGTTGCTTTGTTTTCACCAATTTTGTTATCTGTAGCTCAAAACGACATTACAAGACAACATGTATCTTCTGTTAGGCCATTTTCAGATGCGCAAGTTCCACGAAGAGATATAATCACCATCAGTTATGCAAATTGTAAAAACACTTGTGCGAGTTCCTTTCCTTTCTCCTAGATCAGCATTCTGTAGCATTTCAGCTGAAAATAAATCACATTACGAAGTATATACTGAAGTAGACAAAAAGAACACAAGAGGAAGGCTAGTGTATGATGAAGACGTCGCAAGAAGCTTACGGCTTACAGGTAGAGGCAGGAAGGGGTTGGTACGTGACCTGTGTCTTGTCTCTGCATCATCCACAGTTCTGATCCAGATTTGTCACACTTTTTCCTTCAGAGAAATTTGCCACACTTTAGATTAAAACGACACATCACAAAGGCAACTTATTTTTTTTTCTTCTCTGAGGCTGTTTATCAAAAGTAAAGTACTGTTGAGAAATATTTTTTACCTTCACTTTTGAAAACATAAATGAAACTACTAATGTTTAAAGTTCCCTTTCCCTTTATTTTTCATCCACCACTGAATCTGATGAGAGAACACGTTCATAGATGTGATGAATATTAGTAAGAGTGATGAGATACATTCTTTAGGCCTTTTTGACCAACTCACAAACAAAACAAATCCCATCCTTCCAAGTAGTGAAGTAGGCTAAAAGCCTACTAAGAAAGAAAGAAAGCTCCTAACCACCACACCCTCTTACCCCCAAAGCCTAAAAAGCTAAAAGGCTCATCCTCATTGACAATGATTGTAGGCCTACGCAATAACCATGGGAATATAAGAATATATAAATAAAGTAAATTTGCGGGAAAAATCCTATTGTGACTTGAGATGCTTTTTAAACCCACATGCATAGTTCCTCTAGCGGTCTTGGGTTATTGACCATTAGACAAAATGAGATACATTCTGCGGTACATCATGATCCGCAAAATGAATTTTATCCTGAATTATTAGTGAATCCGCCAAATAGTTCGAAAGAGCATCAAGAGAAGAATGCCCCCCCTTTTGTGAATGCTGGACTTGAATGTAATTACCACGCATATATGAGTAAGACACCACAAAATTGTGCTACCTCGACCAGTGATCTCGCCAACCGTTGCACCCATCTCAGCCTTGAAGCACAATCAACCATGTCGTCCATTGCCGTTGAGCCATGGCACCCACACACCAAGCTCTTTGATCCCAAAATTGACAGCCTTAATGTCACAATAAATGCGAGGAGGAAAATTGAGCAGCGGCTTCCCCCACCCGATCTCAGCTGTCAATTCTCGCATCCGACAGCCTCCATGGACGGATCGGCACCACCCGTCAATTCCACGATCCAACGGCTGAGAAAAACCGCACAGGTTGCTCACCACCCACAGCGAACCTCACGGTACCGCGGCCGCAGCGGATCCGAGCGTCGCCCCACGCCACTCGGCGCTGGCCCATAAGAGGCGCCCCTCCCGCGCCAGCGGCCTCGCCATTGCCACTGCTTGTCGCCGAGCAGAGCGCGCCGTGGGAAGCAGAGCGAGCGAGGGAGAGAGAGAGAGAGACATGCCTATGGAGAGGTCGATGTCGTGCGCGGAGAGGGGCACCATGTACGGCGGCGCGGCGGGGGCGGACATCCGGAGCTACAGCGCCTCCTACGCGCGGCCGGCACCGGCGCCGTCGGCGGCGTCGAGGGTGAAGCGCGCCCGGAGCGTGAGCTCGTGGACGCGCCCGGCGCCGCCGCACGTGCAGCGGAGCGGGAGCACCAAGAGCGTCGCCGCCGGCCGCCCGGCCTCGGGGCTGAACCTGCGGTCGTACAGCGCGTCCTACGCGGCCTCCTACGGGCCCACCGTCGCGGCCGACGGCGGCGCCGGCGCCGGCGGGCAGCTTAAGCGCTCCGGCAGCGTCACCAACTGGTCCTCCGCCAACCGCCGGTCCGTGAACCTCCGGGGGTACACCCCGTCCTTCGCCGCGCTCGACGACACCGCCGCCGCCCCGGCCGCGGTCCCGGCGGCCAAGAAGGCGGCGGCGCTGGACGACGCCGAGCTGCAGCGGAGGAAGCGGCTGGTGGTGTACAAGACGTACGACGTGGAGGGGAAGGTCCGGGAGTCGGTGCGCCGCGGCGTCAGCTGGATCAAGGGCAAGTGCTCCCGCGTGGTGTACGGCTGGTGGTGATCGATCGGCCCCATCGTCGTCCACCGGGCCGGTCTCACCACGTTCGCCGCCGCTCCATGCCTGACGATCTCCTGGTCCTGGTACGCGAGTGAGATCGATCATGCAGTTCAGAGTGTACTGCTACCTATGAGTTGAGCGTTTCTTGGTGGATGCTGTCATCGTCCAGAGACTCTCTCCTTCCTACTTGATATCTTTTTGTTCTTGGAGCTAGGATTTGATTTGATTTTTTAGGAGATCGATTTGGTGGCATGTAGCATGAGCAGTGGAGCTTCTCTTGGTGGTTTGTGAGGGTGGGTAGAGGCTAGGGTGGGTGGTAGCTTGGTTGTTGGGATGACAGGTTCCAGGAGAATGCTCCAGCAGGTGTTGTCCTTCCTGTACAGATACCATCTTTCCAGTGTACTTACTAGCAGTATCTTGTTCATGTAATTTAGGTACTATACATGTATAGAATAAGGTTTTGTAAATTACTACTGCTACAGGTAAATCACTTCATCTTCTTCCTCTGTTACTTCTAGTCTTCAAGCAAAAGACCAAGTTTTCCAACAGGTGGTGGTACTCCTCTCATTGAAGCACCTCCCTTGCTTGTTGAATGTGTCATGAAAAAGGCAGACACACCTACATCCAATGGGCTGGGGTCACACCATCCATGGCGGATTCTCCCTGGCAATGCCTCTGTACTCCCGGCCGCCTCTTGAATCACAACCACGTAACATGAACTGGCAGTTGGTGGTGTGGAGTTTTCTGAGTTCCCATTTCTTTTTTCCTTTCTTCAGATAATTGGATACATTCTGATGGAACACTTTTGTGTGAGTTGTATATAGTCAACTCTCCCAGTAGATCCTCTCAAGGCTCTCAAGAGAGAGAGAGAGAGCTATAGAGAGAGAGAGAGAGAGAGAGAGACTCCAGCAGAATAGGAGCTTGGTACCAGCACATGTGGTTTTACATTTCCCATCAGCACATGTTCTTTCAGCATCTACGCGCAGCGAAAATTATTCTCCATCTTTTACAGGTTCTTTTAGCATCTAAGCGCAGCGAACTATTCTCCGATCCGTCTTTCTTTAGATTTAAGCAAGCAAACAAGATTCTTCTCCACTAATTGTTTGATTCTGCACTCCACTTTCAGGAGTGGTTTAAGATGTGCTCCCATCGGTTTCATTTTGCCTGCGTGGTTGAATTGAAGTCCACACGAAAAGCTAGTACACTTGTTCACCGGTGATGGGCTTTGCTGATCATCAGTTTGCCGATCTGTTGCTTGCATAATCGGCGAGCATAACTTCTGTGACGTGTGTGCTACTGATAGTAACATCCTCTATGAGTTCTTCAGTTTTCACCTGCAGTGGAAAAAAGAATTTCGAGTCATTTTCTTTAATCCAACCCCGGCAAGCCCCGTTGCTAACACCTTCCACTTCGTTCAAAAGAAAAACACCTAACACCAATCCTATATGGACGCACCTTCTTGTGCTTTTTTAAAATCTTTCAATCTCTCATCCCAACAGTTATTGGCGAACTTCTATGATTTATGCACCAAGGAGAATTGCATGTCTCATGAGTTATTCGCCTATGGTGGGAAGGAATCTGAGCTTATTTCATCTATATACCCTGGCCATTCCTAACATGTGCTTTTTTTAAAAAAAAAAGTCTCATCCGACATTGTAAGGCCATTCACCTAGTATGAGTGAAGTTGAATTCTATGAATTTATAGATCAGTGAACAAATTTACTTGGCAAACTTCTATGACTATTGTTCTGCTGATGATAATGCTATAGTTGCCGGAGAGTTCATCGCCCCCAGCCGAAAGAATAATTTTGAGTCATTTCCTTTGATCCATTATGCCCTTTTATACCCTTATTAACACCAATCTCAGGACTCGCCTTCCTGTGCTTTTTTTTCTTTATCTTTTGCTCTCTCTGCCTCTCATCCAATGTAAGGTTATCCATTCAGTATGAGTTCCTTTCAAAGTCCAAGACTCCCAAGTATTTGAAGTCGGTTAACTACTTGGTGCACTTTTTATGACTTAGTGTGCTACCAATAAGTCAATGGAACCATTTGTCGACGAGTTCCTCACATCAGTGAACTAGTGAATTTGAGTCATTCTCTTTCTTCCACTTTGCGGCGCGTCTCTAATACTCGACATCAATCTCGAACTCGTGTTCTTGTACCCATGCTAGGAAAAGAATTTCAAGTCATTCTTTTTCATTCACCTTGCGTTGTTTCTAACACCTCAACAATCTCAACCTCACCTTCTTATATATGCTCTTTTGTTGTTGCATTGACTCTCTCATTCACAATAAATTTATCCATCAGTGTGAGTAGTTCCTTTCAAAATTGCTGGACTTCTGCACCACTTGGCGAACTTTTCTGACTTGTGTGCTAGACTGCTACTGATAACGCCACTTGTCGAAGAATGCTGCGGCCTCCATTCCTAAAATCAACGCCAATCTTGGAGTCATCTCCTTATGCCCTGCCCTGTTGTCTTTGACACACCCATCCAACATTGTAAGATTTATCCATCCGGTATGAGTTCCTTTCTGAATCCATTTGGATTTTTGCACCACTTGGGGAACTTTTATGCCTTGTGTGCTACCAATAGTGCCATTCATCAAACAGCTCTTCCCCTACCGGAAAAAGAATTTTCAGCCATTTTCTTTCATCCACCCCTCCCCTTTCATAACACTCCAAACCAATCTTGAACTCTCCTTCTCGCGCTTTTTCTTATCTTTCGCTTTCTCATCCTACACTGTAAGGTTATCCATAGAGTATATATGATTACCTTTCGAAGTTCGATTCGGTGAACTGGAATAGCCAAACAGTTGCTCGATCTTCCCTTCATTGTTATGCATCATTTTCTCGAATATACCTTTTCGCTTGCGCCATAACATCTAACGCGGATGGACAACATTTTCTTCTGGATGACAGCAGCGGGTGTATAGTTGCAGCAGTTATGGGCTGATGTCTGATGCGTGTGGTCAGTAGTGTACTCATCAGAAGTTCAGAACGGCTATGTAGTCAGGAGGCTGTAGTCGTGTACTAGGTTTTCATGCTGGGCAGGGGTGCCTCTACCTGTCAACGTATACTCACTAATGAGACCGGATAATCATTTGGGCGATCGAACGAATATATTGCTTGTGTGTGGCTGTGGTTGGCTTGCATCATGGCAGCAGAGTGATGCCTCTCCAATATATTTTGGCAAAATAGCCGAATTCATCCCTAAACTGTACTGTTGTGCTTAACTACGAAAACGTCCAATTTAATCCCTGAACTATCCAAATCGGCCTAATTTCGTCCATTCGCCGACGTAGCATGCCACATTGGCTCGCCTCGCCACTGCCCAGTTTAGGATATAAAATACCCTTTTTTTATCCTCCGTACAGCAGCTACCGTCAATCAGAGGCTCCTGTCTCCATCCTCTGTCTGCCCACGCAGGTTGCCGCCGCCATCTAGGTTCTGCCAGTGCCCTTACTGCCGCGCCATGATCTACCAGAACCCCGAGGCGGTCATCTACTACTGCAGCAAATGCCGCATTACGATCAGAGATGCTACTGCTTTTAACCTGAAATCCCAGCGTGGCACAATCTGAGATTTTGCCCTGTGCATCTGATGCGTGTGTTGGAGATGGAGGAGGGGTTGTCTTCGCCAAGAAACGCGTGCGGACGGCAGCGCCAGAGATCTCTCGTGGGCTTACAGGAGCTCGAGACTTCTATCAGCTGGTCATGACCGGTGCCACCGTCCGGTGTCACGCCGTCGCCGCTGGCGGACCCGGCGTTCCAAAGGGATATGCTCGACACGCTTGACAGCCTCCGCGGACTGATTGCGGCCAGCGCGATCAGCGTGAGAGCGGCGGCGGCGGCGCGTCGTGCGCTTCTTCCGCCGGCTGGAGACGGACAGAGGATGGTGACGAGAGCCTCTAATTGACAGAAGCTGTCTGGGTGAGCTGCTCTACAGAGGGTAAAAAGAGTATTTTACATTCTAAGCTAACTGGACAGTGACGAGACGAGCTAACGTCGCGGCACGCGACGGCGATTAGATGAAATTGGGCTGATTTGGATAGTTCGGGAACTGAATCGGATATTTTTATATTTTCATAGCTGAGGGATGAAATTGGGCCAAACAAGATAGTTCTGGGACGAATTCGATCAGATAGTTCAGGGACGAATTTGATCACTTTATCAATCCAGGATTCAGTACATTATTGGTGCTGTCTAGCGTACGTAAAAAGATTGCTTTGTCCTGATAGCACTTGAACTTCCAGTAACCCATTCAATGTGATTCTGTTTTCTTACTTGTGTTCTGTATTCTGTTATGACAGAGGAAGGTCAATGCAAGAGGATGAGTGCAGCCCTCTTGCATCATTGTGTTATTTTTATCTATTATATTAATAAAGGAGTGTTTAAAGAAGCCATCATGTTCGCCGAGAGGGTCTGGAAATATCCACGTTAATCTAAAAAAGAGAAAGATTTGCACCGTTGAATTTTATAAAGATCTAACGGTATAAACTAGCTTAATAGTCCATATCACTATCAAATACAATTAGTAAATAGTTAATTTTGGAATTAAAAATTACAAAAATAAGGACATGACCAAAGAGTCCATGCCGAATACACTGTGTGAATCTACTGCCTGGCAAGACTGTTATTAGGATCAGAGCAAGCATATTGCGCTATGTGAAAGGAGGAAAACCAAGGCTCAAGGGGAGGGTGGCCGTTGATTGCCATCACTAACGACTACAAAATTAAACTGCTGCTATAAATTTTTGATCCTCCTATATCGATTCAAAAAGTCAAGCATGCGAGTTTCATGAGGACGTTGCGCATATCTGCATCTATCCTCACGGAAGCACATAGCAATAAACAAAAGTATTTGCATCGTTAGATTTGATAAAGCTCTAACGGTCCAAGCTACCTCGAGAGTCTATACCGAATATGATTAATAAATACCTAATCTTGAAATTAAAAATTAGAAAAATAGGATATGACTAAAAGTCTATTCAGAATACAATAAATAAATATCCAAATTCTAAATTAAAAAAATATAACTTAACCAAAGAGTACATGTCAAATAAGATTAGTAAATAGCTAAACTTAGAATTTAAAAAGTAAAAAATAGCACTTGATAAGAGAGTACATGTTAAATACAATTCATACATAGCTTAATTCAAAATTAAAAATTTAAAGAAATTAGCAATTAACCAAAGTGTTCATATTGGATATGCTACTAAATAGATAAATTAAAATTTTTAAATAAATAAGCAAATTAGGAAGAAAAATAGCTAAATAAATGGAAAGTATGTGTCAAATATAATTAATAAAGAACTAAATTTGGAAATAAAATAATGAAAATAGATAGGTTGATTTCTATTGAGTTAGCAAGCAAATTACATATGTAAATAGCCTATTGAATTTATTCAAGCTATTTTTAAAAGTGTGGCTTGAATCCCATGCTAATAGAAAAATATATATATAATTAATTTTAACAATAATCTAATAGTTATTTTTAATTCAAAGAGTTTGATAAACATAATCAATATATATTATAGCTTGAAATTATAATAATACAAAATTTGTATTATTTTGTGTGAATTTGGAAGGAAATGAAAAATAAAAAATTCATAAATTAGCATGTGTACAAACACTAAATTACAAGAAAGATAATAAAAATGGTATTTAAGTTTCCATGGATATTTGGAAAGAATAGAGGTATCTAAATTTTTCATATTAATGCCACTATTGATACGGCTTCTTTTGTTGCTTTTATAACCAGCTAACTATTACCTTGATTGCGTATGTGTACGGCTTGTTAGAGCAGTTGCTTGGCAATGCACCAACTACATCACATTAATTGCTACCTTCTAGCTTTTTAGATTTACTACAATTTTAATTTGAAAGTCGCTAGAAAGATACACGGTTGTCCTTCTGGTCAAGCTACGACAAACAAATATTAAACATTATATATCAATCCTCATGGATCCATAGCTAAGCAGTGGTTTGACTATAACATTTATCGAGTCTTGACATACCCTTCATCATATTGTTAGAAATAGAGAGGACGGGCCAAAAAAAAATGGTTTCACCTGCTTCTCCTCCCTCCTCAGAATCTAAAATATTTTTAGAATTGCCAAAATTATCATTATTTTTTTAAAAAATAGCTTCGGTCAAAAAGAATAATTTCACCAATGAAATCAATGGTAAAATATTTTTAGGAGCCGAAACCTAAAAATGACCATGGAGAAGCACAACTTAATAGCAGTAGCTTATAGGGAACAACTATGATCAAAAGAAAGGTGAAAAAAAAGTTAACACAAGTCAAATTATGAGAGGGTGATGATGACCATAGAGGGTGGCAAGTATATAGGAGAAGATTGTACTTTATGAGCTGCAATAGTGAATTTATAAACTACGTACGGCGTACGTGATGGAAAAAAGGTGCAATAGCAGTAAGATATATATATATATATATATATATATATATATATATATATATGGAGCTTTAGGAATTAGATATTGGAGAATAAAGAAAAGAAAGAAGATTATTTACTTCTGCTGGTATACATTGAGTAATTATTGAGATCTTCTAAAAATCTAAGGATAATTTTCATGTATAGTTACAAGTAAAAAAGTGCATCACAAGTCAAAAACTAAAATAATATTTATGGCAAAACTATTTCAATATAATATTAGCTTGAGGCGTCATGAAAATGTAAAAATATATTTTTATGTAGAAGATGTTCCATTTTCTTTTGAATGTATATTCCAAAAAATATTTTATAGGATATGATTGATGTAGAAAATATAGATGATCTCTCAATTTAGATCATCTCAAAAGCTACAATAACACCATTTGAAAAAATATAAAGATTGGAAAAAAAACTAGCTACCCGCGCTATTTGCGCGTGTCACCTAGTTTTTTGTAAATTAAAAGACAGTGCCCTTTGAGCCTCTTTTAATCAAAACAAAACTGATGCCCTTTTTTTTAGGATAAGCATTTGATACTCTCTGACTTTTTTGCTTGGGCGCCACTTTTTCCTCGAATATTTTTAGCATGACGCTGACCACACTTGTCGTGCATGTAGCAGACTTGTCTTTCTCAGGACGGCGCAAAAGTAATGCAATTGGGAACATTAGCAGTATAGTATAAGCGATATCTTGCAGACCATATTCTGATCCATCTTGGATCCAAGCTTCAGAATGCATGGCATTGGGTCCCCACATGAACAAGTGTTTGATTAAAGATCCGTCTGCAATACCCGTAGGGCATTATTACATAATCCAGCTGCTTGTTGCTTTCTGTTCGTTATGGAGCCACAATTTGGTTATGCCAGATTGCCTTCAAAATCATGCAAAATTTGACTATTTTTTATCAGTTGTTTCGTTTGGTAGTGTGCTGGAACAAGTTGGAGTATCACTAGCCCCTCTCTTAGCACCATTGCCACTTGGCAATGTAGTCATCGTGCTGCCAAACTTTGGCTCATATGTCGCCATCAAAAGTGCGGTTCGCATGCTTAAAAAAAGTGCTGTTTATTTTCATATATATAGTTTTAAGCTGCCCCAAAAAAGAATGAGGAAAGAGGGATGAATTTGTGTGGCTGGAACCAAATTGTGGCAATTTTTGGATGAGTGGATATTAAATTTCTGCTATATTACATCAAATTGATTGTATACAAGCAGTATACAACGCAGGACCATATGGCTGAAGCTGTGATGTCCTCTTCTCACAAAAAGACAAGAGATGAAAATAAAAGAAAACAGTGACCTCTTTGATGAGTCTAAAGTTGGGACCAGACATGTGTTTGCTCCATCAGCCCAGCTATGGAGTACTAGTGGGTCGATGGACGGATGGATGTGGCAATTCAGCTTGGTAGCGGATCATGCGTGACCGATGATCCATCGGTACATGACGTGCTGATTCGCCAACGATTGATGCCCTTGTTGAAGTTGATCGGAGAAGCTCAAAGACTGTCGATGGCATTTGGCATCACAAACGCGAAGTCGATGCATCAGGGGCGTCCCTTGATGGAATCTTTCTAACATCTCTGATCTCTCTCTCTCTCTCTCTCTCTCTCTCTCTCTGGATCATACCATAATTGCGATACGAATTCTGAAGAGAGTGGAAAAGGTGATCGAAGAGTAGCCCTACTCGCTGATCCACCTGGTCGGACGGGTTGGGTCAACCCACCCCAGTCTACTGGAGGCACAGCGCGCGCCATGGGCAGGGTACCTTTGCCACCCACTCCACTCAAAGTCTCGAACGCAGCCTTCCAAAGAGAAAGAGGACGGCCGAGGCCTATTCCTACGTCTTAATCGGGGCGGACAGCGGGACAGGGACCTCCCGTTTTGGCTATGGTATGGGGTCGCTCTGCATTCTGCAACATGGACGGCCATTATCAGTTTCACAAACCTGCGTGGTGATCTGATCATCCACAGGTCAACGGCTGTGGTGATCATCTGCATGTGGGTGTCCCTGCTTTCGGGCGCATCTCCTTGCGCCCGCACTGCTCCAGGTTGAAGAAAAAGGTGGGGGCTGTTTCTGCGGGTGAGAGGAGAGGAGAAGCCAGCCATCGCCGGCGAGACCTGACTACCTGAGCCGACGCTTCGGCTCGTCATGCGGTGTCGTCCATGGTAGTGGGGGCGGCGCTCGGGTGGTGGAGAGGGACGGGTCGGGCTGCCGGCCGCCGCCTGCTGCCTGCTGGGCTGGCACTGCTGGTCTGTGATCGTCGACGTCAACTCATCATACCAGTAGCAAAGCAAGCAGCAAGCACATGGCCCGTTGGAACTCACGGGCCTCACCAGGCCAGGCCGCACGCGTGCTGCTGGAGGGCCAGGCTCGCTCGGCCCACGAAACGCGGACAAAAGCACGGCCCCGTCGCTAGGGCCGCGCACGCTTGACCGTCCGGTGTCGCTCACGGTGCGTGTGGCCGTCGTCGACACGGTCGGTGCTGCCGCGCGGGGAGGGGAAACGAGGAGCGCCACCTCACCTCTAGCAAAGTCAGAGACTGACCCCACCTCACCTCTAGCAAGAACAGTTGAACCTAGAAGTTTCTCCTTTTACCTGTTCCTCAAGTTCGAAACCGGGGTGGTTGCGTAGGTACATCAAGTAATTATGATCGACGAAAACAGCAGCTTGAACTATACATTGAAACTAGGGAAAATTCTCGAAAGTTCCTGCTGCAAGACCTCTCAGTGCATGTACAGGATTCTCTTACACCATAAGGCTGACTCCAACGGAGCAGCCAAAGGGTCAGGCAAAGCTAAAGTTGCTGCCGCGCGGATACTGTAGCAGAAGAAATCTCCTTCCAACGGGACAGCTAAACGGACCAGCTAAAATCGCGGTAGGAGAGAGAATAAGCCAAAATCGCTAGTGCTCTAATCGGCAGCCATCACGCTGCTCCATCTCTGCTAGCATGGCCCCACGCCTACCAACCCGGACCCACCACCATTTACTACAAGAGAAGAAGGGAAAGTAGCTTTGCTGTTGGATTCACTCGTGATATGGCTGGGCAGACAACTTGCCGGGGGCAGGCAAAGCCCCGGATGGCTGGCCGAAATGGCCTGCGCCAGTTGGAGTCAGCCTTAGTTGGTGTCATGTAGGCTAAGATGAGATTCATGCGGTAGTTTTGAACCCACGTACTCACGAAATATACTTGTGCAACAGGATTCAACCTTTTTATATTACAGTAAAATGCTAAGATCATTAGCCCAATTACTGTGTGTAACTAGAAAGAAAAGGAAATGTCCATTTCTCAGTGCACATCACATCTCAACCAAACATTATGTTTCAGAACAAAACCAATGTGGCTATACACAAGCTGCCAAGAATTAATTAGCCCATGACATGAAAAATATCTGGCCAGCGGGTGGTTAGCAAATCTGTTCGACCTGCCAAGAGTTAAGCTAGCAGCTACCAGCCGTATACTCTTAACGACCGATTAAACAATGCGGTTGTCCAATTAAACAACGCGTCATCCCGGGAGGAGCCAAGTCAGGCGCTGATCATGGCCGCGAAAAGGACAGGCATCCTGGCATGTCGCCTGATCGCGGTTGCTTCTTGATTCTTGCATTGTCAAGTGGACGACGACTTTCCGGCTGAGAATTCGAGCCTAGCTAACGGCAGCTGGTTATCGGTGATCACATATTAGTTCTGGATGGTGTGCATCACACACTTCTAAACCACAAATTAGCGAGCTTCAAAGGTGAAACCAAAGTACCAAGCACTCGTGGTGTGCATTTTAGATAGGGTGTAAATGGTGCGGATATATTTTGAGAGACCAAAGAGAGTGATCCATTTTTTCGGATGTCCAATTTTTTTTCCGGATGTTAGATATGAATTTTTTTGGATATTTCTTTCGGATGTCAGCTTCGTATATAATATGGGTAGTATTAGTCGGCTATTGGATATCCGAGACGGTAATCCAGACAGTTAATTCAGTAATTAATGCGGATAGTTAGATTGGATACCCATTTGGTCTGGCTTGTAGGCCAACTAAAGGGCCAAGAGGGGTAAGTGAAGCATAGTTTCTTATTTTCTTTTCCAAAAGTATTTGTAAGTTCAAAAAGGGATTAAGTTTAAATTCTAACTTCACTAAAATAATTTAATAAACTAAAATAAATCTAAAAAGTACAAAATAGAAAATTTAAATAAATTAAAATGATATGTAATTAATACAATTTGCTAATAAATTTAAAGTAAATCTAAAAAAGTAATACAAATAGTCAAGTTACTAGAATCTCCCTTGAGTGCTTGTAGATTGTTGTAGGTGTAAATTTGTCTTTATAAAAGTTTAGAATTTGGTAAAAATAGTAGTTGAAGGAACACCTAAGTTTTTATTTTGTTAGAAAGTATAAAATACTAAATTTTTAGTGATTCTCATGGCAAGTTCAACTTAATTAAGATAAAAGTGTTACAATAGTTGGTTCATTGCCATGTCTTTATCGTGTGGGTATCTATCAATTTGTCTATGTAATGTATTAGAATGTTGTGTATAAGAATCTGGTAATCTTTGTCACGAATGGAGTAGGAAGTGTAATTTCGTAATCACGAGTACTTGTATAGGAAGGAGGCTATCGAGCCGATACCGTGATTTAGACTACTCCATTAATTTGTTAGGTAAACGATCTTTCTCATTTTATTAGAAGCAGTCATGCCTATACAGAACACATGGCTTAATTTTCGCTTCTTTTGGTGGTTATTGCTTATATAGTTAGTTCAGCAAACTCTAGAATAAATAGCATTTTGAAAGAAATACAGCAGCATAAAGAGAAAAAAATTATCGCCATGTTGTGCATCAGAAGAGACCATGAATGGTTCCAATTGGGTGAATATATATGAAAGCATCCAAATCACATTCCAAGGGAAAGAAGAGTACATATATTAGTCAACACTAAAATTAATAAGTATGTCCAGTCAGCTAGGAGCATACATAGCCAAAAGAATGACAGGTACAGTAAACAGTAAACAGAGAAAACAGACCGGTTCAATTCTAGGTTAGTTTTCTCTCTTCTCTTTATGCCAAAATTGCCCATGGGTTTTCTGGTAGCCAAATAACACAGAATCTGAAGCCTAACACAAACATAAATATAAGATCAAATAATCGTGGATGATCCTGGTCATATACTGTCTTTTTTATAGCACCGTTCATTATTAATTTAACCTTAGCACCGACAACTTCAAAACCTGTCCAACCCTGCAAATAAAATGAACTCTAGATCAGCTTCCACCTTCCGCGACTCCTGTCACCACGAATGGACCAGGAGGAGCCGGGAGATGAATCAGCACCTGAGCGTGGCAATTGAATGTATAGGGTGTGCTTGAACAATTCTAGCATGGTGGTCTAGCCAGATCCTTAAGAGTCAAGCAAATTGAAGAGACGTGCATGCATGTGCATTTCCCATGGCCGTTTCTTCTCCTTTCATTCTCTGCATGCCGTTGTCGGCTAGGTTGCAGTTTTTCAAAGAAGTCGTCGTCAACTCATCACCATCTTTGGCCATGCGTGCCAAGTTGGCATTGCCAAAGCCATCGGTTTTATGTGTCCATGTGATGGAGCGGAGCGTGATGCTCTCACGTGATGACTGGTGGGCCCTTGTTTGTTGATGGTTGGGCCCTATTCCGAAAACAGTAATCCAATCTTTTTTTAAAAAACAAAGAGAAATGGTTGAAAACAGAGTATAAAAGAGTGGTAATTTAATTCATAGTTTGGATCAGCGAGTCATTATATATGCTGATATTAATTGTGAAGGTTTTTCTGTCACAATAAATGGCCATCTGCCACTGATTTGTCCAAGAGATGTACTCCTTATGAGCAGCTAAGATCTTGCTCAAGGTTTCGGCAGGGGATTGAACTGTCAATGCTACTAGCTTTAGAGGGATCATCAGGGAAGAAGTTTGCTGGTCAAAGGTGGTGGCGGGCAGCAGTTGAGACGGCAAGGCGCAATGGCCAATTGGTGTCAGGTGTCTGGTGGTTTGCACCGGAGCCTGGCATCTGGTGGTGGTGGCAGGGGTGTCGGGCGGCGAGGCGGCGGTGGCGGTGGTGGTGGCGGTGGCGATGAGCAGTGGTAGCTAAGTGGTGAAATTGCATCCGAAAGTAGAGAAAAAAAAGGAAAATAAATGTCCTTTTATGTGTGCACATCACATCCCAACTAATATATGAAAAAAAACATTTCAAAGGAAACCAGTGCATCCATAAAAACCGCCAAGAGGGAGGGAACTAGCTCATGACTAGAAAAATATCTAGGCAACAGGTGGTTCACAAATCTATTCGAGCTGCATGCCAAGAGCTAAGACTGACTCCAGCGGCGTGCGGTAAAGCGTTGGGTACTCTCTCTATGGAGGATACTGTAGCACATCATCGCTCCATCGGTGTGCTGTAACGCGTGCGGTAAAATGGAGTGTATGGCCTGCGTCCCGCACAGAGGCAGGGAGTACCGGCGTCCTCCATCGCGTGGGCCCTCCAGCGCATCTCCACGCGCGCGGGCGGCGGGGCGGCAGGGGCGGAGGCGCGCGGGAGGAGAGCGGCGGGCGGGGCCGGGGAGGCGCGGGGCGGCGGCGGGGCAGGGGAGGGCGGCGGGCGGGGCTGGGGAGGCGCGGGGCGGCGGCGGGGCCGGGGAGGGCGGCGGAGCGGCGGGCGGAGGGGCGGGTGGAGGCGCGCGGGAGGAGGCGCGGTGGGCGGAGGGCGGCGGAGCGGGGGAGGCGCGGTGGGCGGAGGGCGGCGGAGCGGGGGAGGGGAGGCGTGGGGCGGGGCAGGGGAGGCGTGGGGCAGGGGAGGCGCGGGGCGGCGGCGGGGGAGGGGAGGCGCGGGGCGGCGGCGGGGGAGGCGCGGGGCGGCGGCGGGGCCGGGGCGGCGGCGGGGGCGGCGGCGGGGCCGGGGCGGCGGGCGGGGGAGGCGCGGGGCGGCGGCGGGGGAGGCGCGGGGCGGCGGCGGGGGGAGGCGCAGGGCGGGGCAGGGGAGGCGCGCCGCGGCGGGGGAGGGGAGGAAATGAATAAAAAATATGATTGTGGGGTATAGAGGATAGAAATAGAGGATGTTGTTGGAGTAAAATTTGGTATAGAGAATGAAGTTGATATGGAGGATGGAAATAGAGGATGGGATTTAGAGGATATCGTTGGAGATAGCCTAAGCGACCAGTTCAGGGACATGACAAGCATGCCCAGTACCCTTAACGCCCGGGAGCTAATAATTAAAGTTAGACGCTGATCATGGCCGCAGAAACGGACAGGCCCGGCCATGTCGCTTGTACGTACCACGGCTGGTTGATTCTTGTCAAGGGGACGCTGAGTTTCTTGAAGAGATTATATAATTCAAGCCTAACCAACTGCTGATTGGTGGTGTGTTGCACTTGCAAACAACACAAATTAGCTAGCTTGAAACTTGAAACATGAAATGTTTGTCCTGTGCATTGTGTTATTACTTTCCAAATTGCCTCAACTTTATTTCAACAATAGCATTGTCAAGTATAATCTGGTAACGAGTACTGCCAGAGCCACGGAGGGACAGCACTATTTGGTAGCATTTGAAAGAAACTGTGGAGCCGAAAAAAGAAAAGGATTGCCAGAAAAATCTCGGTGTTGGGCATCAGAAGAGACCATGCATGAATGCTTCCAATTTGGCGAATATATATGTGTAAAGTGTGCCTATCATATTGCAAGGGAAAGAAGAGGGCACCTATTTGACAACATTGGAAAATTAATAAATATGCATGTCTAATCAACAACACTACCGGAAAAAAGATCTTTGCCGAGTGTTTTTTTTCGGGCACTCGGCAAAAAGCTTCTTTGCCGAGTGCCGGTCTTTGCCGAGCGCCTTTTCTAGACACTCAGCAAAGAAGCTCTTTGCCGAGTGCCTTGTTTAGACACTCGGCAAAGATAATTTTCAAATCATATTTTGAAGTAGTAAATTAATTCAAATAAAAATATTTTCAACTACAAAGTTGTATAACTCATCAAGATGCACAATTCTTATTTTGAATATTTCTTCATTTGATAAAATAAATGTACATTTGTTCACAAAATATATATATCTCTCTCGTAGTTTATGAAACTAGAAGAGAGATATATAAGATTTGTGAACAATATTAGAATTATCATGTCAGATGAAGAAATGATAAAATAACCAAAATAAACTTTGTAGATCTTGAGAAGTTATAAGATTTTACAGTTGGCAACATTTTAATTTGAAGTCATCTTGTCAACAAAAACTATATCTGAATATAGAAAATTTAAAATTCGAATTTTGCAAATGACCTCGAATGGAAAAACCATCAAAATTAAAGTTGTAGATCTCAAAAAGTTATGAAAGTTTGTAGTTGACAACTTTTTGATTTGAAATCATTGTGTCATATTAAAATACATTTGAAGTTTTCAAATTTGAAATTCAAATTTTGTAAATGATCTCGGATGAAGAAACTACCAAAATAAAAGTTATAGATCTCAAAAAGTTATGCCACTTTATAGTTCACAACTTTTTCATTTGAATTTATTTACTATCTCAAATAAATAATTTACACTCGGTTAATTATAATATGTGGAGAATAAAAACGTAATGTTGACACACGTGGTCCAATGGTGCAGTGGTAGAGGGAGTTGTTTATGTGTAGGAGGTCGTGGGTTCGAAATCTATCATCGACAAATTATAAAAAATTGCTGAAAAAAATGTGCAACCCATTAGATGGGTGACTAGTTGGATGTGCATGCCTCCCCCAATAAATTCTTTTTTTCTGTTTCATTTTTTTGGATTCTTTTCGATTTATATTTTGCCGAGTGCTTCTCTTTACCGAGTGTTTTTTTGGCACTCGGCAAAGTCTTTGCCGCTTTGCCGAGTGCCCGACAAAAGACACTCGGCAAAGACGTCTTTTGCCGACGAAATCGCTGCCGAGTGCCCTTTGCCGAGTGTTACACTCGGTAAAGCTTTTGCCGAGCCGGTAGTGCAAGGAACATAAAAAACAAAAAGAATGAGAAATACACTAGATAAGGACATGTGTACATTTTACATCACTAGCACAGTGCCCGTGCGTCGCTACGGGCAATATAAATTTTACCTGGACCTACATAGGATCACTAACTTTGTGCACTTTCATTCATCCGTGTACAGGCCGTGCCGTGACCGCATGAGGCATTGCTTGTTCGGGTTCTGATTGGGGTTCTGATGATTTATCCGGATTCCGATTGATTTATCCGGGTTCCGATTAGGATTTCGATTGACGGAGTACGGAATCATTGCTTGCTTTAGAAACAATAGAGGTGGAGATTTTAGTACCGATGGGATTCACCACCAAATTGTTGATGCAAATTAAATCAAAACACTACAAATGTAAATATAATTAATGTCTTTTAGAGCACCACATGAATTGATTTAACCTTGGCATCATCGATCAATAATAACTGCAAACTGTTAAATCCTGCAAATTAAAATAAGAAAAACCTCTAGACCACGTCGCCCAGTACGTCAGCATGACTAGCTCAAGAGCTTGGAGATGAAGAATCAGCACCTGAGGGCGACAACTGAATAATAGGTTGTCCTCGAACAACTCTACCTTGTTGTTCTTCCACATGCTTAAGAGTCAAGCAAATTTTTCTCCTAGCTAGGGGCTGGGTAGGAGTCAAGCGAATTGAAGAGACATGCATGCATGTGTATCTCCCGTTGACATTTTGTGCCCCTGGCCTTGCACCATTCTCTACCACTGTCCAAGATTGCAATTTTTCAAAGAAGTCAGCGTCAACTCATCATTGCTAGCTTGTCATCCTTGGCCATGCAGGCCAAGCTGGCGTTGCCTAGGCCATCGGTTTTTTGTGTGTCCCTTTTTTGGTGGTGGATCGTGGAATGGAGCGTCGCATGACGCCCGTGTGCTTGATGTGGGCCAATTCTACTCGCGGGCTTCTCATGTTTGAATATATAGAAGATGGGCTGTGCCATGTTCATACCATCCTAGCTAGTAGGGAATGATCTGAGCTAATCATCATTACTTAAGTGATTGTGTGTTGTTCCGTGATGCGCACGTGATGAGGGGACACACTCGAAGGAGAGACTTGCCACACGATTTGGACACAAGGGTATTTTTTGTCCAATAATTGAGGAGAGAGGTGAGGTAATCAACTGAAGTGTTCACGCCACTCTGGGCCTTGTGATTGGATGCGAGGTTGAGTTTCAAAGTACATCGCCCATCATCAGCAGCGAGTCAGCTGATCCATGGGCTCTGGACTGGGGGAAACATAAAGTGTTCATGGTGGTAGCAGATAAACATTAGAGGGTTAATTCTTATTAGTCGTATCATATCCCCAAGTTTGAACTGTTCTGTGTGTTCTCTTGTTGCTTCCAGATGGTCTTGAATATATCGTGTAAAGTTGAGTGTTATATATATGCCTAATACCTTCGAGAGGAACATGTAAATATTATGATTTCTCAAACCCTCATATATATGTCCACTTGGAATGGAGATGAGAGATTCGATCTGGACCAAGTTGGCATGCATGTCTAGTTCGTCCAGGTGCAGAAAGTCATGATGCCGGGCAGCATCAACTTTTACACTTCAAGTTTGGAGGGGTTTGAGATCCAAAGGAGTCTTGTTACCGCCGGTCGTCGACGGGCAGCTCCAATATTATTGTTCTATGTCCCTATCCACTATGGATAAGTGAGGCGGTGGTGTTCGATTTTGAAGCAACAGCAATAGCCGAACCCCTTGGCACCGCACGAATGACCGATGCTGGTGTACAACAGTTCTGGCCTCACCCCTTGAAATAGGCTACTCTCGTCCTTAGAGATTTTGCTGTCGATGATGAGCAGCTTCACTTCACTTCAACAACCGGGACAGTTTGCGCATAGACGACATGAATGATCACATCTTGATCACCTCACCCATGATCTGTTTCATAGGAGGGATGATCGTACAGTGCCTCTTGGCTCATGCATAGAAGTCACCTCTTGCAAGAGGGACGACTCGAATTACATACGCCTATACATCCCCTCCATAACCCTGTAACCCTACTCAGAGCCTGGGGGGGTATGATGGCCATGGGTGGATCTATCCAAGGGCCGAATTAGGACCACGCTAGTATGATAGTATCATAGCTACTTTCTAGCCACACCAAGCGCACACTAAGGCCACACAAGGAGCCCTCAAGCGAAGTCTGTTTATTAGGCACAATGACGCTATCAACTCTAACTCACCACCATTACGAAACACAAGTGCATACACTGTCATGCCGGCCATATATGCATAGCACGAGAATGACATGGCTCGAGACCATGTACAAATTAAATAGGGTAGTTCTCTAGTAAAGTTATTCATACATGGAATTTATTGGAGATGGTAAGTTAAAAGGTCGCTTTAGTTGCTTCTGTTTCTCTTTCAAATTAATTCAAACGAAACTTGATCGAAGTTCAAAGTGGACTTTTTTTATGTTAAAACTTTTGTAGACTTAAAATTTGTGATGGACGTGCTAACTTCTACATACACAGCTTAGTTCAAAATTGGATTTGATTTATGAAATTAGAAGAAGTTTGAAAAACTCACTTGATAATTCTAAGCAACCCGAAGTCTTTATGCATTGAAGTAGTTTTATAACTTGTAACTTGTAGTTTTATTTTTTATAAAATTAGCATATCAAGCTTAATGTCTTATGGTCCCAAAATTTATACATAGCATCACATAGGGAGAGCTCCCAACATTATACCGTACAGCACTTACTACCCTTGAAGAACTACTGAGAATTCATTCGTGACTGTTGATTGATGATCACAGGGTAATTGGGTGGTTTATATAGAGCCACACTTCTTAACCACACAAACAAGACTGAATAGTGAAAACCAACGTAACACTTACTTACAATTTAACATCAATTATATTTGAGAAGTGTCTTGTATCAAAGTTTGAATAGGCCAAAGGGATCAATGGTGTACACTAGAACATATTCATCATTTCCTGAGTGTTTTTCTTAAATGGAAAAAATGAGGTGGGACAGGGGGTATTAAACCCCTCCTGATTCTAGCCAGCTGCAATAAGGTAGGTTCTCATGTTTTTTTCTTAAATAGCCAAGGGTTATTATTATTCTTCATATCTTTTTTTCTCAAGGGGCAGAGGGCTTTTAGTCTGATTTGAACTATCTCTGAAGGAGAAAATGAATTAGCAACCAATAATTACCAAACAACATTTCAAAAAAAAAGGTAAACCACTTAACAAGAAAAACTCTTGGAAAATGTTACGATTGTAAAAAACTCTTGGCTATTTGAGATAATTCTAAAGCAGAGCAGTAACCTTTGGAGACAGTTTTTTTTTCCAGCAAAGTAGAGAAGAGTTAATCAATCTTGAAGCAGTATCTGTGACATTTAGAAAAAATGTCCATGCAAGATTGCATATCAAACTATTGTATTCTGTTCTGTTCAAAAGAGAAAAAAAAAGTACTATGATCATGTCCGAATAATCTCAGACAAATTAAGCTATCCACAGTCCCAAAAGGGGAGAACAGAACATTTCAATCACAGTTAACAAACAGCAGGCGCTCCACTCGTTACAACTATTTTCTGAAGAATTACTTTAGGTAGAATCACAGTTCAGCTATAGTTATAGCTATTAACTCGCGTCAGCATTTCAGTAGATGTGGGATTTGGTTTCCTGAACAGTCCCTATATGTAAGGGACAATAAGAGAGCATCTATATGTCAACGTTGACAACAAATAGATATGTCTTGTCAGATGGGCACATTCAATAGGAAAAAGATGTTACATAATACACAGAAATATGCTTGTACATTTACATCGATCATTTTCGGTACTTTCAAGAAATGCAACCAATGCCACAAGCCCCACAATCAAATTTGGCAGGCGTGGAAAATTTATTGGAGAATAGGACCCTTTGTTGTTGGTAAATGTCATGGATACACCTAGGGTCATCTAGACCAAATGGTTGTTGGAAAAATAAAAACAATAGCTACCTAGTGGAGATACCAATGGTTCCATGACTACTTTTCTTTGTATCAAGATACAATATCAGGCCGATTAAAAAAACATGGCCCTTGAGTTTTTTAATACGAAATCAGAGAGAAAACTACACTATAAATATAAATCAAATCAAATAGGGTACATTTTGCTTCTCTACTATATTAATACATGAAAGGCAGAAGTACTCCTGCCTAGTCTCTTTTCAAAAAAGAAAAATAGGATACGTTTTGAGGATCTCATAAGCCATTTTCCAGCAGCACTAATTTAATCACTGCGCGCACGCTGACTATTGCGACCCGTCAAAATCCTGCTAAATGGACCCGTAGGCTAGCTCCCACCTTCCATTTCTTTAGTCTCCATGAATGACTCAAGAGGGAGATGAAGGATCAGGGCGTGCTTGAACAATTCCAGCATGGTGTTCTCTCCTCAATGCCTTAAGAGTCAAGCAAATCGAAGACTGGGTATGCTAGAACAATTCTAGCCTAGCATTCCGTTCTCCATGAATATGCTTGCATTTTCCCTTGACATTGTGCGCTCATGTTCATTCTCTCTTCAGCTGTCCTAGAATTCAGCTTTTCAAACTACAGTCCTCTCAATTCATCCTCCTGCTTTGGCCAGCAAGGCATTCTGTGTGCGCGCTTCACGTGGGCCCTCTCATGGTGGCAGCTGGTGGGCCCTTGTATGTTGATGGCTGGGCCATATTCCACCACCTGCTGGTTAATTTGTCAACTATCTGAAAACAGGAGGAATACGAAACAAATGTGACATTTTATTTTCAAACTTTTGCTTGAGATCCACGGTTGTACTGGCGGAAATATAATTAGTATTTTCATCACAGTATTTTGGACGACTAAAAACTGAAAGAAGAATTAGTAGTACCCACACCTGGTTTTCTCCGGGGATCAACACAAGAACACCACGAGGTACAATGCAGGTACATCTAGTTTCAGGAGTCTCATGGTTGACAAATGATGCCAGATCCCATCACCCACATATAAGCGGCAGCAGCTAAGCTAGTGCACATCGTTGTCAACCTCTAGACAAGAACTTGTTAACTTGCTTCATGAAACATAACGTAGTAGGCTCTAGTTACCGTGCTGCCGGATCCACAATTGCACTTGTAGTCTCCTACGTACGCTCATGCATAATATATATCTTAAACTTGTGGTAGGGTACGGTAGTATTCTCTCTTATATTATGGGAAAACTCTTTTCCGAATTCTATATAAATTTCATGTACAAAACAAACAAAACCGAGATAACACTAAATGAGCATGAGAAACTTGCAGGAAATGCACATTCCAGAGAGAGAATAACACTGTTTGTTGACCACGTCAAGGGGGAGAGAGAAAACAGAAGGTCATTTCGGTTGAATGGAGGGTTGCCTGACTTGACCACCTCTGCTCAGGTCTAGATCCCTAAATTTTTCATTCTTGAGGCTACTACTAACCTAATGGTCATCAGGTCTCTATGTTCCAGCAGCTTCCACGTTAATGCCAAGCACCAAACCTAATTCTAATTAAGCCGATATTTTCCGACACTTTGCACTATGTCAGAAAACCTAGGTACTTACGTCAGCATTGTTTGGAAGTTTTTACGATTAATGCATGAAAACGTACCAACCAACCAAAGTCCAAAATATCATGCATAGTTTGTGTGGTTCCAGATCCAAGTATTAACCAGCAACAAATACTGTAGTGTAACAGCTACCCAAAACTTATTTCCAGCCCCAATTTTCCTTGCAGCAAGCTGACCCAATCAAATTTGCATCAACATGCGGCTGATTTTGTTTGATACATGCATGTTTCAGACTAAATCTTCGAAAAATTCCTTGATGTAGAAAGATAGAAATAAATACTTGTAGAATTATAGTGAAAATTTCTCCTTCATAATATTTGATAAGTTATATGTGTTACAAATATATTCTAATAACGTTACACAAGATAGTTGTCAAGGGTTGAACCTCAAAGACCACCATTAGCTAGAGGGCTAGAGGTTCATGGTGCCTGTCGCTGTCTAATCTTGGGCTTGTATGGCCTGCCAACTAGCTTTTATCTTCTACAGTAGTTAACTGCCATCCTCCGATGGAGCAAGACAGCAAGTATACATGTAACCGCTTGTGCACATTATTAGCAGTACGACACTCTGTATGTGCACTTTTTAAACGAACAGTGGTGTCCTGTTAAGCTGCTCTTGATATTTTCTAGCAGGTTTCTGGTAGAAGCCTCTCAGTCTCAGATAGTGGATGCATTGTCTATGTATAGTCTGGTTTCGAGACCTATATTAAGGTAGCAGTACTTGTGCTTCCATCCACGACACTGAAGGAAAGAGATAACAGCCAGCCATTACACACTTGTTTCTTATGATGCTAGCACATCCTGACTTACGCGTAAACTTTTGAGTAATAGAAACTATCTATCCTGCACGCATTGTCAAACGTAGCGCAAATAGCATAACTTTGTGTCACTTTATATACCTTCTTTTGCACCGTGATGACCGGGGATAAAAGCTTCTTAACCTCTCCACCACCTCTCGTCGATAGACCACCTCACCTCTCCCTAATGATATTTCACAAAAGTAAATCTCACTTCTCTTTCAGTGCAAGTGCCATCTCATCACTTATGCGGGACACTTTATGTACAAATGACGCCAAGTGGGTCCGCATGAGTTCTTTGATGCCTGGAACCAATGTAGCCTTAGCTTTAATTAGTGGATCTCAAATTGAAATTGCTTATTGAGTGCTTCATGTTAGAATGCGGCTCGAAAATTGCTTCTCCTCTTTTAACTGGCTTAAAGCATCAATTAGCCCAAAACATGCAACTGCAGGAGTACCATGGATAGATCCCCAGCAGATACCCGCGAGGAAGCTACCCGCAAGGAAAGAAGAAGTTGAACTTCTATTAGAACTCAACCATGTAATTCTATTAGGACTCCTACCTTGTAACCGACCAGTAACCCGCCACCTAGAGTATATAAAGGAGGGCAGGGGTACCTAGATTGGCAGAAACACATCGAGAACCAACTCAAGCCTAAACTAGGGCAACACAACACCTTTTTTTTTGTATTTCTTTTTTTCTTTTTGCAAATTATTTCCAAAGAAGGTCGGTCAAACCGACCACCTATGGAAATAGCCCCATTTCATAAGGGGATCAGCTTAAGCAACCGCCTCTGAAAATATCCCCATTTCTTGAGTTGTTCAACTTAAGCAATCGCTTCTATTTTGAAAGGTAGACCTGAACCCACCGACCGTCTATGCTAGAAAAGGGAGGGTGCATGTACAAATCCCTTTTTACTAATACTCGGGCTACCATGGTTGCATGTTAATATAGGCATAAATCGCCTTAAGGTTACAAAAGTTTGTTTACATCTTGTCGGTTCCGGAAATAGTCAACAGCTAAAACTAATCGGAGATGTGTATTGCGCGTCATGATCGGATGTGGCCTAGCACATAATGATGACTCAAGATTTATACTAGTTCGGGCAGAATGCCCTACGTCCAGTCGGGGGTCAGTTGGATGTATTGCTTGAGCCCAGGTGCTCGTGAGAGTTGGGAAGTTACAAGCTTTCGAGTAGAAGTCATGAGATCCGATCTCGTCTCCGTGTGTCTCCCATTCCTAGGCAGACGACCCTCCCTTTTATAGTCCAAGGGGGGGTCTCTCTTGCAGGGTGATTAAGGGTGAAAGGAATGAGGTAGATAGAGAGAGAGTTCCTAGCTTCACTAGTCGGAGCCTCCAATCCTGTCAGTTGGAGCCCTGCGACGGCCACTGTCCAAGTCCTGCGTCGGTGGGTGGCCATCTCGTCTTGTCCTTGTGCGTCATGCTCCATCGATCGGAGGTCGTGGGGGCGTCGATTGGTATGGTACGGCTATCACGCCCTGTTCCTAGCACCTCACCCGGTCACTTCATCACTTCGTCGTGACAGGGGCGCTCTGGCAATATCATGATGGCGTTTCGCCCTATCCCTTCGTGAGGACAGGCAGGTAGAATAGTGACACTCTGCTGCCACGGCAGAGAGGACTGTAACCCCTGTGGAGGGGGTGGTTGGCCATATACAATAAGTTGACCCTGATGCCCATCCTTATCTTCCGCACCTACTCCTGGGGCCCGCTGTTAAGCTGAGTCCGGCCTTCCGACTGCCCTGCCAGTCGGGAAGGTGGGCACGTGTTAGGCGGAGCTCAAGCGGAACCCCAAGTCGGGGACACGGGCCTTGGCCACCCCGACTGAGTAGTCTGTCGGGGACACGGGCCTGGCCACCCCGACCGAGTAGTCAGTCGGGGTTGTGGGCCGAGGTGGTCTAGATGAAGTTGTCGCTAGAGGCAGGGCCAGTGCTGAAGGCACCGGGTGCACCGTTACTCGACTTTGTTAGTCGAGCCCGTTTGATGTAGCCGATCAAGAGCCGATGCCGTGCAGGTGATCGCAGTGTAGTTGCGCCAGCCACCTGGAAGTGTTCATAGTAGTCGAAGATGTAATCAAAGTAGTCGAAGATGTAGTCGAATTAGTCGGAGGTGTAGTGGAAGTGGGCCCGCTGGGGACCCCGGGTCCCTGGACCCATCACATCTTGATTCACAATGCCCGGTTAACACAAAATATCTCTACTTGGTTAACAGAAAATATCTCTAGGATAATATCTATCTTAATCAAGTAAAACAACATGGATTACAAGCTATCCTTTAGGTGCATGAAATATCAACATCCTTTATGGATCATATGAATGGACGGTGGTGGAGAGGTTAAAAAGCTTTTATCACCAATCATCACCGTCCAAAAGAAGGTATATAAAGTAGCGCAAAGTTATGCTATATGAGCTATGTTTGATTTGACAACGCAGGGTAGATAATTTTTGGCGCTCAAAAGTTTATGCCTAAGTCATGATGTGCCGGCATCTTTACCAACTCATAGTGGCATTCCTATCGATCTATCTGTGCTATGGATAAGGGGCATGGTGTTTAGGAGAGTTATGAAGCAACATCAAGAGGCAAATAAGCCACTTGGCTCTGCAGGATGTGATCTATCTCCTTCCGTGTCGATGATGGAGCAAATGAACGGTTACCTTAATATATAGGTCTCAGAAATCAGACCATACACAGATGATGCATCAACTAGCTGAGACCGAGGTTCCCACCAGAAACCTGCTGAAAATTCAGTAGCAGCTGAAGAGGACACCCCTGTTAGTTGAAAAAGTGCACAGAGCAGTCAGTACAAGAGACAGTCGTGTAGTTCAACTAATGACCTATTCGGATCTCTTAGTGATTAAAGAGATCAGCCAAAAATCCCTAAGAGCTCCAAACTGGCAAATTCTAGTGTGGGTTATAATAATCCAACTGCCTAGATCATTTTAATCCTATTATCTACTCCAACCCTGTTATTCGGAAATTTTAGTTCTGCAAAAGACTCAACAAACAACCCAACCACCTTATAATCTAAGGATCCAAAAAGCGAAAGATAATTATAATCTACTACCTGCATTATTATAATCCTTAAGAGATCCAAACAAGGACTAATAATATGCACAGGTGGTTGCATGTACATTGTACACACTCCCTCGTGCTTCTTTTACTACAGAAGAAGCTAGCTGGCTAGCCCTACACGCCCAAGATCAGGTGACCAGCGCATTGCGCCTCTAGGTGTTGCTGACAAGGTGGTCTACTGCCCAACATGAATGGGACTACCAGTTTGGTGGTGCTATGTATAAAACATATATGAAAGATTATGAAGTAATTTTCATGGCAAATCTACATACTAAGTTTTTTTATGCCTTTAGCTTCAATAGTGGCTTTTGAACCGGAGTTGCTTTGAGTCCTACAGTGTTGGAGCGCGGCTTGAAAGTTGTTCTCCCCTTTTAACAGGCTTAAAGCCTTGATCATCAGTTTGCCGAAAAGAAGGCAACGGCTAGTGGAAGAAAGAAGGGTATAGTGAACATATATGTGTATACATTTGAAAGACACAATTGCCGACATAATTTGATGACTATGTACAAAAGAAACTCAGAAAGGATGATTGTCCACTGTCTTGCCTTTGGTAAAAAATATGACAGTTGTCTATCAAATCAAGGAAGGAATAAAGGAGAGTCAGGAAAGATGAACACCGAGACCATCTTCATATATGTAATAAAATAAGTAGCATATTATTTATCTGCGGAATCATAAATTATATATATTTACTAGCATAATAATCAACATGGTAATGCGTAGCTGCACATCAGCCATCTATTCCAATTAAGCCAACCGCCAAAGCTTGCAGCTTGAGCAACCCAAATCGCCACACACTTCAAGCGCACTAGACCAGCGCGACAACCCTATTTATCAACTGATAATAATCGGCAGCGTCACTGCCATGCTGCGTGTCGAGTTAACATTAGGAGGACTGTAAATGACACCATTTGGCATTCCTAAAATGCCGATGCGTGTTCTCCTCTCAATCCCCATATTTGCAAAAAGGTTCATTAGTCACAGAGAAGACGTTGTGCCATGTTCACACTGAGCATGATGATCAGCTTGCATTGTAGCATATAATCAAGGTGAGGATGAGAGGACAGTTGAGAGGGAGGGGATGGATTGGTCATTCAACAGGTACAAAGCATTTGTTTTTGCCCAATAATTGGGGAGAGGTGAGGCGATCAACTAAAGACTTCACGCCACGTACTCAGCGTCACGTGACTGGATAGAGAGAGTTTAAAGGTCAGTTTGGTAGATGTCACACCCGGTTTAGTAAAAGTAACTGAATGCATCCCATATGTACGCCAGGATCAAGTTCCGCATATATAGTAGACGCCACAAGTAAATATCCGAAACAATGCATTAACGAAAAGGAATATAATAGTACTTTATTACATGACTGACAGTCTTAATCTTAATCGAATAAATAAGCGTCCATAAATAGCAGCGGACTTCAACTTCACATGCAGTTGACTGGGGAACATACGCCTAGAAATCTCCAATATCTTCAGGAAACTCCGGAAAGTTATCTTGTTCTGAGCAGCATTGTTTTTAATAAAACAAGTGTGAGTACACTTATGGTTGGTACTCAACAAGTGGAGTAAATTATATGACATGCAAGGCCAAATCAAGGATAAGCTGACATGGTTTGACTGCGATAAGCATTTTAGTTGGTCAAGTTTTATTTAGCGAGCATTAACTAGATTTAAGTTTATACCAACCCTTATATAAAAGACTGAGTAAATAAACAACAATAACAGATAAAGAACATCAGCTTAAGTCATCTTTAAATTCAATTATCATGTGAGAGTCCAAGCCGCTCTTAACCGTGAGCACGGCTGATATATCAGTTTTCACTCTGCAGAGGTTGTACACTTTACCCACAGCTCGTGTTTCCCTTGATACCCGGGTTTGCAAAGCCCTTAAACACTTCCAAGGTGAGTGGCAGGGATTCACTACGAGGCCTTTACAAAGATTCCCTAACTTATGACAATCCGCTAAGATTTCAAGTCAAAGCGGTCATAACCCTCCCTAATGAGGAAATACCTTAGCCAAGGATCACATAGTCATGTGCCTCAAGAGGACCGAGCTATACCCCATCGATGCAACCCCTCTTGCCCTTTCGGTAAGATTGTCACAAGCCAAAGTTTCTAATTAATTAGTCAAGACCAGAGCCATGTAGTACTGTGGTTGTACTATTTTTCTGGGTGGTCTCCATGTTCCAATTGATTCAATATTCTTATTTATCACCAAGCAGCATTCCAGAAAAGGTAAAACATCATTGTTGACATCCAAGTTATCCAACCTAAATCTATGCAGAAGCAATAAACGTAGCTACAACATAAATGTAAACACCCAGGTTTAATCAAGGAAGATAAATTGAAGCTAGACATGTCCTTAACTTGGGTTCCATCATATTCTACACACATGCATGCATATAAAGTAAAGGTGTAATTGTGATATTAATAGGACTGAAACATGATCAAGGACCACTTGCCTTCGTTAGCAAACTGCTGCTGCTCAGGAAATTCTTCAAAGTCTTGACCCTGCGGATCCTCGAACTGCGCACCGTCTAACGTCGTACACAAGCACATACAAACAAACAAGTAAAGCAAATAAGAAACAGTACACCAAACAATGTAAACAGAGCAAAATAATATTTTAAAATCATTGTATAAGTCGTAAGGATCGCGTGAGCTCAAGAATCAATAAAATCGGAGTTAAAACGGAGAAGTTAGGGCTAAAACGGGGTTCCAGGGGCTTCTCTACGAAGGATTTGGATCTAAAAGGACCTAAAACAAAGAAACTAGGGGCTAGCTCGAAAATAAACCCTAGACAGAAGAGTTAGATTGCAAAACCGAGGGTTAAAGGACGGCGGATTCTATTTTGGAAAACTACAGGGGTCTAAACAGAAGAATAAGGCCCTAAACGCGAATACTTTTGAACTGAGATGGAGTGCGGGTTGATTCCGGAAAAACATAAGGGCTATTTTGCAAAAGCGTCATGGTTGACCGGTACTCAAGTTGGTTTGACTCGAGGCTGGATCTGTTTTGAGCCGCTGGATCTCGATCCACTACTAGATTTCCCCCCTATAACCACGAAAAATTTAGGCAACACCACTGATTTGGGTGCAATAGGTGGGTACTATGGCACCGAAAGAGTGATTTGGTAGTAATATGCATGCCTATTACTACACATAAATTGTGTTGCGATATTTATCTTTCGTGTTGCAACAGGGTGTCCCTAATGCACCTATTTTTAGGATTTATGTTGCAATTGGTTGGGAATACTGCTACACCAATTATAAGTTGCATTAGTACTTCGTGTGTTGCAATAGAAAGGTGCTATGGCGACCATATTAGTGTTGGTTGCTTCTGAACGGCAATTTCGCAACCCTTGATTTGTGTTGCAAATTGCTTGGTGCATTGTGGCAATAGATAGGTGGCTATTGCATCCTTTCTTTCTGCGAGATGCAATAGCGTGGACGTATTGCCACAATTTTGCGTGGTTGTCCAACTAGTCGTAGTCGTTGCAACTGTAACAGACTTATTGCAACCAAGTGTTCCTTGGTTGCAGTTAAATTTTTCTATCACCACGCTTTTTGTTCTTACAGGTGGGCCTCCACACAAGTGTTCCTTGGTTGCACTTAATCTGGAACAAATCGTCAAACAAACTGGAACAAATCGATAGATCGACTAGAACAAATTGTCAAACGAACTGGAGAAGGGGGTGGCACCGGGCGAGGAGCTCGGAAGAGGCAGCGAGGCGGCGCTGGATGACGAGAGCGGCGGCGGCGCTGTGGAGACGGGGCGGCGAGGCGGTGCCGAGCGACGCACGACAGCCCACAGGCCCGTTGCGGTTGTCTTGATCTCGTATGCCTATGTATGTATGTATGTATGTATATATATATCTCCATCAGGCCCAACAGATCAAAATCGCATATGTAATATATCCTCTAGATATAAATCAAAAAGAGAAAACAGAAAACAGGCCCAACAGAAGGTCCAGTCGTGAGTCCCCTTCTGATGAGGATATGACTAATACGCATATGACCAAGGCCCAAGCGAAGATAGAGTTCAAAGCCCAATCCACATTGAAGTCCGATTTATTCGCGAGTCCGGTTCGGACTGCAGGAGCAGGCATCACGAAAACGGACGCCCAGGCCACATACGGGCTCCGTTTTGGGCATTCTATATATCGTTGGAAAGCTAAGGAGATAAGCTTTCCAACCCAACTGATCCCATATCAAAATACGTACGGAGTCGATAGGAATCGTCGAAACAACATGACGACCAGAATCTGTCTGGATGCAGCGATGCCAGTTTTTGGGCCCGAAGGCCTTGTACTCCCCTAGGGTTGCTCGGCCACCCCCTTGGCCGCCCCTCGGAATCATTGTCCGCCGAGGAGTCCCCTTCTGATGAGGATATGACTAATACGCATATGACCAAGGCCCAAGCGAAGATAGAGTTCAAAGCCCAATCCACATTGAAGTCCGATTTATTCGCGAGTCCGGTTCGGACTGCAGGAGCAGGCATCACGAAAACGGACGCCCAGGCCACATACGGGCTCCGTTTTGGGCATTCTATATATCGTTGGAAAGCTAAGGAGATAAGCTTTCTAACCCAACTGATCCCATATCAAAATACGTACGGAGTCGATAGGAATCGTCGAAACAACATGACGACCAGAATCTGTCTGGATGCAGCGATGCCAGTTTTTGGGCCCGAAGGCCTTGTACTCCCCTAGGGTTGCTCGGCCACCCCCTTGGCCGCCCCTCGGAATCATTGTCCGCCGAGGAGTCCAATTGAGTGTACTGCAGCTGGGTCGCCGTGCCCGATCGCCGGTGAGAATTCTGAAGAATTTCTTCCTTTGTGGTTGCCGGTCTTCGTACTCTTGCGCGCGAGACCAATTCTAAGTAGATACATTGTTTGACTACTGTAGAAAAAAATGCGTGTACTGTGTTTGTTTTGTTGCATAAATACTGTCTATTCTTGATTTATTTCCTGAAGAACACACACAGTATTACCAACACCCGAGAGCGACGATTGGCTTCCTCGTAATCCCTGGATCTCCTTCCTCGTAATCCCTTCGCAAGGCGGCGGCATTGGGCGCAGTTAGGGTTCCACCCGAGAGCGACGATTGGCTTCCTCGTAATCCCTTCGCAAGGCGGCGGCATTGGGCGCAGTTAGGGTTCCACCCGAGAGCGACGATTCTCCACGGAAGGCGAAGGATGCCGACGATCAGCGATGCAGCAAGGGGGACTCATTCCTCGTCGACATCGCTGCACACACCTGAGTCGGCGATGCTACCTGCAATGTTCACACCAACATCTGCGAGGGGGACACCACCTGTCATGTCCAGCAGCCATAGGGCGGCGGCTTCGCTCTTTGGGTCACCTTCGTTCCAAAGAGCAACCAACCATTCGGCCGCCGAAGATGCAGTTGACGACTGCCACGATCCAGAAAATTGGCTGCCTTCGTCTCACAACGAGTCTGACAAAAGGTAACTGATCAACTGCCCCTGCCATCCTTTCTACAATGATTCCTTTGTTGTTTTATGTTTATTCAATGTGGAATATGAACTATTATTTGCTTTTATATGCAGAGCGGATGATGAATGGATCATATATGTAATTTGCAAGGGGAGTGATGAGGGAGAAGAATTTGTGAAGACATATAAAATTGACAAGAGTCAAATCACGCTTGGTAACCTAACAACAATGAAATCAAGATTGGGGTATGGGTCCAGGGACTACATGTACTACAAGCAGAGAAGTGCAAATGATCCTGCGGCAGCAACACTGAATGATATCGATTACGATGTTGATGCATTCAGAATGATAGAGAGTAATGAGGCAGAGAGGGAGGTCAGGTTACTTTTATCGAAGAATCCAGTACCAGTCCGATGTGTGTCCATAACACCAATTAAATCCAAAAGAGTTAGCCCAGATCACTATGAAGAAGAAGAAGAGGAACAATCTGAATTAGATGCATACAAAGATTGGCTAGCTTATATGCATTCAAGGAAACAAGCCATGGGTGAGTTATGATGAAGCCCATTATGTTTAAGTTATTCCTTCTGGTGATATATTTAAACTTGTGCTTCATATATATTCATTAGCTTGGTTAAATGATGCATAAATATTTGAGTTCCCCTCCCAGTAAAATGAAGTCAATAAACAGCAAGTGATCACTTAAAGAATGTTTTCACAAAACTTGATGACATCAGTAATATCCCAGTTAATTTTCTACCTTTGTAGTAGGAAATAGCAGATTAACAATATTTGTAGAATCAATACGCTCTTGACTGATATAATTGTTCGTTTTCAGAGTTTCAAGATATGTACAGGGAGGACACAATCAAGACATACGAAGAATGGTTGGGGGTTGAAGGAAAACTTGATGACATCAGTAATATCCCTCTCCTAATTGTCAAACAAATTACTATTCTCCGTCAAACTTCAAATTATGCTAGCTCATCATGTGACAATATTATCTGCAGAAGCATTTTTGGATTCTACCAGTCACATACATTCCAGTCAAGACAGCAACCCAACAGCTCCAATGCAGCCACCATCTCATGCTCGCCGTTGGAGAAACGGAAATAGTAAGTACTGTTTATTAGGGATTAATTTTGTTTCAGTTTTCTGTGACCGAATATGCATATTATGTGGCTTAATATCTATTATTAAATTCTGATCCAATGAAATAGGCTCAGAAAATGGAAAGAAAAGAGGACGTGGTACCCTAAAAGGCTTGAAGGCAACCGCCAAGAGATTCAGGGCGGGCAATCAGAAGATGAAACTTGACTTTTCCAGACTTGGAGGACCGGCAGGTGACAACTACCGCACGTTCACTGATGAAATAGTAATGTTTACAAGGAAAAGGGCACCACTTATTGGAGTGAGAACGTGGAAAGATATCCATGAAGATGTAAAAGAGTCAATAGCAACTGATGTATTGGTAATGATAATGTTTGCTTCTGTACAAATTTAAATTATATACTAACATAACAACTAACCTACATGTTCTTATAAACTATATAACAGGCTAGGTGGGACATTGAGGATAATGATACTTCAAGGAGCATCATATGGGGCATTGCTAAGGAGCGGTACAAAGGATGGCGTTCAACTTTCAGTGCTACAGCCAAGGCATACAACAGCTACCACGAGAGAATGCTACATAAGCCTGAAGAATTAGATATTGTTGAATGGCACTATCTGTTGAAGTATTTTAGGACTGCAAAATTCCAGGTTTGTTCCACATTCTTGACATTTCATATTTCATACAAATAGGTCTGAGTCATTAAAATTGTTCAAATCTATGTATTCTGTAGGCAAGGAGCATACAGAATTCTCAGATTCGAGGCCATAAAAAGACGACACATTTGTCAGGCTCAAAGCCTTTTGCTCAGTGCAGCTATGAGAAGGTAATAACTGCAAGTTCGCATATACAACCTTTGCATGAATTACTAATTTGTTATGTTCTTGGCATATCAGAGAGACCCAGAAACTGGTGAGGAGCCCAATGATATGGAACTTTGGTTCATAACTCATAGTAAGGATGGGCAGTGGAAAGACCAAGAATCTAGGGATGTCTATGTGAGTTCTAAATGAATTAGTACATAACTTAATATAGTCCATCCAAGTAAAAAATACAGGCAATTTCTTCTTCAACTAATTCCAGCATCTGTGCCTTATAAATGTTAGGACAAAGCAAGCAGCCTTATCTCTGAGGCAGAATCAAATGCAGATGGAAACTTCATTACCCAAACAGAAAAGAATGAGATTTTCCAGAAGGCATACAAGGCAGTCACAGCATGCAAGTCAACCAGGTTGCATGGTAATGGGTATCTGGCAAAAAGGCCAACTAGAAGGCAACTGCTGAATGCGGATCGCCAAGATCATATTCGTATTGCAGAGCAACAGCATCAGGAACACCTTGAGCTCTTGGGATCATTTCAGCAGCTACAAGAACAAATTGCAACATGGGAAGCTGACAGGGAAGCTGAAAGGATAGAACATGCACGACAGATCGATGAAATGAAAAAGGCAAGGGAGGATGATTTACAAGCGCTTAGGAAAGAGTTCCTATCGATGATGCAGGCAGCACCTGGACAGACAACATTTCAGCAGGTAGTAGTCAAGCTAGTTAAAACCTGATGTGCTCCCTTCACATTAGGTTGTTTGTGGTCCCTTTACATCCTCTTTGTCAAGCTAGTTATTGAATGACTTTATCTAGTTAGGTTCTGTATCTAATTGTCTGTACCATTTAATGATTGTCCAACCTACAACATCAATGCAGGCAAACATCAATGTCACTGAAGAAGTTCAGCCAACCCCACAGGATGTGGTCCCTTCACATCAGGTTGTTTGTGAATTGAGAACTTTTTACTGCTATCATTATATACTTAACAGAATGGCACCTAATTATTTCCTTCTAACATTTTTTATTCCCAGGAAAAGACTCAATCTCATGTCACTGATATACCAAGGGCAAACGGCATTCGCACTACAAGAAGTACCGCATCTGCAAGCAACAAAGAAGCAAATACAACAACAGTTCCTATATTCCTTACTACAAAACAGCTAAAGGATGAAGCTGCTAAAAGACGTCAAGCCGCCAAAAAGACAGGAGGTGAAATTTTTGTTCTCCACTACCTGCTGTGAATGAATTCTATTGTCACTGTCAGAGTATTTGCTGTGAATGTTTCTTTTTACTGTCAAAGTATTTACCATAATTCTGTTAAATTTATGATGCACAACAAAATTTATGACTGCCTGATGTTGTTGCCTCCTTTTCATATTTCAGCTCACTTCTTGATAACAAATGTAATTCTTTCTTTTCAGCAAACTAAGGCAGTTCGAATAATGGAGCAAACAAGTGATGATGGGACCATTTTGAAGTCACCCTTTCCTGATCAAGTGATGAGATCGTCTTGAAGTCACCCTTTGCTGATCAAGTTGTTTATTTGTTATCAAAATAAGCTACTATGTGTGTTAGAAACAATCTGGTGTTGCGAACTTATTACTTTGTATTTGGGAAGAACTACGTGTGTCAAGGAATTTTACAGTTAATTGTTCAATCTTGTTTCATGAATGATATATAAATGCTTCATTATTTTTGATCATGTATTATATTGATTTAAATTATTGATGGTGATACAAATAATTGAGCGTGGCAATAGACATGTGGCAATACCTACAAAAGTTTGGAGGCAACACCTTTCCACATGTAGCAACCCAATATTATGGTGGTAATAGAGGCATGAACTTTTGCCCACCAAAATGTTCACGAAGCAATAGAGATCACAACTAACAACCAATCAAGTTTGATGGCAATAGAGTGCTCCAACTATAGCCTCCAAACGATTTTGGTGGTAATAGAACTGTATACCTGTGGCAACCAAACAAACTTGGTGGCAATAGAGGTAATGACATATTGCACCCAAAACAACGTTAGTGGCAATAAAGGTGCTTGCCCTATAGCACCCCAAACACGTTAGTGGCAATACAATGGTTTGCAACGCAAGATTATACACATTGCAACGCATTGGGTAAGATGCAATTGAACCTTTTGCAACAGCAGATGCGTCGCAATAGGATAATTTGCAACCTACACGAGCGCACCCTAAGATGCTACTTGCAACGCCTAATTGTGTTGTAATAGAAAAAAAATTGCAACCAACAAAAGACATTCGTGGTTGAAGGCTAATACCACAAGACCTTTTGCATCACTTTTTTACAAAATTTTTTAGGTGCAATTGTGGCTATTGCACCGAAAAAGGGCATATTGCAACATATTTCCGGCGTTGCATTAGGGGTAAAATCTAGTAGTGATCCGACGGCGGGGATCGCGCTGGCGGTCGGGTCGGCTGAGAAGCGGCGGTGGGGCGCCGGCGGCGAGGCGGAGGCGGCGGTGGCTCGCCGGACTTCACGCGGAATCGCGTTTCCCGGCTCGGTTCGGCTCGGTTTTGGACGGGGAGGTAGAGCGCGCGACGTGGAACCCATTTAGGGGGTCGCGAGGGGCCACCGGGGGCTGTAGGAGGCGGCCGACGACGAGGGGCGGCGCGGATAGGACGGCGGAGCCGGGCGGGCGCGGGGAAGCCGGAGAGGGGAAAAGGAGAGGCGGCCGGAGGTCCTCACCACCACGCGATGCTTCGGGATAGCTCGTGCGACGGTGGGGAGCAGCGGAGCAGCGGTGCGGCGGCGGCCCGAGGCGCGAGCGGCAAAGGCGGTGGCGGCGGGCGCAGCTGCTAGGGTTAGGGCGCGAGGTGGCTGCGGCTTGGTGGACAAGGCGTGGGGGTGCGGCGGCTTAAGTAGGGGCGGCCGCGGGCGCCTGGGCGTGCGGGCCCGAGGCGGATACGGCGGGCGGAGATCATGCGAGGGAGCCGGACTCGGAGCGGAGTCCCGATCGGGCGCGGGGAAGGAAGGTCCGTCCGGCAGGACCCACACGCCAGGGAGAGAGAGAGCGGGGAAGGAGCGGGGCACAGGCGGACGCGCCGATGGGCCGGGGAAGAGGCCGATGGGCCGCGCGCGCGGGGAAAAAGAAAGGAAAGAGAGAGGGCCGCGGCTGGGCTGCCAGGGGGAGGAGAAGAAAGGGAGAAAGGAAGTGGCCAGCTGGGCTGGGCCTAAAAAAGAAGAGAGGGAGAGGGAAAAAGAAAACAAAAACAAAAGGCTTTTGAATTTGAACTGAAATTTGCATTCAAATTTAAATCCAAATAAACTACAACCAATGAAATAATGCAAAGAGCATGAAATGCACATATTATATATTTCCCTTATATTTATTTTTATACTTAAGGAATATTGTTTATCAAAAAAAAACTTATGACCCTCTAACCTATCCTTTTATTAAATTTTGCACTTTGTAAAATTTAGGGTGTTACAAACCTACCCCCCTTAAAAGGAATCTCGTCCTCGAGATTCGGCTGGGCTAGCAAAGAGCTGGGGAAAATCTGCCTGTAACTCATCCTCTCGTTCCCAGATAGCCTCATCCTCTGAATGGTGACTCCACTGAACCCTGCACATTCGTATTCTCTTACTCCGGGTAACTCTCTCTGCTGTGTCCAGTATTTTGATCGGGTGCTCCTCATAAGTCAAGTCCTCCTGCACATCCAGTTCTTCCAGTGGCAACTGCTCCTCGGGTACCCTCAAGCATTTCTTCAACTGAGAAATATGAAACACATTGTGTACGTCTAACAACTGTGCGGGTAACTCTAGTTGGTAGGCCACCTCACCTTTCCGTTCTAGGATCTTGAACGGACCAATGTAACGAGGCAACAATTTCCCTTTTACCTTGAATCTGCGCAAACCTCTGATAGGTGACACCTTCAGATACACGTAATCCCCTTCCTCAAAGGTTAACTCTCGTTGCCGAGTATCTGCATAGCTTTTCTGCCTCGACTGAGCCACCTTCAGGTTCTCACGAACAACCCGTACCTGTCTTTCAGCCTCTTTAATAATCTCAGGCCCAAACAACTGACTTTCACCTGTCTGACTCCAATACAACGGAGTCCTGCACTTCCTGCCATACAGTGCCTCAAACGGTGCCATCTTTAGACTGGCCTAAAAACTGTTGTTATAAGAGAATTCTGCAAACGGCAAACTCTTATCCCAACTGCCTCCATGTTTCAATGCGCAAGTTCTGAGCATAGCCTCTAACACCTGGTTCGTCCTTTCCGTCTGTCCATCAGTCTGCGGATGATAAGCGGAACTGAAGTTCAACTTCGTATCCATTGACTCATGCAACTTTTGCCAAAATTGAGACGTGAACTGTGTTCCTCTGTCCGACACTATCTTTTTAGGTACCCCATGCAAGCACACAATTCGGGAGATATACAACTCTACCAATCGTGCACCTGTATACGTTGTCTTTACCGGTATAAAGTGAGCCACCTTGGTCAGTCGATCCACTATAACCCATATAGAATCATAACCATCTCGGGTACGTGGCAACCCCACAATGAAATCCATACCGATTTCTTCCCACTTCCATTCCGGCACTTTCAATGGCTGCAACAATCCAGCCGGTCTCTGATGTTCTGCCTTAACTCTCTGACACACATCACACAATGCCACGTGAGCTGCAACGTCACTTTTCATGCCATACCACCAATACCTTTCCTTCAAATCCTGATACATCTTAGTACTGCCAGGATGGATAGAATAAGCCGAGTCATGAGCTTCCTGCAAAATTTTCTCTCGGAGGTGATCCACATCTGGCACACATATCCTCTTTCTGAACCATACTGCTCCATGTTCATCTTCGGTAAAATCTGGTGCCTTGCCTGCTTCTATCATCTCCCTTATCTCTCGTACCTTAGAATCTTCAGGCTGACCCTTTCGTATATCTTGCTCGAGGGTTGGCTCCACTTCTATAGTGATTCCTTCCGTATGAGCGAAGAACCCTAGATTGAGATGTTCAAACTCTTCGCACAATTCTCGAGGCATCTGGCTCATCATGATTGCATTCACATAACTCTTGCGACTCAAGGCATCAGCTACCACATTTGCCTTCCCTGGGTGGTAGTGTATCTCCAGGTCATAATCCTTGATGAGTTCTAACCACCTTCGCTGTCTCAAGTTGAGATCATTCTGAGTGAAGATATACTTCAGGCTCTTATGGTCGGTGTATATCTGGCATTTGTGACTCAGCAAATAATGCCTCCATATCTTCAGAGCATGTACCACTGCTGCAAGCTCCAAGTCATGTGTAGGATAATTCTGTTCATGTTTTCTCAACTGACGGGATGCATATGCAATCACATGTCCCTCTTGCATCAACACACAGCCAAGGCCTTGCTTAGAAGCATCACAATAAATGTCAAAACTCTTGTGGATATCGGGCATAGTCAACACTGGTGCGGTCGTCAGCCTTTTTCTTAACTCCTCAAAACTGTTTTGACATGCCTCAGACCATTCAAACTTCTTGTCTTTCTCTAGTAGTGATGTAAGAGGTTTCACTATCTTAGAGAAGCCTTCTATAAACCTCCGATAATATCCCGCGAGTCCTAAGAAACTCCGGATTTCCGATACGGTCGTAGGTGGCTTCCAATTCAGCACATCTCTGACTTTCCCTAGGTCTACTGCAATACCTCCCTTGGTGATAACATGGCCAAGGAACGAGACCTCCTCCAACCAGAATTCACATTTGCTGAGCTTCGCATACAACTGATTATCCCTGAGTTTCTGCAAAACAAGTCTTAAATGCTCCTCATGTTCCTCCTCATTCCTGGAGTACACCAGAATATCATCAATGAATACCACCACAAACTTATCAAGATACTCCATGAACACCTTATTCATCAGATACATGAAGTAAGCTGGAGCATTAGTCAATCCAAACGACATGACTGTGTATTCATATAGCCCATATCTGGTAGTGAATGCTGTCTTGGCAATATCTGAAGGTCGTATCCTCAGCTGATGATAACCCGACCTCAAATCAATCTTTGAGAATACCTTGGCTCCCTTCAACTGATCAAACAAATCTTCGATGCGAGGCAACGGATACTTATTCTTGATGGTTACCTCATTCAAGGCTCTATAATCGACACACATCCTCTGTGTACCATCTTTCTTTTCAACGAAGATCACAGGTGCTCCCCAAGGTGAAGAACTAGGACGAATGACCCCTTATCTAGCAATTCTTTCAGTTGTTTCTTAAGTTCCTCTAATTCTCCAACTGACATTCTGTATGGCCTCTTGGCAATAGGTGCAGTACCAGGTAAAAGATCTATAATAAATTCAATGTCACGTTCAGGTGGCATACCTGCCAAATCATCAGGGAAGACATCCGGGTACTCGCAGACAACTCTGATATCCTCCATCGAATTTGCCTTCAACTGATTCACTGCACAATCTGCTGCTGACGGGAGTGTTGCAATGAACTCGAATCTTTCACCTTCTGGGCTAGTGAGAAGTACTGATCTTTTGGCACACTGAATTACTGCATTAACCTTGCTCAGCCATCCCATTCCGAGTATGACATCGATTCCCTTGGAATCCAGTACCACAAAGTTTGCACGAAACTCTCTGCCCACAATCTTGAAACTGACTCCAAGACACTGATACATGGTCCTCACATTTCCCCTAGGTGAACTAACTAGCATGTGGTTTGACATAGAATGCACGGGAATGCCATGTTTTGCAACAAACTGAGCGGAAATAAAAGAATGCGATGCGCCGGATTTGAGTTGACTAGGAACATACCGAACACAACGTCCTGAGTTTCCTGAGCGGTCTCCGCGGCCACATGATTCACACGCCCGCGGACGTAGTTTTGCTGACCCCTGTTGCTCTGGGGCGTCTGCGTGTTGTTTCGGGGCTGTTGCTGCTGCTGCGGAATCTGCCTCTGTCCGCTGTTGTTGAACTGGCCTGGAGTGTTCTGAGTATTTTTCTTGGGACACCCATTGGCATAATGTCCTGCTTCACCACATCTGAAACAAGTATTTCCACTGGCGGGAGCAGTGGCATTGTTTCTCATCGGTGTGCCCGCAGGAGTGCCCTGGCGATTCTGCTGAAAGTTGGAGCGCTGCACTGACTGACCTGCGTACTAACCTTGCTGATGCTGTTGACCCTGTTGGTTGAAGCGCTGGTATTGACTTTGCCCAAAGTTGACATTTTGTCCTCCCGAGCGGAAGGGTGTTCCCTGCGGAGCGTTGAAGCGAGGACGTGCATTGCTGCTGGACTGCGTTGATGACTCGTATTTTCTTTTCTGCTCACCCATCTCCTTGCGGGCATGCTCCACCATGATGGCATTGTCCACCATCTTCTGGAAACTGTCAAAAGTGTGTACCATTAATTGATACTTGATAGGACCAATCAGACCCTCTCTGAAGTGATCCTGCTTCTCCTCATCATCTGCGACATCTGCAGGGGCATAACGAGACAGTTGGATGAACTTGTCCCGATACTCACCCACGGACATTGTCCCTTATTTTAGTGCAAGGAACTCTTGTTTCTTGAGCTTCATCAGGCCCTTGGGTATGTGCTACTCCCTGAACTTGCTTCTGAACTCTTGCCAATTGATGGTGTCGGGGTTGTCGTGGGCTGTTGTGTATGCATCCCACCAATCTGCGGCGGTCCCTTCCAGTCTGCCGAAGGCGTAAAGGACCTTCTCCCTATCAGTGCACTGGGCGAGGTTGAGCATCTTCTCCACGGTCTTGATCCAGTCATCAGCTTGAAGTGGATCCGATGAGTGAGAGAATGTGGGAGGCTTGTGACTCATGAACTCCCTGTGTCTGTCCCTTGTTTGTGGTGGTGGAGGTGGTGGGGCTTGGTTCATCTAAACCTGCATGTTGGCGATGGTGTTCGCCATGTTGGTCAGCAGTTGAGTCTGGGCGGCGAGAAACTGCTCCATCCCTACGGGTGGCGTCTGGCGTGATTGACTTGGTTGCGGATCGGGGTTGGAGTTGTTGCGCGCCCTCTGTCGCGGCACTGCAGGCTGATCAACTCTTGATCCAGACCTGGTGTTCACCATCTGATTGGGTTAGAAAAAGGAGACTCATGAATTCAATCATGGAAAAAGGACAGGAACAAGGGTAAGGTAAAGATAGACATCCCCAAAATTTTACTAAACTATATATTTGTATTAATAGCTTGATATGGTTATGGTCGTCACTCCACAACCTATCGCAATCATTACAAAGATCCAAATCATATCATTGTCACAAAACCAAGCACACCTCCGTATTAATCTAATTTAGCACACTATTAAGATCGTTCGTACTAGCGATTACAAAAGACTCTTAGAAACTCCTATCTTAATTCCTAAATCTATCCTCTAACGATAGCTGGTGTGGTAGCCGGGCTCTCCGTAGCGAACGCGCTTGCGAGGGGGTGACTCAGGCAGGTACTCTCTCGGCTCGTCACTGTCGTACTCCGGGGGTAACACGGTATCTCCTCTCAGCCAAGCATCCAGAATTGCCTTCTCCCTGATAGTCTTCAGCAGCTTTTCCTTGACCTCCAGGATCTCTGTCCCGGCTGCGTCTAGATCCGTGCTGAGAGTAGCGACCAGCTCCTGCGTCGCATCCATGAGCAGGCTCCCTCCCCTAGAGGGTGGGGCAGTAATCTGCGCACAAGTAGCTCCTCTCTTGCGCCGTGGGAACTGCTGAAACTCCGTGCCCTGAAGATCATGCTTGTAAGCGTGGCAGAGATAGTAGAGTGCCCTCCTGGCGGCTTCACTAGTCCCTGCCTCCAAGGTCTTCCTGGGCACCCCGTCAAAGTGCTTGGAGTACTCCACCCAGCAACCGGGTCTCTCATCTGGGACACAGATCAACACTGACACCAACCACTCTTCCTCCTGCTGGGCATTCCTGAACAAGTGGGCCTCATAGTGCGACTCCCGCCGAAAACCAATCCTCTGCATGGCCCTCCAGAGAAGCGCGGGGAATGGGCCCTCAGCAGAGTCCAAGTGAAGTATCTGTTTCTCATAGCGAGGCCCAGGTGGTGGTGGGTTTGTGGCGACAGCTGGCTCTGGATCATCATCTGGATCGTCGTCGTCATCCCCTGGTGCATCGGAGTCACCATCACCACCCTCATCCTTATCTCCATCTGCGGCACCTGAATCACCACCATCTCCTCCTGCAGGGCACTCGTTGCTGCCACTTGAGACCTCTGGATGGTCGTCTGGCAACTCCATGGGCTCCTCCTCAGTGTCGGTGTCCACCCATCCCCCATTGGAATGATTGTAGTGGTGGTCATCCTCTGGGTCAGACACCTCCTGTGAGTGATGAATCAGATGCGGTGGTCCTCGGGTGCTCTTACGGGCAGTCTGCCTAGTCCTGACCATCTGCAACAGAAGTGAGGGCAACGCAAGATAGAGGACATTTAGAAGAATGCTATGAGTGACCTTAAAGCAAGATTACATTTTTTTGTAAAACATCAACACACTTGGCAGACAAGCATGAGTTCTAGGAGAAAAAGATAGTGATGTAATAAAGAAATAAGCAGTTTTCAAAAGCAAGCAGGCAGAAGCTTAGTTTCTAAGCAAGATAAGACTTAAAATTCGACCATTACTAGCTAGGCTAACGTCCTACAGTCAACACTGCTCTGATACCACTTCTGTCACACCCGGTTTAGTAAAAGTAACCGAATGCATCCCATATGTGCGCCAGGATCAAGTTCCGCACATACAGTAGACGTCACAAGCAAATATCTGAAACAATGCATTAACGAAAAGGAGTATAATAGTACTTTATTACATGACCGACAGTATTAATCTTAATCGAATAAATAAGCGTCGATAAATAGCAGCGGACTTCACCTTCGCAGGCAGTTGACTGGGGAACATACGCCTAGAAATCTCCAATATCTTCAGGAAACTCCGGAAAGTTATCTTGTCCTGAGCAGCATTGTTTTTAATAAAGCAAGTGTGAGTACACTTATGGTTGGTACTCAACAAGTGGAGTAAATTATATGACATGCAAGGCCAAATCAAGGATAAGCTGACATGGTTTGACTGCGATAAACATTTTAGTTGGTCAAGTTTTATTTAGCGAGCATTAACTAGATTTAAGTTTATACCAACCCTTATATAAAAGACTGAGTAAATAAACAACAATAACAGATAAAGAACATCGGCTTAAGTCATCTTTAAGTTCAATTATCATGTGAGGGTCCAAGCCGCTCTTAACCGTGAGCACGGCTGATATATCAGTTTTCACTCTGCAGAGGTTGTACACTTTACCCACAGCTCGTGTTTCCCTTGATGCCCGGGTTTGCAAAGCCCTTAAACACTTCCGAGGTGAGTTGCAGGGATTCACTACGAGGCCTTTACAAAGATTCCCTAACTTATGACAATCCGCTAAGGTTTCAAGTCAAAGCGGTCATAACCCTCCCTAATGAGGAAATATCTTAGCCAAGGATCACATAGCCATGTGCCTCAAGAGGACCGAGCTATACCCCGTCAATGCAACCCCTCTTGCCCTTTCGGTAAGATTGTCACAAGCCAAAGTTTCTAATTAATTAGCCAAGACCAGAGCCATGTAGTACTGTGGTTGTACTATTTTCCTGGGTGGTTCTCATGTTCCAATTGATTCAATATTCTTATTTATCACCAAGCAGCATTCCAGAAAAGGTAAAACATCATTGTTGACATCCAAGTTATCCAAGCTAAATCTATGCAGAAGCAATAAGCGTAGCTACAACATAAATGTAAACACCCAGGTTTAATCAAGGAAGATAAATTGAAGCTAGGCATGTCCTTAACTTGGGTTCCATCATATTCTAGATACATGCATGCATATAAAGTAAAGGTGTAATTGTGATATTAATAGGACTGAAACATGATCAAGGACCACTTGCCTTCGTTAGCAAACTGCTGCTGCTCAGGAAATTTTTCAAAGTCTTGACCCCGCAGATCCTCAAACTGCGCACCGTCTAACGTCGTACACAAGCACATACAAATAAACAAGTAAAGCAAATAAGAAACAGTACACCAAACAATGTAAACAGAGTAAAATAATATTTTAAAATCATTGTATAAGTCGTAAGGATCGCGTGAGCGCAAGAATCGATGAAATCGGAGTTAAAACGGAGAAGTTAGGGCTAAAACGGGGTTCCAGGGGCTTCTCTGCGAAGGATTTGGATCTAAAAGGACCTAAAACAAAGAAACCAGGGGCTAGCTCGAAAATAAACCCTAGATAGAAGGTTAGATTGCAAAACCGAGGTTAAAGGACGGCGGGTTCTATTTTAGAAAACTACAGGGGTCTAAACAGAAGAATAAGGACCTAAACGCGAATACTTTTGAACTGAGATGGAGTGCGGGTTGATTCCGGAAAAACATAAGGGCTATTTTGCAAAAGCGGCACGGTTGACCGGTACTCAGGTTGGTTTGACTCGAGGCTGGATCTGTTTTGAGCCGCTGGACCTCGATCTGACGGCGGGGATCACGCTGGCGGTCGGGTCGGCGGAGAAGCGGCGGCGGGGCGCCGGCGGCGAGGCGGAGGCGGCGGCGGCTCACCGGACTTCACGCGGAATCGCGTTTCCCGGCTCGGTTCGGCTCGGTTTTGGACGGGGAGGTAGAGCGCGCGACGTGGAACCCATTTAGGGGGTCGCGAGGGGCCACCAGGGGCTATAGGAGGCGGCCGACGATGAGGGGCGGCGCGGATAGGACGGCGGAGCCGGGCGGGCGCGGGGAAGCCAGAGAGGGGAAAAAGAGAGGCGGCCGGAGGTCCTCACCACCACGCGGTGCTTCAGGATAGCTCGTGCGATGGCGGGGTGCAGCGGAGCGGCGGTGCGGCAGCGGCCCGAGGCGCGAGCGGCGAAGGCGGCGGCGGCGGGCGCAGCTGCTAGGGTTAGGGCGCGAGGCGGCTGCGGCTTGGGGGACAAGGCGCGGGGGTGCGGCGGCTTAAGTAGGGGCGGCCGCGGGCGCCTGGGCGTGCGGGCCCGAGGCGGATACGGCGGGCAGAGATCACGCGGGGGAGCCGGACTCGGAGCGGAGTCCCGGTCGGGCGTGGGGAAGGAAGGTCCGACCGGCGGGACCCACACGCCAGGGAGAGAGAGAGCGGGGAAGGAGCGGGGCACAGGCGGACGCGCCGATGGGCCGGGGAAGAGGCCGATGGGCCGCACGCGCGGGGAAAAAGAAAGGAAAGAGAGAGGGCCGCGGCTGGGCTGCCAGGGGGAGGAGAAGAAAGGGAGAAAGGAAGTGGCCAGCTGGGCTGGGCCCAAAGAAGAAGAGAGGGAGAGGGAAAAAGAAAACAAAAACAAAAGGCTTTTGAATTTGAACTGAAATTTGCATTTAAATTTAAATCCAAATAAACTACAACCAATGAAATAATGCAAAGAGCATGAAATGCACATATCATATATTTCCATTATATTTATTTTTATACGTAAGGAATATTGTTTATCAAAAAAAAACTTATGACCCTCTAACCTTTCCTTTTATTAAATTTTGCACTTTGTAAAATTTAGGGTGTTACAATAGAGCTCCACGCCATGATTCTTTAGCTCTAGCTCCTGGATTCTCCGATCGAGTGATTCTGGTGGGGAGCAGATGAGAAGTGATTCTAGAGTGACTAATAGAAAATGCATGGGAGGCGGGGAGAGGAGGTTTTTTTTAGCTCCCAACTCACAGTGTAAATCGATAGGTGATTCTTGTTGGCTCCCCACCAGAATCAAGTTGTGCCTTTACCGTTTGGTACAGATTCATGGAATCCGCTCCGAAGAAGCTGGAGCAAAGAGGGGGCCTAAGAAGCTTATCATCACTGGCGGATCATATAACAGGGAGCAACCAAAGCAAGTCCACTGGCCACGGATTAGAGAGAGAAAAGGTCCAAGCAGATAAGAAGAATATAAGTTTTTGGGCAAATTAACAAGATAAAATCGCGTGCTTGCATGGCTTGCTTCAAGTTGGGCCATACACGTTTACATGAAGAGTTGATGATTCTAGATTCAAAAACTGATGCGGGACTGAAAATTCGATTTCTGATTTAGCCCTTCACGAATTGACCTAGTTTGCCGTCCCATCCAGGAATTCAAGTCGTGTTGTGTGTTCCCGGTATAGCTAGCTCAACTGCCTCCCATGCATCTATATATAGTGGTCCAGGAAGAAACGCAGCTGCTTCCTCCATGGTCTGATGGTCTCTTTCTTGACCGTGGATAAGCAGGGAGACAGTGTTGGTTGGGCGATGAAGGAACAGCTATAGGCAAGAAAGACCCTTGGCGCCGCAGGATGCAAGCAGTGCAAGCCTGCAACGGCTGTGATCGATCCCCAACTCCACGCAAGACCCTTTGCAGCACGGTTGAGTAGTGCAAGGAGAAACTTACTAACGCTCTTGGTTCCTGCTTGGCCGCACCATCTCGATCGATCTTACAGAAGTAGTCCACGCATGCACACCAATTCAGGCTTAACTGCTCGCTCCGTTGGATAAGAATACGCATCCATCCACTTGCAAATTTTTATGAAATAATGAAAGCCTCCTCCGGATTTAAGCCTGGAAAAATTCAAGAACAGGGACGGCAGCTTGATTGCCTGTTGAAAAAGCGCACGCACAGACATGGGTAGGACGGAAAAGCGAGCGGTGCTGCTGACAGATCAGATGGATCGGAACTAACGGATCGCAGGTGGATGCACGATCGAAACAGCTGCTTCTTATTAGCGGCCGGTAAGTTGTCGTCAGGGAAGATGAAGGGGGAGGCCCGGCCAATGAGAATTTGACACGTTAGAGGGGGCATTGCGTCAATTTCCATGGCCCGCGGGACCACCACGTACGCTGTACCTGTACGCACACACAAAAGCCAACAGGCAACCATCTGGTCCAGGCATTTTGGAACCAATGCAATGCAGTAGTGCATCCGACGACAGCCGTTGCGTTGTGGTCTCACGTGTAACCTAAGTGGGGTTGCTTGCAAATCCCATCTATGGAAGGGGACTAAAAAGAAAATGGGAAAAGTCAACTGGCTACCTGCCGCGCACCTGCTCCGGGTGACGTCGAAGGCGTAAAGCCCCGCCGATGCGGTGGCCCCGGCCTCCCAAGCACGATCCAAGCCGCCCGGCAACAACATTTCCTCCATTATTTTTTTTTCCTCCCTCTTGCCGAGAGAATTCCATTTGATTTTATCAAATAAAATAAAAGGAGAGGGGAGGTCAGAGCACGGCTTCCGGGCGGCCCATTGGGACGGGGGCCCCCACCCGCCCACCCCCGAACGGAAGGAAACGCGCCAAAAACTTCGTCTTCACACACCACCCGTCCGGATCCGGGCACCCGTCCAGTGTTTGTTCGCTGCGCCTGCGCAGTTTGCTAAGAAAATCTCCACCCCCCCCCTTTTAAAGACGCGGCTCATCTGGGTGAGCTCCGCTGCCGACCGGCCCCCTTCTTCCCCTGCCTGCAATCCCAGAGCCATCTGCATCTCTCTTCCCAAGCAGCAGCCGCGGCAGCAACAGCGGTGTCGAGGAGAAGAGATGGGGATCTGCGCGTCGTCGAAGCGGGTGGAGCAGGAGCGCGAGTGCGACGAGAACGTGGTGTACGTGATGGACGAGCAGTGCGGCGGCGGGGGAGGAGCAGGAGAGGGCGGGGAGGACGGCCGTGGCGCGCCGCCGGCGGCGTGCCGGAAGGTGGCCTCCCTCTACTCGCAGAAGGGCAAGAAGGGGCCCAACCAGGACGCCGTCATCCTCTGCCAGGTACCGTCGCGCAGCTCCCGCTCAGGCGCTCAATTGCTCTTCTTCTTCTTGCATCTTCGTGGTGTCAATTCTGCGCCGGACCTCCCGTTGTTTTCTTGTTCTTTCGTGCTTGCTTGTTTGTTCGTTTTCCGGGGATCATTCGTGGTTTCGTGGTCCCTGGATTCAGCATCCTGTCTCTCGTCTCCAGCTTCTTCCTGTTCATGGTGCCGCAATGGCAGAACGACCCCGAATTTGCTCTGCACAAATTACAAGAGCAAAAAAATAATGTTGCTTTCTGAAAACGAACTGATTATCTGCTTCCATGGCCATGTTCCAGCTTCCCATTCCTGTCTGCCTTTTTTGGGGTCATTTTGGGTCGCCACAAGGCCCACAACTGCCTCTGCAGCTTCCTCCGTCTCTCCGTTCATTGCTCTCTCTCTCTCTCTCTCTCTCTTTTTCTTTTACCAGACAGAGTTCTGGTAGATCTGTACCGGCCTAGATACTTGCAGCAACAGTTCTTTTTCCAGGCTCAAATTACCCCACCGCCTGTACCTTCTCTTGGTCGGTCTAATCACGAATTAATTCCACGTCTGTACTGTACAATCATCTCCGCATGGAAAACAAACCGTCAGTTTGGGCGGTGCTCGTTCACGCGCCGGCCAAGGCCAGGCGCTTGACCTGGAGCGAGGTCAAGAAATTCCCAGGAACTGACGAGCTGTCCCCCTGTCTTACACGGCCAGTACACAGCAGCCATCACCACACGGTAAAAGAAAAAGAAAAAACACCTTGATGATTCCTGTTTCAACCCACGGAAACGAGCTACGTCACCGGCGTACTGTTTTTTTACCCCCGCGGTTTGGCTTCGGTACGACCGTGAGAGGATTCAGAGGCTTTCGCATGCCGAACAGAGGGGTTGATTTCGTCAACGTTCTACGGGTCGATGGTGACCAGAATGTAGAATCTTTGCGTTGCCGACGATTTCCGGAATATGTTCGAGGCTATCGCTGCTTTATTGCGTCGCAATGATGCTCGATTCCATCTTTCTCCCCTTGATCTTCTACAACTTTTCTTATCCTTCCTTCCAATCACTGATCTCAGTTACTGACTGGCTTGGATTTCTCTTCAGGGCTTCGGCATGGAGGACGGCGTGTTCTGCGGCGTCTTCGACGGGCACGGCCGGTGCGGGCAGTTCGTCAGCAAGCTGGTGCGGGACTACCTCCCCTTCATGATCCTCAGCCACCGGAACGCGCTCTTCCTGGGCGACGACGACGACGGCCCGGCCTTCAGCGACGCGTCGCCGTCCTCGTCCACGGACGGCAGCGGGGGCGGCTCGTCGCCGGCGCCCGCGCAGCTGCTGGAGGAGTGGCGCGAGGCCTGCGCCAACGCGTTCGAGGCCATGGACAAGGAGCTCAAGCTCCAGGCCGACCTGGACTGCAGCTTCAGCGGCACCACCGCCGTGTGCGCCATCAAGCAGGGGAGGGACCTCATCGTCGCCAACCTCGGCGACTCCAGGGCGGTGCTCGCCACCATGTCGGACACGGGATACCTCAGGGCCGTGCAGCTCACCACCGACCAGAAGCCCAACCTGCCTCGTGAGTCCTTCTCCAGTTCTCCTCCGATCCATTGAATGAATCCAAGAACTGAGGGTTGGCCATTGGCCGCTCGCGTGTGCAGAGGAGGCGGAGCGGATCAAGCGCTGCAACGGGCGCGTGTTCGCGCTCAAGGACGAGCCGTCGGTGCTCCGCGTGTGGCTCCCCGGCGAGGACTGCCCGGGCCTCGCCATGGCGCGGTCGCTGGGGGACTTCCGGCTGAAGCGGCACGGCGTGGTGTCGGAGCCGCAGGTGGCGCACCGCCGCGTCGAGCGCGGGGACCTGTTCATCATCCTGGCCACGGACGGCGTGTGGGACGTGCTGAGCAACGAGGAGGTGGTGTCCATCGTGTGCGCCACGCCGCGGAAGCAGCACGCGTCCAAGGCCGTGGCCGAGGCCGCGGCGCAGCGGTGGCGGACCAGGTACCCGTCGTCCCGCGTCGACGACTGCTCCGCCGTATGCCTCTTCCTGCGGGACCAGGACTGGGGTAGCAGCGTCGCCGCCGCCAAGGCGAAGGCGGCCGCCGCCGCCGCGAGGGCGCCGCACGGGCACTGCTAAGCCGGGGCGTCGAGCGAACGAGGCTCCGTCCGGCGAGAAGCTGCCGGTCCAGCTCACCGTGCCCGCGCCGGCGCTCTTGCTCTACCGTTCGGGAGGTGCCAGTGCCGCGATGGCAAGTGCTCTGCCGCGAGTGTAACTAAGTGCTGTAACATAGTGGTAATTAAGCTCTTGATGTTTTTTTTTTTGCAAAAATGCAAAGGAGATGAGGAGGGCAACGGGCGGGTAATTCTCAGTTTTGACTCTTGATCGGTGATCAGCTGACCACGGTGACGGGGGAAAGAAAGGAGTGGGTGGCGGAAACGCCGTTTGTACTTGTAGCATATGTAATGTTATCAATTGGAGTGCTTTTTTGATGCCGTCGGAGAAACTTCTCGCATGTCACTGGGTTAAACCCTAAATCTCTCGGGTTTTTTCGAACGTGCCTTGGCACGTATTTCATTAAAAGGAAGAGAATTTTGCAACGCAACTTCAGGAGAGTCTTCGAAGTGCAGAGTTACAAACAAACCACGCACCACGCAGATAGTGACAACACAAGCCTACAACACAAAGAGAAAGCGACCACCTCCACCCTAAACACAACAAAAAAAAAGTTAAACTCCACCACCCCCACATTAGTGGCCAGCCCAAAGCAAACTCCAGCAGCAATCACCCTGCAAACTAAGAACAGCGAAATGCTGAAACACCAAGAATGACACCATCGGCACCAGCAGCATGGATAGAACTTCAAGACAACGCCTCCCGGAAGGACATGACGCAAAGCGCCATCGCCGCCTGTGATAGCCAGACGAGGTTTTCACCCGAAGAATAGGATCAGGGTCAAACAATACCTCTAGCGAGGATAACGGCGGCACCAGAAGGTGTCGCCATTGTTAGCACGAACCAAAGCTATGCAAGGCTTTCACCAAGACCTAAAGACCCATCTCCATGTTGGACAATGCCGTCAGCGAGCAACGAGCACCGATCGACAGATCTGACAAGCTGAAGCAAAGCAGGGTAGAAACTGAGGAGCGCAACACCAAGTAGAACGACGACAGAGGGAAGCATATCCCACAACCAGAAGCAGTGAGCAGCAACAACAATGACGACCATGGCGGTGGCAGTGGAGGCTGAACGACCATGACGACCATGGCTCGGCGTGGAACTGGCGGATGGGGCAGTCGCAGCCACCAAGAGTGGCAACGGCACCCCTCGCGAAGCTAGGCCGGCCGGTAGGCACGGCGACCCCGCGCCCAGGGGGTGGGCCCCGGAGGCCGGGATCGGAGTGCAGAGGGCCAGCGGGGGCAGAACGGCACCCAGTGGCCAAGCACACCGCACACCACCCAAGGAGCACCACCGCGAGTAGATCCAGGCAAGGGGCGGCCGAATCCGGGGAAGGGACGGGTGGATCCGGCCTCCGACCATTGGCGGCGACCAAGAACGGCACCGGGGAAGACAATCTTGGTTTAGGGCTGAGGAACGGAGGGGAAAGAGGAAGGGGAGAGAGGAAGAAGGTGAGCGGGGCCGACTTTGGATCAGCCGCGGGTTCACCGCCGCCGTCCGGCCGACCGGCGGCGGTGATGGCCACCGGAGGCGGCCTAGGTGGGGGGAGGGGCGGAGATGCAAAATCGCCCCCGTGCCGCCAGTGAGGTCCCCGCGCGCGGGTGGTGGGGGGTGGGGTGGGAGGGGGAGCGCAGCTAGCCCCTGGATCTCTCGTATACCACCGTCAGTGATCATTGGGAGTCCCACGCATCACAAACACATATGTTTTGCATGCACGAGCACTTTCGGTCAGTAGAAACAACCTCTTAATCACACTACACTAGAGAAGGACATGTTGCTGGTTGGTGCTGCCGGTCGATCAACAGCGGCGGCCGGCCTACCCTAATTCTAGAAGGCAGCACGCAGTTTTGCATGCAGTTCAACCGTGGTTCAGCAACCCAGCGGCGCCACCACGGCTTGAAGGCTGCACAATTGGGAATGCCACACCCGGGGATCCATCCATCAGTGTCACCACTGCTAGGGATAAGCTCCAGTTGAAAAAACCTTACCGGCGTGTCAAGGTCAGCAGCGCGCGCGCACGCATCACGGTCTCCGCCCATCCCCTGCTTCCTGCTTGGGCGTCTGCACGGCCATCACGGTCTCCTCCAACGCCTTCTCAGGGTCAATCGCTGGGCTCCAGACAGCAAGTGGGAGTGGGGGGAGGAGATGGGAGTTGCCAAACTAGAAGTTCCAAATCCCCGATTCATCTGCACGCGGGCCGTGTCAAGTTGGCTCCATCCACGAAATGCTTCGGTGAGCTGAAAATAAGCAAGGAATTAGTCGGTCCTGATACCGCGAAAGAGAAACTTCCCAGCTCTACGAGGTACAAGCGTGGCAGACAAGGTGGAGTTTTGTTTCTCCTGCACATGCCGCCTTCTACCTTCCTCAGATGAGAGCTAACGGTCCCCAGACACAGGACCGCTTCAATAATTGAGTCTCGTTTCTGGAAGCCAAACCAAGATGCTCGTCACGTGCCTTCACTGCTCGTTGCGGTCAGCTATCAAAGTACACTGTGTGCACAAAGGCAACTTCTCTTCATGAACAAATTCGGTCCAAGTGAAAAGAGGCGCATGCCACAACACAAATCTAGTTCTTGCAGTCAGAAAGGTTTCAAGAGCATATACCGATTCTTGCGCTGCGTAACGAGGCTCAGGCGCACATTTCACGTCATAAATGCAGGTGCTACAAAGAGAACAGAGCATAGGAGAGGATCAAATCACAAGGACTTACTTGAATAATATAACGAATAGAACCACAGCAGAGAAGAACTACAATAGCTATGACAAATTTTTATACTCAACGACCTCAAAGTTCATGACAACTGATGGTTAGTCCCGGATATGTCGCATTACATGTCGTAAAAAGGGAAGAAAAATAACTTACAGCCTTTGTGATATTTGAGCAGGTATTCCTGTGACCTTTTGTGGAATTAGCATCAGCTATCTTCTGCTTTATCATTCAGCTGCCGATTTCCCTACAAGGCAGCTACTAGCCTACTACAGTCATCATATATTGGGGCCAAAAGTTTCGACATGATCAGAACACATGCTTCACATTTACTAAAGAATCCGAAGAAGGCAGTCCAGTATGGGCAGCAAGTAGTAACAGACTTGTCTTTTGGGCGATCACGACTGCCTCTTTTTGGCCCCAACCATGGAATCGACAACAATTTCCTGCACCGCATCCCCCTTGTTGCATGTGAAAAGCCAAGGCTTTCATGTCGACCAAAAACAAAAACATTCAATCTTCTCTAGCATGTTCCCTATGCGTAATACATGTACAAGCTATTTGCAGCGGCACATGCGATGGAGTTCTCAGTTGGGTGCCACGCAAGATGAAGCAATTTTGTTGAGAGGTCGTAAGAATTTCCATTGGCCTCAACGCTTGTATTTTCTCCACCTGCACCATATGAGCTTAATGGTAAGAAGCAGGCTGGTTGAAAGTTCTACACCAGAACAGAGTCAATCTAGCATGTGTACATTTTTTATTGGAAAAAAAGGGGTCAAGACTGACCATGAAAGAGAACCACTTACCTCTCCTCACGGCACGGGTCAAAGAGGTCAGAGTCCGTGTAGGCCTTGCTGGATTAGAAACCTGATGCCTGTGTGGGTGTCCAATTCCAATGACAGAATAAATGTTAGAAAAATAGTTTGCAAGCATGGTCATGGTTCACCTATATTGAATCTAGAATATTTCACCACCCAACCAACTTTGACATAAGAGCCTCATCATGAGTGAAATGCTCTTTCTTGGAAAGAACGTATGAAGCATCAAGCAAATGGAGCAGAAAATTAATTAATTAATTGAGGAGCAAGGGGTTTATGAATTACTCCCTCCATTTTTCAAATATATGATGTTTAGGACAAGATAATTTGTTAAATTTCTGACGTTTAGGGCAAGCTAATTATTTAACTAATTAGCTTGTCCTAGATATCTATTTAAAATCGGAGGGAGTATCTTGAACTAGTCCACATTCAGGCAGAGTATAACTTAAACCCACTTAGCATACACACTAATAATATACACAATAGTTGACTAACCTCATGGGATTTCTGCTGGCTTCCAAAGTGGATGCCTCCGTACTTCCAGGAGCACAACCAAAAACACGAAACAAATTACTGCAATTATGGTGCCACAAGAGTTAGCATAAGGAAGTGTTGAATAAATCAACAGCTAGCAATTCTTGCAGCTCATAAAGTGACAATAAGGATGTACCTATAAGAACCAGTAGCAACACGGAGTCCATCCCCACTGAGACAACATTCAAATTTGTCAAAAATTGAATCATTTTCGTATAGATCACAAAGCTACAAAAGATGATGTTAAACAAAGTGTTAGATTACAACAGGTATTGTTATGGCTCTTTAATTCTCATTCAGATGGTAAAACTTCACCTTAGGCCTTAAGTATTCATGAACTTGGAAAGTTGCAACTGGCCCGGAATCCATGTTTAGATCCCATAACTGAAAGAAAGAAAAATAATTAAATAAAAACATTTGTAGAAGATATGATTTCATCCCAAAAGGCGAGGCAGCAACAGTTCTTCATTCCTCAAATTTCATTGTGCAATTATTTACATATTCAGCAAAGAATCAATTGCATGCAAACAAATTTCCATCACTGAGGGTTTAAATAAAAGTTGCATGGTTCCTAGCCAGTCAATTGGTTAACATCCCAAAATCACCACAAGATATCATTTGAATCAAGGACAAAAACAATATTGATATTAAAGTGTGCTTAAAGAAAGTTGAATATCGAAGCCAAATAATTTCCTGACAATGATGTTCCACTCAGCTTATTCATAACAGCGAAAGATGAGCCCGATATGTTAAGACCTGAGTAAGTTAAAAAGAACAGTAGAAGATGAACATTTTGACAAGTGAAAGCCAAGAAGGCCTCACAGGTAGCTAGGAACACTCACACCCAGAACACACACATACACAGTGGAATGGTGCTGCAAATGCTTGCTGCCTTTTCTGTTTTCTTCTCTACCTATACACAGCCGAGAGCTACAATAAAGCCTGAGTTTGAAAGATACTAACTACACACATTACTACTTTGATTGGCTTATTATTCTCACTAACTAGCAGCTGGAAATCTGTTAACTAAATACCATGAACCTGGACATTAGCAAGTACCAGGACAGATACACGCGCAAAGGTTACTGCTAACAAGTGTTTCCTGGTAATCAAATTGATGTTTTTAGCCACCTTACGCAAAATTCATATAGAGTAAGACACTAAGAAATTCAACAGATGGGACAGTACGTCCCCTGCGAACCTTGAGAGTCATATAATCACGACTAAGAATGTGTCTTCCGTCCCTTGCAAACTTTATATCCGAAACTGATGCAATTATCTCTGTAAAAAAGGATCTTGATCCAGGTGCATCATGCTCCTCGAATCTGTACAAGATGCCCCAGTTAAATCAGATAATAGCATGAAATTTTAGCAATATAAATTGACTTAAAATGTCTGCAGCCATTGGAAATGGTAATTTTATTAAGCACTGCCTTCTAACAATGATAAATGTTACTCAAGAAGTTCAAGGGAATTACTAACAGTTTAGCATGGTTGTCACACAGGGCTGACTGTCGCAGGTCAATAAGCCGGATAGTACCCTTTGAGCTACTATATGCTAGTGTATTACAATGAGTTGGATGGAACTCCGCACATGTAATCACCTCTGAAATTTCACAGAATTATGCAATAGTTGTCACCACATAACAAGAATGGAACCAGCAAGAATTGCATGAGAGAATAAATGAACACTGATGAATATCTATTAACAGAAACAGCCAGAGGTGTCACACAACAGACAACAAAAAAAAAATTGCTATCCAGAAGCAAGTGCATTATTTTTGTTTTCGCACAGAAAAAGCTTATACATGTTTATCTTCTGCATCTAATTATGGTTTTTCCATAAAGCAACTACTGTATTCCTAAATTTCTCACCCGAAAGATACCAACTATCAAAAGTTGATATATCAAATCAACACAGAACTGCTACATAGCATATTAACATATAGCTCAGAGAGGTGATTGACTGATTGGTACAGAAGTTGGCAGGTTCAGAGAATTGGAAGTGCATTCCCAATCCATCTCCGATATATGCTCTCTATCATGGTCAAATTTGACCCCACCCATATAGGAGTTGCAGTAAGTAGATGTGATGCAGATTTGCTATTCCAACCATATTGAAAAGTCGCAGGGATGAAAAATATATATGTATACTTTTTTGACCATCAAAAGTACATTCATATTATGTAACACCTGCACCATGTCAATGCTTGCAGGGTAAAACATGAAGGCACAAAAACCTTACAATGCTTACTTTGTGGTGCATCCAAGTCCACCAATCAAGAAATCTACTTGAGTGTCAATCTACCAACTTAATAACATTTGCATGTTCAATATTTACAACAACCTGCAGCTCACTCATAAATAGACATCAGACTGAGAAAGTTTACCGGTTAGATCCTCCATGTTTGCAGGTTTCACGTCAACAATGTTAAAGCTCTGATTGCTAATTTCCAGATTCCACAGGTTTATTCGCAGATCATCTGCTGATATGAATGTTTCGCCATCGCTGTAAGTAAAACAAAGTGAGAACTCGGCCACTATAGTAATCAACCCAGACAATAAAGTATAAGTTACAGAAAACTCGGCCATGTGAATCTGAATCATCAAACATATAGAAGTTCACATTACTCTAAACAGCAATAACCTCTTATTTATCAAGAACAAATTATGCTGCCATAAAAAAAAGAACAAATTATGCTTCTTTGGTTCGATGCAACTCAAAGCCTTGTATATTACATGAAGTCATTAACCACATCGTCAAGTACAGAAGATGGCAATGCCACCAGACAGGATTTACTGATTACACAGCATAGCTACTATGAATCATGCACCTATAAAACCAGATAAACAATGATATCTCTTAGGCAATACAAGCAATTATACAGGAAATACACAAAAAACGGAACAAAAAGGGATAAATCATGAAATGGGGATGATTAGATGGAAACAGAAGTGGGCAGGGAGGTCAAGCATCGCTACTACTGTCTACATTTGGATCTGCAGCAAACACTGGGGATAACTAGATGAAAAGGGAAGAAGTGAAGCAGCAGCCACAGATAAGAAGTATGTGGATCTAGGACTTCACTCTTCAGTGTTTTGATGTGGAATAAGCTGGACCCAACAGGTAAGGAAACTCCTCCTTTGTTTGCTCTACATTTTGCTGAATTTTTTTCAAACCCCACAGTCCATTAATCTCATAAAAAGAACTGACATGCTTTGTTTTCTATCGAACATGTAGAAGGGCTGCATACCATTATATTAAAGAAGAAGGGTAGAGATCCCGATTACACATACAGTTAGTTTTTTCTCGGTCCGATTGTGTGAGCCATCTTTGAAGTAAACCGACCTGGGGAGGTCACTGATTCTGTTTTCCCCAGTTTAAATAATTGTTAGGTCTTGTATTACGTTTAAATTGAGAGGTCCATTGAAATATGTCAAAAAGAGTATGCACTTAAAAACAGATTAAAGAAGACAATATAGAAGATAAACTAAACAATACACATATTTTTGCAGATTTAGTTAGACATCCATAATATCATGAAGGAAGCTAACCTATTATTTGAAATGGAATTAATATGGTAATCATGAGCATGTGCATATACACGTCGGCATCTCGCAACATGGTTTAAGTCTTGGCCTGTAACCTGTATACATAGTAAAGGAATCTACTCAGACTTCTCTATGATATTATTTATAGTTTGTTAGCAAAAAAACATCTACTAGTATCGTGTCATAATTAAAAAAAACTATTGTATTGCATATGCAAGTACTACTGATGCATCATGCTGTACAGCACTAGAGATGATGGATAAAGTGGGTGAAGTACAACCACCACAGGCAAACGCAATGATGCGCATCCTCCAGGAGGAAATGACATATTGTTGTTTGGACGGTACAACTTTTCTGAGCATCCACCATTTGGAAGATCTTTGCAACTACTGGTACCCAGACTAGAAGTTGAACCATTGCCTGAACTTTGGGAGGTATCCAAATTCATCACTGAAACTTGTTTCATTTTTTTCTCTTGAACCTAGAGAATATCAAAGCACCAAGGCAACATCATTGCATATATTATGCTTGCATTTGCTAATAACGAAAAAGTATAAAAGGTCAAGCAATAGCACTGCACGATATTGAAACAGTAAAGAAGAAAATGCATGATCTGAGATCAGAAATTTTAATAGATAATGTTCATGAATATATTCCCATTCATATGTGGAAAAAGACTGAGGAAAAAACATGTAAAGCTGCCTTAAGGTACCATGAATATGTTTTGAACTATATAATGGATATAACTCCCAGACATAACAACTAATAAGTCTTGTCTAAGAAAACAATAGGTGAGCCATGAAGTCATAACCATAAACCAATGAGAAACTTCTTCTATCCTTACCTTCCAATACTTGATTGTCTTGTCATTTGTAGATAAGAGAAAGAGTGCATTGTTGGTTGTTTGGCACCACTTGATCTTGTTGATCTTCTCCTCTATTTCCAAACTTTTTAGGTAGTCAAACTACATAAATTGCACAGAAATCAGAATAAAATATTAACAGTTTCGCGTGTACAAATGCAAATAGCTTCACTTAGGATGCAGCATGGAGTATGTATGATTTTATGTTGCCTTCTCTGGTAAACTAATCCAGAGCTCATACAAACTCCCCCTAAGTGACATTGAAAACTTTGGTAAAAAGTCTAAACCATAAGACTAATGACCTGTGGAAGTGTTGCCACAGAAACTGTTGATGTCGCTAATGTGTAACTTTTGATCGTTGATTTCACGCACTCATGCTAGAGAAAATAAAATAAAATTTTGAAGATCTAACTTTCCATAACAAGACTTCTAGGACTTTTTTCATTTTTATATCAAAACTCAAAGTGCTACTTGGCTAAATAATACTACTGTGTAAATTAGAAATCAAAACAGTATGATTACATGCAATCTAAAAATGGCCCTTATTCATGGATAATGTATTGAAAACCTTGCAAGGCAGCCATGTTTTTGCACATTACTATCTGTAATTTCATAATCAGCAATCTAGTTGTTTGCCTCTAATGGTACAAATGAACTAGAGTTTCCTGCTAAGCAACGAATAACTCAGTTGATACATTGTATTTGGCAGTTAAAATGTAAAAATGGAAAAGGAAAGGTTGTCACTTCTTAGTACTCATTCCATTTCTTTATATCAGGATTATTAAGGCATGCATGCGTTCCAATATCCAGACTGTGTGATATTTGACTAAATATTTGTTTAACAATGTCTAGATACAATATCATTTTATTCATATTCGAAAGCAGCATCCAATTACCAAAATTTTAGTTCCGTAGACACTATAATAAGAGAAATTGGCAGTCGAAGTGTTGGAGACCATGCCAAATCAAACCACGCCTTACATACTGAATTGGAGGGAGTAGCAAGTAATCTACCAAAGAGAACATAATGCAAGGGCATGAAGTCATTACTCAATTTCCTCTAAATTTTTTATGTAAAGTCTATCAATCCTTTTAAATTTGAACACGTGATTCTGGTAGAAATTTGACACAAAACAAAGCATGCAGTGATCTTTGATGTTTCATTTCCATCGAAATTCCTAAGAAATCATCCAAGTCGGATCTGGTTGAGACATTAAGGTCACTGATATTCATGAGCAAGTACTATTGCCATTTTAAGACCCACGTACCTCAGGTTCATGACTCTGAAATTCGGTCCTGTAGCGGAACTCAGGGTGCCTAGCAACCGGGTAGTCTTGCCTCTCAAGTTCTCTTCGACTAGCACTCTGCATGAACATTAAAACAATGGGCACAAGAGATTTAAGCAAGAAAAATACAGAACTTATATACAGAAGTACTTACATCCCCAGAGTCCGTTCTTTCAAATAAAACCACACGTCCACCTCTATCTCCAGTGGCAAGATGATCACCAGATTTGTCAAACTCAATTGCAGATATTATATCCACTGAAACAAGTAACAATATGATCAAGATACAAACTGAGTTGGCTGGTGAACAAATCAAGCCATCAAAACAAATATCAAGTGAAATGAATAAGACAAAAAAAATATAAGTCATTTGGATTTATTAGCATAAAGAAGAATTCCCTTTTTTCCCCTCAACTCTAACCTGTGACTAATTCTCATCATAAGCTTCAATGCTGTCTAATTTCGTGTGCCCAGATGGTCAATCTTGTGTTGATTTTATAAGGAAAGTGGTAAAGCTGGGATTATGGATCCAGAAAGTGGAATTTGGGATCCTAAGATCAAAAGGGGAAGGGGGAGAAATCATGGCAATTGCTGGGAAAATTTAATATTGTTCAATTTATCTTTGTGAACTGACTGTAATAATTGCTCAGATTTTGTCCATCAGTGCACACTGCACAGTAATCAAAACCATCTAGAAAAGGGTGCTGCATTAAAATAGCTGTCTTTGGAAACATGTTGTGATAGTTTTCGAAAAAAAAAAGAAACATGCCGTGATGGGTAACTAGATTAGTTGAAGAGATCAACCAAACATGGTATCATAGAACTATTTGTAGAACTAAAAAAAAAAAGTCTGCCTGACACTTTATATGAGCATCCAAACTGTACATTCCCCTCTATGTATCAATGGCTTTGGTAGCAAATCAAATCGTATAGTGAACAGGACCACTAGATGCTACTATGTTCTGGATAGGAGGCTGCACATGGAAAACAACAGTTGAATTGTTGAAACAAGAGCATAAAAGATGAACGAGCAATTAAGCAGACGGCAAGGCTGGACTGGAACAGTGACATGCTTGTACCCTCAATTGAAATAAGCTCTAGGTTATAGGCTAGTAGGAAAAGGAATATCACACACTGTGATCACTGATCAACTTTTTCATAGACATAAAAATGTGAGATTTTAGAGGCGTATATAAATGCATGTTGCTTTTCCTCAACAAGTATAATATTCAAATAAACACCATATCAACACAAAACCACAGCAAAACTGAAAAGCTATCACATGATCCCACGCGTGCCTAAAGAGCAAGACCCAGGGGCAGTCAGGTAAACTGATAGGAAGCATCCTTTGTGCACTCAACATGCTTCTCAACCCTACCCGCTATCAAATGCTCAGGATGTTATGGTGCAGCTTAATCTTTATAGCAAATTACAGAAGACATACAGCTCAAAACCAATGATAAAACCCATCTGCCCAGTGTATTGAAAAACTGCATACTGAATCCTTCGCAACAAGATATTCCAAAATACTCATTACTGTAGACATCTCCGCAACAAACCTATGGTTTGTGCAGCCAGACGCCAGAAGCTCATAAATTTACTACAAGATTATCATAAGACCATAAGAAAACCCAAGGAAACAACTGCCCAATTCCCCAACAGACAATGAGAATCCAAGTTTGAATTTTTGAGCAATGTGCTAGCATACCATGTTGTATATCACTGGCAACATTTTCTACAAACTCATCCCGCACTCCTATTTCGTTGTGATTCCTCATGCATATAACCATTTGCCAAATACTGAACACACCAATCTGTTGGAGCTAAATTACATGGCAAAGCCTACGACACGAACTAATTGCTCGAACCAGACAAAGTTAAACCAAGTACCAAAACATAGCAGCTCTGCCCGCCCGGTCAAACAGTACTGAATCACGGCTAAGACGCCGCGCGCGTAGCATTTCCTACAACGCAACAAACCGAGCGCTTCAACACCCAAATCACCGCAAAAGCCTCCCCACGGTTCGCAGTCACCCGCGCGGCCCATCGAACCCGTGGCGCCGAAACGGTCGCCGCCGCTAAAACCCACCGGACCGAGCAGATCTCGCGGGGGCGAGACGGAACCGGAGCCGGGCACGGGAGGCCCGCGGCGGGCTTCATTACCTTCCTGCACGTCCTCGCCCGCCGCGCGCTCGCCGAAGACCTGCGCGAACCGCCACTCCAGCGGCTGCGGCTGCTCCTGCACCGACTCCGCCGCAGCAGCAGCAGCCGCCTCGGGGCGGTCGTCGGAGGACATGGGCTCCCGCTCCATGGACGCCGCCGCTTCCGCGGTTCCGCCGCCGTCACGACACCATGGATGCGCCGGGGGATCTCGGGTGCGAGAGGCGGGCGGGCGGGCGGGCTCCGGGAGGCTCGCGGGGGGCGGGGGAGGCGGGCGGCGGGGATCGAGGGGGGTGGGGGGGGGGGGGACGGGGGCGTGGGCGTGGGGGAGCGCGTGCCGCAGCGGGATGATGTGGAGAGGCAGCGCGTGCCGGTCGACCGGCGCTGCGCCCGTGTATTGTTTTGTTTGCGCCTTTTTTTTCCCCTCTTCCCTTCTTGCCCGCGGGATGGCCGGATGGGGACATTTTCGCGTTCGACCCAGGAGAATGTACGAATTTGTCTCCTGAACTACATTATGCTATTATAGGGATGTAAACACACGAAAACAGACGGGGAAACCTTTACCCATTTCCGTTAACATAATTTCTTTTCCAAAACGGGAGCAGATCCGGAACAAGATGAGAGAGGGGAAGATGATGGGCTCGCAAAATAATTTCGGTTGCTCCTTTATCTAGATCCTACGTAATACGGGAAGCCAATCGGTGGTGATACGGTTTGTGTGCTAGTATCCACGCATACTATACTACATTCATAAATCACCGACTATGCATGAGTGAGTATAGGCTGTTATACCGATTATCAGCCAGTATAGAGATTTGCTGACTCTATCTATTTGTCGTTGTAAATGGTATCGGTATAGAGTTGTACCGACCGACATCTCCGATCGATATCATATCATATATTTAGAAATATGATATGGTTGAGCGGGAACGGAACAGGAAACAAGAGATAAGAGATAGTATAACCTCCTGCCATATTTGCGGGATCCTATTTCCATTCATGATGTACTCATCCTGTTTCAATATTTTAGGATATGATCGTCTTAAAAGCCTCAATCCCTAGTCTGAGATAGGAGCCCAAGACTCACTTCGTTCTAAATTATAATTTATTTTATCTTTTATATATATGTAGTGTTTTATAGATACATATAGATATACGTTTTATCTATATGAATATATGCATAGTTAAAACTATATAGTTAGAAAAATTAAATTGAATTATAATTTAGAATGAATGTATTAACTTGCTGGGCCGCTGGCTTTTTGCTGCAACCTTGTCGTTCAGCGGGTCGTTGAGCTCTGGCTATTTGCAAAAACACTCTCCATCTTTTCAAAAATCGCAACTCAGTGCAATGCGTCCAGAACTAAAAGGAACCACATTCTTACATTTTCCATATAGGTCCTTGTATTAAATTTAATTCAACACTAAGAAGAGAAAATTTGATGATGCTGTTACTTTTACAAAAATGCCCCCGCGAGGCGCTTTTGCGAAAAACCCCTCCCAAAGCCCCAACCTCCCTCACTCTCCTCCCCGACGACCTCTCTCTCTCCTCTCCCCGCCGCCGCCCTCTCTCCCCCAGCTCTCTGGCTCTCCGCCGCCACCTCCCCTTCCCTTCTCCCTCTCTGCCTGCCTCCGCCGCCCCGCCCGCTCCCGCAGGATCCAGGTCCAGCGCGAGGGCAGCGGCGCCCCGTTCCTCCGCCCGACTCTGCCCCCTCCTCCCCGACGACCTCTCTCTCCCCCTTCTCGCCCCGCCCTCTCTCTCTCCCAGCTCTGACCAGCTTCGCGGACCCGGCGCGGGTCGCGGCCGAGGAGGTGCTGGTGAACGGCCTCCCCATGGACGCCGCGCGCTTACGCCGGGTGTCCGGGTACGTGCTGCAGGACGACACGCTTGTTGAACAATATAACAGCTCTAATAGCTCCAACAGCCATGACCGGGCATAGGCGTAGCCCCAACGGCCTCACGCGGCCTGAGCGCCATGCACGCCACTGGACGCACCACGCCCACACCCGCATCCTCCGCCTGTACGCGCACTGCGCCCGCCTCGCTCACCACGCACCGCTCAGCTCGCCGCGTCTGTAGGCACTACCGCTGGCTCACAGCTGTATAAATTGTACACTCGAGATCAATACAAGTTTGTCGTTGATCAATCCTCTTTTTCATGGTATCAGTGACCGGGTCTTCCTAAGAGTCCCAACTCAACCTCCTCTCTCGAACTCCCTGCTCTCGCCGTCGTCGACCATGGACGCTTCCTCTGACCACTCCTCCTTGTCCTCCGACGCCGAGATCATCGTCGAACTTGCACAGCCCACTCCCGCCTCCGTCCTCCAGACAGTCAACATCCGCACCCACGTTCCTGTCACCTTGGACGTCGACGACGCCAACTACGGGCACTGGCGCTGCTTCTTCGACGAGGTGCTGGGCAAGTTTGGCCTCACTCGCCACGTTCGCTCACCCCCGCCGCTGGACGAATGTGACGCTGAGTGGCGCATGGTCGACCACTGCATCGTCAACTGGATCTACGCCACTGTCTCCAAGTCAGTGTTCGACGTTGTCCACAAGCCGAAGCGCTCTGCGTTCTCTCTCTGGGGCAATGTCGAGGGCCTCTTCCGTGACAACGAGCTCCAACGTGCCGTCTACCTCAAGGCGGAATTCCGCAGCCTCAATCAAGGCGACATGTCCATCACTCAGTACGGCGCCAAGCTGAAGCACCTCGCCGATCAACTTCGTGATGTTGACCACGCCGTCTCCGAGCCGAGTCAAGTGCTAAACCTCCTGCGCGGTCTCAACCCACGCTTCCGCCACGTCAAGCCGGTGATCAAAGCCAAGTTCCCACCCCACACCTTCATGAGCGCCCGCTCTTTTCTGATCCTTGAGGAATTGGGCGAGGAACACGATGCCAAGGCCGACGCCGAGCAGGCCTTGGCCGCCGGCCACACCTCCAATGCTCCCTCCACCGGCTCCACTGAGGCGTCCTTAGGCTCTAGCGGTTCGCGTGGACGTCCCAAGAACAAGAAGCGCGGTCGCGGCTCGGGCGGCTCCAACAACACCAACAACTCCGGCGGCGGCGGCGGCGCGCCACGGCGGCCCTCTCAACCATGGGCTGCTGAGTACAACCCTTGGACCCGCCTTGTTCAGGCCTGGCCCATGCCCTTCCAGGCCCCTGGCGCGGGCGTCCTCGGCCCACGGCCGCCCTTTCAACCTCAACAGGCCATGACCGCGGTGCAGCTCCCTCCCGCACCTCCGCACAGCGCCGCGCCGTGGGACACCTCAGCTCTGTACGCTGCGCTGCAGTCCGCCGGCGTCGCCACCACTCCCCCTGGCTCCGAGTGGTATCTCGACACTGGCGCCACCACTCATATGTCATCTTCATCTGGTATGCTCTCGGCACCTCACCTCCAGCCCTACTCCGCGACAGTCACGGTTGGTAATGGCGCCCTGTTGCCCGTTCACCACTGTGCCGCCGCCATCTTGCCCACCTCCACTTCTCCTCTACAACTGAATAACATTCTTATCCGCCCTCCTCTTGTTAAGAATCTTCTTTCAGTTCGTCGTCTAACTCGTGATAATAATGTCTCTGTTGAATTTGACCCCCATGGCTTCTCTATCAAGGATCTACCAACCAAGGAGGAGATTCTCCGATGTAACAGCACCGGCGATCTCTACCCTCTTCGTCCACCACAGCACCATGGCCTCGCTACCTCCGTTGCACCGACCGTCTCTCTGTGGCATGAACGACTTGGGCATCCAGGCAGTCCAGCCCTCTCTCAAGTTCTTCAGCATTTTGATTTCACCTCTAATAAGGCAACCAATCATGCCTGCCATGCCTGCCGCCTTGGCAAGCACACTCGGCTGCCATTTTCAGATTCTACATCACACAGTTATTTTCCCTTCCAATTGTTACATTCGGATGTCTAGACCTCACCGGTGTTAAGTCACACGGGTTACAAATATTATGTTGTTTTTCTTGATGATTATACACACCATGTTTGGACCTTTCCCTTGCGACAGAAATCTGAGGTTCTGCCCACAATCCGTGCCTTCTTTGCCTATGTTCATACTCAATTCCGCTTGCTCATCCTGGCTGTGCAAACAGACAACGGCAAAGAGTTTGATTCTTACGCTCTTCGCGCTTTCTTCTCCAACCACGGCACACAGCTCCGCCTATCTTGCCCCTACACGTCGCAGCAAAAAGGCAAAGCCGAGCGCGTGCTTCGCACGATTAACAACTGTGTACGCACTCTCTTGGTTCACTGTGCAGCTCTGCTGGCGTTCTGGGCTGAGGCGCTCGCCACGGCGACTTTCCTCATCAACCGGCGTCCATGTCGCGCGACTGGCACGACCACGCCACATGAGCTCCTTCTTGGCGCTCCACCTTGCTACGACGACCTGCGCGTCTTCGGTTGCCGCTGCTACCCCAACACCACCGCCACCGCCGCGCACAAGCTGAGCGCGCGTTCGACGGCCTGCGTGTTCATCGGGTACCGGCGGATCATTGCGGTTATCGCTGCTACGACCTCTCCTCCGGCCGCGTCATCACCTCTCGGCATGTGATCTTCGACGAGCGCTCGTTCCCGTTCCGGGACGAGCCCAATCGGCCTGCACCTGTGCCCTCATCATCAACACTGCACGACGATACTCCGCCGCGGGTGGTGCCCACTGTGCCGGCAACTCCCTCTACGTGCGTGCCTCTGGACATCCATCTGCCGCCTCACCCCAAGCGCGCGCGCTCTGCCCGGGGCGCACCAGTCGCATCTGCTGCGGCACTAGCGTCCACTGTGCCAGCTACGCCGCCAGCTCCGTCAGCGACGTCAGCTCCCCACGCATCACCAGCCACGCAACCAGCAATGCCCGTCGCGTCATCACCCGCACAACCTGCACTCCAGCACCCGATGATCACACGCTCTAAAACCGGCGCCGTCACATCTCTACATCCCAAGTACGCTGGCTATGCCATGGCCACTGCTGCTGTCCCAGCCACCACTATAGTCTCGCCCGTACCCACATCTGTTCGCCAAGCACTTCGTGATAGCAATTGGCTCGCCGCGATGCAACATGAATTCCATGCGCTGCAGGAGAACAAGACCTGGACCCTCGTTCCTCGCCCGCCTGGCGCGCGCATCATCACCGGCAAATGGGTGTTCAAGCACAAATTCAACTCCGATGGCTCGCTGGAACGCTACAAAGCCAGATGGGTGGTGCACGGCTTCAATCAAAGGCCGGGCGTCGACTTCAGCGAGACTTTCTCTCCCGTCATCAAGCCTGCGACAATCCGCACCGTCCTCACTCTCGTCGCCACACACGGATGGCCTGCTCACCAGCTCGATGTCTCCAATGCATTTCTTCATGGCAATCTCCATGAGCAAGTCTACTGTCAGCAACCCACCGGTTTCGCCGACCCCGCGCAGCCAGATGCTGTGTGTCTGCTCTCTCGGTCGCTCTACGGACTTCGCCAAGCACCACGTGTGTGGTTCGAGCATTTCACCAAGCACGTCATGGCGCTCGGCTTCGTTCAGTCCAAGGCGGACACGTCGCTGTTCGTCCTCAACGACGGCTTTGACGCCACCTACCTTCTTCTCTACGTCGACGACATGATTCTGTCCGCCTCGACTCCCGCCGTCCTACAGCGCATCGTCATGCAGCTCCGCCAAGCCTTCGCTGTCAAGGATCTGGGGCCACTGAGGTACTTCCTCGGAACGGAAGTTCATCGCGACCGCAACGGCTTCTTCCTCAATCAGGCCAAATATGCCTCCGAGCTTCTCGAACGCTCCGGGATGACAAACTGCAAGATCGCCACCACGCTGGCCGACACCAAGTCCAAGCCGTCCACAGAGGATGGCGTCCTCATCAATGATGCGTCAGCCTACCGCAGCCTTGCCGGAGCTCTTCAATACCTGACGCTCACGCGTCCCGACATTGCTTACGCCGTGCAACAAGTGTGTCTCCACATGCATGCTCCTCGCGACGTCCACCAGACGATGCTCAAGCGGATTCTAAGGTACATCAAGGGCACCATGCACCTCGACGTCCAGCTTGCTCCGGTCACCACAGCTTCTGTCACCGCCTACTTCGACGCCGACTGGGCCGGCTGCCCGGACACCCGACGTTCTACGTCCGGCTACTGCGTCTTTCTCGGTGATTCGCCGGTCTCTTGGTCCTCCAAGCGACAGTTGACGGTGTCCAGATCCAGCGCAGAAACGGAATACCGAGCCATCGCAAACGCCGTCGCTGAGTGTACATGGCTTCGTCATCTTCTCGCCGAGCTACGATCGACCTCCCCAGGCTACCGTGGCGTTCTGCGACAACATGTCTGCAGTGTACATGTCTCACAACCCCGTCCATCATCGGTGCATGAAACACTTCGAGCTGGACATCCACTTTGTTCGAGAGAAGGTGGCGCTTGGCCAGCTACGTGTTCATCATGTGCCAAGCGGATGACAACTAGCAGACATCTTCACAAAAGGGTTGCCGTCGTCGCTGTTCATCGACTTCAGGGACAATCTCGCTGCCGCTTCGCCCACGTCGAGATTGAGGGGGGGTGTTGAACAATGTAACAGCTCTAACTCCAACGGCCATGACCAGGCATAGGCGTAGCTCTAACTTGTATTGATCTCACGCGGCCTGAGCGCCATGCACGCCACTGGAGGCACCACGCCCACACCCGCGTCCTCCGCCTGTTCGCGCGCTGCGCCCGCTCGCCACGCACCGCTCAGCTCGCCGCGTCTGTAGGCACTGCCGCTGGCTCACGGCTGTATAAATTGTACGCTCGAGATCAATACAAGTTTGTCCTCGATCAATCCTCTCTTTCAACGCTGTTCCTGGCGCTCACCGTCGAGGAGTCCCTCGTCTACAGCGCGCGCCTGCGCCTGCGCGCGGCCGGGGCCGGCGGCGGGACGGCCGGCGCGGAGCGGGCGCGGGAGCTGATGGCAGAGCTCGGCCTTCAGCACGTCGCTGCGTCCAGAGTCGCCGACATCTCCGGCGGTGAGCGGAGGCGGGTGTCCATCGGGGTGGACCTCGTGCGCGACCCGGCCGTGCTGCTGCTGGACGAGCCCACGTCGGGGCTCGACTCCGGCTCCGCGCTCCACATTGTCAAGATGCTCAGGGGCATGGCCGCCGCGCATGGCAAGACCATCGTGCTCACCATCCACCAGTCCGGATTCCGCATCCTCGAGCTCATCGACCGCGTCGTGCTCCTCGCCGACGGCGCCGTTCGCCACACAGCTCTCTCGACTTCCTCCAGGCACGCCTCGCCGCCACCGGCCACGCCATCTCCGCCCACGTCAAGTCGTCAACATCCTCGAGTACGCCATGGACGCCATCGACTCAGCCCAGCTCGGACGCAGCACGGGCCGCTGCGGCCTGGAGCGGCGGGCAGGCAAGGCCACGGGGGCGCGTCGCGGTGGGTCGGTCCCGGCTGGTGGCGAAGGGTGGCGCAACAACATGCTCCCGGTCGAGCTCGAGCTCGAGCTCCAGAACGACCTCGAGCTCAAGCACAGCGACGAGCGCCGGCCAGCACGCGCGGATATGCTCATCAATGGCAGGCGCCGAGGGCTTGCAGACTAGCACTCATCCACCCAGATTATCTTTTTTGGTTCTTTTGGGATGCCGATATGTTTTTCCTGCACCTGATTATCGATTGTTGGCTGTGGCTGTAGTTTTGCTTTGCCGGCAATGGCGTCGGTGACGTGATACCGTGAGGGGCTTTCCACATCCTTGCGCTAGGGATCTGAGATAAGCAGGTTTGTGTTTTTCCTACCTTTGCCTTTCTTCCTTGATTTTGTTGCCTCATAAAAAGAAAGGGTTTATTTATGGTACTGTCATTTTGGTTTCAGTTTTGTGTTGGACAATCACCGGTTGGGAAGTTCTTGGCTGGACGGTGGCAAAAAAGGTGACCTTCTCGTGCTCTATTTGATTGGGCTTCAGGGTTCAAGACTTGTTCAGAAAGCTCTGAACTGTGTGTATGTGTTGTCAAGAACATGTGCAATTCGTTTCGAGCATGTCTTAGGTCTCTGAGTTTAGATGGTCTTCAATGTTATTTGTGATTATATAGTTAGTTTGTATCACATCAAGAAACATAAATTTCCATCTCCTTTCTGCCTTAGTTTACATGAGTCTTCAGATGCAACAGTCCTTCACAGAATAATTTTTTATCCTTTCCTGTGTTTGTAAGTTTGATGGTTCTCTGATCAGGTGATCTTAGATGCTGTCTAGAATATCAAGAAGCAGGGTTTCACATCTCCTTTGTGTCTTAACTTCAAATACATGAAGCTTGCTTGCGTTCGGTCTTGAGATGCAGCAGTCCTTCACTGAATAAAATTCTTTTTTCCTTTCCCGTGATTGTAAGTTTGATGGTTCTCTGCTCAGGTGATCTTAGATGCTGTCTGGAATATCAAGAAGCAGGGTTTTACATCTCCTTTATGTCTTAACTTCAGATAGATGAAGCTTGTGTTTGGTATCTGGATTCTATTCTTCACATAATCAAACTCCTTTTCTCTTCCCTGTGTTTGCAATTTCGTGGTTCAGATCCAACTGATTAGCATGATGAATTCTTTTTAAATTCATGCCTGCATTGTTTAGCCCTGCACTTTATTTAGTGGATAGGACTCTTAGTACAGTTTCACTTCATGTGTGAAGCTTAATACGCTGGATGATCCTATTCTTCAGCAGCAGTACTTTCATAACTGAAACAATTTCAAATTGGCTGTCCATATGTAGGGAAAGAAAGAATAAGTATGCAATTTACTGAAAATGCATAACCAATCATTTTGATGTTGTACCAAACATTCATTTCTGATCGGTTTCTCATACATAGGAAAAGGAAAAATAAGAGGGCAGCTTACAGAAAATGCATACCCAAAATAAGTAGGTAACTTACTGAAAATGAATAAGCAAAAAAGTAAGCAACTTATTGAAAATGCCTAACCTGATTGATGTTGTTCATCAAGATAATTATGAGTAGGAGTGCTTGATGATCTTATGATAATTTGTTCTCTGATTTTTATGAAAGATAATTTGGTATTGTGTGGTCTCATATAAAAAAAGGAACTTTGCTTCACATTAAGCTGCCTGAAACATGTGTTGGAGTTTGGCATATCTGTTCCTGCAGTATGGCATCTCTGAAACAAGTTCCTTTGCTTTACTTGATAGGTTTCTTTGCCCTTACCGAACTGAACTTACATACTCTCTTTATTCTTGTTGTAAGGAGGAGAGTCTTTATCTGCTGCCTGTAGCTTGGTGTTGTTGCTATGTTCTCTTGTGTGTCGCATGATGTGCCTGATAATTCGGCAACTAAGACACAGAAGAGCACTTTAAAGAAAGGTTCGCCTCACTAAGAAATAGTTTCTTCGTTTTTTTTAACTTGCATTGCAAATGCGAAATCTACAAGACATATTTAGTTACTCCTAGGTCTCAGATTATTAGGAATTGTTGTGGATACTGGATAGAGACCATGCTAGCCTCTGGCGAGTAAACTATCATTGGAAATTTTGTGGATGGACACCAACAGACAAGCTCGACCTCCTCTCCCTTATTCTCAGATGAGGGAGATCATCAGACATCGGGCATTTAATTTCTTGGTTTTTGTTTGAGGCTCGGTTGGACAACAACTTGGTTGACACTGCCATGTACATCGATGTCCTGATGGTGACTTTTGTTCTTTAATGTCCTGATTAATACTATGGTATGCAGCAATGTGCATCTGATGTCATGAAATGCTGATTTGGTAATGAATATGCCTAGCTTCGGTTTACTTGCATATTTTATTACCTTCCATTTACTTATATTTGATTGTTTAAACGGTAAGGCGCGCATCGCGCGCCTAATGTTCTAGTAATGTGCAATGATGCTTGCTGCAAACGTGCATGTGTTGCGTGCAGTCGGCTTGCTCACGCACAGACCCGGTACAAGTGCAGGCGTGCATCTATAATGCATCTGCAAAGTGCAGTTATGTATCAGTGGGTATGTTGTGTGTGGTGTGAGTCATGGTTATAAACTTCATATTAAAACATGCCGTTTCTTTTTAGATAAAAGGATAAATCGGCCTCTATATCCGTATGCTGGATATATATAGCCAAGAATTATGAGAGTTCTTAGACTCTAATCTCCAAATGAGGGTTTCAAAAATACAAGAAAAGAAATTCTAAAATAAAGAAAGAAAACTAGAAGACTAAGCTCCAATCCTCTTCTTCGTTCACGTTTCATCCTTGCAAAATCCTGTCACGACACCAAACAAACTTGATGTTCAAATCATCCGATGCCGTTGAGGTGATAAAGCCGGACCGAAGGATATCCAAGGCGACGCTCCAGAAAGAAAACGACATCAAAGATACTGTCGCGGCCTCATCCGGCAAGCCAAGAATAGGTTTTCACCCAGAAATCCACCGATAGCTGCAAGAGACAACAGGAGTGGAAGAACGCCGTGACAATGCCTCCAAGTAGGAAAACGGCGCTTCAGAGCGTCGCCGTAATCATGGCCGGCTTAACAGCATAGATTTCGCCTACATCTCCAAAATCCCTCCAGCCCAAGGACGGAAGCCGCTGCCGGAGTCACACATGCTACTTGACTCCACCACTGCCTAGCTTCACCTCCATTGTTGCTTCCTCTTCACGCAGATCCATGCGGGTGGACACCGGATCCGACCTTGTAGAAACGGCGACAGCTGCCACCGGTGGCCGCCATTGAGGCACAAGGAGTGGAGGATCTGAGTTCCTGATTACCATATGTTTCCATTTTATTTTTGTCCGTATTGTCCGTTTTCGGATTCGTGTATCCCGATTCTAGCTCCACTCCCATCCCTACCTAGCTCGAGCTGAGGGGTTGACGCTTTTAAGATTTGGGCATATCCCAACATATTGAAACGGGATGAATACGAGTCCATCCCGGATAAAAATAGGATCTCGCAAATATGCCAGGGGTTATACCATCTCTTATTTCCTGTTCCGTTCCCGCTCAGCCCTATCATGTTTCTAAATATATGATATACTATCGGTCGGTAAAATGATGTTGGTCGGTAAAATTCTATACCGACGCCACGTACAACGACAGATCGGTGAAGTTGGCAAAGCTCTATATCGACTGACAGTTAGTCGGTATAACAGCTTATACCTACTCCTACGTAGTCAGTGATTTGGAGCTGTGGTATAGTGTGCGTGGATGCTAACACGCACACAAACCGTGTCACTACAAGTTGTCTCCCCATATTTTGTAGGATATAGGAAGAGGAGCAACTGAAATTATTTTGCGAGTCCATCATCTTCCCCTCTCTCATCTTGTTCTCTTTCTCCATCTTTTCTCTCTCTTTCCTATGTCCAAATCTAGAAAACTACATCAAGACCAGCATAGGGATAGAATATGGGACGAGTTCATGAAGTCAGCCGATGACAAGGTAGTGAACTCCTCTTTCCCCTCACTCTCTCTCTCCACATTAGCTCTTGGCGCAGATGCATTCCTCTAGCGAGCTAGTAGAATCTAGCTAGAGTTTGTCAGTTGGAGCTAAAAAAGAAGGAGCGTGATTTGAACTGAGGGTTCAAGAATTGAGATTTGGTGTTCAAAGTTTGGATGTTCGGTAGTTTATAAAGAGATGATTAGGTGTAAAAAGTTATAAGTAGCAGATGGAGTATATGCACCGGGCAGAGCAACTGCTTAGTCTGTTAAAGGCCGGGAAAGGTGCAACGGTGGAAGGTGGGTGGTGTGGGCAGCAACGATGGAGCAACCGAGGGGAGTTCAGGTGCTCGAGCACCTTGGGGTACTCCCGTACTCCATCATAAAAAAACACATCAAAATATGCATGAAAAAATAAACAAAAAAATATGTATGGATACAGGATGTAACGATATATATAGTCAATGAAAATTTGGAGTTGAATAAATATTTGTGCAGAGAGAAACAAAAAAGATAAAGTCAGCATGTAATCGGGTCGAATGCACTGTTCATCTAGACCCACGACCGCACCTATTCATGTGCCGATTTGTTTTATTCTTTCTTATTGCACATAATTTTGTTCAACATAAAACTTTGCATGAATATGCAGTGTTGCATCCTCTATCCATACATAGTTTTGGTTCAATTCTTCATGCCCGATTTTGTGTGTTTTTAATGGAGTATGGGAGCACCTTAAGGTGCTGGAGCACGTGAAGTGGTGATTGTGGCCAATGGTGGTAATAGAGGCATGACCGAGCATTGTGCATTATTTTTTATTTTCAAATTCCCAACTAGTAGTGCTCCTAGAGATAATATTACATGCTAAGTTTCTATCTAATTAGCATATAAATTTGACCCCTTCTCGTTGAAATTTTGCATTTCTATTATCAAAATTTTGAACTAGCACTTTGGTGAGGTTGTGGGGGTATACTTGATTGTCCAATTTTAAATGAATCATTAGGGTGTTCTCGTGCCGTTGATGGTACCGAGGAGGATAAAGGTATTGCCTACCGTGGTAGTGGCAGTTTGGCTAGACAAATTTAACTATCGGAGTTGAGAAGAAGGTTGCGCCAACAAAAAGATGAGGAAGGAGAAATCGAAGTGGTTGAGGGCACATGTGATGCCGACTGCGGTGCGAACTCTCCAGCTAGTTACCCGTGGGTCGTACTATGGATGCGACCATACATGTATGAGAAGACTCATGGAATCAAAAGAGTAAGAATATAAGATTGAAGATTGGGTTAAAAATAAGCTGATGAATTAGGATGGCTAGATCTATATCCAAGTATCCGTGCTTTTACCATCAGACTACCTAAGGATAGTAGGAGATTATTTGATAAGGGATCGCTGGATCTGGAACCTGAACGTAAGCGAGTATACAAGACGCGGATCTAGATATGTTGGGGCCGTCAGAGTAGCATAATACCCTACGCATTGTATATTGCACCCTATGTTTGGGTGTTGAGTTGTCTATTGACTGCTCTGATGATCTAGGTACCCCGCCCTCCTTTATATATCCTAAGGGCGGGTTACTAGTCAGTTACAAAGTAGGAGTCCTAGTAGAATTATAGGTTAGAGTCCTAATAGGATTACCGAGAAATCCTAGTAAGAGTTCGACTTCTTCTTTCCTTGCGGATAGCTTTTCTTGTGGGTACCAGGAGATCTATCTCTAACAAACCCCCGAGCGCTTCGTAGCCGAGTACTGCAGGCTTCCGAGTAATTCTAGTAGGAGTCCGACTCCTTCTTTCCTTGCGGGTAGCTTTCTTGTGGATACCTAGAGATCTATCTCTAACATCAAGAGTTTAGAAAATTGATGAATAGAAATTCAAGTGACCATATGATTATTTTATTTTTATCATCACAAGAGTATGTATGTCAATCATATATGATGAAACTATTCGTAAGAAACTAAATTGGTCTCAGCCTCAGCAACGGCGAGAGTTAGTGAGAGTATTTGAACAATATATGCAGAGCTATGAACTCAGAGCTTCAGACTTTGGAATAGTAAAGACTTTGGAATAGTAAAGACAGTCCCAATCCTAAAACTACTCCGTGGTTTCCATAGGTACTATATCACAACAAAACTTTATTTAGAAACCACAACATACAACGTATCAAGTCTTCATATAGATCTGTAATCAATTCTAGCGATCCCTTTCTCTCCCTTTTCACGCGCTCTTTCCAGGCTGCGGTGGTGAGCAGGCACGGCAACTTCGGCACATAGCAAGGCTAAGTTTCGGACGACGGTTGGCCCAGCGGTGGCTGCGCTCCGTGCGGGCGGCGAGGCCAAGCAGGCTACGACGGTGAGCAGTGGGCGGTGGGGGGCATGTAGCGAGTACATGCGCGAGTAGTAGTGAGCTCTTTGGCCGTAAGCTCTGACTGCATTGCTAATTGAAGGAAAAAATCAAAATCTTGAAGTCCAAATTGAAGCACAAAATCACTACTGTAGTGCACAACTCATTACACGGGTGCTGCTTCCGTTGTTTGCATCTCGCAAGCACTCGAATTGAAAGAGCGGCTTGGAGCCTGGATAGGTGGAGAAAGGGGAAAAGATGAGATGGATGGTATGTTGCAGGGATTGAGGTGCTTGAGCAAAGTAGATGGGATGGATGCCTGAGCTGTTGGTGATTGCTAGCTCCGACGAGGGGCAACGGCAGCCAGGTGGCTTGCCGCGGACGTGAAGGTGGGACTGCGCGCATGGATGCAGCGGCCACGAGCAACTCGCCGGAGAAGTAGCTGGACGGCGCACACGAACGCACAGCCCACGATGCCCAAAGCCTGCACACGACGAACGATAGACAAGTAGGGCTACGCGCAGACGCAGCAGCGGCTAGCAGCTCGCCGCTCAGATGCGTGGACGCCGGTGGATACGTGGGCCCCAGAGATGGAAACACGTTCTCGCTCCCAACACTCCTAACACGAAAGCATTAGTGTATTTGATCCTCGTAGCTGTATAGACACCATTTCTCAAACTTCTCTTCTTTTCTCTCTCTTCCTAGCTTATTTGCCATGTCATCAAATTATTTATGTGGCAGCTTTATTAGCGCTATAGAAACTATGCTATCCATCGGGGCTCTCTGATCCAAATCGGACGAGGGAACCAGGACAACTCGGTGAAAAACTAGAAATCAGGGGGCCAGCTCTATAAATATGAGCGCCCTTAGTTTGCTAGGGTTTTCCGCCGTCTTATCCCTTCGTCCACGCCGCCCCGCAGCCGCCGCCCAAACCCTAGCGACCCGCCGCCGTCACCATGGCCGACGACCACTACTCCTCCAAGCGCAAGTACGAGGACCCCTCGCCGCCGCCGCGGCGCACGGGGTTCTCCTCCGGCCCGCCGCCCGCCTCGCCGCCCGCTGGCGCCCCGTCGTACAACAGCGTGCCGCCGCCCCCCGACGAGATCCAGCTCGCGAAGCAGCGCGCGCAGGAGATCGCGGCGCGGATCTTCAACGCCGCCGAGGCCAAGCGCCCCCGCGTCGACAACGGCGACGATGACGTCGGCGGCTACGGGGGAGGAGGCTCCCTGGGCAGCAGCGGTGGCGGTGGAGGTGGTGGGGGTGGCCGCGTCGGCGGCGGGGGGCTCGGCTACTCGTCCTCTGCCGGTGGTGGTGAGTAACTGGACTGATTTCTCGTTAAGCCCATGCTTGATCGCAGAGATCTGTTTGTGCTTAAGGTTTATGGCCTCTTCCGTGATGTTGATTTTGGGTTGTTTTACGCTTCGATTTGGGGGCTGGATCGATAGATCATGAGCGTGAGCTGCTGTGATGTGCAAATCTGCTTCTTGGTTAATTTAACCTGTGTGCTATTGGGATTCCCGTTGACGCAATAGTAGGTAGCACGCGGCTAATGGTATCTCAATTATTTTTGCGGGCGCTTTTTCGTCACCACCATCTTATAACGACATGAGCTGCAAGTGACCACGTGGCATCCTTGGTGGCTCTGCAGCTTCACGTTGCAGTACGGCAGACTGGCGGTGGAAGAGTAGAGGCTTAATCTAACTAAATGCGTAGTTGAACCTTTTTTCTCAGGCTGGTAGAGAGGGCACATTGCACTTGTGTTGAGTAAGTAGAAGCTAGATTTATGCACCGTGTGCAAAAGCTATTTCTTGTGTTGTACTCCCTCCGTCCCAAATTATTAGTCGTTTTGGCTTTTCTAGATACATAGATTTTGCTATGCACCTAGACATAATATATATCTAGATGCATAACAAAAATTATGCACCTAGAAAAGCCAAAACGACTAATAATTTGAGACGGAGGGAGTACCTTTCATGCAATGTGTAAGAATTTAAAATGTTACTTCTTGTGTTTCATATATCTATAAATGCCATAAATTCTGATGACCACAAATGGATTCTGAATACTGGTGCATGTATCAGGGCATGGTTCTTCTATCCCGCCGTTATCTTCACAGAGTGGTGCGTCTCAGTACTCTTCATATGGTGGATATCAGGGTACAAGCAAAAAGATTGAAATACCAAATGGAAGAGTAAGCTGTGTTCAATTTGTTTTCAGTCACTGAATTTATAGTCGTGTTAGAAAGTATCACCTAAAGTGTGAAGTTAGTAGTCATGTTAACTGGCACTGTTGTTGACTTGCTGTAGGTTGGTGTTATTATCGGAAAAGCCGGGGAAACTATCAGGTATCTCCAACTTCAGTCAGGAGCAAAGATTCAAGTAACAAGAGACAATGAAGCTGAACCAGGTGCCCAGACAAGACCAGTTGAGCTTTCAGGCACTCCTGAGCAGATAAGCAAAGCTGAGCAGCTGATCAAAGAAGTTCTGGCAGAGGTATTACTTGTTACGACCACAGCTTTTGTTCTGCATTTTTTTTTGCGTATATATCATGTTGATCTTGCAATCTTCTGCAGGCTGATGCTGGGTCATCTGGTACTGGATCTGGTGGCCGGAAATATAATGCACCACAGCCAGGTGCCGATACGTTCCAGATGAAAATTGCTAATAACAAGGTTGGTACACATGTTTTTTTTTCTTGATAAGTGTAACTTTAGGATGAGAAAACTACACTTTATCACAGTTTTGACAAAGTCACAAATGCCCATTTCTCAATGTGTAATTAGTAAGTATTGTGGCACCTATTCCTTCATGTTTTTTTTTCCTGCTTATGATTTGTTCCTTTTTAGGTGGGTCTGGTTATTGGTAAGGGTGGTGAGACTATAAAGTCCATGCAAGCCAAATCTGGAGCTCGTATCCAGGTTTGTTATGTTGTTCTACAGCTTCCTGTTTTACCCTATCTGCAATCAGAAATAAGGTTTCACTAAGTTTACTTGTTGGCTGTTTTCCTGCTTTTTTTTTGCTCTACCAAGTGAATTTGAATGCTGGTCGCAGTAGATTGGATAAATATCATATTTCTGTTATACTTGAGTTCCTCTGTTTATATTTTGCCTCATACACTCCATTGCTCAAGGGCCAAGGTGGTCATTTATACTTGAGGTCGTTTTGTCTGCTGTATTTTCTTGTTGATGTGTTTGGTTATTCATGTCCTTGTGAATTCTTGTGCAGGTTATTCCTTTGCATCTGCCCGCTGGTGATACTTCAACTGAAAGAACTGTGCATATTGATGGCACACAGGAACAAATTGAAATTGCAAAGCAGCTGGTGATTGAGGTTACCAGTGAGGTCCGTTTTCTTTCTCGTGATATCCATGATTGCTTTGTCATATTTGGTTATCTGCCTTACTTTAAGTCTTGCTTCTGGTTCATTTTGTTTAATGGTTCAATTTATGATTTCCCCTGGGGTTCTTTTGAAAATATTGTTCCGTTTGCTTCTTTTTTGCGCTACATTGGCCCTGTTTGTTTCCGCTTATTTCTGATTTTGAAGGCTCGATTTTAGAAAATCCAAAAGTCGGATTTTAGAAAATCGAGCTGGGAGTCTCGATTCTCGATTCTGAGAGTCATCCGACTTTTGGATTTTCTAAAATCGAGCCTTCAAAATCGAAAATAAGCGGAAACAAACAGGGCCATTGATTACACTGCTGTGCTAACCAATGTCTGAAGCATATTGGCCGTGGGTACATCCTCAGCATGGCTATGACATGGAAGGAGATTTTCATATGCCTTTCCTGTTTCTGAACATAACTTAATAATGGGTTTGGGCAAGGTTTAAGACTTAAATATACCATAAAATGAATAAACTTATTTCCAACCTGCTTCATTCTTCATATATTAGCAACTTTGTTTGGCCCATTGAATGGGTCTTCACAGAACAGCAGTTCAAGCTTTGAGAGGTCATTTTTTGTAATTCATATCATTCACTTCACATGTGGTGATGTTCTTGTTTTGGGCAACATCTGTAACAAGTGACAAGTCCATGTTGTCACCTGTTCTATTCAGTGGGTGTTTATTTATTTCTTCACATATAGACAAATTAGTGTCCATAGCTTGCCAGGAGGACTGCAAATTTTCCTGGAGAGCAGGTTTGTCACTGTTTAATATCAATATGTCCTGCTTAATAGAACACGGTATTTTGACTGAACATGGTTATGGATTATATGAGCTGACATGCTTATCTGGTATTTGTACCGTTTAAAATTTGTCATATGCTCCTCCTGTACCTCTGGATACAATGGATACATTGCTTTACTCAGGGCTTGTTTGGAAGGAAGAATTGCTCTAAACAGGCCCAGGCCCTCAGGTGTTCAGTTTGTAATGGCGGGCATGCACTCCAGTTTAGACCCTTTATTCTAGTTGCAAGTATTTAGGGCTTTGATGTTTATGATCATTAGGGATGCTAGGTTTTCTTTTTGCAGCCACTACTGCCTATACAGAACTTGATACTTAACTATGGGATTGCATTCTCTTTATATGATAACCGTCCGTGAATGAAATATAGTCCATCTTGTGCAACTATCTTATTTGGAGTATTCCTGAATTAAAACTGTTTTGTAACAAAAGGATGCAGAAAACCCTGCATGAAGCTCTTTTTCAGTGTTGTTATGCCTGTCTATCTACCTCGTGACTTTGCAGGTTGCTGTCACAACCTTCTCTTTATGTGTAACTAGTATCACTCAAATGTCTTCTTTGATGTTTCATTTGCTACTTTTTATAAACACTCATTTTTGGAGGATATTTGCCAATAAAGGAACCTCTGTATTTTTATATCCTGTCATTTAGCAATAAATTAAATCTTTTAGATTGTAGTGGAATCACTTTTGTTCATCACTAATCTTTAAACATCTATTGAAAAATTATTTGATGGTATTGCTATTCAACATATATATGTATATATTCGTCTAGCTGTCCAATCTTCATTAGCACCTATAGTTTTGCACATGGGCGACGGTAGATGGGCATCACCCATTGCTTGACAATCTTGATCGGTGAGTTGCTCCTTCCATTTTTTTGGTGGTTCTGGAATTTATCTGCAACATGTCTTGTGTTTGTATGTCTGTTATTGCACTGCTGTTTTCCCCTTGCATTCTATGCTGTGTTCTTTTGTTGTATACATATATACAGATGTGCAAACTATATTTTTGCAGAACCGTGCCAGAAATCCAATGTCAGGTGGCTATTCTCAGCAGGGTTATCGCCCTCCTCGTCCTCAGTCAAACTGGGGCCAACCTGGTGCACCACCCCAGCAGCCAGGTTATGGTTATATGCAGCCTGGAGCCTATCCTGGGGCACCACCACAGTATGGTGCACCTCAGCAACCTTATGGTAGCTATCCTCCAACATCTGGTGGTTATCAGACTGGATGGGATCAGTCTCAAAACCAGCAATCTCATACAACTCCCCCTGGTACTGGGTATGACTATTATAACCAGCAGCAGCAACCTCAACAACAGTCTGCCCCTGGGACTGCTACGTCTACTGATGCTACTAGCTACAATTATGGCCAGCCTCCTGCATATACTTCACAAGGATATGATTCTACCTATTCTCAGCAGAGTGGTGGGCAGCAAGTGTATGATTACTCTGGTTACCAGACTCAAGGGCAGCAGCAGGGCTATTCTCAGCAGACTGGTTATGATCAGCAGGGCTATGGTGCATCTGCTTATGGATCAGCTGCAAACTCGACCCAGGATGGGTCTGCACCCAGTTATGGTGGTACTGGTGGGGCCAGTCAGGCATCTCCAGGGCAGCAAACTTCAACTCCAACTGCTGGAAGCCACCCTGGTTATGCCAGCCAACCCCCTACTAGTGCTGCATCAAGCTACCCAGCACAAGCTTCTGCTCCACCATCTGGCTATGGTGCTCCACCGCCGCAGTCTGGCTATGGCACCCAGCCACCACAGCAAGGTGGTTATGGTCAAGGCGCTTATGGTCAGCCTTCTCCGCAGGGCCAGAAGCCTCCTTCATCTTCACCGTATGGACAGGCTCCGCCTCCTGGATCTGCGCAAGGTGGTTATGGACAGTATGGTTACAGCCAGCCTGGTTATGGTGCTCCTCCGCCTTACCCTGGTGCACCCCCGGCAAGCCACCCGGGCTATGGGCAGCAGCAGTCATATGGTGATGCTTATGGCAGTGGAAGTTATGGTCAGCCTCCAGCATACTCTACTGAAGCAACAACTGCTGCGTCCCAGGATCCATCTGCTGCACCTGGCTCCACTGGTGCTGCCACAACATCTGCTCCTGCTCCTGCTAACAGTGGTGGCGCACAAACATCTGCAGAAAGTTAAGCTTCAATGGCTCCTTGGGGAACAAAAGATTTTTCAAGCATCCGCTGTGGTTTCCTCCTCTGTTGCTTTATGTTCTGCATCTAGTTTAGGGAAGAGGGTCCATATCTACTAGCTATATTGTTTTCCATGTTGCTTTAGCTTTGACTCTATTATCTTAAATTGCTATTGGTCAGTACTGTGTTATCTATGTTGTTTTGATGCCTGTACGTTCTGGTAACATATGTACTTGTGGTTGCTCTGGTTGGGCCCTACTGTATGGGGTCTTGACATTGAACATCTACCAATACAAATGCATTCTGAACCCTATCTTTCTTTCAATGTGCGCTGATGTATCTTTTTATTGGATGGATTAAATTTTGGTTTCAGTGTTGCGCAAATGATACAACCACCAGCTTGCTCAGGTTTGTGCTGCAATGTAGTCTGCTTAATGTGGAATGTCTTGGTGTGTTTGGTTGTATGTACCATTTGTTTCACGTACAGAATGGTACACACCTAGATGGTGATCCTTTGTTTGGTTGGGGCAATCATACCAAATCATTCAGGATAAGCTAATCCCACATGATATCATTATCTACCAAGAGTGAACCACATGGTTCAAGAAATTGGTTGAACCTTACCTATCCAGGATCACCAAACACACCTTTAAATTTTTGTTAAGGTTTAGCATTACTACATAACGCTTATCAGCGGAAGTGTTTTTTGGGATATTAATCAGGGGAGATTGCAGCTATGCTGTAACACAGCTAAATGTTTAGAATGAAAGTAGGCGAGCACCGACAAATTGAATTTATCCCAGGTAAGTTCAAAGAAGAAAATGTGAATCGGAATTTGGAAGTCCCATTTTGTGGCATCACCCATCTGAGTTACACCGGCTCAAATACGCAAATCCTCTCTCAATAGCTTCAACGTACTTCAAACGATGTAACCGCTTGGCCTGTCGGGTAGAGTCCCGATGAAACCATCTAACTTTCGGGATCGAATAAGGTTACCTCATACGAGGGTGAGTCCAGAGATACAGTCACCATCATATTTTACATCACACGGAATTACATTAGAAGAGTTTCTGAAAGTAGTACTAAGTTCCACTTTTAGTAAAATTATTACAAACCGTTAAAGTTAAAACGCGACGATTTACAACACAAACGCGATGATTTACAACACAAACGCGATGATTTACAACACGTCGTCAAGACGGATGTCATGCTAAGCCCTGGCATGACATCACTCGGTAGGTTCAATGTTGGCCGGAGACGGGTCCCATTCCACGGACCAACCATCTGGAAGAGCACAGGGCCAAGACAGGGGAAGAGTAGGGTCTTCAAAGGCATTACGTGAAAAATATATAACTAGCAAGACTGAATATACTAATACTCAGTAAGGCTTACCCGTCTCATGGTATACTTAGCCATGTAACTAAACTTATGAAGGCTTATAATGGTTCTAGGTTTATTTTCAGCTGAAAAGCAACAAATAATATGAACTATTTCCATATTTTAGCTGTCAGGTTCTAGTTTCATTAATTATTCTAGGTTAGCACCTATACTAAACAAATAATATAGAGATTAACATCCATCCAAGTTATTCCATACTGGTTACTGTTCTTACTCCATGTGGCAGAACGAATAAGCAGTCTCAATCTCCACAAGAAACGGACGATTCCTGAATCGAATTTTAATCTTGCAAGGGTAAACCTAACTCACACGCTTGGAACATCCAGAGATCGTCCCGAAGCAACCGTTTCCCTCATATTCCGGGTTATGGATCAAGGCCACCACAAGCGACTGTAGGACTGTACGCACACCAATTGTGCAGGACATACGTCTGTAGCGCGACTACATGATCGTACTCCTGTCTGCTATGCAGAACGTACTCCCACATGTCAGTGCGTGTGTACAACAGAAACCAAAAAAATCGAGTGGTGGAGACATGTCCATTTGCCGGGCCAATCAGGTACTAGGCTTACCGCTTTACCATATTTCACGCATGTGGCTAGTATTTTCAAACGATTATCCACCACTATCACACACTGCGACCTTATCAACTTTTATCAACACAGACGGGATAACCTTCCGAGTCATGATATTGCACATGATCCCGTCCATGATCCTTATAGTAACTGCAGAATAATAAGCATTCAACTCCTATATCGCGCGAGTGACAGGAAATCACCCGACTTCTGCCGGTCCTATTAGCAGAGTATCTATGCGATAAGGACTCAGGCACAATACATAGGTTCCTAGTATCAATGCATCTAGGGTTCCATTTCAATTCCTGGACTTAATGCAAGATATAATATATATAAGTGTATAAAGTTGTAGTAAATTAAATACTGGGTTATGCACCGGGGCTTGCCTTTGTTGGTGGGGCTGGGGTCAGGGATGTCAATATTAGAATTTTCCGAACCGGGGTTCGGGGCTTCAGTTATATCTTCGATAATGTTCCCAGGGTCTTCAGGATTATCTCCTTCTGGTTCCGAGATCAACTGGTAGTTTCCGTCAGCGAGTGTAGTCGAATCTACATGATATGCAATGATTTGATTTAGATGGTTCTTGAGTTAAGAGTTTTACTTCACAATAAAGTTGCAATCCAATATTCATTTAACATATTAATCATATAACAACTAAAAAGATCTAAAACTAAACTTAGATAGAGCTTTAGGTGGTCAACTAATTAAAATCGGCTATTTGTTGAAGATTACAACAGAGCCGATTGGAAACAACAGGAGTTCAGCCGATAGAATCGGTAAAGAAGGGAGTTATTTACACAGCATTAGGAAATTTGCTGATTTCTGTTCGGAAGAGAAATCAGCAGAAGCGGTCTCTGTACATGAGCAGAAGAGATTAGCCGATTTGAGTTCACCTGGGGTCAAATTTGCTGATATGGATAGGAATGTTAAAGGTACAGTGCTTCAAGGATAGAACAAGAAAGGATCTTGCCGACTGGATTATCAACATATTTTTGATCTATCCGATTGGTTGGTGCATTGGCTTTGGCCTTAGCTGATTCATGTGCATTAGGTCTAGCCGATTGGATATCTACTGGTACTAGCCGATTGGCCAAAGCTATATCGGCCGTGCCTAACAGAGACTCTTTTGTGTTAACTTGCTGATCTGTGGTGGTGTGTTTCGGCAGGTGCAGCCGATATGCCATCTAAATCGGATGCCTAGCTGATTACTATGCGCATTGGCATAGCCGATTTGTGTTTTTAGCAAACTAGTCGATCTGTGAACATCGGCACACCAGTCGATCAGTGTATGCAACTATTCAATATTGGAAGTAGCCGATTGTGCAACAACTACTCGACTCGTGTGGCATGTAACTATCCGATTGCGCATTGGTAAACTAGTCGAGAGTGTGAACATCAGCCGAGCTGATATGTGCGCATATGCTAGATTTGTGAATCGGCACAACTAGCCGATCAGTGCATTTGCAAAACTAGTTTATTAGTGAACATCGGCTGAGCCGATTTGTGTACGTGTACTAGTCGATCAGTGAATTGGTCTACTAGCCGATTTAGTGCATCGGCACATTAGCCGATTTACACATTGGGTAGAATTAGTCGAGTGATGTATCGTCATAGCTAGTTGACTAGTGCGAGTAACTAGCAGATGGTGTATTGGTAGACTAGTCGAACTATGTATCTGTATGGTCTGTGTCTTAGCGTATTCAGCCGATTGGTGGATCAGCTGTGTAGCCGGTTTTCATCCTTAATGTTCTCCTATATCTACTGGGGCATATCAGCCGTGTAGCTGATTGTCCTACTCTGCACTGACTGTGCCTAACTGAGATATGCTTAAGTGTTATCCTAGGTAACTAGGTGTGGTTGCATCGGCTTGATTACGTCAGTACAACAATCGAGTGACGTACAGCCGATGGGTTCATCTAAATCAGACCTGCTACAAGAACTAGGTGGAACAGAACACTAATATCGAACTAGGGTGATGAGACCACAAGTGCGGAATTAGACTGAAGAGGATGTGGCTGATGGGCTTGTGCCGATGAGAATATGTTTTACAGATGTGCGGATAAGGATGAGAAAACTAAGGATTGATCGGCCATATTTGACCGATATGGAAAACAAATAGAATCGGCTACATCGACTATGTGCAGCCGATGTAGAACAAAACAAAAGAATTGTATCGGTAGTAGCCAATATTAGAAAGATAACAACTGTATCGGCTAACCAGCCGATAGTAGAAGCATATCAAATGAATTGCATCGGCTGACAGCCGTTACAATGAAACATCACAGATTCAATTGAAACGGATGCTTAGCGCCTGAGCTAATAGCCGATGCTGAAGCATAGCCAGAGAGATGTATTAGCTAAGCAGCAGATACACACGAACTAACAAGTATCCTTATACGAAAATAACCTTAAGGAGACTGCAATTAAGACAAGGACAATGTCTTGATGGCAGGGACATGAGCACTCGTGTGAAAGGATTAACCAAACATCATACATGTCTATCACCAAAATATAAGCTAAGACTATCAAACTTATCAACAATGCAAAACGAAAAATATGCTATGTACCAAACATATCATTCACTCTTCTACTGGGTAGTCATTTATCGAGTATAGATTAACTTAATTAGCTACACTAAACAACATGTTTAACCGCGTAAAATAATTAGGGTTAGTTTGATTGTATCTTCATAATTAGGGTTTATAACTAACAACCACTAATCTATAGATAAGTTTGGCATTAAACTTATTATGCTGTACAGATTCGATAGAGACCATTCTATTCTATACAGCCAGACTAAGTACATTAACATCACTATTAACTTTGCAAAACCAGTTAATTTATTTCTAAAAGAAATATAGTCATAAGAACAAACCAAACTGAAAACAACCCATCAAACTATATTAGTAACTTAAGCTTTAGAGAAGATTTATCTATGAATCTTCATGGATATATTACGCTATCTTAGATTAACTTCCCAGAATATTTTCATCATTTTACATGAATAGGCTCTAGTATAAATTAATCAACCTTAGAATTAAATCATAAATACCTAGCTTAAGTTAGATAGTACTACTAATTTTATTATGGATTATATTCCACTAGTAGAAATTACTGTAAAAGATTTAACCATAAATTCTAACAGAATCATTCTAGAATAGAATAAATAGTAGAGATTCAGGCAACATATCATCGAGGTATTTAAAATCCTTAGTTAGGCATTAGTACTAGATCTGCAAATTTTACTTAAGTCTCTACTTGAGACACACATACTATGATTCAAATTTCAATTGTAACACATGTATAGAACATGAGATACAAATAAAACACTCAATTCCTAATATTTAAACTAGATCATAATCCAGGCATATTCAACTCAAAAGTACAACATAAAACTTGTAGATTTTGACTTAAGGATTCAAACAAAACTGATTTTATATTTTTATGAATTCCATACAAATTTCTATGGAATTTAGAAGTTCACTGATTTGAAATAGAGAAGGCTCTGGAAATTCTACAGAGAACACCTCAGAACTTTCTAAACCGAAGCAATCAGGTCCCTGGTCGGGGACAGAGGACAGGAAGAAGGCGGCGGCGTTCCGGCGAAGGGGGTCGCTGGCGGCGAGGGGCCAGGGGTGGAGGAGCACAAAGAAGTGAAGATGGACCTTGGGCGGCATTCGGGTGGAGCTGGGGTGGTCGGAGGTGGGCCGGCCACGGAGCTTTGCTCCTGGCGGCAGCGGCGGGTGGCGGCGGTGGTGCTCCGGCAGTCGTGAGCGACGGGGAAGGGATCGGGGAGCTTCACTGCGCCGTGGGGAAGCTAACAGCGGGGTCGATTGGAGCCGAGGAAGGTCGATTAGGGGTGTTCCACGGCAAGCAGGGGGCGGCGGCGGTCGGGCTTGGTCATGGCGGCGATGTTCCGGCATGCTGGGGGTTGAAGAGGCTCGGTGAGGTGGTCCAGGAGCTTCCTCGAGATGATGTGGTCCTGCTGGAGTGATCGGCGAGGGGTGGGAGCTGCTGGACGGCCGGGTCGACGGGGAGGCCGAAGCGGCGGCGGAGGAAGGTCAACGGTGAACGTCAGTGAGACAGTCGGGTGAGGGGTTTGCGCCGGGGTGGGGTCGGGGAGCACCGGTAGGAAGTGGAGAAGCTCGGCAGGGGGTCGAGAAGAGCGGGGAGGGGCTGATGATGGCTGCCCACGGCAAACAAGGGCGGCGGCGGGCATGGCAGCGGGTGGTTCTGTTCAAAGAAGCAGAAGAAGGAAGGAAAGCAAGAGGAGGGCAAGAGCAAGAGAGCAAGGGAGTTTGCGGGCTTAAATAGGAGGAGGAGGAGGAGGACAGGGGCACGGCACAGGCGACAGTGGCGGCGATAGAGCAGAGAGAAAACAGAGAGGAAGAAGAAAGGGAATTTTTCCAAGGACCTGTGCACAAATTCAGAAAATACTGGGATCTAGATGTAAAGAAGAATTTAACCACTGTTCTAGAGTTCAAATGAAAAAGTGTTTAAAATAAAATTTGTGCAACTTTTCAAATCCTACAACTTTGTTTTAGAGTTTAAATTCAAAACTCAAAGAATGAAGTGTTAATTTAAAACCTTGGACTAAAATCAAAATTATAATGTTTTTGTCCTAAAGGGTGTAAATTTCATAACATTTAGGACCTAAATGCAAATATTTATGACATGTCATGATGACTTGATCTTATTGCAAGCATTTATGACATGTCATGATGACTTGACCTTATTGCAAGCATTTATGACATGTCATGATGACTTGCACCTTTTTACACTTTAGCCCTTAGTAACTTTGAAAATTACTTTTATAATTCAACTGCGTGCATAAAAGAGCTCATACTTTTGAATAATTATACTTAGGTCCTTATTTTCACAAACTTCACTCAATTTCACACAAATCAACACATACATTTCAAATGAAACTTTTGGGTAAATACACAGTTTTTTACAGGGGGTAAAGTAAGAAAAATATGTTTGTAAAACCACCCTTCACCTATTTTGAAGTTACCTTCATCCAAATATATTTTACAAAAACAACCCTAGTTTTTCCGTAATTATAAAAATACCCTTTATACTTGCATTTAAGTTTTTAAAAGCTTCACATAAACACACACAAGCTTTACACTAACAATCACATACTTCACACTAACAAATAATGTCCCTAGCTTACCAGTACATGAACTGTCACACATTTTGTGCTTGCGTTTCAAACCCAATAATTTTGTCTTTTACAACTTACAAATAGAACAATATACAACAACTCCAATTGCCTTTTGTTCCGTTATTTCGTTACAAGTATATATGCCATCTATTATGGGAGAGAGAGAGTAAGGTAGCTATCGGGCGAACATAATTTAGGTCTCATTTGTGAGGGCACATCCTGAAACGGGTTTACTAGTAAAGATTGTTTATTTTTACTCTCTCATGTTATATTTTACACTATGATGTGAGAAATATTGTCATGTTATAATGTGTCGGGTTGTATAAAACATGTAAAGCCAGCCCGTATCAACCATCCCGAACGGTGGAGTCATTAAATTAAGGGCGTAAATGGTACATATAGTATTTGAGTTCGGATTCATTTAGAGGGGTTAATATCCGTCCGTAAATATTCAGTATTCGATGCCGTCTCCGAATCTGAATACTGAACCTCATATCTCTACTTTAGAAATATTTATAAAGTAAGTAATGGTTTCTTGGTCCGTCAATCGGAATTCGGATAAATCAATCAGAATTCTAATTGGAACCCGTACAAATCAATTGGAGTCCCAATCAGAACCCGAACAATTAATGGTTCACACGGTCATGGTATAGCCCGTACACAGAGTGAAAAAGCGCAAGTTGTGGTAGCATGTAAGTCCGGATAAAATTTATATTACCTGTGATAACTAACGGGCACTGTGCTAGTTTTTATAATATCGATATCTATTTATATCTTATTTGATATATTTAAAACTATCCGTATATAATTTGAATCTGAAAAAATAACTACATATATTCGTATCCGTAGGTCCATCTGACCGTATTCGTTTCATTTACCTCACCAATGCATAGCAGAGCTCTAGTAAAAAAAAAAAAAGCAGAGCAGAGCTACAGAACGGAAAGGCAAGGCTACAAAGGCCCAAACTAATTCATTGCGGGCCCCGCTTTCTTGGGTTGCGTTAGGTTACTTGGCCGACCCAAACTCTAAATAATCCAATATATAGTGACGAACTCCACGGAGCTTTGGAGTGCGGTTGAAAGCCACTCTCCGGGGTTCCCAGCCATGGCGGCCACCTCCCCTTCGTCACTCGCCCCGCCGGCGGTGCCCATGGAGCTGCACGCCGGCAACCGCGACCGCCTCGTCGCCGCGCTCCGCGGCCACCTCTCCGCCTCCGGTCGCCCGCCACGCGGCCTTGTCCTCCTCCAGGTCTGCTCCACTCGCAATCCTTCCTTTTTATTTTCCTCCTCCCCCCGATTTTTTTATCTGATTGCTCATTTGCCTCTACTAACTTTTCGAGTGATTCTGGTTGTTCGTTGCGCGAAGGGCGGGGAGGAGCAGACGCGGTACTGCACCGATCACCTCGAGCTCTTCAGGTGCTCGCGCTGAACCCAAAGTTTTATTCCATTCGTCTTTGCGTTTTTTTTTGGATGGTCAGATTGAGAGGCGAATCGGGCAATGTTGCAGGCAGGAGAGCTACTTTGCCTATCTCTTTGGAGTGCGGGAGCCAGGGTTCTACGGCGCAATCGTGAGGGCTCTCCTTTTCTTTCTTACCCCTTTTCGGGCACAAGTGACCCTGGGTCCGGTTTCAGTCAATACAGCAGCCAACCTTTGAGCTGCAGCTCTTGAACCTTGTTAATTTTGGGGCTGATAGTTTATGTCCGTGAATAGAAAGGAAAATTTGTGCCTCCTATTCTATTTGCACATGTGCACTATTGAGAGTTGGAATTTGGAAATGCCCTATGATTATTACTTAGATGTATGCTGGTGACTCGGAACAGCTACCTCTGAATGAGTTGTGCTTCTCAATATTTAATCCCTAGTGGCTCCCTATCTCCTGCTAATTTGTAGTTTTATATCCTGGTCACCGCCTCTGACCTAACAGGGGGTGGTAGCCTGATCTTGTAAAATCACTTTTATGAAATGGAAAAATGTTAACTGGACCTACTAACACAATTCATCTTAAGATTATTTCCCGCCTATGCTACAGATACTGACTTGCGTTTTAACTATTGCCAAAGGACATTGCCTCTGGACAGTCAATTTTGTTTGCTCCAAGGTTGCCAGCTGACTACGCTGTTTGGATGGGTGAAATAAAACACTTGTCTTACTTCAGGGTATTTCCTCTTCTGAATCTTTTATTCTTTAGTTGTTGATACATTACAAAATAAAGTAATCTTTCCATGATTATGTACAGGATACATACAAGGTCGATGTGGTCTTCTATGTTGATGAGATCACACAGGTTGTGCAAGATCGTTTCGGGGATCAAGGGAAGCCTCTTCTATTTCTCTTACATGGAAAGAATACTGACTCTGGGAATTTCTCAAAGCCTGCTAGTTTTGAGGTACTCAATGTGCCATTATCTGCATTGTCATTTTCTCGCACACAAATCATGCCTATTAATTATGTACTTTTGAAGTGAGCATGCACTGCAATTTCTTTTCATGCATTACTCATTTTCCGTAGATATCAAAATTATATATTAATATAAAATTCAGTGTTATAAGATAGATGTGCTTAATTATCAGTTTATCTCTCTCATACTTCTTCTCTTATGATTTTGTGCATATTTGGTTTACAATGTTTTTCACTTTATGCTAGGGTATGGAGAAGTTTGATACTGATTTAAGTACACTTCATCCTATTTTAACTGAATGTCGTGTAATCAAATCTGACCTGGAGCTTGCCGTCATCCAGTATGCTAATGATATCAGCTCTGAAGCTCACATTGAGGTACAATATTCTTACCAACTCCTTTATTTTCATATGTCTCATGACCAAATCATGGCTACTCAATTTCCGGCTTGCTATTATAGCCCAACTTGCCAGACATCATTGGCTGAAATTCAGTGGCGTGAGTTGAGTTTTGCTAGGACTGGTCTAGGACTTGCTATTCTTTGTTTCTATCTCCTTTGGTTGTGGAAGTAAAGGCTTGTCTTACTGAATAAGTAGACAACTACTGGTAATATTCTATCTATTACAAGGTTTATAACACATAAGAGAAAGATAAAGTAGCAAGCATTGGGCTACCTTATGGCACCATGTTCTAACTTCCTTCTGCACAGAAATGCACAACACTGATACCATCAAATGTGTCTCAGACATCAATTCATGGAAGCATCCCCCATAGGCTATCCTTTAGGCATTATGATTAACAAACACGTTATAAATAGATCTGATTGTTGACTTGCATTTTACAAGGTTATGAGACAAGCAAGACCAGGCATGAAGGAATATCAGTTAGAGAGCATCTTCCTTCATCATGCTTATATGTATGGAGGTTGCCGGCATTGCTCTTATACATGTATATGTGCTACTGGAGATAATAGGTATGAATGTACAATGGTGTTAATTAATATTTGCAAAAATTGGGAGTGGTTGAAGAAAAGTCCACCAAATCTTAGATCTCATCTATTGTTGTTTCACTTATTATTTTTGTTCAAAGTTCTGATAACAATATCTTCAAATCTTCAACCTGTTGAAGACCACAAACCTACAATGATAGCATACAGCCTTTTCATGTAAAACCATTTGCTGAAATTTCAGTAAGGTGTCCTTTTAGTTGCCACTTATTGTAAGTGGGGGTATCTATTATAATTTGTTGACTTGGGCAGTTTTGTAGGATATACCATCTTTAAAAAAATAAACCATATGACATTAGTTTGGATCTGCCATGAGTCTGTCATCTTAGAAACTGGAATTTTGGCTTTCAAGATTGAAAACTAATATTCACAGAAATTTTTCTTACATTTGTGTTTGTTGGACTATCGAGTACATATAATTGTTCTGCTCTTTGCAGTGCTGTTCTCCACTATGGACATGCGGCAGCTCCAAATGACCGGGTAGGAGACCGTACTTGATCTTTTCATTTTGACCTATAGATGACTTAAATTTTCTTATCATTAATGTTGAATTCTTATACTCCCATCTACTTGAGCTGATATTGCTTGTTTGAATCCAAACAGTAAAGTTATACTTGTTTTTCATTAGCTGCAATTTGTTAAGTAACTCCAAGACTTGGATCATTGAAAGTTGGGGCAATTTTTGTTTTCTCTATTTGATGGTATGTTCATAAAACTCATTGTAAGTTGTTGATACTCAAAGCAATGATAGGAGGAAAGTAGCTTGGTTGACACTTAGCTTAATTGATAGCCTATTGGTTTTATCTACCAAGCAGTGTCTGATACATTCTCTAGGGAGTCTGGAAAAAAAATATATGTTTGTTATCAGCGTCGAAGCACCTCGATACGAACATATGCATGGTGAACTTTACAAGAACTGGTGTCCTAAAAAAGAAAGAGAAACCCATTGCGCTGCTGAATCCTGAATTTATTTTTGAATTAGTGAGCTTACAAGATAGAAATCCAATAAAAGGATTCCTAAGAATGGAGGCTATTTGTGTGACTATAGGAGGATATGCTCGTTCTCATTCCTTTTATTTGTGACGGTGTGCACGCTTTGCCTTTTACAAATTCAGACTTTGAATGATGGAGACATGGCACTAATGGACATGGGAGCTGAATACCATTTCTATGGATCTGATATCACATGCTCATACCCTGTAAGTACTTCAAAAGTCCATACATGTACTTTGAATCCCTTGTTTTCCCTGTTAATTTGCTAAAAGCACTGACACTACTGTACTGTGTATGTAATATTATGAACTGAATTATGCATGCCATCAGCTTCAAGATGTAATTGTTTCTTATAAAACAAATTACTAGGGGCCTATGTCCACCTACCATGTTTTTGTTACAGGGCTTTAGATCTTGAATCAAATGCGCGAAGACAGGTCATTTCACAGGGCTTCCGTGCCAAAAATAGCTTGTCATGGTTTCTATTATATGTTTATGTTAGCCTTTGCTATCTGAATATAAATGTACATGTTAGCCCATTATTAGTATTGCTTCTTAAGACTACAGGACAGGGGATAAATGGATGTCAATTTCTGTGTCCCCTTCTAGATCTGTCTTCAGTTACCACATCACGTGAAGTATGTTCTTTTCATAGGGGAATACAGTAGGGGAGGGACCAACTGTTGTCGCATGGAATATGGTTGCTGAACACACTTAGAATTCAAACATCGTAGCATCCTATTGATATCCCTAGTTCCATTTTCCTCTATCCTCTTTACTCATCATTTTGTTTTTCTGTTCTCTGTTATCAATTATGATTCTTAACAAAACCAAGCTTAGTATTAAGTATATACTACTATTGTAAGGTTCAACTGGGCTTTATTAGATATTTCCATTTAGAGTATATTTAGTAGTATAGGAAATATCTCGGGGAGGCTTCTTGCCCTCCAAGTCTTGTACCCCTATATTCGCCCTCGAGGCTCAATGCAATACAACCCATGATTCATACGCAATCTATTCTCCCTACATTTCCGTCCTTTCCTTTTACTTCAATCACTTGCCACTTCAGGGTTATATGCTGCTGGCACCTGGCAGAGGCACAAATCCATCACGTTAATCCTTTGTGATATATTTCCGGAATCTAGATTATAACTTTAATTTGCACAGCCCTTGATGCAAACACATGCTTTTGTTTATCACATCTTACTACAACATTTTTTAATAATTTCATTTAACTGGTTTACATCTTTTCAGATAAATGGAAAGTTCAGCAGCAGTCAGATAGTAATCTACAATGTAAGTACCTAATGATAAAAATCCATTTGTATGTAATCCTATCAATTTATGTTTGTGGTACGGAACTTAGAAACATAAGTTACAAGTCTTTGTTTCTATTGAGCTCGTTCCCACCTCTCTTGATCTAAAGTGATTCACATTTTCTACAGGCTGTGCTTAAGGCTCATAATGATGTCATATCACACATGCGGCCTGGAGTTAACTATTTGGATATGCACAAGTAAGAATGAATTATTGAAGCTTAAAGACATGCAATTTGGAACACACCCCTCAAGAAGCATTCCAATGCTGCAGAGTCATTTCAATTTTTATGATTCATCTTTTTAACGCATAGAATATTTATTATTCTTTCTTTCAAAAAAATATTATATAACTTGGTTCGATTCCGTGGAAATTTAATGTCAAATGTGATCATTATAACTTAGATATACTTTAAAGCATTTTTTAGGACTTTGGCATAATGTATCTGCTGATTCACTACAAATTGTTTTACTTCTGTTTAAACACACTCTTCTTCAATGATTCAAGCATAGTTTTCAAACTTTTTGCAGATTGGCAGAACGTGCAATCCTTGAATCTCTCAAGAAAGAGCAAATTCTCCAAGGGTGTGTGTATAACTCACTGTGCCTATCAAACTTCAATATGTAAAGCTATTTTTCTGACTTCTGTTCCTTGGAAACCATTTCTCTTCAGGGATGTTGATGATATGATGGCTCAAAGGTTAGGAGCTGTTTTCATGCCTCATGGTCTTGGCCACTTGCTTGGGATTGACACCCATGATCCAGGAGGCTACCCTGAGGTTCATCCAATCTTCATAGATTTTTATGCACACAGTTTTCAACCTACATTTGTTCGCTGCTTTCAACTGAGAGTAATGCTTGCTCCTATATACCTTTTAGGGATTAGAGAGGCCAAAGGAGCCAGGACTGAGCTCCTTGCGGACCACAAGAGAACTCAAAGAAGGCATGGTCAGTTTACTTGTCCCATACTCCCATTAAATCAAGATCTAGCAGTAAAAAGGAATACCAGAAAATTCTGCTATATTATATGCCTCTTGATGAATCATGATTGCTAATGAGATGTGATTGCGTTTTATGATTTCTTCCTAGAAAAACTAATGAGCATCTCCCTACCCCCACCCCACAATCTTTTTTATTTCCTGCTCTGCTTATTGCACATTAATCGGTAGACTTGTCTTGATCATGCAACATTATACATATGTTGCATTTCTTTGCACACTTTGTGGGAAAGATAGCATAGCTATCCTCTGCTGGCTGTAGGAGTCCACAATTTCTCATGTTCAGTGCCTGACAAACAAGCTACTTTGATGTTTATAAGAGATCCAAGAGATCAATTGCACTTGCGCTGTCTGGTTTTCGTGAAATAGCAACCGAATCAAACGTCCGGAATGATAATATATCTTAAAAAAAAACCTCAACCACTGGGAGATTTCGGGCTTAGTCTTAAGAAGGGAAGCACCAGACTCTGGGTTCGACCTTGGTGGGTGACCTCTTGATGGCGACGACGACTGAAGAACGATAATATTGAAATGCAACTATGGAAAAGTGCTTCAACTATATGCTTGCAAATATCTGACACCATTTGCTATACTAAACCTTTGTATTGCATTAAACGAAATATTGGAGGTTGGAAATGAAGGGAAAAAATAGTTTGTATCGTTGGAACAAGAAAATAGTCAGTCTTACCTATCTTTCCAATAGTGCATTCAGCAATATGAATATTGAGCTTCTATGGTCTGGATCACAGGTTATTACAGTGGAGCCAGGCTGCTATTTCATCGACACTTTGCTGACTAAAGCGAGGAATGATCCAATTTCCTCAAAGTTCTTCAACTGGCAAGAGATCGAAAAGTACAAAAGCTTTGGTGGTGTTCGCATTGAAAGTGATGTGGTATGGATAATCCCCTTTTTGAATATGAGAAACTTTATGTCTCTCTTGTTATGAAATTATTCCATTTCTTTCTAGGAGATGCTTTACCCCATTAACTTTATCTCGTATTATTTCTAGTGAACCTCAAGTAATTCGATAAGCATTTGAGTTACCCTTCTCCTGTAAGGGTCAACTAGATGCTGATATTTGCTTCTGTGATGTTCACCCTCTTTTGCACACTAACAATAGTCTTGTTTTTCTGCAGTATGTGACGGCCCAAGGATGCCAGAACCTCACAAACTGCCCCCGAGAGACATGGGAAATCGAGGCCGTCATGGCCGGCGCGCCATGGCCTCTGCGGCCTTCCACTTCCCCTGCAGCAGCAGCAGAGTCGGGTGTCTAAGCATCACCGTAATTTTCAACTTCATTCTTCATGGTGCCCGGCGTAGATTCGGTGTACTCAATAAATAGCTTGTCACCACTGGCACAAACTTGTTGCTGGTTTGATGATCAAATAACCATGTCGTAAAGCCTGACCATTCTCAGATTACTGGTAGGCTAGGCTATTCTGTTGTGTGGTCGAGGTGAATTGAGGAAACGTTACAAGGCCGTTGGAAGGTTGAGCCTTCACCTTTGTGCCGGTGGGAGCAGCAGTGACAACAAGTTGAGATCCGGAGCCATCTCTGTAGCCTAAATAACAGCTGGCAAAGCTGAGGAAACTGTATGGAGAAATAGAGGGGAATGAGTAACAGGATTAGAATTTTGGAATTTAGGCAGCGTTGTTGCATATGCTGAAATTCTGTTGCGGCGGCAGGCCTGTGGGCTTGTTCCACAATTCATGTTGGTTTATTCCCCTCGATTTGGGACCAAATCTCCTTTTGTTTTTCCCATTTTTATTTTCTCCGGACTGGCTGACATAGATGTGTTACTGGAAATTACATTGGACAAAATCTGGATTTTTTCCTCTCTTGTCCCACATGAAGTGATCTGGTTTCCGTAATTAGCTGGGGGTAGGGGTAGGGTATTAAAGTGAGACATAATTATCTCACCACAGCTGTGGCGCAGCAGTTTAGGCACCGCCGCAGCTGGGCATGGCAGCCAATGGCTGTCCTGTAATCTTTGTTGCTGCATAAGGCATATTGCACACCCCATTTTGCAAATTTTCTCAGTAAAGTTGGCTAAAACTCCTGTGCTTGATGGCTCAGTAGAGTTGTATGGATACATTGCAGCGCGGGATCTTTGGGAACCATTACAAATTATATTTTCAATATTTGCAGGGATGATTCCATCATTGTGGAGCAGGTACACTTCCGTACTTGTCACAATTAGTTCGAATTATTTGTTTCACAGTATAAGGCCAAACCTATAACATGCGTAGAACAAATTTGATTAGAGCTCACCCTTTTGTTGCTATCTTACAGACACTTAATCTCTTTTACATAGAGTTAGGTACAATGAAGTTAGGATAGAGTGGAAATCTGTATTAACTAACTGACACTCTTAATTGATAGGCGAAGGTTCAGTTTGTACTTTTGTTCTCCTTAACTATTTGAAATATTCTTATGCAATCGTTTACCTTTTGTTTTCTGAACTGAAACATGCTTCTACTGTGATTTACAATTGTAAAAATGATTATTTCTGTTTTAATAGAAACATACATGCCCAAAAGGGCGGCTAAAATAAAATATTTTAGTGATCCTGGTGTTATATAGCTGGAAAAATGCTTCCTATTGATTAGTATTGCCAACAGTAGCAAAATAATGTTATGGATTGGTGAGCCTTATATCAAGCACTGTGTTATATTACGGATTCCCTATATCAAGCACTACGTTGTTAAATGATAATTACGAACATACCTGAATTAGTTATGAAACTAAGTGCGTGCAAGTCATGTTGCAAACAGAGTAGTCCGGCGCCCAATGGCAGCAGATCGACCTTGCCCAATCTTGCAATACGCCGACGACACCCTGATCATCATGCGGGCAGAGCGCGAGGAAGTAGTACCTCAAACAACTGCTAGACCAATTCTCGGCCGCCACTGGGCAGAAGATCAACTACAACAAAAGTACAATGGTGCCCCCGGAAGTGTGCGAAGAACTCCAGAGCATTCTCGGCTGCAGAGCAAAACCAACTGCTGAACCCAAGAGGCGGAAGTGTTCTAGTCAATTCGGTCATGGATGGATCTGCTGGCTACCTTATGGCAGCTCTTCTTCTTCCACAAGGTACACTGGACGCCCTTGATCAGCGAAGACGTGCGTTCATTTGGTCTGGTGCTGACAAAACAACAGGTGCACAATGCTTAATTGCTTGGCCAAATGTCTGCTTGCCTAAGGAACGTGGAGGCCTGGGCATCAGAGATCTGTCTGAACACTGCTGATGACTCGGCTTGGGCGACCTGGGCACGACAGGAACTGGATCTCTCCACTTTGGAAGGCCCTCTCAACTCAGGGGGCACATTGGAACTCGCTCCGCTCACTCCTTCCTTACTATCGCAGCATCGCCACGGTAACAGTTGGTGATGGTCGATCAACGAACTTCTGGGAAGACAATTGGTGTAGGAATGAGCCACTCGCAGTCACCTTCCCGGCCCTATTCTCGCATTCCAATCGCCAAGGAGCCAGTGTGCATGAAGCTCCGACTCTAGGGATTCGCAGAACTCTGGTCACTCGCCTCAGCAGGGCAGCTGGAGCAGAACTGGTTGAGCTGCAAGCGATGGTTTCAGAGATACACCTCACGTCTGAACAAGACCAGCGAACCTGCCCGTTTGTAGCTGCAGACGGAGTCTTGCGAGCAGGACCTTTATTTTATACAAGGCAGTCAAATTGGATGGGCCACTGTCATACTTCAGTAAGTTTGTTTGGCGCAGTCAAATTCTTCGGCTGGCTAATGGTGCAAGAGCGTCTGAAATGCCGCCACAACCTAAAGATCAAAAACATTGTTGAGGATGAGAGCTGTCCGATCTGCAATGCTGCTCCAGAGACAACCAACCACTTGATACTTGATTGTGTTTTTGCTCGAGCTGTATGGCAACCCATGGGGTTTGACGTCTCTGCGCATGAACTCGCTCAGCTTTGGGAGTTGCTGAAACCTGACCAGGTGCCACTACTCCACTACAATGTTCTACTACTCCTCATCTGCTGGGCGCTCTGGGAGCACCGGAATGACGTTGTCTTCAACGCCAGCGAACCAAGCCTGGGCGTCTCCTGTCATCGGCCAAGGACATGGCTCGGCTGTGGCGTTTCCGATTACCCTCTGAAGATGAAGATGCAGTAGTAACTGAGATCAGGTGTAATTCTCTGTTTTCCAATATGTAACTGCTAAACAATTAGTTTGTTACTCTACACCCCTCCTCTTGCTGCTTCATATCTGTAACAGCTGAGATATAATTCTGTGGTGGGAAGTTATCCCCCCTCCCCCCGACCTGAAAAAAAAAGGAAATTCGATGGAAAGAATCTCTCCACCCCAACCACTGTCAACAAGAGATCCAAACCCTCAGTGTTCTGCTCTTTTGCCTCACCAGCCCCACAAACAAGCCCCGCATCAAAATGGAATGTGGGGTCGCAGCACCAATCCACCAACATCATTATCGTATCTCTGGGCTTCTGAAACAGACATTTATCGTCCCAAGAATAGTCAAACTCTCGCACTGATTCATGATAACATGTTTCTATGCATGAAAATTGCAGCGCATAAGTGATTTATGTTACAGAACTCTGTGAAATGAAATATAGTGAACTGCATTTGATGTAGCAGTATATGCCTCTTTCAGAGTATGGCTATTGTTCCAATATTCTGCACCGCTGCCTGCAGCAAGCAAATTAAAGCTGAAGCGTGTATGCTGAACTGCAAACGATTAAACAGAACAGTGTCTTGAATTGCTGTCTGTAATACATCCTTATCCTTTCTGCAACTCTAGAACATGTGGTTTTCCCTGAAAGCAGCCATAGCCGATAGATGCATATGGTAAATTTCGGTGATTAGTCTATCTCTATTTTGTATTGTCATTGATCACCAAAAGGAGGAGATTGAAGCATCTAGGCCGACAGATGCATATGGTAAGTTTCGGTGATCAATGATAACCGTACGTGACTAGCATGTGTTTTGAAGGAATTATCATTCTATGGTTATGTCACGTGAAATATGAAAGGGGACCCCTCAATTCTTATTGAAATGCGTGCCAAGGACTCGGACATGAAGACTAAGGACCTAGTATCGAGTGTCACAGGAAGATAAAGGACACTTGATTTAGTTCAGGTTTTATAGTTTTTAGTCTTTGACGTACAATTAAGAGGGGTTCTTGAGTTAGTAGCTTGACCTAGTGAAAGTTGATCTTAAAAATATGCACACTTGCTCAAGCTCAGTACTAGACAGCTCAAAGAAGTCAAAGCAACACTTGGAAGAAGAAGGAACTCGACGAAAAACTCAACTCAAGTGATTTGCACAAGTGGCAGAAAGATTCAACGGGTTGGTTAAACCGACGCTATGAAAAATCAACGGGACGGTGCATCAAGGAATTCAAATGACCATCAAGTCAGAAAAACTCAGTTGCACCGGTTAAACCGACGCTATGCTCAGAAACGTCGATGCAATAATTGGTTGATTACTCAGGAAGCAATTTTGAGGAGCAGTGGCCTGGCCCAAAAAACTCTTCAGCACTGGTTAAACCGACGATACTAATAGAGTCATTGGTACATTAGTGCTAGGATTACTTTGGAGCGTTTTGGAGTTGAAGCTGACTGCCTTAGAAGAATCTCTTCAACACCATTAAACCAACGCACCGGCGATGCATTGCGTCGGTGCAATGACATCAGCATCAGAGGCAGTTAGGATCTAACGGCTGCTATTCATAGCTCAGTGTGACCGGTTAAACCGACACATGTAACCGGTTTAACCGATGCTTTATGCTTTTTGGAAAAGTGTTTGCCAACAGTTCTGGCTGGTTCTCTAGCATATAAATTGAATCCCCTCGAGTCACTTGAGCTGCCTTTGACACCCTAAATACCTAAGGCCACTTCAGAGAAGAAGAGAAAGACTTGAAGCTATGAGAAGAAGAGTTTGAGCTTGAGAGTTTGATCCAAACAAGAAAAATCATCCATTTGAGAGTAGCAAGTGTGCTTAAGCTTAGGGCCAACTTAGTGTAGGTCAAGTGAAGGCTTAGCGATTGTTACTCTTGCTGTTTGACGGCACCTAGACGGTATTGGTGATCCGCGGCTCTTGGTGAGCTCTTGGAGTTTGTGGGAACCCCAAGAAGATAAGATTGTACGCGGTTTGAAAGATCGCCACTCCGGAGATGGAGAAGGAGCATTTTTAGTGATTACTTGCTTCGCTTCTTGGTGATGCAAGGGAGCTTATCCCTTAGTGGATGCTTCAACGTGGATTAGGGAGGAGCGTCAACTCCTCGATACCATGGGAAAAAATCGGGTTGTCTCGTGTCCCCCTCTTTACTTTCAAGTATTTACTTTGATTTTACTTGTTGTTACCTTTGCTTGCTTGTTTGTTGACTAGGTTTTCTTGCTTGTTTGTTGGCTAGGACACTTGCATGATAGTGTGCTTCTTGACTAGGTGTTGTCCTTGATAGTGTGATCTTAACTAGGAATCATGATCATATTAGTGTGTTTACCCACCTAGGATATCTTTGCTAGTATGCTCTAGTTCATAGGTTTTGAACTTCAGGTTTGGGCAACACTTTAGGTTAATGACTCGGTAGAATTTGAAAAAGTCACAATTCATCACTCTTATTGGGCCACGATCCTTTCAGTAAGCTAACTGCAACTTCGAATTTCTGGAATATGTGAACATTTTGGCCCTGCCAGCTGACACATCTTGTAGTCTATGCTTCCTTCAGATTATGGCCATTGTCCCAATATTCTGCAGCTGCCTGCAACAAGCAAATTAAAGTTGAAGCGCGTATGTTGAACTGCAAAAGCTTTGACAGAACAGTGGCTTCAATTGCTTTCCAGAACAGTTCCTTGTCCTTCCTGCAACTCTAGAACATGTGGTCTTCCCTGAAAGCAGCCAGGGCTGCAGATTAGTTGCTTGTATTGTAGGGTCTCTTCTGTTATGGTGGTTGCCTGGTTTGGTGAGGTGAACCCACATTTTCAATGCTTATTATAATCTTGTGTTTTTTTTCATGTAGGACCCTTTATTTGGAAACTAATGGGAGATCATTACAAAGTTGTTTAAGTTGGTCTTTCAAAGAAAAAAAAAGTTGTTTAAACTGATGCTTCATAGACATTAATATTATGTAATTTTTTTGTATTGCACCTTTCAGAAAAAAATTCTTGTATTGCAGTTAATTATTTCCCAATTTCACGGACAACTCATATGGTTTGAAAATATTTTTAGTTTAGTAAAATTTTGTCCCACCTAATATTAACCACTTCCTCAAATATTTATATTTTATTCCTGGAAACAGAGGGGCGTCGTCGAAAGGTTAAAACTTAAAAACATAGTACATTGTAACTGTTACACCTGTATCAACATCAAGAAAGGTACACCACAGGACAAAATGATTTGGAATTATGTAGCTTTTCTTTCTCCAGCTGTATCCTTGGCTCGTAGCCAACAAGTTCCACAATTAGCCTCCTTGGTTGAATCTTTTGTATTGTAGTGTTCCTTCTCTAACGAACCTATCTTTTCCACACAAATTGGCCAAACACCATGCTCCTAAGTCTCCAAAATGGGACCTCCTCACCTCATCTTCCAACTCCTCTTCAACGGCTTGACCATAAGAACACATGTACGTGTACAATTTTGCAGGAAATATATTTTCAAGTTCATGGACCATTTGTTAGTAGGGCATGCTGCTTGCTCTATTCTAATGGCAAGTCTATTTCTCACCGCAAATCACGGTTTTTAAAGCCTGCTTCGTTGTTGAGAAGAACTGTACATCTTGAATGATTTTTTGTTATGCATTGACAAGCTAGTGAAGTAGACATCGTAGTCTAAGGAAGTAGTGAAATTTGATTATTTTAGTAATGGTGAGACGAATCATATTCCTTTCGCATCACTTAGGCCATCAAACAATTAGTAATATTGAAGGGCGGATATAGTGACTGCATACTAAACTCCAGTCCGTTGCACTCAGATAATAAAAATTCCACTTTAATTTGCTCACCTTCAATTCCTGCTCCATGGATTGTGACATGAGAATTGAAGTGGATGTTTTAACCTACATTAGGTAATGACACAATAAGTTTAACATCCATGTTTATGTGTGTAGTGGCTGACTTGAATTAATGAAGTAGATTTTGCTTCAAATTTATCTCCACGCGCTCTACAAAACTTAAACTAGCAATGTTGTATCCAAGATGTTGACCATGCCTGCCTCACGTATCTAGGTGTGTTACCTGATTTCATTAGGCACTACTATAGCTGCCAAATAATATTGTTACCTGCTTTTGCAAGAAAACAATGAAAAGGAAAAGGTTTTTTTTGCTATAAACGACTGTCATTTTCGGATAGGCTGGCAGACCAAGCAGTTCCTGTCACCTTACAGTGCAAGCAAAACTGAATAGGACCCCGCCGGCTCCTCATCAATATTTCCCCAGTTTGCTTAATTTCCTCTGAAGATTGCACAAACATCACCAATGTCTTATCAAGATAGACTAATTATATAAAATTGAGCAGAAGTCCATCCATTAGATCACATGAATGAATTTGCAAACATGGAATATGTACAATTCCGTCATCTAGCTAGCCCTATCACCCAACTAACAAGGCCAATTCTCTTCCTTGATTCTCCCAGTGGTTTTATTTCTCCACTACACTTGCTAGATGCACCATGTGTGCTGGACCCTGACACTGCACAAAAACACACAGCCTGCATGAAAGCAACATTTGGTTTCCCCTCCCCCTTTTCCCTTTCCAAAAGAAAGTGTGACAGTAACAACCGAAAGAGATTGCCTCACCTAAAAGAAAAAAAAAAGTAGCATGAGAGAAACAAAGGAGTAAAGAAAAAAATGTAGTCTGATGGAGACTAAAGTATAAATAAAGAGAGGGTGCCCTATCCCCTCTCTCCCCTGTGCCAACCAATCCCTAGCTACCTCATCATCTTGGTACACCGTACCCCCCAATGATTTGCAGCTCATGGTTTTATCCAAAAGCAAAGGGTACCATGCATGGGTCACTTGGCTACGTAGGAGTGCCACCATCTGTCCGGAGCTGATACGTACGGTTGGAGAAGTGGACTATACGGAAAGAACAGTAGGATTGGCCAAAGTGCATTCTTGTCAATTTTTGTGATTTATAAGAGTTGCCACCTGCCCAGGTATGAATAGGAAGTACTCTCTCCATCCTAAAAAGACTGTTCTTTTAGAAAATTTCAAATACATTACTAATCGTGAGAAATATCATCATTGCCCCTAATTACTTATTACTTATAATAGTTGTGATTGAAAACCGTGTTATTTATTTGATTCTCTGTATTCTTAATAAATGTATATGCATTGGATATAGAAAAATAGCATCTGCTAAGCATTTGGTTAGCTCCATGCGCTTCTCTATATAATTTTTTTCTTGATATTTAACATTGCTTTAATTAGATAGATCTCTACCAGCTAAAAGAATACTCTCTGTGGGATAAAATTTGAATGCTAAACAAAAGAGAGTAATTAAAAAGAGCCACAACTAGAAAACTCTAAAATATAAAAAATAAAAATATGAAACCTTGATATTCTCATCTTAGAGCTAGAGTAGCCTTGTCAGCGATGAGAAATCACAATTAGACGCACGCATTCACCTGCCAAGCACCCTTTTGCAACTACACGCATTGTCTGCTCTTTCTGTTGGAGATGGTGAGCCCGCGGAGCCAATGGCAGCCGGCCACACTTGGCATGCGCACGGCTATAGCGATCCAGCAGCGCAGACGGGTCGATGATCCCACATGATTAAGGTCAAGGATGATAATTTTTCTGAAAGAAGGATTAAGGATGATTAAGGGCTATACCGTATCAATGGTAGAAAGGCACTTAATTATATCCTTCCAAGCCACAGCTCCCAAAGCTTTTTTTTTTTGTTTTTGGCCCACAATTATAATGAACTGAACCTCGAATCTCATCTCCGATCCTGAAAGATGTGAACCTGATCTTTCCTAAGGCTCTTGCTCTAGCTATTTGCAACACAAGATAGGCCCTTGATTTTTTTATATTAACAAGTAAACATCAACAAAAAAAAAAGCTTTGCATGATTTTGTACATATTCCGTGATTCAAATTTTCACATAAAGCATAAAATACACTTTAGTCCATGTCACATCGGATGTTTGGATGTCAATTAGAGGGACTAAATATGACCTAACTATAAAACTAATTGCATAAATGGAGACTAATTCATGATACGAATCTATTAAGTCTAATTAATCCATCAGTAGTACATGTTTACTTTAGCACAATATGATCAAATTATGGACTAAATAGATTTAATAGATTGATCTCGCGAATTAGCATCATCCATTTATACAATGCATTTTGCAATTAGCCTATATTTAATACTTCTAATTGGTGTCCAAACATCCGATGTGACGGAAATCCTTATTTTTAGTCACTGAAACCAAACAGGATCTAAGTCGCGTTTAGCAACCATCCATACTTCCATACGGTCTCCAAAACGAACTTTGAGCCCTACCTCTTGCTATAATATATTTATAATATGCAGTATTCTTTCCGGCACATCAGCTGGGATGAACTTTGAAATATCCATACTAAACACATCAAATTAAAATTTTGACAAACTTTTGGAATCTTTGAGTTAAGACATCTCACAAACATCATTTATTTATGTCCGGATAGGTACGTGACTTAGGGTCCATTTGGTTGGGGAGCCGACTTGAATGGAACGGCTCCATTCCAATTTTTGAGAACGGAGCCATTCCATTCTACGTTTGGTAGGCGGAACAGAGCCACTCCATTTTTTGTTTGGTTGGAGAGCGCGGTGGAGCGGAACCATTCCGTTCTGCGTTTGGTTGGAGAACCATCTCATTCAACGTTCCGCGAAGGGTGGCTTCGAGATCCTCCGGCGGCCCGGGCGGCCTGAGTTCCTCCGACGGGCAGGGGGGGGTGCGGGGGCGCTGGGCTCCTTCCGGCGGGGAGCGGCCGTGGGCGCCTGGACGGGGGGCGGCGGCGGCCCTGGGCTCCTCCCGGCGGCGGCCGCGGGCGCCTGGATGGGGGCGGGGTGGGGGGCGGTGGCGCCTGGCCGCCTGGGCTCGGGCGCCTGGATCCCGTCCGCCGGCGGGGGGCCGGGGGCGCGGGCGGCGGCGCCTGTGCCGCCTGGGCTCCTTGGCGCCTGGATCCCGTCCGCGGCGGGGGGCGGCGGCGGCCCAAGGCTGGGCTCCTTCCGGCGGGGGCGCGGGCGCCTGGATTCCGCCCGCCGGGGGGGGGGGCGGGGGGCGGCAGCGCCTGGCCGCCTGCGCTCCTTCTGATCCCGTCCGTGGGGGGGCGGCGCCTGTGCTCCTTCCGGCGGCGAGGAGCGGCCGTGGATGCCGCCCAGCGGGGGGGGGGGGGGGTTGAGGCGGCAGCGAACGAGAGCGCTTGCGTCCGGTCGTTTCGGGCAAGCGCGATCGTTCCGCATCTCACGCGAATATTCCGCACCGGAGCCACTCCGCTCTTCGTTGCTTCCAACCAAACGCGCAGAAAAAGAGCTCCGCTCCCGCTCGCTTCCCAACCAAACACACGGTTAGTTATTATAGCTAGAGATACAGCGTAAAAAAATTACCGGTGCTCGTAATTTTTTAAAACTTGATGGAACTTTGGCGCGAGGTTATTTTTGATAAAAAAAAGGAAGTATGAGAAAAGCAAAAGTGTCTACAATAGTTTCGCGCCCACCATAGGAAGAAGACAACATTAACCTCCACTTGAGCCGAATTGTACAAAACCCCTCCTCAAATGGTCCCTAAACAAAAGCCATTTTGAAACACTCGTGCGCAAAAAATCTTTTTCACCAATCAGCTCTACCCTCTACTAAAAATTCCTCCCTCTTGCACTGCCCCAAATTAATGCACCCGCGACTCGCGGGGGGGACCCTGGGCCCAGAGCAGCCACGCGTACACCAGTGTCCCGCAGACAAGTGGGTCCCACGTCCCGCAGCCCCCCCCCGACCGGGCCTGCCCCACGTGTCTCCGCAGCTGCTCCCTACCGACACCTTGGCGTGGGGCCGTACGCGTGTACCAGCGAATGGGAGGCCGCCACGTGTCCGGAAGCGACACCTAAGCCAACGGTCGTCTGGTGGGCCGGCCGTGGGAAATGCGAGCGCTGTCCGCACGCGGTGCCTCGGTGACATGTGGGGCAGCGGGTACAGGGTCCCACCGGCCACTGCTCCCGAGCGACGAGGAGGAACACGCGGCGAGATCACAGCCGTCGAAGGGGAGCTCCCAACGGTCGGAACCCTCTTTGCATCGGCGCCGCGTGGCGAGGAGACGAGACGAGACCGTCGGTGCCCGTGCCTCCGCTGGCGTCTGGACTGCCTGATGACCTCCCGGTGGATTAGAGAATTTACTTGTGGCCCCCCTGTAGTTTCTTCGAATTGCCACACAGCTTTTAGGGCTTGTAGTTGTAGCTTGTTTTGGTCTCCAATCTCCCCGCTAATCCTGGGTGGTTAGGCCCCGGACCAACACTGAGTCAACAGCAGTGACATTGCCGGGATACCGCCAATGGAGTCGGATTTCACCAGCACTGCTTATCAGTTATCAATATTTTGAGCGGAAAGAGGGTAATCGTAATAACAAAACACACAAGCTTAGATCACACTTATTTTAGCTACGTGCGGTTGTAGAAGCTGGACATGTTTTTTTCTTTCTTCTAAAAAAAGATCACGCTCATCTTTATATTTCTGGGACCATCATGTCTCACCATGACATCGTTGATCCTAAACTACTACATGACATTCTGTGCAACTCAAATGCAATAAATTAGGTTCCCATGCTTGTGTTAACAATGGATATTCGACCGGTAGCTTTCCTGCTAGGTTTCGACTATGATACTTTTACTGGACTCGACTTTTTTTTTATTTTAAGTATTTATTATGTATCTATATATCGTATCCTCCGATATTTTTTTTCCTTTTAGTTGATTTTTCAACATACACAGAGAATAAAATATTCCAGGTGTCATTTAGCTTTTCACCATTTATTTTCATTCTAATATACAGATTTTGTAATAACTGATTTCCAAACGAGGTTAAGACTTTTGTAGCTTCGTATTCTATATTCGGTTACAGAGTCCGCTGACACTCCATGGACTGGCTAGTCATAGGGTTGGACTGCTTTTACACTTCCGGTAACATGCCAAATGGAGCGAGTAATCAAAGATGAACTGGGGGCCGCGCTGCAATTATAGGAAAGTGCAGGAGCAGCGGAGCGAATATAGGGCGGCGAAAGTCGTCCGCCCCCAAAGGCTGGAAGAGAAGAGGGAGGGGAGAGAGAAGGGGCCGCCGAGGAGAGAGAAACCGTGCGCCTGCTCCGCCCTCCTTCCTTTCGTCGTTTATAAGCGACGCCGAGGCAGGCGAGGAAGGCGGGGTAGAGAGAGAAAGCTCGCACGAGGCGATTTATAGGGAGGGGAGAGGAGGGGCCGGGCCTCCTTGAGTAGCCCCGGCCAGCCAATCTCTCGCCTGCGGCGTCGAGCGGGGCGGCGCCAGGGATGGGGGACTCCGGCGGCTCCGTCGTGTCCGTCGACGTCGAGCGCATCTCCTTCGGCGGCAAGGTGCGGGCAACCACCACCCTCCTCCCCCGCTTCTTTCTTTCTTTCTTTCTTCCTCGGCTGTTTGAGCGCTACCTGTGGATTTCCCCCCTTGTTCTTGTTCGCGTGGGTTCTCGGGGTGTTGAAAAGATGCCAGCTTGGTGGTATCTGGAGGTGGTTTTGGGGGAGAAGGGATTGGGTTCTCGAAATTTCTTGGCCCCTGGTTGGATTTGGTGGGGTTGCATTGCGTCTGCGTTCATGTCGCGGCATTTGGCCAGTTCAATCACTTGTCGGTTCGCACTTCACAGTGTTCTTGCTCACCCGTCCGATTCCCTGCCCTCCACTTTACCCCACTCGAATTTGAAGTCCAAACAGAATCCCTCTCAAGTTTCCCAAAGCCCTAATAATCAGCAACCCCCCTCCGTGAAATCCATGGCATGTTGTTTCCACCACTTGCTTTTGCAACCTGCGATTCTTGAAGCTGCATTTTGCCGGCTGCTCAAGCAGTAGCCATCCTTTGGGCTGCTGGATGGGGGACTTCTCGCCGCCGCGTCTCCTGGGGGCGTCGTCTGCCTACGTGCGCCCTTCCATGACATTTTTCTTTAATTTTTCGTTGGAGCTCACGGTTGTTGTCTGGCCGTTTGGTGCTTTGCCCAACCTGGCTGGCTTGGCTAGTTAATTCACGTAATCTATAGCTCATCGATTGCCTGTATTTGTGTATGCCTATGCCCTTCGTCACGCAATTTTAGCCCTAAAGATTCCGGTCTGACGCTCTGCTGTTGCGTGCTGCTTCGGTGTACTAACCACCCTTTTTTTTTCTTGTATCTCCTGTTTGAGCAGGGGTTCTTAAATTGTCTAGTTCTTTGTTTGCTTGGTTTGGCTCGTTTGGTTCTCCATGGAGTACTTCTCTAACTAATTGCTTACTCGGGGAATGACTTGGTGCTTTTGGAAATTGGACGGTTATTTCTCAAAAGCAAAGGGCGTGAATTTTGTTTTCCTTTTTGTTCAATTTAGAGTTTTTACATGCAACTTGTTTGGCATTAGGGACCTTCATGTGGTTCAGATGTTTCAGTTTGACTGTGGACTAGTGTTTGAGTAAACGGGTGAAAAAAATATTAGTGTAGTTTAGAAGTCCCTTTCCATGTGAATTTCTTTAACTTTCAATGGTATGCCTGTGAGCTGGCAGTCAAATCATTCCTCTGCACAATATTTATGTGGCAATCACTCTTCCTGTGACAGAAAGGAACTATAATTTGTGTTGTTCCTGGCATATTCTTTGCTTGAGAAGTATAGTTATAGCTATTGCTTGTGTAATGGTGGAGGAATCATCTGTCGCTCGAATTATGTTCTGTATCACTTCTCTTTGTTGTCCTCGAAGCAAGGTTGTGGAACCATCACTTTAGCACCACTTCATCATAATGAAACTATTATATTCTCCTCCTCTTTTTTGCTAGCATCTTGTCAGCCTTGAGTATTCTATACAGAAAACAAAGATCCTTCAATCATGAAGTCATCACCTTTGCGTCATTTGGGAGAAATCCTTGCCTTGAAGCGTCAGGGGAGGACTCCAAAGTTTTCTCCCCTGAAAGACATAGTCACCTAATTTCTTTCTTGACCGGGTTTAAAGGACCATTTCTCTTTGCATGGTGTTTCTGGGCTGTACCACGGCTACTGCTGACAGCTTAGTTGAGGTATGGAGACACAGAAAGTGCATGACAGCCTAACTGTTAAGCATTAGGTTGGCTTAAATAGCTTTGCTTGATTAACACTGCTGATAATTCTATAATCTACATCCCCATCTCCACCTGACTTGCCATATGGTACATGCGCTAGCCTCAAACAATGGTTGATTTGGTACTCACATGTCTTCTGCCATCATCAGCAGATGCATGGCTTCAACTGTAAATATTAGTTGGTTCTTATTTTCTAGCAAAATTGCAACATGTGAAAATCAAGATTCCTCGTGTTGAGATTTTCTTTAGGAATTCTGACTATCTTTTTCCCATATTATTTGACACGTTCTTTCTCTTTCCTTGTTTATTCAGGAACACCATATACAAACGAATTACGGACCTGTATCTGTTGCGGTGTATGGTGACCATGACAAGCCTGCTCTTGTTACTTACCCAGATATTGCTCTAAACCGTAAGTACTACCCACATGTCTAGAAAGATACTAGTTTTTCCCTGCTAATTATTCCTGCAATGACATGTATTCAATTGCCTCCTTGGTATAACTTGTCAGATATGTCTTGCTTCCAAGGATTATTATTCTGCCCTGAAGCTGCTTCACTGCTGCTTCACAATTTTTGCATTTACCATATTAGCCCCCCAGGACATGAGGTTAGTAGTTTACAATTTACTACTAGAAAATAAAGCTTGCCTTTGACCAACGTGATGCACCTGTTTGTTGTTTGGTGGCCTCACTATTTGCCTTTTCATTTATATATGACAATCATGCAGTTAGGAGCTGCTCCAATTTCGCCAAATGCTCCTATACCATCTGTTGATGACTTGGCAGATCAGGTTGCAGATGTCCTTGATTTCTTTGGGTAATGCTCTATCAAATTGTCTCATAAATCTAAAACTCAAATGATTGTGGGAATAATCTTGTGCTGTCTGGTTTAATTTTCTCCTTCCAGATTAGGATCTGTCATGTGCTTTGGTGTCACTGCGGGTGCCTATATTCTAACTCTGTTTGCAGTATGTGCTTCTTCGAAATAATTTGTTATATCTACTGCTTGTTCACCATGACTTTTTATTGAATGATGTTTTCTTTGTTGCAGTCAAAGTATAGGGAGCGTGTATTAGGTCTTATCCTTGTTTCACCTCTATGTAAAGGCCCCACTTGGACTGAGTGGTTATACAGTAAGGTAGCTTTTGTGCCAATGGCTCTATGCTCCCTGATTTACATATTTATCAAAACAACATGACTGTATTGACAAGTTATATTGTCAGGTGATGTCCAATTTGCTGTATTATTATGGGATGTGTGGGTTGGTGAAGGAATGCCTACTTCAGCGGTACTTCAGCAAGGTAGATGGTTCATTTTCATGTATCCATGTTGTATTTCCTTGGTTACTCTTTCAAATTTCCTTATGATATCTTGTAATCCTTAGGAAGTTCGAGGGTTCTCTGAATTACCCGAATCAGACATAGTGCAGGCTTGTAAAAGCGTAAGCACCACTGGGCTTCTACTTTGTTAATTATTCTGTTTTTATTTGAATATATTAAATGTTAACATCTTCCGTTGCATCTTGTAGTTGCTAGATCAACGGCAGAGCATGAACGTATGGCGCTTTGTACAGACAATGAATGAGTGCGCACACACATCTCACACTTGTTTATTTCAATGGTTATGCAGTGGAGTTTTACCCTGTACAAAATCTAGACAAAGTTACCATACCTAATTGCTTCCAAATGATTTTCAGGAGATACGACTTGACTGAACAGCTGAAGCAGCTTCAGTGTAGAACCCTGATTTTTGTTGGTGAGAATTCTCAGTTTCACACCGAGGCTGTTCACATGACATCAAAGCTCGATAGGAGATATTGTGCTCTAGTTGAGGTAACTAACAATCCCTGCATTGCTCTCTATCATATAAACTGTTGCTGGTTTCTGTATAATGAATCAGGCAATTGGCATGGATTGCAGGTTCAAGCATGCGGGTCACTCGTAACCGAGGAGCAACCACATGCAATGCTTATACCGATGGAGTACTTCTTCATGGGATACGGCTTGTACAGGCCGAGCCAGCTCGACTGCAGCCCGCGCAGCCCCCTGAGCCCATTCTGTATATCGCCGGAGCTCCTGTCACCTGAGAGTATGGGAGTAAAGCTAAAGCCGATCAAGACGCGAGTCAGGCTTGAAATGTAGGAAAAGTGAATAAGGGGTGGTGCATAGGGCTGACATGGTGAGAATTTAGGCTAACCCGTGGGCTGTCTTAATTTTTGGAGGTAAAGTGAAGTGAGATACCTGTTATACTGCCATGTATATATAGGAAATGCTAGGTTGGTGAGCTTTGGGTGGGTTGGGGGCGGTTCTTGTATTCTTTGATTTGTAGACTGATGAAACCTGTAAATTGGTATACATTATTTATCAAAGGAAAGCAAAGGAAATAATAATAGCGGAAGGTGAGTTGTTCCCAATCATTTGCTGTCTCTTCCCCTTTGCCTGTCTTGGGAAGAAGAATGTTCCTGTGAGCTGGACTTGTGAACTCCTAGATTCAGTGTACAGGTTTATGCCATCATTCTGGCTGAAGCTATTAGCATATGGTTGGCCTGTCGCATTGTTTTTCAACAAAGAATGTCCTGTTCAGATACTGGTTCCCAAAGAAGTATATATGCACGGAAGTGACCTGTATTTGTGCGGTTTGTTTGGTGTGGTGTTGATTCCTTTGCCTTGCTTAGGATTTGGACTAGGAATGCATGTACAGGAGGTGCCAATTGGCTTGCAGTTCTGTCATGTTGATGTGTCCTGCTGTAAGGATATGTGCCCAACTATCGGCTAAGTGCACCTGTCAAATTGCTCGGCAGATCACGTCTGTCAAATAGATGCCAAATAAATTCTCAGCCTGTGTTGTTGGAAACTAGCTTGTTCATATATTGAGCATCTTGCAATGTGTCCTGTTGGAAGCTGTTGGTCCACAGAAACAGTTTGTTTTTGTTGGGTCTTATGATGTATAGCCACCATGCCTCCCCATGGCATTACATTGTTGTCCCCAATTCCCCATGATCTGGACCAGATGGCTCCCTCGACGCAAGGCTACTACATGTCCTTGCATGCATGACTGCTGGTGTAACCACCGAAATGCTGCACGCGTGATAAATCGTTGATGCCGCCGAGTGGTGTCACATCGGCTCCAACCTCTTTCTGCAAAGCTGGGCCCTCTGCTCAATCGTGGGATGGTTGCAGGAGCAGCCTCGTCAGCCTCTTTCTCCAACCAGCAGTGTTTGCTAGCCGGCCGGCCTGTTGTTGCTTGGGTTGCCATGTTTGAGACACCATGATTTCAAAGCGTTTGCTGACCTGACCTGTTCTTGATTCCGGGTGGATCACTGCAAGATCTGGTACGGGCATTTGTTGCTCCTAGGAGTAGATACGCCCTATCTAGTGCTTAGGCACCTCCGGATGGCAACACAGTCAGTTCCCAGACTGCATGCATGTTCTTATGTGGCTCATTTATCAGATCCATCTTTTTATGGATAATAGAGATACATCTCCCGGTCTCTGCACTAATTAAAAAGTAGCGTACACAGTACTTTTTTATTTTTTATAAAATGTAGGCACCAGAAGTTGAACATGTTCTGTGGATCCATCTGCCAATTGATTCTTCACATTTTATTTAGAACCCAGGAATTCAGCAGCAATGAATGGGGGTAAGAAAGTGCACATTGCAGAAGCTAAGATCCATTGAAGTATGGATATGACTTTAGATTGACAAATGATGAATGGTGTCATGAGAGACGAATGGCTGACTTATATCACTTCTCATCTATAATATTGTTGTGCTGCCTGATTATATTAGGCTCTAGTAGCATGGTGTTGCATACTTACTTACAATTGGAATCAGAATCATATGATGTGAATTAACCATAGTTTTGAATAGCCGGCTAAGTCGTTTAGCGGCAGGGCTGCCGTTACGATATTTAGGGGGCTATAGCCGGCTTTGGCAGACTAAATGCCATAGCGGCTGCCCTTCCTAGCAGCTATAGCTAACTATAGCCGGCTATTTAAAACCTTAGAATTATCTTTTTTAACTTCATAAGCGGTGTCCATTATGGTTCACGTGTTACTCATAGCAGGGTACCATGGTTATCCGAATCTGTGTGTCCATTATGGTTCATGTGTTACTCATAGCAGGGTACCATGGTTATCCGAATCTCTACTGGTTGTGCAATCGGCTGGGATACTGAATTTCTACAACACAATTAGGTACAACAGTCATGCCCTATCCATGTCGGTTTTTTCCTATTGATAAGAAAACCGGCACTGAAAGGAGTTATGAACCTACTGAATCATCCCTAATAATGCAAATGTTCACGCACCACCATTTTTTTCTGATAGATTGCATTCATTTTCACATGAGTTCAAATTGTTCAACATCACATCTTATTCCAGACAGCACAAAGGGAGAACACCCTAAAAAAACACACAAAGGGAGAATGGCCGTGGAAGCAGCCGCCTTCATAACTAGGCTGCTGGTGGAATGAGGAATTCGGACGCATCGGTGCCTGGTGCTGACAAGAGCCATGTGGGTGATCAGGTCCAGGATCCGGTTGCTGGATCAAAGCAGATCGAGAAAGCGCAGGAAACTTGAGGCCGGCCAGTTGAAGATTTAACCTTCAACAAACAATGCGACAAGTAGCAGCAAGGTCTCTCTCACCTGTAGGCCCACTCGTTGTCGTCGTACCATGACACAAGCTTCATGAAGGAGGAGCTCAGTCCGGCACCAGCCTTGGCGTCAAAGATGCTCGACCTGATCGGTATCCGAAAACAGAGGCGATTTAAACCACCTTAATTAGGTTATGTACCTGGATTATTCAAGTAATGATCACCTGGAATCTCCAGCAAAGTCACTGGAAACAACGTCCTCATCTGTGTATCCTAGAATACCTTTCAGAGCGCCCTCTGATGCCGCCCTGAAGCAAAGATATGAGAGATGTGTAAGATTTGTTACAGAGTCTGGAATCAAGCAGAAGTAACATGCAGTGAACAAATGAGAGTTGCAGATAGCATACCTGATGGCTGCTTTCACATCATCATATGAAGCACTTTTCTGGATCCGGCACGTCCAGTCCACAACACAGACATTTGGTATTGGAACCCGAAAGAGCATGCTGGCAGTAAGTTTCCCGTTCAGCTCAGGTAGGACTTCTCCAACAGCCTTACAGTATTTTTTTTTGTTTTCTTTGAAAAGAACAGCCTTACAGTAGAGAAGAATCAATCAGCTAAAGGTAGAAGTTTTTTTCTAAAAAAAATAAACATACACACACTGACACACAGTGACAGTGTGCCTTTTACCTTAAGAATTGTTGATGCGTTACATTTTGGCCAGCACCACGTCCTTTTCTCCAATCTTTCATCCAAGGACTGTCAACGGTGTTCTGGCGACCTGGACATGGTGAACAATTGTCATGAGGCCCTCAACGATGCCAAATTCCTCATGACCAACCTGCACGCCGTGGTCTACAAATGAGTGTCATTGGGATGCTGGTAGAAAATGTGAACCACAAGAACCGTTTATCGTCGTTGTCATGTACCGTTGCTCAACAAAAGGCAGTGCTAACTGACCTTGGCAAGTGGAGCAAGAGAGTTGTTCTTTTTTTTTTGAGATTTACAAGAGAGTTGGGGGGTGAGCAGGAGAGCCACCTTGCTCATGGAGCTTTTTTTTTTAAAAAAAAGGATAAAAAAATAAAATTAGGAAAAGGGGTGCCGGTGGGGAAAATTTTGAAAAATGGGTACCTCCCGTCCGCTGATTGGGCGGGAGGCGTGGGGCCGGGGACCTCCCGCCCATCCAGTGGGCGGGACGTTCTCCGAGGGTCTCTTCGCGAATTTTTTATTTGCGAAGAGATCCCTGCCGGGGCAGGCGGGGGCATCTCGCCCATCCAAAGGGCGAGATGTTGTCCTGAGGGGCATCCCGTCCTTTGGTCGGGCGGGATGTCCCCCCGGCTATATAAGCCCGAACCAGCCCCAAAAATTTCATTTTATTCAGCAAAAATCAGAAAAAAAGAAAGAAAGGAGAGGAAGAGAGAAGAGGAAGCGGCGAAGCCCTGTTCACACGTCGATTTGGAGGTATATTCTCATTCTAGCTGTATAATTACTTGAAAATAACTATAATCTAGGAAATATTTCTTAGAATAATTATGTTTTGAATAGTTTTTAGTATTTTCATTTGTTTTTAGTATAATTGATATTCTGAATAGTTTAGAATTTGTAAAATATAATCTGAGAATCGCTGAAACTTAGGGTCGTCGTTGTGTATTAATATGTAGTATAACTAGTTAATTCAACTGTGCGGTATTTTCAGATATGTCTTCCGAGAAGGGTATTTTCAGTATATATTACGGAGAAGGAAATGTGATTTATGGGCCAAATGGGGTAGATTTAAGTGAATTCAACTGTGCCGTCAGAGGAATTACCAGACCGCACGAGAGGACATTTGAATCCCTATGCAACTGGTTAATGAGGGGATTAAGAATTAATCAGGAGACACACACCGTGAGTGTTCAATGCGTCATTAATCGTACCACTCACGCTTTGATCTGGGAGTTGATGCCACTTGCAAGCAACGAGGACTGGTTAAATTATCTGCAAAATGCAAGTCATTGGCAATGGCCACTAGTACTCCCTGTCAGTGTGCACCAGAACCCTTTGATAAATATTGAAGGGATGAAAATATTGATGAAGAAGTTGAGGGGGCAAACATTAAGGCAGATGGGACCGCAGCACCTCAATGCGTGGCTGATGAGGGGGAGAACATACCTTTCATTGTTGAACAGCTGCAAGACGAAGAACGTGAATTGGACGAAGCAATGAATGCCGATTCGTCTGATGATGACGATGATGTGCCTCAAGATTGGGTAAGCAGCGACTTCAGTCATCTTGTCGTAGATGACGGATCTAGCTGGCCTTCGGATTGCAGGGAGAATAAAATTATCCAGGGTGCGAGGTACCACTCAATTGAAGAGGTGAAGGAAGCTGTTAAGTGCTGGTCTCTATCTCTTATGCGAGAGTTTAAAACAGTCGAGTGCAAATCTAGTAAGTACAATATGGTATGTGTGAAGGAGGGCTATCCATGGCGGGTGCATGCCTATAAGGGTAAATGGAAAGATTATTGGGAATGCTCCATTGTCACTCAGCACACTTGTCATTTGCCTGGGGTGCAGAAGACCCATCGCAACCTCACGTTGCAATACATCGCAAATGAGATGTACGGGACGATAGTAGACAACTTGTCATATGAACCAAAGTCTATTATCAGGTACATTCAGGAAAAGTACAAGTATACCATCTCGTACAGCAAAGCGTGGAGTGCAAAACAAAAGGTGTTGGAGATGACGTTTGGTACGTTCGAGGCTGCATATGATAATGTTCCTCGATTGCTGGCCGTCCTATATCAGAGAAATTCTGAAAGCTATTATGACCTGAAAACTCTAGACAGAGGAGAAGGTCCGCCCTACACATTGCAGCGGGTCTTTTTCAGCTTGAGTCCATGCATTAACGCATTCCATCACTGCCGGCCTCTCCTGTGCATCGATGGGACTTTTCTCACAGGAAAGTATAGATTGCAAATGCTGACAGCTATTGGAGTAGATGGAAACAATCAATTGCTGTTGCTTTTGCTTTTGTTGAGAGTGAGAACACGGACAGTTGGTACTGGTTCCTGGAACGGGTTAAGCTTGCAGTCGTTCGGGATAGGGAAGATGTCTGCCTGATTCATGATCGTCACGCCGGAATACTGAGGGCAATACTAGATTTGCAGCAGGGGTGTGTGGAGACCGGAGAGCCGCCCAAGTGGCGTGATGTTCGCAGTAGGTGGTGCATGAGACATATCGGTGCAAACTTTTTCAGGCAATTCAAGAACAAGCACCTTATGGATATGTTCAAGAGGCTATGCAAGGAAACGAATCAGCAAAAATTTAACAAGCAGTGGCAGAAACTTGATGAACTGACCGGGAAGAAAAGAGCCGAGGACACATCAAAAAACATAACTGCACATGATGAAGCAGAGGCTTTGTGCCCTTTGGCAACAGATACTGCACGTACTCGCAGAAGGTCTGGCTCAGTGGTGAAAAACTTTTCTGAATGGATTGAGAATGAATCCAAGGAGAAGTGGGCGTTACTTTATGATACCAATGGTGCAAGGTACGGCATAATGACCACCAACTTCGCCGAGGTTTACAATTGGGTGCTGCAAGGTGTTCGTGGGCTTCCACTGGTTGCAATTGTGGAATTCATCGTTCGGGGGTGTACCGATTACTTTAGGGACCGGTTCACTAAAAATCAGGTATTCATGCGAGATCCTGACAGAAATTTTGGATTCATGGTAACACAATATATGACTAAGAAGGCAGAAAGCGCCTGGTTACACCACGTACGGCAACGTGGAACACAGGAGCTCAAGTTTGAGGTATCTCCTAAAGACAGGGCGCGACATGGCATGAGACGTCAAACTGCTGTAAAGGAGTGCATTCTCAAGTTTGATGGAACTTGTTGTTGCTCATGCATGAGGCCCAAGTTGCTGCACTTACCTTGTTCTCATGTAATGGCTGCTTGTGCGGATATTCGACATCCTGTCGATATATATGTTTCCCATTACTTCAGAAAGGAGACAATTGCCAGCACCTGGCAGTATGAGATCTATGGGTTCCGTTTGGTTGGATCGTTCACTGAGACAGCGAATCCTGTTATATATATTCCAGACCTAAGATCATCACGGGTTCAGAGAGGGCGCCGTCAGACACGGCGTATTCGTAATGATATGGATGAGTCAGAGCTCCGTCCGAGGATACAGCGCTGCAGTGCATGTAATCAGATTGGACACACGTATAAACATTGTCCAAACAATGATGCTGGCCCCAGTTCTGCTGAAGCTGGCCCTACAGGTCATGCTACAGATGGAAAACCTCCGGTTGCATCAAGGAGTGGGAGACGTCGCCGATCGAGTGCTAGTACGTCATCAGGCATCATTTAGTTGCAATTTTATTTGAACGTTGTTTGCTCATGTATAATATTTGCCACGTTGAGATTGTATCACACCTGAATGTGTATTTGTAATATTTGCCGCATTGACTGAAGACAGAATATTTGGATTCTACGTTGCAAAACGTTATCGTTTAACTATCTTCGTACGAGTTTTAGATACCGTAATCTTCTTCGTAAAATTGAATTAAAATTTTATATGCATACATAAGAGTATTGCGAATAAATCTTGTATTTGAAAAAAATCTGAATTTAAAATAGTTTGTGAAACATAAATTCTAAGAAAATATAACAAAAATTATTACCAGGGGACCTCCCGCCCGCTGCCCGGGCGAGAAGCATCCCGCCCACTGGTCGGGCGGGAGGCCTCCCGCCCACTGGCCGGGCGGGATGCCTGCTTCAGGGACCTCTTCGCGAATAAGAAACTTTTCTTATTCGCGAAGAGGCCCCTGAAAATTTTTTTTCGAACCTCCCGCCCATTTCTCAAAATTTTCCCAACTGGAACCCCTTTTACGAATTTTAATTTTTTTTAATTCCCTTTTTTAAAAAAACTCGTTGCTCATGTATATGCTTGCTGGGCCGTCCGGTTGAAGAACCAGTCGGTCTGTGCCATGGAAACAAGCTGCTGATGGACGACGATTTGAAAGATGGAACTGATTGGTTTTGGCCCATAAGCTGACTTAAAGGCCCATCAGTCGGAACTCAACTGGGCTGCATTTGTTTCTTATGCCACGCTAATTCCACTGAAAAGAAGAAGAAAAATGATGTCACCATAAAAGAAGTGAATGATTATGGAGCGTTTAAAATTTGAATTTTTTGAGGAACTGTTTGAGAGTATGGCCACCAACAGCACATTCCCAACTTAAACTAGGGTCTTGCAGGAGAGCGAAACAGAATTAATGCCGCAGGAAAAAAAATGAAAAAGAAGAGCTGATGGGGCATATGCCACATAGCCTTTTTTTTTTTCCTTTTGGAAACGAAATCTGTGGCTAGAACTTGCCATGGTCTAACGGACCAAGCCCAGTCTTTGTTATGCGTTTGGTGACCACTGACCAGAGGTTTGGCTGGGTCTTGGGTCTACCGAAATTTGAGTGTTTCCAAAGAGCAATTTGACTTAAACCCCTCATATCATGGAGGTGTATTTGCCATGAGATGGCATGAGAAACAGGTGTTAGGTACAACAGATAGTGTACGATCTTCATCTATTTTTGTCTCTACTAGGAGTACATGATGATCCATCTATTTATCTAAACATGAAGGCTTTGTCCTTTGTATATTTAGCTTGACTTCTTCAGCATGGTTGCATAGATCTCTAGGATGATAATAACATTATTTTCCTTTTCTTTTCAATCAATGCTTTGCAAGATAGTATTTTTTACGGTTATCCACTCCAATAAATATGCAATTCACATCTTAATTTGGGTGTCTGATATGAAAGTTTACCTTATATCTTAGATTGATGGGTCCACCATATATATGACTATATGAGCCTGTGGCAACCATTGTATGATTTTGGTGTGGCATGTCACTAGAGTGCTTGTTTTTATGCCACATTTATACTTGTTAGGGGCAAATCATTAATGCATCAACCATTCTATACACATACTGTATCAAACTAGTGGGCACAATTAATTCGTGATTAGGCTCGTCCAATCATGTCTTCTCAGATTATTAATCATGTACAGCTGTACGTACAAGGACGAGTCCTTCCATTCCATGCCACCAAAAGTTTGCGTCACTCGTCTTTTAAGTGACAAACTATTAATAGGAATTAGGTGTGACTGTACTGCCAAATTGGATGTAGGTTTAGGATGAAAACGGTTTGCAACTTATCATGGCTTACATAGTAGTATATGTACTTAAGGTTATCCACTAAATATGCACATTTTGGGGTTTCATTTTCAGTTACATCTATGTATATGCAGTGTGGTTTGGTCCATCATAGAATCACCCCATGATTTTAGTGTAATGATAACGCAATTCCATATTGTGTTTATAATAGTGTTATAAATTTACAGATATTCGGTGAAATGGATTAGTTCTAAAAACAATGAAACGATGGGTTTGAGCTTTGTTCTATGCCCTTTATTACTTCCTTCATTCAAAAAAGTTAGTCGTTTTAGTTTTGTCCTTATTTAAACTTACCTAACTTTAATCCAATTTATAAAAAAATACACCAATGTTGTCAATTTATAGAAAAATACACCAACATCTATAACATCAAATTAGTTTCATTAAGTCCATCATGAAAGCATTTATTTGGTATTATATATGGATGTTAATATATTTTTCTATAACTTGATCCTAGTTAAAGATGTTTAGCTTAGAATAAAACTAAAATGACCAATATTTTGGAATGGATGGAGTATTGACCAATAAATGTGTCGCCTTTAAATGACAATAAAACCCCTACACAATGGATATGAACATCTCAGCATTGTAGATCTAGATTTGATGAACCAATTCTATACCCAAAGCAAACAAGTGGATAGGGTTCATAATTAGGGTGGTCCAATCATGACCTGTTCTCAGATATATTAATCATGTCCTCATCTCTGAAGTACATGCCAAACTATATGTCTACAACCGCCAAGTAACCTTTAATTTTTCACATTTTATTTGAGGAAAATAAATATCCACATCTTGTTATATGTTTGCTTTTAGATGCTATGATGGATTGCTCAATCATAGTAGATTTTGCTAAGTAACTTTAGTTCGCGGTTTTATACTACCATCTAAGCATCAAGGATGATTCAGAGCTTGTTTGGAGGAGCTAAAGTTGAATGCTAAATTTTAGCACATATTAGCATTCATACACATGCTAAAGTTCTCCGTTAGCACTTCTATTTGGATAAGCTAGTGCTAAAGTTTAGCACTTTCATCCATTAGCACTTGGATCCAAACGGGATCCTAGTGAGGAATTGTACAAAAATTCAGAGACACATGTCAAGTGAATTATAACACTGATAGGCTAAAACTTTGCTCTATGTTGTTAAATAACCAATGAATTTTGTCATCGTTACATCTACAAAACAAGATCTATACACAGTATATATGAACACTGCTTACTGTGTAATACAGCTAGATTTGGTCAGAATAATCTAAAACAGTTTCCCCGCGAAATCCTTGATGTCCTCGTCCTTGATCGACGGCGACGCCATCTCCCTGAACAGCCTGAGGTCCGACGTGCTCCGGCCGAGCAGCAGCGCCACCTTGGTCTCGAACACCTCGCCGTTCTCCCTCCGGTCGACGTCGGCCTCGTCCAGGCACGCCTCGATGTCCTCCTGGACCTTGCGGTAGAACCCGGCGACGTTGCGGCACAGCTCGAACAGCATGCCGAACTGGCCGCCGTGCTCCACCGTGTTCACCGCCGCCGCCAGCGCGCCGCAGAGGACTGCCGCGCCTGAGGCCCAGGATCCGACCTCGCCGGCGCCGACGAAGGCCGCGGCGACGGCCGCCGTCCCCGCGAGCGCCGGCCCGGCCACGGCGAGGCCACGGTTCAGGGTGAGCACCCGCTTGCCGGCCGTCACGTACTCCTGCTCGTCCTTGGCCCTGAGCACCCTCACGATGCCGCGCATCTCGTCCTCTAGGTCTTGCGTCCAGCCGTTGCCGGCCGTGGCGCCTCGCCGGGCGCCGTTGACGGCCTTAGTCTGAGCCGGCTTGTTCTTCATCTGCCGTTTTGGCCACCACCGGGTGGGCTCGAGGGTCTTGGGGAACTTCTCCAACATCCCGGGGAGCAGCGGCAGCGGGTACGCGGCGTCCAGCGCGAGCACCCGGTCCATGGCCTCCTGCACGTCGGCGTCGGTGACAACCGGCGCCGCAGCCGTGTACCGGACGTCGCGCTCCAGCTGCCTCCAGAGGCGCGTGGCGTTGCGCTGCTCCTCCGCGAGCTGCGACGGCTGGATCTTGTTGACGGCGGCCATTGTGACGGCCGCCGTGGCAAAGAGCGCCCCCGCCGAGGCCTTGAGCGCCACCACGCTAGGCGCGGCGGGCGCGAGCGCAGCCATGACGGAGGCAGCGAGCGTGAGGGAGTTGGTGGAGTGGAGCAGCAGGTGGTTCCAGTTGTCCCGCTGGCGCCCGATGATGTCGTGCATCTCGGCGCGGTCCGCCGCGGCATCCGCCACCGCGCGGAGCTTCTCGGCTGCCCTGTCCTCCTGCGGAGCGACGGCGGCGCCTCGCCCGCTGGCGGCGTGGCCGTCGGCGCCGCCGCCCGCGACGACCGCGTCCCGAGCGAGCCTCAGGTCGTCGATGCTGACCGCCAGCTGCCGGACGCCGCCGCGCACGCTCGCCCGGGCGCGCAGCCGGTTCCCCCCGCGGCGCCGATGCGGGCGCGCGGCCGGGAGCAGCGCGGCGCCGCCTAGCGACTGGAGACGAAGTCCCTCCATCGACGATCGACCGCCGGCGTCTGTGTATACTATTGTGTAGAAACCTGTAGCGTGCACAATTACTACTCTCCCCGACGAGCTCGCGCACACTTGTTGCTTCCTATTGCAGTCTCTGGTGAAATTGATGATCAAGCCGTTGTCTCTTCTTAGTTGCTGGTAGCTGGAGGAGTGAGATGTGTGGGCATATATAGGCGTCGAGGTGAGAGAGAGAGAGCCATGTTGACGAGGGCAAGCAAGGCCAGGCCAGGCCATGCAACTGGTCTCAGCCTCTCAGGCACGGTCTGGCTGGGCTGGGTCTCCGGTCCGGTCCGTGCGCTATTCAGATCATCGAATACGGTTTGAGCGAGCGAGGCTGTTGTCGTGTTGAACGGCTCCAACCGCCGGGTGAAGCAGTCAAGGCCATTGATCAACTGATGTTGACGAGACCCGGCCTCTCTCGCTCTCGCTCTCTCTCTCTCTCTCCCTCCCTCCCTCCCTCCCTCCCTAGCAACGACCATGAAAAGTAAAACCAAGCAAGTGTTCTTGACTCTTGCGCCACAAGGCGGGTAGAAAGTACGATCTTTACCACTACCGCTCACCATTTTACCGGGAGTGGCACGGCAATTCTTCAGTGTTCCACTGCGTTCTGAACTGAGCTGTGCTAGTCTGCCAAGTGCGCGCAGGCGAGCTCGATCTGTGGGTGACAACCAGCTCGCTCCCACAGGTTTGAAGCAGCTTCGATTGGTGGCGAGGATTCCACTTTACCCAGGATTTTCCTTTCGATTGCAGCAATCTATGGCGGCTAAAGCTGATCACCGCGCCGATCTCGATCTCAACGATAGATGAAGATCTCTCTTCTCGGATCCTTCGTCAAAAATAATGACTGAGTGCCAGATCGAACTAGATCCAAACTAGAAGGAACTAGAGGCTTTTATGGAGGAAAAAAAAGCTTTAGAACGAGAGTTTTTTATGGACGAAAAAAAGTTAGATATTCGATATCATACCCGAATAGAAGATGGCTGGAATCTTGATGGTGCCTGGCCCAACCCAGGCGCTGCCCATGGAAGACTCCCCCACTGACAGGTGGGCCTGAGGTAGCCGGACCCACATGCCAGTGGTAGCAGTCCCTCTCCGGTTATCGCAGAGGAACCGCTTCCGATAAGTCTATACGGTTAGTTTTCCATTTAAACAAATAGAAAAATACTACTTCAGAGGGACTTTGGAAATGGTTGGATTCCTGCATGAGAATGGATCTAACTAGAAAAATACTCTCATGTTTCCAAATCAGTTAGTTTAGCAATAAACAAACATTGCTCTCTCAATAACTACTACAGCATCAAGTTGCGCTACCACTACCAATCGATTACAAATCCTAACACATCCCAAGAAAATAAAAATCAAGTTAATTGGACCCCTTCCTTGGCCATGCATCCTTAGTCAAAGCGTTTGCATCTGGTCAAGTTGATGCTGCCATGCATGCACCTTTTCGCACTGAAGATCGCAAGTTGATCGATCGTGCTCGGTCGATCAAACTCAACAACCAGCGTCCAAACGACCACCTCTCCTCCTTGTTGCTGCATGCCTTCGTTTGGACGTCGCCTTGGCACATCAGCTAGCCCTTGGGCGCACGGCGACCATCCAAAGCTAGCCGCACACACGGATGGGATCCGATCCATGGATAACCGGCCGGGTTCCCGGCCGGAGACATGCATTTTGTGATGCATAGACGAAGAGATGGTTACCCCTCTGCCGCGGCAACGTTTTGGAGCACAAGTTACCAACCATTTGTATGTCCGTGCCCTAAGGTCATCATCATCTCTAGCTACCTTCACTGTCCTCGGCACCTGCGGGCCAGCTTCAATATTTCTTGTACGTTTTCCTTGTAGTTTCAGCTATCTATTCGTTTTGTGATCACTGTCGATTTGCTAATCCACCAAATGAGCTAAATTTGTCCTTTTATAGTTGGATGTTGAAAATCGGACTATTGTACTATTTCAATATTGTACTATTTCAAGAGTGAAAATTGGACTTTTCCACAAAAGAAATTCAAGCCAACATATTTCTCTTGGCAAACATCCGGCTTATTGAGCATATAGTTGTTCCGTTTATATTTACATATACATATACATATACATATACATATATGTATATATATATGAAAAATCTATTCTACACTTGTTTGTAGCTACTCCTACATATATATCTCATGATGTAGGACGTATTTGATGATATGAAAGGTATGTACGAGGTGTATGTGATCATACTAGACCATGATATATACGTTGGGTACATCATACACCTCGTACATATCTTTCCGTGTAGAATGAATTTTTCATATATATATATAATACTTAAAACAAACCAACAATTTGTTTTAAAATGACAGTAAACTATTTTTTCTCTTCATTTCCCTTGGAGGAATAATAATCCACACACGACGCCGATCAGCAATCGATCGCGTTGCTGGCTTTCATGCTTTTTGGTGGGTCACGCTAGCTCCTATACAAGTTATAGGTAATAAAGATGATCGATGGCATAATAATAAGCACAAGGTTCTGCTACCTAGTATATGGTTGACTTTGATCGTTGCATTATAGAATTACTTACCAGTAAAAAGTGCTTAATTACATCCACTGGCGTCGGCTTTACACCTAATACCACACACTAATATATATGTTGCGCATTGCGGTGATCTCTGCACCACCAGTAGGCGGTGTTTGACCTTTTGCCGGCTCATGTACAAGTAGGGTAAAGTGGTGTGGGAGCTGCACAGACGAACGTTGACATTGCCCACGGAATCGTCGGGTGGATCCGGCCATCTTTTAGTAGAGATCTCCGACGAGATCGAGCGAGAGACAGGCCGAAAGCAGGGTCTCGGCTGATCCAACTTTGCAGGTCAACGGGAGGCAGGCAGATGCATGCAGTCCGCGCTGGCAATGGCGTTGCCATCGTCAGGCATGGCGTGCTCGATCAGAGAAGTCAACAAAGACAGCGCATCCGTGCTGTGTCGCGACGCAGCGATGCGTTCAGAGATGGGGATTATTCGGGGCCACATTGCAGGCACATGCTTGCCGCGTTGAAGATTATGCTTGGTGAGCAAGGAGAGCTGCGGCGTCGTTGACACACGGCAGTTTCTCCCTGCAGAAATGGGGGCAGCGGCATGTCCCTGGACAGCCAGTCAGAGTTGATTTTTAGTAGCCTTGAATGAGTTGATGAGCAGCCAGATCCCAACATGAACACGTACGCAGGAGACTTTCAAATAAACGGCCGGGGGCCGAAATTTCGCGCGGATCGGACGGTGCGCAGATGTCCAATGAGCATGGTAGTAAAATCTTTAATTTCGCCGTTCTTGTTTAATCTTGCAGCCCCATGGAAGAATTGATGAACAAGCTAGTTCTTTTTTCCTCCCTTCAAGTTCATGTCTAGAGAACATACTTTCACTGTGCACCCAAACCAAGCAAATGGGAAAAAATATCATATATCATATTCAGGTAACATATTCAGGTACTCTTAAAATTTTCCTTCCCTCACGTCATGGCACAATCTTCTCCTCCATGCATCCCGACGAACCTGGGTTAGCGTCACAGTGGATCTAAACTTAGGTGCCGGATCTGGAGGTGGAAAGCCACCTAAAACAAACAAAGAGGATAGGATGATGGAGGGATGAGCACATGGGATATAAGTTTATCAAAGGTGGTGATTAATGGTTAGCACAAAATGGTCGGTTGGATACAGATTAAGAGGACAGGACGGTGGAGGGATGAGGACGCGACTAAGGTGGTGATCAGTGGTGAGCTCAAAATGATTGATCGGATAGAAATAAAGAGGATAGGACGGTGGAGGAACGAGGACGCAATATATAAGTTTGTCAAAGGTGCTAATCAGTGGTGAGCTCAAAATGATTGATCAGATAGAAATAAAGAGGATAGGACCGTGGAGAAATGAGGACGCAAGATATAAGTTTGTCAAAGGTGCTAGTGATGAGCTCAAAATGATCGATCGGATGCAAATAAAGAGGATAGGATGGTGGAGGGATGAGGATGAGAGATATAAGTTCGTTAAAGATGGTGATTAGTGGTGAGCTGGTTGATCGGATACAAATAAAGAGGATAGACTGGTGGAGGGACGAGAACGCGAGACATAAGTTTGTCAAAGGTGGTGATCGGTGGTGATCTCAAAATGGTCGATTGGATACAAATAAAGAGGATAGGACGATGGAGGGATGAGGACAGGAGATATAAGTTTGTCAAGGTAGTGATAAGTGGTAAGCTCAAAATGGTCGACCGGATATAGATAAAGACGATAGGACGGTGGAGGGACGAGGACGCGTCACATAAGTTTGTTAAGGGTGGTGATCAATGGTGAGCTCAAAATGGTCGACCACATACAAACAAAGAGGGTAGGACGGTGGAGGGATGAGAACGCGAGATATAAATTTGTCAAAGATGGTGATCGGTGGTGAACTTAAAATGGCGATCGAATACAAATAAAGTAGGATGATGGATGGACGAGGATGCGAGATAGAAATTTGTCAAAGATTGTGATCATTTGTAGGTCTGGGCATTCGATTCTAACTGAACCGATCAGTTAGGTTTCTCGGTTCCCACACAAGTTCGGTTCTCAAGAATCAGGGACCGATCGGTTCTTTTCAGAAATAGGAACCGAGAAAATTCGGTTTTGGTTATTTCAGTTTGGTTCCGGTTATAACTAAACTAACTAAGTTCCTGTACAGGTTTACCAAGCTAAGAAAAAAAAAGAAAGAAGAAAGAATAAAAAAGGAAAAATAGCCGCGATGCTGTTGGGCTGCGCGCCGTCGATGCGCCGCCACCGTCGCCGCACCCTCCCACAGCCGCACGCTGCTCCCGCTGCCCCATCCCGTGGCCGCGCGCTGCCGCTATCGCCCCGCCGGGAGGAAGGGAGGGAGACGGCGGCCGGGCGTGGCGCCGACTCGCCGGGAGGGAGGGAGGGAGGGAGACGGCGGCCGGGCGTGACGCCGCCGCTTCAGGAGAGACGAAGGTGGGCTGCTGGGTGCCTCTGCGCCGTCCTTTCCCGCAGCCGCGGGCTGCCCCCACCCACCCCCCCCCCCCCCCGGAGGAAGACGGCGGCCGGGCGTGGCACCGCCGCTCCAGGAGAGATGGAGTCCAACCACGCAGGTGGGTTGCTGGGCATTGCCGCCCGCCGGTGGCCAGGTGGGTAGCCAGGTGGGTGGAGGGGGGAGGCCGGGAGGGTGAAGCAGGGGAGCAGAGCGCGCTGGAACATGAGGGTGGGGTGCGGAGTAAGGGGAGGGAGGGGAAATTTAAGGTTTGGTATATTATTAGGCTCGGGCCAAATGTGCTATTGGGCTTCTTTGATATTTCGGTTAGTTAGGTTAACCGAGATCATGAACCGAAATTTAGGGTTATTACCTAGAGGTCTTATTTAGTCATTAGCTCAGGGCACAAAGATTGGTTTGAGAGGTTATTTTAGGTTTTTTATTGGCGAAGTTACTTATTCAACCATTTTTTTAGGGAATTCATCCCGAAAAAAGAGGTTTTCAAATTTACTAAACCGATTTGCCCATGTTCACCATCAAATCTTTACCGTCATATATTGCATTGCATGATTCTTTGGAACCTTTATTTCAAACCTTGGGGATTCGAATTCAAGGCTCAGGGGCTGCGGAGCACGTATCATTAGTGATTTATTTTTTAAATCTGCTGGAAGATAAGGGCAGAAGACTCAAGATTAAATTGACCATCAGCCTGATTCTACGAGTCAACCTAAGGCTCGGAGGCTACTCCATATGGAGTACGAGTTTAATCACACCCCATATAAAAAGAAGATTTGACAACTGCTCGGGGCATGAGCACCTCACAGCCTCCACGCAGCCAAGAAAGTACTCGGAGGATACCTTTAGGATGAAGTTCAGGAAAACTTGAAGATGCCTTCAAAAGTACTCGGATGCCTGCAGTACTCGGCTACGAAGAGCTCGGGGGCTTGTCAAACCCGGGCACATGGGACTGTCCACGTCGCGTACTTCTCCTAGGATGCGGGATGGGATATGGCCACGCCCTACATCTGTTGTAACTACTCGTATAGTAGTGAAGCTAGTCGGACACGGTAGGAAACTACCCGAGAAGTACTCGGGTAGGACTCCTAGGATTGTACCTGACTAGAACTTTCATATAAAACTGTCCCCAAAGACTATATAAGGGCCGACAAGGACCCCCTCGGAGACAATCACCATCAAAGGCAATACAAACCACACAAGACGTAGGGTATTACGCTTCTGGCGGTCCGAACCTATCTAAATCTTGTGTTCCTTGCACCATCGAGTTTCTGATCTCGGCGACACCCTACCTACAAACTCACCACCTGGAGGGTATCTCTCGGTGGGCGTGGCAGTAAAATACTGACACCGCCGCCCGCCGGTGGCCTGGTGGGTGGCCAGGTGGGCGGAGGGGGAGGGGGAGGCCGGGAGGGTGAGGCAGGGGCGCGGGACAGGAGGGTGGGATGCGGGGTGAGGGTAGGGGAGGGAAAATTTAGGGTTTGGCATATTATTAGGTTTGGGCTAAATGTGCTATTGGGCTTCTTGGATATTTTGGTTAGTTCGGTTAACCGAGATCAAGAACTAAAATAACCGGACTAATTGTGGTTCTTAGAAACTGGGAACCGAACAGGAACCAAAATACTACGGTTTCGGCTACTTCGGTTTCGGTTCTGATTGTTTCGTTTTGATTTTCAGTTCTCGGTTAAATTTGCCCAATCTGAATCATTTGTGAGTTTAAAATGGTCAGATAAGTTAGATGGGCAAACCGTTATGCATGTGCTGATCGCTCGTGAGCACCAACAAAACTAGAGGGAAACCGGCGGTGCCCTGGATCGGCGAAAGCTCCGGGAAGCCGGCGACGAGGAGGCCAACCCGCGCCAGAGCACGCGCGGCGCGGTCACCTCACCTGCGGCGTACGCGTACGGCGGCGTCCTGCTGGCGCTGCGTACGTGCGTACAGTAGAGGACACGTCCATGTTGTCGGGGGAGCGGTGTGTGTTCGATCGGCCAGCCAGCCAGCGATGCCACCCTCTATGGCTACTGGCATTTGGACAGTGGACAAGGCATCTGTCGGCGGCAACCTCCGGCAACCACCGTGCCGGCGCAACCCAGCACCCATCTGGCTTGGCGCTCCAGCTAGCCGGAACCACCGGTGGGTTGCATTGCTGCTGAGCTGCCGCCGGCGCTAGATGCCGCTGCATGTTTGTTTCTCGCCTTCTTCACATGACGTCTCGCGTCATGCGCGCCGCCGAAAAAGACCAAGGAAACGGCGTGCGTGTGTCTGCACAGAACAGATGCACAGATCTCAACACATTAACGCCGCCGTCAAGTGCCACGAATATATAATCTTTCCTTAGAAACAAATATAAATATCTTTTCATTGAAAAAAGCGTAAAAGAGTAGATACAATAATCTTTTATGTTTCGAAATAGATACGATCTTTCTGACTGGGACACCATGCATCCTTTAGTAGGAACAAAGAAAGCGTCGATGACAGGACGAAGTGAGACGTTAACCAGCTCCTATGCAGCTACGACGTTGAAATAAACTGAAGCTACGCACGTCCTAGAACGAAAAGTGCTCAGGTGACGCTTTGATCTTCGATCCTTCGCCTTGATACAAATTAGCCTCCATCCGTACAATTAGCTTAAATTTAATATTTCTAATAAGTAAATATTCGATGTAATAGAGACTAAACTTTAATCCTTGGAATCAAACACCCTCGGGTAACCATAGCAAGCAAATAAAGAAACACACAAACGACAAAGAAAAGCGGCGAGCAAGGCCACAGAAAGCAAATAAAGAAAAGCGTGTAGATTGGCTCTGTTTCCTTTAGCCCCTCCCGTTTAGCACACAAGTGGCTGGATTGTTTCACTGACCTCCTTAGATCCACTCCGATTCAGGCTAGATTCAGAGGCCATCTTTCCTTTTTGTGTCGGAGAAACTCTGCAAGAGAAAAAAAAAAGGTCCTTGTTTCCTGTTGGAATATTTGGGCCTAGCCCATGTAAACCCAAATAATTCATGTAAAATCTCAAAAACCCATTAGTGCATAGGTGCATGGCAACAAGTTAGTCCCACCTTGCTAGTGGAGGTGGAGGGAACCTAACTTAAATAGTTGGATGCTCTCCATGCTCTTGCAAGTGTGGGTGAGAGGAAGAAGAAGGAAGAACACGCGTGCGCTCGCTCACCTCGCCGGGCATTGGGCGCGCACACGCACGCACGCACGTGCGCGTGAATGGTCCGCCAAAATCAGGGTCCAACCCTTGCGGGCATGCAGCTTCTTTTTGCCGATCCGGTAATCGGGCGTTCTTCGGTCTCGGGCGAACTGCTAATTTTTGGGACCGTAACCGACTAGCTTTTGGGACACCAAAACCCTAGCAGTTCTCCTGATAAATACGCGCGGGTGCCGGCACAGATGAGGAGAACAACGTAGAGAAAAACCTACAACGCACAATACGCCTCAACCCGCCTGTTGCGCCGCCGTGTACGCTACTTCATCCCGTTCGTCGGCGTGCACCGGCGATCGGGAGAGCAGGTCTCAGGAACCTCGTCCTCAGCGATCCTGCACCGGGAGAGAGCGAATAAGGTTTTTGGGAAGCGCTCTGCGCGACTGTTTGAACGCTTCCACATCGCCGTCCTCTACGTCCTCGTCACCACGGCTCGTCTACCTCCTCGTCAGTGGGGCGCGACTCTGCGTCGTCAAGCGCGCGGAGGTGCTGTCCATCGCTGTCGTCATCTTTGCCTGGTTATTCCAATCACGCAAGACACGTACGACTCTCTGTCCCTAACTATGCTTTTCATACCTAGTATGATCTGGTTAGGCTTGATATTGCTGCTGCAATATTTTATCTTAAATTGCGTTATGAGCATATTTAGATTTATTCGTTTTCTGTACACAACTTTCATCATGGTCATGATTTATCTTTGGATTAATTTAAAACTGAAATTTCTAATTTTTCCAACAATCCAAAAACCTTATTGTAGGAATTTCAGTTTCATGGCTGGATTTGTTGATGCTCTGAGGCCCGAGAAATTCTCTGGCGAGCATTTTAAGAGATGGCAAACGAGAGTGATTCTGTGGCTCTCTGCCATGAACGTGCTGTGGGTGTCCAAAGGCAAACCTGAGGGACCTCTTACCCCTGAACAGGAGAAGGCCTTTACCGAGGCCAACACACTTTTTGTGGGCGCTGTGATCGGTACACTTGTAGATCGCCTACAGGATGTGTACCTTCAGACGCTAAAATGTTGTGGGACGCCCTGGAAGCCGATTATGGCGGCACAGATGCTGGCGCTGAGCTGTACATCATGGAGCAGTACCATGACTACAAGATGACCGATGGGAAATCTGTAGTCGTGCAGGCTCATGAGATACAGTGCATGGCCAAGGAGCTTGAGCACCTCAAGATCAACCTACCCGACAAGTTTGTGGCTGGTGGCATTATTGCCAAGTTGCCTTCTTCATGGAGGGATTTTGCCACTACTCTCAAACACAAGAGAATGGAGATATCAGTGTCTGATCTGATAGCATCTCTTGATGTTGAGGAGAAAGCTCGGGCCAAGGATGGGCGATCTAAGGCTGCTGAGGGCCAGACTAGTGCCAATATGGTGCAAAAGTCTCACGGCAAAGGCAAGGGCAAGGGAAAGAAGACCAAGCCGCAGCCTACTACTACTTTTAAGAAGGAAAAGTTCAAGGAAGGTCAAGACTGTTTTGTGTGTGGATCTACTGATCATTGGGCAAAGAAGTGCCCACACCGTAAAGGAAGAAAGCCTTCACCTGAGCAGAAGAATGTGAACATAGTCACCATGGCTGGAGTGGAAACCAGTGGGTATAATTCTTTACCCTCGGTTTTTTCAGTATTTCAATCTACTAGTTGGTGGCTTGATACTGGTGCAAATGTTCATGTGTGTTCTGATGCTACCTTGTTTTCTTCTTACCAGACCGCTCGGGATTCTACCATGATGATGGGCAATGGGTCGCATGCTACTGTTCGTGGTGTTGGCACGGTCGATCTGAAACTTACTTCAGGAAAGATCGTGCAGCTGAAGAACGTGCAGCATGTCCCTACTATCAGCAAGAATCTAGTTAGTGGATCCCTTCTGTGTAGGGATGGTTTTAAAGTAGTGTTTGAGTCCAATAAATTTGTCGTGTCTAAGTGTGGACAATTTATCGGCAAAGGCTATGAGTGCGGAGGCTTGTTCCGTTTTTCAGTCTCAGATTACTGCAATAAGTCTGTGAACTTAATTTTAGATGGCATAAATGAGAGCGATGCATCTGTTTGGCACTCGCGTTTATGTCATCTGAATTTTGGCTCTATGTTTCGACTTTCCACCATGAGTTTAATTCCAAATTTTTCCATAGTTAAAAGTTCTAAGTGCCATAGTTGTGTGCAGTCTAAGCAACCTCGAAAACCTCACAAGGTAGCAGAGGAGAGACATTTGGCACCTCTAGAACTCGTCCATTCAGATACCTGTGAGATAAATGGCGTGTTAACAGAAGGTGGAAAAAGATATTTCATGACCTTGATTGATGATGCAACTAGATTTTGCTATGTGTACTTGCTAAAAACGAAAGATGAGGCTCTTAACTGCTTTAAAATCTATAAGGCTGAAGTAGAAACCCAACTTGAGAAAAAGATCAAACGACTTAGGTCCGATCGAGAAGGTGAATATTTCTCTAATGATTTTGACCTTTTCTGTGCGGAACATGGCATTATTCATGAGAGGACGCCTCCCTATTCACCCGAATCAAACGGGGTTGCCGAAAGGAAGAATTGCACGTTGTCTGACTTGGTTAACGCCATGTTAGACACCGCTGGATTAACTAAGGCATGGTGGGGGGAGGCGGTATTGACTGCATGTCATGTCCTGAATAGAGTTCCCATGAAGAATAAGAAAAAGACTCCTTACGAGGAGTGGATTGGGAGAAGACCTTCACTCTTTTACTTGCGCACTTGGGGTTGTTTGGCCAAGGTGAATGTACCGATCAACAAGAAGCGCAAGTTGGGACCTAAAACTGTGGATTGTATCTTTTTGGGTTATGCACATCATAGCATTGCTTATAGATTTCTAGTAGTTAAATCTGAGGTGCCTGATATGCATGTAAATACACTGTTCGAGTCACGTGATACTACTTTCTTTGAGAATATTTTTCTTATGAAAGACTCGCATGTTATGAATGGAACAGTGAATACAACTCCTGAATCTGTTGAATTTTCTGAGCATGATGAACACACACTTGAATCAAATCATGAGGAGATTCACAGTGATGCTCCTAGGAGGAGCAAGAGGCCAAAGACCGCAAAGTCTTTTGGTGATGATTTCACTGTCTATCTCATAGATGATTCTCCCAAAACAATCACTGAGGCATTCTCATCTCCTGATGCGGATGATTGGAAAGAAGCTATCCGTAGCGAGATGGACTCCATTCTCTCCAATGGAACTTGGGAGCTGGTCGAAAGACCGTATGGTTGCAAACCGGTGGGTTGCAAGTGGGTGTTCAAGAAGAAGCTTAAGCCTGATGGTACTATTGACAAGTACAAGGCTCGTCTTGTGGCTAAAGGTTACACTCAGAAAGAAGGCGAAGATTTCTTTGATACTTACTCACCTGTTGCGAGATTGACCACTATTCGTGTTCTACTCTCCCTGGCTGCCTCGCATGGTCTTCTGATCCATCAGATGGATGTTAAGACAGTTTTCCTCAACGGAGAGCTGGAAGAGGAAATCTACATGACACAGCCTGATGGGTTTGTAGTAGAGGGTCATGAGAACAAGGTGTGCAAGTTGTATAAATCTTTGTATGGCCTAAAGCAAGCACCTAAGCAGTGGCATGAGAAATTCAACTTGACACTCATATCAGCAGGCTTTAGTGTCAATGAGGCTGATCGATGTGTGTATTACCGCTATGGTGGGGGTCAAGGAGTTATATGGTGTTTGTATGTCGATGACATACTAATCTTTGGCACTAGTCTTGATATGATCAACGAGGTCAAGATATTCTTGTGTCGAAACTTTGATATGAAAGATCTTGGTGAGGCTGATATTATTCTCAACATCAAGCTGATCAAGGGAGAGAATGGGATTACTCTTTCGCAATCCCATTATGTGGAGAAAATGTTGAATCATTTTGGCTATAAGGATAGCAAATCTAGTCCAACTCCCTATGATCCGAGCTTGATCCTTCGAAAGAACAAAAGAATTGGCAGAGACCAATTGAGATATTCACAGATAATTGGCTCACTCATGTATCTTGCGAGTGCAACGAGGCCTGATATCTCTTTTGCCGTTAGCAAGTTGAGCCGGTTTACTAGTAATCCGGGAGATGATCATTGGCGTGCGCTTGAGCGCGTAATGCACTACTTGGTGGGTACTGTGGAATACGGGATTCACTATTCCGGTTTTCCTGCAGTACTGGAAGGATATAGTGATGCTAATTGGATATCGGATCTAGATGAGCTGTATGCCACCAGTGAATACGTTTTCACTCTTGGCGGTGCTGCTGTTTCATGGAGATCATGCAAATAGACGATTCTGACGAGATCTACTATGGAGGCAGAACTCACAGCACTAGATACAGCTACAGTGGAAAACGATTGGCTTCGTGAGCTCTTGATGGACTTACCTATTGTCGAGAAACCATTGCCGGCAATAATGATGAACTGTGATAATCAAACTGTGATTGTCAAGGTAGACAGTTCAAAGGACAATATGAAGTCCTGAAGACATATCAAGAGACGGTTAAAATCAGTCAGAAAAATGAGAAACTCCGGAGTCCTCAAATCTAAGCTGTGTGTTAGGGGCCCGTGGTCCTGTCACTTGAGATTGAGTCCTATACTGCATTGGGGCTTGAGATCTTGGTGCAGTGTAGCTGAAGTTCCTCAGCTTTTGGAAACGGTCCTGTTGGCGGGCCTTACTTTCCAGGAATTTGCGTTTGTTATCCTTCCTCTCTTCGGTTTTGGCCCTTTCCGTAAGGATAGCCTTGTTCATCAGGGTATTGAAGTCAGGATAGATTTGAGGGGTAAGCAAGGTTCGGAGTTCTGGGTTTAGTCCCTTCTTGAACATGTCTTATTTCTTGTCATCGTCATTCACTTCCTCCGGTGCATATCGGGCCAACTCCATGAACCGGTGGGTGTACTCTTGCACCGTCATGCTTCGTTGCTGTAGTGCGCAGAACTCATCCGCCTTGCGCTTCATGGTGGCCGAAGGGATGTGATAACGGCGGAACTCCCTCATGAATTCCTCCCAAGTGACGGTAGAGGCATCCTCGGCTGCGGCACAATAATTCTCCCACCAGGCTAATGCGGTTCCGGTGAGTTGGTGGGCTGCCAGAAGAACTTTGTCTCGGTCCTGGCATTCAAACGGTTCGAGATTCCTCTGAATTACTTGTAACCAGTCATCTGCATCCAAAGGATTGCAGGATCCAGCAAAGGTGGGCGGCTTGGTCCTTAGAAAGGCTGTCAGCTTGTCATTCATGTTCTGCACTCGTGGTTGCCGGTTAACGAGGGCATTGACCAGTGTTTCCAGTATAAGAGTCTGGTTGTGGATTATCTGTGCCAGGTCTCTGAGGGGTGGGGTGGTGGTAGTTGCTCTCCTCCTTGATTCTCTCCTCGGTTCTGGCTTACTTCCAGTTCTCCCTGAGAAAGATCTTGTCCAACAGGCTGTGCTCCGGCACCAGCGGCTGCGGGGTTCCGGCTACGGGAGGCCCTCGTGACGTTTCGGGGAGCCACCTGTTGATTAGGTAGATTGGGGTTATGATTACGTGATGTTTAAGTTGTTTAATTCGTATATAAGGCAGAATCTACCTCCTGCCGGTAGTCACACAAACAAACAGCAAACCAGAACACAACGTCACAAACAACAAGCACAAACAACTTCATTACTGCAAGAGGGTACAGCTTGGGGGTAAAACCAGATCTCGTACTACTCGTCCGGGGTCATGCCTAAGGGCACGACTTAAGCAAAAGAGGCTGGGGGGGTACATCACTAGGGCGGCGTCGGTTATTTTACTCGCGGGGCGTGCCTTCTTCCGGGGCGGGGAGTGTGAGTAATCCTTGCTCGCCGTTTTCTGGATTTCCATTTGCCAAGGGTTGTGCAGCACCATCTCTTCCAATGGCGGTAGCAGAACTTTCTGGGTTCTCAGATGGGGCTTGTGAATTTCCAAGGAGTGGTCCCCATCCTATGACGGGTGTCCCGAGTAAAACATGGTCTTCTCCAATTGCCGGGACTGGTGTTCCACTTCGGGCCCATTCTTGCATACGCCGGTCTCGGGCCTGCCTGAGGCTCTCTTGGGCGACTGCTTCGCTGCTGACCGCAGCTGCGGCTCTTGCCTCGGCTTGGGCTGCTCGGATCTGCTGCAGTCTTACTGCGAGCTCTGCTTGCTCAGCTCGATGGGTCTGCTCTCTCAGAAGGTTGGCTTGCTCATCAAAGAGTTGGACCAAGGCGGCTAGATAAGTGGCCACCTGGTACAGAGGGCCTTCTTGATGGCAACGTCGTTCCAGACTTCTCATGCGTGCTTCCCAAACTGGGGTTCTAATGGCCGGCGGGAAGAACCTCATTGGTGTGGGGGCGAGGTGTCTTTCAAAAATCCGGCATAAATAACGAAGTGCTTTTCTGACGGTCAAAGGGTAGGTGTCCTGGTACCTAAACCCTGTGGCAGTCACTCGCCATGGCTGGATGTCGGGGTAGCGGTTGCTCCTGGCGATGACCAGGATCATCCTACAGCGGAGGGTACCATGGTGTTCGTACTCTCTGCTGTAGTACCTTGGGCGTTCCGTAACGCCAAGGCTTTCCAGGGCGTTGATAAAAAGGCTGGGAAAGCCAGGTGCAGCTTGGCAATTGCCCTGGGTCCATCCTTCCTCAGCCATCTGAAATAAGGACAGGTTAAATAATCTTGCACAGGTACAAAAAGGGAGTAGGTAACATTTATTATTGCAACATGGGGTACTGTTTCCATGGTTACGTGGTTATTAGGGTAGGGTTCTAGCTCGGAGTGCTACTCCTATCATGGGGATTGTTCCCCGATTCTGATAGGGCGCTTCTTTAATGGGAGGCACAGATCCATCACCTCGTCTTCGGTCTGAGTACCTTTATCCCAATGGGTTTCCTCTTCTTCCTCTATCCATCCACTTATTCCTCTGCGGTTTTCGTATTCCTGCATCTGGGCTTGGAGGGCGGCTAAGGAATACTCGGCGCGTGCGGCTCTTATCTGTTGTTCTTCTAGTTCCTAGGTTGCCTTTTCTGCCCTATGGATTAGCTGCTTCAGTTGTGCCGCCTGTTCGCGGTAGAGTTCATCCAAGCCGGTAAGGTAGATGGATAGGTGGGAGACCGTATCTTCTAAGTCTTCTTCTTCTCTTCCAAGTCCTCTCATCCGGGCAATCCAAGTGCGTCCTCTTCCTTCAGTAGGTGGGAAAAATCCCATAAGAGTCCGCTGAAGGTGGTGCTTGTAGATCACACGCAGTCATCACAGGGCTTTACGGGCGGCCTTTTGGTAGGTGTCGGGGAAGCGAAAGCCAGAGGTGGAGATGAACCAGGGGTCCACATCAGGGTAGCAGGTGCTTCTTCCCACAAAGACCATCATGTCGCACCGAAGGGTGCCCTTGGAGGTGTATTCTCGGTAGGCATACTCTGGTGGTTCCATAACTCCGATGCGTTCCAGGCTGAGTATTAATAACTTAGGAAGGCCGGGCTCTGCGTGGCAGATTCCGTCAACCCATCCGTTGTCAGCCATCTGGAACAGGACAAGGACCAGTGATGAGTGTTTGCGCAGGAAAAGAGCTAAGTCAGAACAAGTCCTGGGGCCTGAAAAAGGGTCTCGTTTCTAGGGTCACATCCTACGGCCAGCCTACGGCTCTGATACCACCTGAAGCGTCCCCCCATCAGGGAAGACTTAAAAGTGATGCTTTATCAGTCCCAGGAGGCTGATAACACTTTTATTACATCAGATGGTACATCACCGTACAACTCTACGCGGTAATGGGCAGTGAAGCGCCACTATCGCGAGGATCACAACTAAAACCCACACTACTACACTAGCTACGAAAAGAGGGTCATCAGAGTCTTGTGCCATGCGGAACTCCAGCGGTGGGCCTAACCACAGGCAAGACTGGGTGCAGGACGAAACCCTACTCGACGTCTTCGGGGAGGTAGTCTGGATCTTCTGCTGTAAAAAGTAAGAGTGGGGTGAGTACAAACGTACTCAGCAAGTCCAATCACACCAACGGGGGGGGGGGGGGTATAACAGAAATCAATGCACAGGACAGTCCAAGGATAAGGTTAGGGTTCATTTGCGGAAAACTCGGTTGTATGCAAAGGTTCGTTTAAAAACATTTTTCAAAACAAGTTTTTAAGTACCAAGTAGCACATGATATTGATCCACACAGGATCTAAATTTTAAGCTGCTACCGGACTCCCGTCCGCCGTAGCACACGGCACAACTGCCGGACACTTTCCAAACAACCCACACCAGTCCAACCATTCCCAGAGAGAAACACTAGTTATGTGACCACACCATAACTTGCCCAATACCGTGGGCACGGCTATTCGAATAGATTTTAACTCTGCAGAGGTGTGCAACTTTACCCACAGGTGGGGTATCACAGCACGATCACCTTAGTGTCGGTGCGGATCCCAACAAAGCCATTACCCACCTTAGCTAGACCTGACTAGCCACCACGGGATCCATCAAGGGGTCATTCGACCTATCTCCGAGGTTTAACCAGGGCATAAGTCACACAGAGCTTATCCCTTCTCCTTAATCACCCGTTGCTCTCAGCCCTCCTGATGACTATCAGACTAACTAGTGGGATTTATGCTAAGCCGTTGCCCATACAACGGTCAAGTGGTTTGCACGACAGGATGCAAGGTGAGATGACACATCAACTCGGTTCTTAGGGCTGACAAGATGGATATCTCCCTTCCTTGCTCAACCACACAGGTACGAGCACACCAACGGCAATTCGCACAGAAATGCCATCCATCCCATCTAACTCATCTTTCAAAACCATATTTTATCTCTTCCCACACACACACATATTTTTATTTATAAAACAGGTAGTCAAGGAATAGTCATCACAAAACAAGGGGTGGTTATCACAAAACAAGGGTGGCTATCCTACCATGTTTTCTCAAGCAAAACCATGCATTTTTATAAAACAGGCCAACGGGTTGTGTTCATAAAGACTAGGGCAGAAACATGCATCAAAGGGCGGGATTGAACTTGCCATCTTCAAATCCTTCTGGAAGGTCCTGATCGAAGCACTGTCCTTCGAGTTCGGGGTCGCGAAACTGGTCCTCGTTCGCTTGCTCACAGACGGATTCTCCCTCGTTCACACCGTGTTCTATGACGCATACAAACAAGCACACAATCAAGCGAATGAACTAGAAGCTTTTATCATTGCGCTCGAATCGGAAACAATTGAGTTATAAAGATAGGAGCAATATTCCTGGGCGGTTTCCTAATGACACGACCAAAACTATGCTAGAAAGGGCGTGGTAAAGTTTCATGTTGATCGGAGGTCGTTTGGCGCATGAAATAACGAGTTAAAGAGGGGTTCAGGGGTTGAACACGGGTCCAGGGGCTCATTTGAAAATAGATATGTAGTAGAAGGGTCTTGGTTGTAAATTCTAAAAAAAATATTTGGGGCATGTTAGAAAGGTGTAGGGGTTTATTTGATATTAGGTTTACATGATGGGGGTTGGTTTCCCTAAATAACTAGGAGCAGAAGGGCCTGCAGTTAAAAGTGGCACAAGGGGGGGTTCTTTTGGGGAAAAGAGATAGGACCAGGGTTTTTTTGGCAAACTGCCACCTTCTTCCTCCTCTCCCCACGGGAAACAGAGGGGGAGGTACCGGGCGGTGGCGGCGGTCAGTTCGGCCGGCCCGAGCCCCGGCGGTGGTCGTGGGGGGGGGGAAGAAGGAGGAAGGCGAGGGGGTTTGATTCCCGGCCTTACCTCGGGCCGGGACGGCGTGAGGATGCGGGGCGACGAAAGCGGGCGGCGGCGGTCTCGGGAGCACGGCGGGGCGGCGCTGGGGGCTCAGAGAGGGAGCTAGGAGCGGTGGTGGAGACTGTGGGGGAGATGAGCTGCGCGAGGGGCCGATTTATAGGGGAGTAAGGTGGTGGGAAGGAGGGGACCGAGCGGTGGCGGCCGGCGGGCAGTGCGGGGCGCCATTAATGGCGCTCCAGCTGCTTGCGGCCGTCGTGGAGGGGCGTGTGGGCGGTGGGGTCGGCACAGGGTAGGCGGCGCTGTGCGGCTTGTCGACGGGGGGTGCGGTGAGCAGTGCCGCTCACGTCACGCGTGGGCGCGCGCAGGTGTGGTCGGCGGCAAAGGCAGGGCGCGCACGTGGCGGCGAGGCGGCGAGAGGGATGCGGCGCGCGGCCGTCCTGTCAACGAGCGGCGCGGCGGGTGGTGCGGCACGCGGTGCACGCGGGGCGAGCGCGTGCGCGCGCGACACGGTAGAGAACGGCAAGCGGCGCGGCGGGGCGTGCGCGAGGGAAGGGGGCGACGTGGCTCGGAAGCCGGAGGCCGGGCGGCGCGGCCGTGTGGCGTTCGGGAGCAGAGGAAGGAGAGAGGAGAAGGGAGGAGAAGGGAGGAGGTGGGAAAAGGAAGGAAAAAAGAAAAGGGAGGGAAAGAAAAGGAAAAAGAAAAGGGGAGGAAAAGAAAAGAGAAGGAGAAAGAAAGGAAAATGGGGAAAAAGAAAAGGAAAAGAAGAAATGGTGGAAGGAAAAAGGGGAAGAGAGAAAGGGAGAAAAAGGGGGTGACGCGTGCTGGCGATATTCGCGGCGGCGACCGCGGCTGGTCGGCCACGCGCGCGCGACGTTCGCACGCTGCGCGAGGAGAAAGGGGGGGTGACAGCGGTCGGATTCGGGTGTCGGTTCGGGGTTCCGGGGAATTAGGGCTTCGACAAAAAGGTTTCTGAAAAAGATATTTTTAGCGTATGATTTCTTTGGTAAATTTTTCCGGGATGTCATAGGGAGTACGACCGATATGCTCCAACCGCGAAGTAGCCTACTGGAGCTCAAGTATCGGTTTGACTGTAAGTGAAACTCATTTGCACAAAACTTGCAATTCAAGGCTTAGTCCATTGTTCAAGTTGTGAATGAGTGTAACTTGCTGTTCTAGATGGAAGTTCAACTTAACAGTCTCCATTGAAACACTGGTATATCAAACAACAGTGGGTTGAGGAAAAATCATAATGAGACTTTGAGATCTGGTGGGGGATTGTTGGAATATTTGGGCCTAGCCCATGTAAACCCAAATAATTCCTGTAAAATCTCAAAGGCCCATTAGTGCATAGGTGCATGGCAACAAGTTAGTCCGACCTTGCTAGTGGAGGTGGAGGGACCTAACTTAAATAGTTGGATGCTCTCCATGCTCTTGCAAGTGTGGGTGAGAGGAAGAAGAAGGAAGAACACACGCGCGCGCTCGCCTCGCCTCGCCTCGCCGGGCCGGGTTCGGGCGACGTGCGCGTGAATGGTCCACCAAAATCCGGGTCCAACCCTTGCGGGCATGCAGCTTCTTTTTGCCGATCCGGTAAAGAGCCGATCGGCTCTCTCCGGTCTCGGCGGGCGAAAGAGCCGATTGTTCTTCGGTCTCGGGCGAACTGCGTTCTTCGGTCTCGGGCGAACTGCTACGGCTGTAAAAGAACCGATCGTTTCCATGTTCGGCTCTTCAGACTCGAGCGTAAGAGCCGATTGTTTCCTAAGAATCGGCTCTCCGGTCTCGGGTAAAGGCTGTAGAAAGCCCGGCGGCTTCCTTTCTTTTGCCACTTTGAATCTGTTACGGATTTCATGCGCGGATTTTTGGGACTGTAACCGACTAGGTTTTGGGACGCCAAAACCCTAGCAATTCTCCTGATAAATACGCGCGGGTGCCGGCACAGATGAGGAGAACAACGTAGAGAAAAACCTACAACGCACAATACGCCTCAACCCGCCTGTTGCGCCGCCGTGTACGCTACTTCATCCCGTTCGTCGGCGTGCACCGGCGATCGGGAGAGCAGGTCTCCGGAACCTCGTCCTCAGCGATCCTGCACCGGGAGAGAGCGAATAAGGTTTTTGGGAAGCGCTCTGCGCGACTGCTCGAACGCTTCCACATCGCCGTCCTCTACGTCCTCGTCACCACGGCTCGTCTACCTCCTCGTCAGTGGGGCGCGACTCGGCGTCGTCAAGCGCGCGGAGGTGCTATCCATCGCCGTCGTCATCTTTGTCTGGTTATTCCAATCACGCAACACACGTACGACTCTCTGTCCCTAACTATACTTTTCATACCTAGTATGATCTGGTTAGGGTTGATATTGCTGCTGGAATATTTTATCTTAAATTGCGTTATGAGCATATTTAGATTTATTCATTTTCTATACACAACTTTCATCATGATCATGATTTATCTTTGGATTAATTTAAAACTGAAACTCCTAATTTTTCCAACATTTCCTTGGCATCGGACACGGTGCGAGCCCCCACAGGATCATCCAGTGGAAAGTGCGTGAGAACGAGCCAGGGGCGCGCGTTCACTTGCTGCTCCGGTCAGTGAGGAAACGCGGTGGCACGGGCGGGCGTACGGACCAGCCAGCCTGCTCACCTCCCAGGAAGGCCAGAAATGGTCTCCAGGCTTGGACGCGATCTCGGGCAAAGCGGCCTTCCCCCCCACCCGATCCCGCCCGGTCAAACCCAACACCCACCATTCCCGAGTCCCCGTCCCGCCCCCCCTCTCGTATAAATACCCCTCGCCCCCTCCCCCAGCAATCCATCCTCATCATCACCCAACGCCACTCCGCCTCCCAAATCGACTTCAGTGGACGAGCGATCGCGATCCGCAAAGCCAAGAATTTTTAATCCTCACGCGCGCAGCGACAGCCGATCCCTCCCACCATGGCGGCGGCTCTCCAGGCGCAGCGCCTCTTCCTGACGGCCTCCACCTCCTCCTCCTCCCCCTCCTCATCCTGCACCGCGCGCCGGCCGCGGCGGAGCACCGCGGCTCCCTGCCGCGCCGCGCTGCGCATGCCCAGCGGCCTGCAGGCGTCGCCGGCCGCCACCGCCCCCGCGGACCTCGCCCTGAAGCTGGACTGGATCGACGCGCCTGCAGGAGCCCCGACTGCGGCGGCGGCGCAGGGCGGCACGGCGGGCGAGAGGCTCCGCGCGGTGGCGGACGCCGCGGCGGACCGCGCGGAGATGCATGACATCATCGGGCGGCAGCGGGACAACTGGAACCACCTGCTGCTCCACTCCACCAACTCCCTCGCGCTCGCGGCCTCCGCCATGGCCGCGCTCGCGCCGGTCGCTCCTCCGACCGTGGCCGCGCTCAAGGCCTCCGCGGGGGCGCTACTCGCCACCGCGGCGGTCACCATGGCCGCGGTCAACAGGATCCAGCCCTCGCAGCTCGCCGAGGAGCAGCGCAACGCCACGCGCCTCTGGAGGCAGCTGGAGCGCGACGTCAGCTACAGGGCGGCGGCGGGGGCCGTCGTCACCGACGCCGACGTGCAGGAGGCCATGGACCGGGTGCTCGCGCTCGACGCCGCGTACCCGCTGCCCCTGCTCCCCGGGATGCTGGAGAAGTTCCCCAAGACCGTCGAGCCCGCCCGGTGGTGGCCGCGCCGCCGCCCGCAGCCGCAGCCGCTCAAGAGCAGGAGGTCCAAGAGCTTCGGCCGCCGCGCCGGGAGCAGCAGCAACGGGTGGACGCCGGAGCTGGAGGAGGAGATGCGCGGCCTCCTCCGCGTGCTCCGGGCCAAGGACGAGCACCAATACCTGACGGTGGGCAGGCTGGTCCTCACCCTCAACCGCGGCCTCGCCGTCGCGGGCCCGGCGCTGGCCGGCGTCGGCGCCGTGGCCGCGGCCTTCATCGGCGGCGGCGACGCCGGCGGCTGGGCGTCCGGCGCGGCCGTCCTCTGCGGCGCGCTGGCGGCGGCGGCGAACACGGTGGAGCACGGGGGCCAGCTGGGCATGCTGTTCGAGCTGCTGCGCAACTGCGCGGGGTTTTACCGGAAGGTGCAGGAGGACATCGAGGCGGCGCTCGGGGAGGCCGACCCGGAGCGGCGGGAGAACGGGGAGGTGTTCGAGACCAAGGTGGCGCTGCTGCTCGGCCGGAGCGCGGCCGACCTCAGGCAGTTCAGGGAGATGGCGTCGCCGTCGTTCAGGGACGAGGACATCAAGGACTACGCCGGCAAGCTCTTCTGATCGATCACCGGCGGCAGAGATGAAGACCGATTGAGCCCACGAGAAATGTGCATAGATGCGAACTGTACTAATTATTAGAATTTGGAACGAATGTTCCTAGCTAGGAATTCAATTCAATTCATTCTTTTGTAACAAGTCGAGGAACCGAAATGACAATTCTTTGATTCATCCAATTCCAGCCCATAGTTTGGCAGCCATGATCTGAATTCTGAAACAAGTTTACAGCTCCGTCGCAAACAGCCCCGATGATCTGCCAAGAACATGATCGGAACGGGCTACGAGTTGTCACCGGATACAAGCTGCTGCACACGCGGCGCCGATGGCGCGCGCCACCTACCATGCCATGCCAATGATGCCTTGGCAGCGCGGCATCACCCGGAACGCCGCGGCGGGCGCGCATGGCGGACGGGGACGCGCAGGTCGTCGCAGCGGATAGAGCGGAGACAAAAAGAAAAAAAGGGTTTTGGGGGCAGCGCGTACGTGATCGATGCGACGCGATGGGAGCAGCACCACCGCACCACGAGCCCGTCCAGTCGAGCTGGGTTCGTGACAGTTTCAGATGCAACATTTTTTTTAAAAAAAGGTTCGTTCTCGGCGAGGAGCTCGCCATGGAGCTTTGTTTTCGCGAGCACATTTCACATGGCCTTTGTCTCTTTCTGGGTCTGCTTGCCCTTTGACAGCGTCGTTCGTTCCACACCTGTTTTGGTGCGAGACGAGACAAAACGGGGCTTTTAGTCTTTGACTGACCGCCCCAGCTCCTGCCCTCACACTCTGCGAAACGCGGCCGACGGAATGAATCCTTCAGAGAGAGAGAGAGACGGCAGAGTGGTCAGTCCAACCTTTCATCAAGGTAGTGGTAAGTGGTAACGCTGAGAGATTTTGTGACCGGCCAGCACCAACCCTGACGGTACGCACGAGCCACGGAGCTAATTTCGTGTGTTTCGGCAACGATTTTCAGGCGGTTCTTGTACGGCGAGACAGACTGACCGCCATCGCTAGCAGTGTGCCGGTCCTCAGCGAGATCCTGAATACTTGGTCGACGGTCATAGCGAAGTAATCATGGACCTGTCAAGCTTCTACGCTTGCCAATTACGAGCCTGATACGATCAACCAGCCGGGCAAGGAATTGTTCAGACTACGACCGAGAGACGGCGCGGTCAATTCAAGGTAACGGTATCGACACGACCGCAAAAACGGAAAGACATGACGACGGCACGCCGGGTCGCCGCCGCTCGCTGTCGTGAGAGAAGGCGCGCGATGTCAAAGCTCAAAAGCACATGCCTGAAAATTCAGTGCGTAGATGGTTTCGTCTGCCCTGACGAAACGTTGATTTTTCAGGCGAGTTTTGAAACTCGCTTTGAGTTTCAGGCGGTTCTTGCGCGTAGATTGGCGCGGTAGCCCGGGACTGCAGCAGCGACTGGGAATAGCTAATGTCCCAAGCCAGTCACCCGGCGTGAGATTCTGAATAGTTGGGGTAATTTCTAGCGTCTGAATAGAGCTGAGAGGAGCATCCGGTCAGGTTTGGTTACCAGCAACAGCAGTTGACACTGGAACAATATCATAAGACAGAATGGGCTGTTCTCAAAGGCAGGAAAACTCGTCATACTTCGGTTCCATTACGATTCACAAAAGCTTAATCTGTCTTCACGTGTTGACAATCAAATAAACCGACTACTACTGGATATATAGTCGAAATCTTCAACTACTTGCATGGCTTCAAGAAGAATTTTCCCCCCAGAACAGTATAGGTCGACAGGGTATAGCGTCCAGCATCCTTGTTCTTTGGCAGGTTAGTAGCTGGGTTGATGCTGTGCTGCTATTTGTTCCTTCCATACCATCTAAGCCTGCTTCAGAGACATAGCCCTTGCGCGAAGGTTGAGAAATATCCCCCTGAGGAAGGAATAGAATGGAATGACCAGATAAAAAGTGAGATTTGCCAAGTCGTGTAAACAGGTCTTGTAGAATGTTCAGTGCAAGAGAGCATTACCAACAACACGCAACAAGGCTGTGGAAGATCACACGGAATTGCAAAGGCATGTACTGATGGTTTATCCAGCCAACAATCGGCCAAAACTGCAGAGCAATCGGATTTTATGAATGGTCCATGGTGGGAAATTGAAGGACAAGTACCAGCGCCAAAAGAAAAATACATACCATCCAAGCACTCAATTGCACAGAAGGATACTGTTTCTTCACCCTGATCGTCACCTCCTTCAAAGGCCTCCCTAAATTACAAGATGGAATAAGTACCCATGGACTGACAACATATAGTATAAGATATATGGAAGCAACAATGGTATTATATTTCAGTAGATGGGCATATCATTCAAGATGCACTACTCTGACCTCATATTTCTGCTTATGTAGACATGATATAGTCATATTTTGGGAGACTGGCAATGGGAACGATGCAATATATATAAATGGAAAGAGGATGGAAGGGGTGAATTTTGAGATTGTAACTGGCAATAGTTTAGTATAGCATGATGACAACACTTCATTAATCACAAAAAACCATAACACACTTACTCTCAACAACATATCCATAATAGAACAAGAACAACAAATTGTTCCAGGGAGAAGATGTCACTTGCTCCAGCAAAACCTGAAAAGTGTATCATACATGAAACATTGCATAATACCGATTAAAGGTTGTTGACAAGTATTAGCTTCACCTCAACCCAGAGTTCCAATCCAGCCATTAAATAAAAGGTTGTTATAATTTGGTAGTAGTTTGAACAAGTTAACCAATCTAGAACTATGTCAGTGTCATGCTAGCAATATGAGAAATGAAAAAACTGAACAAGTTAACCAATCTAGAACTATTTCAATGGCAAGCTAGCAATACAAATTGACAAAAATGAAAATAAAACACATTGCCAGAATCCATCAGTAAAGCATATCTTTACTGGCATCAGCAAAAAGAATGTTGCCCCAATCAAGACTTTGGACAATTTGCAAGCAGTACTTCAAGATTATTGCAGTCCAGTTTTCCTTGTCAACTATTAGGCTACTGAAGTCAAAACATTTATTTGACGTTATGTTTGATTTTTACAGTTCCAGGAGAAGCATAAACTATTTAAACATAGCCTGCACGGAAAGAAATGAAAGATATGGTGAAAATTGTCAGTTACAAACAGTATACCTTCTTAGCTATAGTTTTGGTATCCTTCTTCCCTTTGAAGATATAATCCAGAATTTTGTGCAAAAAATGTCCAAATGGGCCACCATGTGCAAAACCAAAGAGCTGCAGCACGACATCAGTAGGTTGTTTCAGACGAGTACATGCAAGTGAGCATGATAAATAGAAGAGCAGAGGCAAATATAGAAAACACCAGTTGGTGAATTCATTATTTTGGGTTACAGACACAATGTATTGGATCAAAGTACGTGGACTAGTAAGACGTACAGAAGCATAGCTTAAGTCAACTGCCAAATCTCTCTAAGTTTCGTTTGGATTCAACTACTGAATGCCCTCATAGAATTTTTATGAAGGCTATACAATGTTACACAAACAACGGCTAGGACAACGGAGACTTGAGAACTCAAGTTTGTAGAACAATAGAAACCAGTGAGCAGCTCTCCTCTCAAAAGAAAAGAGAAGCATCCCAATGCAAGAGATCCTATTAAATAATTGCAATGCACAATTTTTCTGACAGAAGAAAGCAGGCAAACCACCAAACATACAAAGCAAAAGTTTAATTGGTACCCTTATTTTGAGAAACAATCTGACATAGCTCTGAAAACTAGCAACACCTTGATTTGGCAACATACACTAGCAATTCATGTTTGTACTCAACATAAAGAGTCCATAAAGTCCCATCATTCTCTAAAAAATTTACTTGCAACCCCAACATATGGCAACATAAATCACCGAAAATTAATACCAAGCAGAAGCAGACCACATCCACATTGCCATAATTCAACAATGGACTGAAACTACTTTCTAGTAAATGACTTGAATTGAAGCAACACATCTTTCAACTGCAACCCCACATCCTACCAAGTACCAAGAATTTCCCTTAAAACCAGTTGATAGAGAACTATTCACACTCCTACAGAAAGGAAACTACAGTTCAGCTGATGCGACAGCACATTGCATATCAGTATATTATCATCCATTGATCTATACGATTCCACAGCAACTACACTTGCTGTCCGTACCAGAAATGATGAAACTAAATACAAGGCAGCATCCTTACCATCTTGAGGAACAGCCTGCGCTTCTCAATCTTCTGGTACCCGGAGAGCTTCTGCGCCACGGAGTCGCTGACGCCGGCGAGGCACCCCGCCGTGATCATCTGCATCAGCCAGTCAAACCAACTCAGTTCAAGAACTCCCCCTCTTCCGAAAGAGAGAACAAAACCCCAGAACAAGAACGAAAGATGGGACCTTTGTGCGAAGCGGGTGCTGCTGGAGCTGGAGCAGGTACAGCCTCCACGCCCTGTACGCCAGCGACCCCTCCCCCTTCCCTCCTCCTCCTTTCCCTCCTCCCCGTCCCGCTCCTCCCGCTGCTGCCATGGCGGCCGGCCTCCGACCCCTACCGAACCGCTCCGATCGATCTGCCCACCTACTCCTCCTCCGACACCCGCGCACCGCGCACGCGCCCTTTGTACGCTCGCTTGCTTTCTTTTCAGGGGGGCGGCGGATTCCGCGATGCTCGGGTTGTTGGGTCAGCGTCTCGGCGAGAGGGTGGAATCGCGTGGGAAGTGATTCCGGAACCGTGCGCCGGCGGGTCCGCGGGTGGGTGCCGCCGTGGTCCCTCGCCGGCCGGACGATGCACGTGGTGGCCCACGTGTGGGCCAGAGGCAGTTAATTCTCTCTGACCTGACAGCCTGATGGGGTAGCTGCAGCTTTTATTAGGCCCAGCCGACGCTCTTGTGTGGGCCGGGGTTTTGATGGGCCAGTTGAGATACCAGGCTTTCGTTTCTTGGAAAACCAATTGGGCCGGGTTTCAGAAAAAAATAATTTCAGCTGAAAATGAAATTTAAATCAGTGGTTAATGGGAGATCTCAACACGTGTATAAAGTTAGGGATTAGGATTCAGAGATTGTTGGAAAGCAAACCCAACCTCCGTGGCCATAGAAAAAGCGACCGCCCAACCCATGGCAATCGGAACCAAAAGGCCTAATATATTTATGAAGAAGTATGTATCAACCCTTTTCTTAGCATATCACGTTACTGGTACTAATATGATTATATCCCACTAGATCAAGGGCAATGGTGCATTTTTATAGGCCGCACATTTTTTAGGGAGAAGCAGTTTTCTTTACTTGTTGCACATTGTTTGGGACAAAGTTTTCAAAATTGGCACATGAAGATGCCACTTAGGGACCTTTTCCAACTAAGCCAGATAGAGTGGTATTTTCTTCTCTAAAATGTGTCAAGTTCTTATTAAAAAGCTTAAGAAACCCACCTTGGTACTTTCCCTTCCGCCCTTATGTACCGATTCCTCCATAGTCATAGCCATCTCAATCTCTAATTCACCAACTTATAAGGGTGTGTTATTTAGGTCCACGAACTCCAAAAGTGCATTTTTAGATCCATCAACTTGTAATTTGTATCATTAGGTCCATAGACTTTGAAAATATAGGTCCATAAATTCTGAAAGTGCATTTTTAGGTCCATAAACTTATAATTTGTATCACTTAGGTCCATAAACTCTGAAAGTGCATTTTTAGGTCCATGAACCTCATCCACGAGCAGTCGTGTGGCTACAGACGCGCCCACAAAGGTTACCCCGATATCGCTGTCCATGAATATCTTTAATCCCTCACCGAGAACCACTCTGGGTTGACATAAGTCTAACGTCGTCATAAAATTTTTTGCCACAACATCTAGCGCCACTATATCTGGCCACCCGCGCCGCGAGGGACATAATATCCTCTACCACAGTATACATGTTATTGAGTCCCTCCGTGACCTCCTCCACCTTTTCCAAGCCATCACCCCCTCCTCTCCACCCATATTATGAGGTCATATCTAGATCTAAGCTCCAAAACTCACCAATAGCAGTCCGTAAACCCCCCCCTTTTGTATCCTAATACATGTCAATAACCTCCAAGATAAGTGTTTCATCCCTCCTCTCTCCTCTCCCTATGCACTTGATTCGAAATCAAGGCTTAAATTTGACCCTTCCGGTGAAACTCCAGCAGCGTGCGGGCACCTTGTAGATTTATGTTGGTGCGATATCAGTGCATGAAGGTTGCACGGCGGCGTATGGACCTAGGTGACATAAATTATAAGTTTATAGATTTAGGAATGGACTTTCACAGTTTATGGATCTAAGTGACACAAATTACAAGTTTATGAATCTAGAAATGCAATTTCGAAGTTGATGGACCTAAGTGACAGCCTCTTGCAAGTTGATGCACCTCTATATTTTACTCTATTTTATTTTACTTAAGTAATTGAGTAAGTAAATATAATGATTAAAATTTGAGGAAAAAAATTCAATATTATCATATATTTAAGAACACAGGTAGTATATGTGTGACTCTATAGCTCTTGCAAATATTTTACGTACGAATAAAAATATATAAAATTACCCCACCTCAAGGCAACATTCTGGCGGCTCCACCACTACATGCTGCCGTCAGTGTTACCTTTGGCGTCTACGTCGTCGTGGTTTCACGGCAGGTGCCCTTCTGGTTTGGTAACCACCATCAGCGTTCACCAACACCATTGTCACACACACCGGAAAAATGGAAGGGAAAAAACAGCATTGACCAGTGCACGAAGGAGGTGGATGACTTGCCAAGAAGGTGTGTAAGCTCAGCTCTAGATCCCCTGCCGCATGGTGCGTGGCATTGTTAAACCAAAGGTTTGTTAAAGCAGCTCCATATTGATAGGTTGCCTCTTTATCGCGGGACGAAAAGGAGACACACCAAATCTTCGCTCCACTTGTGCTCTATTGCTTCGCCACATGGACGTATCCATGGTGCTCCATCTTTTAGCTAGCTAGCTCTTTGTTTGAATGAAAAAAAAAGAAGAGGATGGAATGGGAGCGTAAATATCAGGATACCAAAGCGAATAATCATGCAATGGCCAATGGACGGGCTGTTCATTTTTATGTGCTAGCTAGTAATATGGTGCATCCAGTGGTGAATCCAGCAGCCAAATGGAGAGGGGGCTCATCTTTCTTGTTTTCTTCTTCCTCCCCTTCTCTTCTTCTTCTTCCCCTCTTTTTCTTCATTCTTTGTTCCAAAATATGGAGGAGGGACTTAGACAAGTATCCATTGATTTGGGGAGGTAGGGGGGCTTGATTCCCCTAGCCTCACTTTAGATCTGCCCCTGGATGCATCATGAGAATCAAGTTACATATATGATATTAAAATCAGCTACCAATTAATTTCTCTTTTACCGTGTATTATTATTTGAATGACGGAACTCCAAAAAGGATCTTTCTTCGGTTATCAGATACAAATAGTTTTTTTCAATATAATGGTGTGGGGGAGTGATTTTGTTGGTCTAAAAATATTGATCTTGGACTCGACTTAATTTTAATATCAACTTTAATTTGTGGTAGCTGATTGAGACACTGAAAGAATGGCATCCTAACCACCCCTTAACGCACTCAACATCAGGCCCTTATTATTATTACATACTTTCTAGGTCAGGTCATGAAATCGATCAAATGACACACAAAGTGCAAAACGCCTCAACATATATGTAGTCACTGTCTCCAGAAAGAGGTTCACTAACTAATGCCGGGAGATCTTCTGCCTGCTTTCTTTGTTATTTCTGGATGGTAAAAAAGTAAACAAACGTCTGTCAACTGCGCTGGCGATATAGCATCGTTGTGCTGTCCGACCTCACTGGACGGAAGAGCAATCATGTTAAATAAGCCTATCGATATCAGCAGACATTTTCCTCTCCTTTACATCTTGATAGCTTAACAAAGGTGTGAGGGGGCTGTGAGGGGGGCTTTCTAGCTTAAAAGATGTTCCAATATTCAATGGTGGTAGCAGCAGCCTCCAAGCCGCTGAACAGGCACTGAGTATAGAAATGGTCTTTGGTCCTGCACATTTGTCTCGCCCGTCATTAGATCCGGGATCAATGAAAGCTTTAGACCCGGATCCAACGGCTAGGGGCCGGGCGAAGGAGGAGGGGCGACATTTAGTTCCAGTTGGAGCCACTAACCGGGACCAAAGGCTCCTCATCTATCCCGGTTGGTGTCTCCAACCGGGACTAATGGCCGTAGGGCTCATTGGTCCCGATTGGAGCCACCAACTAGGATAAATTGGAGGCTTCCGGTCCCGGTTGGTAGCTCCAACCGGGACCAACGTCCCTAGCTCCTTTATCACCTTCTTCCTCACCCTGCCCGAGCCATTTAGCTCCTTTATTTTGGCTATTCTTGGCTCGGGTGGGGGAACTCATGCCCATCTTCTGCATGTTTTGTGAAGGATTTTGATTCCTCCATCCATCCAACAGTTCCAAAGGTTAGAAACTTCATCTTCTCATCTTACATTGTTAGGGTAGCTCCTTTCATGGTTTAGAAATAGATAAATTTGAGATTTTTCTAGATTGGGAAAATGTTGGAGTTTTTTTATTTATACACCATTTCAGCTCAAGTTTACTTAAGGTTTGCATACCTACATGTGATTTACTTGTATTAGTTGATCAAAATGAGTATATAGAGTAGAATATTATTTTTTGAATGGGAGGATATATATAGAGAGAGAGAGGAATAGTATTTAGAAAAAATATGGATATGAAAATGAGTATAGTAGAAATTTTTTATTTTAAGAATGAGAGTATGTGAATTTGAATGTGAAATGTGAATATTTAAATGTGAAATTTCAAATTGAATATTTATGTGAAATGTCAAATTGCATAATTATTGAAAGTGAAAGAAAGATGTATACTTGGTATTTATTTTCTATTATGAATGAATTATTTTGATACTCTGATCTAATAATGTATTTATTCAGGCTCAAATGAAACCATCGAGAAGTAAAAAAAATTTTTGTTTCCGAACACGTATTTGTCCTTAACCTTGACCATGCGGTGATGACACTGCCATTCGGGCCAACATGAAATCGGCGGCACGATATGGTATAAGGACGTGATGAAAGAGTATGGCCTTGGTCCCAATGAAGAAATCCTCACCTTTGAGCGTGGTGAGGATGCCACCATTCGGACCAAGACCGTACTCCTTCACCAAGTTCTTATACCGTACTGTGTCGCGGAATATCAATGATTTCTCCGAATGACAGTGTCATCGCCGCATGGTCAACATTAACGACAGATACATGTTTCATAAAATATTTTTTTACTTCTCGATGGTTTTAGCATATTTCACCTGAAATAAAATTGTGAATCTTGATTGTATCCCATATGACATTGGACGACGAGTGTTCGCCTCAAACTGAAGAGTGTCAAAATAATTAGGGTTTAGAAATAGTGAATGCGAAATGTGAAGTTAAATGTGAATGCAAAGATGTAATTTGAATATAGCCAGTGATTATGAGTATATTTTCATTGTAATTCTAAGAATTTATTCAGTTTTTGATAAGTGTAGTGTTGCGGGAGTTAGTTCTTTTTTATTGTAGTTATATCCATTTTCAATTTATTTGATAAGTGAGTGTGAGTATATTTTCATTCTAATTATTAGGATTATTCAATTTTGTACATTTATTTAATAAGTGTAGGGAAATAACTATGAATATGGTTCCGTAGAAATGACTTTGCAACATGATGCATTGGAGTGTCGTGCGTCCGCTCGGGCGTTGGTGCGCAACTATTTGAAATGCACCGGACATTCCCTTGAATTCCGCCGTGAAGAGCGTCTTGGACTTGTTAGCGGTCGTATTCGTAGTTGGATTAATAAAGCATTTGATTGCCTCGCGCTAGGTAATGTGGATGTCTTGTAAGGGACCACATCCTGATCAGCTATAGGTTATGAAAATCTAACAATACTGATGAGCAAAGGGATGTGGTACCTGAAAGAGAAAAGGAAATGCTTTGGCGAGACCTAACAAAACACTTCACATTTCCAGCAGGATCAGAAGCATTAGTTAAAGATTGGATCATGAAGGAGACGGCTACACAACTGCAGACATTTAAGAAAAATTTGGCGAAGAATTATATCAAGAAAGGAAAAATGCCAGTATTTACTAGAGAGCTAGAAAAGCAGAAGGATCACTGGAATACATTTGTATAATACAAGTGTTCGGAGCTTGGGATTCAGTGGGTGGAAAGGAACAAAGAAAATGCATCGAAGAAAAATTATCATCACACTCTAGGGCAAGGTGGCTATAAGCTCGCAATCCCGAAATGGCAGAAGATGGAGCAAGATTTGATGGCAAAAGGTATCAGACCTACGACCATCGACTGGCCTAAACGTTCAAGGACATGGTATTATGCTCATTGCGGAAGCTTGAACCTAGAGGATGGCAATCTGATCTTTGGTGAAAGAGTTTAGCAAGCAGCTATTAGACTACAGAAGGTAGGGCTGGGCATTCGGGAGGAACCGAACCGATCGGTTCGGTTCCTCGGTTCCTACAGAACTTCGGTTCCCAGATAATTGGTACCAATCGGTTATTTTTAGAGGTAGGAACCGACCAACTTCGGTTCCGAATAGTTCGGTTCGGTTCCGGTACTTACCGAAGGAACCGAAGTTTCAAGATGCATAAAAATAGCTCATTCAATAGCAAATTTTGACAGCACCTCCTCTAATTTTAGCACCAATCCAAATATCAATTCAAACAAGCAACAGTAGCATTATAGTAGCAGCATTACATCAATTCAAATAAGCAACGGTAGCATTATAGTAGCAGCAAGCATTACAATACAACACAAACACATAGATATTTTTGTTGTCTCAAATTCAAATGACCAACTTAGTAGCAAGCAATCAAGCATTACATAGAATTCAAGTCTCCAACTCAGTAGCTCTCAGCAGTCAGCACCAAGACCATTAGACCAACAGGCAACAGCAAACTTCGGTTCTTCGGTACTTCGGGAGAACCGAGCCCAAGTATCGAATATCCCGAGAAACTTCGGTTCCTTAGAGCATGGAACCGAACAGAAACCGAACTTCTTCGGTTCCGGTTCCTTCGGTACCGGTTCTCAGTAACTTCGGGTCGGTTCTCGGTTCTCGGGTTTTTTTGCCCAGCCCTAACAGAAGGCCATACAAGCAGTTGCCCAGGGAACATTCGAGCTTGATAGAGAAAAAACATGAGTTGACATATGCGCTTCAGAATCCAGAACATCCAAGTCGAACAAGAGGCAAAGGCGCCATTCCGTGGAAATATGGGTTCAGCGAGTACATCGAGTCCTACTGAAGTCGGCAAAGAAGGAAGGACGAGCAGCGAGAGCACTTGAGAAGGCTTGAGGAACAACTGTTATCACAGGATGCAAGAATGGCAGATGAGGTTAAACGGCAAGTGGCCTTAGCAATGAGCTAGCAGTAGCAACCATAAGCGGCTCCAGAGTCTACTGTCAGCGCGGATCTGTCTCAACGGAAAAGTAGATCCGCTTCCATGGGCCTCCTTGTCGAAATGGCTATCCCCGTAGTTGAAATGACACAGCGCTATCCAGTCGATGACATCACTCAACGGACACCTTGTGAGCTGCAAAGTCGGCATAAGAACTTAATCTTCACAGTTGCCTTTGGTATCACCTAGCCAGGCAACGTCTACCATGGACAGTAGATTCCGGCTGGATACGCTAAAGTTGGCATGGAGGAGGTGTGCAAGGATTATGAGATGCTCGAGCTCGATATTTCTGGAGGTGATGGGGAGAAGACACTAGCAGAGGCCATTCATGATTTCATCCTATGGGATAAGCGGTACATCATCCTCAAGACTTCAGATCAGGCATCAAGGTCGGCATCTCCTGCAAGGGCACCTACCATGAGTCCATGGTCATCGCCGCTAGCTGCACCACATTACTCTCCTTCACCGTCATCTCCTGGGCAGCCGTCGGCTCCTAGTTCACCTGCATCTCCTACTTCACCTCCTTCGCCGCCAACAAAGAAGCAAAAGCAACCGCCGAAGAAGCATGCATCAGTTAAATAGACTCTGAAGAAAAAGAAGCAACCTCCGAAGAAAGCTAAGGAGGTTCCTATGAAACCGTGGGACAAATCTTATGAAGAATGCAAGAAGCAGAGTATGGCCGAGGTTGAAGAGCACTTGAAACCGAAAGAGCCAGAGTCGGTCTTTTTTTATTGGAATGACCGATGCAAATAGGAAGAGATTCATTCCTCTTTTAGACTATGACCGCTCGATTACCAAGTCATTCGAGAAGAAGAAATTGGGGTCGTCGTCTGATGTTCCACAGCTCGTAATGCTACCAGCAGAACAACAAGGGCTAATTACTTTTATAAAAGAGTCAGGTCTCACGCCGGCTGAGGTTGCAGGGCGTCAACAATTTCCAAAAGCCCAAGTGGTCGCTAGATGGCCATATGAGGAGGGCGAGAGTCTTGTTCCCTCTAAGGTCGTGCCTAAGCTTCCAACGCAAATCCGCCGCCTACATCAATGGTACATGGATGTGGTTTCCCGTGGTGAGTTCATACAGGGCGCAAAGTTTAAAAATGATTATTTCTTTCATGGAGAGAGCGTGATATGGTTGAATTGGGAAGAATTGTACCAACTACACCATCAAGATGCTCTCGAATCTCTCTCGTCAGTTTGTGGCTTCTGTAAGTGGTGTTCTTTAATATTCATTAACATATATAAGTAACCAATCTTATTACATGCCCTCAATCTATTAATTCCTTATTTTATATTGTATCATGTAGAATGGAGATATAAACTTGTAGGAAGAAAGGGTACTTCCACGTGGGCTTCATCGACCCAACCGTTGTGAATTGCGTTAATCTACTAGAGAAACCTAAAGAAACATTTACAAACTTATACAAGTTCTTAGACTTTCAGCATTACAAGCAGAACATATTGTTTCCATACAACTTCCGGTGAGTGTTTTTGGCCGTGTAACCCTTTTACTTTTCTACAATTAATTTTTTTAACCCTGACAACAAGTGGCTCCGATAATCTTGCAGAAATCACTGGATACTAATTGTGATAATTCAGGATATGGGTTTAGCGATAGTTATGGACTCATTGAGGAAAGATCCAAAACTATACATAAACAGGATTGATATGTTGAAAAAGTAATTCCAGTCATACCGCCTCCATCACCATTACTTTGAAATCATGCGACAATAAATATATTTATTCGTTCTCGATCATCCATAGGGTTTGGAAAAAGCTTATTCAAAAGCATCCATGTAATAATTTTAGCGCCGAACTTAAATTGAAAACAGACTTTTCGATGCGTACTGGGTGTTGCTTTGCACGTTTCATTTATTTTATTATATATTCATATGGATATCTGATGACTTCTTTTCTCTTAAAGTGTATGAGGCAGGCCCACAGCGATAATTTATGCGCATACTATGTTTACGAGAACCTCCATGGTCTAGCAGGTCCTTCCAAGTCGTATCCTGCTTGGGAGCTAGAAGTAAGTAAAAAAACTTTTATCAATGTTTCAACTCATTTTGTAAATTGTCGTAATTAATATTTTTACTTTTCCATAGATCGGTAGGATGCGAGATCAGCTCGTACTAGAGGAAAGGATTTAGCAGTTCAAGAAGTCCTGTGCGGATTTATTATGAGCAGGTTGTCAGCAAAGAGGGTGAATTCTATTATGATGGCATCTTGAACATAGATCCCAGGAGTAAATATGATGATATTTACTAAAACTTTGTTGCACTTTGTATGTAATTAAGTATATGTATATATATCGATGTAATCCATTTTGTATGTAATTAGGTATATGTATATATCTATGTATATCTATATATGTGTATGTAAATATATGAACTCCAATAACATATATATAGAGATTCATTTATATAATATTTTCCCTAGTATTTTCCATGTATATAGGAATTCACATATACATATGGAAAATATTAAGGATAAATATTTTATAAATAAATTTCTATATATATATGTTAATGGAGTTCATACTCAGCTTGAATATTAATACAATAATATAATCGAAATGAATAAAAAAGGAAAAAGATCCCCATTTGTCCTGGTTATTTGACCCGACCTTTAGTTCTGGATTGGCGGTTCCAGTTAGAAAACCGGGATAACAAGGGTTTCCCAACCGGGATAAATCAACAATTCTATACTAGTGAGGTAGCATATAGCACAGAGTACCGATCGAAAACTAGTAGTTATAAATGCTGAGACGCCCTATAAACTCGTTGAAAATCCATTAGTCATTAGACTTCAGTGTGGTCTACATGATGAGTACAAGGGTCCCGGGTTTAGGTAAGTGAAATATTTGGAGCCAGATCTTAGGAGCTGGTTGAAGCGTGCTAAGGATAATTAGGGAGGGAATCTGGAATCTGCATGGATATGGAGGGTCCCTATTTGCGGATACTGGGAGCCAAATTTGGGGGGTCGTCTGCAGATGTGTTTGGGGGAGGAAACATTGCGATAACTGCACTTTTAAGTTTTTTTAACGGACAAACATTGTAAAATGCGCTTCATTCGGCCGCTTGAAACTACAATTTACAAGACATATTTAATTTTGTTCCATTCGGATAAATGATGACTGATCCCAGAACGTAATAAGGTACAAAAAAAAGCTTTTCCATTCCACACGTCCCATATCTGATTTGGATGCTCTTAATTACCAAGTCGATCTCAAGGCACACAGTTCGGACATACTGGGCAAAACGGAGGTTCTGCACCAGGCCGTCTAGTGGCATCACATCACATCTATCTCGTCACGGAGGCCGAATAAGCAGCTGTTGGTAAGAAATATGGTCCAATTAATTTATAATTGTAATTTTGGTGATTGCGTGATAATATAGTTAATAGGACTAATAATTTTATAAGCTCAAATTTGTAGGATTTCTAGATCCTATCCATGGAGTCCAATCTATAATTAAAAGGTATCAAAATCTCTGTCAAGGTGTCCAAATGACTGCAGTGACGATTTGAATAAATGCAGCATGATTACATGCATCCCTTAAACCGAAGGCATAAAATTTGAACTAATCGGTGCATTAAAAATTGCAAGGGCGATCAAGTGCAGGAAAACTCAGTACCACCGGTAAACCGACACTATGGAAAGTAAGCATCAGTGCAATATCAGATTGCTCTGCGGTGCAATATCAGATTGCTCTGGTGACGTGCACAGAAGCTCCAGAAGGATTTGGACAAAAGTGCTTTCAGCACCGGTTGAACTGACGATAAAAATAAAAGGCATCGGTGCATTGGTACTTCAATGTTGCAGAACAGTTTTTGGAGTTGGAGATGGTTGCTTCAATAAAAGTCATCAGTACTGGTTGAACCGACGCTTAAACCGATGGTGTGTCGGTTGAAGGCGTCGATCCAATAACGCAAGCAATACAAGATATGGTACAAAGGAGGTAAACGGCTAGCATGCAACCTCAGTTAGTTAAACCAACGCATGTGACCGGTTTAACCGACGCTTGAAGCTTTTCATGGAAAAAACATGCAACGACTAGGAGTGGATCTCTAGCCTATATAAAGTCTCACCCTGAGTCATTTGGGGCTGCTGGAGTTCGTGAGAAGCAACTAAACTCTGAAGAAGTTCTCCAAGCCACCCAAGTGCTTATTGATCATATCCATAGACTTTAGCACATGCTATGAGAGTATTAGTGCTAGGTTAGCTTTGGAGAGAGTGAAAGAGTAAGGTGTTGCTACCTTGTGTTTGGTTCTATAGTGAACCACCGCTGTAATTTTGGTGTGTCAGCCGCTTAGAGTCTTTGTGGCTCGTCGGCAAATCTTCTCCCCTCCAGCTTGGTGTGGAGCGGCAATGATGGCTTTGTGCAGGGGATGAGGAGATCCATCCTTCATGGAAAACTCCGTAGTGAAGGCGGCATCAAGGTGATCGGAGAGCTTGGCTTGAGCCTTAGTGGCCGAGCCTTTGTGGCAAGTCAAGAGGAGTTCTGAAAGAGACTTGGTGATCGAGAAGCAATATTCTTTGTGAGTGCTTCAACAATATAGATTAGGGATGGCTTAGTGATACCATTGGATAAATTCTTGCGTCAAGAGTTTGCTTCCTTTCATCCACTTCTTTACGTTTCCGCATTACTCTTGCAATTTGTGTGCCTTTACTTTCTTATGTATACTATAAAAAATATTTTAAGAGGCGATAAAAAAATATTTGTAGGGGCGGACGCAATACCCATCCCTACTTCTCGCAGCTACAAATGCTGTTTGCAGGACGGGTAACGTGCCCACCTCTGAAAACATATTTCCAGGGGCGGGTCACGCCTTCCCTCGCCCCTAAAAATGGACTTTCAGAGAACCTTAACACTCCTCAGTTTGTTTGGACCTTCAAAGAATCTTAATTGTCAAAGGATAATGGACGAATTTAGAATGTGAAGCACATAAATTCATTCTAAATTAATCTCTTATTCTCGAAAAGTCAAGTTTCACAAGTTTGCAAGGGTCCTTATATACATCATTAGAGTGTCTCGATTTGTTTTACCATTCAAACAACACTTTACCATTCATAAATTGAAAAAAAAAGAAACTAACTATTTTGACACTTCTCAGTTTGTCTAGACATCTAGGGAACCTTGACTGTCAAAGGATAAGGTACGAATTTAGAACGTGAAGCACATAAATTCATTCTGAATTAATCCTTTATCCTCGAACAGTCAAGGTTCACAAGTTTGCAAGGGGTCCCTTATATACATCACTAGAGTGTCTCGGTTTGTTTTACCATTCAAATAAACACCTTACCATTCAAATGAAAAAAGAACTTACTATTTTGACACTCGTCAATTCATTTGGTTGGACTTTCTAAGAACCTTGATTATCAAAGGATAAGGGACGAATTCAGAATGTGAAGCCCATACATTCATTTTGAATTAATTCTTTATTCTCGAATAGTCAAGATTCACAAGTTTGCAAGGGATCCATTATATACATCATTAGAGTATCAAAATATTTGAATAAAACTACGGTTTTTCTAATAAAAAGTAAGGAGATATGCAATTTCACTATTAAAGTTCTCATACTCTTTTTTTTCAAATCAAGGACTACTATTACACTCACTAATCAAATGAATTCATATTTATATTTTCAAAATGACAATGCATCCACATGAAAATGCATCCATTTTCAGAGGCAGGTGATGGCGTCACCCGCCCCTAAAGATGCATTTACAGAGGCGGTTCAACTGCTATAGTAACCCACTTCTTTTGTAGGAACGGGTTACATTCTGGCCCGTCCCTGGAAAAAAGGAGATGCTGCTACAAATCGTTTTTATAGTGGTAGTATTTTATTAGGATTAGGTATACATTGCAAAATTTATTTGGGATGGGAGTTTCACACTAGATGAAACGTAGTTGCACATATAAATAACATATTCTAGATTATATTTTGTGCAAGTTTGAGCCATAGGTTAAGTTTTTAATTTATCTAATTCATCCTCTTTCCTCTTAAACTACGAGCACCGATTTACTCCCTTAGAAAATCTCAATGGCAGAGCGTAGTTACGATTAACGGGAGCATCATATGCATGAGGCACGGGCTAGCTAGAATAATGCATAGGTGTCAATCTGTTATCTTCCGACTGACACTGCCATCCGAAAGAAGTGCAAATGTAGACGTGTACGCTCTCTTGGGAAGCCAGGCGAGAAGGATTAACGACCCCGTATCCCCTGCAAAACGAACTGTATTAGTACGTCCATCTCATTCCCTGTATGATCATCCCTTTCTTGCATTGGCACATATTCCCCTACGGCACATCGTCAATCGTCGGACATGGATAACGATTTATGAAGCGACTGTTGCCAGCATATCCATCCATGGCTCCATGCCAAATGATCCGCGCTACGTTCTCAAGTCTCCACATCGCAGGGGCCGCATCAGAAACCCTGATCTCGAACCACCTGTCCCGTACGGCATCAGTTCCATCCCCACGAGTCATCATCCGGGCGACGGAACAGACTGTCGAGACGCAGAATCGATGCAGGCATGTATGCGTGCTCGACGGAGCCTTGGTATATATGCTTGCAGCCAAGGGGTTATTTGCAGGCTGCGGACTGCTAATAAACTCAGGTTACAATTGTCGTTTTGTTCGCCCCTTAATCAACCCTGCTTTTACACACTCTTAATTTTAAGGGACCTGTTGTTAGAATTTATGAACAAGAGTAAAGTACACCAACATCTTCAAACTTGTCACGTTGTAGCATTCCGATCTCCAAACACGTAAAAAGCATAAACTTAGCTTAGATGTCATTCCGGTCCTCAAACTCGCAAATTGCATATTTGACTTTCTAAACTCAAACTCTTATGAATAATCATCCACTAGATGCTATTAAAAGTCTTAATAGTACCCATTTTTTTAAAAAAAATCTGAGTTTTCTAGTCAAATCTGAACATTTTCCGAGAGGGAAAACAATTTAGCAACCAAGAATCCTCAACCAACCTATCCAACTAGAAAACCTGCCCGCCACTTCATAAATAACTCTCATGGATTACCTTTATTAAGCTAAAAAGGCCTTGGCTCTATGAAAAAATATATAAAGAAGACTTGAAAAAAAATACTCAAGGAATCAGTGAAAGCTTCTAATGCAAGGGACGCACATCAAAATACTTCTCTCACACGCACACACATTTGTTCATATGTTAACACAATACTATAAATATACTTTAGTCACCAATTAATCTATATATGTTTTTTCATCCCTATTTGTAGTTTCTACTCTTTGCATCGCGCCTTCACGTATGTTTAACAAGTGTTTGGTTGAACCCTTAACTTGGTATATTTGCTTAACATGGAAATAAATATGCTCCAATGTTTTGCATAGATTTATTGTGTGTAGCTCATCATGCATATATTATATATACCTTGAGTTAGCTTTTTGCTAGAATAACAGTGATAGAGGTAAGTAATTCAGATACATATTTAGAGGTTGCAGTATTCTAATAGAGGTAGATAATTTACATGCAAAACTAAAGTGGTTACTTTAAATTATTTTCTTTTTAATAATTCCAAAGGCAAATTTAGATGAAGATAAGAAGAGCTACTCTACTTTTATTTCCATACTGGTATAATAAGTGGTAATTTAGATATAGATTTAGGATATTTTAAAATTATTTACAATCGCAGATGCATATAATTTAGATATAAATTTAGAAGTTTACTTATATTATTTTCATAATAGTAAAGGTCGGTGATTTTTTTTTAAAAGATAACATAGATCCGGTACCGTTATTATCATTAGGCTATATCCAGCAGCGTTCTCTAAATTTCGTTCTCTAAAGAAATATTCCCTATCCTTTAAAGATTCCCCTAAAAAAGATTTCGTTCTCTGTATCTCGTACTCTGCAGCAGCGTTCTCTAAATCTCGTTCACTGTATCTTACCATCCTCAAAAAGTCATCCAAGTCCCAGTTGCTTGCGGTTCACAATTTGGATCTGCCTCTCTTTTCGGAACAGGGGCATACGAAGGCGCCTCGTGCCTCGTGCCCGGACCGCGCCAGCGACGCCGTGGAGACCGGAGGCGGCGCACGCGTGGCGGCCGGCCGGCAGGTGCCCGGTGCAGCCGATCGAGCTCCTGCCGTCGGACACGTCATGAGATGATAAACGCCACGGAGTGGCTAGCAGCCTATAGCAGCAGCCACGGCTGTTACGAGCATTGCCGGCATGGCATCCATGGACGATCCATCCGTGGCCGCGCCCGACCGTGCGTGCTGGGGCTTGTACAAAGTTCCAGACTGCTCTGTGCGTGGACGACGACACTGCACGGTAGGCAAATCCCTCATGGTTCCTTGGAGTTGGAGGTCCTTCTTGCTTCCCCGTTCTTCTTTTCTTTTCTTTTCTTTTTCTCTCTCTCTTTTACCCCTTTATTATATCGTGTTCGAGTCCATACGAATTGAAAAACCTTTGTAAAAGTAGCTGCTCACCGGTTCACGCATGGCCGTTCTGTTTCAAAACGCAAGGCCTTTACTTCTGTCCTACACCAATCCTCTTTCTCTACCAAGTTTATAGGAAAAACCTCTGTAAAACATCTAGCGTGCTCGAGTCCATGAAAATCCTCTGCAAAAGTAGCGGTTTGTAAATAGCAAAGTTTGCAGGGTTGTCCTTGCAACAATGCACCACCCCCACCACGCCACCAGACCAGGCCCTGCCTGGAATCTGGGGCTGCCACGCACGGGGCCGTTGTAACCGCCTGCGCTGCGAGTAAGAACTAAGAAGCGGTGGCGGGAAAGCTTAGCGCACGGAGTAATTGCAGAGCCGGGAACCGCCGCGAACGCTAACCAAATCCCCAAATTACAAACGAGAATATTCCCGGGAACAAATCCTCGATCGCGGGCCGCGCGCGGATTAATCTGGCGCCAGAATTAATCGGGCGATCGAAAAAGGGTTCTAGCCCGGCCCTGTGGACGACGTACGCCGCGCGGTAATGCGGACGCCATCAGCGCGCATTAGCGGCGAGCGAGCGATGCCGTCCGCATTGCTTGCTCCTCCTCCCAACTCCCGTCCCACGGCCATGGCGGCCGTGAGCTACGTCGCGGCGTTTAGCTTCCACCTCCCTTCCTCCCCCCACTCTATAAATACCGTCGCGCGCCAATGGCGGTCGCCACCATTCAATTCCATTCCAGCCAGCGCAAGGCAGCTGCTAGCTAGTGTTGGCTACGTCCTCTGCTCTCATCTCACTCGGAAGCTGAGGTGAAGGTAGTGCGGCAGCTAGCGAGCAGCGACAATGGCGGCGAGCAACGGCGGCGCGCCCCTGGTGGTGTTCGACTTCGACAAGACCATCGTCGACTGCGACAGCGACAACTGGGTCGTCGACGCGCTCGGCGCCACCGACCGCTTCGACGAACTCCTGCGCCACCTCCCCTGGAACCACGCCATCGTAAGCCCGCACGCATGCATCTTCAGTTCGTCCGTGTGCTCCCTCCCTAATAATCTCGCCGATCGCGATGTGTCGATCCGTTCGCTGAACAACCACCATGGCCGCAGGACGCGATGATGGGGGAGCTGCACGCGGAGGGCAGGATGGCGGAGGACGTCCGGGCCTGCCTCCGGGCGGCGCCGCTGTCCCCGCACGTCGCGGCCGCCATCAGGTCCGCGCACGCGCGCGGGTGCGAGCTGCGGGTCCTCAGCGACGCCAACGCCTTCTTCATCGACGCCGTCCTCGCGCACCACGGCCTCGCCGGCTACTTCGCCGGCACCGACACCAACCCAGCCCACGTCGACCCCGCCGGGCGCCTCAGGATCCGCCCCTACCACGAGTTCGCCGCCCCAGCCCCCGGCCACGGGTGCGCGCTCCCCTCCTGCCCGCCCAACATGTGCAAGGTACGGTGCCCGGCCGATCATCAGTTGCTGCCGGCCTCTTGATCCTTCATCGCCGGACCGCTGGAGCTCCGTTCGTCATTGACGCCGACCGTTGATCGATTGATTTCAGGGCAAGGTGATGGAGCGGATCCTCCTCCAAGAAGAGGAAGCGGCGGCCGCGGCGAGGAGGCGGCGGAGGGCCGTGGTGTACCTCGGCGACGGCCGGGGCGACTACTGCCCGTCCCTGAAGCTGCGCGAGGGCGACTACGTGATGCCGAGGGCAGGGTACCCCGTCTGCGACCTCATCGCGGCCTCGCCGCCGGCCGCCGCCGTGCGCGGGTGGGACGGCTTCGAGGACCTCGCCAGGGTGCTGCTCGGCATCGTCGACGCCGAGATTGCCCGCGCCGTGGCGGAGCAGGGTGATGCCGCCGCCGCCACGACGAACGTCGTCGTGCCGGACTGCCGCGCGCTGCCGCTGCCGCTGCCGGCGCGTCAGGAGGCGGCGCTCCTCCCGCAGGCGGTCCGCGTGCCCAACTGATCGGTGGCGCGAAGGCGTGCCAGCAAATAACTCCATCCTCCATTGATGATTTACTAGGAGATGACGCAGGGATTCTGCCTGCAGCATCTGCTGCTTCGCCTCAAACTGAAAGTCTTTCAGTGTGTACCATGATATATACTGTACCATCCGGAGCCAACATGTTCTCATGTTGTTCGTTTCTAAAGGGCATGTCTATTGAATAAGTAAGCAGGTGTTTTTGTTCCTCTCAGCACACGAATTTTGTGGCCGGTAGATCAAACATCGATGGCTTTGATGAAATCTCTCTCTCCCTTCTCTCTTCGGAAATGCTAAATGCTTCTGGTACATTCAAGTTTAAATGTTCCAAGTAACTCATGTTTTCATCTAACTGCAGTTTTGAGTGAGATAATCTGACAAAATGGATGCCTTGCTGCTAGCAACAAGTCGCATATGCTGGTGTTTAAACAGCACAGACTATCTGTTTGATCTGTGTCTTCCAAAAGAAACACCTGCTTATTCAACACGAATTATTCTAGTATTTGTGATCAGAAAATTCCTTAGTTTGTGTGTCCCGTGCATAATCAATTGGATATTTTCAAAGTTCTTATAAAGTCGCTAAATGAATTAGCTTTCATTATGTCCAATCATAGCTTCCATTATGGAAATGATCTGATCATTTTAACTGTAAAACGTTCTTCCTTTTACGTATCAGCAAATGAGGAGAGAGCAGGACCAGCTTGTACAAACGGATGCTGACTGCCGAAAGATGAAAGAGGTGGCTGAGTTCAAACTACGGAGGGAGGAGTCTGAACTCTGAAAGCAGACGAGGAGCGGACAGCCAGGAGCACCTGAAACGCCAAAAGTAGCGGAAGAAAGAGAAGCGAATGCTGCGTTTTGGTTCACCTTTCTCAACTTGCTTCTGCTTTGGATTCAGCCTTTTTACAGCTGATTTTAAAAAACTGTTTTTCTGTAGTACAAATTTTAAAAACAGATTGTACCCTATTTTTGCAGCTTTTCCCAATTTATGAAAACTACACATCTACCATTGGTCACATACATACCCTTTCAATTCTTTTTTATATATAAAAAAATAAAAATTTTCATATATAGAAAAATAAAAATAAAAAAGAATAAAAAAAAGTTAACTCCAAATATTTTCATATATATAAAAATAAAGATTTAAAGGAAAAAAATTTGGTCATTAAAAAAATATTGTATACTGTCAATTTGCATAAAAATAATATATAACTTTTTCAAGTTGACAACTCACAACAGTTTGAACCAAACGACTTTCAACTTTATCACAGCAGGCATCTCATAGTAGCTTTTTCACAGCAGACATCTTACAGCAGTTTTTTCACAGCCAAACGCACCCTGCTGAAGAACCGAACCTAACAGAGTGGAGTCATCTGATACTCGCGATTTCTCGCGTCAGGCCGCCCTCTCTCTCTCCCCCTCCCATCTCTCTCTCTTCTCGCTCTCCCCACATCCCTGTTCATATGACACATACTTTCACGTGTCATTTGCAGAAAAGCCTATATCTGCCAAAACTTTTCTTTGCTGTTTTTTTTATAAGCTCTCCTTTGCTGTTGATTTTCTCAATCAAGTGATGGGAGTGAAAACAAAATGTTGTTTAAGGTAAATATTTATACATCAATTAATTTGAAACTTCACGATTATGATATATGCATTTACTACTTCATTAGTATATCCCTAGTACACTACATACAAAGTACAATATATATGCTATAGAAACTTGTCCATCCAAACAAGACGCTTATTGATCTGTATAGCATGTGTAACGAAGCTTATAGTCTTCTCTACATAAAAAAATAAGATGGCTACCATATGTAGTTAAGTATATATCGTTCTTGACACCAGAATCAAAATGGCTGATTGTTACAAGATGAAGATTGAATCGGTGGGACCATCTTGAGACTTCATGGAGCTGAAAAGAGAAGAAAAACAGTTAATTACTGCATTGAGCTAGTAAATAAATTCAAGAATGGCTTAAAATTGACAAAAAAAAATATGTGTCCAATATCTACAGACTAAACGAACATGAACGCTAGCAGATTGAGTTGCTAGGGAGAAAATTAATTGAAGCGATACTCTAATATTTTTCAAGCTTGGATTACAATACTTACTTCAACTTATCAAAACACGTTCATGAGAGAAAATGCAACCTAGTATATATTAGAACCATGGTACTATCAACATTTTAAAATTAACCTATATGTCAGCATTGAGACACATTACAACTCTTTGTACAATCGTTCTACATAACAGCAGTTCATAGAGTTTACCTCCATATGAAAAAGTAGATTATAATGATATGCTTTAGGTCCATAAATCCTCCATGTAGCTGGTTTCTCTTTTCCACAGCAATTGACAACAGTGGAAGATGGATAGATTTGGTGAAGCACCATATGGTGTACTACAACAGCTCAGTATGTGTATCGGAGCCATATGTACTACAACAGTGGAAGATAGTCATGAGATGAGCGCATGTCCATAAAGGTTACTCGAGGCACAAAATACCAAAAAGATAAAAATTAACCACATCTGGACCATATAACTTTTTTTTGTAGTATACAACCAAAAGGTGGAAACAGCAGGCAAAAGAAATTACAAGTGTGAGTAAGTTCTTAGTCCAATGGCTGTGCATATAGTATACTACTAAGCAAGCTTATAGAATACATGAACAATATTCTTAAACCATAGTTTCTTATATTGTGCCAGCACTTGTGCAGGAACTAGTGATGATAACTCACAGAGTAGTCTTGCTAAAGCAGAATTAGAGTTGCTAGGCAGAATAAGTGAAGAAAAAAAAAGAGATGTTTTGCTAGGCACAATTAGAGGTGCAAGTCATAATAAGAGTTGGAATGCATACTCTTCTCTACATCATAATAGATGGACTATAGTATAAAAGATGGACTAAAGAAGTGTATAAACTATAGTATAAAATTCATAGAAGTAACATATCAGTAACACAGAAGTGTCCACAAGTTTGAATAGAGATGATAGACTACCACTATTCACTAGGCCAATTAACAGGTAACCAAACCAATAACTAATAACAACCTCATGCCGTTACCATGCTTGGCTACTAATCAGCTTCACATGACAAAGGAGTGTAGAACACATCACATATCAAAATAATGACATTAAAGAATTTCCGGTAGTATATGGAGGGTTTTTAGATAAAAAGTATACAGTAAATCTAAACTGCGGTTCACAAATATACTAATATGTTGGATGAATATCCGGCAATATGCTAGTTTGTCTGGTGTGTTGTACATACTACCATTATGAATAAAAACAACTAAAATCAGGAACTAATGATTTGTCAATATTGCAAGAACTACTATGGTTGCGAGAAAATATAATCTGCAAACATAGATAATTTATCTACCATATCAAGAAAAGGGTGGTAAATCAAGATTATTGTAACCAAGTTTTTGAGACATGCAAGTGGGTATGTTAGACATTCTTGTTCAAATTCACAAGACAATGGTCGTAACAGTATGACATTTGGTTATAATCATACACAAAATGTGGTCCCAGCCTTGCATCAATCTTCTGGAGCTTCTCTTCCAAATCCTCAGGTACCGGTAAGGACAGAGTATCTCCTCAGCAGTTCAAAATTATCACTAGTACTTAGTCACTCTTGATCGATTAATAATAATACTTAGTCAACCATATTGTAGCATTGGTTGACATGGATTCTGAAGAAAAAAAAAACATGGTAACCATATTGCAGCTTTGGTTCACAGTGATTCCAAAAAACATTATTACTACAACTGAATGTTGGTAAGTGCAAGCTCATAAACTGTATGCATCAGTTCTTAAAGAAACTGTATGCATCTATATATATAGTATATAGATATGTTCAGCGTACTGCAATTTTTTAAGTCTAGCAAAATAATGCATAATCAGAATCTGGTAAGAAAGTAATTTTAACATGAAGGAATAGAGCTGCTAAAATAATAAACAAATAAATATTCAAAGGTAAAGCAGTAGCTTCACTACCTCAAGGGGGAAAAACTATGTAATTATAAACAAACAAATATAGGTTGCATCATACTGAGTATTAAAAATTACTGAGTTCGGAAATACACTTCAACTCTATCCAAGCATAGTCAATCAATCAGGGGAATCAAAATAATTATGATATGTTTCATATTTTTTCTAGTACAGGATAAAGTAACTGGAACATATTTCTAGTACTAGCCTTTTTCTTCCAGAATCTGTCACATGAGCACTGGGTACATGCTCTTGTGACATTTTGACCAAATGTATGATAGTGGAAAAAAGAGGCTACAGATTTTGTTGATGTAAACTCAGACCAGCTCAACGAGAATAAAGGACAAGAGGAAAATTTGTAGCTGGGGTTTTTGTTCGAACCTTCTTTACCGACAACCAAATGCGTATAGATCACGGAACCGGCGCCATCGAAACCAAAAGATTCAAGAGAACCAGATATTGGGGGTTGACGGCTCATACCAAGAGCGTAGCAGTTCACCAAAAAGCTCACTCGCTCGTCAGTGGAGAGGGGGGGCGCTGGGAGGCAGGTCATGAGCCGCTGCCGGCACGCACGGGAAAGGCGGCGCGGAAGTAAAGAAGATCTTAGATCCGGTAGGACAAAGAAGAATGCTGCCATGGTGGAAGGAATTGCAGGAGGGCGAGCTGGAGTCGATTAAAGACAGAAGGAGGCGGCGAGGAGCGGCGGAGTAAGGTGGAAAACGAACGAGGGGGAAAAGAGGAGAGTCAGAAGGTCGGACTTGTGGCTTCTCGCGAGAACTTGCGCTTCGGAGCGCGAGAATTCACACGTGGGCAGCGGAATCCGTTCGTGGGCTTTCACGAATCATGAGGTATCTGACGCCGCACGATAAAGTGTGCTGCCACAACCGGTTATGGTAAAACCGTCTTGATGATCGATGCTTCAATTGCATCTGAAGATGCTTTTAGACTCCATGTAACCATTCATTGGATAGAACATTACTTGCTTCTTGAAGAAGGTAGCCTATGCGTCCCTCCCCGGTCGGCTGTGGGCAAAGAACTAACATCTGCTAGAGGATATAACATTTTGAGCAGAGATGGAGACCGCGGCGGATGCAGCAAAGCATTGGATAGGGCTAAGCTTCTTCTTCTTCCTCCTCTACCTCTCTATTTTTCTTATTTCCTTCCCTCTTTTTCACTCTTATCCTTTCCCATGTCTCAATTGGTGCAGCAACTCTAGGGCTGCTCCAGCCCCCCTACAACCCCTGGCTCCGCCCCTGGATGGAGAGCACTAGCATCACTAACTTTTCATCATCTCCAGATACGCTTCTTGCATGTATTTCTCCAAAGCTTCAGCAAAAATCTTGTTCCTGTTGGATGTCGCACCAGGTAGGAGGTTTCGTTGACTGGTATGCAAAACGATATACTTATATATACCTCCAACATTATGGCTAGAATATTCCACTTGATATGAGTACTTTTAGCTTGTCATGGGAAGCATCTGTTTTCAAATGGCAGGATATTAGCAATGTGCAAAAGCATGTGACTATGTAAATATGAAGATTAGGCAGCCCAGTAAGGAAAATATGCGACGAAACACTGCCAGGAACATAAAGTTTGTTAAAAAAACTAGAAAGATTGTCAAAATTTACATGCATACTTTGAAAATGCTTTCGACTGGTTCCAGCCGCGATCCCTGAAAGTAAATGCTAGAATCAGTGCCAATGTATGTGAAATTGTATCCTAGATTTCAAATTGAGCAGGTAAAACTTCGAACTCCAATATAAAGATAAGTACTAAAAGCATTAAAAAAGCAGTGTTGATGAAATGAATGCCACTTTTGTTTCGACAAATATCAATTAGTGGCTGCTTATTTTCACGTCGAAATATTTTTGTTGTTCAAACCTCTCGGTCTCATACAGAGATAACTGGATGAGTTTTGCTAAAAAAAATAACTCAATGGTACTTTAACAAATTTCAATCATATTCCCTAAAAAACAAATTTCATTCATGCTTATAAAAATGTCTAAAAAGTTGACTTTTTTCCTGGAGTATACTTTTTAGACATTCTTACAAGAATCTTTAGCTGCTGTACTACGTGTACCACAAAAGTTTCGAGCATCAGGAATCATGTGGTCTCTCCATAATTAAAAAAACAAAACATTCCAAAGCCGTGCGCATCGGTGGCTTCGCTTGGCGCGCCTACCAACCGCCTGCCGCCGACCCGGTCCCGCCCCGCCACGGCTGACCGGCGGCTTCCCTTCTCTTTCCGCCGCCGCGTCCACGTGGCCCCCACCGCGCTCACTTACATGTGGGCCCGCGCGCAAACAGCCACGCCCGCTTTGATTTCCCCTCGGTTTCGCTTCTCCTCTTCCCCTCTTCCACCTTCAATTCGCGACGCCTCCTCTTCCCCCTCCTCGCTCTCCTCCCGCCGCTGCGCGCGCGAGAGGACGGGAGGGAGGTCGGGCGGGGCGCGGCATGGACGCGCGGGCCGGGGAGGCGGCGGAGACCAGCGGCCGCGGCGTCGGCGGCGCCGTGCTGCCGCTCGCCGTGCGGGAGCTCCTCGCCGGAGGGGTCGCCGGCGGCGTCGCCAAGACCGCCGTCGCGCCGCTCGAGCGCGTCAAGATCCTCTTCCAGGTAACCGCGATCCCGCGAAGCAAGAACAGATTGTTCTGTACTCTGTAGAGGACGGCGATGTAGAATCTGTTGACGGATTGGAGGGCCATCTTGGGCTCTCGCCGAATATGTTCTCGTGGTACATTTGGCCTCGTTGAGGGACGGGCCGGGAGGCGAGATGCGACTCCGTGTGGCGGCCGTCCTCGCCCGGTCTTGGGCGGTAGATTCTTTGCTCGCCGACGGTCGAGGGCTCTCGAGTCTTTTCTTTTAGGTGCTAGTTGCGTGATCATTCAATCTCGAACGGTGGCAGCACACGCTGTCGGCACATTCTGTCTCAGAGGCTCCTGGATCCTGGCAACACAAGGCACGAACTTGCAAGTCATTCAAAAATGCTTAGTAATGTTAGACGTTATCGGCGGGTCAACTTCTATGGTCATGAGATAGTTTGGTTACAGTTTGCTAGAGGTATCAGGTTCAGGATCCCTTCTTTGTAATCATTAGCACATCCTTTTGTGAGAGAGATAGGATTCAGTATGTTGTGAATTTAAGGATACATGACAAGAAAGATTTTGCGAAAATGGTTGAGTTTTCGACCACGTAGTTAATTGCTGGGCTGAAAACCTGTTCCATGCCTCCATTGGTAAATTAAGATTCGGGTTGAGCTCAAATGTGAGTCTGTTTGGTTTTGGGCTCTTGTGGTTACTGATGGGCTGTGATAAAATACAAAGTTGGAAGGATTGAAATTGAAATGTTTTCATTGATGCGCTCATTTCCAGCAATTTGTGGGTGAGTATTCTAGCTTAGATGCCGATTCTCTCTCTTTGGTGAACTGCCTGTATTCCCAATTTCCCAAGCACATGCTACCCTGTTACTATGAAATTGATAATACAAGATTTCACGTTATGTAACACGGAAGGAAGAAGGGGGGAAATCAATAATACCAGGTGAAGTATTATGTAACTGCAAAGAAAACCCTTTTAGTAAGTAAGTTATGTGTTATAACCTAGAAAACATTTCCAGCGACCTTTATATCAACATATAACTGACTGCTAGTTTGGCTGATGGTCAAGTTCTTTTAGAAGTACCTTGTGTGTGCATGACTGTTCACAGTGGTAGTCAAGACGAAAGAGTGGAATGTAAATTGACCACCAATGATGCAAAATGGACTATAATTGGGGTTTCCATGCAAAAGATAAAATTGTGTTCCAGGTGTAAACCTAAGTTACCTAAATTAACAGAATTTTGATCGATTAAAGTACAGCTAAAGAATGTTGCTGGAGTATTATAGTCCAAGTCACTTAGTTCTTGTCATGCTTTCAATCTTTGCTTATAAATAAGACCTATCCTCAACATCATGAATCTTAAGTAGCCATCTGATATTTGAAATTCTGTTGGAGATTTCAGACAGGAAGAGCTGAGTTTCATGGTTCTGGACTGATTGGATCCTTCCGAACAATCTACCGAACAGAAGGTCTTTTAGGGTTTTATAGGTTGGCCTCTTCCTAGTTTGCATGGCAGATGGTAGGCTATCAATACATGTTGCACTCTTGAGCTTGACTTTTGAATTGTTTTTCCTTAGGGGTAATGGAGCTAGTGTTGCTCGAATTGTTCCTTATGCAGCTCTGCATTATATGGCCTATGAAGAATACCGCCGGTGGATCATTCTTGGTTTTCCTAATGTTGAGCAAGGGCCTGTTCTTGATCTCGTGGCCGGATCGATAGCTGGAGGAACAGCTGTCATATGCACATACCCTCTTGATCTAGTCCGCACAAAGTTGGCTTATCAGGTTTGTCTGAATGCTTGTTGCGTCGATCATTGAACTGGAAAACCAAGCTTCTTCTGTTGGGTTTTAAGTTGCCTTTGATGTATTATGGGTCAAACAGTGATCTGCTGTTCTGATTAGCATTATTACTGATACTGCTGTGTTTGATAGAATATATCTAGTACTCTTATGAATATATGACCTGTTTTCTTTGATTGTCAGTACCTTTCTAATTAGTTGTCCTCTATGCAGGTAAAAGGTGCCGTGAATGTTGGTTTCAGTGAATGTAAACCCTCTGAACAAGTTTACAAAGGGATCATGGATTGTGTCAAAACAATATACAGACAAAATGGATTGAAAGGCATATACCGTGGCATGGGTATGCATATATTGTATTTCACTATCTTCTAAAGGCCAGTTTCTAATACACTCGCCCTATATCAACTATGATTTATTGTTCTGCAGCTCCATCACTATATGGAATCTTCCCTTACTCTGGTCTTAAATTCTACTTTTATGAGAAGATGAAAAGTCATGTTCCTGAAGAGCACAGGAAAGATATCATAGCAAAACTTGCTTGTGGATCAGTTGCCGGTTTGGTAGGACAGACAATAACATACCCCCTTGATGTTGTTAGGCGGCAAATGCAGGTATAGTTTTGCTCCTAGCATGTGACCGTTATGCATTTATATGTTCCAGATAATAATATGTGACACACCATTTTCAGGTTCAGGCCCTTTCATCATCCAGCCTTGTGGGGAGAGGAACATTTGAAAGCCTGGTTTTGATAGCAAAACAGCAAGGTTGGCGACAGCTATTCTCAGGATTATCTATCAACTATGTGAAGGTGAGATATTTCCATTATTGTACTTTTCTAAAAGAAAAATTTTAACTGCCAGAAACACTGAATTTCCATTGTCCTGACTGTAGAACTTGACTTTGGATAAGCTAGAAGTTCTCATATTTATTGTTAGTTTGTCACTAGACTCCAAAGTCTTGACTTCGTTTAAACTCTTGCACCTTTATGTCATTAATTTAATTAGCTGAACAGTGGAGTTGTTAGAATGTTTTATCAAGGCACAGTTCTAGTCGTGTGATCGTTCTTTACTAGTATTTTAGTTTGTACACATCAGCCTATTTTCACTTTCTATGTTCCTGCCAAAAATAAAGCGCCTCACAGGATATATATTGATTGATATAGTTATGACTTGAATACAGCATTCATAATGTTTTTCTCATTTCTTTTAAGTTAGTAAAGCAAAAACTCCAAGTTTAATGTCAAAACATACATCTTACACACTCTCATTCACAGGTAGTGCCATCAGTAGCCATAGGATTTACTGTTTATGACTCGATGAAGGTTTGGCTTAAAGTTCCATCAAGGGAGGAAACTGCTGTTTCAGTCTTGACAGAAGAACGAAGTGATGCGGCTCCTATCCCCTCTAGTTAGAATGAGTTTTAACTCTTTCGGTGCTGCGATGCTCCTTTCTGCCTTAACATTCATAAGGCATTGTAGTATAGCATTCTTTCTTGGAGCTGCATCACCGTATAGCTGCTAGGCTTGTCCAACGCAACGGAGACAAATAGTTCGACAAGCAATAAGTGCATAAGCAGGTAGTTGACGCCAAGAAGAACCTTGGCAGATTAACAGGAGGAATAGAATTCCTTGCAGATTTACCGATTCTTTGTGGAATTCCACCTGTACAGATTCTGTATATAGTTGAATAACTTGTGTCAAACGGAGAAGTTGTTGGGTGGAAAGCCAGAAACTCAGAATTCAGAGCAGCCACGCTTGTGTTTCTACCTGTTTGTTCCAACTTTTTGTTGTAGAAGTGAGGGATTTTCTATGTGCCATAGGTAGCTGTAGCGTGTTTGGTTTGAGCCTGCAGATTATGACCTGTATGCGTCGAATTTTCACCATAAGTACAAGAATCTATCATGCCTTGCATTTAGCACCATGTCGGAATCTTGCGAGTGGCAACACGGCATCTTGGATTTTGGTCAGATTCTTGTAAAATTCAGATTCCTTGCCTCTATGGACGTAGCCTCTACTGTGGTCTGGATACGGTCGAAATTGGTTTTACATTTTACAGTTGAAGTTGTCGGAACGTGTGCGGTTAACTTGGATATGGAAACTTTGTGTACTGCTCACAATTTTGAGGACTGGCAGAAGCCAAGGTTTAAACTTTGCAGTCTGTACTTCAGAGTTTGTATGGTTGAGAACCTGAGAAAATTGAACTGTCTTGATTGTGGTTACTAGTTACTTGAGAGATTCATATCAAAAACTTTCTGTGGCCATCAGTTGAAGCTTGTTTAAAATGGGTCAACTATTCTCGCGAGAAAGGACGGTGAAGTTTCGTGAAAACAACATTTTGAGTACAGTGCAGACATGAGTCAACTGCAGCAGTGCGTCAATACTGACTGAGAACACTGACTGCTGCACAATGCTGAAACAGGCCGAGTCTCTGCGTGAACGTGGTTTGTTTATTCATTCCAAATCTCTGTTGTGCTCCAGGCAAAATTATTATTATTATTTTGATAAACTGGCAAGATTGTTACCATTCACATGGCTCTCTGCCTGTCTCAGTTTTCCATTGCACGCAGATACTCTCATACTCAGTTTCAGGTGACTATTTAGCTCTCCAAAAACGAATTGCTTGACAAGGTGTGTTCGTTTCCTAGGGTCTAAAGTTTAGAGATGTCACGTCAAAAAGAATCTTATCATTTAGAAGTATTAAATAAAATCTAATTACAAAACTAATTGCAGAATCCTAGGGCTAATTCGCGAGACGAATCTAATGAGGTATATTAGTCCATGATTAGCGGATGATTACTGTAGTATCACTGTGGTAAATTATAGATTAATTAGGCTCATTAAATTTGTCTCGCGAATTAGCACCCATCTGTGCAAAAAGTTTTATAAACAGATTTTATTTAATACTTTTAAATAGCAAGATTCTCTTTGATGTGACGGATCTAAAACGAACGCACCCAAACACACCCACGGGCCACAGACCCACTAGAGTGAAAAAGGGTATAACTGGTGTGCAGAAAGGCAATAATAATGTAAAAGTGCGCAGGTGCAGGCACAAGGCCTGGAAGGCAGCCCTGGCACAGGTAGCTAGGGAGCAGTGCAGTGACCGGGGGAGGACAGGCTTGGATCCGTAGGCTACTGTCATACGCCTTGTTGCAGTGGATTACCTCCATGTGCAGACCTGCAGGTGCAGGCTCTGAAATGCCATGGGTACACAACCACACCACAAGCCATGGCAGAAATTCCGCTTCCGGATCGATGGTGATGTTCCTTGTCTGAAAAATAGGGACACGAATTTTCTGTTATCGAGAAAAGAACAACACCGTTTTTTCTTGACGAGAAAAGGAATTTCAAAACGAAATAGTTTACACGTCATTCCATTGTTTAAAATAAAGACTAGAGGATAGAAAATAGTCCCATCATGTATTTTAATTTTTCCATATTGGATATCCATCAACTCCACATTCCTATCAGATAAATATTATTCGGATTCGGTATAAAAGATGATGGGAAAAAAATCCAACCATATCCAATTTAGAAACAAATACAAGAGTAAAATGCACCATCGGTGCTTGAACTTTATTCAGGATATCATCCCTAAACTTTCAAAATGCACATTTAGACTCTCAAACTTGCTAATCATATCACGTGAAGGTCAAATTATTATTTTTTTAAGTTATAAAGTGGAGTTGTTTCAAGTTATATAGAGTTTACATATGTGTTCAGTTTTTTCAGAATTTTTTGCTCAACTCTTATATTTTCTATTTTCTCTCTAAAATTTTGTTTCGAAACTTTATGCCGAATATTTTTTTAATATGTCCTCCAAAATTTGCCTTTTTATTTTATGATTTTTCTAAAATTGACCATATGAGTTTCTTATTTTACAATTTTTTATAAAGATTTTTTAAGTTTAAATATATTTTTATAAGTAAATTGGTATAAATTATTTTTATATATATTTTGCAAATAATTTTTTATTTGAACAAATTATATAACTTTTGATTTATCATGAGCAACTGTCATTTGGATCTCATGTGATACGATTAGCAAGTTTACGGATTTGAATGTATATTAAAAGTTTGTGTTAGATCCGGAGTCACGGAACTGCGCACATAGCATACAACATATTCTACGATAACGGATGGGACATGACTCACACCCTATACCAGTTGTAGTTGCTCGTACAGAAATAGAACTAGTCGGAACAGAAGGAAACTACTCGAGTACTGCTCGGATAGGACTTTTAAGCTCGTATTTGGTTAGGATTGAAAGGATCTTGGTGATTCCTAGAGAGAGGGTTGAATACACGTATTTGAAAAATATGAAAAATTCTTACTTCCGACACTAGATCGGAACTTTTGACGAAATGAAATTTTTTTTGCAAAATTTAAAAGTAAAATCGAAATTGCAGAACCTGGCTGAATCAAAGGTTGTGCAGTGATGCTAGGAGCTTTCTGCAAATGAGATTCGCAAGTACAACAACTTGAGTCATACATCGGCATAAAGCAAACTCTAGGTCAATAAAAACTAAATAAATAAAATGATCACAAAATGATCCCAAGACACAAGAGATTTATTCACCGAAGTTCACTCCCACTAAAAAAGCAACGTCTCCATTGAAGAGCCCATAAAGAGTCAGCTCTTCCACTAACCCTTTACCTTACTCAATCAGCCACAAAGAAGGATTGAATCTCTTACTATGAAATCCACAAAGGATGGGTAATACAAACGTCCCGGGATGCACACACACGAGAGGATGCTTAATCAGACGACACCAAACCATCTAGAAGTAAGCTTCAAGACTAACAAATGCGAATCAAGTTGATGAAGATGCTTCGAGTGCCCTTAAGATGAACGTGGCTGCCTTTTCGCTTAAAAGCTCTAGCCTCACACCTCAATCTTGCTCTCACACAAGTCTTAGCTCGAATCAGCTCAAAGATTATCTCTTGGAGGGATTGGAGAAGTGTTTTTGAAGCTCAAGGAGGTGTTTTCCTCGTGTAGATCAGCAGCAAATGAAGGAGAGGTTGACGGGGTATAAATACTTGAGCCCTAAAAACTAGTCGTTAGTGTGCTGGATTGTCGGAACTTCCGACATGGGATCGGAACTTCTGACCCTAATTAAAACAGACGACTGAGGACTCGCTGTCGGAATTGCCAGAACTACAAATTTTTGGAAGATGAGAGCAGAAGGTTCAAGACTAATTTTACCCTCAGCTTGATTTTTCGATTCAATCTAAGCCTCGGTAGCTACTCTATATGGAGTGCGAGTTTAATCACACCCTATATAAAACAAGACTTGAAAACTACTCGGGCAATGAGAACCTCACAGCTTCGATGCAGCCAAGGAAGTATTCAGGAGACACCTTCGAGATGAAGTTCGGAAGTTCGGAAGAACTCGAAGATAACTTCAAAAGTACTCGACTACGAAGAACTCGAAGGCTTATCAGATCCGGGACCACGAGACTGCGCATATGTCATACATATTCTAGGATAAGGGATGGGACATGGTCCACACCCTACACCAGTGTAACTACTCGTACAGGGTAGAACTAGTCGGAACAGAAGAAAACTATCCGAATAGTATTCAGGTAGGACTTCTAAGCTCGTATTTGGTTAGAACTTTCATTTAACCATGTTCCCCAGACTATATAAGGGCGGACAGAAACCCCCTCCAAATATTAGCACAATACAAATCACCATATTGGACGTAGGGTATTACGCTCTCGGTGGTCCGAACCTGTCTAAAGTTTCGTGTTCCTTGCACCTTCAGGTTCTTAATCTCAGCGACACCCCACCTACAATCTACCACCTCATAGATATTCCTCGGTGGACTTAAAAGTTAAACACCGATATTTTATGGATCAGAATGACATCCGAACCAAGTTTGAGAACAGGCCGTACATTTTATTCCAAACACAAACACGAATACCTGTATTTACGTTTCAGAGAACACCGTTTATCTTCATTTTCCTCTGTATTCCCCCGGAATGTATCGGATCGGAAAAGAGAAGGAAGGTCATCGTCGACTCGTGCTCCCGCTTTCCTTCCGTTGGTAGAAATTCCATTTTCCCCGAAAGGAAAAGGACCCAAGGTACTCCGTGGAGTAGAGAAGAAAGCAGTACTCCAGCATGTCCTTGAGCTTTGGTTGCAGCAAGCCAGCAAAGCCTCTTTTGTCTTTTCAGTGCCCCCATCCCCATGCTGCTACAGTGACGTGCCAATGATTATACTCGAGTCGACAGTCGAGGCCTCCATCCTACCTCCATTAGAAATAGCCGTTCCTTCCTTAATGGTCTAATGCATCAAACCGCCTCCCAAAAGCATAACCTTCGCCCTGTCTGTGCAAAATCATCAGACAGGTAGGATCATCGTCTCCTCTCCCTCCCTCTCCTGTTCTTTTCAGAAAGAGGATCGTGTTTCGTTCTCTCCTTTTTCCTTTTCCTTCCAGAAAAGAAGTTAATTCCGATGCTGATTTTATCTTCTTCCCTAATCCCAATATCCTGTTATGCATGCACCGCACTAGCAGATTGGGGAACTGCAAGATGTAGGTGGGGTCTGAAACTCTGCTACACAAAGAGGCTGTTTGATGTCGGACCCTTTTAATCCGTGTCACATCGTATGTTTGAAGGCCAATTAGAGAGATTAAATATAAATATAAATTAAGTATAAAACTAATTGCATAATGAAAATTAATTTATGAGATAAATCTATTAAATCTAATTAATCCATTATTAGTATATATTTATGGTAGAACAACATTATCAAATTATGGATTAATTAGGTTTAATAAATTTATCTTGCGAATTAGTCTCCATACAATTAGTTTTATAACTAGTTATATTTAATACTTTTAGTTGACATGAAATGTTCGATGTGATTGGAAAAAATAAATCAAAGGGAATCCAAACGGCCCTAGGCTGCAGTGTCCAGATGACCCATCACCGTGGTTCAACTGTCACGGGTACAGTTTTGCTCAGCTCCATCCTGCTAATCTTTGATTAGCAAGCCGAGCGGCGTACAGGAATCTGAAGGGCACATTAGAAGCAGCTAGGCTACTGGTGCAAGCTAGGGTAGGTGTGGTAGGTTCGCTGTGCATGAGGTCAGTCGGCCACGGGGCCCCTCGTAATAGTCCCTGATACTGCTCGCTCTCTTCGTGCTTCTCCCTCCGCTCCGGCCCCGCCGTTTTAAAAATTTTACTGACAGAGATCTATCTACCCACCAGATTTTGCTGACATCATCACCGACCCTGTTCCGTCCATGCCCGTTATTATTGTTTAGGCTTCGTTCCCAACGCAGCGACGCTCCTGCACTGCTTGCGTGTCTGAATGACTGAATTCCCTCCACTGCACTGTATCGACGAAGGTAGCCCCTGCCTGCCGCCCGTGCGTCGTCTACCTCACCTTACTCCATCCAACAGCCCCGCCGCCATGAATTTTACCGGCAGCTCCGCCGTCCTCCCCTCGTCTCTGCGTTCTCCGTTTCGCCACATGTTGTGTTCTAACTTATAAAACTTTGTTCTGAGTTAGTAAATCTCTATAACTTTGGCTAGAATGTTTGGAGGGGAATGCTGCGTTAATTGTACTATATGGAATTTTTAGATTTTTGCGCAGTACTCCTTTGTCTCAAGGTGTCAGGTGTGTGGCAAGTTTGATGCACACGCTGTCACACAGCCTGCTGCGGCGTACAGCTGCTAAGCTGCAGCTGCAAAACCGGCACTGCTGCACTCAGAGAGATTCCGGATCATTTTTGCACCGAAGATGAACAACTTCGTCACGTGGAGCGGTGTCCAAGCGTACGCAGAAGAAAGATAAAGCGGACTACAGGCACGTACGCATGGAGAGAGAAGATGAATGTTCTCATCACTCATCACAGAGAGAGAGAGGTTTTCCTTGAAAAGCCTGCACAACACAAAGAGTAGCAGCAACAGTGCTCAAACGATCCCACAGCTTTGAAACCAGCAGGTTTGGACACATTTGCTTGGCCTGGCCTCCCCCTCCGCTCTCCTCCTCATCTTGCCCTGTGCATTCTCATTTCCTAATGCTTGCCTGCATTTGCTCCAGCAACCGGGAAGCTAGCGAGGTGTGAGTGACAGCAGCCGCATTGAGAATAGGCAGAGGTAACTGAAGTGCATTGTTCTTGTACAGATCCATGGATCTCTTTTCTTTTAGTATTATGCATGTGCCAAGATTGTTCCTGGATTAGACAAGTTCGATGTGATATAGGCCGACCTTTTCGCTAATCTGTTGCTCAACTCCTGTGGGTGATGACTGATGAGGGATGGGCAGGGCAGGGAAGCGCCTATTTGGGCACATGCATGATGCGTTGCACTTGCATCCCATTTTATAATGCCATGGAGCTTCCTTGTCTCCAGAAAAGATATATATACATAGACATATACATATACATATACATATATATATATATATGCGCGCTGAGAACAGCGTGCATTTGGATTACCGATTCCATTCTTTATCACTGCTAGCAGCTGCGGATCACGGCCAATGATGATGGGGTGGTAAATCCCATAAGCCTCTTATCCTGTTCCCTCACACCCTTCGAGCTGAGCTCTCATGTCACGCCATGCCATGCCACCGTCCTTTTGCGTTTGCCACACAGTATATAGGATGCCTGTATGGCTGTATGGGCGCCAACACCTTGCCATTGCTTCTTGGGAGAAGCAGGGCCCCTCCATGTTTCTGATGGTTCGTGAGGGAGAGAGCCGAGGCCGGATGAATCTCTGACCCAGCAGTGTCAAGATCACGGAGAGAGAGGGGTCTGCTTCTGCTCCCTGGGGGCTTTGATGCTTGTATGTTCTCAGCTAGCTGCCCTTTCTTTAATTTCCTGTCAATTCCATCATCATGCATGCTTGCTTGGCTGAGAAGTGATAGCATCTCCCCTGCCGGCTACCCCCAATTCCTGTCTTTCTGCTTGTAGGCGTTCCATTTGGAAGTGCTCGTCTTTCCATTTTAGGATGTGCATGGGCAGTTGAATCTTCAACAAGTTCTTGATTTTATTTCATTTTTTAGGTTGTCTCCCTTGGTTCTTGTCTTCATCATCTCTGGTTGCTCCTCTTCAGGTTTCTACTTCTCTACTTGCATCGAGATCTTTGCCTGTACTTCTGTCGCATCTCACTCACAGTAGTTTATTGTTCATGAACCATTCATATGCTAGAATTTTAGTAGGATCCATGTACCTTTCAGTGACAGGAAGATGCTCCTAGTTATGGCCACCTCGAGCTTGTGGCTTTACCCCCTTCCTTTTTCTTCCCAGTGATCATATTGCAATCACCATGGGGATCCTTTTAGAGCTTGTACGGCTTGTTATGACCAACTGCACATCTTCTTGTTGTTGTTCTTGTTTTTTCATCAGAGAAACTAGTATATCATGATCCTTGGCTCTAGCGTTGATCCAACAAGAAATTGCAGAGAAGAACGTGTTCAGTGATCTAACTCATGTTGCCGGTTGCAGGTGTGCTGAAATCACACATATTTTTGGGGATTTCCTGACCTGCAACTACAATGGCGAGTAATCCGTCGATGTTTGCTCCAATCGGGGCGGATGGCATGTCCGGCGGCTACTTCATGGCGGGCGGCGGCGGCGGCATGATGAGCGCCGATGCGCCGCACTTACACCCCAGCGTGCTTCTTGAGCACGGCGGCTTCGGCTTCGGCTTTGCCGACGGTGCGGTCGGCGGCGCCGCGACGGCGTCGGACCTGGGCGCGAACTACGCGGCACACAACTCCATGCTGGCCTCCTTCGCCAGCCAGCTCTTCCCTACCGCCGCCGCGCCGCCGCATGATGATCATATCGGCGGGAGGACGCCGCCAGAGGAGATGGACGAGGGGTATGCAGCTGGCAGCTGCGTTGCGGCGAGCCTGCAGTGCCCCGGCCACTCGGGCGCCATGGCGGTTTGGTCGTCACCGGCATCCAAGAAACCGGCCGGCACTTGGAGTAGCGCTGGCGGCTCAAGAGCCGTTTCGGTCCACGAGCCGCGCCATATCGCCGGACTCCCCGACGTTGCCGGTTTCCACTACCCGCTTATTGCCGCCGCCAATGCACCTGCGTCGAGCGAGCTGTCGCTGACCCTGTGCTCCAAGTCGTCCTCGGACAGCGCGCTGAACGCCGCGGACCAGTTCTCGTCGGGAGGGAGCCGCTCCGCGCTGACCGAGCTGCCGCAGGCGCTGTACCCGCGAGCGCGCCCCAGGCCGGCGCACTTCTCCGTGGTGGTGGCGCGCTCGCAGTACGCGGCCGTGGCGCAGGAGGTGCTCAACGACGTCGTGGGCCACATGCTGGACGGCGTCGCGGACGTGGCCGCCGACTCGTGCAGCGGCGGCGCGAGGCCGTCGAGCGGCTCGGTCGGCGCGCCGTCCGTGGTGAGCTCCAACCGGCTCATGGCCTCGTCCGAGGACGGCGGCGAGGCGCAGAGGGTCAAGAGCGACCTCTTCAAGATGCTTCAGCTGGTGAGCGTTCGTTCACGCTGTTTCCCAATCAAGTTTCGTGCCATTCAGATTACCAATTGTTTGAGCATGTTTCGATGATGGTGATCTGCAGATGGATGAGAAGTACAACCAATGCTTGGACGAGATCCAGAGCACGGCGGCCAAGTTCAACGCGCTGATGCAACCAGGCGCCGTCAGCAACGGCAGCATCCGCGCGCCGTTCGCGCACCGCGCCGTGTCGGCGGTGTACCGCGGCATGAGGCGACGGATCGCCGATGAGATCATGGCGGCGGCGAGCCGGGCCGCCTGCTGGGGCGAGTCGTCGTCGTCGGTGACGGCCGCCGGCGACGCCGACAGGAGCTGGGAGTCGGCGTTCATCAAGAAGCACTGGGCGGCGCAGCAGCTGCGGCGCGGCGAGCAGCAGTGCTGGCGGCCGCAGCGCGGCCTGCCGGAGAAGTCCGTCGCCGTGCTCAAGGCGTGGATGTTCGAGAACTTCCTGCACCCGTAAGTCCATGATCCTGCCGCATGAATGCTTCAGCGAGCAGAATCGACATTGCTAATCACAGTCAGACTGGTGATCTGCTCAGGTACCCGAAGGACCATGAGAAGGACGTGCTGGCTTCAAGAAGCGGCCTCACCAGGAACCAGGTGCAAGCTTCACTCTGCCTGCAAAGAATTGAACTTGATCAAATTCATTTCAAATTGATGGATTTGAGTGATTTTGCGTTGGCAGGTGTCGAACTGGTTCATAAACGCCCGCGTCCGTCTGTGGAAGCCGATGATCGAGGAGATGTACCAGGACCTGAAGAAGAGCTCGGGTGTTGGAGGGCAGGGGGCGGCAATGGAGCCCCACACGAGCAAGCGTCGAATCTGCGAGGTAGAAGAAGGCAAGTGAACTCCTTAATCCTGCATCAGGAGCTTTTCTAGCACCCAGCTCCTGCCATGCTGCCATTGATCTACTATTTGGCCCTTGTAATTTCCTTCTGTTATGTACATATCATTGTCAATGCCAGCATTTCCAAAGAGATCATCGTCAGAGCATCCTGGTTAATTCACTTGGATGAGAGACAGGGGAATACTGCTGAATAACTTGAGCATGTACCCCTGTCGTCCAGTTGGTCATTCAGGAGGTGATTCTAATCGGCAATGTGGGCAGTTTCAGAAACAGCAGATTCCATGCTTGTTTGTTGTCAGGTTCTACTAGTAGATAATGCTAGAGAATCCTAGCGAATTTATTATCAAACCTGAACCGTGATACGTACCCAAGATAGGCAGAAACCACAGGCACTGAGTCAGTAAGTGAAATTTGAAAGAGAGAATATCATGTCCAAGCCACTCCTTTGGGGGAATTGTAAAAAAAAAAACCTTAAAACACGTTTCCATGTTAAGGAAATTCTCAGGAAACTCATACTTGTAGAGGAGGTGGTGATATAAATTTCAAGGCCAAGCGTGACTTTATTTGTAAGAATTAAAATGCATAAAGAGAAAATAAAAGAAAAAAAAGTTGGGCACAGACTGTTTGTCTCTTTCTTTGTACTTTCTTCCTTCATGGAGTCGTTTGGTTGTGAAATTGAGTGTTGCAGCATTATCTCATATCTCTTAAAAGGATTTTATTTTTCGCCAGAGTTTATAGGCTTGGTTGCCTAAAGTACAATGTGACACTGTTGTAGATTGGACTATCTGCATTACAGCAGTATGCTACCACTGGTTGGATCCTAGCTACCATTTAGGTAGCGCCCGTCTCTTGATCCAGGATGTCGTTCATATTCGCCACATGAAGGCACATGAGATGTTGGGCCTGATTTATATGGTGTCTTCATGCAGGCAAGTTGGAGTTGTTTGTCCATCAGTGTCGCTGTTTTACATGACAGTTCATGGAAACAAGAATATTAACAATCATCTGAAAAAACAGGGATGACAGGATCACCATAGACTGCACAGTTAAGATTTTTTTTTCCAGAAAAAAAGGATAGGAGAGGCAACCGTGATTGGTAACCATTCATTAATCGAAAGAGAAGCAGGTGATCGCTTGAGTGGTTTTGGTGGTTGTACTAACCTGTCCACTAAATAGATTAAGTTCTATGTTTGATGCCCTGTGTGTATTATTCTCGTGGTTATTTCTTTCAGTTGTGAGTAGTGCGTCCATAAGTAAAGCGGGTGAGATGACTTCGTTAATCTTATGATTTAGCAATGCAGTTTACTATAGACGCTAATAGATGTGCGGGAAAATACTCAGTGCAAACGAGTTCTTCAGTGAAATCGTGAAAATCCTTCCAAGAAACATACTCAGAAGTTCTTTTAAAAAATGAAATGATGCATATCCCTAGTGTATCCTTAGATGTATTTTGGCCGGCGTGGGTGCCTCACCTCCTTACATGGTAGCCAGTGCTCCTAGCAATTTTTTTAAAAAATAAATTTAGCAATAAAAACAATAAATTAGTAACACAATTAACACAATTACATATCGAAGCAAAATAGAAAATAAAGCTCACAAATTACACATTTTAGAACATAAAACATACCACTAAATTTGGACATATGGTTAAATTTATTCACAAACATTTGTGAACATGCACATTAATTCTCTCATCTGCCATGACCATGGAGTCTATGGAGTCCAAGATCCTGTAAATCTTATCATCGCAGCTGCTAGGTTTCTTGTCGCCTTCGCCGTGGAGGCCGAGCTAAGGCAGCAGCATCTTTTTCTCATGCCCTGGATCCCCGCTGGTTGGCGTCTCCAGATCCGGCGGCCATTGCCAAAGTAAGGCCATTACCAGAAGATGAGCAAGCAAAATTACGGGCGTCGTTGGCGTTGGGTGAGGCTAGCACCATACGGTTTGGATCGCTGGAGTATATCTCGTACGTCGAGTTCGTTTCGACGTACGTTCTCGATAGATCGCGCTGCCAGCTTGCTGAATCGGAATCTCCGTGCCGTGGGATCATCCAGTCCGAATCGAACCAAGACCGCTAGTTAATCTGCCAATTCATCAGCAGGTTTCAAAAGCATGAAACCCACCAATGCGATTCCGTGGCGGATCGCATGCATCAACCGCGGCGAGCCGAGGTCGCGAGGAGGCGCTCACCTGGTCTGGACGGGCAGGGCAGGTAGCGATGAATGCGATGCTGGGCGGTGTTGTGTAGCCTTGCATGAACACTGTCGTTTCGTCAGCGACGCATTGCTTGCGTTTCTGAGGTGACGGTTCATGGCGGCAGGCATTATTCCTGTTCTGCAGCTGCAGCTGTGCTCATGCACGGGTCCAAAGCTCCAAAGCCCAACGGGCAACGGGACAGCACCGAATGCAGGAGCAGTACTGCTCGGCTTGCTGCTTCCGATCGAGCTCAGCTGACCCAACAGGCTAAGGGGAACAATGGAGCGCCGGTCTGGCGGTGTGCCTCCTCGCGTGCCGTTTGAAACGTCCGCACGTGACGCGTACTGCTTCGATCACCTAGCTTATTGCGCAGCAAATCAAGTTTTGCCAAAACCATCTTGTGAACGACGGCAAAGCGTCACCAAAGGCGTGGGAGTATGTAGTCTCTACATCTGCAAATTCAGTATCCCTGGCGGTATGAAGGGACTGCGAGTCCGAGATGTTGACTACACGCTGCATGGCATCTGATCACTCTCGGATACGGCCATACTGAACCATCACAACCATCCATGCTTGGATGCAGCAGAGAAAGGGCCCTTTTTTCAGCTGGGGCAGAGGCTAGTAGGCAGCAGGGCTCTCCGAATCAAATTCAGACAGACGGCACAATCACATGCCAGGCCCGGGTTAGCCGCTAGCTGAGCTGCTGCAGCTGCCGAGCGAGCTCGTCAGGTAGCTGCTGCGAGCAAATATCCTTGTCAGTGGCGCAGGCACGGAGGCCTGCCCCGGTGAATACACTTCACCGCTTCCCCTTTGACTCGTCACGTCACGGCCTGAGTCACGGGAAAGCCACTCTTCGTCGTACTCGTACTCCCCAGGCCCAAGCTCGTGGAACGCCCAGCTCCAATCTTAAGGCCGGGCGGGCTAATCACGCTGTCATTAACCTCCCTCATCGAGCCGCCAGACTTTTGATTTTGCTAGAACACACCTTCCAAGAACGCGTTGCTCGACTGTGCTGTACATTTGAGGTGTAGCTATATTTGTTGTCGTTTTGTGGGGGTTCTGGTTGGGACAGGATGATGGACTAGACCTAGTTATGCTTACATCAAGCTTAACAGCGCTAGAATAACTTAGCTGGAGAGATTATTTGTGGTAAAATATTTCCACTTAGATTCGAATCTTCAGCTTAGGACAAATGCTTGTATTTTTGACTAAGTGATGTTCTTTTAATGGTAGGCGGCACATGTCCATCGGCAATGATGCACTTGTAGTAAATTCATCATCTGAAAGGAGAATCATGCATCAACGGGCACCATACGGTTTTCAACGGACATCAAATTACAAGCAAGCCCTTGGCACCTCATTCATCCTTCACGTTTTTGAATTACGGATAAATAGTGAAAATATTGCAACTACTCAACTAATATTTAGATCTCTTAAAAACTGTTGCTGCAACAGATATATTGTTAGGTTATTATGAAAATGAGGGCCACGGTGGACGCATGGTTCTTTGCAAAAAAATATAATAGATTCCTATGGCACAAATAAAACAAAGTTAGTTACGAAAACAAAAATAAACAGTGAAAAACATGGCAAACAAGTCAGGGCATTGTTCTTACAACAAGATCAAAATGGGAACAATCCTAGCCGTGGAGGGATAGTTCATTTGCCTTAGGAGTATTATTATTGTCGACCTGAATTAGTCCTCAAGTTAAGACGTGGACACGTGGTAAACTAGATTAATTATGCTCATGTCAACCTTAACAGTGCTACGCCGGAAAGATCCAGGTACTACAGAACTACAGATGCTATAGGCCTACAGCCACGCGCTTAAGCTTTCTTTGCAACACATCATGAAAGAATCCCATAGAAAATTCATGGTTCAAGCTACTCTTACAGGGTTCCAGAAAATTAATTGTATTAGTTCATTCCCAGTTTGACACAAGCCCTTAACCCTTACCTTATTCTTCACCGTGAAGTATTTTGTAATACTTTTGCAAAAGTTGTGCAAAAAGATAGTTTTTCGAAAGCATATTGTAACATTGCAGCAACCATAATTTTTAAATGCTCGGCTAAAAAGCAGAGGCTACGAAAGAGGTTCGTCTTATCATGAAATGGAGAGCTAGGTGCATGGTTCTTTGTGGAAAACGGATTCCCGTGGCATGAATAGAAAAATGTAAAGTCAGCTGCACACACACACACACACACACCACAAGAACAAAATGGGAGCACTCTAATCATGAAGGGAAAACTCATTGTATTTGGAGAATATCAACGGTTAGGTTCTGCAAAAGCTTAAACTATACATACCAAATCCTTTTTCTTTGCGTTCTTTACCATTATATATTTACACTGCGCGATGTATGCAAGGATAATAGCTCGTCTCATGATGAACTTAATTCATTACATGCAAGTTGCATGTTTCTAGATGCGTCTTATTATTGTTTGATCCTATTATTAGTAGATTGACACATCAATTATTCTGTATTTTTTTTTGGGTGTTCTTTCATGCTGTCACGACGGCGTTTTGCAAGTAGCTTGCGAATGCACACACATATATAAAGTCGTTATCGCCGTGGGCGGTTGACCATTTGGTGGGCCCTGTAGAGAGTGGGGAATTTTTTTTTTCTTTAGGGTCTTTCTTTTGCCTCTCGTCCATGCAGATGAGTTGCTTCGCTTACCAAACAATGCTGGCCACAGCTTTTTGCAACTTGGCCCCCTTTTTTGCGGTACACACATGATTCGTTAGGTCATAATTTGCTGGGGAAAGTCACCGGAAAACACTAAAAAAATCGTCAAATAGATATGGTGATATGAATTTTATTTCTGCAACTTGCTGAAGAGGCACTGCAGAGTTAGATTTGAATTTGTAGCACCTGCAGTATTATATTATATTACATTTGATTTCGAGGTCTTTTCTCTTTGTTCTGTCCACATATGTGGATAGTCAACACGTTTGAAAAAAATAGGCAGGTGTCCACACCACTTTTCTCATGAAAGGCATAATATAATTAAGCGCATTATTCTGCTAATTACGAAAGCAGTGAAATCATGCAACGGGAACTCTCAACAACTCATCATCTTTTCTCTGTGAAAAGCTCCACATGAAGATTATTTTTATTACGCCTTTATACTCCCTCTGGTTAGTTCACAATTGACCCAATCAACATCATATATAATACTAATACTTTTCACATCATTTCGTTCCAATATTAATACTTCCTCTGTCCATCACCTAAGGCATATTTTGATTCAAAAGTGTCAAACTTTGCAAGTTTTTGATTAGCATTTAGTCCAATTAAATACACATTTAGCGTATCAAAGTTACATCAAAAGATTCATATAAAAATGGATAAGAATACGGCATCTATTTTTTAGCAAGTAACAACATATTGTAAGAGAAATTCAAAATATATACGTTTGAAGTCTTTTTGGTTCCAAAGTACACATTACATTGATAAGATGGAGGACATATAGGATGTTGGTAAGCTGTAAAAGGAAACCACGTATCCTGCTGAGTTGTCGAAAACCGCTCAAAACGGCATATGTTGATGTTCTTTTAGAAATTTCAAAATTTCCGAACACGCTTTGTGGAGGAGCTTTCATGATTCGGTCCAAATACGCAATTGTGATAGCCGACATGAGCAGTCAAATCTTTATTATACCTGAACCAGTTTTGTAATCTTTATTATAACTGAACCACTTTTGTAATTTCTTGATGGCATATCGATCGCTACACATTTGTAACCTTTGGTGTTGCTAATAAGATTTTACGTATATCACGGACGGTTGAAGTTACATGTTACTGGGGACTTCTCACGATCAATACCATGTATACATATTAATATTATTTTGATATAAGGGGGGACATATGGTAGAAATTAGGCCAAAACCTACAAGCTTTGTGGCCTTGACAAAAGGACATCATGTGCAGACCCTTGACACATTATCATCTCCATTTATCTCCATTAACATCGGTGTGTAGGTGTTGGCGGCCTGGCATGGCGTGGTCGACATCCATAGAGCGGTGAGGCACAGCGAAGGTGTTGAAACGAGCTGCGACCATGGCGATTGGTAGAGCTTCCTCACTACGCAGGCAATTAGGCGAAGGTGAAGGGTCCTCCCCTAGAGCCCTGCAGTTTGTACATCTAGCAATTTCCCCTTGATGATCCCCATCCCCACATCACATGATCCACTTGAGAGGCTAGGGGAGAGAAAAAGCAGCCAAGTCCTCAGCTGAAGCACATGAACACTGTACACACAGGTGCCAAAACAAAGTGAAAATTTTATTCAAGAACCCCAAGTATCCAAATAAATGCCTTCTAGTTTGTGCTTTCTTTCAAATAAACTTGTCGAGTCCAAGAGAACCAAACAAGAAACGGATGTCTTAAAAGTATGGGGGAAGGGGTGCCAACTACCCAGCCTTGATTGACAAAAACCAAGAGACTGACGACATTATGACATTGCAGGGATAAGGATAGAGCGAGCAGAGATATATTTACAAAGAGCAATCCAAGAAAGAAAAAAGAAACACACAACTTGCATTGCACCCATCCCCATTTCGATCGATGTCACCAACTCATCATCAGATTTGCAGTAGCCAAAAACTAGTAGACAATTAAGATGAACAAACAAGAAAAAAGAAGAAGAAGAATGCGTCCTCAATTGATGATTTTTGGTTTGTAGCAAATTGACAACATTTTCTCTTCTTTTTTTTGTTGCTGAAAAATGAAAAGAGGACCGAAAGTGAGCACCAATGCAAGAAGCATCACCATGCGGGCATGTGTGGTGGTACACCATGAAGATTGGAGAAGATGACATAGATGATGGATCATCAGTGATCCGTGCTGCCGGCGGAGGGCCGCGGCGAGGAGGAGGAGGTGGCGATGGCGGCGAGCTTCTGGAGGTTGAGCTTGACGACGGTGTCGGTGAACATGCGCGTGTCCTCCTCCGTGTTCCCCTCGGGGACGTCGACGACGTAGGACTCGACGACGACGCAGTAGGGCCCCGGCTGGAACTCGGTGACGGAGGTGACGGAGCGGTAGTTGCGGAGGCGGTGGTCGCCGCCGACGACGCGGAAGCTCAGGATGTGGCGGTCGTCGTCGAGGATCTCGAGGCGCTCGGTGCTGGTGGAGGCCGGGAGGCCCGAGACGACGGTGACCTCGCGGACGCTGCCGACGGTGGCGCCGTCGCCGGCCTTCAGGTCGCAGGACTTGATGAAGTGCTTGTAGCGCTGCGGGCTGGCGAAGCCCCGCACGATGGGCCACACAGCGGCGAGCGGCGCGTCCACGCGCTGCGTCACCAGCGACGTGCACGTCCCTGGCGCCCGCCCCGGGAACGTGTGGTGCGCGCGCACCACGCCCTCCAGCTCCCGCTGCTCCGGCTCCGACAGGCCCTGCCGCAGCGCGCTCTCCATGTGAGTCTCCATGCTTGCCTCCTGCTGCTGGCTGCTGGCCTGCTTCTTCTTCTTCTCTCTCTACCCGTTACCCGTGTGTATTATAGTGTCAAATCTCTCTCTCTCTCTCTCTCGGTTGGCCTAGGGGCAGTGCCAGTGTGGAACCAAACCAAGGGTGCCCTTTTGTTTGGGTTTTAATTGATTGCAGTGGTTGGGTGCTACAGTTGTTGGCACCTTGTTTGGGTTTTATTTGGCCGCTCAGCCTAAGGGGCCATTTTTTCTTTATCAGAGCCTAAGGGACCATTTGGTCCAGTTATGAATCCTCAAGGCCGGGAAATGGTGTCAAACTCTTTGTGCTCCCACGCTCAGCTTCAAAGAAACCTGACTAAACGAACTATTATTGGGGACAAAATCGAATTTTGAGGGCTTCAATTATTTGAAGTGAACTTCTTCATAAACTTACTTGTAAATCCTAAACAAGGAGCCAAATCTTGGCAAAAAGACTAATAATTAATAGTGGTAATCCTTATGCAGGAGGAAGCACTGGTATTTTTCGGTTCTTATCTTTTTCAAGCTAAGCTAGTTTCTTTTCAAACTTGCTTGTATAGCGCAACAAGAGCCAAATCTTTGCCAAATAAAGCCTAATCTACGGTCGTAACATGTAAACCTATGCTCATATTAAGAGGTTTTATTTTTCTAAAGCTAATTTCTTTAAGAATTTGCTTGCAAAGCCTAAAACAAGGATCCAAATATCGGTTAAGAAGAACCTAAATGTCACCGTGACCTTGTCATGTTGAGGTTTTCGGTTTTCTAAAGGTAAATTTCTTCACGAACTTGCTATAAAGTCTTAAGCTCGGAGTTAAATCTTGGCCAAATGGAGCTTAACTATTGTCATAGCCGGTAGGCTAGAGGCGAAACTTATCGGAAAACACATTAGTCTCAAATTGGGTTTTAGAAGTTCTAGTTTCCAATGCAACCTCTTTTTATTGGCGACCTTTTTTAAATCACAGAATAAAATATTTGAAACTAATTTGTCTTAATTGTTGTTCTACATGTTGGTTCTAATTTTTTTTCCTTTTCAATTCATTTGCATTTGTGAGGGGTTGATGGTGATACACAAGCCTCTAAAAGTTTCTTTCAAGAATGGTTGCACAAAATATTTGTATATTTTGGAGATAATGTTGGTTGAGGCGCTTTCCTTCCCCCTCCGCTAAGCATGCCTGGTCTTGCCTCTGCTTCGAAATCGAAACATTTCCATGTAATTTATCCCAGATATGCATGATTGAAACGCAAACCCTTACAAGCACAACCTTCTTTTCTCCAAAATACATTTGACACGAATGAAGCGGAATCTATTCATGTGAAATTCGTGCAGATCACCGAGGAAACCAACTGTTTCAAACAGAAACAGGGCCAAACGATGTTTAGAACTGTGTGTCTTTGAATCTGGATAGTACCGTAGGACAGATTACCCAGCAGCAGGACGTAACGTGAGGCTGGAAACACGGGGGGAGGGTTTGATGGAGATGCGGTGCACGGGCGGGAAGACTGGGGATTGGAGAAAGTCAACACACTTCACGGAGTCCTACAAGGCCATTGTGCATGCATGTGACAGGCAGAGGAGGCCTTTCACTCTAACTGTAGACGACCTTCTAGTATGATGCAACACCGTTGACCATCACTGTTCACTGCTGAAAAGTACAAGCACTCAACTCATTTGGTCTCGCAAGATAATCAATCTGATAAGTATCTTAATTAGTATTCAAGTACTTCAAACGTATATAGTATATGATAGTTGGGAGGAACTAGTAGCTTGTACTAGTTTATAGAAACCAGTACGTGTCAAAACAACTTTTTTTTTAAAAAAAAATCGTAACACTTACTTAGCTGGGAACAAATGCAAGTGGATGCACGGGTGATTTGGTACGAGCAGTGATGTGCTTCGAGAGAACCAGCACACGGAGGCAGTGGAAAGGAGCCGTGAGATTTGTAGGGCATGTGACCCTGATAGCGACAAAGCAAAGGCAGCCTGGCTGACAATTACTCTCCTCCAATTATTGTGCACTTATCTAGCTAAGCCCTTTTTCCTTTTTAATTCCTATTATTTTTCCTCACATTTCCAGTTGCACAATGCACCATAAATATTTGAATTACAATTGAGGGAAGGCCGGGGCATATCACTCTCAAACAAGGGGCGGCCAACTCTTGTCAACTCAAATTCATCAACAATTCCATCTAATCGTTTGATAGTTTTCGCTCACAGTAAGTGGGCCATGAATAAAATTGATTGCATTTGAAGAAACTTCCTACTGCTGCTTGCTCATCATTGCAGAACCGAAGGACAACTATATTTCCAGGCCGCTACCGTTGCAGTTCTGACAATAGTTTTTGTTTGACGGATCAAATGCTTAGTAGTATTTCGGAGGCTGCTACAATTAAATAGAAAATTTGAGGTGTATTTTTTTGTTTGAAAACTGCTAAATGATTCGTACAGTGAAAGATTTGGCGGGCTCGCAAACACGGATCAACTAGTGCATCGCTATCGATCCTCCTTCCTGTAGTTATTTGAATATTTATGGCAGATATTTCAATAGGTCCTTCCTGTGTAGGAAGGGCTTCTTCCGCCTCTCCATTCAATTTCATCTCTGGCAAAAGTCCATGAGCTTCATGTCGGGCTTCAACATTGCCTGACAAGCGGCGAATCCTTCATAGCGCTTTTGATGTTCTGTGATGCAGACGTCAAGTTATGGTCTTGCACATTTCATCCTTGTGAAGGAAGGGTTGGCCGATAAATTATCAACAGTTCTTCTCCTGCGCAACACAGAAATTATTTTCACCTCTCTTGTCATTCTTGACAAGTGCTCCGATGCCAATTTGATGCAATGCAGCGGAAGGCAAATCAGGGGGGCAGTCCGGAAGCCGTAAATTTAGCATCACGTACACTGGCTCTGCATGATGATAAACGAACCCTGCCTGAAACAAATGTGAAGCAAATCAACCTACGGTTAACTGCACCAGATAAACTTTCAGAAGTTTAAGTTACAAAATCAAGGGATTTTAAAATGCTGAATCTGCAATGGACACATATGAATCAAGGGAAAGAAATGAGATTAAAGCTACAATTTTAAAATCAAAATAACCGGTACAGCCGTCAAAGTAGTATTTTTCCCCAAAAAGTTATCGTAAAATCAACTTGCCTTTATTGCTGTAGGAACTATATCAGCTTGATCTTCCAGTACCTTGAACCAGAGCCCTCCTCTTCCTGAAATATGAAAACCATCAGTCTCTTTGTATATCCATTATTTAAGTGATGTTTGCACACACTACTTGTAGACTCCAGTAAGACAGTGAGGCCAGGAGTGATGCAGCAAAAACATTTGGGGGTATTTGATAAGAAATTAGGGCTAACCACTATTACAAATTCATCTTGGCATCCAGCATGTCAACAGCCCCAAGAAATGGTGTCATAGGAATAGATGCATGAACATGTTTGGCAATCAATAACTTGCCAAAGAAGTGTGGCACTGTTCCAAATATTAAAGATTCCAAGCAAGGACATCTACGTGCTGAAGCTGTGAGAGTAAGGGAAATGCTTGGAATCTAGATATAAATCAATATGTAAACTTCAGGGAGATATTGCACACCAAAAGGATCAATGCATACTATAAAGACACAGTTATTCACTATAATGGGCAAAGCACAGAAACAAACAGGTTATGCACATGAAAGCCATCATAAACTATTGTTGCTTCTACTTTCTCTGATATAGTACTGCACATGTTCCCCTCCTCCCCCTTCATCCAAACACATCCCCAAACAGAAGATTTAGCATTGCAATGGCACATCGTCACCTGCTACAGGCCTTCCAAAATCAACTTGTTTTGCATCTGAAATCTTTGAGCAAACAAAGAAGTAGCAGCTCCAAGATGTTAAGAAGTGCACAGGAAATACCATTGTTTTATCACTCAGTGAACTTGAAGTCCAAAACAATTGGCAATCCTACGAGGCATATGCCTCTTAAATAGAACAGGGAAGACTCAAATCAGTCACAGAATATTTGATAAGGCATCTACATTTTTTAATTAGGCTCTGCACTATTTTATTTCAGAAAAGAAGAAAAAGGCATCTATGTTTTATGGATAGCAGAAGTTTGGAGCTTCAGCACGTTAGTTTATCCTCAACTAGTGCTTCTATGATCTTCCAGAAAGTGAGAAGCACGAATGAAGCAATTTGAGGCTTGGTTTGCGACCACCCACTTTTCAGCTAGTGACAACATAGATTTAGGATTTGTGCAACTCAGTTTTTGGAAAAGAATCTAAATACCACCATTTATTCCGACAGGTATTAAATATTCACTTTCCTAGTACAGTGCTGAGATTTGAGAATGTTCAAAGCTACCCTTGCAATAAGTATATGTTCCCACCTATGTGATGCAAGCAGCTGTAACCATGTGATTTTGTTCCGGTTTTACAGTATATTTTTCGAAAGACCTCCGGTTTCTCCTTAGGTTCACACACCTTAAGGAGAAAGTTATTGTATAACTGTATGGATCAAAGGATTAAAGAAAAAGTACTTAACTATGCTAATGCTGGGAAAAAAAAGGGTCTGGTTTTAATGACTATGAATGTAGGTACTAACTCTGAGTTTTACAAGATAGATCCTCACATCTTGAATATAGTCTTCTGATAGGATGATGAAGTATAAATGTTCTTACCTCTTCTCAAGATGTCCATCATCTATGAATTGTTCAGAACTGAGGTATCAGCAGCCATGCAATAGTCTTGATACTTATAATTCTGATAACTTGGGATTACTAATTTGTTTCACGGGGATTGAGCAATCATTTGGAGACATTATTTAACTGCAATATTGCATACAGATTATGGATCCTCAGCTCCACCTCACTGAAGGTATGCAACCAAAAGATCCAGGGTAGGCCATCATAATGGACTTACAACCCAACCTGTAGTCCGACTTGGCTTACGTATTCTTACTGTTCGTTGAGATCTACTTTCCAATCGCTCAAGTATTGAGTAAGTTATCGAGTCAGGAGCCAATCCCTGTTGCTTCAGAGTTTCATAAAGTTTATGAGCTTCTGCTGTCTTCCCACGTCTCTCCAAACAGTCTAGTAAAATGTTATAGGTTACGATATTAGGAACGCACCCCTCTGCAATCATCTCATCAAACAAGCTGCATGCCATATCAACCTTATTGGATTTACCAAAGCACTCAATTAATATGCTGTAAGTAAAGACATCAGGATCATATCCTTTCTCTTGCATCTCTTTGAAAAGCATGTGGGCTTCATCCAGATCTCCATTTTTCCCAAGGCAGTTTATGAGAGAATTGTAGGTGATGACGTCAGGCTTACAACTGCTAGCCTCCATTTCTTCAAAAAGTTCACGCACCTTATCAACTAAGCCAACCCTACCAAAACTTGAGATCATAATATTGTATGTGAAAACATCAGGAGCAACCCCATTTGCTTTCATCTTATCGTAGAGATTGCTTATGAAGGATACCTGCTTGAGCTTCCCAAGAGCAGAAAAAACCATATTGTACATTCCAACATCTGTAGCAATCCCCTTTTCAGGCATCATATGTAGTAGATCAATTGCCTCTGCAGTTTTTTCTGCATTGCATAGCACCTCAAGCATTGATACAAAAGCATCCCGGTCTCCTTTCTCATAGGAACTCCACATACGACAGAATACATTATGAGCCTCACTTGCATGCCCAGATTTGCAGAGTGACTTGACCAAAAAAGAATAAACTGATCTGTTCAGATGTCCACTACAGATATCTAGAACCTCATTCAGCCTGTGCAGTTGTCCTCCTGTTGCTAAAACATCCAGGATGACGCTATATGTGAATTCATTGGGCTGGCAGCCACGTTCAATCATTTTAGAAAGCATAAAAATCACCTTGTCAATCATCTTGTTCTTACCAAGAGCCTCAATAACAGTATTATAAGCAATCAGGTTAAGAATACATCCTTTGGACACCATTTCCTCCAAAAGTGAGAGAAATTTAGTGGTGTTCCCAGCCTTTCCAGACATTCTAATTAGTATAGTGTATGTGTATGCATCCGGCTCACAGTTGTTTTGTTTCATATCTTGGAAGACTTGGTAAGCTTTGTCAACCTGCTTGCACCAAATTTGTACTTGTTAATTGATGATATGCAGTTAGATTGAAACTTTTCTTTGGGTGATGAAACAGAAATTCAAGTTTTCCATAAACAAAGCTCTACTAATGGAACACCACCGGTCATCGCCTACCCACTCCCTTGCTGTAACACATGCATTAGCCCCATGCCAAAGCAAGTTGGCCCATGGCCCACCTGCATGTATGCACAGCCACAAAAGGCAGCACCATGTACTGAGGGGAGGATCGAGCGAATTGATTCCAACTCTGATCCCCTTCCTGTTCTTACTTGACAAGGACTCATTGGCGATTTCTTCTCATGTCCCGGTGGATCTCATCAGCCACCATGGGAAATTCTATTTGGCGGCAATGACTAAGTGAGGCCACCTCCACCAGTCCAAGGAGAGCAGTGTGACACAGGGATGGCAGTGGTGGACAATACTAGCGTAGGGCAGCAGCACAGGATGAGTATAGCAGCAAAGGCATTTAGCAGGCTGCATTAGAGTCCCACTGGGTATAGCAGTACATTCCCCCACACCACTAACTCAAATGTATTGGGAACATCTGATTCCTTAAGCAATTAACAATTAGTGGAAAAGGTGAAATAATTGCAGCAAAAACAAGCTTTCTACAAGAACTTTGAATTCTTCCAGATACCCATCAATAAACGGTGCCTCCCACCACCAGAATGGCTATAATCCATAATCAGATAGCTCAGTTAATTCATTTATATAACAACATCAACTAATTTTCCACCACAGACAGTGGAAGCTCATTTTTACATACCCATTAGAGTCTAAATTTTAAAATATTCATCTTCAGGAAATATTTGGGTAACATACCTCTCATGCTTGTGATTCCTAATGCTATGATGAAATGATCAGAACTAAACATACCGACAACATATTTCATACAACCATACCTACCCTCTAAGTTAGCACAGTATGACAAAGAACATCGCTAAATATATAAGATTGTGCTTATAATCATACCATTCCAGCCTTGGCAAGCGCATCAAGCAGCATGTTATATGCAAAGATGTCCAGCTTGTATCCCTTCCTCCGCATCTTCTCATACATCTCGAACCCCTTCCATACGTCCCTGCTCCTCAAGTGCGCCTGCACAATGCACTTGCAAGTGTACCCGTTCAGCCTCAGCCCCCACTTCTTCGCCAGCTCCAGGCACCTCCCCACCTCCACGCCCATCCCGACCAGCAAATTCACGGTGGAGATGTTGCCGGGCACGCCGTCCCGCTCCATCTCCGCGACGAGCCGCAGGGCCTCGGCGGGGCCTGCGCGGCTGCGGAAGAGGAGGGACAGGATGCGGTTGTAGGAGAAGGCATCGTGCCGGAACCCTGGGATGGAGGTGGCGGCGAAGCGGAAGAAGCCGAGCGCGAGGGCGGTGTCCGGGGCGACCGCCTTGATGACCTCGGAGGCCTCATCGGCGGTGAGGGTGAGGCGGAGGGAGCCGAGGTAGTCGGCAAGGTCGAGCAGCGGGGAGGGGGAGGACGGGGAGCGGAGGATGCGGGCGACGGCGCAGACGAGGTGGCGGCGCGGGAGCGGAAAGCCGCGCGTGTCGATCGGGGTGGGGGGCAGCGTCGGGGAGACGGTGACGGTGAGGGAGGGGCCCGAGGGGGACGGCGTCGCGGCGGCTATGCGGCCGGAGTAGGTCGTCGCGAGGCGGCGGGGCATTTTGGCCGGTGTGGTTGCGGGGGGCTGAACACGCGGGGCGGCGGTTTGGGGGCGCCTGAACCCGAAGGCACGGAGCCTAAAGGTTTCACTGACATGCGGGGCCAGATGGTTCACGCCGTGGACTGGGACCACATGTCAGTGACGCTCTGTTAAACCCTTATCTTCCTCGCCGCTCGGGCCTCTCCAGCTTCTGCCCCTCAACCTCGGGGCAAAGGTTCTAGAACCTTCTAGACGCCTCGCTCGCACCACGCCACGCGGCTCCCGATGGCGCGCCTCCATCTCCTCCTCTCCCGCGCGCTCGCATCGCACCACCTTCTCCCTTCTACGACCGCCTCCAGCCTCCGCCCCACTCCGCGGCGGCCTCTCCCTCCCCACACTCCGCCGCCTTTTTCTCCTCCACATGGTCGTACCCTGCCCCCCTTCGCCGCCGCCGCGTCGCGGCAGCACTCCGCGTCGAGCTTCAGGATAAGGCGCTCGTCGGCGTCGCCGATGTTACTGAAGCGGAGGAAGGCGAGGAGGCCGATGCGGAAGGGCCCCGGCGAGCTCATTGTGCAAATTGGCATCGAGGAGGACCTCCCCGACGACCCTGAAATCTTGGTATTGCATAGGCGCCCTAATCCCAGCGCTTTGAACTGATGGAGCTTTGCATTTTTTCCTGAAAATTCCCGAAATTCCACATGCATTTAATGTTTTGAAGCCACTTTGCGATATTTCCCTTTGCATTTTTGTGAAATGTTTAATTGGCATGATATGTGTACCTCATTGCGAATTGCTGTGCAGAGCATTGCAGAAACACTCCAAACTGATGTTGGGAAAGCGGCGAAGGTGGCCTTTGACAACCTTGAAGGCTCTGAGTACAAGACCAGAGATCCTTCTATAAGCAACTTGAACAAATACAATAGTGTCGAGGTTTCTCTGCTGCTTTGTGATGATAATTTCATCAGGGAGCTGAACAAAGAATGGAGGGATGAGGATCACCCTACTGATGTTCTGTCAATGTCACAGCATATCCCAGGGCTTGATATTCCCATTGTATGGGCATCCTACTGAGTCAGTCTATTTGTTTTGGATGCTTGTTATTTGACCTTTTCTTTTACATATTTTGTTTTGCTCCTGCAGCTGCAGTTGGGTGACATAGTAATTTCTGTTGAAACAGCACAGCGGCAAGCAGAAGAAAGAGGCCATTCACTTCTTGATGAGATCAGAATTCTCATGGTCGGTTTGTTTTTATCATTGCTAGTATTTCAACGTTTTAGTATTGTAGTCATCTCTGTTCATTTCCTAATATCTAACTACAACTTCTCCAGTTGCATCAATGATTCAATAGTCGTGTAGTTGTTAGATTTATCAATATTGGTGTTGACCTCATACTGCACTTCGAACATTTGTAAGATTCGAATACAACATTAAGCAAAATCGTACTAAAGGCCAGGTAAATAGCTTTCTACATACTTCATAGCTGTACTATTTTTTTAAAAAAAGACACAGTCAGAAATTTAAAAGCTGCTTGGAAAAATAGAGACTACAGTTTGTGGTGAGTTGCACTGTATGCAAATGCTCAACTGATCATTTCCATCCGCCATTGCTTATTGATAGCTTGAATGCCCCTATGCTTAAGAGGTTACTATTTCTATGCTAAATTGCCAATACTGCTGTAATTTGTAAAGCAACCTGCATACGGCAGTCAACATTAGAGCAGCTTGCACGCTATTTATGCTAACCAACTTAATTCAACAGGTGCATGGATTGTTGCATTTGTTGGGCTTTGATCATGAACTCAGCGAAGAGGCTGAACAAGAGATGGAGAAGGAAGAAGAACATATATTAAATACACTTGAGTGGAGAGGAAAGGGATTAATTAAGAGTGCATATGACATTGTTGCCCATATGGCACATTTACAAAGTTCTGTTGGTATAAGTTCGTTGCAAATTTTAATCATTTACTTTTTCTAGAAAGCAAAATGAATGTCAATCTATTTCTGATCACTGGACTACCTATGGATTGACCTGTTGTGTACAGAGGCCAATAACAATATAGAGAAAGTGAGCCTACAAGAGGAACATTGGCCCAAATTAAGGCATATCATTTGTGATATAGATGGTGAGTTGATCGAGCGCATTGAATTTGTTAGCTTTTATTGGATCTTGCCAAGATCAAGCGTATAATTCTGAAAAATTGTTAAAGTACTCTTGTGGATTATGAAGGACACCTGCAGGAAGAATCAATAGAATCTTTGAGAGAGGCAATTGCAACAGGAGTAAACATTATCATGGTTACTGGAAAGGTGGGTTCTATGCATTCATGTTATTTGTTCGTCTAAATCTCAATGACACTGATTTGAAGTGGAGGCTAGCATGAAACAAGTTTTAATGTTACCAATCATATGCCAGCTTTCTGAAACCAGAAAAGAGTATGTGGAACACTCTGGAAAGTTCTCATGAATGTTGATAGTTAACAGAAAAGAATGTTTAGTTCTTTAGTGAATCATAATACTTCAATCGCTTCCTAATTCTCTTTGATTATCTGTAGGTTAGTTACATATGTTTATAGACTGAGAAAATCTTCTAAACATTTTTTAAAAACTTCTACTTTATATTTAGGTAATTATGTAATCCCGGCAAAGAAAAATTCTATTGTACAATAGTTATGGAATTTTTTTAGTGAAGTTAAAAAAGAAGCAAAATAATATCATGTGATTGAACCAGAAGTAAATCATGTAACTGACCAACAACAGCTTACTGTATTTTACCATGACTTTCTGTATTGCATTTTCTTATGAGTTCTTTATTTTTTTTCTTAAACTAGAGCCGGGCTTCCACCATTAGAACCTTCAAGCTTCTTGATTTCTTTGATAAAGGCAATTTTGTATCAGAGACATCACCTGGTGTATTTTTACAGGTACATTGTCTGATTTCACTAGGATAAGAATTTGTGGAGGTTTGTTGTCAAAGTTGTTCTGTTGCCTTGTTTGTTCCTGTGATGTAGTCGTGATGGTGTTTGTAACATTAACTACTTTGTTTCCCCCAAGGCATATTTATTTCACTAATTGTAACAGAGGTCCAATTATTCATCTGTGTGGTTCACTAGTTTAGCATAGCCAGATGCAATTCGTTAGCAGTTACCTTTGACAACACTGTTTACATGACATTCAATTTTTATATTCTACAAAAGAAGCAGCTCATAGGAAAACTTGCAAAGTTTCATAGGATGCAATGAAATCTTACTTTGTTGCACAAATAGGACATGGTTAAATGCTGAGATTTTGAAATACGCAGGCAAACTTAACTTCTTTAACTGCTGCCCTATACATGTCAGTTGTTTCTGCAACTAAGTAATATGTATTCCATCAGCTGCATACAAATGAAAAGGATGTTTCCTAATACCAATGTGTGAGGGTAATGTTAGCCGGTATCGACTGTTGAGCTCTCCTCATCATTTTTACTTGTTTATCTAAACAACTACTGCTATCATGGTATGTGATCTTTCCTAAAGTGACACCTAGCCCCCGAATGATTATATTTCTGCTATGTTTGGTTCAGGGTTCACTTGTCTATGGAAAACATGGCCAGGAAGTTTATAGAGCGGAATTGGATGTCGATATCTGCAAGGAGGTGGTTACTTAAAATCATGTCCATGAATAATTTTTAACAGCAGCTATACTTCTAAGTTTTATTTATATATTTTTAGATATGCTCTTTCCATGGTAGTTTTAATTCTGCACTTACTATTCCTTTATTATAAAGAACTATTTTTTAGAATAATTTGGACATTTTCTGTTATTTGGTTGTTTTTGGATCTTAGGTGTGAAATGCATTCCCTTTCATCATGAGCTTCTTTTCCCTTTCGTCATGTTCCTCTATGTCTTCTTTAGGCATTTTCACCAAAAAAATCTCCTTAGGAGTGGAAAAGGCATCATTTATGTTATCTATAAGTTCCTTTCGTTCCATTTGCAGGCATTCCTGTACTCCTTAAAGCATAAAATTCCTGTTGTTGCATACTGCGAGGAACAATGTTTAACCTTGTTTGAACATCCATTTGTTAACTTGCTGCACACTGTGCATCATGAGAACAAGGTATGATCTATAGATATTTGCTAGACAGGCTTCTTTTCTTATTATGCCATCCTTTAGGCAGTTGAAGCAAATTTGAATTTCATATCAGGTAAAAGTGATGCATTCTATTGAGGACCTGCTGAAATATTCATCCATTCAGGTTTGTCTTGTATTCTTACTGTAACGTAACGTATTGATGTATTTATGAGGCTCGCAGCTTTCTTTCATTTTTCAGGGCAATGTTCCAAGTAGCACATATACAGCATTTGATGAGATTATAAGCTTATAACATGTTCACTTGTCTGAAATGGTCCAAATTATAGTTTCATTTTTATAAATTTAGATCATCCGAAGGCACTAGCAGGAACAGTGAGATTGCCCTGCTTAGGAAAAGAAATCTTGAAGAAGCATTATTAGTAGTTGGGCTTGCAAGTTCAAAATATGACCATTAGTACCAATTTGATAGAAATCTGCATTATCTCTATATAAACAGAGATGAAGAAATGGAGTAGCATAATGAAATGTCAAGCTAACTCATAAAATGTCTTCAACAAATCTCTTTAAAATGGTTAAACGGAATTGTTGGAGAAACACTGTTGAGCAGCACTCTGTACGTCTGCAATAAATGAGATAAATAGATATAAGATCACTTTGACTTCCAGTGGACTTACACCTATTTCCTTGTACTTGCAGAAGTTGCTACTCTTTGACAGTGCTGAAGAGGATTCATCTGTCCTGAGGCAGCATTTTTCAGAACTGACTGAAGGGAAAGCACGTGTTCTCAAAATGCAGCCAAATACAATTGATATTGTCCCACTCAATGCTTCAAAGGGTGGTGGTATAAGAATTCTACTTGACCATCTTGGAATAACAGAAGATGTAAGGATCATTCCCATTGAAGAACTATATTTAGTGTTCATTTTTGTGCATTCATCAATTTTTGTGGTGTCCTCTTTTAAGAAGTGCTAAGTGCTAACATTACAGTTTTCTTATGAATATATGTCTGCAGTGTGCTCTTGACGCAGTTGGAGACTATACAAAATGGCTGAGCAATATGTGACTCAACTGAAATCATTACTGGATCTTTCTTAAGAAAAAGCATGGCAATTGAGAGCTTTAGATGTTAGAGAAGCAATGGTATGCATGTCATATACCAAAGAAATATAATTACCGCTTTGGACGTGTTTACTTTGAAGGCTGCAAAAGTCGCAAGTTCATAGCACATCCTTTTCGGATGGCAATTAGTGTATTTTTATATTTTGGAGAAAGGGAGGGGGTGGTGAATGGCAGCTTAAATATTTTGTTCAGGTAATGCAAGCTTTAAATTTAAAATGTGTAACTTCAGTGCAAACTTGCTTTTGTTTAAGTTTAGATAACATCATTCCTTTTTTGTATTCTGAACAGATCCTCATGTTGAGATGCATGAAATGAGAATGGAATGAGCCTCAGCCATGTGAGCAAAGTCACCTTCTTCAGTTCATGACAATCTCGACTCTCCATAGAATTTTTTGTAGTTGTGTTTTATGCATCATTGCTAAATTTACTCAGTAAATGTGTAAATGGCTCCTCCACATTGTGGATATTTATTTATTATGAAAAGAATACTGAAGTGTAGATTGATCTGTAGGAATTCAATGGAGGCATTTTGATAAAGATAACTGTATTTTTTTTTGCCATGATAAGTTTTGTTGATTATGTTCACCCTTTATCCTTCCATCCGTAAAAATGTTCAATCTTCATATGGATCATGAAGTGAAGCATAAAAGAAATTATCTTGATCCTAGAAGTGAATATAGTTTAAATTTTCATGTGTAAAGCACGCATGAAGCACAGTTGGTCAATTGGAAGTGGAGGCTTGACACTCTATTTCTTATTTCTTCCAGGTTTCACATATTTACAGACTGATATGCATTTGTGCATCTCTCTTGTTCTGGTGTGTAGTTGGTTTCGCGCTGCTGTACAAGTGACGGGTGTTGCAAGTTCTTGTCATTACTCTAGCAACTGAACCATTTGAGGGCCTCTTTGCTATCACCTTGTTGCATGGCCTTGGTAAGTTGTTTGACCGTTGGTTCATGTCTAATCCTGCTGAATAACTTTTACATGTCTTCATCCTCTTACTGTATGAAATTTTCTTTGCTAGATCTTGAACACATGTAGCATCAGATATTGATGTGAATGATTGGGACTTCCCTTGGTAGTATTTGGACAGTCCTTTCCTGCAGAAATTAAATTACGTGTAAGCGAATTTGAATGCTTGGCTATTGAAGTGGAGTTTATGAAGGTAGATATTGAAAATTTGATCCTTTAGAATCATGACATCTGTCCAGGTGCAAATACAAATTGAAGTAGAACTGAGTTGCACCCTTATAATAGATCTTGTGCAAAGGGGAACCTCTCCTAGTTAGATCATATGATTGTCACCTTTCGTTAAACTGAATCAAGTGATTTTGCAAGCTATTTATACTTTATAACAAATAAGCAAACCATTTCGTTGTCTGGTAGGGACAGGAACTAGCTAGTGTTAACACAATATAGTACTACAATGAAATCACAAATTTTATTCGAGCATTTGTAATTTTGAATTTTGAGGCTACCTATTTTTCTACCATTACCATGAATGTAGAACTTATAGTATATATTTAATAAACTAGTGTTGGGGCCAGGTGACAAATTACGTTTTTGTTTCTAGGAATTAGAAAATGCAGGCAACAAATTTCATGTGTGCAGGCTTTGATTTTAGATAGAGAAGGGGGGGGGGGGGTGTGTGGGGGTGACGTACACACCTGATTGGAAGCTGGACTACCAGCGAGGACAACTTGTACAGGGGACCCTCGTCATCCAGCTGCAACATGCTCGAAGATGCTGAGGATGGCTCACGGGGATGACCAGGTGGGGATGATGTTGCATCATCAGACAGATTTGAAGCTGATGAGCACAAGGACCCGCTGGATTCACCCGAGAAGGAAGCAAACTCAGAGTCGTCACCACCTCGTTCATTGCAGCTCTCATCCTGACACAAGGGTACCCCGTGAGATGATAAATTGCAAAGCTCTGCCATTTCATAGGAAGCTCTGCTCAAAGTTTGGAACTTGGAAGGCAAAGGGACACAGCTTATGTTGATATATAGAGACGTAGGAAGAGAGCTGTTCAAACGGGTAGATAGATAGGCATCCTTTTTTTATCAGATATGCTTCATCAACTCGGTGCCAGAGAGTAAGTGATACTTACCCTTACTCCGTGTGATCTTGATAGATCCGCGTACAGATACTTCTTATTAATTATGAATTTTTTCCGTCTCTTCGTTGCTCACAGGAAGGAAGAAATTGACATGAGTCACAGTTACTTTGGGTGGATCGTTGGTAGCCTGATGGGGGAGCATGTGAAAACGACGTGCTCTGGCTGCTTCAGATAAGCATCTTATCCCGGGCTAAGAAAGGAGGTTTATCCCCGCGGATTAGGAAGGATAAGGTAGACTATGGCTGCAAGAAGGTGCTTTCTGTTAGCTTGGGGTTCCTGCCTAGGGTGTTAATTATGGTAACTTAGAGCGAGATCAGTTTCTTTATTGTGGTCCGGCTGACTTGTACAGCCAGTCGGCTGGATCTCAGTCAAGTCGTCATCAGCAATGGAGTAACTAACTAAAGAAACGATGCCCCCTTATCCTGCACATGTTCTCAGGAATGGTTGCCTGGTTGGTTCATGCTTGTTTGCACGAAGGCGTAGGTCCATTTATGACATGTTCCTGCAAAATTTGCTGACGACGTCCTAATGCATTCCCAGAGTAGTTGCTGGTTTCTATAGAAGCAGTTGTCAGTTACGTGCATTACCTTCAGTCTGAGGATGTACGCATTGCCAGGGCTGAAGGCTTACGCACAAAGAGTGATTCTCACGTTACGGTTAAGCCACTTAGAGTTCCTAATCTCTGCAACTGAAAAGACTCAAGTGGTAGAAAAAAGTTTGCCGCTGCCAAAACCGTCTTGTCCCGCCCAAAAAATCCGCGCGCTATCGAATTAGTTTTGTCGTGCGATCCTTTGAGTCCCGCGGTCCGGGTTCCCTTGCGTCGTGCGTTCTGCAGCTGTCCGGGTGCGCGATCACCAGGGCGGTTCTGCAGTTGCTGGCGGCAACCACGGCGAGGGCCACGTTCCGGCCACTGCGGCCAAGGAACAGCGCCGCCAACCGCTCCTACCCCTTCCGTGCCCCGTCATACACGCCCTAGACCGCCCAGAACAGACTCACCGCCCTGGAAATCCTCTGCTCACCGTGGCTCCGTTCTTTCTGTGCGCCGGCGAGCTGAAGGAAGAAGACGACGGAGGGAGGGATGCTGTGGCGACGGATTTGGCTCGGGAACGGCTCAAATCGATGCGTGAGGTGTCGCTGAGGCTATTGGGTAGGGAATCGACGGGAGACCGCTCCTCGGAGACGAATTTGGCGGCAAAGCGAGCTCGGCCGAGGAGCAGACTTAGCGAGAGGAGGAAGACGATGGCCCTTCAGGCGGCATTTATTCTTATCCGCAGCTCCTTAGTGGCCTCCACCTCCTGCTTGCTCGATTTCTGCTATCCCTCGCTCGATCGACGCGTGGCTCACTTCAATTTTTACCGTCATTGATCAGCGACGGCCATGTCGAGAGGATAAGCTTGAGCTGCTCTGTTTGTCTCTTAATTTTCTGAATAGCCTCGATTGCCCTCTAAACTAGCGAGTTTGAGCTCAGTTATCTCCAGAGTTTACTACTGAACTTCAAAATATGACAAAAGCAACGTTGTAGCCCTGATATTCCTCTACAACTTTCATTAAAGGTATCTTCCTTGGTTTGTCCTCAAAACCATTCAAAAATGGCTCTGAATATTGCTGTTTACACCGAGTTAAACTGAATATTCCCGAACCTGAACACTGCAGCGCATTTTTCTCCAAATTCTTTCACTGGACTTCAAAATCTCCAAAAAGTAAAGTTGTAGGTTTGACAATTATCTACGACTTTTGTTTCAGGCACCCTTGATAATTTGTTCTCTAACATTTCCAAATTTTTCTCTGAACAGATAGTGTTCATGCTATTTTTCTGAATATTCAGCTAAACCCTTTCAGGCTACCTCTGTTTGAATTCAAATTTGAATACCTTGCAAAAAACATTCATAGGAAAAAAATGATATATTTTCATAGCTCATCCAACCATCTTTGAAATGGGGTACTTGTCATCCAAAATTATTCCATACAAAAACATTTTAATTGGCCTGAAAATTGACCCCTTTTCACTAAAAATCTCAGACTTAGAAATATTTTAAGTGCTGAGCTGTTTCAGCAATTTCTTCAAACTTTGATCCCTTCAAATAAAATCTTAGCATCTCCAAATCATCCCAGCTTTGGTTCTATTGCTTAGTACATGCCTTGTAGTTTACTTTCATGCTGACAAAGTGCTCTTCATTCATGCTATTTTTTCATGCTTGATATATGTATTACTACTATCTGCCTGTCTGTTCCTGGATGACATATTAAATTAAATTTTAGAGATAAGACATATAGGATATCAAATAGTCGGATAGACATCATGCCTATAAAATATATTTTCATCAACCATACCATTTTGCCTTTTCCAAAACTATTGTTGCCGCCCGTAGCAACGCACGGGCATGCATCTAGTAAATTTATAATTCCTCCATTTTTGTCAAGAAAGAGAGCAGTATAAAAACAGGAACTTTGTGCACTTTTCCTTCAGAAACCACGGAACCGAAGACTTCCCTGCTCCAAGTGCAGTATAAAAATCCAATAATAGCAGCTAAATATCTGAAGGGGCCAAGGAGGAGATAGAGATGCCCTTACTACACTTGCACCGTTACGTGCAAGCTTGCAACGACGGAGCCGGGCGGGCATGGTTAACGCGCACGCCATTTGGGCTTCTTTGAATTGTAGGATTTTCAAAAGGAAATTTATAGGTCCTTTGGAACAAAGCAATGGTCTTCCTCTTGGAAAGCTTTCCTTGTCTCTCTCTCACACGATCGTAGCGTTTTGTCGGTGCTCATCCAAACGGTCATTTCTCTCAGTTCCTCCTGGGTTTTTTCCCTTCTGTAGGACGCAAGGTGGTCTGACAATCCGATCCTGTGGCTTTACAATTCCTGCGATTTAGAAACCGTGCGGTTTCCAAAGAGGCCGTAGGTAGGAGGAGAATGCTTGGTCCTTCTTTGTGCAGCCGTGGGCTTCGTACGCCGAGTCTGTTGAGATCAGCCGGCTCGGGAAAAGCTTGGCCCATAGGCCCAGCAGTTTGACCTCAATCAAATGCTTTAGTCGGCCCACGCTACGCTTCATGCTCGAAACCGGACTTTGCTGCTATGCGGTGTATGCTCGAAACGCGCCTGTCACTCTAGCGGAGACGAGTGTTCGTGAATCTCTTAGAGGAATAAAAAAACAAACATGATAATTTAAGGTTTATTACTTTCTTACATCGCATTGTCGTGGAGACCAGAACTTGTGCTCTGAAACAAAATTTAAGATTCCTTCCCTTTTTTTTCTCTCGAAAAGTGCATTTGTACATGCCAGAACAAACTGAATTTAGCTACGTGCGGACGTGCGGTTGTACATGCCAGAACAATTCAGTTTTCTTGAAAAATATATTTGTGCAAGAAAGAAAGACATATAATACTATCATTTAGCAACATGAGAGCCACACCAGATTCCATATCACCTCCGGTAGTTTCTCCTTAAAATACTAGGGCGGAGCCAGCCAGAGGGCCCGTGCTGGGCGTGCTGCAGCATGGGCCCAGCTCGTTCATCCCATGTAAATCTACTCTAGCATTTTAGCACGAAGCAGTAGCATTAGATATAATTTTAGTCAATATTTAACTTGTTCATTGTTCAGCCCGGGCTGGATTCTAGCTCCGCCCCTGACCCCATAGTAATATTATCAAACTGAATTAGCTAGTAAGATATTGTCACATTTGGTTACGAAAACCAGGAAACTCTTGGGTACAAAACTATTGCCCCCGGCCCCATGTCACTGCCGGGGCGATACGGAAAGCTGTACAAGTAGGGGTACGGTGGAGCTACACACAAGTCTGGATGTGGAAGTTATTCGTATTGTGTTTGACATGGCACCACCTCGGAATGAAGATCATTTATCTAATCGATGGTCTATACGGGTGGAAAAAACGTAATTTAAAACTTATCCACAGGGGTATTGGTAATTTGCCGCGCACTTTGGCTCATACCAAACACTGAACATTGCGCTTGACAAATGCCAACCAAGAATTTCTCTACACACGTCTAGTTACAAGGCAGTGATGACCAAAAGAAGCTGTTGATCTAGGTGTGCCTCGCGCTCGAGACGGGGGCGATGCACTTCTTAACCTCTCACTAGGGGCCTTTCATGTGCAGGATTAGTCACTAATGCTAAAACTTTTGTCGATCACCATGTTGCTAATGGGATGTGTCTGAGTAGCGGGTGCTACTCTACTTTTATGTAATAACTGTGGACTTGTTCCTCGTGGGGGACTCATCAAAGGGCATAATTTTGAGTGGTACTTGGACAAAGCTAATCTTTCAAAGTGGCAACCGAGCTCGCCCTTGTCTCGATGCCATGGATCTCCAGACCCTGCTGACAGGGAAAGGAAGAAAGGAGACAAGCTCGGAGCCTGCTGACGGAGAAAGGAACACGGTGAACGGGGGCATGGCGTGTGCCGTGGGCCCCACGCGCAAATGAAGGGGAAAGTAAGCGCGTGCGCGAGTGCACAAAACGGCCGCCTCTCGCCGTCACTCGCTCGATCTCCACTTCGTATACGTAGCTCCCCAAGATCAGAGGAGAAGCTGGCACCCGATCGAGGTTTCCCAGGGAAAGCATGGACATGGCGGAGGACTGCGTGACCCGCGTGTGCGCGCTGGCCATCGCCACCGCGGCTTGCGTCGGCCTCCCGGGCGCGCTCGTCTACGCGATCGTCCGGACCGCGGCGGCGCGGCGCTTCGGCGCCACGTTCGCGCTCTCCGTCGTCCTCGTCTTCTGGGTCACCGTCAGCGCCGCCTACTACCCGCGCGTCTGCGCCGACGTCGTCCGGGGGTCCCCGCTGGTGCGGCGCGTGCGGGGCCGCCAGCGCGCGCCCCCCCGGCACCCGCGCGGTGGTGCCCTGTCGCAGCTGTCGTCTGCGGCGGCGGAAAGGCAGGGAGGTCGTGGCGGCATGACCACGCTTCCGCGGGAGCAGTCGCCGCCGCCCGTTCGGGTCATCGCTGATGGCACCCTGGCGGCGTCGTACGAGCGGCAGCGGAACGGCGCCTTGGTGACGAGAAGACAAGGAGAAGGCCGTGATGGCGGCATGACAGCGGTTCCTCAGGAGCCACCAGCCGCGCGCGGTGGAGAGTGGGTCGTCGTCGCCGACGACGACGCCCTGCTGGAGTACGAGCGGCGCGCCGCGCGGGCGCCGCGGGCCCACGGCGAGACGTCCGAGCGCTGCGCGGTGTGCCTGTGCGACGTCGAGAAGCATGGGGAGACGGCGACGTTTCTGCCGGCGTGCCTGCACGTGTTCCACCAGCACTGCATCGACCAGTGGCTGCACCTGCACGGCCACCCGACGTGCCCGATCTGCCGGAGCGACGCCTTCGTCGCGCCGCCGCTGCCGCCCCAAGGAGGCCATGGCGGCATGACCGCGCTTCCACGGGCTCTGCCGCCGCCGCCGCCGCCGCCGCCTCCGCCCGTTCGCGGTGGCGCGCGGGTGGTCGTCGGCACCCTGGTGGCGTCGTACGAGCGGCAGCGGAACGGCGCCTCGTTGGTGCCGCCGCCGTTCGTGGCCCGAGGTCGGCAAGAAGACCACCATCGCGTCATGACCGCGCTTCCCCGGGCTCCGCCACCGACGCCGCCGCCGCCTCCGCCCGTTCGCGGTGGCGCGCGGGTGGTCGTCGGCACCCTGGTGGCGTCGTACGAGCGGCAGCGGAACGGCGCCTCGTTGGTGCCGCCGCCGTTTGTGGCCCGAGGTCGGCAAGAAGACCGCCATCGCGTCATGACCGCGCTTCCCCGGGAGCCACCGGCCGCGCGGGTCGTCGCCGCCGATGTCATCCTAGCGTCGTCGTCGTACGAGGGGCGGCAGCCGGACGACGGCGAGACGTCCGAGCGCTGCGCGGTGTGCCTGTGCGACATCGAGAAGCATGGGGAGACGGCGACGTTTCTGCCGGCGTGCCTGCACGTGTTCCACCAGCACTGCATCGACCAGTGGCTGCACCTGCACGGCCACTCGACGTGCCCGATCTGCCGGAGCGACGCCTTCGCCGCCGCGCCGCCGCCGGAGCAAATGGTGTGACGTTTTTCTAGTTTCCGATCTGCTCTTGGCGTAGGCGCAGCGAGGGGCAATTCTTGCTAGACGGACAGTGACTACTCCCTGCTCCGGTGGATCTAAGAAGACTCTTAACAATAGATGCAAGGTGGAGGCAAACGGTGACTTACAATAGGTGCAGCTTGGTGTTGTCAGTTTGGCTCAGGGCAGGGACAACATAGCCTGCCTATCTCTGCTGGTACGAGTGCCTTGCATTATCTGCCCCATATCTTCTTGTAAATAGGAGTATTTTGTACGTGTATATATTATATATACTTGTGAGAACATTGAAATGATGATTAGTATTTGTACAGTATAAAGCTACGAAATCGAGCTCTCCTGAAGCCTGAAGAGACGAATTATGCCATGACAGTGGGGCATGCAGTAGGTAACCACTGATCGAAGAAGATGCCCATGATCCATGGCATGTCCTATCGGACGTGGACACGTGTCGCCGCGCTGGATGACGTCATGATAAGCCACAGGCCACAGCCAAAGCGTCCACAAGGAAAGTGCCCTCCAAAGCTTTGCTTAGCGCGTAGCACGTCCCCTCCGATTACCTCGTTCATGCATCCACACGTAAGCAACGGCTGGCTGGTGCTTTCGTCGTTGTTTGTACGTACCACTGTCCAGTGTATAGAAGCAAAGCAACCTTATCGTTGTGCATATATAAAGCAGGGTAAGTGCCAAATGGACAGAGAGTGAGTGCGCCCCCGCCCCCCTCCCCCGCTTAAGGGCTACTTCCTCCGTTTTAAAATATAAAATATAGATCGTTTTGATAAAAGTCTAGATTCATGATTTTTACCATATATCTAGACATAATATTTATCTAGATATATAGCAAAAATTATTAACAACCTACATTTTAGAGCGGAGGGAGTAACAGCCGAGTTTACATGAAAAGAATATATGGCCCCTTCAAAAAAAGGTTTGTAGAAATAAAATATATGAATATTTACATTACCAAATAGATGCACTATAAAGATATATTTCAGGATAGAGTTAATGAAACTAATTCCGATGTTATGAAGGTTGGTGCATTTTTAATAATAAACTTATTCAGCATGGTAGGGAGGAGGAAGGAGGCAGGCTCAACCCTGTGTGTGGAGGAGGTGGCAAAGGTTGCTCCATGATGGGGCCTTGCATGTGGATAGAGATTGTGGTGCGGTGCATTTCCAAAATGGGTCCTTAGTCTTGCTAGCGCGTGTTTCCTGGTTTCCTGGTTACTATACTCCTTATATACTCCATTGAGCGAGAGCTGGCTAACATCCCATGAGACTGCTAGCTACTGAACTTATTACGCCAACCTGCAGATATATATGAGACGCTCCTCAATAGTGTGATCAACTTCTCAAATATGACTATGTCCATACACTGATACACATATTCAGTTCGTTTCCATTCTGGAGCAATGTTAAAAAGCAACAAAGATACCATATATATACTCCCTTCATTCCAAATTGCAGGTCGTTTTGGCAAATCTAGATGCATAGATTTTGCTATGCACCTAAATATACATTGTGTCTAGATATATAGTAAAATCTATGTATCTAAATTTGCTAAAACGACCTACAATTTGGAGCGGAGGGAGTAACTAACACAGCATATGTTGTGCTAAATATAACCACCGCTAAAAAATGATTTTTATTACAGGCGTCCCCCTTTTACTGCAATATGATCTGTATGTAATAACAACAGCCGCTGCAAATGCGATTTAACCACAGGGCCCCACAGGCCCCTGCAAATGCGATTTAACCACCTGTTTAATTAAATGATTTTTGTGGTTGTCATCCGAAATCAAAGAAATAATGCATAGGATATATGGCGACATATCAACTTGATGCCACAATATATTATTTTCTGAGTTGCTCAGCTGTTTCTTTCACTTCTATATAGCAGAAGCAAAGCCTGAAGCCTGTAGCTCGATTGCTCATGGTCGACGGCATAAATTCCTCAGGTAAACAATTTCCTATAAATTTGAAAGAACGATTTAGGACCATGCAAAAGAAACAATACACAGGCTTAAGGTGGCTGTCTGGATTTGGAAACGTAAAATTAAATTTACCATGCAAACGTAAAAACTGGCAAATTAAATTTACTAAAGCAGTAGATTGTGCATTACTTTTAACATTAGTTCCTTAACGTTCAACTGAATATACTGCTTTAATTTGCATATTGTCCTGAAACACACATCATAATTAAATTGCCTTTGCTAGCTAGCTAGTTCATCAATTAATTAAATTCATCCCCAGATGAAACACTGGTAAATTAATCATTAAAGACATAGTCGTTCCTTAATGGATCAATGGTTCCAGGGAACCAATCAATCAAATAATCAAACGAAAAGGGCAACTAGACATATGCTAATCTGTAAGTTGAGTTTCTGAAATATAGCAGGTCAGCACACACATAGACCACAAGAATCACTGTCAAGTAATGGAATTTTAGACAATGGAGAGGTGTCAGGCTATAGGTCATAAGTAACACGAAGTAAAGTACATAAATTATTACAATAATAAAATTGCAATTAGTCTGGATAATATTAGAAATGGAGACTTATTACCTCAGATTGATCATGGTCATAGCGAACAAGGAATCTGCAATCACATTCCCTCGAATCATGTCTTTTCCTAATTTGCCTACCATGCACTTCAGCATCAAAATAGAGACCACTCTGTTCACTTTCCTGATTGTTTCAGAACAGAAGTGCGCATTCATGAGACCCCACTCTACCGATAATAATGCAAACGATAGAACTGAGGAACTAATGATAATAGTTCCTGTCAGTATTACTTTAAAAATTTTACACAAACATGGCCAAAAGTAAACAAAAAAATAGTCCAATACTACTAAAAAAGATTTTTAGGGGCGGGTAAAAGTATTTTTTTCTGGGCAGGTGCGGTATCCGCCCCTAGTTCTCGCAGCTAAAAATACGATTTTTAGGGGCGAGTAATGCGCCCACCCCTGAAAATGATTTGATTTTCAGAAAACAGCAAAATCAAAAAAATAGAAAACAGAAAAATCAAAAAGAAAAAAATGTTGCAGCCAAACAAGCCCCTGTACTATTGAGTTATAATTTTTTTTGACAAAATATGCACACTTGTATCACCTAGGGTTCGAACCGCATACCTCAAGCCTCGCGTGTACCTTCCTCTCCACCACACTACACAATCACTTGTGACTCTATGGGGTAAGCTATTCTTTTATATTAACTCTGAAAATCTGTTTCTAGGGGCGGGTGACGCCATCGGCCCCTAAAATATTTTTCAATTTTATTTCAAAAATTCATTTAAATATTTCCATATAGCAAAACAAATTAAAAAAGTGAAACTTCTACATTATGATTATTATGCATTATGGATACAAAGAAAAATATGTCATGTATATTTCAGTGTATATAAAGGTTAAGATTGTTGAAATTCAAAGTATGACTTGAATTGTATGAGATATTGTATAGTCATAGCCATATGTAGGTTCATAATAATTTTTTGGACCATTAAATGACCTTAAATAAAAAATTTATCAACTACAAAATTTTAGATCTCATCATTCTCTATAATTTTGATATAAAGTTTGACTTCATCTGAGATCATATGAAAAAGTTTTGAATTTTTTTATGTAGAACCATTTTTAGGGGCGGGTCATGCCATCACCCGCCCCTAAAAATGCCATCATTTTCAGGAGCGGGTGATGCCATCATCTACCCCTCAAAGTGATGCCCATTTGCAGGGGCGGATGATGGCGTTACCCGCCCCTAAAAATATTTCTCTAGGGGCGGGGCTGATGGTACAGTAACCGCTCCATTTGTAGGAGTGGGTTACCTTTTGACCCGCCCTTAGAAAAAAATAAGATGTTTCTACAAATCATTTTTGTAGCAGTGCAACCTGCAATGATGACTCCTGTAGTTTTCAACTAGGAAGTTTTCTCGGTATGCAGTTACAGTCTTCCAAAGTCAATATTCAGCATGCAGGTACAATCAGGAAGATAGAAAGGCCTAACAGCTGTGGCCCTAGATGTAATTATTTTGGGTGGAGGGAGTAATGAAATTACAGGGGGAAGATGCTAATCTCGAGTTCTTGTCTATATCGTAAAGCCAACTACAAGTTCCTGTACGCTAATTAAGATAGCAGCAAATTAAAAAGGAGTTTAAGGTTGCAATACCTTATAACAAAGAACACGGTCCCAACAGCGCAGAAGTACACATTCTGTGGCCCTGAATGGAAGAGAACGCTGTCGCAAACAAGTACGAGTGTTGACCCATTCAGCTTCTTCTGCTCCAATTCCAGAGAATCGGACCATTGCTTCCTGAAACCATAAATACAAGCAAAACGACCCAGTTAGTTAAACGGCACATGTAGCAAGAACAACATAAAATGACACAATGCGCAAGGCCGGTCTCAGTCCATAGATATGTTACATAGTAGATGGTTTAGGGGTGGTTCACTATCAGACAAGATAATTATTTTTTCAAAGCAAGGTCAAACCCCATTTCCGCCACAATGTCGTGAATACATCGTATAGTTTGTGTTACAAAGTACAGACAGAAAGAATGAAATTACGAGACAAGAAATTACTCGAACTATAAGACACTACTTGCGCATCCCTAACAGTTGCAAAGTATTAGCAGACTGATTGAGCTTGGTTTAGGAAGCCAATTTGCTAAGTTTGCAACAAACTTGCAACCAGATCAAAATACTGATGTACTTTTACAAGTCCCAAAGTGTATATACTTAGCATAAAAGGAGCAGACAGGACAATTTCGGGCAAGTTAGTACTTTGGCTGGTAAGTTAAAGGCTGATAATGGAGCCCAATAAGAGAATTTGTAAAGGCTAGAGATTAGCCAATGTGAGATAGAATTTGTCATTTGCTGAAACAACATACTTGATATCTTAAATAATAATATCATGACCTTTTCCCCAAAACTTAGCTCATGTCGTAAGTTGAACTCAAAGGGTCATATACTCTGAACTTTCACATTCCTCTTCCCTGCCAACTTAGATTATATATTTATATTCATTATTGTTGATTACACAGTACGCACCTTTTTGGTCTCTCCTTTCTCTGGTCCCATTGCAAATTTCATGGGATCTAACATGTGCTGTCAATCTAGAGTTCTAAAACAGTAGAAGGATCGAAACATCACATCATCATATCGCGTAGTAACTTAGTGCATTTGACTGCACTTACAGCAGTACATGGAATCATATCATACTCGGTGTTAGCATGCTGCTTTCACAAATAACTAACATAATTGTTCCAATCCATTTGCAAAATCAATGAAATTTAATGGTAACTTGAGCTCCTTACCGGTTCACCTAATTCAGACATCCTAAAAGAAATGACATCGACATCATACCTGCAATGCAAAAGGGTGTCGCACATATTGAAAAATCTAGGTTAAAAAGGCCTTGAAACGTAAGAAAACTAAAGTTTTTATTAATAGTGAATGAATCCAAAGCTTTCATCATCTTGCCACTAACAGAAGTACGTAATGACCAAGTTTACAAATCTTCTTTTTATCCCTTCCGTTCTGTCTTAACATTTTTCTTTTGCTAATAAGAACATAAGTTCATATAATGTTTTAGTGTCATTGGACAACAGATATTGTGTCAGCAAATTATGTACCATTTCATATAGCTCTTTCCATACTATTACTTTAAATGACAGCAAGGACAATCAGTTAATAATAATCTCATATTTTGACCGGCATGTGATATGTAACAACCGATAAGTGTTCATCCAATGAGATCATTTTCTTTCATTATTAACAGCGTATAGCATAATCATATATGGAAAAATATGATGACATCAATCATGGAGTCCATGGGGAAATTTGAAATACAATATGCAGACACAACCGACTTCGCTACTTTTTTCAGCTTGAAAAATAAAAAGAAGTGCAAATATCTACGTACCATGCGCCATCTCTATCTGACTTGGCTTCATATTTGATCTGACTTCCCTCCATAGAAATTTTCCCTGGTTTTTTCAAGCAGTGTTACGAATTAGAAAAAAGGACATGAGATAAAGATATAATGAATTCATGATGCATATTTCCATATAGTTATAAGACAGAAATTATAAAAAAACTAAATCAGGGGGAGAGAGTTTTCTTGACATATAGCTCTTAACAAGGTGCCCACTGAACGCAGGAGTGCCGAGAAGGAGCAGCCAGGAAACACGCTGAAACTTCACTCTAACCACTTTACAGAATGAGACGAGCATATGACCTATGTCACCCTGGGTTTGAGACCGGGACGCACTATGATTGTGTCCGCTATGACAGAGATTATGATGCAGCAAAATAATGAATGGTAAGTTGTACAGAAATTATGATGCAAGGAACTAATCCAACCTATCAGTTTGGATGCATGAAACTGGATGGTGTTTTTTTTTCAAAAGAAATGGGATGATGTTTTTGTAAAATTATAATATTGAACGGGTGTGGGTTCCATTGTGTCCTCTCATAGAAAAAGGCCACCAGAAGCACGCATCCTAAACCCTCACAGAAGAGAAGAACAAGAAGAAGAAAATGAAGAAGAAGAAACAATCAGCAACCATATACAAATAACTCAATGAAAAGAGGTGGTACATACGAAACAAGGCATGGTTGGTGCCCAAGTAATGATACTCAATGTACAGTTGTACACCAGCAACGCACAGACACTGGATTTCCAGGGAGCTAGAAGAAGTGCCCACCTGAGGAAGAACCGGCGTGCACAGGAGCCGAGGAACCGGCAGCAAGCTGACGGTAGGCCTCAACCCTACGGGCAGCCGAATTCCCCTGTGCCTGCGCTGCCCTGGCAGCCTTGCCCTCACGCGAACAGTAGCGCCGGTTGCAGAACCAGTTACGAACCTGCAGCGCGATTACCCAGATCTGAGTGAATCGGGATCCTGAATTCTGACATTTGAGATGAGGAATTCGATCTGAATCTACACATCACCTCGGTGTGCGCGGGGAACCACTGCACGTACGTACCTGCTTCGGCTGGATAACAACCTTGCCGATGCGTTCAGTGGAGGCGCTAAACTTCCTCGCGAGCTCCTCCATGGCGACGCGATCGGGGCTAGGGTTGCGGAGTGGCTGCAGGCGCGCTTCCATCTCCTCCACCTCGTCCGGCAGGAACCGGAACGGCGCCGCCGCCAGCACCCCGTCGCTCCATGCGCTTGGTGGCCGACCCATGCCTCTTCGATGGAGATGACGACTGCTACTGATGCTACTCCTCCGGGCGATGCTGGATGGAAATTCAGAGAGAGAGAGAGAGAGAGAGAGGTTACTACTTACTAGTGTTCGAGGGAAGGGAAGAACCGCTGCGTGCTCTGTGCCCTGTGGCATCGCTGTCCTTTTTGTCTTCTCTAGCTCACGACGTAAGCGTGGACTCACACTGCTCATTTGTCAGGACAGCATGCCGAGTTGGGCCTAAGAGCCCGTGTATCGTGTTTGGCCTGCTTGCCTATTTCTCTATTGGGCTGCGCCAATTTATTTGCTACATGTTACATGTACGGTAAAACTCCTCATCTCAAAAATGTTGTACGGTAAAACTGGGTGTAAAGATTGGGAAGCGTCGAACCCTTTTTGGTCGTACTCGTACCTAGGGAATGTACCTTTGTTAATATAGCCCGGTGGAGCCTCACAGCAACGCTTATAACAACCAATTTTTGAGATACCCCTCCATCTTAAAATATAAGGTATTTTAATTTATACATAGTCAAAATGGTTTAAGTTTGATCAAATTTATAGAGAAGAATATTAACATCTAACGCATCAAATAAATAAATTACAAAAATATATTTCATGATGGATCTAATTATTCTCTTTTGATATTTAAAATATTATTACTCTTTTCTATAAATTTGGTTAAACTTAGAATAATTTAACTTAGAACAAATCAAAATACCTTATATTTCAGAACGAAGAAAGTAAATTTAGACCGAACTACCTTCTAGATATACTACAAAGATTGCATTTCTTACAACCAGATCACAAGTATCTAACACTGGGGATGTGCTGGCATGAAGCACAAGTCCCTGGCGTAAAATAGTACTTGAGCGTATGGAAAATGTAACTTTTTCCTATCTGTAACAGGATAAATTGGTGGAATAGCTTGTTGGCTCATTGGCTCGTCTATGCAAGTGAAAATGGACCCGTCACGAATAGCTTATCCGTGTAAGCTCGTAATAGAAGCCGGCAACGATAAGTCCCTCAACTATTATGCACGCATGGACACCTTGTTGAGACTATAGAACATGGATAATAAGTATCCGTACATACGGGATTCGAATTCCATATTTTATTGTATTACTTTTAATACAGATACAGATGGATACAAACTTTATAAGAAAATTACGGCTTTCCACGAGATTTACAATTTTCTAGTTGAAGTTTTTATTTGAAATCATTTAGCTAACTACATTAAAGTTTTAAACAACAAGTGTCAGACACTAGACTATAACTCCTCATTGCATTAGCAATGAAGTTTATGGCCAAGGAAAGGAGGGATCGCGCAACGGCGCGAGTAGGAAATCATGTATCCCTGAACATTTGCATTCCCACCGGCTGCGCCGCAAGTATCTGTATCGTCTCCGTACCGCCTGATAACCAAAAGATAAACATCGCGTGAGCGTAACAGCATAAAGGGCAGCAACTAAGCCTAAGAATTTGTATTCTGTAAAAGAACTACGTATCCATACATAATCAATTGGTCTTTTAATTTGTATGACTGTGCAAATATGTTGTATGTTGCTGTGGACAAACGTACGTATAGTTGCCCGTGTATTAATTTATAGGTGTCTGCGTGATCGAGTCGTGGATGGACCGACTCGCATACGGGATGGACACCCACGTGTCAATGATAGAAGTTGAACCAAACCAAAAATTAAGGTGGAAACGTTACGTGCTTTAGAAATAGGTAAAGTTCTACCTCAAAGTACTACTCTTATGATATTATTCTTTTTTACGATTATTCTGCACAACCACATTGCTACAAAAAATGAAAACAAGCTAGTGCATTATTGCCACCAATTGAGAGGTCTTATTGACAGCGGACCATTTGTAGTCCAAATTCAAGTGAAATGAACACAAATGGTAGCTGTCTCTCGCTACCATGCCAGGCTGGACGGTGGTTTTCAATTTTCATCTCATCATCACGCTGTCATAGAAGCAGCTGGAAATTATCAATTAGTGAAAAAATGGAAATCCTTTTGGAATCTACCCCAAAAGTTATAGCAGCCAACTAATCACCTGTTCACTTGGAAACTTAGCACCATGCATGACAGCACGAAATCAGCCCCTAACTAAATGAAGGCCATCTGAAACCGTGATGGCTAATTGCCATTCATACCGTTGGTTTTCCGCTATATATACGTGAACAATGTGCAGATCAGGCGCATCTCATCCTAGTACTCTACCAGCCCGGCGAAGTACTCGTCGACGAGCACCAAGCATCCAGTGCATTCCTACATACACGGAGAAGTTCCCCAAGCACATGGCTGCTCCTTTGCTGCTGCTGCCGCTGATTTTTCTCAGCAACCTTGCAGATCCTGTGCAATGTAAGTTACACTATTCCATACATATACTAAGGATCGGATGGCCTCTTTGTTAGCTTGCAAAAAGAAAAAAAAATATGACCATGCCTTCTTTTCTTGCCAACTTTGACAAGCAGGCAGAGGCATGGGTGAACTAGGCCATGTGAAACTGGTTATCCCACCAGTAATATGCCAGCATCCCGGTTTTCTGGCATGCCCAGGAGAAAAGTGTTGGTGCTGTATGACGAACGATAAACTTTGTTTTCATACAGCAGATGATTGCGAAAAGTCATGCCCCCGAAGTTAAATTAGATTAGCTATTAGAGCAATAATGTAATAATCATGAGTGAAAACATTTTTTTTTTGGAGGGGATCATGAGTGAAACGTTGCGATGAACAATGGGAACAAGAAAGAAATGAAACGATATTGAGGGGTTTTCTTTTTCCAAATTAAGTTCAGTTCTCCACCTATCACACTTTGCTATCTGCTGGTGAATGTAGGCAATGTGAAATACTAATGTTATAATAATATTCGCAACAAATCGGGTGACTCTCTCGTGCAAGCTCTTTTATGATCAATTAAGCTAAGGGTGTGTTCGTTTCCGATTAGAGCCCTCTAAAAATTTTAGAGTGTTCCCTCACTCTAAAGAATCGCAGTCTTATTAGAGGCCGAATTAGAGGGCTGTTCGGTGCCGGACCTCTAAAGTTTAGATATTTCAGGTTTTAGAGGGATGAAACGAACACACCCTAAGTGTATTATTTATTATTTTAGGCGGCTGAATCCTACTCCGTACAATGCTAGTCACTCGCACGGCTTTTGTGGTCATCATCGTCTGCCTCCGGCACACACGACTCGGATCGCATGACCTCAGGGTCTCTGTCCGCCGGCCGGTCAGTGCCTCGAGGGAGGTCGATCGCCCGGCCGGTGGGAAATGATTGGCCCGACACGCAAGCATGTATGCAACATCGACACGTACGCACGTCCTCTCCTCCCGACCTGGCTGGCGATACGATTGATGGTGGATCCAAAGTGCCGCGGGCTCTCCACTTCCCTACTAGCCTCTAGCTCCAGAGCACGCTCGCCCCGCCCCCCAACTTCACCACCACCGGCACCGACCTCCAGCTCCATGGCGCAAGCGGAGTCCGTTCCACCGCTGGCGGTGCTCAACTCGGCGCCTCCGCCTCGGACAGCTCGCCCTCGCCGTTGCGGCGATGGCCGTCGTGGTCTCCTGCGAGTTGTTCCGCAGGTTAATAACTAACTAGCTTGATCCATGCTCGCGAGCTCTTTCCTCGGTTACTGGGTCGATCGCGCCTTCTTCTTCCATGCATCGATCCCCGGCACGCGCGCAGTGGATCCGGCCGGTGCGCGCGCGCGTGTGCAGGTACCTGGTGCCCGCGGCGGTGCTGCAGTGCGCGTGGGCCGCAGTGGCGGCCGCCGTTGACCTGCACAAGCTGCGGGCGACGCCGCCCAACCGCTGGGCTCTCTGGGCGTTCGTCGTCCTCGACGGGGTCAGTATGTAGTATTCATCTCATCGGTAGCCGGCCGCTCAGCTAACTCACCGCGCGCGGCCCCCCGTTGCTGCCTGGCGCCGGGGCCGCGTATGGCCCGCGCTGCTGCTCTGTCGGGAGAGGAGAGAGGTGGAGCCGTGGAGGGGCGACGGGAAGGGAGGCGCGGCATCGAGGGAAGGAGGGAAGGGAAGGGCGGCTGGAATGGAGGCGCAGCGGCGGCGGGGGAGAGGGAGGGAGGGGCGGCGGCGGGGGACAGTGCGTGAGAGGGGCGGCGGCGGGGGAGAGAGGGAGGGAGGCGTCGGCGCGGGAGATCGAGGGAGGGAGGCGCGCGGCGGGGGACAGTGTGAGAGGGGCGGCAGGAAGGGAGGTGCGGCGGCGGCGGAGAGGGAGGGAGGCGTCGGCGCGGGAGATCAAGGGCTTGTGCTTCATTGTCAGACGATATGCGACCAGTGCCAGGATCACATCAGTCTGATCGACCGATCAGCTTAGATTTTAAAAGATTATCTTCACGTTATCAATAGAATGGTTAAATTGATTGGCACGCTCTGAACCTCAAGAAGTTTAAAGCATGCACTGGAGTTCTCCTAGACGGTGTACGGTGCGCGAGGGATAGTTGGTCGATTTTCTACATCAACAGTAGCCAATATATATGATATGTTAATATAGGATTTCCAAGATGTTTTGCCGCCAATGGCGGAACGTAAGCTAAAAGGGATCAATTTGAAACAGCAGCGTAAAATAGCTAACAAATAAAAAGTATTTACATATGTACATGCATGCATAAAAGTATGCAAGAGAGAAATTTTCATTGGAAACGAGACCAGGACCAATTTGGCCTCGACTATGTTCCGCCCGTGCTTGCCGACGCCCCCGGCCAACGGCGTCCCTCGTAGCGCCGCACCACCCAGCAACCCGCTGCCACCGCCTGTCGACCTCCCGACGCCTTCCCCTTCTAAGGCCGGAGGCGTTGGAGACCCCGGCAGCCCCTCCTACTCTAACTCCAGCCCCTCCTTCCCTAACTCTGGCGAGATGCGTGGGAGAAGATGAACACCGTCAGGGGCCCACCTGCAGTAATTTGAGGATCCTTCTGTGATGCGCTGACTCGCGGTCACGCGCGTGATGGCGAGTTGAGTATGACGTGTCGCAGGAAGGTGTTGGATCAGCCTTGTAGTTCGTTGGCTGGTGCTCTGTACATATAGGTGCAGGAGTAAGTTTTCTTTTCTTTTCTTTTAATTTGTAGGTGCTTGGAAAGAGTGTTCAAGATGGTGTTTGCATAGGAGCGTACCCGAAGGAAGCCGTCAAGGAACTCTTGCAGCTGCTTGGTCAGCACTTATGCTTCCATTCCCTAGGCTCACGGTCGGATTCTGCTTAGATTTAGTTTTGGTAAGCATATTATTTGCAGTAAGAAATATTTGTTCAGCTGTTATGGTGCATTTCATTACCTCATATCCAGCCTGTGCGACCATATCTGGGTCTTCGTAGAGCTCTGTTATTCAAAGGTAATAGTTAGATATAATTATGTTGCTTCCCTTTGATTTGTGAGAAAAAGAATGGAAGGCGGTATATATATTCTTGGATGTAGGTAGCTGTTTACCTGCGTCAAAATGGCTCGAGCAATCATTAAGGTCAACATCCGCTGAAGAATCCTGTGCCCATTCTGAAGAAGTGATGTTCTTGTTCAGTGCAGGGCGTGATGTGTTGAGGTTTATGGGCGCTAAGCCCCACGGCGCGGTACCTGTCGAGCACTCCCGCAGCCTCCCTATAGCGGAGCGCCTTGCCCGGAGGGAGAGGGACGAACGCCTAGACCGTCGCGGCGGCGAAGGGATCGCAGGTGATGAGGCCGAAGGAGAAGCTGGCCCACCAGAGCAGCCGGGGCGGGAGCGTCCTCGGGACAACCTTCTGCACCCAATCGCCGACGTCGGAGGAGAAGCAGAAGAGGTAGGCGTGGTCGCAGCTGACGATGGGCTGGAGCTCGGACACCACGTAGCGGCGGCCGCCGCCGGGGTGGAAGAGGCCCAGCAAGGCCTGCTCCGAGATGAGCTCGGGCTCGAGGATGGTGAACGCGGAGGTGGAGGCGGCGTCTAGGATGAAGTAGCCGCCGACGAACTCGCGCCAGACGAGGCGGTCGATGACCAGGGACCCCGTGGCGCGGCCCTGCTTGGCGTGGTGGAGGAGGAGGCCGGAGGGGTCGGCGGCGAGGACTGCGGGGAAGTTGCGGGCGGTTGGAGTGTCTGGGAAGAGGCGTGGCGGGACGGTGAGGAGCGAGACAAGCGGGGACGGCGCCAGCGCGAGGGAGAGGTCGGCGCCCGGCGGAAGGTCGGTGTCCGCGGCGCAGACTCGCACGACACTGCCCAGAATGCCACACGACGGCGACGAGGAGAGAGGCGACGTCATCTCGTCGCGTCGGAGGCACGCGGGCAGACCGGTGGTTGGGCGTGCCGGCGAGGTGTGGTCGCGTTTGGGGTTTGGCTCGGTAGCAGCTGCAGCCTAGAAGTAGCAGACGAGCAGGGGAGCGCTGGAGGCATGGAATCCTGGATGGAACGGAGCAACACAGCAGGCAGGGGCTGACGAAATCTCGAAAAGAAGCAAGAGACCCAACCTCCAATAGAGGCAGCAACCAAAGAGAAGGGCGGAGCGACGAAGGCAGCGCAAACTTACCGCAGAAGGAAAGAAGCAGGCGAGAAGGAGAGTCGATCGGCGGCGGCTGGAGTTTATCCTCGCTCGGTCGCAAGCCACCGAGGAGTCACCACGTGCCGGGAGCCAACCGATCAGGATCGTACGAGGGACAGATTTTGTGGGGACGTGCCCAGGCTGCGCGGCCGCCGAGCCCGCCCTGATTGTTACCATAGATTGATGAGGGCTGTGGATATATAGAGAGTGTAGAGTGCATTTCCAAACTGGGTGCTCTAATGGGGCTCTGGACCTGGTTCTTTAATTTGGCCTCAACCAAAACAGTGCTTATTAGGTAGTGCTTGGTTCATCGTTTTGTAACGTCATCAAATTACGGAGGAAAGAGATGGTGTTACTTGTGTTTGGCTCGGTATGGCATGTAATGGATTATCGTGTAATGCGTTATCGGTCAGTTCAGTCTCGATAGTGCCGATTCAGGAGTGTTAGCGGATTACATTACACGGGCTACACGGCTGAGGGTGTGTTCGTTTCCTCCCCTCTAAAATTTAGACCCGTCATATCAAAGAGAATCTCGTTATTTAGAAGTATTAAATAAAATCTGTTTATAAAACTTTTTGCATAGATGGGTGCTAATTCGCGAGACAAATTTAATAAGCCTAATTAATCCATAATTTGCCACAGTGATGCTACAGTAATCATCCGCTAATCATGGACTAATATACCTCATTAGATTCGTCTCGCGAATTAGCCCTGGGCTTCTGCAATTAGTTTTGTAATTACACTTTATTTAATACTTCTAAATGATAAGATTCTCTTTGATGTGACACCTCTGAACTTTAGACCCTAAGAAACGAACACACCCTGAGTCCCTCATTCCTTCTCCACATGAGCATCTCAGCACTCTCCGCGTTCCCTCGGAAGCGCGTGGAGGTCAACGTTGGTGAAAGGACTTCAAGATGGCTAGAGGGGGCGAATAGGCTAATCTAAAACTTAAAACACTTTGAATACTGTCAGTAACATAGATATCCGGATATTTCGGATATATGTTCGGATACTCTCGATTTTATGTTCGGAGTTTCCAGAGATAATGTCCGGACTATCTGGTTATGAAACAATCTACACAAAAATAAAGATGCTAATGCTGTAATTAGATCGAGTAAATTTAGAAAAGCTAGTGGTACCTTTGGAGTGTTTCTCACCGGTAGTTTTGCTCTAGAGATTTGTATAATAGTAGATCGACCTCAAACTATAGAAAGTTAGTCTCATAAGCAAATAACCAATAAAATAAGTAAGGAGCACAAGAGAGAGACAGAACTTGTTTTCCAAAATTCACTCCCAAAGAAGCTACGTCTCCGTTGAGGAAGGATTCAAGAGACGGTGCTCAAGAACTACTAAGCTCCTCTCCCAAGGATGAGACTAGCGTTCAAACCCAAGATCACTTACTATACATTCCTTCGAGAGGAATAATGATTACAAACTTCCCGTTGTGCTCACAACTTGCTTAAGCACTCACGAGCGACGTCTAGCCATCTAGGAGCTTGAAGCTCTAACTTGAATCCACCGGCTAGACAAGAATGATATGCTCAAAAGATGGAATGGAACCTCACTAGCATAAATCTTTGCTCTTGCAACAATCTCACTTGAATTCCCAAAGGAAATCACTCAGAAATGAAGAAAGGGGGAGCGAGAGAGTTCTTCTTTACCTTGTGGGCGTTTCTGGTCGAAGTGAGCAAGAGAGAATATGAGTGAAGGGGTATAGGGTATTTATACCCCATCTGTAACACCCTAATGTAATTTCCCCAAATTTTAAGGAATTTATTTGGGCTTAAATAAAATTTCCAAGGTTTCCTCTATTTTATCTCGCATTTAAAGTAATTTTATAACACAGGAAAATAAAATTTATTATAGGATCAACTTGCTTGTGCATTCATGCTGGAGCATTGTTTTATTTGTGTGGAGTTGTTAATTTTGAATTCAAATTTATTTGAATTCAAATGGATTTGTTTGAGTGGTTTGAGTGTAGAAAGGAAAAAGGAAAGGAGAAGGAATAAAAGAAGGCAGCCCAAACCTTCTCCTTGGCCCGACCCAGCTCCCCCTCTCCCTCTCTCCCTCACGGGCTCTCTCTTCCCCTGGCCCATTTCCTCCCTCGGGTCTCTCTCTTCTCTCCTCACTCCCGCGTGGCCCGCGCCCCGGCCCACTCCCTCTCTCAGCCAGCCACCCCGCGCGCTCCCTTCCCCCCCTTCTCTCTCTGACGAGGTGGCCCACACGTCAGCTCCTTCCCCTTCCCTTATTTCCCCCTCCCCTGTTCTTCCCCGCCGGCCGGCCGCTCGGCCACTGGCCGTGGCCCCGTCCCCGCCGTGCCTCTGGGCCCTTTCCCGAGCCGCACGCCGGACCCACTCCCCCACCTGGACCCTTCTAGAAGCCCGGCCGCGATCGGATGTGGGTGAGCTGCAACGGCCGCGGGAAGTACAGGATCCGTTGCCGCGATCCGCACGCCGAGGCTGCCAACCCTTTTTTCTTGGCCGCGTCCGCTCCCTCGTGTTCTCGTCCAGCCGCCACTGCTCATCCCAATCTTCCCCGTACCCTAGAGCTCGCCGGATTTGGGCCAGAACCATCGCCGCCGGTGAGTCGCCTCCGAGCAATTGCCGGCCACCGGTGTCCCTCGAGCCGTGCTGACCTCCTCACTCCCTTCGCAGGAACCTCTCGGAGCGTTTCCCGCCATCCAGAGGGCCCGGCCACCCCGGCATCATCCTCCTCCGCGGGAGCCCGACCCTCTCCGCCGCCGGTCGTTGTCGTCTTCTTTCCGCTGTCGCGTTCCAGCCGGTTCTGAATTTGGTGAGCACCGCATCCCTTCCCCGAACCCTTAGCGCCAGCTGTCGCGGTTTGTAGACCCCCGTAGGCTCGGGAACGCGCACGCTCCGGCGAGCCCTACCGACCCGAGCCGCCCTCGCCGTGGGGATCACCTACCCGAGCCCCATCTCGCCTTCTGGAGCGCCTAGACGGGTTCCCCACGTCGTGCTCGACCTCTAGGGCTTGATGTCGTCCAGATCCGAGCCCGGAGCACGAAGTTAGGCCGTCTCCGGCGCTCCGGCGACCCAGCGCCGCCCCCTCCGCGCCCAAACGCCGCGAGCTGTCCGATCCGCATCCGGCGCTCACGATTAGATCGGGGCCTCATTGAATTGTGACCCTTAGATCCAGATCTAGCGGATCAAAACCAACGATACCGGTTCGGGGTGAGATGGAGTCAGAGCCGTCCGATTTAGATCGGGTGGCCGTGGTGAGCGCGTACCGCTTCGCGTTAGGGATTAGATCTGAGCCGTTAGATCTCAAAGCGACGATCTGGATTAGATCCAGATCGGCATTAGATCCCAACCACCCGATTTAAATCCGGTGGACCGCGTGAGCTTCAACCGTAGATCCTTCCCCAACCATCCGATCCCGATCCAAGGGCTGAGATTTGCGCGTACCCCTTCGCGTAATAGATCTAATCCGAGCCGTTAGATGGCGATCCAAGGGCCCAGAACAGAAGTTAACGGTTCAGCCCGTCGTTTTTGCTAAAGAGCCCCTGTCCTTTAGGGAAATCAACCCGCAGTACTCTTTAGTTCAAAAGTAATTACGGTTAAGTCCTGTTTTATGCTTCTGGACCCCTGAGCTTCCGGGATTTAGTGCCCGCCGTCCAGCCTAGGGTTTTTAGCCAGCTAGACCCTGTGTCTAGGGTTTATTTACGTTTAGGTCCTCAGTTTGCGCACAGAACCCCCTGAAAGTTCTGTTTTTCTCGCAAATAGGTCCCTGGATCTTGTTTTAAGCGTAGTTTTCGCGTTTTAGCTCCGTTTTAGGTGTTCTTTATATCCACGCGATCGTTGTAACGCGTAGAATAGTTCTAGGCCAGTTTTATGTGCTGTTCTATTGTATTGGTGTACTGTTTCTTATATTTTGCTATTGTTTGCATGTGTGTGCATGTGTGGCCCATGTATTGCTGTTACGATCGTGAATAGACGTCGAGCCACTGGAGCAGTACCAGGAGCAGCCGTCTTCCGAGCAGTTCGAGCAGCAGCCAGGAGAGTACGAGGAAGGCAAGTATAACATGAACCTCCTATCACTTTTTAATACAATTTCATACTGCATTTTAATACTGTATGCCTATAAGGATTTCCTAGCCACTTTTATCCCATATATTATACCTTGGGTTGCATTTTGGTTAGTTGTGCTAGGTGCTGCGCTCTCACATATTATGGTCCTTTTAAATTGATTTGATTAATGGTTATATGCAGCTTAATCCTGAGAGTGGCCCTCTGTGCTGTGTGCTTGAGTGGTTCACGTCTCATTAAAAGATATTTTTGTTAGAAACTTGGTTTAGGGGGCCAGCACGGTGCTTAGTGCTTGGTTGGCCACTCTCTATAAGGACCGGTTCATAGAGCGACAACCTGGGACAACCGCGCAACCACAAGACTGGAATGGGACGGTCTTGACTTACTAATTAGGTCGTGTTGGTTCGGGAGTAACTTACCTGCGTGGGCAAGAGGGGTGGTAAGCTTCAATGGTCCCTACTCCTCCGGCTTGGTCTGTGCTGTGTGTCTTGTACCCCCGGAGGTGGGCCCCATCGTCGCTGATCCAGAATCCTTAGCGGTTACACCTTACCAACGTGATCCTTTGTAACGGTCTCGTAGTGTGCTTGCTAGCCATCTCACCTAAGGAAGTGTGATGAACCACTAGCGTAGCTCACGACTTGTGGGTAAAGTTGTGCAACCTCTCGAGAGTGTAAAACTGATATATCAGCTGTGCTCGCAGTCATGAGCGGCCCAGATCCTCCTTTTGATTAGTGGGGTTATCAACCTTTGATTAGGAAGATTCCCCGGGTGGTTTTGGTTTGGATGGTTCTCAGTAGTTCTTAATTAATATTGATTAATTTCTTATGCAAATGGGTTATGGTAATTCATCCACTTGTAGTAATTAGCTTTAATAAAATTTGCCAAGACTAAAAGCTAATGCAGTTGAGTCAGCTAACCTTAGAGCCTCATAGTCTGTGTTATACTTGTTGAGTACTAGTTTGCACTCACACTTGCCTCTCAACTCTTCTGTTCTATTTCGGATATCTTCGACTGCTGCTCAGTGCCTGGCAACGTGGAGGACTACGTCAGCGGCTTCGACGACTTCTAGGCGTTTGTCTCCCAGTCGACGTCCCTGTGGCGTCCAGCTCTTCATGTATTCATTTTACGCTTCCGCATTTCTTGAACTGATTCTTGATTCAGTTGTAATAAAGATATTCATTTTATAATTTATACGCTTTTATTCGTGACATGTGTTGTGATATCTTGATAATCTATTGTATATATGCGTGACTTGATCCTGGCGCATATATGATTGCTCGATTTATGTTCTTATAAATCGGGTGTGACACCATCTCACAGAAAACTAGCCGTTGGCGAAAGGGTACCCGGATACTCCGGGTATATGTCCGAATACTCCGGACACTCCGGATTTAGAGAAATTTACAAATGGGGAACAGTTACCTGGAGACTCCGGGTATATGTCCGGATACTCCGGACGTCTCTATCCGGACATTCCGGACCAGGATCCGGACACTCCGGGTTTAGTAGGGGATTTCACAATAAAGCTGTTTATAGTGGTAGTTTTATTCTCATGATTTTGTAGGTCTCTTGAGACAACTACCACATCAACACCTGTAGATCCAAGTCTCTCTTGATATTACGGTGTTCCTGTACTCAATTTCAAAATAAAATCTAATCCTTGAGTAAATTTGAAACACCATTTTTTTATTTCTTTTTGAGGGGTCATACTTCGTAATATGTTTTGCTTATTCACCCTTAGCACCTGCACACATGCTTGGTAACACGATTAAATATACATGTGCTTTGTCATCTAACACCAAAACTCACTAAGGGGCCTAGATATCTTTCAGTTGGTGTCTGGCTCCGGTGGCATGTCACTAGTACAGAAATGGTGTTTGATCTTTGATGTTAGTCCCGGCTGCTGTTGAGACCAAGATTAATGAAGGCTTTAGTTCTGGGGCAGCGGGGAACTCTAGTTCTGCTTGGAGCCACCAACCGAGACTAAAAGTCACCTTTTAGTCTCGTTGGTGACTCCAACCCAGACTAAAATGGTCTTTAGGCTCGATTGGTGGTTCCAACCGGGACTAAAGGATTCTTCACGTATTAGTTTAAAAGGATGACATTCCATTTAAAATCGCATGTGCTGTGTAGTTAGGATGGTAAAGAAGTTGTGCACGAGGTAAAGGATCTCGGGTTCGAGTTCTAGATGCGGAGTAAGTTTTTACCCTGCCACGAATAACCGGCACTAAAGAAAATTAGGAACCGGAACTACTAGCCAATTCTGTAAATAGTGTGTGGTCGTCTTCACCGGGGGAGGTAGGAGGAGCCCCCGAGCTAGAGGCGGCAGCCGCGGCCGAGCAAGGTCCCGGACGAACGACCCTCTCCTTTAGGTGGGAACTGGGAAGAGCCACAGCCACACCATCCGTTTCTCGGCTAGCGAAACCCAGCTTGATGTGTGCTGCTGCCTCGGTGGGAACGCCATTGCCGTGGAGCTCTTCTCAGGCGGGCACCTGAAGAAGAGCAGGGCAGGAGGAGAGGACAGCTGCTGCAGTGTTTTTGTAAAGATGTGTTATCTAATACCATCACAGTATGAAACCAAACAAAGTGTGTAACCACTTATTCCACCTCTGATTCCACCGTAATTTGATTACATTTTCATTCGCGTTACCACTCTCTGAACCAAATGCTATCTTAGATATACACGATTATCACAGGTATATGTTTGACACGAGCACGTTTGATTAGATTTGGAGCATGTTTTTGTTGAGGCGCTCTATTTGAAGCGCTCCATTTGAATTGCATCTGGATTCTTATACAGTACTGTTTATGCTTTTTATATGTGTCATTAGCACATAATGTTTATGTTTTTTCTCATCACTAAATGCAATAGCTAGCATGGTGCATGGATCCTGAATTTGGTTTGGATATATACTTTAATAGATAGTCTGATACTAGCTTATAAATTTGAAAAAGACTAGGATGAATTTTTTCAGTTCAGTTCAGTGCCCACCTTTGGTCAAACAGAGGATGAATTTTTCAGTTCAGTTCAGTGCCCACCTTGGGTCAAACCGAGGATGAATTTTTTAGTTCAGTTCAGTGCCCAGCTTTGGCCAAACTGAGCATGAATTTTTTAGGAAATAAGCATTAGGCTAGTGCTTACCACAGAGAGCCTAATTTAAATTCATCTTCCTTCTCCCCGGGCTCACCCGTTAGCGGGCCCCACCTGTTAGCGCCGCCCCCCACCTTCCTCATGCCTGCTCGCCCACCGGTTTGGCAGCAGGGGCGGCAGCGCCACGGCATCGAGCGCCCGTCGGCATGCGGAAGCCGAGGCACCGCCGGCCGCTCGCCCTCCCCCTCGATTTAAAATCCGCTGGCCTCCTTCCCCAAATCCTAGCCATTATTCCCCTTCCTCCAAGAACAAAACGCAACACCATCTTCTTCCCCAACTTCGGCCGCTGCCAAATCCTCCCTCTCCACACTGGCCGCGCCCCTAGTGTGGCCTTGACCCAGCTGGGCTGGGTTGACCCCCCAGGGCCCACCTGTCGGCGCCTGGGGTGGTGGGAGCCGTGTATATCTAGCCTTTTAGTTGAGTTTTTGGTGTGTTTTATTTGGTTGTGATTTTGTAAAATGTGTAGATAAATGTGTAGTGCTCCAAAAATTTTGATTCTTGTTTTGTTGTATTCCTTGCACTAAGGTATACCTTTTAGAATTATTGGATACCTTGATTCTGTTATAGTACTTTAGTTATGATTTATTTATGTGAAAGTGAATTAATTACTTGATAAACTCTCTGATGCTCTAAAAATGCTAAAATTAATTTTGTTAGATCCCCTGTTAAATTCTTTTTCCAATGGTGTAACTTGTTTTCCTGGAAATTTCCTGTTTAATAGGGGTTTATATCGATTTCATGATTGCTATCTGAAAGCTTGTCTATTGTATAACGTTTAATTGAAAAATGCTAAAATAGTAAATCCACTTCTTTTAGCTTCTTCCTCTGTCTAGTTCTTATGGTATTCTTTTTGGAAATTGTTTGAAGTGATGTGCATGTCTTTTAAGATTTTGTTTTGAGTAGCTGAAAATTGTCACGCTTGTAATAAATTCTATAAAAATACTTTTGCTGCAAATCCAACTCTTTGTGATTTTGCTTTTTATGTTATCTGCATGCTCAAATTAATTTATAATTTATGCTTACTGTATAAATTTATTGTTGATATTTCTTGCTCTAGGTTTTATTGCTTAATTGCTTAAGTGCTAGTGATGCTTGGTTGTTTGGTTAGCAGCTCGTGTTTGTGTATCCTTGGATGTCATGCTTTTTCATTTCTCATATCATTATCATATCATGCACAAACATGGCATCATGCTAACATATGCATCCATTCATGCATCTTAGTGACCAAAACGCTGGAGAACAAGCCCGTTGAATCCACCGAGATCGTTGAGCCCGAGCCCGGCGTAGAGTTTGTGGTTGAGCTCGAAGATAACCAAGGCAAGAAGCTAAGAATTTTTTCCTCTAGCCGTCTAAATTGATTTGATTTATTTATCTCACTCGGGTATTTATGGTTATGTATTTATATCTATGTATTGCATTGTTTTACCTAATTTTCATGCATTTCTTTTCCTTAAATTGTTATTCCTTATCCTTGTCATGTGGCGGCTAGTGAACTAAATAATTTGACTAGTTGATTAGCTATTCTTAGAGTATTATTATAACTACACTATACTCACTTTGCAAACTTGGTTATCCTTGATCGTACTCGTTCGGTTATGCTTATATTAGAAATATGATTTCGTGGTTCGGGCAGAATGGTAGGATCCAGACAAAGAAGTCATGGAGGCATAGTCCACTTGGGTCCTCTAAGGACCTTCTGTGGATGACGTCGGTTTTGAGTAATTTATTGTGCTACCACATATCCAAATCATAGTAAGGATGAGCCCATTACCTCCTTTATCTTGGCCATTGAGGCTCGGTCCTGGATGCATGGCCGTACGGCTATGTAGAGAGGCTTAGGAGTGTCCTCGGTGGATCTAGATGACTCTCCGCGTAAGCTAGGCATACCCTCAATAGCCGACGACTTGTTGGGAACGGTTGACACGAGTACCCCTCATCCAACGTGATCGGTTGGGTGAGCTACATGGTCCTTGTGTCGTGTGGGTAAACTAGTACATCCTTGCAAGGTTAATAATCAATTCGAATTTTCACGCTCTCAATCATGAGCAAATCCATTGAATTCTTTGTAGAAAGTTTCGTTATGTTGGAAATGGTTCTTGGTACCTTTATGATCAAGTACTTGTTCCTCTCATAATCAACTAAAATTTGTGTTGTAGTTTGGGCAAGATAATTAATTTGCTAGAGGGCTAGTTGTTGAATTAGAGAGCTCACGCTTATGCAATAACTACTTAACCTTAATGCTTCATCCTTGTTTGAGCCCTCTTTACATAATCCTTGTTTATATATTCGCGTAAGTCTTGCGAGTATCTTTGTACTTATATTGCTATAACCTAAGTTGCAGGTGAGCTGAAAGTTGTGTTTGGTCACTTCTATCCCGTCGATTCCGGTACGGGAGAGGAGTGACTTGTTGAGGTCACAATGGCGTTCCTGAGCAAAGACATCATTGTCTTATCGCACTTTAGTTGTTTCATCTGCTACGTAGTTTATCTTTTGTGAGAGCATATTGTAACACTAAATGTTGTTCGTGAACCCAAGGCTTTTAATGAAGTTGACCTTTTAATTTTAGGTTTGAGCTACCCTTGTTATGAACTTGTAAACCTTAATGTTGAATGTTATGTTATGTAAAATTTTCTCTCTATGGTTTTTATGGTGACGTGCGAATTGTATTACGGTACGTGTGCTTAATCCTGGGCATGTGGCAAAGAATGTACCGGGACTACCAGATTTGCTTTCATTTTAGATGATTGTGTATTGGTCAAGTGTCTCTATATGTGGATTAGCATGTGGCGTGTTAAGAGACGGACACATACCAGCTCTCATCTTGATACTATGTACGCTCAAGTTCTGGCTATAGGGTTGCTAGCACTACCAGAGAAGAAAGGGCCGGGGGAACAATGCATGAGGTGCGGGGATGCCCATCGAAACGCGACGCGTGCTAGTGCATGGTGACCAGGGCCTAGCTAGGTGCACGGAGACGTATGTACGTGCGTTTCCGTGAAAAAGGCCCAGCCATCCCTGATCCCTTTCTACTTCCAGCTACTTGCATGTGCTGCACCCGCACACAGCAGCTTCAAGCATCAACCGTGGAAAATTGGCCTGGGGATCGAGTGGAACCCAATGATGACGCTCTCCTCTCATCATGTGTCACTCTGCTGCTTTAATTTCTCCGGTCTAGCCAACACTTACGTACGTACGTGTGTCTTCACAACGCCTAGAGCTCTCGCCTCATCCGTTGGCGGTGCAGCAGCAGCCAAGCCCGGCTTGTTGGGCTTTTCGCAGAAAAGCATGTGGAAAATGTTGAAAACTTACCTAGTGATTATGAAGGCCTCAAATTTGTATTAGAAGGGTATGCCAGTGGTGCTTTCTAGGGCAGCTATAGTTTAGCACACTCAACCACACCTCCCGGCTCGTTGATTTCTATAATTTTCATATAAAGTTTATCTCCATCCGAATTCATATAAATTAGTTGTAATTTTTTTAAAAAAGTGAGCTGTCCAAGCCAGGGAAATTCTACCGGATGAACCGGCGGTGAGGTTGTTACAGTACACCTACCGCCGGTTCATCCGGCTGTAGCTATTTTATTCAGCAGCAGTGGTATAAATCTTCAAATTTTTCGGTTGGATGTATATTTTTGAAAATTTTCGTAAAATAAAAAAAATTCTCTCTCACTAGTTCTTCTTAGTTGAGCGAGCCCAGCAGCCTCTTACTACGCGAGCCCTTTGTAAATGGGGCCGAACTAACCCAACCCATTCCTCCGCACAGCCCATAATGGCCCGATAAATATGCCGCCAGCCCCTTCAATTGTTCGGCCACTAATTGGCCGGCCCAAACTGAAAGGAAAGCACACGTCCGGTGATGTTCATTCAGTTAATACCACTTCAGTTTCTCAAAAGAAAAAAAAAAGTTAATACCACTTCATGATTCCAGAAACACGCTGAAACTGTGTAAGGTCAAGCTGTACATAACTATATAAGGCATGCTTGATGAAGATATATGTATGTCACTGAAATAGTTGCATTGCATTGCTCATCAGAATAACTGGACCAAACCGCAGTCAGGTGTTTTAATTGTATGTGCAGTGATGTACCAAAGTTGAAGCAGATGGAGAAGAGAAAATCTTCATCACCGTCCCTGCTGGGTGATATGGTATGCTCCAGAGGGAAGCAATATATTCAGCAAGGCGAGTATCAGATTCCCCCTCCAACAAGAAGGCTCACTATAGCCGGTAGTCTGCCAATTTGCTGCAAAAGAAGCAGGCTGCAACGGGCGGCGTGCTTTATGAGTTAGATACACAGCCCAGAAGTTGCTGAAGCAGTCACCGAAATGACATGCACGCCCTCATGATAGTTTGCAGGGGGGATGTCAAAGAACAGAAGAAATGTCCGACTTGGGGGGGCAACAAATACCATATCGCATTTTACTGAACAGTCTTACAACCCTTGACTACAGAAGCAGGTCTCAAATTCCACATTACACAGGCGTATACCCATTAGCCCCGTATTTTATTCCAAAATAAATTGGCGGAAAATTGGATGCACCGGTCGAGTCCGTCAGGTAAGCAAGTCTTTACACAGCACAGTTGGCTTGAGCAGCGAAACACCGAAATCGGTGAACCATTACAGCCACAGATCTGCACCGAAGTCTACTTGTCGAGCTTCCCGATGGTGTTTTGTCTTGCGTTCCGGAGAATGGTTTTGTCGGCAGTGATGAAGAAGCCAGCGATACAGGCTGACAAATAAATCAGTAAAACTTTCAGAATGTTCTGAATGGCCTTCTGTCCAATGAGCATGTTAATTTATAAATCTAGCTTGCATAAGGTAATGCAACAAAAACAAAGCTACTATATGTTGCTTGATCAGTTTTGGTGGTGTTCCCAATAGCATTTATATTATCAAAATATGGTATCAGATAACCAATAGTCAATTATAGTCGCTTCATGTACCATTAGGCTAGTGAACTTGTTAATTTAAACTACAATAGCACTTTATGTTGTTCAAGTCCACTCTGAAAACAAGATAGCAACCTCATTGGGACAGCTGTGATCATCCAGACTCACAAGAACTTGAAAGGAATAAAACAAGAAAAGAAAGAAGAAATAAAGCTCTGGTTGCAGCAATTCAAAGTATGTACCTTAAAAATTAGGCAAGAGTAAACAAAAATTAAAAGGTGTGACAAGCTGGCAATCTGTACTTGTTCAAATACTTCACTTGCGCAGCATATTTTAAGTAGATTAACATAAGCCCTATAATAAACCAATAACCTCCAGACAGACAGAATCAACAATCCAACATATTTCATTTTGTCAATGTTATTGCACGACGTTATGCAGTTGTTCAAATACTTCACTTGCGCAGCATATTTTAAGTACATTAACATAAGACTTGTAATAAACCAATAACCTCAGACAGACAGAATCAACAATCCAACATATTTCATTTTGTTGATGTTATTGCACGACGTTCTGCTTTGCATCTTAATTAAGACTCAAGACTGGTGATGTTACTTCTATGTCTTCTATGCTACTGTCAGATGAGACATTTAAAGCTACTCACTAGACAAAGAAAGTGAAACAAAACCCGACTCCACATGCACTCTTTTCCAAACAGCGGTACTCCATTTATCTTACTCCCTCCATTCCAAATTATAGGTCGTTTTAGCAAATCTATACACATAGCCTTTGCTAGGCACCTAGATAAACGCTATTTCTAGATACATAGCCTTTGCCAAAACGACCTACAATTTGGAACGGAAGGAGCACTAGTCACAGAAACATGCCAGTAATTCATCACCACAAGTCCTGTTTGTACATTCCCTCTTAACAACATCAGAAAAAAAAGAAGGTGGTTCTACTTTTCTGTATTAATATGAGCATTGAAGAATCATCCATTATTGTAAGCTGGGTGCCGGATGCTTTTCTTCTATTCTAGGATGTCAAACTTTACCCATGCATCACACATGTCATTTCTCAACATTTCAAACAACATGTAAAGTTGATGTAAGTCAATAGATTGAATTTCAATTATAAACAGATAACTGGAAAGATACATCGCTAAGAAGTTGAACAGAAAAAAAGGGCTTGTGAATCATAGAGGATTGGATCCTTTTAAGTGACAAAAGTTTTTTGAAACAGGGGCCAAGTAATTATGAGAACATCTGATATATGCACTAACAGGAGAGGATAAGATATTGTTATAATGCAAACCCTAAATAAGGGGAAGCATCTAATGACTGAGTAGCATGAGAACTTGAAAGCCTGAACCAATAGGATAAAGATTTAAAATAAGTGTCTTTCAGCACATCCCAACAAATAGGCACCATCGCACCATGTTGGATTTGGTTACCTATGTATCTTCATGTGGTTACTTTACATTGTAAAACAGTGCGAGTATTATCCATCAAACAGGAGCTGTAACACAGTGATTTGCTAAGATATTTAAGCTACCATATAAACAAATTCAATATCATGTTGCAACTATATGGCAATTCTCTTGAGTCATTACAGCTACATTAGCTCAATAACTAGCTTTCAGTAGAACGGTACCTGCAGATATGATGAGTGCTTGTGCGGTGTAGTTGAGATTAGCCTTAGCCCAAGGAAGGACACGGCAGCCAACCAACTGCAGCAGATAAATTTTCATGTAGATCAGAACTATATGCAACATAACAATCCAAACCATTTCATAGTTAAACATATGGGAATCTATAGAAGGTAGCTAGTTAATCTTTTTAAGTCATCAGAATTTCATTTTTTCCTACTAAATTATAAGAAGAGATATAACAGGCTGATGGAACGATTCCCTAAAAAAAGCAAAGATAACAAATGATGATTTACCCTCTCTTAAGCATGGGCATTAAATTTCTTGGGAGGAAGTGCACATAAACTACAGACTGCAAATTAAATAGCTCAACAATTACGCACCGTGGGAACCGCTACCACAGTACCAGCTATTGCAGCATTCTTCGCTCCCAGTAGTACAGCCTCTGTAACAGGAACACTCTAGAAATTAGCAATGCAGCAAAAAATGCACTCCAACCTGAAACACGTTCATAATTCCGTAAGGCCAATAAAAGCTCCCACTCTGCCACTTTATTCGTTCAGAAAACAACGTGCCACTGCCTACAAACTTCACCCGCAGGGTCTGCTAAGACATCAGAAAAGAATGCCTCCAGGGAAGAGAACACTGAATATATTGATTCACAAGGAACTGCAGATCAAGAGACGTCATGTGACTATGTGAGTGCAAATGTAACAACAATAATAATCATCGCAGCCATCTCTAGATACCCGCTGACTCAAGGCCGTCAAGACAAAGGGGAAGAGAAAGGTATCCCCTCCGGGGAGAATGGGGATCGAAACCGAACCAAAAACCCATCTTTGGCTCCGCAGTGATCCCCAGAGCCCCAGAGCCTGGCACCAACCACCCGCCCACCCTGGGGCACCTAGATTTGCACGGCCCTCAGTGCCAACTCCTCCCTAGAGCAGGCGCAACAAATCCACCTATCTGTTTTAGTAGCTGGACCTAAGAATCGAAGTCGAATTCGGGTGGATCGGGAATCGGATGGCATGGGGTGGGAAACGGGAACGAAGCTACCTTTGACGGCGGCGTCGGACTCCTCCTTGGGAGACCGGTTCAAGAAGCTCCTGCCGGCCATGGCTTCTCCCTGGACTCTAATTCTTCTAGTTCTAGCTCCCTCCGCTGCTGGAGTTCGGGTCGTCTTCTCTGCGCGCTGGGCGCTGGGCGGAGAATGGCAGAAATAGAATGGCCAGCGAGTTAGCGAAGAAGAATTTGTTTCTTCCTGCTCGTGCTTGGCGTTGGTGGGCGGCGGCCCGCCCGTGCGCCAGTGGAAAGGTCGGGAACGGACGAACCAGCACGACGGCAGGTGAGGAATACAGCGCGGCCCACGCAGGCCTTAGCCGCCACCATGGCCCACCGTTGGCAGCTTAGCCAAGGACTTTTTTTAAAAAAAGGGTTAAAAAATTTAAATTCGAAAAGGTACCGGTTTGGAACAATTCGAAAAATGGGTGCCTCCACATCCCGCCCATCCAACGGGCGGGGGGTCGAAATTTTTTTTTCAGGCCCCCAGGAGGGGCCTCTTCGCGAAAGAACGCGGCAACCCGCCCGTCCAACGGGCGGGAGGTTCCCCCGAGGAGCATCCCGCCCTCCCAACGGGCGGGACGTCACCCCCACTATTTAAGCTCCCCACCCACCCCTAATTCTCATAATATTTAGCAAAAATCAATAAAAAAATGGAGGAGAGGAAGAGAGGAGAGGAGAGGAAGCGGAGAAGCCCTGTCCACACGTCGGTTTGGAGGTATATTCTCGTTATATTCGTATAATTATCAATTGTTTTTACGAATATTTGTTAGGATAGTTATACGTAGAATAATTTTCAGTATTTTTAATAGCTTTTAGAAATATTTGTTAGGGTAGTTCTATTATAAATAGTTTTTAGTATTTTCAATAGTTTTTAGATATAATTGTTAGGGTAGTTATATTTTGAATAGTTTTTAGTAATTAAATAATTTTTAGTAATTCAATAGTTTTTGGATATATTTCTAGGGGTAGTTATATTTTGAATAGTTTTTAGTAATTCAATAGTTTTTAGATATATTTCTTAGGGTAGTTATATTTTGAATAGTTTTTAGTATTTTTAATAGTTTTTAGGAATATTTCTTATGGTAGCTATATTTTGAATAGTTTTTAGTAATTCAATAGTTTTTAGTAATTCAATAGTTTTTAGATATATTTTTTAGGGTAGTTATATTTTAAGGAGTTTTTAGTATTTTCAATAGATGTTAGAAATATTTCTTAGCGTATTTATATTTAGAATAGTTTTTAGTATTTTCAATTGTTTGTACGAATATATGTTACAATACTTATATTTTTCATGCAGATATGACGCAGACACCGGAGCTCCTTGACGCGAACACCGACGAACGGCACAGGTTGTACCTGGCAGTGGTGGAGGGGCAGGAGCTTCACGAGTTGCGCCCTCGTGTAGCAAAGGAGTTGTTGCACCTGGACAACCGCTGGCTTGACAGGTGATACTTTATATTTTTGTACGGAATTAATGTATAGCTTGTACGATAATTGTAACCACAATGCAAAATATACAGGTTACGTGAGGCTGGTTTGCTGCCACTCGCACGTATGCTTCAGGCCGGCGACGGCCAAGACGGTGGCGCCAAGAAGCGGATGCAGCTGGACCGCTCTCTACTTGCGGCGTTGGCGGACAGGTGGCGTCCGGAGATGTACACCTTCCACTTGCCGTGCGGGGAGATGGCCCCCACGTTGCAGGACGTGTCGTACCTGCTCGGGCTTCCCATTGCGGGTGAAGCTGTTGGTCCGGTTGCCGTGCCAGCTTTCTGAAGGGCGGAGCTTCAGGAGCGTTTTGGTCCAGTGAACCCGCCACTTTCTGTGAACGTACCGGACGCGTCCGGCCCCGCCAAGAGTTGGGTAATACAATTTAGGGTAAGTACAAATAATTCTTAATTAATTTAATTGAATCATATGTGACTACCTCTAAGCATTGAACAAATATATTTCAGGCTCAGGATCTCCACCCTCTGGCTGAGCAGTACGAGGTGTCGCGCTGCTTGGAGGCATATCTGTTGTGGTCCAGATGCATTTACGTACTCGGAGGACCACATACTCCGATGGGCTAGGACTAGGGGGGGAGGACAAAGAGGGCGCGAGGTCCGGGACAGGCGGGGTAGATACTCCTGATTTGGTGGACTTTTTATATTTAAACTGTTTTTGTATGATACTATTTTTTTTAATTGGTTGATGTATCGTACTATCGTAATATTTGGATTCTACGTTGCAAAATATTATCGTTTAACCATCTTCATACGAGTTTTAGATACAATAATATTCTTCATAAAATTGAATTAAAATTTCATATGTATACAAAAGAGTATGGCGAATAAATATTGTATTTGAAAATAGTCTAAATTTTAAATAGTTTGTAAAACATAAATTCCAACAAAAAATAACAAAAAAAAAAGCAGGGGCACCTTCCGCCCACTGGCCGGGCGGGATGCCTGCGTCAGGAACCTCTTCGCGAAAAGAAACTTTTCTTATTCGCGAAGAGACCCTCGGGAGGGGCCTGGAAATATTTTTGGAACCTCCCGCCCGCTGGATGGGCGGGAGGTCCCCGGCCCCACGCCTCCGGCCCGATCAACGGGCAGGAGGTACCTATTTTTCCAATTTTTTCCAACCGGCACCCCTTTTTTGAATTTTATTTTTTTAACCCTCTTTTTAAAAAAATTCCTTAGCCAAGCTACTGCAGACATTCTTTTGACAAATTTTCTTTCGAGAAATTCTTGAAAGCCAAGTTACTGTATGTAATGTAACTGCGCCTACGTCATATCTTAGCCGCCTAGCATAAGTTGTGGAAGTTTCTGTAGCTTGGACGAGCTAGAATTGAGACCTGAAGCTAATGGAACGAGTGAAAAAATAGGACTGCGAGTATTGTCTAACAAGATTCGTTACTGCATATAATCCCATACATTTTAGTCATGGATCCGTGGGCTACATAGGCAATTCTATGCTCCTCTCTCCATTAATGTCTCAACAAGTAAATGTGGTATTTAATTTCCCTTATGAACAATTGTTACAAGACTAGCGTTATCTTCAAAACAAACACATTGATATAACCTTTGTTATGAAATTACTACTGAATCTCACGATGTTTTTTACCCTTTTAGATCAAAACAAGTTTTTGCATCGACTGATGAGAATAATTTTGTTTTTCTTTCTAATCACTAACATATTATTTATGTTCTTACATAGTCAACTTAGTAAACCCAATATTAAACCCCGAAAGATGGGTACGTAACTTATGCTAGTTTGAATATATATGAATATCAACAAAGTCAAAATGGTGAAAGCTCGTTATAATCTCGAATAAAACAGCATGCCCTATTGCGATTTATTCAAGTATCTTCTACATTGATATTAATGGACAAACAAGTGGTGGCGACCTCCTCTAAAGTCTACAGCCCTATTTCCATGAGCACCTCCGACAGACTAAACCGACAGATCCTCGAAATTGACTTAATATATAACCACTATATTTACTCCCCTTTCTACTTTAAACTTCTATGGAAGATGCAGCTACCTTTTTTCATACCAATTGGATTATTTTCATATTTCTCCAAGCTACATTACCATGTGTTCATCAAGCAACCAATTTCAAATGATGACCAATTATGCATACACCATCTTGTGGTGTGTTAACTTATAACTACTATAAAACACATATGTGATTCACGTGCCGAGTTCTCCAGTAGAATAGTTTATTCTTAAAACCAATTTGATGTTCCATCGTTAACCAATTCTATTGGGAATTTGTCCAAAAATTCCCATATATGCAAGCAATTCGTAGTAATGGCATGGCCCACCTGTCAGTGAGGAAAAAGAAGTCCGATTTCTACTAGGATTCCACTGTAATTCTATTAGGACTCATATCTTGTAGTACGAATCCTACTAGAACTCTTACCTTGTAATCGTACTGTGAACCTCGTTCCCTGAGATATATAAAGGAGGGCAAGAATACCTAGATAGGTAGAGAACCAACAGAGAGCAGCCAACAGTCAACTCAACACCCAAGCGCAGGGCGCAATATACAACACCTCAAAACAGGACGTAGGGTATTACGTTACTCTAGCAGCCCGAACCTGTCTAAATTTGTGTCTTATGTCCTGTTTTGGGGTGTTGTATATTGCGCCCTGCGCTTGGGTGTTGAGTTGCCTGTTGGCTGCTCTCTGTTGGTTCTCTACCTATCTAGGTATCCTTGCCCTCCTTTATATATCCCAGGGGACAGAGTTTACAAGGTATGAGTCCTAGTAGGATGATAAGGTATGAGTCCTAGTAGTTCTCACGGGTAGCTTCCTTGCGGTACCCAGGGGATCTATCCCTGATAAACCTCCGAGCTCTTCATAGCCGAGTATCGCAGGCATTTCGAGTATCCCTACGTAGGCCGACGGTAAAAATACCGACAACATACCCTATTGCAATTTATTCAAGTATCTTCTACATTGATATTAATGGATAAACAAGTGGTGGCGACCTCCTATAAAGTCTACGCTTAGCAAGTTTATTATGCGAAACACAATATAGACACAACTTACGCAGCCCTATCTGCATGAGCACCTCCGAGAGACTAAACCAACATATTCTCGAAATTGCCTTAATTTATAACCACTATATTTACTCCGCTTTCTACTTTAAACTTCTATGGAAGATGCAGCTACCTTTTTTCCATGTGTTCATATTTCTCCAAGCTACATTACCATGTGTTCATGAATTAACCAATTTCAAATGATGACCAATTATGCATACACCATCTTGTGGTGTGTTAGCTTATAACTACTATAAAACGCATGTGATTCACGTGCCGAGTACTCCAGTAGAATAGTTTATTCTTAAAACCAATTTGATGTTCCATCGTTAACCAATTCTATTGGAAATTTGTCCAAAAATTCCCATATATGCAAGCAATTCGTAGTAATGGTATGGCCCACCTGTCAGCCGGCCGAATCCCTCGCGCGGTGGCGCCCTGGACGGCTGGGTTCGCAGCCGCAGCAGGCGCCGGCGAAGCTTCCGACTCCCACACGGCTTCGCTCACGAAGTCAAGCGTCGCCCTCCTCCCCTCCGCCGCAAACACGCACGCCGCCCACGCAAACTCTTCGCACGAATCCTTCTCTCCTCGACACTCCTCCGCCACCTCTTCCCTCCCTAGCGATCCTCCTCGCCTCCTCAGCCGCCGCCGCCCCGGGTAGCGCTGCTGCCGTGCATTTCTGGGAGGGATCCCGCGTCGTCTGCGCCGCGGGCAACTTTGCGGGGCGGAATTTGGCAGGCCTAGTGTCCCGCTGGGAGGCGCAAATTCGGGTCAGCGTCGCGTGGTTTCGAAGCCGACCGGTTGATTTGAATCGGGGGGGGGGGGGGCACGGATTGGTTGGGTGAGAGGGCAGGCTCGATTTAGCGGCGTTTTCGCGGAAATTTTTGGGTCATAGGCGGCGGACTCCAGGGCACGGAGTAGCTTGCTTGAGTCAGGCGTCGCGCGGAGGCTTAGGTGCTTGGCTGGGCTGCGTTGATGGCGGGATCTGTTGGCGTGGGCAGGGCGGCGCCGCGGTCGTCACCGAAGCGGTACGCGGGCACCGACCCGCCGTTGTCTCTTGCCGGGCCGACGATGGCGGATCTCCAGAGGACGGCCGAGCTGGAGAAGGTTATCCTTTGTTGCTGCTTACGATTCTCGTCCTGTCGGCATGTGTGAACTGCATTGTGATGATCCTCCCTGTTGCTTTGCTGAAAAACTTGGTTTCAGTTCTTGGTGGAAGCAGGCCTTTATGAAGGGAAGGAGGAGTCTGCGAAGCGGGAAGAGGTGCTGTCCGAGATTGGTCAGGTGATTCCTTGCTCCCTGTTTTGCCGGCTATTTGCATGCTGCTTGTTTACCCTAAAGGAACTGACAAGCTGAATCTCAGACATAATTGAAGTCGAGAGGTGAACTTTCAGGGGAATATGCAATATGTACTCTCTACTTGAGCTTTGTACGGTGTGTACTGCCTGTTTGTGTTTTACTGCGGCAGCATTACACAAATGTACTTGTATGGTTGCCGTTTCAACTTTTCTGAAAAGGAAAGAATTGCCTAATCGGTAACCAAAGTGATTATGTCCGTTACTAGTAATTTTTTCAGCACTTGTATACTTTGGTATGGAGCATTTCGCTTCAGCATGATTATGTCCATTGCTAGTATTTTCTTCAGCACTTATATACTTTGGTATGGACTATTTTATTTCACTACTGCACATTAGAATGTCGATAAACATAGTTTCATTTCTACTGCTACTTTGTAGAAATACTAGACCTTGTTTCGCTGCCACTTTTTTCTTATTAATCTATCTTTGCTTGAAGTGTTGCACAATACATTAACCTGTGCATATACTTTCTATTGAATTTACAGATAGTCAAGGAATGGGTGAAGCAGTTGACTCGTAAGAAAGGATATGCTGAGCAATTGGTTGAACGAGCAAATGCAGTCCTTTTCACTTTTGGATCTTACAGATTGGGGGTATCTGCCTCTTTTAGTTCTTTTATCCGCAACAACTATTCCTGCCATTCCGTTATTGAAGAAGTACAACTCCTTGCATCTAAATAGTCTTATTAAATGAAATTCAAGTTCCACTAACTGAATGTCGCCTAGATTGCTACTTTTTACTTTCCATACATGTTTTTTTGCTTCTCCCCTTCTCCTTTTATTCTATATTAGATACCATTTTGTTGCTTAGACCTTTTCTAATGGTCCTTCAGCATTCAGAACTTCAGACTTTGTTTTATGTTTTGCATAAGCAGAAGAGGTTGAAACTTAAGAAATAGTAGGTGCTTTCAAGTTTGATACTCCACTTTTCATTAAGTTGACATAATGGCATTAAACAATTACTGTGAATTGCTGTTGAGACAAATAGTTGATTAGAAGGAATATAACCTGTTACTAGCAAGTAGCAACACTCGAGAGAACATAGAGAATGATAGGAAGAAGGCAAATAAAGGAATGTTACAGCGGATTGTAATTTTGTACTGGAAGATACCGTGCTGGTTTGTGGTTGACCTCCTGCTAGTTGTTATCTTTGATACAAGGAAAAATGACAGATTGCACTTCTTGTTTTGTGGAATGTGGACAAGATCAGTACTGCTTGTGGGGGTTAAATTTTTCTTTCTTCAATGAAATAATATTTATACGTGTTTAAGAGCAATGGTACTCCCAGATTTTCTGAGAGTGGTTATCTATTGTGTGTATCTCTGATAAAGAGGCCCAATCATGTACTTGTTACTGGGATACTGCAAAATTTAGACATGTTCCATTTCTGTTTATTAGCAGTAAATTGCAGGAATAAGGAGTTCTATAATGTAGAGGTTTATTGATAGCTATTGTGTAACCAGTTTGCTGCTGCATCATGCAAATTAACTTGGTAGAAATTTTATGTAAGATGACAAAAACATCCTTCCCTAGGTTTTCTGTCCCCTTTTACTTGATTTTGTGAGGTGCCCATACGTAGATCGCCTTTTGTATGAAACATTTTATAACATAGATTTTCTTATAACTTTGTTAGCTTCATTTTCTGTCCCCTTTTACTTGATTTTGCGAGGTGCTGATACAGTATGATCTCCTGTATGAAACATTTTATAAGGTAGATTTTTCTTATAACTTTGTTAGGTTCATGGACCTGGAGCTGATATTGATACCCTTTGTGTTGGACCTTCATATGTGAACCGAGAGGTGAATTTGCCTGTGCTGTTTATCGTATAGATTCCATAACGATTTGCTATGCATGCTAACAATGATTATCTTCTGCAGGAGGATTTCTTTGTCACACTGAATGGCATATTAGCAGAAAAGGAAGAAGTGACTGAGTTGCAACCTGTACCTGAAGCTCACGTACCTGTTTTGAAATTTAAGTTTCGTGGGATATCAATTGACCTTCTCTATGCTAGCCTCTCTCTTTCAGTAATACCGGCTGTAAGTCATTCTGTTGAATGTTTGTGTGTATTAATGTGTCCTTGTTCTTTCAGACTTTCACAATTGTTAAATAAATTCCTGCACATGAAGTATACCTTCTGCATGAAGTAGTGTTTTAGCCACTTAGGTTATCTTCTATAAATTAATGCTTTTCAAGAGTTGAAGTTGTGATAGATTTTTGGCCCTTCTCTCTTTTTTTTTAAAAAAACTGTTTTCTTAAAATATATATTAGCTGAATTGTTCAGTATGTTTTGTTTGTTAATATGAAAGCGCACTTGAATAGTATTCACAATGTCTTTCTTAACCTTGATGTAATCCACTTGGTTGATCAATAACCTTTTAAGATGATGGGAGAGACAAAATATATACCTTTAAAGGTATGTTTGGCCTTCCCCAAAGTCTTTATAGCCGTGTTTGTAAATACTGGAGATTTTGATAAAATTTAACGTGGGTTCTCTCTGTCAAACACATATACGCGTGCTTGATGTTGTTAAATAGATGTATTATTTTCTTGTTGTGCTGCTGCAGGATTTTGATATTTCTCAAGGATCTGTGCTTTGTGATGTTGATGAAGCAACTGTTCGAAGTCTTAACGGGTGCAGAGTGGCAGATCAGATTCTTCGGCTTGTTCCCAATGCTGAGGTTATATGAAGCATCCTCCCTCCCACCTTTATTCATGTAGGATATGGTCCCACTGTGTCAGTATACCAAAGTTTATGCTTTGCAGAACTTCCGGACAACACTCAAATGCTTGAAGTACTGGGCAAAGAGAAGGGGTGTTTATTCTAATGTAAGCCTGAGTTTATCACCAATTATTTGCAAAGTTTCTTCTGTAGTTGGACCGGAAACCACCACTAATTAAAAGAGAATCATCCATGCAAACAAATTGTTCTGATGTTAAAGTGTTTAAAATATTTTCCTTGTCAGATTACTGGTTTCCTTGGGGGTGTCAACTGGGCTCTGCTGGTTGCTCGTGTCTGCCAACTCTATCCTAATGCTGTGCCAAGTATGCTGGTCTCTAGATTCTTCAGAGTTTTTACCCAGTGGCAATGGCCAAATCCAGTAATGCTATGTGCGATTGAGAATGATGATCTTGGTTTTTCTATATGGGATCCACGTAAAAATCCTCGTGATAGAAACCATCTAATGCCCATCATCACTCCAGCCTACCCATGCATGAACTCTAGTTACAATGTTTCAACCAGCACGCTGAGGGTTATAATGGAGCAATTTCAGTTTGGCAACAAAATTTGTCAGGTAAGCATTATTTTGTATCTAAAAATTTGCACGAGAGATAATGTTCATGGTATGGTCTTACTACCTATCTTTCATGCAGGAAATTGACCTTAATAAGGCCAGTTGGAATGCTTTATTTGAGCCTTTCCATTTCTTTGAGGCATATAGAAAGTTTCTAGTGGTTGACATAGTTGCGGATGATGATGATGATCTTCGGCTTTGGAAGGGATGGGTTGAGTCTCGTTTGAGACAACTTACTTTAAAGGTACATTTTGAGTTTCTTATTTCTGCATCCCATTTCTTTAACTGCTTCTACTTTTTTTCGTTAGATACATGGAGTCCACATAAAAAGCCTGGTTATTTAGATATTTTACTGCAAAGAATAAGTTCCTTATGGTGTTTGTTCTTCAACGCAGATTGAGCGGGATACTAAAGGAATTCTGCAGTGCCATCCTTACCCGTGTGAGTATTCAGATCCCGCAATAGAATGCGCACATTGTGCCTTCTACATGGGTTTATCAAGGAAAGAGGGGTTGAAAAAACGTGGTCAACAATTTGATATCCATGGGACAGTAGATGAATTTATGCGTGAAATTGGCATGTATTCATTGTGGAAGCCTGGGATGGATCTGGCTGTCACCCATGTCCGTAGGGAGCAGGTCCCATCTTATGTATTTGAGCAAGGATACAAGAAACCCTCTCCTACGATGCATGCAAACCAACAGGAGCAGTCTGATGGAGATGGCACACTGAGTCCAGATCTGGAGGGTCAGCTTAAGAGAAAGTACGATTCTGATGGAGATGGCCTTGTGGAACTTCTCAAATCTGTTAAAAGGGCTTCAGTAAGCCCACCTGGTGATGAAACCCCACCTAATCATGGAAATAGTGTCAGTAAAGTCATATGTGACAGTCCAGTGAAATTAGTTTCCAGTGCCCTTTGCAGCGGAGCTCAGACTTCTCCGTCACATGATGATGTAACTTTTGAACCAACAGCATTAACTAGTTCACCACATGGATCTGAGGATACCTCAGCATCAGGCACAAGCTGTGCAGCAGTGGGAGCGGTTGTTTTGGCTGATGAATCTAGCAAGCTTGTTAACTTGACATGCGATGTTGAAGTTGACACAGTTCAGACGATGGAAGTGCACACAACTTCAGAATGCGTGGCTCAGAAGGATGGGACAAAGCTTGAGGGAATCAGAAGCTTGGCGAGCCGCAATCCTGCTGAGTTTCTAGAGAGGGAAGTTCTTGCTGAGAACATGCACTTGAGTGGAGATGAAGTGATTTGAAACGGCGTTTTAGATAGAGGTTTTACTTTCTATAATTCATCCTATCTAATTAAATTCTATTTTGATATGATCGAAACTCTATGCATGCTCTTTTGTTTTTCATTTTTTAACTGTTCTGATCTGCAAAGTTGACGAAACATGTGATTCAAGTGGTTTTGAAAGGTGATGCAGGTCAGAAATTTGATTGAGCTCAAGAGGCCAGAAAGCGGAGCTGAGGCATGTATAGGATCCAAACTCTTCTGCTTTAAGCATAAAAATGCTCTATTATGTTTATGCCGTGCCTTTTCTGTGCCTGTTTCTTCATGACAGGACTTCACTCATTTGCTGTCAACAGTTCAAGAAGGGACCAATGACTGCTGGCTGCTGGATGGAGGTTGAGTTTGACGCCTGTGGTCGGTAAGTTTGGTCGAAGATTGCTTTTGCTCGCTGGAGAAGCTGGTGTAAAGCTTACAGCAGCTATAACTGGGAAAAGTGATGTACAAGTTATGAAAATGATGAAGACGAGACCACATCCGAGAACCATGGACATGCGTGTGCATCACACTAAACAAGGAACCATTCAAGTGAAATGGGGTCTCACACTCGCACTGTACCGGAGAAGTTATAGGTACTCCAGTTGTTTATGCACAAATCATCTGTGGTTATTTAGCCATGTACGCCAAGTACCTATAAAATTCAATGAAATGCATGAAGTTTTGGCCTACTCCATTGTCACTGCAGTATCTTATTTATAGTAATTACTCCATCGGTAGCAAATATGTGGTGTTTCTTCTCTAGTTGTAGTTCATCTCCACTACAATGTCATCGTGTTGTATCGGTTGGACAAGCGTGTACGACGATCTACATAGCAAGCACGAACCACTTGACGACGACGAAGCATGCGTCAATATCTTTGTGCGTCTGCAGCTATCTGCAGCCGGTTTAAGATAAGCTATCGCGCGTCTTAACACGTTGCGCGTGAAATTAAGATGGCATGGGATGGAGAGTGTGAGTGCTGTCAGATGATCCGCACATTTTGTTGGTGAATGAGTTTTTGAATCGAAGTTGTGAATGACCTCTTGAATTGAAGTATAATTCAATGATCTACTCTATCCATTCTAAAAAAAGTAAATTTTTTTAAATTTTTTTGACTTCAGCCAGACTTTTCTAATTTTAATTGAGTTATAGAAAAGATATTAATATCTGCAGACTAAATAAATGCACTGTTAAGATATATTTTATAGGGGATTTAATGAAATAAATATGATGTTGTAGATTTTTTTATATAAACTTAGGCCCCGTTTGGCACCGCTGGAGCTTGTTGCTCCAGCGGCTTCTCACCAGCTGCCCAGAGCAGCGGCTTTCCAGAGGCGCTGCAGAGAAGCGGGGTGTTTGGCAGGGGGCTCACGCGTCGGCGTCTGGGCTCGGGGCTGTAGGCGCGAGCTCGGGTTAGGGACGGCGGGGACTCGTGAGCTCGGGTCAGAGACGGTGGCCGGCGGCGGCGGGCGCGAGCACGGGTCGGGGACTCGCGAGCTTAGGTCGGGGACGGTGGTCGGCGCAAGCTTGGGTCGGGGACGGCGGCCGGCGCAAGCTTGGGTCGAGGACGGCAGGGACTCTCGAGCTTGGGTCCGAGGACGGCGGCCGGCGGCAGCGGGCGCAAGCTCAGGTCGGGGACGGTGAGGAATCGCGAGCTTGGGTCCGGGATGGCGGCTGGCGGCGGCGGGCGCGAGCTCGGGTCGGGGAAGGCGGGGACTCGCGAGCTCGGGTCGGGGCACCGTGAGCTCCGGGAGCTCTTCCCTTCGCGGAGCCGTCGGGTGGCGGAGCACGGGGGCCGGAGCTTGGGGCGCCGGATCTCGGGGACGGCGGCCGCAGGGGCGACGGGAAGGGGCGGAGAGGACGAGGAGACCGGAGAGCACGAGGCGGAGACGGGAGAAGCGGTGAAAAGCGGGGGTCGGGCCGCTTTTCGCTCCTTCTGTTTTTTACGAAGAAAGCGAGACGCGCTTTCTCGGGCCGCGCGGGAAAAGCAACGCGTTTGGTGCAGAAGCGCTTTCTCGGGCCGCAGAAGCTGTTGATAAGCGGCCCCCAAACAAGGCCTTAATCAAATTTGAAATTTTAACTGGAGACCAAGCTAAAAGACCTTACATGCTTACATTTGAAAAATGGAGGAAACATTACAGACTTATTTAGTGGCCCAGAAAATATATTGGATGGGAGTTACATAGCCCAGTTAGTCCCTCCCAAAGACCTGGTCCACGCAGTCGCGCAATAGACTCCAATTTAATTCAGCCCGTGTGTCCATCTGACTCATCTATATATATATATAGGTTGGTCCACGTCTCACCCCGTGGCTTTGCCAGTAGAACCACGGGCGGGCGAGCCCCCATCCACCTCCTCACACCCGACCCCGCCTCTCACTCCCCCACCTGCAGCCGCCTGGGCGGGCCTAGCTCCGCCGCCGCCGCGCCTGAAATAAAATTAAAAGAAACTGTGAACACAGATCTATTAATGATCTAGTCACAGAAGATAATCTTTTAATAATCTAGTCATTTACACACCTTGCACAAAATTTTTTGAAAACCCAAATTGTCAGAAATTAACATTCCGGAAAACCTGAGATGTTACAGTAGATGCAGCTCCATAATAAAACCGCTATTATGCTAGTAGATGCAGCTCCATAATAAAACCGCTATTATGCTAGTATAGACTGCCTTTTGAAATACTGTTAGCAACGACTATGAACTCGGATAATTTGACTTTGATTTCAAAGGAATTAGACCTTTGAGCACAAAATAGCAGCTAGCTAGGTAAAGTGCCGCACGATGCAGTCGCTGCGCAGAAGGTGACATACCGGTGATCTGTGGAAACCATGCAAGATAAAAAATTTCTAGGGTCAAATTGCAACCTCTGCAGGACGTACAATCATATAAGATATAGATAAATGACAAACGGTAGCACAATGCACCGAAACATTGCACCGAAACAAAACAACTAGCACAAACAAGAAAAATTACTTACCACATCTCCAAATATAAACTTAGATGCCGCCCAGTGATCCAGTAAAGGGTAATGGCTAACCATCACGACTATGTCCAAAACGGCAAGCAAGAACGACCACAATGTTTGCAGAGAACATGCTGCAACCAGGAAGCTGCGTGGCAAAAGCAACTCCTCACCTCTATTAGCTTTCATATTGTGAAAATAAGAAGAACAAGATGAATGGAGGAGTGTGCCGTGTGCAGACTAACCTGAATGCACTGGCGTCAGAGAAGTCGTCAGCCGATAACATGGCGACAGCCGCCAACATGGCGCCAACAAACTGCACGACGCGGAGGGCAAGGCTAGACCGCGTCCCAGGCATCCCTGAGAGGTAAGCCAGAGGATTTGGTAGCACCTGCTGCGCGGCCCCCTCCACCCCCATTGCCTGCATCTTTTACCGCCTTCCCTCGGACCAAAACAGCGCTAATAATTGTTGTGCAGCCTGAAATAAAATTAAAAAAACTGTGAACACAGATCTATTAATGATCTAGTCACAGAAAATAATATAATCTTTTAATGATCTAGTCATTTACACACCTTGCACAAAATTTTTTGAAAATCCAAATTGTTGCAGAAATTAACATTCCGGAAAACATGAGACATTACAGTAGACGCAGCTCCATAATAAAACCACTATTGTGCTAGTATAGCCCGCCTTTTGAAACACTGTTAGCAACGACTATGAACTCGGATAATTGGACTTTGATTTCAGAGGCATTAGACCTTTGAGCACAAAATAGCAGCTAGCTAGGTAAAGTGCACGATGAATGGTACATCTAGCTAGGTTGGGTTCGTATTCGCTGAATTGTGCTCATCATGCATTATGTGTTCTATGGCAAAAGTGAAACACCAATAATTAGAAGGTATCATCCAGACTGCTACAGTAGCATGCATGTAGGTCCGGGACAATTAACTTTACACTATCATTCATGGTATGTGGATTCATTTAGCATGTATTGCCCACAAAATGCTACATAGAATTATTCAAAATATCAAGCTTAGTAGCGTGTTTCACGTACGAGAGAGGGAAATATGAGACTTAGTACAGATACACATACACGTACACTACTCTCTCCTCTGGTTTGCCCAGGTCAGGATGTGTGGATCAACAAGCTTATATATAGTGTCATCAAGGGACAGAACAATTGAGGGAGTGGAAGCATTTTAGAGGGATGATGGAAGCTTCAATCCAAGCCACCATCCTCCAATCTCCCTACTCTTTCTTTCTCTTTTCCTCTCTCTGCTTCGGAATCCAAAAGCGATCAGCCAAAGCACCACCAGGTCCTTCCTTTTTGCGCTGCTAGCTGACGCTCCTCTTCCAAGTAACCTGCAACAAACCTTTACTAGTAAGTAGTGGTAGTACTCTTAACACTTGAGTTATGCAGGAGCAGCTCTGTTGTTCTAATTGGGTAATTTTTTTCAAGTATTTTATGATAATGAACAATTTAGGAATCAAAGAAGAAGAAACCAAACATCTTGTTGCATTAATAGGCTGCTGTTGATGCTAGTAATTTATGTGAATCGCATTGAAATGTTTGTGCCGGTAAAATTTTGCTGTTCACATATCATCTTAATGCTAATTGCTCAGCTCTGTGCCCTGATGGAACTATATATAAGCTTGTTGATCCACACATCCTGACCTGGGCAAACCAGAGGAGAGAGTAGTGTACGTGTATGTGTATCTGTACTAAGTCTCATATTTCCCTCTCTCGTACGTGAAACACGCTACTAAGCTTGATATTTTGAATAATTCTATGTAGCATTTTGTGGGCAATACATGCTAAATGAATCCACATACCATGAATGATAGTGTAAAGTTAATTGTCCCGGACCTACATGCATGCTACTGTAGCAGTCTGGATGATACCTTCTAATTATTGGTGTTTCACTTTTGCCATAGAACACATAATGCATGATGAGCACAATTCAGCGAATACGAACCCAACCTAGCTAGATGTACCATTCATCGTGCACTTTACCTAGCTAGCTGCTATTTTGTGCTCAAAGGTCTAATGCCTCTGAAATCAAAGTCCAATTATCCGAGTTCATAGTCGTTGCTAACAGTGTTTCAAAAGGCGGGCTATACTAGCACAATAGTGGTTTTATTATGGAGCTGCGTCTACTGTAATATCTCATGTTTTCCGGAATGTTAATTTCTGCAACAATTTGGATTTTCAAAAAATTTTGTGCAAGGTGTGTAAATGACTAGATCATTAAAAGATTATATTATTTTCTGTGACTAGATCATTAATAGATCTGTGTTCACAGTTTTTTTAATTTTATTTCAGGCTGCACAACAATTATTAGCGCTGTTTTGGTCCGAGGGAAGGCGGTAAAAGATGCAGGCAATGGGGGTGGAGGGGGCCGCGCAGCAGGTGCTACCAAATCCTCTGGCTTACCTCTCAGGGATGCCTGGGACGCGGTCTAGCCTTGCCCTCCGCGTCGTGCAGTTTGTTGGCGCCATGTTGGCGGCTGTCGCCATGTTATCGGCTGACGACTTCTCTGACGCCAGTGCATTCAGGTTAGTCTGCACACGGCACACTCCTCCATTCATCTTGTTCTTCTTATTTTCACAATATGAAAGCTAATAGAGGTGAGGAGTTGCTTTTGCCACGCAGCTTCCTGGTTGCAGCATGTTCTCTGCAAACATTGTGGTCGTTCTTGCTTGCCGTTTTGGACATAGTCGTGATGGTTAGCCATTACCCTTTACTGGATCACTGGGCGGCATCTAAGTTTATATTTGGAGATGTGGTAAGTAATTTTTCTTGTTTGTGCTAGTTGTTTTGTTTCGGTGCAATGTTTCGGTGCATTGTGCTACCGTTTGTCATTTATCTATATCTTATATGATTGTACGTCCTGCAGAGGTTGCAATTTGACCCTAGAAATTTTTTATCTTGCATGGTTTCCACAGATCACCGGTACGTCACCTTCTGCGCAGCGACTGCATCGTGCGGCATGGTCGTTTACCCCCATTACGACATTGAAACATGAGCGACGGAGTTCCAAAACGCCACAGTAAGCGCCTTTATTAGCTTCGCAGCGGTTGTCCCGTCGTTGATAGTCAATTACATTAGCCTTTGAGCAATGTGACTGCAATAGCTTGCTTTGATTTAACTACTAATTGGGCAAAACTGAACTGTCCTATTCTCCGGAATATATGCTCTGTGCTGAGTGAATTTACGAAGCAGTTTTAGATGTACATGTACTGCTGATTGAAGCCAAGTCTAATAATTGTTATGTCAACAACTCAACATATTTAACTAATATTTAATACTCCGATTATTTCTTTTGTTCTCTCGCTATTCATCGACAGGAGAGAGGCTCTCTATTATCTTATTATTATCCTAAATAAGACTTTGTTTCTTGTTCTAGTCCGCTCTATAGTCCATCGTGGAAAAAATACCCTAGTGGAAACAACATAAAATTCATAACAAAAATTCTGTTATGAATTTTTTAGAACCCTTTGAAAAGACATTCAAGGGGTTCTCTAATCAAACCAAAAAAAGGAAACTTCATTTTATGAAGGTTTTATGTTATGCAACCTTTTGGATGGTAATGTAAATGAACTATAACTTTGTAATCCTATTCCGAACAGACTGATACGAAAATAGCATATCCAAATTATAAGAAATCATATGGAAGCTACAAGTGTGGAATTCATACCCTTCCGATTTGGATTCTTTTTCTACTACATAAATATATTGTGAATATGGTCTCAGTAATAAATGCCCAAGTTGTCTTAGGATCCCAATTCCAATAGGATCCCCATGCCTCATTAGTCCATACTGCTCCAGAAAGAATACCTATGGTTAAAAGAGTAAGTCCTAGACTAATGACATGATAACTCCAAGAATCCAAAAGCTTAATTAGTGATATTTGTAATAATTTAGAAATGCGGCAGAAGAGGTGTTTTCCAAAGCACTTGTTTTTGCATATAAATTTGTAATGTGAGAGTGATCGTTCTTTTTGCATATAAATTTGCAATGTGAGAGTGATCGAGGCGTCGAGCAGCACTGACCGGAGGTTTCCAGAATCAGGGGTGTTGGATATAAATAAGCAATATGAGAAAGCTTTTAGCCATTGTTTACAGAATGTATGGACATACCTGGAACGGAAAGCACAGCGAACTAAACACCGTAGAATTTAATAATATATTAACAGGTAAGAGTAATATGAGGATTGAATTGAATCATATGAAGAGCAGAAGTCTTCTTTGACTTATTTTTATTTATTTATTTTTGCGAGGACCTTCTTTGACCTAAGGAAAGTCTAGAAGACTGTAGCTCACTGGTTTGTATATTGTATCTGGCATAAAGCATAAAGAAATTTGTAGCTAACTAGTGATTAGGGTCCAGGAAAGTTCAAGTTATTACAGTAAACGAAAATGATATAAGAAACCACGTCATGGCTAACTATATGTGGAAAAGATTTTCTTTAAGGAATAATCAACGGGGGCAACCAGCCCAAAAGTCAGCTTGTTGTGACATCTAAACATCCATGTTAATAAATCAACCTATGAGCCTAACTACAAAGTGTCACCTTAAAAAAACACTGTGCATCCATAGCATTCTCTTACTCTCCTCCGTATTGTTCATCCTGTAAGTAGGCATCTTTTCCTATTTGACCTGCTGCAAAGTTCCAAGAAGTGATGAACACATCTTAGTTAATCAATAGAAATATCAAATATGGTTGCTAAATTAATCATGATGTTACACCTTGCAGTTCGCAAAGCAATAGAGTCATGCAGACCATATAATCGCAGAAAGAGTGAATTAATATGAAAGTTAAGCTGAGAAAAACAACGAGAACCGATGAAACATGAATGCCTTCGCTTAGATTCATATGACACAGAAAATTGAAGCAAATGAGACCGGGAAGCAATCGGGACTGAATCAGTTGTTTTATTCAGTGAAACAAATTAGTATCCTAATGCCTAAGGAAGCAAAGGCACATGCACACATCAGTCAGAGGCAGTGTCGATATTCTGGTAGTTGATAATGAAAAAAGTTGCCAAAGATTACCATTTCACTGAGCTAAACTGATCCTATCACACCCCAAATTTTCAATTTTAGGATATAAATATCTTTTCGAATTTGTTCGTCCATCATTTATGTTTCCCCGGAATTTACCAAATTTTTAAAAACTTATTCTCAATTCTTTTAGAGCTAATCCAATATACGAAAGCATCTAGATTCCTTTTCGCGAGCCTTGAAATATTTTATTCAAACTCCCTGTATCCTAAACTTTCTCTATGAATTTTTCTGGAATTTTTGAGATTACAATTTTTTGCTGACCTTATTTCATTTTACTTTCTACCTATTTTCTTTCTCTACTCCTTTTGTCTCCTGGATCACAAATTCCTTTCTCTCTCCAGCCGACCCATTCCCTCGCCGGTCCGTTCCCTCTCTTCCCTTCTCCTACTACCCACCCTCTCTTCCCTTCTCCAACCATCGCGCATCGGGGTTCCTATCTATCATATATATATCATATAGAAGATGGCCAGGGGCGAATCTAGAGCAGCTCGGAGGGGGGTGCACCACTTTATCCTAAGAGCAAGGATGCCATAGTGTTTAAACAATACATCAAAATAATTTTTCATCTACCATGCTTTAAACATCAATAGTTCAACATACACGATCAGGAGCAATACAAAGTTAACAAATTCAAAGTATCAACAATAATGTTTACCCCTCAAAAAGATAAAGATAATATTGGTCACTTCATTGTAGTCAATGACAGAATGCCAAAATCATAAACAAAATATTTCTGTCGTAGCAAAATCCAAAATACGTCCAACATAAAAATCCGACTGACCTAGAAAAGAAAAAGGAGGCAGTATTTTTAACTAAGAAATTGTAGAATTATTCTATTAAAGACAGGAGCATTGCATTACCTTCAGAGATCATATTTACGCCCTTTCCCTTCCATGTTCATGAAACGATCAACCACTGCCTCATTGGTAACTTTTCTTAATATTTCTTTCTCCACATAGCAAATAAGTCTATGACTCAGGTGCTCATCACCAATTTTGTTAGACAAATCTGTCTTCACAAGATTCAAGGCTGAAAAGCATCTCTCCACTGTTGCAGTAGCAACAGGTAATACTAGTACAAGCTTCAAAAGTCGATAAACCAGTGGATAACAAATATCTTTAGTTGTGGCCACCATTTTTGAGAAAGCTCACCAATAGTATTTATGTTGGATAATCTATCATCTGCTCGTATATTAGCAATGTAAAGGCAATGTTGGTGTCTAAGATCTCTCAAATTATCAGAATTGAAATCATCAGGATATAATTTTGCTAGGCTCATCAAACTCTCCACATTAAAAATCATGAAATGAGTCTCTTGGATTGAAAGCAGCCGAGCAAAGAAGCAATTGAGAGCTTGTCTCATTAAAGCGGTTGTCAAGCTCTTGAACTAGCCAATCAATAACTTCATTAAGGCAATCCACTTCATAATGATGCTTGTTTGTAATTCCAATTTTTTTCTAGGTTGTTGGGGATTAACATAGGTATCTTCCATTTTCAATTTGTCAATCTCATGCTTGTCACAAAACTCAGTCACTTCATCTAATAATTTGTCCCACCCATCTCTTCTAAGACTATTCAAATGGAGTCTAGTTGATCCCACACATCCAATGGCATTCACAATGTCCTGATCCTTACGCTGCAATGCTAATGACAAAGTGTTTGTGGCTGCTAATGTAGTCAACATGAGATGCAAATAAATGACAAAGTCAAAAGATTTGAAGTACACTAGAAGATTTGATGCTTGATCTCTATTCTTCCAATCTTTGTCATCCTTTTCCACAAATTTTAGCACTTGAACTATTGTAGTAAACATGTTGATCAAACTTTTGAGAGTTCTGTAATGTGAACTCCACCGAGTGTCTCCAGGTCTTTGAAGGCATTGCTCTTGATTTAACCCTGTCTCGGTCTCAAGTTGCCCACAACCTAATGCCTTTCTTAGTTCTTCAGCATTGATATCTCTAATCATGTCCCTTCTCTTAGCTGATCCACCCATCACATTTAGTAAGATAGAAATCCTAGTTAAGAAATTGCTTATACCCTTATGTTTTCTCACAACTGCCACAACGACTAGCTAAAGTTGGTGAGCAAAGCAATGCACATAATAAGCTGTTCTACTTTCTCTCATGATCAATGATTGCAAGCCATTGAAATCACCTCGCATATTGCTAGCAACATCATATCCTTGGCCTCTGACTTGCTTTAAGCTTAGTTTCAACTTTGCGAAAAGAGAATCAATAATGACTTGAGATGAGAAGAACTTGTTTCAGTCACGTGCACAAGACCAACAAACCTCTCTTTCACCATCCCATGTTTGTCAACATACCTCAAAACCACAACCATTTGTTCTTTGCAAGAAACATCTCTCGACTCATCAACTAGCAAACAAAACACATCATTCCCAAGTTCCTCTAGGATAGAATGTAGAACTTCATGTGCAAAACATTCAACAATGTCTCTCTGAATTTCAGCAGCCAGCAAGCAACTATTACCTGCACCATTTTCACCCATTGCCTTGCCTAACTCTGGATAATGCTCTGCCAAGCACTCATGAAACTCTCTGAAGTTCCCTTTGTTGAGGGAGTTCTTTGACTCATCATGGCCCCGGAAAGGCAATCCTTGGTTCAATAATAGCCTAGCAGTATCAATGGAACCATTCTGCCGAGCAAAGTAAGCCCTCTTAGCAATATGACTAATCTGATTGAAAGCAACATATATATGTTGGTCTCTTTGTAACAAATCATCACACTTCTTCATGGCAATAAAGTGTGAGCCACCAACATCACCAACATGTGACTTTAGCCTTTCTTTCCTATGATAACCATTCCAACCATTTACAACAAATGCATCATATCCTGCATCCTTCTTTTCTCTAAATAAGAAACAAAAAAAGCAGTATGCTCTGTCCGTGGACTCACTATATTCAAGCCAACTTCCAAACTCATCAAACCATTCTGGATTAAACCTTCTTGGTTTCTCTCCAATAATTGTAACTGGAAAACTGCAGTTTTGAAGCTGGCAAGGCCCATTTTCCAAGTATTTTCTTCTCACCTTCTCTCTATGATTAGGATGATAAGCATCAATTTATTTTCTAATTCCTGGATCATATTTGATTTCCTCTTCCCAATTGATGTCATTTGGACATGGATTTCTTGAACTGTTACCACCATCAATTTCTGGTGCTTTCCGTTTAAAATACTTCTCCATAATTTTTTATTTACCTATCATTTGCAAAAAGAAATAAATTTTTTCCTTTGATGTCATATAATAAGAAAACCCTAGTTAAAACCCTAACCATGGTCCATGGGCGCCTACAATCTGAATAAATAGCCTAGAATTCAACAAATAAGATAAAGTTTCGAGACTGAATATCTGAACTTGATGGAAATCAAAATTATTGAAATAATCCAAGAGGTTCCTTGCCTTGCAATTTGGTCGAGAACGATCGGCCTGAATGAATTGTTGTTGCCTAATCTCGTGCCTGGTGCCTCCATGGCCGCCGGCGCTTCAGCCGCTGCTGCCGCAGCAGGGCGCGCTGCTGGCTGCTACTAAGCTAGCTATGGCCGGCACTTGCTTGGGCAAGCAAGGGCGAATCTAGAGCAGCTCGGAGGGGGCTGCACCACTTTATCCTAAGAGCAAGGATGCCATAGTGTTTAAACAATACATCAAAATAATTTTTCATCTACCATGCTTTAAACATCAATAGTTCAACATACACGATCAGGAGCAATACAAAGTTAACAAATTCAAAGTATCAACAATAATGTTTACCCCTCAAAAAGATAAAGATAATATTGGTCACTTCTTTGTAGTCAATGACAGAATGCTAAAATCATAAACAAAATATTACTGTCGTAGCAAAATCCAAAATACGTCCAACATAAAAATCCGACTGACCTAGAAAAGAAAAAGGAGTCAGTATTTTTAACTAAGAAATTGTAGAATTATTCTATTATAGATAGGAGCATTGCATTACCTTCAGAGATCATATTTACGCCCTTTTCCTTCCATGTTCATGAAACGATGAGAAGAAGTAGAGCATGGTGCATGTAAAGAAGGCTCGCCACTCGCTGTGCAATGCTTCCAAAAGCCCAAAGCCCAATACTGGACTCTGATTGATATACTTGCCTTGCAGCCCCCATGCAAGCTGGGTTGAAATAGTCAGTCATGAGATTGTTGCGAAGTGTTAGGCTTTATCAAAGGCTAACAGAGAGCAAAATATATAGAGTATCACAACTTGCTAGGCCTGTTTGGCTACCAGCAGTTCCTTTGTTATCTCTTTCTAATGGTACTCTTTTTACTAAGCTGATAGATTAATAAACACGGTTGATATGTAATTATGTATGATCATCTAATGGTCTAGATTAAGTAAAGAGTCATATCGTCAAATGAAATTAATAAATAGTTTAATTATTTATTTCAATTCCAGATAAAAGCAGAATAACAAAATAAGTATTCTATATAACATAAATTAACAAATAAGTAAAAATATAATAAAACATAATGAAAAATTATCGAATTGAATTCGATATAATATGAATTGTGAATAGAGTTGTTGGTGCAAAAAATCGAACACCATGATGATTTCTCACGCGCAACACACTGGCCTAGGAGATTTGCTTAACTCCAGTGCAGGTCCTGAATCTTGAGGTTCGCGGCATGCCAGTCAGTCTGATCCTGCAGCTGGCAAGATAGATAAATTTATGATCAAAAAGTCGATCAACCGATAAGCCGATGTGTCGATATCAACCAATGTCAAATAGGGTTTTTATATAATCGGCTATGTCTGATGTAGATTCTGACAAACAATGATATGAAGACCATAGTCCAATTCATTCAGCGGATGATAATATGATGAAGTGGATGTCCAAAGAACCAATTGACCAATATTGATACAGAATATTAAATGTAGGCTCAATGGTCAAAACATACATCAGCGGAAGGTCCAATGTAAAGATAATTTATAGGCTAGCACTCTGATAAAATGTTAGCATGAACCTATTGACCTAACAAGACTTTGATTACCAAAAGCAATTTAGGAAATAGAACCTAACCGAGACAATATGAGATTGCGCTTAGTAATCTGATCTCATTGAGCTGATAAATCTATCTAATGTGATGGATATAACAAATATATCTAAAACAGCATTATAGAGATATATCGGCTAAGATAGAATATTGGACCTAACCAAGAAAGTCCGAACTAAACCGATACGTTCCTCAACACAATGCAATTAAAGATATAATTGAAATATCGAGTAGGCAAATATATCAACCGAACTGAACTAGAGCAATTCAAGAGATCGAAACGATGCAACCTTAAATAAAGCCAATATAGCTGATACAATTGTTAGAGCAGGCGGAACTTAGGGCTTACCCCTTCACTGGAGATCGAAGCGATGCAACCCGCATCAAGTGCCAACTTCTGCCGATGATAAAATCTCGGAAAAGAGCGTGGTGATGCAATGAAAGTTGTATTGACGAGAGATAACGATTACAAGCTCTGGTCATCTATATTATACTCTAAACAAAAAGACTCCTAATCGGTTACGACCAATTAAGTGTCACAAACTTGCTAAACAAGAAAAATCTAAAAAAATATTAAGATACACGGACTCCAATTTCCTTTTTTGAGTATTTGCTAATAAAGCTTCCTTGACCGATATTATCTGCTTTCTTCCATATACTCTATTGGCCATAAAATTATCAAATTTTGGTGCGGAAAAAGTATATAAATAGTGGCCCATGTAAAAGATGATTCAGGGTGACTAACTATGGGATTAAACGCACTTTGTCTATTACTTGAAAAAATTGAACACGTGACGGAAAAACATGAAAGATATTTAAAAAATAAATTTATGAAAAGAAACAAATAAAATTAGTAACATTATTTCTTTTAGAACATAATCAATTGTCCCTAAATTGGCTTGCTAGTTTAATTATTGCCTTATTATATAATTAGTATATAATTCGTACTTAGCTAGATATGACACTCCTTAGTCCTCTCAATCTTCAATTCTGTGTTTTTTATCCCTTATTATGTTATAGTCTTTTGTATCACAAATTTAATATGTTTCAAACTTTCGTGAAGTAGCTAATAGGTAGTCATCAACTTTTAGTATGTAATAGATACAAGGAATTATTACCTAATAAATGTGCCCTAAAAATTGCAATATATTAACAGCTACAGATCATATAGAACAATTCTCTGTATTTGTGATAAATCATGCTAATTAATTGATTAATTATTTGCTACCACTTCTTTTCTTTTCTCCTTATATATATATGATCCATGTGTAGACCAAGTAAACATTGCAGTTAGCATTTCCATTTGAATACAAACTACTCTCCCGAGGTCACATACAAGTGTTGCCTTTCGCTGTTGCGCCTACATGGAGAAGCACATGAATGCACTAGTCCTGCTTCCCCTCCTTTTCGGATGCTTTGCAATTCATGCTCAATGTAAGTAAAAAGAAACCAAATCTTTCTCCGATCCATTTCATTCAATGTACATGCATGGTGGTTGTCTTCTGGAGAGTTATGTGCTCAAGATGAATCATTCGCATTCGCATTATTTTTAACTATTGTAAGGCCCATTGCATGCTAATAATAATCGATTCAACAACCCTAATCCATCCCATTATGTGTTTGATTCACCCTCATATAGGCCAAGTCATGGAGGAAATGGGTAACGGGAAGACCTCTCAGCATATGCAAGGATGCTTCCAAGCCAGACATCCTAAATGCACGTCAAATCTGTGCTGGTGCTGTCATGGAGATGTCCATACTTGCGGTTCTACACTGGAAGATTGCCAAGCACAATGCTCCAAAAGATGAATTATCTTTAGATGGAACGATGTAAAAACCAATATAATGTACGAAAGTGGTAGCACATGGGCAATAAGAAGCGGATGCAAAAAGAGCAGCGTTGAATTGTTTTCCATCTTCATGATGACATATAACTAGTGCTCTGTCACCGTTAGCAAGATCAGTCCTCTGCTTGCATCATTTACTGAAAGGTTTTGCTACAGTACGCCGAACTGACTGTGGACTATCCATTTATATAGAGCTTGATGGTTATTACACCGAAGAGAAATAGGAAAATATTTTCTAATTACATCTAACTATCTTTTATGATGCCAATTAGATCTAACATAACAATTAAACCTAATTTGACATGGTTAACCTGACAATTAGATCCCCATGTCACAATAACATGTTCTCCCCCATCTTGCACATTTTTCTTTGGAAAAATGGATGTGACAAGCCGGAATTTGCACCAACTCATTCTATCTATGAATTCTTGTGACGTCCCAAGGGTTAGCTCCAGCTCGATTTTAGTAGTATGTATGTGTCATAAAAGATATGGCTTGGACGAAGGGAGGAAAGAGAAAGAAAAGGATGTGGAAAAATTGAATGGGGTAAAATCAAGTAGAGCTCGGTGTGATACAAGCGATCTGCCGCAGTTCCCAATTCTCCTAGCCTGTCCTCATGACCTCGCGGTTTCCGAACCATCGGCAGCCATGGCTGGAAAGGAAAACTGTGCTTACATTTCAACATCAGGAAGCGAGCCTAGAAAGAACGACAGCGGCGCTGATTTCAACATCCCCGTGATTGGAGGGGGTACCGGGATAGCCCGTGATCTGTGGATCGAAATGGGTCAGATGGCATCGTCATTGTAGGAAGTAAGATAATGTGCAAATACAATTGCTGTCATTGCTTACCGCATCTCCAAAGGTAAACAGAGATGCTGCCTAGTGATTTCCTAATGGAAATTTGGCAACCAATGCATACAAGTCCAGAAGGGCCAGCGGGATGGCCCATAGAGATTGCATAGCAGAAGCTGCTACCAGGAAGCTGCAGGCAGAACAGAACCAAACACCTCTCTGTTAGGTTCCTTTTTGTGATTCTTGTAAACAAACTCAGCTTCAGAATGAAACAAGCAAAAGATATATGGATGGAAGAGAGGACCAGGGAGCAGCCCAAACTTACATGAAGGCCGGGACAGTGGGGAAGTCATCTGACGAGGCCATGGCACCGAGCGCCAGGACGGTACTGATGGACTAAACGGTGCGAAGGGCGAGGCTGCAGCACGTCCCAGGCGTTACTGGCAAGTCAGCCACCGGCACCATAGGCGCTTGGCCAGCCACTGGATTTTCCGACGGCGCCACCACAATCTTGTGCATCTCCTGCTCCCTTGCTGACATCTCGCTTCACCTGCTTCTTGCTCTGCTTGCTAGTCAGCGAAGACACGTAATTGAGGAGGAGGAATTATAGCCACGGCACCGGATAGGATGGAAATACGAACAGTCAAACTTGGGATTGCAATTCGTAACATGTTCCGAATCGTATAGATAGTCAGCGAAGACACATAATTGAGGAGGAGCAATTATAGCCGCGACGCCGGATAGGATGGAAATACAAACGGTCATGCTTGGGATTTGTGATTCGTCTTTTGTTCCGAATCGTATAGATAGGGACATGGCAAAGAGGGGGCCAATGCCCCCCTCCCCAGTTTCCTCCATAGCACCGTGGCATATTAGTACACAGAGTACATGGCGGCGAACGCCAAGACAGCAGCTATCAACTGAACGACACGGAGCACAAAGCTGGGAAGCGGGGGAAGCGGGTTGAAGGTCAGACACCCACGCCACTGCAGACAGCGGCGCCGTAGATTGTCCCACCCGTAGATGGTGGCGAAGTAGTAGTTGTTACGTCCATCATGGACTGTGTCGTGGATTGTCCCACCGTAGATGGTGTCGAAGTAGTAGTCGATACGCCCATTATGGATAGCGTCGCAAATTGTCCCACTGTAGATGTTGCCGCAGTCGTTATTTGGTCCACCTTGGACAGCGTCATTGATTGTTCCGCTGTAGATGATGACATCTCCATCTTGGCTTCATGAAGAAATTCAACAAGTTTGGCAAGAAATCAAGTGGTGTGGGTACTGCATCGTAGCATATATACATCTATCTACCTGTGTGTTCTTATACTAATCACAAATCTACGGGAACTTCCACGTACATCAACTAGAAACATGTAGTAGTGTTGTCCATCCATCCATTCATCGTGGGACTAAATTATGTTGATTGACATCTAATCTACGTTATAACAACAGCTGGTATTTAATCTAAGTTACCATCACTGAAAAATAGTATGAATACTAACAATCTGGATGACCGGATTGTTTCAGTGCATCTATATAGTTGAAGAAGAACACAAGAACGTGCTTTAGCACACAGTCCTAGATGAATATATAGATAGACCGAAGAGCATTCAGCCATAATTAATACAAAATAAAAATGAAGAATGAAGTTGTTTAGTCCGACATATAATACAAATCATATTCGTAGCTAGAGTTCAAGAAAACCACGAAGAATTTGAGCACATATTCAGTTGCGGAACTTAAGGGGGGCTAGGGGGCTCGAGCCACCCCCCCCCCCCCTCTACTGCGTAGGAGTTCATGGATCCCCCTCAGCCCCCTCTAATTTTTAGACACCATGAATGGGAGCCTGAAGGTAGAAGATGAGTTAGTCTATTATGGTCAGCCCCCTCTATCTTTATTTTCTGGATCCACCCCTGCCCATGTTCACAATGCATGGACGCATTTAATTTGAACCATTCTGCTCATTGCTGCTCAAGGAAGCATCCACGGATTGCATCATTCAAAATCTCGATTCTGTATGCTAAACAGTTCAAGAAGTACTAATTACACAGAGAAAGCAGGAGGCGTCAAAGGAGAACAGCAGAAAGTGTCTTCGCTTTTCTTGTGTAATCTATCATTTTTGCAGTGTGGTAAATCAAATGTTAGGAAACCTCATTCAAAAACAAGGAGGGGAAAAACACTCTGGATGCTGATACTCATATGAATGTGTAGTTGTTTAGTCATTTACGATGAACATTAGCTAGCTATGGTTCTTGTTACTTTATTAGCATCTCTTGAATTAGTTGCCCTGTAGTGCACAGAATGTGACTCAAATTTTATGTTATCCACAAGCGTCTTCAGCAAGACAAATCAATGCCCTACGGTGGTTTCATTTCTAGGAGGAGATCGGCAAATTAAGGTGACACACACCAATATCAGAATATCATTCTCAACTCTGCCTAACGCAAAGTACAAATCTGACCCAGATCAGTCAAAACTTAATCGGACGCTGAACTGGTCAACAGCCCCAAAACCCCAGCACAGCGTGCAGCCTCACAAATAGGACTGGATCATGTGGGAGAGAAATGATTTGAGGTGCTACATACCTTGGTCGTCTTCCACTCGTCCAGTAGGTACTCATGCGCTAGATCCTCCGATGGAGCAGCGAGATCTACAGCAAAATAGGCTCATCGATCAGTGCCGGGGCTCCAGACTGAGAGAGTAGATTTGGAAGAGCACGAGAGAGTAGATTGCTTGGGCCGGGTGAGAGAAACTGAGAAGAGATCGATGAGGGAGGAATGAAGAGGCGAACCTGTCCTGTGTCTACCTCTCTGGCTTGACTGGGGATGAGAGAGAGTGCGCGAGGTGAGCCACTGGCACTGGCCGTAGGGGAAAATGAGAGAGCTGAATTTAAAGGAAGCGAGGAGGATGGAGAGCTGAATAACTACAGGGGCTTACAGGGGCTCAAGCCTCCCTACCTCCCCAGGATCAATGGATAGCTGCTTAAACTCCCTTCATTTTTTGAAGAAAGAAAAGGGAGATGAGCCCCCTCTTCATATGCTGGCTAGATTATTCGCCACTGTCACGGTGGGATAATCTACGACGTTGTCCATGATGGATGTATTGACTACTACTTTGACACCATCCATGGCAGGACAATCTACGACATTGTTCATGATGGACGGAATGGCTACTACTTCGGCACCATCTACGGTGGTACAATCTACGGTACCATCTACGGTGGTACAATCTATGGTGCTGTCTGCAGTGGTGTGGGTGTCTGACCTTTGACTGTACGGAACCCTCAAGATGCTTCCCACCTTTGTGCTCCATGTCGTTTAGTTGATTGCTGCTGCCTTGGCGTTCGCCACCATGTACTCTGTGTACGGATTCAGCACGGTGCCAGGATTCATGTGTGTACGTGTCAGTAGTTTCATTATTACTACAACCAATGGGAAATCTAACTAGTAACAGAGGTTCTGCTTAATTGCAGCAATGGCTTCGCAATCCGCGTGGTTGTTCTCGCTTGCCCGATGGGACGTTGATGCAATGACCACCAACGTAACTCTCCTCTAACAAATCATTGGGTGGCGTCTATCTTTATTGGGGACGTGGTGAGCACTCAAAGACTTTCTTACAGTGATACCCTTTTTCAATTGGTTTTGATCTTCCTGACGTGTACGCTTGGTTTTCACACGTCACAGGTGTGGCGACCTTCTGTGCCGCAAGTGTGGCTTCAGGGGTCGTAATGTACATCCACTATGACAGACATGGGCAACAGAGCAATGCAGCAGATTTGAAGATGCCGTATCAAGGACGTTGGTCTGCCTTGCTGCCGTCCTGCCATCCTTGTTCATGAACTGGATAAGGTGGTGCGCGGCTACAATCCAGCATACCATGTTGTTTCGGGCAAATCGGCTCGTCCCATGTTCGAACGGGATTTGCATAATTACGGGTGTCGCTGCCCTGATTTCTATGATCATAAAGCATCCAGTGGCCGAATCCGCGATGAAATTTTCGAGTACGTACAAATGCAAAATAGTTAACATGCACTTTCTTTAATTTCTTGGTCAATACCTAATTAGTTACTACTTATTGCTCTATTATCGAATTATTTCATCGTGCATGTAGATTTTTGATGTTTGCATCGATGATGCAAGTCTCAGTATGTGTGCTAGAGGTGATCGGCAAGTTATTGAGTATGTATTTTGGGTCAACGGCTCCACTGCCGGCGGACTGGCCCTTACTGTGCTTTAAAATAATAGCTGTAGAATGGGTACGAACATATGGTCTTTAATTTTTCCTTTCTTATTTTTCTTTTACAATAAGTAGCTATTAATGATATTTTTATCCATATATTTATAATATATATACACACATTATTGCGTGCAGGGGCTGATCTTTTGGACGGTGGGCACCGCCTGTGGCTGTATGTATTCTGCATGCTATCCCTAACGGAGGGAGCACTTACAACTGTGGTGGCGTGTATCACTATACATAGTTTGCCGTTAACCGTTGGCTCCACCATGAGACGCAACACCAATAGATATTAAGAAGAATAAGAAAAGGAGGAGGATGAAAAAGAGGCGATGGAGGAAGTGGTGCATAGCCCCCCCCCCCCAACCCCCCCACACACATATATTGAAGTACTAGATCCGATCATATCCATTTATAATATTATATTATATTATATATATTGCAGCTGGGTGCATTCTCTGTAGATGCAATGATCACCAACTCTGTAGAGAATGCACCCAGGCCAACCGGCGCGCCTGGTCCAACCAACCAGTCCGAAACCGTCCCGAGCAGCACGCACCCACGCGCGCAACCGTCTCCAGCATGCTCCTTCCCAAACCGGCGGCTTCTTATACTAATTTGTGTAATCTACCTACTATACAAAGCCATGCAGTATAATAATTCAATGAGATTGCATGCATGCATGGATGGAATCTTTTATTGGTTCGATTCTTTGAAATAAAATTTCTCCTAAACCGTAACTCCAATTGACAAACCGTTTGTTGCTTGTTACTCAAAAAAAATATAAGATCAATATATTTTATTTCTTTTATGCTAATTGCATTTCTGTATACCACCGATTGCAACTCTATATATTATCGGGTTGCAACTATTTATAACTATATGTACCATTTGCATCTGATCTCTATAGTTAGGTTCATCTGTAATTCTGGATGCAACCAGAGTAGCAACTGACTTGCAACTGAGGAGTAGTAACTGATTGCAACATAATTGGATTGCAACTGGTAGTAATTAGGTTGCAACTGGAACGGTAACTGGGTTGCAACTAGTAGTAATTAAAGGTAAGGTTGCAACTAGTAGCACCTGGTTGCAACTTATCGGTAACTGATTGATTGCATGATTGCAACTAGCAGTACTTGGGTTGCAAATAAGCAGTAATTGATTTTCAACTAGTAGTAACCGATCGCAACCAATAGTAACTGGCTTGCAACTAGGTTGTAACTAGTTGCAACTAGTAGAAATCAGGTAAAAACTAGGTTCTAAGTGGTTACAACAAGTGCTAACTACGCTACAGCCAAGTTGCAATCGTGTTGCAATTGTTGTGGTAACTCATAGTACAGTTAAATTATAATTACATACTTAAAAAATAAGTTTGTTAAATATAGTCTTTATGCTCGATTTGTTAAGCATATTTTTTTCCAACAGCCTGATTCAAACGGATCTAGAATCGGAGCTACGGTTTAGAAAATATTGCATTTTTTCGATCGAAAAGATTCTCTGCATAATCACAAGTAAAACTCATCAATTCCTTCATAAGAAAAAAATAAATTAAAGCTCTAGTTATCTGAACAGGTATCTCTCAGCCAACAAATAAATATTTTGGTCTTATATGAAGAACAAGTATCCTTCAGCCAACAAGCTATGGGTTCTACACTTCTCAATAAACTCATTACTGCAAACTTGAATTAGTAATCAACAAAGAAAATACCAAGAAGACAACAACTTGCTGGATCCCTCTCATGCAAGAGTCCAAATAAATGAACAGGAGCTGAAGTAGAGTCTGACAACAGTGGGAAACCGCACTGAACCAGTTAGAAATCTAACTCAGCACCTGGAAGTTAGCAAGAAGATATCCTGCCCTCAGCATCTGGACAGAGGCGCTCTGCACGCGGTGTGCGTGTGGGATCCGGACAGGTCTGGGGTTCACGGCACATCGTCGGGCGCCTGCTCGTCTCCTGCAACTAGTTGGTTGGGATAGGCGTCGGCTGCTGAATCGCTCCCATCATCCCTGTAGAGGGAGCATAAATCCCATGCGTGTGCAGCCGATTGGAAGAAATCCCATGTGCGACTACGAGATTGCAACAATATGTGCCCAAAATGCTCTAGCACCTGCATAGTTCCGTACCAATGCAGGAAATCACCAGCGGTTCATCCGTGATCGAGCGCCGAGCTGAAGTTAATTTGCAGAATTGAGGTGAAGTCGCGCAGCCGAGACGATTGCCGGAGTGGACGCGTACGGCCTGTTCGCGCTGTTCGTGGAGAGGGCGGGGACGGTGCTGCGTAACCAGCACGACTGACAACGGCTGGCACAGGCGGCGGAGACAACCGGCGCCTTGCTGCCGCAGGTCCAGCGCGAGCAACTGATGGTGCAGCGTGAGCCGAGGAAGGAACCTGTTCGAGGCGAAAAAAGGGGAATGTGATATCTGTGTTAAGAAGCTACGACTGTACAAGCACAAATTGACAGATCAATATGCCTGAAACCAGATGCAACCCCACCTTCCTCTGGTATAATACAAGGTTTAAAATACGAAAGGAATTTCTCAGTCTCATTTCCCTGTACTTCATGGTATTGAACAGCGCGTCCACCAAGAGCAGCATCCAGTTCGACAGTCTTGATTGCAGGTGTACCAGCCTCATCCTATTCATTAATTACAGTGCAATTTGTAAATCTTCTTGTTCATTAGCTAAACTTCCAGCAAATGAAATGACCTTATAATGTGAACACAAACCTGACAGGTATCTTTACCAAGCCAATAATGGATATCGTGCCGAAAAGAACCATTTTTGAGGGCAGTTATCTGTTCAAAGAACCAAATAACTGTTAATAAACATCAGGATTTCACCCCTGAGAAACAATCTAAGCATATAACTGTAATCAGAGCACCGCGCAATATAAACAGAATGTCATTGTTTTTAAGTAGCATAAACAATATACTGAAATGATCAGCTACATTAGAAAGTAACTAGTCCCTTCTAGTATCAAGGATGAAGGATGCATGATTCGATAAACATGTGAACAGGGAAATCAAGATTTAATGATCTTTGGAGTTAAGATGTAAGCAACATAAACAATTGTACTGCTGACATGCAGCTGAGAACATATTTTCCTCATAGATCTAAACACAGGAACTGGCACATTTACAACATGAGCAAAGCTGAGTACCTTCAGTATTATGTACGAATCGCCTGTGAAAAACTTCCCATATGACTCCTTGGGGACAGGAACAGCCTGTAACTTTTCAATCTGCCAGATTTCGAATCCACTGGTCGTTGCAAAGGATAATGCAGAAAGTAACAAATAGGATTGAGTGAGAGTACTGCAATGCCATGCTAACTTATGGGGTGTTTGGTTTGGAGGGATTTATTATAAGCCCCACCAATAAACCTCTAATAAGATTCTTTTTATCCAAACATGAAGGCTTATAGGTGAGCCTTATGCCTATAAGCCTTATAAGCTCATAAGCTCCTCTAAGGAATGCTTATGAGGTTTATTTTCTGTGGGTTCCACCAAAACATCCTCTCTTGTCTCCCACTACTCTTGTCTCCCTCACCTACAGGGGCATTAATAAGGGGTAAAAAGGTCGTTACCAACTACAGGGTTTTTTTTAAGCCGCTGCAACTAAACGCCACTTTAATCTCTTTACTTATTCTCACCATGGTTTCCTATGGAGTCACGGCTCACGCAATATATATAATTGGTGGTTGACCTACAAGTGTTCTAAGAATATTCTACTGAATACTATATTGGATATAATGTAATGACTAATGAGTTCTCACCTTTCATTCGCCACGGTACCAGCTGACGAATTTGATCAGTGCATTAATAAAAGGCTGAAAGGCAAACCCAAGAAATGTGCTGCTTTTTGTGCAACTCTGGGCCAAAATCCGATTGAGTAGACCTGACATCCTAGGATCCAATCCAACAAAGCATCCACATCCAGCTCACTAAATCCAAAACACCAATGGAGTTGCATGACTCGCAGTGCTCAAACACAGGAAACTAATATCGGTTCCAAAACAATCCAACTAAGCAGCCAAATCCGACGACTTCCGGAGCACAACTCAGCATCCAGATCAGCACAGAGCCATCGGGTGGCAGGTGAATAAGCATAAATCGGACCAAATTCCGTCCACCCGGATCCATCTCACGCCCGAAAAGAAAAGGCAAAAATCACTGCTCTCACAAGACTAGTCTCAAAAACAGCAGCTCATACCAATGACATTGATCCAGCTTCTGATCCAAATCACACACGATGGGCATTCTCATGCCAAACGCCAAACGGCCAGATACCAATCCGCCAACCAAAAAAATCAACATAGCAAAAATTCCCCACCACATCAAGCTAAAAACCCATTCACCCAGAACCCAGTAAGCCAGTCCGCCCCACAGCAAATCCCAAAAACTCAGCGAATTCCCGCAGCCCAGATCCGAGGCACGCGAACCCAAGTCGGCCAACCGCATACCCCCGCGTACCTTTTTTTTATGAAACAGGAGGGGTGCCCCCTACTGATCACATATATATATATATAATTGAAAAAGGTAAAAGTCTTTACAGCAAAGTCTCAAGAGACAAAAAATGAAAGGAAAAAAATCTGAGTGATTACACAAGGGCTTCTAGCCATTCCAACATAGCAGTTTTGTGTCTTGTTTTTGCTTTTAGAATAACCAAGGAAAATTCATTCTTGAAGCGCCGAAAACAATCAACTGGGGAGATCTGAACTCCTTTGAAAATAAGATCATTTCTCTGCATCCAAACACTCCAACAAAAAAAGGATGATGATGTCCATGAGGAAGGGTAGGTTAAGCTGAGTTTTAATCTCTTCTAAAGCCAAGAAAGGATCAGTCTCCACAACAACGATACCGAGCTTGTGCAAAAGGGCAGGAAAGAAACAGATGGGATAGAGATTCATCAATGTCCAGTGTGCAGCAAGCACAAGTATATGAAGGCAAGATCATGTTTCTTCTCCTAAAGAGCTCTCTAGTGCTGAGTCTGTCTCTAAGTAAAAGTTAAAAAGAAGACTTTGTGTTTGTTCTGACAAGAGAATTTCAAGAGCCAACGGAAGAGTGGTTGGGTCGCCTTATGCCCAGTTAAATAAACATAGTGAAACGAACCGGATTCCCGAATCGAGAAATCCGACTCCCTGTATCATCGTGATAGTCCCTGGATCAAGCGCTATCACATACAGAACTCATTTCAGGCACAATATCACAGTCATACTCATTATAAGGTCAAACACGGGTTTAATTATTACATAAATCCAGAGGATCTGTAGTACGGAATTTATTACAAGCCTCTCGGCTAGATCGAACAAGCAGAAGGCGCAAAACGGTAGCTAGATCTTCGGCCGTTCATCATCTTCGGGAACCTCCCCCACAGGCGACTTGAGCGTAACTCGGGCCTCAGTCGTACCATCCGTCGTCGTTGGGGTCGAACTCCGGATTGGATCCTGCATCGTACCAGGCTATCCCCAAGGGATGGGATAGGTTCACGTCACCATCTGTATGCAAACTTTATCGTGGTCTATACTACGGATATAACAGAGTTCAAGAGGTAAAGCTGGGATTTCCCTATGCATGCAATAAATATATATATATAAGAATACACATCTCCTTCCATTCCCGACTCGGGCCCTTCCGGCATCCCGGACTCCCGGTCACACACACCTTCCAAAACCACCAGGTCGATGCGAGGACTCCCTCTCCTCGCATCTCAGCTGCCCCCTGGCAGGAAGTTATTCTAGAGGGAGGTAGAAATCATGAGTAGCACTAACTAATAAGAGCAACAGAGGAGTAGGGATGTCCATAACCGAGGACGCGGCTATACGTATAGTTTTCACCCTGCAGGGGTTGTACACCTGGACCCACTCGAATCAACATTAGCCGGAGATCAGCCGACTAATAAACGAAACACCGGTCTACTGAAACGGAATTAGGAGCCACGGCACCATCCGGCTTTCCCGGGTCTTGGGCGCACCCTCCCATGGGAGGTCGCCCCGGGACTGTGAAGCCTCCCATGCGTCTCGGGGAACGTGAGGTCAGCACCTCCTTCCCCTGCACCGATACTCGATCCTCCTACCGGCTTGGTACCGCACTTGCTAACCCCGGACCGGGCCCACCCTCATAATGGGTAAGTGGTGTGCACGCTTAACAGATTCCCACAAGTCATGGTTACTCTCACCCGGTCCTTAACTGCCGAAGCGAGCATCTTCGTCAAAAGCGTATCCACCACGGTGGTCTGCGACTGCACCCTTAACGGGTGCCTCAAACACCTCAAACACGTAACCAAAGCTGTACCCGCCACAGGTACTCCGTAGGGTGTGCCAAGATACACACCCCAAGCCCTCGATCCACGATCGAGTTAGGTTGCCCACTCCCGGCTAAAACCCTAATCACCAACTCCTGAAGAGAACCACTTCACACACGCCAAGACTATCCACATGATTCCCACACATGCACGTTCAAGGATTTACAAGGCATTTCATATGATAAACAAGTAAGATAGGTTGGCAAGGAGTAAGGTATATAGAATGGGCCATGCAGGTTCATCTTGATATAAGCATACATATAGCGATAGCACATCTACAAGCAATGCCTAATAGGAATTCAAATCGTAGATGGGCGTGAACCTAGCGTCTCTTCGAAGTCCTCCTGGGCCTCCGGGTAGTCCTGGCCGTCGGTCAAGTCCTCGTGGTCGGATCGTATTCGTAAATACGAGTAAGAGTAGGGACTAAAGTGCAAATATGCACAAAACTCTGCAATTAAGATCCAAATCACCACAATGCCTACTCTAACGGGTGGTTCATGATTTTAGAAGAATTATGGAACCGGTTTCATAATTTTCGGAGGTCCGGTTGATTTATTATGAATTTTCTAAGGGAAAATCTATTTCTGGAATTAATAAAAGAATTTCGGAAAAGAAAATCACCAAACAGAGACACGTGGCAGCACCAGGGCGTGCCACGTGGCATGCTGACGTCAGCATGACGTCATCAGGGGGGTCCGGGTCTGCTGACGTCAGCAGTGGGCCCTGCTGACGTCAGCTTTGACCGGTCAACGTTGGCCGGTCAACGGTCAAGGTGGGGTCCGCGGTCAACGGGCCCCACGGGTCAGCCTCAGCTCGAGGCTGACAGGTGGACCCCTCGGGTCAGGCCGGAAAAAGAAAAAGGGGCTCGGCTTGGTTCTGGGTCCAATTCAAATGGGCCGGCTCGGTTGGCCCAACAAGACTCGGCTCGGCTCGTGGTTTAGCTCGGCCTGCGGCTCAGCAGGCCGGCTCGGGCAGTGGGCTGGCTGGGCGTGTAGGCTGGCTCGGCTCGGATCCTTCGCGGGCCGGCTTCTTTTCCTCCGTGGGCCGGACTCGTCGCTTCGCCTTCTCCTCCTCGCGGCCCGGCGACTCCTGGTCTTCTCCTTCGCTGACAGGGCGGTCCCACGTGTCGGCCTCCGTGGGATCCGGTGTGGCGGGGTTCGGATCCGGTGTGGCAGATGGGCATGCGTGTGTGCGTGTGGGCGCCGTGGCGCGCGTGCGGGTGTGAGCGCCCGAAGGGTGCTCAGGGAAAGGCCCCAAAGACTTGGCCGCGACGCGAACGCGACGTCGCGGGGTGGACGCGCACGGCAAGGCTGTGGCGCAGGCAAGGCTAGGCTGGGGTGATCGGGTCTCGCGTCACGGGTGCGCATGCACGCGCGCGGGTCCTGGCATTCCAGGGCCGCGGCGTGGCCGTGCCGTGCACAGGGCACCGGCATCCCGGGCCCGCGGCACGACGCGGCGGCGGTAGGGCGACGGCGGTAGCGGGGAAAACGGCGGCGCGTCGGGCTCCTGCACAAAAGTCAGCACGGCGGCCGGAAGGGGAATGGGGGTTCCTAGGGCTTGCTACAGAAGGCTCCTCGGCATCGCCGGCAGCATAGGGGAAAGGGAAAGGGACGGCGGCGGCGGCGCTCACCGACGGGGCTGAAGGAGAGGGCGCTCGGGGCTGCGGAGAGGCGAGGCCAGTGGGTCGGGGCCGTGCAAGAAGGGCTGCGGCGTTGATGTCGTCGTACGGGTCGCCGGCCTGGTGGAGCTCCGGTGGTGGCGTCGTCCTCGCTCGGCTCCGGGTGGCGTCGGTGTCCTTCTCGCTCGGCTCCGGGTCCTCCTCCTCTTGCACTGCTCCTCCTCCTCCTTCCTTCTCTCTCTCGGGTGCGGCGACGTCGGAAAGGGAACAGGGGTGCGGGTGGCTAGGGTTTTTGGGCGGCGGCCGAGGGGTTTTATGGGCGATCCTAGGGCTCGCGGCGCGGGCCCGGACGTCGAGGGCGGCGATGCCCGGCCCCCGTGCCGTGGCCACGCGGCGGTCATCCGGTGGCTGCAGCGCGGCTAGGGTTTTGCGGTGCGGGCGGCCGAGGCGCGGGGGAAAAGGGGGCGCACGCGGGCGGGCGGTTGCGCCGGTTGTCGTGGAGCGGAGCGGCGCGCGGGCTGGCGGATGACGCAAGGGTGCGGGGCCGCGGCGGGGGAAAGAGGAAAAGAGCGGCAGGCGGTTGGAGGCTCCTGTCGCGGAGCGGGGCGACGCGGCGGAGGCGAGCGGAAGCCGGGGTCGCGGGCGGTCGGGAGGAAGGGGAAAGCTGACGGGTGGGACCCGCCCGTCAGCTGCCCCGGGCGGATGGGAAGGGAAGGGGTGCGAGAGTTCGCGAAGCTGGGCTGGGCCGATGGTGTTGGGCCGGCTCGCGTGCGGGAAAAAGAAAGGGAAAAGGGGAGAAGGAAAGAGTTGGGCTGCGCACGAGTTGGGCCGGGCTCTGGCTATTGGACCAAGGGGGGTTAGGAAGTTAAAGCTTGGATTTGAATTTGAATAGCCCTTTTCAAACTCAAATCCCACACAATGGAATCAAACAAATTCGAAAATCCAAATCAAATAAAATGCATCAACCCCTCCAAACCAAGATCTTACACAAAAGTTTTTGAAATTCACGATTTTTGTTAAATAAACCTTCTAGGGATTAACATGGAATGTTACACATAGGATTTAGAGGAAGAGTAGAAGGGGGAGCCCCAAATGTAGGACCAAATATCTTGATCTCCAGAGTCAGGTAGGGCATTTAAGTCTTGTGCTAATTCAAGGAGTTGCTGAGCAGCCAGAGGAGACAAAGCAAGGTGAAAAAGCACCTCGGGTCCTTCAGCATTACGAGCAGCACTGAGTGAAATTTCTGTGGATTTAGCAAAGGAAAAAAGTTGTGGGTAGTGGAGTCTTGGAACTTTGTTTAACCAGAGATCATCCCAGAAAAGGCAGCTAGCCCCATCAAAGACGTTGGCCATAGCTAAGCCTTTAAAAGAATCCAGTAATTTTAAATTGTCTTTCCACCAAAAAGAACCTTGCCGACAAGAGAAAGATGGCAGGGCTCCATTGCTATAATGTCTTTTCCAAATCAAATGTACCCAAGGAGTGTCGTGCCTGTTGAAGAATTTGTGAAGATTTTTTAGCAGCAGGGCTTCATTTTGTGTCTGCAGATTTAGCACCCCAAGGCCTCCTTCAGCTTTTGGTAAACAGACCAAGTCCCGTGCAGCCTTAGCTGGTTTGCTATCGTGTACATCTGCACCTCTCCAAAGACAATGCTTTCTGTGAGCGTCCACTTGCTTGATGACTATTTTATGCAGCTGAAAGGTGCTCATGAAGAACTTAGGAATGAGGTGACAATGGAATTTGTTACCTCTAAATGGCCAGCCTGGGAGAGGTAAAAGCTAGACGCCTTTCACATCTTGTTACCAAAAGCATGACATCAATTACTTAGGGTTTGGTCAGACCTAGGGGCAAACCCAAAAAGGTGAAAGGTAAGGTTCCAACAACATAACCAAAGAGCTTAGCAAGGTGAGCAGTTCTGTTCTCTTCCAGATTGATTGGTACTAGCATTGATGTGGCAAAATTAACCTTGAGTCATGTGGAAGCTGAAAAATCCTGCAAAAGGTTCTTGAGGAACAACACTTGAGAGGGACAAGCTTCCATAATTACCAAAGTATCATCAGCATACTGAAGAATTGGAAAGTCCTGGCTATATTGCAGTGGGATTGGTAGGTTCAAATGGCCCTGGTCCTTTGCATTGTTGATCACACTTTGTAGAAGGTCTGCAGCGAGCACAAAAAGGAGGGGGGGAGAGAGGGTCCCCTTGCCTTACCCCTCTTCTGCAGTGAAGAATTTTCCCAGAAACTCCATTCAGAAGAATTGAAGAGGTACCAGAAGAGAAAATAAGATCCATCCATGACAACCATTTTTCTCCAAAACCCTTGTGTCTCATGATGTTTAGCATTGCTTGATGTTAAATCTTGTCAAAGGCTTTTTCAAAATCCAGCTTTAAAATAATAAGCTCTTTTCTGGAGTGATGACACATATGCAGATATTCTAGGGCCCACGCTAAGCAATCTTGAATTGTCCTGGTCTGTATAAAACCATACTGATTCTTATGGATGAGTTGCTGGATCACCTTCTGTAACCTATTAGCTAGAAGCTTAGTGATGATTTTCATTGAAGTGTTGAGAAGGGAGATAGGCCTGAAATCATTCACTTTGGTGGGACCATCTGTCTTTGGGATAAGAGTAATGTAGGAACCATTTAGACTTTGCAAGCAGACATTTCCAAAATGGAAGGCTTGACAGAGATTATAGAAATCTTGCTTAATAATTGGCCAACACCTTTTGATGAAATCAGTATTAAATCCATCTGGTCCTGGTGACTTGTCAGACGGCAAGGATGCAATCACTTGATCAATTTCTTCAGTAGTAAAAGGTTCCTCAAGAACAGCCAAGTCTGAAGAAAGAGAGAGAAGAGCCTCTAAGTCCGGTAACATTTCCCAAAATTCTGACTGACCCAGTCTGTTTTTATAGGCCTCCCAAAGAATTAGAGCTTTGTCATGATGTGCAGCCTGAGGGGAACCTGAAGAATCCTCTAAAGTGGTGATCAAATTCTTCCTGTGCCTAATGGTGGCATGAGCATGGAAAATTTGGTGCCTGCATCTCCAAAAGTGATCCATCTGATAGTAACTCTTTGCTTCCAGTAAAATTCTGCTGCCTTAGAAGACAAATAAGTTTCTGTGCTAGCAGATTTTTGAAATTCCACTCTATTAAGGTCAAGTCTCTGAATTCCTCTAGGATACCCATGAAGGACAGAATTAGCTTAACATTAGCAATATTAGCTTTTAAACTTGAGAGATGAGCTTGCCATGCCTCAATGACTGTCCTGAGATTCTTGAATTTGCAGTGATATGCTTGGCAGCATCTGTCTGGAAGGTGGGAAGAGACCAGCCATGTTGTACAACATTCATGAATTGCTCATGTTCCATGAGGTAATTTTCAAAGCGAAAAACTTTGCTTTTGGGAATTGGGGTGTTGATAGAAATGAGACATGGCACATTTTCAGAGGTTTCCATAGTTAAAGAAGAGACAGAGGTGCTAGGGAAACTGTTGGTCCAGGATTGAGAGGTAAAAAACCAATCCAGCCTCTCCAAAAGGGGTGATGATTGCTTATTTGTCTAGGTGAATTTCCTGCCATGTAAAGGTAACTCCATTACCCCCAAAGCACTGAGACTCATTAAAAAGAAACATTTCTGCAATGTCTCCTCCTGGCTTATTTCTATCTTCTGGTTTCCTTATGAGGTTGAAATCTCCAACCAAAAGCTAGTTAACTTCTGGGGGCATTTGGATGTTCTTGAGCCAATGCTAAATAGTTGTTTGCCAGAGGGTGTGCAAGGCGCATAGATGTTGGTCAAGACCCAGTCCACATCATTATGATTAGAGGTGAATTCTACAGTGAGACTATAATCATTACTAAAAGCCAGATGGCCATGAAAGAGGTGGGATTTCCAAACAGTGAGAATGCCTCTGAAGCTCCAACAGAGGGCAGGAATTCAAAGCTATCGAAACTAGGAGGGCAGAACTTCTTAATAAACTGGAGGCCAAAAGCCTCTCTCTTTGTTTCTTGAAGACAGATGATATCACAATTGCTTTATACAATTTTGTCTCGAATAGAGTCCCATTTCTTGTCAGAATTCAAACCACGAATATTCCAGCACAAAACTTTCCAAGATTTAAAACCTGATGTATTATCCATTAAAGAACTTAGAAGTGTCACAATGCTGAGATGCACAGGCTAGGTGCATCCAACAAGAAAGCCAGACAAAAAAAACCACCCTGTAAACCAAGGTGTTGTGGAGAAACTGATTATTATAGACCCATAGACAACATGTCTTACTGCAACACGATAGAGAGGAAAAAGAAAGGATCTGAACAAAAGCAAGAGAGATTCTTGTGATCTGGACAAAACAGTCACTTCCTTGGCTTCTTTTTGTCTCGTTTATCACCATCACCATCTTTATTGCTTGGTTTCTTCTTAATTGGCTTCTTTCCACCAGGGGCTGAGGCCTTTTTTTCTTGGTCAGGACAGTGTCTGTGAGGCTTTCTTCATCTATGTAGCAGAAAGAAACCCCCAGGTTCCTTATGACAGAAGGAGAGATAGCTGGAGGTGTGATAGAGCAACCAAGACAACCTTTCCTAGAGCATTGAACAACCAAGATAGCTGGAGAGATAACAGAAAGAAACCCCCGTGTACCTTGATCGCTGACCCCGGCGCGGCCATGGTCCCTACCTCAGATCGCCCGAAGCCGAAGCCCCGATAAGAGGACCAACTTAACCACCCCCACCGCGGGCACCATTAAACAAATCCCCGCCCCTCCTGCCCCAATCATTCCCTAAAGAAATTTGCCGGAATGGAGGATTTGGTCGCCACGCACCTGGGCCGGGGGGCGGTGGCGGCGTCGAATCATGGGGAAGACTAGCTAGCAAGCGGGTTGCTATCGCTGCTGCCGTTAGCGCGCGCCCAGGCTGACGTTAGGGGCCCGCGAAAGCCAGGCGAAGCCTCCAGATTAACTAATTTCAAAAGGGTCACGTTCTTCTCTTATATAATTTAAAAAATATATAAAATCAAGTTAGATTATGAAGAGAGCACTAGAACTATAATTCATTACCACCCGTACATACGCAACAGCCCGAACGATCAGTACCAAGAATAGCAGCAGCAATGCCTTTATGGTATCCAAAATCACGATCCAGGCAAGGACCAATCAAGAAGAATAAGAAAAGAAGGTGGATGAATAAGAACAATAAAAAAATAGGAGGAAGAAAAAGATAGGATGGAGGAAGGGGTGCATAAGCCCCCCTTCCCTCCCCGGCCCACCCACCCACCCATCCCCCACCATCCTGCCCATATATTGAAGTTCTAGGTCCGCTCATATCCATTTATAATATAATATATATTATTTCGTGCAATTGTTGGTTTTTTGGATAATGGACACCGCCTGCCTCTACCAGACTCCAACATTTCTTCATCCTGAATAATGAATAATATCTTTGTCTGGGCTAAACGTAATACCCATCCTATTCTTGCGGTGAGAGCACTGGCAACTCCGGGGACGTGTGTAAACTACACAGCTTGCCATTTCCCGTTGGCTTCACCGCCTAGCGCGACACCAGTAGGCATCCATCATCACGGTTGTCATCAGGTGAAGGATTGGCAGCGCCAGGATCAATCACAGAAGTGCTAGAGTGTGAAGCCTTGGCAAGATTCGTCATGTTGGGTTGTATGTTTTGGGCCTCACGCAGGATAGATGACACGTAATACCGCATACTTGCGGGCTAGTGATCGAAATAGCAATCTGACATGGATTATGTATAGTACAAATTCCAGGCAAAGTGGATAAGATAATCAAGATGTTATATACATCTTGTTATATACACCTAAAATGATCTGTCTAATTATATAGACGAAGCCTAAAATGGTATGTCTAATTATCCAGAGATCCCTCCTGCCAAACATCTGATCGATAATTCTCTCAAGAAATTGAGTGTTGTCATCCTATTTAAAGATACATAATGCAAAGTACCCAATAATATAACTCAAATCACCAACATCTACAATGTTGCATGTTATATTGAAGCAAAGCAATGTGCACAGTACATGCAACCAAACTACAAGCAAAGAGTTACTTTTTTCCAACCTTCAAACCGATGGAGGAGACGGAGGAGGTAGCTATTTTTACATTTTTTCAACATGTATATATGATCATTTTTATGATGTTTAGACTAAAGGCCCCTATTTCTAATTTCGCCCGGGTTGGTTGGCTCGAAGCATTCCATACCCAGGGTGTGTACACACACACCCCTACATGCTATTCTACGTTTTAAGTGTAATTACACCAAAAAAATTATGGAATACATTTTCAGTAATAACCATTGAGCACAATTACTTAACACCATTTTACTAAACGTGATTCAGTAATACGGCAACTCGGTTCAATAATTTCTGGTCAGATAGTTTAGTAATTTGACTGCTGGGTGTAGAATAGCATTACCATATATATACACACACATTATATATATAATGTGTGTATGTATGTGTGTGTGTATACACACACATTATTGTGTGCAGTTGCTGATCTTTTGGACGGTGGCAACCGCCTATGCCTCTATCGGATTCCAACATTTCTTCATCATCAATTATATATATATGTGGTTTGTGAACATAATACCCATCCTATTCTTGTGGTGGGAGCACTGGCAACTCTAGCGGCGTGTATAACTACACAGCTTGCTATTTCCCGTTGGCTTAACCGCCTGGCGCGGCACCATTAGGTATGTGTCATCACGGCTGTCGTCACGCGCTAGGATCAATCACAGAGGAGCTAGAGTGTGAAGCCTTGGCAAGATTCGTCATGTTGGGTTGTATGTTTTGGGCCTCACGCAGGATAGATGACATGTAATACCGCATATTTGCGGGCTAGTGATCGAAATAGCAGTCTGACATGCATTCTGTGTAGTACAAATTCTAGGCGAAGTAGATAAGATAATCAAGATGTGTATAACATCTTTCTTGCTCTGCACGGGTTATATATGATTCACTCGTAACAGACGATGCCTAAATTGGTATGTCTAGTTATCCAGAGATCCCTCGTGCCAAACATATGATCGATAATTCTCTCAAGAAACTGAGTGTTGTCATCCTGTTTAATGATACATAATGCAAATTACCCAATAGCATAACTCATAATCACCAACATCTACATTGTTGCAAGAGATATTGAGGCAAAGCAATGTGCACAGTACATGCAACCAAACAACAAGCCAACGGTTACTTTTTTCCATCCAACGACATCAGTGTCAGATTTGTACTCCGGCAAGTCCATCCTGGGTATCCTCAGATAGTAGATTTGAGGTGAGGGAGATCACAGGGACAAGAACATGATGGTAACATAAAATGAAAGGGTTTTAGACAAGTTCGGGCCGCCGAGAGCGTAACACCCTACGTCCTGTGTTTTGGATTGTATTGATTAGTTAGGGTTTCTCTGGATGAGATGGTTCGTGTTCTATGGGTATCCGCATGGCCCCCTTATATATCCGAGCAGTCGTGGGTTATAAGTTAGGTTAAGATCCTACCCAGGTTGTTTTACAAGGAAATGAGTCAGTTTAGATACGCAACATCAGGGTTACATGATACGACTCATATTCTGATCCAAAATGATCCTTCCGTAGTCCAACCGGGTGCCTGTCCGCCGGGTCGTATTGCAGGGTCATCTCCTGAAGAGTCGGACCCCACTCGGCAAGGAGATACCTAGATCCACCTCCGTCAATATGGTACTTGTACAATTGATTCAATTCTCCAACATTTGTTAGGCCTTCATTAGGCTGGTTTTCTGGATCCAAAACCACTAAACTTTGTTCAGGCTCCATGTTTAGATCAAGCAAAATTTTTCTCTAACAAGGTACTCTACAAAAAAATGTAATATGTTTTGACCTGACAATATTGATGGCTTCTATCTCTTAGATGTTACAATATTTGAGGAGAAACATAGTACCACCATAACTTTCATTGTCGAAGAGTGAAAGATCTCACAAGTTCTCCATACGTCAGTTTCTATCCAGCCCAGCAACGAAGTGTCCGTCCGTCTGCAACGGCTAGAATTTTCCTTCACGGTCGAAATGAAGCCGCCAAGAAAAATATAATTTCCTTGGCTTAGTGTTTAACAACCAAGGAAATATATATTCCTTGGAGGAGGATGAGATCCTGCCAAGAAATTTGTGCATTTCGTTGGCGAGTTTGTTGGACACCCAAGGAAATTGAGGATTTTCTTGACAGACAGATTTATTGAACAACCAAGGCAATGATGTGTTTCCTTGATGGTTGGCAGCTAAGAAAGTGCCTGTTAAATACATACCTTGCTTGTTTCCACTTAAACTTATACTAGCAGAAATTCTCGCGTGCGTAGCTACATATCCACTTAGGGTGTGTTCGTTTCCTGGAGTCTAAAGTTTAGAGGGGTCACATCAAAGAGAATCTTGTCATTTAGAAGTATTAAATAAAGTCTAATTACAAAACTAATTGCAGAACCCCAGTGCTAATTCACGAGACGAATCTAATGAGGTATATTAGTCCATGATTAGCGAATGATTACTGTAGCATCACTGTGGCAAATTATGGATTAATTAGGCTCATTAAATTTGTCTCGCGAATTAGCACCCAGCTGTGCAAAAAGTTTTATAAACAGATTTTATTTAATATTTTTAAATAGTAAGATTCTCTTTGATATGATGGGTCTAAAGTTTAGAGGGTAGAAAACGAACATGTCCTTAAACATATTAATAGTAGAAATATCCGTGCATTGCTACGAGTCCTTACACGCATACAAGTCAGCCCACTGGTGCGCTAGAAAAAGGATTTGTATATGAAATGGCCCAGGGACACATAATAGAAATGTTGGATCTAGTATTTTTCAAATGTTGAAGGCTCCAAATATACTTATGTTATTTTTTCAATAAAAGAATAAAAGTGGGTATCACCCTCTTTAAGGATGGAATCACGAGGTTAAGAAAAAACAGAGAAAAGAGTTGGTAACATAACAAAGTGATGATAGACAGTTCATGCTAATGTTGTCCTGCACTGCACGTGACGGCATTTGTATCCTCCGTTGAAGCAAACTGCGCGTGGATAAAAAAGAGCAAACCACACGCTCTTGTGGGCCGTCCTGGGCCAGCCAGATGTATATATTGGACTGCTGCTGAATTTCAGATAGGGAAGCTTCAGCAAAAGGGGCGAGCATTACGAGTGTGCATTCATAGGGTTAAAGGGGCGAGCATCAGGGGCGAGCATTGTCGGTGTGTGTTCATTGGACTGAGTGTACCTACGTTGTTGAGTATATGAGGTGTACTGTATAATTAGAAAAAGAAAGGGCAAATCCACCACCAGCAGGTCATTCGTAGCCTGACGCACGATCCCATATTTTTTCAGTCGAAAATATTAAATTTCTTACCTTAAATAAGGATTAGATAAGATCTTGCCGCACAATTAGTGTGGACAACCGTACTTGTATCCCTACCTGACTTTAAGGAAAGGGAGGAACCATGCTACAAGCGTCCGATCAAAAATGGTTGCCTCGTGTGCTGATGACAACCGTAGGATTCTTTTGGTTGGACTTTTGGACCTGCTTTTGCTTTTGCAAAAGTCAAAAGCCAACCAAAGGGCTTAAACGCATCAAGTGTTTTTGCCCAAAAGCAGTTTTCACCCCTAGTACAAATGCAAAAGCACCTCCCCCTGCTTTCAAAAGTAAAAAATTACCCACCTACCACTGGTTATGAAAAAACGGTTCGTTGTATTGACCTCCCGTCATCCGCTCGCCTCCCGCCCGCCCGGCCCCCCCCCCCACCCCCGCACCCCCTCCCACCTTGCCCCCCCAGCTCGTCCCGGAGCGCCCCACCCATATGGATGAAAAACTTAGAAAATTTAATATTTTTCTTTCCAAAATATACATTTACATGCGAAATAGTGAACATATTTGTACGAGTATTTTGGTTTATATACAGTCCCACAAACCTTCAGGGGTATTACAGGTATTTCACCCACGGCACACGGTTTCCCACAGCTCACAGCTGCTCTAACCAAACGGTTTTCTGCTTTTTCCACAGTAGCTTTTTCACAGCAGCTTTTCCACAGCCCACAGCTCACAGTAGCTTTTCCAAAAATCATAGCCCAAGCAAACACACCCTGGAGTTAAACGGGATGCGCCACGAAGCCGCCGCTCTCCTCGTCACCATCCCAAAACTTGCCGCCGCTGTCCAGCGGCCTCTTGGCACCTTGCTCGCCCTTCCTCCCCTTGGGGAGTTGTGCCCGTGCGATGTCGTCGTCGCCGCCGTCCCGGCACGCGCCGGCAACGCTGGACGTGCGGTCGTACTGGAGGAGCTGCTGCAGCACCTGCTTCATGGACGGCCGGGACGTCGCGTCGTCCCCGGTGCACATCACCCCGAGCAGGAACACGGCCACCGCGTCCTTGGCGTGCACGGCCCGGTCCCGGATGTCTCCGTCCACGACGTCGTGCAGAGGGCCCCCGGCCTTGTACCGCCGCCACGCCCACTCCACCAGGCAGCACTCGGCGCCGTCGTCGTTCGCCACCCGCCCGGTCGCCAGCTCCAGCAGCACCACGCCGAAGCTGTACACGTCCACCTTCTGGTTCACCTTCACGCCGCGTCCACACTCTGCAGCCAGACACAGCAGAACAGACCAGAGTGGCCACGATTCGTACGGTGTCCATTTAATAAGTCTGAGATCAACAATAGACCTGGCGTCTTGTGCCATTAATTTACCTGGAGCCATGTAGCCGAAGGTGCCGCCGACGGCGGACACGGACTCCGGCTCGCCGGACTTGACCAGGATCCGGGCGAGCCCGAAGTCGGCGATCTTTGCGCGGAAGCCCGGGTCGAGCAGGATGTTGCTGGACTTGACGTCCCGGTGCATGATGGGCTGCGCGGACTCGTGGTGCATGTAGCTCAGGCCCCTCGCCGCGTCGATGGCGATGCCCAGCCGCGTCGGCCAGTCCAGCGGCGCCGTGGCGCCGGCGCCGGCCGGGTCCCGCGGGTGCAGCCACCGGTCGAGGCTGCCGTTCTCCATGTACTCGTACACCAGCAGCTTGGTGTCCTCGCTGGAGATGTAGCAGAGGAGGCTCACGATGTTGTTGTGCCGGATGTCGCCGAGGATCCTCACCTCCGAGTCGAACTCCTTGTCCAGCTTCTCCTCGGCCTTGCCCCTGCTCCACAGCTTCTTCACGGCCACCACCGCGCCGACGCGGCCTCCGAGGTGGACGCGGTACACCTTGCCGGACCCGCCGCTGCCGATCACGTTCTCCTCGCGGAGCTTGCTGAGTATGTCGCTTTCGGTGAAGTCCACCTTGCGGAACGGCGTCACCTTCCACGTCGTCAGGTCGCACCCGCGCGTCTTCCGCCGGATGATGAAGCACACAACGGCACCAATGAGGATGACGCCGGCGACCACCGAGAACAGGATGATCAGGCCGGTTGACATCTGGTTGTGGCCACGGTAACACGCCGGAATGTTCATGTTCAGGTTCACCGTGGCGCAGAGGCCAGGGTTCCCGAGGAACGCCTCATCGAATGCCGGGCTCTGCAGCGACTCGGGGAGCTCGCCGGTGAGTTGGTTGGAAGAGAGGTTGAGGCTGCTGAGGCCGAGGTTGTTCAGCTCCTCTGGTATTTTGCCAGTGAGCTCGTTGTTGGAGAGATCAAGCATGGTGAGCACCGGCAGCAGACCGATTTCCGCCGGGATCCCACCGGAGATCAGATTGCTGCTGAGGTTCAGGTAACTCAGCCTTCCCAATGATCGGATGGAAGGTGGAATCGAACCCGAAATCTGGTTCCCCGCGAGGTTCAGATCGGTGAGGTTGGCGAACCCCGACATGTTGGCCGGCAGCTCGCCGGAGAACCGGTTGTTCTCCGCCATGAAGCTCTTGAGCCCCGGTGCCGAGGACGGCACTTCGCCGGAGAACAGATTGTTCCCCATCTCAATCCGTGTGATGTTGGAGGATATCACGCTGGGCAGAGTGCCGGTGAAGCTGTTGTTCTGTATCTCGACGGTGGTCAGCTTGGGGAACGCCGACCATACCTCCTCCGGGAACGCGCCGGCGAGGTGGTTGTTCTGCAGCATGATGTTGTCCAGCGTGTCGCACGCCCCCAGGGCCGCCGGGAGCTCGCCGGAGAACTCATTGTTGAACAGCACGATGTCGTAGAGCTTCTTGTTGAGGCAGAGGGTGTCCGGGACCGTGCCGTTGAGGAGGTTGTCGCTGACTTCAAGGTTGCCGAGCAGCGAGTGCTTCCCGAGCTCCGGCGGGAGGGGGCCGGAGAGCCTGTTGTTAAACAGCCGGATGTCCACGAGGTTCGGGAGCAGCCCGATGCTCGCCGGAATCGGGCCGGTGAGGTTGTTGTAGTACAAGTAGAGCATTTTCAAGTTCTTCATCTCGCCGATGGCCTCCGGCATCGGTCCGGTGAGCCAGTTCGCCGACAGGTCGAGCTGTTGCAAGCTGAAGGCGGTGACCTCTGGCCCAATCCCACCCGTGAATCTGTTCTCGTAAAGGTACAGGAACTCGAGCTTCTGAAGCTTCCAAACCCATGACGGGATTCCACCGTCGAGCTTGTTGTCGTACAGAGCCAACGTCGTCAGCTCAGTGAGTGACGAGAGTCCGTCGGGGATGCCGCCTGTCAGGTTCATCCCTGACAGCCATAGGATCTTCAGATTGGTAAGCTTTCTGAACTCATCAGGGATAGGGCCTGGCGCGAAGGGGTTATTTGCCAGAGTTAGCGTCTCGAGCATGCTGAGCTTTGCAATGGCCGAGCTCGGATAAGTCCCATTGAAGCTATTAGTGTCAAGAACGAGGGACTTGAGCTTGGAGAACGCGGCAATCGCCAGCGGCACGCTGCCGGTGAAGCCATTGCATGACAGGTTGAGGTGCTCCATCTCCGGCGACAAATTATCGATGTCAGCCGGGAGGGCACCGGAGAAGTGATTGTTGGACAGGTCGAGGTACTGCAGAGCCGAGCAGCCATAGAACGCCGTCGGGAACTGGTTGGTGAGATTGTTGTAGGAAAGGTCTAGGTACGACAGGCTCTTGATGGTGCAAATGGAAGCTGGGATCGGATTGGTTATGTTGAGATTAGGGAAGGATAGCTTGGTCACTTGGCCATTCTTGTCGCAGCTGACCCCTGCCCAGCTGCAGTGGGAAGAAGCGTTCTGGGGATTCCATGAGCTGAGTGCAGGTGGGCTGCCCCAGTCTTTCTTGATTGTTAGGAGCGTTTCTTGATCGGTGGCCAGCTGCGCCATGGACCGCGAGCTGGAGGTGGAGGTGAGGAACACTAGCAGGAAGAGGAGGAGGAGATACGAGTGAGCCATTTCTGTCGCTGTTAGGGGTGTGTGTGTTCGTTTGTGACTCGGATATGGTGAAGTAGCTCAGCATCTGGATTCTTATAAAGAAAAGATGTGGCCCAGTGGGGCACTTGGGGCTCGATGAGTGAGACAAGGATTAACGACCCATTAGTCAAGTCGTTGCGCATGAACAATCGCCACTACATTAATTATTGGTGGAAGGTTCTCTGATCGAAGAATTTGCTATCAGCCACTAGTTTGTGCTTCTAGATCCGATTTGGGGACAAAGATCATCAGTGTCAGATAAGAGTGAATCGTCATTCACTAAAGACTATAGTAGACTAGCAGTATGATGAAGGGGATGTCACTGAAAAAAAAATTTGCTTTCTTTTTGCTAGCCAGATGCTGGACACAAGAACAGTGATCACGGCGTGATCTAGTACTGTGAGTGTGTGACAACCCTCCTCCAAACGTTTTGGGTTCTGTTCCATCCAATTTTTTGGTGTGCTTTACACACATGTCGCCTCTTTCCGGCAGAAAGCAGCCAGCAGGGTATATGTGCATTGACGAGTGGCACCGAGTCTTAAGGCGTGATATTCGTGAGACAGAGCACCGGCCGGCGAGAAAAACTCTGGTGAATATGATTCGCATCGTCCTGAAAATCAGGCTGTGGACTCGCATGGCCCTGCTAGGCCCCTACTTTTTACATTTTGATCCTTTTTTAAAAAATTTCACGTTTGAACTCTTAGGGAAGTATTCTCGGTTTTGGACCTGAGGGTCGGCGCCGTGACTCACAATGCCGAGGTAACACATCTTGACGCCGTGAGTCATAGTGCCGAGGTTGCAGCTCCAGTAAACGTGGCTGCAGCGGTGGTGTTGATGTGGCAGGGAGCTCGGCGTCAAGATCCGTGGCGCCGAGCTCCCTGCCACGTGAGATCCCCGGTTCCTCCATCTCTCTGCGCGCTCTCTCTCTCCCCTTTCCGCCGTCTCTCTCTCGGTTCTCTCTCTTCCCTCCACCCTCACTCTCGGATCTCCGGCGCCGTTGCCGCAGCTCCCCTCACCGGCGCCCGCCTCCTCACCATCATCGTTGCCGCCACCGTCGCTTCCGCTGACCAGCGCGGCCGCCGGCTCCGCTCACTGGCGCCGCCGCTGCCTGCGCCCCCCCGCGCGGGCCTTGGGGCCGGGGCTCAGCTCCCGCGCCCCCGCTCCGCTCGTCGCGTGGCCCTTGGCCGCCCTCGACGGGGAGGCCGCGCTCGCGCCAGCACCGCCGCTGCCTCCACTACTCGGCGCCCGGTAGAAGAAAGGGGGTGGGATTTTTTAAAGCAAGCTCGGCGCCATGGCCTATGGCGCCGAACTCCCTGCCACATCGGCGCCACGTTTACCGTGGGGCTGTCACCTCGGCACCATGGCTTACGGCGCTGAGACGTGTTACCTCGACGCTGTAGGTCATGGTGCGGACCCCAACGTGGAAATACTTCACCCAGGGATCTAAATGTGAATTTTTTGTGCGAAAAGGGTCAAAATATAAAAAAGACGGCTGCTAGGCTGGTAGCTTGTTCCGAGCCTAAGGCCTCACCAAGTTCAATCTGCGTGCGTCTCCATCAGATTCAGAGAAGAAAGGGTGCCTGAGGCATCTGTGATCGTGTTGTTCCTGCGTCAGCATCGGCGGCAGTAATCGTTGGGGAGCAGTTCCTCCGCAGCACCGCAGAGGAGACTCATCCAATCATTGAGTAGGCAAAGCCAAATTGGATCGATCGTCTAATATGACTCATCAAGAAGCATCTTTAACGAATGCTAAACTATTATGTAAATGAATAAGCTCATCACTTCCTGCATGCACGTATACATGATTTGCATGGTGGTACACATTGGATTTTGAGCTATTTTTATGCATTGTTTATTACAAAAGATTCCATATATATACAGACATTAAGATATTTTGGTTTTTTTTTCCTTGGAAATTGAGGTTCCCTTTTATTCTCCCAGGCGGATTGGAAGGGTTATCATGAATTCTTTGAGTTGTTTTCCAAGAGGAGGGCGAGGGAAGAAGAGAAGAAGCATGACCAATGGGGCTAGCTAGGCAAAAAGGACATTTCATCACCTGCCAGCCTAAAATTATTATTTGAACCGAGACCGTGCCGCCTGTGAATCTGGGGAAGTCATTTGAATCAAATGGTGTTTTTCGCAGCAGTCCAAGGGGTTGATTCACCTAATGATGGAATCTGGGATTTGGATTTGTGCCTGCTCGCTCCTTACTTTCTCAACTGATGGAATTGGTGATTCAGAAAAGATAGCACATACAAGATCTCCTCCAAAGGCAGGCGATTTCGCCAGCTGATGGGGACAATATCTGGCGTGGCTGGGAGAAAATCAGGAGGGAGAAGATTCGCTAGCGGGCTAGGGGGCTATAAGAAGGGCTATAGTAGGGTTGTTTGTTGTTCTTTCTTCTAGGTTGATCGAGCTTCCTGAACCTAATAAGGCAATGAGTTTCGACGCATTGGGCTTAGTATCCTTTTTATCAAAGTTTTCATTTTTTTGTGCTTGTCCCTTGCTCTGTTAGTTCTCAATTTTTGCCTTAATCTTCCTATCTCCTGCACGTACATTTTTGAAATTGAAATACAGACCCGTCAGCCTGAAGGTCGTCGGCCGGCTTGCGGTCCCTATCAGCGCGACAGTGGTGCAAGGTGGGTCCGGCCGGACTCCGAAAATGATGAGCATGACTTCCACCTCCAAGACGTTCATATCGCTCGTTGACGCGAAGTCGTGCCTTTAGTTTCCAGCCTCGCAATTAGTTTGGCTACGCAGGTGCCACGTGAGGGCTCCACGGGTATGAACGTCCAAGGCCAGTTCTAATGGAAATTTTATAGCATTTAATTCTACACCACATCATTAAATTTTATAGCATTAAATTTTTTTTAATTAAAAAATAGTTTCATGATAATATATTTTGCCATATTTTATTAAAAAAATTACAACAGAAAGGTAGCAGCCAATGTGTTTGTGACTGGAGGGAGTGTTTTTCGATCTCTCTAAGTCTAGCGGAGTGATATTGTGGATTTACGCAGAGCGTACTAATAAGTTCTCTTTCGACCTGATAACTGATCTAATGTTCTGCAGATCTATCTTCATCAACCTGGCGGTACGCACGGCACGTAAGTGACTAAGTGGGCAGTGCCAGTGCCCCAGTGGCGACCTTGACTAGCTAGCGCTGTGCTGTGCACCAGCCGATATCGACCAGCTAGCGCGAACAACGCGTCTGCATAACGGATTGAACAAAGCTGCCTGCTTGCTCTGGCACCGATGGTACCGGGTACCATTCCACTCGTCCTACGACGTTTCCTGTCTGAACTTTGGCCGGCTCAGAAGGCAGAAGCCGTGCAGCCTGTGTGGCTGTGTGCCCCACAAACCCAACATGCATCCATGCGTCAAAGAGACCCATGTACTACTAATGTCATGTGGCGAAGTACTGAACATTCCGTGGGCTTTGCAACTGTTCTTCATTGGACGTACTACTTACGTCATGTACTACTTACAGATTTGCCCAGCAAGATGTGTAATGATTGGCATCTGTTTTTTTTTTACATTTTGCATTCTTCATGGTGCCAGAACTATGAATTTATTATTCTTCAAATATATTTGAGGCAGCATCCTTTAGTTGTGTTGCTCATCCACAATATTTTTGCAAATAAATTGTACGATTGCAATATATGAATGCGGTATGAATTAGTGTGCATATCATTTATTTGTCAGAGAGATACTAGCTACTCGCACTGTTCCTAAATAACTGTCGCCGTTGGTGTTCGTACCACAAGTTTGTCTAGATTTGTAGAAAACACGTGCAATATTTGTATCTCCAAATAAATTTATTAAAGAACTAGATTCAAAGATAGAAACTAATTATGTATGATAAATATTAATATTTTTCAAAATAGATTTAGTCAAAGTTGTTTCTCGAGAAACGAAACAACTAGTATTTAGGGACGGAGGGAGCACGTCGGAGGACGCTCTTACGCTTTGCATGACTTTAACCAGTCAATCTCGCTCTGTCCCATGCATGGTACAATATACGTACGTGCTAGGTGCTACAATTAAGAATTTGTGCAGAGGGCAGTGCCAATATAAGGCGGCAGTGGCGACCTTAGCTAATAAAGATGTGAATGCACCAGCGTGAACGACACACACAACTGTCATGAGAGACTAGCTAGAAGACCAACCGGGACACGAGGCCCGGCGCTGGCCTATAGCTCTTTATCAATGAAGTGATGTAGAGTGCGGACCAATGCATTGACGCACAAGGGGCAAGGGCCCGTCCTCGGGCCCTGCCCGGTTGAACAGGCTGCCTGCTTAAATTTCTGTGCTGCAGGCACGGGGTACCACGATCCCGTTCGTCCTTGTGTTTAATCTCCCGTTGGAACTTTGGTGACTGAGAAGAAGCCGTGCAGCCTGTGTGTCCCAACAACCTAACATGCATCGTCCATTCGTTAAGCTAAGAGACACATGTGACTATGCCAAATGAACGGGCAGGAGAGCTACAAAGTTGTGTTCTGCACTTCAAAAAAGAGCTTGCTCTGGTTATTTTGCGAGCAAAGGAACGACTTCAAAAAAGAGCTTGCTTTGTTGTAATCTTTTTTATTTTCTTTGTTTCTTTTTTTTTCTTGAGACCGCTTTGTAGCGTAAACCTTTATTTTCTGCTTTTAATATATTAACTAGTAGGAGAATACCCCTCCTGTTTCTTAAGAAAAAAAAAGAAAGCTGCCTGTTATTTTAAAAAGAAAGATAGTCCGGACGGGTGAAAAAGTTATTTACAAGTCGCTGAAAAGACTGACGCAAAGAACGAGTTCAAGAGCGAGAGATAAGAGATGCTAGGTGTTCGGATCCTGCTACGGCTCAAAATGAGGCCTCATCCTTAATTTTTTTGTAAGAGTGTTGGATTAGTCGATTCTTTATGCTAAAACATTCCCGCATTTCTCTCTTTCCAAATCTTAGAGGAAACTAAAATCATGAGGGTGTGCAGGCCCTTCTTCGAGGCGCTTGGGGTAGCGCCGAGCATGGGATGGTTAAATTAGTGCAAGGCCATGACTTTCTTCCATTACTGTACCTCAAGGAAGAACTCCTACAGCCCTACTACATACTCTGAAACTGGCTAATAATAAATGTGAAGTTAAACACATGTAACAAACACGTGAGTGTCAAATCCGAGGCTATGAAACTGGGCACATGGTGTGCATATTTTAGGATAAGAGATGAAATATGGTTTACACTCTACACCAGTTGTCACTCCTTGTATAGGAGTAGAACTAGTCGTAATAGAAGAAAACTACCCGAGTAGTACTCGGGTAGGACTCCTAAGCTGATATTTAGTTCGGATTTCCATGTAACCCTATCCCCACAGACAATATAAGGGCGGGCAGGGACCCCCTCGAAAACAACATCAATATAAGGCAATACAAACCACCACACAGGACGTAAGGTATTACGCATACTGCGGCTCGAACCTGTCTAAAGTTTCATGTTTCTTGCACCTTCGAGTTCTTGATCTCAGGGATACCCTACCTATAATCTACCGCATCGGGGTATCACTCGCTAGGCTTGGAGTTTAAACACCGACAGCTGGCGCGTTAGGTAGGGGTGTTCATCGAGCATCCACCAGCGCACTCGATGGCATCTTTCGAGTTCACTAGCACCGTGCTCGACGAGGGCACAACTTTTATCGTCGGCTCCTGGATCTGCGTTGCCAACGGCTCGGGTGGCTTCAACAGCCATCTGGCCAACACCAGGGAGCCGGAGGTATATGTAGCAACCCAACGTAGCCGTCTCAACGAGTTCGTCGACAATCTCGATGAGATGTTGCTCCCTGACCTAGCTATGGAGATCAAGGAGGGGTCCATTTTCGATGCGATTTTGACTCGTGCTGTACCAGGACTTCTCGGGTCGGATTCAATCTGATCTGGGGAGGGGCGTACCCGACTCTTATTCGAGCTATGCAATGCGGCTTCTGTCCACTAGAAGTCCGTGCAATTTGAGTCCCTCTCTGACCTGGAAGAGGACTTGGATCACCTACTCAAGATTGGAGAAGGAGGAGCCACCGCTTGTCGGGAGGGCCTATCTTCGACAAGTATTCGGAACTCGGATGATGACTTTGAACCCTTCTCGGGTAGTCATCTGGGCCTGACTATAACTTCAACGCCGCAAGGCCGGTTCGTGTATCGGAAAGGCATGGAACCCTCTGAGCTACTTGAATATGACTCTCGCCTTGTGGCATTCATACAAGAATTGCCTTTTCAAGAAGAATTGAAAACTACTTAGGGCATGATCACCTCACAGATTCGAAGCAGCTAAAAAAGTACTCGGAAGACACCTAATAAAGTTCGGAAGAACTCGAAGACGCCTTCAGAAGTACTCGGAAGCCTGCAGTACTCGACTACGAAGAGCTCGCAGGCTTGTCAGACCCGGGGTCATGGAACTGCGCACATGATGTACATATTATAGGATAAGGGATGGGATATGGTCCACACCCTACATCAGTTGTAACTACTTGTACAGGAGTAGGACTAGTCGGAAGAAGGAAAACTACCCGTGTAGTACTCGGGTGAGACTCCTAAGCTCGTATTTGGCTAGTATTTCATGTAACTCTGTCCTTCAGAATATATAAGGGCGGGTAGGGACCCTCTCTAAAACAACATCAATCTAAGGCAATATAAACCATCACACAGAACGTATAGTATTACGCGTACTGCGGTCCGAACCTGTCTAAAGTTTCGTGTTTCTTGCACATTCGAGTTCCTGATCTCGGTGACACCCTATATACAATCTAGCACCTCGGAGGTATCTCCAGTGGATTTGGAGGTTAAACACCGACAGAGAGTTGTTGTAGTAGGGACAAAGAGAGTAGATTAAACTCTCCTCTAGCCACTTCACATATATGTACATTTACCAAAGAGTCGCCCCGTCTTCCTATAGGGCCCATCTATAATCTCTGAAGAAAGTAACATGATATGTGGTGTTGATTCCAAAGGACAGCCCCTGACGCACGCTTAGAGCTCCGACAAAACTAGAGGTGAAAGAGAATCAAAACAGAACTAGGGAATATGACTTACACGTATACAATTATACAAGAAGTGGCCACGCATCCTCGAGTGGCGTCTTATCCGCCAGTTCACTGACTGTGATGCGCTCGGTGGGCCAATAGCATCTACGACTTCTACTGCTGATGCCTGGACTAGCTACAATGATTATATTCGCCCCCGAACCGCACGGCAAGCACGCGACAGATTTGTTCTCTTTGTGCGGCATGGATTGGGAAATTTCTTCAGAAGGAGATTATTATGTGCTCCCTTCGAATCATTTGACCTCCTAAATTAACTATGAATTTAGCTAGCTATCTTCAACCAAACTGGCAATCAAGTCATGATAAGTATTTAAAAAAAACCATGATATATATATATATATTTGAGTTTAATTATGTTGCAGCTCTGCCTAACGCATCACCTAATTCCAGTGCTATTGCATCAATGCACATACAGAACAGGTTCTTTTATCTCATAAATTTTTTAACACATGCACCATGACCACTGTAAGGCGAGCTTGTTCACGACCACGCATCCCTTCCTGATCTTCCGTATTCTTCTTGTGAGCGTGATTGCGTGAGTGCCTCCACATAAAATGTTTTTCTTTCATCAGACAATATGTGAGCGTGAAATGATTCCACACAAAGACAATGGATGCAATCAAATTAATCCCTTTTGGCATCACTAACAACAGATCCCTGCCCACCCTAGCTAAACTACTGAGTAGCCTAAGTACTTTACTTTAATAAAGATAAGTGTATGAGCTTCATTTTTAACACACTAGTAATTAATAAGTATATAGAGAGACTACTCTATGAGGTGGAGTAGTCCACGAATGAATGAACAAGTTTGAATCTTGAGGGGCCAAGTAGAGCTGGAATATTTCATCAGATCAGCCGTGCAATAGTGCAGTGGATTAGTACCATACCCTTTGTTGTGAAATTTTGCTTTAGGTCACAGAGAAGGTGTTAAAGACTGAGCCTCTATCTCTCCGTGGACAAAACTACTGTATCCCAGCACGTACGGCTGCGCAAAGGGTATATAGTACCCTATAGCGATGCAAAGAACTTTGTCATTTCTGTTCCTTCACTTCCATGCATGTTCCATCACCACTCTTGCTTGTCTTCCCACCAAAATAGCTCCGTGGCAGCTTTAGTACCGGACTAAATTGTGTCCGGTACTAATATGCGCGAGGAAAGGTTGATTTTCTTATAGTGTGTGTGTATATATATATATATAATCTACCAACAAGCAGACAAAGACCTAGGTTGGACACGAAACTGTATCGTCTTCGCTTGTTCTTTTCCCATCCAATACAAATCAAGAGATTGTTGTATCGCGCGGGCGTGATATGCTCTTTTCGTCCATATATACGGTTCGTTCCAATCCCCTCAGGCCTACAGAACATCAGTCACACACTGATCGATCATCACGATAGGATCCTGGCCAACTAATAAAGACTTGGCGGTCGCAGTACGTAATCTATAGAGAAGATAAGATTTTGTGATGTAACCTATGAGGAAAAACTAATGGACTGCTGCATACTTGGGTGGACGGATGAGTCCAAGGATGAACTTTGAATGTTGAATGCTGAGATGAGCTAGAGCGAGAATTATTAATCATTGTTAGTCCAAAGGTACAGCACGGAGAGAAAAAGATGAAAGCTATGGTAGGCAAAAATGATCCCATTAATTCTCTGGTGGCGTTCTTGGAGGAGATAGTGGCGCCGTACACGGGGACCATATCGATGCTGTAATATATTGGGAAAGTATGTTTTACGACGAATGTGGTAACATCTCTTGCGTTGTCGATTTATTATATCATATTTTATATTAGGTATTGTTGCATGGTAAAAAAAAATGAGGCTTGGATCAACAACATAATTTTTGAACGAACGATCAACAATATATATATATACACACACACTTACAATTAACACACATAGTAGGTACTACTTTTTTTGGAAACACATAGGTACCACTTGATTGTATAGCTAGTTTAGTGATGGGCCCAAACCTACGTCAATGAGGTGATTAGCATTTGCTGCTGATGATTCGATTCAATGGTCCTCTCTCTGTCCCTCTCTCTCTCTCCAAAGGACCAAAACAGTTGTGGGGTTCATGGGCCAAGGCAAACAGCTTTGTCTGTCTGCTTGTGTGTAATATAATAGAATAGAATAGCCACGTGCAGTGGCCCAGATTTGCATGCCCGCAGCCCAGCGGATCGGAATAACTGGCCCAAATCCAACTCTTTCGTGTTCTCGAATTTTTTTTAAAAAAGGGTTAAAAAAAAATTTAAATTCAAAAAAAGGGTGCCGGTTCGGGAAATTTCGAAAAATGGGTACCTCCCGCCCAATGAAAGGGCGGGATGACGCATCCCGCTCATCCAACGGGCGGGGGGTCGGCGGGGGGAGGAAATCCTCTTCGCAGGGGCCTCTTTGCGAAAAGTCAGGCGACATCCCGCCCTTCCAACGGGCGGGATGTCCTCCGAGGGGCCTCCCGCCCGTTGGGAGGGCGGGACGTTGGCCTCCCGCCCGTTGGGGGATGCCCCCAACGGGCGGGAGGCCAACGTCCCGCCCTCCCAACGGGCGGGATGTCCCCCCCCCCCCACTATTTAAGCCCCCACCCACCCCTAATTCTCATAAAATTCATCAAAAATCAGAAAAAAGAAAAGAAAGAGAGGAGAGGAAGAGAGGAGACGAAGCGGCGAAGCCCTGTCCACACGTCGGTTTGGAGGTATTATAATCGTATAATTATTAATTATTTTTACGAATATTTGTTAGGGTAGTTATACGTAGAATTCAGTAATTTTAATAGTTTTAGAAATATTTGTTAGGATAGTTCTATTTTAAATAGTTTGAAGTATTTTAATAGTTTTTATAATTGCAGTAGTTTTTAGATATATTTTTTAGGGTAGTTATATTTCGAATAGGTTTCGGTATTTTGAGTAGGTTTCGGTATTTTGAATAGCTTTTAGAAATATTTCTTAGGGTAGTTATATTTTGAATAGTTTTTATAATTGCAGTAGTTTTTAGATATATTTTTTAGGGTAGTTATATTTTGAATAGATTTCAGTATTTTGAATAGCTTTTACAAATATTTGTTAGGTTAGTTCTATTGTAAATAGTTTATAGTATTTTCAATTGTTCGTAGCAATGTGTCTTACGGTACTTATATTTTTCATGCAGATATGGCGCAGACACCAGAGCTCCTTGACGCGCACATCGATGAACGGCACAGGTCGTACCTGGCTGCGGTGGAGGGGCAGGAGCTTCACGAGTTGCGCCCTCGTGTAGCAAAGGAGTTGTTGCACCTGGACGACCGCTGGCTTGACAGGTGATACTTTAAATTTTTTTTACGAAACTAATGTATAGCGTGTAAGATAATTGTAACCACAATGCAAAATATACAGGTTACGTGAGGCTGGTTTGCTGCCACTCGCACGTATGCTTCAGGCCGGCGACGGTCAAGACGGTGGCGCGAAGAAGCGGATGCAGCTGGACCGCTCTCTACTTGCAGCGTTGGCGGACAGGTGGCGTCCGGAGACGCACACGTTCCACTTGCCGTGCGGGGAGATGGCCCCCACGTTGCAGGACGTGTCGTACCTGCTCGGGCTTCCCATTGCGGGTGAAGCTGTTGGCCCGGTTGCCGTGCCACCTTTCTGGAGGGTGGAGCTGCAGGAGCGGTTTGGTCCCGCGAACCCGCCACTTGTTGTGAACGTACCTGATTTGCCCGGCCCCGCCAAGAGTTGGGTAATACAATTTAGGGTACGTCCAGTTATTTTTTATTTAATTTAATTGAATCATATGTGAGTACCTCTAAGTTTTGAACAAATATATTACAGGCTCAGGATCTGCACCCTCTGGCTGGGCAGTACGAGGTGTCACGATACCTGGAGGCGTATCTGTTATGGTTGTTCGGCTGGACTCTTTTCTGCAACTCTACCGGCAATTACGTGGACAAGGTGCTCATGCAATACGCGCGCGCGATTGCGGATGCGGAGCCGGGCCAGGTACCTGGGTGGAGCTGGGGATCGGCAGTGCTTGCTGCGACGTACCGAGGTCTTTGCCAGGCCTGTTTGAAGACGGAGAGGACTGCCGTCATCACAGGCTGCCCACTTCTGCTGCAGCTATGGTCGTACGAGCGATTCGCCATAGCGCGTCCCCTAATCAGCGAAGAGCCTTATCCACCCGAGATGTACGGGATGTGGGACGAGGATAGCCCCACGATGGGTTCGCTTTGGACCGATCGACGGGTAAGTTCTTTTAAGCTCTTTAATTTACTGTTATACGTTTCTGTATACGAGGAGTACCGATGCAGTTGTGTAATTTTTTCAGATGAGCTGGGCACATCGGCAGGTCCGAAAAGCATACCCTCAGTTCGTGTCCGAATTTGATCGGATGCGGCCACAGGATGTCATCTGGACACCGTACACCGCTGCGGCTATCCAGACACGTGCGCCGCATGGGTTGTCTTCCCTCTGCACGCGTGACGAGGAGTACTGGCTGACAAAGGCGAACCTAGTGTTCGATATTCTCGTCGAGCCGTACTGCGTCGAGCGTGTGATGAGACAGTTCGGGCGACGACAGCAGTTTCCTCTCCTACCTCGAGCGTTCCAGACCGTGCCGCGCAACGTACACGAGTAAGTTTGTGATAACACGTTTTGTATGACTTATATATTCGTTATCATAAAGCAATGTTGAATTTCAAATGTTCGCAACAGATATTCGCGCAGGGGATATCATGCCAACGAGGTGAAATGGGTCGTCAAGATGCAGGAGTACGTGCAAGGGTGGCTAGACGCACCTGACGATGTGTGGGACGAGCCGCAGCCACACACAGAGGCGTCTTACAACGCATACCTCCGCTGGTACCTCCTTCGTACGCGTCCGTTCGTCACTCGTTCATATATTCATGACGCGGAGGATCAGCACCAGCCGACCATTTCTGACACGTATCCCTCGTACCGTGATCAGGACCAGCGTGGCGCGGTACGTGTTTCGCAACTTGAATTATTAAATATTTTTTCTAAAATATCGATACCAATAGTAATCTGCATCCCATTACGTATGCAGATCGATCTGATCAACTTCGCGGAGGTCGAAGCTACATCTCAGATCACGTTGATTGAACGTGGAGTGCGTGTACCGGAGGCACAGTACAGGGACAGCTTCCGTAAGATTCAAGACAGCTTGACGCGAGCGTTACGTGCACTGACGTGTCGCGGCAGAGACGACGTGGGGACCTCCAGTTCATCTCATGCGTCCGCCCACGTGTACACAGCTGGCCCGTCGACCTCTACAGCACCGCACGCAGCGTCCAGCGGTACTGCCGCTAGTTCAAGCTGTAAGTTCTTCATAATTGCCATTTCAATCACCTATGATTTACATGACTAATTTCATTTCTTTTTGTAGTCATGCACTCGACGGCAATGGGACCTCCTCCTGCAAGAATGGAGCCTCAGACGTTTGGCGCCTATGCTCCAGGACCGTCTCTCCCGTCAGGCTCGAGGCCAGCTGCACCGTACTCTTATGGCTATGCTCAGCATGCATGGTCGACGGGAGCTCCTGCATACGGCGGTCCATTCGGTGTGCCGGACTGGGACGCCTGGGAGGGCGGCTCCGCCACTTGGTCAGAGCTGGTGGGCGGCGGCGCCGAGCCTGACATCATTGGTCCATCCCAGACATATGACGCTCCAGGTGCACAGTCCCAGGATGACCCCTTCACACCTGCACCTCCTCCGCCTCGTCCTCACCGTGCTCCAGATGCATTTACGTACTCGGAGGACCACATACGCCGACGGCCTAGGGGCGGGAGGCCCAAGAGAGCGCGAGGTCCGGGACATGCGGAGTAGATACTCTTGATTTGGTGAACTTTTTATATTTAAACTGTTTTTGTATGATACTATTTTCTTTTTAATCGGTTGATCTATCGTACTGTCGTAATATTCGGATTCTACGTTGCAAAACGTTATCGTTTAACCATCTTCATACGAATTTTAGATAGAGCAATCTTCTTCGTAAAATTGAATTAAAATTTTATATGTACACAAAAGAATATGGCGAATCAATATTGCATTTGAAAACAGTCTAAATTTCAAATAGATTGTAAATCATAAATTACAAAGGAAAATAACAAAAAAAAAATGGCTCTAAACATCCCGCCCACTGGCCGGGCGGGATGCCTCCCGCCCTCTGGCCGGGCGGGTTGCTCCCTCAGGGACCCGTTCGCGAATAAGAAAAGTTTCTTATTCGCGAAGGGGCCCTCGGGGGGGCCTGGAAAAAGTTTTTTGAGGATCCCGCCCGCTGGTTGGGCGGGATGTCCCCGGCCCCACGCCTCCCGCCCGATGATCGGGCGGGAGGCACCCATTTTTCAAATTTTTCTCAACCGGCATCCCTTTTTCGAATTTTAATTTTTTTTAAACCCTTTTTTAAAAAAAATTCTCGTGTTCTCCCCCATTTGAGTTGGTACAACCGGACTTCAGATTTTCCACCGGATATTGATTTGGTTGTTGATGGCCGCGTAGCAATCGGGGGCACGAACGGGCATCGCAGCTAGATACCAGTCGAGTTCGTTACCGGCGCGCGTCCGTCCCGACTCCAACTCGTGCGACCCCAAACGATCATAACTATCAGAACTCGTGCGATCTTCTCCTTATCAGATCCGAACACGATCCCGAACGATCCAGCAACAAGCCCGCAACCAACTCCGCGAGGCAGCCGGCGATCGTAAGCCTTCATCAATCCCGATCGACGGCGGCCATGGAACACGCCGCAACGGCGGCGAACAGCAGCCCGCCTCCGGAGACGATCGCGCTGTCGCGGCGCGGCCTGGGCGCTCGGGGGGACGAGGAGGCCGCGGGCGCGGCGCGCGGCTCGCCCCGACGCGCGGCCGGCGCCGGCGACGCCTTCGTGGCGATGGAGGCGGGGGCGTTCGTGCACGAGGTGGGGGAGAGCGACGGCGAGGAGGCGAGGGCGGAGGTCGAGCCGGCGAAGCAAGCGATCATCGACTTCTTGGGCGTCCGCCGGCGCGACGAGGACGGGAGGGCGCGCGCACCCATGCCAGATCAGTACTACCCCGTCGGCGCGGCGCCGGGGATGGGCGAGGGCGTCGGCGTGCGGTCGAGCCCCGCGGCCCGGCCGGGTGCGGCGGGCGCGCTGGACGAAGACGGCGTCCGTGCTCTTTGCCAGTGGAACCTCCAGCTCTTGCTCCCGCCGTCGCCTATGCGTTGCGGCGTCGAGCTTGCGCACGCCGCGGCCGACGACGATCTCTCCGACGGGCCCGCATCGCCGGAGGACTACGAGGGCTCGCTCGTCATCCCAGACGACGCGGTCGAAGGCTCCGCCGCGACGGCGGGCGGCGCACCCGATCCCTCCAGCGGGTTCGGCTTCTTCGACCTGAACCAGCACCCGTCCAACGATATGCCGGAGGACGAGGGCTTCACCGTGGTCCCCGACAACGCGGTCGTTGGTTCGGGTTCCGCCGCGACGGCCGACGAAGACGGCTCCGTCGAGTCCGTGCGCGACGCGACCGTTCGTCCCTCCTCCAGCGGGTTCGGCTTCGACCTGAACCAGCCATGCCCCTCCGAGCTCCCGGACGGTGCGCCTGCAGACCCCTCCCGCGTGCCAGACCCTGCCCTCCCAGGCCCGCCGGAGGACAGCCATGCAGGGCCGGACGCCGACGAGCGACCAGAGCTTCCGGACGGTGGTGCACCTGCTGCGTCACAGACTCGACGGCAGCGTTCACTTTCTAGGTTGTTGGACTGGGCTCTCGAGTGGACTGATGGGCTGGCACTCGGCCGCGGCTGGAAGAGAAGCCGGAGATGAAACATCCACCGCAGAGCACACAAGAAAGCTAAGCGTGTATCTCCTTGACCACCTCATGTTAAACAGCAGCACTCCCTTCCGTGGTGTTACATTTTTCTTCTTTATCGTGTATCGTGTTTGGCAGTGTCAGCATTGTACTCCACTTGATCAGTGTTTTGCTGATCCTAAGAGTTGCACATTTAAAAAAAATTGTGGTCGCAACTTGCAAACACGACATTAATCACTACAAACTCTATGGAGTTTGTTGGACGGGACAATTTTGGATATATTTGAGAAGCATGGGGTCCAGATTTAATATAGATTATTATGTGTTTCGTGGTGAGCATTTTCTATTTGTTGAATCTCTGTTTGTCAGAGGTTTTGTGTCTGCTACTATGTGGTAGACAGAGTCTATAATTAGGGAGGGACGCAGAGCAACTATTTTCTACCGTTCAACTAGAAAACAAGGCGAGTAGAGCTCGGTCTTAAACGTTGGATCGTGCGAGTAGAAATGATGGAGAAGCTTAGTCCAAAGTCGCGTCACCGATTCACTACGTAGCCGATGCAGTCGTATGGCAAACGGTCTCAAAATTTAGTCTAGATAATCTAAAAGTGGTTAAAAAGGGTCACATTCTTCTCTTATATAATTTTAAGCTAAAAATATATAAGAATCAAGTTAGATTACGAAGAGAGCATTAGAACTATAATTCATTACCATCCGTACATACGCAACAGCCCGTACCAGGAATAGCAGCGACAATGCCTCTATGGTATCCAAAGTCGCGATCCAGGCAAGGACCAACTAAGAAGAATAAGAAAAGAAGGTGGATGAATAAGAACAATAAGAAAAATAGGTGGAAGAAAAGGACTGGATGGAGGAAGGGGTGCATAAGAGCCCCCCCCCCCCCAGCCCACCCACCCACCCATCCCCCACCACCCTGCCCATATATTGAAGTTCTAGATCCGCCCATATCCATTTATATTATTGCTGGTCTTTTGGATAATGGGCACCGCCTGTGCCTCTATCAGACTCCAACGTTTCTTCATCCTGAATAATGAATAATATCTTTGTCTGGGCTAAACGTAATACCCATCCTATTCTTACAGTGAGAGCACTGGCAACTCCGGGGGCGTGTATAAACTACATGGCTTGCCATTTCCCGTTGGCTTCACCGCCTAGCGCGACACCAGTAGGCATCCATCATCACGGTTGTCATCAGGTGAAGGATTGGCAGCGCCAGGATCAATCACAGAAGTGCTAGAGTGTGAAGCCTTGGCAAGATTCATCATGTTGGGTTGTATGTTTTGGGCCTCACGCAGGATAGATGACACGTAATACCGCATACTTGCGGGCTAGTGATCGAAATAGCAATCTAACATGGATTATGTATAGTACAAATTCCAGGCAAAGTGGATAAGATAATCAAGATGTTAAATACATCTTGCTTGCTCTGCATAGGTTACATATGATCCACTCGTAATAGACGATGCCTAAAATGATCTGTCTAATTATATAGACGATGCCTAAAATGGTATGTCTAATTATCCAGAGATCCCTCCTGCCGAACATCTGATCGATAATTCTCTCAAGAAATTGTGTGTTGTCATCCTATTTAAAGATACATAATGCAAAGTACCCAATAATATAACTCAAATCACCAACATCTACAATGTTGCATGTTATATTGAAGCAAAGCAATGTGCACAGTACATGCAACCAAACTACAAGCAAAGAGTTACTTTTTTCCAACCTTCAAACCGATGGAGGAGACGGAGGAGGTAGCTATTTTTACATTTTTTTCAACATGTATATATGATCATTTTTATGATGTTTAGACTAAAGGCCCCTATTTCTAATTTCTCCCCGGGTCCTTCAAATCTCAGGATCGGCGCTAAGGACCATTGATGGAGGAGGTAGCTAGGCCGGCACTACTATAAAAACGACCTTTCGTCGCACACGGTTAGTACGGGTCACTCTTTACCTAGTACTAAAGGTGGCACGGAGCTATTTTAGTACTGGCTCTAAATTTGAAAGCTCCCAAAGGCATTTTAGTACTGTCACACCCGGTTTTAAGGATAAAACCAAATGCATAACTATATGTATGTCAGGATTAAGTTTCATATATATAGTAAGTTTATCAGTGAATAATCAATGATAGTATCACGAAAAGAGAATTAAACAGTAAAAGAACACTATGAGAGTTATACAGCTTATTCTGAAAATGAAGACTCCAAACTTCACAGGTAATCGACCGGGGGTTGCGTAGGCCTAGAACTCAGCATCATCTTCAATAGACTTCACATCAACTTTCTCTTCTGAGCAGCAATTATAACAAGCGTGAGTATACTTATGATTGATACTCAGCAAGTGTTGGGATTTATATGATATGAAGACCAAAATCAAGGAAAGGCAGACTGGTTGACTGCAATAAGCAATTTTAGTTGGTCAAGTTTTATTAGCACGTAATTACTAAAGTATAAGTTTATAACAATCCACATTAAAAGAAAGTGAACAAATATAGCACAAGCATATCCAAAATCATAAACATGGTTCACGATTTAATTTATTTTCAAGTTCATTAATCATGTGAGGGTCCAAGCCGTTCTTAACCGTGAGCACGGCTGATATATCAGTTTTCACTCTACAGAGATTGTACATTTTACTCACAATTCGTATTTTCCTTGATGTCCGAGTTTGCAAGGCCCTTAAACACTTTTCAGGTGAGTGGCAGGAATTCACTATGATACCTTTATAAAGATTATGACAATCCGCTAAGATCTCAAGTCAAAACGGTCATAACTCTCCCTAATAAGGAAGTGCCTTAACCAGGACCACATATCAAGAGGACGGAGCTATACCCCGACGATGCGACCTCTCTTGCCCTTTCGGTAAGATCGTCATAAGCTAGTATTTCTAATTAATTAGCTAAGACTAGAGCTATATAGTATTGTGGTTGCATTGTTTTTCTAGGTGATTCTTCATATTCCAATTAAAGCATATGATCTTGAAATTAACAACACATAGAGCATGAACATGGATAAAAACAGATATTACATCATCATTGTTGTCATCATGGTTATAATCATTCCCAAATCGAAACCAGTTATAGCAACTACTACCCAACAGAAAGGTAAAACCCAGGTTAGCAAGGAATGATCACAAAGAAACATGCATGCATAAGGAAATTTGTATTTATTATAATTATTAGGATAAAAGAATGATGAAGGAAACACTTGCCTTTCTTACGAAGAATAGTTGATCAGTGTCTTTAACTCTTGTTCTTGAAACTCTTAATCTTCAAAGCTCTTGGATCGCGCTCCTTCTAACGTCATACAAGCATCGGGCTCAAGCACAACAACAAACAAAAAAATAAAAATAACTAAGAACAGATACACCAAACAAAAGAAAAGCTTTAAAAGAACGTACTAAAGGATAGGACTCGCTGCTACGGTCAGAAGAGCGCAAGAAATGCGGAAAACGGAGCTACGGTTGAAAGGAGCTACTGTTGAAAAGAAACAGCTATCGGAACGTTTGTCTTATAAAAGAAAAAATAACTATAAGCTTCATTTATTTTATTTATAAAACATATGTATAGGATATTTGAAAGAAACATTAGAAATTATAATTAATTCATATTATATTTTGCATTTGTAAAAGCAGAATAGAGCTTAGTCAAATTTTATTTATAATTATCTATGTATAAATTACACTAATTAAACAATTAATTTGAAAAAGAACGTGTGAGAACATCTAAATGCATAAATTTATTATTCGTATTCAACTAAACTAATAATATTAAAACACAATTAAGTTGGTATTAATCATATTAACATCAATTAGATTTTTAATTAGAAAATCTAGATGAAATTAAATCTATATTTAATTTTAAAAGCGAAACAATGGTACAACAACATTACTAAATTGAAGCATATGCTAGAAAAAACTAACGCAACAAGAATGAACATAAACGGAACAAAGCTGCAAGGATCTAGTCGCAGCTAAGTATAGAATTCAGGGGCTAGCTGCTGATTTTTGCAAGACACAGCAAACAGTGGTCCCGAAACAGCCAAAAGCTTGGGTTAGATCTGTAAAAGATCAAGCTTGGGATAGACTGAAAAGAACTAATAGATCTAGAGGGTTTTCTGCGATATCGCAAGACACAAAGAAATCTACAAAAATTAAAGATTCTTTAAGGGACTAGATTGTAACCGGCATGGGAGAGCGCAGGAGCGGGAGAAAAGAAAGAGGAGGAGGAGGGGTTCCGTTTTACCTCCTACCCATTGCGGAGAGTCTCGAAATTGGCTGGTTTTGACTCGAGAAGGGGGCGGCGGCGTTTTGCTCAGCGAGTTCCTGGGCGACGGTGGCACATAGAGGCGATGAAGAAGGAGGTGCGGCTACAGCAGCAGAAGGGGGCGACGCGAACTGGCTGGCGGCGGTACTAGGTATGCTGGGCGATGGGGGAGAGCGAGCATGAGGAAAGCGCGAGGCAGCAAGGGGCGACGACGGCCTCTGTTTGGCTCCTGGTGGCGGCGTGCGCTAGGGAGAGGGGCGACGCAGGCGGACGCGGGGCAAAAGGGACGCAGGGGCTCAGGCGCTCACCGTTTATAGGCGGCGCTCGGAACCCTGGCATGGCACGCACTCCTGGCTCCCTAGTGGCGGCTGATGTGCGCTTCCTGGACTCAGGTTAGATGGTGTTGGGCACCGGTCGGTCCTGGAGTTAGGCGGGCTGGGTCGGGGAGGAGCGTGGCCTAAGAGGACTAGCTGAGCTGACCTGGTGAGGGGTGCGCTGGTGAGGGGTGCAGCGCAGGGAGCCCGAGCTCTTCCCTGGTCAGTTCGGTCATTGGACAGAAGCTAGGTAAGAGGAAAGAAGAAGATGACAGATTGGGTCACCATGTCATAGAGAGAAGCGGTAAGGGAGAGGGAGAAAAGAGTTGAGACGGCTGAAAAGAATGGGCTGACCTGAGGGAAAAGATGAGAGGGGAAAGGAGGGAGGAAAAATAAATCAACTCGTCGGATTGGGTTGGGTCGGCTCTGAAACAAATCAGATCTGGGAAAAAGAAGTCGGATCGGGTTTGCGTGACGTACACACCGAGCATGAGCGGTCCAGTCCCGGACAGAGTCCAAAATAAGTACGTCACGAACAACTAACTCGGTCTGATCTGCAGGTGGCACAGAAGCGTTTGATGAGGCCGGACATGCGTGGCCGAACCCGACTCGATCAACGAGCCCTGGCGCGCACACAGAAAAGCGAAGATTGGCATGGCATGGCTGCCATGTGGCGGAAGGGAGAGAGAGGAGGGGGAATGGTGGCAGCCGAACTAGGTCAGATCAAGTTTGGATCGAGGTAGGTTCGGCTCGTTAGCGAAGATGGTCCATTCAAGAGCATGAGAGAGAGAGAGGGGGTCTGCAGCGACGGTGTCAGAAAACACCGAAGACGAGCCACGGGATCTCGTTTCGAGCACGATTTGGTTAGGGAGAAAGGTTAGAGAACAGAGAACTCGATAGGGCATCTAAGGTTGTCGAAGAGGATAGAGAAAAAGGACGTTGTTTCGAGCACGATTCGGTCAGGGAGAAAGGTTAGAGAACGGAGAACTCGATAGGGCATCTAAGATTGTCGAAGAGGATAGAGCAAAAGGACGGATAGCGAAGAACGGCTCAATTTGACTATGACGAGAAATTAGGAATTACAGAACGAGCAAAAAGAAAGGGAAACAAAGGGAAACAGGCTTGAAGTTTCCTACGCAATGGGCAAAAAGGTCATAGCGGTGTCCGAGCGTAAACTTTGCGGCACGGTTATATGATCTAGGTTAGATTGCACCAAAAACGAGTTGAATCCATCCTAAGAAGAAAAGAAAAATGATTTCATTTTTCAACAATATATTTTCAAGCTTAAATAAATTTAGAAAAGTCTAGATAAATATTTTAAATTATGAAAAATATATCCTGAGGATCTGACAAATTTCGGGGGAAATCCTAGGACACAATGAGTCCAAATAAAATACTCGGAGCCCATGAAAAAGATTTGAGAACGTTCCAATAAATTGATTTAGCTATAGGAAAAATAAGAATATTTGCTAGAAAAATTCTCGAAAATTTTAAAGATAGATGAACACATTTTAAAAAATATTCGCATCCTAAAATTGAATATTTTAGGGTGTGACAAGTACGAGGCCAAAACACCGACAGGTACTAAGTGTCACCTGTCACTTTTTAGTACCAGTTGTTGTTTTGGCCCGGTACTAAAATGGCGTGGCTATTTAGTACCGGTTAATAACACCCCTAGTAATAAAGGGTGACATTCAGTACCGGTCGGTGTCTTGGCCCGATACTAAATGGTTCTACACGAGTTACTTTAAAAGGAAAGCATCTCGCCCACCCAACAATGTGTGATGCGTAGTGGGATGGTAAAGAAGCTATGTGCGAGGCCGGAGGTTAGTGGATTCGGATCCTCGCGGCCGCACGCACATTTACGTGTGAAAAATCCGCGTCACTTGTGACTACGATGCGCGTGTGCGGGTCTTCGGGGGTTTGTTATATTTTTTTTCATTTTTTTGGGTTGTGCGTGCAACCGATACTAAACGGTCCTCCATTTATTATCGGCCAGACGGCACCGGTTGCGGGAAACAGTACTAAGCGCGTCGTATGACCCTAGTTTTTTAGCGGTACGGGTTTAATTTCCATCGCATGGCTCTTGCATGAAGTATGAAGCTTGCCGACCAAAAACTAGCAAGGGTCAATTAGCCGGGCAGCTAAGACGGATGTTTCACTAGACATCTTCGCGTCCATGCAAAGGAAGTATGGTGGGGTGGCGGGCCCTCTCTCGGACGAATTGCAACATCACTTTCGTGAAACTGCGACGACTTGCAAGAGTGGCGGAGTCACCTGGGGCGGCTCCAAACCAGGGACAGAAGACGTGGACTTGACACACTCTTCATGCTGGCAACATAGTCCACCTGGAAAGAACAGAATGCCTGTTTGTTCGACCGTTGAGCTGCCCTTTTCTAGGAGTTCATGGACAAGATCAAGTCGGAGATACGTCTAGGTCCTAGCTGGAGCGTCCGTCTTGGTTGTCTTGCGGCGACTAATCTGCTTTAGATTAGCCTAGGTGTTTCTTCTTCTGATAGTCTCTGTTGGGAGATTTTACCATTTTTTTTTCATCGTGAGCTAGACTCCGTGTTGTGTAACAACAACTGCTTTTCGTTCTTAATATGAAGATGCGCAGCTCTCCTACGTAACCGGTAGTCTTTGGAAAGGTTAGTAACAGCTTCTTCTTCTTTTTTTGTTGAACCTTTAATTTTACTCCGTATAGTAATATCTAGGATGAAGGGAGGACGAACGGGTCACACAACGACCGCGAGCCACAACACGAATCGAGTTGGCATTCCGCGCGCGTGGAAGAACCCGGCCACGAGTCCTCCCTAGCCGTCCGATCGCAAGGTACGTATACCGCGGTGGGGGGAGGCCCGGAGGCCCCCCGCACGAGTCGAGGTGGATCCCCGCGCGCGCCCAGCCCGGCCGTGCCCAACTCCAACTCCTGCAAGGCTACCATAACACTCCGAGCCCTGGCCTCGCCTCCGAAGAGTCCACCGGCATCACGCATGCACGTCCGTTCGCCGCCGCGTCCCAACCAAATCCGATCTCGTAGAGAGCCGATCGACGGCGGCCGCCATGGAGGACACCACAACGGCGGGCGGAAGCCTGCCTCCGGAGACAATAATCGTGCCGTCGCCGCGCGGGCAGAAGCGAGGCGCTCCCGACAACGACGAGGCTGCGGGCGCGGGCGCGGCTCGCGGCTCGCCCCGACGCGCCGCCGGCGTCGACGCCGTTGTGGAGGACGAAGAGGAGTCGTCCATGGAGTTTGTGGAGGAGGAGGACGACGCGCCTCCCGCGCGGCAACTGTTCCACTTCTTGCACGTCCACCTGGGCGCCGCCGACGCCGACGATGGCACCACGGCGGGTTCATCGTCCACGGCGGGCCAAGAGCCCGTCGACGTGACGCTGAGGCTAGGCGTGAGGCCTCTCGCGGACGACCGTGGAGGGACCGTCGACGCGACGCTGAGCCTGAGGCTGGGTGAAGACGACGGCGGCTTCCGGTTGCATGGCGAGCCTGTCATTAGCGCCATGCATGCCGCAGGGTGCGGCGTCCAATGCCGAGCTGAACTTCGATGACGACGTTGAGTTTGGGTGATACGTCGCACCCGATCCCTCTCCCTCCGTCGCCGCCGCCGCCGCCGCCGCCGCCGCCGCCGCTGCCACCACCAGAGAACGAAGGCTTCCTCACGGTCGATGACTCCGCGATTGATTGTTTCGCCTCCACGGCGGACGAAGGCTCCATCGGCTCCGCGGCGGACGACGCTGGCGGCCGTCGGCCATTGAGCGTGCTGGACCTGAACAAGCCCTGCCCCTCAGAGTTCCCGGACGGCGCACCTAGCACCTCCCGCGTGCCGGACCTGGAGCCGGTGGACGACGACCATGCAGCGGACGTCGACGAGCGCCCTGCGGTGGCGGTGGTGGTGCAGCGCCACCAGCCCGGCCACTGTTCATCGACTTCTTCTGCAGCCCTGCCAAGATGTCTGAGCGCCGGGCGTCCAGATGACCGCTGAGTCCAGCTAACTGTCTCCATGCACATTGCACAGTACCGCGCATGTTCAGGGGCTGGTCCTGGACTCCTGGTGTCACGAACTTTTGGCCAAGAACCAGCTTCTCTGCGTCGCCGGCCAGTGATCTGTAATACCCAGTTTTGAAAAAAAAAAAACTCTCCTCTCCCGTGGGCCTGGCCCATCTCTCCTTCTCTAACTCTCTCACTCTTTACTCGGCCCAGCTAAGCTCAACCCAGCTCCTTTCTTTCTCTTTCTCTCCCTCTCTTCTCCCCAACCGGCCCAACCTCTCTCTTCTTCTCTCCCTTTTTTTCCGTGTGGCCCAATCAGCCCAGCCGGCGCGACCTGCCCACCCCAGCCCATTCCACCACCCTCTCCCGTCTCTCTCACCACCAGCGGGGCCCCACCCAACAGCCCCATCCCCTACCTCCGGCCGCCCATCTCCCCACCGCAGCACACACCGTCGGCCATTACCCTGCCTCGCGCCTACCCGCCTTCCCTCCCTCTCTCTGCGGCCGCCTTGAATGCCTGCACTACTACTGCCGCCACCCGCACACCTCCATTCCGTGCGCCTTCATGGCCTTAATGGCCGGCCACCCGAGCATCGTCGCCTCTCCGCCCCTCCTTTTCTCCCTTCCTCCCTCTATAAAGGCCAAGCCTGAGCCCCCTGCCCACTCTTCCAGCTCCCCCTTGCTCTGCGCCCCCTCTCGCAGCGTCGCCGCACGAGAGCTTGGAGAGCCGCCGCCGCCCCGTTGCTCCTCCTCGACGACCAGCCGCCGATGGAGTTTCCCCATGTGGTGAGGAAGCTTTCGGGCCCTTTTCCCCTCTCTCTCTCTCGCACCAGCGCCGCGGCGATTGCTCGCCGGCACGCCGTGCCCGCCCCTCACCACCGGCAGCTCTGCCCGGCTACGCCCCTACCCCCTCGACACCACCATCGCCTTCGCCGTCGCCCCCTCATCCTCACCGGCCTCTCCGCACGTGAAACTGATGCCGGACGCTCGGTTTCGAGCAACTCCGGCGAGGTCCGCCACCGCGCGCCGAGCTGCCTTGCCTCCGCCAAAGCCACCCAGCTGAGCCGTGGTGCTGAGCCGAGCCTTCCCGCGCCACCAGCCGACCATCAGAGCCGCAGCCGCTCTCCACCGTCAGATCATGATCCGACGGCCCAAGTTTAATCGAACCGGGTCAATACCGGTCAACACACCCCACCATTCAAGCCTTTTTGCAAAAGAGCGCATCGGTTTGTTCAAAATAAACCGCCGTCCTAGTTAGTTATAAGATAATTGCTATTAGGTCCTTTTTCTTATATTTTAGCCCCTGATCTTCTATATATTAGAACCCGCAGTCCCTTTGTTTTTCTAGTCTAACCCCTATATCTTTAGTTTATTTTTGTTTTAGCCCTTAGTTTTCTTCTGTTAGCCCCTGTAACTTTCAAAATCCTCGCAAATAAGCTCCTGGAACCTTGTTTTAGCCACATCTTTCTCGTTCTAACTCCAATTTCATCGATCCTCGTGCTCATGTGATCCTTGCATCATGCTCAACATCTTTATCATCTTATTCTATTCTGTTTGTGCTGTTGGTTGTATTGTTTCTATTTTTTATTGTATCTTGTGCTTCTATGATCACGTAGACAACATGCCGTTCGAGGAAGGACAAGCGTTGCAGTTCGAGAAAGAGACGCAACAGTTTGGCGAGGAAGACAAGTGGACTTCTCCCCCTTCATATTGTGGTAGAACCAACCTAAATTACACCGGCTCAAGTGCGCTGATCCTTTCTCGGAAGGCATTAAAGGCTCAATCGCACTTGAAACGGTGTAACCCCGTGGTCTGTCGGGTAAAGTCCCGATAAAACCACCTAACTCAGGATCAAAACAATGTGCCTCGCACGAAGGCGAGTCCAGAGATACAAACACCGAAAATTTTACATCACAGGCATAATATTACATTAGTAATCAAACATGTATTGTAGCAAACCTAACTAGTACGAATTTATACAAACTGTTCATGGTTAGAGTATCTGCAGCGGAAAACAAAATGCGACACTACCAGACATCGCACAACGGATGTTGAGTTAAGCCCATGCTCAACATCACTCGGAGGGACCTGTGTTGGTCAGGGACGGATCCCACTCCACGAACCAACCATCAGAAAGGGCATAGGGCCAGGGTGCAGACAAGGCCAAGTCCTCAGAGGGATTACCTGGAACAAAAGTCATATTGCAAGGCTGAGTATACTCATACTCAGCAAGGCTTATCCGTTTTATGGTATACTTAGCCATGTAACTAGACTATGAAGGCTTTTAAAGGTTCTGGGTATAGTTTCAGTTGAAAAGCAACAAAGAGTAGATCCTTAATTTCAAATTTTAGCTTCTAGGTTCTAGTTGATTATCCAATCTAGGTAAGCAACTATAACTATTCAGGCATGGTAGAATCTTTTAAAAAAATATCATCTTTGACCATCATAAGGTTACTCTTGTTATTCTATGTGGCAAAGGGATCAAGCAGTCTCAATCTCCGCGAGAAACGGATGATTCTGAATCGAATTTTACAACCTTGTAAGGGTAAACCTAACTCACACGCTTGGAACATCCAGTGATCATTCCAAAGCAACCGTTTACCTTTCATTCCGACTCGTGGATCAGTGCCACCACAAGCGACTTTAGGACCATACGCACATCCAATATGCAGGACGTACGTCTGTAGCGCGACTACATGACCGTACTCCTGTCCGCTGTGCGGAACGTACTCCCGCACGTCGGTGCGTGTGAAAAACCAAATTATGAGTGGTGGGGGTATGTCCACTCCTCAGGCCGATCGGTTACTAGGCTTACCGCTTACCATATTTCACGGCATGTGGCTAATACTTTCAAACGTTTAACCACCACTACCACACGCTGCGACCTTATCAAATTTTCATCAACACAGATGGGGTTTTTACCAAAGCCATGAATCATAATCACAACCCGTCCGTCATCCTTATAGTGGTTGTAGAAATATAAACATTGCAACTCCTATAAAGCTCGCGAGTGACAGGAAATCACTCAACTTCTACCAGCCCTATTAGCTTAGCAGCTAGTCGGACTCTGGTTCGAGTATTCCATACATAGGTTCCTAGGAATATGCAACTAGGGTTTCAGTACAAGTCCTGGAAACTTAAATGTACAAGTAGATATATATGAATATATAAATTGCAGTGTAGTAAAAAAAATAGCGGTTTATGTCCGGGGCTTGCCTTCGCTGGTGGAGCTGGGGTCAGTGATGTCAAAAACTTCCGAACTTTGTTTCGGGGCTTCAATTAATTCCTCGGTGAAGTTCGCTTGGTCTTCCGAAATGCCCTGCTCGGGTTCCGGAATCAATTCGTAGGTTCCGTCGGCGAGTGTAGTCGAATTTACAAGATATGCAGTGATTTGAAGCAATGGTTGTTGATTTAAGAACTTTACTTCATGATAAAGTTGCAATCCACCAATTCAAAGTCAAAGCATCACAAAACAAGGATTTGAATTTTAAGAATTCTAATTTACTTTTTGTAAATTAAACTTATGATAACAAGTTTTATTTTTAATTTGAAATCTATAAAGGTTCTAGTCTTAAATTTTGATAGGTGTGTTTACCTCTATTAAATGAGCTTACTGTAAATTTTTCATAAATTCTTGAAGATAGAAATTGAGGTATTTCAATTAAGTTCAAACTTTAAGTTTAAATTCAAACCTTAGACAAAACAGTGCTATAAATTCTTGAAAGATTTACTATGAACTACTCAATTACAGAACATCACATAGTAAAAAGATCTAAGCATGAGAACCTTAGTAATATACTTGAATAAATTTAAACCATTTCAAGCTTGATTGGCATAAGTTTAAATTAGTTTAAGCTAGGGTTTAATACTGTAAGTGAAATTTGCACACAAGCTCGCTCATACCCTAAACAGGCTATGTCGGTGTTTAACCGGCTGCCCACCGCGGGGTATACCCAAGGTGGTAAGTTTTGGGTGAGGGGACGCCGAGATCAGGAACTCGAAGGTGCAAGGAACACAAGACTTAGACAGGTTCGGGCCGCACGGAGCGTAATATCCTACGTCCTGTATGGTTTGTATTGCCTTCTGTATAGAATGACCTAATGATCTTCTCTTTTGAGGGGGGTCCCTGACCTCCCTTATATATCCGAGAAGCCAGGGTTACAAAGATGCTAACCAACCCCCTCCGAGGGATCACACCCAAACTGATCTTGAGTAGATCCTCTCTGTGTTGGTTAGCTCTATCTCCTATTTAAACGGGATAAACAAGAGATAAACAAAACAAATAAGAGACAAGACGGGCTTAATCTCTTAAACTTCGTAACGTGCCCAGCCCGGTGGCCCCGGGTCCGACAAGCCCCCGAGCTCTTCGTAGCTGAGCACTGCAGGCTTATCGAGTACTTTCGAAGCAGTCTTCGACTTCTTTCTAACGATTCGTCCTGAAGTCCTTCTTCGAGTACTTGCTTGGCTGCATCGAAGCTATGAGGTGCTCATGCCCCGAATTTTATTTCTGATATGGCGTGCGATTGCAAAATCGCACTCCATATGGAGTAGCCCCGAGCCTTAGGTTGAACCGGAGAATCAGGCTGGGGATCCCGCTTGTCAGTAGTCTTCCTTACCCTTCAAAGAAATTTGAAAAATAAGTAGTCGATGCCACGTACCCCGCAGCCCCCGAGCCTTGAATCCAAATCCCACAAAGTTTGGAGATAAGAGTCCAAAAATCGTGGCATACAGGCTAAACAATGACACGTTAATGAGGAAAACGAAGGGACGGTACAAATGATGTAACTAGACCATAGATTCGAAAAACCCCTTTTTCCGGGCTTATTAGCCCTGAAAAAATGATTAATCAAATATGCAATCTAATCAAATCACCAAATGACCCCTCATCTTCGGATTAGTCCATGAAACGGCGCTTGACCTTCAAAACAGTAATTTTCCCCCACTCCGCTGGTTATTTAACCCCGCGATAACTGGAGGGAAAAACCACGCTTTCAATCTGCATTCCATCGAGAACCACCAAATTCCCCAATCCAAACCACGCGCCGCCGCCTTCCCCCAAGAAGAACTCCCACCCCGACCTCCCCGCCCCTCTCCCCGCAACCCCCGAGCATCTCGTGGCCGGCGCATCGGAGATGACGTCCAAAAAGTCTGAGATCGAGGGAGTGAAGAAGGATGCAGAGCCATCAACCGCGGAGTGGACACACAGTAAGTGCTCCCTCAACAATCTGAAAAAACTTATTTTCGAGGGGTTGCTGCAAGAGAAAAACCTCGTCAACTGGCGCCCCTCTTTCCGTGAACCGTTCCCCATGGAGAATGTCGACGAAATCGTCACATTCTACCATTTTGCCGAACGGGGATTGGCCCTCCCCACTTGTTCTTTCTTCCGCGGCCTTCTTTACTACTACGGGCTTGAGCTCCATCACCTCAACCCAAATTCCATCTGCCACATCTCCATTTTCATCCACTTTTGTGAAGCATTTCTCGGAATTGAGCCCCACTGGGATCTATTCCGCTTCCTTTTCCGCTTGAAGCCCCAACCGACCATGAAAAAACTCGCTGTGGTAGGGGGCGCCGGTATCCAACTGCGACAGCAGGCCGGCGAAAAATACCTTGCATATAAATTCCCCTCCAACCTTCCTGGGTGGAGATTCCTCTGGTTCTACATCGAGAACCATGCGCCCCCCCTACCGACGAAGTCGAGCAAACCGCCCGTGGTGAGGGGGGAATGGAACCTTGAACCCTCCGGTATGGAAATGATCCAAGTCAAGGAGCTGCTGGAGGCCATCGACGCACTGAAGAAGGAGGGGGTGACCGGCGCCTCCGTCATGTTCTCCTTTTACAAGCGCCGCGTCCAACCCATCCAACAGAGATGTTGCCTGGGCTTCGAGTACACCGGCCCTGCTGACCCTTCTCGCATGTGCACAGAAGAGGTGCCAGATGAAGTCGCGCTCCAGCGGGTTCAGCGAGTGCTGCTGGACGTGAACACCGTGCCGTACGTGCCCACCCTGTACTCCGCGCAACATCCGCCCCCGCCGGTAAGTGCTCGACTTCTTGTTGCCGAAGAAATCGACTACTGCGCCGATACTGAACTGAGGGATTTTCCGCAGGGACACTCGGAACTGTACTGCAGCTACCCGCCGCAGCCGGACCTCCCCCGAGCGTATCACCTCCTTCCTTCTGCAGTTACGGCGGCCAAGAGAGCTCGCCTTGCTGCGATCTAGAGCCGCAACGATGCCACCGAACGCGGGGTCTCGCCAGCGGGGGAAGAAGCCGAGGGAGGCCCGCGCCCTGTTGCCGCCGTTGCCACCAAGGCGGCTGTGACGCCCTGAAAACTTACCAAATTAAACCACGCGCTAAAATGTTTCAATGAAAAACCATTCGTCGTCAAACCCTAACTCTAACCCTTGACGACCGACAGCGGATTTGACCGCCGTCCCAATCCCGCACCACTCACACAAGACCGCTTTCCGCGAATAGCGCTGGCGCGACTCTTTTCCTCGCGCAGCGCGCGAACGCCGAGCACGCGTGGCCGACCCGCACGCGATCACCCGCCGCGTTCTGCGCCGGCGCTCCTCGTGCCGCGCGCGAATCCCCGCGCGCGCGTGGCCGACCGGCCGCGGTCGCCGCCGCGACCGGCGCCGGCACGCCTTCCCCTCTTTCTCTTTTCTTTTCTTTTTCCAATCTCTCTCTCTTTCTTTCTTTCCTTTCCTTTCCTCCCTTTTTCCTTTCTCTTTTTTTTCCCTTTTTCCTCCCTTCTTCCTTTTCCCTTCTCTCCTCTCCTCTCCCCTCCTTCCCCTGCCTCTGCTCCCGAGCACCCCCACGCCGCGCGCCACCGTGCCGCGCACGCGCTCGCCCCCGCGTGCCCCGCGTGGCCGCGCGCGAGCTCCTGCCCAGCCGCGCCGTACCCGCGCCCCCTGGCTGCGCTGTGTCGCGCCACCAGTACACGCGCACGCGCGTGCCGCGCCGCTCGCCGTGCCGCACGGCGCCCACATGCGCCCACCCCCGCGCGTGCCGCACCGCCCGTCGATTGGCCGCGCCGCACGCTGCCGCACACCGCCGCCGTCCTGCACCACCGCGTCGCGACGGCCGCAAGCGGCCGGGGCGCCATTAATGGCGCCCGCACCGCCCGCCGGCCCTTCCCACCGACCCCCATCGCTCCTCCACGCGGCCGCCTATAAGTAGCCCTCCCCCGCACCTCGGCACCTCCACGAACGGCGCCACCACCCCTAGCCCCTTCTCGCACGCTCCCAGCTCCGCCGCCGCACGCCGCTCGGCCGCCACCCGCAGGCCTCCGCCGCCCCACTCCCACGCCTCGCCCCGGCTCAAGGTGAGCAGGGGAATCAGTTCCCCTTGGCCCCCTCTCCCTTTTCCCCCACGCACCCGAGCCACCCCGGGCCTCGGCCGCCGGGATTAGGCCGGCGCCGAGCCCCTTTTCCCCTTCCTCTGTTTCACGGGTGAGAGGAGGAAGAAGAAGGGGTGGTTTTGCGTTTAACCCCCCCGCCCTTACTCTCTTTTCTAAATAAGGACCCCCCCTCTCTAATAGCTCCCTTTCGCGAAAGAAACCCTGCCCACTCTATTAATTCAAATTGAATCCCTCCGTTACATAAAAACCCAACCATGCCCGACACCCTTTAGCATGCCCTGATTAATTCTAGGTTTCGCAGATAAACCCTTACCCCCTTTAGATAATTACGAACAAGTCCCTGGACCCCCGTTTAAGCCCTGAAACCACCTTTAGCGCGTCATTTTATGTGCAAAACGACCTCCGATTGACCCGAAACTTTACCACGCCCTTTCTAGTATAGTTTTAGCCATGCCATTAAGATACCACCCAGAGATATTGCCCCTAACTCCGTAACTAAATTATTTCCGATTCAAGCCTATCGTAAAAGCTTTTAGTTCTTTCGCTTGATTGTGTGTCTGTTTGTTTGCGTCGTAGGACACGGAGTAAACGACGAGGTTCCCGACCGCGACCAGGCAACTGAGGACCAGTACTGCGGCCCCGAACCCGAAGGACAGTGCTTCGATCAGGACTTCCCGCAAGGGTTTGACGATGGCAAGTTCAATTCCGCCCTTTGATGCATATTTCTGTCCTAGTTTTTATAAACACGACCCAATGGCCTGTTTTATAAAATTGCATTGTTTTGCGTGCTGGAAACCCGATAGGATAGCCACCCTTGCTTGAAATAATCATACTTTGACTGCCTGATTTATAAAGAAAATGCGTGTGTGTGGGAAGGGATACAATGTGGTTTTGAAAAGCGAATTAGATGAGATGGATGGCATTTCTGTGTGAATTGCCGCTGATGTGCTCGTACCTGTGTGGTTGAGCGTGGATGGGAGATATCCATCTTGTCACCCCTAAGGACCGAGTTGATGTGACATCTCACCTAGCTTCTCGTAGTGCGAACCACTTGACCGTTGTATGGGCAACGGCTTGGCTCAACCCCACTAGTTAGTCTGATAGCCATCAGGAGAGCTGGGAGCAACGGGTGATCAAGGAGACGGGATAAGCTCTGTGTGACTTATGCCCCGGTTAAACCTCGGTGTTAGGTCGAATGACCCCTTGATAGATCCCGTGATGGCTAGTCAGGTCTAGCTACGGTGGGTAAGGGCTTCGATGGGATCTGCACCGGCACTCAGGTGTTCGTGCTGTGGTACCCCACCTGTGGGTAAAGTTGCACACCTCTGCAGAGTTGAAATCTATTCGAATAGCCGTGCCCACGGTACTGGGCAAGTTACGGTGTGGTCACATAACTAGTGTTTCTCTCTGGGAAGGGTTGATCCAGTGTGAGTTGTTTGGAAAGTATCCGGCAGTGGTGCCGTGTGCTACGGCGGACGGGGAGTCCGGTAGCAGTTTTAAACTAGATCCTGTGTGGATCAACACCGTGTGCCCCTCGATGCTTAACGACTTGTTTTTGAAAAATGTTTTAAAACGAACCTTTGCATAAAGTCAAGTTTTCCGCAAATGAACCATAACCTTATCCTTGGATTATTCTGTGCATGTAATTCTGTGATAACCCCTCCGTGGGTGTGATTGGACTTGCTGAGTACGTTTGTACTCACCCCATTTTACTTTACAGTGGAGGATCCCGACTACATCCCCGAGAACGACGAGTAGGGTCCCGTCCTGCACCCAGTCTTGCCTGTGGGTGAGGTCACCGTTGGAGCTCCGCATGGCGCAAGACTCTGACGATCCTTTGTTCGTAGCTAGTGTAGTTGTGTGGGTTCTGGTTGTAATCCTCGCGATAGTGGCGCTTCACTGCCCATTACCGCGTAGAGTTGTACGGTGATGTACCATCTGATGTAATAAAAGTGTTATCAGCCTCCTGGGACTGATAAAGTGACACTTTTAAGTCTTCCCTGATGGGGGGGACGCTTCAGGTGGTATCAGAGCCGTAGGCTGGCCGTAGGACGTAACCCTAGGAGCGAGACCCCTTTTCAGACCCTAGAACTTATCCTGGTTTAGATATTTTTTTTATGCATAAGCACTCACCACTGGTCTTTGCCTTGTTCCAGATGGCTGGCAATGGATGGGTTAGCGGAATCTGCCACGCAGAGCCCGGCCTCCCCAAGCTACTATTGCTCAGCCTGGAACGCATTGGAATCATGGAACCACCGGAGTATGCCTACCGAGAATACATCTCCGGGGGCACCCTCCGGTGTGACATGATGATTTTTATGGAGAGGAGCACCCGCTACCCTGAAGTAGACCCGTGGTTCATCTCCACAAAGGGCTTCCGATTCCCCGACACCTACCGAAAGGCCGCCCGTAAAGCCCTGCGCCGATTACGTGTGCTCTACAGGCACTACCTCCAGCGGACTCCTATGGGATTTTTCCCACCCGCTGAAAGAAGTGGACGCACTTGGATTGCCCGGATGAGGGGACTTGGACGAGAAGAAGAAGATTTAGAAGATGCGGTCTCCCACCTATCCATCTACCTTACTGGCTTGGATGCACTCTGCCGCGAACAGTCGGCACAACTGAAGAAGCTAATCCATGGGGTTGAAAAGTTAACCCAGGAGCTGGAGGAACAACGGACAAGAGCCGCAAACGCCGAGTATTCCTTAGCCGCCCTCCAAGCCCAGATGCAAGAATACGAGAGCCGCAACGGGATAGGTGGATGGATCGAAGAAGAAGAAGAAGAACCCATGGAGACCCATTGGGACAAGGGTACTCAGACCGAAAATGAGATGGATCGGTTCCTTCCAATAAAGAAGCGCTCTATCAGGACTGAGGAAGAATCCCCATGATAGGACTAGCACCCCTAGCAAAAACCCTACCCTAATGACCACGTATCCATGAAAACTGTACCACCCTTGTTGTAATAATAAATATCATCTACCCGCTTTTGCACCTATACCATGTTGTTTACCCTACTTCTGTTTCAGATGGCTGAGGAAGGATGGACCCAGGGCGATTGCCAAGCTGCACCTGGATTTCCCAGCCTCTTGATCAACACCCTGGAGGACCTTGGCGTTACAGAGCGCCCAAGGTACTACAGCCGAGAGTACGAACACCATGGTACCCTCCGCTGCAGGGTGATCCTGGTCATCGCCAGGAGCAACCGCTACCCCGACATCCAGCCTTGGCGAGCGACCGCCACAGGATTTAGACACCAAGATACCTACCCCCTGGCCATCAGAAAAGCACTCCGTTATTTGTGCCGGATTTTTGAAGAACACCTCGCCCCCACGCCAGCGAAGTTCTTCCCGCCGGCCATCAGGACCCCAGTCTGGGAAGCACGCATGAGAAACCTGGAGCGACGACGCCACGAAGAAGGCCCCCTGTACCAAGTGGCTACTTATCTAGCCGCCCTGGACCACCTCTTTGATGAGCAAGCCAACCTTCTGAGGGAGCAGACCCATCGAGCCGAGCAAGCAGAGCTCGCAGTGAGACTGCAGCAGATTCGAGCCACCCATGCTGAGGCAAGAGCCGCAGCCGCGGTTAGCAGCGAAGCCGTAGCCCAAGAAAGCCTCAGGCAAGCTCGAGACCGGCGTATGCAAGATTGGACCCGTGGCGGAACACCAGTCCCAGCGATAGGGGAAGACCACGTTTTACTCGGGACACCCGTCATAGGGTGGGGATCACTCTTCGGGAGTGCACGAGCCCCACCCGAGCACCCTGAAAGCTCTGCTGCCGCCGTCGAGAGGGATGCTGCAGCGCAACCCTTGACCAGTGGAAATCCAGAGGACGGCGAGCAAGGATCACTCACGCTTTCCGCCCCAGAAGAAGGCCGGCCCCGCGAGTAGAATGACCGACGCCACCCTAGCGATGTACACCCCAGCCCCTTTTTGTCTAAAGTCGTGCCCTCGGGCGTGACCTGGACAAGTAGTGCGAGACCGAGCCCTACCCCAAGCTGTACTCCCTTTCCGCAGTAATAAAGTTGTTTGTGCCTGTTGTGTGTGATATTGTGTGCTGTGTGCTGCTTGTTTAAGCATCTACTGGCAGGGAGTAGATTCCGCCGTATATACGTATTAAACAACTTAAACATCACCTAATCGAAATCCCACTCTACCCAATCAACAGATGATTCCCCGGAGCGTCACGAGGGCCTCCCGTAGCCGGAACCCCGCAGCCGCTGGTGCCAGAGCACAGCCTGCTGGGCAGAGTCCTCCTCAGGCAGAACAAGAAGTAAGCCAGAACCGAGGAGAGAATCAAGGAGAAGAACAACTACCACCACCCCCACCCCTCGGAGACCTGGCGCAGATCATCCATAACCAGACCCTCATACTGGAGACCCTGGCAAATGCCCTCATTAACCGGCAGCCACGAGGGCAGAATATGAACGACAAGCTGACGGCCTTCCTAAGGACCAAGCCACCTACCTTCGCCGGATCCTGCAACCCGTTGGATGCTGACGACTGGTTGCGAGTAATTCAGAGGAAGCTCGAACCATTCGAATGCCAGGACCGGGATAAAGTCCTACTGGCAGCCCACCAGCTCACCGGAACGGCATTATCCTGGTGGGAAAACTATTGTGCTGCAGCCGAAGATGCCTCTACCATCACCTGGGGAGAATTCGTAAGAGAGTTCCGCCGCTACCATATCCCTTCGGCCACTATGAAGCGCAAGGCGGATGAATTCCGCGCACTACAACAAGGAAGCATGTCGGTGGAAGAATACACCCACCGGTTCATAGAATTGGCCCGGTACGCGCCGGAAGAAGTGAACGACGACGATAAGAAGCAGGACATGTTCAAGAAGGGGTTAAGCCCGGAGCTACGGACCTTGCTTACTCCCCAGATCTATCCGGACTTCAACACCCTAATGAACAAGGCCATCCTCACGGAAAGGGCCAAGGCCGAAGAAAGAAAGGACAACAAACGCAAGTTCTTGGAAAGTAAGGCTCGCCAACAAGACCGTTTCCAGAAGCCGAGAAATTCCAGCTATACTGCACCAGGAACTCAGGCCCCAATGCAGTATAGAACTCAGTCCCAGGTGACAGGATCACAGGCCCCGCCTAGAAGCCAGAATACCTCGAGGGCCCCGCAAAGCAATGCAAGTCAGGCCACCCCCGACAACAACAATGTTAGGGCTTGTTTCAACTGCCGAGAGACAGGGCACTTCATCGCCAATTGCCCCTACGCCAAGAATAAGCCGGCAACGTCGACCTTCTCCAACACAGTGAATGGGCCCAGACCAGCCCTGACCGGTGCCAACCGAGTGTCCGTCCGCAACAACGACAACAGCCAGCAGGTGAAGCAGCAATCATTTGGACGAGCCCGCGTCAATCACATCGACGCGCAGGAGGCTCAAGAAGCTCAGGGCGTAGTGCTCGGTGAGTACTTAGTCAACTCAGCTCTGGCGACAGTATTATTTGATTCTGGAGCATCACACTCGTTTATATCCTCGAGCTATGTGGAGAAACACAAAATACCTACAGTACTACTAAAAACACCCCTATTAACCCGGACGCCTGGAGGCGACATCAACTGTCAATTAGGTTGTTCACGGGTAAGGATCAACTTAAGTGGGGTAGACTTCCTAGCAGATTTGGTAGTACTTAAGTCTGGGGGGATAGACGTGATCCTTGGGATGGACTGGTTAAGCCGACACAATGGACTCATAGGCTGTACCGACAAAGTGGTACACCTAACAAACCCTGAAGGAATACAAGTGATCTGCCATACTCGAGATAGTAAGTTTGACCCAATGGTGTTTAGCATGGAAGCCAAGCCCTTAGAAGGAGTCCCGGTAGTGAACGAATACCCAGATATTTTTCCCGAGGAACTCCCCGGTATGCCACCAGACAGGGATATAGAATTCGTCATCGACCTTATCCCCGGAACCTCTCCTGTAGCCAAGAGACCCTATAGGATGGCAGCTTCTGAGTTAACGGAATTAAAGAAACAACTAGAAGAACTGCAGCGAATTGGATTCATTAGACCAAGCTCATCGCCATGGGGAGCCCCAGTTCTGTTTGTCAAGAAGAAGGATGGGAGTACGAGGTTGTGCGTAGATTACCGGGCACTGAACGAGGTTACCATTAAGAATAAGTACCCCCTCCCCAGGATTGATGACCTGTTCGATCAGCTAAAAGGAGCCAAGTACTTTTCCAAGATCGATTTAAGGTCAGGATATTTTCAACTCAAGATTAGGGAAAGTGACATCCCTAAGACAGCTTTTGTCACTCGCTACGGGCAATTTGAGTTCACCGTAATGTCCTTCGGACTAACCAATGCCCCTGCCTATTTTATGAACCTCATGAACAAGGTATTTATGGAAGAACTGGATAAGTTTGTTGTAGTCTTTATCGACGACATACTTATCTACTCCAAGAGTATTCAGGAACATGAGCAACATCTGCGGGTAGTATTGGAAAAGCTAAGGACACATAGGTTATATGCCAAGTTCAGCAAGTGCGACTTCTGGCTGGAGAAAGTAGCTTTCCTTGGTCACATTCTGACTGCGGAAGGCGTAGCAGTGGACCCAGAGAAGGTCGAAGCCGTTTCCAATTGGCAGCAACCAACTAACGTTAGTGAAATCAGGAGCTTCCTTGGTTTAGCCGGGTATTATCGGAGATTTATCGAGGGATTCTCTAAGATAGCCCGACCCATGACGGAACTTCTCAAGAAGGAGAAAAAGTTCGCTTGGACAGAATCCTGTGAGAAGAGTTTTCAAGAATTGAAGCGAAGACTGACAACCGCCCCAGTGCTGACCCTACCGGACATTCATCGGGACTTTGTCATTTATTGTGACGCGTCCCGACAAGGTTTAGGGTGCGTACTGATGCAAGACGGGAAAGTGGTTGCATATGCCTCCCGCCAACTCAAGACTCATGAGCAGAACTACCCGACCCATGATTTGGAACTAGCAGCCGTAGTGCATGCCCTTAAAATTTGGAGACACTACCTGATCGGAAACAAGTGTGAGGTTTACACCGACCACAAGAGTCTAAAGTACATCTTTACTCAGCCAGATTTAAATTTAAGGCAGAGGAGATGGTTGGAGTTGGTCAAGGACTATAATCTGGAAATTCAGTATCACCCCGGAAAGGCGAACGTGGTAGCCGATGCCTTAAGTCGGAAATCCTATGGGCCCACGAATGACCATCTGCGAGAGGAAATGGCACAATTAAATGTGCACATTATACCCCGAGGTTCCAGCCAAGTGCTAAACGTCCAATCCACATTAGAGAATAAGATTAGAGAAGCCCAAAGCTCGGATCAAGAGTTAGTAAAAATTCGCAAACAAACCGGAGAAAACAAAGCACCGGGTTTCAGAGTGGACGATAAGGGAACATTATGGTACGAGGATAGAATTTGTGTACCCCAGAACGGAGATTTCCGGCAATTGATCATGGACGAAGCCCATAACTCGGCCTACTCCATCCACCCAGGATCCACCAAAATGTATATGGACATAAAGCAAAAATATTGGTGGAACGGAATGAAGGCGGATATTGCAAGATTCGTGGCTCATTGTGATACCTGCCAAAGGATCAAGGCCGAACATCAAAAGCCAGCAGGATTATTGCAACCCTTGCCCATCCCGGTCTGGAAATGGGATGAAATAGGAATGGACTTCGTAGTAGGCCTACCCAGAACACAGAAGGGACATGATTCCATATGGGTAATAGTGGATCGACTCACTAAATCGGCACATTTCATACCCGTAAGAACCACTTATGGTGGAGAAAAGCTGGCAAAACTTTACGTGGAAAACATAGTGAAGTTACATGGAACGCCCAGCAGAATCGTCTCGGATAGAGGGACCCAATTTACATCTAGGTTTTGGAAAAGCCTACATAAAGCCATGGGCACTAAGTTAGATTTTAGCTCCGCATACCACCCACAGACGGATGGTCAAACCGAGAGGGTGAATCAGATCATGGAAGATATGCTGAGAGCATGTGTCTTGACCTATGGAAACGATAGGGAACAGAGTCTGCCCTATGCAGAATTCTCGTACAATAATAGTTACCAAGCCAGCCTGGGTATGTCGCCATTCGAAGCCCTCTACGGAAGAAAGTGCAAAACTCCTTTAATGTGGTCGGAAGTTGGAGAACGTGCCCTAGAGGGACCCGACTTCATAAAAGAGGCAGAAGAAAAAGTAGCGGAGATCCGCGAGAAACTGAAAGCAGCCCAGTCCCGACAAAAGAGCTATGCAGACAAGAAGAGGCGAGAGATAAGCTTCAATCCGGGCGATTTTGTCTATCTCAAAGTCTCACCCATTCGAGGGACACGAAGATTTCAGGTACAAGGAAAATTAGCCCCTCGATACATTGGACCGTATCAAGTTCTAAAGAAAGTCGGAGCCGTGGCATACCGACTAGAGTTACCAGAAGAAATGTCAGATATACACCCAGTGTTCCATGTCTCGCAATTAAGAAGGTGTCTGAGAGTACCCGAGGGAGAACATGTGCTGGTGGAAACAATAGACCTGCAGCCGGATTTGCGATATCAGGAAGTGCCGGTCAAGATTCTAGACACTGTCGCTAAGAGGACCAGAAACTCCGAAGTACGGATATGCAGAGTTCAATGGAGTAGACACGGAGTAGAAGAAGCGACCTGGGAGCGCGAAGAGGCTCTAAAGAAGGAATTTCCCCATCTGTTTAGGAGCCAGCCGAATCTCGAGGACGAGATTCATTTAAGTGGGGTAGGTTTGTGACGCCCTGAAAACTTACCAAATTAAACCACGCGCTAAAATGTTTCAATGAAAAACCATTCGTCGTCAAACCCTAACTCTAACCCTTGACGACCGACAGCGGATTTGACCGCCGTCCCAATCCCGCACCACTCACACAAGACCGCTTTCCGCGAATAGCGCTGGCGCGACTCTTTTCCTCGCGCAGCGCGCGAACGCCGAGCACGCGTGGCCGACCCGCACGCGATCACCCGCCGCGTTCTGCGCCGGCGCTCCTCGTGCCGCGCGCGAATCCCCGCGCGCGCGTGGCCGACCGGCCGCGGTCGCCGCCGCGACCGGCGCCGGCACGCCTTCCCCTCTTTCTCTTTTCTTTTCTTTTTCCAATCTCTCTCTCTTTCTTTCCTTTCCTTTCCTTTCCTCCCTTTTTCCTTTCTCTTTTTTTTCCCTTTTTCCTCCCTTCTTCCTTTTCCCTTCTCTCCTCTCCTCTCCCCTCCTTCCCCTGCCTCTGCTCCCGAGCACCCCCACGCCGCGCGCCACCGTGCCGCGCACGCGCTCGCCCCCGCGTGCCCCGCGTGGCCGCGCGCGAGCTCCTGCCCAGCCGCGCCGTACCCGCGCCCCCCGGCCGCGCTGTGTCGCGCCACCAGTGCACGCGCACGCGCGTGCCGCGCCGCTCGCCGTGCCGCACGGCGCCCACATGCGCCCACCCCGCGCGTGCCGCACCGCCCGTCGATTGGCCGCGCCGCACGCTGCCGCACACCGCCGCCGTCCTGCACCACCGCGTCGCGACGGCCGCAAGCGGCCGGGGCGCCATTAATGGCGCCCGCACCGCCCGCCGGCCCTTCCCACCGACCCCCATCGCTCCTCCACGCGGCCGCCTATAAGTAGCCCTCCCCCGCACCTCGGCACCTCCACGAACGGCGCCACCACCCCTAGCCCCTTCTCGCACGCTCCCAGCTCCGCCGCCGCACGCCGCTCGGCCGCCACCCGCAGGCCTCCGCCGCCCCACTCCCACGCCTCGCCCCGGCTCAAGGTGAGCAGGGGAATCAGTTCCCCTTGGCCCCCTCTCCCTTTTCCCCCACGCACCCGAGCCACCCCGGGCCTCGGCCGCCGGGATTAGGCCGGCGCCGAGCCCCTTTTCCCCTTCCTCTGTTTCACGGGTGAGAGGAGGAAGAAGAAGGGGTGGTTTTGCGTTTAACCCCCCCGCCCTTACTCTCTTTTCTAAATAAGGACCCCCCCTCTCTAATAGCTCCCTTTCGCGAAAGAAACCCTGCCCACTCTATTAATTCAAATTGAATCCCTCCGTTACATAAAAACCCAACCATGCCCGACACCCTTTAGCATGCCCTGATTAATTCTAGGTTTCGCAGATAAACCCTTACCCCCTTTAGATAATTACGAACAAGTCCCTGGACCCCCGTTTAAGCCCTGAAACCACCTTTAGCGCGTCATTTTATGTGCAAAACGACCTCCGATTGACCCGAAACTTTACCACGCCCTTTCTAGTATAGTTTTAGCCATGCCATTAAGAAACCACCCAGAGATATTGCCCCTAACTCCGTAACTAAATTATTTCCGATTCAAGCCTATCGTAAAAGCTTTTAGTTCTTTCGCTTGATTGTGTGTCTGTTGTTTGCGTCGTAGGACACGGAGTAAACGACGAGGTTCCCGACCGCGACCAGGCAACTGAGGACCAGTACTGCGGCCCCGAACCCGAAGGACAGTGCTTCGATCAGGACTTCCCGCAAGGGTTTGACGATGGCAAGTTCAATTCCGCCCTTTGATGCATATTTCTGTCCTAGTTTTTATAAACACGACCCAATGGCCTGTTTTATAAAATTGCATTGTTTTGCGTGCTGGAAACCCGATAGGATAGCCACCCTTGCTTGAAATAACCATACTTTGACTGCCTGATTTATAAAGAAAATGCGTGTGTGTGGGAAGGGATACAATGTGGTTTTGAAAAGCGAATTAGATGAGATGGATGGCATTTCTGTGTGAATTGCCGCTGATGTGCTCGTACCTGTGTGGTTGAGCGTGGATGGGAGATATCCATCTTGTCACCCCTAAGGACCGAGTTGATGTGACATCTCACCTAGCTTCTCGTAGTGCGAACCACTTGACCGTTGTATGGGCAACGGCTTGGCTCAACCCCACTAGTTAGTCTGATAGCCATCAGGAGAGCTGGGAGCAACGGGTGATCAAGGAGACGGGATAAGCTCTGTGTGACTTATGCCCCGGTTAAACCTCGGTGTTAGGTCGAATGACCCCTTGATAGATCCCGTGATGGCTAGTCAGGTCTAGCTACGGTGGGTAAGGGCTTCGATGGGATCTGCACCGGCACTCAGGTGTTCGTGCTGTGGTACCCCACCTGTGGGTAAAGTTGCACACCTCTGCAGAGTTGAAATCTATTCGAATAGCCGTGCCCACGGTACTGGGCAAGTTACGGTGTGGTCACATAACTAGTGTTTCTCTCTGGGAAGGGTTGATCCAGTGTGAGTTGTTTGGAAAGTATCCGGCAGTGGTGCCGTGTGCTACGGCGGACGGGGAGTCCGGTAGCAGTTTTAAACTAGATCCTGTGTGGATCAACACCGTGTGCCCCTCGATGCTTAACGACTTGTTTTTGAAAAATGTTTTAAAACGAACCTTTGCATAAAGTCAAGTTTTCCGCAAATGAACCATAACCTTATCCTTGGATTATTCTGTGCATGTAATTCTGTGATAACCCCTCCGTGGGTGTGATTGGACTTGCTGAGTACGTTTGTACTCACCCCATTTTACTTTACAGTGGAGGATCCCGACTACATCCCCGAGAACGACGAGTAGGGTCCCGTCCTGCACCCAGTCTTGCCTGTGGGTGAGGTCACCGTTGGAGCTCCGCATGGCGCAAGACTCTGACGATCCTTTGTTCGTAGCTAGTGTAGTTGTGTGGGTTCTGGTTGTAATCCTCGCGATAGTGGCGCTTCACTGCCCATTACCGCGTAGAGTTGTACGGTGATGTACCATCTGATGTAATAAAAGTGTTATCAGCCTCCTGGGACTGATAAAGTGACACTTTTAAGTCTTCCCTGATGGGGGGGACGCTTCAGCGGCTCGCCATACTGCAGTTCAAGGCAGCAGCGAGTCCACCGGGTGCGTGGGCTCGCAGGCGAGTGAAGGGACCGTGGAGGAACCGCACGGGGACAACTCCTCCGATCAGAGCGTGGAGTTGACCGACGCTCTGCCACCGGTGCCGAAGGGCCAGCGCCAGGTGCGCAAACGCAAGGCTCAAGAAGTCGAGTCCTCCAGGTACGGAATTACTGTGTTGGCCAATTCCAAAGTTTCCATGGTGCTGAGAACTGACAGCGTCCCCTTGCAGCCTCCCTGCTCCGCCGCCCGGGACGAAGCCCGAAGGGGTGGAGGCGGGCCCTTCTGCCGCCACGACGGTGACCATCGCCGTGGCGGGGACCCCTCCATCGGCCGATCAGACCCCTCCGTCCGCGGGCGGGCGTCCCCCGTCGGGCCTGGCGGGTGAAGAAGGCTGCCAAGAAGAAGTCGACACTGGTGAGTTTTGATTCGATCGCTTGAAAAGCTTGGCCGCGCCTGCGTGAATAACCATGTTGTCGATGTCGCCAGGGCTGCAAGTGCGGTGCAAACTCCAGCTGGAACCGGGCGGGCTGCGGCGCCTGCCTCAGCTGCAGCAGCCCCCGGGCCCTCGGCGCCTGGGGGGCCTGTACTCGCAGAGGCAGCCCCTGAAGCGGATGCGGGGCTCCCCGACTTGCCGCCTCCCGAGTCCCAACAAGGAGGAGCCGGACCAGTGAGCGATGAACAAGTCGTGGCCCCGGAAGCGGATGTGGGCTCCCCGACTCGCTGCCTCCCGGGTCCAGGCAAGAGGGAGCCGGGCCCAGTGGCGGGGAACAAGTCGTGGCCCCTGGTGCCGCTCCTACCAGTGATACAGGTGCGCGCTTACTCGCCCGCGGCTTGATGCCAGGATCCGAGGGCAATATGGTGACTACTTCGTATGCTTGCAGGTGTCCAGCCGCCGCCGTCCGGGGATGCCGCCGGGCCCTCGGAGGGTCCCCGTGAGGTGCTGAGGACCGGGCCAGGGTACCTGAACATCATCACCACCGACCTGGTGGATGATCTTCTGCTAACGGCCGAGAACCTGGAGACCTTCAAGAGCACCTTCAAGGAGTTATACAACTTCTCCATGGTAGTACTCGCGCAAAGTTCCAGGTGTGTGCATTGGCGAGTTGTTTAGTACTCATTCTCCTCCTTTGGCGCAGCATGTGATTACCAAATCCAGAAGAAGTCGGAGAAACTCCGCGCGGTTGTGAGCGACGCGCGGGAGTTAGGTGCCCTGCACAAGCGCATCTCCGAGGAGAAGACGAAGAACTGCTATCTGCAGCGCGAGCTTGACATGCTGAAGCAGGAGAGGACTCGAGAGACCTGGCTGCTCAAGAATGACCTGAAGAACCTTGAAGCGGCCAACTCCGAGCTCCAACAACGGGTCAAGGAGCAACAAGCAGAGTACCAGGAGCAGCTCAAGGCGGAAAAGAAGGCGCACCAAGGTAGGCCCCCGCTTCCCTCGAGTACTTTTCCTTAGTGATTTCACTTGCTTGCTGAAACATCTTCACCACAGAGCTTAGGAAAGTAATAAAACACAAAGAGGAGCTGCTTACTGACGTGAAGAATATGCTGTATCGTCGTACAGATGAAGTCGAAAGGCTGCAGAAGGTGATCGACGACACTGAACGGCAGTTCGTCGACTGCCTTCAGCAAGCCAAAGCGCTGGGCGAAAGGGACGAGCAGCGGCGCAAGGAGCTGGAGGACCTCCAGGGAGCCGCCCAGGAACTGGTGGACATGGTGGACCCGCCCGAAGAAGGCGAGGCCGGCCCGCGGCCCCTGCTGGGACGGCTCCGTGAAGCCCCAAAAAAGATGCTCAAGTTCTTATCCGAAGCTCCAGTCGCTTGCGTAAGCAACGCCCTTGCGTACGTCAAGTCCTTCGTGCCGACCACGCAGCTGAGCATCTTCGCGCAAGGGATGGCGGCGGACTGCTCGGACGAGCGGTTCGAGGAGTATCTGCAAGAGGCCCAACCTGTAGCAGAACAGATTGTACACAATGTACTGCAGGATTAGGGTGTATGAGACACTTAATCATTCTCTTATGTAAATGCTTCCCTTGACATCTCTACGTGTTTGTATGTCTTAGCTGAATTGGGATCCAGGCTTACGAGACTCAAGTAGAGACGCGTCCTTGGTTGCAACGACCCGAAGGGCAGCTAGAATTCGTCTAACGGAGTAGCCACAACTCGATCGAGCGGGTCTAGACCTGTTAGGGAATAACGCGAGCATCGTCGCGGGGGTCCCGTGCGTAGGGCGGAAAGTTAGGACTAGCTCGAGTGCGGTGACTCTGATTGTAGTCGAAAACGCTCGTGCTTATGAGCGTGCTCCGTAAGCTGGGTGAGACCCGGGCGAACGGATCGAGCTTGTTAGGAGCAGGTGCGGTCGTTGCCGCGTTTTGGCCATTCTTTCGGCAAAAATATGACTGTTCTGAGTGCAGCCACTCATGATGTAGTCGAGGTGGCTCTTTATGCGAGCCTTTCCAACGCGCTGTTTTTTAGCCAGTCGAGCGGATCAACTGAGTTGGACAAGGTGCGACTTCAGTCGCGTGCGACCACCTAAGGTCGTGGCGGAACTCGATATATCGAGGAGTTTTAGCCGGAGCAGATGGTTCGACAAAAAATGAAGTCGATAAGTTGTGAATGTAGTCATAACTTTATTCACGACGGGTAGCCAGCTTACACGAGAGTTTCGCCCGTGGCCGTGGCTGTTGTCGCCGGAGAAGGAGTGTTCAACCCGAATATTGTGGCTCGAAGCCTCCAATATGAATCGAGGAAAGGAGAGCTTCAAGCCCCCGGGGAATTCGGATATCGCCGGGCATTTGCTTACGGGTAGAACCTACGCAGGTGTTGGACGTTCCAGGAATTTGGGATGTCCTGGCCTTCGGGGCACTGTAGTCGATACGACCCTGGCCGTGTGACCTGCTTGACGACGAACGGGCCCTCCCACCTTGAGTTGAGCTTGTGTAGGCCAGATTCGTCCTGGATACGACGCAAGACCAAGTCGCCAACACTGAATGACCGCTCCTTGACGTTGCGATCATGGTATCGGCGGATCCCCTGTAGGTACCGGGCTGACTGGACAAGAGCGGTGCAACGAGCTTCCTCTACAGAGTCGAGCTCTAGCTGCCGCGCCTCGTCCGCCTCGCCTTCATTGTACATTTCGACCCTCGGGGACTTCCACATGATATCGGCTGGTAAAATGGCTTCGGATCCATATACGAGGAAGAAAGGTGTTTGGCCTGTGGCTTTGGACGGCTGAGTCCGAAGCCCCCAGACTACATGCGGCAGCTCGTGTACCCATTTTCCTCCCTTCTTGCTGTTCTCGTCATATAGCCGCTTCTTGAGGCCGTCGATTATCAAGCCGTTCGCCCGCTCAACTTGTCCGTTGGCCCGCGGGTGGGCAACTGAGACATACTTAACTTCGATGCAGGCATTCTCGCAGAATTCCCAGAATTGGTTGGCCGTGAAATTTGACCCCAAGTCCGTGATGATGGTGTTGGGGAAACCAAAACGGTACAAGATATCTGAGATGAAATCAACAACCCGATCTGGCGTGAGCTTGGCGATTGGCTTGTACTCGATCCACTTCGTAAACTTGTCGATAGCCACCAACACATGGGTAAAACCGCCTGGCGCCGTCGTGAAGGGCCCGATCATGTCGAGACTCCAACAAGCGAACGGCCAAGATGGCGGTATAGTGATGAGGCTATGGGCCGGAACATGTGTCTGTTTGCCGAAGAATTGACAATTTTGGCACCTGCGCACAAGATCCTCCGCGTCGGCGACTGCGGTGGGCCACCAGAAACCAGCCCTGTACGCTTTCCCAACCAGCGTTCTTGATGCCGCATGGTTGCCGCAGACGCCTTCGTGAATCTCCCGCAATATGTCATGACCGTCCTCCTTCGTGACGCACTTCATGAGAACTCCTGACCGAGCGCCACGCCTGTAGAGCTTGCCTTTGACCAGGGCGAAGCCCTTGCTCCTTCGCGAGATGCGTGCCGCTTCTGCGCTCTTGGCGTCGATTCCCGCCGGTAGCCGTTGGTCTTGGATGAAGTCGATAAAGGCCGCTCGCCAATCCTCCCCCAGCATCAGAAACTCTCGGTCGGGTCGTTGGGGACCCGAGTCGATGGTTACCGGCGGAGAAGGCTTGGTGGATGGCTGAGCGAGCTCCTGGACGAAGACTCCCGGTGGGACTTGAGCACGTGTTGACCCCAGTTTGGACAGGATATCTGCACCAACGTTGTGTTCTCGTAGCACATGGTGGACCTCCAAGCCGGAGAACTTGCTTTCCAGCTTGCGCACCTCCTGAACGTATGCCTCCATCGTCTCCTTGTTGCAATCCCATTCCTTATTGACCTGCTGAACGACAAGAAGAGAGTCGCCATATACAAGTAGTCGCTTGATCCCCAGTGATATCGCCAAACGAAGCCCGTGAAGTAAGGCTTCATACTCGGCTTCATTGTTAGATACCGCCCACAGGATCTGAAGGACGTATTTCAACTGCTCACCTCGTGGGGAGATAAGCAGGACACCAGCACCCCCGCCGTCGAGCTTGAGGGATCCATCAAAGTACATGGTCCAGTGCTCTGGCTTGTCCACTGGGGTTGGGACTTGATTCTCCCTCCATTCAGCCATGAAGTCGACTAGAACCTGTGACTTGATTGCAGTGCGTGGCTTGAAGTCGATTGACAGAGCCCCCAGTTCCACTGCCCACTTAGATATGCGTCCCGTGGCATCTTGATTATGAAGAATATCCGCCAGCGGAAAATCCGTAACCACAGTGATCTTATAGTCGTCGAAGTAATGGCGCAACTTCCTTGATGTCATTAAAATTGCATATAAGAGCTTTTGAACTGCTGGGTACCGTACCTTTGACTCGGAGAGGACCTCGCTGATGAAGTAGATGGGCCTCTGCACTCCAAACGCATGGCCTTCTTCGCCTCGCTCGACTACAATAGCGCTGCTGACAACATGGGTTGTTGCCGCAATGTAGAGTAGTAGGTCCTCTTCTGGTAGCGGAGCGGTGAGGATCGGAGGCGACTGGAGATGAGTTTTCAGGTCTTGTAAGGCCCGCTCGGCCTCCTCCGTCCATTGGAATCTGTCTTGGCGTTTTAGGAGCTTGAAGAAAGGTAGTCCTCTCTCCCCGAGTCGGGAGATGAACCTGTTCAAGGCCGCCATACAACCTGTCAGCTTCTGCACATCCTTGACTGTGGCCGGAGCCTCCATATCAGTGATGGCCGTGATCTTTACAGGGTTGGCTTCGATGCCCCGGTTGCTAACAATGAACCCGAGCAGTTTCCCTGAAGGTACTCCAAAGACGCATTTGGTGGGATTGAGTTTCCACCGATATCTGCGTAGACTGCTAAAAGTTTCTTCCAGATCTGTGATCAAGTTATTGGACTCCCTGGTCTTGATGACCACGTCGTCCACGTAGGCCTCGACGTTCCGGTGCAGCTGATCCGCGAAACACATCTGGATCGCGCGTTGGTAAGTTGCTCCCGCATTCTTCAACCCGAAGGACATTGTTTTGTAAGCGTAGGTCCCGTACGGGGTGATGAAGGCAGTCTTGATTTGGTCCTCCTCCTTAAGCGCGATCTGGTGATAGCCTGAGTAACAATCAAGGAAACAAAGAAGGACGCAGCCGGCTGTTGAGTCGACAACTTGGTCAATACGCGGCAGCCCAAAATGATCTTTTGGGCAATGCTTGTTGAGATCAGTATAGTCGACACACATTCTCCATTCATTATTTTTTTCTTTACAAGAACGGGATTCGCTACCCACTCTGGATGGATTACTTCTTTAATGAATCCAGCCGCGAGAAGTTTAGCGATCTCTCGTTTGATGGCCTCACGCTTGTCGTGGGCAAACCTCCGGAGGCGTTGCTTTTTGGGCGTGGCCTTCGGGTCTACATTCAAAGCATGCTCGATCAAGTCCCTGGGCACCCCTGGCATGTCCGCAGGTTTCCATGAGAATATGTCTCGGTTAGCCCGAAGAAAGCTGACGAGCGCGAGTTCCTATTTGTCGCCTAAGCCCGCGCCAATGACGGCGGTCTTAGACGGATCTCCCTCCTGGAGTTGGATCGACTTGAGGGCCACGCCATCAGTCGACTGGATGCTCGACTTGCTGGCCTTCTTGGAGGGGATTTCCAGCCCAGACTGGGAAAGCTGCTGCGCGGCCGCGAGTACTTCTCCCGAAGCATCTGGCACACGAGTAGTCGAAGCATATTGGATCGCCTCCTGGTTGCAGTCATATGACTTCTTCAAGTCGCCACGGAGGGTGAGCACTCCACCGAGCCCTGGCATCTTAAGAAGCAGATAAACATAGTGCGGCACTGCCATGAACTTAGCTAGTGCCGGACGACCCAATATTGCGTGGTAAGAGGAATCAAAAGTAGCCACCTCAAACTTGATAAACTCGGTACGATAATTCTCCCGCGTGCCAAAGGTGACTGGGAGGACCACCGTGCCAAGCGGGTGTGCCGCATTACCTGGGACGATCCCGTAGAAGGGAGACTTGCTGGGCACCAGCATATCCTTGAAATCCAGGCCCATCTTCTTCAAGGTACTGACGAAGATGAGATTGAGCCCGCTTCCGCCATCGATGAAGACCTTGGTGAGCTTGACCTCCGCCACCACGGGATCCAGAACCAATGGGAACTTACCGGGCTCCGAGAAGCTCGTCCATTGATCGTCACGAGAAAACGAGATGGGGACCTCCGACCAACGGAGCGGCCGTGGTACCGCCGGCTCGACGGACAAGATCTCGCGAAGGAGCAGCTTCTGGTCCCTCCTGGAACCGAAATCCTCATCACCGCCGAAGATAACGTTGACGACCTTCGAGTCATCCTGAAACTTCGGATTACGCCCCTGGTCGTCGTGATCGTCATCCTCGGGTTCTTTGTCGGCAGGCTTCTTATTCTTCTTTCCACCACCGGTGTTACTGAACGTCCTCCGAAGGTGGTAGCAGTCAATGGCGGCGTGGCTAGCGCCCGGATGCCATGGGCACTTCTTCTGCAGGAGCTTCTCGAACTCCTCCTGCGTCGTCGACTTCTTGCCCCGCGAGGGACGATCGATAGCCGCGATAACATTATCTGGCTTTCGTTTTCGGAGTGAACCCGAAAAGTCCCGCTAGCTTGTGTCGTTGCGGTTGTCGTTTGAGCGCCGCAAATTATTATCTTGACGCCGCGGGAACCGCTCCCGCATCTTCTCCTCTTGTTCGGACCAATCGTGCATCATGTCACGAAGGCCCGCAACAGTCTTTGGCCTGTTCCGCCCGAAATCCCTGTAGATGCTGGGGTCGGTGATGCCGTTGTAGAAACAGTCGATGATGTCTTCTTCCGAGATGTTCGCGATAGTGGCGCGGACGTCGAAGAAACGACGCGTGTAGGATCGCAGGAGCTCGTTACGTTCTTGCTTGCACTGGGCAAGATCATGTCGAGTACCTGCACGAGCGATCGCTCCCTGGAAATTGTCGATGAAGACTTTCTTAAGCCGTTCCCAGGAGTCAATTGTGTTGCTGCCGAGGCTCTCCAGCCAAGTGAGCGGCGCAGGGTCCAAAGCCATCGGGAAGTAGACGACTTTGGTGATATTTGAGCCCCCCGCGACGTCAATGGCTGTGGAGTAGCAACGAAGCCACTGCTGGGGAGCCTGCTTGCCGTCGTACTTGGTGATGCCAATCGGCTTGATGCCCTCCGGGTACTTATAGCCGCTGAAACGAGCGGAAAAAGCAGGAAATCGATCGCTACAATCAGTACCTTCATTCTCAACTTCTTCACGGGTCTTGCGCCTGGAAGAAATCACGGTGCGCGCATCGCGGCCTTCATTGATGTGTTGGCGCAGATCCTCCGGAGGGAGTCGATGATGGGCTTGTCGTGGCTGACCCCCTTGCGGTGGCTGCTGCCTCCCGCCAGGGGTCTGGCTCCCGCAAGCGTTGTCGTTGCTGGGTTGACGCCGAGGACAGCCACCAGCCGCTCGGCTGTGGTTCTGACTTCGACTTTCACCCACACGCTCCTCCCTGATGGTAAGCGCCGGGTTGTGTTGATCCAACTGGATCCAAGCCCTCTGCGCGTACAAGAGTGCTTGACGTACCTCCGGGTCATGGCTGCGCTCGAGGATAGCCGTAACCCTGGCGATGTTGGCCACCGGAGTCCGAAACCCCCGTTCGCTGACGGCGGCGAACTCAGGATCGAGCTCACGATGCATAGATCTCCTACGCTCGTTGGCCCTCCTCCGCCGGATTGTGCGGGCTCTGTTTCTGGCCCTCCGTGCTTCACGATCGGCGTCGTTTTCATCGCCGACATTGGCTGTGATCTCATCCTCGGAGACCGCTTCAAAGTTGTCGATGGGAAAATCCCCATCGTCCTCGCCTTCTTCGGCCATCAGCACCTGGCGGGATGAAAGCTCATGAGAACTTTCGTCGACTAGTTCGGTCGACCCCTCAGCCTCGGTGCCCAACGGCCTGCCTTCTTGAAAAGGCAAGGGCTCGAGGTGGGCCACGAGTCGGCCCTCTGCCTCGAGTAGTTTGGGGGGCGTCATGCCCCTCCAGTACACCACGTGCCCCTCCGGCAGGGGGGTGACCACCAGATCACCGATACCGGAACAACCCGAAGCCCCCCGACACGCGGTGGCCTCAAGCTTTCCGGTCTGGAGTAACAAGTCCAGGTCCTTCTCAGACATGGAGAAGGACCCAGAGTCGTGGGCCTCCTGAAGGTTAGTGGCCAAATCGCACAAACTGAGTTGATATCGGTTGTGCTGTTCCCTAGATTGGAACGAATCCAAACCGGGGGGGGGGGGTTGACACAATACCAGAAGAAGTCGAAGCTAGATCGGACTCCAACTCGATCTGTGCCGCGGAAGCGTGGAACGGCAAGTTGTCGAGCCCGTCGACGAACTTGTCAAGGTCGCTGCGGAGATCCGCAGCGGAGGTTTTTGGCTTCATGTCGACGAGGAATCACCGGAAACTGCCCGCACCATCTGCGATGCAGACCCATGAACCAAAAACGAACGTCGTACCCTGAGAGGGAACTGATCTGATGAATCCAAACGATGCCATCGAGCTCGCCGGTGGATCTTCGACGTGCACCCCTATCTGGCGCGCCAGCTGTCGGTGTTTAACCGGCTGCCCACCGCGGGGTATACCCAAGGTGGTAAGTTTTGGGTGAGGGGACGCCGAGATCAGGAACTCGAAGGTGCAAGGAACACAAGACTTAGACAGGTTCGGGCCGCACGGAGCGTAATACCCTACGTCCTGTATGGTTTGTATTGCCTTCTGTATAGAATGACCTAATGATCTTCTCTTTTGAGGGGGTCCCTGACCTCCCTTATATATCCGAGAAGCCAGGGTTACAAAGATGCTAACCAACCCCCTCCGAGGGATCACACCCAAACTGATCTCGAGTAGATCCTCTCTGTGTTGGTTAGCTCTATCTCCTATTTAAACGGGATAAACAAGAGACAAACAAAACAAATAAGAGACAAGACGGGCTTAATCTCTTAAACTTCGTAACGTGCCCAGCCCGGTGGCCCCGGGTCCGACAGGCTACACACCAAAAATCACAAGAAATAGAGCTAGCATGCAAAAGTTACACATAAGACACCCTTTTGCTCAACTTCAAAATACCTGTAAAAGCATTTAGTTTCACACTAAACCCTAGTAACAAAAGTTATAGAATTTACTTCAAGAATTCAAACAAAACTACTTTGACATTTTTCTAAATTTCCTACGAATTTCTACAAATTTCTAAGGATCACTGATTTTGAATTGAGGGGAGGGACTGGAATGTTGCATCCAGGCCCTCAGGAAGATTTAAATCAACGCAATTGGGTTCTTGGTTCATCGGGACAAAGAAGCTGGAACTCGCCGGCCAAATTCCAGCGACGGTGGTCGCAGGCGGCGAGGGGGAACCGGCCGGGAAGGATCAGGGGACAAGGGCGGTCCTTGCTAGGGGTGATGTGATGGTCGGGGTTGACCGGAGGGGGTGGAACGGCGGTGAACCGAGGCGGCGGCGATGGAGCTCAACCACGGCGGCGGTGTTCCGGCCTGGTGGCGCATCGGCGGTGGACCGGAGGTTGGGCAGGAGCTCAAGGGAAGCAAGGCGGTTCGATTAAGCACCTTGGCGAGAGTTGGGGTGGTCGGGAAGATAGATCTTCACAGCAGACCGAGGTGGCGGCGGAGAGGTTGACGACAACGGCAGTGCTCCGGTGATCAACGGCGGCAAAGGTCCTACGCCCGAGCATCACTGAGCCACGAGTGATGCATTGCAACATTCAGTTGAGGCTAACAGCTACGGGAAGGGGGTGACTGACGGTGACCGTAACGACGGCGGGGAAGAGGAACACCGGCGAGCGTCGAGGAGGTGAAATTGGAGCTCGAAAGTAGTCAAGCGAAGGGCGGTGAGCTTCACGGAATCATGGCGAAGCTAGAGGAGGGGCTGTCGTGGATCGGGAGGAGCTGTGGTGGTCTGCCCACAGGGAGCAGAGAGGTCATCGGAGAAGAACTTGAGCGGCGACGGTGGATTTCGAAGTTCGGTGTGAAATGCGAGTGCAAGAGAGAGCAAAATGGACGGAGGAAAGCTACTGAGTGTCTTAGACAAGTAAAGAAGGGTGAGGAAGGTACGCATGGCGCCAGCCACGACGGCAACGAGGTGGCGGCCGTGCAGAGCTCGGGCAGAGGCGGGGCGGCGTGGAGCGCGCGGAAGGAAGCCAGAGAAGAGGAGCTAGGGTGGCGGTTGGCTCGAAGGCGACGCGTGGGAGCTACCAGAGCAGGAGGTGGCGCCGACAAGGTTGCAGCGACGGTGAGCGGCGGCAGAGGGGCGGCTCGGTCGAGCTGCGGAGCAACGTGGCGTGCCCGGGGAAAGCCAGCAGAGAGGGGCTAAGGCGGCGGGCGAGCTCGGGGGCGGCGCGTGGAGCAGCGCTGGAGCAATAGCTGGCCTCAGGCGGCACAGCATCGGTAGCTAGCGGCGGCGCTGCGGCGCGGCAGAGGGGAAGCAGAGGAGGAAGAAGAAGAGGAGGGGGGGCGGGCAGGGGCTGAATTGTAAGCTTTAAAAACTTCAGGGACCTCACTGTAAAGCTAGATTTCCTCACTGTTTTATACCTCAAATGAGAAAATGGTCAACATAAAAGTTGTAGAACTTTTCAAACCTTATCACTTTTATTTATGGTTCAAATTCAAAAACTCCAAGGATAGAGCTTTATTTAAAAACTTTGGACTTAATTCAAACTTTTCAAAGTTTTTGTCCTTAGTTAGGTAAATTCCATATACTTTTGGACTGAATTGCAAGTTTAGGTAATGTAATGATGACTAACACTTTTACACTTTGACCTCTAGTCAAAATTGGAAGTTACATTTCTAATTTAAATATTTTGCATAAAAGGACTCCTACTTTTGAAAATTACACATAAGTCCTTATATTCACTCAATTTCACACAATTCAATACACGCATTACACATTCTTTCCTAGTGCGTTACAATTTTGACACCTAGGGTGTCACAATCTTCCCTCCTAAAAGGAATCTCGTCCCGAGATTACAAGAATGATATATTGGAAGATAATTACCTAAAGATTCTTAAGGAACTCGGGAAAGTTTTTCTGAAGATAATCTTCAGTTTCCCAGGTGGCTTCTTCTACAGTATGGTGGTACCACAAGATCTTATACATCTTAATCTTCTTTCTCCTAGTGATTCTTTCCTTGGTATCTAGAATTTGAAGGGGTTGTTTGACATAAGATAAATCAGGCTCGATCTCGATGGCTTGTTGTTTAATGACTTCAGTAGGCACTTTGATGCACTTCTTGAGTTGAGATATATGAAAGACATCATGGATAGCGGTCAACTGAGTAAGAAGACGAAGTCTGTAAGCTACTGGGCCACAGGCTTTGGTGATTTCGAAAGGTCCGATATATTGAGGCGCTAATTTTCCTTTTAGGCCGAAACGTTGAGCACGTTTAGTAGGAGATACCCGAAGATAGACATAATCTCCTACTTGGAATTGTAATGGTTTTCTCCTTTGGTCTGCATAACTTTTCTGTCTAGACTGGACGGCTTTAAGATTGGCTTGGATAAGCTTAACCTTATCTTCAGCTACGGTAACTAAGTCTGGTCCGAAGATTTGGTGTTCACCGGTCTCAGACCAACTCAAAGGAGTTCGACATCTTCGACCGTATAACGCCTCAAAGGGAGCCATTTGAAGACTGGACTGATAACTGTTGTTATAAGAAAATTCAGCCAAGCCTAGACATTTGTCCCAATTTGTATCATAGTGAATGATACAAGCTCGGAACATATCTTCAAGAATCTGATTAACTCGCTCAGTCTGTCCATCAGTTTGTGGATGGTATGCAGAGCTTCGAATAAGCTTGGTTCCGAGAGAAGACTGCAATTGCTCCCAGAAGCGTGCAATGAATTGTGCCCCTCGATCAGAAATAATTGTTTTAGGGACACCATGCAGACGAATAATTTGCTCAAGATAGACTTTGGCATACTTCTTAGCAGTATAAGTTGTATGCACAGGAAGAAAATGAGCAGTTTTTGTGAGCCTATCAATGATTACCCAGATGGAGTTATGTTTCTGAGATGTGTTAGGAAGACCAACGATGAAATCCATACTGATGTCTTCCCACTTCCACGATGGAATGGGTAGTGGTTGGAGTGTACCGGATACCTTTAGGTGACTGGCTTTGACTCTCTGGCAGGTATCACATTCAGACACATACTTAGCAATTTCTCTTTACATCCTGGTCCACCAAAAGTTTCGCCTAAGGTCTTGGTATATTTTAGTACTTCCAGGATGAATAGAAAACTTGGACAGATGTGCTTCATCAAGGATTTGTTTACAAAGTTGATGATTCTTAGGTACAACAATACGATTGTTGAACCATAGAACTCCTTGATGATCAGTGTGGAAACATCTATATTTTGCTTCTCCCTGGGATAGTTTCTGTTTGATAATTTTGATACCTTCATCATGCAATTGCGACAGGATGATTTTATCTTGAAGGGTAGATTCAATAGATATGAGATTCAGACTACCCTGAGGAATAATTTCTAGATTGAGATTTCTCATTTGATAGCAGAGAGTTTCACTGAAGACTTCTATGGATAGGCAATGACAATGTGCCTTGCGGCTTAGTGCATCCGCAACCACATTGGCTTTGCTGGGATGGTAATGTACCTCAAGATCGTAGTCTTTGATCAATTCTAGCCAACGACTTTGCCTCATATTCATGTCAGCTTGAGTAAAGATGTATTTGAGGCTCTTATGGTCAGTGTAAATATTACACTTGGCGCCCATAAGATGATGTCTTCAAATCTTGAGAGCGTGAATAGCAGCTGCTAACTCAAGATCATGGGTTGGATAATTTTGTTCATGATTCCGGAGTGCTCTGGAGGCATAAGCAATGACCCGGTTGTTTTGCATAAGTACACAACCAAGTCCAGTTCCGGAAGCATTGCAATAGACATCGAAAGGTTGGGTACTATCTGGCTGAGCTAGCACTGGAGCAGTGGTTAGAAATTTTCTCAGTGTATGAAATGCTTCTTCACATTTATCATCCCAATGGAATTTAGTCTCTTTCTTGAGTAGCTCAGTCATGGGTTTGGCTATTTTGGAGAAGTCTGGAATGAATCGGCGATAATATCCTGCCAATCTAAGGAAACTACGGATTTGATGGACTGAAGTTGGAGACTTCCAATCCATAACTTCCTGAACTTTGGTTGGATCAACCGATATGCCTTCACTGGAGATAGTATATCCCAAAAATTTCACACTATCAAGCCAGAATTCACATTTAGAGAATTTAGCATAAACGCGGTGATCACCTAATCGTTGAAGAACGACACGTAAATGATTGGCATGGTCTTCTTCAGTCTTAGGGTATATCAAAATATCATCGATGAAAACCACGATGAATTTATCAAGCTCCGGCATGAAGACTGAATTCATAAGATATATAAAGTATGCTGGTGCATTAGTGAGTCCAAAAGATATAACCAGATATTCATAGAGTCCATATCTGATCGAAAAAGCCGTTTTTGAAACATCACTAGGCTTGATTTTGATTTGATGATAACCAGAGCATAGATCAATCTTAGAGAAGACTTTGGCTCCAGCTAGTTGATCAAATAAGATGTCAATGCGGGGAAGAGGGTATTTATTTTTTATAGTGACCGCATTCGGTGGACGATAGTCGACACATAACCTTAAGCTATTGTCTTTTTTCTTTACAAATAGGGCGGGGCATCCCCAAGGTGAAGCACTTGGGCGTATGAAACCCTTCTCAAGAAGATAGTGAAGTTAAAGTTTTAGCTCGGCCAATTCAGTGGGCGGCATTCGATATGGCCTTTTGGAAATAGGGGTTGTGCCAGGTTGGAGCTCAATAATGAACTCGATGTCCCGATCTAGCGGCATTCCGGGCAGATCATCCATAAAAACATCAGGATATTCACAGACTATAGGAATGTCTTTCAATTTGATGTCTATGGTTGCAAACACACAGGAGTTGAAGTGATCTTGAAGGGGTAGATAGAGGGTAGTGGCTCCATCATATGGCGAATCAATCTCAATAACTCGGGAGGCGATATCTAACAACACCTTATGTTTTGTCATCCAATCCATCCCAAGTATAATATCCATACCCTCTAAATGGAGTAAAATCAAATCAGTCTTTATTACCTTACTACCCAACTGTATTGGCACATATCTAATCAATTGATTGGAACCAATCTTTCCCCCAGGGGTAGAGATCATGTACGACCCCTTGGTGTGACAATAATCAAGTCCTACTCGGGCAACACATTTGTCACTTATGAAGCTATGAGTTGCACCGGAATCAAATAGAATAATAACGGGTTTATAATCGATAGAAAATGTACCTATCATTATGGGGGTTCCTTCTGGAAGTTCTGCAAGGGTGGTGAAGTTGACTCGCCCTTGCCGAACTTGCATCACTCGCTTCTTGCCCTTTCCCTGATGGTTCTAATTCGAACTCTGCCCTTGAGGAGGCTTCCTGGGCCGAGGACAATCCTTGATAAATGATCTGTACTCCCGCAATTGAAACAGCGATTAGTGCTGCTTCTCTGCTGAAACTGTTGATTATTTGGCCGTGGGCCAAACTGTTGCAGCTGTTACGGAAGCACTGGAGGTCTATACCCTCCTTGCTGTTGAGGCGGGCGGAAAATAAATCTGCCAGATGGAGCATTGGGAACAACACGATACCTCGGTGACTGAGCACTCGAGGGTCCAGTGGGGATCTTATGTTTCTTCTCGGCACGATGTGCCATGATACAATCATCCTGGGTTAGGGCCGTATTAACCAGCTCACTGAAAGTATTAGCCTTAACAAGGTTCAGGTGTTCCTTGAGCTTGGTGCTGAGGCCACGACGGAAACGATCCTGTTTCTTGATATCATTGTCCGCATGATAGCCTGCATATTGGCACAGATGATTGAAAGTCTGTGCATACTGTAGTACCGTACGGGTGCCTTGGGTGAGTGCTAGGAATTCATTCAACTTCCGTTCCATTAGCCCTTCTGGTATATGGTGTGCCCTGAAGATAGTCCGAAATTACTCTCAGGAGATAACATGGCCATCAGGTTGCATGACACAATAGTTATCCAACCAAATACGAGCAGCACCACGAGGTTGCTGGACGGCGAAGTGAGCTTTACTTGAGTCTGCATAAGGTATAGTAAGGAGGGCGAACTTCGATTCAATGGTATGAAGCCATGCATCGACATACAGAGGTTCTTCAGCTTTACTGAAAAATGGGCGCTGGGTGCTGAAGAAATCCTGATAGCTGGCCACTTGGGGTTTGAGGTCATCACGACCTCCTCGTGATTGCTGGCGATACTGGTTCTGTTGTGCTTGCACGAGCAGATTGAGAAGCTCAGTCTGTCGTGCCATAACCTCTACTAGATTTGGGGGTGGCGGTGGCGGTTGTTGGGAACCGCTAGCCTGGTCTGGCCTGAAACCTTCAGGAGTTCCACGCGTAGCGCCAACCATCTGAAAAATATGGAAGATGTCCATTACATGAGGTTATCCTTGCTTCCATTTTCAGAATATACCACACGAAAAGAAAACATATAAAGATAGCACAATAGATTGACAGATCGATAGATGACTGAACATAAACTTAGATTATAGATTACAACTGGTGGTCTGTATATTACATTCGGGTAATCTATCAATTACCATTCAACCATACTTACTCTTGCCACATATAATACAACAAGTGGCTCTTAGGTCAAGCTAGATTACACACTCCTTATATCACACCATAGTACACTAAACACATCCAGGATATCGATGACAAAGATGATAAGAAGTCGTCGAGGTTGCCCACGGAAGACTGGCTGCCGGAAGAAGAATGGCCGCCAGAAGAAGAATGATTGGGCTGAGGATTAGGTGCTGGATCTCCATGTTCTGAATCTATCTCAGACACGCCTTCAATCTCCTTAGGTTCTTCTTCTGAATCTTCCTCTTCTTCATTTAGCTCATTGGGCACAAGAGGAGGCATTTGCTATTCCTTGAGCATCTCAATATGTCCAAGGGCGTCACTTAATTCTTGGTTCAAGTCATGGACTTGTTCCTGCAAAAAGTCAATTACTGTGTTGCGCTGGAGAATTTGAGCATCACCCTCCAAGATCTGCACCTCCAAATGTCCAATGGTAGTATCTCTCCCGGCAATTCCTTGACCAAGCAAATAAATCTGGTCATCTTTCAGAGTAAGACTCCTATGAAAATCCTGGGCCAGATTCACCATATCGTCCATACATTGTTGCTTAAGTGACTGGAAACGATACTGAGCATTCATATACCTGATCACGGCCTTATGGGTCTCTCCGGCGAGACTTCCAACTAAATGTCCGAAATGGTTTGTTCTATAGTTCCACTCAGCATCATGTGCAAAAACTGCCGGAAATAGTCCAATGGGGTACGCTGCTACTTCCTCCGGATGTTGTTCACAAAAGGTAGTAATAGCCTTGAGGGCTGCTGTCTCAAAAGCATCTACGAGATGATATCCGACAACCTCCATCTCAATGGATTGCCACCCAAGGATAGGATGTTGAGGAATAGTGACAGTAGCATGGCATCGAGGGACTCCAACCTCAATAAACTCACGACCCTTATACTGGGGTGGGTACCGGTAGTGAAATATACGAAGTGTATACCACAAGATTTTCGGAAATCCTTCCCAATGTAAGCAAGCGGTGCGAGCATATCCCCCAGCATCCCAATAGATCCTCTAAACATCTGCCATCTGAATCAAAAGGATTCAAATGTTAGATTAGATATAACTTCCTTGGGGTTTTAAGAAGGCTGCGGAAAAAACGTGAGTTAAGCTCAGGAAATGCTGGAATGCACCAAGACATACATCCAACTAAGAACTCAGAAGGTAAATGGAACAATATATTGGATTCTGGGCACAACAAGAATTGGAGATCAGATAGTTATGATAGATTTGGCGGATGAAACAAAGATACCGAGATTCTAAACCCTATGGCTGTGTGATCATTTCTAGACTGCACTTTGTGGATAACCACACTCTAAGTATCCCCATCACAACATAACACGAGTTTTATTTACAATCAATTCAAAAAATGCATGCACGCACTAACGTCCTCACAAACCAAAATAACTGCCAAATATCTTTGAACTTACGTGGTTAGTTACGGTGGCATAACATAGATACGTCTCTCCCTACAATATCTAGTCGACAAATCCTAACCATTCAGAACCTATCGAATCATGGTTAGCGTACCTGCAGAAAACCATAATATATATCTCCAATGAACCTTTCATGCCAGCATGTCATGAAAGCGTTCCAAATAATTACTGTTTACTATAGAAACAGCATCTGTACAATTCCCGCCGTACAGACAACGTTAACATACGTTACCGAAATAACGTATTCACGGGGATACCGCAAAATGCGGGGGTATGAACAGCTATCGCCATACCCTGCGCCGAACCATATACTCCCAATATAATCAACCTAAGTTGATATATTGGCAGCATCTCAAGTAGGCCACTGCTTGAGAAACAACGTTCGATTCGCATTACCGACGGGAAGGCTAACTCCCCAGTTAGCTGAGGATCCTTACCTTCTTACCTCATCATCGAAGGTGTCGTTACAAAATGTAAAGTTGATTGTGCATGAATTTAAGTTTTAACGGAAAGGTAATGCTGGAAGTCAGAGTTTATATATACATATATATACTATAGCCACCTCTAATTCCCTTAATAAACATCACCCTAGGGCTTTACGTACTAAGCACAATCCTTAACAAAACCAACGTAGTTTCGCAAAATACTTTGTTTGTTCAATTTTATACTAAAAGTATTTTTAGGGCAATTCATATCTCCGGCGTAGTCTTGTTAGCTCTGATACCAGCTGTGGCAGAACCAACCTGAATTACACCGGCTCAAGTGCGCTGATCCTTTCTCGGAAGGCATTAAAGACTCAATCGCAGTTCAAACGGTGTAACCCCGTGGTCCGTCGGGTAAAGTCCCGATAAAACCACCTAACTCAGGATCAAAACAAGGTACCTTGCATGAAGATGAGTCCAGAGATACAAACACCGACAATTTTACATCACAGGCATAATATTACATTAGTTATCAAACATGTATTGTAGCAAACCTAACTAGTACGAATTTATACAAACTGTTCATGGTTAGAGTATCTGCAGCGGAAAACAAAATGCGACACTACCAGACGTCGCACAACGGATGTTGAGTTAAGCCCATGCTCAACATCACTCGGAGGGACCTGTTTTGGTCGGGGACGGATCCCACTCCACGAACCAACCATCAGAAAGGGCATAGGGCCAGGGTGCAGACAAGGCAAAGTCCTTAGAGGAATTACCTGGAACAAAAGCCATATTGCAAGGCTGAGTATACTAATACTCAGCAAGGCTTATCCGTTTCATGGTATACTTAGCCATGTAACTAGACTATGAAGGCTTTTAAGGGTTCTGGGTATAGTTTCAGCTGAAAAGCAACAAAGAGTAGATCCTTAATTTCAAATATTAGCTTCCAGGTTCTAGTTGATTATCCATTCTAGGTAAGCAACTATAACTATTCAGTCATGGTAGAATCTTTTAAACAAATATCATCTTTGACCATCATAAGGTTGCTCTCGTTACTCTATGTGGCAAAGGGATCAAGCAGTCTCAATCTTCGCGAGAAACAGATGATTCTGAATCGAATTTCACAACCTTGCAAGGGTAAACCTAGCTCACACGCTTGGAACATCCAATGATCGTTCCGAAGCAACCGTTTACCTTTCATTCCGACTCGTGGATCAGTGCCACCACAAGCGACTGTAGGACCATACGCACATCCAATGTGCAAGACGTACGTCTGTAGCGCGTCTACATGACCGTACTCCTATCCGCTGTGCGGAACGTACTCCCGCACGTCGGTGCGTGTGAAAAACCAAATTACGAGTGGTGGGGGGTATGTCCACTCCTCGGGCCGATCGATTACTAGGCTTACCGTTTACCATATTTCACGGCATGTGGCTAGTACTTTCAAACGCTTAACCACCGCTATCACACACTGCGATCTTATCAAATTTTCATCAACACAGACGGGGTTTTTACCCAGGCCATGAATCATAATCACAACCCTGTCCGTCGTCCATATAGTGGTTGCAGAAATATAAACATTGCAACTCCTATAAAGCTCGCGAGTGACAGGAAATCACTCGACTTCTACCGGCTCTATTAGCTTAGCAGCTAGTAGGACTCTGGTTCGAGTATTCCATACATAGGTTCCTAGGAATATGCAACTAGGGTTACATTACAAGTCCTGGAAACTTAAATGCACAAGTAGATATATATGAATATATAAATTGCAGTGTAGTAAAAAAATAGCGGTTTATGTCCGAGGCTTGCCTTCGCTGGTGGGGCTGGGGTCACTGATGTCAAAAACTTCCGAACTTTGGTTTGGGGCTTCAGTTAATTCCTCGGCGACATTCACTTGGTCTTCCGAAATGCCCTGCTCGGGTTCCGGAATCAATTCGTAGGTTCCGTCGGCGAGTGTAGTCGAATCTACATGATATGCAGTGATTTGAAGCAATGGTTGTTGATTTAAGAACTTCACTTCACGATAAAGTTGCAATCCAGCAATTCAAAGTCAAAGCATCACAAAACAGGGATTTGAATTTTAAGAATTCTAATTTACTTTTTGCAAATTAAACTTATGATAACAAGTTTTATTTTTAATTTGAAATCTATAAAGGTTCTAGTCTTAAATTTTGATAGGTGTGTTTAACTCTATTAAATGAGCTTACTGTAAATTTTTCATAAAATCTTGAAGACAGAAATTGAGGTATTTCAATTAAGTTCAAACTTCAAGTTTAAATTCAAACCTTAGACAAAAGAGTGCCATAAATTCTTGAAAGATTTACTATGAACTACTCAATTACAGAACATCACATAGTAAAAAGATCTAAGTGTGAGAACCTTAGTAATATGCTTGATTAAATTTAAACCATTTCAAGTTTGATTTGCATAAGTTTAAATTAGTTTAAGCTAGGGTTTAGTACTGTAAGTGAAATTTGCACACAAGCTGACTCATACCCGAAACAAGCTACACACCAAAAATTACAAGCAATAAAGCTAGCATGCAAAAGTTACACATAAGACACCCTTTTGCTAAACTTTAAAATAGCTGTAAAAGCATTTAGTTTCACACTAAACCCTAGTAACAGAAGTTATAGAATTTACTTCAAGGATTCAAACAAAACTGGTTTGGTATTTTTCTGAATTTCCTACGAATTTCTACAAATTTCTAAGAATCACTGATTTTGATTTGGGGGGAGGGACTGGAATCTTGCAGCCAGGCCCTCAGGAAGATTTAAATCAACGCAATTGGGTCCTTGGTTCATCGGGACAGAGAAGCTGGAACTCGCCGGCCAAATTCCGGCGACGGTGGTCGCCGACGGCGAGGGGGAACCGGCCGGGGAGGATCAGGGGACTAGGGCGGTCCTTGCTAGCGGTGATGTGATGGTCGGGGTTGACCGGAGAGGCTGGAACGGCGGTGAACCGAGGCGGCGGCGATGGAGCTCAACCATGGCGGCGGTGTTCCGGCGTGGCGGCGCATCGGCAGTGGACTGGAGGTTGGGCAGGAGCTCAAGGGAAGCAAGACGGTTCGATTAAGCACCTTGGCGAGAGTTGGGGTGGTCGGGAAGGTAGATCTCCACAGTAGACCGAGGTGGCGGCAGAGAGGTTGACGACGACTGCGGTGCTCCATTGATCAACGGCGGCAAAGGTCCTGCGCACGAGCATCAGTGAGCCACGAGTGATGCATTGCAGCATTCAGTTGAGGCTAACAGCTACGAGAAGGGGGTGACCGATGGTGACCGTGATGACGGCGGGGAAGATGAACACCGGCGAGCGTCGGGGAGGTGAAATTGGAGCTCGAAAGTAGTCGAGTGAAGGGCGGTGAGCTTCACGGAATCATGGCAAAGCTAGAGGAGGGGCTATCGTGGATCGAGAGGAGCTGTGGTGGTCTGCCCACGGAGAGCAAAGAGGTCGCCGGAGAAGAACTCGAGCGGCGACGGTGGATTTCGAAGTTCGGTGTGAAATGCGAGTGCAAGAGAGAGCGAAATGGAGGGAGGAAAGCTACTGAGCGTCTTAGACCTGTAAAGAAGGGTGAGGAAGGTATGCACGGTGCCAGCCACGACGGCGGCGAGGTGGCGGCCGAGCAGAGCTCGGGCAGAGGCGGGGCGGCGTGGAGCGCGCGGAAGGAAGCCAAAGAAGAGGAGCTAGGGTGGCGGCTGGCTCGAAGGCGACGCGTGGGAGCTACCAGAGCAGGAGGTGGCGCCGGCAAGGTTGCAGCGACGGTGAGCGGTGGCAGCCTGCGGCGGCAGAGGGGCGGCTTGGTCGAGCGGCAGAGCAACGTGGCATGCTCGGGGAAAGCCAGCAGAGAGGGGCTAAGGCGGCAGGCGAGCTCGGGGACGACGTGTGGAGCGGGGCTAGAGCAATAGCTGGCCTTGGGCGGCGCGGCATCGGTAGCCAGCGGCGGCGCTGCGGCACGGCAGAGGGGAAGCAGAGGAGGAAGAAGAAGAGGGGGGGCCAGGGGCTGAATTGTAAGCTTTAGAAACTTTAGGGACCTCACTATAAAGCCAGATTTCCTCACTGTTTTATACCTCAAATGAGAAAATGGTCAACATAAAAGTTGTAGAACTTTTCAAACCTTATCACTTTTATTTATGGTTCAAATTCAAAAACTCCAAGGATAGAGCTTTATTTAAAAACTTTGGACTTAATTCAAACTTTTCAAAGTTTTTGTCCTTAGTTAGGTAAATTCCATATACTTTTGGACTGAATTGCAAGTTTAGGTAATGTAATGATGACTAACACTTTTACACTTTGACCTCTAGTCAAAATTGGAAGTTACATTTCTAATTTAAATATTTTGCATAAAAGGACTCCTACTTTTGAAAATTACACATAAGTCCTTATATTCACTCAATTTCACACAATTCAATACACGCATTACACATTTTTTCCTAGTGAGTTACAATTTTGACACCTAGGGTGTCACACATATTCTGCTTTGTCCTAGTAACTAGCATGATAATTCACTACTTTTAGTTGTATTGCATTAACTTGATGGAATGCTTATTAAGGACTTACCTCTTTCACCCCTGAAACCTTGAACACCAGGTTTTAATTTAATATGTTGAATAGAAATGCTTAGATGCTTTATGTTGGGATGGTTATATTATAATCTTTGGAATTTTTTTAAACATGACTTTATATGTTGTTACATTCCGGTTAATTGCAAGAATACTATATTTATTTAGAATATGGAGAACCACCTAAGAAAATAGTACAAGCATAATGTCACATGGCTCTGACCCTATCTGATTAATTAGATGCGTAATTAACTAATGGCCTTACCGAAAGGGCAAGGAGGGGTTCGGTGATGGGGATATAGCCCGGTCCTCTTGGGGTAGCAGCCTTTGTTAAGGTTCAGACCATTAGGGAGGGTTATGGACCATACTGCTACAGAAAACCCTAGCGGGCCATTAGTTTCTCTGCGTGTTTTTTTAAAGGTTTTGTAGTGAATCTCTTACCACTCACCTCGGAAGTGTTTAAGAGGCTAGCTACATCGGGCAAATCGGGAGACACGAATTGCGGTGAAAGTGTACAACCTCTGCAGAGTGAAAACTGATATATCAGCTATGCTCACGGTTACGAGCAGCTTGAAACCTCACATGATAATAAAGAATGAATCGAATTGTGGTTTTTGGCTTTGGAATAATATTGTTTACTTTTTGCTTAAGTGGGTAGGTATAAACTAATACTTAGATAAATAGGTGCTCGCTAATAAAATATGACCAATTAAAATGCTAACCGCTATAAGCCTTTTAGCCTCTCTTGCTAGCCTTGCATTCTTTTCCGCACTTATTGAGTACCAAGTGTATTCACCCTTATCTAACTGCTGCTCAGAAGAGAACATTGAAGTGGAGAACTATGACTTCGAAGAGTTCTAGGTGTGCGTTCACCCGGTCAACTGCCCGTGGAAGAAGACGTTACCGAAGACTTGTTTAGGATAACGATGGAACGTTTATAATATTCGGAGTATAATAATATTATTATTCACTTTTGTTTACCCTTTTGAATATTGTCTTTAATATATTACGCTCTCTATGTCAATATATGTGTAAGAATAGATCCTATCACACATATGCTATGCATTCCATTTTGCTTCCAAAATTGGGTATGACATGATCGGAGAGGATCTGCAGTTTTCCCTTCCGCCGTGTTTGTCTTCCGCCGTGTTTGTCTTGTTTCTTCGTTTTCTGAGCTTGTTTGACATTGTCATCTGCGGCATGTACTTCATTGGATCAGTGCTTTGCTGATCCTAAGATGCATCTTTTCTTTCTTTGTTGCAACCATGATACGTTATACGGCTACTAACGGCTTGTTTGGTTCCACGCACTAAATTTTGCAGGTGTCATATCGAATATTTGACTACTAATTAGGAATATTAAATATAGATTAATGATAAAACTAATTACACAGATGGAGACTAATTTGCAAGATGAATCTATTAAGCCTGATTAGTCTATGGTTTAACAATATGGTGCTACAGTAAATATGTGCTAATAATGGATTAATTAGGCTTAATAAATTCTTCTCGTGAATTAGCCTCCATCTGTGTAATTAGCCTCCATCTGTATAATTAGTGTAATTAATTTTATAATTACCTTATATTTAGTTAGCATCCGAAGATTCAATGTGATAAGAACTGTCCTTGTAACCAAACACCACGTAAATGGTTTCTGCGAGTCACGTGAGAAATTGATGTTTAGGGTATTCTACACACGCTGGTATACTAGTAGCCGGATAACAGCAACTGCAAATTTTTGGTGGAATACATAGCCTGAATCTGTACTCTAGAAACGGGACGACAAGCAATGAGCTGAACCAAAGAACAGAACGAGTAATCAGTAGGTTGCAGGCAACAAACAGAATTAGACAGCGTTGATGTGTGGCGCTGATTCGTCTGAACATTTACATACCATCACGGCAAATTGCCCCAACACATCACTTCTCTGAATCGACATAGGCAGAAACAGAATAATAAGAACATAAAACCCAAAAGGTCAGTGCACCGATGATCCCTTCAGCTCGGCGCACCGATGATCCCTTCCAAGAAATTAGGGAAAAGAAAGGGAGCCCAGAAGAAAGATGATTTGATACAAGCTCAGAAGATGTTTTCTTCTTCACGGCACATCACAGGCAGTGTCAGCACTCAGCCACCGCTCTTTTCCGGCCTGATGCTGTTAGCTGCAAGGATAGTGAGAGTCAGGAATCTGAAGGCAGGGTCAAGATAAGCAGAGAGTAGGGAAGAAGTACTGACAGATGAAGAGAGGTCAGATGTCTTCAGAACTCGCAGCCTCTTCACTGAAGAAACAAACATCCTGCAGGAATCGAAGTAGCACACTTGTTAGCTTGCTCTGCAGTAAACAAACCTATAAACTGGAGGTGACAGGGTTCAACTTTGGGCAGCATTTCTGGGCAGAAGTTTGACAAAAATCTGTGTGTAAGAATATGCAGTCTAGGCCAATCAGACCGGATTTTAAATCTTTTCAAGTATAAATTTTGCTACCAAACTAAGAGAATGAAGTATTGTACTACTCGGAAATTCTGAATGCTAATAGAGGCTGTACCCTTTTTAACATAGCATTCCAAGACTAATAGAAGGGAAAACTTACCCCCAGGGAACATCACCAACCAGCACCCTGTCACCTTCATAATCCTCATAAACTAGAGTGTACTCGCCGCTTCCATCTAGTAAACCCGATATTGCCACCTCTTCCTGCGGACACTTCCTTGTACCAGAAGGCAGAGGGTCTTGTTGTGCTGCATGCAGAAATAAAAGAATTGAACAAATTGCAGCAGACACTGATCAAGCAACTCAAACATTCAAAATATCAAAAGCTACATAGCACGTAAGAGGGAAAATAGTCTTTCACCATAATGTTGTAGTCAAGGAGATAGAGCTGTTATTCATGTAACGGAAAATTAACACATACTTGTCATAATCTTGTATCAAGCAACGGTAAAAGGTACATGAAAACAAGTAGGATTGATCATGTACCTGCAAGGAGTCCACGGAATAGCTTGTCAACAGCCAGAGACAGATTCTCGTAGCTATCAAGGGCATTCAGGTCGATTTTTCTACCAATAGGAATGCCATCCATGTTAATCTTCACAAATGGAGCTCTTTTTATGGTCTCTTCAGGTTTGGCAGCCTTCTTCCCGTTCTGGTGATCAAGGGATGCTTTGCTAGAGGCAGCCAGATTTCTTCTGAATGTACGAACTGGAGGCCACCCGATAACTGGGGCATTTGGAGATCTGAAGTTCAAGAATGAAATGGTGAGACATGAGAATGAAGCATATATAGTGTTTACTGGATAAGAACTACAATTAACAAACTACAATTAACAAGCAAAGAAGTCCCTGCTAGTGAACGCACATAGATTAAGGTAGATGTACTGGTAAGTGGTAACTGAGAATATCTTAGGCTGTTTGTTTCTTGGAAATGTTTCCTGTTTAAAACAGTTTTAGTAACAACTTCTGACGACCGATATTAAGAGCCTTGAAATTTTAAGGCTTGTAGCGCTTGGCATGTTTGTACTGGTAAGTGGTAATCGAGAACAACTTAGGCTCTTTGTTTCTTGGAAATGCTTCATGTTTAAAACAGTTGTAACAACTTCTGACGACTGATATTAAGAGTCTTGAAATTTTAAGGCTTGTACAGCTTGGCAACAGAAAATTGTAGTAGACTAGTACTGGCCACCTTAGTACTGGCCACTAGGGACTAAGCTAGTAATAGTAGCAGCATAGTTTATTTTTATTCTAAAGAAAAGTAAACACAGAACTCATACTGTGGCATGGTTAAGTTTAAGGGGTGTAAACTGTAAACAGAGAGGCAACATGGCATGTTCAAATCCATGCACTGGCCACTAGGGACTAGGGACAAAACAAAGAGCACTGCACAGGGCCAAAAACAACTGCATCCCTCATAAATGGGAGGAGCTCCATCCCCATATCCAGCTCCATGCATGGCAGCAGGCAGATGAAAACAAAGCCGACGGCCCTTGAATCCTGGATTGTTTCGCCATGAATGAGGAGCAGTGCGGCAGGAGATGGAGCCACCACCCTCTTAAACTCATGCCGGGGCAGACGGGAAGAATAAAGAAATTATTGTGGGCGCAAACATTTGAACAGGACTAGCTGCCAACTCTTGCTACTAAAAAGCTGGTAAGAATTCCTTGCGGAATTCGGCATGTGAGGGGTTATGATTGATTCACACCTTGTCTGGGAGGCGTTGTTGGTGGACGGAAGGGCATGCCCTGTAGCGGCCGCTGGGGACCCCTTTGCCTTGCCTGCACAAGAACAAGGAGAAAGAAACAAGAGCAGTTCATGCCGAGAAATACTTTCCACTTTCATTGCTCCTGAATACTGACTCAAGAACAAAGCATCGAAACAAACAAGCTTACACAAGGAACGCATGGAAGGGCTTGTGCAGAACGAGAACATAAGATCAAACAGAATGAATTTATTGGTTCTCAAGTTTTGAAGTCTCAACTGCTTGACTCGTATTACTTTGGAAAAAATGAATTACTTTTTTTATTATTCAATTACTGAGCTTTATGCAACAACAGTTGTCGAGCACAAACTTAAGCTAGCACAAAATTACAAATATATAGGCCTCTCTTTTTTAGGCCTCGACCATGTCCTCTGTAATCTTAGTTTCTGAATAAGAAAGAACAGCCATTCTAATCATGTCTGAAACAGCAAATTTTCAAGAATTTTTCTGCTAGGACTCTCTTCTTGCCTAATAAAAACTTAGAATTGCGGGAGAACAAAGATCAGGCCTGACAAAGATGCAAACTTCACATTTTTCATCGTCTCATATTCACGTATCTTAACAAAGACTAGCACTCTGGTAGCTCATTGTGCAATGCAACCAACCAACCAGACCAAGAACAACATTTGACATGAAAACTACTGCTGTCTGATGAGAACCATGGTGCTGCGATCCAGAGATGATACAACATACCTTGTGAGCAGGGAGAGAAAGCCGCGTTGGAGTAGCCGAGGGAGAGCATGGAGCTGCCGGCAGCAGAATGGCTCCCCTTCTCCCTGCCCGGCGCTCTCCAGGCGGCTGCCGGCCCTCCTCCCCCTCCGGGGAGCCCGAGGCTGAGCTGCAGCGTCTTCTCCTCGTCGTCCCGGTCCCCCTGCCCCGGCTCGCCCATCCAGTTGTGAAGGGTCTTGCTGGCCTCTGCTGCCTCCCCCATCTCTCCTCCTCCTCCTCCCACCTCCTTTCAAGCTCCAATCAAGACTGCACGAGACGACGACGTGCACTGAAGACGCTGGTGGCCGGGCTCTCTTATACCCTGCAGCAGGGAGGACGAGATCAGGGGAACACTGGGTGAGTAAACTAGAAAGAAAACAACAGCTCGTCTCGGCAACAAGAAGGGGCAAAAAATGTCTTTTTAAAAAAAACAAGTGCAGATGTGAAATCGGTGATGACCTCTGCTCCCTCGGCTCGCCTCCCTCGTGTTCGATGTCGGGGTCGACAGGTCGCCCAAGGAGAAGCGAACAAATGAGCAGACGCAGCAGCTGCTCGCAGCTAGAGGAGGAGGAGGACCAAGCAAGCAAGCGAGGGGATTGCCGTGCGGGACTGGAAGTGCCCGGCCGGTCGCCTACTCGCCTCTAGTAAACCCGTGGTGAGCCGCTGGACGGAGCGCGGCGCAAGCAGAATGGGCAGCGAGCTGTTGGCTGCTAGCGGTGGGGAGGGGGTCAGAGGGAGGACGACGCCGAGAGAGGGGAGGGGTTGGGGGAGATTCCGCGGGGCTAGCACTAGCAGAGTGGGGGAAGTGGGAATAACGGGAATGGAGCACGGCATACGCCAACGTGCTGGATCATATGGCATCTATAGCTGTTGCTGCTGGTGGTGCCCATCTACTACACCGATGGTACTCTACCATCATGCAGGGCTGCAGCCTCCTGCTGGTGGTGCTGGTGGCACAGAGACGCTCTGAAAAGGTGGCAGGCGTTTAGTTAACCCCCCCCCCCCCGGATTAGCGAAGCGAGGACGGTTAAGAGGGTCGGTAGAGAGAGAGGGTGAAGCAGGGGGGGTGGTGATCAGTGATCACTTATCGGTCAGCGATGGCGATGGGGAAGGGTGCTCGCAGGAGAGGAGAGGAGGCGACAGGAGATGACAAGGGTAGGTGAGGGGATAATTGGGCGTGCAGGCGGGGAAGATTTGCACGATCCCAGCTTTTGGCCGGCCCGCCCTCCCGTGCAGCCCTGCTGCCAGACACGGTCCACGCTTCCTCCCTAGCTCTAGCTAGTAGCCTGCCTGTAGCATCATCTTTTTCTGATCTCCCTCTGTCCGCTCCCTCCCATGGCTCCCAGCCAGCAGCGGCAGCGCGTTGGGCTGCGAGCGAGCGCATTGCTGTTGCTGTTCCCCTGGGAGCCTGCTGCCGCCTTCTGCCAGTGCCAGGGCTCAACAGAGCTCGTCAGGAACAGGGCGCTCTTGCAGTTGCGCCAGGACTGAAAAGGTACGGTTTTAGTATTTTACAGCGGGCAGAGGCAAAGGTGGGTGGCAACAAAATATGCTGTGCTTTTCGCTGTCGCTGCTCTGGTGGCCGCCGTGGAAACGGTTGGGTGCTCGGCTCAAGAAAGCTGCCCTTTTCCTCAGCTGCTGAGCACTTGAGGTCTTGAGCAGCCGGGTCAGCCTCAGCTAGAGCTAGAGCTTAGCTGTGTGCCGTTGCAGCTGGCTCAGCTACACTCGTACTAAACTACGATGCACTACTGGTACGTGGTACTAGTTGCATTGTTTGTGCATTTGCAGCGAATGATGGGTGTGAGCACCTAGCAGAACCGCGATTTGGAAGAAAGCGTTGATCTTTGTTAAATGGTGATGAAGGTATGCAGTCAGATGCTTTATCTTTCAACTATATATGCCTTTGATCGGGTTCTGATTCCTCAGCAAGTTAAGACAATCCTGACTAATATATACTTGTAAACTGTACTGTAAAGGTTGGATGCTGAAAGACAAGTGCTCAGAAAATGTAGAGAAAATCTAGCTGAGGTCGTGCTGTGGTCTACGGTTTCAGTGGACCAGAGTGCAGGTCAGGTGAAGATATATTGCAGAGATACGCTACGTGTATGCCGTGCCAGTGCGAGTGCCAGCCACCCCAGCAGAAAAACTGAAAAGTGCGCATCTCTGAAGATGCTGGCCCGCCTGTCCGCCGGCCACGAATACGACTGTGCGCTGCTCTAGTCTGCAGAGGTAGAGCAGCACAGCAGCGGCAGCGTATGCTACGACTCCACAGTGACATACGCACCCTCGCTCGCTCGCTCGCTTTATAGGGGTCCGTCCGAGCTTCCATTTTCTTTCGTTGTTTTCCCATGGCGCTCTATAGCGCCGCGTGTGTCAGCATCAACCCGAGGAAGCACGGGAGGAACCGGGCGATGGAAAGTGGAATCCCATTGTTCAACGCATCACGCTTTGAAAAGGCACATCATCTCCGCTTTCCGCATCCGGGAAGATTTATAAAGCCAAATGATTCGCCAATTAGCAAGCTAACAATAAAGCTTCTGCATCCGCGCAGTGCGAGCGCGGCGGTTGGTTCCCGGTTCGGAGGAATCATTGCGCCTGCCGGCCTGCGCCGCGCTTGCAACCACCTCACCTCGCATCTTCAGAGCTTGGAGATCTTGGCCGGTTGCCTCGTCGCCGCCCGGTGCTCGCTGCTGCACGCACCGGTCCCCTGCAGCTCAGCTTTGGGCCGCCGCTGGCCTGCTGATAGCTTTGGCACGGATGATACCGACGGATGGATCCGCATGATACCGACATCAGTGGAGAGCTAGCGGAGTTCGTCCCTATCGCGCCTGGACCACTTGGATTATACTACTATAATCTAATCTCTGTGACCTTGCGGCATGCCTTTAATGAATATTTTATTTGGCTACAACTTAGTACAAAGTTGCCGTGGCAAGAGGAAAACATGCAAAGCCACTGTGCCGATGGAAAACATGCAAGGCCCTTTGGCATTGTCGGTACTACATTGTAATGTGCGCCGTGCATTTTAGTTTAATCCTCAGCAGGGGATCGACCAGAGGTACTGTGATAAGCATGCAGCATGGCAGTGTTCTCTTTTACTTTTACTTTTTAGTTTCCTTATTATTATGATCTTTGTGATTTGATGATGTTTGGCCTGGTCGATGGAGTTGAGTTGCAGCTGGTGGTGCGTGGCTCTAACTTTTGGGTGTGGTCCAATATTCCCCCGGCAGGCTGCGTAGCGTAGCCAGGTGGTGTGGCGCCAACTTTTGGCCGCGCCGTCCATCCCCTTGGTTGGTTCACATGATTGCGAATTCAACCCTGCTCTGCTACTGTTCATTCCTCTGTACTTGCGCTCTCTGCGACTCTGCCTTTGTCGTCCCTCTCCGTCGCCACGCCCACGCGTATTCAGGGTGTCGTTGGTTGGTGATCAGCAGCTGCTCGATTTGAAAAGAACTTTTTTTAAGAGAAACAAAACGCAAGGAACCATGAGTACTCACCAATTAATTAACTAATCGCTTGGCATGTACCTACTCCATCTTGCATGGAATAGATCGTCACGGGCACCTGTAAAATGTTTATCGTCTTCAGTACGTGTGATGGATGCGCGACGCACGCTAGGAAGCCGCTGTACGCGCGTACGCATGTCGCTACTAGCTACATCGACATGACAATACTGCCGTGCCTGCAGACGTACGCGGGCACGTCGGAGGGAACATAACCTATACATGCTGGTTGTTAACTTGGTTGCTAATCTGCATGTCGTGTTCGGCCGTTTTTTTAATTTTGTTCCTCTGTGTTTTCTTGTCGGCGGTCGTTTTATCGGTAGTATCGATCGCAATCGCACTAGCTAGCTCTCTATACGTACTGTACCAACTACCAAGAGACCAGGATATAGGTGTGGTTGCCAGAAACTTAAAAGGAAGCCACTCCTAATAAGCGCGACAAATGCAACACACTAGCTTGGGAATTACCGACGACAGTAAGCGTGAAATAAAGGAAATGCCGTGAGGCCATCAGCTACGTACATGGAGCTTTTGACAGAAGCGTGCATATATACGCGCCATCAGGGCTTGGTTTAATTTTAGCTATATAAGCGCTCTCACGAGCCGTTGTATAGTTTTTATCCGGCTCGAGGCCCGCGAGCCGGCCCATAGCATGATTTTTGGTCCGTCATAGGCCCGGCCAGGCACGGAATTAATCGGGCCCGGCACGGCACGAATAAACCCCGGCCTGACTTGGTACGTGGGCCAGCCCAAGAGCATGGGAGGCCTGCGAAGCCTGGAAGCCCGAGCGCCTCCACGTATATAACGGGAGGCGCCCGGTCCCTAATCCCTATCCCACTATTTCCCACTCGCCTCGCCTCGTGGCTGCCTCTTCGCCTCCCTCGCACCCCACGCGCGCCTCCCCTTCGCCCCCGAACCCTAGCCACGCCATCGTAGACCCGCCGCTCCCCTCGCCTCCTCCGCCCCTCCTCGCCTAGATCTGGTATCCCCCTCCCTTCTCCACCCCCTTTGCTAGCCGGATCTAGCTCCTCGACGGCCAAGTTATTAGGACCGGACCGGTCATCGAACCGGCAAGGGTATCGGTTCAATGAACCGGTTGAGCCGCCAGTTCAGAAGTTTTGAACCGTTGAACTGAACCAGTCACAGATAATGTGAACCGGTCCATATACAATTAACGGTAGATTCTACATAGTTGATCATAGAAAAATAAGCTCATAGATAACATAATTATATAGAATTCCAAGTTCAACATATGTAACACAATTATAAATTGAATTTGTGCAACAGCAAGCAACTAGCCCAAACCAACAATAGATTCTACGATGAAAAATTACAAGCGTAGCCTACTGAGTTCTGACATAATGACACTGCAAATCTTCTCTTTCCAACAACAATCTGAGTTGCAACTTGCAAGCAAGTTTGCATCTCCAAATCAGTCAAATATGCACACTATACATTTATACAAATCTAATCCTTTGAGTTTGTATTCTGAGTTGCTAACCGTTAGCCAGATCTGCTCTCTGCAGTCTGCACTGCAGGCTCATTCCTATGTGGTGTGTGGCTGTGTGCTGGATGTAGGAGAACAGGCGGGCACCAGGCAGCCACAGCTCGCAGGGGCAGGCCGACAAGGCCTCACCAATCACCGGTTACAGCCTCACAGGGGCGCACTTGCGCAGCCGCGGCGCCGCGCCCCTGTGCGCCCCGCGGCGCCGCCCGCAGGGGCGCAGGAGACGACGAGCCGACGAGGCACGGAGACGGAGAGGCTGCTCGGCGGGCGAGCCGGCGAAGAGCAGCAGGGACGAGGCGAAGAGGTGGAGCGGCCGGCCTGCCCGCCTCCGGATGCACCGCCGGCTGCTCGCCTCCAGTCTAGGGGCGTGTTTGGAGCTCTACCTAAGCCGCCACCGTCTAACCCTAGGCATGCCACGCAAAGTTAGGCACGCGTTTGGATGCTATACTAAGGTTAGCGCGCCACGGAATCTGAGCCGCGCCACAGCTCACTCGCCACGCAAAAAAACGCCGCGACTGCGGCGCTCGATTTGGCCGCCACAACCAAATCGCGCCGCAGTCTCCTCCCTCCTCCGTCCGCGCCGCCAGGTACTGCCCTCCCCCCGGTCCGCCTCCTCCGTCCGCCCCCCCCCCCCCCCCCCCCCCCCCCGCGCAGATGCCCGTTGGCTCTGCTTCTTCACAGAAAATTGATTAATTAGCACTGGAATCTCATGTTTTGTTTCCATTTTGTTTCAGGTGTCCGTGAGGTACCGGCTGCAAGCTCTGCTCCGGAGGTATAACTATCTTGTTGTTGGTAATTGTCGTATATGTTGCGTGCATTCTATTAATGTTTGTATAATCTATATAGATGGGTGCAATGAAGCAATATCTTGAGTGTTGTTATTACTATGATCATTATACCAGAAGAAGAAGGATATTTATTTGCATGGCCATTTGTCTTTGTATATTGTGGTACAAGTTGCAACAAAATAGATTGGTCAAGAGATGTCTCAAATACGGTTCTTTTTTAGAAAGAGATTTGGAAAGAGAGAGAAGGCTTAACCGTCTTTATAATGGAACTGATGTTGACTGTATTAGTGAGCTGCGCATGCGTAAAGATGTGTTTCACAGGTTATGTGATCATTTAAGGTCCCGTGGATTGTTAGAGGTCAGTATCAATGTATCTATTGAAGAACAAGTCGGCATGTTCTTGAAATTTGTTGGCCATAGATGGACAAATAGATCAGTTGCCTTTGAATTCTTGCAGTCCGAAGAGACAGTTAGTAGGTATTTTAATATTGTTTTAGATGCTTTATGTGTCCTCTCTCGTGACATCATTACCATGAGAACCACAGAAACACATACAAAGATAACAAGTAGCCCGGGACGATTTCATCCTTATTTTGAGGTAATATACACACATATAATTGAAATTCATCTTCTAATAATTCCGTACACTAATAGAATAATTTTTTTCTTTTTGATTTAGAAATGTGTAGGAGCACTGGATGGCATGCATATACCAGCATCAGTTCCTATATATATGCAAGATAGATTCAGAGGTAGAAAGCACTATCCAACACAAAATGTGTTAGCTGCTGTGGATTTCGATCTTAGGTTCATATATGTATTGGCTGGATGGGAAGGATCAGCTCATGATTCCTTTGTGCTCCAAGATGCTTTGTCACGCCCCTCAGGATTAAAAATTCCAGAAGGTATTAGTGGAGTAATTAGTATACCATATTTTGGCTCTTAAAATGAGTAGCTAATGTTAGTTAAATTCAATTGTAGGTCACTATTTTTTAGCTGATGCTGGATATGCTGCTAGATCTGGCATACTATCTCTTTATCGAGGTGTTCGGTACCATCTTAAGGAGTTTCAGGGCACTAGACGGCCAGAAAATCAGAGGGAATTATTCAACCTTCGTCACTCCTCTCTTAGGACAATAGTTGAGCGGGCATTTGGAGCTTGATGTTCAAGAAGACTCATGCATAAGTTAGACGTGTTACCAAACAGATGCCACACGTGCCTAACATTAGGCGTGGCAGGACATCAAACACTTACCATACTTTTCTTCAGCATGCCTAACCTTAGGCGCGGCAGTACACCAAACACACGCCGCACTTGTGGCGGTTGCCTAACCTTAGGCGGTGGCGACTTAGGCAACTCTCCAAACAGGCCCTAGTTCTACTAGCTAGATGCGCTGCTGCCATTGGCAAGGAAAACTGAAAAACTGAAATTTTTTCCCACCCATGTTCCGCAAAATGTGAGACAATCTCAACTCAGGTTACACAGAATAGATAGAGGGGTAACTCTGGTCCAAATAAAAAATGCTCCAGCTCGTATGGAACCGCTCGGTTCATGGTTCAACAAAAAACTAGCCGGTTCATCCGGGTTTTTACCTGTTTGATTGCACATATGGTCTCTTAAGCTAATCGGACCCTTGTAGTCCCTGTTTCGTGGTTTTTCGGTCCGATCGGCGATCCGGTCCGATCCTAATAACTAGACTCGGCGGTCCTCCTCACCTTCCGCACGGTCCATCGCTGTTCTGTGCCTCTGCCTTGTCTCCCGAGCTGCGGCTCGGCCAGATCCAACGTTGGCAGTCCTTTTCCCCCCTCTCCTGTGGCCAGTGATGGGGATTGAAGAAGGGGAAGGCGGGGAAAACCGAGCGGTGGCGATGCGAGGCAATGGTGCTAGATCTGGTGATCTCCTCAGTACCTCTTCTCGATGTCAGATCTGCTCCTCCTCCCTTGACTTGTTGCTTTTCGATCTTCTTTGCTTTCCTCTTCTCCAATCTCCTTCTCCCTCTCTCTCTCTCTCTAAGTCTGTGTGGTTTGCCCAAGCTATCTTTGGTGAGGCCGTCAACGGAAACTCTAGTGCTCTGACCAAAGGTATCTCCAGTGTCCCCCTGTGCTCGCCTTCCTCTTTTCTTCCTCTTTTTGTTTCTTGATTCGTTATTCACTTGATCCTCTTTTCTTTCTCTTTTTTTTCTTGATTTGTTATTCACTTGATTCTTTGTTCTCTGCTTCAATTGTTTCTTGCACAGGTCGTTGAGGGACCGGAGGCCGGCAATGGCCGACGGTGACGACCCTACGTCCCACAACTATGAGTTGTGGATGATGGGTCTTCGTGGAGATGATGAGGAAGACCTTTCTATGGATGCAGAGGAGTTGTTTGGCGGCAGCAATGAGGCCATAGACCACGATCCAGAAGTCCAGACGCTTCCTCAGGGGCATCCTGCTTAGCCTCAAGGGTCCGAGAGCGTGGGCACCGGTATTTTTAGTGGCAGTGGCGCTTCCAGGAAGAGGAGAGTGTCCACCTCTAAGGCGTGGAATGACTTTGAGAAGATCTATGAGGTAATCGATGGTAAGAAACGATGAACTGGTGTTAAATGTAGGCACTGTAAGAAGGACTTCACCTAAGATATTGGTCATTTGCTTAGGCACATTTCTATATATCCTGTTCTGAAAAGTCATTCCGCTATAACTCAATCTCAGCTTAAGTTTAATCCTGATGGCTTTGTTCATACTTGGGAGTATAGTTCTGAAGTAGCTCGTACTCAGTTGTGTAGGTTAATTGCACGTCTTGATTTGTCTTTATGCTTTGGTGAAACTGATGCTTTTGAAGACTATATTAAGACTACTTATAATCCTAGGTTTTGTCATATCTCTAGGCAAACAATCAGCAGAGATTTTGCTAAGTAATTTAATGATCGTCGTGCACAGCTTGTTGAGTGTTTGAAATATGTATCCTCTGTTGCTCTTACTTCGGATATCGGGTCTGGCAATATTAGGAGGATTATATTAGTGTGGTTTCTCACTACGTAAATGTTGACTGTCAATTAGAAAAGATAATCATAGGTCTCAGGCTGATAGATGTGTCTCACAATGCTAAGAATATTCCTGAGCGTGTTGCTTCTGTTGTTGTTGATTTTGACTTAACTGATAAAGTATTTTCTGTTATCTTGAACAATGTTGTTGCTAACACTAAGGCTATTAATCAACTTAATCCTATTCTATCTGGTTATGTTGGTAGCTTATTCTTGCATCTGAGATGCACTTGTCATATCACCAATCTTGTTGTTAAGGCTGGTCTTGATGTGTTTAAGTCTATGATGTCTGCATTTAGAATTGCCATATTATTTTTAAATTCATCTAACCAACGCATTGCTGCATATAAGTCATATTGTATTGTTGTTCATGCAAGACCTCGCAAGTTTGGACTTGGACATGGATGTGAGATGGAATTCCACTTATCTCATGTTAAAACATCTCTTGCCTTACAAGAACTCATTCTCTATTTTTATCACCACTAACCATCTTTTGATTGATGGCCAGCCACTCTAACAAAACAACACTGGTATGTGGCTAAAAAAAAATTTAGATTTCTTGAACAGTTCTATGGTTCTCTAGTGTTTATTATCCCACATCTCCATTAATATTGCATCATATTTTTGAGATAGTTGGCCCTCTAAATAGTTATAAAAATGATAGAGATTTAAGAAATGTTGTTGTTCAATGAAAGATAAGTTTTTACAATATTGGTATGATATATCTGTACTTTTACCTTTACATTTATGTTGAATCTTAGGGCAAAGATGAAAGGTTTAAACAATATTCTTAGACTTCTATCTCAGTTTAATGATAATGATTACTCTTGCTACTGAATTGAGGTAAGGGTTGAATTATGAATTATCTGTTTTTTCCAAAGTATGATATAAAGTTTGGTGTTGTAAGGTTGCAAAGGGCTGCACAACCAAATCCTACAAGTAAGAAAAAAGACTACTTGGGGTAAGATCTTGGGGGTGTGCCTCCGGTTCTAGTTCTACTAGTGCTGCTGGTCTTGGTGCTAGTTCCTCCTTGCATAGAAAATTATTTACTAGTGCCTTGCTGCAGGCTGCAACTTCTGGTGCTTCTCCGGCTGCTGCTTCTGAACTATCTGCCTACCTAGACAGTGATACTGTTAACCAGTACGATGATGAATCTAACATTTTGAACTGGTGGCATGAGCATAAACTATCATATCTTGTTCTTTCAATCCTAACTGGCACAATCATCGAGGAGCGGCAACGGTGACTTAAGCCTGGGATGGTGGTGATGCTGGCTCTAGTGAAGGACTGGGAGCAAGTAGATGCAAGACATGAGCATGCTTAAAGAATCTTTTCAAAATTTGTATCCTGATGGTGATGGTGAATCTGTGTAGCGTAGTATGGACATGTGGTCCAGAACTTGAACTTGTAATGCACTTAGAATAACTTAGAGCTTGCTGTACTTTTTTTCTCTATAGGTTTTTATCCTCACGAGGTGTGAGGTTTTAGCTACAAAGGTTTTTAATAAGGCAATAAATAAAATATCTCAAGTTAATATATGTTGTTGTTTTCAAATTTGTGAATGTGTATACGTGAATGCTTGATATTTGGATGTCTATGTGTCTGTCTACGTATATATGTATGTTTGAATGTGTACGTGTGAATGAAAGTGTTTGAATTTGAGAATGTGTTAAGATTTCAATAAATTTCTTGTGAAATTTAAAAATTTAAGATAATTCTGGATTAAAGAAAAGGTCCATAGGTACATGGGCTCACGGGCTGATACGGCACACAGAGCCCGTGTGGGTTATCGGGTTGGCCTGACACGGATAACAGATTTTCGTGCCGTGCCTGGACTAACGCCTCGGCATGTGGGTCGGTCCGGCACGTCATGAATAAGTAATCGGACCAATCATATCGGATCTAATCATGCCTGGCCATGTCGGGCCTAGACCGTGCCGGACGGCCCGAATAGCCAACTATAGGCTTTGGCTCGTGGAACTCGCTCTCAGCTAGGAGAATCTGGGTTCTAGCCCTATTTCCTTAAACCTTTTGCTGAAGGCTGAAGCACTTACCTTTTGCTGAAGGGCTTAACTTTTACCGGCCCATGATCGATATATGGCCCATATAGACTGGCAGCTACATGCTGACGTGGACATGCAAGCGAAGATGAAAGAAAAAAATTCATAACTTTTGGATTAAATATCTAAATAAAATTTTAATTGCACCTGTGTGTTCATTACAACATGATCTTCAAAACTAGATCTCACATGATCATATTTTGATGATCTTTATTTCAGAAACCTTTTATGAATGTGGAATAATCTTTTTAATGAAGGCGGAACAATTTATATTTTGATGATTTTTTCCGGAACATTTTTTATAAAGATAGGACAATGCTCCGTCTTCATTAAAAAATTGTTCGAGTATAAAAGTTATCCAAATATATTCAAGTGTGATCTTATTTTAAAGATCTTGTCATAAAAAATATATTGGTGTGATCGGATTTTTATTTTGATGTTGTGTTGGAAAATACTGCTTTTTTATATTGCAGGTGGACTTTTCTATGTTTCTTGGCGCCGTGCAGAGCCCATGAGAGCTCATTCTAGTTTTTCCTCTTTCTACGATAGCGCTGCAGCCAGTCACACATGTGACTGCTAAATGCTAATAACCCCCGGCCGGGCCATCACCTAGCTACTCACCTTTAGAGGAACCCTAATCATTGGCACATTTAGTGTGAGTGACAGAGATCTAGTAGTTGGTCGTTTCCGTTGTGTAACGAGATGGACTAGGTGCCGTCAACGCTCGTACGGCCACCGAGAGAGGACGCAGACTGAGCACTTGCCAGTATAGCAATATGCATCAGGTCGGCCTGGGCTCAAATCAACAGCTAGCCCATCTAATTGATATGATGATAGAGCAAATCTGGTAGGCCCAAACCTGGCCTTCTCGCTCATAGCAAGCCCAGATGAATCTAAAAAATTAGGTGTCGGACATATAGGGATTAATTTTTATAGTGGACTGAGAATTTGAGCCCAAGCTCGGTCAGTTTAGAGGCTAGATCCCATTTAAATCTGAGGCCTGCAACCGACATGAGCAACTTCTCTACTCTCTGGGTTTACGGTCCATATATATCCACAGCGCCGTCTCCGTTGCAGGCTGTGTTGCTCTCCTGAGCGTGAAATTTTTGCTCCGGCGAGATGGCCGTTCCAATTTCCTCCAGCCCGCAGCAAAACGCTGCTGCCAAGAAGCGGGAAATCACCGGGCCGGACAACTCCGACAAGCCCGAGAAGGAACGCGCCGCCGTAGCCAGGCCCGCCGCCACCGGCCTCGACGCCACCCTGAGCCCGCGCAGCCCGCCGCCACCCACTGCGGCGAGGAAGCACCGGAGTTCGTTTAGGGGACCGCCGCCGCGCCATCCTGCGACAACTCGTCTGCTCCCGATGGCGGGAAGGCGAAAGATTCCAGGGACGAGAGCCCCAAGAACTGCGGTGCCCGGGATGTGGCAGGTGTTGCCTCGGATTCCGGCGGCGTCGAACCAAAGAAACGGCTCCAGGCCGCCGCCGCCTCACAGAAGAGGGGAGAGAGGGAGGAGAAGAAATCATCAGAGGCCGCCGCCTCATTCTGCAAAACTCCGTCTGCTCGAGATGGCGGTAAGATCAAAGAATTGGGAATCGGGAGCGCCAAGAACTGCGGTGCCCGAATGTGGCCGCTGTTACCTCCATTTCCGTCTGCCTCGAACCAAAGAAGCGGCTCCAGCTCACCGCCGCCACCACCACTTCCGGCAAGAAGAGGGGAGAGGAAGCAGCAGGAGCGAATCCCACGGCGGCCTGTGCTCCCGGCGACAGGCAATCAGCCGCAGAAGGCGGCAGCAAGCATCGTGGTAGCAGTTGTCAAAGCTCGCTGGACAGCAAGAAAGATGTGGGTGAGATGGGTGTCGGCGTCTGGAATTTCATCTCACAGCCATGGATGCAGCAGCGGCGCAGACCAGAGGTTTGTCCCCACCCGTTTTACCCCCATGACACCATTCTGTTGTTGGAATTGCATTGCAAATCCTTTCCCATTTTTGTAACATTGGGGCTGGAATTATGGCAGGGACCAGACTTCTCATGGAACAAGACCTCTTTTCTCAACCGCTTGTTTGAATGCTGTGGTTTAGTTGATCTAATTATTGGCAAAGATTTGAAGCTTCCTCATGTCAATGAACAGGTTTGTTTACGTCAGAAAACATTTTGACAAAATAAAATCTCCAGCTGGTTCCTGAGGAGGCTGTGCTATTCTGCACTCTTTAGCTCCACTGTTGCAATTTAAACTGTTTTCCCTGTTAATGTAGAGGACTCCTATATCTGAAGCAAAAGGCCACTATAAGATCAAGGAATCAGTTATGAAGGAACTTTCAGAATTATACTCATCCTTTCGTGTAGTGCTTGGAGAGGGGGAGTGTTTCTACAGGAGTTTCATTTACTTTCTGGTAAATTTTGAATTATTGCTTTTGATAAGATTGTTTTTTAGTATATGTCTCTACCAAAATTGTTTCACTCAATGACAGAATTGTGTTTGGTGCAATTACAGAAGGATACTACTCTTGAAATATTTTGGAGACTATAGAGACTGAAGCCAGTAAGACTTAGCATGAGACACATCTTTTCTGTTCATGTTCTCTCGAAATTATCTAACATCTTTTTTCCTCCCCAGTTTTCTCCTTTCTTACAATTTCTTCTGCTGCTTGGATATTGACCAATCCGGAGTTCTCGGGATTCCATGCAATAGAAGATGGCATTACCTTAGAAGAGGTACTGTAGCAGCATAGTATGTTATTGTGATACCAGTTTTGCAGATCACAAATTGTTCAGAGCCGATCATATGCTGATAATCTAGCAATTACAGCATTAGCAGATGCATTGCGTATTCAAATCCGGATCTTTTGCCTTGAAACTGGTCAGTACCAAGACATGTGCGTCAGACCCTCTAGCCAGAGCACTGCAAGCCCAAGAGTGTCCTTACTGTATACAGGGATACACTATGACATACTATACCCAAGCTGATACTGTCAAATCATCAGTGCAAAGAGGCTTAACTGTACAATTGTAGCAGTGATTGTTGGTTCAGCACTTGAGAGTACTAACCTTTCGGCTATACGCTATAGAAATGCCGATTTCGTTCATTCTTTCTATGTGCAGCAAGTGATGTTTTGTAAAGAGATGCTATTGGTGGTTGAGCTGCAGAGTTACAAGTGTTCTCTTCCGATGATACTTTTTTTTTTCGAACTTCTGATCATACTTTTTTACTGTTCCGCAAAAATTATTGAAGTACTTGGCCATGTGTAGGCATTTTTTATGTGATCCATCTTTTGATCCTTAACTCGTGAAAAATCGGTGTATTTACTATAACATGGACATGTGTACTCAGTAAAGTTTGCTTGTTAATTTGTTTCATATACTAATATAAAATGCAATACATTAATTCTGATGTGTGAATACTTGAAATGCTATCCTTTGTTGTGCTTATGTGTTTTAACTGTAAACTTCTGTCACCACTGTTCCAGTTTATGAATAATAAAACTTTATCTAGCATCACTCAAATAAACAACTTCCTTTACATGTTGCCTTTAATTCATTCCAAATAGCAGCAACTCAACCACTTTATAAGGTAGGTGATAAATACTTTGGTATTATATACTATGACTGTCAAAGTGATTGCTTCAAAATGTCAAAAAAATTGTCTTGTTGAGTTATTGCTAATCAGCTGCTTCTCTGTTTATTTTTAATCGAATGTGCAGGCAAATAGAACATGAACATGGTTAATTGACTCTTATTCATCTCTAATCAGACACATTATTTCTTAATTTAAATAACACAAGTCAACACTAGAAAGCTACTGTACAGAAGCAGGGCCTATATTAAATCTGCTCCCACCATCGTTGCGGCCGGAACCACCACCCGCGGCAGAAGCTCAAGCAGCCGCCAAACCACTGCTCGCTCAGATACGCGCCTCGCCGCCGCACCTTCTCCGTCAGCTGCCTCGCCGCCTCCGCCTCGGCGGCCAAGTCGGCGAGGGCGCGTTCGAACGCGGCACGTGCGCGCTCGTCGTCCCCGAGCTTGACCTCCGCCAGGACGTACTCGGCGCGCACGTCGGCGTTCCGGGGGCAGGCCGCCAGGGCCGCCGCGGCCACGGCGCGCGCGCGCTCGGTGCCGCCGTCCTCGAGCTCGAACGAGATGTAGCGGGTCCACAGGAGCGCCCGCCCCTCCTCGCTCCCTCCGTCGCCGTCCGCCTCGCTCCTGGCGCGCCACTCCTCGAACAGCACCCTGGCAGCGGCAGGGTCGCCGCCGCCCTCTCTCCGCTCCATGCTGATCCACGCGCTGTAGACGAAGGCGTAGTCGGCGCACCGGGCGAGCGCGCGCGCTCCACGCCGCCCCCGCGCTTGTACAAGGGCAGCCCAGCGGAACGCCCGGCCGGGGTCGAGGGACTCGAAGAATTCGAAGCCGCGCGGCACCACCGCGTCGCACGACCCGTCTTCTGGCGTCGAGGGCACGCTCGGTGCGATCCCCATGCCGTCGATCCAAAACAATGCAAGGACACAGCTGCGGGTTCGGCCTTGTCGATCCTTTTCTTTTCTATAAACGGGCAATCTGCTCTCGGTTGCTCGGTGTCGGATTGAATACTGTATTGGATTCCTCTTGTGATTACTGAACGCTATTTGGATATCAAATCTTCTTCACCAGCGGGTTGGTTAATCTGGAATTTCTGGTTCTAGCCAAAACTGAGATGGAAGTTATGTAATCCCCTTCATATACCATCGACAAAGTGTGATCTTGATCTACCACTAACGGAAAAGCAGTTTTTTTTTTGACAAAGCACCATCTTATATCTGATTTATGTTAAGAAAAACAGGAAATGAAAAAAAACTGTCAAAAAAGGAAAATTATTGTCAAATTTGACAAAGTCTTCCTATCAACAACATGTATTTTTTTATTCCGACTCGTTTCCCGACGATCCTGTTGTAGGTAGAAGAGAGGACAAATAGAAAACCAAAGTACTCCCCTCCGTTCCAAAAAATGCAATCTAGTACAGTACCAATTACCAAATCAATCTATCCCATTTTTCAACAAGTATATATAAAAAATATTATTTATAGTATCAAATAATCATAATTAGATTCATAAATGTAGTTACTTGTGGCACCGAAGATATCTCAAGGCTCAAGTGATTCACTGAAGTGACAGATAGTAGAAAAGACAATATTATGGATTCGGTACTCGCTTCTGTTCTGAAAATACTCCTGTTCTGCTCCTTCTGTTCTGTAATGAAAAGACACTAAAGGATAGTTCATGCTCCTTCTGTTCTGTAATGAATTTGAATATAACATAAGCTTGTAACATTCTGAGACCGGAAAATACTTTGAAGTAATTTTAACGGCAAAGCTCTCCATTAAGCTCACATAAAAGGAATCGTGAGAGTTTTAAATTTTAATTGCAATTTCTTTAGAAATATAGGTGATCTGATTAACCTACCAATGAGATTAAGATACATCGTTACGATCTAGCACCATTTTTTCCATACAACTTTTTAGTTAGGTCGATATACTGGAGAAAGCAGTTTAGGATTTTCAGATAGATCCAACATATCGGGATTCCATACAAGATCCACTATCCTCCAACTGATAGCCCAGCGACTATTTTGTTTTGGGACGGAGAGAGTATAGTTGTAAAAGCGCAATTGTTAGTAAGAACATGTCCAGTAGATTACTCATCTCTCATATTCTATATATTTTGTCTCCATTGCTAATACCATTTTTTGTATTTTTGGTAGTGAGTGCTATAATAGATTACTCATGGATAGGGTGGAAGGAGCAATCCTCCTACATTTAAATAAGAGAGAGTTATATTTTGATAATTACCAAAAACTATATTGACAATAGAATTGGTAATCTGCTGAGCACCTCCCATTGAAAAAATAATTTTTTTATATTGAGAAGTGATATAAATAATCTGTTAGAGATGCTGTAAGCTCTTTGCTTAGATTGGTTTGCATCCGAAGCCTACCACAGTCCGGACTGGACTCAAATAAAAGGAATATTTCCAACTGTGCCAAACAAACGCAAAAGCCCATCTAATCCGAATCCAGCTTCCTAATTTGCAGAAGCAATAGTATTTTTGATCAGCAAATTAATTACAATAGCATACCACTTTAATTTATTTCTTCTAAATTATTTACGTAGAATACCAGTTTACTTTATTTTATTAAATTTTTGGACCGATCCAGTAACCCAAAATATATATAACTTATAAAGGAGCTTCTCTCAAACGTTGCCCTGAGCGGGCGGTTGCCAACACTCGGCACAATCTCGGATAACGCAGAAGCAGAGCGAAAGGCCTACAGCACGGTTACAACCGCAGCTGGAGCCTGCAGCTCAAAATGTTCCAGTACAGCTACAGCCTTCTCGGATAAACTCATGTCAAATCATTGTCAAATACGAGGAGAGACTCAAATCAAATGTAACAGGAGACGACGAAACAGCTCAAAATTCTCTTTCTAGCGATGCACAAAGCATTCCACAGCAGGGCCTCGGCAAGGAGATAGGGGTACAAAAATTCTGACGGTGAACAGGCACTCAACTCAAGGCTGATAACATACACTGAAATCTTGCTTATTTCTTCTTTGCGTCCCCAGCCTTTGTCTGCACAACCAATCCAACAAAGGTTTCAGTTACAGTTTAAGATCGAGATCCTGTTTGCAATGCAAGTATTTCATAGGAAACAGTTATAGGTCTCCTGTGAGAATGCAGTGTGAATGCCTCATTCCTAACAGGCACAAATATCAGGGGACATCAGTCTGATGGGTGTAAATCAACATACCTTCTTCACACCACGGATCTTCTTCGCCCTGTTCTTCCTCTCCTTCATCTGCTTCCGCGACTTCTCCACCTTGGTAGCAAGACCGTTCTGCATAAACAGAACAGAACCACATTGTCAAAAATAAAGCAAAGCAGGCAAAGCCATAGCTGGATAGTTGTTTCAGACACATTTCACAGGCTGCAATGACAAGGCCATCAATAGGCAATGCGATACTTCAGCAGCTATAAATTTGCAGAATAATTTTACTCAAGAACTCCATGGCCATCAATTGTTCGTTCCTTGCAAGGTTTCAATGGTCATGGGCATAATTCACAAAAACAGCATATTAAACAAATTAGGTCTTCCCAAGGGATTGTAGTTACAATACAAGACAGAAACATCATTTCTGAACTTGTAAATAGGGTGTAGAAATGTAATACTAGTTGCTTTTCGATAGACTGAGAACTAGCACACTAAGAAAGCTAATCTTCATCCCACTAACGAATAAGCACACATTCTACTTCCATGCAGCTTAGCACATTTAGTCCAATTGACATTCTCAAGGCTTGCATAATACAAAATGGCAAACAAGGAACAAACACAAATTCACTATGGTCAACATCATGAGACAAATTTTGAACCATGAGGTAACAATGCAATCATTCAGGAAATTGCAACACATGATAAGGCTACATGACGACTAACATCAGGTCATTGCTAACCAATGACCTGATCTGAACCAGCAGCCAACTAAAATGAGCAGCAACCATAATAAACCACACACGTAGCAAACAACTAACAGGGGCAAAATTTGCGCTTTCGGCGGATACCAGCTAGTGCATTCAGTATGCAAGACCAAGAATTCAGAGCTGGTCAGTGACTAAAAGGGGGTGGGGGAGCACGAGACGCGTACCCTGATGAGCCTGTACTTGGGCTCGAACTTCTTGGCCGCCTCGACGTTGTCGTAGATGAGGCCGAACCCCGTGGACTTGCCGCCTCCGAAGTGGGTGCGGAACTTGAAGACGAAGATGCAGTTGGGGTCCTTGACCTCGTACACCTTGGCCAGCTTGTCCTTGAGGTCCGCCTGCAATGCCAACGGATCGCACGCGTCAGCCTCGGTCAAATGAGACATCTCGGAGCAACGGCCCCGGCGAGCGCAAGGCCCTGACCTTGGAGACGTTGGCGCGGCCCGGGTGGAGGACCTCGAGCACGAACTGCTTCCGGGAGAGGAGGCGGTTGGTCATGAACTTGCGCGTGCGGAGCGTCACCGCCGGCGCCGCCTTCGTGTCCGCCATGCTTGATGCTGCCTGCCTGCCTACCTGCGGCGCGCGGGGTCGGCTTCGCCGGAGCTGGCTCGCGGGGGCGCTAGGAGGCGGCGGCGGCGGGGAAGCGGGCAGGGGCCGAAGGGGATCGAATATATATCTGCTGAAACCCTAGGTCATCAGGTCACTGCGGCTGACAAGTGGGAGGCGAATGGCGCGTTTTTGTGGGCCGGATTGGATTTTATAGAATGATGGGCTTTAAATTCTAGTTGGGCCTATTTCGGCCACTGTCTACTACTACTGAAAAGAAAAAAAAAACTCGGCCACTTCCGTTTAACCTACAATATCAGGCTACTAGGCTTGCTGCTGCAAAATTAGCATTGCTTCAACTTGGCTAGGTTGTTTTTCTTTTTTGTCAATCCTGCCTATCAGGGTTTGAGTTCCAACTTATCACGAGTGGCGGAGTACATACAAGTGCTTAAATTTATGGCTTTATAGTGTCTATAAGGAGACATGCCTAACTTCGTCCCCCAATCTAAAACCTGACCATCATCTCTCTTGGATGAAAACATTCGTGCAGTAGAGCGAGTGTGCTTGTGCATGTACGTGAGCAAGCATCGATGCTGGTGATGCGTTTCGCGGGAGAGGAAAGAAGAGGCTGTTTCTAGTGGCCAAGAAACAGCCATCGCAGTATCGCGGCTATCAACAGGTACGTGCAGTAGTGGGCCTCAGGCCGGCCTGGCCAAGTTGCTCAAAAACTCTCTGGTCAAGTTGCTCTTTGGGCCATTTTCCCACCCTCTAGATCCGCCCCTGCGGCCTGCTGATAGCAATGCTATCTACTAGTCTACTACGACCACTACTAGCTTTGCTCAAAAGAGAAGGAAAAAAAAAAGGTATAGCTTGCAATCACGCATGCCATGCAAGACCCTATCCAATAATGCGTGCAGCGGGCAGATCTATCGGTACTGATGAAACGTCATTTTTATTCCGCTACCACGCATTTACGTACGCTCCTCGATCGGCATCAGATAGAGTTGCTTTCTGTGCAGAAACATCTAGATCTAGTTGAACGCACAACAAATAAATGGCCTCACACGCCTTCAATATATATTCAACCACGAGAAATGCATCACAGTTCTTCCGAAACTCAAGTGTGTGTGTGTGTGTATAGGTCGTAGTCATGTACGTGTTTCCTCTCCACGCGTAGGTTACGTACGTGCTGCATGTACGGATGCATGATGCATGGTAGTTCTTCCGAAATCTGCTTGGTGCTGGATGCTTAATTAGCTCATTACTTGTTGTGTCGGGTTACTGTAGCGAGCTTCTCATGCGTTGCGAGATGCGGCTATACACTATACTCTATTAATTCGTACAAATGTACACTACTACAGTAACGATCTTTCATCCCGGCCAGTTTTGGGTCCAGAACTGATGATCCTTTTAGTCCTAGAGGGCGGTGGGAAGGTCCCGGTTGGAGCCACCACCGGTTGGTGGCTCCAATACGGACTAAAGGGTCTTTCACGAGTTAGTTTAAAAGGAAAGCATCCCATTCAAAATCATATGTGCTGTGTAGGTGGAGTGATAAAGAAGCTGTGCGTAAGACGAGGGGTCTCGGGTTCGAGTCCTAGGCATGGAGTAAATATTTTACCTTTCCACGGACCTTTAGTCCCGAGTGTGGGAACCGGAACTAATAATTCGGATCCCGGATTCGTAGTCCCGCTTATAAAACCAGGACCAAAGAGGGTTGGGAATCGGAAATACGAGGGGATTCTGCGGTAGTGGTAAGACGTAATAACCAGATTTGACTAACAATTACTCTATTGATATGTTATTTTTTATTACAATCTTAATCATAAGGTAGTACTTTAGTTTTAAATACAAATTTGATAATACCAATTTTGTACCCAAATCTCATATATCCATAGAGTTATCTCATTGGTTAAAATTTTGTCCTAACAGAACTAAATTATGTGTTACATTTCTAGATGGAAAGAATACATTATAAAGGTTACATACATTTCTAGACTAGAAGAATACATTCTAAAGGTTGTATAAAGGACTCCTTATATCTAGCATTGGGGATCGCGGCACAGCCCGTGTCCTTGGTTCCGCGTCCGCCTCCTATTTTCGGAAATGTACATGATACTAGAGGGTTTTGAGACACTCCCATCCGTTATTTAAAAATAGTTTAACAGTAGTATTTTTTTCCTTTTTATTATTTTTAATATAAAATTAGTAGGTAAATTTAATGCTTTTGTTGTCATGTTAATATTCCAGACGTCACTTATATATGGTACATATTTATGATACGATGGAGTAGTGTCAAACTACGATACTCGGGGGAGCAGTGTTCCGTAGATTGGAACGGGAGTCTATTGTACCAAGCTCAACCCATTTTAACCACTTAACCTAGAATTTTAACCTTCAATTCTAAACTAGGATTAACCTATTAGCATAATAGTAACGTAAACCGGAACAACTCCTATGAATTGAATTTTAATCTACAATATTTTTGTGTTACGTAATAAGAGCAACTCCAGTAGACCCTCTAAATAACGTAAAAAAGATGCACTCCAGTAGACCCTCTACTTAAATCCTCTATTTTGGAGAGATCTATAAATCTCCTCCTCCACCCTCTATTTCTAAAGGAGTGAGTAGAATTGAAGGGTATTGATGGAGTTGAAGCAAATTTGGAAACTCCTAAAAAAAGATAATCCTCATTTAACATTTGGAGGATCTGATTTAAAGGTCATTGTTGGAGTTGCTCTGACACCTCTAGTGATGAAATGTTGTGGACGAAGAAAGATTCAAACCTTCTTAGCTGTTCCAAACCTAGCTTAACTGCAGTGTAAAAAGCACAAGAATTCATTTTACTTGGTCCAAATTGAAGCTACGAACGCTTGCTCGTTGGCATCACCGTTACTTTGTTGGGGCTGCTCAACCCGCTGCTAGCTGATCAGAAGATGAAACGAAGCTCCATCACAATTGCAACTAACCATCAGTCGTCTCACACCTGCTGTTCAAGCGGCACGTGCAAATTACCAACCTTCTCAGCGGCTACAAATACTACACTGTACACTCAACAGGCGCAAGCAAGCTCATCAACACGCTCGAATACCGGCGGCACGCGCGAATCGGCAGCAGCCCAACACGGCACGCCGGCCGGAAGCTCGAGACATACGGCGGCGGTGATGTGGCCGGCGGCGCCGATGTTCGCGGTGGGCGTCCTGCTCTGGCCCTTCACCGCCCTGGCGCCGTCCGGGCGGAACCTCACCGCGCTGCTGCCGGAGCTCTGGGACCTCCTCGGCTCCCTCTACCGCCACTGCCGGGGGGAGTTCGTCCTGCTGGCCAGCACTCGCCGGTGGCGTTAGTTACTAGTTTGTAGCTGGTTGCACCGATGAATCGTACGTTTCATGCGGGCACTGCTCGGTGCACTCTGGGATTTGCTCCTCCGCATGTCCTGTTGCTCTGTGTGATAATTGAGCTAGTTGACCTTAAGAACTCAATAACTGCAATAATTGTGATAACCTTATTATTGTTTCTTTGTCAGTTTTTCTTTACTCGTGTAATCTTTTCCGTACATTGTTTTAGTTTTGCACATGTATAAAAACACAGGGAAATCAAGGAATAAGTAATACAAACACGAAGACATGCGTGAAAACTGTCCTTGTGTTGGAACTTGCCTACCCAGGTTCGAAGATCTTCCAGCTTATTAGTTTATTAAAGGTGCTCATAGGGATATAGCTACCACACGAAAATATGCATTTCTAAGTAGCATATCAAAATAGACGACTCATCCAGAATTCACTGCTTACTTCTCAAGACCCTTTAACAAAGCCCCATATCTATCCTCCTATTTTTAATTCACCTATGTTTATAATTATCAAGCAAGTAGCAAGTATCCGTTATTTTTTACTCGATGGCTATATTTCCAACAGCTAAATATTTCACCACTTTATATATGTATTCCATTCACTTGGTTTCACCACCAAGTCATTTTCCCCTATAACTAAAATGAGATATCCCTCTCACTTAGACTCGTCATTATCATCATCGGATAATGATGATTAACTAATCTTTACGACATGTCACTATAACTCTGTGGGATAATTGAGCTAGCTGAGCTTGAGAATTCAATAATTTCAATAATTGTTATAAGCAAGTAGCAATAATTGCTGCACATATATACCATTGTACCCATGGAAATCAAGGAATAAGTAATAACATGTAAGAGGATCTAGTAGTGGTGGCATGGCTATAGGGGTGCTGAGAGCCACATAGGGTGAAAGGAAATACCAATTTAGGTTATCGGGAGAAAGGCGCCATGGAGATGTAGCCCAACAAAAAGGGAAGTTAGGGTAATGAGTGGTGATAGCAGATTCGGGATGAGAAGTTAGGGGAAGGGCGTGCAGAAATTAAACATCGTTAGCCCACAAAAACACCTTAACTTTATGTAAACATAGCCTATTTTATTTTTATTCTGTATCCCTCACATTTTCCTGTATTTCTTATCTCTTTTGCCTTGTGGCTAACAATAACATTCTTGAAAGTGTAGATTTCCATGCACCAACGAATGCATCAAAAAGCATAAACTCTTGAGGAAAAAAAGGGTGGGCAATATACTTCAGAATATATAAAGCAATATGCTAATGAACTAGTTGTACAAATGCTGTGGTATACTTTTGTTATATACCCCTTTGATTGGTAAGCAATAGTAGTAGGTCAACTGCACTATCCGGGGAAAAGGGTAAAACATTATCCAAAAATTACTTCCACTAACGTCCCAAATGTCCTAAATATTATAGTAGCTAGTATCGCGTAAACCATTTGAACCTTCATTTAGGATTAAACCATAGCCCCGTATTAGTTGCACGAAATAAACTAGCCATGAGTGTGACTCCCCCTGAATTATCTACAATATTATCTCTTGATTATAAATTACTGACACTCTATTATGAATTCCTGTATTGCAACACGGTAACTAAAATTGTCGAGCAAACCAAGAATGGCTGAATGACTCTGTTAACCTAACAGTGCTGGAGGAAAATTAGCTAAAACTTTCATAACTCGTAACCTGATTATTGTATCTGGTCAGATTGCTTTGCTTGTAATACTTTCCATGGAGTAACACCAGGTGGGGTGCTGGGGCAAAGGCTTCATTGAGATACCCTAACAAAAAGCAAGTTAGGGTGTCAAGGGTGGTGGCAGATTCAGTGGTGTGAAGTCGTCCGGGACAAAAGATGGTGGTGGAGCAGGGCTATCATGTGCTTGGTGTTTGAGGGGAAGATCAGTGCCTTGTGGCTAACAACAACGTTCATGAGAAGTGTAGATTTTCCATGCACCCACGAACGCAACAAAAAGCTTAAACGGCTTGAGGAAAAAAATGATGGACAGTATACTCAAGATAAAAGTTCCATGTTAAATGAACTAGCTAGTTGCATAAATGTCGTGGTATATATTTTTTTTATATATCCATTGATTGGTAAGCCCTTAAGACACAGTAATATAGTAATCAACTGCATTATCCGGGGAAAGGGTAAAATATTATTAAAAAATTACTTCCACTAATCCCCAAAATATTAGAGCTAATATCGTAAACCATTTTAACCTTCACCTAGGATTAACCACTAGCCCAATATTAGTAGCGGGAAAAATAAACTAACCGTGAGTGTGACTCCCCCTGAATTCTCAACAATATGATCTGATCTCTTGATTATAAATTAAGATACTTTATTCTGAGTTCCCATATTGCAGACCTGTGACTAAAACTTCTTAGCAAACAGAGAATGACTCTCTGTTAACCTAGCAATGCTGTTAGAAAATTAGCTAAAACCTTCATAACTATTTGGAACATATCATTAATCGGAAGCTATGCTCGTTGGATACATCACCAGACCAACGCTGACCTCACAACAAAATGGACGCTAAAAGAAACCAAAAAAAAAAAGCTCTCCAGCACAACCATTGGTCTCACCTGCAGTTCAAGCATGTCTGCATGTGCGAAATAACAACTTCATCTGCGGCTACAAAATGCTCTCCAAGGGGCAAGCTAACACTGCACACACACGCAACACCCGCACCCCGTGGGCGCGCACACACGTGTGACACGCCGGCCGATTGACGGCGAGGCTGGAGATACCGTCATGTTGCCGGCGGCGTCCATGTTCGCGGTGGGCATCCTGCTGTGCCCCTTCCCCGCCCTGGCGCCGTCCGGCCGGAACCTCACCGCGCTGCTGCCGGAGCTCCACGACCTCCTCGGTTCCCTGTACCGCCACTGCCTTCACGAGTTCTTCCAGCTGGTCTGCGCTCGCCGCCGGCGGCAGCGGCGGCCGCGGTCTTCGTAGCTGGCGGCCCGGCCTGATCTCCTGAAGAATCATTTCATTGGCAAGAGTTCATCATTGTACTTGGTGTTTGTTCGTGCTACTGTGCAGATGTGTGGTTAGTTGACCTTAAGAGTTTCTTTGATTGGAAGAATCGTGATGATAACTTGATAAGATCATATCAAAAGTCCATCTCTCATGGAGTGGAAAATTTTCCCTTTTTCTCAGTTTTTACTATGGAAACTAAGAAACGACACTCTCTTCTGCTAAAGTTATTCATCCAATGTGCCGTTCTGTTGCTCACCTATAATCATCTCCATATCGCCCGCCACCATCTAGACGGCCGTTCTACATTGCCAATTTTGCCATGGCGCCTCACCTCCATCATCTCGCAAGATAGCCCCGTCTCTGCACATTGACCCTAACTAACTACAATCCGTAATCCTCCCTCTAACCTTAATCTTAACCCCAATCCTTGTACTACATGCATCCTCCACTAGCTACGTGCATGGTACACCAGAACGGTCAAGTGAGAGTTACACACACACACACACGGCAGCTGAAGCTATAGCACCACCCAAAACACTTGCACTCCCCGTACAACAAGGTCCACAGGCATGATGAATCCCATTCTCGAATGCTCCGACTCCGAGAAATATGCCAGGCAGCTTCACGCTCCAACAACTACAAGACAAGGTCCAAGGGGCCACGTTTTGCACGCATCAGTGTGGTGGAAGGGAAGGGCAGAACTGCAGGAGGAGAAGGCGAGGAGACGGCCATCGATGGATGGGCTGCTCCCGATTGGGCTATTTCTTTTTTGATTTGAGACCATGCTTTCGATTGGGCTTGGCACTCAAGACGACCTCTGTATGGGCGAGTTTTTTAAAAAAAAGGATAAAAAAATAAAATTAGGAAAAGGGGTGCCGGTGGGGAAAATTTTGAAAAATGGGTACCTCCTGCCCACTGATTGGGCGGGAGACGTGGGGCCGGGGACCTCCCGCCCATCCAATGGGCGGGACGTTCCCCGAGGGCCTCTTCGCGAATTTTTAATTTGCGAAAAGGTCCCTGCCGGGGCAGGCGGGGGCATCCCGCCCATCCAAAGGGCGGGATGTTGTCCTGAGGGGCATCCCGGTCGGGCGGGATGTCCCCCCGGCTATATAAGCCCTTACCAGCCCCAAAAACTTTATTTTATTCAGCAAAAATCAGAAAAAAAGAAAGAAAGGAGAGGAAGAGAGAAGAGGAAGCGGCGAAGCCCTATTCACACGTCGATTTGGAGGTATATTCTCATTCTAGCTGTATAATTACTTGAAAATAACTATAATCTAGGAAATATTTTTTAGAATAGTTATGTTTTGAATAGTTTTTAGTATTTTTATTTGTTTTTAGTATAATTGATATTCTGAATAGTTTAGAATTTGTAAAATATAATCTGAGAATCGCTGAAACTTAGGGTCGTCGTTGTGTATTAATATGTAGTATAACTAGTTAATTCAACTGTGCGGTATTTTCAGATATGTCTTCCGAGAAGGGTATTTTCAGTATATATTACGGAGAAGGAAATGTGATTTATGGGCCAAATGGGGTAGATTTAAGTGAATTCAACTGTGCGGTCAGAGGAATTACCAGACCGCACGAGAGGACATTTGAATCCGTATGCAACTGGTTAATGAGGGGATTAAAGATTAATTAGGAGACACACACCGTGAGTGTTCAATGCGTCATTAATCGTACCACTCACGCTTTGATCTGAGAGCTGATGCCACTTGCAAGCAACGAGGACCGGTTAAATTATCTGCAAAATGCAAGTCATTGGCAATGGCTACTGGTACTCCTTGTCAGTGTGCACCAGAACCCTTTGATAAACATTGAAGCTGCTCCGGGGGATGAAAATATTGATGAAGAAGTTGAGGGGGCAAACATTAAGGTAGATGGGACCGCAGCACCTCAATACGTGGCTGATGAGGGGGAGAACATACCCTTCATTGTTGAACAGCTGCAAGACGAAGAACGTGAATTGGACGAAGCAATGAATGCCGATTCGTCTGATGATGCCGATGATGTGCCTCAAGATTGGGTAAGCAGCGACTTCAGTCATCTTGTCGTAGATGACGGATCTAGCTGGCTTTCGGATTGCAGGGAAAATGAAATTATCCAGGGTGCGAGGTACCACTCAATTGAAGAGGTGAAGGAAGCTGTTAAGTGCTGGTCTCTATCTCTTATGCGAGAGTTTAAAATAGTCGAGTGCAAATCTCGTAAGTACGATGTGGTATGTGTGAAGGAGGGCTGTCCATGGCGGGTGCATGCCTATAAGGGTAAATGAAAAGATTATTGGGAATGCTCCATTGTCACTCAGCACACTTGTCATTTGCCTGGGGTGCAGAAGACCCATCGCAACCTCACGTCGCAATACATCGCAAATGAGATGTACAGGACGATAGTAGACAACTTGTCATATGAAGCAAAGTCTATTATCAGGTATATTCAGGAAAAGTACAAGTATACCATCTCGTACAGCAAGGCGTGGAGTGCAAAACAAAAGGTGTTGGAGATGAGGTTTGGTACGTTCGAGGCTGCATATGGTAATGTTCCTCGATTGCTGGCCGTCCTATGTCAGAGAAATCCTGAAAGCTATTATGACCTGAAAACTCTAGACAGAGGAGAAGGTCCGCCCTACACATTGCAGCGAGTCTTTTTCAGCTTGAGTCCATGTATTAACGCATTCCATCACTGCCGACCTCTCCTGTGCATCGACGGGACCTTTCTCACAGGAAAGTATAGATTGCAAATGCTGACAGCTATTGGAGTAGATGGAAACAATCAATTGCTGCCTGTTACTTTTGCTTTTGTTGAGAGTGAGAACACGGACAGTTGGTACTGGTTCCTGAAACAGGTTAAGCTTGCAGTCGTTCGGGATAGAGAAGATGTCTGCCTGATTCATGATCGTCACGCCGGCATACTGAGAGCAATAGTAGATTTGCAGCAGGGGTGTGTGGAGACCGGAGAGCCGCCCAAGTGGCGTGATGTTCGTAGTAGGTGGTGCATGAGACATATCGGTGCAAATTTTTTCAGGCAATTCAAGAACAAGCACCTTATGGATATGTTCAAGAGGCTATGCAAGGAAACGAATCAGCAAAAATTTAACAAGCAGTGGCAGAAAATTGATGAACTGATCGGGAAGAAAAGAGCCGAGGACGCATCAAAAAACATAACTGCACATGATGAAGCAGAGGCTTTGTGTCCTTTGCCAACAGATACTGCACGTACTCGCAGAAGGTCTGGCTCAGTGGTGAAAAACTTTTCTGAATGGATTGAGAATGAACCCAAGAAGAAGTGGACGTTACTTTATGATACCGATGGTGCAAGGTACGACATAATGACCACCAACTTCGCCGAGGTTTACAATTGGGTGCTGCGAGGTGTTCGTGGGCTTCCACTGGTTGCAATTGTGGAATTCATTGTCCGGGGTTGTACTGATTACTTTAGGGACCGGTTCACTAAAAATCAGGTATTCATGCGAGATCCTGACAGAAATTTTGGATTCATGGTAACACAATATATGACTAAGAAGGCAGAAAGCGCCCGGTTACACCATGTACGGCAATGTGGAACATAGGAGCTCAAGTTTGAGGTATCTCCTAAAGACAGGGCGCGACATGGCATCCTAAAGACAGGGCGCGACATGGCATGAGACGTCAAACTGCTGTAAAGGAGTGCATTCTCAAGTTTGATGAAACTTGTTGTTGCTCATGCATGAGGCCCAAGTTGCTGCACTTACCTTGTTCTCATGTAATGGCTGCTTGTGCGGATATTCGACATCCTGTCGATATACATGTTTCCCATTACTTCAGAAAGGAGACAATTGCCAGCACCTGGTAGTATGAGATCTATGGGTTCCGTTTGGTTGGATCGTTCACTGAGACAGCGAATCCTGTTATATATATTCCAGACCCAAGATCATCACGGGTTCAGAGAGGGCGCCGTCAGACACGGCGTATTCGTAATGATATGGATGAGTCAGAGCTCCGTCCGAGGATACAGCGCTGCAGTGCATGTAATCAGATTGGACACACGTATAAACGTTGTCCAAACAATGATGCTGGCCCCAGTTCTGCTGAAGCTGGTCCTACAGGTCATGCTACAGATGGAAGACCTCCGGTTGCATCAAGGAGTGGGAGACGTCGCCGATCGAGTGCTAGTACGTCATCAGGCATCATTTAGTTGCAATTTTATTTGAACGTTGTTTGCTCATGTGTAATATTTGCCGCGTTGAGATTGTATCACACCTGGATGTGTATTTGTAATATTTGCCGCATTGACTGAAGACAGATATTTGGATTCTACGTTGCAAAACGTTATCGTTTAACTATCTTCGTACGAGTTTTAGATACTGTAATCTTCTTCGTAAAATTGAATTAAAATTTTATATGCACACATAAGAGTATGGTGAATAAATTTTGTATTTAAAAAAAGTCTGAATTTCAAAATGCTTGTGAAACATAAATTCTACGAAGTAAATTCTACGAAGTATAGAAGTCTGAGTTTGAAATACGAGGGGGACCTCCCGCCCGCTGGCCGGGCGGGTGGCCTCCCGCCCACTGGCCGGGCGGGAGGCCTGCTTCAGGGACCTCTTCGCGAATAAGAAACTTTTCTTATTCGCGAAGAGGCCCCTGGAAATTTTTTTCGAACCTCCCGCCCACCCTTTCCGCCCGTTCAGCGGGCGGGAGGCACCCATTTCTCAAAATTTTCCCAACTGGCACCCCTTTTACGAATTTTAATTTTTTTTAATCCCCTTTTTTAAAAAACTCCTATATGGGCTGCTTGTCCAGTTGGGCCTTCCAAAGGTATACATACATACACCAGGATGGGGATGATTTATCAAAAGAACAAAAATACCTTTTTCTATATGCGGAGGTAAAAAACACCAATATATTTTTTTTGGCGGGGAACATAAACTCATATACTTTTATTTTCTCAGTGTTTCAAAATGCGAAGATGATTACAACAGACATGAAAAGTTTGATTTATGCGCATAGATGGGCACATTATTTTTGCAAGTTTTTGTTTTGCAGACGCACGTATCTATATTATAGCATGCATTTTCTTTGGAAAAAACGTTCTACTATACTCTATGAGACCATGACATTCTGAACAAGCAAATTACTTCATTATTTTTGTGGCAGCATGAACGCTCATGAAATGAAAATCTGCCCTTTGGTTTGGCAGTTTTTCGTGATGGTATGAATGTATTTTGTGATGATTTTTGCTTGGAGAGGAAAATGAATTTTCACAAGGGTTATACGCCTACACGAAAAACATTTGTGATGGTTTTTTCGTGATGGTTGGCTCTCATGAAAATGATCATGGGGATCTGATGGCATAATATATTTTCGTGGAGGTCATCATTTAAATTCTCGCCATGAAAATAGATCCCGGCGGTTGACTCCCATAGAAATATTATTTTCGTGGCGCCCGATTCGTGAGGGAACTTCCATGAGAGTTAGCCATCACATATTATTTTCATATCGGTTTTGGCTATTTTTATGAGTATTTCCTGCTCTTATAAAATTTCCGTTTTCTGGTAGTAACTATGTCCTAAAGGTCGTACATACTTATGAATCTATAAAGTATAAACTTGTTTACTGCTGGGTCCAGGCCGTCCAGCCAGCTGCGTATCACTGAGAACTCATGATGATGGAGTGGTGTGCACTTGCTTTGGCATCCTTTCCGTCGTTACCACTGACCGCATCGCGAAGGGCACAATAATGTGCCGGTCTGATACGGAATTTCGCAACAAAGAGAGCAGCAGCTTCGCCACGTTCCTGAAAGGGCCCTTTGTCTCTGCTGCTTCCATCGACGACACTCGATCACTCGACTGCATCTGCTCATGAGCTCATCTGCATGTACGCATCCATGTCGGACAGAGATCCCGATCCACGCCACCGTGAACCATGCATGCAGATGTGTCTTGTGTGTGCCCTGCTGGCAGCAGCAGGCCTAAGCATGTGCAGAAGCATTTGTAAACATGTGATTATTGGAGATTGCATTATGTGTATTGCAATAAAATAATTAAGCAACCATTTATTCATGGTTTCAATTGTTTGCATGGCACATGATTCACTTTGAATAATTATTGCTTTCAGAGTAAAAGTAGAGCATTCAAATCCGGTCCACCTTTTTCTCAAATTAAAAATTTAATGCGTACGCGTACTATGCGATGGTTTCGCTTTATTTTCTTTTGAAAATTTGTCTAAAAGCCAAGCTTTCTTACTCGCTAAGCTACCGGGTGACCCATTTTTAGTTTTGTAGTTTGAGGGATATCTGTGCTTGAGGGGATACACATCGAGATTATTTTATGTTACCACTTGGACAAAGTTCATAAGCTGGGAGAGGTTTAATTTCTAGTACTATCCTAACTTCCATGATTTTTTCTTTTGAGGAAAACGGAAAGGAGGAATAATTGGGTGGCCGTGTTAGAACCTAGAATCTCCATCTGCAACTATGCAAGGTCTTCAACCAGCTTCAGCTGCAAGTTAGCCATGGCAAAGCCAGAAGTATGCATGGCCCATGGAACAACTTGCCTAGCAGAGGTAGGCAGCGCTGTCCTAGTTGTCCTAGGCCTTGATCGGATCTCCCATTGCTTGCAGATGCAAGTTTGCAGCGGCGACGATCGAGGTGAGACTATATTCGGCGGTGCGATATCGATCAATGGTGTGGAATGCAGAATAAACCAGAAATACCAAAAAATCTAAAATGATGGAGGAAAAGCTTTGGCTGAGCTCGCCATCAGCACCCTGTATGCATCCTTTTCTTTCTTTTTCTCTTCCGTTTTTTGTAAACTGAGGTCACATTCGTTTCGCTTTCGAGGCCATTGCTACTGGTCTCCCCATAATTTGCCAGCGAGAGACAACGACCTCCTCCTTTTTTATTAAAAAAATAAAATATATAAAAAAACAAAATAAAAGCTATCAGACTTTAATACTTGATCCTCTTAATAATGCAGTACCGAAATTTCCAGAGTACTATGTTATGTTGGAGACCATTGGCACTAGGTCATTGGATGCTAGCTTAGCTTAGCTTAGCTTAGCTTGGGGATCGGATCGGCAGGCCGTTGTCATGAGCTGAGCAGAGCTCTCGCAAGAATCCAAGGAGAGGATCCCCTGGACACGCCGGTGGCGAATCGGCGATCGGGACGCCCCCACTCAGGAAATATCGCCGCCCCTGCAGGCCAAATGATTTGATGTAACGCAGCGAGAGAGATTCCACAATTATTGCTGACGGCTCATTCCGTCAGCGTTGGACGCCGGCCGGCCCTGCAGCTCAGCTCGGCGATTTCTCAGGCCTCACGACGGCGCACCATCGCCGGCTCGCCGTGGTAGATGCTCTGGCCATGGTCCGGGCAAACGGCTGTTCAAGCGTGTGTGTGTGTGTGGTTTTTTTTTTTTCTGAGGATTTTGCTGTTCTTGTTCAAGCGTTGAAGATGCATGGTGGCGCAACACGACACATGGTGTGCTTGAGTTGCTTCGGCATGAATGATTGGATTGCCGGGTGGTACACATGCCGATGCGTTCTGTTCGGCCCATCCATCTGCAGCATATGCTTCTGCGCTTCTGATCTTATTGGATCTTGTCAGGATGTGCTCCTCATGCCAGTTCCCTCTAGACTGTTCATTCACCCAGAACAATCTTCATCTGTATATGTGTGTACAGCAACTGCTACTTGTACTGATTACTGAGGTCCTAGGATTCTTTACTGAATCCATCCATGAGCCAATTCGATCAGGCTTCTTGACCTGACGATGTACACAGGACGTTGCATTACAGCGAGAATAAGCATGGCACCAGTAATCTTCCGTTTGTTTCAGAGATCTGATCTGATGGCAGCATGACACCATCTTTTTGTCCGATGTGTATTGTAGTAGATCCTCAAATGGCCCCGTCACCGCGCTTTTGCTTTCAGCCCACGAATCATTCTCTGGTCCACTCACCGCTCATTTCGGGGCATCATCTCTCGCAATGAATCCCGAAAACGAAACACCTGCCTGCTCCCTCTGCTTCTGCTTTCCCCCCAGGCACTCGCAGCACTCTGGCTACAGGAGACAGGTCACTCTCCCTCCCTGGACAAGCTACTTGCCTTTTACTTTCGATATGAGAAAACTAGCCTATTAACTCGTGCTCCTACATAAACTAATTAAAATTAATATAAAAATAAACCTTATAGCTAATAATTATAATTATATATCTCGCGTCCTCTTTCATGTATTAAATATTCTAACATATACTCTAAATATATATTTATTATTATCTAGTTGCAATAGATTTCATTTTGCATCACATACCCATATGTATATTTGATATATATTTAATTAAACTATTTGTTTGTAAATTCATATTCTTATCTCTTCCATCGTATATGAATACATGATCATACATGAATACATGGTGATACACATCGTACGTGGTATTTTTATAAAAAATAATATAAATAATATATTAATATTGATAGAAATAGTAATTTAGGATTTTATATTGATTTAATTTAATATTTTGTTATAATTATATAATTTAGATTCAGATTTAGGGGTTACTTTAAATTTTAATAATGATATAATTGGATAATTTATATGCAAATTTAAGGGGTTATTTGCATCATTATTATAATAGCATAGGTGAGTATTTTACACGAAGATTAGGAGGCTACTTTAAGTTTTTTTATAATAATAGAGTTGGGTAATTTAGATATATGGTTAGAGGGTTATTTAGTCTGTTTTCATAATAGCAGAGGTGGTTAATTTATTAGGAAAGATAACGGACCAAATGACTATTATGATTAGAGTTGTCGGATTGATAGCTGAATGTTTCTAATTTTTGTGAGAATTTCTATAATTTTTCTATTTTTTAAGTGTCCACCTAGGATTTCTAGGTGGTGGGTTTACGTGGAGGCTTCGAAGGAGTCTGGTAATAGTAAGATTGAAATGGAAAAAATCTCAGCAAGCTCTGACCGAGACGTGTACGAAACATTGCTTTCGATCTGCACCAACCAGAGGAGGAGCTCACGGATGCAACTTTATTGATGCTTTCGATTCGGACTAGTGAAAAAAGAGGCGTTTGCATCAAACAGCCATATTATTGCAGCGGGGAATCAGGCCGAACATGGGATTTCGACGTGTGTTTGTTCCTGGGCCGGGGGTGGTCTTGTCAATTGAAGCTGAAAAGGTGGCCGTTGCTTCTGGGGGCGGCGAGGCAGACGCGGCAGCTTCTTTCACGAGGCTCTCACTTTGTATCCCGACGAAATCTAACTGTAGGCCAATGTTCTCATCTCAGGTTGTTGCATGGCATCAGTAGTTGATCTCCCAAGATGATCCCACTTTATTTCTTCGAATGCATCAACGAAATCTGACGATCGCTGCTTCTTTCTCAGTGCAGGTTAGCACACATCATTGTTTTACGGATTAAAAGTCAGTAGCAAATTCTGACCGTTGATCCCTACCAACACAAAATAACACGGACCAGCACAGCTAGATTTTTCTGGATCCCAAGAAATGGACAGTTAAGCTGAGAAAACTCGGCAGTCACGCTCCATGCCTCCAGCTGTTCGTCGGATTCCCCTTTTTTTTTGACGGCTGGAAGCACAGAGTCATTTATCATTCCACAACAAACCAAACCAAACAACCGTGAATTTCTTATTTCTGTCACCTTCCTCTCGCCGTTTTAAAAAACGCTGCGGCCGTTTTGTCCATTCCGCAGCAGCTCAGCCACGCAGCGACGATCTGGAAGCGGGCTGTTACACTGGCACAGCTCCAGCTCCACCTATCGCCGAGGAAAAGAAAAACAAGCCAGAGTTCCAGGGGATTCCATGCGGTCGCAACAGTCCGGCGGCTGACAGATCGGTTCCGGCTGGTTCCTGGCAGATCGCTTGGCGCGACGCCGGCCTCAAAAATCAAATCTTTCCTGTGCATGTGCCGCTGCTCGCAAGGGGGAAGAAGAGAGGAGATCGGTGGCAGCTTGCTCCCCCGTGCCTGCGCGTGCTGCGTGCCCCCTTGTTCGCTGGAAAGGTGGGGTCTTTGGGCTTCTCGGGCGCGTTCGCGAGGGGATCTCGCCGCCGGTCGCGGAAAGGCCGTTTTTTTTAACTTCCCCTTGTTTCGCGGTGGCGGCGGCGGTGGCGCGGCCACGCTTGGGGAAGGCGTGAACTCGCGCTGTCGCGTTTCTTTACTGTTACCGGCTACCACACCACCTGCGGTGCGGGCGTCGCTCTCGTGTCGTCCCCATGTGGCGCCGGGGCACTTGCTTCGCCTCCCGCTGAGCCGTTTTGTCCTCACGCGCAGGGACCCTGGCTGCCTGCTGCTGCTTCTACTCCCCCATCCCCTCCTATTCTATTGCCAGCCAGGGGCAGGGAGCAGGGGGCAGGGAGCACAGACGTCGATTGGGGAGCGGCTCTTGGCTCCCATTCGAGCCGCCCGTCGCCTCTGATCTGAACCGGAGGGCGCAGCTCCTCCCGTCACTCCTTGGTTGGATTCCGCCGCTGCCTCCTCCTTCTTGAGAGCTAAGGTGCTCGAGTTCTGCAAAAAATTTTGGTATCTCCCCTCTGCTGTGCTGGTTGCTTGCTTCGATGTGTTCGTTCTGAGCTGCGTCTCGCGGTTGCAGGGGCCTTTGTTGGAGGACCAAGAAAGATGTCGGGGGCAGTGCTCGTCGCAATCGCCGCCTCCATCGGCAACCTGCTGCAGGGGTGGGACAATGCCACCATTGCAGGTAATCTTGTGCTCTCGGTAGATTGGTTTTGCCAGGCATGTATATGCCGCCTCTCACTCTCGTATAGTCGTGCTTATATTTCCGTCAGATCAGTTCCTAGGGAACTCAGATCGGATGTTGCTCGGTACTAGTTATCAGATCATGTGTAGAATTCTCACAGAAGTGCTTTGACAGAATTCTGTTGGTTTCTATTTTATTCTCAGAAAAACCTTACCCCTACCTCTGTCAATTAAGAAAAGTATTCCCAGAATTTTTCCCAGAATTGTAATGATACTAGCTTTATCCTGCTTGATCTGTTAGAACCGTTTAATTCTTGGTTATGTGGTGTCCAATTATTATCTTTTGCGATGATTAATCCTGAAATATTGGTGGGGTCATTGACAATACAATTATCTTCTCCAGGTGCTGTTCTGTACATAAAGAAGGAATTCAAATTGCAAAGCGAGCCCACTGTGGAGGGGCTAATTGTGGCCATGTCACTCATTGGTGCCACTATCATCACCACATTCTCTGGGCCGGTATCAGACTGGATCGGCCGCCGCCCTATGCTTATCCTCTCCTCAATTCTGTACTTCTGCAGCAGCCTCATCATGCTATGGTCCCCTAATGTCTATGTCCTGCTGCTGGCGCGTCTTGTAGATGGATTTGGTATTGGCTTGGCTGTCACGCTTGTGCCTTTATACATTTCAGAAACAGCTCCTCCAGAGATTAGAGGTTTGCTGAATACACTGCCACAGTTCAGTGGTTCAGGAGGAATGTTCTTGTCATACTGCATGGTGTTTGGGATGTCACTGTTGCCATCACCTGACTGGAGAATTATGCTTGGGGTGCTTGCCATACCTTCATTGTTCTTCTTTGGATTGACAATATTCTATCTGCCTGAATCCCCAAGATGGCTTGTCAGCAAAGGGAGGATGGCAGAAGCCAAGAAGGTTCTGCAAAAATTACGTGGGATAGATGATGTCTCAGGTCTGTTTTGCTAAAAATAATTGATGTTCATTTCACCTAGAGTTCTACCTCACTAGAGGCTAGTTGTTGGTCTCTTGTCTCTAGTAATACTGAGTCGTTGGTTAAATTCTGAATTGGTATGTGTTTGCACTATATGATGAATGGTATAGAATTTTAGGTTTTTTCTTGTCTTGCAAAAAATAAAAAATCAGTTGAAAATTCGCAGAATGATGATTGCAAAAATTTAACCATAGATGCTTGAAGAGCTAGATGTTTCAGTTTGCTTGACATCTTATATATATTTGAAATTTTATGTATAGTTATTTTACGGAGATGTATGTACTAGGCACGTAAAAAAGTTAAGCGATTCCATTCTTCTTTTGCTCTTTTAGTAAATACATTGATGACACTGTGGCTAATAGATGCAACTAGAGCTCTTCTCTTTGTATAATCTGCTAAGTTTGGAAAGTTATGAGCTGGATAGAATTTCCAAGGCTCAATCAAGTTGTATAAGTTTCTGGTTTATTCACGTTTATTTATCTAACAGTGGCATACACAAAAAGGCCAAAAACTGATAATTCTAAGTGTGCAATTTTGCAGGTGAAATGGCCCTTCTTGTTGAAGGGTTGGCGGTTGGAGGAGATACCTCCATTGAAGAGTACATCATCGGCCCTGCCACCGAGCCAGCTGATGATCACGTTGCTGATGGTGATAAGGAACAGATCACACTTTATGGTCCTGAAGCAGGGCAATCATGGATTGCTCGACCTTCCAAAGGACCCAGCATGCTTGGAAGTGTGCTTTCTCTCGCATCTCGTCATGGCAGCATGGTGAACCCGAGTGTACCCCTTGTGGATCCGATTGTCACACTTTTTGGGAGTGTCCATGAGAACATGCCTCAAGCTGGAGGAAGCATGAGGAGCACATTGTTTCCAAACTTTGGAAGTATGTTCAGCGTCACAGATCAGCATACCAAAAATGAGCAGTGGGATGAAGAGAATCTTCACAGGGATGACGAAGAATATGCATCAGATGGTGCAGGAGGTGATTATGAAGACAATGTCCACAGCCCATTGCTGTCCAGGCAGACTACAAGTGCGGAAGGGAAGGACATCGCACACCATGGCCACCGTGGAAGTTCTTTGAGCATGAGAAGGCCAAGCCTCCTGGGGGAGGGCGGAGAGGGTGTGAACAGCACTGGTATTGGTGGGGGATGGCAGCTTGCATGGAAGTGGTCAGAGCGAGAAGGTGAGGATGGTAAGAAGGAAGGTGGTTTCAAAAGAATCTACTTGCACGAAGAAGGAGTTCCTGGTTCAAGAAGAGGCTCGATTGTTTCACTCCCTGGTGGAGGCGATGTTCCTGAGGGTGGCGAGTTCATACATGCTGCTGCTTTAGTAAGCCAGCCAGCACTTTACTCGAAGGATCTTACAGAACGGCGCATGTCTGGTCCGGCCATGATTCACCCATCTGAGGCAGCTGCCAAAGGCCCAAGCTGGAAAGATTTGTTTGAACCTGGTGTGAGGCGTGCCTTGTTAGTCGGTGTGGGAATTCAGATCCTTCAACAGGTAGAGCTAATTTAATCACTTTCGCTTGTTATCTTATAGAACCATCTCGCATTATTCTATACCCAAACAAAAAAGGGAAGAAATTAACTTTCAAGTAACTAATTCAACCATAACTCTTCTTATAGACAAATTCATCATATTCTGTATTGGGTTGTTCCAATATTGATAGCTTAATAAGTAGGATTATTAAAAATAGCCTACTAACTTTGCCTCCCATGTTTAGTTTGCTGGAATAAATGGGGTTCTCTACTACACTCCACAAATTCTTGAGCAAGCTGGTGTGGCAGTTCTTCTTTCCAATCTTGGTCTCAGCTCGGCATCAGCATCCATCTTGATCAGTTCTCTCACTACCTTATTGATGCTTCCTAGCATTGGTTTAGCCATGAGGCTTATGGATCTTTCTGGAAGAAGGTAACTTGTTTATTTTCATTGCATTGTCTTAGTATTATCCCTTACCAGAAATTTGCGAAATGCGCCTGAAGGACATTATATGATACATCGCTTCCCTTTGTGCAGGTTTCTGCTGCTAGGCACAATTCCAATTTTGATTGCATCTTTAGTTGTCCTGGTTGTATCCAATGTTGTTGACTTGGGTACAGTGCCCCATGCGGCGCTCTCCACAGTCAGTGTCATCATCTATTTCTGCTGCTTCGTCATGGGCTTTGGTCCCATCCCCAACATTCTATGTGCAGAGATTTTTCCAACCAGGGTCCGCGGCCTTTGCATTGCCATCTGCGCCTTGACATTTTGGATTGGAGACATCATCGTCACCTACAGCCTTCCTGTGATGCTGAATGCTATTGGCCTAGCAGGCGTCTTTGGCATATACGCAGTTGTCTGCTTGATTTCCTTTGTTTTCGTCTTCCTTAAGGTCCCCGAGACAAAGGGCATGCCCCTTGAGATCATCACTGAGTTCTTTGCAGTTGGTGCGAAGCAGGTGGCTGCAAAGGCCTAATTCCTTTGGCAGCTTTGCCTGCAACTTTTGCGCTGTAAATTGCAAACTTGAAGGGATCTCACCAAGATGCTTGGGAGACTTTTATGAGAGAGGAACAGGCAACTGCTCATGCTCTGTAAGCGACACCGAGAGTTCATCAATGGCACAGCAACTGTTAAGTAGGCAAATTCCATGTCATCTGCCATCAGTTGTTGTTTATTAGTAATGTATTAGGCATGTTATTCAGCTGTGGTTCTTGGTAGAGATATTTAGACTAAAGTTAATGATCTGATTCAGTGGTACTATATTTAAGCCCCAATAAAGTAAATACAGTTTTGCATATCCTCTTGTCAGCTTTTGCACCGTTCAATTTTGTATTATTTGCTAGAAATAGGATGTGATGGCATGCGATATCAAATTTAAGTGATTGTTGTAATATATGCTACTGCTTTTTCTCCTATCTTTAATTGAAAAGCCTCTACTAAAGCGCTGAAAGGGCGCCATGATTTTGAAGGCCTACAAATAATGAGGAAGCATGTCACCAACCCTGGCCACCCAGTTCTACCTGGGGCACGATTATGTTTCAGGTGCACTATCTATTGGTAATTGTATAGCTATGGAGCTATAATAAACCCTTCTATTGCATGGTTTATACTTAGAGATGGCAACGGGCACGCGCCCGCTGGGTACTGCTTGCCATACCCGTGCCCGTCAGGATAAAATACACCCGCTAAGAAATCCATACCCGCTGCCGGGTACATATTATGTCCCAAATCCGTACCCGCACGGGTGGCGGGTACCCGCAGGCTGCCCGTGCCCAACAATCTGTTAAGTACTCAACCACTCAGATGTATCAGCTAATAGACACATACATAAAATTGAGACAATAATACATGATAAACATCAACCATAAGACTGATAGAGTGTTTCACAAATCATAACACCATTGATCACATCAGACATCATAAGTTCACAGCTAGATTAATATCCAGTTACTGTCCACCATTCCTAGCATGGCACCACTAGTTCACTACATTAGACATCAAAGTTCCAAAACAAAGTTATTGGCCCATAATAAAATGAGTATATGATCTGCATTCTTTATATTATATCGAGTTTTAAAAACTCGTGGGTTTGCGGGTTCGGGTGCTACGATTCCATACCCATGCCCGCGTACCCGCTGGGTACAGATTATCACCCATTAAGAAATCCACGGGTATAGATATTAGCCCGTACCCGTACCCTAATAGAGTAAAAACCCGCTGGGTTTCGGGTATCAGGTACCCATTGCCATCTCTATTTATACTCTTGTACTCTTTTGCAATGAGATGAAGCGGTTACACTTGTACAACAGTGCAATCCTTGTAAGCAACAATTACATTTGCTAAATTTGGTGGATTAAGTTTGGCAGGACCAAATCATCTGTGGATTATGGAGGAAAACGGTTGAGAACAACAAAAAGAAGGGACCATCTATTTAATCTTACGAAGAAATAACTGAATTTAGTTAGGTGCAATAGATTTGCATAGCATTTATAAAATTGTAGGTACTGTTGAACCTGAACTACACCACGATATGAAATTATGAACTTGAATACTTTGTAAAAGCCAGTCAAGACTTGCATTCAATTTGATTATTTCGAATTTCTTCATTTTTTTCTACTAACACGTTCAACACAGGCATCTCACGATGTAACATGCTAACATCACAGTGATACACAATACTACATGCTTAACAGACGATATCCTCACTGCAGAGATGAAATAACAACAGCAACCTATCCACCTGATACAAAATTCACTCTAACTGGTAGTATATCATGCCAAGAAGAAAAACCTTTCCAAAAGACAAAAACAAAAAAAAAATGTGAAAAGTGGTTTTGCCAAATCATCAGTGTCTTGATCTTAACCTATGGTACTCGTTTTGAAGTGCTGCTAGTTCTTGCTGGGGCAGTTGCTTGAGTGGTTGTACTTTTTCGCGTAGCTATTGCCACTGCAAATCGTTCAAAATAAGACATAGAATATGAGATAACGTTCACTTAGAAAAAGAAAACGCACAGAGAATCTATGGATTTGAATAGCCTCTGGGAGTGAAAACCAAGGACAGCGTGACTACCATTCTTTGTTTAGTTTTCCATGAGTTGTTCAAGAGTCGCATACATTCTCAAGAAATTCAATGAAATTTTATCCGATTACTAGACTAGATTGGCTGCATCAGGAGTTGGTAAGTTGCATTGCATATTGTAGATAAATTCTTTCATGGCCCGCTTTATGCACTCATTATGAAATAGCCTAATTGAACTTGGTCTAGATGACCATGATATTTGTCAATACAAGCGAAGCATATAGTCAAATCCATGTACAAACAAATGTCACCCTCCATAGGTATATTTTTTGGTGCATTCTATGAACATTCTTATATTCAGAAATCAGAACACAAGTCAATCATCTGTAACTATTGAGTCAGACCCAGATCCATTTAACAGAAATACCAGCTCCTTAAGCTTCGCATTCTAAGAAAACGAAGCTATAATACAAGTGCAAACTTAGAGGCATCTTACCTGAAGATTTAGGAACAGAAGGATCTCTTGGTTTAGGCCGCAAGCTTGATGCTTGACCTACTTTTGGGACTGTAAGCTTCTGGACTCGATTTACTGCTTTAACTCTACATAAGAAAGAATGAACAAGTTACAGATGACAACCAGGCCATGGAAACCACTTGCTGCAGAATTTGCAAGAGCTAAAGATGTCAAAGGAGCAAAAATATTAGCAAGTTGACTAAAGAGAACTGGAAATACTCACAACCGCTCTTTTCCAGCACTAGATGGTTTCTCTTGTTCTTGATCCACAACGTTGTTCACTGAACTGTCAGTTTCTGCACCTGCTGATATACCACCATCTGACACATCACTTAACCTTCCGTCTAATTCAACATCACCGAGGGCAGAAACCTCAGGATTAGCAGAGCTCTGACCCAGCTGTTGATTTTCATCAGTTGAGAGCAGGGACCCAACCTCAGAATGCCTGTCACTGGTGTCAGAGAAGTTGTCAAGATCAGAAGCAGCCCCACTGCCAAAGGTTGCCACCTTTCCTAGGGACGTCATGCCTGGAGAAGAGGATGAATGCTTCAACAGGGAGTCACCGTGTTTCGTGGACTTTGGTCGGGAGTTACTACTATTGAGTAGTTGCAGCCGATCAATTTCATCATCCTTCTTTGAAATGGTATCCTTGAGCAGCGCAAGCTGCAAGGTGAAACATTAGATATCAGTAATTGTATGTTTCCTTGAGGATCAAATTCAATTTCCTAGACATAACAAAATTTTGAACAGGTCATTCTTTATTTCATTGCACATTAGAAAATAAAAGCCATTATGCTGACATGTTTCATATCAATCTCCTTAACAAGGATATAATAAGTGAAGGAAAAGAGAAAAAAGGTTACCTGATCCATTAGTTCTTTGACATCCTTTCCCTCCTTATTGATCCGTGCAACACCTAGTTCCACCCCAGACACACGTTCAGCAAATTTCAGTGTACTTAAAGTCTCTGTGTACGACAAAACATCTGGGTTGACTTGCACAAACATTAGGGTCTTTGCATGCCCACCTACACATGGACACTTTTTTTGTCAACAAACTATGTACAAATTATGATGTAATGCAAACTAATTTTTTTAGCAAAGAAGATCACCCAGAGAAGTTTGTAAGACTTGTGTAAGCTTGCTATTTCTGTATGGTACATGAGCATTCTTTTGTGACAAAGAAAATATAACATCCCCAAGAGCAGCCAAAGACTTGTTAATGTGCTGTGCTTCTTTGAGCCTGTCTCCTGTAACCGCAGATCGGTCCACCCTTTCACTGCCAGCAAGGTCCACGAGATGCAGAGCGCCACGCAAAGTGTTTTCTGTTTTCAAATCCTGGCCTTGTACATGGATGGTCACAACACTGCACAAGGAAAAAGGTGGTAAGAAGGTTTCTTTATACAGAAAAAGATAAGCAGCATAATAACTTACCTGTGAGACCTGCTGCTTCTCTCATTCAAGGCTGTTGCACTCATGGATCTATTGTTGTGCCCTGTTTGCATTAGCTCAATAACATGAGAAGTCGAATTAACAGGACACATTGTTGCGTCGGGAACTGCGAGTCCATTGGGCTGGGTGGTATTCTGGATCCCTAGTGTGTGCCAGTTAAGGAAAATGAAGGGTTTGTTACATCACTTCAGTCAGCAAGAAGTAATGGATTGAATTCGTACAAGCAGTATGATGACAATAGATTCTGAAAAGGATATAAATAGTGTAACCAACTAAACTTTGCAAGTTTTTATATTGTATTACTTAAGGAAACTATAATGTATAACCAAAGTGGACTAATAGCAGTTAAGGACTTCAGGACTTGCATAGAAAACGTGCATTCTTCCACTAAGTGGAAAAGCTATACTGAAACAGGTCTTGAATAAGAAGGATATTTCTTCTGTGAACCACCAGTACCAAGGAGATCACGGATCTGCTCATTGTATATCTCAACCATTTGAACGCCAAGTTCATACTTAATTGTGTCTCGCCGATCATGGGAGATATTGAAAAGATCATTCAGTGCTCGATAATTGACACCCCATTCCTTCTCATCAGCGTTTTCAGGTCCCATCTGAGAAATTCATTAAAACAAAGTATTGTGAACATGCCCCCCATTGCAGAGAAAATCCAAACAGACAGAAAGACTTCAGTCCTGACAGCTTCATACCATAGTATATGTTTTTCCTGATCCAGTTTGGCCATATGCGAAAATGCAAACATTGTAGCCATCAAGAACAGATCTAATTAGTGGTTGAATATCCTTGAAGACCATATCTGTAAAAAAAAAGAAGGATAAGAAAACAAATGTATACGATATAACACTATTCATGAAATATGCAATTTGCTACAACTTAAGAGATTAAAAAGCAGGTAATTTGTTGGATTTTATTGTCATGAGCACCTTGTGTAGTTGTAGGACCAAAAACTTTGTTGAATGTGAAATTCTTTCCTCCTTCCTTTCCTTTCTTTGTAGGGTTTGATAAAACCAGTTCACCGTTCTCACCAATATGTTCAACTGAAGTGGACTTCTCATCCTCCCAGGGTCGAAAAGGTCTTATCCGGCAATAAACTCTGATATTTCCTGCTCAGAGATGCTATTTGAAGCTACTATATTTTGCTTGCACAATATTATGTTAATACAGATAACCAGACAAAAGGAACTATTGGATGCAGTTGAAATAGGAACCTTTCAGTTCTTGGATCTCATTGAATAATTTTCTATTATCTGCAAGAGCTGCATGATATTTTTCCGCAGTATTTGTGACCACCTTAAGGTTTTGTCCTGTTGAAAATTAAATTGAAATTTTAATGCTGACCTACTGGTGAAAAAAGAACATTAAGACAAGGTAGGCCATAATTAGTCGCATGGCTTTAATCTCACCAAGGCCTGCTAGTTCTTCAAACCATCTTTTTTGACAATTTAGGATTTCATGCCTAATGGAAACAGAAGATAGCCTCAAATCCTGATGAAACAGAGCACTGTTCACTTATGTTCAGAATACAGATATTCACCCAAAATATAAAGAAAAAAAGGAAAGGAAGTGGTTTGACTAATACCTGAGCATTCTTTATTTGCAAACCAACAAATTTGTTTACCACTATTTGCTTCTGCTTCCAAAATTGGATTCTAGATTCAGCTGATTCCTCAAGTTCTATTCTCCTCTTGGTAGAATCTTCTAACATGAGCTCTATTTCTTTTATCCTCTGTTCCAACTCCTTACTTACTTTGGCAGCTTTGGTCTCTAGTTGCTGACTTTGTGCCTCATGCAACTTTTTGGTTGCCTCAAGTTCTTGCTTGAGTTTCAAAATTATATTTTCATTCATTTCCTTGTCTGTGAGAAGCTTAACTACATCTCCCTTCTTAGATTCTAACAATTTGCAGCTCTCCTCATGTGATGATCTTAATGATTGCAGTTCCTGCTTAAGTTTCATAATTGTATTGCTATAATCCTCCTTCTCTTTCATCAGCCTAATTATGTCGCCCTTCTCCTCCATTGACCTATCTGCATCTTCAACTGTTGCCTGTTTTCTGTCTTCAACATTGTCTTTCTTCATGACAGCTTTATCTTCTTTCTCCTTCATCAATCTAATCACATCCTCCTTCTCTTTTAGCAACTTAGTAATATTTTCCTTCTCCATTGTTAACCTAGCAAGGGCATCATTGTTCTCCTTGATCAACCTGTCTCTATCGTCATCTATTTCTTGCTTCCTATCGCTAACTGCACCACCAGCTAAGTTGACCATATCTTCTTTCTCCTTCATTATTCTAATTATAACTTCCTTCTCCTTCAACAATCTAATCATGTCTGCCTTCTCTTTTGTCAATTGAACAACAATAGCATCCTTTTCCTTAAGTAGCCGTTTGCTCTCATCTGTTGCTCTTTGTGTATCTTCAACTGAGACATCTTTCACATTAACCATGCCTTCCTTCTCCTTCATTAGCCTAATTATATCCTCCTTATCCTTCAATAACCGAACCATTTCATCCTTCTCTTTTGTCAATCTAACTACAGTATCATCCTTCTCCTTAAGTAACCTATCTACTTTGTCATTATTCAAGTTTCCCGTGTCTTCCTTTATCTTCAACAGTCTAACCATATCTTCCTTTTCCTTCAGCAACCTGATCATATCTTCCTTCTCTTTCAGCAACCAAATCATATCTTCCTTCTCTTTCATCAATCTTACCAAGTCTTCCTCGTACTGCATTAATCTAGCCATATCATCCTCTGCTAGTTGCCCCTTGCCTTCAAGTTTGTCTCTCTCTACCTGCATAATAAAAGTGGACTTCCATGAATTGAATTGCTCAATTGATGCTGAAGCAATACTTGTTCAAATAAATGGTTGGCCATTATTCGCATTAAGCGGAGAGAGAACTCAGTAATCTCTGCTATTATTTTTAAGCTCCGATGGAACTCCCATTGTCTCATTATTTAACCATTTGATGGTGATACCACGATCTTGAAAAGAAAAACTTACTAGTCTATAAAACTATTGCAAACCTCATTCATATACATAACTGGCTCAGAGAAGGTACAAGAATTTACATGTGTTTGCCCACGTGCCCCACAAGCCAGGGCTTCTAGCACTCTTATCCGTGACTGATACTTCTCTTCGCGAGCTTTAATCAGGTTATTTTGCTGCAGACAAGTAAGAAATCACATAGGACAAATCCAATGGCACAACAAAGAAAAACAGTTACGTATCTTACGTTTCGTATATGCCCAGCCTGAGTAGAAATACGCCTTTCAATCTCCACTATGACCTTCCTCAAAAGGCAAGCAGTGCGCTACAATGCAATTTTAACATTCATTTATACAAGGAAAGGTGTTAACACATATAGCACTAAATCCTTTTAGATGTGGAAAGAAGAAAATGACTACATTGATTTTTTTGAGAAGCCTACATAAGGTATTTGTGCATTCTTCCTCTCGATGCTCTCATCAAGGATGCTGTTCACAACACCCAAAAGTGACTGGGTGGGAGCATTCTGCATAAATATGTTAGGCAGTCAATACTATTGGAATGGCAAGTTGGCGCGGAAGAACAAAAAAAAATCCTCTCTATTTATTTTTTAGGTGAAGATTGCTGCAAGGCACTTACCTCCAAGCTGGAAGATTTCATCAAGTCTGAAATTTTACAACCAGGTAGATCAGAATATCCTTGTTTCGGCTGAAATACCCGTGACGGAGAATAGGCTTCGGCTCCAAAGGAAGGAGAGTATGGCTCTGAAAGGAAGTATATAACAGAAAAAAATTGTTTGAGAAGCAATTTGAACCTATTCTGTAAACGAGACAGTTGCCATTGTCATAACTCTGTCGCAGTGACGAGTATAACAGGAGATTATTGTTTACCTGACATCACGGGGCTTGACAGTACCCTTTGCAGCTTAGATTCCATGTTCCTCCGGCCTCCTTCGCTGTCACACCTGGTGAGGAAGGTCGAGCTGCGGTGGTCTTCATCTAGGCGCGACGAGAACCGGTCCTTCAGAGCAAGAACGCAGGTAACAACCGCTGACAGTTCCCCCTAGACGGACAGTTGGATTGATGAATCGCCGCCAGCGTCAACTGAGAAGGAAACAAATTGAATGCCGAGGCATTGACGAGGAAGAAGAAGGCAGCTCGATTACCCTCTCGAGGTCGTAGGCGCTGAAGCTGGGCACGCCCATCCGCTCGACGGCGGCGCGGAACCTGCCGAGGTTATCGGAGGTGGCGTCGTCCAGCAGCGCGCCGGGCAGGAGCCGCCGCAGGAGCGCGCAGAGCAGCCTGCCATTGGCGAGCGCGGCGCGCAGGTCGTCGTCGGTGGCCTGCGGCGGCAGGCGCACGTCCGGGAACAGGGAGCGCAGCCACTCGACGGCGTCCGGCCGCCGCCTCGCTGAGGCGCAGCAGTAACAAGCAACCGATCAGCGGACGGATTTAACACGAAGCATCAATCGTCATCAACAAGAGGAAGAGCCAAGAACGAATCGAGAAAATGCTCATCATCCGATCAGTGGATAGCTCATATTACGTACATGGGTCTGGCGGCGCGGCATCGGGGTCGCGGAGGGACATGGAGGAGGGGGGTGAAACGAAACGAAGCGGCGGAGATGGCCGCGCGGGGGATTTAAGGCCGGCGCCATGGGCGCGGGTGAGGACGGGAGGGAATGGGGCGAGCGGGAGGCGCGGAGGCAGCGGCGCGTGTGCCCTTATGCCTCTTCCTCCCGTCAGCCTCCGGTCCTCTCCCGGCTCCGGCTATTTTTGGGTGGCGAGCGGAGAGGGGAGGAGACGGTGCGCCACGCGCGCTTGAGCAGGAACCTGGGAGGCGCAGTAGCCAGGTGGGAGTTGCGACGGCCAACCGACGGCCGACGGGACGCGGTTCCGCCGTCGACGGTGAGGCGAGGCGGCCGCGGTGGCTCCGCACCGCCGGCTGGGCCGCTGCGGACCGCCTCGCGCACCTCCACCACGGTGAGGGATCGGGCCTGGAGCCCATGACTTGGCCACATGCATTGGACTGGTCCGTTTGGGCTGTTCCCGCCCAGTCTTCGAGCCCATGAAGCCTGTCTCCTGAAGAAGAAGAAAAGTCCTGTGCGCGGGCCGGCCCGTTCTCTAAGCTGCAACTTTTGACACACAGGCACACAGCACTAGCAGCCACATGCAGTGCAGAGCAGCTTCTTGCAAAGAAAAAGGTTTACCAAGCAGTTCCAGTTCACGCCCATCTTCCTTTTTATTTTATTTTTTTGGCGAGGCGAATACCAGAGCACGAAATGCATCCATCATTTCAGCGATGCAGAGAGGGCCCGAGGCTTGACGCCTTGCACGCAGAACAGGATGACGCGGTACGGCCCGGGTCGAAGGCATGCAAGCCGCAAGCAAGTACCAGCTGCATTCATCATGCGCAAAAGCGCAAGAGTACGTTTTTGGATGCAGCGATTAGAGTTTAGTCCCGATCATATCGGATATTTAGATACTAACTAGAGATACTAAATATAAAACTAACTGTAAAACTAATTGCATAAATAAAGACTAATTCATAAGACGAATCTATTAAGTCTAATTAATCCATCACTAACACATGTTTACTGTAGCCCAACATTATCAAATTATGAAATAATTAGACTTAATGGATTCATCTCGCGAATTAGCCTATATTAAATACTCTTAATTGGTGTCCAAACATTCGATACGGTTCCACGGACAAAGGGGCCCTAACAAAGGTTAGCGGGAAAACTTTAGGTGCCCTTGCAAGCCAAGGAGAGCTCGGTAAATGTTTTCACGGGTCAGCGAGCGACACGCGAGGCTGCAAGGGGTGTTCCGTAGGGCTAAATTTTAGCTCTAATATATTAAAAATAATCTTATCATTTAGAAATATTAAATAAAGTCTGATTACAAAACTAATTGCAGAATCTTTAAGCTAATTCGTTAGACGAATCTAATAAGATATGTTAATTCATAATTAGCAAGTGGTTTTTTAGCATCAATGTTGCAAATTATGGATGAATTAGTTTTATTAAATTCGTCTCGTAAATTAGCATCCATCTGTGAAAGAAAATTTGTAAATAGATTTTATTTAATACTTGTAAATGATAAGATTTTTTTTTTATACGACGAGACCAAACGCGTAAATCCTGGCACCGCGTGTCGTCACAAGACGGAGGCGCTTTGACTGTACTGTACCGGCTCACTCGGCTCTGCTCTCCGCTCTCCGCTCTCTGCTCTCTGCTCTGCATCTTGCGTGGATGCAAGCATGCAGCGTTAACACCTGATCCTCAACCTCAAGGATCATCGGTCGGCCATCACACCGTCAAGGCATCAACTTGCAAAATGTGCAACGGAATGAGCAAAGCCGTAACGCTTTCGGTCCTTTATCCTCCTCAACTTGCGCCCTTGACAGTCCAAATTATGTCAGTAAAGCAGCAGGAAAAAAGGGTTAGTAGTGTCAATAATAAGAGAGGTGGCTGTGCAGTGGAGCAGAGCTTATCCGGTTATCCCCGCCCTGTACCTGACGAGGCCTCTCCCTCCCTTTCCTCTGCCCCCTCCCCAGGCAGCCTCCTCCTGCTCACTGCTGCCGCCCTCCAAAGCAGCAAAGCTAAAGCACACATGGATGATGGACATGGACTATTGGCTATCTGAACTTCTGAAGAAAGAATCCTCCACATGCCCCGCCAAAAGAGGGACGCCCTTTCCTCAGCTACTAGCCTACTACCCGACGCACTAACGGAGTAGCTTCCGAACAAAACCCCCGGCACGGCCGCCTGCCAACCAACCTGCGAAGCCGGCGCCACCACCCGCGACCGGAAAGCGGGGCGTTTCCTACGGCGGCCAGCGACCCGGTGGTAGCTCGCCGGCCGGCGTGGAAGCCGATCGAGCCGCCCGATTAAACAAGCAGAGCTCTGGCACCTGTCATGGCGTCCTACGCATGCAGCATTAGACTTCAGTAGTAGCCCGGCTGCCAAAGTGCCAAGTAGAAGCCAGCAGCAGCTATGGCCAGTGGTGGTGCGGTCGCTGTCGCGCCTTTTGCCGCCCGGCCTTTCCCTTCCGTTGAGAAAAGGCGGCGGAGGACATGGAAAAGCCTGTGCCGGCCGGCCGGTTCCTGGTTCAGGTTCTGACCGACGCTGCCTGTACATGCTCTGGTCAGACGACGAGCAGGAGGATCATTGCTCATCTCAAACATGAGTTTTACTGCTGATCTTTATGGTGTTCAATTTACAGTGCTTCCCAACCATGGAGCAGGCAGGGGAGGACGTACGAACCGCGGCGGGGCGTGATCTGGTGGTGGTGCCAATGCATGCAAAGCAAACCGAACAAAAAGCAGGTCATGATTCAGTCGCAATGATGACGGGCTCTCCTCTGAAATGCCTATGCATACTGATTGATGCAGCAATGATTCAGAGACCAACCAGGGAGGGTCGGAGGGAGCCCCCACCAACTAACTTATCCGTGGCGTGCCATGCATGATTTGGCGCAGCATTATCCGCAGGATGGTGTAATAATCTAGTGAAGAAAAAGAAAGAAAAAAAGAGGCCGAGGCTAGTGAAACCAAGTGCTCGGGCTTTAAGTAATCAAAGCAGGATGTATAGATTTGTCTGCAAATTTATATCTTGCCAAGGCGAGTGGATTTGGCAGCAGGCCTCAAAGTTTTTGTCATGCTCGATCGTGCGCTAAGCAAGGGCTGCAGCTTATTGTAAGCAGCCGACAGATGCTGGTTACGAACCTAGCTGGGCCGATCTACCACGCACCCAAATTTGCGAGCATTGCCTTTAAGCGGGTCCTTATCCGGGACAAGTGAAGTGACACTGCTTTTCCCAGCAACGGTTTTTCTAATCCTCTCCCTCGAGTCTCTAGCAGCGGCAGCGGTGGTGCTCGTGGCTGATCGGATCCGGCCGCACGCGTGGCTGATCGGATCAGGTGGTGCAGGCGACCAGTATCATGTTTGTCACCACTCGCGGTCGCCGCGTATTATTGTTTGCCATGCTTAATCCCTAAGAAACTAGCTAGGTTTTTTTTCTTTGCGAGCATTGGGTTTTGCTGAAAAGGAACTGCTTCTGGCCTGGCCAGGGCTTTGAACAAGTGGCCGGTGAAGCAAAGTGTGCAGCTAGGAGTTGTGTGGCTGTACATGGAAACAGCCGTAGAGACCAGCGATCAAAAGTAACAAGCGATACTTGTGGTCGGTGCTCTACAGGCTACGAATCTTAGACCTGCACAGGGATGTGAGCAGACAAAAATTTTCCCAACGAGACCTGCAAGTTTTAAGGGGAAGTCATGTTGCATTTGGTGATTTTTGCCATGCTCGTTCCATATTTGTTTGTGTGGGAAATGGGCCTAATTAAGATGCAACCTTTTTATATTTCAAAATTTCTGGAATGATGACCGTGCGACGTGTGCTTAGACAACAACCAGGGGTTAGTTGAGACTAAGATGGGCCATGGCCCACCTGCCCAATGTAATTTTCCACACTGTGTACTGATGTTTAATGCTCAGTTACATGGACCAATCCTCTGTTTATCTGGTCAAGCTCCGCCTCTGTACACAACAACATCGACCACGAATGGAATTGGATGTAAACTTCTTGTAATTAATGACTTCTTTCTCCACACTACTCCAGTCAGCAGACAGCAGCAGCTTTAATTTTTTGCGTAGGGAAACTTTGGGTAATGCCTCCGGACCCCTGCCTGTGTGCCTGCTGTTGCCGCTAGCCACGCGCTGCCGGCGAACGAGCGTTGCTTGTTGCTGGCGGCACGCGTGCCTACGGAATAGCTGGAAGCCAATACATTTTCTAAGGTTTTGTTTGGATCCCCTTGCTAAAATTTAGTTGATTAAATTTAGCAATTTTAGATCCAAATTGGTCCAACTAAAATATTGCTAAACTTTAGTTGGATCAAAAAAGAATTTTAGTTATTAGCCAGCCAAGAGTTGCTAAAACTTACTAAAAGTAGGAAAGTTCAAAAATACCCTCACATTTACTCCCGCAATGGGAGTTGGCAATAATAAATGAAGGGTAGCATGGTTATTTAGGATCAAACAACCCTGCTAAAGTTTAGCAACCTAAGCTCTAGCTAGTAAAGCAACTCTAAACTTTAGCAAGCTAAGCTTTAGCTGGAAGGGATCCAAACAGAGCCTAATTTCTTCACCGATGGATGTCATCCTCCCACCGTATTAGTTTCCACGGTTCCCACATCAAACTTTCAGACTATTTTTCACCCACCAGTCCACCTGCTCAGGTCATGCTGTGCTTCTCTTTTCTTGTTTCAATGTATATATTCGAGACTTCATAATTATATATGGAAATCTTATGATCCATATATTTAAAAGTTTTCCATTTATACTTTAAAAAAATTAGGTTACATGACATCAAAATCTCTTTCTTTCTTGAGCTTTCAAGTTATATATACAACACTTTTGCAGTTGATCATATAAAACTTTTGACAGGCCATAACTTCTGAATGTGCATGCTCAAAAAACCTCATATTCATATTTGAAAAATCTTATGAGCCACTTATTTAAAACTTTAAAGTTATACATACCATACTTTAAGATAGAATAAGGAAAACTTTGACTCATATGCCAAACTTTCTAGAATCCCTAACCTGACTTTTAATGTACATACTTAAAAACTTAATGTTTGCATTTGAAAAATGTTGTGAACCACGTATAGAAAAACATTCTATTCTAATTGTTATTAAAAAGTTATCTGTTCCTCAACTTTCAAGTTATATATACAATACTTTATAATTCACATTAAAAACCTTTTGACTCATATATCCAAAAGTTTCTACAAACCTCTAACTTTCGATATACATGCTCGAGACTTTATATTCATATTTGAAAATCTTATGAAATATCTACATGAAACTTTATAAATTTGAATTGATATATTAAAAACTTCATAGTTTCATATTTTAAACTTACAAACAACGTATACAGACTTTCTAAATGTGCATGCATGTTAAAAATATATTTTTGCTATGAATTTAAACTTTCAAACCATACGTCCAAAAATAAGTTTACACATCACAGCTTTCGACACATTTCAAAATACACTGAATAAGGAGTGCTGAAAAATATACTACGTGAACCTCCACCTGTTGCACGCAAAATGAAATCTAGAGATTGTTGAAGCTGTCCCTGCGTAATCGGCATGGAACCCCAGCAAGAACTGATGAAAAAGCAAGCGAGCAAAGCGACGTGTGCACCCCAGTTTTAGCCCGCACCTTCACGTGCTCACGCACTCCCTTGCGCCACGCGTCCGCTCACCAAATAAGAATTTTGCTACGTGGATCCTACAGGGCGTGCCTCCTTGATCGACAAGTGCCCTTATCCACAGACCACATGTACACCTGTGTGTTCGGTTAAACTGCTTGAAGTCCGACGGCTCTTGTGGAGTTATGGTTATCCTGGACTGTGGACTCGTGCCACGTAGCCCGATCACAAATTAGGACAATGGATGAGGTGATAGGGGCACACTTTGATGCTTTCCTCTGACAGTGCGTATCACTCTGGGGAAGTGTCTTCAAACTTCACTCTGCTTTTGGGCGCGTAGGTCAAGAAAGAACACCTGATCTCCTTATCTCCCAAGACTGACAGCTAGTAGGTACGTGGAATTCGGTGTCATCGCCTCACTTTCAAACAGATGGGGGCTAAACGGTGCCTTTTTTTTCTCTTCACCCAACAATTTGGTTTGGCGTAAGGCAAATCGTTTGAAGAGACACACTCAACTTGAATCGAATTGTACTCATTTGTGGTCATCATTCAAAACGTTTTTGGGGGGAAGTTGATGCTCTGCCTCTGCTGGTGGTGATGTTTGAGAACAAACAGTTACCGGTTGGATAGTAGTGGTACGTAGCAAACTTCATCTGACATAATAGTACCCCTATTAATTGCATACAGCGACGCGCTTAACTAGTCTTTGTCCACTCCCTAGGGACGTATTTATTCGGAGATGTTCATGTGCCGAGACATGTTTTAACTCTCTAGCTAATCTTATTGGTCGGCAAGCTCAGACATATGGTTCATGCTTCATCTTCATATGGGGTCACACCTCCTAGTTAATTTCCTTTTCACCTTTTTTTATTCGAAATGCAGATTTATTTGTTTGTTCGTTCACCCTGATCAACACAAGAAAACAAACTCGCACCCTACTCATTGGGCATCTCTCATATGCTCAACCTACCTCTGCACAAATCTTGTAGTGGTTTCCGTACAATCACCTCCTTCAAGAACGGCAAGACAAGGATTACTCTCTATCTATGTCTCTTTCTTTCTTTCTTTTTTGAAAAGAAAAACATGTATGTCATGCGACAAAGTCCCCTGGTTTCGTTGCCTACAACCTGGAGGAATGCAGCTGGAGCTTCAGACGATGAGATGAGAAACATCTTTACAACTTCATCAGTGTCCAGAGAAACTGGCAAGCAACAGCCGTGGCTGAAACCTGAAAGCCTGAAACCGAGTTTGAAAAGCGAAGCCGGAGCAGCAGCAAACCAGGAGGGGTGCCCTACCCCACGCCTGCAACCTTGGGATCGGATGGACCCTGTCCAAGCAATAATGCAGAGCCGCCACCACTCGTCGTCCACTCCAACCACAACCACGCCCTCTTCTAGTCTTCTTCCTCCTCCTCCCTTTTGCTGGCTGCCTGCTGCTTGGTGTGGTCATTAGCAGACGGATCGGATTACCCACTGCGATTGATCAGCGAGCCTCCAGGCCATCCTTGTCCGGGCCTTTAAATACCTGTCCCCGCGCCACCTTCCCCTCCAACTCCAACCAGACAGGATAGTTCCACATCCACATCGACACCCACAGGGCGCAGCGAGCTGCCCGCTCGAGCTTCAAGTACTCGCCGACGAAGCCGGAGCAGAGGAAGAGACGGTGGGAGAGGAGCAATGGCGAGCGGGAAGCAGCAGCAGCAGGGCCAGGGCGTGGTGGCGGCGGCGGAGCCGGGCGCGGCGCGGCGGCTGTGGCGCGTGGTGCGCGCCGTGCTGTACATGCTGCGCCGGGGCCTGCCGTCGGGCCGCAAGCTCGCCATGGACCTTAGCCTCCTCCTCCACCGCGGAAAGATCGCGGGGAAGGCGCTCGGCGAGCTCTTCCTCGCCTTCCACCACGGCCGCCACGGCTCCGCGGCCGCTTTCCCCTACGCTGGCGCCGGCAGCAGCAGCACCGCCGGTGCGGGGCCCTTCTCGTGCCGCGCGCTCGACCCGAGCCTCGCGGTCCACGAGCCCGCGCCGGCGGGGCGGCGCGAGGTCGAGTTCAGCTGCAGCAACACCCCCTCCTCCGCGGCGAGAGGCGGGGGCCTCGGCCTCCTCGGCGTCGGCAAGCGCCGCCGCCGCAACCGTCAGCATCGCGACGACACCTCCGGCGGCTACCTCCAGTACAGCAACTACGACGCGGCCGAGGTGGCGCGGGTGTTCGAGATGCTCAACGACGACGACCACTACTACCGCGTCTTCGGCGACGACGGCGCCGCCGAGCCGGGCGCGGCGGCGTCCGCCGCCACCTCCGTGACCGCGACGCCTTCCCCCGCGCAGCTGCTGTACTGGGCTGTGGCGCGCAGCCCCGCCGTTGCGGCGGCGAGGAGCAGGACGCCGCGCCTCACCGACTCGCCGGCCGACGGCGCCGGGGTGGACCGGCAGGCGGACGAGTTCATCCGGCGGTTCTACGAGCAGCTCCGCGCGCAGAGGAGCGCCGCGTCCACCCCGGACTACTACGGCCACACTGCCGCCGCCAGCCCCTACACCACCCCGCGCGCGCGGCGGCCCGTCGCCGCCGGCATCGCCTAGTTGGAGCAACCGAAAGACCATCTTGCTGAGAACGAAGTGCTCGCCGGGCGCGGCCGCCGGCTGGCCGGCCGATGAGCGAAGGTCCTTTCTTTAGGCGTGCTGCATGAGGCTGCCTCGTGATCCCGCGAACCACCACCCCCTGCTTGTACACCGCGACACCACATGTTGCCATCCCTTCACGTGTTTTGTGCGTGAAACTACCTTGCTGCTCTTCTTCTTCTTCTTTTTTTTTTCTTCAACAAGTTGGATGATGAACATTGGACACAAGGGCTTTGCTGTGCTTGCTCCTGCAGTCATGCTAATAGTATATGATTGTCTCCCAAAAGCTTGGGTTTTAAACCAAATTATACCCAACTATACCACTTGGTCATTCTACTTAATCAGTTGTTTAATGATACTAGTTCCAAATTACTTACCACTAGTACTAAGTTAACTAGCACTTAGCAGTGGTACGTTTGCAAAGTGGGCCGTGGTGATGAGAAACAGGGAAAGTAGGGTTGATGCGGAGGAGTAAAGGGAGGAGGGGCAAGCAAGGACAGGAGTCCAGCGATTTGGTTGGGATTTAGCGCGGTACAGCGGCCCGCGGCTTTTAGTACGCCGGGTGTGGTGTGTGCGGTGTCACAGGAGCTTGCGAGTCGAGGAACGTGAAACGTGGTACGTGCTGCGTTGTTTAAGAGCGATTTTAGCGCCAGTAGAATGAAAATGAAAATGTACCTATGCAAATGTTCCCGGTGCAGAGAAGGAAGGGATTAGGCGATTAGCCACTGCCCACTGACGGAGCATTTCGTCGATCAGCGTGGAGAGAAATCAGGCGGCAGGTCGTCTGAGATGACCACGACAGACAGTAACATGCAAGAAACCAAAGGTAGCCGAGCCGAGTCCATGTCGATGTCGACGCACGCCGGCCGGTCGGGGGCGACGCCCGGTCAGACCATCCGTCAGCTGCGGGGCTGCTCCCTGACGGCATCTGGAGGAAGAGGACCGCGGTCGACGACGAGTTCCCAACACAAATGACCTCTCCTCAATGACCCATGGGATTGCAACAGAGCGGTCAGATCCACGCCATAAACCTGACGAGTTTGTGCGGATTGGTTCACTGACAGATGGCCCCGCCGGCCAGCCAGCCTTTTGAACTGAAGATTGAGCTCAAGTGACAGTGGCAGCAGCAGGGGAGGGGACGTTGACGCCGGTCCGCGACGAGCACGACGTGCGCTTGGACTTGGACCGGGACCTCCGCACCGGCGAATAATGCTGCTGTGCGCCTGTACCTAGCTGCCGCGCTCGGTACTTCACCGCTCTGCACAGACTCTGACCTGCTGCTGCTGCTGCTACGGTAGCACTGCGCTGGAGCTGGGTAGTACTGGTACTCCAGCATAGAGCGAGTCCAAGCTTCACCTTTCCGGCCGGGCCGGCCGGTCTCTGACGCCGTGGGCTACGCTCTCTGCGAGCGTAGCAACACTGCACGCTGCATCGCTGGAATGGTAGGAGGAGCCTGAGATGGTGAGATCTTTTCGGTCGATCTTGGCTTCAATGCAGGTAATAGAGAAGATATGTGCCGTGCTCGATCCCATAGCTCCCTCGTCCTCAGTGCTTCGCGTTCGGCGTTCTGCACAAACGATCCTGCAGCCTCGGATAAAGACAAGCCAAAGTGAAAGAGCGCTATGCTATGCCCAGTTCTACTCTGTTCTGAATGGTGACGTACTGACATGGGGAAATGGAGAACGAGTCAATGCTACCCTGTTAGTGGCTCATTTGCTCTGTCCAAGAGAAGGCCCACTCATTGGCCTATGGCAGCCAAGACCATTTTTCCATGACCATCCGTCAGCTCACGTACAGAAAAGCTCCATATCCGATCTCACCGGCGAGTTTCATCGTAAAGTTATTAAGATTGAGAAAATTTTATACGGATGAAACTCCTCTCTCATCCCATAAAACTTACTTTTTCTCGCTCCTCGCCATATCAGCAAAATTGATGATGTAATATAGAATTTAATGCCATAAAATTCTACGTGAAACCTCTATTGAGACTGGCCTTACTGAATAGGTCGTTGATAGCAAAGAGTTCGTGATGTAGAAGTCAACAGTTATTCACTTAGGATTTATCTGTCTCCAATGTTTAGTTAGCTGAGACAACCTAAATCTTCTTTGACTAGAAGACATATCATGTGGTAAAATGGTCAAAACCTTCCGACAAAAGACAACACGCCCATGTTAAAATGATATGGAATAAATAATATACCTTAAACAAGAAAAATGAACCTTGAAATTTCTTCCTTTTCAGCCTAAACAGTAATGAACTGGTACACTGTTACATACACGAGCTCGATCGCACACACACACACACACGTCATGTGTGATGTGTTCTTCCTCCTGTGTCGACTCCAAGTTACTTGCGCTGCATGGCACGGGACCGTGAGTCCGTGACCATGAAAGCAACGTCGTCGATCATCTAAGCTGCTACTAGCCGCAGCTAATGATGGAGCTAGAGACGATCGATCATCATTTGATACACACAGACACCTGGTCGGAATGGCTTCCACGTGAGGGTAGAATTGACCACCTGGACGGCTAGCTACCGTATAAAAGATCGGCTTGCTAGCATTTGCTTTCGCGAAAGCTCAAGTGATAAGTCATGAGAAAGTAATAAGGCGACGTCGATGATAAGGTCATGGCTAACGCAATTGTGATCACCTAACGCTCTTATTGGAAGGAATATCTTCTCGTCGTCGATCACTGAGGTTCACGTACGGCATTTATTGGTCCGGCTAGATGAGTTGCGGAATATGCTGAAGGTTCTACACCGAATATTTTGCTAGGAAGCAGTTTCAGGTAGTTCCACAAATTAATCATCATAAGATTCCACGCAAAAAAGAAAAGAAAAGAAAATGGTGACGGTATACTAGCTCCCTCCCTAGCTAGCTTTACATAACTTGTATTTAGGATAAAGGATAAAGGCAGGCTCAAATACTATTATCTGTTAACAAATATTTATAAGACAGAATAGTTTAATTTATTATGATAAAATTTTTCAGGACAAATCTGTATATATGATTTTTCATTTTTAGAGAGCAAATACTTTAGATTTTTTTTTTGCGAGGAGAAAATGTGTAGGAGTTATTTAAAGTTTCAGAAATTGGATATATAGGAACTTTGTCTGAAGTGTTTGTATGTATTTCTGTTTGGAGAGAGTACAAGTTTGTGCCTGCTGTAACGTTGTCCAAAACTTGCCTAACAAAATCTTCACCTGAGCAAATAATGAAGACATGATATTTACTGTTCGAGATCACTTTATTTTGTTGTGAGGAATATGCTAACTGAGTTTAACTCTAATTTCAAGTAAATATTCCAAGTAGTTAATAAATGTACGTAAGGGGAAAAATGTTGGAGGTGTTTTCATAAACTAACCCATCAACAACTATTTTTTTTACATTCTCACGCAAGCAGGTCTTTTACATTTTCAAATTCGCCCGAACATTTTTTTTTTAAATTCCTCGTCCCGCAACACCTAAGACGTCATCACGTACGTGAGATCAAAACCTAACCCCAGCTCGAAAGCAGATACTTGGCACAACACAAAGATACCTTCATGTTCATGTTGCTCGTGCCGCCAATCATGAGCTACCACGAATGCTAATGATAAGCTGATCGATAAGCACGCGCCGCGCACCCCAGCCACAAGTTGTGCTCGTATCAAAATCCGGTGTCCAGAGGCACACCTCGTCTTCTGCAATTAATCTCGTCCTCATTTGAGATCACGAGATCAAGGTCACTTTCTTCTCTGCAAGCTCTCTATAAATAGGTTCCATGGCGTAGTGCGCCTCTTCGCTAAAACGAAACAACAACAAGCACGCGCGCGCACGACAGGAAACTGAATAGACTGTTAGTCCGATCTAGTCCCCCCATGGCGCCCAATGGAGAAGCACCGGCCATGGCAGCCGCCGTGGTGCCGCTGCTGGCGACGATCATTGGCAGCTTCGGCAGCGGCGAGCACAGGCGGCAGCAGAGGATCCCGTCGTCCCACGAGCTCCGCAGCTGCGTTGCAGACCACGATAAGGAGGTGGAAGACGGCGGCCACGACGGCGGCGGCGGCGGTGGCAGCGACCCGCGGGACGCCGCTCGCCCGGCGGCGGAGGTGGAGGACGCCCAGTGCGAGTGCTGCGGCATGTCGGAGGAGTGCACCCCGGGGTACATCGGCGCGGTGCGGCGCCGCTTCTCGGGGCGGTGGGTCTGCGGGCTCTGCGCCGAGGCCGTGGCCGAGGAGGCCGGCAAGAACGGCGGCGACCGGGAGGCCGCGCTCGCGGCGCACATGGCCGTGTGCCGGCGGTTCAACGGCTTCGGGAGGACGCACCAGGCGCTCTTCCAGGCCGACGCCGTCATCGACATCGTGAGGAGGCTCGCGGGGCCGAGGTCGCCGAAGTTCAGCGCTGGAACGAGAGCCATCGGTGACGGCGCCAAGAACGGCCTCGCTGGCAGCTCCGGGTGCATGGCGCTCGTCGCCGGCGTACGCACCGATCAGGCGGTGACCAACTAGATCGCTGGTTAAAGAGTGTACAGCCAGCCAGCAAGGCGTTTGGGTGTAGGTCCATGTGTATTGGTTTTCCCACCCTTTTTTTGTTGACTTGTTTCCAGGTGCAGTGCCTGCTGGAGTTCAGGCCTTTTTGGATGGGCTTTTGTTTGCCTCTTTCAGCTCTTTTAGCTGAGCACTGAGCTTGGAGTGTGCAAAGCCCCATCTTCTCATTTCATGCCAACTACTTGTCTCACCACATGGTGCTGCCGACAAATAAACCGAACCATTGCTATATCGTACAACAAGCAGGTGTTGTTACTTGCAATCAGATGCCGGGTGGCATAACCGGTGAAAATGGGCTAAATGTTAGAAATTTGGAAATTTTGTTGCAAATGCTGTATTAATTTGCCACAAACAGTGTTTGCAAATGTTTCAACAAGTGAACACTGCAACGTTTGCTACAAAAAATCAGTGTTTGAAAAAACATTTGCAAGCTGCATCAAACTGAAACAACATTTGCAACAAAATTTCACCTTCCCAACATTTTTCCCATTTTCACCAAATTGCCTCCAGATTTCGATCTCAACTAGGTTCACCTGGTGCCCATGTCTCAGAGATGGAGACCGCATGCATAAAGAACAATCAGGGACATCAAATCATAAGACCATTGAGGATATCAACTAGGTTAGCTCTTGAGATGGACGAAAACAGCAATTGGCCCAATTCGACCAGTATGTTTACAAAAGACAACTATGTCTCTGAAACCTTGAGCTCAAATGGAATTCAAACGAAAAACTGTTACCAGGAAGGTTCAAGGTCAAACGTGCGCCACTAGTATATAGCATAAAGTAGGTGCCCCTGAATAATACATAAGGTAATGATTTAACAAAAATGATTATTGAAGATAACCAAGTCTTGCAAATATCTGCTGCTGCTGCTGCCATCTGGAGCAGTACCTTTCATTATCGAGGGACACTGAGCCCCGTCTCTGCAAGATATCAGGGAAAACATAAGTTACAGCCTGAGACACACCGAATCATTTACATACATCCCTGTCCACAAGACATGAGAATCAGTGCTACAATAAAGCATAACAGTTGCGGTTTTTAAACACAAAGGAAACAGTCAGAAGTAAGGAACTTAAATTTAAGTTGAAGCAACTATAGGATGAGTTGGAGGTCAGGACCCATATATACCAGTACAAGTTCAGAAACCAAGAACAAGATGTCCATTATTATCCACTAACTCTTTTGCCAAAAGAAGATGGCCCTCTAGAACATTTTGGATAATGAAAAATAGGATTGCCAAGCCTAAGTTGTCCGATAAATTATTTGTGGGCATAAAAACAGCACAAATGATTCAAGATTGACTAAAGTGCTTGTGAACTTCAGTTAAGCGATAGCGTTCAAGTAGAGAGCACTTTGGCAGAGCACACTAATATTGGGCTGATGCACAATTGAAGTTTCTAAGCAGGATTTTAACAATAGCCACAGATTCATAAACATGCGGAAGTCAAGCAATAGAACGGTATGCTTCGAGAATTCTACAGCAAAGATTGATATAGCACATAGGCCAGCTAGATCTAAAAAGGGGCACGGACATTACATATCTACAGTAGCAAATGTGACCGTTTGAATAATAACATGTGTAAGAAGTAAAGGAGCAACTTCAATGCACTATATACAAGCAGAATTTAATTGACAGCCAATTTGACTTGCCAAATTAGTAGAATTTATCATGTAGTGACCATTAGCTTAGTGTAGGCACTTTAATTTCCATGTTGTAACAACAACAAAAAAAACCTTTAGTTTCAACCAAGTTGGGGTAAGCTAGAACTACCAAAAAAAGGGGAAAAACCATATAGAATATAAAAAGGCATTAATTAACAATAACTAGGTGATTTATGGTCTGTTCATGGTACATTTGGTACATACATTAACAAATAAGGTTCCATTATGTGAAAATTCTGACCCAGAAATTCAGAGAAGTTGAAATTTGAACCCACCCAAATCTAGTGGATAAAATGAAGCCCAATCTCCAGCGAAACAACTCCTGAGCACCAGGAAGGACAGACATCACCTGAATTCGTGCAACATAAGAAATGCTCAAGAAATTTGTTAGGTGTCTGGCAGTGACACATGGAAACAAGTGGGAGGCAGATGGTGTTGCTCAGGATTCTAGAGAGTGCCAACAAGGAACACGGGCAGTGATGGTCTAGTTCCTGTAGTGGGAATGAATCAAGGGTGACAAGAAGATGGAAAAGTGCTGGTGGCAGAAAGCTGTGCAGTGTGATAAGTAAGCTGATGTCCTCACTTGTCACTTAAGCCCAAACTTGAAACTTGAAAGTTGGTTACAAAACTGGACCACCTAGAACTTGGAGGACCAAAGTTAAACCAAGGGTGAAAGTAGAGGGACCAAATAGGCCATAGCCAATGGTGTATCAAATTGCATTGCAGAATGTGTTTGTGTGGCGGGGTGGCCAGGGGGGTTGGGGGACTAAACAAAAGAATGAAAATCTTGAAGCAATAACCGAAATGGATCAGAATTTTTTACCACTCTAACCTAAACTGAAAAGGTTAATACGCTAAATCAAGAATGTTTTGATGAAATCCACAAAACTGCTAGCGCACACCAATTTGCCCTTTCTTAGAGTTAATTTCACAAAACTACAACTATCCACGCCTAAATATCAATAATGACCTACAGCTTTTGTGATAAGTTTTACAGACCTACAACTACTTTTCCCCTTAGTTTCACAAAGGCGGGCCTTTCACAAACCTACAACATTTTGCATGGACCAACATGTCAGCCACACAAGTCCACATGTGGGTCCACATAGAACTTGTGTGTCCAACATGTGGGTCTAGGAAAATTGTTGCAGATCTGTGAAAGATATGGCACAAGTAGAAGTAGTTCTGTGAAATTGATCCCAAGAATTGTGGTTCCTTAATAGATAGGAGCGAATGGTTGTAGTTTGTGAAATTAGCTCTTTCTTCTCATGGTTTAGGATCATAAAAACACAGTTTATCAAACTTCTATACACAACTTCTCAAGTTCAATTTTTCATCCGAGTTATAACTCTATCATGGACGTATATGACATTAGGGTGATCGGTAGTGGTAATTATAAAAGTGGCCAGTGACTCAACCCAACCTTTGACTCTCGACACCTACATTGAAAAGTAAGAGTGAACTACATTCAGAAAGTATGAACCCCACACGTATATCAGGTTTTGTTGATTTCCAGCCCGTGGCATTTTGGCTTTACATTACTTCTTAACCCTGATATCTTAAACTATGTTAAACCGATATGCAATACCCACACATCTAAGGCACACCGTTTTCTGTAGCCTGTAGGCCAAGTACCTCATTCCATTTCAAGCACATATGCCCAGCCTTAGCCCATAAAACATCTGCCTAATTTGCTAGCATCAGTGTCAAACTGCATATTTGGTCTGCTTAGTAGTATTGTATTAGTACAATCCTCTTTGACAAATAGCATATATCATCTAAAGAAGCAAGTACAACTAAGAAACACCTTGAAAGTTCATGGCTAATATGTCTTGAATACATGAAGGACTGTGAATGCACTTCCAGCTAAGCATTTATCTCTTCCATGTTACCATGTGCTACACTAGTGTTTTTGTTCAGCATACAACACAATGTCAATGGCTAATTAGTACTGTGTTTTTCCTTACTACAAAACTGAAAAGAAGAAAAGGCTACATTGCATTGCTGCAAGGCCATCAAATTCGGGCAATGCTGAGTTCTTGATCAAGCAAACACAATTATTTAGCAAAGTTATTGATATAGCTTTAAAGACACAAATATAGAAGCATGTTTATGCATGTGGTTGGTGTGTTTTACTGAACAAAAATTCAAACCATTCTCCTAAGTAAATCATGTGTAATCTCCCTATATAGGATCAATCATTGAAGGAAATGAATTTGAGGGCATGGGAACGTATTTGGGCCCATGGCTATCCTATAATAGTGAATTTGTAACCATAAATAAAGAGGATTTTCGCCCATGAATGAAAGGATCCTACCCAAATGGATAAACGAACATAGATCCAAGTGAAATGGATCTCACCAACCGAAGCAAATCATCCTAGCCAGACAAAACATAATAAACAACAACAAGCAAGCAAGCAATCGGGCAGCCACAACTCACTGTAGCGTTTCAAAGATTAGTAGACTGTATCAGACTCAGACTCCCGGGTAGGAGCTGCAGAGCGTACCCTGCGACACGGCCCGGGCTACCTCCGCCCCCAGCCGCGACGTCAGCCGCGCCGCCGAGACCGCGCTGTGCAGCGGCTGCAGCGACCGCGCCAGCGCCATCAGCCGCCCCACGGCCGGAGCCCTGCAACACATGAATTTCCAAGCTAAACCGACGCGCTAGCGGGGAAACATTCTCACAGGCCGTGGTGAAAATGGAAGAGGCCTCTTACCTGGGGACGGGAGCGAGGGAGCGGGGGAGGGAAGCGGCGGGGCTCCGGCTGGCTGCGGAGCGGAGGAAGGCCGCGGCGGCCGGGCGGGCGAAGGAACGGAGGCGCGACGCCATGGCTTGCCGGGGACGGGGAGGGGAGCGCGAGCTCGCGGTGGAGGTGAGAGAGAGGCGGCGAGGCCGTGTGGTTTTTTTTAGGGTTTTGGACCTTGCGATTTGAGAGGCCAAGGCGTAGATGGGCCTAAATTATCTTTCCAGTTGGGCCTCAATAGTAGTATTCTCAGCCCAAATAGTGGGCCCAAATACCATTCGGCCTGGCCTACTATAATCACCCTTCTTCGGTTCTTCCCCCATGGGAAAACCCCAGTCGCGCATATTCCCCTTCTCTTGCCTTCACCTGCAGCTTCTTCCAGAACCTTCTCGAAACTTGAATCCACGCTCACCACGTGATCCCCATGGCCTCTGGGGAGGGTGCCGGCGATCCGCAGGCCGCGGCCGTCAGCGGCGAGGCGGAGGCCAAGATGGAGACGGAGGAGCAGGAAGGGCCGGTGCTGTGCCTCGACCTGACGAGCTACCAGCTGCACGATCTGAGCGAGGTGGAGATCCCGCCCACGCTGGAGGAGGTCGATCTCACCGCCAACCGCCTCACCTCCGCTGATCCACGCATCGGGCGACTCGCCGGCCTCCGCAAGCTCTCCTTCCGCCAGAACCTCCTCGACGACGCCGCTGTCGCGCCGCTCTCGTCCTGGGACGCAATCGCCAGATTGCAGGTGATTACTGCCTCTAGAAATGTGTGGTAGCGAGGCTTTGCTGGTCGCTCCGAACGTGATGTCCAATTTCGGTTATTAGGTGCTTGTGTTGGCTATTCCTGCAATGTCCTTCTTTTTATTATAAATCACCAATTTCGTTTGATGACAGCCAATCTGTGTTATCCAGGAAAGCAAACTTTACATGATACTTGGTAGTGTGATCAATAACTACTCATTGTTAATGTTACTTGATGTAAATGGGCCAGAACTAAATGTATTGTAAGATGCATATTGATGTAGAAAACATAATACTATTCATAAGAGAGAAACGAGAGGGTTTGTGTATGCTTATGGTGTGATGAGAAATAGAAATTTTATGAAATTTGTGTGCAAAGTTTAGTGCTCCTGTAATCTGATTCCCATCACTGAGCCTTTTAGTCCCCAGTAGTATTAGATATCAAGTTAGGTAATTGGCATTATTAGGCGAGCAACTTGGCTCAATGAGTGTAAGAAAAAACAGCCATAATGATATCTATCCATCCAATGTTAGGCTGTTAGCTGTATCCTTACAATATAACAATACAAGTAAACCTAGTGAGGAGACTAAATTTGGGTCTAGCACACTTCATGAAAGTTTGCAGATGTGTAGACAACTATATGTAATATTTCTTATGGTTATTTTGAGGACCCAATAACAGTTGAACGCATTGAAATACTGTCCTGACTCCTGATACTTTCACAACATGACCAGTGCATTAGCTTTCTGAAGCTTGTAGTAATAAGTTTTCACTAGGCTTGCCGTGGACAGAGTCGGGACACCACGTTTTCCTTCATTAAGCTTGAGAACTGTAGTGCTGAAAACAATGCATATAGGCTTTAAGTGCCTTTCCCTTCTTGTCTTGTTCATGAACTTCTTCGGTTCTGCTCCAATTTTAATGTTGCTTTAATTTTGATGCATTCCGGAAAAATCATTTGATTTATATTAGAAATAGGGAAGTGGTTTTGTAATGCTATCTAACTCCCATTTCATATTTCAGGAGTTGGTCCTTAGAGATAACAAACTTTCAAGGATTCCTGATGCCAGCATCTTCAAAGGTCTCCTGATTTTTGATGTATCATTCAATGAGATATCTTCCTTGACTGGGCTGTCCAAGGTTTCCAGCACATTGAAGGAACTTTATGTTTCAAAAAATGAAGTTGCAAAGATGGAAGAACTTGAACACTTGCATGCATTGGAAATTCTTGAACTTGGCAGCAACAGATTAAGGGTAAGTGTTGTAGAGTAAATTGTTCTTGATTCCTTGTGTTGATACCTGAGTGTTTGCATGTTGTTTTATGGAAAGTTAGCTCCTCTAGTCAGTGAACTAATCCATGTCTGATGATTATGCGGTATGGATTTTGTTTATACCCTAGATCCTGTGATTTCCTACATCCTTACATGCTCATCTTATTTCAGGTGATGGAAAATCTTGAAACCTTGACTAATCTACAAGAGCTATGGCTGGGAAGAAATCGAATTCGAACTGTCAACTTGTGTGGTTTGAAACTGATCAAGAAAATAAGTTTGCAAAGCAACAGATTAACTTCGATGGATGGGTTTCAGGTAGAATACTATAACACCCCCTGTTTGCTGTTCTAATTGCTGCTTGTTAATAATATCTGTTTTGCAATTCAGGAATGTATTGCATTAGAGGAACTGTACCTCAGCCACAATGGTATTCAAAAGATGGAAGGCCTCTCTACCTTGCAGAACCTCCGTGTTTTGGATGTTTCATCTAACAAGCTAACCGCTATAGAAAATATTGAAACCTTAACCAGGTAACATGATATCATGTGATCGAGCTTCTCATTCTCAGCACCAATTCTTAAGAAAGAAAGATGATAAAGAGCAGGATAAAATGGCTTTCTCTGAATATTTGGTTATCATACCAACTTGCTATACAGGTTGGAGGATCTGTGGTTGAATGACAACCAAATACCATCACTAGATGGGATAGAGGCTGCTTTGGCTGGTTCACGGAAGAAGTTGACAACCATATATCTTGAGCGAAATCCCTGTGTAAGTATTCCACACCTTTTTATATTTATTCATTGAAAGTTCTTATAAATCTGAAAGGTAACGAAGATTTACCATGACCTGAACATATCCTCAGTTATTTATGACTTAATTATCATCCATTGTTGTGTGCTTTATTGTTGCTAGTATTTTTCTTATAATATTATTGAAGATCACTGTGATAATCTCTGTTCTTGATACTATGTCCATTTTTTCGCAAAATCAATTTTTTTTCTGTATATTATCAAAATAAGCAACGCTTGATTTTTTTAATTCTCTAGGAGCATTTTGCAAAATTCAGTGGTACTGTGAAATATCCACGGTAATAGAACTGTTTACGAATAACAAAACATGTTTTCATTAGTCCTGTCATCGTGAATGAGCTACAAAACCTTTTTAACTTTGGCTAAGGTAGCACATTGGTTTTTACCCTCTACCGAGCTGAGCCACTTATAAAGTCGCAACCTTAATGGCTTCCACTTCCAGTGATTGTGGGTACTCTTTTACCATTCTACTGTTGCTGCATCTTTGTATATATTGCCTGAAATCTTGATCCACGTTTGGATCGGGGTGCTACTCATCGTACCATTTCTTTGATGTGTTGTGAAATTTCGAATTTTCACTCCAAGTGTACTTAATAAGTACAAAGAAAACAATATGTGCATTGTTGAGTAGGGGAATCCGTGTGTACTAAAACTTTTTCTTACACCATTGAAAATGGATAATGTCTGTTGGCTATGGAGAACCATCTAGTGACATAATCAAGATTTTGTATCTGAGCTTAATACTGTGATCCTGATTTTTTGACAATCAGTCAGCTGAGCTCGTGCCAAAACTATCCCCTCACTGTCTGATGTTCTTCCTTTTTGCCCTTTGTGCAGGCAAAAACTCCAAATTACTCATCCACGTTGAAGCAAGTATTTCCAAATCTCGAGCAAATTGATTCAGATATCATAGCGTGAAACTGGCGAATAAATTGCATAGAATACTCTGGCAAAGTAGGCTTGTTTCTTTCTTTCTTTTTTTCCAGAGAAGGCAAGTTGAGCTTTGTGAAGGAATAGTTTAATCTTTTGATCAAGCGCAGACATTGTGGAACCAGTTATCTATTGGCTGCAACTGTTCCCGGCCTATGTTTGCCATTGCCAACTCTGCCCCATGGGGTTAGAGAAGTCGGTCAGGAGTATGTAGGCTTGAGCCCCTACGAGCTGAATAGTGGTGATCGGTGACCAAATAATGAACGATTGATGTTTGAACCAACAGGAGATGTAGTAGGATTGTCAGAGTGTCCCGTACCAATGTTGCATTTGCTTTCTCTGTAGCGTTAGTTCTCGGTGCTTATTTTCCTTCATGAAATATATGAGACGAGGAACAGGTAGCAGCTCATCTGTACGCTATTGAAGCAGACACATACATATGTTATATTGCAATTTGCAAGGCTTTCAATCGGTGAGCTGCAGCTTCTTGACAAGCAAATTATGATGCTACAAAGTCTTCTTGATGTTGCAACAAGAGATATTATTTGATGCTATAGTCTTTTTTTCCATGTTGCATAAGATGTTTTTCGATGTTTCAACAACTGATTTTGCGAAGTTGTACTTCTTCGAGAAAAACGAAGACCTAGATCTGATGTTGCAGGAAATATTATTCCTTTGTTGTGGTGGGAATTTGTTTCTCTTAATCTGAAATTAAAAAACATATGCCAATAAGTATTTGATGTTGCAAAATGTATGGTTGGATGTTGCAGGCTGTGTTTTTTCTTATTGCAATGGACCGTCCGATATGAAATGCAGTTAAATTTAACCAAGTCGATGGATGCGGGTGGGAGAGGGAGTCTTCCTCGGGCCCGTCGAAGTATCGTGGGCCTTCTGGGCCTGAATGCCCGTGGATCGGAACACCTATATGGCTCGAAGTCGTAGGAGTTGCCACCACCGCCACCGCGAACGCCAAGTTTGCAACCGCCGCCGTTCCGACGCCACCACCACGTTCTCCGTTCCCTCTCGCCCCGCAACCGCCCATCGCCCATCGGCAACGGGCGCCGGTTCAACCCAGTCGAGGCCGCGCATGACGACGCTTCCCTCCCCGCCGTCGCCACTCGTCCCCTTATATATCAAGCCCCCGCGCCTGCCCCGCGCTACCGAGCGTCCCGTCCTCTCTCCAATCCATCGTCTTCCTCCTCTGTCTGAAGATCATCTGATCGCAAGAGGCCGGAAAGAAACCTCACAAGCGCCGCCGCACGTTCCTCGCTAGGTTCGGCAATGGCTGCCGCAGCGACGTCCCGCCGCCTCCTCGCGCTCGCCGCCGTCCTCGTCCTCGCCGTACTCTCCCTCCAGGCTGCGGTGTCGTCCGCGGCGGCGAAGGGGACGCGGTACACGGTCGGCGGGGCGGACGGGTGGCGCGTGCCGCCGCCGGAGGACAAGGAGCGTTTCTACGCCGACTGGGCCTCCAACATCACCTTCTACGTCGACGACTCCGTCGGTATAGTAACCGCCGCCGCCGCCGCCGCCGCCGTCTCCGTCTCACATGCATGCAACTAACAGCCATGCTTGCCGCATCCGGCACACGCTGACACGCACCGATCGATCGATCGCTCATTCCGCGTCGTCCTCTGCAGAGTTCGTGTACAAGAACGACTCGGTGATCAAGGTGGGCAAGGCGGGGTACTACCACTGCAACGAGACCGCCCCCGACGCGGCGCCGCGAGACGGCACCACGCTCTTCGTCCTCGACGCCCCCGGCCCGGCCTACTTCGCCAGCGCCGACCTCGACCACTGCAACATGGGGCAGCGTCTCATGGTCGACGTCCTCGCCGACGGCGCGGCGCCCGGGCCGTGGGCGTCGGGCCCGTCCGTGCAGCACTCCGCCGCCGCCCTGGTGCCCGTCGCGCTGGCGGCGTTGGCGGCCGGTTTCGTTTGAGCAACCGCATATGCAGTCGTCTTGTCAGGTTAAGCGTGTTGTGATCCCGTAGCTAGTGCCATGATGTGCTTGAGTTGTCAGATACTACGTGCTTGTTCATTAGGTTGTTGATGTGGACGGAGTCCATTCATCGATCGATCAGTGTCGTCGTGATGTACATATCGTCGCGTTTCATGCTGAATGTTCGTGTCTGTAATCTTGTATCTGGACCCCGATTTTGTACGTCGCCTTTTTTCAAGTGTTCAGTGTATCCAGGGGCAGTTGCTCAGTGAATGTTTGCGGTGGTCTCCTGAACTTTTACGAAGTTTTTCTTTCACTCTGCTTTTTGCATGTCATCTCCCATCACTCGTGAATAAGGTATCTTTGTGGAACAAATGTAGTGGAAATTCAAAAGAAAATGAACTGTATATAACTCTAAGCAGAACCTTACAAGCAGGTAGGCACCAAGCAGCTAGGAAGGAAAAATGTGGAAGGCACGAAACTTTTCCTTTTCTTTTCCCGATCGAGGAACTGAACGTATGATCATGGGCCAAGTTTAAAGACTAAATCGATCAGACTCCAAACTAAAATTACTACTTGCACGTGCATGTTTTAGATTATACAAGGCGAAAATAAATGAAATTATCTAGCATGAGCAATCATTCCCGATACTTAGAAGGGGTTTTGAGCCTAGGATGATGTTGGTGTAGGCCTTTGTTTCTTCCTCTCTATAAATTTGTTCAATGGCACATCTCTCTTGTCTGTTAGGTAAAAGAATTATTCAAAAGGTGTTCTTATTATAGAAATAACATCACTAGACTTGCTCATTTATCAGGGTGGGTTTGTGTCGGATCAAAGCTGAGATTTTTGTGCACAAATATCGGATTAGGTTGGGTTTGGGGTTGAAATATTCAGCCGATTTTTGTGTTGGGTTAAAAATTTCAGTCCGAGCCCAGCCCATACATGTGTTGGGTCGGGATTTTTTGAGGGGGGGTATCAGATTTACCAGGTCGGGCAGCCCATGATCAAGTATAACTATCATCATCGAAAAAAAAGTCAAACCATCCAACGGAACACAATACAACTTACGAGCGAACGAACCATCCAGAGACCACTTTAATTACCACATTTAATTTGTAGGGAGGACCAACAAGCATGCTTCTTCACTCATCTTATCCATTTCATGTATATGCCGCCTAGCAGGTTACTAGGTTGGCATCTTCATTGCGTCAAGCTTTCGTCTTTCCCGCTGTCAGTACGGTACCATGTCCACCGCCCATCTTTCTATCCACCCATTGTTGTTGGACATGGAGATGCCACTAGTCACAGAGGAGTGATAGCCGGTGGAATGTAGAGTATTAGGTGGGGGCATATGCTCCCACTAGGCACTCTAGCCCTTAGATGTGAGTAACCATTTTCTTCTATGTTATTTCCACACAGGGTATATGAGCCAATCAACATTCTCAAGAGTTGATCAACATCGTCAAGAGTTGTTGAGTATGGGCCTGTTTGATGGACTAAAACTAAAGTTTAGCTATAGCTAAAGTCTAAACTTTTAGACTTTAGTCAGCTAAAATTAGTCATGTCCTGTTCGGATGCTTGGGCTAAACTTTAGCTGTTGTTACTATAAAAAGTTATTTATACCCTTATACCAAGCACGCGGTGCTAGAGAATAATGTTTGACGATATTTTGGTATTTTGCAATGTGCAGCTAGAAATTTGCCCTCATTAGTTAGGTTTCGAGGGCTAATGGACTAAACTTTAGTTGGGGAGTTGGTTAATTTTTAGCCCGTGTGTTAGCCCCCTGTTTGGATTATCTAGAGCTAAACATATCATATATAGTTGTGCATATTATTTACACACTCCTGTATATACCTTCTATTTAGATAAAGAAAGATTTATTGATATCAGACAATTACATTAAGGTGAATAATTGCTTTATGACCAACTGTCACCTTTACATAACTAGTAAGCATACGAACTACGATGATTAGAGAATAACAACATACTATCACATATCATGGTGAAGTGAGCTATAACACACTTACACACAATATAATGTCGCATTGCATGATCCCATTGGACAAGATAGAATTCTGAACATCATGAGGTCAATCTTTGGCATTATTGGAAAAGAAAAAACTTTGACCATTATTTTAATTGTATACCCAGGGTTTTTGCATGTCTAAAAAATATAGAATTAATTATTTGAATCTCAAAGGAAACTACACCAAATATTATGGATGATATTTTAATTCTACTAAATAATTTTTTACTAAATTAATCAAGTCGGTTCGTTAAACTGCTATTCTGGTGCCTGTCGAGCTGGTGCTGGTAGTTGGTTTGGTTTGAGCTACTACAATCGAGTGAATCTAGCGTGCCCTCTTACAGCTTGGAAACTCCATAGAAGAAGGAGATGGAAAAGAAGAAGGAAGGATGAAGAAGAATAAAGAGAGGGAAAATACGTGAATGTATAGGAAGTAAGGAGAGGAGAGCCTCCTACCGTGCAGTTCTACATCTTTCCCTGACATCTGTGTATAACTTTGTATTGTTAGATTAAGAATTATGATCCATTAGTCTAAATCTTAAAGTGGGGTGTGTGCGTGTGTGATAGAGAGAGGTGATGATGACGATGATGATGTGAATGAGGGAGCTAAGACATGCATCTAGGTGTGATTATACTCCCTTTATTTTATTTTATTTTATAAGGCGGGCATGCATTTTAAGAGCAATCGTTAATGATTATTCTGTTTTTAATATCAGTGTCATCATGATGTTTCGTCATATTTTATGTTGAATATCAGTGCTAGTAATTTGTATTATCTGGACTTAGATTATGCACATCGCCTGTCGTTTCAAGTGCTCGTAGTGTGTTCATTATATTATCAATGGGCAATTATTTAGAGCTTCACTGGTCTGTTTAATTTTGCCAACATTTTCTCTCACTTCTTTTCATCATCTCCTAACATTCTCATGCATTCCATCAAAAAAACATTCTCATGCATTATCCATGAGAATTGGGAAATAAAAAGCCGCGGCTTTGTGGAACAAAGAAAGTAGAAATTTCAAAGCAGTATATATCTTGGTACAGCTCTATTTTATGAACCCAGGCAGTCAGTGGTCAGCGTTTTCCCGGCCCATCAGCCCATCAAAGTATTTCAGCCCAACTAAAATGGACGAGCACAAGAGACTGACTGTCGCTACAAAGCCTGGCCCAAAATAAATCTTACAAACTGAAAAGCCCGTAGCAAGTTTGGGCCAAGTTTCCCTCACAAATCGACCTTCTTAAACTATAGAAAATTGATTCCTTAGGTAGATCCTCTCATTCAATTTATTCTTTTCTTCTAAAAAAATCTGAGTGTGTCTCCTTCAGACGACTTCAGAGGCTTTTTCTATACGGGGACTTATTTTTAGCCTGGATTGTATCAAATACCAACTAGTATCAAATACGAGTTTTCTATACCAATTAGTCTAATTGCATAAATGGATACTAATTCACGAGATGAATCTTTTAACATAATTAATTATTATTAGTACATATTTACTGTAGCACAACATTGTTAAATTATGAACTAATTAGTCTTGGTAGATTCATCTCGTAAATTAGCCTCCATTTATATAATTAATTATGTAATTGATCTATAATGTGATAAGTACTAAACTTTAATCCAAAGATCCAACGAGCCCTCAGTCACGGCAAAAGAGTATCAAAACCTGCCACGAAATGGAGTAGTAGCATATATACACTGAAAACTGTAGCACATGCATTTTCTACCACGATCGAGGGTCAAAACATTCAGACCTGCCGACCACGATCCGTTTGACAGCTCCTCTTCAAGTCGATTCATTTTCTACCACATGCATGCATGTATAGAAACTGTAGCACTGCGGCATGTTTTGCAGAGCTATCAGCCTTCCGTGCCGTGCATGACATTTTTGACATTTTGCCTAGCTTTTCCCAGGCACGATGACACGCGCGTGCCGGGCTGGGGAGGGCCCGTGCTCCGATGACACGCGCGTGCCGGGTTTCAACTGGCTGAAAACTGTATCCAACCTACCTACCTAGCAGCCTGGTTTTCTCCTAGCTCCTTTCCCTTTCCAACCTTTTTTTGCGGGTATCCCTTTCCATCTTATTAGAATCTATACATTCACTCCTACTGCTACGCAAAACACCAAAACGCACACAGTCGGCACATGCATAGTTGATGTTACATAGTTAATAATAGCTAAACATGTTCAGTTAAGTATATGTACGTAGTTAGTTATAGTTAACACTGATAATGCTTGCTACGTGCCTCTATACATGTATATATACTGGCTAGTTTTTTTTTTGTTAAATTAAGTCTATGAGCTATGGACATAGAGACTTATGTTGAAACATAAATTTAGAGCACTTTTTTCATCGTTTTCGGAGTAGACAAAAAGGATGCGTAGCGACAAAAAAATAAGGGCAAAATAACCAGGAGATCGAAGAAAATCAGCTGATCATCATATCGCTTTCACGAGATATGATATCGCTCTTTGGAGGACATGCAAGATCGATTATTGGACTATAAAATAGAAAGCATGACATCTTTTGACAAGCCCCGTTCATCACTAAATTAACAGACACCAACTAATGGAGTGTATCAGTGGCCAACAGGAGAATTCTCGTGGCCTAGATATGCCGTGACCTGCTGCCTACTCGGTAGACATCCCGGTCAATTTATTTCTTACGCATATTTTTTATTTGTTCATTGTCGATCAATTTCAAAACTGGTATTAGGAACTTCTGTCTTATTAGTGATGGAGCGAAAGCAACATCTGTTCTTTCTCTTAGGCTCCGTTTAATTTGAAATCTTAGAAATGAATTCCATTCTAATAGTCATAATTTAGACACAAATCTATTAAGCTAATATGACTATAAACAAAATATATTTGCATATTATTGTTGGCCATACGAGGGAGATAATTATATGCTATATTTCTACTATAGAGAAGTGAATCAAAGAGCGCGCTATAAGTTACGGAATAAAAACATAGTTTGATCTTCCATCTTATGAATTTACGATAACTTTGGAAAGTGGTTGGAAAATGATGGGATGTCAAATTCTAAGCCAAATAGCCTAGTTTATTAAATAAATTTCAATTCCTCCAAAATGAAAGGATCCAAACGGCCCCTTAACGTTTTTTGTTTGTTTATGACAGCGATGCGCCCATGTATATAGTATTTTTTACAAAGTCTGGCTTACCATAAAGGAAAATAATTGTGTTGGGAAAAATGAAGTAATATAGGATCAGATAAATCAAAATGTACTCCATTATAACACATGCGGATATCTTCTCCTTATAAAGTGTGTGTCACATGTGATTTTTTCTCACATCTCGCTGAAGAATGAGGATAATGGACCTGAAACAGATAATGCTGTTGGATTAGCGCGATAGCAGGTGGTACCGGCAAATTCGGCGGTGGGCATGCTGTTGGAGATGGGGGCAAGGGTGGTGTGAGGGAGTGAGAAGAGGAGGAGCGCACGAGATGGATAATATAATGAGCCGACTTGCCATCTAAAGAAGAATGCAAGGTAGAAGAACGCTCAATAGAGTTTGATGGACTGTGGATGAGGCCAAGGGAGATATGATTTGTCGACGGGAACTACTGGAAGAAAAAAATCAGGCATCCGAATTTTAGCATCGCCTATATGAACATTATGTTTCTTCAGCGAGAAAAACAAAACAAAAACATATAAATACAAAGTTTCGTTAAGTAACTCAGCATAGAACACTATCTTAAACACCGTAATAGAACCCACCTCAGTAGTGTTTTTATGCGTGATGGCCGCGTGCCGTGCCATCCAGGCATGGATCTTCGCCCTACGTTGAAAGGCAGATCTACTGACAAGATCGGGCGGGTCCCACGACTCTCCTCACGACCGGCGAACGATCAGGTACGTGGTGGTTAGGGCATTCAATTTGGCGCGCGGCGATCTTGGTTTTGCGTTTGGACCATGCATGCATGCATGCACGCACGCACGACCCCAACGACTGCTGACTTTGCAGGAACTGTTCACGGATCAGCAGACCAGGGACTGTTCATCCAGATATATTGTTCAATGCTGGGCGGCTGCAATTACGTATACAATATTATTGCATGTTAATTTAATAGGGCAAAGACAAGGCATAAGAGACAACGGGTACATCCAGCAGCTCTGTCTTGTTTAATTCCTTGGACGGCATCTTTTTTCATGAAGACTGCTGGACAGTATTAGAGCATTCTGAGGCCTGCTGCAGTTACTCCGTGCATAAAAAGCGTTATGAGAACTTTAATCTGATGATCCTGACTTTGGTTAGTAATGGTGGTACTTATAGCGGTGCTTCTCATCAATGGAACATTCACCGTACCTTTCATGTGGTGAAGGTGAAACATTGTTAATATTGAGTTGCAGGTAGCGACCAGTACTTCAAAACCTAAAAACCTTTGCTGATGAGTACAAAAGCAACAATTAATTGTCCAAATGTTTAACCTTTAACTGTTGATATACGGTAATTTGGATGACCTTTTAGACCGCAAGTCTGCTAAGAGAAAGTTAAAATAATCTATACTTTAGAATGGAGGGAGTAGCGTAGTTCAAATCGCCAACATTATTATACCACGGCTACCAACACCAACACTAGCTTAGTTTAAACTTAGTTAGCATTGTAGTGGGGTAATTAATTAACTAAAGCTGCTCGGGTTATTGAGTTGACAACCCACTCCGTCCCAAAATATAGGTACAAATTAAATATGAAGTGCTGTCTAGTCGTAACCGTCCATCCGTACGTATGTAGTAGGTGTAAGTATATATTTGAGTGTATAACTACGTCAACTACCACGCATGCATGTGGCGGCGCCAGCCTGTATTATTGCAAGCTCTCGTGCAGCTAAGGGGTGTTAGGATTCAGGGACCGATTTTTAATCCGGGTCAATATCAGACATTTGGATGCTATTTAGAGGTAATAAATATGAGCTAACTGTAAAATCATGCATAAATAGAGACTAATACGAGATGAATCAATTAAGTTTAATTAATTTATCATTAGTCTATATTTACTGTAGCACAACATTATCAAATTATGGACTAATTAGGCTTAATGAATTCGTCTCGCGAATTAGGTTTTATTTATGCAATAGATTTTGTAATTAGTTTATATTTAATAATCCTAATTGGTGTCAAATATTTGATATGATGGGATTAAAGCTTAGCCCCGACGAAGAAACGGAACCAAGTTGGGCGGCGTTGTCAGTCGTCGAATCTTTGTCTGGACCATATATTTCGTTTGGTAGCTAGGTCTGACGAGATGGCTTAATTTTTTGACATTATTAGTTGAATAGTGACCACAGCACAAAAGGATTAAAGAAAAGTTGAGCCGATAATAAGACAGTTTAGTTTAAGGGTGGCCTGCTGTATGGTTAAGACACGGCAGATGATGATGATTCCGTCGGCCGCAAGTTGATACAGAATCTTTTTCCCGGGTTCATTACCTGACTCTGATGAGTGGTACGTGGGTGATTTTTCATTGGTATCTGATCTCCAAATTTCTCACCTAATCAGAGCCCATAATGGCTAATGCAGGTGATAACTGTCCTAGCATTATTTAACAAAGAACTGTTGTATGCAAAGTCAAGGAGCAACGACATTTGAGATTAGAGGTAGTAGTAGGTTGCAACTTGCAAGACTGTTATCCTCTAAGGAAGCAGGCTTACATTTGGGACTAGAGGTGGTGCCAAATAGACGTCTCTGTCGCTGCATGTTTGATCTTGTAGCTACTCTTCTTGCTACGGCCACACATAAATTCTATCCATTTCCTGAAACAAGTTTTATATTATATCCATGGATGCCAAGATTCTTCTCCTCTTAGCCAAATTGGTGCGGTCCACGTGGCAGCCAGAGGGGATGCCGACAGTCGCTTTCCTAGCTGTTGACTGACGCTGTCAGAGACATGTAGCTTTTATACCTGAAGTAGAACTGGTCACAATGTACGTGTCTTATTACCTGTTAGAAAAACAGCACGTATATATATACATCTATGTGAGATAGATGCCATTTGTGTACATATAGATGTACAAAGAAGTTTATAAAGATTTAGATCCATTCATCTACACGAACCGAACAAAAACATTGCACAATTCAGATTGATTTCTAGCTCTGTTTTGTTTTGTTATCATTGAGAAGATTGGATCATGGCACTGTGGATAGCTAGCTATAGGAGGAGTACTAGCGCAAATAAAGGGCTGTCACATCGACATAAAAATGACATTAGGAGAGCTTACTCCATCAGTTGGCCGGCGGCGTGCAGGGCGACGACCTCTCCGTGTCCAACCATCTAGCGTAGGGGTGCGGATTGGCTCCAGGGAGCGCAGGTCTGGCATCATGCTGGCCGACAATGGTGCCGCTTTCCTTTCTAAGGTTTGTTGATGTGCTATTCTACTTGCATATCCGTGGATGTTGGGTGTTATGGGAAACCGTTTGAGGAAATTGTTAGTGTCAGCATTGACGACACCTCTTGGTGCCATTCCCTCCCTGGAGGTGATGTCGTCGATATTTCCTCACACCCAAGCGCTAGATGGAGATTTATATGAAAAGGGCAAGTGACAGATGATCCGGACATCAAGTTTTTAATTAGACGAGAGAGACGATGGATTGATACCACATCAAGTTATTGTAAGGTTGAAGCGGGAACGAAGAAGAACATTGAACCTTAGTCTTCTAGTTTTCTTTTTTATTTTATAGTTTTCTTTTTTATTTATGAAATCCCTCATTTAAAATTAGAATTTAAGGTTTAGAGTCTAAGAACTCTGGTAATGTTTGGCCGTATATATCCACGAGGTGAATATAGAAGGCTAGGTTAATTCTTTATTAAAAAAGATGACAGGATCGAAGGTGCCGCCATCCTTCGTCAGGTGGCCAGCCCGGGAGCAGCTCGACGTCGTCGCCGTGATCCTGACCTGCCTTGACAAAATTTCCATATGAGATGTTTCAACGTCAAGTGAAGTGTGATCCACCCAAAGCATGCTCGCTCTACAGGCTACAGATTGGCCGCCGGCCCTTGCATAGAACCGCTCCATTTCGAACAGGGTACTGATACTACCATCCTAGCTACTGCCTACCTCGAATCCTCAATCCTATTCAGAAAAGGACCTGCTGGAGCTAGCAACGCAACTTGTTACTGATGAATTGAAGATATGATTAGCATACGTTGTACGGTGTTCTAGAATCAATTAATCATGAAACGGTACGGTGGATCGATCGACCGGTCCAAATTAAACCGATCAGCAGGGGTGAAGAACAACTCAGAGCTCAATCTTTACGTCGCACCAGCGCACCCATTGATTCAGAGCAGCAGAGAAGTACACTGCCGTACCATAGGATCCTTTGCGTGCTCATCGTCGTCCTCGCGCCAGCAAATCGAGCCCTAATAATTCTGCTCCAGTATGAGAGGATACTAGGATAATCTGCGACTACATGGAACTATGCAAGTCACCACGCACGCACGCGACCTCGACGCGGCCACCGCCCGGCGCCAGCCCGTCGTCGTCTTGGTTCGTCGGAGGCTCGACGGCAGCAGCAGTATCACTGTCACCGTCGTACTACTCCTAAGCAAAACAGCTGGCCGTGTCACACTCTCCTGGCCACTGTGCCCGCCCGCTTGCTCCGGGCGCGAGCGAGGTCGAACTGAACAAAATTCGTGTGTCCTCCAGCGCTGCTGCTCCTGGAGCTGCGCCTACTACTTTCGGTAAGGCAAGCGTAGACGATCGACGGTGGCTTCCAACAACAACTTGCAAAAATAATGCTAAAGTTACGTTATTCGGAAATCCAGGTCGATTCGGCCTAGGTTAATTAGATCATTACACATTTATTAATTAATTTGAAGTAACACCTAGTCATCTAACGTATACTAGATTACTAGTACTAATATAAGACTTCTCGCGAGCTTGGACGGAAGTTCTTTTATTTACTGCTGCAGAATGCAGCCGACCTGTGTATTCATTCCTGCAAAATTTTCACGAAACTTTTATGACACATACAAACGTCAAACTGTTGACATAAATGATTACTCGACCAGTTACTCGAAGCTTATTACCCCTCTCAAGCTGAATCCAGACCCTTTCCGTCCGGTATGAAAAACAGGTGCCATCTTTAGTCCTTTTGGTTTCGATCGGTTGTCTGCAATTTCACCGACGATTATCAAAGTTCCTTTCAGCAGATGAGTCTGCTGTATATGTTTGCCAAATGCTTTTCAAAAGTTAGCGCACTTTTGGATTGGCAGATGGAGATGATCGATACACGACATACATGCCCTTTTGATGAAGGGTAACGATGAATTGATGATACTACTGCATAGCGCACACTTAGGTCTCATTTGGATCAGATCCAAATGCTAATAGATAAAAGTGCTAAATTTTAGCATTAGTTTATCCAAACGGAAGTACTAACGTAGTTTTTTATTTGTTAAACTTTAGTCAAAACTCAAAAATTTAGCACATGCATGAGTGTTAATATGCGTTAAAGTTTAACACTTAATTTTACCTCCTACAAAGGGACCCTGTATTGCACTTTTCAACACTCCTTGGAAAGCCATTCGTGGGGCGTGTATCTTTGTTTGCGAGAGAACCCATTCATGGAGCCATTTCTGACTCTCTGATTGGTCCGCTTTTGCCTTGTGGACAACCAAGGGCGGCTGCCACGTATTCACACGTGCTGCTCCTCCTGCGGCTCGACGGCTCCGCTGCGAGCCACTCTTCGCGCATGGCCGACTGAAAGCAGGAGGCTGCCTTCCGGCCCCACCAGCATCTAACGCTCTGGATCGAGACCGTGGCCGTGAAATTTTGCAGCCATGTCTACTTTAGCATATTCAACGCTGGATTGTACTTTCTTATTCTGAGATTTTGGAGCTGCCACTGTGGCGTCTACTATGTTCATGCGGCTATGATGTGAGGCGTGATGGTAAGAATCCAGCCGCCGTTAAGATGTATTTGACAACTAGAAGGAACCATAATAATTAGGCACGCGCGTGTAGGCATCTCTGTCCCCTCCAAGCAAAGACACAAGAACATCGTCCACAATGCCCGAGTACTCGACAGCTCACAAGGACTGTCAGTTTCCATATATAGCTAGCGGCATGCACATTATTCATTAATAAAATCAAACAAAAACCAACTAACAACCTTCAATTGCAATGGAACTTCTTAAACAAAAAGTGAAAATACTTAGAGCATGGACGGCGATCACTGTTATATATTATACAGTGTAGATATAGTTGGATTGAAGTATATATAGTAGTAAGATACTCACTTTATTCTAAATTACAATCCACTTTAGCTTTGTACTAAGTCAAATATCTTTTTAAGATGGTGCCAAATATCACGCTTTAGATTTCGGCCATGCATCCTACCGTTGTGTAGGGATATTCATTCCACTTACACTGCGTTTGGATGTAGATACTAAGGCTTATAATTCGAAATTGGTATTGGCAGCTTCAAATGCCGACTGTTTGGATGTTCTGAAATTTACAATTAAAAATCAACACCAATATTAACCGGTATTCATCTCACCCTCTCCCCGTCATCCTCAATGCCGAGCCAGACCTCTCCGTATTCGCTGGTATTAGTTCTTCCTGTCCGTCGCATCCCTTCCTTCCGCGTGAGCTGCGCCGCCGCCCTCCTCTCCCCCCCCCCTCCACCGGCGAGGTCATGCCATCCTCCCCCTCCCTCCGCCAGTGAGCCACGCCACCCTCTACTTCATCGGCCGGTGAGGCCACGCTGCCCTCTCCTCCCTCTGTCGGTGAGTCCACGCCGCCCTCTCTCCCTCTGCCGATGAGGCGCGCCGTCCTCCCCCTCCAGCTCCCTACGCCGGCGGGCCACGGCGCCCTCCCCTTCCCTCCACCGGCGGGCCGTGGCACCTCCCACTGCCTCCCTATGACGGCGGGCCGCGGCGCCCTCCCCTTTCTCCATGGGGGCGGCAGAAGCTCAAGGATGAGCGGCACGTCGAGTTTGGGCTTGACTGAGTAGTGGGGCGGCTGGTGGAGGAGGTCTTCCTTTTGCACATCCAAACATGAATTGATTTGACTGCTTCTAATGATTTCAAAGGGAATGCAATGGCCATCCAAACAATAGAATTTTGAATTGTAGTCATTTCAATCCATGAATGAATTGGTATCGAACCAAATTCAATATCAAGCTCTCTAATATCGACATCCAAACACACCTTTATATGATTTTCTACGAGAGAAAGGGACAGGTAAAGAGTTAATGACTATGCACTCAACTTGCACCTACTGTCATGAACCCACACAACATGGACACATGCGCGCAGATCGAAAGAGCACATTGCCTGAAATCATGATTTCAAATTACAATTGTAATTGCCTGAGTCGATCGATCATGATCAAGTAAAGTTATTAAGACCCTGTTCGGTCGGAATTGTCTAAACTGTATCTCTTACGGAAATAAGAAACATTTCCCATATTCTACCACTACCAGAAATAAAAAGTAAATAAAAGAACTGTTTCTCAGTTGATCTGAAGAAGCTGCGATCGATCGAGCCAAACGAGAACTCGTGAAGAACAACGTCCGTTTCTCCATTGATTCTGACGTTGAACCTGTCGGCCTGGATGCCTGCATTCTTCCCGGCTCTGTACTCCATCAGATTGTATCACCAGTGGCATCTGCGTGCTTTACTATTCTAGCTAGCTAGCTCGCACCCGAGCCAATCGATCGGGATCCCTATCAAGATCGATGGCGACGGTTCGTCCTTGTAGTACGTCACGCTGGATGCATCGCAGCTCTCGCTCGATCGTGGTGCGTGCGTAACGACTACGGCACAATGACGTCAGCAACAATGCTGGGAATGATGTGTTTAATTAGTTTACAGTAATAACGATCTTTGATGATAAATGCTGCCAGTTTAGAGCATCTCCGGTGGTCTCTCCTTCTCCAATAAAGTATTAATATTGAGAAAAGATATGCTCAAGCAGTTTCTTATACCTTTCCTTTCCCTGCTCTAAGAAGCAGCCGTACTTGGTGTGGAGTAATGGATGGTGCATGATTGTCTCGTAGCGCCGTGCAACCCCGTCGCATCCATATTTGTGAGTGCCTGTCGAATGGTTCTGATGCTTCTGGCCCGACGCTTGCACTTTATTTGGAATGGTTCTGATGCTTCTGACCCGACGCTTGCACTTTATTTGGAATCTTTTCACAACCTTGTGTCGTTTCCGTCTTTTCACTAATTCGATTGCAACTGATAGATATACAGTAATACAGAGATTGTTCCTGTCATATGTACGCGTGGCTTACAAATTAAGGACCAGTTTAAATTCAGATGATTAGATTTTAATCTCATCATATCGGATGTTTGGATATCAATTATAAGTATTAAATAGGAGAAATAGTCATTTTCATCCTTTGAATTTTCTCCCGGGGCTCAATTTGATCGCTCAATTATCAAAACGATCATTTTGATTCTCAAACTTTTCGTTTAGGCTCAATTTGATCCCTCATCCTACGTGGCATTGCCATGTTATCGTACCATGTCAGCAAAAAGTCATTAGAGTTTCATGGTTGCTTTGTACATATATTTCCAACGTGCCTTCTACAGCATATGTCACTTTGAACCTATTTTGTTGACATTCTATTAAAGTCTACTTGTAACCAATCCTACGATGTAGTGGATCCATTTTATATGCATAAAAGAGGATCAGCCATGTGATTTTACTTACGGATAGACCAACATTTTATTGGTATAGCAAAAAAGTAACATGTTTGACAGTTAACAAAGTGCACAAGAAGAAATACGTAAGCTGAAATCAAATATTATTCTACAATGTAGTTGCATGACTATCTTGTGTCTTTACTCATGTATAGGCTGCCTAGCCTAGTAAAGAAGAAATGAGGGGGAAGGGGTATAAATAGGATCAATTCACATGTGTTTGTTCATCTTGGAGGACTTTGCAATGACATGGCACGACAATATGATATGCCACATAGGACAAGAGATGAAATTGAGGCTAAAAAGAAAGTTCGAGGATCAAAATGACCGTTTTGATAGTTGAAGGATCAAATTGGACCTTGGGCGAAAGTTTAGGGATGAAAATACCTATTATGCCTATTAAACATAGGCTAATTACAAACCAATTGCATAAATGAAGGCTAATTCACGAGGCGAATTATTAAGCCTAATTAATCCATCATTAGCATATGTTTACTGTAGCATAACATGGACTGATTAGGTTTAATGGATTCATCTCGTGAATTAGCCTCCATCTATGCAATTAGTTTTATATTAGTCTATATTTAGTACTCCTAATTAGTATCCAAATATCACTAATTTTTAATCGGGGTGATCCAAACAGATACTAAATGGGCCGATCCGTGTGGAACGCATATTCACCAAGGGATGTGCACGGCACTTGTACCAGCAGTACATTCAGACAGCCTTTCACGCACACAAAGGAAGAATGGAGCACTAAACTAGCTATATTTTGAAAATTTTAAAGAAGCAGTAACATTTCTTTCCTTCTCACCGCCAACAGGCAAGCTTAAGGGAGGAGCAGCCTGCCAGCCGAAGGAAATTTATATTTTAGTTATTGAGCGTTGAGGAAACTAGAATCATCAATGCTTAACTTTACCATTCGAGCGCGTGCTGCATTGTCCAAAAGTAGGGATGCAAATTGGTGACTCTTAAGTGCACCTTCAACTTTCTTTAGTTTAAATATTTATGCTATTTTCTAAAGTTGGATCTCAATTTTAGAAAAGTAGCACAAATAGTTGAACTAAAGAGTGTTGGAGGCGCACCTAATGGTCACCAATTTGCACCTCTATCCAAAAGGATGCTTCATGAGGAGAGAAAAATAAAGCATCGATTTTAAGGATACGCGGTTACTCAGTTCAATTAATTGAACTTGCATTGTTTTTTAAATATACCCTTATTTTGAAATTAAGTTCAACCAATTAATCTTTCTTTTATGAAACAGGAAGTGGTCACCCCCAATTCAACTAATTGGATTAAAGAGGGATGGCCGATACTTTTTATTCAGGTGGGGGTGTGGGGGTGGGGGGGGGGGGATGGGGCATCATGTCTTCTCCGGCGAGGTTGGCATTGTCCTCTCTTGAAATGTTAGGGTTTGGAGATGCGATTGTCCTCTAGAAATGTTAGGGTTTTGGGATTGGGATTTCTGAACATAGAGTGAAACAAGGTGGGGAAGCCGGCCGGGCTAGCAGTAGCAGAGGATTGGAATTAGATGGAGCTAAAGGTAGGCGACAAGCGTTGATCTAGTGGCATAGGTGGATGTGGGTGAAGGCACCTTACCAAATGAAGAAGGATGATGATAACAATTTCATTAATTGAGCAACGGGCTAGAGTGGAGGTGATATTGGAAAGTTTTGGAGGTTGTCTTCCGGATCGGGTTGGGTTTGAATTAGGTTAGACTGCATACGAGAGAGGAATAATATAATCTTCACCTTAAGTCCTCAACTCTGAATCCAAATAAATTTGTTAAAAGATGGCTAGATCTTCCCTTTTATTCTTAGGTCAATAAATTCAAGTAATATTTGGCCAATGATAACAGCGTCCCATTAATAGGGACAGTGAAAAATTCAGGAGATAAAGAGCATGTTTGGATACCATGGCAAAATTTTAGCCCTGCACTTTTAGCTTTTTTTGCCAAAGGGATCCGAGCAGGTAGAGCAAAATGGCTAAAGTATGGGCTAAATTTTTTTTCCTCCCAAGGAGCCCTAAACCGGGCTACTACCAAAGTGGGAGCTTTTTTCGGAATATATAGAAAGTTGCAACAGCAAAGAGAGAAGCGAGGACGTCCAAAAAAGACAGAAAACTATTCAACAACCCAAGCAAGTTGCAGCTTTTTTGAGAAATAACAACTTGCAATTCTCCATCTACAGATTCAGAGAGAAAAAAAGGGGACAAGAAAGGAAATGGAGAGATTAGAGCTGATTACAAACTGGTCAACTGTGATTAGCAAACCGACCAGCAGCTACAAGTTCCACACATGGCACCAACCGATTGGGCCCAGGTCACACAGCCGTGGTCGCCATCGAACCCGCGCAGGTCGCCGTGTGCTCCCGCCGCCGCCACGTAGCCGGCGTCGTCGTCGATCCACATCGGGTCGCACCACGACGCCTGCGCAGCGTCGTGGAACGCGAACGACGACGCAGCCCCGAACGTCGTCGTCGCGCCGCGGGAGCTCGACGATCGCATCGAGCTCCTCGTCCTGCTGCTCTCCCGCCGAGGTCGCGGCGGCGGCAAACGACCCAGCACTAGCAGCTGCCAGCAGTGAGGGCTCGGCGAGGCCGAGGCCGGGCGCGGCAGCACCGTGGCCATCTCCGGGAAGTTGAGCACGGCGGCGGGGCCCTTGACGACGAGCGCGGCGGCGTCGTGCGCGCGCGCCGCCATCTCGGGCGTCGGGAACGTGCCGAGCTAGATGCGCGACTTCTTGCGCGGCTCCCGGATCTCTGACACCCACTCCCCCACGCCCGCATCCGCACGCCGCGGTACGATGGGAGCTTCTCGCCGCCGACCCGCGCCGGCGGCCTCTTCTTCCCTCCCCCGCGGGTGCTGCGCCCCGACGCCGTCTCGTTTGGCGACTGTGGCGACGAGGACGTGCCTCCGGACGACACCGGGCTGGAGGGCACCTCCCTGTCCGGCGTTGCAAATCGATGGGAATGGTGAGCTCTGCTGGTCGACAAGCTCGCATGGAACGTTATCCGCTGCTTTCAGAATGCGCTCTTCTCAAAGCACACTTACCATAACTTCGGACGCAATCGCCCGACTACTACCGTGGAACTACCTGACATGATAGCATAGTGGGCTGACCAGGAGGACGAGGAGAATGACCGTTTCCCCAAGTGCAACAGCGACAACCAAAGCAATTGCAACGATCACTTCGATAAGAGCCAGCGGAACCACTCGGGAAACCCCCGAAAGCGCAAGTCAGACCAAAAAGTCGCGGCTGTTGAGTGCAATCAGCATGGCAAAAAGGCGGGGAACAATGACACACAATTTGAGAAAATCTTGCACAAATAATGCACGATGCACCCGAAGTCGCGACACACACTCTTCGAGTGCGGCAGCCTCCGCAAGTCACTCAATGTCCCACCCCTCCCTTAAGCAGGAAAGCGAAAGAACCAGGAGGATGACAAGGAGGGTGACAAGTCGGGGGCTCAAGGATTTCAGGATCCGAAGAATGTTGTCAACGTCATCTTCGGCGGAGACGGTAGATTTCCCTCCAAGCGCACGTAGAAGTTCGCCTTGCGCGTAATCCTCTCTGTAGAGCCAGCCACGCAAAAGTCTCTGAGATACAATGAGGTCCCGATCTCCTTCTCCAGGGACAATCAATGGACCAGCTTCTCCAAGCTGGGAAAATTTTCGCTCATTCTAGATCCTATCATGGCGGGCTCACAGCTGACCCGAGTACTCATCGATGGCGGGAGCGGCTGCAACCTACTCTTCGCGAGTACTCTGAAGAAGATGGGCCTGGACATCTCCAAGATGCTCACCCCCAGCAGAGCTCCTTTCTATGGTATCGTCCCGGGAAACGCGGCTACACTACTCCGCTTAGTGGTCCTGCCAGTTACCTTTGGGACGAAAGATAACTACCATACCGAGTACATCAAGTTTGAGGTGGCTGACTTCGACTCGTCATATCATGCCATCCTTGGCAGACCGGCACAGGCCAAGCTACTACTATATCTACCTGCTACTCAAGATGCCAGGCAAGATAGGTGTACTAACGCTCCGTGGTGACATGAAGAAGTTGTACGACTGCGAGCAGGAGGCAATCGAATATGCCACAACATCACGTGTGCTAGAGCCATCTGTAGAAGTACTCGCGGCCGTGCAGAAGCTGACCAACATAGAGATGGAGATCTCTAGCCAGCGGCCTAGCCAGTCGAGGGTTAAACCCAACCCTAGCAACATCAGCATCAAGGTCATCTAGCTGCAAGAAGGCGACCCGTCCAAGACTGCTTTGATCGGGGGGGCTTAGGTGATAAATAGGAAATGACGCTTGTCAGCTTCCTTAGGGCTAACCGAGACATATTCGTGTGGAAACCAGCAGATAAACCAGGGGTGCCTAAGGAGTTGATCAAGTATTGACTAAAAGTTGACCCTAAAGCCACTCCAAAGAAGCAACGACTATGACGTTTTGTCCCCGACAAAAGGGAGGCTATCAAGAAGGAGCTAGCAAAACTACTCGCAGCTTGTTTTATTAAAGAAATGTACCACCCTGAGTGGTTAGCTAACCCTGTACTAGTCTTGAAAAAGAATAATAATGAATGGAGGATGCGTGTGGATTATGCTAATCTTAACAAACACTGCCCGAAGGACCCCTTCGCTCTCCCACGCATCGACCAAGTCATCGACTCTACGGCTGGCTGCGTCCTGCTCTCCTTCCTCGACTGCTACTCGGGCTACCATCGGATAGCTCTCAAGGAAGAAGATCAGATCAAAACGGCGTTCATCACCCCGTTTGGAGCATACACATACACTACAATATCATTCGGGTTGAAGTACGCAGGAGCCACCTATCAACAGGCCATCCAACTGTGCCTCGCGGAACAACTACATCGCAACGTTGAAGCTTACGTGGATGACATGGTCATCAAGACCATATCCCACGAAGAGTTCATCACTGATCTCGAGAAAACATTCAACAGCTTGCAGAAGTTTCGATAGAAGTTTAACCTGGCGAAATGCGTCTTTGGCGTGCCATAAGGAAAACTACTCGGTTTCATTGTTAGTCACCGAGGAATTGAAGCAAACCCGGAGAAGATCACCGCCATCACAGCCATGGATGCTCCACGGACTATTAAGGATGTCCAGAAGCTCATAGGCTGCATGGTACCCTTGAACAGATTCATCTCCCGACTTGGAGAACGGGGACTACCCTTCTTCAAATTGCATTGCTTAAGCGCCACGTCTAGTTCCACTAGACCGAGGAGGCAAAGCAGGCGTTGCAAGATCTCAAGCACCATTTGCAGTCGCCCCCTGTCAGACCCGGGTACATGAAATTGTGCACATGGCCTACATCTTACAGGATATGGGGTGGGACATGGCCCACGCCCTACACTGGTTGTAACTACTCATAGCCTAGTAGAACTGCTCCTACAGTAGTAAAACTAGTCGGATACAGTACGGAACTACCAGAAAAGTACTCGGGTAGGACTCTAGGGCATGTATCCGATTAGGACTTCCATGTAACTTGTCCCCCCAGACTATATAAGGGCGGGCAGGACCCCTCCAAGGGGGGAATCACCCAGGGGAATAACCTAGGAGATCATCCGATCATCATCAAAGGCAATACAAACCACACAGGATGTAGGGTATTACACTCTCGACGGCTCGAACCTATCTAAACCTTGTGTTCCTTGCACCTCCGAGTTTCTGATCTCGGCGACACCCTACCTACAAACTCACCACCTCGAGGGTATCCCTCGGTGGGCGTGGCGGTAAAACACCGACAGCTGGCGCACCAGATAGGGGTGTTCATCGAGCATCCACTGGAGAACTCGATGGTATCTCTCAGCTTCACTAGCACCATGCTTGATGAGGGCACAATCTTTGTCTTTGGCTCTTGGATCGGCATCGCCAATGGCCTGGGTGGCTTCAAAAGCCACCTAGCTGACTCTAGGAAGCCGGAGACCTCTGCAGCGACTCGAAGCAGTAGCCTCAATGAGTTGCCGCTCCCCGATCTGCCCAGGCAGATTGAAAAAATGTCCATTTTCAACGCGACTTGGAGGAGGACTTGGATCACCTCTACAAGATTCGAGACAAGGGAGCCAACGCGCGTCGGGAGCTCCCTATTCTTGACTACGACTCTGACTCAAACAAAGAGTACCCATCAACTACAATTCCAGGCCGAGGAGGACTCGAGGACGGGGGCGCCACCGCTCGTCGGGAGGCCTCAGTTCTCGACAACCACTCGCATCCCGATGATTACTCCGAGTCATTTTAGGTTAATCATCCGGGTTCGAACATACAATCTACGCCGCAAGGTCATTTCGTGTACTGGAAGGGTCTAGAGCCTTCCGAGTTACTGGAATTCGACTCCCACCTTGTGGCACAATCTACCCTTCGGCGTATCGACACCAGAAAGCTGGAAGATTTTGACTACTCCGCTCAACTTCATCTCATGCCACAACATCGACGTGTTGCAGCGACGACCTCGACTACTCGACTCGCACCGTAGTCACGACTGCGTCGACATATCGGCAGCTCCAAAGACAACTTTGACAACTCATCTCGACTAGAAACTAGTTGAGAACAAGTCGCAAACTACTCGGCGACTAGCTCCGCACGATCAATAACTAGTCGGAATCAGCTCCGAGCTCCGACTAGTTGGCTCCATCGACAAATCACTCACGGATCAAGATTGGGTTGAGACAATTCAACCCAGGTCCCTTCCCGCATTGGAAGGGGACTTTGATCATCTACCACCACTCGGAGAAGGAAAAGCCACCGCTTGTCGGGGGGCTACGGTTTCGACAACTACTCGGATCCATCTACTCATGTGACCTGTGGTCTGGTAAGGGGATCAGATTGGTTGGGCAAGTTTGGGCATCAGAAAGGCATGAAACCCTCCAGGTCTCTCAAATCAAGTCCACCATGATTCATTTCCACACCTGGAGAACTCCCCTTTCAAGAAGGCAGACCCCTCCTCCCTTCCGACGATGAAGACAAGGGCCAAGTGGTGCGGCGTGCAAAACGCTTCACCCCCCAATCAAGAAGTACTCATGATTCATGCCGACGAGGACTGTGAAGGCCTTGAGCGGGTCTAGCTAGACGACTACAACGACTACCTTCTTGATCCACTCGACGAAGATGTGGACGTAATAATGGATAGTGAATCCTCATCCAACATCAAGGTGGAAGACGCAGATAACATCAAGAAGGAACGCCGCAGGCTCATCAATGCGAAGCGCGCCCAACGCAGGCATCGTGCCATCAAGACGAACCAGCAGGGGAGCAGTAACTTCCACGACTCCTCCACGGGCGATCTTCATGCCATCATCAATGCTGGCAGGGACGCCCGCAATGTCATCACTGCCAGGCTGCAGGAGCGCAAAGAAGTGGAAGCCTACAGCCCCACCCGCTATCAACACCCTCTCGACTACTTGGAGACTACTCAGAAGCGCAAGCCAGAAGCCGGGGAGCAATCCACCCGTAGAAGGAAGACTCCCAAATCAAAGAAATGACTCGAGGAAATGCTCCACAGGCAATGCCTATGCCACCCGAAGAGCAAGCATTCTGCGTTTGAATGTCAAGCCTTTCAGAAGGCCCTTGGACCTTCGCCAAGTCAACGAAGAAAGGTGACGGGACTACGCAACTAATGATTTACTCATAAATTTCATCCCCGATTTAAGGAGGTTTTCTGAGAGTCTTTTTGGTGTTTCGTTTGTTTAAACCATTATTTTGGAACCATATCTCGAAACAAGAGGTTACGTACACCTAAAAGCACCCCTTTTTACCACTTAGTTAGGGTAGCTATTTGTGTTCATTTACTCGGGTTAATCACGACTCCCTCGCTAAACTCAGGGAACCTTGTCACAGCCAAACACTATGACTGCCAAGAGTGGTTGCCTCGTTTGGCAATGACTAGTGGAACCCGTTAATCTGCTAAATAAGGCACCTACATGATTATCTATCAAACACTTCCAGTAACACACAGATTACTAGTTCCTGACTAGTTAGCTGTGTTACTGAAGGGGCCTTGCTCCCAAACTTCCAATAACACTCCATTTACTAATTTTTGACTAGTATTACGCGTAGTTTATTACTGAAAGGGCCTTGCTCCCGCACAACTTTGCCAACGGTTTCGACGGAATTCAATTTTTCCCGACTAGAAGTAGCATGAAGCAACCGTACCACCCGCATGGAAATCAACCGTGCAATCGACGACTCGGAACCCCTCGAACCGGATCCCCCTCGGTCGGAGCTCGCCTACTACAAGTCGGAGGAGGATTTGGATTGTCTACTACAAGTCAGAGGAGGATTTGGATCATCTATTACAAGTCGGAGAAGGACTAGCCAACATCCATCGAAGGGCTCCCGTCCCCCAACTACTCGAACTTCATCAACAACGCCATACCTTTACCAAATGTCCACCGCGGCCTGACATCGCCTCAATCTTGGTCGGGTGGGTCAGGGCATTGGAAGGGCACGAGTCCTCCAAGCTACTCGGCTCAGCCCACCTTTTTGCACCTCAATCTTGGTAGGGCAGGCCAGGGCATTGGAAGGGCATGAGTCCTCCAAGCTACCTAGCTCAGCCCACCTTTTTGTGCCTCAATCTTGGTAGGGTGGGCCAGGGCATTGGAAGGGCACGAGTCCTCCAAGCTACACGGCTTAGCCCATCTTTTTACGCCTCCATCTTGGTCGGACGGGCCAGGACATTGGAAGGGCACGAGTCCTCCAAGCTACCCAGGTCAGCCCACCTTTTTGCGCCTCAATCTTGGTAGGGCGGGCCAGGGCATTGGAAGGGCACGAGTCCTCCAAGCTACCCAGCTCAGCCCATCTTTTTATGCCTCCATCTTGGTCGGGTAGGCTCGGGTATCGGAAGGGCACGGAGTCCTCCAAGCTACCCAGCAAAGCCCACCTTTTTGCGCCATCAACCTGAAAGGCCCTTGTTTGGTTTTGGTAATTGATGGACAACTTAGGTGGACTAATAAGTGTTTATGTTGAGATACACAGGAGATTAGTCCACACAAAGACACTAGTATGAGCAACATGTGCCATGGAGGAGAAATGGCTAAAGGTTGATGCTATGCTCATATAGTGTGATCGAGGAGCTCATTGCATATGAGACATAATATGGAGTTATGTGACCAAAATGGAGAAGATCAAGACAAGGCTTGGCTTGATGGACCGGTTGCAATGGAGAAGGGCAAGTCAAGGCTTTGAAGCGAGGGACCACGAGGCGGTGAAGCTTGAGCAAGATTTGGCGCCGATGGACCGAGGCAACGGTGAAGAGCGAGCAAGGTCAAGATCGATGGACCAAAGAGGTCATGTGATGATATGGAGTGGATCATATCATTCAAGGAAGATCAAGCCAAGTGTTGACTTATGAAGATGATCAAAAGGCTTGATGGAATTTGGTGCTTGTGTGGCATCAACATTTGGGAAAATGAAATGAAATGCGCAAGGCAAAGGTATGACTTGTAGGGCATTTCATTTCACCGATCAAAGGTTGTGTAGAGAAGTGCATGACCGGATTTAGGATAGATGGCCGTACTATCAAGAGGGGCAAACTTGTTTGCATATCGGTCATCTAGTGCCACTTGAGCGATCTAACATTGCGATGTTGCTAGGATCGAGTGGCGTGGTGAGATCAAGTAAAAATCCTTTGAAAATGATTGTGAAATGCTAACACACATGCACATGGTGTTGTTCACGTGGTGGTGTTGGCACTTTTGCAAAGGAGAAAGAGTTGGAGTTGATGTTGATCAACTTTGGGAAGTAAGAAAGGTTTTTCGGTTTTCTTCGGAAATTAGGTTGTCTCTTGGAGTGGAATACTGCTTTGATCCATTGTGTTTTGGACCAAGTATTCAGTTCGGTTGTGTAGCCCTCTGAATTAGCTTTCCATAGAGTCCAAGATCACCTAATTTGGACATCGGAGCTAGGAGTTATGGCCGTTTTACCGAGGTACATTTCTGCTGGAAATAGACCTGCGGACGGTCCGCCCATGGGGGGCGGACGGTCCGCCGTTATCCCGGATGAGCTCTAACAGAGCCATTTTTGGCTCTGTTGGTGGTCCAAAATGAACTGCGGACCGTCCGGTCCATGGGGGCGGACGGTCCGCCATTAAAAGCTGAAACGGGCGCAGATTCTTGGTAGTTCTATCTTGGGTGTCCAAAATGAACTGCGGACCGTCCGGTCCTTGGGGGCGGACGGTCCGCCTCCTACTGAAAATTCTGGGACAGAAACACTACGGTTTCTGTGTGTGCTCACTTTTTGAACTGCGGACAGTCCGCCCATGGGGTGCGGATAGTCCGCCGGTCACTTCCAGATTTAGTCAGAGATGTTTGCAAATCGGTCGGTTCGAAGTTTTGAACCGCGGACAGTCCGCCCCAGGGGCGTGGACAGTCCGCCCGGGGCTCTAACGGTCGACTCTGACATATAATAATTGCTGTTCTAGCCGTTGGTTTTGAATGGCGGACGGTCCGGTTTCTGTGAGGCGGACAGTCCGCGAAATCTCTATTTTCTCGGGATTTGAGTGTAACGGCTAGTTTGGGGCCTCCCTCTATAAATAGAGGGTGTGGCCGGCCATTTGAGGGGGCTGAGCACCTTGGGGACTTGGTGTCCATGTGTGAGAGTGCTTGAGAGCCCTCTACTCACTCTAACTTGATAGTGATCATCCAATTGAGTGAGAGAGCGATTCTAGTGCGATTGCTTTGAGAGATTGCATCGAGTGGCACTAGGTGATCGTGTTGCAAGCCGGTGTGCTTGTTACTCTTAGAGGTTACCACCTCCTAGACGGCTTGGTGGGAAGAGGCTCCGTTGAAGCCCGCAAGAAGATTGTGTGGTGCTCCGGAGAAGAGATTGTGAGGGGTATTGTGCTCACCCCACGGGAGCCGCGAAGAGCAACTCTAGTTGAGCGAGACGTGAAGAGCAACAAGTGGTTCGTCCGGATCATGTGCTAGAGCTCGGTGTGAGCACTCCACGTGGGAGAGTGTGACTTGAGAGTCACCACTAGCAAGAGGATCGGCGGCAACCTTGGAGCTTGTCTCAACGGGGATTAGCTTGGTGGCAACCAAGTGAACCTCAGGATAAAAATCACCGTGTCAATCTTGTCTACTCTTCTCGGTGGTTTGCATTCTCCAAATCACAAGCCTTGTATTTACATTCATATATATCTTGTGCTTGTGTAGTTGCTCTCTAGTGTTTAGTTAGTTTGTGTAGCTTGCTAATCATCTTCTTGCTTGTGTAGCTAGAAGTAGAGATCATAGTGTAACTAGTTAGCTTGTATAGTTTAATTAGTTGCTCTTGCTTAGATTGTGTAGCTAAGCAAGTTGAGCTCTTGAGTTTGTATTGTGTATCCTTGTCCTTGAGCATCTAGTGAGCTTAGGTTTGGCTTTGTGCTATTGCCCATTAGAATTGTGTAGGAGCTCCCCTTATTTGTAAAGTACTAGTGCTTAGACTTGTGTGGCTTGGCATTAGAATTGTTAGGAGAGCTCTTACTAGCTTGGCACTCCATTTGCTTTGTGTAGGATCTTTTTGGAAGTGCCTTAGAGTCATAGTTAGAGGGGTGAAATCTTGGCTAAGCGAATAGTTTCAATTCCGCATAAGTTTCGGTTAGCCGGCGCAATTAGTTTTAGAAAGGACTATTCACCCCCCCTCTAGTTGGAATTGATTCCGACTAGTCGGGATCTTCAACAAACCGGCACAGCTTCATCAACAAGCGACACAACTTCGTTGACAGTCACCAACGAATCAAGATCGCCAATCACCTACGAGAAGACTGAGACGCGATTCAAGGAGGTTTTATGGAAATCTTTAGTGAATTTGTTTAACAACTGTCTCGAGTTTTTTCTCAACACAAGGGATTTTTTCCAAAAGAATTCGTTCAAGCACTCGATCAGGGGACCAAAGAATTTACCCAAAACAAGGCATGTTCGTTCATCCCTAGTTCAGCACCATGCGACTTGTTTTGGCCCACCTAAAGAGTTCCTTCGGGCTAACCGAGACATCTGCGCATGGTAACATGCAATTTATTTTGGCCTACCCAAGGATTTCCTTTGGGCTAGCCGAGTCATCCTTGCTCAACGATTACTTCTGTAACAATACACGGCTTGTCTTGGCCCGCCTAGGAATTCATCGCCTCACGTGAAGGGTCGCGTCGTCAATCTCTTAGGGCCAACCATGAGGTTTTCACAAGTCAACATGTGAACTCTCATGGTTCCCCCAAAGATACGACTGAAGTTACCAGCAAGATTTATCTCTCCCTCGCCAATTGACTTCCGGTCACCTTCACATATTTCCAGTAATACTCCATTTTACTAGTTCCCTACTAGTACTATGCGTAGTTTATTGAAGGGACCTCGCTCCCATAGTTCCAGTATAACTCCGTTTACTAGTCCTTGACTGGTACTACGCGTAGTTTACTGAAGGGACATCGCTCCCATACATCCAGTAACACTCCATTTACTAATTCTTGACTAGTACTTCGCATAGTGTACTGAAGGGGCATTGCTCCCATATTTTCAGTAACACTCCGACTACTAATTCTCAACTAGTACTATGCCTAGTGTACTGAAGAGGCATCGTTCCCATACTTCCAGTAACACTCTGTTTACTAGTTCTCGACTAGTACTACGCGTAGTGTACTGAAGGAGCATCTCTCCCATACTTTACCGCTTTCTTTCCACTTATGAGGTTTACACTAGAAAGACAGAAGTGGAAAGAGACAGAGAGGAACACTCTATTTTACTAGTTCTCGACTAGTACTACGCGTAGTGTACTCAAGGGGCATCGTTCCCATACTTCCGGTAATACTCCGTTTACTAGTTCTCGACTAGTACTACGCGTAGTGTACTGAAGGGGCATCGCTCTCATACTTTACCGCTTTCTTTCCACTTATGAGATTTGCACTAGAAAGACAGAAGTGGAAAGAGACAGAGAGAAACACTCTGTTTACTAGTTCTCGACTAGTACTACGTGTAGTGTACTGAAGGGGCATCGCTCTCATACTTTACCGCTTTCTTTGCACTTATGAGATTTGCACTAGAAAGATAGAAGTGGAAAGAGACAGAGAGAAACACTCCGTTTACTAGTTCTCGACTAGTACTACGCGTAGTGTACTAAAGGGGCATCGTTCCCATACTTCCAGTAACACTCTGTTTACTGGTTCTCGACTAGTACTACATGTAGTGTACTGAAGGGGCATCGCTCCCATACTTTACCGCTTTCTTTCCACTTATGGGATTTACACTAGAAAGACAGAAGTGGAAAGAGACAGAGAGGAACACTCCGTTTACTAGTTCTCGACTAGTACTACGTGTAGTGTACTCAAGGGTTATCGTTCCCATACTTCCAGTAACACTCCATTTACTAGTTCTCGACTAGTACTACGCATAGTTTACTAAAGGGGTCTCACTCCCATACTTCCAGAAATACTCCGTTTACTGGTTCTCAACTAGTACTACCCGTAGTTTACTGAAGGGGCCTCACTCCTATATTTTCAGTATTTCTCCGTTTACTAGTTTTCGACTAGTTATACATGGAGTTTATTGCAAGGGCAATGCTCCCAACACGGTTTCATGACTAACAATTACAACATACTTTTATGTTTACCTTGCAGGGGACCTGATCTGGACTGTGCTGATGGGCGAGTCGGATTCAACTCCAATCAGTTGGCTTCATCAACAATCACCAACGACTACTCTGATTTCACGAGAACGCTCGCCTACATATCGCTGACTATAACGACTACTCGTCGAATTTGACTCCGACAAGTTGGGATCATCAACAACCATTGACAATTGCTAGACTTCATGAAGAACGCACGGCGACACGCTGGCGACTACTTCGACTACTCGTTTCATTTTCAAGCTAGTCGAAATAGACTGTGCTTGGTGACACGCTAGAGGCTACATCGATCACTCATCTCGCCTACACAACTAGTCGGAATCGACTCTGACTAGTGGGCTTCATCGACAGTTCAAGAATCAGTGGCTACTTGGCCAATACCTAGGCTCAGTGGCTCGCGCCACCTACTATTAGGCATACCCTATGCGACTCATCTAGCTCCCAGGCTCAGGGGCTGGATACGACATGGCTGTCGGCAATGAAGATTGCATGCCACGATTCTCTGTATCCTTTATTCCAAAACTTGGGGATTTGGATTCAAGGCTTGGGGGCTACGGGACACGTGTCATCAGCGACTTATTTTTCAAATATGCTGGAAGATAAGGACAGAAGACTCAAGATTGAATTGACCTTTAGTCTAGTTCTACGAGTCAACCTAAGGCTCGAGTGCTACTCCATATGGAGTGCGAGTTTAATCGCACCCCATATAAAAGAAGACAACTACTCGGGCCAGCCTCGATGCAGCCAAGGAAGTACTCGGAAAACACCTTCAAGATGAAGATTGGGAAACTCGAAGACGCCTTCAGAAGTACTCGGACGCCTGCAGTACTCGACTACGAAGAGCTCGGAGGCTTTCAGACTCGGGTACACGGGACTGTGCACGTGGCCTACATCTTACGGGATAAGGGGTCGGACATGGCCCACGCCCTACACTAGTTGTAGCTACTTGTAGCCTAGTAGAACTGCTCCTATAGTAGTAAAACTAGTCGGATACAGTAGGGAACTACCAGAAAAGTACTCGAGTAGGACTCTAGGGCATGTATCCGACTAGGACTTCCATATAACCTGTCCCCCAAGACTATATAAGGGCGGACAGGACCCCTCCTAAGGGGGGAATCACCTAGGGGAATAACCTAGGAGATCACCCGATCACCATCAAAGGCAATACAAACCACACAGGACGTAGGGTATTACGTTCTCGGTGGCCCGAACCTGTCTAAACCTTGTGTTCCTTGCACTTTCGAGTTTCTAATCTCGGCGACACCCTACCTACAAAATCACCACCTCAGGGGTACCCCTCAGTGGGCGTGGCGGTAAAACACCGACACCCCCCATCCTGACGGCTCCCCAACCCGGCAAGAACCTGCTACTCTAAATCGCCGCGACTACTCACATTGTCAATACGGCAATCATGGTGGAACGCCAGGAGGAAGGTCACACCTTCGGGGTGCAGCGACCAGTCTACTTCATCAGCGGAGTCCTTTCTAAATCCAAGATTCGTTACCCCACAATTCAGAAACTACTTTATGGTATACTTATCACCTCCAGGAAGCTTCACCATTATTTTGACGCATACAACATCTTGGTGGTCTCCGACTTCCCATTGGCGGATATCCTCCACAATCGGGATGCCACCGGGCACATCTCCAAGTGGGGAGTGGAGCCGGGAGCCCTCATCCTCGACTTCAAGCCCCGGACGGCCATCAAGTGGTAGGCACTAGTCAATTTCATGGTGGAGTGGCGAGAAAACCAAGTGGAAGCCCCAACCAACCAGCTAGAGCATTGGGTCATGTACTTTGATGGCTCACTCAAGCTCGGTGGCGGTGGCGCGGGAGTACTTTTCATCAGTCCGAGAGAAGAACAACTCAAGTACGTGTTCCAAATACTATTCGAGGTCTCTAACAATGAATCTAAGTATGTGGCATTATTGCACGGGCTACGCCTGGCAGTCTCTCTGGGCATCAAGCGACTACTCGTCTACGGTGACTCCTTACTAGTAGTCCAACAAGTCAACAAGGAGTGGGACATCAACAAGGACACCATGGATGCATACGTTATGGAGATACGCAAGCTCGAGAACAAGTTCTCAGGGTTGGAAATCCACTATGTGATCCACGATAACAACGTGGGAGCGGATGTGCTCTCCAAACTGGGTTCTGATCGAGCTAACGTCCCACCGGGAGTTTTCATTCACGAGTTGCATCACCCTTCCATTAAGGCACCGGACTCAAGTTCCATCGCTCAGGGTCCAAAGGAACCCGACCGAGAGGTCTTGATGATCGAGGTCGACTAGAGGGTGACATTCATTGACTACATCCAGGAGCACAAACTATAACATCCTAGGTGTTTAAAATCCTAAGCAAGAAAATTTAAACATAGCACCATGCATAATAATCCAGAATCATTAAAACAATGCATCTAATTATGTGTGTGTATGTGCATGTGTATGTATGTGTGTATGTTAGATTTTTTTCCTTTTGTGTTTATAATCTTTCATGCTCCACGTTTCATGACAAATATAGTATAAGAGCACACTCATATTTTTAGTACCTTACAATGTGTACTTCAAAACACCATTTGCAAATTCAAAAGTTGACACAAGAAATGACTAGTAATTCAAACCGTGGCTCAAATGAACTTTGGGATAAAACAAAAGTTGTAGATTTTAAAATTTTCTACAACTTTTGTGTTTAGAGTTTTTCAAGTTTCTGTTCAAAATTTTGAGAAAATTTAATTTGAATCCTGACCTTTCTCTCTCTTCTCTCCCCTTCCCTGTTTTGTCCCGTCGAGGGGCAGTGGCCGTCGGCCACCTGGCCGACGATGCCTGCCCCGGCAAGCTACGCCAAGGCGGGATCCCCAACGGGCCCGACCAGCCACCGACCGGGCCTGCTGCCGGCGATTTGCCCCCATCCCGTATCCCGCCCCTGCCAGCTCATGCGCGCCACGCGGGTGTCGATTCCCGACGGCTGAGCCATGACGCGCTGGCGACGCCATGCCCTTGCTGCGACCTTGTCCTGGCTGCGCCTCCCTCCGTTGTATCGCGCCCAGCTCCTCCTTCCCCTGCATGCCTATAAAAGGACTGCACCGAGCCCCTATTCACATGTGCCCGAGTACCACCGCCACCCCGCCATTAGTGCCGCCACTCGACCTCGCCATCGAGCCCTACTGTCCGCTCCTCCTGTGCCCAAACCGAGGCTCTAAACGGGTCACCCTCGACCTGCTGATACTCCCCGACTTCCCCACGTCGCCCTCCCTCGCCAGACCGCCACCGCCCAATGCCCGCATCATGCCAGAGCTCCTGCTCACCGCCGGCAGCCCAAATCCGGCCACCCCAGCCCCAACCGAGCATCCCAACAGGTTTCCCTCGACCTCCTCGTGCTCCCCCACCCCTTTCTCCTCGCCGCCGACTAGTTCTCTTGCCAGATTTTGGCCGGGAACATCCTAACCCCGCCTAGGGACTACATTGCAATCGCCAAATTCTTGTTAAGTTTCTTTCTGCTAGATCCAGGGACCTATCTGCGAGAACCCGAGTACTTTTATTTTCAAGAGGTTGTCACTTGTAAAATCAATCTAAAATCATAGAAAAATCAAAAAAATGCAAACCAAAATTTGTTGTGACCCTCTTCATGAACTCTACTATTTCTGCATAGATGGATGACTGGTTATAAACTATAACTTGGTCTAAAATGAATCTTGTTTTCAATAGCCCATAAATGTATCTCTTGATCTAGGATAGTATTGTAATTAATTTTTGGACTATAAACTCATCTCTACTTGTTAAAACTTGTGTAAAAATTTCAAGGCTAGAACATGTATCTATGAGTAGTTTTTGTGGGATCTTGTTTGATGTGCTATTTTGCTAGAGTTATTTGTTCATATTGTTCTACTAATATTTTAGGGTTGAAACTTTTACAGTAGAGTAACCTTGATGCAAAAATGCTATGGATAAGGTTTGGAACTTTTTACTTCTGTCTAACTTGCTCATATGTTTTAGTTAAGAACAATTACATTTAATCAAAGTAACTAGTTCTTGTACTTAGAAAAATATAAAATTTTAACCAGAGACTGCTTTTGAGTAGTTTATCTAGTTGGAAAAGTTTGAGATACAGAAACTTTGTGGAACTACCTATAGAAATAAATTTTGATTAATATAGATGTATCTTGACTTATTTTCTATACTCTGAATCTTGCACACTAAAACCTGAAAAATTTACAGTAGACTCACCATAAGTTTAGAAGTATTTAATAAAATATTGAGCACCAGTTCTTGCATGGTTTAGTCTGTATAAATAGATCTTGATCCTAATAGTAGGTGTTTAATGTATTTTTCATAATTAATCTGCTAAATGAAAATGACTGAAATTTTACAGTGAGTTTGTACTTACGTAATGTGTTCTGCGTAAGAATCTCAACCTTAGAAACTATCTCTACAAGTAGTTTTATTTAATCCATGCTTACTTTTAAAAAATAACCGTTTATGGAAGGACAAAACCACTCACCTACTTAATAAAGTTAGTTAATCCAGATAAGTATTCGATAAATGACTGCCCAAGAAAAAGAAAATGAAGTATTTTACAACTTAAGTTGAGTTTTGTTGAATTACAACTTTATAGTGAAATAATTATTTATCTTGTACCATTAAAAACACTCATACATATGCATTCATTTAGAATCGACAACTCTCGCCGACGGAATCTACGAGCTGGTGCCCGAGTCCGAGAGTGAGCAGCACGAAACTCAAGTTAATCTAACTGAAGTTGTTGAAGACCCGAACCAAAGTTTGGAAGCGCCCACGGCTAGTTTTGCTCAGGAAGGCAAGCCCCGGAGCATAGCTCTTATTTTTTTAAAACTTATGCAACTTTTTTTAATATATGGTATTGTGCATTAAGTTCGTAGGAGTTGATTGAAACTCTAGTTGCATGATTCTAGTACCTATGATATGAACACTAGTCTATATCGATCGCTAGATTACCATGCTAATAGGGCTCCGATAAAAGTCAAGTGATTTTCTGTCACTCGCAAGATATAGAAGTTGCTTGTTTTACCTATGTTGGAATCATAAGATCGACGGACAGGGCTATGTTATGATATTCCTGTTGATGATTGCGGGCCCGTCTGTTTAGCAAAAATGTTAAGATCGCGGTGTGTGGTAGTGGTGGTTAAGGTTTTGAACGTACTAACCACATGCCAAGAATATGGTAATCGGTAAGCTTAAGTACCTGATTGAACCGGTGCGTGGACATACCTCACCCTGTCTTGACGCTGTCCCATGGGCACATGGTGAGTGCAAGAGCAGCCACAGCCTGGCGCAGTACCGTGGTTCGTGGACCTCTGTACTCGAGGACGGTGGCCCTGATCCATGAAACGGGAATAAAGGGGAAAAGTTGCACTTGTGACTATGAGTAACCACGTGACGTGTGTTTAGGTTTCCCTTGCAAGGTTAAGAAATTGGATTCGAATCTTTCATTTGTCACGGTAATTGAAACTGCTTAACCCTTTTACCACATAGAGTAAGAAGAGGAACAATGATGATGATTAATCTGGTTGGATGCTCAGTTAATTATTTCTCCACCATGTGTGAATTGGATAGTTGCTTACCTAGAATGGTTAATCAACTAGAACTTGATGCAAAAACCTGAAAGCAAGGACTCATTCTTAGATGCTTTTTGGCAAAAACTACCCTCAGCCAAAAGTCTTGCATGTTTAGGAGTCGGCTAAATATACCACTAGTTGGGTAAGACTTGTTGAGTATTAGTATACTCAGCCTTGGTTGTGACTTTATTTTCAGATGAGACCTTTGAGGACATGGTTGCTAGTTTGACTTGGCCGCGTACTCTTCCTTCTGGTTGGTCGGTGGAATGGGATACTTCCCCGGCCAACGATGATAACGCTGAATGATGTCATGTACGGGCTTCATCATGATATCTTTTATCGTCATTAGAACTATCGTTTATTTTCCACTGCACTATTAAACTCTGAAAGTACTTGTTTATGCATGAATTTAAACTTGGTTTGTAATAATAATTTATGTTGAACTCTATGATGTAAAATTGGTGGATTGTTGTAATCTCTAGGCTCACCTTCATGAGGGTTGTATGTATGCATTGTTTCGATCGAAATTCTACTGGTTGCATCGGGATGTTACCTGATAGACTGTCATTTTACTTTGTTTTAAGTGTGTGTTAGCCTAGATTACGTCTATGGTGATGGTTAGTGCACTTAAGCTAGATTAATTCGGGCGGTTCTGCCACAACTACCCTCGGCGTCGACCCAAAAAGCGCCGAAGGTACTCGCATTCTAAGATGTAGTAAAGGGTACGTTTTAGTCGGGGGTAACCTGTACAAGCATGGATCAGCGTTAGGCATACTCATGAACTGTGTCCGCATGGAGGAAGGCAAAGAGATACTCCAAGAGATTCACGAAGGCGTCTGCGGGAACCACGCAGCTTCTCGCACAATAGTTGGCAAGGCTTTTAGATCTTGTTTCTACTAGTCGACTGCTTTGACACATGCCGAAGCACTCCTTCGCCGGTGTACAAACTGCCACTTCTTCAGCAAACAGCCCCATGTTCCAGCTCACAATCTCATCACCATACCACCTTCATGGCCATTTGCATGCAGGGGCCTGGACATGATAGGGCCTCTGACTACCGTGCCGGGTGATTTTACACACGTGTTGGTGGCCATCGACAAGTTTACCAAGTGGATCGAGTACAAGCCAATTTTAACGCACTCTGCAGATCGAGTGGTTACTTTCATCTGTGACATCCTACACCATTTTGGCTTCCCCAACACCAACATTATGGGTCTGGGATCCAATTTTCACTCGCATCAGTTTTGGAATTTCTATGAACGTAGTTCCATTGAAGTCAAATACGTTTCAGTGGCTCACCCGCGGGCCAATGGCCAGGTTGAGCGTGCCAACGGCTTGATTCTTGACGGATTGAAGGAAAGATTTTATGACAAGAATAGCAAAAAGGACGGCAAGTGGATCAATGAGATCTCATCAGTAGTCTGGGGCCTTCGCACACAACCAAGCAAAGCCACAGGACAATCACCTTTCTTCCTCGTATACGGGTCTGAAGCTATATTACCAGCTGACGTGATGTGGAAGTCTCCTCAACTGGAGATGTTTGAAGAAGGCGAGGCTGACACCGCAAGACATCTCAAGCTCAACTTAGCTGAGGAAATTAGATATAACGTCTTGTTCCTGTCGGCCCGCTACGTACAAGGAGTCCATCGTTATCACGACCGAAACGTTCAACGACGCTCTTTCAATATTGGAGATCTGGTTCTTCGATGAATCCAGGACAACACCGGGTTACACAAGCTTAACTCGCGATGGGAAGGACCTTTCATCATCCACAAGGTTATAGACTTTGGATCTTATCGCTTACAGTACCCTGATGGCCAGAAGGTTCCTAATTCCTGGAATATCGAGCATCTACGCTATTTTCATCCTTGATCAACCGGGACATCTTCTATTGGTGCCTGAAGATTACTACTTCCAGTACAACTCTGTTTTACTGGTTTACGATCGGTATTACACGCAAGTTTGCTGAAGGGGCCTCACTCCCATACTTCCAGTAACAGACTACTAGTTCCCGACTAGTATCCTATGTTACTGAAGGGGCCTCGCGCTCATACTTTTAGTATAACTCCATTTTACTGATTCCCGACTGGTCTTACGTGCAAGTTTGCTGAAGGGGCCTCGCTTCCATACTTCTAGTAACAGACTACTAGTTAACGACTAGTACACTATATTACTAAAGGGGCCTCGCTCCCATGGCAAGGGTTTTACTAGTTTACGACTAGTTCTACACCTGTTCCATTACTTCGACTACTCGTCTCGCCTATAACTCTAGTCAGGATCAATTCTGACTGTGATGGCTCCATCGACGGTTCAAGATCCAGCGGCTACTTGGCCGATGCATGGGCTCGGGGGCTGGCACCACTGACTGCTGGGTGTATTTTGTGATACTCACCTAACTCCTTGGCTCGGGGGCTGGACGCGACAAGGCACTCAACGTGCTTCCAGAGACAGCTCTCATATTTTTAACGCTGGATGCTGTAAAACTACTCGAACGTATCCGATTCAAGAGCCTTTTTAAAATTTATCTTGGGTAGATGATTGTTAACCATTAGGATTTTTATTCTGAAATAAGGGGTTTTTTCAGATTATTACCCAGAGGTCTTATTTATTCATTGACTCAGGGAACAAGATCTAATTTGCCAAGTCATTTTAGGCGTTTGTTGGAGAAGTTATTTGTTTAACCATTTTTTAGGGAATTCATCCTGAAACAAGAGGTTTTCAAATTTACTTAACCGATTTGTCCATCTCAACCATCAAATCTCTACCGTCATATATTGCATACCACGATTCTTTAGATCCTTTATTCTAAAACTTGGGGATTTAGATTCAAGGCTGGGGGGCTGCGGGACACGTGTCATCAGCGACTTATTTTTCAAATCTGTTGGAAGATAAGGACAGAAGACTCAAAATTAAATTGACCCTGAACCTGATTCTACGAGTCAACTTAAGGTTCGGTAGCTACTCCATATGGAGTGCGAGTTTAATCGCACCTCATATAAAAGAAGACTTGACAACTACTCGAGATATGAGCACCTCACAGCCTCGACACAGTAGGAAGTAGTCAGAAGACACCTTTAAGATGAAGTTCGGAAGAACTCGAAGACGCCTTCAGAAGTACTCGGACGCCTACAGTACTCAACTACGAAGAGCTTGGGGGCTTGTTAGACCCAGGCACACGGGGTTGTGCACCTGGCGTATTTTTTCTAGGATACGGGATAGGACATGGCCCACGCCTTACATTTGTTGTAACTACTCGTAGTGTAATAGGACTACTCATACAATAGTAAAACTAGTCGGACACGGTATGAAGCTACTCGAAAAGTATTCGGGTAGAACTCCTAGGCTTGTACCCGACTAGAATTTCCATGTAAACCTATCGCCCCAAACTATATAAGGGCGGACAGGGACCCCCTCCAAACAGAAGATCACCCGATCACCACGTAAGGCAATACAAACCACACAAGACGTAGGGTATTACGCTCTCGGCGCCCGAATCTGTCTAAACCTTATGTTCATTGCATCTTCGAGTTCCTAATCTTGGCGACACCCTACCTAGAAACTCACCACCTCGGCGGTATCCCTCGGTAGACGTGGTGGTAAAACACCGATAGGTACCTAATAGTATTTTCTAGTTTAGCTAATTAATTACGATGGTATGTCACTCTAGTTGATTTCTTCTTCCAAATTATTTACGTATAATACCATTATAGTTCATTGTATCAATTTTTTAGATCAACTCAATAATTTAAAATATATATAACTTGCATCCTACCTGGAGGCCTTTCTTTAACCTAGACCTCGCTGCAACAGCATTTTTCTTCCCACGCACCGCGGCAGCTTGCCGCGAATTGGGACCCGCACCGTACTTTCTTCCTAAACCTATGTTACTATCCCTATTTGTAGTTTTTTAATTAAACCATCATGTTTAATCCTCGACGCTAGAAAAAAATACTAGAAAACTTTAGCCACTAGATTTGTTATATTTTCTAAAAAAACTATCCACCAATGTTAATATTAAAAATAGTCTAGAGCAACCACCTAAATATGTATGGATCTCGATTAGATTTCTATGTTTTGGCTGAAATTCGCTGAAAACCGATGGATTCCGGTCCTAGATACCTGCCACCACCAATGAATTGCCGTACCTATAATTCCGGTTTTGTCCGAATCTCTATCAAAATTTCAAAGCACAATGAACATAAACATGTAATGGAACAGCAGTGGGTGGTGTAAACCCAGTGCGTAGTAGACCGCGGCTGCGGGCTGGTTATGTGCCGATGAACACAAACATATAATGGAAGAAGAGATTGTTGGGACAGTCACATATTAATAGTGAGGAGAATTTAATCAACAATTGAATAGTCTGGTCGGTCCCTCACCTCTTGACTCCATACTATTATTTGGACCAAAAAATAATGTATTTTAATGTTTATGTGGCTAAAATTAGGCACAAAGTCTATGTGTATGACCTGCATTCAAGCACATTGGCTTTCGATTGCTCTTCAATAATGTTGCAATATATGCTCTCTAGTTAACAGATCCACAACCTAGGAATGCAAGTGGGTTTGTCCGCAAGCCTAAAAATAGGTCATTCTATTCATTTGCGAGCTTCTGGACAAACTCGCATACATCTTTACCATGACAGAAAGGAGCCACAAAACCAGCTGCTTGCTTTCACCAAGGTCAAGGAGGATCGGTCGAATCCAGCGATGAAATGTTGTACTACCTCTTATTGGATTCACTACTCAACAAATTGGTTGTTTATTAGTTTGAGAAATGAGATGGTCCATCATCTTTTTGCTACTATATAGTCTACACTGAAGCAAAAAATGTGATGCAATCAATAAAACTTTCTTCATTTTCAGAGTAGCCGAAAAGGACAAAATAATCAGGAGAAGAACACAGCCTGAAATCGCTTTCACAAGAGATATGATATCGTTCCTGGGAGGACATGCACCGTCGATTAGAGTGTAAAATATAGTAAGTTTGCTATCTTTTGACAAGCCCCATTTATCACTATAAATAAATAAACACCACCCTTCAAGCGGATCATTGACAAGAGGAAATTCTTGTGGCCTAGATGCGGTGATGCGGTGACCTGCTGCCTACTACTTTCTAAGCATCCTGGCCAATTCATTTCTTGATATGGACGCGACACATATTATTTTTTATTTTGTTCGGCGTCCTTTCAGCACTGCTATAGAAATTCAAAATGGTGTCTTGTTGCTGTATGGCGCGAAAGCAACTTATGTTCAGCCTTTCTTTTGCTTGTTTACGACTGCGACGCACGTAAGGTACGTGCCATATTGTTTCCTAGCTACTTTTATCTGGAGCTACCTATAAGCATCATGGACGAATATAGATGTAGGTGCAGCTCTGGACTTTTTCGTTGCGTAAGGGAAAATCATTGCATCGGAATAAAAATAAATTATATGTCAGATCAGGAAAACAACAACTCATTGTATGAAATTGTAGGCTGTTTTAGCTTTGTACTGAGTCAAACTGTTCTAATTTTGATAGGATTTATTGAAAAGCATATTAACAACATAGATATCAACTTACAATTTTGAATGGAGCGAGTGCAAAAACCATTCTAGCCCGCCTCCTTCAACATTGTTCCTCTTGTGAAGAGCCCTGGAGCATAATTCGAATTGGACTTGGAGACAAAAGCCTCAACTAACACAACCACAACCCTGAATCTTGTGTGACTTTAAGAAAAAACTGTAGAACCCTTGCTAACCAAGCATCGTCCACCGAGTGAATGGCTGATCTAGCTAGGGAGGCACACGGACGGACACACGATCCGGCAGGCGGCAGGTCCACGTCTGCCACATACTCCTATTGACTGGTGGTTAGCGGCTTCAATTAGGCGCGCAACGAGACGAATGAATTAACAACGCTGGACCACACTTGCGCAACGACGTCTGCGCAACTGTTCATGACTCAGCAGACCAGGGACTGTTCATTCAGATTATTCAGTGTCGGACGGCTGCGATGTTGTTATGGAGTAGTAATGCGGGCAAATATAGTTAAGACAAGGCGCCGGATGGGGAGGTGCTCAATTCTTTTAGTGTTGACACGGGAACTCACTATGTCAGAACATTTAATTAATGAATTAGAGATGCGTCAGAAATCTCATTAGAGACACGGAAATGAAGCCTATGTAAGTTCGCGTCTGTAATTACAGCACATCACAGACATGAAAATCCGCGTCTCTGCTATGTCCAATTTCAGAGACGCGGTTTCGTGCGTCTCTGATGTTAAAACACGTCTCTGGTGTTGATCATCAGAGACGCGGCTAACTAAAACGCGTCACTAGTAACCACATCAGTGACGTGTTTCCTCAACACGTCACTAATTATACTGATCATCAGTGACGTATCTCCTCAACACACGTCTCTGTGTTGAAGAAATAACCAAAAAAAAGAAAAGAAACGAGAAATGCCACGTAAGATATAGTTCCTCCTCTGTTCATACATACACACATGCCAAAATGATTGAGTAATTTAGCACGGAATCGAATGCTAGTCAAGCAAATGTTCAGAATTCCGTCTCAGCAACATATTCAATTAAATACAGAAGCAAAATAAGAATGAGATTATGGACCAGCGTCTTCTCACGTGACAGGACCATGGCTAGTGATTGGACACTGAAAGCTTGTGTTGTGAGCTTTATTCAGTTCCAGGTCAGATTGCCTTACAATGTAGGTCAGCGTAGATGCAGCACTTCAGACTTCCATATAAATCATAATTGATCTGCACAAGAGAAGCGCTCAGTATTATCACTGAATCTATTGAATAATAAAAATAAGAACCATCTGGCATCTATACAAGCTAATTTTAATTTTCAAAAATAAATTTAAGTGGAGTCCTAACACTTGAGAGACATGCTGAAGGAACCTAAAAGGAACTAGCCCAAAACAAAGTTCCAGCCACAAACGACAGTAGGAATTGATAGATCAATCAATTTTGGAATATTAAAAACGAACCTTAAAGGGTAGTCAGAATTTCAAGTTTAACTATTTGTGCATTTACAGTGACACATGGTGTATTCGCAAAGTTCCTAGTTTTGTGGAACTCAATTCTTCTATTGCTTAATTAGCTTAATTTAGAAAGAGTAACATAAAATTCATGTACAGAATATTTCTGGTGCATTTTTGCACATCGTGGTATAACTATGTCAATACATGCTAAGAGATTAATGTTAGAGACAAAAGATTGCTATTAGCAGTTCCAGAGAAGAAAAAGAGGCTAAGAGAAGCAGTTCCTGACCTTGATCATTGCAGTTCCATTCTCACTGACACTATGGTGGGTATCCTCACAATCAGCCATTTTCCAAAGATTTTCCTCTGCAAATATACAACATAAAAAATTGAACAAGTTAATATCAAGTATTTAACAACAAAGATAGCTTTCTAGGAATCCATATTCATTATTTAACAACAAAGGAATCCTGTCAGGCTAAAAAGGCGAGCTCCAATACACTGACTAGGATAATTCATGGCAATAAAATTGTGAAATCATGTAGATAGAATCCACTACCAACATGTAAGGTTTACTAGCAATAAGACTTTTCATTAAATGATAATAGCATGAACAAATTCTACAAAGTAATTTGACCATCACAAACAGGTGGCCTACCTCACACTCACAAAGCTACAAGCTGCAAACTGAGATGGAGAACACAGACAACACAGAGCAGTCCTTATGATCTGTATAAGGAGCAATCAAGCATAGCAATATTCTATTCAATAGACTAAATATAGGATTACACTGAAAAAAATGAGAAATCCAGCATCATGCATACAAACCAGAGAATTAGATACATAGCTCATGACTCTTAAATTCTACACAGAGTTTCTGGAACTCCACTCTCTCAAGCAGAGTTATGACTAGTTGAAACAATGGATAATGGAAAGTTCAGTGAAACATGGCAAGTAGCTGAAATAGCAAAAATTTCCCTACCCGTGAAGCAGCACTTAGATTCACACTCCACTACGCTCTCCAACCTTTCACCTCTGCAAGCACCCTATCAAGGGCTTTATGCTGCAAACATCAAATCATGAACAAAAATTTAAAACTTACAAAAGAAAAATGCAACCCAGCGAGCTAGTGCAGGGTACAGTCAATATATCCCGCGTGATCCAAAAATTCAAATGCCTTTGGAAAAAATAAACTTAAAGGGAAAGCGTTAAGACTATGGTGTAGCATACTAGGAACTGCAATGTAGAATCTGATTTGGTAGTCTGCGTATAGGTTATGGTGTTGGGGGCAAATAAGCAGCTTGGACCATGTATCCCAGAACCGGCGAAGGATACTACACTAAAGAAGTGAAAGAAAGCTGAAAAAAAAACAAGGGGCGGACTTGATCACTTCGGAGTGTGCTTCAATGACGTGGAATTGAAAAGCATGATCATATTAAAAATAACAGAACCTAATGTGACCATTCTAAAAAAATAGCAAGGAATTTAATGATAAACATTAGGTTCCTGAAATAAAATGTTGTGTTGCTTCTTGCAGAATACTGTTTCCTGGGAGTTCAGTGTGCATATACTTAGTATACCAACAGTAGTTTCTAAAGCTTGTTTATTATACAGGATTAGTATGGTAAAGCAGAATCCTCACCCGATTCGTCAACATACAACTATACATGCAGGTTTCTTCATGCTAGCTATGCTAGAACTCAGTTCATCAAGGCAGTAATAATCAAGTACCTCTTGTCAGCAAAAATCATCATCCCATAAGTAAGACTTAAGCAACCTATCTAGTTCCAGAGGACCTGCAATTTCATATATTTACAATAAACTGATGATGTTCCAAAGGACCTACCCTGTTATCTAACAGATATGGACGATTTGTGAATTTGGCTGAGCTGCATAATAGCATCATGCCAATAATACTCATGGGTCAGACAACTCAATACAGCCAGTGAGTACCACACTAAAGGCTTGGTCAGTAGTACACTAAGCTACTAGAACTATTCAATCAACTACTAGGAATCAAGTATATATGTGTGAAGGAAAAAAACAACAGCATCAAGACACCTCATCACAAATTGACGACCTTCCTGAGAGACTAGTAGATCTAGAGGTCTGTCAACAACTGAACCATCGAAAAGGACACAGACCAAGTAAGCAAACCTGAATCGCACAAAGGAATCATGTAAACAGCGCAAGGAGAAGTTGAGAAGGAAAGGAGGACCCACAAGGATGACGCGGTGGGTGGGGACGGCAGGTGTGTTGGGGCTGCGGTGCTGCGCCCGGCATCACCGTCGCCTCCTGCGCTGGAGCAAGAAGGGATTGATTGAAAAAAAAAGTAAGAGTTTCAGTTTTAAATTAATCCGAAGATAAATCATAACCATGAAGAAAATTGCGTATAGAAAATGAACATATGTAAACATGCTGATCAAGTGATTTAAGATAAAATATTGCAGCAGCAAGATCAACCCTAACCAGATCATACTAGGTATGAAAGACATAGTTAGGGACAAAAAACCGTACATCTCTAGGCTGATCAGAATAATCGGGTAAAGAAGACGACAGCGACGATCAGTACCTCCGCGCATTTGACGACGCCGAGTCACGCCCCACTGACGAGGAGGAAGACGAGCCGTGGCGACGAGGATGTAGAGGACGGCGATGTGGAAGCATTCGAGCAGTCGCGCAGAACGCTTCCTAAAAAACCTTATTCGCTCTCTCCCGGTACAGGATCGCTGAGGACGAGGTTCTGGAGACCTGCTCTCCCAATCGCCGGTGCACGCTGACGAACGGGATGAAATAGCGTATGCGGCGGCGCAGCAGGTAGGTCGAGGCGTGTTGTGCGTCGTCTATTGTATTCTGTTTCTAGCCGGCACCCATACGTATTTATAGGAAGGAACCACTAGGGTTTTTGGCGTCCAAAAAACCAAGTCGGTTACGAGTCCTAAAAATTCCGCGCGTGAAATCCGTAACAGATTCAAAGTCGCAAAACAAATCTGCAAAAGGAAGCCGCGTTCCCGCAAGGATTGGACCGGATTTTGGCGGACCATTCATGCGCCCTTCGCTCGAAGCCCGTGCCCGAGCCCGGCCCGGCCCGGCCCGGCGAGGCGAGCAAGCGCGCGCGTGTGTTCTTCCTTCTTCCTCTCACCCACACTTGCAAGAGCATGGAGAGCATCCAACTATTTAAGTTGGATTTCCTCCACCTCCACTAGCAAGGTGGGACTAACTTGTTGCCATACACCTTTGCACTAATGGGCCTTTGAAATTTTATTGGAATTATTTGGATTTACATAGTGGGTCTTTGCACTATTGGGTCCAAATATTCCAACAATCCCCCACCAGATCTCAAAGTCTCATTATGATTTTGCCTCAACCCACTGTTGTTTGATATACCAGTATTTCAATGGAGACTGTTAAGTTGAACTTCCATCTAGAATAGCAAGTTACACTCATTTACAACTTGAACAATGGACTAACCTTGAATTGCAGGTTTTGTGCAAATGAGTTTCACTTATAGTCAAACTGATACTTAACCTCCAGTAGGCTACTTCATGGTTGGAGCATATAGCTCGTACTCTCTGGTCTCTTCATGAGCTTAATAAAGATCACCCGAATCTCATAGACTGCGATTGTCTAACAGTCGGGCTCACATAGGTGTATTCTTTCAAGAACGTTCCACAAGATAATTGCTAATTAAAGCCAACAGAATACATTAAGGCCAATGCCAACCTGCCATGCAGTAATCGAGAGTATTGCATCCTTCTCGAGTGAGTATAAAAGTTTACTCTCATGCTAACCTCTAGCTTGTTCTTCCCAAATCCTAATTCACGGGATCTCCGATCACATAGGTTGGGTTACCACCAGGGAATAGCTTATACGGGTCTCAAACCCATCTCCTTGGATGCCTTGTCTATCACATTGCGTGACAGCCCCTTGGTGAACGGAGCAGCCAGATTTTTCTCAGTGTGGACATAACCCACAGTGATAACTCCGGAATTTCTCATTTTTCTGACTGATTTTAACCGTCTCTTGATATGTCTTGAAGACTTCATATTTTCCTTTGAACTGTCTACCTTGACAATCACCGTTTGATTGTCACAGTTCATCATTATTGCCGGCAATGGTTTCTCGACAATAGGTAAGTCCATCAAGAGCTCACGAAGCCAATCGGCTTCCACTGTAGCTATATCTAATGCTGTGAGTTCTGCCTCCATAGTAGACCTCGTCAGGATCGTCTGTTCGCATGATCTCCATGAAACAGCAGCACCGCCAAGAGTGAAAACGTATCCACTAGTGGCATACAGCTCATCTAGATCTGATATCTAATTAGCATCACTGTATCCTTCTACTACTGCAGGAAAGCCGGAATAGTGAATCCCGTATTCTATAGTACCAACCAAGTAGTGCATTACGCGCTCAAGTGCACGCCAATGATCATCTCCCGGATTGCTAGTAAACCGGCTCAACTTGCTTACAGCAAAAGAGATGTCAGGCCTCGTTGCACTCACAAGATACATGAGTGAGCCAATCATCTGTGAATATCTCAATTGATCTCTACCAATTATTCTGTTCTTTGAAAAGATCAAGCTCGGATCATAGGGAGTTGGACTAGATTTGCTATCCTTATAGCCAAACCGTTTCAACATTTTCTCCACATAATGGGATTGCGAAAGAGTAATCCTATTATCTCCCTTGATCAGCTTAATGTTGAGAATAACATCAGCCTTACCAAGATCTTTCATATCAAAGTTTTGACACAAGAATGTCTTTGACCTCGTTGATTACATCAAGACTAGTCCCAAAGATCAGTATATCATGGACATACAAACACAATATAACTCCTTGACCCCCACTATAGTGGTAATACACACATCGATCAGCCTCATTCACACTAAAGCCTGCTGATATGAGTGTCAAGTTAAATTTCTCATGCCATTGCTTAGGTGCTTGCTTCAGGCCATACAAAGATTTATACAACTTGCACACCTTGTTCTCATGACCCTCTACTACAAACCCATCAGGCTGTGTCATGTAGATTTCCTCTTCCAGCTCTCCGTTGAGGAAAACTGTCTTAACATCTATCTGATGGATGAGAAGACCATGCGAGGCAGCCAGGGAGAGTAGAACACGAATAGTGGTCAATCTCGCAACAGGTGAGTAAGTATCAAATAAATCTTCGCCTTCTTTCTGGGTGTAACCCTTAGCCACAAGACGAGCCTTGTACTATCAATAGTACCATCAGGCTTAAGCTTCTTCTTGAACACCCACTTGCAACCCACAGGTTTGCAACCATACGGTCTTTCGACCAGCTCCCAAGTTCCATTGGAGAGAATGGAGTCCATCTCGCTACGGACAGCTTCTTTCCAATCATCCGCATCAGGAGATGAGAATGCCTCAGTGAATGTTTTGCGAGAATTATCTATGAGATAAATAGTGAAATTATCACCAAAAGACTTTGCAGTCTTTTGCCTCTTGCTCCTCCTAGGAGCATCACTGTGAATCTCCTCATGATTTGATTCAAGTGTGTGTTCATCATACTCAGAAAATTCAACAGATTCAGGAGTTGTATTCACTGTTTCATTCGGAGGTAATGAAGATATAACATGCGAGTCTTTCATAAGAAAAATATTCTCAAAGAAAGTAGCATCATGAGACTCGAACAGTGAATTTACATGCATATCAGGCACCTCAAATTTAACTACTAGAAATCTATAAGCAATGCTTTGATGTGCATAACCCAAAAAGATACAATCCACAGTTTTAGGTCCCAACTTGCACTTCTTGTTGATTGGCACATTCACCTTGGCCAAACAACCCATGTGCGCAAGTAAGAGAGTGAAGGTCTTCTCCCAATCCACTCCTCGTAAGAAGTATTTTCCTTATTCTCCATAGGAACTTTATTCAGGACATAACATGCAGTCAATACTGCCTCCCCCCACCATGCCTTAGATAATCCAGCGGTGTCTAACATGGCGTTAACCAAATCAGACAACGTGCGATTCTTCCTTTCGGCAACCCCGTTTGATTGGGGTGAATAAGGAGGCGTCCTCTCATGAATAATGCCGTGTTCCGCACAGAATAAATTAAAATCGTTAGAGAAATATTCACCTCCTCGATCGGACCTAAGTCGTTTGATCTTTTGCTCAAGTTGGGTTTCTACTTCAGCCTTATAGATTTTAAAGCAGTTAAGAGCCTCATCTTTCATTTTCAACAAGTACACGTAGCAAAATCTAGTTGCATCGTCAATCAAGGTCATGGAATATCTTCTTCCACCTTCTGCTAACACGCCATTCATCTCACAGATATCTGAATGGACGAGTTCTAGAGGTGCCAAATGTCTCTCCTCTGCCATCTTGTGAGGTTTTCGAGATTGCTTAGATTGCACACAACTATGGCACTTAGAACCTTTGACTATGGAAAAATTCAAAATTAAACTCATGGTGGAAAGTCGAAACATAGAGCCAAAATTCAGATGATATAAACGTGAGTGCCAAACAGATGCATCACTCTCATTTATACCATCAGAAATTAAGTTCACAAACTTATTACAATAATCTAAAACTGAAAAACGGAACAAGCCTCTGCACCTATAGCCTTTACCGATAAATTGTCCACACTTAGACACGACAAATTTATTGGACTCAATCACTATTTTAAAACCATCCCTACATAAAAGGAAGCCACTAACTAGATTCTTACCGATAGTAGGGACATGCTGCACGTTCTTCAGCTGCACGATCTTTCCCGAAGTAAGCTTCAGATCGACCGTGCCAACACCACAAATAGTAGCATGCGACCCATTGTCCATCATCACGGTAGAATCCCGAGCGGTCTGGTAAGAAGAAAACAAGATAGCATTAGAACACACATGAATATTTGCACCAGTATCAAGGCACCAACTAGTTGATTGAAATACTAAAAAAGCCAAAGGTAAAGAATTATACCCACTGGTTTCCACTCCAGCCATGGTGACCGTGTTCGCAGTCTTCTGCTCAGGTGAAGGCTTCCTTCCTTTGCGGTGTGGGCACTTCTTTGCCCAATGATTGGTAGATCCACACACAAAACAGCCTTGACCTTCCTTAAATTTCTTCTTCTTGAAAGTAGTGGTAGGCTGCGGTTTGGTCTTCTTTCCCTTGCCCTTGCCTTTGCTGTGAGACTTTTACACCATGTTGGCACTAGTCTGGCCCTCAGCAGCCTTAAATCGCCCATCCTTGGCCCGAGCTTTTTCCTTAACATCAAGAGATGCTATCAGATCAGACACTGATATCTCCATCCTCTTATGTTTGAGAGTAGTGGCGAAATCCCTCCATGAAGGAGGCAATTTGGCAATGATGCCACCAGCCACAAACTTATCAGGTAGGTTGATCTTGAGGTGCTCAAGCTCTTTGGCCATGCACTGTATCTCATGAGCCTACTCGACTGCAGATTTCCCATTGGTCATCTTGTAGTCATGGTACTGCTCCATGATGTACAACTCAGCGCCAGCATCTATGCCGCCATAGTCGGCCTCCAGGGCGTCCCACAACTTTTTAGCGTTTGTGTGATGGAGGTACATATCCTGTAGACGATCTACAAGTGTACCGATCTTAGCGCCCACAAAAAGTGTGTTAGCCTCGGTAAAATCCTTCTCCTGCTCAGGGGTAAGAGGCCCCTCAGGTTTTCCCTTGGACACCCACAGCATGTTCATGGCAGAGAGCCACAGAATCACTCTCGTTTGCCATCTTTTAAAGTGCTCGCCAGAGAACTTCTCGGCCCTCAGAGCATCAACAAATCCAACCATGAAACTGAAATTCCTATAATAAGATTTTTGGATTGATAGAAAAAAATAAGAGTTTTAGTTTTAAATTAATCCGAAGATAAATCATGACCATGATGAAAATTGCGTATAGAAAATGAACATATGTAAACATGCTGATCAAGTGATTTAAGATAAAATATTGCAGCAGCAAGATCAACCATAACCAGATCATACTAGGTATGAAAGACATAGTTAGGGACAGAAAACCGTACGTCACTAGGATGACCGGAATAACCGAGTAAAGAAAACGACGGCGACGATCAGCACCTTCGCGCGCTTGATGACACCGAGTTGCATCCCATTGACGAGGAGGAAGACGAGCCGTGGCGACGAGGACGTAGACGACGGCGATGTGGAATCATTCGAGCAGTCGCGTAGAGCGCTTCCCAAAAATCTTATTCGCCCTCTCCCTGTGCAGGATCGCTAAGGACGAGGTTCCGGAGACCTGCTCTCCCAATCGCCGGTGCACGCCGACGAACGGGATGAAGTAGCGTACGCGACGGCGCAGCAGGCAGGTCGAGGCGTGTTGTGCGTCGTCTGTTGTATTTTGTTTCTAGCCGGCACCCGTCCGTATTTATAGGAAGGAACCACTAGGGTTTTTGGCATCCCAAAAACCAAATCGGTTACGAGTCCTAAAAATTCCGTGCGTGAAATCCGTAACAGATTCAAAGTGGCAAAACAAATCTGCAAAAGGAAGCCGCGTTCCCGCAAGGATTAGACCGGATTTTGGCGGACCATTCATGCGCCCTTCGCTCGAAGCCCGTGCCCGAGCCCGGCCCGGCCCGGCGAGGCGAGCGAGCGCGCGCGTGTTTTCTTCCTTCTTCCTCTCACCCACACTTGCAAGAGCATGGAAAGCATCCAACTATTTAAGTTGGATTTCCTTCACCCCCACTAGCAAGGTGAGACTAACTTGTTGCTATACACCTTTGCACTAATGGGCTTTTGAGATTTTATTGTAATTATTTGGATTTACATAGTGGGCCTTTGCACTATTGGGCCCAAATATTCCAACAGGGATGACGTGCAGGAGGAGGTCACTGCTGGGAGGGGGAGTTTGCTCACCGCCGCCAAATGTATGCGGGCCATGAACCGTTGCTGGTAGGGTGTGCGTCGTCACCGATACGGGGCGGGGACACTCATGCAACCACCAGTAGAGACCCCCGCCTGCGCCTCCCAGAGCCGCCCTTGCATGTGCTGATTGTCCTTGCCACAAGGGAGGCAGCAGCTCCGGCTAGATCCGGAGGAGAAAGAGAGAGATAATGGTGGTGGAAGAGGAGTGGTGACGATAAAGGAAGAGGAGATGAGAGATGGTGGTGGCGGACGGAGGAAGAGGAGATGAGAGATGGTGGTGGCGGGCGAAGGAGGAGGCACCAGCGGGCGGCGGGGCGAGATGCCATGACCCAAGGAGGCGAGAGAGAGAGAGGATGGGAACGGGTGACGTGGACTAGTAGCGGATTCAGGACCTGACTCCTCAACTTACTATGTTTGATAATTTTCTCGGGTCCGACATCTTCTAGAAGTGACGCGTTTTGTGCCAACGAGAGTCTCTTAACAGCTCCTGTTATTAGTGACACGTTTAGTTATGATGAGTCTATGATAATTTATCATTAGTGACGCATTTTGTTTTCAGACCACGGGCGGCACTTAACCAGTGACGCGTTTTTTTACCCATGTCACTAATATTAAATTAGTGATGCGTTTTAATTTCAAGTCACTAATTAAGGTGTCTCGTTTGTGCTGTTTTGGCATAGTGACTGAATGTGCAGTGCACAGGGACGCACCTTGGAGCAACGCTGCACCCGTCAGACCAGTCTTGTCGAAGCAACCCGACGAGGATCCAACGAATGCCCGCCCGGGAGGGACCCGTCAAGGCAGGTGCACCTTAGGTTGCTCTAGGCTCGGTAGGCCACCTAGAGCGTCCTCAAACGCCATAGAGACGAAGGAAAAATAGCATATCGGGATTGGAAAAGCTAGGGTTTGGAGAAGACAAAAAGTAAGATTCATATGATTTTGATCTATTGGATACCTTCAATCGGCCATGACCCTTTATATTTATACGGAAGGGAGGTCTTATCCCACTAGAAATCAAAACCCTAATACATATCGTATCGAAATACAACTTCTAACTTGTAATGTACAGCCAAAACCGGTCTGACCACCCTACTCAACCGGGACCGGTCTGATCTGGGTTAAGTCTTCCAGAAATCGTAACTCTCTCATCCGAACTCCAAATCGAACGTTCTATATATGCATTTCAATCATCCCGATGAGAGCTACACAATGGTGAAGTCAAATTTGTATTTTTAGCAAAGTCACCTAGACCGGTCTGACCGGTTTTTGCACACCGGTTAGACCAATTCGCACACGCCTGTGCCGATTTTGGTCGTCAACAGTTAGCATTTGATTTGATTCCGTGCCCCCGTAATCGCAGGGACATATATATAAATATTAACATGCTTCCACATATATATAGCACCCCGCCGCCACATTACTAAAAAGCAAAAAGGTTAGGATTACTAAAAACCAAGAAATAATCCTAATCGTCGGGTAATTAACAATCCCCCCTGCTCCAAAGGCTTTTCACCTCCCAACTATCGACAGGGATGGCTGGCCGGTTACTTGTGCTCGATTGGTGAAAAATATGTCTGATAATACAGCAGTAGTCCCACCACACACTTTCGCTAATCAATGGGCTAATCACGTACCTAAACCGGATTAGGATGTTGTTAATCAACCAAAGCCCAATCTTATGATGTGCTTGTTGGTCTGCTGGACAAGTAGCTTACTTGGGCGCCATGATTGTTTTAATTTGGCTCCTAAGCAAGTGATTAATTAAGAAGTCCACCGTTCTGTTGGTATGTGTCATCGATATTTTCTACTACTCTTAGATAGCTTAGTTTAATTTAGATTTTAGAGAAGGGAATAATAATAAAAATGTGCAGGACGCATGCTGATCAGTAAGACGTATCTTGGTTTGGACAACCAAATTAACTAGCGTGATAACTGATCCGTGCGTATTTAGGTACATAGTACTGTAGACATTTGGTGTTTGTGTATAACTACCATGCATACACATGCATGTGTGGCGGCGCCTACTACTTGCCTTATTTTCTGCATGTGCTTAAAAAAGAAAGTGTCTTGTCGCAAGTGATGAACAGTACGAACACTTGCAGAATAATACAGATCGATCCATCTAGCCATATAAAGTCCCTGCAGTTGGATCTGGTACTGGACCACCGTTAGGTACACGACGATGCATGGCTTTGTTTCCATCAAATTATCACTTGGTCGATCAGTGACCAACTGACCACAGAACCGAGATATATAGGATCAACGATGCTTTCTCTAGAAGAACAATGTGCATGATTGTGAGACTTGCGCCGCCCGGGCCGGCCGGCATCTGATTAGATTCCAACCGGCGTGTTGTCATTTCTTGCTTCGCGGCTTCATTACTTAAAAGTGAGCTGCCCAAGGGCCGGAATGATCTGGAATTAGAATCGTTTCTTGTTCCGTCTAATGCCAAATCATTTCCTGTTTCGAAAATAATTGCGGTGCTCGGTATTTGATATGACAAAGATCACTGCAATTGTTTTAGTTGTTGACAACAAAAGATAAAGCAGCCATTTGGAAGAGTTTTTTCCCCTCGAAATGGTTTAACTAATGAAGCATAGGAAGACACAGACTTCACCCATATTTAGTTTATTGTTGTCTCAATTTATGAAATGGCTTTCAAGCTCTATGTTTCGACTACGTTTGAACCGCACATTACAAAAGGAGGCACTTCGAAGACCTGGCTAATTCAACATCCTTGTTGTACAATACGTTTCCTCCCATAACGAGTGAACATCATCCGATGAAGTCAATTGTATTCTCGATCCCTGTGAGCTCATGGACGGCAAACGAGCCAGTGCAGTGGCTTCAGCATGCAAGCATGTAAACCTCTGAGGAGGCAGCAAAGCCGTCTTTGTGCTTGTGCCATAAAATTGCACGTGTCCTAGATCTCTGCCTCGCTAGCTTCGAAGTTCGAAGTACCACAGCCACACAACTTTTTTTTGGAAAGATTATGCCACATAACTTAATCTTCCTTGCTGCATGCCCCAAAACAAACTACACCCATCCATCCATCCATCAAAAGATCGATTCTTGCTTGAGCTTTTTGGCCTTTTCTGTGAAAAGAATCACCAGCTAGAATAAGAGCTCTGGGCCATGCGTCTGTTGTCCATACGCGTGGTGTCAGTGCGACTCTGCCCCACTAGATGCTGTCCACGTGGCAGACGCAGGTGATGCCGACAATCGCTTTCAATATATGTTATTGCATGCATGCTCGCTGTCCCTACCGGCAGACAGACACGTACAGGGAGCGACAGACAGGTGTGTATGTGTACTCACTCTGCCACCGCCATCTTAAGTTAAAAATACATGCATAGTGGACGTTGAAATCAGCGGTAAAACTATACACTATCAGTTCTCCTACTAATCTAGGGTGATAAACGATTTGATTTTCACCGCTAATTTGAACCACGAGCCGGTGGTGTAAATGCTTGCACCACCGGCTTCATTATTATTTCTTATTTTAGAAATTCATTTTTTTGAACTTTTTAAAACAATCTTGGATTACACATTGAATGCTTAACGAGATCTGAAACTTCCTAGCTGTCAATTAGACTCCCGCGCGCCGTCCATCCATGATCAAGATCGATGCCGCGGGCTGCAGCAGTGCCCGGACAACGACGCCTAGCTTGCCTCCAATACGGATCTCTAGTTTGATTGGTGGACTCTAGGTGCTGCCAGCGTTCAGGTGGCCAGGCCGGGGCCCCTCCGGAGTTCGACGTGACGCGACGGGTGCCGTCGTGAGCCCGACCTGGCTTGACAAAATTCCTATCTCAACATGAAGTGAACTGTGATGCAACCTGGCTTCTAGAACATACATATAGCTCTATTGTCAATAATAATATACGTCCTCCATTAATTGTAAATTGTTTTGACAAACCTAAATTTATAAATTTTACTATGCATCTAGATATACATTGTGCCTATATACATAGTAAAATTTATATATATTATGATTTGCCAAAACAATCTACAATTTAGAGCGAAGAGAGTATCTTTTCTAACTATAGGTGGCCGGAAGATACAGTTGCAAATATTATAACAAAGAAAAAAAGAAGTAGCCGGGTCCTTGCATTGTAACTGAGGCCTGGTTTCTTTTTTTTTTGGTTTTAGTCGTGTTTCGCCACTTTAGCTGCTCTCGTACCGCGTGTCATGTTCCAACTAACCCAGATCAGTTAACGTACGGTAGTATTCCTGTCTTTATTTTTGCCAGCAACCTGCAATAATCATATGAAAGCAAGCATCGATCATTGCTGGCTCGAACTGACACGTACGAATGAATCTGTAGAAGTCATTGATCCGGAGCAGGAGAGGAGGCACACTGCACATGAACACGCCCGTTCCCTCTAGGATCCAATTCACAATTATGCTTCGAGCTGCTTGATGGAACGTAACACACGGTAACTTAATTTCACCTCGCTGGTCATCACTCAACACAGTTGGAGCGATCGAGCGAGAGCTAGCAGCCGTCGTTGAAGCTCTTTGAAGAAGCAGTCAGCAGACGTACGGCCGCACGTCATGCTCGCACTGAACGTACAAGCGCCGCCATCGAGGCAGCAGCTGGCGCCAATTCGCCGATGGCCCCGGCCGCGGCGGCCGGCGACGCGACGTCGGACGTGGACCCGGCGACGGTGGCGACGTCGACGCGCGCGCTCATGCACGCAGCTGTGACTTGTGACCACCAGACCGAGGCAGCTGACGACTATGCCCCAACTCGTACGTCGCTTTCCTGCACACTGTGCATGCCTGCTTTGCTCCCGGCCCGCGCCCGTGTCCAGCTAGCTGCTGGTGGTCCTGGAGCGAGCTGCGTGTTCACTGTTCACTGTGGTCGAGTCTGTGTGGGGACGGTGGGTGGTACCATGTAGAGAGGTTCCAACTCGCAACTTGCAAAAGTAATGAACAATATGTTCTTTGGAAATAAAGTTTTTTTTGCACAATTCATCAATAATTAAGCTGCTTTATAATTTCCTCATGTACAAATTAAATTAGCTGAATGGGGGCCGGGAGAACACAACTCGCCTTTTTATAGCATATATATAGGTCTCTTTTCTAACATTTCCGTCGTCCATCAGCTGCAAAACTAACCTTCGCTTGACTTTTCCATTTCTATGTGTTTCAAACAGAAGTGCTATGCCAGTTTTCTTTCTCAAAATCTTGATAATCTTTTGTTTAATTTGCTAGATGGATGGGAATCCATGAAAGCTATTCTTCAACAACAATAATACTATACATCTTGTTTCCTTATATGCTACCAGCAGCTTGGGTACGGTGTTGCCAAGATACTTACTCTATGTTAATCGAAGTTCAAGGTGTTTTTTCAACAATCCCGGCCCAACTAGTACGTTTTTTTATTATCAAATGCCATAATCACTACCAATTACACTCGGCAAAGGGCACCCGGCAGCGATTTCGTCCGCAAAGACGTCTTTGCCGAGTGCCTTTTGTCGGGCACTCGGCAAAGGCTTTGCCGAGTGCCAAAAAACACTCGGCAAAGAGAAGCACTCGGCAAAATGTAAATCGGAAAAAATCCAAAAAAATAAAACAGGAAAAAAATTGTTGGGAGAGGCATGCATAACCAGCTAGTGACCCATCTAATGGATTGCACATTTTTTTAGCAATTTTTCATAAGTTATCAATGATAGGTTTCGAACTCACGACCTCCTGCACACAAACAACTCCCTCTACCACTGCACCATTGGACCAAATGTGTCAACATTACATTTTTATTCTCCACATATTATAATTAACCGAGTGTAAATTATTTGTTTGAGATAGTAAATAAATTCAAATAAAAAAGTTGTTAACTATAAAGTGGCATAACTTTTCGAGATCTACAACTTTTATTTTGATAGTTTCTTCATACGAGATCGTTTACAAAATTTGAATTTTAAATTTGAAAACTTCAAAGGTATTTTAATATGACACAATGATTTCAAATCAAAACATTGTCAACTACAAACTTTCATAACTTTTTGAGATCTACAACTTTAAGTTTGATGATTTTTCCATTCGAGGTCATTTGCAAAATTCGAATTTTAAATTTTCTATATTCAGATGTAGTTTTTGTTGACAAGATGACTTCAAATTAAAATATTGCCAACTGTAAAATCTTATAACTTCTCAAGATCTACAAAGTTTATTTTGGTTATTTTATTATTTCTTCATCTAACATGATAATTCTAATATTGTTCACAAATCTTATATATCTCTCTTCCAGTTTCATAAACTACGAGAGAGATGTATATGTTTTGTGAACAAATGTACATTTATTTTGTCAAATGAAGAAATATCCAAAATAAAAATTGTGCATCTTGATGAGTTATACAACTTTGTAGTTGAAAATATTTTTGTTTGAATTAATTTACTACTTCAAAATATGATTTGAAAATTATCTTTGCCGAATGTCTAAATAAGGCACTCGGCAAAGAGCTTCTTTGCCGAGACTCGGCAAAGAAGCTCGTCTCGGCAAAGAAGCTCTTTGCCGAGTGCCAAAAAAAACACTCGGCAAAACATTTGACACTCGGCAAAGATTTTTTTTCCGGTAGTGAATACAATAGTCCTTTATCATGGATTCACAAGATTCTACATACTCTCTCTCCCTCTCTCTCTCCATGCAAAAAAATAAAATACGAGCAAATATATGGAGACAATTGAGCTACGTATTCGCCCCAGACCGTTGCCTTCAAAGATCAAAATAGTGTCATTATCTAGTGCGAGTGTCAGCAACATGTTGGTACAGTACACACAGTGTGTGTATAGCATAATGATAGGAGTGGTGTTGTGTGTTCGCTACAAAATACGAGGGTGTTTGATTACTCGAGACTTCTGATAAATTCCAAATAAGCCACATTCTATCCAAACACCTAGGCTCAAAGGTGATGCTTATTATAAGTATCTCCATAAGCCTATAAGTCCCTTGTAAGGGGTGCTTATAAGGTTTATTTCCTGTGGGCACCACTAGAAATTAACACTTTCCAACCCTACCTCTTCATAACCCTATCAATTCAGCCCCTTTAAAAATATTAATAAGAGGTGTAAAGGTGCTTGCTACTACAGAGGCTTATTATAAACCCATACAACCAAATATCTATTTGGTCTTATTATAAGCCTCTCTATACGAGAGACTTATGAGCTTATAATAAGCCTTAAGTAACAAACGGACCCTATGTACGCGGACTTTTTATATGACCCAAGCATGACAGCGACCTCATGCATGCATGCTCTAGTGGTGTGGCATACTATTACTTCTCAATTAATTTCTACGGAAATATTGCAAACTTTTGTTGATGTATATATTAGACTTTACTTGCTGATAAGTTGAAATAAATCAAAAATTAAATTTGAGCCACTCTATTATTTGATATATTCTTGATCCCATACTGTATGTTCTCGATTTAATTACCAGAAAGCTAATACGGAGCATACGGAGGCCGGGCAGAGATATATGTGGTCAGCTCTGATTGATCGTATCCGCTTGTCGATCGACAGCCAAGAGCGGCTGGCGCGTATTTACACGCTGCTGCTGCTGCTGCTGCTCTGCTGACACTCTTGCCGGCCGCCAACTGGCCGTAAAGCTGGTCGTTACCCGGACGTCAGGACCCAGCCACCAAGATTTAGCCGGGATCGAGCTCAAATGAAATCCATGGCCATCGAACCTATGGCCCCAGCATGTTTTGGCATCTAGCTTTTGTTATTTTTAGCATAAATTGTCCATGCTAAACATCAAAATTAATTTCCTTGGTGACAAAGCAGGGCAGCAGCTAGCTGCCTCTCAAAGTCTCAATAACGCAGATCAAGTGGACGACGGATACATCTGGCGATATCACCCACTGATACGATGAGGAGGAGAGGAAAACCTAAAACACACAAACTCAGTAGCACAAGCCGCACAGCTACAAATTAATCCATCAAAACCAGATAACAACCTTCAATTCATAAGCTCAAGAAAGAAGGACAAATATACGGTGGTCACCAAATACTGGAAAAATAGTAGTGTCGGAGAATTTCTCCAGTCGGGTGGCGAAATGCACCAGCATAATCCTAGCTTAGGATGAGTTTGGGGCTAGTAAAGGAATACTCGATCTAGAGGCGTATGAACACGAGTAGAACACACGGGTTTAAAGTGGTTCGGGCCGCCTGAGCGTAATACCCTATGTCCACTGTGTGATGTATTGCTTGTAAGTTTGGGGGAGGAACTCCAGACCCTGCGTGAGTGTCAACCTTTGAGTGCATATGTGTGTGTAAACTTCCAGTGTGTGAGAACCTTGCATTCTAACGTGCGCACTCTCCCTTTTATAGGCTCAAGGGGAGCGCGTACACTAGCAGAGCCCCGACAGGTGGACCCGGCGATATATTAAATAACGTACACGTTGGAGCCTTAAATGCCTCAGATCCGAAGATCTTTCTCATCAGCCTCCGTGTGTATCCTCCGTCTGGATATGGTCTTGTGCCGTCTTGCTAGCATAGGATCTGCTGCGGCTGACATGCGTAGAGGGAGTCGTGCTGTCGATGTAGAGTCAGCTCCCGCTGATAGGTGAAGGGGCTATTCTGACCTGCCGTGCTGTAGCCTTTGCGCACTGTAGCAGCGCACGTTGTGGCCTTCCTGCAGCAGGTCATAATAGCTCTTCGCCCACGCGCGCGGCACTGTGATGTGACCATACGTCCCTCGCCCACGCATGCGGCACTGTGATGTGACGCGCCGCCTCGGTAACTGGCGGGCTTACCGTGATGTCACCCATACCTGCCCAATGTGTTAGACCGGGGGGGCCCAAGACCATCCCGCGGTGGACCGGGCCCGTGGTAGCTGTTCTTGAGCACTTCATCCTTGCGGGCACGTGGAGGCACCGGACCTGCTATTACGTGGGGGGAGGTCCGGAGACCGTGCCCCCAGTCGTCAGGCCCGGGCCTTACGCCCTGTCGCCCAGAAGCTTAGTGCAAGGTTATGGATAACCTCGCGCCCCTCGGGCTGGATACACTAGTAGGAGATACCCCTGTCTGTATGTACCGACAGAGGCCCCCGGGCCCACCTCAGGTGAGGTACCAACCCGCAGGTGGGGCCATAATCTTGTGTTGCGCTGGGTGGACTGGTTGCTCCCATTGCGAAGGGGCGAGAAGGACTTTCCCCTCCGGCGAGATCTCCGAGGCGATGTCCACTGCCCGTGCGCCTGACGGTTCAGCTTCCGTCTTATCCGCGCACGTCCCGCTGTACTGGCGGTTCAGATTCCACCTTTTCTTCCCGCCTCCAGCGACCATGCCTATGACTGGCGGGCTCGGGCCAAACGGTCATAGGGGGTAAGAGGCGGGCGCATGGTGCGATCGACTCTTCGGGTTCCCCCCGGCCGCCGTGGAGTTCAGAGGGGGAACAACCTTATTAAAGGCATGCGCCTCAGGGATTGGCTACCTTTTTGCACTTGCCTTCTCTAGACGCTCTTGCGCCCTTTCGTCTTCTCTCGCACCATTGCAATTTGCTCTTTTCGCCCGGAGCTTTCTTCCCTTCCTGCTTCCGCACGATCCTTGCCCTCGCATCTGCGGCAATCTCCACCATGTCTCCTCTCAGCCATCCTTGCCGCTTCGAGCGACAAGAGCAGCTCGACTTGGTGCGCCGCCTCCTTGGTTGGACCATGCCGGAACTTACCGGGAAGATCCGGGCAGGTTCGAGTTCCCTCAACGACCTAGTCACGGGGGAATTCGTCCTCTTCAACTCGTACATCACCTGCGGGCTAGCCCCTCTGATCTCCTCCTTCTTCCTTTTGCTTCTGGAGAAATTCGGGCTTCAGCTGCAGCACCTCACCCCCCACTCCATTCTCCTCGTGTCGGTGTTCGTCCACTTCATGGAGCTGTTCGTGGGGTCCGCCCCTGTGTCACCATCTTCAAGCATTTCTACGCCCTGGTCTGGTTGGGAGGGGCAGGTGCGCCATCGGCGCCTACTACTTCCAGCTGCTACGGCATGGGATGTCCAGCTCCTACATCAGCGCCTTCTCCAGTGCCAAGTGGGAGGACTGGCGCACGGACTGGGTCATCACCACGACCGACGCCAACAACCGCCTCGAGCTACCGACCGGAGGGCCCCTCCTTGACCGCAACAGCAGGAAAGCTAGGCCATCCCTACCGGCAGAGCTCGACCCAGTACTGGACCGGGTCAAGGTTCTGGCGAGGGGCGGCCTTACATCAATTATGGTGCTGGGCGACTTCCTGAGGCACCGCATCGCTCCCCTGCAACAGCGATTCAGGATGGCCTGCATGTTCACCGGGGTGAATGACTGCAGCAGGATTGAGCGCGGGGCCGGCACGGATCTGTCCGATGCGGAGCTGGAGGTCCTGATCCGGGGGATGACCTGCGAGGCGTACGCCCCGGAGCTGCTGGTGCTCCCAAGAGGGATCAGTGCTCTGTGTGAAGACCAGGGGATGCGGACGGCGATCCTGGCGTCACTGCCTACCCTCGACGACGACGGCCTGGCGGTCTGGCTGGTGAGGGGTGACCCCAATCGCGGCATCCGGATCCCTGGCGCCTCGCCCGACAGCCCCAGACGCGCCGATCCAAGCCCCGGCCAGTCCAGCCACGGAGCCCCGGCACCCTCCGGCAGAGGGAAGGAGCCGGAGGCGGCCAGCTCTCGGAGCAGCCAGGACCGCGAGGAGGACAGGTCGCGGAGGCTCCGCCGCGGCGATGGATCCTTTGTGGGGGAGCCGGCCCCCAAGCGCCAGAAGACAACGGAGTCGGGGGGGGCAGATTAGCTCCTGGGCTCCGCCGCCGCCGCCCCATCGCCAGCAGTTGCCGCAGGGGAGGCCTGACGAGCCGCAGCGGTTTCCGCCACAGTAGCAACCACCGCCACCGTCGCCTCAGCCCCCACAGTAGTGCCAGGCGCCGCCATCACCACCGCCCCAGCGGAAGCAGTAGGGCCCACCGCCACCACCGCCCCAGCAGCAGCAGCAGCAGGCCCCGCCACAGCCACCGGAGACGCCGACAGTGGTGCCGCCCCGCCGGTCGCCCGGGGCGCCAGCCTCAGGGAGGAGGCAATCCCCAATCTTCCAGATTGGATGGGGGGTGCGGAGCTCCACGTGAGTGGTTAATTCCCCTTGTCCTCTTCTTTTTTTTTTTGAATCCTTATCTTGATAATGCTTGCTAGGACTACTCGCCCTGCCTCATCTTCTGCTTCCACCGGCGACTCCTCGGCCGGCAGGTCCGGCCTCCAGCAAGCTTCTTCCACAACCACTGCTGGGGGGTTGGCGACTCCACCGACAGCACCTCCAACCCCGCCCGCGGCCGTGGAGGTCCGGGCCGGAGCTCCAGTGGCTGAGACCGCACCACGAATGGAGGCGACCCCTCCAGCCACGGCGGGCGGAGAGGCTGCTCCAGCGGCTTTAGCGGGTGCCACGGCGGGGGCGCTGTCTGTAGAGCCGGCTGCGGAGGAGGTCGCGGTGGAGACACCACTGGAGGTGCCTACTGCGGGGGCAGCCGCAGCAGAGGTCGCGGAAGCAGGTGGTCGAAGACTCATTGCGGGTGCGCCCAGCTCCGACCGCGAGACCGCGCATGGGGGATGAGCTGGAGGTGGTGCATAGGAGGCACCTCCTCCCGAGCCTGGTGGAGGTCCCTCTTCCCCGCCTCCTGGTCAAGGCCCAGCGGGCGATGGAGGAGGCTGAAGCGGGCTTCCGGCGGGAGTGGGAGAAGCTCGAAGCGGTCGCCAAGGAGGAGGAGGACCGCCTCTCCACCCTCCGGACAGACCTGGAGGCCCGGACTCGAGCCCTCGAGGGCCAGCGACTACGCCCGAAAGAGGAGAGTCAATCCCTCTCCCAACGGATCGAGGTCCTCCAGCACCGCGAGGCCGAGGTAGAGGGGCTCCTGGCAGAGCAGCGCACCGGGGTCCAGCAGATTGCCAAGTGGGTCGATGAAGCAAGTACCACCCTGGAACCCCTTGGGGTAAGTCCCATCCAGGCTGCAGAGGCCCCTTCTTCCATCGGCTCCGTTCTTCCGGCGCTGGAATCCGCCGCCGAGCGCCTGCAACGCCTGGAGTCCACTCTAGTTGCTCGCCTCGAGGCCGCAGGGCGGGAGCTTGCTCGGATAGTGGTAGGCCACGTCCTGACCTGTTTCCGGAGCCACGACCCCGCCATCTCCTTAACTCCAGTCCTGGAGGGCTCAACGCCAGAAGCGGAGGCCGCCGCTCGGGAGGGAGTACGAGAGGCGGTGGAGATCATGGCCTCCCTTTTTGAGTGCAACGTGGAGCCGGACCTGTAAAGGTAGAATGCCCGTCCGGACTGCCGAAGGAATAGGACTAGTTTTTGTTGTTTTTCTACACATTAAAAGATATGTAATATTCTGTGTACGATATGTAATATAAAAACTTAGCTGTTTTTCCATTTGTTTGCACTCCCTTCTGTCGTGTGCTCTCCGGACTACCGAGGTCCCTTGGCCCCCTGGGACGTAGTTGCAAGGGATTGGGGCTAGCTACCACGAAAATGAGGTTTAGTCCTGCACATGACTTAGGATCGGTGCTCAGCAACATTCCCACGGGGTCCCGGACCTCACTAGAAAGGGTCCTTTGAGATGTAAAACTAGGCTTAGTGAATCAGAGCACCAGGACCCAGCCTTTAGGATTGAAGGGATCCGGACTTCCAGATCCGCAGTCCTAGGTACTATGGTACTTATTCTAGAGAGGCGGAGTGTGCAGGCTTAGGGTACGGAACCAGGCTAAGCGGCTACACGACTCCGGGCCCTCCCGAGGACAAGTACGCTTCCCCGGAGCCAGTCCCCAGAAGACCGGACCCCTCCTTCACAGGAAGGAGGGGTCTTGGGCGGAGACACAACCCAGCCACTCAATTCGGGCCTCAAGCACGGCACAGGAATAAGGGACCGCATGGGGGTTAGGGTAAGCGGGAGGCAAGAAAAAGAACTGAATTGCATCAACCTCAAAGACAGACTGAAAATAAATTTTTCCTTGATAAGTTGGTACAGATAGAATGTGCGATGAACGCCAGGGGCCGGGTTTATGAGGGCGGACCTCTACTGCCCTGGTCCGCGCGGAGGTGCTACCATATTATAAAGGAAAAATTTATTGTCGGCTAAACCCCTAAGGATAAAACTTACGGAGGTGCTCAATGTTCCATGGGTTGGGCAGTTGCACGCCCTTCTCCGTAGCTAAGCGAACAGAACCGGGTCGGCACACCTTTGACACCTTGAAGGGGCCCTCCCAGCTGGGGTAGAGCTTGTGGAGCCCCTCTCGATTTAGGATTCGCCGCAGGACTAGGTCCCCGACCCGAAGCTTCGTACTATGCATGAACTGTTTATGGTAACACCGGAGCGCTTGGTTATACCGTGCATTTTGGACCGCTGCTCGCCATCTTCGCTCGTCGACGAGGTCTACATCTTGACGGCGCTTCTGCTCCTGCAATTCCTCATCGAAAGCTTGGACTCGTAGCAAGCCCATAGTGATCTCCGAGGGAAGGCATGCTTCGACCCCGTAGACCAGTAAGAAAAGGGTTTCCCCGGTTGCTCGGCTGGTTGTGGTCCAGTTCCCCCATAGTACGCTCGGAAGCTGGTCGACCCATTTCGCACCATGCTTTTCGAGATCGTTGTAGGTGCGAATCTTGAGCCCCCTGAGTATCTCAGTATTAGCCCACTCTACTTAGCCATTGCTTCTGGGGTGTGCCACAGAAGCGAAGCACAGCTGGATGTCTATGTCCTCGCAGTATTCTTGAAAGTGCCGGCTCTTGAACTGGATCCCATTATCGGTGATGATTCGGTTCAGGACTCCGAACCGACACATAATTGACTTGAGGAAAGCGATAGTAGATGCTTTGGTGATGTTGACCACAGGGGTAGCTTCCAGCCACTTTGTGAACTTGTTGATGGCAACATACAGGTACCGGTACCCGCCGACGGCCCTGGGGAAAGGTCCCAAGATATCCAACCCCCATACAGCGAAAGGCCAAGAGGGTGGAATCATTTGCAGAGTCTGAGTCGGAGTGTGTATCTACTTTGCATGGAACTGGCATGCTTTGCAGGACTTTACCAGCTCAGCTACATCCTGGAGCGCTGTCGGCCAGTAAAAGCCATGCCGGAAGGCCTTACCGACCAGTGTGTGGGATGAAGAATGACTTCCGCACTCGCCTCCATGGATCTCTACGAGCAAGTCGCAGCCCTCTTCCTAGGTGATGCACCGCATGAGGATGCCATTGCCCCCACGGCGGTAGAGATCCCCTTCTACAACCGCGTATCGCTTAGCCAATCGCACTATGTGCTCAGCGGATACATGATCTTTAGGAAGGATGTTTTCTTTCAGCTAGTCCCTGATCTCGAAGATCCATGCATCAGGACCTCCCTGAGAGTTTGGATGCGGCTCCTCGAGGTCTTCGGGATCCTCGAAAGTGCACACAATCCTTGGCGGACCTCACGGATGGAGCACCACCGGGACCGCTAGCTTCGAGGTGCTAGACTGACCCCCTTCGCCCAGTTCGGCAGGCTGGGCGGATGGTTTCAGTAGCCATCTTTGAAAGATTCCCTCCGGCATGGATGCCTGAGTTGATACCCTCGTGGAGAGTGCATCTGCCACCGAGTTGTCTTCACGTGGAACGTGTTGCAGTTCCAGTATGTCAAAATCCTTCTCTAGCTTCCTCACATGGATGAGGTATGCTGCAAGCTAGGGTTTGTTGCAACTGCACTCCCCCCGGACCTGCTTGATGATGAGCTGGGAGTCTCCTTTGACCAGGAGCTGCTGGACCCCCAGGGATAGAGCCACAGTCAGTCCGAAGATCAGGGCCTCGTATTCCGCCATGTTGTTGGTGGCCTCAAAGTCGAGGAGCACCATGTATTTTACTTGTTTGCCATTTGGGTCGATGAGGACCACACTAGCTCCAACCTTTTTGTTGCGTGCGGACTGTCGAAGAAGAGCGTCCAGTGGGGTCCGGTGAACACCGGAGCCCTGACTTCTGGAAGTGGGAGGCCCGAACCGGGGTCCGGACCCCCAGGAACACTTGGTGTAGGAGTCCACTCTGCTATGAAGTCAGCAAGGACTTGGCTCTTGATGGCATGGCGGGGCTGGAAGTTGAGTTGAAATCCAGCAAGCTCTGCAGCCCACTTGGCAATGTTGCCCGTGCCCCTGCAGTGACCGGAGCTCCAGTCTGCGGCTTGTTTGCGCCGCGATTCTTCTTGTTCTTCTTCTTGCTGCGGCCAGGGGCAGCGACACTGGAGCCTCCCGTCTGGGTGGGCCCTCCTTGAGGGGCAAAGTTCCATGCACGGCCCTCAACAACCCTGGCGCACTTGTCCGCCAAGGCAAATAAAGTGGTGACGGTTTCCACCTGATGGGTCGCCAGTTTCTCTAGCATCTTCTCGTCACGGACCCCCTGTCGGAAAGCCGTGATAATAGATGCATCGGAAATACGTGAAATGGTTCCACGTACCTTGGTGAAGCGGGAGATGAAGGCCCGGAGGGTTTCCCCCGGTTGCTGCCTCACAGCATTGAGGTGGGCCTCCACACCATGCTGCTAGTATGCGCTGGCAAAGTTCACCGAGAACAACGCACAGAGTTCTCCCCAGGATTGGATGGATCCCGGGGTGAGATTCATGAGTCCGGGCTGGCCCGGTCAAGACCACGTGGAAGTAACTTGCCATTACGGCGTCGTTACCCCCAGCCGCCGTGATGGCAGTGATGTAGACCTGCAGGAATTCTGACGGGTTGGTAGACCCGTCGTACTTTTCCGGTAGGTGAGGCCAAAACTTGGACGGCCAGGCCACCTCTCGGAGGTGGTCTGCGAGCGCTGCGCAGCCCACCCCTGCCACCAGGGCCTGGACGTGTCCCTACGGCTTTGGTACTGCCGCGTCGAGCTCGACGCCAAGGTTCCGACCCTCGATGTTGAGCCGGCGCTCACGCGCCCGCTCCATGGTGATGTGGGCGTCCTCTCCTGCACGCCTGCGGTTGAGTTCCGCCCGCAGGTCTTTGGTCCGAGCACTCCTCACAGTTGGAGAGTGCACAGAGCCGGACGCGCCGCCCTGACGGCGACGCTGCCTAGACGCAGATCCCCCCGCCAAGCCTGGGGTGACCTGGGCCAAGTTGAGGAGACGGTCGAGGTCGTCACGCCATTGCCTCAGCACGTCGGGTGAGGCCGCCGGATCCGGCGGGTTGCGGAGCAGCTCCCTGGCCGCCACCAACGGCCCGTTTGGTGCGGGCTGCGTTGGGGCCATGGAGGCCTGCTCTGCAGCACGCTGCGGTGCAATGCGCGCCGCAGCCCTCGATGGAAGACGACGAGAGGCATGCGGCGCAGATGACGCCACTTCCTCCCCCATCGGGTGGTCATGGTGCTCGACTACCCGTGGCATTGTGATCACGAGCCTTCGATCAAGCGCAACCAAACTGCCCCCTACCTGGTGCGCCAAATGTCGGAGGATTTCTCCAGCCGGGTGGTGGAGTGCACCCGCCTAATCCTAGATTAGGATGAGTTTGGGGCTAGTCAAGGAATGCTCGATCTAGAGGCGTACGAACACGAGTAGCACACACGGGTTTCGAGTTGTTCGGGCCGCCTGAGCGTAATACCCTACGTCCACTATGTGATGTATTGATTGTAAGTTTGGGGGAGAAACTCCTGACCCTGCGTGAGTGTCAACCTTTGAGTGCGTGTGTGTGTGTAAACTTCTAGCGTGTGAGAACCTTGCATTCTAACGTGCGTGCTCTTCCTTTTATAGGCTCAAGAGGAGCGCGTACACTGAGCGGGGGCCCGACAGGTGGAGCCGGCGATATATTAAATAACGTACACGTTGGAGCCTTAAATGCCTCAGATCCGGAGGTCTTCCTCGTCAGCCTCCGTATGTATCCTCCATCTGGATATGGTCTTGTGCCGTCTTGCTAGCATAGGGTCTGCTGCCGCTGACATGCGTAGAGTGAGTCGTGCTGTCGATGTGGAGTCAGCTCCCGCTGATAGTGAAGGGGCTATACTGACCTGCCGTGCTGTAGCCTTTACGCACTGTAGCAGCGCATGTTGTGGCCTTCCTGCAGCAGGTCATAATAGCTCTTCGCCCATGCGCGCGGCGTTATGATGTTACCATACGTCCCTCGCCCACGCACGCGGCACTGTGATGTGACGCGCCGCCTCGGTAACTGGCGGGTTTACCGTGATGTCACCCGTACCTGCCCAACGTGTCAGAGGGCAGCCCGTGCCCTATCTTAGGTGCGCACACCCCAACCACCCGCATTTAATACGGTAGTTGGGCTGGCTTTTCGCAGAAGGCTGGAATCCACCGAACACGTGGCGGTGCCGGTTTAGCTGCCGCTTCCTCAGGGGCACGTGGCGGTACCGCACCTCCTCCCCGGTGGGATGGGAGGTCCGGGCCCCCTGGCTGGCCCAGGCGCTCAGGCCCCCTGGGGGTCCGGCTTCCACACGTGGGGGCCCAAGACCATCCCGCGGTGGACCGGGCCCGTGGTAGCTGTTCCTAGGTACTTCGTCCTTACGGGCACGTGGAGGCACCGGACCTGCTAGTACGTGGGGGGAGGTCTGGAGACCGTGCCCCCAGTCGTCAGGCCCGGGCTTTACGCCCTGTCGCCCAGAAGCTTAGTGCAAGGTTACCGATAAGCTCGCACCCCTCGAGCTGGATACAATAGTAGGAGATACTCCTGCCGACAAGTAGCATTGGAAGAATATAGTTCTACATGTGTACTAACTAATATTCCCTCCGATCTAAATTATAGTTCGTTTTAGCAAATCTAGATATATAGATTTTTTACAAATCTGAATATAGTGTATATCTAGATGCATACAGAAACTACGTATTTAGATTTACCAAAACGATCTACGCACGTGGGGGCGTGTGGGGCGGGGGCGTGTGTACGGGAAGGGTCGGGGTAGTGGGAGGGGGGCTGTTGAAGGTGACTCGGCAACGGAGGAGAGGATCCGTGCCATGGATCCGCCTGACATGCCGTACTGGTCCCAGATCCCAATTGGGTTGCGCCATAGTGGGAGACGGCAAATCCAGGTTGGTGGAGCTGCTGCTAGGTCACCGTGCTAGCTAGTCGAGCAGTTCAACTAGACTGGATATCCTGCCAGTGATCGACTTTCCATGGCTCTACCGGGCTACAGAGAATACGGGTCCGGACCATATACATGTACCATGCTCTGAATTTGTAGGGTATTTCCATATTACTTTGTTTAACTACCTAAATGAAATATAACAGTAAAAAAATTACCACGGTGTTTTTCTAGCATAAGTTATGAGATCATGTATCATCGCGCAAAGTTCGAACCCAAATACAAATAGTATACACAAGAAACCAAAAGACAAATTTCATGAGAAGTTGAACTGAACCAGTTTGGATAGTCTCGTAGCTAGAGTAAACGGGTGGGAGTCTCTATTTTGCATAGCGGATCAAATAGATAAAATATATAATTGTTTGTGTAGTATAATTGATCTTCTGAATTTATAAAACTACCGTGCTCCTGCACAGGCTAATTAGAATTAATATAAAAATAAGACTTATAACTAATAATTATAATTATCTATCTTACACCCTCTTTCATCTATTATATATTCTAACACATACTCTAAAATACATATTTATCATTATCTAGTTGCAATAGATTTTATTTTGCATCACACCTCCATGTGTGTTTGATATATAGTTAATTGAACAATTTATTTGTGAATTGGTATTCTTATCTCTTCCATCATACATAAATATATGGTGACACATATCGTAGGTAGTATTTTTATATAAATAATAACATAAATAATATATTAATAATGATAGAAATAGTAATTTAGAATTTTATATTATTGCAATTTAATATTTTGTTATAATTATATAATTTAGATTCAGATTTAGGGGTTATTTTAACTTTTAATAATAATATAATTGGATAATTTATATGCAAATTCAGGGATTATTTGCATTATTTATATAATAGCATAGGTGGGTAATTTACACGAAGATTAAGGGGTTACTTTAGATTTTTTAATAATTGCAGAGGTGGTTAATTTAGATACATGTTTAGGGATTACTTTAGTCTATTTTCATAATGGCATATGTGAGTAATTTATTAGGAAAGATAACAGATCCAATGACTATTATGATTAGAGTTGTCGGATTGATGACAGGATATTTCTGATTTTTATGAAAATTTCTAGAATTTCTCTATTTTATTTAAGTGTCCACTTAGGATCCTAGTGGCTTCACGTGAGGTTTTAAAAGAAGCCTCCGATTAGTAATAGCAAGATTCGATGAAAGTAATTCTTAGCCATCTGCTGGAATGGTTGACTTAAGATATAACTCTAAATGACACATACATATGCTTTCCAAAGGCGAAGAAATTGAAGAGGTGTGCAGACCCAAGTCAGAGGTGAATACCCGCCACCCATGTCATTATTCCGTATGTTACAAAAGTTCCATCGGTGTTATTGCATTACACGCTTTCAACTCGTGTTCTACCGTTGCAGACGGTGAATCCACTTGGGATTTTCTACTGAGGGAAGAAATTGGTGCGAGTGATGACAAAGTAGTGCCCAGGATTGACGATGACTGGTCAGCGCTCAATGCAACTTGCACGCGTACCGCCATGAATCCACGCACACGCATGCCTGGACTAGACGCACTGGTATGCACGCAGGCGCACAGTGCCTGGAATTATGGTCTGAATCAGATCGACCCAGGCCACTTGTTCGATGACCAAGTATAATAATACTGCACGCGCGCCGAATACAGTTGGGATTTTTTACTGTTCCGCTTGATCGACCTCCCCATCAGGACATATACTATTAAAAAGTAGTGAAGCTAACACCATGTGGTGGCTGGCTGCATGCCAATCGACTTCTAGGTACGTTGAGGCACAGATGTTTTGGAAGAATGCTCCAGAGAAACAGGCAGGGCCAACTTGCTCCATTTCTATGCAATCATTCGCTTGATCCATCTCTTAATGTAGGTTCCGTTATTTGTCCAAGCAACTTGGGTGAGAACATGGCTGAAATTAACAAATAAACAGTGTTGTATAGTAGTAATTCTTTTTGATTGATCGACCCAGAGACGTTGCTTATAATAATGTGACAGGATGCATGGATGCAACGCGCAACAGATGGACGCTTGCATTGCAAACACAACGGCCTGACACGTGCGGTGGCTGGGCCTCTCACTGCTAGAAAACGGTCTATCGGTACCAGCACGTTAGTGCCGGTCAAGGACGAACCGGCACTAACGTGCCTTAACAGTGTCAGGCGGGCACGTTAGTGCCGGCTAGAAATACCAGCCGGCACTAACGCGCCATCCCCCCAACTGTCAGACGGCTGCCACAACGGTCAAAACGCACGTTAGTGCCGGTCGGCATATCTAGCCGGCACTAACTTGGTCAATTACAAATTAGTGCCGGCTGTTAGTTCTAGCCGGCACTAAACGTAGACAGTTAGTGCCGGCTAAAGCCACCAGCCGGCACTAACTTGCCCCATATATACCGGCCACCACATCCCAGCCCTCCCTCCATTTCATTTGCCACTCTTCTTCCCGAGCCCTCCTTCACTCTAATGGCGTGTTACAGGGGAGGAGCTGCCCATTTTTCCCCAAATTTGTGAGAATTTCATCCATTCAAGTGCACCAAAGGTTAGTAGCTTCTTCCACTCTTCTTTCACGGTGTTTATTCTTTGTTTCATGCTTTCTAGATAAAGAAAATAGTGATTTTAAGGTTGAGGAAAAATGAGCATAATTTTCCGATTTGTTCATTAATTTGAGCAAAATAGAATCCATTTGTTACTTTTTAGAGAAGGTTTTCTAGATAGTTTGACCATCACATATTTAGAATAATTTTTTTGAATTATTTCACGGGGACATGTGTATATGTTAATGTGCAAAATTTTAGGAATTTTAAGGATATCACGGCGAGTACATCTATCGGACAACCCGCACACAATAAATGCACAAGCCATATAATAATCTCTAGAAAAATTTCTGCAAATTATAAATATCCCGATGTATGTATAGTTCGAAGCTTTGCAAATAAATCTTGAGTAAAACTACAGAGGCAATTCACTGTAGAACTTTTCGAACTGTACGGCTACTATTGAATGCAAGTTGATAAAGATTTCGTGTATTTCCACTCAATATACATGTACTAGATGTATTTCTTCCTATCCAACAAAAGGAATGATGCCATATCTCATTGGGTTGATATTGCTCCCAAGTCCCAATCAATTCGAACTCAAATCAAAGCAATGGTATGGCATATATTATGAAAAATTGCACATTAACCTTAGATGTCACTACACTGAATAAATCCAAATGGCTGCAAATAAAACTTTCTCAAAACGATATATATGGATATTGTTGTCATAATGCAAGGAGATTTATGTACTTAATACATAAGAATGGGAGGGTGTGAAGTGGGCACATGATTGTATTATAAATTTTTTAAGAATCATCAAAATCCTTCCCAAAACCATATTTAGAGGTTTCGAAAATGACATCCAAAAACGCAAGTCGTCACGAGAAAGCAACAGGGCAGTTGTAAAATAACAGAAACGACCCGGAACAACCGCCACCACGAACAAAAACCACCAACAAACTCGCAAAAACACAAGTCATCAACAAAGCAACAGGGCACTTGTAAAATCACATAAAATGACCCAGAACAACCGCAAATTAGAACTCGCAGTACTCGCCACGATTTAGGGTGTGTTCGTTTTCTGGGGCATAAAGTTTAGAGGGGTGACATGTGTATATGTTACTATGCAAAATTTTAGGGATTTTAAGGATGAGGGACAATGAGCATGATTCACTAATTTGTTCATTAATTTGAGCAAGGTAGAATTGATTAGTTGCTTTTCAGAGAATGATTATTATATAGTTTGAACATCACACATTTAGAATGATTTTTTTGAATTATTTCATGGTGACATGTGTATATGTTATTGTGCCAATTTATTTTGCTATTTAGTTTAAATTTACTAGATAGGTAGCCTATGACACATTTACATTTTTTTTGAATTACTTCATAGTAACCTGTTTTTAGGGATAATGATCATGATTTTTTTTAATTTGTACAGATGGACCGGCAATGGATGCACGGAAGCCGGAGCACCTCGGCGTGGATTCAGGGTTTAGATTCTTTTCTCAAGGCAGCAGTGGCAAATAGGTCGCCAAAGGGTTTAATGTGTTGTCCATGCAGTGTTTGCGAAAATAAAAAGGAATTCCGGAAAAGAGAAACTCTATGGAATCACCTGGCCTTGAATGGTTTTATGAGTAACTATAGCCTTTGGACTAAGCACGGCGAAGTTGGAGTTATGATGGAAGATAATGAAGAAGATGACGATGGTGATAACAATCTTCCAGATTGGGCATGGGTTCATGAAACAGGTAGCTTTCAAGATGAACCAATGGACGAGGGTGAAGCAAATGTTGAACAAGAGGAGCCACCTGACGAGCTAGGTCAGGCGTTGCTTGATGCACGGAAAGACAGTGACACTGTGAAGGAGGCATTAAAGTTTGAGAAGATGTTGGAGGATCACAAAAGGCCGTTGTTCCCTAATTGCAAACCGGAGCAGAAGAAGTTGGGTACCATGCTAGAGATGCTGAAATGGAAGGCAACTAATGGTGTCACCGATAAGGGATTTGGTGAGCTACTAAAGATTGTAAAGAACATGCTTCCTGAGGGTAATGAACTGCCGTCAACAACATACGAAGCTAAAAAGATGGTTTGCCCTCTTGGATTGGACGTGCAGAAGATTCACGCATGTCTTAACGACTGCATCCTGTATCGCGGCGAATACGAGAACTTGGAAGCTTGTCCTGTTTGCAGCGCATTGCGGTATAAGATCAGGCGAGATGATCCAGGTGATGTTGATGGGGAGCCGGTAAAGAAGAGAGTTCCCGCAAAGTTGGTGTGGTACTTCCCTATAATACCACGTCTGAAGCGCTTTTTCAAAAACAAGGACAACGCTAAGTTGATACGGTGGCACAAAGAAGACCGTAAGGAGGATCACATGATCAGACACCCAGCAGATGGGTCCCAGTGGAGAAACCTTAACCGAGAGTATCCTCAATTTGACAACGACCCAAGGAATATAAGATTTGCTCTAAGTGCGGATGGAATGAATCCGTACGGAGAGTTTGGCAGCGCTCATAGTACATGGCCCGTGACCCTATGTATGTTCAACCTTCCTCCTTGGTTATGCCTGAAGCGTAAGTTCATCATGATGCCGGTGCTTATAGAAGGGCCAAGAGAACCTGGCAACGATATTGATGTGTTCCTGCAACCCTTGATGGATGATCTCTTACTGCTCTGGAAAGAAGAAGGTGTACATGTGTGGGATGAGTATAAACAGGAGTCTTTCAACCTCTGAGCTTTGCTTTTTGTATGCATCAATGATTGGCCTGCACTTGCAAAACTTTCGGGACAGTCGAACATGGGATACATGGCCTGCACCCACTGTTATGATGAAACCGATAGCATTTATTTGAAACACTGTAAGAAGTGCGTATACATGGGCCATCGCCGATTCCTTCCTACCGATCACCCCCTAAGAACCGAAGGGAAGCATTTCAAAGGAGAGTCCGAAACTCGTCGTAAGCCTCTGTTCCGTAATGGAAAGCGTGTGTTCTCGATGATCAAGGATGTGAAGGTAGTATTTGGAAAGGGTCCCGGTAGCCAACCTGTTCCGAAGGATGACCAGGGACATGTTCCAATGTGGAAGAAGAAATCTATATTGTGGAACCTACCTTATTGGCAAGTCTTACAGGTTCGCAACGCAATTGATGTGATGCATCTATCGAAGAATCTTTGCGTCAACCTACTAGGCTTTCTGGGAGTGTATGGTAAGTCAAAAGACACATTGGAAGCAAGGCGCGACATGTGGATGCTAGCCGGGCGACAAGGCTTGCAACCCGAGAAGAGAGACAAAGGACGCCACTATTTAAAACCTGCCAGCTATAATCTGAGTAAAGAGGAGAAGGAAATCATGTTCGATTGCTTGAACAGTATCAAGGTCCCGTCTGGGTACTCCTCAAATATACAGGGCATAATAAATGTGAAAGAGAAGAAAATTCAAAACTTGAAGTCCCATGACTGCCACGTTCTGATGACACAATTACTTCCGGTTATACTGAGGGGTGTTCTACCGGAAAATGTGAGATTGGCAGTTGTAAAGCTTTGTGCATTCATGAATGAAATTTCACAGAAAGCAATTAATCCAAATAATCTAATAAAGCTGCAGAAAGACATTGTCGAATGTCTTGTCAGCTTTGAGATGGTCTTCCCACCTTCCTTCTTCAATATTATGACACACCTTCTAGTTCATATTGTGACAGAAATAACTATTCTGGGTCCTGTTTTTCTACACAATATGTTCCCTTTCGAGAGATTCATGGCAGTATTGAAGAAGTACGTGCGTAAACGTTCTCGCCCAGAAGGATGCATTGCTAAGGGCTATGGAACCGAGGAGGTCATTGAGTTTTGCGTTGACTATCTTCCTGATCTCAATTCGATTGGGCTCCCCGTGTCACACCATGAGGGGCGACTAAAGGGAAAAGGCACACTAGGAAAGAAATGTAATGTGCACATCCCTTGTAGTGAATTCAGCCAAGCAAACTTCACGGTTCTTCAGAATTCATCCAAGGTGGCTCCATATATTGATGAGCACATGAATATTATACAATCTGAAAATCCACAAAAGAATCTTTCTTGGATTACACGCCAACATATAAAAACTTTTGACGGCTGGTTTAGACGAAAATTATTGGGCAACAACACAGTTGATCAAGAACTTCAATGGCTCGCTAGGGGACCATCAATCACTGTCCAGCAATACCAAGGGTACGAAATCAATGGGTATACATTTTATACGAGAGCTCAAAACAAAAAAAGCACCAACCAAAACAGTGGTGTCCGTATGTGTATAGTAAACAGTAATGGAGAAAAGAACAACTACTATGGTGTCATAGAGGAGATATGGGAACTTGAATATGGACCCATAGTTGTCCCTTTATTTCGTTGCGAATGGGTGGCTGGAGGAGGCGTAACGAAGGACCGGTATGGGATGACCATAGTTGACTTTAAAAAGATTGGATATAAAGATGAACCATTTGTTCTAGCCAAGGATGTGACACAAGTGTTCTATGTGAAGGACATGTCGAGCAAACCGAAGAAGAAGTCAGATAAGACGTCTGAAGCAGACAAGGCTGGAAATGAGCCGAAACGGCACATAGTTCTTCCTGGAAAAAGAAAAGTTGTTGGAGTTGAGGATATTTCGGACAATTCGGAAGATTATGACCAGATTGATGACCTTCCTCCATTCTCAGTTGATGTTGACCCTAGCATCCTCTTATCCAAAGAGGACACACCTTACTTACGCTGTGATCACGCTCAAGGCACTTTCGTCAAAAGGAAGATTATCAATGTTCCAGTAGATAATGATAATGAGTAGTAGTTTTATATAAATTATGTATTGAATTCTCTCAATCAGTGATGTAATGTAACGCACCGCATCGTATTTATCTCAATTCTTGATACTATTTATCCAATTATGACATAATATCATCTTCAGATAATACTATATTTTTGCATGGTATAAATATTATTTACATTCACAAATTTTGTATTACTAGAAGCATTGAAACATTAAATTACAAACAAATAATCAAGTAATATGAGAATTGATTACATCATTCTATAGGCTACTATTGAAAAGTTTTTTGAACAATTTTGCATGAATCAAAATGAAATGTTTTCGATTTATTATCAATAACAGAAACATATACACATATAAACCCTTTACGCTACACATAATTGATAATGGTTGCATATTCGTTAATTTACTTCAATTACTATTATTATTGTGTACATATAATTACTATAATTATTGTGTAGCTAAAAATAAGATGTAATGTTTGTTATATTATTCTAATTATTAAGCCTATGTTGATCTAATTTAAGAATACTACAAATTTAGTGTAAATGGGAATTGGCGTGGCCAGTTCCCGCGCGCCAATTCCCGCGCGCATGGTTAGTGCCGGCTAGAACTACCAGCCGGCACTAACTTGTCCACCCGACGTCAGGTGGGCGCATTAGTGCCGGCTGGTAATGTCAGCCGGCACTAACCTAGCCATCTCCCCAACAAGTTAACTCCTTCGCATTCAGATCGACGTCGCCCCCAACTTACCGCCGCCCCGACGTCCTCGCCCCGTTGCTGCCGCCGCCCGAAGCTCCGGCCGCCGCGCACCTCGTCGTCCTCGCGCGGGGCCCGTTCCACGCAGCCCGGCCGCCCGGCTGCCCCCCCGCCTCGGGGTCCTCGCGCCACTGCTCCGCGTCCTCGCGCCATTGCCGCCGCCGCCCGAAGCTCCGGCCGCAGCGCACCTCGTCGTCCTCGCACGCGGCCCGTTCCGCGCAAGCCCGGCCGCCCGGCTGCCCCTACTCGGCGTCCTCCCGCCATTGCTGCGGCGCCCGAAGCTCCGGCCCCCACCGTCGACCCCTCCCTCCGGACCTCCTCCTCGCGGTGAGCACCTTGTCCTCTACAGAACCCTTCTTTCCCACAGCTATTAAACTAAATTGTTATCAGTCGCTTAGCAAACCTCATTTGGTTCTAATTACTCAAGAAATGAATGTCTCAGTCACTTAGCTAAAAACATTCAAATTAAAATCATGTACGAACTTTCTGGTACATATATACAAGCTAAAATAAATCTTTTCTTTCAATATCTTATCTTTTGGAGCCAAAACAATTGCTTGTTTTGCAGCATTATAAACATTAAGTGGCACACAGTTGCAGTGCCATATTACAAGTTTACAGACTCAATTCATCTAATCTCAGTGCTACTTATTCGATTAGGAACTTATTGAATAAATAAAACCTCAGTTGTACAGCTCACATGTGATAAAATTGGATCAATGTAGAATGTTGATAGGCACACCTCATATAAGGGGCAGAAATGGGATCAATTCTAAAAAAACAGATAATACTAAAGTTTGCTATCCTGAAGACTATTCCCAATTGATGATATGATGTTTAAGTAGTACTGTCCAATCGTTTCAGTCAATAAAGGTGTATAAAAAAGATCAAGATGCAATGATGTTTAAAGAAGTACCACCCATTGTTTTCAGTCAATATAGGTGTAAAAAAAATCAAGATGCACTATCATTCTGAACTAAGGATATTATTAGTGCTATATATTTTCTATTCTGCTCACTCCTCTGTAATATCCTCATTGAAACATGGAAAAATAAAGAGTTAACCTTGGTTGATCACTCCTAATCATTATTTGAAGGATAGGAGGCTAAATCAACGGTGAACCTCAAAACCCTTAAGTAATCATTATACTGCCTCTGCTATTCTATGAAATGCAAACAAAAGCAAATTTTCCACTTCACTATTTTAACAAATGCACAGCCAGTACAGCTTTAGTGTATGGATGTTGACACCAACAGAACCCATCTGGCTGCAAAACAGATCCAACATCTTCGTTATCACTCATGTACTATCCCAACTCAGGCCAACGAAAAAAGTAAATCTAGTCTGTCCAGAAGAATGAGATGATCTTATCAATATCTGAAGATTACCCTAGCATGAGTAGTAAAATATTCAGTCCATGGTCCATACAATGTGTTACACCACAAATTACACCTGCAGGAATCTATTTCTTTAATATTTTTCTAACAAATATTTGAAATAGGCAAACACATAAATGCTTTCATTTTTAAAATTTCCAATCCTGGCCCAACGCGAAAATTCTTTCACAGGAAAATCTCATATGCACAATGATCAGCAGGAAGAAGAAAAAAGAAATAGCAATCCTCACCAAATTGCCTCAATGGCCTTGCCGAGGATTGTCTTGTCAGCTGTCACCAAGAATCTCAATGTGTTTATAACAATTTCAGGTTACTTGTGGTGGTGAACTTGCTGTCCTCCACGCCCTCCGAAGAATCTGCTGAAGAAGGTTTATATCTGCATTTGCTTGATCTTCTCAACTTTGATCATTAGTAGATGAGTTATATTCTTCGGTAATTGGAATACTGATAAAACTCGAAGGTCGATGGAGGAGGTATATGAGTTATATTCTTCGGTAATTGGTGATCTAAGAGTTGTATGACATATTGTGTGTGGTCAATGCTTGATGTACGTGTAATGCTCAATGCTTAATGTGTTGGTTTCAGTTGATATCATCAAGCATCACGCTGCTGGAAGATCTGTTGATTTTTTATTTTTTTTTGCTTTTTTCATTTCAATATGATTACAGAGGCTATTCTTTCATTTATGTGATATTGTGTCTAATTGTATTATGTGTTCCCTGTACTCTGTGTATTACTGTAATTTGTTTTCATCGCCCGTAGCAATGCACGGGTACGAACCTCGAAATGTTAAGACTGAAACCTTGCAAATACATACATTTTAAACCTTGCAAATACATACATTTTAAACCTTGCAAATACATACACGGTACAAAGCGAGCCAATTTCGGCATCATCACCAGCCGCACAACAGAATCAGAGTCAGCGACAGAAGGCATACACAGTACCTTCGGTCCAGCCATCTCATAAGCAGCAAAGAAAGAAGAAAGCGAAGGCTCCAGAAGAGAAAGAGGCAGAAGAATCGTTTGAAACCTTCTTGCTGAAGCGCAAGCTACTGAGGGAGGCTGCGAACAAGAAGCCAGAAATAGATCCGGTTGCGAAGGCACACTTCGTTAAACACTTCATTAAAGATCCCACCAAGGAGAAAGAAAGGGAGTCGGATTATGATCGGCAGATCAGAAAGTGCTACAACAACCCCAAGAATCGACGGATCAATGCAAAGACCGTTCCCCAGCTCGGAGAGCAGTCCAAACAATCGATCGCTTCGTTGATAGTGCCGCGTGAAGAATGTCCTGATGAATCAAGAGATCCGTTGACCATGGCTGGGATGATATTGCAAACTGATCTAACAAGGGCTCAATTGCTTGGGGAGGCCCTACAGGATGCCCGCGGCAGGAAAAAGTTTGTACTTGGTGAACCTTTGATATGGCCAGAGTTATTACCATTCCTACCAACGAGAATGGCCGAGTTACACAAATGGTATGCCGTGCAATCTAAAGCTAATCAATTAGAGATGTTCCCAGCCCGGATTAAAGATGAGCATTTCTGGCGGGGGGCAGGTGAAGTATATATCGAGTTTGAAGCACTTTACAATTTATACCATCAAGATGCCCTTGACAAGTCCCTCCTGAGTGTATGGTGCATGTGAGTATTGTCTCTCGTTTCATTATTTTTAGCCTTGTGTGTTGACTGATCCCCGTTTTTCTTGTGTCCCGTAGGTCAAAAATTCAAATTTGCCGAAAAAAGAACTTCCATAACGTCGGGTTCTTCGACCCCGATATTATACACGAGAAAACGGTAGAGCAAAACCCTGAAGAAATAGTCAATATTATATACAGGGGGTTGCGTAAGAATAGCATGTGTCCCTTCATTCTCTTGCCATACAACCATCAGTGAGTCATTCTTTGTTAGCCTCTTGTTTTCAATCCCTTCGTATTAATAATACTATTTAATAACTATTTTAATCAACATTAATTGGTTATGCGTATGTATATGCACAGCTTTCATTGGATATTGCTTTGTATTCGGATTGAGGAGCACAAGGTCTTGGTGTATGACTCGTTAAGGCAAGATAAATCAAAGTACCAAGATCTCATCGAGGTGGTAAATACTGCATGGCATCGCTACCTCCGCAAATACATAGGCTTGCCCATAGGTGAAATCGAGCCTCTTTGTTGGGTGACTGATTTTCCGGTATGAATATACTCTCGCTACTAATGTCATTCGTAATAAACATCAGAAAAATTCTATATCTTAACCCACATTTGTCCATAGTGTTGGAGACAGGGACAAGGAAACAACTTATGTGGATACTACGTATGCGAGTGGATCAACACTTTTGCAAGTGAAAAAGGGCAAATGACAGTGGAGGCATTCAATGTACGTGAGCACAATCACATCTGCTCATCATTTTAATTCATTATCTTTTATTCTCATGTTTTTTCGAAAAATGTGACAGCATTGGCGGATGAAAGAAGAACTCATTGAAATGGCTCGGATCAGGGCAATTCAAGAAGCTATATGCGGATTCCTGCTCGATGAAGTCATAAATCCTAAGGGCGAATTTTATGGCGATGTCCGTACAAGCGTCGCCGAAAAAGATCCGACGACGGGGAATTTGATAAATTACTATAGTTGATGTTCTTACTAATTTGTAATATCTCAAGTACTTTTAAACTCCTAAGTGTTCCATACATGATGAATATATATATATATAATATTAGTGTAATATGCTGTCCTAATATTACTGTGCAATGCAAAAAGTACGATTATGTAGTCGCATACGGTACAAATACGCATAACCATACGTATAATGGAACGAAAAACGAAAAACAAAAGGTAAGAACATCAACCCTAAACCCTAAACCCTATACGTATAAAAACGAAAAACAAAAGGTAAATAAAAAAAGATTTAGTGCCGGCCAGTTATACCAGCCGGCACTAACCTTGCTGCCAGGAGCTGGGCAGGGTCGGGCAAGTTAGTGCCGGCTGGAGTAACAGACCGGTACTAACACGCGCCAGTTAGTGCCGGTCAATAAAGCCGGCACTAACGGCTGTCACGTTAGTGCCGGCCATTTAGTGCCGGTCACAGGGACCGGCACTAAATCTCCCTGTGACCGGCACTGATGTGCCTTTCTCCGGCAGTGTCTCATCTCTGCAGTTGAAACCTGTGCCTACGGGGCCATGCTTGCGTGAACGTCCGCTTCATCAATTCGAAGGACACACTAGCAGACGTTGAGGTCGCTGAACTGTGCATAGATCTAGCAGAAATCGGTGCTCGTAGCCTTAAAAAAAAGAATGAATTAGCCAAACTTAAAACCTAAACCTATATCTCAAACTAGTTTGCACAAAATTTAAACTATGTACAACTAAAATCCATCTAGCGTGAAACCCTCATCCCTAAATAAATTTTGTAACCTATAGCCAGTCCTAGCAAGATTCTACACTAACAAAGAAAAGGCACGTAAGCTGCAAGTATGGGATGAGAGCTCGAGGAAGCAAACTCTTAACGTAAAGATTTATCCCGTGGTATCGGTAGGCACTAAGCCACCTCTAGTCTATGTTGTTAAAGCACTCACAAAGAGTATTGCTTCCCGTTACCGAATCTCTTCCGGGACTCCCCTTGACATGCCACAAAGGCTCGGCCACTAAGGCTCACGCCAAGTCCCCCGATCACCTTGATGCCGCCTTCACTACAGAGCTTCCCACGAACGAGGGGACTCCTCGTCCTCCGCATAAAGCCGTCATTGCCGCTCCACACCAAACTGGAGGGTCGAAGACTTGTCGACGAGCCACGAAGACTCCAAGGGACCGGCACACCGAGATTACAACTGAGTTTCACTCAAGAACAAGCACAAGGCATCTACACCTTACCCCTCACTCTAACTAGAGCTAGCTTAGCACTATCACTTACAAAGTATATGCTAAAGCCTATGGATTTGATCAATGAGCTCTTGGATATGGTTTGGAGAACTTCTTTAGAGTACGGGTGCTTCACACGAACTCCAGCAGACTCAAATGATCCAGGGTGAGGTCTTATATAGGCTAGAGATCCACTTCTAGCCGTTGCATGCTTTTCTGCTAAAAAACCTAAAGCGTTGGTTAAACCGGTCATAGCCGTCGGTTTAATCGGTCACCCTGAATCTGCATACTAGCCGTTGAACGTCTCTCTGCCACGACTGAGCTTGCTTGCGTCATTGCACTGACGCACCGTCGGTTCAACTGGTTCTAAAGAAATTCTCTGAGACAGAAGGCAGCAACTCCAAATTCGGTATTGTATCGATAAACTACGAATGCACCGACGCTTAACTCTAGGGCGTTGGTTCAACCGGTGCCTCTGGTATTTCTCCACTTGATCGCCATGTCTTCTCCTCATTGCACCGATCAGTACATTTCTAAGGGCGTCGGTTTAATCGGTCGCCCATTTCCAACTGCACCATGTCCAAATCATCGTTGCGGTCAATTGGATACTTTGATAGCGATTTGGACCGTTTTATATATGAATTAGACTCTATCCATAGAAACTAGAAATTTTACAAATCTTGAACTTACAAACTTGTTAATCTCATTGATTATATTATCATTCGATCACGAAAATTATAATTATAATCTAATAAGACCACGTTTCTTACGCACTAGCGCACCTGCCTGCATTCCTATGCTCCAAGCTGCATCAGCAGTGTTATTGCGTCTGCGAGCTAACTCGGGCACGAGCACGAGTGGATCGAGCTATCGTTCTGGCAAGACAGATAAAAAAGAGAGCGAAGATGATAGACAATGTTTGATTAGTTTTTTTTGCAAGGAAAGAAAGTTTGATTAGTTGTTGGCTTCAAATTTATCCATGAACTTATAATTATGTATTGTCTTATAGTTGCTAGCTCATATGGCTTGTCATTCAAAAAAAAAGAATACCATGAGCTAGTCATTGGTTTCACTTTGATCATCAGTCTATTCTCTGTAGTTCGTTCATTGCCTTCATTGGTCAGTGCACGCAGACGCAACTACGCAAGACTTCTCACGAAAGGCCCTGTTTAGTTTGTTTAGTTTCCTCCCAGTAAACGAAAAAAACCGTAAACGCAAAATTTTCAAAGAAATTTTGCTAATTTAAAATACTAAATGAAGTCTATTTACAAAACTTTTTGCATGGATGGGCTGTAAATCGCGAGACGAATCTAATGAGACTACTTAATCCACGATTTGCAACAGTGATGCTACAGTAACCATCCGCTAATTATTGCTTAATTATGGATTAATTAGCATCATTAGATTCGTCTCGCGATTTACAACCCATCCATGCAAAAAGTTTTATAAATAAACTTCATTTAGTACTTCAAATTGGTAAGATTCCTTTAAAAAAATTTTACCTGCCGAACTAAACGCAGCCAAAAGGTAGGTCCATTATTCCAACACGGTAAAACATCCAGCAAAGGAACGGATAACAATAACTGTCCTGCGGTCAATCTGATGGTTCCCAGCAAGAGAAGAAGCAGGCGTTCCTGCATGACGACAGATGGTTCTGGTTCCTGACCTGACGCTTGCTTGGCACCTTCTTTTTATAGCTCGGTGCCGTTTCCTTTTTCCACACGTTCGAGGAGAGGTTCTTTGTATAGCTAGGTAGTGGAGCCTACAAATGGACCGGTCCGTTCGAAACACTGTGCCAATCGGACAGGGATGTGCACGGCAGTGACGCGAACAGTACAGACAAGCCTTCATGCATCATGGAGAGGATTAGCCCCCACTAGGACTCTAGGACCTTGGACTTGCTGGACTCTCCTGACACTCATTGTGTCATCTCCTCTCTGCTCTCCCAACCACAAGTTAATGATTTTTCTAGCTTTTTTGTGCAGAACGACGACATTATTATTGCTGATGCTGTCAAGAGCAGGGCAGGGAAGATCAAACAAATGGAGAAACAGACAACAAACATGCATGGCGACTTGTCACAGGGTCATGACATGGCAAGCAGGCAACATCTATACTGTACTAGTATGCATGATTTTCCCCGACCTTTATTTCAACACAAGCACCAAATGTGTACTGGCCAGTAGAGAGGTTTATTGTACTGTACCTGCTCTGCCTCCTCCATGTACACACAGGGTACACCAGTGTACTTTCTCAAACGGTGCAATTGTGCAAACAGAAAATAGAAGAGTTGTAGTACTTACTACATGATTGTGCCTCGTACATTACCTTTCAGAGCACCACATCTATTACTACAAGTGACATTGCTGCTTTCCTTACACTTGCTGCAATAAGCAGAAAGAAGTGTGCACCCAATGGGAAATAAAACGTCGCCATTTTGCAGTACTGCGCGCGCATTTATTTGTGAACTTGAAGGAGAGGGAGTACGTGAAGTTGATGAGTAAAGTGCAAAAGCAGAATCCTTTACCCCCAAAAAAAGTGTGGAATGGACCTGATGCATTACTTAGGTACTAAAGAATTTTAATTTCAATAGTACATTTTTACCATTCATTTCTCTTACAATAATATATATATCGTCATCAGTTGTATGGAAGCATCATCATGATAACCTTTTTGAATACGAATATATCCATGCATAGTTTGTACATGAATCACACATATAATTTGACTAACCGTTGCTAAATGCATGCAAAGTTTGGTATTTTCAACTCAAAAATTAAAATACATCTTATATTGACTGACAGAGGGAGTACATTTGTTAGGCCAATAATAGCGCCAATTTAACAGGAAAACAAATTTAGAAGACAAGTGTTCCAAACCGACCAAAAAGGCAATGAAAGAGACGCCGAAAGATCACACAGCTATTCAACCCCAGCAGCAAGTTGCAACTTATTTTTTGAAGTAATAGCAAGTTCCAACTTTTTTTCTGAAATTACAGCAGCATGTTGGATGTTGCATGCAACTCCCTATTTACAGATCATTCAGAAGAAAGAGAAGAAGAAATTATAAGGAGAAGAGATTGACAGGAGTTAATTACACACTAGTAGTTGATTAGCAGACCGACCAGAAATTATTACAAGTTCCACAGGAGGGCACCAACCGATTGGCCCCAGCCGTGGTCGCCGTCCGGCCCGCCGAGTCCGAACAGCTCGTCGTGCGCCGCCGCCATGTAGCCAGCGCCGTCGTCGATCCACTCCGGGAGGCACCAAGACGCCTGCGCAGCGTCGTGGAACGAGAACGACGTGGCGCCGAGCGTCACGAGCTCGGCGGCGTCCTCGTCGAGCGGCGGGAGCTCGACGATCGCCTCAAGCTCGTCGTCCTCCTGCTGCCCCGCCGCCGGGGGCGCCGGCGCGGAGGCGGGCAATGCGGCACCGGCCGCGGCAGAGGCGCCCGGGATCGGAGGCGGTTCCATGGCGGCAGCGCGCGCCGCCGCCGCCTGGACGTCGCGCGGCGCGGCGGAGGCCGGGCGCGGGAGCGCGGCGGCCATCTCCGGGAAGTTGAGCACGGCGGCGGGGCCTTTCACGACGAGCGCGGCGGCGTCGTGCGCGCGCGCCGCCATCTCGGGCGTCGGGAACGTGCCGAGCCAGATGCGCGACTTCTTGCGCGGCTCCCGGATCTCCGACACCCACTTCCCCCACGCCCGCATCCGCACGCCGCGGAACGACGGGTGGCTCCCGCCGTCGCGCGCTCGCTTCTCGCCTCCCCGGCGGCTGCGCCGGGGCCCTGCCTCAGCTGGCGACTGCGGCAGCGAGGACGAGGCCCCGGACGACGCCGGGCTGGACACCTCCCCGTCCGACATTGCAAATCGATGGCAAATGCGAGCTCTGCTAAATTACGAGCTCGCACTGCCAGAGACGGATGAGTGAGAAAGATGGAGCTGCTTCGACGAGAAAGCAGAGAGCCAGAGACGGATGAGTGAGAACGAAGGGCACTGGAGGGGCGCCTTTTGTAGTACATGGCTGGTAGTTAGACAGATTACTGGAAAAAAATCATAAATGGCTACTTCTATGTGTTTTAACATTTTTTCTGCGAAGTATGTGTTTAACTTGTCGGCTTGTCTTTAACCATTTTTTTTCTCCATCATCCCATCACTCGCAACGTAGATATACAACCTCAGAAAACAGAGAAACAGAAGCTGTTATACCCAAAGCACCTGAAATATTCCCAGGCACCTGAAATTCGGTGTTTGATTGGGCAGCATTGTGAGCCGTCGGATCATCATCGACGATCATACCTTTCCTTTTTGCCCGCCTCCGGCCATCCACGATAGGGTCTCCGCAACCGAGAACACCACCTCCATCTCCGATCCGCCAGCCTCGTGTCTAGTCTGATGATCCATATATTCTAATGCTAGTGACTCTTGTTGGGGATACCACAATTTGTCTTATGTGATTAGAGATCATGTTACCACACATTCTCGACCATTTCTTGTCTATTTGATGGAACATTCTTTTTTTCTTGAATAAAACCTCTTTGGAACTAGAACATTTTTGAAGGGGAAAACATCTTTGAACGGAACACTTTTTTTTCTTCTTCTCCGTGGAACGTATTTTTTCTCCAAATGTAGCAACAGAAGGAAAAACTTTCTTGTTTTTGGTAAAAAATTATTACATCAGTAAGAAAAAATGTTCAGGGACATATAACCAAATGAGTTGCAGTCACGTACAAATGTGATGTGATGCATAGTATTTCCGACCCTTGTTGCTGCACAAGATGGTGAACACAGTGGCTTCTTTTAACTGTTTTATTAAGATATTAGATTTCAGAGGTAATGAGTATATAAATGGGAAGACAGTCCGTGTCCATGTATGACCAGAAAGTCAGGGCGATCCTTACTCGTATTGATTCTCTATGTACTCTTCCAAAATGTTCAGAGAATTAGAGAAACATAGGATCCACAAGCCACGCATAGAAGTAGACAGCAATGAAACTAGGTGCCCACCACAAACTGAAGAAGACCCCATTTCGAATAAGTTATGTTCTATAATCTTAAAAGAAATATTAATAAGTCTCAAATTATATCTAGGTGCCATATTTTCCTTCTAATTGAGAAGGCTAAAACTTTCATATGCCGTGACCTAAATTATTTGATCTCTCCTCTTTCAAGTCCATGCCTATAATCCTTTAATTTTTTTTACCTGATGCATCTTACTATTATATACACTCCATATTCATCTTCAGGAAAAGCTATAGAAAAAAGAATAAATATTAAAAGTTCTCACAAAAAATAGAAATTATAATGACCATTGTTTATAATAGTAGTTTGATATATTTAGTATATAAAACACTACCCATCTTTACCATTTTTAAAATTGTACAAAAATAATTCCTAAATATATATATAAAAAATACCCACATGTGGTATTAGAAAAATAACCTGAAGTAACTCCCTAATTTTTCATCCAAATTACCTGCCTACATTGTTATGAGAAATAGTCTAAAGTTGCTGATAAAATTTGCTCTGAATTACCCAAATATTCCATTATTGAAAATGACCTAAAATAACCCCTAAATTTACATCTACATTGTGTAGCTTTGCCATTATAAAATATACAAAAGTATTCCTATGTATACTTCAATAATTGCTAACTTTAAATAAATTTATACATTTTCGCTAAAATATATAAAACGTTTGCATCAATAGTTTAATTTTAAGGATGGTATTTTTTATATAAAAATATGTTACTATACTCATAATTTTTTGGTACAAGAAATACAACATCATGAGAAGCTTGATGTAGGCCGAAATGCCTATTTATGCCTTTATGGTAACTAAGAGTACAATCTAGGACCTAAAATCCATATTTTCTATAAAGTGCAAAAGTAATGTTCAGAATAAGTGGTGTAATAAGCACCGGACTTTCGAGACAAAAATAAAATTGCAACAGAGCGGCAGAGCAAAAACAAATTGCAGCAACTAAAAAGGTCAAAACTGCAAAAGCCAAATTCTGCATTCATGGAGTTACAGCACATTGGGACATTGGCTACTGTAAGAGGTGACACAAGTGTGAAGGTAAGGTTTCAACTAAACATATTAAAATACATGTTGAAAGGAGAAAAACTATGAATATGGAAAGAAAAGCATGTAGCGTAGTAACTGGTAACCAAAGTTTATCATAACTAGATTGGGATTACGAAGTAACTAATTATTGCCGCAAAAATCGGACGGTGAATCTTGCGGAGCACGATACGCTAAGGCCTGAGAGCTTTGTTTATCTTCAGTGCAGATCCTGCAAATCGGGTTCAGAGCGTGCCAATCAATTTGACCTAGGAAAGAAATTTAATCAAGAAATTTAATCAGTAAAATAAAAGGGAAGTATCGGCTGGAGTTCCGAATAGTTTTCAAGAAGAGTATAGGCCACAACGTCCGATACATATAATCATGCATCGACAGTAAAGCCGATTCTATGTTGAAGCAAGATTAAAAAATAAAAACCTCATAATTAAATACAAATAATTAAATACACATATTTAATCAAACTAGGATCGGACTTAACCGAGACAGCGCTAACAGCTGGGCAACAAATAGAGTATAACTAACCGATGCATCAAATTATACTGGGATTTACTCTTAGAATTTAGCTCATGATCGGCCATGAGGCCGATCGGAATCATCAAGCCATCCTGATCATATCATCATTGACCGACCGATAGATCTAACCAATAAGACTTGATCCGATATCATTACTCAAAGATCGGATTTAAACGAGACAGCCTGAGATAACAACGGCAGACCAAACGAACCAGCCGATCTAACTGCCGCAACGAAATCAAGATCGTGAACAACTCGGTGGTTGTAGTGATAACTAAAGTATAGATCAGCTATGGAATTTCTGCAAGAAAAGATTAGGTAGAGCCGATGACCCCATAATTATCACTGGATAAAATGTAAAATTTATAAAGAACTAGCGGGAGATCAAATGATGCAGCCTTACAAGAACTTGATAGAAATCGATAACTTGGTAGATTGAATTAGACGAAACTACAGCGATGCGCTAGTAATTGAAGCCTAGATAATCTGATAAAACGAGCTTACCAATAAGCCGGAGATCGAGTCGATGCAGCCCTAGATGTAGCCCTACTTGTTGAAGAAGTCGTCAAGATCTACTTTACTCCTACTTCTAGAGTTTTGGTGAGTTGCCGAAAAGAATTGTATTGATTGATAGATATCTCTTACAAAACCCTAAGATCTACTATTTATAGCCTGAGGCTTGACTCCTAACTTATCACGACTTAACAAACTTATTTCGAAAGAAAACAACTAAATCTACTATATTTACACAGTTTTCCCAAAAGAAGTTGGACTCCTAGATTTTCTGTTGTCGTCATCTCCAAGTCCGACCCGAACCGCTTCCATCCACACCTCTAACCGAGTCCATGTTCCCTTTAACCATCGCCATATTACCTTGGCCGGGATCTCTGAAATCTTTGACCCAAATGGCTTCTCCCAGGATTTTTATCGGCTTTCATAAATAACTCTGCAAAATTTTGGCGTCAACACTGATGTATTGGGTTACAAAATGAAAAAAAAGAGGGCAAAAATAGACAATTCTGATTCCGGGTACTAAAAACTTAGTGGCTCACACAAGAGCGGAATCGATGCACTATCCTATAGAAACCACTATTTGAGCTTAAGACTCTGTTTGCAGTGCTGCTATCTTCTGCGCCATGCATGATATATGTTTCACACTCTGCTTCACTTTTGTGACGCAATACCGGCTTGATGGCCCCATAGGAGATTACGTGTGCGCCTTATTTCAACCGACTGATAATATGTCAAACCTACCTACCTGCCTAGGGCTTCTCCTTTCATTCTCCTACGGCTACACTTAAAATATCACATAATAAATCTAATACCGGATTCGCTCCATAAAGAACTTGATAATTGTATGTAATACAGGAGGATTAGGGATGCTGAACACCTATGCACAGCTCCCCAGCTAATGCGTCAACAAGGCAAGATAATACATCTCCTGAAAAGAGTGCTATATTAAAAGGTATCTTTTTTGCTCACACATGTTGCATTAAATGTGTAATTTTCATACGGGCTACTTGCATCTATGCTACATCCTCTTAAAAAATGTCTATGTTTTCATCAGGAAAGTTTTTTTTATGTCAAAACAGAAAATGGGAGCAAACAAGAACACTCTCATCATTTTCAGAGTGGGCAAAAAGGATTCCCGGTGAGGGGAACGAAGAAAGGACAAAATAACCAGAGAAGATCAAAGAAACGCAATCGGAAATCACTTTCATGAGATATGACATCGCTCTTGGGGAGGACAAGCACGATCGACTAGATTGTGAAACAGCAAGCACGGTATCGTTTGACAAGCCCCGTTTATTATTTAACAAACAAGCACCGGCGATCGAGCCGATCATTAACAAGAGGAAGTTCTCGTGGCCTGGATGTGGTGACCTGCTGCCTACTCACTAAACGTCTAGCTAGGTCGATTTGTTTCATTTCTTGATATGGACGCATACTTTTTCTTCTATTTGTTCGGCGCCCATCTCAAAACGGCTCTGTAAATTCAAAAGGTTGGCTTGTTGATGGCGCGAAAGCAACTTGTGTTCTTTTCTTGTGACTTTTTATTGCCTGGGTTTACGATAGCGACGTACGCATACGTACCGCACTGTCTTACCCGAAGCAATCAAGCACGGGGCGGAACAGTTAGGTGCATTGCTTGGGATAGAAATGAAAGAAACAAGACAAGAGAAAGGGGAATACATATGCGCACATACACATATATACTAGTGAAGAATGAAATTATATATGTGAATTTGATCGGACCGGAACAAGAACAACCGCAAGCTTCTGCCACAACATATCATTATGTATGACCCTTCAGCAAAGCGAGGAAAAACATATATATATATATATATATATATATATTATGTATAGGCAAATATAGGAGAACACACACACACACACACACACACACTTCGTAATTTCCATGTCGATTACTAACCACTTTAGAACAGAGCATTAAAAACTGTAGAACCCACCTCTATGTTTGCATGAATATAATGGCCCCCCTGCCATCCAATCTACCCATCACCCAATAGTTGAAGGCCGATCTACCGAGACGATCCGGCGGGTCCTATATCTTCATGCATCATATGGTAGCAGTATTCTCTCTTTAGTCACTAAACAGTGTGTTGTTTTGGAGTATTTGTACAATCAACAACACATTTGAATTCTGACCATTGATACTTTTTAAATAAATTTGAAAGCCAAGTTTGAAAGCTAGTTTCATATTCTTGTTGCAGCTTTGATACATCCAAATGAAATTAAACCCTTTTTTTAGTGGAGAGGTTACAACTTATGCCAAATAATAAACGACACTCCTCTTGACCGTTCGATCGAGTGGTGGTTAGGGCATTCAAGTTGCACGCAGCGAGAGCTTGACTGGCTGACATCGTTGCAGCACTCAATTGGTCCCGCTTGTTTCAGCTTATGCCCGATTTTGAAGACTCGATTTTAGAAATCTCGATTCTGGGAGTCATCCGACTTTTGGATTTTCTAAAATCGAGCCTTCAAAATCAGCAATAAGCTGAAACAAACAGGGCCAATGACTTAAGAGTAATGCATGCATGGGACCAGCCGGTGTATATGTGCGGTATATATATGTGGCTGGCCAATTTTGCGTTTTGGTCCATCCATGCACTCAATGAACAACAGACCAGGACTGTTCACTCAGAGTATTCATTGGACGGCTCTGCAAATACGATATTTTGCAAATAAGGTGAAGACAAGACATGACAGATAATTATTACTCCATCAGTTTGAAATTACAGGAAGTATTTTGTTTCTTCAGACAAAGCCTTTTTCCCAACAATGACTTTGTTAACATATAAACTTTTGACACAAAATTTATGTCATCAGATTTGTATTAAAAAAAGTAACTACTTGTAATTGTAATTAGTATCATAGAAATAACATATTAATAGATTAATAATCAACCATCACCGCGTCCTAACAAATCAAAATACACCTTATAATATCAAACAAAGGTAATAATGTCTGATTTGGCGCACCTAGGGCCATGTAATATTTCAAAAATGTCAAGCAAATTGTTGGATCCATTAGCCGGTTTTGAAGCCTGCAGATCTGTAGTTGTAGGTGAATTTTAAGAAAATATATGTGCGCACAACAGTACTATATATTTATTGCTGGTGTTTAACCTTCTGTTATCGATGTATGATGATTTTCACTAATAAAATATTTAGATTAATTACAACTTTGTAGGTCATACTAGGCTTTATAACCGTACATATATTGTTAACGAAGCAATTTTTCTAAGTTGCAATTTGAGAAGTAAATTAAACACGCATGAGCAGGGAGTTCTAGTGTGCAAACCACCACCACCCTTCTAGATACTTTGAGATCCTGCCACCACCGAAAAAAGGTAAAAGTACAACGGCAGGAGCCAGGGTTTCTGATCGAAATGGGCAACTTCTCTCATGAATGTGGAATCAGCATCCCTAACACACTTAATCAATTCGAATGTCCCCATCGTACACAGCAAATAAAACTGCTTTTGACCAGCATACGTACTACGTACTTCCTCTTATAGCAAAGCATGCACAGATATAGCACTAATCACCTCCATATACGCGGACTGAGAATCCAGCAGGCTTCCGCGCATAGCAGCCGCGCCAAACAAACTTAGAGCAAGGCGAACATTGCGTGACATCATCACCTTCCACCGGTTAATTATTATTACCAGTACTAATAATCAACGGTGGTGGAGCAGTGCCTTTCCGGATCAAGCTCCCCTAATTCTTTAACTCACCACTGACATCATTAGATCCGGCGAAATCCTAATCGGAAAATTAACAATTCCATCCGCAGATCCATCAGCTCAGCTCGGCCGCGCTTCGCTCCAAAGGCTCCGAGATCGGCTGAGCAACGATCGACGACGGCGATATATGATAGTACAGCCCCACCGCACCCTTTCGCTAATCTATTGACTAATCACTTACCTAAACCGGATTAGGATGTTAATAGCTAATCAAAGCGCACTCTCTGGCCAGCACGGCCCGGTCCATCTTTCCGGATTAATTAACATGGCCGCCATGATTGTGTTGGTCCTAATTGAGAAGTTAATCCTTCTGTTGGTACGCAGTACACTAGCATGATTTTAGTATATATTCCTAGATAGATAGCTTAGTTTAGAACAGAGAATGTGTGCAGGACATGTTGGTTGTTGGTCAGTATCTTGCTTTGCACCACAATTGAGCAGTGTACTAAGTGATCCGTACGTATCCAGGTACGTAGGTATTCGAGTGTATAACTATACTCTTAACTACCATGCATCCATGTGGCGGCGCCAATGCAACTTGCCAAGTTGCCATATTGCATGCGCACGAGAGAGACAGAGAGAGAGAGGGAGAGAGAGAGAGTAGAATCCTGTTTTTGTCGCAACCTGAAAGCTGCTTACAGATCGATCGATCAAGCTGCTAGCTCCGCAGGCTGCAGCTGGGCAAGGTACCTAGTCGAGCAGCTATTCTCAATGGTTGTCGTATCAGACCACTGCTGGTATAGGTACGGGTACGACGATGCATGGCTTATTTTTTATCGCATTATTATCGAATATCGATCGGTTCAACTGTGATCAGGACAGAAAGATATATAAGAGGAAAGTTGAGACACGAAAAGATATTTTTTTCCCAGAAGAATGGCATATGCATGATTGAGAAACGGCATCCGATTCTATCGGCGCATTGGCATTATTCACTGCCGGATTCAGAGGCTTTGCCGAGTGCCTGTCTGGGACACTCGGCAAAGCCCCGATTACGCTAGGCAAAGGCTTTGCCGAGTGTTACACTCGGCAAAGGGTACTCGGCAAAGATTTCATCGGCAAAGACGTCTTTGCCGAGTGCCAAAAAGCACTCAGCAAAGAGAAGCACTCGGCAAAATGTAAATAGGAAAAAAATCCAAAAGATGAAACAGGAAAAAAAAATTATCAAGGAGGCATGCACAGCCAACTAGTGACTCATCTAATGGGTTAGATTGCACATTTTTTTCAGCAATTTTACATAAGTTGTCGATGATAGGATTCGAACTCACGACCTCCTGCACACAAACAACTCTCTCTACCACTGCACCATTGAACCACATGTATCAACATTACGTTTTTATTCTCCACATATTATAATTAACCGAGTGTAAATTGTTTGTTTGAGATAGTAAATAAATTCAAATGAAAAAGTTGTTAACTACAAAGTGGCATAACTTTTCGAGATCTACAACTTTTATTTTGTTAGTTTCTTCATCCGAGATCGTTTACAAAATTTGAATTTCAAATTTGAAAACTTCAAACGTATTTTAATATGACACAATGATTTCAAATCAAAAAGTTGTCAACTACGAACTTTTATAACTTTTTGAGATCTACAACTTTAATTGTGATGGTTTTTTCATTCAAGATCATTTGCAAAATTCGAATTTTAAATTTTCTATATTCAGATGTAGTTTTTGTTGATAAGATGACTTCAAATTAAAATGTTGCCAACTGTAAAATCTTATAACTTCTCAAGATCTACAAAGTTTATTTTGGTTGTTTTGTCATTTCTTCATCTGACGTGATAATTCTAATATTGTTCACAAATCTTATATATCTCTCTTATAGTTTCATAAACTGCGAGAGAGATATATATGTTTTGTGAACAAATTTATATTTATTTTATCAAATGAAAAAATGTCCAAAATAAGAATTGTGCATCTTGACGAGTTATACAACTTTTTAGTTGAAAATATTTTTATTTAAATTAATTTACTACTTCAAAATATGATTTGAAAATTATCTTTGCCGAGTGTCTGAAAAAGGCACTCGGCACAATGCAAAGTGTCTGAAAAAGACGTCTTTGTCGAGTGTCGTTTTCGGCACTCAGCAAAGACGCTCTTTGCCAAGTGTCCGAAAAAACACTCGGTAAAATAATTAACACTCGGCAAAGATCTTTTTTCCGGTAGTGATTATTATAGAGAGAACCGGCAGAAATGTTTCTTGTTTTTTCCAGCTTCATGGAGTTGTACAACGCAACAACTATTTGTCACTACAATAGGTAGGTACTTCAATCTTTCGATAACACGAGCAGGCCATCCCTTCAATAATTCTTTTCGTTGTTCATCAGCACCGTACCATTCTGAAAGCAGGCGACTGCTGTAAGTATTTGAGAAGGCATGCATGTGAATTCGTCATCAAGTGTCTAGCTAGCACTGCCTCCGATCAAATCAGAAGAACTTAATAACGTTCTTGACATGGCATCATCTCACCACTATTCCTAGATATTGAAATATAACTATACTAGCTAGTGTCCATTAAAATTTAAATGTGATGGAACTAGCTATTTTTCAATGTAAATCTACGTGTGATTATTTATCTTCCAAAACTACAGATTGTAGAAGCCACTAACAATGAATGTTCTAAATGTTCGACTAATTAACTAGATTTTGTTCAAAACATCAACCAACGATGTGTGGTGGGGGTTGCAACTTGCAAGCTTTGTAAGCCGCTGAGGAGGCAGCAAGCCGTTGTGCCATAACAATGCACGTACCTACTAGATCTTGTGCTCCTCCTCTTCTTAATTACTTTGGCCACACAAATTACTGCCATAATAATGCCCATGCATGCAAAGATTATTCTTCTTTAAGTCTTCTTGGCCTTTTGTCAAAATTACTAGTAAGGATCACCAGCTTGACACGCATTGGTAGCCAGAATAAGAGAGCTGGGCAGCAGTGCATTAACCTGCTTGCATACACCCATGCAACTTGGCTCGATCCCTCGATGCTGTCCACGTGGCGCACAGTGGGGATGCCGACAATCGCTTTCTGAGTCATTGCATGCCTCCCTGTCACTGTCACTGGGACAGAGACAGGTGGCGTCTATATGTGTGCGTGTGCATACGCCCTGTGTTTTAGGGTGTGTTCGTTTTCTAACCTTTAAATTTTACACCCATCACATCAAAGAGAATCTTGTCATTTAGAAGTATTAAATAAAGTCTAATTATAAAACTTTTTACACAGATGGATGCTAATTCACGAGACAAATTTAATGAGCCTAACTAATCCATAATTTGCCACAGTGATGCTACAGTAATCATCCGCTAATCATGGACTAATATACCTCATTAGATTCGTCTCGCGAATTAACCCTGGAGTTCTGCAATTAGTTTTATAATTAGACTTTATTTAATACTTCTAAATGATAAAATTCTCCTTGACGTGACCCCTCTAAACTTTAGACCTCAGGAAACGAACACACCCTTAACTCTTAAACACGTACTCCCTACCACCTCTTGTTCAAAGATGGAGGAACGTATTTAATTCTTTCTATCAGTATTAGAATTACTGCATCAATATACGTGAGTATAGAGAGAGCAGCCCTTATATTATAGTAGGATTTAAGTAAAAAGTGGTTAGCCCTTGGGACGGAGGGAGTACTACACAAGCGAATAAACTACTACTACTATACGACATATAGCTGTATGGAAGTCCTAGCAGTGCAAATATACAAAGGGGCTGTCACATCGAGTATGATGTTTAGGAGAGCTAGCTCATTCCATTAGTTCGTACGACGCCAGCCGGATTCAAAAGACGCTGCGAACAGTGACCCAACAATGACAGGTTTTTATCGCGGACTAGGCGGCGCCAGCCCGGGACCCCCTCGGTGCCGGAGGAGTTAGTTGGACGTGACACGACCGGCGCCGTGAGCTCGACCCGGTTTGACAAAAAAAATCCCCAGGTACCACCGATCGACCTCAGTTCTCAACACGAAGTGAAGTGTGATCCAGCAACCAATGCAAGATCGCCGCCCCATGGCCACTAGAGAGATGGTGGACCTAGCTAACCCCTCTTCTCTAGAATGGCTCCATTCTGAACAATGTGCCCATCCTAGCTAGCTACCCTATCGACATCAGTTGGAGACTAGCTCAGAGGTAGGAGGAAGCTCCCAACAATACATAAGCTACATCTCAATAATGAAAAAAAGAATATGATTGAATGCAATTATTAACTAGTTCTCTGCTACTGTTTTGGATGCCGGGAGCTAATAAGTTGAAAGGTAGTATGGTTAACGTACGGTGCTCCAATGTTGCTAACTGTGGCACCAATAATCGTGAAAGCATCCAACATTGGTGGATCGAATTGTATGCTATCGACAAAAGCCGGGCAGGGAAGCGTACATACCTTACCAGTTTTTCTGTAGGACTCATTGATCCAGTGCAGAAGAAGAGTACGTCGCCGTACCCTTGGATCCCATGTTTCCTTGCACATATGCAGCGACTGGAGTACCTGCAAATTAAGCACCGCGCACGGACGGCGACGCGGCCCGCCCGCGCGCGACGCCGGCGAGGTGACCTTTTCGGCATGGATGCGGCGAGGCCGACGGCGCGGGCAGCAGTCGCGACCACCAAACGCGCGCGCGTAGCCGGACTGGCGCGGGCGGCCATGCCTACCGATCGAGCATGCAAGTGGCCGCATATGCATGGCCTCCTCGAATCGTCGCAGCTGTCACGACGGGCGCTGTGCCGACTGCATACGCCTGGTGTGCTGCCGACTGTTCGGCGAGTTCGTGCCTTGGTGCCTTGGTGGACAGTCGCTGTCGTAGCTAAGCTTCCGCCTTAAAGTACTACTGTATCTTTGTAAATTACAGTTCATTAGGGAGTGATCAAAATCGTTTTACTGGTAACTAGAAATTTTACGTACCTATTTTTTCGAAACACACACAGACACTCACTCATCCATATGAACAAGCGATTTAACTATTTTCTATTACTTTTAATTTCTGTAGAAATTATAGTACTCCCTCAAAGAAAGTTCAATATTCTCTCGGTTAAATGCGATGAACCACCTCCCTCTAAAGGTGAGGCCTTCGTCCATCGTCAGGGGCTAATCTGGCTGTTTTCTTAACTACTAGAACAGTACTCGTACACGTTACTACGGGTAATATAAATTTTATCCGGATCTCTACATGAGACCACCAACTTTGCTCTTTCACTCTGTATATAGGCTCTGCTATGACCGCGTGAGACATTGATGCACGGCTTCCGATTAGGATTCCGATTGATTTGTTCCGGTTCCAATTAGGATTTTGATTGATTTGTCCATATTCTGATTAAGACTTTGATTTACGGATCAAGGAATCATTGTTCGCTTAGAAATAGTAGAGATATAGATAGATATTACTAGAAAATATGCTCGTGTATTGCTACGGACAAAGACCATATAGGTATTGGATAAGTATAGTTGTTTGCGTGTTAATTTGTAGAGGTTTACGTGATCGAGTCATAGACAGAGGACTGATTTGACTCACATACGGGATGGATCAAACCCCACATACCGATGATAGAAATTGAACCAAACCAAAAATTAAGGTGGAAAGTTACGTGATTTAGAAATATGTAAAGATAAAGATAAAGTTATACTCTTCTTTTCCTAGAATATAAAAAAATTTCTGTTTGTCCTATACCAATATTTTTATCTTTGAAAATAGTATCTCTAAATTTCAATAAAAAATATTACATGTTATAATATGTATAGTTGCTTTCACAATAAATTTAACATCATTTTTTACCGTGACAATCTTTGTGTGAGTATAACTCATATAACGCAACTATATATAGAGGAAGTATGTATTAGATATAAGGATCGTTCATCACGCTAAAATCAACAATTTAAAATATACTTCCTCCGTCCTAAATTATTAGTTATTTTAGCTTTTCTAAATACGTATAATAATTTAGGACAGAGGTACCATGGCTGAAGATTTGTGAGCTAGTATTAGAGGAGCAGGATCCGTCGTAGGCTCATGTTACATGTAATCATTGATTTAGACGCTGCCTCCAGACATGCAAGACAGCTCTGACGTCCGTGCAAACAGAAAATATACATGCGATCCAGCAAAACATATGGAGACGATTGAGCAACGTAGGCGCCACGAACTGTTACCTTCAACTATTGTCATCATCAGCGATCAGGAGCACGACTATTTGCGCAGTAGTATATGGTATAAAAAACGGCATGTTTGCTACAATACGGACCGGCCTGTGATCCAAAAGCATGTAATAGGCTTTCCGGAAAATCGTTTTAATTAGTAATGCAGGGGTCCCTGTCTCTTCTTTTCCAGTAACAGTACAATGTGGGGTGCATATGCATGTGCCTCTATATATTTGAGTATTTGATGATTATTTGTCCACGCCAAAAATAAATTAATTGTAAACCACCTCTACAATTTTTATTTCCTTTTTTCTCTACATGTCCTTACAACTCATTGATTTTTGATTCGTTCAAGGCAATTTTTGTTTTACAACTTCAAGTTGTATAATCTTGATGTAGTATTTATTGAAATTAATAAAGTTTCCTTGTCAAAAAAGTGAAGACTAAGAACAGCAAAATTTGGTATGCTACTTGTGGCTCCGTCTGAAGCAGTATATTATTTTTGGCACCCAAGCTGCAACAGGTAGTTACTCCCTAATATAAGCATCCTAATATTTATATGACAGATTAAGAAGATGAGAAAATAATGCATGTACCCCTATTTAATACCTTATGGTTGTCATGTTGCTAATTTTATAGCCGACTAAGAATAACTCATTTCTAAATTATCCTAGGATGCTTTATATTTAATTATAAATTTTAAACTATTTAATATCTTATATTTGAGAACGGAGTACATATATGCAGGCCGCTCCGACAGTATATTAAGCAAGTCACGGTTGCAAGAGCATCATAGGAAGATACGATTGGTCCTCTGGTCGACAGCCAAGAGCGGCTGCCACGATTTCACACTTGCCGATCCTACTTTCCTTTGTCGGCTGTGGAGTGTTGCCAACTTGAAAAACGGGGATCTCTGCTAGCTTTTGCCGGCCGGGACCCCAAGATTTTCCTTTTGCCGACCCCGCAGGATTTAACGCCGGATCGACCTCGTCTTTGAATTTTCAGCATATATATTTACAAACCAAAGTAAAAAGTAAATCCATTGACCATGCGAAGTAAGCGGTATTTGTCCTTCCAGTGCAAATGATATGACTGTACAAAAATCTAGATCACAGGAAACATTGAAAAAAATCCTAATAAACGGCTCAAGCTTGCATACACGCTGCTAACGACCACCAACCAAAGACGCGACGGGTCACGACGAACAACAGCGACGACTGTCACCCCCTCCGTCGCAGCTCGCAAGTCAATTGCAAAAGTTTAAAAAGAAAAACAACTGGTGCGTATAGCTAGATACATATATAATTTGTTATGCACCAGATGTACACTATGTCTAAATACATATAAAAAACTATGCATCTAAATAATAATCAAAATGAATTGTAATTTGGAACGGAGAAAGTAGTATATTAGCATATAGCAACAAAAAGAATATACTGTGGTGATGATGAACCTTATTTTTTTACAAAAAAAGGAGATGCTAGATCTGAATATACTCTTTCGTTGGTATGCCACCGAAAAAGGCACAAAGCTAGCTTTGCATGCATCCATATGCAACGGTCCTTGTTACAAGATAATATCGGGCCGGCCCGGGGGACATGTGAGCTAGCTGCAGAGGGTGGGATCTGTTCAAGGAGACTCGCCAACGGAGAAGAGGATCCGTGCCGCGGATTCGCCTGACACGCCGTACGCTCCCAATTGGTTGCGCCACAGTGGGAGATCGAGGACGAATGGAGGATCGGACCATCTGCTAGACACGCTCGCATGCATGCTGTGGCTGCTCAGCTGCTGGACCATTGCTGCGTGCAGCGTGCGTGCTCCAAAGTTCTAGAAAGATTGTTGCTCGATCTGTCGTCAATAAACCCGTAGGAGACCGTGTCTACCTCTTGTCGCGCGCACGAGTGTCGACCGTCGTACAGACGTCATCCATGCACGGCAGTTTCGTTTTTTTTTTTCCCGACTACCACAGGGGCGATCTGTGTTTATTTGTGAAGTACTTGTGATCGTTACCAGAGGAAAACTTGTGCAATCTCTCTTTGTCTATTATTGTTAATTGTGGAGGTATATATTTGCACTGATTCAAAGCGATCTACCATTAATTTGTGAAGAACTTTAGATTAGTGATATGCACTTGGTAATATTGGATTTATCAGATACAATATTTCCATATACCTATAGAAGGTAATGTCATCACTTTTCATTACCATTTTTGTACATCTAATTTTTGCCATACTACTGTTTTTCACTACTCCCTCCAGACCCTTTTTTAAGGCGTATTTCCATTTTTCATTTGGGCCATCAGTACCAAAGGCAGGCCATCACGAGGGGAGTGAAAAGTGAAGCGTCATCTGGTTCTGGTTTTATGATACGGTAACTGCCAATCAGCGAGCATGCGCGCAGCCAATCGTGTGGTGGGGCAAGCACGGGACCGGTGGTTAATTATGCCACCACGATGACATCTTGGTCTTTGGGTTTAACCTTCACGCGCCTAACAAATGGGTACGGAGGGAGTATAGTGTATTGTAGCACATAATTATTTCACTTTGTATGCTTCCGAAATTATAACTGAGGTCACTTCACTACCGGAGATATATTCTTTGCCGAGTGTAAAATTCTTTGCCGAGTGCACTATTTCGAGCACTCGGCAAAGAGCCTCTTTGCCGAGTGTAACACTCGGCAAAACGAAACACTCGGCAAAGAGTCTCTTTGCCGAGTGTCGGGCACTCGGCAAAGAAAAACACTAGGCAAACAAAACATTTGCCGAGTGCTCTTTTTCGACACTCGGCAAAGGTATTTATTTGCCGAGTGCTTTTCATTGGCACTCGGCAAAATATATTTATTTTTTTTCTTTTTTGCTCTCAAACTTTTTCTGTTGTGATGTTACATTATCTTTAACTACGTATGCAAATTTGGCTCATTACTCGAACTGTTTGCTGTATTTAGTCAATTAATTTTATTTGATTGAATTTCTTGCGATAATTGAAATATGAACTGCAAGTCATGGGAAGAATGGAAAAAAATGAATGGAAAAATGATATTCTTGTTATTGAGCCTACTTTGACACCTTATCCACGAGAGGACTTGAAAACTTCAAACATCTTGATCACGAAGCATGACGACGAACTTGTGCTCCAATTATTTTTTAATTGTATAAAAAGCAAATGTGGTTAGAAAATCATGAAACTTGCCGAGATGTCATGATACCATATGGAAAGACTATGATAAAAATTTAAAAATGTTTCATGAAAATTTGTCAGGAACATGCTTAACACCTAATCCGCCTTCATATGAAATCATGAAACTTGTTTGGACATGTTTCATTTGTAAGCATCGTATATTACAAATTTCACGAAATCTTGTCAAATTTTTATCACAGCCTCCCCATATGATGTCATGACATCTCGACAAGTTTCATAATTTTCTAACCATATTTGTCTTTTATATAATTTAAAAACAACTGGACCGCAAAGTTTGTGTTCAAGTTTTGTGAACAAGATGTTTGAATTTTCTGGTGTGTTCGTGGATACGGTGTCAACGTGCACTCAATAACATGAATACCATTTTTTCATTCAATTGTTTCCATTCTTTGACTGACTTGCAGTTCAAATTTCAATTATCCTTAGAAATTCAATTAAATGAAATAAATTTACTAAATATAGCGAACACTTCGAATAATGAGTCCAAATTGCATATGTAGTTCCAAATAATATAGGATTATAACAGAAAAAGTTTGATGATAAAAAGAAAAAAAATAAATCTATTTTGCCGAGTGTCAATAAAAAGCACTCGGCAAAGAATGTCTTTGCCGAGTGCCGTGGAAAAACGCTCGGCAAAGTAAAGGCGGGAGGGGCTAAAATTTTGGAACGGACCGGCGGGAGGTAACGAAAAAATCTCCGTTCAACTCCCGGCCCTCCATCCTGAGAGCTCGTCCTCCTCCCTCTTCCCTCCTCTCTCTCTCTCTCTCTCTCTCTCTGGTCGACGGCGACGGCCCTCCCCGGGCGCGGCGGCGGCGCGGCCCGCCCTCCCCGAGGCGCGGCGGCCCTCCCCGAGGGGCGGCGGCGGCGGCGCGGCCCGGGGCGCGGCGGCGGCGGCCCTCCCCGGGCGCGGCGGTGGCGCGGCCCGGGGCGCGGCGAAGGCACGGCCCAGGGCGCGGCCCAGGGCGCGGCGGCGGCGGCGGCCCGCCCTCCCCGGGCGCGGCGGCCCTCCCCGGGTGCAGAGGCGGCGCGGCCCGGGGCGCGGCGGCGGCCCTCCCAGGGCGCGGCGGAGGCGCGGCCCGGGGCGCGGCGGCCCTCCCCGGGCGCGGCGGCGCGGCCCGAGGCGCGGCGGCGGCGGCGGCCCTCCCCGGGCGCGGCGGCGGCCCTTCCCGGCGCGGCGGCGGCGCGGCCCGAGGCGCGGCGGCGGCGGCGGCCCTCCCCGGGCGCGGAGGCGTGGCCCGAGGCGCGGCGGCGGCGGCGGCCCTCCCCGGGCGCGGCGGCGGCGCGGCCCGCCCTCCCCGGGGCGCGGGCGCGGCGGCCCTCCCTCCCCTGGCCGGCGGCGCGGCACTCCCTGGCCGGCGGCTGTTTTTTTTTATTTTTTAAACGGGCCTTTGCCGAGTGCGGAAAAGGCGCTCGGCAAGATCTTTGCCGAGTGTCCGAAATAAGGCACTCGGCAAAGAGCTCTTTGCCGATAGATTCTTTACCGGGTGCTCTTTGCCGAGTGCTACACTCGGCAAAGATTTTGCCGAGCGTTTTTCAATCTTTGCCGAGTGTTCTGGGCACTCGCCAAAGCCTTGCTTTCCGGTAGTATGGTGATGTGTATCAATGATTTCGGTAGGAACACGAATACATTTCTTGAGCTGAGATACGTGGAAGATGTTATGAATGGTTGCTAGTTGAGGAGGAAGTTGTAGTCGATAGGCTACGGGTCCACAAATTTCAAGGATTTCAAAAGGACCAACGTAGCGAGGAGCGAGTTTGCCCTTGATACCAAAACGTTGAACACCTCGAGTAGGAGACACTCGTAGGTATACGAAATCACCCAATTCAAACTGTATGGGTTTTCTTCTTTTATCTGCGTAGCTCTTCTGTCTTGACTGAGCTGCTTTAAGATTATTCCGTATGATCTTTACTTTTTCTTCAGCTTCATTAACAAGATCAGGTCCAAAAATTTCGCGTTCACCAGTCTGAGACCAATTCAAAGGGGTTCTGCATTGACGACCATATAAGGCTTCAAAAGGAGCCATTTTAATACTTGACTGATAGCTGTTATTATAGGAGAATTCTGCCAGGGCTAAGCACTTGTCCCAATGCTTGTCGTACTGGATTACACAAGCCCGAAGCATATCTTCTAGAATTTGGTTGATTCTTTCTGTTTGCCCATCTGTCTGCGGATGATATGCGGAGCTTCGGATTAATCTGGTTCCAAGAGTTTGTTGAAACTGTTCCCAGAAACGGGCAACAAATTGTGCTCCACGATCAGAGATGATCGTTTTAGGTATCCCATGGAGACGAACGATTTGGTCTAGATATATTTCCGCATACTTCCTAGCAGTGTAAGTGGTATGCACTGGAAGAAAATGAGCGGTCTTGGTTAATCTATCCACAATTACCCAAATAGAATCATGCCTTTGAGAAGTATTGGGTAATCCTATGATAAAATCCATACTGATATCTTCCCACTTCCAAGAAGGAATAGATAAAGGTTGCAGTGTACCAGAAGTCCTTAAATGACTGGCCTTAATTCTCTGACAAACATCACACTCAGAAACGTATTTTGCTATTTCTCTTCTCATACGAGTCCACCAAAAATTTCGTTTCAAATCTTGGTACATCTTCGTACTACCAGGGTGCATAGCAAACTTAGATAGATGTGCTTCATCCATTATTTGCTTACGAAGCTGATGGTTCTTGGGTACAACCATACGTCCCTTAAACCGTAGAATTCCTTTAGAATCCTCTTGGAAACATTTATACTTCTCTTCTCCTTGGGCTAATTGTTGCTTGATCATCTTAACTCCCTTATCGTGTTGTTGTGCCGTCACAATACTATCCTGAAGTAGGGGTTTAACTGCTATATGGTTCAGATTGCCTTGAGAAACGATTTCCAGATTAAGCTTGCTCATTTCCCAACAAAGAGTTTTGCTAAAAACTTCTACTGATAAACAATGACAATGTGACTTGCGGCTAAGTGCATCTGCAACCACATTGGCTTTGCCTGGATGGTAATGGACCTCAAGATCATAATCCTTTATAAGTTCCAACCAACGCCTTTGTCTCATGTTCAAGTCTGCTTGTGTAAAGATGTACTTTAAGCTCTTATGATCCGTATAAATATTGCACTTGGTACCCATAAGGTGGTGTCTCCAAAGTTTAAGTGCATGTATGACGGCTGCAAGCTCAAGGTCATGAGTAGGATAATTCTGCTCATGCGTCCGGAGTGCTCTAGAGGCATATGCAATTACGCGGTTGTTTTGCATAAGTACACATCCTAGTCCGGTGCCTGATGCATCACAATAAACATCAAACGATTGGGATGGGTCTGGTTGAGCCAAAACTGGAGCGGTGGTAAGGAGTGCTCTTAAAGTATGGAAAGCTTCTTCACATTTCTCATTCCAGGAGAATTTCACTCCTTTCTTTAACAACTCTGTCATGGGCTTGGCTATTCGAGAGAAATCTGGGATAAAACGTCGGTAATAGCCAGCAAGACCGAGAAAACTGCGGATCTGATGGACCGAAGTAGGAGGTTTCCAATCCATTACTTCTTGAACTTTACTAGGGTCAACAGATATACCGTCCTTGGAGATGGTATGACCTAAGAATTTGACGGTGTCAAGCCAAAATTCACATTTAGAGAACTTGGCATACAAGTGATGATCTCGTAGACGTTGAAGAACAACATGAAGATGTTTAGCATGATCTTCAAGAGTTTTGGAATAGATTAGAATGTCATCGATAAAAACCACAACGAATTTGTCAAGCTCCGGCATGAAGACAGAATTCATAAGATACATGAAATATGCCGGGGCATTGGTAAGACCAAAGGACATAACCAGATATTCATAGAGTCCATATCTGGTGGAGAAAGCTGTTTTCGGAATATCACTTGGTCTAATCTTTATCTGATGATATCCGGAGCGAAGGTCAATTTTAGAGAATATCTTGGCTCCGGCTAACTGGTCAAATAGAATATCAATGCGGGGAAGAGGGTACTTATTCTTGATAGTTACCGCATTGAGGGGACGATAGTCAACACATAGTCTAAGACTATTATCCTTCTTTTTCACGAATAAGGCAGGGCATCCCCAAGGTGAAGCACTTGGGCGGATATAACCCTTATCCAGGAGTTCTTGAAGTTGAAGTTTTAACTCGGCCAATTCATTGGGTGGCATCCGGTAAGGTCTCTTAGAAATAGGGGCGGTGCCAGGTTGTAGTTCTATAACAAACTCAACCTCTCTATCCGGGGGCATTCCAGGTAACTCATCTGGAAAAACATCTGGATATTCGCATACAACAGGAATATCTCCTAACTTGATTCCCGTTGTATTATACACACAAGATTTGGTATATTCCGGTGATGGAAGGTGAAGGATGGTATGTCCATATTCCGGAGAATTTATTTCAACCACTCGAGAAAAGATATCTAAAGATACTCGATGTCTGGTCATCCAATCCATACCTAGAAGAATATCCATCCCTTCTAGGTTTAATGTAATTAAGGCTGTTCTTATTAATATGCTACCCATTTGGATTGGTACATCTCTACAAATTTGATTTGATGCAATTCTACCTCCCGGGGTTGTTATCATATATGTTCCATTTGTGGGGTAGAAATCCAAACCTATTTTGGTCCCAAACCTTGTACTGATAAAACTATGGGTTGCACCAGAATCAAAAAGTATAATTGCAGGGTGATGGTGTAGAGTGAATGTACCCGTCATTACTGGTGCACCTTCTGGGAGTTCCGATAGAGTGGTGAAATTCACTCTTCCTTGACGGACCTGCATCATTTGCTTCTTGCCTCTATTCTGGGAGTTGGAGTTGGAAGCCTGTCCAGGAAATGTTTTCTTGGGTTGGGGGCAGTCTTTAACAAAATGTGCTGGACTACCGCAGTTGAAACATCGATTGGTGTTATTTCCTTGATTAGACTGCGGAAGGTTCGGCCTTGGACCAACTGGTCGTTGCTGCTGCTGATATTGAGGTACTGGTGGCCTGTTATATCGGGGCGGCTGAGGAGGTCTAGCTACCCATCTGCCTGCGGGAGCATTTCTGGGTGGAGCTCGGAAAGTTGGGTTTTGAACTAACCGATACCTCGAAGGTTGTGCATTCGAGGGTCCAGTAGATACTTTTTGCTTCTTCTCAGCACGATGTGCCGAGATACAGTCTTCTTGGGTAATGGCCATATTGACCAATTCATTGAAATTGTTAGCCTTGACCAAATTCAAGCGCTCCTTCAGCTTAGAGTTCAATCCACGACGGAAACGATCTCTCTTCTTGGTGTCTGTGTCAGCATGATAGCCTGCGTACTGGCACAGGTGATTGAAGGCCTGTGCATATTGAAGTACCGTACGGTCCCCTTGAGTCAGTGCCAAAAATTCATTGAGCTTCCGCTCAATGAGTCCTTCCGGGATATGGTGCGCTCTGAAGACTGTCTTAAATTCTTCCCAATTGACAACATGTCCATCTGGCTGCATTGCATAGTAATTGTCCCACCAAATGCGAGCGTTACCACGAAGCTGCTGGGCTGCGAAGAGAGTCTTGTTTGCTTCGGAGCATGGGACGGAAAGTAAGGCAAACTTGGATTCGATAGTACGGAGCCATGCATCTGCATCAAGAGGTTCTTCCGTCTTATGAAAAAGTGGGGGCTGCGTACTAAAGAAATCCTGATATCCCGCTGATGGATGCTCCTCACGTCCACGTTGAGGAGAACGGAACTGATGTTGCTGGGCCTGCACTAGCATGTTTAGGAGTTCAGTCTGACGGGCCATCACTTCCGCTAGATTTGGTGGCGGCGGAGGTGGTTGTTGTGAACCACTAGCTTGTTCCTGTCTGAATCCCTCCGGAGTTCCGCGCGTAGCTCCAACCATCTGAAATATAGAAGTTATCCATGAGCATTCGCCAATACTTGCTTCTAATTTCAGAAATCATATCATAGCATATACTAGCACAGTACAAAGGAATCACTCCAAATCTCAAGTGTTAACTCCAGTAACTCAAATTTTACATAACCAACTGAAACTTATTCCATGTTACACCACAAGGTTCCAAACCAGATCGTACATAGGTTTGCCACATATTCTACAACAAGTGGCTCACACATTATCCAACTACTCACTCCCATGTCACACGCACTATCTACATCTAGGATGTCATCAACTCAAACGAGTCTAGAAGTCATCGAGGTTGCCCACGGATGACTGACTACCGGAGGAGGAATGGTAAGGACTAAGAACAGGATCTCCATGTTCAGAGTCAATTCCCGAGACTCCTTCGACTTCTTCAGGGTCTTCTTCTTCATCATCTTCTGGTTCATTAGCAACTGGTTGCGCTGGTTGCTCATGAAGCATGTTGATGTGGTCAATAGCTTCGCCCAGATTAAGGTTGAGCTCATGAACTTGCTCTTGGAGGAAGTCGATAACAGTATCACGCTGAGTAATGAGGGCATCACTCTCAACAATTTGTTCTTCTCGATGCTGTATAGTTTCTTCGCGCTGAGTAATTTCTTCTTCCTTGGCAGTGATAGTAGATTGGAGTGCCTCAATCTGTGTGTTCTGTCGGCCAACCTGATTACGATACCTTTGGGCTATGTTGGTCAAGCGATAGATACCGTGCTGCTGAAGCGTCTGATAACGGTACTGTGCGCTCATGAATCGAACGGCAGTACGTAGGGTCTCTCCAGCCAGAGTTCCCAGTAAATGGTCACAATATGCCACTCTGAAAGTCCATTCCGGGTCACGAGAATCCATTGCAGGAAACAAGCCGATAGGATATCCTGCAACTTCCTCAGGATGTTGATCACAGAAAGTGTGAATAGCTTCTATAGCTGCTGCTTCAAAAGTATCGGCAAGGCGATGACCAACCACATTTACTTCAATCGGTGACCACAAAGATAAAGTAGGATGCGGAGGGATAGTCATTTTAACCCGGCAACGAGGAACATCTTCTTCATCATACTCTACTCCATCATAAGGTGGAGGCTCAGGGTAGCCAAACACCTGGAGAGATTCCCACAAAAGACGAGGAAAACCTTCCCAATGCAAGGCATTGGTATGAGCGTGTCCTGCGGAATCCCAAAAGAACCTGGGAAACTCAGCCATCTGAAACAAGGACTCAAATGGTGAGATTATGAGTTTCAACCATACTCCTTGAGAAGACTGCGGAAAAAATGTGAGTTAGCTTGATAGATTGGTTGGAATGCAGCTATTCTCACAGAGTAAAGGAAACCAGATGACCTACCCTGATAACAGCAGAGTCTAAAAATTGAAAGATCGCTCTAGATCTTAAGAATAAAGTAATAGAGATAGAAACATTAACCTTAAGGCTATCCAAAAACTAATCACTTTACTATACTAAGTGCTAATATTTCCTAACCAACCATGACACTCATTCAACCAAATCAAGGAATATGCATGCACGTGCTACACGTCCTCACATTCAAAATAACTTCCAAAATACTTGGACTTATGCGAGTAGTTTCGGTGGCACAATATATTCGTCTCTCCCCATAATAGCTAGTCGGATATCCCTATTCGTCTTAACCTATTTAATCGTGGTTAGTGTACCTGCAGAAAAACCACAATGAATATATGGACCTTTCATGCCAGCACTCATGAAAGCGTCCCCAAACATTACTGTTCACTATAGAAACAGCATCTGTACAATTACCGCCGTACAGACAACGTTAACATACGTCATTAAAACAACGTATTCACAAGATACCGCAAAATGCGGGGGTATTGCTATACCCTATTACTGACCATATACTCCCAATATCATCAACCTAAGTTGATATATTGGCAGCATCTCAAGTAGGCCACTGCTTGAGAAACAGCGTTCGGTTCGCATCACCGACGGGAAGGCTAACTCCCCAGTTAGCTGAGGATCCTTACCTTCTTACCTCACCATCGAAGATGTCGTTACAGAAAGTAAAGTTGGATTGTGCACAAATTTAAGTCTAGCAGAAATGTAGTGCTGGAAGTTAGAGTTATATACATATACTATAGCCACCTATAATTCCCATATTAACATTACCCTAGGGCTTTACGTACTAAGCACAATCCTTAACGAATCCAACGTAGTTTTGCCAAACATTTTGTTGGTCAAACTTTTATACTGAAAACATTTTTAAGGTAAAGTGTATCTCCAGGGTAACCTTATAGCTCTGATACCAGCTGTGGCAGAACCAACCTGAATTATACCGGCTCAAGTACGCGAGTCCAATTCCGAGGCCACCAACGTGCTTCAAACGGTATAATCCCTTGGCCTGTCGGGTAACGTCCCGATAAACCACCGAACACAGGATCAAATAAGGTTACCTCACACGAAGGTGAGTCCAGAGATACCATCACCATCATATTTTACATAACAGACACTTATATTACAAAAGTTTGCAGAGTAACACAAGTACTAGAGTGCTAGAAGTGATTACAAACCATTTAAAACAGTTGAGTTCTTAGCAGCGGAAATTAAAGTACGATAATTATACACGTCGACAGTATTAACATCATGCTAAGCCCGAGCATGACATTACTCGCTAGGGTCGGTGTTGGCCGGGGACGGTTCCCACTCCACGGACCAACCATCAGGCACAGCAGAAGGCCAAGGCGTAGGGTAAGTAGGGTCTTCAGAGACATTACCTGAAAAACACATAACTAGCAAGGCTGAGTATACTAATACTCAGCAAGACTTACCCGGGGTTGGGTATACTTAGCCCATAACTAGACCATGCAGGCTTTGTAAAAGTTCTGGTTCAGTTTTTGCTGAAAAGCCGTAAAGAGTAGGTCCTTAATTCATATTTTAACTTTCAGATTCTAGTTCTTTTAACCATTCTAGGTAAGCACCTATAACTACTTCAAGCATGGTACAATTCTTTAATCAAACATCATCTTTGATAATCATAACATTGCTCTTCTTACTCTATGTGGTAAAAGAGATAAGCAGTCTCAAACTTCGTGAGAGGCGGACGATTCTGAATCGAATTTTAACCCTTGCAAGGTAAACCTAACTCACACGCTTGGAACACCAACAGGTCGTTCCGAAGCAACCGTTTGCCTTTCATTCCGGGTCGTGGAACAAAGCCACCACAAGCGACTGCTGGACTATACGCACATCCAATGTGCAGGACATACGTCTGTAGCGCGACTACATGACCGTATTCCTGTCTGCTCTGCAGAACGTACTCTCACAGTCGGTGCGTGTAAACATAAAATAAAAGTCGAGTGGTGGGGGACGAGTCCACTTGCCGGGCCGATTGGTTACTAGGCTTACCGCTTACCATATTTCGCGGCATGTGGCTAGTACTTTCAAACGCTTAACTACCACTACCACACACTGCGACCTTAACCAAATTCATCAACACAGACGGGGTATCACTTTCTTCCATGAAATTTCAAGTAACCCCGTCCGTCATCCTTATAGTGATTGCAGGAAAGAAAATAATCAATTCCTATATCGCGCGAGTGACAGGAAATCACTCGACTTCTACCGGTCCTATTAGCATAGCACTAGTCGGACTCAGGTTCTAATGTTCAATACATTGGTTCCTATAAATATGCATCTAGGGTTTCATTTCAATTCCTAGACTTAATGCATAAATATAGATAAATAAGCATAGGTTGCAGTGTAAATAAAATAATAGGATATGTCCGGGGCTTGCCTTCACTGGCGGGTCTGGGGTCAGAAATATTAATAAAACCTTCCGAACTCGGGTTCGGGGCTTCAGTTAATTCCTCAGTGAGGTTCCCGGCGGCTTCAGAGATTTCCACTTCAGGCTCCTGGAGGATCTGATAGTCACCGTCGGCCGGAAACGTCAAGTCTATATGCGATCAAAAGGATGCAGTTTAGAAAATGCATTAATCTATATTCTATTTCACGATAAAGTTGCAATCCAATACATTCAACATTACACACTAGCAAACAACACAAACTCCCATACTGGGTAGTCATTTATCGAGTATTAAGTAAATTACTTAGTCACATTAAGCAGTAGGGTTATCTACACTGAGCAACATGGTTAGCTACCCTAACACTTATCTAACTACCTTAAGTAGCATGGTGGATTATTTTAAATTTGAAAATTCCAAAAATAAAAGAGATTTAAGTTTAAATCAAAGTTAGGTTTGTAACTTGCACAAAGTTATTTAGAGTTCATAGAACATTCATGTCAAATTTCATAAGTAAACAACATGAAATGACAAGGTTAAGTATTCATTACTCCTTAGACTTAGATTTAAAAATACAGATAGAAATATTTTGTTTCAAACTAAGCTCTATTAACAAAAGTCATAGAGTTTGAAATCTATTTTCTAACAAAACTGGTTTTGCTATTTTTGGATTTTTCTGTGAATTACTACAGATTTTACAAGACAGGGAAAGCTCTCACATGAAATAACAAGCTTTCACTTACTTCGATTTTAAATACAGCACAAACCATTTATTTTCATAACATGGTCATAAAACAGAATTGATAGAGTTTGAAATGAAGATTCAATTCCAACTGGTTTTACATTTTTTTGAATTTTCTACGATTTTCTATGAATTTTGCAAGACAGGAAACACATTCACATGAAATAACAGCCACTTATTTACAAACCAGCCCCTACATTTAACACATAGCCCCCTGGAAAAACTTCAATCAAAGCAATTGGGTCCATGTTCATGGCCGGCGGTGGGGGGGCTCGGGCCGGCCAAATTCCGGCCAAGTAGTTCGCCGGCGGTGAGGGGCAAGGGGAGGAAAAGCATGAGGACACTACGGGCTACGCACCAGTGCTCTTGGGCGGGCCTGAGATGACCGGAGATGGGTGGCCGACGTGAGGCCGAGCCGGCGGCCGGGGTGAGCTGCGGCGGCGGCGCTCCGGCGTCCGGGGAAAGGAGGGGCCGGGTCGGGAGGATGCGGTGGAGGCCGTGGAAGGTGAAGGCGCTGTCAATTTGGGGAGGGAGAGGGCGGAGGGGGAAGCTCCACGGTGGACCGAGCTTGGCGGCACTAATGGTGGGCGGCGAGGTACTGGGCGTGCGCGAGGTGGTCCGATCAGCCCTTTTATAGGCAATGGGGATGGAGGGGAAAAGCCAGGGCGAGTTGAGCCTTGGCTCTGAGCCGCTACGGGGGAGGGAAACTAGAGGAGCACGGCGGCCGGTAGAGGCGCCGGCGGGCGGTGCTTGCAGAACCGCAGGCAGCGTGGCGCTCGGGCGAGGTGCCAACAGAGAAAAACAGGGCGGTGGAGGGACGGTGGGGAGGCACGTAGGCGAGGGAGGAGCAGGAGGTGGCGAGGGGCGGCCGGGAAAGGTGGGCGGCGGCGCGGCAGTAGAGGAGCAGAGAAGCAGGGGAGATGCCAGAGGAGGAAGAAGGAAGAAGAAAGAGCCGAGGACTGATTTGCGAAACCAAAGAATTACAGGGACTGCATTGTAAAGAGTTTATAACTTTTAAAACAAAGCTCAGATGAGAAAATGGTCAAAATGAAAGTTGTAAAACTTTTCAAGACCTATAACTTTGCTTCAGAGCTTAAGCTCAAAAACTTAAAGTACACAGTTTTATTTCACCATTTTACATTCAAATCAAATTTTACAAAAATTTGTCCTAATAAAGCAAATTTTATAACTTTTTGGGCTTATCTGCAAGCATTTAATGCTGATCATGATGACATTCACTTTTTCACTTTAACCCTTGGTAATTTTTGGAAAGTTACTTTATGTCCCAACTAATTTACATAAAAGGGTCTGTATTTTCCTAAATTTACACAAATACCCTTAATTTCAAAATTTTGCTAGATTTCCACACAATTTCACACATACCAAACATTATTTCTATTGATTTGATCTAATTTTGCTTGTCAATACTCAGTACCACACCTGTCATCGTTTACTTAGTTTAACCAGGGGTATGATCAAATCACCAACTTGGGATTTTCTACGAGAGAATGGACAGATTAGAACGAAGCATGTATGGTGAAATTGGCCGGTGTGAAAAAGTGTAAAGAATATTCAATGGTATAAATGTCAGCAAGTGGTACTCAACTTGCACACGAGACATGATTCCACGCACACATGCACGCAGTCACAACTCACACAGTGCTTGGAATTATTGCCTGAATATATCGGTGCCAATTTGTAATGCTACATGCCACACGGTCGGATTGACTAACTGTTTCACTTGACCTCCCATGGAACACAAGTGAGACTGCCTGACTTTACATAGATAATCCCTCCATTCCAAACTGCAAGTCGTTTTAGTTGTATTTTAAATTAAAGTTCTTTAATTTTGATCAAGTTTATAAAAAAGGAAGCAACATATATGGCATCAAATTAGACTCGTTACATCTACCATGAATTATGCCTTGTTAGTGCATTAATTTTGTAGTGTAGTTGTTAACATATTTTTCTATACATTTAATCAAAATTAGAGAAATTTTTAATCAGGATAAAACTAAAATATCCTACATTTTTAAACAGATGTAGTAGAAAGTTGAGATGAAGCCTAATTTCTCGAAGAGGATTTTAATCCTTGTACTTTTGTGATAACCGAGGATGCTTATTTGGCTATCAGGTACGTAGATATCAAATCCATATGTAGCAATAGCATGACATAAATATTCATAATAACACCTGGTTCTGTCATCCGCTGGCATAAGCCGGTACTAAGTCCATAGGACTGAAAATTGGGAGCAAAGTTTTTTTTGTGTGTGTGGGTGGGTTGGGGGGGGGGGGGGCAAATGCACCCACAGCAAAAGAAAATTTATATGCTAACCATCCCACATTCACCACGTGTGCACCCCCGCGCCCCAACGTGGCAACGTGAAAGCACGACCAGACCAATCAAGCCAACGATCGCCCTAGTTAGCTCCATTTTAATCCAAAAAGGTTGCTTTTGGCTTTTAGAAGGAATTTTAGCGATTCAGTTTACTAACGGTACACTAGACCACATTACTTTCCTCCTACAAATCGATGGTCCAGAGACTACGTTAATGTGTGACACGATGGATGTAACAGATCGACGCTCGCCAACGGCCTGCAGACAAGTTTGCAGCGTGGTGGCTGGGATTCCTTCCCGCGGCTGCAGTGGATCGATCTGCCGCCGGCGAATGGACGAGCTGTGCGTGGTGGACAGCGTCTGCCTCTCGCACTGGAGCTGACGCTGAGGTCTCGCTGCCCTGTGCATGGATCTAGCTGCTGGGCTGGCTGCCCGCATCTGCACGCACGTCCTGTGCTCCAAATTGCGGCAACAGTGGCGGCGCCTGCGAGCTTTACTATTTCTAACTCGATCGACCGCGATGGATCGATCGTCCTGGCAAGATCGATGGCGATGCCTCCATACATGTGCCCTTTCTTTCTGCGATCCAGGCGTAGCACTAGCGAGCGACTAGGTAGCACCTGCTCGTGTATGTTTCGGATATTTGGACACCAATTAAAAATATAATTAATTATATAAATAGAGGCTAATTCGTGAGCCGAATCATTAAGTCTAATTAGTTTATAATTTGATCATGTTGTGCTACAGCAAATATATGCTAATGATGGATTAATTAGATTTAATAGATTCGTCTAGTGAATTAGCACCAGATTATACGTTATAGTTAGCTCATATTTAATTTCTTTATTTAACATTCAAACATCCCATGTAACTTGGACTAAAAACTATTTAGCATCCAAATATCCGATGTAATTCGGACTAAAAGCTAGTTCTGAATCCAAATTAAACACTCCCTAAACCATGATGAGCTCCGTCCGAGCATACTACAAAGACCAATGCCTAAGATCATCATCGTTACCGATGAGGGTCTACCATTTCAGTAAACTTGTCTCATTTTTCTTTCCTTTTTCTCATGGAAGCTTGTGAGTTGTGACAGATCGGTGTGCAGGAATTGTTCAGGGAACGGCCGGTCCAACAAGCGCACGTGCAGTTCCGAGGGACAGACGGATTTATTCCGCGGTCAATCTGATCCTGGTCCCTGTAAGCAGGCGTACTTGGCAGGAATCAATAGGGGCACTGTGCAAGGTCGTCGTTCGTGTCTGACCTGACCCTTGCTTGCATCGGCCGCACCTTACATTTTTACAGCTCTGTGCCGTTCCATTTTTTCACACGTTCGAGGAGCAAAAGCTTTTTATTTGCAAGTACAGAGATGTGAGATGTCTTCTTGTTTCAATTCTCATGGCCTGGGCCTGAGCTCGGCATGCAGCTAGTGGTGGTGTAGCCTCGAAATGGAGTAAAGGACCGGTCCGTGAGAAACGAGAGGGACACTGTCAGACAGGGACGCCGATGCGAACAGTGCAGACAAGGCTGTATGCAGAGAGGAAATAGGAGGAGTCCCCACCTGGAGCGGAGCAGGAGGACCTTGGACTGGCTGCTAGCGCTAGCTACCTAGCTCTCTCTCTGACCTGATGATGAAATGATCTTCCCTGCCCTCCCAACCACAAGTGTGGTGTTGAATGATCCGTGCACACCACACTGCTCGTGCGTGCTCCGAGTGCAAGGGGCAGGCAGGCTGCTGTCAAGAGGACACTGAGCAAGCTAGCAAACAACAAACGATGTCTGCATGGATGGCGGCAAGCGTGACGTGGCAGCTAGCGTGTGCAGTATAGACTACACAGAAAATGTCAGCATGCATGGAGATAGATGGGTATGTGCAGCATGAGGAAAGGATGTGTTGTTGTTGGACACTGCTTGGACCACACTCTGCATGCTCTAGCTCGTCCTCAGCTAGCTCAGCTCCTTTCAGTTTCAGCACAACACCCGGATTTCCAAATGCGTACCCTGTAGTGGTTTTCTTGTACGGCACCTGCTCAAGGGCAGTAGTACTTGCTCAAACAGTTGATGAGAAAAAAAATTAAACTTAGTGGTTAGGAGTAATAATCTTTGGAGTCCTAAAAAAAGGTACGGCGTACTGTACTTGCTACTCGGCCGTACTACTACCTCGTACATTTCCGTTCGGAAGCTGCATGCATGATGGTACAAGCTATTTCTGGTAGAAGCAAGTGAGCAACCAATGGGGAGTAAATAAAAGCCGCCATTTCCAGCTGCTTTGATTTTCCACCACACTTCTTTGAAGGAGCTTGAGTGAGTACTCGAAGAAGGTGATAGTTAATTTGATAACCAAACCAACGGTTGCGTTGCATTGGTGTGCATGTACATTATTATTATTAACCAGGCCAATAATAGGGTAATAGTAGCGTACGTCCATTGAGAGAAAAAAAAGGAGAGAGAAATAGAGACAAATTCAGAAGACGAGATTGAGCCCCAAACCGACCAAAAAGGCAGCGAAAAGACCGTACGCCGGAAAGAGAGACACGGCGGACACCACTATTCAACCCCCAGAGCAAGCACCAAGTTGCAACTTTTTTTGTTAGAGAGGTGGTAATACTCTCCACCAAGTTGCAACTCTCTGTCTACAGATTCTCTGCAGGGAAGGAGAGAGAAATAAGGAGATTAACGGGAGTTAATTACACACTGTACTACTAGCTGCTGATTTGTTGATTAGCAAGACCGGCCGGCGATCACAGGTTCCACAGGAGGGTGCCGACGGACGAGGCCCAGCAGCCGTGATCGCCGCCGTCGAGCCCGAAGAGCCCGAAGAGGTCGTCGTGCGCGGCCGCGGCGTAGCCGGCGCAGTCGTCGATCCACACCGGGTCGCACCACGGCGCCGGGGTCGCCACGTCCTGGAACGAGAAGGGCGCGGCGCCGAACGCCGTCACCGTCGTCGTCACGAGCTCCGCGCAGTCCTCGTCGAGCCGCGGGCGCTCCACGATCGCCTCCAGCTCCTCGTCCTGCTGCTGCCCGGCCGCCGCCACTGGGGCGGGCTGCAATGATGCGGCTGCAGCTGCTGCTGGTGGTGATCCATCAGGCGGCAGGGCGGGCTCCATGGCAGCCGCGCGCGCCGCGGCGGCCTGGACGTCGCGCGCCGCGGCGGAGGCCGGGCGCGGGAGCGCGGCGGCCATCTCCGGGAAGTTGAGCACGGCGGCTGGGCCCTTGACGACGAGCGCGGCGGCGTCGTGCGCGCGCGCCGCCATCTCGGGGGTCGGGAACGTGCCCAGCCAGATGCGGGACTTCTTCCGTGGCTCCCGGATCTCCGACACCCACTTCCCCCACGCCCGCATCCGCACGCCACGGTACGACGGGTGCTTCTCGCCGCCGTCCCGGTCCCGCGCCCGCTTCTCCGCCCCGCCGCCACCTCGCCTCGCCCCGGCCTCGACCGGCAACAGCGGCAGCGAGGACGACGTGCCCCCGGACGACGCCGGGCTGGACACCTCCCCGTCCGGCATTGCAAGCCCAGAGCGATGGTGGTAATGGCGAGCTGGTACGGAACACTGGAGCTTTCTTGGCTCGTTTGCTGCTAGCTAGCTAGCCAGATGTAGCAGTGTTGTGGGGATCGATCGATCGAGCTGCTCCTGCGAAGAGACAAGAGAGCAGGGAACGGAGAGGGATGATGAGTGAGAGAGAAGGGCAGGGGAGGGGGCGGTTTTAGTAGTGGCTGCCTGGTGGTTGGACTGAGACAGCTGAGCTACCGGGACGCTGCCCCGGCGACGTCCTTCACGTCGTTGCCCAGCCTCTCTCTCTTCTCTCTTCTCTCTTCTCTCTCTAGCAAGGAAAGTGGCCGTAATTAAAAACCAGCCGGTAGAACTGCTCGCCGAAGCGTGCAGGTAAAGCGTGGACGATTAAGGAATGGGTTTATTCAAGTGGAGATAAAGTAAGAGCAAAGTGTGGAGAGTATAATAGTAGGACTACTAATTTTGGATTAGCAGTTAGTAGTTAGACGGTAGAGCTCTACTACAACGTTGACGTGGTCTCTTTCAGGACCACACTTTAGGACAAATAATCTACTACTGCTGTTCATGCTACGTCGTATAAATATATAGGATAATTTATCTGACATTTTTATTAAAAAATCTATCTCACATTACGACAGAACGAATTGATTAGGAGAAAGGTAAACGCTAGCTAGCTCGAGTGTGTCGTTGAGATTGAACACCGGATTTTTTTTTCCTTCTCTTTTTTGCGAAATGCCAATAATCCGGGTATTCTGGTTCGGAATATATTATTTTAGGACTGTGTGATTGGTTCATTCAATTCCCACTTGCATGTACTGGTTTTAATTAATTAATTAATTAATGTATACTCCCTCCATATCCTCGGTTCTGAATTATTTGTCACTCTAATTTTATCATAAATCAAATTCGTCTAAGTATAAATCACCTTATTAGGACAGTATTATGGAATTCATGCATGGAGTGTGATCTTTCACTCCACCTGGATAATTAGATGTCGTTAACATACGGTTGGGAGGTCATTACCGTTTGGTTTATTATGACCAGACTGGCCTTTGTTCTCAAAAGGATTAATTAAATATTTATGATCAATAAGATGAGTGATTGTCTCCTTGCCAGGATCTTCCAAGCTAGGGATGGCTGATAGATTAACATTAATGACTAATCAGCTTTTCACATTTTTATTAATCGTCATTACCGCACAGGTAGTTATTATGTACATAAATAGTCTGTTGTAAACAAACAGGGACCACAAATATAAGTTTTGGTTCCTCTTTATTTTAGATCGGCTAGCGAAGGTAGGAAAGGTCGTCGCTACCTGCGTGCTACGGGCGGTACAACACTAGCGTAGGTCAACCTTGACGTTTTATAGGGAATGAAAATAATAAAAATGTATGCGTAATAATTTGGGGACGCGGCTAATTTACGGCCGGCTGTATTGTAAACTATCCGTACACTCGCCTCTATTTGGGAAGGAAAAGCCCTGCAGGCCAACTTTCCTCTTTTCTTCAGAGCGGATCAGTTGAGGGCTTCCTAACATACCAGGGTGTCCGCATGCATGTGAGAGGCAGGGAGAGAAGAAAAAAGAGTAATGATGTCAGTGCGTGCATGCATATATATGCGAGGGGGAGAAAAAGAATGGACATGTGTATGATGCACACAATTTCAAAAATAAAAGACCGTAGTTTCAAAGTTGAGTATCGAAATCAAAATCCAGTTGCGCCATTGTGTTTGTTTTAATAAGAGCTTCAAAACAAGATCTCACACCACTATATTGCAATAATATATTTTTTGAGAGAAAATGCTTTGTAGCGTATTCTAATTTGCTTATGACATTTGCAAAAGTTGCTTATAGCTTTATAAAATGTTGCTTCACATTCCTAAGTTTAGTTAAGTGGATATTGATGTTGATATTGCGAAGATAAATTAGTTAGTGCGATTAGCGAATGGGGGCAAACAACTTTCTTGTGGTGAGTAAGTGTTTATCTCATGATCAATGATAGGCAACTTTAGAAGATTAATTGAGCATTTTAACTAATTTATTTTGGTATTTTTCTATTCTACATATAGCAATTTATGTGTGCTTGAAAATATTATCAAAATATAGGGATCTTATTTTGAATGACTCGTTGGAACAGATACGATTGTGCAATAGGATTTTGAATTTGATGAACGGTTCAAAACTGCAGCTTTTAAAGTTTTGAAATTGTTTGCATGTGACACTCCATTTGAGCGGCTCGTTAATTCAATGCACATTGTATATTGCACGGTCTCATTGATGGGTTAGATAAGTATATAGTAGCATCACGATAGACGAAAAAGGTGCGTAAATATGGATAAAATTACGGCTGGTTGTAGGTAAGTTATTACCATAATTTGGACATGTATATACATACAGACATATACATATTTTTTAAAAGAAATTATTGATGGTCAAAGTCAGAAAATGTTAGGTAGGTCAGAATTAAAAAATGACATATTTTTGGATAGGAAGGAGTGTGTGTTATTTTAGAATGGAATTTTCTCATTCAATTCCCACTTGCAAATAATAAATTTCCATTTCCCCCTTTTTGATACACTACTCCCGTAGTATAGTAGGATAAACAACTACCCAAATGCATACTTGGTATTAATATGGATGTTTTCTTCTTGCAGGAATATAGATGTATATTGGATAGGCATGCATTACGTGCATGAGCACGCAGCAGCTTTTAGGCACTTATTGCCAAGTTGTCATCGATCGGCATATTGAGTCGTTCAAAACATTCCAAATCAGATAATGTTTCCAAAAGGGTGCATGCATGCTTCAAGCTGACAGATGATTGTGATATCATGTTCGATCTTCAACGACAAACATCCTAAGCTCCTAACTAACGTAGTAGATAGTTAGGGATGCAAATTACATTTATTTTAGATCATTGGATGGATCAAAAATTTGATAAAATAAACTAGAATGGTACGTGTAATTAATTTAGGAGGAGAAATGAATTAGGATAATATGCCATCGTAATTATTTAATTGACCTATAAAATATTATTAGGTACCCACTTGCATCCGTATAACCGTATAAGTAGCAGGTGTCGACGATCATCAAGCTAGCTCCAGTAGCTAATTCGATGGATCTCCGCCTCTCGGGGTAGTAATAAACCAACAGTAATACCAGCAGGCAGGCATAAACACCACGCCTATATATAGCTTATTGATCGATGTGTGTCGGCATTTCTCTCTGTGAGTCCGTCTATTTTGGCAGATTGAGACCTACGGACGGGGGGCACACAGTCCATTTATCAACAGCCTGACTATTCTGGGCAGAAAGCCGAGAAGGCCCAACGAGAGAGATGGATTAAGGCGGCGTTTGGTTCCGGGACTAAAACTTAGTTCTTGGAATCTTTGAATATTCATTAGAAGGAGTAAATATAAGATAATTATAAACTAATTACACAGAAGGAGACTGATTTGCGAGACGAATCTATTAAACCTAATTAATCCATCATTAGCATATATTTACTGTAGCACTATGTTACCAAATTATGAACTAATTATACTTAATAGATTCGTCTCACAAATTAGTCTCCATATGTGCAATTAGTTTTATAATTAATCTATATTTAATACTCCTAGTCAGTAACCAAACATTCGATACGACAGGGATTAAAGTTTAGTACCTAGAACTAAACACCCCTAATAATACTAATAATACTGTAACGCATGCACATTGGCATTGACCAGCTAGCCGTCGTCTACTTGTACACATTGGCTGATGATGTCTCGAATAAGATTGGCTCTGTACTGTACAACGAAGCCTGCAGGTATGGACGGTACACTTGGTTGTCACCCGCCGTATGGACGCGTTGGGAAAAACGCGGCGAGCTATCTATTTCAGAGATAGAGATGAAATCCCCATGAGCAAATAATTGGATCTCTCCAATCCTTAAAAGAGGCAGGAATATGGAAAATGCATGTGGATATATGATCGTTATTAACTTCTGTATAGTAGTTAGTTAAGTGGAAGCTATTAGAGGGAATAATTGTTGATGGCAAATAAATTAATTACTATATGGTGCTGCTCCTGCTGCTGCATGCTATAGTAGTGCTGGCATGCATTACCTGCATATATATATATATATATATATATATATATATATATATATATATATAGAGAGAGAGAGAGAGAGAGAGAGAGAGAGAGAGAGAGAGAGAGAGAGTAGGTACCCTATGCATCAACAGAAGAACAACCATTGGATGTAGCAGGGGCGTAGCTAGAAATACCTCCCACCCGGAGCTGATCAATGGATGGAGTGCTAGACTAATTAAAATTAGGCTTGAATGCTACTGTGTTTTTAAGTCTAAATACTACAGATTGACAATGGACAAGCTGGGTTTAGGCCCGTGCTGCAGTACATCCAGCACGGTTCCTAGCTCTATATAGCTTGCTGTTACTCATCTTCATGTCTGAATTCTGCTAGAGGGTTAATGACGATGACGGAGTGAATATTATGTGCTCGCATCCCTGTTGGAACAACTATTATTAACTTGGCGGTGCTCGAGCGCACTAGTGGGACAATTTGGCCTGTTTCGTTTTGGTAGCTTGTTCATCACATGCTGCAGCATGATTGTGCAATGATGTCAGCACGCACTGCACATACACCCGCTGCAATCACCGGTAAAATTAAAAGGGGTGAAAATGCATGGTGGGTCAGGGGCAGATCTCTCGTCACCAAGGATTTGCCCACTCCAGTCCCAGATGCAATGCAAGTGGTTCCAGAAAACGTACATAGTGTGTGGTAAAACTGTTGCAATAGCGGCGCACGCACAGACTAGCTAGCTAGCTAACTTATTGGTACCACAAAAGTAGTTCTCCAAATACACGGTACGGTACGTACTACAGTATTAGAGATCTTTCAAATTTCAACATGTATTTCTTATGAATTCCTCATGTATGAGGGCTGGGATTATGCATGAATTCTGTACTAATTCAACACTACTACGAAAACGGTTTTCATATGCGGGTAAAAACATATTTCTAGAAGCGGGTGCGGCACCTGCTTCTGCTTCTCGCAGCTAAAAAATAGTTATTTGTAGGGGTGGGTAACGCATCCACCCCTAAAAACCCATTTCCAAGGGTGGATCATGCTCTAACCCCTGCAAATCATTTTCTAGAAAATAAAAAATAATCAGAAAAAATCAAAAATAGCAAATAAAAAAGAAAAAAATATCCCAGACAACTAGCCACCCTTAGCTCAAGTCTCGCGCGTACCCTCCTTACCACCATAGTACATAGTCACTTATGATTCTACGAGGTATATCATTCTTTGGTATTAATTTTGAAATCGATTTGTAGGAGCGGGTGACGGCAGGTGACGCCACCTCCGCCCCTGAAAATATTTTTCTATTTTATTCTGAAAATTCATTTAAATCTTAGATCTTTTAAATTTCAACGTGTATTTGTTATTAATTCCACATGTCTGAGGGTTGAGCTTCTGAAATGAAGCCATTCATTCTGTCCTAATTAACATCCATGTGACAATTGTTAACTCGCCGGTGCTGCATGCACAAGTGGGACAACTAAACTGGCCTGTTCCCTTGGGTAACTTGTCGACAGCAGCATGATGTCGTGCTCTATGATGTCAGAAGACGACACCCACCGCTCTGTTAGAAAATATCCAGGTTAGTGCCATTTACAGAAGGTACTTTACGCCAAGAAAAGAGGATCAATCTAGCAGCAGCAGGAACGGTTTCTGAATGCGCATGCACATGCTGCTGGGCTCAACATGTACAATAGCAGCCACGTCTCCTCCGTCTCTGCTCGATCGGCCTGTGGAGCCTGCCTGCAATGCAAATACTACAAACAGCCAACCTCTGCAAACACTGCACGATCGACATCATCATCATTGGTCTCGACTGTACGGGCCGGGACGGGAGCATCGTCATCAGCAAATAAACGGACGCGTCCGTACGGGCTCTACGCATCGGCTGCACTGCACTGCGCTACTATAGGATAGGATGATACAGTACTACGCCATGCATGCATGCATGGCCCCGCCCAAAAGCGCGTCGTCCAATCACATCCCTGTGCGTGCAGCCCCCGAGCAGGCGCGGGCACCAGCTTTAAACATAGCGTAGGCCATGGCGGCAAAATGTACGCGTGGACGAGCTGGCGCCACGTAGGCATCGTATTGAACCCGACTGTGCAACGCAGCGTTGGCTCGTCCATCGGGTATTCAGCTGTAACAACCGTGTCTCGATCGATCGATCGTCGACACATGAGATGCATGCATGGCCAGCTGGCGACAGATCTTTTTGTTTAGTTTTTTTTCGTGCGAGAATCGATCATCATCACTCTCGAGTAGTAGTAAAATATAAGATGGTGCGTAGGCATCGTCGTCGTCGTCTGGACGGGTCGCTTTGTGATTGGACCTGTCGTAGGCAGAGGGCCGGGGAAAAGAAAAGGAGAGGCACGGATCGACGTGACGCGTGTTGTGGCTGCGTGCTGTTCCTGATTCTGCAGCCATGGTATGCCAAACTTATTATGCATGTATCGGCGGAAAGGGCCTATTTGGCGGTCCAAGAAAAGATCGATACGACTTTCTTGATCATTTAGTTGGGCCTGTGGGTCCGTTGCGAACTTGCATTACTACGAAAAGAATTTTTAGAAACGGATAAAAATATAGTTTCAGAGGTGGGTGCGATATCCGCTCTAATTTTACATATTTTTAGAAGCGGATCATCCTCTCACCTGCCTCTGAAAATGGATTTGTAGGGGCGGATCACCTGCCTCTATTCTCAGCCTACAAAAAAATGCACTGATTTGAATTTGAAAATCTTTCAATTTTGTTTCTCGCTATTTTTTAAAATTTGGATTCCCGTCAATTTTGAGCTATCAAGCTAGTTGGCTATCGAGACTTGGAATATGTTTGATAAATATAAATACTTACGCATACAAAATTAAATCATATAAAATAAAACATCATTATAAAGCATCGTTAGAGTATATTATTAAAGTGCATATTGAATACATATTTTTTCCCTATTCCCTACGAACGCTACTAGAGGCGGCACGGCACGATGCTCTTGATTCTCCCACTCACGAAGGCCAATGTATTTAGGGTCTGTTGCTAATTCTTGTGCATCGTAAAAATATTTTCTCCTTGTGTTGACCACTTCATGCATAATGAAACGGTACAAATCGTCGACTATATTTAGAAATTGTTTCTCATGGAGTCGATCCTTGTGCATTTCTAGGTTAATCTGCAATTATTAAATCCACGGAAAAATTAAGCAAGTATTAGCTAGAGTAAAACATAATATACACATATGCATCTATCCCTAATAAAGGGTAGCCTCTTACATGCTCGGTACCAGTAGTATATCTTCCTTGCACCCTTGTATGCTCGCACATGTAAGTACCCATAGTATACGGAATTGAAAGGCTGCTTGTGGCACGGGAAATTTGTGCGCATAGTCAGATATCTCCTCTAGAGAGTTCGGTGTTCCACTCTAGCCTCACGACAGGGGATTTTCCGAATTTTTCAGGAAGCTGGGGGGCATCGAAGCTATGAGTGCTCATGCCCCGAAAAAGCACGTCTTTGGTATGATGTGCGATTGAAAAATCGTACTCCATATGGAGTAGCCCTCAAGCCTTAGGTTAAATCGGAGAATCAGGCTGAGGGTCACATTAGTCTTGAATCTTCCTTACTTACTTTTCAAATAAATTTGAAAAAATAAGTAGTCGATGCCACGTATCCCGCAGCCCTCTGAGCCTTGAATCCAAATCTCTCAGGTTTGGAAATAAGGATCCAAAGGTCGTGGCATACAGTGAAAAAATATTGCCATGATAAATAACTGGTGTGATGGTACGAATAATGGAAGTTAGATCTGGAATTCGAAAAACCCCTTTTTTCGGGACAATTAACCCTGAAAAAATGATTAATCGAATATTTTATCTAAATAATCCACCAAACGATCCCTCATCTTCCGAATATTCCCCAAAAGGATTCTTGAACTTCGAAACAGTAAACCTGTACCCGACCGCTGGTTATTTAACTTCGCGGTAACGCCAGGTAAAATCCGTGCTTCCAATATGCAATCTGCTAAAAAATTTCCGAATCCCCAATCAGAGCCGCACTCCGCCTTCACCCCCTTTGAGAGCCCCAACCTAGCCAAATCTCTTCGCCCCTTCCTCTGCAGCCCCCGAGCAACTCATGGCGAGCGGATCAAGAAATGGCGCCCAAGAGATCCAACGAGAAGGATGGGAAGAGGAAGGAGTCAGAGCCGCCGTCTGGGGAATGGACTCACAGTAAGTGCTCCAACAATGATCTCACAAAACTTATTTTCGAGGGTTTGCTCCAAGAAAAAAGTCTTGTCAACTGGCGTCCCTCTTTTCGCGAACCTTTTCCCATGAAAAATGTAGACGAAATCGTCACATTTTACCATTTTGCCGAACGGGGTTTGGCCCTCCCCTCTTGCTCTTTCTTCCGAGGCCTTCTTTATTTCTACGGGCTTGAGCTCCGTCACCTCAACCCAAATTCCATCTACCATATTGCCATCTTCATCCATTTTTGCGAAGCTTTCCTTAAAATTGAACCCCACTGGGATCTTTTCCGCTTCCTTTTCCGAGTAAAACCGCAACCCACAGCCAAAAATCCATCTATCGTAGGGGGCGCCGGCATCCAACTTAGACAACAAGCCGATGATAGGTACATTTCCTACAAGTTCCCCTCCAATATTCCCGGATGGAAAAACCATTGGTTCTACATTGGGAACCATGCCCCCCAGCTACCTGAAAAATTCGGGAAACCCCCTGTCATTAGGCCAGAGTGGAACACCGAACTCTCCAGAGGAGACCTAGACTAAGTCGACGAGTTGCTAGCCATCATAACAGCTCACAAAGAAATAGGAGTGACCGGAGCGTCTGTGATGTATTCCTTCTTGAAACGCCGGATCCAGCCAATCCAACAACGCCACACACTAGGCTTCGAGTATATAGGCGCTGAAGATCCCTCTCGGATGTGCGTAGAGGAGTTGACTGACGACGCCGCACTCATCCGGGTCAGGCGAGTGCTGCTGGACATGGACGCAATTCCCTACGTCCCGCAGTTGTTTTCCACGCAAAATCCTCTAAAACCGGTAAGTATTCGACTACTTTTTTAGAACAAGTTATGCTGTTCTGCCACTGCTAACTGAAGATCTTCTGCAGGGACACACAGAACTGTACCAGAGCTATCCACCACAACCCGACATCCCCCGACCGGACCACCTTCTCCCCAACGCCGCAGCCGAAGTGAAAAGGGCTCAAGCAGCCGAGGCTCTACCCGATAGCGAGACCACTGAAAGCGGGAGCCCCCTGGTGGAAAGGGAAGCTGAAGGGAAGGTGAGAAGGAACAACTCCCCCGGACCATCCGTGGAGTTGACCGAAACTCTGCCTTTGGTCCCATAGGGTCGTCGGGTAGTGCGCAAACAGAAAGCTCATGTAGTCGAATCCTCCAGGTATGAAGTTGCTGCCTTGTTGAATTGTCAAATATCGGTATTGTTGCATGCTAACACTGTATTTTTTGCAGTCCGTCTGCTTCTTCTCCCGACCCCAAGCGCTAAGAGGTGGGAATGGACCCATGGACAACTTCAACAAGGACGGTTACCATTGCCGTGGCGGGCACCGCGCAATCAGCTGGTGTGAGCCCACCGCCGGCAACGAGTATCATGGTTGAAAAACCACGGGCCTTAAGAATAAAGAAAGCTGTTGTGAAGAAATCATCGCTGTAAGTGCAGATATTTTCTTGCATAATGTGGATCCTATTCTTTTCGACTTGTATAGTAACATAACTGATTCTGCTGCATCAGGTCCGTAACTGACATGAGGCATAGGCCAAAGCCCACCGCGGCTACTCCAGCCCCCGAGCCGCCAGCCCTAGAGGAGCCCGCACCCGAGGAGCCAGCCCCTGAGGAGGACACAACACTGCCCGACCTGCCTCCCCTCGAGCCCTAGCAACCCAAAGCCAGCGCCGGTGGGGAAGAACAAGTCAAGGCTACTGATGCCACTCCTGCAGATAGCACAAGTAAGTGTCTGACCTCCCGTGGCTAGCTGTTTAGACCAGAAACATCATGTACTGAATGCAATCTTGACTTGTAGGTACCCCACAACCACCAATTGAAGAAGCAACGGGTACCTCAAGGAACCCTGAAGATCTTTTGGTGTCCGAAAGTGGATATCAGAACATCATCTTCACAGATCTAGTGGATGATCCACTCCTGACGGTCAACAACGTGCGGTACTTCCAGAAGATCTCCAAGGAGATGTACCAATACACCATGGTAAGGCATGATTACTCCTCTGCCGTTGTACTTTGTTGAGTTGCTTGTCTTAATCCACCCCCTTATGCAGAATTTGGCCAAACACTCAGAACAAAAATCCAAAAAACTGAAGGCAGTCGTGAGTGGCCTCCAGGAACTCAATGCAAAGGATAAACGCATATCAGAGGAGTTGACAAAGAATATATATCTTTAGAGAGAGCTCGACAAGCTGAAGCTGGAGAGGACGCGAGAGACGTGGCTCCTCAAGAACGATATTCGCAATCTTGAGAAGGCAAACTCCGAGCTCCAGGAACAACTTAAAGAACCGAAGAAGGCGTACCAAGGCAAGCCCTTTCTTCCCTCAAGTACTTTCACTTAACAATTTATCTTGAATTCTTAAAATATCTTCACCGCAGAGCTTAGAAAAATCTTAACATATAAAGAAGAGCTGCTTGCTGACGTGAAGAATATGCTGTATCGCTGCACAGATGACGTCGAGAGGCTGCAGAAGGTGATCGCCGACACCGAACAATAGTTCGCCGGCTGCCTTCAGCAGATCAAGACGCTGGACGAAGAGTAGGAGCAGCGACAGAAGGAGCTGGAGGACCTCAAGGGAGCCGCCTAGACGCTTGTGGACATGGTGGACCCACAAGAAGGCGGTGAAGCAGATGAGCGGCCCTTGCTGGAGCGACTTCTCGGAGCGCCGCAGAAGGTCGTCAGTTTCCTCACCGAAGCCCCTATCGCGTGTGTTAGCCACGCTCTTAGTTTTGTAAAGTCCTTTTGGCCGGAGGCTCGACTAGAGGCGTTCGCGCAGGGTGTGGCTGCCGAGTGCTCTGAAGAATAATTCAACGAGTACCTCCAAGAAGCCCAACCTGTAGCAGAAAAGATAGTAAAGAGTGTACTACAGCATTGAGATGTAAAAACAAGTACTCTTTTCCTTGTATATATTTATCTTTGATGTCTCCACTTGTATGTGTCTTATGACTGAATTGTCATCCAAGTTCGAAGGCTAAGTAGCAGACACTACCTCAGATGCAGCGACCCCGGGAGTAGTCGAAGTAGCTCCTAGTAGGAACCCATCCAACAGGTTAGATATGACCCGATCGGGCAGGTCTAACCAGTTAGGAAAGAACGCGAGCATCGTTGCGACTGCCGTGCTTATGGCAAGAAGTTGAAACTACCCTGAGTGCAACAACTCTAGGTGTAGTCGAAATAGCTCCTAGTAGGAACCCATCCAACAGGTTAGATATGACCCAATGGGGCAGGTCTAACCAGTTAGAAAAGAACGCGAGCATCGTCGCGACTGCCGTGCTTATGGCAAGAAGTCGAAAACTAGCCTGAGTGCAACGACTCTGGGCGTAGTCGAAATAGCTCCTCATGTGAGCCCGTCTAAAAAATTAGGTATAAACCAATCGAACGGATCGAACTTGTTGGGAAAAATGCGATCGTCATCGCAAACGACCATCAAAGGTCATGGCAAGAAGTTGAATCATATAAAGCATGGACGTGGCTGTAGCTTCAGTCAAAACTTATGACAAGAAGTCGATAAAACATGAACGTGGCCGTAGCCTCCGTCAAAACTCATGACAAGAGGTCGATTTATATAAAACATGAACGTGGCTACAGCCTCCGTATGTTAACAGAAAAAATTTCCATTTCGAATTTCGTGACACGTAGCCTCCAAATTGATTCGGAAGAAAAAGGCCGCCTGGGCGTCCAAAGAACAGCTGTCCCCGCACGTATCCTCATGGGTAGAACTTGCGCAGGTTCTGAACGTTCCAAGAATTCAGGACATCTTGGCACTCGGGGTATTGTAGTCGATACGACCCAGATCTTGTAACCTTTTTGACGACGAAAGGTCCTTCCCACCTCGAGTTAAGCTTGTGTAAGCCGGACTCGTCTTGGATGCGGCGTAGGACGAAATCACCTTTACTGAACGACCGTTCTCTCACGTTACGGTCGTGATATCGCCGGATCCCTTGCAGGTATCATGCTGACTGGACAAGAGCGGTGCAGCGAGCCTCTTCGACAGAGTCAAGCTCTAACTACCTCACTTCATCCGCCTCGCCTTCATTGTACATTTCAACCCTTGGGGATTTCCACATGATGTCTGCCGGTAAGATAGCTTCGGAGCCGTAGACGAGGAAGAATGGTGTTTGTCCTGTGGCTTTGGATGGCTGAGTCCTGAGCCCCCAGACGACATGTAGGAACTCGTGTATCCACTTTCCTCCTTTCTTGCTGTTTTCATCATAGAGCCTTTTCTTGAGGCCTCGATTATCAAGCTGTTCGCCCTCTCGAGTTGACCATTGGCTCTTGGGTGTGCAACAGAGACATATTTGACCTCGATGCACGCATTTTCACAGAACTCCCAAAACTGGTTGGCCGTGAAATTTGAACCTAGGTCTGTGATGATGGTGTTTGGGAAGTCGAAATGATGCAAGATATCGGAGATGAAATCAACGACTTGATCTGGTGTGACCTTGGCTATCGGCTTGTACTTGATCCACTTGGTAAACTTATCGATAGCCACCAATACATGGGTGAAACCGCCTGGCGCCGTTGTGAAGGGCCCAATCATATCAAGACTCCACCAAGCGAACGGCCAGGATGGCGGTATGGTGATGAGACTGTGAGCTGGGACGTGAGACTGCTTGCCAAAGAATTGGCAGTTTTGGCATCTCCGCATGAGGTCCTCAGCATCGGACACTGCCGTGGGCCACCAGAAACTAGCTCTGTATGCTTTCCCCACCAGCGTTCTTAAAGCTGCATGGTTGCCGCAAGCGCCCTCATGTATCTCCCGCAGTATGTCGTAGCCGTCTTCTCACGTGATGCACTTCATGAGCACCCCTTATCGTGCGCCACGCCGGTAGAGCTTACTGTCAACTAGGACGAAACCCTTGCTTCTGCGCATGACACAAGTTGCCTCTGTGCTTCTTGCGTCCATCCCCGCTAGTAGTCTTTGATCCCGGATGAAATTGATATAAGTCTTTCTCCAGTCCTCTCCAAGCATCATAACCTCCCGATCAGGCTGTTGAGGGCCAACATCAGTGGTTACTTGAGGTGAGGACTTGATGGATGGCTGTTTCAACTCCTGGACGAAGACTCCTGCTGGAACCCGTGCGCAGGTGGATTCTAGCTTTGGTAGTATATCTACGCCAACATTATGCTCCCGTACCACATGATCAACCTCCAGGCCGGAAAATTTATTTTTCAGCTTGCACACTTCTTGTACATAAGCGTCCATCGTCTACTTGTTGTAGTCCCACTCTTTGTTGACTTGCTGAATGACAAGAAGTGAATTGCCGTATACAAGTAGTCGCTTGATGCCTAGTGATATCACCAAACGTATCCCATGAAGCAAGGCTTCATGCTCGGCTTCATGCTCGGCTTCATTATTGGATACCTCCCAAAGGATCTGGAGGACATACTTCAGTTGTTCGCCTCTTGGAGAAATAAATAAGACTCTAGCACCGCCGGCGTCGAGCTTGAGAGATCCATCAAAGTACATGGTCCAATGCTCTGGCTTGTCGACTGAAGTTGGAATTTGATTCTCTCTCCACTCCGCCATAAATTCGACTAAAGCTTAAGACTTGATTGTAGTTCGTGGCATGAAGTCGATTGACAAAGCTCCCAGTTCCACAGCCCACTTTGATATACGCCCCGTGGCATCTTAATTGTGAAGCATGTCCGCCAACGGAAAATCCATCATCACGGTGATCTTGTACTTGTCGAAGTAATGCCGCAACTTTCTCGATGTAATCAGAATTGCATATAAGAGTTTCTGAACTGCCGGGTATCGTACCTTGGATTCGGAGAGTACCTCGCTAACGAAGTACATGGGCCTCTGCGCTCCAAACGCATGGCCCTCCTTGCTGTGCTCGACTACAATGGCGCTGCTGACAAGATGAGTTGTCGCCGCAATATAGAGTAGTAGATCTTCTCCCGGCAATGGTGCTGTAAGGACCGGAGGGGACTGAAGGTGATGTTTCAGATCTTGCAAGGCTTGCTCGGCCTCCTCCATCCACTGGAACTTGTCTTGGCGTTTCAGGGGCTTGAAGAAGGGTAGTCCTCTCTTCCTGAGCTGAGAGATGAACCTGTTCAGGGCTGCGATATATCCTGTTAGCTTCTGCACATCTTTGATTGTGGCTGGAGCCCCATATCAGTGATGGCCATAATCTTTATAGGATTGGCTTCAATTCCCCAGTTACTAACAATGAACCCAAGCAATTTCCCTGATGGTACTCCGAAAATGCATTTAGTTAGGTTGAGCTTCCACCAAAACCTGCGTAGGCTGCTGAACGTCTCTTCCAAGTCTGCAATCAGGTCATCGGGATTCCTGGTCTTGATGACCACATCATCCACGTAGGCTTCAATGTTCCGATGCAGCTAATCAGCAAAGCACATCTGAATCGTGCGGTGATAAGTTGCTCCTGCGTTTTTCAACCCGAAAGATATAGTTTTATAGGCGTATGTCCCAAACGGGGTGATGAACGCCTTTTTGATTTGATCTTCCTCTTTGAGTGCAATCTGGTGATATCCTGAATAGAAATTAAGGAAGCAGAGGAGTACACAACCCGCCGTCAAGTCGATGACTTGATCAATGCGCGGTAGCCCGAAGTGATCGTTTGGGCAATGCTTGTTGAGATCGGTGCAATCAACGCGCATTCTCCATTCATTATTCTGTTTCCTTACAAGGATGGGATTAGCTACCCACTCTTGATGGATTAATTCTTTAATGAAGCCAGCCACGAGGAGTTTAGCTATTTCCCGTTTAATTGCCTCACGCTTGTCGTGAGCAAATCTTTGAATGCGTTGCTTTTTGGCCACAGTCTGTGGGTGTACATTCAGACTATGCTTGATCAGTTCCCTGGGCACCCCTGTCATATCCGCTGGTTTCCACGCGAATATGTCTCAGTTAGCCCGAAGAAAACTGACAAGCGCGAGTTCCTATTTCTCATCTAAGCTTGCGCCGATGACGGAGGTCTTGGATGACTCACCCTCCTGGAGCTGGATCGACTTGAGGGCCACGTCGCCTGTCGACTGGATGCTCGACTTGCTGGCTTTTCTCGAAGGGATTTCCAGCCCGACTTGGGAGAGCTGCTACGCGGCCGCGAGTACTTCCCCTAAAGCATCTGGCACGCGCGTAGTTGAAGCATACTGGATCGCCTCCTGGTTGCAATCATATGAGTTGTTCAGGTCGCCTCGGAGAGTGAGTACTCCACTTTGTTCTGGCATCTTTAGAAGCAGATAAACATAATGCGGCACTACCATAAATTTGGCAAGTGCCAATCGGCCCAGTATGGCATGATAAGAAGATTCGAAGTTAGCAACTTCGAATTCAATGAACTCGGTGCGGTAGTTCTCCCTCGTGCCGAAGGTGACTAGAAGAACCACCGTCCAAGTGGGTGCGCTGCATTATCTGGGACAATGCCGTAGAAAGGAGACTTGCTTGGAACCAGCATGTCCATGAAGTCCAGACCCATCTTTCTCAAAGTGCTGGCAAAGATGAGGTTGAGACCACTCCCGCCGTCGATGAGCCCCTTGGTGAGCCTGACTTATGCCACCACCGGATTCAGGACTAGGGGGAACTTACCGGGCTCCGAGAAGCCCTTCCAGTGGTCATCGTAGGAAAATAAGATGGGGACCTCCGACCAACGGAGTGGTCGTGGTACCGCCGGCTCGACGGACATGATCTCCCGGAGAAGCAGTTTTTGTTCCCGCCTGGAATCGAATTCTCCATCTCCCCCAAAGATGACATTGACGGTCTTTGAGGCATCCTGAAACTTTGCGTTGTGCATTTGGTCCCCTTGGTCGTCGTCTTTGGGTTCTTTGTCCACTGGCTTCTTGTTCTTCTTGCCGCCGCCAGGATTGCTAAATATCCTTCGGAGGTGGTAGCAATCAATTGCCGCATGATTGGCACCTGGATGCCATGAGCATTTCTTCCGCAGGAGCTTCTCAAACTCTTCCTGCGTCATTATCATCTTGCCTCATGAGGGACGATCCACAGCCGCGATGAGATCATCTGGCTTGCGCTTTCGGGATGGACCCGAGTAGTCCCGCTGGCTCTTGTCATTGCGGTTGTCATTTGGACATCTCAGGAAGCTATCATTGAGCCTTGGGAACCACTCCCGCATCTTTTCCTTTTGCTCGGACCAGTCGTGCATCATGTCACGAAGCCCCGCGACAGTTTTCAGTCTGTTCCGCCCAAAGTCTCTGTAGATGCCCGGGTCGGTGATGCCGTTGTAGAAGCTGTCGATGATGTCTTCATCCGAGATATTCGCAATGGTAGCGCGAACGTCGAAGAAACAGCATGTATAGGAGCGTAGGCGCTCGTTACGTTCCTATTTACATTGAGCAAGTTTGTGACGAATACCTGCACAAGTGATCGCCCCCTGGAAATTGTTGATGAAGACCTTCTTGAGCCGCTCCTAGGAGTTGATCAAGTTGTTGCTGGGGCTCTCCGACCACGTGAGCGGCGCAGGGTCCAAAGCCATCGGAAAGTAGACGACCTTGGTGATGTTGGATCCCCCTGCGACTTCAATGGTGGTGGAGTAGCAACGTAGCCATTGCTGAGAAGCTTGCTTGCCATCATACTTGGTGATGCCGATCGGCTTGAAGCCCTCAGGGTACTTGTAACTGCTAAAACCATGCGGAGAAAGCTGGAAAACAGTCACTGCAGTCAGTACCCTCTGTCTCGGCTACTTCACGTTCTCTACGCCTGGAATCGATTACGGACAACGCATCGCGTCCTTCATTGATTCGATGGCGTAGGTCTTCTGAAGGAGGCCGATGATTGGCCTGTCACGGGTTACCCCCTGGAGGTGGCTGCTGCCTCCCGCCATGGGCCTGACTCCCACGGGCGTTGTCGTTGTTGCTGCACTGAGGTTGGCGACGGCCGCCTGCCGTTCGACTGTGAGCCTGGCTTCAGCTTTCGCCCACATGCTCCTCCTTGAGGGTAGATGGCGGGTTTTGTTGATCAAGTTGAATCCAAGCCCTCTGTGCGTAACAAAGTGCTTGACGCACATTTGGATCATTATTGCGCTCGAGTATAACCGTTACCCTGGTGATGTTGGCCACCGGAGTCCTGAAGCCCCACTCGCTTACGGCAGCGAATTCGGCGTCAAGCTCGTGATGCATAGATCGCATGCGCTCATTGACCCTCCTTCAGCGGGCTGCGCGAGCTCTTTTCCTGGTCCTCCATGCCTCACGATCTGCGTTGTTTTCGTCACTGGCGTTGGCTGTGGCCTCATCTTCAGATACCGCATCAAATTCGACGATGGGCAAGTCGCCATCATTCTCGCCTTCTTCCACCATCAGCACCTGGTGTGAGATGAGCTCATCAGAGCTCGCGTCGACTAGCTCGGTTGACTCCTCTGCCACGGTGGCTAATGGCCTGCCCTCCTGAAAAGGCAAAGGCTCGAGGTGTGCCACAAGTCGGTCTTCGGCCTCGAGGAGATCAGAAAGTTTCATGCACTTCCAATGCACGAAATGCCCCACCGGGGTGGAGGTGATCATCAGACCATCGGCACCAAAACAACTCGAAGCCCCCCGACGTGTGGTGGCTTCGGGCTTTCCGAGTTGGAGTAGAGAGTCCAAGTCCTCCTCCAATGTGGAGAGGGACTTAGAGATGTTGGCCTCCTGAAGATCAGTGGCCAAATTGCGTAGATCGAGTCATGATCGACTACGCGAGACCTCAGATTGGAACGAGTCCAACCCAAGCAAGGTTGTTGCAGCGCTGGATGGAGTCACGCCGAAAGAAAACTCCTTCTCGGTCCTCGTAGCAGATCCATGGATTGACAAGTCATCGAGATTATCAACGAACTTGTCGAGGTTGCTATGAAAACCTGTAGCGGGAGTTTTCGACTTCATGTCGATGAGGAATCGATGGAAACTGCCCGCACCATCTGCGACGCAGACCCACGAGCCAAAAACAAACGTCGTGCCCTAAGAGGGTACTGACCTGGTGAACTGGAAAGATGCCATCGAGTTTGATGGGGGATCTTCGATGCGTTCCCCTACCTGGCGCACCAGCTGTCGGTATTTTACCAGCTGCCCACCGAGAGGTATACCCAAGGTGGTAAGTTTAGGTGAGGAGACGCCGAGATCAGGAACTTGAAGATGCAAGAAACACAAGATTTAGACAGGTTCGGGCCGCGAGGTGCGTAATACCCTACGTCCTATATGGTGGTTTGTATTGCCTTGGGTGTAGATGTTGTGTTTTGAATGGGTCCCTGCCCCTCCTTATATATCCGGGAGGACAGGGTTACATGAATTCTAGTCCAATACTAGCCAAGAAATCGTACTCGAGTACAACTCAAGTAGTTTCCTTCTGTACCGACTAGTCCTACCCTCATATGAGTAGAGAACAACATAAATAAGAGATAAGACAAGCTTTATCTCTTAATCCTGTTTAAACTACATTATGTACACAGCCCCGTAGTCCCGGGTCTGACAGAACAGGTTTACATGGAAGTCCTAGTCGTGTACAAATCTAGGAGTCCTACCTTAGTACTTTTCGGGTAGTTTTCTACTGTGTCCGACTAGTTTTACTATTGGATGAATAGTCCTACTACACTACAAGTAGTTATAACAGATGTAGGGCATGGGCCATGTCCCATCCCTTATCCTAGGAAAAGTACGCTATGTACACAGTCCCCTGGGCCCAGGTCTGACAAGCCCCTGAGCTCTTCGTAGTCGAGTACTGCTGGCGTTCGATTACTTCTGAAGGCGTCTTCGAGTTCTTCCGAACTTCATCTTGAAGGTGTCTTCCGAGTACTTCCTTGGCTGCATCGAGGCTGTGAGGTGCTCATGCCCCGAGTAGTTGTCAAATCTTCTTTTATATGGGGTGCGATTAAACTCGCACTCCATATGGAGTAGCTCCCAAGCCTTAGGTTGACTCGCAAAATCAGGCTGAGGGTCAATTTAATCTTGAGTCTTCTATCCTTATCTTCCAACATATTTGAAAAATAAGTCGCTGATGACACGTGTCCCGCAACCCCATAGCCTTGAATCTAAATCCCCAAGGTTTGGAATAAAGGATCCAAAGAATCGCAGCATGCAATATATGATAGTAAAGATTTGATGGTTAAGATGGGCAAATCGGTTTAGTAAATTCGAAGACCTCTGGGTAATCATCTGAAAAAATCCCTTATTTCAGAATATAAACCTAGAAATAATGGTTAATAATCATCTTCCAAAGATAAATCTTCAAAATCCTCTTGAATCAGGATCTTCCGAGTAGTTTTACAGCGTCCAGCCTTAAAGCATGAGAGTTGTCAGTGAAAGCACACTGAGTGCCATGTCGCATCCAGCCTCTGAGCCAGGGAGTTAGATGAGTAGCATAGTATGTACCTAGCCAGCGGTGGCGCCAGCCCCCAAGCCCAGGCATCGCCCAAGGCGCCGCTGAATCTTGAATCAATCGATGAAGCCGTCTGGCTGGAGTCGAGTCTGACTAAATTTGTAGGCGAGACGAGTAGTCGAAGTAGTCGAACACGTGTAGAACTAGTCGTGAACTAGTAAACCCCTTGCCATGGGAGAGATGCCCCTTCAGTAACATCGGATACTAGTCGAAAACTAGTAATCGGTTACTGGAAGTACGGGAGCAAGGCCCCTTTAACAAACTTGCACGTAATACTAGTTATAAACCAGTAAAATGGAGTTATACTGGAAGTATGAGCGCGAGGCCCCTTTAATAACATAAGATACTAGTCAGAAACTAGTAATCTGTTACTGGAAGTATGGGAGCGAGGTCTCTTTAACAAACTTGCATGTAATACTAGTTATAAACCAGTAAAATGGAGTTATACTGGAAGTATGAGCGCGAGGCCCCTTCAATAACATAAGATACTAGTCAGAAACTAGTAATCTGTTACTGGAAGTATGGTCCTTCGGCAAACTTGCGCATAATGCCAGTCATAAACCAGTAAAATGGAGTTATACTGGAAGTATGAGCGCGAGGCCCCTTCAGTAATACAAGATACTAGTCGGAAACTAGTAATTTGTTACTAGAAGTATGGGAGCGAGGCCCCTTCAGCAAACTTGCGTGTAATACCAGTTGTAAACTAGTAAAATGGAGTTATACTGGAAGTATTGATCTCCAAGCGCCGACAGAAGATGTCTTGGTTGATTAAGGATGAAAACGGCGTAGATGCTCGATATTCCAGGAATTAGAAACCTCCTGACCATCAGGGTACGGTAAATGATACGACCCAGGGCGTGTAACCTTGTGCACGGTAAATGATATGACCCAGGGCGTGTAACCTTGTGCACGATAAAAGACCCTTCCCATCGTGAGTTAAGCTTGTGTAACCCGGTGTTATCCTGGATTTGTCGAAGAACCATATCTCCAACTTTGAAAGAGCGTCGTTGAACGTTCTGATCGTGGTAACGACGGACTCCTTGTAAGTAGCAGGCCGACTGGAGCAAGATATTGCACCTGATTTCCTCAGCTGAATCGAGCTCAAGATGTCTTGCAGTGTCAGCCTTACCTTCTTCAAACATCTCCAGTCGAGGAGACTTCCACATCACGTCAGCTGGTAATATAGCTTTAGACCCGTATACAAGGAATAAAGGTGACTGTCCTGTGGCTATACTTGGTTGTGTGCGAAGCCCCCAGATAACTGATGAGATCTCATCGATCCACTTGTCGTCCTTTTTGCTGTTTGTGTCATAGAGTCTTTTCTTCAAGCTATCAAGAATCAAGCCGTTGGCGCGCTCAACCTGGCTGTTGGCCCGCGAGTGAGCCTCTGAAATGTACTTGAGTTTAATGGAACTGCATTCACAAAAATCTCAGAACTGATGCGAGTGGAAATTGGATCCCAGGTCAGTAATGATGGTGCTGGGGAAGCCAAAACGGTGCAAGATGTTGTAGATGAAGGTAACCACTCGATCTGCAGAAAGCGTTGTGATAGGTTTGTACTCGATCCACTTGGTAAACTTGTCGATGGCCACCAACACGTGCATAAAACCACCCAGCGCAGTGGTCAGAGGCCCTATCATGTCCAGGCCCTAGCATGTAAACGGCCATGAAGGTGGTATGGTGATGAGGTTGTGAGCCGAGACATGGGGCTGTTTGCTGAAGAACTGGCAGTTTACACACCGGCAAACGAGTGCTTCGGCGTGTAACACCCTAGGTGTTTAAAATTCTAAACAAGAAAAATCTAAACATAGCATCATGCATAATAACTCAGAATCATTGAAATAATGCATCTAATTATGTGTGTGCATATGCAAGTGTATGAATGTGTATGTGCATTTGTATGTATGTGTGTATGTAAGGTTTTTCCTTTTGTGTTTATAACCTTTTCATGCTCCACATTTTATGACAAATGTAGCATAAAAACACACTCATATTTTAGTACCTTACAAAATATAATGCAAACACCATTTGCAAATTCAAATGTTTAACACAAGAAATGACTAGTAATTCAAATCCTAGTAGTCTTGAATTTAAAATAACTTTTAAATTGAGGCTCAAATGAACTTTTGGCTAAAAAAAGTTGTAGATTTTTAAATTCCCTACAACTTTCATGATCAAAGTTTTCAAGTTTTGATTTGAAATTTTGAGAAAATTTAATTTGAATCCCAGCTCTTTTCTCTCTCCTTCACTCTGCCTTCTCTCCCCTCCCTTGCTCTGCTCCAGCCGGTAGGCCAGCGAGCCGCGCCAAGGCGCGACCCCAAACGGGCCCTGACTAGCCACCGACCGAGCTTGCTGCCGGCAATTTGCTGCCCCCTGAATCCACCCATGCCCGATACGCCTTCCTCTGTTGTGTCGCGCCCAGCTCCACCTCCCCTTCCATGTGCACCTATAAAAGGGCTACACCAAGCCCGTGCTCACGAGCACCCGAGTACCACCATCACCCCGCCATTAGCACCGCCACTCGACCTCGCCGTCGAGCCCCACTTTCCGCTCCTCCTCCACTGAAACCGAGGCTCTAAACGGGAAGTCCTCGACTTGCTGGTTCTCCCCGACTTCCCCACCCGCCCTATCTGCGAGAGCCGGAGTACTTTTATTTTTAAAATGTTGTGACTTGTAAAATTAATCTAAAATCATAGAAAAATTAGAAAAATGCAAACTAAAATTTGTTGTAACCCTCTTGATGAATCCGACTACTTTTGCATAGATGGATGACTAGTAACAAACTATAACCAGGTCTAAAATAAATCTTATTTTAAATAGCTCATAAATGTATCTCTTGATCTAGGACAGTACTACGAATGATTTTTCAACTGTAAACCAGTCTCTGCTAGTTACAATTTTTGTAAAAAATTTAAGGCTAGAACATGTCTTGACGAGTAGTTTCTGTGGTATCTTGTTTGATGTGCTATTTTACTAGAGTTGTTTGTTCATGCTGATTTACAGATATTTTAGGGTTCAAACTTTTACAGTAGAGTAACCTTGATGCATAAAAACTATAGACAAAGTTTAGAACCTTTTACTTCTGTCTAACTTGCTCATAGATTTTTAGTTAAGAAAAACTACATTAAATCAAAGTAACTAGTTCTGGTGCTTAGAAAAATAAGAAATTTTAACGAGAGGCTACCTTTGAGTAGATTATCATGTTGGAAAAGTTTAGGACATAGAAACCTTATGGAACTACCTGAAGAAATAAATCTTAATTATTGTAGATGTATTTTGACTTATTTTCTATGCTCTGTATCTTGCACACTAAAACGTGAAAAATCAGTAGACTCACCATAAGTTTAAGAGTACTCAGTAAAATGTTGAGCACCAGATTTTACAGGGTTTGTTCTGTATAAATAGATCTTGATCCTAGCAATAGTTGTTTAAGGTATTTTTCATGATTAATCTGCTGAATGAAAATAACTGTAAATTTTACAGTGAGTTTGTACATAAGTAATGTGCTCTGCATAAAAATCTCAACACCAAAAACAATCTCTACGAGTTGTTTTGTTTTAATCCACGCTTACTTTTGAAAAGTGGCTGTTTATGAAATGACAAAACCACTCACAAGTTAGTTAATCCAGATACTATTCGATAAATGATCGTCCAAGGAAAAGTAAATGAAGTGCTTTACAACTAAGTTTTGTTGAATTACAACTTTTTAGAGAAATGAGTTATTTATCTTGTACCATCAAAACTACTTATACATTTGCATTCATATAGAATCTACGACTCGCGCCGACGGAACCTATGAGCTGGTGCCCGAGTCTGAGAGTGAGCAGCGTGAAGCTCAAGTTCATCTAATTGAAATTGCTGAAGACTGGAATAGAAGTTCGGAAGTGCCCACAACTAGTTTTGCTCAAGAAGGTAAGCCCCGGAGTATAACCCCTACTTTTAAACTTATGCAACTTTTATTTATATATGGTATTGTGCATTAAGTTTGTACGAGTTGATTGAAACCTTAATTATATGATCCTAGTACCTATGATATGAACACTAGTCTATGTCGGTCGCTAGATTGCCATTCTAATAGGACTCCGATAAAAGTCGAGTGATTTCCTTTCACTCCCCAGATATAGGAGTTGCTTATTTTACCTTTGTTGGAATCATAAGGTCGACGGACGGGGTTATGTTATGATATTTTTGTTGATAATTGAGGCCGCATCTGTTTAGCGAATATGCTAAGGTTGCGGTGTGAGGTAGTGGTGGTTAATTTTTTGAACGTACTAACCACATGCCGAGAATATGGTAATCGGTAAGCTTAAGTACCTGATTGAACCGGTGCATGGACATACCTCCCAGCATCTTGACATCGTTCCCATGGGCACATGGTGAGTGCAAGAGCAGCCACGACCCGGCTTCGTTCCATGGTTCGTGGACCTCTGTACTCGAGGAAGGTGGCCCAGATCCATGAAACGGGAATAAAGGAGAAAAGTTGCACGTGTGACTGTGAGTAACCACGTGACGTGTGTTTAGGTTTCCCTTGCAAGGTTAAGAAATTCGATTCGAATCGTCCGTTTCTCTCGGCCATTGAGACTACTTAACCCTTTTACCACATAGAGTAAGAAGAGGAAAAATGATGATGATTAATCTGGTTGGATGCTCAGTTAATTATTTTCCACCATGTGTGATTTGGATAGTTGCTTACGTAGAAAGGTTAATCAACTAGAACTTGAAGCTAAATCTTGAAAGCAAGGACTCACTCTTAGATATTTTTTAGCAAAAACTACCCTCAGCAAAAAGCCTTGCATGTCTAGAAGTCGGCTAAGTATATACCACTAGTCTGGTAAGCCTTGCTGAGTATTAGTATACTCAGCCTTGCTTGTGGCTTTGTTTTCAGCTGAGACCTTTCAGGACATGGTTGCTAACTATCGGTGTTTTAGCGCGACGCCCACCGAGGGATACCCCCGAGGTGGTGAGTTTGTAGGTAGGGTGTCGTCAAGATCAGGAACTCGAAGGTGCAAGGAACACAAAGTTCAGATAGGTTCGGACCGCCGAGATCGTAATACCCTACGTTCTGTGTAGTTTGTATAGCCTTAGGTGGTGATCAGGTGATCTTCTGTTTGGAGGAGGTCGCTATCCGCCCTTATATAGTCTGGGGGGAAAGGTTTACATGTAAGTCCTAGTCGGGTACAAGCCCAGGAGTCCTACCCGAGTTCTTTTTTGGTAGTTTACTACTCTGTCCGACTAGTTTTACTACTGTATGAGTAGTCCTACTACACTGCGAGTAGTTACAAAGGATGTAGGGTATGGGCCATGTCCCATCCCTTATCCTAAGAAAAGTACATTATGTGCACAGTCCTGTGGGCTCGGATCTGACACCTTTGACTAAGCCTTTTCAGCAAATTTCTTATTTGTGGCGTGCCATCTATCCAAAATCTCTGACCCTTCCTTCTAGTCCTGGTAAGCCCATAACACTCGAGGCAGCTGTTGTTGTTGTGGTGCTGGCGGAGTCGGGGCCGGTGGCGGAGCTGGTGGAGTATGCTCTCGTGATCGAGCAACCGGAGCCGGTGGCGGCGCCGGTGGAGTATGCTCTCATGGTGGTGGTGATGTTCGAGGTGGTGGCGATAGTGTGGCCTGTGGTGATGGCTCTTGTGGTGGTGGTGATGTTTGAGTTGTCGGTGATAGCGGGGCTTTAGGTGATGGCTCTTGTGGCGGTGGTGATGTTCTAGCCAGCAATGATTGCGGGGCTTGCGGTGATGGCTCTCTTGGTGGTGGTGATAGCGGGGCCAGAAGAGATGGCAGAGCTAGTAGAATATGCTTTGTTGGTGGCCCCTGCTCTTGTGGTGTTGGCGAGATACGTTCCGAAGAAGCCAAATGTGCTGGACCGACCAATACGATATCTCATTTATGCCATAGAATGGTAGTGCTGACATATTCTCCAAGGTAATTCTTCCGATCTGCGGTGGGGATGTCTATCTCGTTATCCTCATAGCTTGATTTCAAGAGTTGCTCCACTTATATGCATGCATATAGGGGCGGGATTGGTTTTCCCTCAAAAACACCCCCAACGGGCTCCACCTGGGTCTTGGCAACTTCTTTTGTCTTCCCAGCTCTGCCGATCGGATAGAGCAACAAGCAGGGAGTCATACTCGTTATTGTATCCACCGGGTATGACTGTGCTGTGGTCGAGGCGACACTACTCTGAGCACATGTACTCGCTTTGCCAAGTACCGGTGGGAGCATGACTATCTGTTGTTGCCCCACCTCTTGCGACGGGTTAAACACAAGTAGCCCCGACTACTGCTGCTCCATAAGTATTGCCATGAAGAAATCCTTAAACTTTTCATGTAATGCTTTCTCTGCTGCTTCTCTCATTTCTTCTTTGTAGCGGTAAACGCTCCTGTACCTAGCCCGGTCATTCTGGAACCCATCCTTGATGGTCAACTTAGAGGACACATCTCTGAGTGGCCTCCATGCTCTTTGGACCCAATAATTGCACTGAGCACATCCTTCTCCCTATTGGCTTTGAACTTTCCTTGTTTCCGATGCTCGGCAAGTTCTAACATCTTTTCTGCCACCGCTTTGATCTCGGGTTGATCAAAATTTGGTTTTCCTTCAACTATCTTTGGCTTCCTTGCTTGAACCCACCGCCAGCCACGTTTGTCCAAGCCTTGAAAAGGGTCAGGCTACCGGCAGCTATTGCCGCCTCTCTTTCATGCTGCCACTTGTTGACCTGCCTTTGGTATCCACCTGGCCCAAGGCGGACTCTATGTATGTTTCTCAGTGCTAGATCTCGATTCTTCTAGCTTAGGGCTAGAGCTTCCTCAGAGATCTCTTGTCGAACAAACTCTTCCCATTGTGCTTGTGTGAAGTCGCCGTAATTTGCAAATGGATTTCGGCCCTTCTAGACATACTTGGTATTCATATCACTTTTTCATCGGCGGAAAGTTTCACCCAGCATCTTCCGAGCATAATGCTTTACTTTATCTTTAGTTCCTCCTGGTAGAATAAAATTTCTACTCAACAGTTGCCACATCACTTCTTTCTTCCCCTAAGGAACCTATGTCCATTTGGTGATCGTTGGATCCAAAACCACCTTTGCTCTGATTATAGCACCAATGGCATTCCGAAACTTTGCTATAATCTCCGGAGGATTGAAGGCTCTCTTGCCGTGCTAATTGCATTGACCGTCCATTGCTCTTCAGGTATTGGTTTCTTCCTCACTGACCCCGTTTCCTTTTATTTTGGCTGCCAGAGGTTATAGTTTCCGGTTTTGGACCCGATCTTTCGTTGTTTTCCTCTGTGGGGCTTGGGGGATGGTGTCGGCGTTTACTCCTTCCTGTCTGAGCCGCGTAGATGGATTATACAATTCAACAAGTCATTATGCGTAGTCTATGAAAATGTATAGTAAATGCTTGGTTGTAGTTAATCGCGTATTCATTACCTGATTGGATTCGGTTCATAATCCGGATCAAACTCCTCCCTTGAACGGCTTTCTCTGGGTGGAAAAGCGTGTGGATCAAGTGGATCGTGCCACCTGTTTCTTACCCAAGCCCCTTGTCCAATCCTAGGGCCGCCCTTGTCCCCAGATTCAGCACCAAAGTTGGCCTCGTCGTCCCCAGATTGGGCACTAATGTCGGCCCTGTCACCCCACTTCATCTGGGATGCAATTTGATCAATATCATCATCTTGCTGTGCTACATCATCCCTTCGTGGGGAAGATAATGATGGAGGATCCATTTATGACTTCTACATTATAGAGCATTGAAGATATATTTGAATTCATAACGAAAAAGAACTAACCATATACAAATTTCACATTTAAATTACATTCACATTTAAAATTCACATTTACATTACAACTATTTTGAACAAGAAATGCTGAAAATACACTCTTTCATATACTCACATTCACATGCATATCTTCACATTCACAATCACATGCACTACAACATGAATAAGTAGCAATTCACTTTCACATTCACTAATGAAAATAACTTGAATAATTTCAAACTAAAATTGAATACACATACATATTAACTAATGAAATTAACCCAAAAATTAACTAATTTAATAATTTCAGACATAGATATTAACTAATCCACAAATTAACTAATTTGAAACTAATGGAACTAATGTAATTCATCAGAGAAATAATAGCAAAAAGATAAAAATTGAAAAAAAAGGAAATCCACTACCTACGAGAGGAGGCGCCGGCGGGGAACCTCACGCACGGCGAACAGGAGGGCCAAGGTGGGCCGCGCACGGAGGAGGAGGCCGGCGGCGATGAAGGTTGGGGTCAGCCGGCGGGGAGGGAGGGAGGCGCAGCATGGACGAGGCAGAGGTGCGGCCATGGGGAGGGCCGCAGGGGCGGGCGGAACTCGGCCTGAGGAGGAGGCGGTGCGGGAAGGTCAGGGTGGGCCGATCCGGAGAGGGTGCGCCGGATCTGGGGACGAGGCCGGCCCAGGCAAAGGAGGTGGCACGCGGGGTTGAGGCCGGCGGCGGGAGCTCGGCATGGCTGGAGCTCCGCGTGGGGAGTGGCGGCGTGGGGAAGAGACCGGCGGAGGGAGGAGTTCCTACAAATGCATTTTTCAGGAGTGGGTGAGGCCCCCACCCACCCCTAAAAATGATTTTTCATATTTATTCTAGAAATTTGAATAATTCAAGAAATAGCAAAAAACATAAAAAAGTAAAATTTGTACCATAAACTTATTCTGACCTGTAGAACTTAAAAAAATATTAAAACCATATTTCAGCGTATATAATAATTTATTTTAATTCTAAAAAATTGTTTAATTTAAGAAAATAGCAAAACATAGAAAAAAAGTAAAATTTGTAAAAGGAAATACCAAAACCACGGCATATTTCATCATATATATTGATTCCAAGTGTCATTATAATGAGGTCTGACTACCTTGATTATATGAATCCAAAAATAATTTACTAGCGAAATATTTAAGCGGTAACAATTCTCGATTTTTCGTCCTCGCGTGCCCATGGCTTGTCGTCTTTTCTTATGCTTGCTTCTGTAATCCTCATCATCTGTGGTAGATCTGTGAAGAGGTTCATTTCATCATATTGATTATATCTTTCCACATCGTCGATACCATCAACTCCTATGATATTTTATTTTTCAGGGACGACAACATATTTTTTCATCTTTGTGGGATCAGCTACATACAGTACCTGTGCAACCTGTGAAGCAATTATACATGGTGAGGTTAACAATGGTGAGCCCATAGCCATCCACCTCAACACCTTTTGGGTGTTTGACCCAACGACACCAAAAGACTGGGATTTGTATCTTGAAACCATAGTGCAGTTCCCATATATCATCTATAACATCACAATATGTTGTACTTTGGCCCCTTCCCTCGTCTAAGGCCTCAATACAAACACCACTATCCCGAGACACGGTGTTTTTGTCCTTTGCGGCAGTATAAAATAGATATCAATTAATATCATACCCTTGCCATAATGTGATCTGGCTAGATGGGCCAGCTGCCAATCTTTTGATCATTTGCTCATCTACGGTCTCCCCATCTGGTAGGTCCAGGTCCTTCAACCTTGCAGTCAGTCGACGCTTGTGCTCTCTCATGATCCAATCATCAGAGCGGCCATTACTTTCTGTACGAATCGTGCTCAAGTGTTCATTGACTAAAGGTGTCATTATCGTGAGGTGTTGCAAGATGCTATAATGTGCTTGTTGCACACATTTGAAATCCCATCGATGAAGGTTTTCCTCCCAACTGCGCCAACACCTTCCAACCTCCCTGAAAAGCGTGGAATAGGCAAACCAAGGCCCACTTTATCCAATAGGTAACCTAGGCAACACTCGATGATTTCCTGAGTACTATATCCCTCTAACCTGAACCCCTCATGATAAGCACGATTCAGTACATACTAGTTGAGAATGGATATGAAACGCTCGTACGTCCACATTTTGTGTAGGTAAAGTGGACCTAGTGCCCATATCTGGTCGACCATATAAATCATTAGGTGTTCTGTTATATCAAATAATCCTAGAGGGAAGCACAGCTCGAGCTGCGCCATAGCCTCCGCAATAAATTCTTGGAGATCCTGCAATTCATCTTCGTCGATCAGCTTTTGTGAAATCTTGTTGAAGAAGTAACACAACCGAGTGATTACCATCTTTACATATACTGGCGTGATCGCTCTAATTGCAATTGGGAGGAATACCGTGAGCAACACATGACAATCATGACAGTTATAACCGCATAGTGATAGGTCTTTCATCAAGACTAGTTTTCTTATGTTGGAAGAGAAACAATTTGAGACTCTAACCCCATAAGCTCTCGTACATTGCCTTCTTCTCATCATGTGTCAAATCGTAGCTAGCCGAGGGAAGTTTGTCAGACCCGGGGCTACAGGACTGTGTACATAATGTAGTTTAAACAGAACTAGGAGATAAAGCTTATCTTATCTCTTATTTATGTTGTTCTCTACTCGTATGAGTAAGAGATAAAGCTAGTCGGTACATAAGGAAACTACTCGAGTTATACTCAGGTATGATTCCTTGGCTAGTATTGAGCTAGGTTTCATGTAACCCTGACCTCCCGGAAATATAAGGGGGGGCAGGGACCCATTCAAAAAAAATATCAACACCCAAGTCAATACAAACCACCATACAGGACGTAGGGTATTAAGCACCTCGCGGCCCGAACCTGTCCAGGTCTTGTGTTCCTTGCACCTTCGAGTTCCTGATCTCCGCATCTTCTCACCTAAATTTACCACCTTGGGTATACCCCTCGGTGGGCAGCCAGTAAAACACCGACAGCTGGCGCACCAGGTAGGGGAGTGCGTCGAAGATCCACCGGCGAACTCGATGGCATCTTTCCAGTTCACCAGGTCAGTACCTTTTCAGGGTACGACGTTTGTTTTTGGCTCGTGGGTCTACGTCGTAGATGGTGCGGGTAGTTTCCGTCGATTCCTGGTCGACATGAAGCCGAAAACTCCTACGGTGGGTCCTCATAGCGACCTCAACAAGTTCATTGATGATCTCGATGACTTGTCAATTCATGGATCTGCTACGAGGACCGAGGAGGAGTCTGCTTCCGGCGCGACTTCATGCAGCGCTGCAACAACCTTCCTTGGGTTGGACTCGTTCCAATCTGAGGATTCGCGTAGCTGATCCGACTTGGTCTACGCAATTTGGTCACTGATCTTCACGAGGCCAACATCTCTGAGTCCCTCTCCACATTGGAGAAGGACTTGGACTCTCTGCTCCAACGCGAAAGCCTGAAGCCACCGCATGTCGGGGGGCTTCGGGTTGTTTCGGTGCCAACGGTCTGATGATCACTTCCACTCTGGAGGGGCGTTTCGTGCATTGGAAGGGCATCAAACTTTCTGATCTACTCGAGGCCGAAGACCGACTTGCGGCACACCTCAAGCCTTTGCCTTTTTAGGAGGGCAGGCCGTTAGCCACCGTGGTGGAGGAGTCGACCGAGCTAGTCGACGCAAGCTCCGATGAGCTCGTCTCACGCCATGTGCTGATGGCGAAAGAAGGCGAGGATGATGGTGACTTGCCCATCGTCGACTTTGATGCGGTATCTGAAGATGAGGCCACAGCCAACATCGGCAATGAAAACGACGCTGATCGTGAGGCACGGAGGACAAGGAACAGAGCTCGTGCAGCCCGCCGAAGGAGGGTCAACAAGCGCATGCGATCTATGCATCGCGAGCTTGACGCCGAATTCACTGCCGTAACCGAGCGGGGCTTTACGACTCTGGTGGCCAACATCGCCAGGGTTTCTGCTATACTCGAGCGCAGTAACGATCCAAACGTGCGTCAAGCAATTCGTTATACTCAGAGGGCTTGGATTCAGTTGGATCAACAAAACCCAGCGTCTACCCTCAGGGAGGCGCGTGTGGGCGAAAGCCGAAGCCAGGCTCATAGTCGAACGGCAGGCGGCTGTCCCCGACCTCAGCGCAGCAACAATGACAACGCTCGCGGGAGTCCAGCCCCTGGCGGGAGGCATCAGCCACCTCCAGGGGGTAACCCGCGATAAGCCAATCATCGGCCTCCTCCAGAAGACCTGTGCTAGCGAATCAATGAAGGACGCGATGCGCGGCAAGAAATCGACTCCAGGCGTAGAGAGCGCGAAGTTGTCGAGACGGAAGGTACTGACTGCAGCGACCCTTTTTCAGCTTTCTCCGCACGGTTTAGCAGTTACAAGTTCCCTGAGGGCTTCAAGCCGATCGGCATCACCAAGTATGATGGCAAGCAAGCTCCTCAACAATGGCTACATTGCTACTCCACCGCCATTGAAGTCGCGGGGGGCTCCAACATTACCAAAGTCATCTACTTCCCGATAGCTTTGGACCCTGCGCTACTCACGTGGTTGGAGAGCCTCAGCAACAACTCGATCGACTCCTGGGAGCGGCTCAAGAAGGTCTTCATCGACAACTTCCAGGGGGCGATCACTCGCGCAAGTACTCGTCACAATCTTGCTCAATGTAAACAGGAACGTAACAAGTTCCTACGATCCTATACACGCCATTTCTTCAATGTCCACGCTACCATTGCGAATATCTCAGAGGAAGACATCATCGACTGCTTCTACAATGGCATCACCGACCCAGGCATCTATAGAGACTTCGGGCGGAACAGGTCGAAAACCGTTGCAGGGCTTTGTGACATAATGCACGACTGGTCCGAGCAGGAAGAGAAGATGCGGGAGCGGTTCCCGAGGCGCAATAATAGCAACCTGAGGCGTCCAAATGACAATCGCAATGATAAGAGCCAGTGGGACTATTCGGGTCCATCCCGAAAATGCAAGCCAGATGATCTCATCGTAGCTGTAGATCATCCCTCGCGAGGCAAGAAGTCAACGACGCAGGAAGAGTTCGAGAAGCTCCTGCAGAAGAAATGCCTATGGCATCCAGGTGCCAATCATGCGGCAATTGATTGCTACCACCTCCGGAGGACATTCAGCAATCCCGGTGGCGGCAAGAAGAACAAGAAGCCAGTGGACAAAGAACCCGGACCCCTCATGATAAGCACGATTCAGTACATACTAGTGAACAGGCCGAAAACCGTTGCAGGGCTTCGTGACATAATGCATGACTGGTCCGAGCAGGAAGAGAAGATGCGGGAGCGGTTCCCGAGGTGCAATGATAGCAACCTGAGGCGTCCAAATGACAATCGCAATGACAAGAGCCAGCGGGACTATTCGGGTCCATCCCAAAAACGCAAGCCAGATGATCTCATCGTAGCTGTGGATCGTCCCTCGCGAGGCAAGAAGTCAACAACGCAGGAAGAGTTCGAGAAGCTCCTGCAGAAGAAATGCCCATGGCATCTAGGTACCAATCATGCGGCAATTGATTGCTACCACCTCCGGAGGACATTCAGCAATCCCGGTGGCAGCAAGAAGAAAAAGAAGCCAGTGGACAAAGAACCCAAAGACGACGACCAAGGGGACCAAGCACACAACGCAAAGTTTCAGGATGCTTTGAAGACCATCAACGTCATCTTCGGGGGAGATGGAGACTTCGGTTGCAGGCGGGAACAAAAACTGCTCCTCCAGGAGATCATGTCCGTCGAGCCGGCGGTACCACGACCACTCCGTTGGTCGGAGGTCCCCATTACATTTTCCCGCGATGACCAGTGGACAAGCTTCTCGGAGCCTGGTAAGTTCCCCCTAGTCCTGGATCCAGTGGTGGCAGAAGTCAGGCTCACCAAGGTGCTCATTGACGGCGGGAGTGGTCTCAACCTCATCTTCGCCAGCACTTTGAGAAAGATGGGTCTGGATGTCACGGACTTGCTGGTTCTGACCAAGTCTCCTTTCTACGGCATCACCCCAGGTAATGAAGCGCACCCACTTGGCACGGTGGTTCTTCCAGTCACCTTCGGCACAAGGGAGAACTACCGCACCGAATTCATTAAATTCAAAGTTGCTAACTTCGAATCTTCTTATCATGCCATATTGGGCCGGCCAGCACTCGCCAAATTCATGGCAGTACCGCATTATATTTATCTGCTTCTCAAGATGCCAAGTCAAAGTGGAGTACTCACTCTCCCAAGTGACTTGAAGAACTTATATGATTGCAACCAGGAGGCGATCTAGTATGCTTCAACTACACGTGTGCCAGATGCATCAGGGGAAGTACTCGCGGCCGCGCAACAGCTCTCCCAGGCCGGGCTGGAGATCCCTTTGAGAAAGGCCAGCAAGTTGAGCATCCAGTCGACTGGTGACGTGGCTCTCAAGTCGATCCAGCTCCAGGAGGGTGCCTCATCCAAGACTGCCGTCATCAGCGTAGGCTTAGATGAGAAATAGGAACTCGCGCTCGTCAGTTTCCTTCAGGCTAACCGAGACATATTCACATGGAAACCAGCGGATATGCTAGGGGTGCCCATGGAACTGATCGAACATAGTTTGAATGTACAACCACAGGCTGCGGCCAAAAAGCAACGCCTTCGAAGATTTGCGCACGACAAGCGTGAGGCAATTAAACGCGAAATAGTTAAACTCCTCGCAGCTGGCTTCATTAAAGAAGTAATTCATTCAGAGTGGGTAGCTAATCCCATCCTTGTAAAGAAAAAGAATCATAAATGGAGAATGTGCGTTGATTACACCAATCTCAACAAGCATTGCCCAAAGGATCACTTCAGGCTACCGCGCATTGATCAAGTCATCGACTCGACGGCAGGTTGTGTACTCCTCTGCTTCCTTGATTGTTATTCAGGATATCACCAGATTGCGCTGAAGGAGGAGGATCAAATCAAAACCGCGTTCATCACCCCGTATGGGACGTACGCTTACATAACTATGTCCTTTGGGTTGAAAAACGCAGGCGCAACCTATCAGCGCGCGATTCAGATGTCTTTTGCTGATCAGCTGCATCGGAACATTGAAGATTATGTAGATGATGTGGTCATTAAGACCAGAAATCCCGACGACCTAATTGCAGACCTAGAAGAGACGTTTAGCAGCCTACGCAGGTTTCGGTGGAAGCTCAACCCAACTAAATGCGTTTTCGGAGTACCATCAGGGAAATTGCTTGGGTTCATCATCAGCAACCAGGGAATTGAAGCCAATCCTGTGAAGATTATGGCCATCACTAATATGGGGGCTCCGGCCACAATCAAAGATGTGCAGAAGCTAACAGGCTGTATGGCAGCCCTGAACAGGTTCATCTCCCGGCTTGGGGAGAGAGGACTAGCCTTTTTCAAGCTCCTGAAGTGCCAAGACAAGTTCCAGTGGATGGAGGAGGCCGAGAGAGCCTTGCAAGACCAGAAACATCACCTTTAGTCTCCTCTGGTCCTTACAGCACCATTGCCGGGAGAAGATCTACTACTCTACATAGCGACGACAACTCATGTTGTCAGCAGTGCCATTGTAGTCGAGCACAGCGAGGAAGGCCATGCGTTTGGAGTGCAGAGGCCCGTGTACTTCGTCAGCGAGGTACTCTCCGAATCCAAAGTACGATACTGAAAGGACCTCAAGATGCCTAGAGGGGGGGTGAATAGGCTAATCTGCAACTTAAAACACTTTGAACACGGTTAGCAACACAGGTATCCGGATACTCCGGATATATGTCCGGATACTCCGGATGTAGAGTCCGGAGTTTCCGGATATAGTGTCCGGACTATCCGGGTATGAAAAAGCGTGCTACTAATCACTGTTATAGATGCTATAAATTAGATCAGGTAAATTTAGATGGACTAGGGGTACCTCTGAAGTGTTTCTCACCAGTTTTCTTTCTCGTGAGACTTGTATAAAAATAGATCGGCCTCAAACCCTAAAAGGTTAGTCTCACAAGCAAATAATCAAAAGTATGAGGTAGAAATATGAGATTGACACAGAATTTGTTTCCCGAAGTTCACTCCCAAAGGAGCTACGTCTCCGTTGAGGAAGAATTCAAGAGACGGTGCTCAAGAACTCCTATGCTCCTCTCCCAAGGGTGAGACCAACGCTCAAACCCTAGGGTCACTTACTATGAATTCCTCGGAGAGGAAAGAAGATTACAAACCAGCTGTGATGCTTACAAAACAATCACGCAATCACAAGCGACGCCTAGCCGTCTAGGAGCTTGAAGCTCCAAGAGTAATAAACTAGAATCCACGGGCTAGACTTGGTTTGATGTGCTCAAGAGATGAAATCAAGGCTTACTTGCACAATCTTAGCTCTTGCAACAATATCACTTCAAACCCCAATGAAAAACACTCAAGAATGAAGCAAATGGGGAGTGAGAGGGCTCTCTTTAGGCTTTCTGCAGGTCTGGTCGAAAATGAGCAAGAGAGAGAGAGTGAGAGGGGGTATGGGGGGTATTTATACTCCCTCTCCCAGAAACTAGCCGTTGGGAGAGCGGTACCCGGAAACTCCGGGTATATGTCCGGATACTCCGGACATAGGGGTCCGGAGACTCCGGACCAAACTGGTTTTTGCAGACGGGTAACAGTAACCCGGACACTCCGGGTATACGTCCGGATACTCCGGACATTCTGTCCGGACATTCCGGACTGGGACCCGGACACTCCGGGTTAGACACTGAATTTCACTTTTAAGTCCCCTTTTTAGTGTTGAGATGGTTTCTTTATGATTTCTGTGGGTTCTCTTGAGCACAACTACCATGTCTACACTAGTGGATCACAGTTCCCCTTGATAGTACGGCGTTTCCTATACTCAATTTCAAACATAAAATCTAATCTTTAAGAACTCTTGAGGACGCCGCTTTTCATATCCTTTTTGAGGGCCCACGCTTCTCTAAAAGCTTTGCTTAATCACCATTAGCACCTGCACACATGCTTAATAACACGATTAAATATACATGTGCTTTGTCATATATCACCAAAACCCACTTAGGGGCCTAGATATCTTTCAATCTCCCCCTTTTTGGTGATTGATGACAACTCACATGTATCTCATTTGATAACCATAAAAATGTAATCTTAAGCATGTAAAGAGCTCCCCCTTAATGTATGCCATGAATTTGAATTTCAAATTGACTTCTCTAAAGTCAAGATTGGCATATTTAGAAAAAGATATGGAAACTCTTTATACATTCTACAGTGGGGTGAGCATGTGTGTGCTGAAGAGTGTGTGATGCAAAAGACATGTCATATAATCAAGAATCACCAGTCTTCGATCAAGGCAATCCGGAGACTCCGGGTTTCAATCCGGAGACTCCGGACCATGTTCCGGAGTATCCGGAAGAATATCCGGAGTATCCGGACCATCAGGTCAGAACTCAGAAACAATAAAATTGCATCATAATCAAATTAAGATCACACTATTAGCTCATCCTTAAAAACAAACTGCAAACTAGTAAATCACAGAGTAGCACACATTACAAAGTTCCTCACACCACATAGTCCTTACATGAATAATTGTTCAAAAGAAATGCATAAAGTTGATACATAGCCCAAATGAGTACATAAATGACATTTTCACTCCCCCTTTGTCATCAAGTGCCAAAAAGGAAATGAAAAATGGCAAGAAAGTCTTCTACTCATCATCATCTTGGACATCCTCATCGGAGGTGTCCTCATCTTCATCCGAATCGGGGATTTCGCGGTAGTTTGGAGGTGCTTCTTCCTCGGTCTCTTCCTCTTCATCAAAAATCTCTTGGCCACGAGGAGGAGAGCGACGGGATCGTGTAGGGGCACGGGTGCGCTGACGTGGGCGAGGAAGAGGAGCATGAGCAGCAGCAGTGGCGGCCTCATCCGCAGCATCCCATTCGGCAAATGGGTCATCAAACTCGGGCAACTCATGATATGGATCCGCCGGAAGCCCCAAGTGACTCTTAATCTCAATAATGTCACGACGGTTTTCATTAATCTCGTGAGTTGCAGTCTTGCACATGCAGAAAATGCTCTTAAGAGCTCTCTTGATGAAAGAATTATGATGACCACGACGAGAGGAAGATGGACCCGCATAAGATGGAGCTGGATCAAACCTTGGGTTCCTTGTTGCATCGGCATGAAGAGGAGGGGCGTGTGGTGCATCACCGGATCGAGGACGAAGGTGTAGGGCAGCGTGCTTGCAATCCTTGGGAAAGGTGACCTTGGTGACCCTCTCAATCATATACATAATGTAAGGAGCAGATGGTAGAAACTTTTGGGGATCATTCATCGTCCTCCTTAACTCATTCCAAATGAAATCCATAATGGAGAAAGGTCACCCACCTGGCATGACACGAGCAAGGAGATTGCAAGCAAAGTACCTAAGAGCAGTGGCATCACCATCCTTAGCATCAATGGTGGCACGAAAGAATTGGTTCATGGTGTAGTAGAATGGTTGAAGAGTGCTTGCATTGCCGGCTTCCGCTAGAATAGGGTTGTAGAAAATAGCCGGTAATTGACTTGGCTTTAACTGATGTTCCACATGAATGGGATCCCTCTTCTCATCCTCTGAGCCAAGCCCAAGGAGTCTAGAGAATGTCATGTAGTCAACTCCATATTTCACTCCCTCGGTAGTCCAAAAGAAGGCAATTTGCCTTGCGTCATAAAACAAAGAGGAGTGAAATTGAGCAAGAATCTCTTCATTCCAATCATACCGAAAGCCCATGATGTCATAAAGACCAAATTCCTTGCACTTTTCAATAGCTTGATTGAAGAATGGATCATTCATCCTCTCAAAATACTCCCAATCAACATACTTGCAAGGAACAATTGGAGCTTTGCCCTTGCGCATGACAACGGAGGAGTAGAAGTCTTGATGTAACTGACACCAAAACCTCCTTTCCAAATTTTCAGCCTTCTCATACTTGTAAACGTCCTCCTTGCGTGCATCCGTAAGTGCCACAGTCTGCTTGAAATAATTCCTCCCCATAGTAGTAGTAAACTCAGTGAGGATTTGAGGACGATGAAGCTTTGGACACCTAGGATATTGGCGTTGATCTTGTGGATATTCAACTTGAAGACGAGGAGGAGTGCGAGGGCAGATATCCCAAGCAATTCCCCGTCTTGATGGATTAGCCCGAGAGGGAGGTGGCACTGCCATGCTTGGCATCATGTAGGGAGCTTGACGAGGTGGACGGGCTTGTGAGCTGCTTCCTGCAGGCTCTTTGCCCGGACGGTGACGAGGACGAAGTTCTCTAGGAGGAGGACTAGGAGGTGAAACTTCCTCCTCTTGGATTTGAGGATCATGACGGCGTTTTTGCCGTCTCTGACCGGAAGAAGCCTGTGCACGCTCACGTCCCATAGCCTGGATATAGAATATATCGATTAGGAGCAGCTAGACGAAATAGGAATGAGACAGGTGGGCAGAATTTCTAGGAGTCCGGAGAGTCCGGATATATGTCCGGATACTCCGGACAGTCCGGAGTATCCGGATGTAACATCCGGAGTATCCGGGCATCGACATGTAAACCCTACTTTCATGAAATCTAGAGATTTTCCCATGGGATTTGAATGAAATTTGGGGCACAAGCTGCTGCACATGAGGGAAGATAATGCCCCAAAGGATATCTAGTTTTGACCACTACATTGAGAGATCGGGCGATTTGAAGTTTGAATACCTTAATGAAGAGGAAAGCGCGGGAAACTCCAAATCCAAATCGTTCCCCGGAGATTCCGGACGAGATGAAGCACTCCCTTCAACGATTCGCAAACCTTACGCGAAAAGATGGTGGAAATCTCCCCTTGGGCGAGTGGGAGACAGAGGAGAGGAGGAGAGGCGCGGTGGAGGTGAAAAATAAGAGATAGAACCATTTTGACCGACCCCCCGCGGTATATATATGAGATGGTTTTACCATCCGGAGTATCCGGACGTATGTCCGGAGTATCCGGATATTCGGAATATCCGGACGTATGACCGGAGTATCCGGCTCCCCCTAAAACTGTGAAGGATTCCAAAGAGAATAAGATTGAATTTTGATAGAAGAGATCTAGTGATGTGAGAGGCTTACTTAACTTGAGACTAGCCAGCAATCAACAATGGGAACAATAGTCTCAAGCAAGTAAGAAGAGATTCAAATTACTTTTAAAATCACACTCCTACTAATTCTAATAGATTTTTCAAAATAATTTCTCTACAGCACTCAAACATGTGCATGATCTCAAACTAAGTTACGAGAATCCAAAATATTTAGCTCACTCCTCAAGATACAAAACCTTTGCTCATCAAGTGGTTTAGTGAAGATATCGGCTAGTTGTTTATCGGTGCTCACATGACTTAAAATGATATCTCCTTTGGCTTCATGGTCTCTCAAGAAATGGTGCCTTATGTCAATATGTTTGGTTCTTGACTGGTTAACAGGATTGTTCGCTAGCTTGATTGCACTCTCATTGTCACACAAGAGTGGAATCTTGCTAAACTTACAACCAAAGTCTCTTAAGGTGGATTTCATCCAAAGTAATTGTGCACAACAAGCACCTGCAGCAACATATTCGGCTTCGGCAGTTGATAAGGCAACGGAATTTTGTTTCTTGGAACTCCAAGACACAAGGGACCGGCCAAGAAATTGACAAGTCCCCGATGTACTCTTCCTATCTACTTTGCAACTAGCATAATCCGAATCGGAGTAGCCAAGTAGATTGAAAGTGGAGCCCTTAGGATACCACAAGCCAAGGTACGGAGTGAAAACTAAATATCTTAGAATTCGTTTAACAGCAATAAGATGACATTCCTTAGGATTAGCTTGAAACCTTGCACACATGCACACACTAAGCATGATATCGGGCCTAGATGCACAAAGGTAAAGAAGGGATCCAATCATGGAGCGATATACCTTTTGATCTACAGCCTTCCCATCTTCATTTAGATCGAGATGTCCATTAGTCGGCATGGGTGTCTTGATAGGCTTGGCATTCTCCATGTCAAACTTTTTCAACATATCCTTGGTATACTTGGTTTGACAAATAAAGGTTCCTTTCTTGAGTTGCTTGATTTGAAAGCCAAGAAAGAATGTCAACTCCCCCATCATGGACATCTCGAATCTCTTCGTCATGATCCTACTAAAATCCTCGCACCAAGATTGATTAGTAGAACCAAATATAATGTCATCGACATATATTTGGCACACAAAAATTTCTTTGTCAACTTTGCGAGTGAAAAGAGTAGGATCGGCTTTGCCTATCTCAAAGCCTTTCCTTAAGAGAAAATCCTTAAGGCATTCATACCATGCTCTAGGAGCTTGCTTAAGCCCGTAGAGCGCCTTATGGAGCTTGTAGACGTGATTAGGCAGCTTGGGATCTTCAAAGCCCGGTGGTTGCTCAACATATACCAATTCGGAGATTGGTCCATTAAGAAAAGCACTCTTCACATCCATTTGGTATAGCTTGAAATCATGGTGAGTTGCAAAGGCAAGCAAGATACGAATTGACTCAAGCCTAGCTACGGGTGCATAAGTCTCACCAAAATCCAAACCTTCGATTTGAGTGAAGCCTTGAGCAACCAACCTTGCCTTGTTTCTTGTTACCACGCCATGTTCATCTTGTTTGTTTCGAAAGACCCACTTTGTCCCAATGACATTTTGCTTGGGTCTTTCTACCAAGGACCAGACTTCATTCCGTGTGAAGTTGTTCAACTCTTCTTGCATGGCCATCACCCAATCCGGATCATCCAGAGCTTCTTCAACCTTAAGTGGTTCCAAAGAAGAAACAAACGAGTAATGTTCACAAAAGGTTGCTAAACGAGAACGAGTAGTTACCCCTTTGTTTATACTTCCAAGAATGTTATCCACGGGATGATCCTTTTGAATAATTTGATGAATTCTTGGATGAGGAACTTGAGCTTCATGTTGTATGGGCTCGACTTCTTGTTCAGCCTGAGGTTGATCTTGATGTGGAGATGATGGTCGATCTTCTGTAACCCGGATACTCCGGACCTGTGTCCGGATACTCCGGACAGGTGATCCGGAGTCTCCGGATTTGTACCCGGAGTTTCCGGGTTGCGCTGCGGAAGTTGATGTAGATGACCCTTTGAACATCAACACATCATCATCGTCTTGATCCTCTTGTTCTTGTGGCTTTATTTCACCAGTGGCTAGCTTCTTGATCGCCTTATTTGGTGATTCTTCCATGCCTACAACATCATCAACTTGCTCTTCTTGAGAGCCATTAGATTCATCAAATGTCACGTCACACGCAACTTCAACACAACCGGAGGTTTTGTTGAAGACACGATATCCATGAGCATTTGAGGCATAACCAAGAAGAAAACCTTCATCAACTTTAGATGCAAATTTAGAGTTCTTGGGCTTCTTGTTGAGAATGAAGCACTTACTTCCAAAAACTCTAAAGTATGACACATTAGGCTTTTTACCAAGTAGAAGTTCGTAGGCCGTCTTGTTCAAGATCTTGTGAAGATAAAGACGGTTGACAGCGTGACATGCCGTGTTGATTGCTTCCGCCCAAAATTGATCCGAGACCTTGTATTCATCAAGCATTGTTCTTGCGGCTTCAATGAAAGTTCTATTTTTCCTTTCAACAATTCCATTTTGTTGTGGAGTGTATGGAACGGAGAACTCATGCCCAATGCCCTCTTCTTCTAAAAATTCTTCAATGTTGGTGTTCTTGAATTCGGTGCCATTGTCACTTCTCACTTTCTTGATCTTGGTCTCGAATTCATTTTGAGCTCTTTTTGCAAATTTCTTGAATGTCTCTTGCACTACACTTTTGTCATGCAAAAAGAATACCCAAGTGAAACGAGAATAATCATCAACAATAACAAGTCCATATTTGTTACCACCAATGCTTATATAAGCCACCGGACCAAAAAGATCCATGTGTAGTAGTTCAAATGGCTTGACGGTGGTGATGATGCTCTTTGACGGATGAGGAACACCAACTTGCTTTCCGGCTTGACAAGCACTACAAATACGATCTTTCTCAAAAGAGACATTTGTTAGTCCTAAAATGTGATCCCCCTTTAGGAGCTTGTTGAGATTTCTCATCCCAACATGAGCTAGTCGGCGATGCCATAACCAACCCAAGCTAGACTTTGCCACCAAGCATGTATCAAGTTGAGCCTTTTCTTGTGAAAAATTCACTAGATAAAGCTTTCCCTTGAGTAGACCTTTGAAGGCAATGGAGCCATCGCTTCTCCTAATGACGGTCACACCTTCGTTAGTGAATAAACAATTGAAACCCGATGCACAAAGTTGTGATATGGATAGCAAATTATACCCAAGAGATTCGACTAAAAGAACTTTTGAAAGAGAGAATTTTGAGTTTAAATCAATACTACCGGTACCAAGCACTTTTCCCTTTTGATTTCCGGCAAAAGTAATGTAATGATCATCATTTGACTCTTTCAAACTCTCGAATATGCTTCCTTCTCCGGTCATATGATTGGTGCATCCGCTATCAATTACCCATGTTGATCCACCGGAAAAGTATTCTTACAAAACAAGATTAATCCTTTCTTTTAGGTACCCAACAATACTTGGGTCCTTGAGTGTTAGTCACAAGCACTTTGGGTACCCACACATGGCTTTTCACCTTAGTGTTCCATGAGCGGTGACCCACAAACCTAGCAACCACTTTACCATGGTAATTCCTAGTTAAAACATAATCCGCATAAAATGACATTTGAGATAATGCTTTTGGTGTCTTGGGTATTTGAAATTTGTCTTGCTTCAAAGAGGATGCAACAATTTTGGCACCTTCATCACATGTTGTGCCTCTCTTCACAAACTTGATTTGACTTAACCCTTGCTTCTCACTACTTCTCCTATGGATGGGAGTTGTCATGTTCACTAGGCCTCCTCTTGCCCCTAATGCAGCCTTCTTGTTATTCTTGACATAAGGAATGGTTTGAGAAGTGCCATCTTCATTCTTTCCTAATCCCTTACCTTTCTCAAAACTATATTTACTTAAGTATCTTGAACCAAATCCCTTGGTATGCTTCTCAAACTCACCTACCCTCGGTGAGGGATTTGTCTTGAGTACTCCCTTGTGAGATATCTCCTCTTCTTGCACCAATTGGGTGAGTCTATTAATCTCTTTCCTCATGGCTTGCACTTCGGCATGGTTAGTCACACAAGTTTGAATATCAACATTAAAGCATCGTGCACAACCATTACTAGTTGAAGGACTAGATGACTTTGATGTCTTACAAGTGTTAGAGGAACTTACTAGGAGAGTGCTAACTTTAACTTCAAGTGCCGTGTTCATGGCTTGCAAGCTTGTTAAGCTTTCTTGAAGTTTATCATTGTCTCTCTTTAATCTAGCATGAGTGTCTTCAACTAAAAGAAGTTCTTTAGTTAAGTCATCCACTTTCCTCTTTTCACTAGTAAATGACTCTTCTACCTCAAGAAGCATGTTATCCTTAGCTTTTAGAGCTTCTCCAAGCCTCTTGTTTTCCTTCCTTTCATAGGTAAGGTTCTTTTCAAGAGTCTCGGATTTTTCTCTTTCAAGCCTAAACAATTCCTCTTGCGATTCAAGAGTCTCATCTAGATCATCTAGTTTCATTATTAATTTCATTATTCTAGTTGCCGCACTCTTGCCATATTGTTTAATAAGACTAGCAACTTCATCATCATCATCTATTTCATCATCCGATGAGCTTGGAGATATTACCTTTGAGTTCTTTGCCATCAAGCACATAATTTGGTCTTGACCTTCATCATCGGTGAGATCTTCAAACAAGCTTGGTTGATGTGAAGATAAAGTCTTGAATGCCATGGTTGCAATGTCTTCATTGTCGGAGTTGCTTTCTTCATTTGAATCCCATTCTTGACCAAGATGAGCTTCACCAACATGCTTTTTATATCTTGGCTTATCCCTCTTGGATGAACTCTCCTTGGCATTCTTGTTCTTCTTCTTTTCTTCCGGACAATCCGCAATGAAATGCCCGATTTTCTTGCAACCGAAGCATGGCTTGCTTGATCTTCTTCTTGATTCATTCTTGTTCTTGCCAAAGTTTCGAAAGTTGCCCTTCCTTAGAACTCTTCTAAAGTTCTTGATGAAAAAGGTCATTTGCTCATCATCAAGCTCATCATCTTCACTATCACTAGAGTCATCAATCTTTGATGGTTGAGATGTCTTTTCTTTGCCTTTCAACTTAGCTTGAAGAGCCAACCCATTATTCCTTGCAGCTTGCTCTTGTAGGTCGGCTAAATCTTGATTTATTTTGACTCTCTTCAATTGATCATGATGAGCCCCAATTCTTCCAAGAACGTTCTCGGCGGTGAAGTGCTTGAAACCTCTTTCCGCTCTTATCAAACTAGGTAATGTGACATCCTTAGCCATGTAGACGGTTAAGAGCTTATCCACTATCTCACGATCACCCCATTTGTCTCCACCAAGAGATTTGATTTGATTGGTGATCCTTTTCATACGGTTATACATCTCCTTAACGGTTTCATCTTTCTTCATGGAGAATAGACTTAGTTCATCTTCCAAAGTCTTGATTCTTGATTCTCGGACTTTTCTTGATCCTTGATGATTTACTCGGAGAGTGTCCCAAGCATCCTTGGCGGTGGAGCAATCTTCAATTTTGTCAAACTCTTCCGGACTCACGGAAGTGTGAAGAATGTTCAAAGCTTGATAATTTCTTTGTAAGACATATGCTTGAACGGGTGTTGTGGCTTCTCCATCTTCCGGGATCTCACACCCTACTTCAATGATTTTCCATAGATCCTTATGAATTGCACTCAAATAACCAAACATCTTGGTCTTCCATTGATTATACCCCGTTCCATCAAAATAAGGGGGCTTTCCCATGTGAATTGAAGCACTATGATCACTAGGAATTTGAAATGTATAGTCATGACCAACTTGGTGATAGTTGGCTCTTTTCTTCACCTTTGAAGAGCTTGAAGATCTTCTCTTATAGTCGTTGTCCGAGTCATCACTTGACTCTATCATAATCTTGGTGCTTGATTTCTCTTTCTATCTTTGCAATTTCTTCTTCTTCCTCCAAGCCTTCCATTCTTGAAATGACATCTCATCGTCGGTTGTTTCCAAATCTTCTTCCTCTTCTTGTAGCCTGTTCTTTTTCTTATCCTCTGATCTTTCAGATGACTTCTCCCTCTAAACTTCAACCATTGGATCGGCTTGACCCTTGGATGAAGCGTCACTCGACATCTTGACTCTCCAAGCGGTTAAGCTTCAAATATGGAGAACCTTGCTCTGATACCAATTGAAAGGACCTCAAGATGCCTAGAAGGGGGTGAATAGGCTAATCTGCAACTTAAAACACTTTGAACACGGTTAGCAACACAGGTATCCGGATACTCCGGATATATGTCCGGATACTCCGGATGTAGAGTCCGGAGTTTCCGGATATAGTGTCCGGACTATCCGGGTATGAAAAAGCGTGCTACTAATCACTGTTGTAGATGCTATAAATTAGATCAGGTAAATTTAGATGGACTAGGGGTACCTCTGAAGTGTTTCTCACCAGTTTTCTTTCTCGTGAGACTTGTATAAAAATAGATCGGCCTCAAACCCTAAAAGGTTAGTCTCACAAGCAAATAATCAAAAGTATGAGGTAGAAATATGAGATTGACACAGAATTTGTTTCCCGAAGTTCACTCCCAAAGGAGCTAAGTCTCCGTTGAGGAAGAATTCAAGAGACGGTGCTCAAGAACTCCTATGCTCCTCTCCCAAGGGTGAGACCAACGCTCAAACCCTAGGGTCACTTACTATGAATTCCTCGGAGAGGAAAGAAGATTACAAACCAGCTGTGATGCTCACAAAACAATCACGCAATCACAAGCGACGCCTAGCCGTCTAGGAGCTTGAAGCTCCAAGAGTAATAAACTAGAATCCACGGGCTAGACTTGGTTTGATGTGCTCAAGAGATGAAATCAAGGCTTACTTGCACAATCTTAGCTCTTGCAACAATCTCACTTCAAACCCCAATGAAAAACACTCAAGAATGAAGCAAATGGGGAGTGAGAGGGCTCTCTTTAGGCTTTCTGCAGGTCTGGTCGAAAATGAGCAAGAGAGAGAGAGTGAGAGGGGGTATGGGGGGTATTTATACTCCCTCTCCCAGAAACTAGCCGTTGGGAGAGCGGTACCCGGAAACTCCGGGTATATGTCCGGATACTCCGGACATAGGGGTCCGGAGACTCCGGACCAAACTGGTTTTTGCAGACGGGTAACAGTAACCCGGACACTCCGGGTATACGTCCGGATACTCCGGACATTCTGTCCGGACATTCCGGACTGGGACCCGGACACTCCGGGTTAGACACTGAATTTCACTTTTAAATCCCCTTTTTAGTGTTGAGATGGTTTCTTTATGATTTCTGTGGGTTCTCTTGAGCACAACTACCATGTCTACACTAGTGGATCACAGTTCCCCTTGATAGTACGGCGTTTCCTATACTCAATTTCAAACATAAAATCTAATCTTTAAGAACTCTTGAGGACGCCGCTTTTCATATCCTTTTTGAGGGCCCACGCTTCTCTAAAAGCTTTGCTTAATCACCATTAGCACATGCACACATGCTTAATAACACGATTAAATATACATGTGCTTTGTCATATATCACCAAAACCCACTTAGGGGCCTAGATATCTTTCAGATACCCGGTAGTTCAAAAACTCTTATATGCAATTCTGATTACATCAAGAAAGTTACGCCATTACTTCGACGAGTACAAGATCACTGTGGTTACGGATTTTCCGTTGGTGGATATCCTTCATAATCAAGATGCCACGGGGCGTATATCAAAGTGGCAAGTGGAACTGGGGGCTTTGTCTATCGACTTCAAGCCACACACTGCAATCAAGTCTCAAGCTCTAGTCGATTTTATGGCTGAGTGGAGAGAGAATCAAATTCCGACTCCAGTCGACAAGCCAGAGCATTGGACCATGTACATCGATGGATCTCCCAAGCTCGACGGCGACGGCGCTAGAGTCCTATTTATTTCTCCAAGAGGCGAAAAACTAAAGTATGTCCTCCAGATCCTTTGGGAGGTATCCAATAATGAAGCCGAGTATGAAACCTTACTTCACGGGCTACGTTTGGCGATATCACTAGGCATCAAGCGACTACTTGTATAAGGCGATTCACTTCTTGTCATTCAGCAAGTCAACAAAGAGTAGGACTGCAACAAGGAGACAATGGATGCTTATGTACAAGAAGTGCGCAAGCTGGAAAATAAATTTTCCGGCCTGGAGGTTCATCATGTGGTATGGGAGCATAATGTTGGCGCAGATATACTATCCAAGTTAGGATCCACCCGCGCACAGGTTCCAACAGGAGTCTTCGTCCAGGAGCTGAAATAGCCATCCATCAAGTCCTCACCTCAGGTAACCACTGATGCTGGCCCTCAACCGCCTGATCGGGAGGTTATGACGCTTGGAGACGACTGGAGAGAGGCTTATATCGATTTCATCCGGGATCAAAGACTAACAACGGGGATGGACGCAAGAAGCGCAGAGGCAGCTCGTGTCATGCACAGAAGTAAGGGTTTCGTCCTAGTCGACAGTAAGCTCTACCGGCGAGGTGCACGATCAGGAGTGCTCATGCAGTGCGTCACGAAAGAAGACGGCTACGACATACTGCGGCAGATACATGAGGGCGTTTGTGGCAACCATGCAGCTTCAAGAACGCTGGTGGAGAAAGCATACAGAGCTAGTTTCTGGTGGCCCACCGCAGTGTCCGATGCTGAGGACCTCGTGCGGAGATGCCAAAACTGCCAATTCTTCAACAAGCAATCTCACGTCCCCGCTCATAGTCTCATCACCATACCGCCATCCTGGCCGTTCGCTTGCTGGACCCTTGATATGATTGGGCACTTTACAATGGCGCCAGGCGGTTTCACACATATATTGATGGCTATCGACAAGTTTACCAAGTTGATCGAGTACAAGCCGATAGCCAAGCTTACACCAAATCGAGTTGTTGATTTCATCTCTAATATCTTGCATCGCTTCGGCTTCCCGAATACCATCATCACAGACCTGGGTTCAAATTTCATAGCCAACCAGTTTTGGGAGTTCTATGAAAATACGTGCATCGAGGTCAAATATATCTCTGTTGCACACCCAAGGGCCAATGGTCAATTCGAGAGGGCGAATAGCATGATAATTGATGGCCTCATGAAACGACTCTATGATGAAAATAGCAAGAAAGGTGGAAAGTGGATACATGAATTGCCACATGTCGTCTGGGGGCTCACGACTCAGCCGTCCAAAGCCACAGGACAAACACCGTTCTTCCTTGTCTATGGCTCTGAAGCTATTCTACCGGCCGACATCATGTGGAAATCCCCGAGGGTCAAAATGTACAATGAAGGCGAGGCGGACGAAGCAGGGAAGTTAGAGCTCGACTCTATCGAAGAGCCTCGCTGCACCGCTCTTGTTCAGTCAGCACGATACCTACAGGGGATCCGACAATATCACAACCGCAACCTGAGGGAACGGTCATTCAGTATAGGCGATTTGGTCCTACGCCGCATTCAAGATGAGTCCAGCTTATACAAGCTCAACTCGAGGTGGGAAGGGCCGTTCGTCATCAAGCATGTTACAAGACCGGGGTCATATCGGCTACAATACCCCGAGGGTCAAGATGTCCTAAATTCTTGGAACGTTCAAAACCTGTGCAAGTCCTACCCATGAGAAAGTGTGCTGGGATAGCTGTTCTCTGGGTGCCCAGGCGGCCCCCCTTTTTCTTCCGAATCAATTTGGAGGCTACGTGTTATAAAATTCGGATTGTAAATTTCTTCTGTTAACATACAGAGGCTGTAGCCACGTTCATGTTTTATATAAATCGACTTCTTATCATGAGTTTTGGCGGAGACTATGGCCACATCCATACTTTATAAGAATTGACTTCTTGCCATGATCTTTGATGGTCGTTTGCGATGACGATCGCATTTTTCTCAACAAGTTCGATCCGTTCAATTGGTTTATACCTAACTTGTTGGACGGGCTCACACGAGGAGCTATTTCAACTACGCCCAGAGTCGTTGCACTCAGGGTAGTTTTGACTTCTTGCCATAAGCACGGCAGACGTGACGATGCTCGCGTTCTTTCCTAACTGGTTAGACCTGCTCGTTCAGGTCATAACTAACCTGTTGGATGGGTTCCTACTTGGAGCTATTTCAACTATGCCCAGAGCCGTTGCAGTTAGGGTAGTTTCAATTTCTTGCCATACGCACGGCAGTCACGCGACGATGCTCGCGTTCTTTCCTAACTGGTTAGACCTGCTCGTTCGGGTTATACCTAACTTGTTGGATGGGCTACTGCTCGGAGCTACTTCGACTACTTCCAGGGTCGCTGCACCCGAGGTAGTGTCTACTACTTAGCCTTTGAACTTCGATGACAATTCAATTGAGGCACATACAAGTGGAGGCATCAAATAAAAATATATACATAAGGACACGAGTACTTGTTTTTACATCTTAATCCTGTAGTACACATTTTACTATCTGTTCTGCTACAGGTTGGGCTTCTTGGAGGTACTTGTTGAATTATTCTTCAGAGCACTCCACAGCCACTCCCTGCGCCAATACTTCTAGTCGAGCTTCCGGCCAAAAGGATTTTACAAAAGAAAGAGCGTGGCTGACACACGCGACCGGGGCTTCAGTGAGGAACTGGACGACCTTCTGCGGCGCTACGAGAAGTCGCTCCAGCAAGGGATGCTCGCCTGCTTCAACGTCTTCTTGTGGGTCCACCATGTCCACAAGCTTCTGGGCGGCTCCCCTGAGGTCCTCCAGCTCCTTTTGCCGCAGCTCCTTCTCCTCGCCCAGCATCTTGATCTGCTGAAGGCAATCGGCGAACTATTGTTCAGTGTTGGCAATTACCTTCTGCAGCTTCTCGATGTCACCTGTACAGCGATACAGCATATTCTTCACGTCAGTAAGCAGCTCTTCTTTATATGTTAAGATTTTCCTAAGCTCTGCGGTGAAGATATTTTCAGAATCCAAGATAAGTTGTTAAGTGAAAGTATTCGAGGGAAGAAAGGGCTTGCCTTGGTGCGCCTTTTTTTGTTCCTTGAGTTGTTCCTGGAGCTCGAAGTTGGCCTTCTCGAGATTGCGGAGACCATTTTTGAGGAGCCACGTCTCTTTGAAGATAAATGTTCTTCGTCAACTCTTCGGATATGCGTTTTTCCTTGGCAGCGAGCTCCTGGTGGCCACTCATGATTGTTTTTAGTTTCTTAGTCTTCTTTTGTGAGTGCTTGATCACATCCTGCATAAGGGGGAAGCTTAAGACAAGCAACTCTACAACATATACTGGCAGAACAGTAATCACGCCTTACCAGGGTAAAATTATACATCTATTTGGAGATCTTCTTGAACTACCAGATGTTGTTGTCCGTCAGAATCGGGTCATCCACCAGATCTGTGGTGATGACATTCTGGTATCCGCGTCCAGTCACCAGCAGATCTCCAGGGCTCCTTGAGGTCCCTACGGCTTCTTCAGTGGATGGTTATTGGGCACCTACAAGTCAAGACATTCAGTACATAATGTCTGTGGTCTAAGCAGCTAGCTGCGGGCGGTCAGACACTTACCTGTGCCATCTGCAGGAGCAGCATCAGGGGCCTCGACTTGTTCCTCACCATCAGCTCTGGCTTCGGCTTGCTGGGGCTCGGGGGGTGGAAGGTCGGGCAGTGTTGTGTCCACCTCGGGGGCTGGTTCCTTGGGCACGGGCCCCTCTAGGGCTGGTCGCTCGGGGCTGGGGTAGCTGCGGCACGCTTTGGCTTGCGCCTCATGTCGCTTGCAGACCTAATGAAGCAGAATCAATTATATTGTTACACAAGGCGAGCAGAACAGAATGTTCATTATGCAAGAAAAGATCTATACTTATAGTGAAGACTTCTTCATGACAGCTTTCTTTACCCTTAGAGTCCGTGGTGTTTCAACCATGGTACTCGTTGCTGGCAGCGGAGTCACACCAGCTGGGGGCACGGTGCCCGCAACGGCGATGGTAACTGTTTCTGTCGAAGTAGTTGGTGGGTCTGTTTCCACCTCTTGACGTTTGGGGTCAGGAGGAGAAGCAGACGGACTGCAAAAGAACAGTGTTAGCGTGCAACAATACCGATATATGACAACTCAACAAGGTAGCAACTTCATACCTGGAGGACTCGACTACATGCGCTTCCCTTTCTGCTAGGGGACTCCCACCTTCAGTGGACTCGCTGCCGGGCTGAGCCTCGGCTGCTTGAGCCCTCTTCGCTTCGGCGGCGGCGCTGGGGAGAATGTGGCCTGGTCGAGGGATGTCGGGTTGCGGTGGATAGCTCCGGTACAACTCTGTGTGTCCCTGCAGAAGATTTTCAGTTAGCAGTGGTAGAACAGCAGAATCGGTTTTAAACAAAAAGTAGTCGAATACTTACCGGTTTCGGAGGATTTTGCACCGAAAATAACTGTGGGACATAGGGAACGGCGTCCACGTCCAGCAGCACTCGCCTGACCCGGATGAGTGCGGCGTCATCAGTCAATTCTTCTGCGCACAACCGAGAGGGATCTTCAGCGCCTATCTACTCGAAGCCTAAAGTGTGGCGTTGTTGGATTGGATGGATCTGGCGCTTGAAAAAAGAAAACATAAAGGACGTCCGGTCACTCCTATCTCTTTGTGAGCTGCTATGATGGCCAGCAACTCGTCGACTTGGTCCAGGTGTGCTCTAGAGAACTCGGTGTTCCCCTCTGGCCTCACAATAGGGGGTTTGCCGGATTTTTCAGGAAGCTGGGGGGCATGGTTTTCGATGCAGAACCAGTGGTTCTTCCATCCAGGAATGTTGGAGGGGAATTTATAGGAAAGGTACCTATCGCCGGCTTGCTTTCTAAGTTGGATACCGACGCCCCCTACAACGGATAGGTTCTTGGCTGTGGGCTGTGGCTTTACCCAGAAAAGGAACCGGAAAAGGTCCCAATGAGGTTCAATTCTGAGGAAAGCTTCGCAAAAATGGATGAAGATGGCAATATGGCAAATGGAATTCAGGTTCAGGTGATGGAGCTCAAACCCGTAGAAATAAAGAAGGCCACAGAAAAAAGAGCAACAGGGGAGGGCCAGACCCCGTTCGGCAAAATGGTAAAATGTGACGATTTCGTCTACATTTTCCATGCGAAAAGGTTCGCGAAAAGAGGGGCGCCAGTTGATAAGACTCTTGTCTTCGAGCAAACCCTCAGAAATAAGTTTTTTGAGATCGTTGTTGGAGCACTTACTGTGAGTCCACTCCCCAGACGGCGGCTGCACCTCCTTCTTCTTCTCATCCTTCTCAAATCTCTTGGGCGCAATTTCTGGATCCGCTCGCCACGAGTTGTTCGGGGGCTGCGGAGAAAGGGGCGGGGAGATTTGGTCGGGTTAGGGTTCTCCAAGGGGGTGAAGGCGGAGTGCGGCTCTGATTGGGGAATTTGGAAAGTTCTTGGCGGATTGCAGACTAAAAGCACAGTTTTTACTTGGCGCTACCGCAGGGTTAAATAACCAGCGGCCGGATACAGTTGTACTGTTTCGAAGTTGAAGAGTCATTTCAGGGAATATTCGCAAGATGAGGGGTCATTTGGTGGATTGTTTAGATAAAATATTCGATTAATCATTTTTTCAGGGTTAATTGTCCCAAAAAAAGGGGTTTTTCGAATTCCGGATCTAACCTCCATCATTCGTACCATCACACCAGTTATTTACCATGGGAACATTTTCTCACTGCATGCCACGACTTTTGGATCCTTATTTCCAAACCTGAGAGATTTGGATTCAAGGCTCGGGGGCTGCAGGATACGTGGCATCGACTACTTATTTTTTCGAATTTATTTGAAAAGTAAGTAAGGAAGATTCAAGACTAATGTGACCCTCAGCCTGATTCTCCGATTTAACCTAAGGCTCGGGGCTACTCCATATGGAGTGCAATTTTTCAATCGCACACCATACCAAAGAAGTAATTCAGGGCATGAGCACCTCATAGCTTCGATGCAGCCAAGAAAGTACTCCAAGAAGAACTTCAAGACGGTGCTTCAAAAGAAGCTGAAGACTACTTCAAAAGTACTCGAGAAGCCTGCAGTACTCAGCTACGAAGAGCTCGGGGGCTTGTCAGACCCGGGGCTACGAGACTGTGTACATAACGTAGTTTAAACTGGACTAGGAGATAAAGCTTGTCTTATCTCTTATTTATGTTGTTCTCTACTCGTATGAGTAAGAGATAAAGCTAGTCGGTACATAAAGAAACTACTCGAGTTATACTCGGATACGATTCCTTGGCTAGTATTGGGCTAGGTTTCATGTAACCCTGACCTCCCGGATATATAAGGGGGGGCAGGGACCCATTCAAAATAAAAAAACATCAACACCCAAGGCAATACAAACCACCATACAGGACGTAGGGTATTACGTATCTCGCGGCCCGAACCTGTCTAAGTCTTGTGTTCCTTGCATCTTCGAGTTCCTGATCTCGGCGTATCCTCACATAAATTTACCACCTTGGGTATACCCCTCGGTGGGCAGCCGGTAAAACACCGACAAAGTTCATATATGCCATTCTCTTATCCACAAGGTGAAGATCTTCTCTTATCTTCATGGCTACCAAGTTCTGACACGACTTCAAGGTATCCTTTCTCTTGGATGATGTCTCCAGAAGGAGCCCAATTGTGTTACCAAACACATTCTTCTTCAGGTGCATACCATCGATTGCATGGCGGACCATAAGATCTGCCCAATACGGCAAGTACTTGTAGAAGATGGATTATTTCTTGAATGGTACGCCATTGATAGGTGCCCTATCTCTCTTTCTCTTCTTCCCATCTTTCTTCATCTTCCCATAAGTGACCTGGATGGTCCATACCATATCGAAAATGCAATGTCCATCTCGTTTTACTAGAGCAGAATGTAATTCACGCATGCCATCAAAAAAATTATAGAACTTCTTACATCGGTACCTATATCCTTCCACCAAGAAGCGCCTATATCCAAGGTAAACTACCTTTTGAGAACCTTTCAGGAAATATGATACGGTGCCATCCACGCACACCGTGCATCCCATCCTACCTTTGATTTATCCTGACAGGACCGGTAATCATGGATGGTGATGAATATAATGACTCTAAGACTAAAGGGTTGCTGTGTAAAACCATCAATGATGTTGAAACCCTCCTTCCATAAATTTTCCATCTCTTGCATCAGAGGCTCAAGAAAAATATCTATATCGATGCAAGGATGCTTGGGGCCCTGTACAAGGACAGATAGCAAAAGATACTTTCTCTTCTGACACAACCATTAGGCTGGTTGTACATTGTCAATGTCACAGGCCATGTGTTGTGGGTGCTAGTTCTTTCACCAAACGGATTCATTCCATCCATACTCAACGTAAACCAAACATTTCTTGGGTCCTTCCCAAATTCTAGATAGTACTTCTCATCGAATTTCTTCCACTAGCGAGCATCAGCTGGATGTCGAACCTTTCCATCGCCCTTCTTGTGCTTATCTAAATCCCACCATCGCATCAGTTCAGCATCCTTTGGGTTTAAGAAGAAATGCCTCAGGTGATCCGAAATAGAAAGGTACCACCTAACCATGGCAGGAATTCCGCTTCGCTTCTCAGAAATGCCTAAAATAATATCTGCTGGCTCAACAGAGGCAACACTATTCCTCGCAGTAACCTTCCTCTTCCTTTTATTCCCATCGGCTAGACCTTGATTGTCGCCATCACAGTAACCGGCCTTATTTTTGTACCGACTTGCAGAACATACAAGGCATTTGTCCAAGTCTTTGAAAGTATACCTACGATATAAAATATAATGATTTGGACATGCAAGAATTCTTTCTACACCCATCATGAACGAGCTCACAAGCTTCTTTGCTCGTTATGTGTTGGCTGGCACTTAATTTGGCTTTGGAAGCAACCATGCCAAGATATGCAGCAGATTGTTGAAAAACTACCGTCTGACCAACTATGCTTAGTCATCAAAGTCAACAGCTCAAGTATGAAATGAAGCACGGTCTAGTGTTTCGGACATCCCTTCGATCGCTCGTATACATTTTCCTCTGCTGATTTTTTCACCGTCTCGAAGTTTGCTAACACCTTGGCACTACTAACCAATAGCTCCGCTTTTGTGTGATGTAACAACTGGCTCAGGAAATTACCGTCATCAAGTTCGTCGTCACTACTGTCACCATCGATAGGTCCCTCGTCGACATCATCACCATGGAATCCATCAACACCATCATCATCGCCGCCACCAACATCAAAATCATCGTAACCATCAAACATTCTATCAAACTGGACATCCCGTATGATTTCATCGAGTGGATTATCAGTTGGAGGTGGAGCATTCTCGCCATGATACGTCCAGATCATGTAGTTCTTAACAAAATCACACACCAACACATGTGATCTGATTGCAGTTGTGTCGGTAAATACTCTTATATTGTTGCATGTTTTGCACGAGCAAGGTATCCTCTATGCCTTCTTATTTCTTACGTGGTTTTCCGCAGCTTGCATGAATTTATTAACTTCTCCACGAAAATAGGCATCCGTCCTTTGTGCTTTGTACATCCATATCCTATCCATCTCTAAACATCAACGAATAATTTAAATGGATTAAAAAAAGTCAATTTAACATGTACTAAATAAAAAAATCAAAACCCAACTTATTATCGTACCACTAAATCTTGGAAAAAAACTATCATGCATTTATGTATATACAGAAAGAAAAGAAATGAAATCATATTCTCGAAGGAAATGGAGCCCTAAATGGCCATAAATATAGTAGATGTCAAAAAAAGTCAACTTAACATGTACTAAATAAAAAAAATCAAAACCCAATCTATTATTGTACCACTAAATCTTGGAAAAAAATCTATCATGCATGTGTGCAAAGGTAGAAAAAAATAAATCAAATCTTTTCCTCGAAGGAAATGGAGCCCCAAATGGCCATAAATATATATACTTTTGATATCGGAAAAGGTAAATTTAACTTGTGCTAAATAAAAAAATTAAAACCCAATCTATTATTGTACCACTAAATCTTGAAAAAAAACTATCATGCTTTTATGTAAATATAGAAAAAAATAGATCCTTCCTCTCTCTCCTCCATGGATCTAGAAAATTATTTAATTGGGAATGAGGCTAAAACTTATAGATTGAGTCCAAATAATTTCATAATCATGTTCTCCTACTAAAATAGCACAACTTCATCCGAAAGTTCGAGGCAAATAGAGTCTCAAATGGCAAATCCATACCATAGAGATCTAGATCTAGCTAGAGGCAAAGAGAGCTCCATTTGAGACTTAAAACTATCCAAAAAGCATAGAAAAGATATGAGATTAGTATCAACTTACCTTCTACAGCCCCAATGAAGGAAATCAAGTTTGAAACCTTCCCTCCCCTTTTCACTTTTTTTTATTTTCAAGCAGCACCTCCCCAAGCAAATAATGGGTGATCGGGAGGAGGAAAAAGAGTGGTCTGCTACTTTTATTGGGTATTTTTAGAGCGGGTGAGGGGGTGACCCCCCTAAAAATACTTTTCCAAGGGCGAGTCGGTTGCTACAGTATCCCTACTTCATTTGTAACAAAGGATTACATTTTGATCCGTCCCTGAAAAGAAACAAAGCGTTCCTATAAATCATTTTTGTTGTAGCGTTGATTATTCCATTTCTAACTGAATTTCAGTTAGAGGGATACGATTCAGCTTGTGTTTACAAGAAATAATGCATCCAGGAGCGACATGACCCGGCTGGTCCGTATGCATTGCGACCAGACCGTTCGTACCCATGGTGAAGTGCCTTTTTTTAAAAAAAAAATCGGCTACCAAACGGTGTACTTATACAATTATTAGTGCCGTATTGGTCAAGTGAAGGAAGTATACATCTTGTAGACCGTACCGTTCATATGCCACGCCAATATCGTCACCGTTCATAATACTCCACATCACCCTTTATTTCCTTTCTTCTGCAATTGAGTTCGACCGCCACGTACCATGGCTGGAGATGCCGATGATACGCATGAACGCGGGACCTATAGCTGACGCCGGTCTCCATTCTCCGGTCCACAAGATCGATCGAATCTTAATTTTTGCCGTCATCCTCCTTCAGATGGCACGCGATCGATCTCACTCATCAACGACTAACGCTTGGACCACGTCGAAGCCGACGCTGTTCTTCCCCGGCCGGCCCTGCCGGCCATCCGTCCATTCTTCCACGACGCTCACCAGCTGCCATGCATGATGCATCTTGGTCGCGGCGGGTCGGCCGGAGCCGGGTCGCGGACAGACCTGCGCCCGCCGGCAGCAAGTCCCACTGGTCCAAAAGCGCGCGGCTTCCGATCCCCAGCGAGCGACGACGGATCGTCGGAGGTGACAGCACGCGCCCGGACAGGCGGTACTGCTGCTGCTCTGATGATAGATAGATGCACAGCCAGTGTGCCAGACCTTGTCTCGGCTGTCGCTGCCTGGATGCGCTTGCATTGGAGAGCCACCGGGATACCGGCGTTCTGCAGCTCTCGGTCTCGCTCATCGATCAGGCTGTGCAAAAGCCGGTCGAGTCTTCGACGACTGTAGCTTTCGGCCGGGATCGATCGATCGGTTCTATGATCAGAGACTTCCTCCATTTTAGTTTTTACGCATATGCTGAAACAAGATATTTGTCATGGAAACATGTTACAAATCCTCTCATAATAACTGAGGAAATAAAATACGCTTGTTTTTATTTCTTACGATTCTAATACAATTGAAGTTCTATGATGGATGCTCCGACTGTATATATTTCATTCGTAGCGTGGGAAGTTGATGGTACATACTACAGTATATACGTGTTTCACACAAAAGAACAGTTGATACATATATGTACCTCTAGCGACTTTCAAATTTTTTGCCAAAGACTTCGATCGTTCCATTCTCCCTTGATTATTAAACTATCTTTTGTGTAACCATCAAGATAGATCTAGCACCCTAGCTAGATAGCTTAATCCGTCAGCTGTTGCCGTCCATGAAGATTTTGCTCGAGATCTAGCTTCACCTACATGAGCTAGCACAACCCTGCCTGTGCCTGTAGTCTGAAGATGCTTGCCACCAAATATACAGTTGAATCAGCGACGACGGCGACGGCCCGCTCGCCGCTCGACGACCACGCACGCATCTCATGCCCTAGCTAGCTTCTATACCTGCATGCATACGTGTACCTTCTTCGTCCTTCAGCTAGCTCATCTGTTAACTTATTAAAAAAAATGTAGTGCTCAAACAGTAACCGGTTGCGATCAATCGAGCTGCTACACATTACATGCTGACCTCTGAATTTGGCACGCACGCTTCGATTCATATTCTCTATACGTAGGTTGTCTGCACGCAAGCTGATGATCACACAGCATGGCCCAGAAAGAGAGGGAGGGAGACCTAATCAGGGGCTATCATAGCTTGGCCAATAATTTCAATGGATGCTGCAGCGGCGAGCATATGGTACATCACCGTACAACTCTTCGCGGTAATGGGCAGTGAAGCGCCACTATCGCGAGGATTACAACAAAAACCCATACTACTACACTAACTACGAACAGGGGATCATCAGAGTCTTGCGCCATGCGGAGCTCCAACGGTGACCTCACCCACAGGCAAGACTGGGTGTAGGACGGAACACTACTCGACGTCTTCGGGAATATAGTCGGGATCTTCCACTGTAAAAATAAGAATGGGGTGAGTACGAACGTACTCAGCAAGTCCAATCACACCCACGGAAGGGGGGGTATAATAGAATTTAATGCACAGGATAATCCAAGGATAAGGTTACGGTTCATTTGCGGAAAACACAGTTATATGCAGGGATTCGTTTTAAAAGCACTTTTCAAAACAGGTTTTCTTATACCAAGGAGCACACAGTGTTGATCCACACAGGATCCAAGTTTGAAAATGCTACCGGACTCCCCGTCCGCCGTAGCTCACGGCACAACTGCCGGACACCTTCCAAACGACTCACACCAGCCCAATCATTCCCAGAGAGAAACGCTAGTTATGTGACCACACCGTAACTTGCCCAATACCGTGGGCACGGCTATTCGAATAGATTTTCAACTCTGCAGAGGTGTGCAACTTTACCCACAGGTGGGGTACCACAGCACGAACACCTTAGTGCCGGTGCAGATCCCATCAAAGCCCTTACCCACCTTAGCTAGACCTGACTAGCCACCACGGGATCTATCAAGGGGTCATTCGACCTATCACCGAGGTTTAACCGGGGCATAAGTCACACAGAGCTTATCCCGTCTCCTTGATCACCCGTTGCTCCCAGCTCTCCTGATGGCTATCAGACTAACTAGTGGGGTTAGGCCAAGCCGTTGCCCATACAACGGTCAAGTGGTTTGCACGACAGGAAGCTAGGTGAGACGACACATCAACTCGGTCCTTAGGGGTGACAAGATGGATATCTCCCCTTCACGCTCAACCACACAGGTACGAGCACTCCAACGGCAATTCACACAGAAATGCCATCCATCCCGTCTAACTCACTTTTCAAAACCACATTTTATCCCTTCCCACACGCACACACACTTTCTTTGCAAAACCAGGTGGTCAAGGTATGGTTGTCACAACAAGAGTGGCTATCCTACCATGGTTACGGCACGCAAAACCATGCAATTTTATAAAACAGGCCATCGGGTTGTGTTTTTTAAAAATTAGGACAAAACATGCATCAAAGGGCGGAATTGAACTTGCCATCGTCAAATCCTTGCGGGAAGTCCTGATCGAAGCACTGTCCTTCGGGTTCGGGGTCGCAGAACTGGTCCTCGTTCACTTGATCGCAGTCGGGACCTTCCTCGTTCACTCTGTCTCCTAAGACGTAAACAAACAGGCACACGATCAAGCGAACGAACTAAAAGCTTTTACCGATAGGCTTGAATCGGAAATAATTTAGTTACGGAGGTAGGGGCAATATTTTTGGGTAATTTCTGTATAGCATGCTTAGAACTGTACTAGAAAGGGCGTGGTAAAGTTTCAGGTCAATCAGAGGTCGTTTCGCACATAAAATAACGAGGTAAAGGAAGGTCTATGGGTTAAACAGGGTTACCGGGGGCTCATTTGCAAGTTTCTGTAAAGAGGGAGGGCTTATTTGTAAATCCTAGAAATATTAGGGGGCAGTGAAAAGTGTGAGGGGTCTATTTGGAAATAATAATATAGGGTGGAGGGATTAGATTTGAAAAGAAATAGTAACCAGGGGCTTTTCTGCAAGTTTTACAAAGGTGGGAGGGCTCTTAACAAAATGGGAAAAAGGGGAGGGGCTAGGGGGCAAAATGCCCCTTTCTTCTTCCTCCTGCCCGCAAGAACAGAGGAGGGAGGGGGAGGGCTCGGCGCCGGCTCGATCCGGGCGGCCGGGGCTCGGGCGGCTCGGGCGCGTGGGGGGAAAGGGAGAGGGAGGCAAGGGGGTTCGATTCCCGGCCTTACCTCGGGCCGGGGCGGCGTGAGGCGGCGGGCCGGCGGTGGCAAGCGGCAGCGGCTCGGGAGCTCGGCGGGGGCAGCGGTGGAGCGCGGGGGAGAGGCAGGGGCGGCGGTGGAGGCTTGTGGGGGGTGAGAGGCCGCGGCCGGCCTACTTATAGGCGGCCGAGCGGCACGGGGAGGCGGTGGCCGGCGGGGCGGCTCCACGGGCGGCCATTAATGGCGCCCGTGGCTTGCGGCGGGGGCGCGGCCGTGCACAGCCGTGCACGTGGGGGGCCGGGCGGCGGTGTGCGGGCACAGGGGCGGCACGGCGGGCGAGGCGGCACAGCGGCGGGGCGCGGCGAGTGCGGGCGGGGCAGGGCGGCGGCGTGTGCGCCACGGCGGCCGTGCGGCCGCGCGCGTGCGCCAGCGACGGGTGGCACGGCGGGCGGCGCGGCACGTGGTGCACGCGCGGGTACGGGCGGCCGGGCACAGGCGCGCGCGAGGGGAGGGGGGGCCGGTGACCGGCGCGGCGGGTGCGGCCAGGCACGCGCGCGGGAGCAGGGGCTCGGGAGCGGGGAACAGGGAGGAAGAAAGAAGGAGGGAGAAGGGAGAAAAGGGGAAAAAGAAGAGAAAAGAAAAGGGGAAAAAGGTGGGGAAGGAAAAAGGGAAAATAGGAAAAAGGAGAAAGGAAAAAAAGAAAAGAAAAGGGGAAGGAAATAATGAAAAAGGGAGGGATTGACGCGCGCCGGCGGGATTCGCGGCGGCGACCGCGCGGCGGAACTCGCGGCGGTGACCGCGGCTGGTCGGCCACGCGCGCGCGGCGTTCGCGCGCGGAACGAGGGAAAAGATGGCGTGACTGCGGTTGGATTCGGTTGCCGGTTTCGGGTCTCGGAAAAAAATTAGGGTTTCAGGGGGGTTTTAGGGTTTTGGCGAAACGAAGATTTAGCGCGTAAACCCTGGGTTAGATTTTCGGGATGTCACAAACCTACCCCACTTAAAATGAATCTCGTCCTCGAGATTCGGCTGGCTTCTAAACAGGTGGGGAAACTCCTTCTTCAGGGCATCTTCAAGTTCCCATGTCGCTTCTTCCACCCCATGCCTACTCCACTGAACTCTGCAAATCCGCACTTCGGAGTTCCTCGTTCTTCTGGTGACAGTGTCCAAAATTTTTACCGGTATTTCCTGGTATCGCAGATCCGGTTGTAGGTCTATTGCTTCTATTGGTACATGTTCTTCCTCGGGTACTCTCAAACACCTTCTTAATTGCGAGACATGAAATACCGGGTGTACGTCCGACATCTCTTCCGGCAGTTGCAACCGATATGCTACGGCTCCGACTTTCTTTAGGACTTGGTACGGCCCGATGTATCGAGGGGCTAATTTTCCTTGCACTTGAAATCTTCGCATCCCTCGAATAGGCGAGACCTTGAGATAAACAAACTCGCCTGGGTTAAAACTTATTTCTCGCCTTTTCTTGTCCGCGTAGTTCTTTTGCCGGGACTGAGCTGCTTTCAGTTTCTCGCGGATCTCCGCTACTTTTTCTTCTGCCTCTTTTATAAAGTCGGGTCCTTCTAGGGCACGCTCTCCTACCTCCGACCACATTAGGGGAGTTTTGCACTTCCTACCATAGAGGGCTTCGAACGGGGACATGCCTAGGCTGGCTTGGTAACCGTTGTTATACGATAATTCCGCATACGACAGACTTTGTTCCCAATCTTTCCCGTAGGTTAGGACACACGCTCTCAGCATATCTTCCAGAATCTGATTCACCCTCTCGGTTTGACCATCCGTCTGCGGGTGATAAGCCGAGCTGAAGTCCAGCTTTGTACCCATGGATCGGTGCAAGCTTTTCCAAAACCTAGAGGTGAATTGGGTCCCTCTGTCTGAGACAATCCTACTAGGCACTCCATGTAGCTTTACTATGTTTTCTATATAGAGTTTTGCCAGCTTCTCTCCACCGTAATTGGTTCGTACTGGTATGAAATGAGCCGATTTAGTGAGTCGATCCACAATTACCCATATGGAATCGTGTCCCTTCTGTGTTCGGGGTAATCCCACTACAAAGTCCATCCCTATCTCATCCCACTTCCATACCGGAATAGGCAAGGGTTGCAATAATCCTGCCGGCTTTTGATGCTCGGCCTTTATCCTCTGACAAATGTCACAATGAGCCACGAATCTTGCAATATCCGCCTTCATTCCGTTCCACCAATATTTTTGCTTTATGTCCATATACATTTTGGTGGATCCTGGGTGGATAGAGTAGGCCGAGTTATGGGCTTCGTCCATGATTATCTGCCGAAAGTCTCCACTCCGGGGTACACAAATCCTATCCTCGTACCATAACGTGCCCTTATCGTCCACTCTGAAGCCTGGTGCTTTGTTCTCTCCAGTCTGTCTGCGGATCTTCACTAACTCCCGATCCGAGCTTTGGGCTCTTCTAATTCTATCCTCTAGGGTTGACTGGACGTTTAGTATATGGCTGGAACCTCGAGGAACAATGTGCACATTTAATCGTGCCATTTCCTCGCGCAGATGGTCGTCCTTAGGTCCATAGGATTTCCGGCTTAAGGCATCGGCTACTACGTTTGCTTTTCCGGGGTGATAATGGATTTCCAGATTATAGTCCTTGACTAACTCCAACCATCTTCTCTGCCTTAAGTTCAAATCGGGCTGGGTAAAGATATACTTCAGACTCTTGTGGTCGGTGTAAACCTCACACTTATTTCCGATCAGGTAATGTCTCCAAATCTTAAGGGCATGCACTACGGCTGCTAGTTCCAAATCATGGGTCGGGTAATTCTGCTCATGAGTCTTAAGTTGGCGGGAGGCATATGCAACGACTTTTCCGTCTTGCATCAGTACGCACCCTAATCCTTGTCGGGATGCATCACAATAAATGACAAAGTCCCGATGAATATCCGGTAGGGTCAGCACTGGGGCGGTTGTCAGTCTTCGCTTCAATTCTTGAAAACTTCTTTCACAGGATTCTGTCCAAGCGAACTTTTTCTCCTTCTTAAGAAGTTCCGTCATGGGTCGGGCTATCTTAGAGAATCCCTCAATAAATCTCCGATAGTATCCGGCTAATCCAAGAAAACTTCTGATTTCACTTACGTTAGTCGGTTGCTGCCAATTGGATACGGCTTCAACCTTCTCTGGGTCCACTGCCACGCCTTCCGCAGTCAGGATGTGACCGAGGAAAGCTACCTTTTCCAGCCAGAATTCACACTTGCTAAATTTGGCATATAGTTTATGTATCCTTAGTTTTTCCAGCACTACCCGCAAATGTTGCTCATGTTCCTGAACACTTTTGGAGTAGATAAGTATGTCGTCGATAAAGACTACGACAAACTTATCTAGCTCGTCCATAAATACCTTGTTCATGAGATTCATAAAATAGGCAGGGGCATTGGTTAGTCCAAAGGACATTACGGTGAACTCAAACTGCCCGTAGCGGGTGACGAAAGCTGTCTTAGGGATGTCACTTTCCTTAATCTTAAGCTGAAAATATCCTGACCTTAGATCGATCTTGGAAAAGTACTTGGCTCCTTTTAGCTGATCGAAAAGGTCATCAATCCTGGGGAGGGGGTACTTGTTCTTAATGGTAACCTCGTTCAGTGCTCGGTAGTCCACGCACAACCTCATACTCCCATCTTTCTTCTTGACAAACAGCACTGTGGCTCCCCATGGCGACGAGCTTGGTCTGATGAAGCCAATCCTCTGCAGTTCTTCTAGTTGCTTCTTTAATTCTGTCAATTCAGAGGCCGCCATCCTATAGGGTCTCTTGGCTATCGGAGAGGTTCCGGGAATAAGGTCTATGACGAATTCTATATCCCTGTCCGGCGGCATACCGGGAAGCTCTTCGGGAAATACATCTGGGTATTCGTTTACTACCGGGACTCCTTCTAAGGGCTTGGCTTCCATGCTAAATACCATTGGGTCATACTCACTATCCTGGGTACGGCAGATCACTTGTACTCCTTCGTGGTTGGTTAGGTGTACCACTTTATCAGTGCAGCCTATGAGACCATTGTGTCGGCTTAACCAATCCATCCCAAGGATCACGTCTATTCCCCCATGCTTAAGTACTACCAAATCTGCTAGAAAGTCTACCCCACTTAAATTGATCCTTACCCGTGGACAACCCAACTGACAATTAATGTCGCCTCCAGGCGTCCGGGTTAATAGGGGTGTTTTTAGTAATACTGTAGGCATTTTGTGTTTCTCCACATAGCTCGAGGATATAAACGAGTGCGATGCTCCAGAATCAAATAGTACTGTTGCCAGGGCTGAGTTGACTAAGTACTCACCGAGCACTACGCCCTGAGCTTCTTGAGCCTCCTGCGCGTCGATGTGGTTGACGCGGGCTCGTCCAAATGATTGCTGCTTCACCTGCTGGCTGCCGTCGTTGTTGCAGACGGGCACTCGGTTGGCACCGGTCAGGGCTGGTCTGGGCGCATTCACCGTGTTGGAGAAGGCCGACATGGCCGGCTTATTCTTGGCGTAGGGGCAATTGGCGATGAAGTGCCCCGTCTCACGGCAGTTGAAATAGGCCCTAACATTGTTGTTGTCGGAGGCGGCCAGACTTGTGTTGCTCTGCGGGGCCCTCATGGTATTCTGACTCTTGGGCTGTGCTTCAGAGGCTCGTGATCCAGTCACTTGGGACTGAGTCCTATACTGCATTGGGGCCTGGGATCTTGGTGTAGTGTAGTTGGAGTTCCTCGACTTTTGGAAGCGGTCCTGCTGGCGAGCCTTATTTTCCAAGAATTTGCGTTTATTGTCCTTTCTTTCTTCGGCCTTGGCCCTTTCTGTGAGGATGGCCTTGTTCATCAGGGTATTGAAGTCCGGATAGATCTGGGGAGTAAGCAAGGTCCGGAGCTCTGGGCTTAACCCTTTCTTGAACATGTCTTGCTTTTTATCGTCGTCGTTCACCTCTTCCGGCGCATATCGGGCCAATTCTATGAACCGGTGGGTGTATTCTTCCACCGTCATATTCCCTTGTTGTAGTGCGCGGAATTCATCCGCCTTGCGCTTCATAGTGGCCGAAGGGATGTGGTAGCGGCGGAACTCCCTTACAAATTCTCCCCAGGTGATGGTAGAGGCATCTTCGGCTGCAGCACAATAGTTTTCCCACCAGGATAATGCCGTTCCGGTTAGCTGGTGGGCTGCCAAAAGGACTTTATCCCAGTCCTGGTATTCGAATGGTTCGAGCTTCCTCTGAATTACTCGCAACCAGTCGTCAGCATCCAACGGGTTGCAGGATCCGGCGAAGGTTGGTGGCTTGGTCCTTAGAAAGGCCGTCAGCTTGTCGTTCACATTCTGCCCTCGCGGCTGCCGGTTAATGAGGGCATTCGCCAGAGTTTCCAGTATGAGGGTTTGGTTATGGATGATCTGCGCTAGGTCTCCGAGGGGTGGGGGTGGCGGTAGTTGTTCTCCTTCTTGACTTCCCCCTCGGTTCTGGCTTACTTCTTGCTCTCCTTGGGGAAGATCTTGTTCAACGGGCTGTGCTTCGACACTAGCGGCTACGGGGTTCCGGCCACGGGAGGCCCTCGCGACGTTCCGGGGGGTCACCTGTTGATTGGGTAAATCGGGGTTACGATTTTATGATGTTTAAGTTGTTTAATTCGTATATATAAGGCAGAATCTACCTTCTGCCGGTACCCCTATAAACAAGTAGCAGACAACAAACCAGCACACAATCATCACAAGCACAAACCCTTTTATTACAGCAAGGGGGGTACAACTTGGGGGTACGACTAGGTCTCGTGCTACTCGGCCAGGGTCTTGTCTTAAGGGTACGGCGTAAACAGAAAGGTTGGGAAGGGGCATCACTGGGATGGCGTCGGTCACTCTACTTGCGTGGTGTGTCTTCTTCCGGGGCGGACAGGGTGAGAGGTTCTCGCTCGCCGTCTTCTGGGTTCCCATCGGTCAGGGGCTGCATTGCAGCATTCCCTTCGTCGGCGGCAGCAGAACTTCCAGGATTCTCGGGTGGGGCTCGTGTGCTCCCAAAGAGTGATCCCCACCCTATAACGGGTGTCCCGAGTAAAACATGGTCTTCCCCTATCGCCGGGACCGGTGTCCCACTTTGGGTCCAATCTTGCATACGTCGGTCTCGGGCCTGCCTGAGGCTCTCTTGGGCGACTGCTTCGCTACTGACCGCGGCTGCGGCTCTCGCCTCGGCATGGGCGGCTCGGATCTGCTGTATCCTCACCGCGAGCTCTGCTTGCTCGGCTCGATGGGTCTGTTCCCTTAGAAGGTTGGCTTGCTCATCAAAGAGTTGGTCTAGGGCGGCTAGGTAAGTAGCCACTTGGTACAGGGGGCCTTCTTCATGGCGACGTCGCTCCAGGTTTCTCATGCGTGCTTCCCAGACTGGGGTTCTGATGGCCGGCGGAAAGAACTTCGCTGGTGCAGGGGCGAGGTGTTCTTCAAAAATCCGGCACAAATAACGGAGTGCTTTTCTGATGGCCAAGGGGTAGGTGTCTTGGTGTCTAAACCCTGTGGCGGTCGCCCGCCAGGGCTGGATGTCGGGGTAGCGGTTGCTCCTGGCGATGACCAGGATCACCCTGCAGCGGAGGGTACCATGGTGCTCGTACTCTCAGCTGTAGTACCTTGGGCGCTCCGTAACGCCAAGGTCCTCCAGGGTGTTGATCAAGAGGCTGGGGAATCCAGGTGCAGCTTGGCAATCGCCCTGGGTCCATCCTTCCTCAGCCATCTGAAACAGAAACAGGGTAAACAACCTGGTACAGGTGCAAAAGGGAGTAGATGATATTTATTATTACAACAAGGGTGGTACAGTTTTCATGGATACGTGGTCATTAGGGTAGGGTTTTTGCTAGGGGTGCTAATCCTATCATGGGGATTCCTCCTCGGTCCTGATAGAGCGCTTCTTTATTGGAAGAAACTGATCCATCTCATTTTCGGTCTGAGTACCCTTATCCCAATGGGTTTCCATGGGTTCTTCTTCTTCTTCCTCGATCCACCCACCTATTCCGTTGCGGTTCTCGTATTCTTGCATCTGGGCTTGGAGGGCGGCTAAGGAATACTCGGCGCTTGCGGCTCTTGTCCGTTGTTCCTCCAGCTCCTGGGTTAACTTTTCAATCCCATGGATCAGCTGCTTTAGTTGTGCCGCCTATTCGCGGTAGAGTGCATCCAAACCAGTGAGGTAGATGGACAGGTGGGAGACCGTGTCTTCCAAGTCTTCTTCTTCTCGTCCAAGTCCCCTCATTCAGGCAATCCAAGTGCGCCCTCTTCCCTCAGCAGGTGGGAAAAATCCCATAGGAGTCCGCTGAAGGTGGTGCCTGTAGAGCATACGCAGTCGTCGCAGGGCTTTACGGGCGGCCTTTCGATAGGTGTCGGGGAAGCGGAAACCAGTGGTGGAGATGAACCAAGGGTCCACATCTGGGTAACGGGTGCTTTTCTCCACAAAAACCATTATGTCGCACCGAAGGGTGCCTCCGGCGATGTACTCACGGTAGGCATACTCCGGTGGTTCCATAACCCCGACGCGTTCCAGGCTGAGCAATAGTAACTTGGGGAGGCCGGGCTCTGCGTGGCAGATTCCGCTAACCCATCCATTGCCAGCCATCTGGAACAAGGCAAAGACCAGTGGTGAGTGTTTGTGCAGAAAATTTCTAAATCGGGACAAGTTCTAGGGCTTGAAAAGGGGTCTCGCTCCTAGGGTCACGTCCTACGGCCAGCCTACGGCTCTGATACCACCTGAAGCGTCCCCCCCATCCGGGAGGACTTAAAAGTGTTACTTTATCAGTCCCAGGAGGCTGATAACACTTTTATTACATCAGATGGTACATCACCGTACAACTCTTCGCGGTAATAGGCAGTGAAGCGCCACTATCGCGAGGATTACAACAAAAACCCATACTACTACACTAACTACGAACAGGGGATCATCAGAGTCTTGCGCCATGCGGAGCTCCAACGGTGACCTCACCCACAGGCAAGACTGGGTGTAGGACGGAACCCTACTCGACGTCTTTGGGAATATAGTCGGGATCTTCCACTGTAAAAATAAGAATGGGGTGAGTACGAACGTACTCAGCAAGTCCAATCACACCCACGGAAGGGGGGGGGGTATAATAGAATTTAATGCACAGGATAATCCAAGGATAAGGTTACGGTTCATTTGCGGAAAACACAGTTATATGCAGGGGTTCGTTTTAAAAGCACTTTTCAAAATAGGTTTTCTTATACCAAGGAGCACACAGTGTTGATCCACACAGGATCCAAGTTTGAAAATGCTACCGGACTCTCCGTCCGCCGTAGCTCACGGCACAACTGCCGGACACCTTCCAAACGACTCACACCAGCCCAATCATTCCCAGAGAGAAACGCTAGTTATGTGACCACACCGTAACTTGCCCAATACCGTGGGCACGGCTATTCGAATAGATTTTCAACTCTGCAGAGGTGTGCAACTTTACCCACAGGTGGGGTATCGCAGCACGAACACCTTAGTGCCGGTGCAGATCCCATCAAAGCCCTTACCCACCTTAGCTAGACCTGACTAGCCACCACGGGATCTATCAAGGGGTCATTCGACCTATCACCGAGGTTTAACCAGGGCATAAGTCACACAGAGCTTATCCCGTCTCCTTGATCACCCGTTGCTCCCAGCTCTCCTGATGGCTATCAGACTAACTAGTGGGGTTAGGCCAAACCGTTGCCCATACAACGGTCAAGTGGTTTGCACGATAGGAAGCTAGGTGAGACGACACATCAACTCGGTCCTTAGGGGTGACAAGATGGATATCTCCCCTTCACGCTCAACCACACAGGTACGAGCACTCCAACGGCAATTCACACAGAAATGCCATCCATCCCGTCTAACTCACTTTTCAAAACCACATTTTATCCCTTCCCACACGCACACACACTTTCTTTGCAAAACCAGGTGGTCAAGGTATGGTTGTCACAACAAGAGTGGCTATCCTACCATGGTTACGGCACGCAAAACCATGCAATTTTATAAAACAGGCCATCGGGTTGTGTTTTTTAAAAATTAGGACAAAACATGCATCAAAGGGCGGAATTGAACTTGCCATCGTCAAATCCTTGCGGGAAGTCCTGATCGAAGCACTATCCTTCGGGTTCGGGGTCGCAGAACTGGTCCTCGTTCACTTGATCGCAGTCGGGACCTTCCTCGTTCACTCCGTCTCCTAAGACGTAAACAAACAGGCACACGATCAAGCGAACGAACTAAAAGCTTTTACCGATAGGCTTGAATCGGAAATAATTTAGTTACGGAGGTAGGGGCAATATTTTTGGGTAATTTCTGTATAGCGTGCTTAGAACTGTACTAGAAAGGGCGTGGTAAAGTTTCAGGTCAATCAGAGGTCGTTTCGCACATAAAATAATGAGGTAAAGGAAGGTCTATGGGTTAAACAGGGTTACCGGGGGCTCATTTGCAAGTTTCTGTAAAGAGGGAGGGCTTATTTGTAAATCCTAGAAATATTAGGGGGCAGTGAAAAGTGTGAGGGGTCTATTTGGAAATAATAATATAGGGTGGAGGGATTAGATTTGAAAAGAAATAGTAACCAGGGGCTTTTCTGCAAGTTTTACAAAGGTGGGAGGGCTCTTAACAAAATGGGAAAAAGGGGAGGGGCTAGGGGGCAAAATGCCCCTTTCTTCTTCCTCCTGCCCGCAAGAACAGAGGAGGGAGGGGGAGGGCTCGGCGCCGGCTCGATCCGGGCGGCCGGGGCTCGGGCGGCTCGGGCGCGTGGGGGGAAAGGGAGAGGGAGGCAAGGGGGTTCGATTCCCGGCCTTACCTCGGGCCGGGGCGGCGTGAGGCGGCGGGCCGGCGGTGGCAAGCAGCAGCGGCTCGGGAGCTCGGCGGGGGCAGCGGTGGAGCGCGGGGGAGAGGCAGGGGCGGCGGTGGAGGCTTGTGGGGGGTGAGAGGCCGCGGCCGGCCTACTTATAGGCGGCCGAGCGGCACGGGGAGGCGGTGGCCGGCGGGGCGGCTCCACGGGCGGCCATTAATGGCGCCCGTGGCTTGCGGCGGGGGCGCGGCCGTGCACAGCCGTGCACGTGGGGGGCCGGGCGGCGGTGTGCGGGCACAGGGGCGGCACGGCGGGCGAGGCAGCACAGCGGCGGGGGCGCGGCGAGTGCGGGCGGGGCAGGGCGGCGGCGTGTGCGCCACGGCGGCCGTGCGGCCGCGCGCGTGCGCCAGCGACGGGCGGCACGGCGGGCGGCGCGGCACGTGGTGCTGGCGCGGGTACGGGCGGCCGGGCACAGGCGCGCGCGAGGGGAGGGGGGGCCGGTGACCGGTGCGGCGGGTGCGGCCAGGCACGCGCGCGGGAGCAGGGGCTCGGGAGCGGGGAACAGGGAGGAAGAAAGAAGGAGGGAGAAGGGAGAAAAGGGGAAAAAGAAGAGAAAAGAAAAGGGGAAAAAGGTGGGGAAGGAAAAAGGGAAAATAGGAAAAAGGAGAAAGGAAAAAAAGAAAAGAAAAGGGGAAGGAAATAATGAAAAAGGGAGGGATTGACGCGCGCCGGCGGGATTCGCGGCGGCGACCGCGCGGCGGAACTCGCGGCGGTGACCGCGGCTGGTCGGCCACGCGCGCGCGGCGTTCGCGCGCGGAACGAGGGAAAAGATGGCGTGACTGCGGTTGGATTCGGCTGCCGGTTTCGGGTCTCGGAAAAAAATTAGGGTTTCAGGGGGGTTTTAGGGTTTTGGCGAAACGAAGATTTAGCGCGTAAACCCTGGGTTAGATTTTCGGGATGTCACAGTGGGCAGCCGCCGGCTGGGGCGGAGGACAAAGGGGCGGGGCCAGAGGAAGGAGCCGTGGTGGGTCTCAAAGCCACCATTCGTATCTGGCTTCCACAAGCTACATAGGAGCCCCCGCCTCCCACCCTCATGGATCCTTAACATCTTTCGAAAGATTATTTTTTTCTTCCACACCTTTCCATTGTTTGAGATTCATGCAAACTATTCCTATCCGTCTGATCCCCTCCCGTCGTCACCCGCCTCCACCACCATGCGTCCGCCGCCTCCGTCATGGTTGCTCCTGCTGGGTGCCCACCGCCGCCGCAGCTACTCGCAATGCCTCACGCGCGAGCCGCCGCCTCCCTCGAACCCCGGTGCCTCTCCCGCGCTCCGTCGCGGCGGCTGCTGCTGGGGTCGTGCATCCCGTCGCCGCAGCTACCTGTCACGGCCGCCACCGCCGTAGCTGGTGCTGCACCGGCCTCCGCCACATCCGCCCCGCCCCCAGCTACCTCTGCCGCTTACCGCAGCCGCCGTTGTCAGAGAAGAAGTCACCTCCATTTTTTAGAAAATGGTGATTTAGATTTTGATAAATATTGAATCTATTATGTCAAAATGTTGAGATAGCTTGTAAGAAATGTTGAATGTAGTATTTTTTTCAAAATTGTTGCACTGAGTTTCTAGAAAATGTTGAATCTATTCTTTTTAAATATTAAACTATTTTTTCAAAAAATATTGAATCTAATTAGATCTCTAATTTAAACCTAATGGACTATAAAATTATATTGCTTAACTATCTTCCAGAAGTTATAGAGCCCCCTCCTGCCCTCCATAGCTTCCCAGCAGCCCTCCTCCCCGCGCCCGTCACCGGAGTCACGGACTCTCGGTACCGGTGCGTTCAGCACCCCACGAAGGTCACTTCAGACTAATCATGCACCAGTTGGAGACAACGCCGCAGATTCCAATCGCCAGTGCTCTCTGCCATGGCGGTGACATTTTGTCGAGCAGTTGCTGCGCGCGCCCGGAATGGTGGCCATGGCGGTGGCGAAGGCCAAATCCACCGTCACCCACAACGCCATGTCAAATGCTTTTACTTTTCATGCAGTACTAACAATAAAAATAGGTACACATTACAGTGACAGATTGGGGCTGGCTGCTTTGGCCGCGGTATGTATGGTACTCCCTGTGTTCCAATTACAATTTATTTTGACCTTTTTAGATGTATAATTTTTATCATATATCTAAATATAGTATACACATTTAGGTGTATAGTAAAATATATGCATCTAGAAAATTTAAAATGAATTGTAATTTAGGATGGAGGAAGTAATAAGCAATTATTTCTGAAGTTTCTCTGCTTATATGGTTTATGTTATAGTACGAGATTTGTTCACGTCGATTGGACAGATTAATCAATCCATAGCTTCCTTTCAGATTTAAATAGTTCATTTTGATATTTGTGCAATGACTAACTACTGAGGGCACCGCATTACATTGCCACTAACCAATTATGAGTTTCCAGAAAGAACATGTATATCAGTTTTTTGTATTGAGAACATGTGCGGTTGGAGCTTGTGGGTTCGCCTAGGTTCAGGTTGTTCGTGTTTTTAGCTATTGACGGTAGACGTAAAAAATAGAGTAAAGTGTATGACCGATTCTTAAATTTGTTCCGTTGTGTTAATTATATTATGTAGCTCTTATTCTGAATATAAAATCTCTATATACGATTCATGCATTAAAAAGAGGGCTTGGGAGCATGGTCAAGTCGCAAACTATTCTCGGCCGTCGGATCGGCCAGGTGGACGGTCCAGATCGTGTGAGTCCCTATCATTTTGCAAAAATTCTCGGACTTTAGATAAATCAACCGCAGACCAGCCTCCTCTCTTAGGTAATTTTACGAAATAGTTCATAACTTTTCTCAAAATCAACTCGTAGTCCAACCTTCCCGGTCTAGGAAAATTTGCAAAGAAAATCTTAAGTTTTTATAAAATCAACCCGTCGTCCTGGTCCTCTCTCAGGATTTGTTTTAGGAAAACCCTCGGATTTTAATTAAATCAAACCATAACTTGTTCCCGTTACTTCTACACGAGCAACATTATACGTACAATTTGAACATCAAAAGATATTGAAATCAAAAGTTGTTCAATACAGACTTTGATCAAAAATTTAAAAACTAAAACTTCATTATAGAGCAAATTTTAAAATTCAAAACGCTTTCGCAATTCGTTTGCACAAATGCTTGCATGCGATCCGTCGTACCTATAATATAGATACCAAAACGTCTTCAAATTAAAAAGTGTTCAATACAAAAGTTGCTCAGAATTTTAAAATCTACAACTTTATTATATAGTATAATTTTAAATTTAAAGTGTTTTTACAGTTCATCCGTATAAATATTTACATAAGATCCATTCTACCTACAATTCGGACACCGAAACATACTTACGTCAAAAAGTTTTGAAAAAAATTGCTCAAAAACCTAAAGCTTTGCTACACAATAAATTTTTAAAATAAATGATAACAGAAAATACTATAACCAAAAACACTAAATATAACAAAAAAAGATAGTTCCATTCCATACAAAAATAATATCCTACTTAAATAGCCACGTCATGATAATAGAGAGTCCAAAATATATACCAAGTATATCAACAGGATACAGATCATGACACTTTCCTATACAATAATTACTACTCTATATATGAACTAAAGTCTTTATCAATTACAATCCGACGACAGAAAATACGAATCCTGCACAGTAAAGCCGCGCGCCTTTCCAGTATTGTTTATTCCACCAAGAATCCAATTTCCCCCAACATACATCAGTCAGATTTTTGCAGCATGTTAAACTCATCTTTCTAGATCCGGCGTAGTTATTGAACTTTATATATTACATCCCACATCCACCTGTTTCATTCATTCTCCGCCAAGTACCACCATCAGGTACAGCCTTCTACAGGTTTCCTTCATGTGCCTTCATTTGTTTTATTAAGATCATAATTGCTCACCGGTGCGGTGCAGATTCAGAGAGTCAATCACCTCCTGGACAGCTACGAGTAAACTGACACGGCTCATGATAAGTTCTGCGGTGGCTGACGCTTGAATTTGGCGTTTGCAGCTGATGCTCAGACGATGCAACTACTTACTATTCAGATGAAAGGAAGGAAAGTGCAGCATTACCCATACCAACGACAGGTGGCTCGTGGCACATTTTCTTTTCCTCCACTTTTCTCGTGCCAGTTTCATTTGTTCTTTTCTCCCTTGCTCTGTTGCTGTCACAGTCAGGTATAACAGCTTTGTCTTATTTGCGCTTCGAGTTTGACAGCTTGTATGCTCAGTGTTTTAAAGTGTAATTATTTATACAACCCCAGTCTGCCATTTTGTTTCCTTCGTGTTTACGCATTAACAAGAGCAGCACTCCAATATTTTTCTACTTGCTACTGTTGTTTACTACTACTAACTAGTGCCTGCTGCTGAGTACAGACTACGGAGCATGGCCAAAAGGAAACAAGAGCACTACCTGCTCCAGATATGAGAGATGCAAGAGCAAGCTATTATTATTATTATTATTATTATTATTATTATTATTATTATTATTATTATTATTATTATTATTATTATTATTATTATTATTATTATTTTATTATTATTATTATTATTATTATTATTATTATTATTATTATTATTATTTTACTGAGGGCCTCGTGTAGTCGTGTGGATGCATGAGACGTTTGAGCTCCATAATCTCCGGCCGGGCCGGCGTACGCGCAATCGAAGCAATGCCTTCCGTCGAAGGGGAAGAGAAGAATAATATTGCAAACTGATGTGTTGCGCACTACAAGTGGATCGATTAAATTATTATATAGTGGCTGTGTGGCTGTGTGCGTTGCAAGTCTCCGAAGACCACGAGTCAGCATCGCGACAAGCGTAGAGGTTCGTTCCAGGTGAAATTTGGTTCCAAGATGTTCTGGCCAGTACCAGATTCCATATGTACCTTCCCCACCGAGGGGTCATAGCGGGTGGCCGATCGATGGATGATGGTAGGGCGAACGGATTTACAATGTCATCTAAGCGTTTCCGGTCAACGAAAACAAATATGCAACCGCACGAAATTGGTAAAAATAATATTATTAAGAAACTACAGTAAATTAAATAAAATAGTTTGGTATTGACGATGGAATTGGTAATCTGCTGGAGCACCTCAAATTACTAAAAGTTTAAAAAAGGGAGGGATGGCTAATCTGCTGGAGATAGTCTTAATCTGCTGAAGATACTATGCTCTTGCCGCAGGAGACATGAACTTCAAGGCCAAACATCGAAACATTGCCGGTGTACATATATAGAAACCTTTGCTTTAAAGGGATGCTGAACCAGGAGGGGGGAACAGAGGAGGCAGCAAGCAGCACCCGGTTGCTGTAGAGCTCACTATTCAAGGGTATGGCATGGCTTATAGATCCAATTTGTGAAAGAGGGAGAATACGAGAGGTTACAAGAGTTCGCTGAGCCAAAGGAAGAAAAAGCGTACGAGAGGCAGTCTACAGGAGTTCATACACACAACATGGTTGGTCAAACGGCAGATAAAAAGGAAAAGCTTTGCTCATCAGGCGTTATTATCGTGCCAGCCCACAGATACAAAGCGGCCTTCGTTACGTGGAACTAACATAGGCTGGGTACGTCACGGTCTGACATCACCTCGAGAACAAGAATCCCACATCATCGTCCGTTGACATTTCTAGCAAGACGTGGATCTCAAGCACACGAGGCGAAGGGTTCCTCCCGGTGTGGCCGAGCCAGCCGCACGATCGGATGCCGTGCCGACCACACAGCGCCACAGCGGTGACCGCGTATCCCTGGCCGTCCGATCGTGATCGAGAGGCGGGAAATGTCCCTCTCCGTGTGCGCTTGGTAAAAGGGCTCGGATCGTGGTCGTGGTCGTCGTCTCCCCAGTAAAGCGAGGTCCGTCAAGAGATTCGGTTTCGATTATCATGACATGACATGACATGACATGTATCTGGACCCCACCAGGTTAGCGGTCGTCCGTGCGATCGATCGAGCTCATCGTCCATCTTGATCGATCTGCTACATAGGTGCGGCCTATCTGCAGCCTTCGTTTCTCTTTTTTTGTTCCCAGCTTCATGAGTAATGATGACTTGAGAGCTTGAATAATTTTAATTTCTCACTGCACGCCAGCTGGTGTTGTATGCATATGTTGTTACTTCTACTCTCACTGTCTCGAAGATTGTGTGTCCATCATTGTGTGTGGGTGCAGTGGGAGACTCGATGCGTTTTTCAACCCTCCTAAAAATGACCGGTGAGCTCTTTGCACATCAACGAACCTACCCCGGTTTAGTAAAACTCACAAGTCACAGGTACTTCTTGCCCTAAACAGTGCTTTGATGAAGTGCCTGGTGCACATCGGAATACCCGCAAGTGCATTTCGACAAGGACTTATCCAATTCAAGCTTTCTTTTTTCCAGACTTCAAATTCTCTGATATCCTGGGTCTACTCTTGATCTGCTAATTTCGTTGCCTCTTGATCTTGATTTGAGGTGTTTGGTCATCCAAATCTATCACCTTGCATCTATTAGACTAAATCCATGCATGTATACTAGAAAATTATGCAAGTCAAACTTTTTTTTTTGACCAATAGCTATACAGCTAAAGTTGTATCAATGTATTCATACCATCTTCTAATTGATTTTAACATGATGTTGATTTGTAGTAAATGACAAGATATTGTGAAGGAAATTAGGAGGCAAAATATACTTTCAAAGACTTTTTGTTTCTAAAATATCTAGCCTTAAGGATGTATAGAGGGAATCTACTAGATCCTTTTTGGAACAGCCGTTTCACTTGGTGTCATCAATTTTGTTGGCTATTTTTTTCAAGAAAATAAATGTATTTGCTGATTCGTTTTAGCTAAAAAATAGTTGAATGGATTTAAAAGCATAATCAGCTATACGAATCATCCACTAAACGAAACTACGAGGAAACTGCATATATATCTTGATGTCTTAATTAGGTGCTAATATTATATTTGTCGTGGATCTGTGTTTTGAAGGGAAAAAAACATCACGAGTGGAATATATGAAGTACGTCGGCATGATAATGCCTACCAAAGACCAATAACGCCGTTCATATTCATTCCTCAAACATTTTGTAGAAAATCTACACTCGTTTATAGTTACTCTCACTATCAGTATATTATTGTGCGTATGTCCACATATTTATTTATTACTTTGAGTATATATATGAAGTGCGTAGGCACCAATCAGGCGTACCAAAGACCAAAGGGCGTGCTAATGCCGCCGTTCATACTCAATGCTCGGACATTTCATAGGAAAATTACTTCTGAATCGTTCAAGCTAGTCCCCTTCAAGTTCAAACTTCAAAGGTTACTCTTCATCTCAGAGATCCTGATAAATAAAAAATAAACAATGCAAAAATGAAAGGACGATCAATGTTAAGTGCTTATTAGGTGCATTATAAAAGGCAAGAAACAGTGCTAAGTTCTCGTGGAACAGAATTGACCACCGCAGCTGGTCTACCACTGCAACAGTAAGAAAACCCGACCCGCTAGCGAGCCATATATATAGCCAGAGCGCGCACGAGGAACACAACAAACAAGATCGCCCACCTCGCCAGAGACGAGTCTCGCATCCAACAGGCGGCACGCTGACCGATCGCCGTTAGCCGCCGCCGGCCATGGACATGCCGCCGCCGCCTCCTCCTCCTCCTCCTCATTTTGGTGGCCCCGCCGCCGGTGGAGGCAGGCCTGACCGGAAGACGGTGGAGCGCAACCGCCGGAATCAGATGAACGCCCTCTACTCACGCCTCGACCAGCTCGTCCGCGCCGGCAGCTCGCCGTCGTCTGCACCCCCAGTTCGTGCTCATTCATCATCATATCGCATATCATCCATGCATCTTTACGTACCATTTATATATATACAATACATATATATTTATTTGTGTCATCAGGCGGTGCAGTGCGGGCCGCCGGCGATGACCCGGCCGGACAGGCTGGAGGAGGCGGCGGCGTACATCAGGCAGACGACGGAGAGGGTGGAGAGGCTCAAGGAGAGGAAGCGGGAGCTGACGGCGGCGCGGGCGGCGTCGTCGTCCCAGGGCTCCTCGTCCGCTGGGGCGGCGGCGGAGGTGGAGGTGCAGCACCTGGGGTCCGGCCTGCACGCCATCCTCGTGACCGGCGCCCCGCCGAGCGACGGGGCGTCGTTCCACCGCGCGGTGCGCGCCGTCGAGGAGGCCGGCGGCGAGGTGCAGAACGCGCACTTCTCTGTTGTCGGCGCTAGGGCCATCTACACCATCCACACGCTGGTCAGTCCTCGCTCGTCAATATCTACGCAGTTATTAGACTAATGACTCAGCAGCGATCAAAATTTGAAACGTCCTTGAACATTTGCATTCTAAAATTCTAACTTTCAAAAATTCGGGCGTGTTTTGTTTCTTTGTTCGATTTTGAAATCTGTATATCGAGTGAGTTTTTTTCGATTTGATCTTATAATTTGCCCCATTATATGATTGGTCTTGCAGGTCGCGGAGGGGGGCATTGAGAGGGTGGTGCAACGATTGAAGGCAGCACTGCGTGGAGATGCATGAGCACGTACGTCTACAAGAAGAAACAAGACAAATAACTTCATTTATTAATCTGGGTTCATGAACGCTTGGCAAACTATCAACTAATTAGGGCAGTTCAAGTAAACTTTGTGTGAATGGCGCATGCAAAGCTGGGAAGAAGCTTGAGTGACAGCGCGTGTTGTCTAACTGCCAGTCAACGCGCGATGCCTTGGGGCTACGCATCTATCAACCTGCTCTCTGCTGCTTGGGTGCAGTGCTAGCAGATAAAATAATTAATACTGCAAACAAGGCCTTTTGATCCTTGACTTTGACGAGGTAAAAAAATAATTACTGGTTCATCAACATATAGATCACGCTGAGAACGTGTGTAACATGAGGCAGTGAAAATCGCCCAAAAGTATCACAGCTCTCTTTAACTACTTATTTGTGTATAATGAGATTGTGGTCTGATCATATATATTTATACATATATAAGTCGTGGGTTCAATTAACAATGGAAAATATAGCACGATTCGTCTTGCTGAATATTATTGCAGGCAGATACTTATATGTTTCCTGTGATTTGTAATTACGAGCTTGTTTTCGTTGCCACATCACAGTGGATACAGGTGTGTGTAAAACCACACTACAGTAATTGATTGGAACCTGCATGCAAACGCATTAAAAGGTAGTTAGGTCCAATTCCAGACCGGAATAAGTTGACCACGTGATTGTCATGAACTAGTATTCCTTGAATTTAAACGAAGTTTCCAGTGATATTTGGACCGATTTTAATTGCATGCACACCTTCTGTTCACCTACTTTCACGGCTCTGCTGACCAAACGATAATAACTTTGTATATATGCAGTCAAAACTCAAATACTGTCATTGTAACATCCCGGGTTTTCCGGAATGTTATAATTGTGCAAAATTTTAAATTTTCAAAAAAAATTCGTGAATGTGCTTTAGCTAGTTCCAAATATAAGCATGGGTCCTCTCTATCTCGAAATCTTATTAATTCAACTCAACAGTTTTAATTAAGGACCATTAAAATGTTAGTGGGAAATAATTTGAAGTCATTTGGATTTAATTGCAATCTACCTTGTTTGAAATTGTTGATTAGATCTTACCTGAATTGCTTCCAATTTGTTTGATTCAATTGAGTGGAATTTGAATTTGAATGGGCCAACAGCCCAAAGCCGGCCCACACGAGCACAGCCCAGCCCAGCATCCTTTCTCCTTCTTCCCCGCGAAGCACAGCCCACGCGGGCACGGCCCACGGCCACTCCGGCCCAGCCCGCCAGCCGCCTCCACCGCGTCCCTTCACCTTCCACCCGGGCAGCTGACAAGCGGGGCCCGCTTGTCAGCTTTCCCTTCCACCTCCAGCCGCTCCCCCGCGACGCTCCAGCTCCGCCTCGCGACACAGCGGCAAAACCGCCGCGCTGCCTTTCGCCTGCGTCACTACCGCGCCCCCTCGCTTGCGTCACCCCGCGCCTCGCCTGTTCCCACTCCGTGACATGGGAGCGAAACCGCCGCGCCTCCCGTGTCGGCCACCGAACCCGCACCGCAAAACCCTAACCGCGCCACGCCGTGCGATGGCGCCACGAGTCCCCGCGCCGCAGCCGTCCCATCACCGCCCTCGACGTCCGGGCTTGCACCGCAAACCCTAGAGCAGCCCCCTTAAGAACCCCCCAAGACCGCCGCCAAGAACCCTAGCTGCCTCGGTGTTTTCCTTTTCCACCGCCACCAAAACCAAGAGGGAAGAGAAGGAAGGAGAAGGAGGGCACGGGGAGAAGGACGCCATCGCCGCTGGAGCGTCTTCACCGAGCTGGCGCCCCGATCGACTACATCGACGACCCCACGCTGCCCGGCTCTGCTCTGCCTCACCACGGCATTGCCTCTCTGCCGCCCCGAGCACCGTCTCCTCGAGCCTCGACCGGTGAGCATCGCCGCTCCGCTGCTGCGTCGTGCCGCAAGCCCGGATGCCAGTACCCCGCGCACGTCACGGCCACGCCATGGTCCTGGGATGCCAGGACTCACACGCGTGTGTGCACACCCGAGCCATCAACCAAGCCCGGGCCTTGGCCTCGAGACCGCCGCATGCTGCCTTGCCTGCGACGAGCCGCGACCCTAGGAGTCCATGACACCGCGCGCCCACACACACGCACAAACCCAACATGACCCGTGCCTAGCCTTGCTACCAGCCACTCCACCTTTGCCACGCCTCCACCGCCGCCGCCGTCGCGCTGCGGCCATGGTGACCGCGCACGCCGCCGCGACGTCGCAGCCTGGCGCACGCGGGTGCCTCTACGGCATATCGCCGAGCGCCTCGCGTGCATCTGTGCGCACACACCCACGGCACCCACATATGTGCACATGCACCCCTGCCTGCCGCACCAGATCCAGGCACTACTGCATCGGATCCTGCTGAGACCGACATGTGGGACTGCCCAGTCAGCAGGAAGGGGAGGAGGAGGGGAGGTCGCCCAGCCCAACACAGCCCACGGTGCGATCAGGCCCGAAGACGCGTCTGCCACGACGAATTCGAAGCCCAAGCCAGCCTGCTGCACCCCAAGCCGGCCCGCCAGTCGTAACTGAGCCGGCCTGTGAGCCAAGCCGAGTTGATGGGCCAAATCAAGCCGGCCCATCACTTTCAGCCCAAAAACAAAGCCGAGCCCCCTTTACCCTTTTTTCTTTTTCCCAGCCTGACCTGTGGACCCCACCTGTCAGCCTCGAGGTGAGGCTGACCCGTGGGTCCTTTGACATCTTGATCTCGTTGACCGTTGACCGGTCAATGCTGACGTCAGCAGGGTCCACTGCTGACGTCAGCGGTTACTGACCCCCGGTGGCATCATGCTGATGTCATGCTGACATTGTATGCCAGGTGGCACGCTCTGGTGCTGTCACATGTCTCTGCTGTGTGATTTCCTTTTCCAAAATTCTTTTTATTAATTTTAGAAATATATTTTTTCTTAGAAAATTCATAATAAATCAACTGAACCTTCGAAAATTATGAAACCAGTTCCATAATTCTTCTAAAATCACGAACTACCTGTTAGAAGGTTTCGTGGTGATTTGGGTCTTGACATCTTTTGTGCACTTTTACATTTTGGTCCTTGCTCTTATTGTATTTACGAATAGGACCCAGCTACGAGGAGCTAATCGACAACCAGGACCACCCAGAAGCGCAGGAGGACTTCGAAGAATCGCTAGGTTCACGGCCATCTATGATCTGATTACCTATTAGGCATTTCTTGCTAGATGTGCTACCGCTACATGATGTATTACTAAGAGATGAGCCAGCATAGCTTATTTATTTACCTGTACTCCTTGCAATCCTATTACGCTCAAATATTATATGAAATGCCTTGCTATGCGTTGCATGTGTATGTGTGGAAATGAATGGATAGTCTTGGCGTGAGTGGAGATACACATTCCAAGAGTTGGTGAATAGGGCTTTTTAGCCGGGAGCGGGCGAACTTAACTCGATCGTGGATCGAGAGCTTGGGGTGTGTATCTTGGCACACCCTATGGAGTACCTGTGGTGGGTACAACTTGTTGGATACTTGGTTGAGGTGTTGGGGGCACTCGTAATGGGTGCAGTTGCGGACCATTGCGGTGGAGACGCATATGATAAAGATACCCGCTTCGGCAACTGAGGACTGGGTGAGAGTAACTATGATTAGTGGGACTATGTTAAGCATGCACACCACTTACCCATTATGAGGGTGGGTCCGATCTGGGGCTAGCAAGTGCGGTACCAAGCTAGTAGGAGGATCGAGTATCGGTGCAGGGGAAGGAGGTGCTGACCTCACGCTCCCCGAGACACAAGGGAGGTTTCACAGTCTCGGGCGACCTCTTGCGGGAGGATGCACCCAAGACCCGGGAAAGCCGGATGGTGCCGTGACTCCTAGTCCTATTTCAGTAGACCGGTATTTTGTCGCTCAGTCGGCTGATCCTCGGCTGGCGTCGATTCGAGTGAGTCCAGGTGTACAACCCCTGCAGGGTGAAAACTATACGTATAGCCGCGTCCTCGGTTATGGACAACCCTACTCTTCTGTTGCTCTTATTAGTTAGTGATACTCATAATTTCTACCTCCCTCTAGAGATGACTCCCTACCTGGGGCAGTTGAGATGCGAGGAGAGGGAGTCCTCATATCGACTTAGTGATTTTGGAAGGTGTGTGTTGGACCGGGAGTCCGGAATGCTAGAAGGGCCCGAGTCAAACTTGAAAGAAGTTATATACTTATATATGATGTTGCGCATGCATAGGAAACCCCAGTTTAATCCCTTGAACTTTGTTATACCTTTAGTATAGTTCACTTTAAAGCTTGTATTCAGATAGTGACGTGAACATATCCCATACCTTGAGGATAGCCTGGTATGATGCAGGATCTGATCTGGAGTTCGATCCCAACGATGATGGTTGGTACGACTCAAGCCCGTGCTATGCTCGAGTTGCCTGTGGAGGAGGTTCCAGAAGATGAAGAACGGCTAGAGGTCTAGCTACCGCTTTCCGTTTTCTGCTTGTTCGGTCTAGCCGAGAGGCTTGTAATGAATTCCGTACTACAAATTTTATGGATTTATATAATAATTAAATCCGTGTTTGACCTTATGCGAAGCATAACTATGATATTATGATTGGAATAAGTTCTGTATGTGATAGCTCTTGATTCAGAAACTATCACAATGATACAGGGAGTCGAATTTCTCGATTTGGGAATCCGGTTCGTTTCAGTCATGTACGTCATTCGTTATTAATTACTAAATGGGCTGAAATCTTGCAAATATTTAAGTCCATAAAATCCAATTGGAATGAACAATAAAGTAAACCAAAGTTGGCATGCATTGTGTCAAGGCAAAGTTGGCAGTGGCGGATCTAAGATGTGAATATAGGGAGAGAGGCTCATTTTCCCTTTCTTCTTCCTCCCTTCTCTCTTTTTTTTCTTCTTCCTCCTTCTTTTCTTCTTTCTCTTCTTCATTCATGGTTACTAATTGTTTGGGGGGAGGCTTTGGGGAAGGCTCGCACAGCTGGTATGTCTATTTCCACGATGTAACATTGTAGTCTCCGTGATGATCTATCAACAAGAAAAGAGAAGAAACAGGGTATAGGCTCTCATCATATTTATATCTCGATCTATCGTGCATACAATTAGGGTGTGTTTTTCGCTTCCATATTTAGAAGAGCTTTTACGAAAGTTCCTATTTGCATGTATATATTTGTAAATTTTTATCTTGGCTAACACTTGCTAGCTAGATCTTCATTTTCATCCCCTCATCATTATGACATTATGTCATTTTGTATCTCATATACAAATTAGCCATCCCATACAAATTAGCCAATGGCAACAAATATACGAGCAGAACTAATAAGTAATAAAAAAAGTGTCCGTATAACAAAATTAAGCATTCGGTTGCTATAAGATACTCAAATATTATCTTTATTTTATTAGTCTGTTAAGATCCAATGAATCTCACCTCGATCTAACTTCTCAATTTGATCTGCGAAGTTATGGATGTTGTGCCATGGAAGACCAAGCCACTCAGAGAACAGATCCAAAGTTTGTCTGAAAGAGTGAAATTTGAGTGCTCCTTCTAAACCTAAAATGAAAGAAATACTCGAGTACGATATCGGTACCTACTTATCTTTTTAATGAGCGAATTTCAGTTAGCCCAATATGAACACTTCATTAAGAGTCAATGTAAACAGTGGTGAAGCTTTACGCAGGACGAGAGGGGGACTTCCTTGTTCTCCAGTCTTCTTAAAAAAGCACTTCATTTCACTAGTTGCGATAATGAGGAAAATATGAAGAAACCATCACGATTCTCTACCCCCCCCCCCCCCCCACACACACACACAAAAAGAAAACTCAAACCAAATAGACTTTTCGTTCCAGACTTTCAACAAAAAAAAAACAAGGTCATCATCGAGCTCAAGTAGGACGCCGTACAAAAAAAATATGTAACAGGTAAAAATGATTATACATGGACGACAACAAAGATGCCATCAACAATACCAATTTAGTAATTTACAGTTCACCGCGAAAAAAGGAAGAGAAATAAATAAAGCATATATGAATTCTTGAATCACTTCACCTAGTCGTCTGCAAAATAATGCAACTAGCGGCGTGTGTACGTGCGTGCACTCTGTTCCTTGGCACACGAGATGTGTGTGATTATGCATGCACGGCCAACAAGATCTGGGCACGCGCGCCGCTAGGCAGCGTAGCCGCACATGCCGTAGGTGCACGGCGTCCCGGCGGCGCAGGCCCGGCCGCACGCGCCGCAGTTCGCCGCGTCGTACGCCACCGCGGCGCACCGCCCGCCGCAGCACAGCCGGCCGAACGGGCACCGCCTCCCGCACGCGCCGCAGTTGCCCGCGCTGGCGAGCACGTCGGTGCACGCGCCCCCGCAGCACTTGAAGCGGTGCTCCTCCCCTGCCGCACCGCCAGCAGCGGCGGAGCACGCCCCCGGGTGCCCCGGGCGGCACGCGCGCTGCTGGCCTATCTCCCTCGTAGCCGCCGCCGTGGCGAGGAAGAACCGGCTCGTCGCGAGCATCCCGCTGTCGTCGTCGTTCGCGCCGCCCGCCTCCGGTGTGCTTGCAGCGGCTAGACACCAGCTCGTCACCACTAGGACGGCGAGTAGCAAGGAGGTTGAGATCACCTGGGCGGCGCCGTCCGCCATGCTAGCTACGTCGTGCTCCACTTCTTCTCTCCTAGTAGCTAGCTAGTAGCTACCCTCTCTGTTTCTTTGTGGCCTCTCTCGTTATATGTACAGACTGCTGAGCGTTGCCTGTACGTAATCAAATTAAATTAACTAGACGTAACTAAAAAAAAAGTACGAGAATCCGCCCAATCTGTAAATGTGCATTGATCGGCGGAATCTAGAAGAACGAGTTACGCTTCCTTGAGGATCGGAGGAGACGCATGCTAGATTCCCGCTTTTTGCTTCAAAAGTTCAAAGTGCAAGGCGACTGTAACAGGCTATACATAGGCACTAGCTAGCAGTGTGCTTGTGATCCAAGGGATGTGCCCGTTGAACGACACGCGTCCAAGTGCGCGCCAAGAGGGTTATACCGCCCAAGCTAGGACTTCTTAAAATTGCGAAGTTGTGTAATTGGAGTTTTTCAGCAAGTTATCGTGTATGTTTACGCTACTGCAGCATATTCAACATTTCCTCGCAAAAAAAGTAAATATCCAATATTTCTTGAGTGTTTTTCTCAAATGGCCGAGGCTATTCTTCTTCTTCATTTTTCAAGTAACTGAGGACGATTTTCTGGACTAATTTTAACAATGGTAAGGTGGAAAATAAATTATTAGAAAACAAGAATCACTGACGTTTTGTTAAAAAGGAAAGATCCCCAATCATAACATTTTTCAAAAAAAAACTATCAGCCACACTTAGTGGATAACTCCTAAGAAATATCTTAGTAAAGACTAAAAGACCTTTGGTTATCAAGAAGAAAAAAAAATCTAAAGAAGACCAACAACCACCGACCATTCACAAAAGTCACTGAAAATTGTTGTAACTAGCGGTGGCAATATCATTTTTCGTACTTTAGAGTTTAGACTCCCTTTGGCTGGTATAGAAAACAGAGGTCACGTAGGAATTCCAGCAGAAATTGATCTAGCGGGTCCCCTTCTTCAAATTTAATGAAACACATGCGGAACAGATGGGGCTACGAATTACTTATATGATTTGAATTCAAGGGCCTGTTTAGTTCCTCACGTAAAGGCAAAAAATTTTGCGTTTACAACGTTTTTGTTTTTACGCATCTAAACGGACCGGCGCATTTTTTTGGCATTTGGGCCCTGTAAACGCAAAAATTTTTTGCGACGGAATCTTGCCAATTTGAAGTACTAAATGAAGTCTATTTACAAAACTTTTTGCACAGATGGGTGTAAATCGCGAGACGAATCTAATGATGCTAATTAATCCATGATTAAGCAATAATTAGCGGACGGTTACTGTAGCATCACTGTTGCAAACATGGATTAAGTAGATTCATTAGATTCGTCTCGCGATTTACAGCCCATCCATGCAAAAAGTTTTGTAAATAGACTTCATTTAGTACTTTAAATTGGCAAGATTCCTTCAAAAATTTTGCGTTTACGGTTTTTTTTCGTTTACAGGTTTTTGCGTTTACAGCCGCCATTTTGCGTTTACACGTTTTTGCGTTTACACGCAATCTAAACAGGCCCCAAGTGCTATGTGCGTATTCTAAATTACCTTCGCTTGGTCGTAACTTCAGCGCCGCCATTAATGGCTCGGTCGGGCTCGTACAGCTCAAATGCATGCTCAGATGTGAAGTTGAGTGAGTGGCAGTGAACCCGGGCCGCGACACGGCCCGGCATCGGTTTACCCGGCGGGGAATGCGAACGGCCGACGCCAACCACACGTGGCCCTACTTGACTTGCTCCATCTTTTGCCGTACTTACGCTAGAGATGGAGATATCCAGCGGAGGCGGCATACGACACGTGGCAGGCTGCATGTGTATATGTTTGTTATCCTAAGTCCAAGTAGGCGTTGACCTACGGTACATGAAGTCATAAAAATACCTATATACACAATTCTATTAAAAGTTGGTGTTATATGCTTAAAAAAAAGTAATTCTTCAACTTGTGCGTCGACTAATGATCCTAGACAAGAAGTAAACCAGGTGTGATTTGAGGTACCATTTACGACCTATGCATGTCTAGGATACTGACAAATAGAAAAATTTGATGAACTGTGCTAGATCCGTCAGAAGAAAAGGATGCATAAAAGAACATGTACCGACCAAAGCTGCATTGGAATCCTCATCCTGCCCTAAGGAGCTAGTTTGAGCCAAAGGAGGCCATAGAGATGAAGACGATTCTTTTTCATACCCCATTCGATCTACTAGCAGAGAGATGCTGCTATTGCCACACGTCATATGATAATTGATGAATTGAGCTACCTTCGGGCACACATGCCAGCAGTGCTCGACAATTCTACTGATAATTGGTGCTACTGCCACACCTCTGAGCCAACTTTCCCAAGCATCATTTCCTATTCCCAGCACTCATTTCCGACTATCCAAACGCCACCTTACTTAATTGTGCTATGATGCTATCCTTTTTGCTATATATGATGCTATCTAATGAGGGTGAGAGAGCGGGTACAAGATTTGCTTTAATATGAAGGGAAGCATCATCATCTAATTCCTCCCTTAATTCATACACTCAAGTCTAAAAAGCGGCTTGTATTTTATAAATCAGAGAAAGCAGTTCCTGCTTGCACATGGTATCTTTGCTTGGCACTTATTTAATTTCTCAATTTTTTCAACTTTTGTTCAGATTTGAACCATAGGTCTTTAGAATTTGGATCCCAGTATTGTGCACCAAATCCAAATGCTCCAGTGAATCTTTTCTTTTGCACCGAATCCAAATAATGCCCACTACTATATGTCGAGTTCTGCGACTTGCACTAGATGCCCCCTTTCAATGCCACAGCTACAAAAATGGGCTCATAATAGCAGCGAGACTCCTTCCACCGACAAACTCCCACCATCCTCTAGTAACCTGCAGCACCAGCATGAATTTCAGCTGAAATAGAGCTGCGCTGCCATCCACACAAACAGGTTTGAGAATAAGCAAGTAAAAATAACCGCACCGAAAAAACAGTACGGAATTTAATATATTCGGTCAATGGGAAATGAGCGCAAGGGAGATGTTTGTACATGTGCTCTCTCGAAGGACCCGGCGCATCACCGCTCATCAAAGGAGCTGCACAGTTCAAAAATGGCGGCCACAGTGCAGCAGCTAAGCTCCCATCTGCCCGGCCGTCCCAACTCTGTAAAGCTCCGGCCGGCAGATCCACGAGAGATCACATGGCATCTCAATCTCCTCGATCGGGGCCAATCACCTCCTGTGCAAGTACAGCTGCTGGGCCTCGATCGGGGCGTTCTTGTGCTACCTCCTTGATTGGAGCCTTGGAGGGCAACCTGGTGTTAGAGGTGAGCGTGTCCGCCTCATGTTTCTGAAGTTTCCATCCGAAGAGAGGGACCTTGCAAATTGGACCAATGTACTGATGATCATTTCTGAACTTTGCATATTAGGTCAGCACATAGTCGTAATTCCGAAGGGAGCTGCACACGAGTCACTCATTTGAGTTCATTAGCAATACAGTAACATGTCCGACGATGTTGTAAAAATAGAGGAGGCCCTTGTAATTTGTAAATGGCAGACGGCATCACATTCAGGGGCTAAAAACATGGTACCAGGTGCGATGTGATGGATGGATGCTGCAGAAACGCACAGTAACTACAGTAACGCACTAAAAGCTAGGCAGGTGCAATCAGAATAATAAACAGAAATGCAGAGGACTATGGGCATCACTATTCTGACAGGCTATAAGCAAAATTTTGAATGTGCAGGAGTAAAATTTGCAGTGGGAATCAGTTTCAAATAAGTTACCAGATGTGCCTGTGAAGATATCAGACTTGTGATGAAATCTGGAAAAATCCTGTGCATTTAAGTTGGGCCAAAATACCTTCAGCTTCTCCATAGTTATTCAGAATAAACTAGTTACATCCTTCCGTGTTTCAGCTGGACCAGAGAAGCACTCCAAACCCATGTTTCCATCAATAACTTCAACAGATTCAGTATGTCAATTCAGGGATCAGATCGTCGAATCCAGCTCGAGGTATAGTTAACTGAGTAGGTGGCAGGCAGAGGTTCCAATTAAATCTGCAGGACGGGGAAATATCCTCATTCTCTGTCAAAAGAAACCTGTCCAAAGTCCAGGGAAGCTCTAAGCTACCACAGCCTCAGTTTCCTCTTCTCTCTCTCTCTCTCTGTGCAAAATTTTCGGACAAAAGAAGTTGGGTTAAAATTCTCAGTGTGTAAGCTCTTCACTTTGCTAGTTAAGAGCAAGCAGATCACCGCCATGACAAGCTGGACAAACCAAGATCATTAAATGTTGGCCAACTACTAACAGTCTGATGAACATGTATGCAATAGCATCAATGGAACTGTAGAGCACTACTCGAATGTATATATATGTGCCCGAAGGGTACTCAGTTCATCAACTCAAGCATCTCTAGTTTTTCAACCAGTTCTTCAGCCATATATTCAGTCTTGTTGTAGACGTTGAGAGCAAGATGGCCACCAAGGTTATTCTTGTCAGTGCTGTCCTAGTGGGGCTCGTCAGCCTGAGCTCATGCAGGAGCCTGGCAGAGTTGTCTGAGCAGAAGACCTACTCATCTGCTCCCAGCTGTATTTTCTCTGACCCTCCTTTTGTGTAACATATTTATTTGATCAGTCCTTTGTAGTAGTAATAGTTCAGACTTTGCAATATTGTGAAATGTTGTATTATACTGCAGAATCAAGAATGTTAATATTTTAGAGAACACTGCATATAACATCTAGCTAAATAATGCAACGAGAAAAGATTGTTCTGCCCAACATAAACTGCATGCTTTCTGACCATCAGAATTATGCAAATCAAAGCAAGTGGCTTATGCATGCTTCTGAAATAAGAGTTGGTGAACTATATATCTTACCAGATGGTAGCTCCCCAACTCCGATGTACGGGACAGGAGGTGGGTACAAGCCAACGCCAACACCCGATTACAGCACAACGCCGACACCATCTTACGGCTCTACACCAAGTACCCCAAGTACACCTTCCTATGGAATCCCTGAAATTCCAAAGCACGGATTCACTGGATCCTGCGAGTAAGAGCCCATATGAGTAAACATCATAAGTATCAAACATCAAAGAGCGAAAAATTTTAACATGATCATTTTGGCATGAAAATTGCAGCTACTGGAAGAGCCACCCAGACATGATCACTGCAGTTGTTGGATCCCTTGGCAACCTCGGCAAGACTTTTGGTACTGCCTGCAGTTTAATTGTCGGCAAGAAGCTTGAGAATCTGCATGATGCACTCTCAAACACCAGAACGGATGGCGTTGGTGCTCTGCTACGTGAGGGAGCAGCTGCATACCTCAACTCCATCGTGAACAAGAAGTTTCCTTTTACCACACAGCAGGTGAAGGATTGCATCGTTGTGGCCATTACCTCTGACGGTGCTGCTTCTGCCCAGGCTGGGATCTTCAAGAAGGCAAATGAATACCACTACTAGACAAGGATGTTTCCTGTCTAAATTGTTTTCCTGTCTAAATGAATACCCTTCATTTTTCTCCTTCACGAATTTCCTTTTTTTTTTGGCTTCTTGTGTAATATCACCTCTAAGATACGTTGACGAATTTCCTGTAATTTATTGGTTTGTCATGTAATATTACCATCCAATAATATATATTGATGAATTTATTTTGATTTCATTTATTTTTTCATTTCGTACCACTATCTAAGATATGCTGGATGCTGTAAACCCTTTTCCTGTTTCTGAGCTTAATTGCAAATTCTTTCTATGTCCAGTTTTGAACTTTGAACAGAAGAATAGTCCTAGTCCAGTTTCAATATTAGAAGTTCACGATTGCTGGATGACTTATTGTCTATACTCCAACAAAGAACAGCTAAAATTGTCACAATTTCAAACTCCATATGACATTAAATATCTCTTCAACCAGAAAAAAAAATAAGGGCTAGAACTAGCTACATGTTTCCTCTAGTGGATCTGGTGAATGAACTAACTGTATTCTTGGTAAAATCATCCAAATACTCCACAGGGCAAACCTTGAGATAAACTAGGATGGATATTTTGGATTTAAACAAAGGATGTATACAGTTTAATCCATGAACTATGAGTATGATCAGTTTGACCTATCACTTCAGCTAATCTTCAGAAAGTTGGATGTGCGATGAAATGTTAAGTGCCAATTTACTCATAGTTGTTTATAACTTCATCCAGGTGAAATTTGGAGTAAAGAGCTGAGTCTTAATAGTAGATGATACTACCCTGCAAAGCAGGCGGTAACAGTGATACTGCTATTATGAACATACCCAAATCGAGAGATACTGCTATTTCTATACAACTTATTCCTGGGTAAAAATATTCAGTGCCTGAATAAGTATTTAACTTGTTAATTTTTTTGCTTAAAATATCAATTGTGGTATACTTTAGGAGTCAACAGTATTGTGTTCACTTTAAATAACTTTTATTTTTGCACAGATGTTAATCTGCATCTGGCTAAACTGCCAGATAGACCTGAATTGGGGAATCTCACTAGTAAGGATAAGTGGTGGCAGGCCCCTTTCCAGCAAAATATTGGATGTTCATTCACCCAGAAGCAGTGGTGCTCATGTTCAATGATTATATTATGCCCTTGCTCTATCTTCTTCAAAACACCTTTCAAAGCAAACCCAGGACCAAGGTACTAGAGGCAAAAAAATCTCAAACAAACATCTTGATACTACTCTATGCCTGTGATAAATTGCTGTTAATCAGCACGGTTCTCAGCCTCTAACAGACATTCTAGTATATGCAGCATTATTGTGCAGAATTAAATTGATTATCTAAGACGCCTAAAAAATTAGCAAAAAAAATTGAGAAGATTTGCATTGTGATTGCACAATTGTTCAGGGTGCATTAGAGCTAACTATTCCATATCTCGATTCACATGGGGATAATTCCGTTTCCAAGTTATTTTTATGACAGACTGTACGTATAACTCTGTTAACTGACACAATGCACACTTTGCAGATGAATATAATGATTGTTAGCAACGAAATGTGTGATTGCACTGCATAGTGAGGTCTTTAATATGTTAACTTGGTTGGATCAGACCAAAGATTCAGACACTACAACATGAGATGCCAATCAATCTATGCACAGTCCAAAGAAATCTGGAATCCTTGAATCAACACATTTTCTTGCTTTCTATAATTTGCACTTACAAGGAACATCAGTGGCAAAGAGAAATACAAACATATCAGAAACTACACGTGGACACTGTACAATATAAGCTGTGAGCAGAAGTCTTACATAAGATTTTGCTTTCCAGCTATGTGGATAATGGTCAAAATTCATTCATCTTCTAACAATCAGCAGAATTCCATGACATTGATTTGCTCAATTACTCGGTTCACCGCGGCATACCTTCAGGCTTCAGTCCTAATATATGGGACTCGAACCATTCGAAGATCTCAGTATTCTTGAGGCTGGTGAACTCATGGTATGCATAGGCAACATTCAGCTCCTCGTTGACATGCCTCTCCAGATTGAACCCCTCAGGCAAGACCTTGGCCTCCTCCGCCGCCTTCTTCCACGGTGTGCTCCTCCCGTCCTTCTTCAGAAACCCCTTCTCATCCACGAATAACTTCCGGCGCAGCACGTCCACCAGCGCGTCGGCGACGGCGCGGGTGAGTCCCGGCACCCTCTCCGCCAGGAACTCCGCGCTCACGGCGAACTCATCGCACCGGATCTCCCGCACGTCGACGCGCTTTGCTTTGAGCTTGCCCAAGCTGTCCGCCACCAGCCCCGCCCTCTCGGCGTCCTTGGGCATGTGCACGAACAGCGCCGGCGGGTACCCGGCCGGGATGTCGGCCATGGCCCCGTACACGCCCTCGGCGATCATGACAACGACGCTGCTGAACCTGACCCTCGCCGCGAGCGCGGAGAGGAAGTACCCACCCGAGGACGCGCCGATGCCGACGATCGGGAGGCCCGCGAGCTGGGGAAACTCCTCCGTGGTCCACCACTTGATGATGGACTCGACAGCGGCGAGCTCGCTGCCCTCCTCCCCGCCGCCGGCGTCGAGGGACCAGCACTCGGCGCGGCTGGAGACGGCGAGGACGGCGTACCCGCGGGAAAGAGCAGCGCGGGTGAAGCGGCGTTCTTCGGGGAGCCCCGCGCAGCGCGGGCAGCCCGGGGAGGCGTCGAAGAAGTCGGTGGCGCGGATGGTGCACCCGGGCGCGGCGAACAGCGAGGCCCGCAGCGGGGTCGACGGGTGCGGCAGCTGCCACAGCACCTCGTTGCCGCTCCGCCGGGTGACGCGCGCGTCGAGGCGGACGGCGGCGGCGGCGTCGGAGTCCGAGGCGGGGCCGGTGGTCAGCGGCGGGGCAGGAGGGGCGCGGGGGAGCAGGAGGGCGGTGGCGAGGAGCAGCAGCGCGCACGTCGAGGCGATCAGCACCGCGGGCCGGAGCGACTGCGGGATCCCGGCGAGGATGGCGTGCATTTCGCGTGTCATTAGTCGGCGCTGATGGAGATTGGAAGGGGAGATTTCGCTGCGGGATCCCGAATCCGAGAGAGATTTGGGTCGGGATCTCATCGGAGGGAAGGCTAGTTTGACTTGCCTTGCTTCAGTGAAGTGAGCGCCGTTGACTTTCTTACGTAGATGGGCTGGGCCCATGTACAAACGTGGGCCGCATACCCGACTGTCGCATCACCACCCACCCGGCCTGGTAAGACCAGTGCTTTCTTCTCCTTGCTGCTGCGCGAGGGTTTCAGTTTGCTCGGCGAAGCGTGCCCTCGCCGCGGTCACCGTACTCACCTGTGGGTTTCTCGACTTCCTCTCCGTCCCCGCCCCTCTCCTTCCGGCTACGAATTGGGCCGTCCCCTTCTCCGTCACGTTCTCTTCCCATCCGGCGAAAGCGGCTTCGATCCGCCGGCATCTCAGGTAGCCCCCGACGCCTCCTCGATCCCATCCAGGCCTTCCCTCCTGCTTCCCATCAAGGTTGCAGAAACTAGTGCTTTGGTTCGCCTACATTGTGCTGTATATCCATCGTTACTCGGGCTATTGCTAGTTTTCTAGTACTAATTTTATAGCCTATCATCCATTCCGCTGCATTGTTTGTTACATGGCGGATTGTTGTTCCTAATGCTTTCTGTTCCTGTGCTGAATAATTTAGTAATCAATACGAAATCCATTGACATTTCACCTTTTTTCCGGACATTTCACATTTTGTTCATGGCCCTGAATCGCCCTATGTTCACATGCCTTACAAAATGTTAGATTTGTGCAAATCATGCCAATCTTAAACTGTGCAAGTCGGATACAAGGTTTCAGATCTCTGCTTGTGAAAATTACTTGTAAGAGTGGTATTTTATCAACATGCAATTGTGTCTTCTGTTTTAGCAATCATGGAAATCGTCTATTGCATTCTAGTACCACTGTGTCTTCTTTTCAACTTCAGCCTGATTTTGTTTCCAACATTTCAATTTCTTTTTTACATGTATATTTTGCCTGCAACCCTTCATCTTAAATCTGGTCTTCTTCAATACTAGTATATTTTGAGAGAATGGATCCTGAGGACTCTAGTGACTTTGAGGAAGAAGAGGAGGAAGAAGAAGAAGATGGTGATGATGAGGAAGGAGATGATGATGATGATGATGATGATGAGCTGATGCTGTTCATCTTGCCAGCTTTGTATCTAGCAACTACTGAAATTGAAACTCCAGGTCAAACATCAAAGCGTAGTGCTGGTACTGGAATTAAAACTACAGGTCAAGCATCAGTGTTTGGTGATGCAAAATGGATTTGTAAAGTGCTTGAAGATGACCGGGGCCAAGGCTATGGTAAACTTCGAGTTGAGCCTCGTGTTCTCCTAGAACTTTCACGCTTTCTTAGGTCAAACAATCTTTTGAGAAATACTAAGGGTGTTTCTGTAGAAGGGAAAATTGGCATATTTATTTACATGCTATCTCGAAATGCTAGCTTTCAAAAACTAAGTGGCAGATTCAAGCACAGTACAGAAACTATCCACAGACATATCAAGGCATGCTTTGATGCAGTCACAGCAATGACTGGTGAATTCGTCAAGCCACCTTCAACTCAAACCCATTCGAAAATATCATCTGATCCATGTTATGGGCCTTACTTTGAGGTCAGTATAACTTGTCGCTGTATGCATTAGAATTTTCTATCCTTTTCTGTTACCTTCAGGATTTATTTTCCCTTGCAGAACTGTGTTGGAGCAATCGATGGAATTCATGTCCCTATGACAATATCAGATAGTGAAGCAGCTCCGTACCGAAATAGACAAGAATCCATTTCTCAGAACGTGATGCTTGCCTGTGATTTTGATTTGAATTTTGTCTATGTTTCTTGTGGACGAGAAGGGTCTGCATCTGATGCAGCAGTCTTATATTCTGCTATTGAATCCGGATTTCAAGTCCCAGTAGGCAAGTACTTTCTGGTTGACAGGGGTTATGCAAACACGCCATCTTTTCTTGCTCCTTATATAGATGTCCCTTACCATACTGAAGAGCAAGAACAGAGCAATTTCCAACCACGAGACTACAGAGAGCTTTTCAATCTTCGCCATGCACAGCTGCATGGGCACATAAAGCGTGCTGTAGGCATGCTGAAGATGCGATTTCCAATTCTAAATGTTGCAACATCTTACCGAAAAGATACTCAACTGAAGATTCCAGCAGCGGCAGTAGCTCTGCATAACGTAATTCAGAGACAAGGAGGTGATGAAGAATTGTTGAGTGGCCAGACAATCCCATTTGTGTCCCGTAAAACTGTGACTCTTCCTAGTGGTGATGATACGTATGGCTACGATGTTGCAGCTTTCAACAATGAATGTGACATGGGTAATGCATTGAGGGATGGTATTGCGCAGAGGATGTGGGTGGATTATGAAAGAAGCATGTATATGTCTGTTTTCGGAATAGAACAGGGTGGTCTACCAGAATGTCAAGGCTGAGTAAAAGACTGCTCAATTTCAAGCTGCATTTAGGTTTTAGGTGTGGCATGCTACAGATGGTTCGTCTGATGATGTCCAGATCCTTGGGCCCTGATGCACTTGCGGATGTGATGAACCAAGTTCTGAACTGTGAATCAAGACTTGTATGGCTTCTGGTTGATGATGAAAGTAGTTATGCCTTTGTACCGAGCAAGCTGATTCCCACCTGTAAGTTGGCAGGTTCACATACTGCATCTAGCAATTAAATAGATGTCTAAAATAATGTGTGTCTGGGAATGCTTTTATTTGGAGATGCAGTTCCTGTCGTGCACAATCGAAAATTAGGTGCACGTATCAGGATTCTGTGTGGGCATGGGGAGCTAGTTTTCTTGTGCCATACAGCAGGTTAGCAATACTCCTGACGGTCTGATGCGCTCGGCGTTTTTCTTTCTTTGGCCATACTGGCTCCGAGCCTCCGAAGTCAGAAGTTAGGCTTAGTTCTGTTGGTTTCAGGTCCTGACTGTAAAGTCCGTCAGGTTAATACTCAGCTCTACGCGTGTCTCTCTGATTTGTGCCTTGTGAGCTTTTTCTTTTGCAAGTACGAGACTGTTGTCTCTCGTAAGATATTCCCTCCGTTCCAAAATGTAGATTATTTTAACAAATCTAGGTACACAGATTTTGCTATGCATCTAGATATATAAGATATATAGTAAAAATTATACATCTATTGGAGCCATCTGCGCAGAGTTGTCCATGTGACTGTCAGTTTGCTCATTGCATTATGAGAGCCATCCGAGGAAATCTGAGCAAGAGTTGAGGTGCAGTCTGCCGTGGAGTCTTGAAGTTGGGCAGGCAGGTTGCACACTTGACACTTGCACTAGCCATAAGTAGGTAGGGTTCGTGGTCGGGGCTGCCTCCATTAGCGCCGAAGCCCACAATTATGATGGAAGACGAGCTACCCACCTACGCATGGCACGAGCCACATGACACGCCTACCCCCAAAATGTCCATTCCACGACGTGGCCCACCAGACAGTGAGAGACTCACGTGACCGAATTGACGGGTGTTGGTAGGGGCGCGACGTCAGCTGGCAGGTAATCCATCATCACCGACGCCACGTCAGCGCTCTCTCGCTAAACGCATTCAATTCAAGCGGGCGCCGTCTCCGCCGCACCGCCTACCAAACCTACCCCCCACCGCGGCGGGCCGGCTTCTCCGACCCGCCGGGCCCGCCGCCCTCCTCCCGGGGGCACCGCCGCCCCCGCCGAGTCCGATCCATTTAATAGCAGCCCCTCCGCCCTCGCTAGCTCTCATCGACCGCGGCGGCCTGCTTCCTCTCCTCCTCCGCCCCCGTCAGGTGAGTCAGTTAAGCATCCACGCAATGCAAATTCGCTTATGCAGTTATGCCTGTTTAATCTGTTTCGCACACCGACCGACATTGCTAGAAAAGTTTTCCTAGCCTCGTAATTTGGTTGCTCAAGTCTTTCTTTCGGAAGGTTACGGTATTGTAGGAAGAGATCAGCTAGCTACTGTACAAAACTGAATGCAGCACTACCATTCTCTCGTAAACAGAGGAAATGCTTCGTAATATACTCCAAGTTGTGCTTTCAGAACTAGAGGTTGCAAAAGGATGTGGCATCTTTTTCAACACAGTTTCAGCCATGCATGTGGTTTTAGACAGTGCAGAATACTTTGTCACGCATACATACACTTTCAGTCTTCCTATCATCAGAGTGATTTACTTTCATAGTTAATTTCTTAGGGCAAATCGAACTTTGGAATATGGTTCGTAAATCGTAATGGTAGCATTCTTCCTTTACTTACTTTTTTTTTAAGCGGCCGGCAGCGTTACACTGCCTGGCATATATTGGTAGAGGTAGAGTTGGAGTTTAATATTACGAGAGTTAACTGCAAGAGCCTGTATTTAGACCATTTAGAGGCTTTTTCCCCAATGGCATTTGCAGCCTGTCATCCGAATTCCGGCATTAATTTGCTCTGTCCAATTTCTGGTGGTAATCAGTGACGAAATATTTAACAAGGAAATTGTCATCCTGACCACGAGAATCACATTGTTTTACCCCTGTCTAAATTCAAGTAATATATATACAATACTGAATTTATTTATCATCATATTATGAAGTACAATATTTTTTTTTCATAGAAAAAGTATGAAGTCTAATACTATTAAGACAATTTGCTTTAACAGCAGCATCCAGGAGTACCATTACTAAGGCTATGGCAACACCATACAAACCAAAGAACATCCTCATTACGGGAGCTGCTGGGTTTATTGCCTCCCATGTTGCAACCCGTATTGTCAAGAAGTACCCTGATTACAACATTGTCATCCTTGACAAGCTTGACTACTGTTCTAATCTGAAGAACCTGCTCCCTATAAGCTCGTCTCCCAACTTCAAGTTTGTCAAGGGAGATATTGCGAGTGCCGATCTTGTCAACTTCATCCTTGTCACAGAGAACATTGACACTGTGATGCACTTTGCTGCCCAGACACATGTCGACAATTCATTTGGAAACTCTTTTGAGTTCACCAAGAACAACATTTATGGTACGCATGTCCTTCTTGAGGCCTGCCGGCAGATCACTGGCCAGATCAAGAGGTTCATCCATGTCAGCACTGATGAGGTCTACGGAGAGACAGATGAGGATGCAGTGGTTGGCAACCATGAGGCGTCACAGCTGCTCCCGACAAACCCCTATGCAGCCACCAAAGCTGGAGCAGAAATGCTTGTTATGGCCTATGGGAGATCCTATGGTCTTCCGGTCATCACTACTCGGGGAAACAATGTCTACGGTCCTAATCAGTTCCCTGAGAAACTCATCCCAAAGTTCATTCTCTTGGCCATGAGAGGGGAACCCCTTCCAATCCATGGTGATGGATCCAATGTCCGGAGCTACCTCTATTGTGAGGATGTTGCCGAGGCATTTGAGGTCATTCTTCATCGTGGAGAAGTCGGGCACGTATACAACATTGGGACAAAGAAAGAGAGGACGGTCATGAATGTGGCAAAAGATATATGCAAGCTTTTCAATCTGGAAGCCAACAAAGCTATCAAGTTTGTTGACAACAGGCCTTTCAATGATCAGAGGTACTTCCTCGACGATGAGAAGCTCAAGAGCCTTGGATGGTCTGAGCGCACTCACTGGGAGGACGGCCTGAGGAAGACGATGGAATGGTATGTGGCTAATTCCAACTACTGGGGTGATGTTTCTGGGGCATTGTTGCCTCATCCAAAGGCGATGGTGATGCCTGGAGGGTGTGAGGGCTCTAAGGAGATTAAAGGAATGCTTGCTCAGTTTAATAACATTCAGACAGAGGTAGCTCCAACATCAGATAGTGTTCTAGAAACGCATCCCTTCAAGTTCTTGATATATGGTAGGACTGGATGGATTGGTGGACTTCTTGGAAAAATATGTGAGAAGCAAGGAATCCCATATGAATATGGAAAAGGTCGCTTGCAAGAGCGTTCTTCACTCATCCTGGACATCCAAACTATTAAGCCAACACATGTCTTTAATGCTGCTGGTGTTACGGGCAGACCCAATGTTGACTGGTGTGAATCACACAAGCCAGACACCATCCGTACCAATGTTGTGGGTACCTTGACTCTAGCTGATGTGTGTAGGGAGCATGGCTTATTGATGATAAACTATGCCACAGGGTGCATATTCGAATATGATGCACATCATCCTGAAGGGTCAGGTGTCGGCTTCAAGGAGGAGGACACACCAAATTTTACTGGTTCATTCTACTCGAAGACCAAGGCAATGGTAAGCTGGTAAAATGCTTGGTGCCCATGTAATGATGGGTTTTTTCTCTCTTCAATGTTTTTAACATGGGTTTTGTCTTAAATCTAAAGTTGGTATTTTCATGTGTATATGGTGAAAGAAGCATGCAGTTATTTTCTCTCTGGAAAGTGCAGGTCGAGGAGCTACTGAAGGAGTATGAGAATGTCTGCACCCTGCGTGTCCGGATGCCAATATCTTCTGACCTTAGCAACCCCCGGAATTTCGTGACAAAGATTAGCCGTTACGACAAGGTGGTGAACATCCCAAACAGCATGACAATATTGGACGAGCTCCTGCCTATCTCAATCGAGATGGCGAAGAGGAACCTGCGGGGCATCTATAACTTCACCAACCCTGGCGTCGTCAGCCACAACGAGATCCTGGAGATGTACAAGCAGTACATTGACCCTAGCTTCAAGTGGACAAACTTCACCCTCGAGGAGCAGGCCAAGGTCATCGTCGCGCCCCGGAGCAACAACGAGATGGACACCACCAAGCTGAAGGAGGAGTTCCCCGAGTTGCTGCCGATCAAAGCCTCGTTGATCAAGTACGTCTTTGAGCCAAACAGGAAGGTGGCAGCAAACTGAAGGCCAGCAGAGCCGATACAACAGAAAAATGCAGCAACCATTCTTAGCTTGTAGCGCAACCATTCGTCGCGAACGGTTCGTTAGAATGTTTACTTGTTATACTTAGCAGCATATCTCCTCTATAGGTTGATTCACAGCTGCTTTATAGTATTTGGCAACATGGTGATTCCCCAATTTGTTGTAGAGACCATATGTGCTACTTGCTGAGGAGTTGAAATGTTCAGTATGTGTGTACAACTTTTGTTGTGCCAGCAATGATTCTCCACCCTTATGTCTTTAATCTGCTGGTCCCTAACAATCTAACAGCTAGTACTTTGATTTTTTAGCTGATGAAATTTTCCTTTTATACCAAGGAAGAATCCTTAGATTTTAATATTTGTAGCTGGTACACTGAAAGCATCACGCCTTCTCTTGTGTTCGTCATTAAATTCTCTCTCACCCAGTGGATTATAAAAGAAGATTATGTTGCCACTTTCTGTGAGTACTATACACGTAGCCGGATAGAAGATTATTTGGAGTGCGGAGCAGGCAACATTTATGTTTCGCATCCGTCTTTATCAAATAAAAATATTAGAATATCAGCCCCAGGAAGGTGAGGGGTACCTCAACACCGGTCACTATCCTTTTTCCTTTCTCCTGAGATAGAACGTTTCAAGTACTGGAACTGCCAACTATGTATACCAACTTTACGAAAAGAAATATTATTAACCCAAAATAAGAACAGGAGCGAAACAACGAATTTGGATCGAGGGTTATCGAGATACTCCTCTATTTTAAATAGTAGTTCGTTTTGACGAATCAAGATACATACATGCGTGGCAAGCAGTGATCCACGACTCCACGTCGGTCTCTTTCGTGCCTGTTCTGGGTTTTCGTTCCGCTTCAGCTCTCTGCCGCCAGTTGCTGCTCAGCTCCTCTTCCCCTGACCCCTGCCTGCATTCGTTAGCGGAGAGCGCCGAGAGAAACAAAGGGCGTTCCCACTCCCTGCGCCATTGGCGGCCTCCGGCCCTCCTCTCCGACAATTCGTCGTCCCTAAGCTGAGCACCGCGGGAACCTGCGCCAGGCGCAGGCGAGCTTCGCTTCGCGCCACCATCTTTGAACCTCCCGCGCGATCCCCAGGCGTCCTGCTGGCTGCTAGCTGCTGCTGCCAAGCTCCGGTGACCACCCAGCAGGCCAGGTCGCGCTGCTTCACCGCGATGTGAGTCCCGGCGACCTCAATTTGCGTGTCTAGTTTCAAAGATTTGTGTTATAGATTTAAAATTTAATATCCAAAGCTCTCTATATAATGAACTGTTAGTCGCAAAGGAATATAATGTACTTGTGAAATAATATGCATACTAGCGTTTCTGAATAAATATAGTTGTTATTTGATTGTGGTCGCTACGAATTTGTGAAATAATATGCATACTAGTACAACACATTTTTTTTCTCATCACTTCTATTCGACGCATGACAGTAGTTAGGCAATTTTTCCCATTTATGTTCTGATCAAACGTTCATTTTGTTTTTGTTCAACTTTTCACCATGCATTACACCAGCGATAAAAAAAAATATAACAATTAAATTATTATCCTGAACTTTGATGATCATATTATATATGTTCCCCATACTTTGAAAGCAACTCGTATCTTTGGAGCTCATTTGTTTTTTCACCATGTTCTCAAGTCTGACCCCATTTAACTACTTTATTTCCACAGAAGGATTTCAGAAGTAATAGAACAGAGGATATGGCGACGCCATACAAACCTAAGAACATCCTCATCACAGGAGCTGCTGGGTTTATCGGCTCCCATGTCACGATCCGCATAATAAAGAATTACCCTGATTACAAGATCGTGGTCCTTGACAAGCTCGACTACTGCTCTAACCTGAAGAACTCGACTACTGCTCTAATCTGAAGAACCTTCTCCCAGTTTGCTCATCCCCCAGCTTCAAGTTTGTCAAGGGCGATGTTGCGAGCGCTGATCTCGTCAACCTCCTCCTTGTCACGGAGAACATCGATACCATAATGCACTTTGCAGCCCAGACGCATGTCCACAACTCATTCGGGAACTCCTTAGAATTCACCATGAACAACGTTTATGGAACTCATGTCCTTCTCGAGGCCTGCAAGGTGACTTGTGGCCAGGTCCGGAGGTTCAATTCATCCATGTGAGCACCGATGAGGTCTATGGCGAGACGGATGCGGATGCAGCGGTTGGCAACCACGAGGCGGACACAGCTGCTCCCCACAAACCCCTACGCAGCCACGAAAGCCGGAGCGGAGATGCTTGTCATGGCGTACGGGAGATCCCACGGCCTGCCAGTCATCACCACCCGGGGGAACAACGTGTACGGCCCCAACCAGTTCCCCGAGAAGCTCATCCCCGAAGCTGATCCTCCTGGCCGTGAGAGGGGAACCCATCCTGGTCTACGGCGACGGGTCCAACGTCCGGAGCTTCCCCTACTGCGAGGACGTCGCGGAGGCCTTCGAGGTGATCCTCCACCGCGGAGAAGTCGGGCATGTTTACAACATCGGAACCGAGAGGGAGATCGAGGACTGTCCTCGATGTCGCGAGAGATGTTTGCAGGCATTTCGATCTTGATGCAGAGGAGGCCATCCGGTTTGTCGTCGACAGGCCTTTCAATGACAGGAGGTACTTCCTCGATGATGCCAAGCTGAGGAGCCTCGGCTGGGTCGAGCGCACTCCGTGGACCGTGGGAGGAGGGCCTGCGGAAGACGGTGGAATGGTACGTGGCTAACGCTCACTTCTGAGGAGATCAAAGGAATGCTTGGTCAGTTTGATAGATGTAATCAGACAAATGTGATGGTTGCTCAAACATCAGAAGATGCTTCTCAGGTGCAGGGCTTCAAGTAAAGCTCTCAGTTCCGTTCTGTTGAGTGTTGGCTGCCTCACTGTGGATGTCGTCTGTCAATATACAAAAGATTGGGTGGATTCAAAGTTGTTTCGTCCATTGCAAATCTGTTTTTTTTTTCTTTTTGCTGCAACAGGCTGTCATGTCAGCCCGGTGAATTTCACACACAACCACAGCTCAACACTGTACTATTTTGCGCCGATTCCCCTCGCTCCCGTGCATGAGCACTCTCTTATTTTGGAATAATCTCTGCCGTGCTAAGGTGTAACGAATTTGTTGATTGCGATGCTGTGTGGATGATGGCGTGATCACCCTTTTCTTTCTGATCGTTCGTGTGGTGTCACCGGTCGGTCACCCTGTTGCTTGGCAGAGTGGGAGGCCACCTTTTCTTCTGCATTTGGAAACGTACTGAACCATCCAAAGAGAGAGTACGTAGTACTTTCTCAAGAGAGAAATGCAAATATATGCATATACAAGCAAATGCAACTATACAAGCATGTATAAAAAGCCAGCATGCATATGCATGGATGAAGTCAGGAAATTTTATTGCCGATGTCAATGCACCGTACATAACCCATACTTTTGAAACTTTAACCCATACTTTTGAAACTATAATTTTGTGGATAACACAATAAAAACTAAATGATAATATATTATAAGATTGTTAAAGTTTAAAATAGTAATTATCCTTTACAATTTCAATTCTTCGCTACTACTATAGCCATCCATCTTATAAAAAGCGAATCCTAAAGCTATTCTCAGTGGGGGTTTCATAAGAAGTTTCATAGGCATTAAATATTGCCACATCAGCAAATTTGTTAACATGACAGGGTAATTATAAGGAGAGATGAGGGAGAGTTTCATAGGATGAGAGAGAAGTTTCATCACCATTACACTCTTCTAGCACAATTACCAAGTCTCAATCTTGGTAACTGTGCAATGAAACTATGCACTGCGGCTAGTCTGAATGGGGTTTCATAAACAGTTTCATGGGTATTAATATATTGTGCCACATCAGCAAATTTGCAGACATGGCAGGGTAATTATAAGAAGAGGGAAAGGAGAGTTTTATATATGATGAGTGAGGAGTTTCGTCACCATTACACTCTTCTGTTGTGCAATGAAACTGTACACTGCGGCCAGTCTCAATGGAGTTTCATAGGTATGAAATATTATGTCACATCAGCAAATTTGCTTACATAGCAGGGTAATTATAAGAAGAGAGAAGGAAGAGTTTCATGGGATGAGAGAGAAGTTTATCACCATAACACTCCAGCACATTTACCAAGTTCTCAGCCTTGGTAATATGCAATGAATCTATATACTAAGACTGACCTAGCATCATCATTTGGAATATTATAGGTTATCAAAATAATTAGTCGCTTACTTGATATTTTGCATTTGCTAAAAAACGTAGATCAAATAATGAAGAATGAAACTGAGCTCTTCCGACCTTCACTTTCACTTGCTTACGGAAATATCGTCGTTGTCAGCTGACAACGACAACTACACGTAGCTCCGCCCCCATGCATATGTATGGAATATGCATGGCCCCCTTGTGGGGCATAGAGAAATTGGACAGGGCAGTTCATTTGCGCAGTAGGTGGGGTTTGTGGTTGGGGCTGCCTCCATTAGCCGAATTAATTAAAACCCATGTGATTGTAATCATGCAGAGACGTGACCAGCACTCTGTTTTCGGAGTAATGCAGTAGCTACCCGGCTGCGCACGAACCACATGATGCGCCTAACCCTGTGCCAGACGAGGTCAACAGGAGTGAGACCTGACCCGGGAGCTGAGGCTGCTGGACTCACAATCACAGCTGGATTGATGGCCAACGAATGATGAGTCGATGACTCTTTAGTGTTCCTCGTCGGCTCCGCTAAACAGATTCAAGTGAGACGTAAGGAATTATTATTCATTAATATTATTTTTTCACTGTTTAGAGTACAATGTAGGAATTTTGCTCCCGTGAAATTCAGTAAGTTTGGATAGGCTAAAATTGAGTGTTAAACTTTTTAGTACCTATTACTATTAGTATTCATGCTGGGTTTTTACTCTTTACTGGCATTCCTGCTTGGATAAACTAATACTAAAGTTTAGTACTTTTGATCATTAGCATTTGGATCCAAACACCATTAGTATTTGGGTCCAAACAACCACTGTCGCACGCTAGAGGGCTTTAATTAGCAATATCACGGTATGTCTCTGGATTGGCTACTCAGATCTTGTGAGTTTTTTTTTTCCGTTGGGACATCGGACAGAGGTATTGAACCGAACTCAGAATACATGTACCAGTAGTATATAGCTTGGCTATGAATCGTACTAGTACGTAGGTAACGTAGCAAAGGCTGCACCGTACCTGCCAACACTGGCTGGGGTTAGTTGCATACGCTGCCATGGATTTCCCTTGGATTGGATTGCAACTGGTCCCGCGCGCCCGTCTTTGTCTCGCCTCGTGTTTCCTGTGCTGCAGAAGCCGAGATGGAGACAACCGGGGCCGGGGGCGGGTACGCGTGCAGTGGGCGGGCGTCTTCTCCACCGCACCGTGTACTAACCTCGCCGGCGCCGTGCTACTACTACCTCTCCCCCGGCTCACGCGCACCGACCACCGCCTCCGATCCGTATATTAACAAGACCCCTCTCGCCCATTCCTTCCCATCAACAGAGGCCGGCCGTTCGCTACTTCCCGTTGCTCCCACCTCCGCTCCCTCAGGTGAGGCGCGTGACCTCTTCTTCCTTCTGTTATCGTGGCCGTCAGCATCCGGGCACTGCACGCTAGGTGCTCGCTTATTTGCGCAGCCCGGCCGGAACGGCACCATTTCTTTTTATTTCCTACTGTACTAGCTAGTATTTCCCGGGGTTGTCATAGTCCTCCGTCGTTCCACTCTCCCAGCAACCTACTCCCTCCAACATGTATTGCAATTATCGCAATCCCTATCCCACATTCTGCAATTAGCTCTTAGGAAAAAAAAATCGTAAAGTGTACCAAGGGTTGTGGCATCCAATACAATTTCGGCCGCGTTTGTGTCTTGTGGACACACCGTATGGAATATCTTGCCATGCATTCATAAACTTTTTACTGATCCATGACCATTGGAACTTTTCCTAATATAATAGGAAACTGAACTTTGCATTCACTTTTATAATGACTGTGTCCTTTTACTCTGTTTAATTTCAATAGCCTGAATCTAGAGTTTTCTTTAGAACGACAAGCGCAGCCCTGCTCCATTCATTAACGAGGTTAATTGTATCTAGAGTTCTTATGTGATACATTTGCAGCTCCCAATTTCTGATGGTACATAAAAGATCGGTGATGAAAATCTTAACAAGTAGTTATCTTCCAGTAGTGCAAGAATCATCTTATGTTCCCCTACCTGAATGGATTCTTATCTACAGTACTTGGTTGATTCTACATCATGCTATTTTTTTTTATGCTGAAATCATGTTGACGAAGTTAATCCTGTCTAATTATATTGTTGCTTTCACAGCCGGATTTCGGAAGCAATAATACAGAGGACATGGCGACACCATACAAACCAAAGAACATCCTTATCACGGGAGCTGCTGGGTTCATCGCCTCCCATGTCGCGACCCGTATTGCGAAGAACTATCCTGATTACAAGATCGTCGTCCTCGACAAGCTTGACTACTGCTCTAACCTGAAGAACCTGCTGCCCGTGAGCTCGTCGCCAAACTTCAAGTTTGTCAAGGGAGATATTGCGAGTGCCGATCTTGTCAACTTCATCCTTGTCACAGAGAACATTGACACTGTGATGCACTTTGCTGCCCAGACACATGTCGACAATTCATTTGGAAACTCTTTTGAGTTCACCAAGAACAACATTTATGGTACGCATGTCCTTCTTGAGGCCTGCCGGCAGATCACTGGCCAGATCAAGAGGTTCATCCATGTCAGCACTGATGAGGTCTACGGAGAGACAGATGAGGATGCAGTTGTTGGCAACCATGAGGCGTCACAGCTGCTCCCGACAAACCCCTATGCAGCCACCAAAGCTGGAGCAGAAATGCTTGTTATGGCCTATGGGAGATCCTATGGTCTACCTGTCATCACTACCCGGGGAAACAATGTCTATGGCCCTAACCAATTCCCCGAGAAGCTCATCCCAAAGTTCATTCTCTTGGCCATGAGAGGGGAGCCCCTCCCGATCCATGGCGACGGATCCAATGTCCGGAGCTACCTCTTCTGCGAGGATGTCGCCGAGGCATTCGAGGTCATTCTTCACTGCGGGGAAGTCGGGCACGTTTACAACATTGGGACAAAGAAGGAGAGGACGGTCATGGACGTGGCCAAAGATATCTGCAAGATTTTCAACCTGGATGCTGAGAAAACCATCAAGTTTGTTGACAACAGGCCATTCAACGATCAGAGGTACTTCCTGGACGACGAGAAGCTCAAGGGCCTTGGATGGTCCGAGCGCACTCACTGGGAGGAGGGCCTGAGGAAGACGGTGGAGTGGTACGTGGCCAATTCTGACTACTGGGGTGATGTTTCTGGGGCACTGTTGCCGCATCCGAAGGCCGGGATGATGCCAGGGAATGAGGGTTCAGAGGAGATTAAAGGAATGCTCACACAGTTTATAACTCAACATCAGACAAAGGTTGTGTCTGCTCCAGCATCAGAATATCCTGCTAAAACTGTGGAGAATGGTGCAGGGTTGTACACCAATGGAACCGTTCATTAGATGGGTGACCACCGGACCGGCCAGTGATTTTCTCGTCTGCATCCGCCACGGTCAAATGGACGATTTCAATTTATATTGCTTATGTTGAGTGGAGTACTTGTCCGTGGGGTTAATAGCCTGCTCTATCCATGTCCCTTTCATTATTAATGTTTGCAAAGTTGTAGGTATTGTTCTTGTTAATTTATTTAAGCCTAGCTACCAAATATGCTCCGTGCGTTGTTACGGTGAAGATAATATGTATACACTATCACACTATAGCGGTAAAAGTGATCTTACAAAGATATGATATACTATACATATCTTTTTATGCTACTGATATATATGTATTTGGCAGTCTGTTCGTGCCAACATGGTGATTGACCCATTTGTTGTAGAGACCTATCTGAGGAGTTGAAATGTTCGGTCTGTGTGCCGTCGCTTATGTTTCTATCAGGAACGATTCTCCAATCTTCAATCTGCTGTCTCCTATTTCTTTGACGAAATTTATTCTCTTAAACCAAAGAAGGAATCCTAAATTTTAGTAAGTGCGGCTGGTACACTAAAAGCACTCGGCTGTCCCTTCTGTTCCTCTTTTATCATGCTCCGTGCAGCCTGTAGAACAAACTATGCTGCCACTCTGTCAGCTATGCTGGTAGCCAACCTCATATGGAGAAACGTGACATCTGTGCTCCATTCCAGATTGACACTGCAGACGGTGACGTTCCATAAACTCAGTGCAGGTTCAGATTTTTTTTTTTAACTTGAGTAGACAGTTAAAAATGACCCTTCCTTGCTTATAAATTCTATGATATGGCGAAATGAGTCTAGGCAGGGGTTGTCCGGCCCATTAGGTGGTGACCGTCTGCTCCATGTGAGACGGCCCATTAGTCGGCAGCGGTATCGGGCTGTTTGTTGTGGAAAGTGGAAGCCCGTGGTGTGGCAGCTCGGCTGATTACCAATCACCTTTCTCCCCACCCAACCAGACACCGACGTGCGGCCCCACCCAAACCGACTCGAGTCGCTGGCCCACCACCAGAATATCAATCAACCCACGCCGGCCTCCCCCCGCCCCCATCGTTTCCCCAACTCGAATTGGGGATCTGACGCCCGAGCCACCAAGACACGGCGTACACAACGCCGCGGCCCCAACCCCGACCAAAAACCTAGCTAGGGTTCCGCCGTCGCCGACCCCAGCCGGCGTCTCCCCGCCCGCCGCCGCCGCGATGTACAACGGCATCGGGCTCCAGACCGCGCGGGGGTCGGGCACCAACGGGTACGTCCAGACCAACAAGTTCTTCATCAAGCCCCGCTCCACCGGCGGGCCGGGAGGGCCCCACAGGCCGCCGCTCCCCGACGCCGCCGGCGGCGATGGCACCGGGCTCGGCGGGATGCGCAAGCCCAACAGGGACATCCTCGAGCACGACCGCAAGCGCCAGGTCGAGCTCAAGCTGCTCGTGCTCAGGGACGCCCTCGAGGAGCAGGGCTACACGGAGGGCGAGATCGAGGAGCGCGTCGAGGAGGCGCGCAGGGCCGCGGAGGCTGAGGCCGCTGCCGCGGCCGCGGCGGAGGAGGCAGGGGGAGGGCGCCCGTCTCTACCGGGCAGCAGAGGGTATGCACTTGTTGGCGTCTTTCAGAATTTGAGAAACAAAAAAGACAAATTGTATTATGGGATAAAACGAACTGAATGGCATAGTTTAGGGGGTTATTCAGACTTTGGCTATACTTGAAGGGAGTAAATTGAACTTTTTCCTTTTTATAGTGTCCATTAGTTTTTGTCCGTTACATATATTTTTCCGCTGATGGGATTGCATATCTATATAGTATAGATGGCAGCAGGTGCTTGCAATACTTCCATGTAGCATTCTTTTTAGTTGGATGCCTCCATTTAATTTTCTGGGATCATGTCACCATTCTTTTTAGCAGGTGCTTGGATGTGGATTGTAGCTTCTGCTTTTATGTTCTTGCATTTGCTATCTCTTTGCTGTGATTTCTTCACTTCCTAGCTATGCACATGTGAAAAGTTGTCTTTTCATTTTATTATGTTTTAAGTCGATTTCATATTTTTCCTTGGGATGACATTCCGCAGAATAGGGTAGGCAATGGAAAATACTACGCAATTCCTTCACATACAATTTAGTGTTACGATTATGTCATTTTTTTAAGCAGAATTGCTGCTCAGGGTTTACACATGAGAATCGTAGCTTCTCTTTACATATTCGTGTGTTTTTATTATGTGTATTCTGTGTGGTTATCATTTCTTCAGTTCCTAGCTGCTCAGATGTGTATGTTTCACTATGTTAACAGTTGGTAATTTGTTTGTTCTGTTTGCTTATGGTAACTAAGTTCTGATCACAACTTGGTACATCCTTCTCAGGTTTACCGACACACAAAGCCACCATGTTGCGGCACGGAAGGAGAAGCAGCTTGAGACTCTGAGGGCTGCTTTTGGACTGGACGCTGAGGATGTAAAGAAGAAGGGGGACGTGGAAAGTGATGTGGAATCTGGGGAGCTTGTACCTGGTAAGTATTCTGAGGAACTGGATACTGCTGGGCAGAAGGACGGCAAGGATTTGAAGGATGGTGGAAAGGATGCTAAGAAGAGCAAAAAGAAAAAAGGGAGTGACAAAAGGAGTCGGAGCAAAAGTTCAAGGAAGAGCAAGTATGACTCAGATTCAGAACAGGAACATGACACGAAAACAAAGAAGAAAAAGAAGAAGAGTTCTCGCCATGATTCTGAAGATGATTCAGAGACTGATTATGATGAGAAGAAGGAAGAGAAACACAGCAAGAAAACCCGTCTTGTTTCAGATGGTGATGATTCTGAAACTGATCGGAAGAAGGCAAGACCTGGAAAGAACTCTCATCACGATTCCGAGTCTGATACAGATAGTGACTATGGCAAAAAGAAAACAGAACGAGCAAAGAACATTCGTGATGAGAGAAAGAAGATACCAGTGAAAAGCTCTCGTCATGATTCTGAGTCTGATACTGATAATGAGTATGGAAAGAAGAAAACAGAACATGCAAAGAATAATCGTGATGATAGAAACAAGATACCTGTGAAGAACTCTCGTGATGATTCTGAGTCTAATACGGATAGTGACCACGGGAAGAAGAAAACAGAAAATGTAAAGAACAGTCGTGATGAGAAAAAGAAGATGCTAGTGAAGAGCTCTCGCCATGATTCTGAGTCTGATACAGATAGTGATTATGGGAAGAAGAAAACAGAACTCGAGAAGAACAATCGTGATGAAAGAAAGAAGATACCAACGAAGAGCTCACGTCAGAGCTTTGAGGATGAGAAGCCAAGAGAGAGCAGGTACAAGGATAGCTCTCGCCATTACTCTGACGATGGGAAGCCCATAAAGTACAAGGAAAGCTCTCGCCATGACTCTGAGGATGAGAAACCAAGAAATTACGAGGGAAGCTCTCGCCGCGACCTTGATGAGAAACCCAGAATGAGCAAGTACAAGGGCGGTTCACACAGTGACTATGATCAGAAAAGGCAAAAATCTGTTAGAAAGAGCAACTATTCTAGTGAATCTGAGAGTGATTCAGATAGTGACCAAGGTGAGAGATCAAAACAAGGAAATAGTTCTCACCACAAATCTGAACGTGATAGACTGAAGAGTGACCCAAGGGATGATGACTACAGAACTAACAAGTCTGTCAAGAATTTGAACCATGGCTCAGATGGTGAGAAACCACGCAGCAAGGTGCTTCGGAAAGACAAGTATAGTGATGAATCAGAGACTGATTCAGATACTCGTGTCAAAGCAAAGAAGAAACTTGAAAAGTCGTATCATCACAACCCTACAGAGGATAAGCAAGCACAAAAAATCAAAGGAAAGGAGTATAACTATGGAAAGAACATTGATAAGCGCAAGCGCCATGATACTGATTCAGAATCTGATGGTTATTCCCGTGATAGGAAAAGACAACTGAATGCAGCAGTGACAAAAAAGGATGTGCCAGAGAAGAAAAGAGTGGCCAGCTCAAGTGAGAGTTCAGATTACAGCAGCAGCAGCCTCAGCAGCAGCGAGTCTGACATGAGTGCAGATAGCTATGAGGAACAGAAAAGGAGTCAAGTTGAGAGGAGAAGAGATGAGCTGGATACACAAAGGCAGAAAGAGGAGGAGAGAAAGGAGCTTGAGAAGAAAAAGCAGAGGGAGGAAGAGAGGAAAGAGCTGGAGAAGCAAAAGCAGCGGGAGGAAGAGAGGATAGAGATGGAGAAGAAAAGGCAGCGAGAGAGGGAGGAAGAGAGACTGAGGGAGAGAGACCAAGATAGAAGGAAAGGTGGAAATGGTTTGGAGAGAGACTACAAACGAAAACTAGAAGATGATCGGTATGACCCGAATTCAAGTAGAGTTAGAGAAGAGGGATACAGAGGCCACCAGAACAGAGGTGATGAGAGAAGGCATGAAGAGCATGGCCGTCACAGAGCTAGAGATCTGGATATCCATGATTCCAAGAGGTCAAGGCATGATGATGGCTCATATTACAATTCAAGGAGGGATCGTGAAGATCGCTATTCTAGAGATGAACATAGAGACAGAAGGCGGCACTGAATGCAAAATGTATCTACAACTGTAAGTCCCATTTCTTATATGTATCGTTCTAGATAAACAAATGTTTTATGTTATTTCCAAATGTTACAATTTGGCTATTAAGCTGTAGAGTTTTCAGGATCTGGATCTTTAATGTTTTCATATTTATGTCAAGATCTTTCACGAATCCATTATGGATGGTGCATTTCAATACTTGTATCTTTTTTTCTTGTGTCAGCTTGATTGCTTATGCAAATATGTACGTTTGGTCTCACTATGCTTTAGTGTCTCCTGTGCAGCAATATCATGTCCTTCCTCCGAAGCAAAAGAGCTTGGGCATCTCCTCGAACAAAGCCAGTCAGTTCCAGGTGGACGTTCTCCACATAAGTTTCAGTCGCCAAGCAGGCTAGCAGATCTCTGGCTGTGGCAGCAAAATTTGGACCGCGTAGAACCCCCGTTGCAGCAATAAGCTTTGCTTTGTTTGTATCGACTTTTTCACTGTGCAAAGTTTACAACTTGTAATATGGTGTAGCACAGAGATGTATTGCAGAATTTTTGTTTGAAACTGTTATTGCTGCCGATGGACGTTACGAAAAATTTTGAGGGGGCTTTAGCTTAATGTTTATGTTTGTTCAGACATCTTCCATGGAGGCTCATTTCATCCTTTGTTTCAGATAATCTGTTGTCCTCATGAAATTGTCTGTATTCGTGAGGAATGTTCTTCTGGCCATCTTGTCAGTGCCTAGGTCGTCAACACTCTTTTTTGCTCATGTGTATTATTCATTTTGATGTCACACAAGGATGCCGTGTATATCTGCTTGTACTCCTGGAGACGTCAGTTTTTTTTTTGAAATCCTGGAAAGACGAGTTACAGTAGAAGACAGCAAATCGTGTAAAAGCTCTTCATTTATCCTAGGGAAAGTTCAAGAAACAGAACGCAACGTTCTCCACAAGCCTCGTGACAGTTTTTACAATGTAACGATGCAGTATATTATTGCCTATATACTTGACAACAGAAAGTATACACCTCCAAGTTCAGGTGTGCCCTGGCCCTTTTTTCGGGCCCAAGAGGGGTCCCTTGTTTATTGTGTACGCTGGCCGTTGCATGTTGCAGCTCTTCTACAGGGCAGAACCTGCACGGCGTCGTCTTGTAGCGTTTGAGGTGGCAATCTGGCCAAGTTCCTCACTCTGGCTTGGCGGCACTCGTTCTCTGACAGGGGCGTAATGCCTCAGCCAAATGCCTGTGTACACCTGAAGAAATAACAAACATCACGACCAGAAGAAATGTTGTGTAAGTATGTAAAAACCAAGTTTATCTTGAAAGACATGACGGAAACAAAGTCTTGGAAGCTAATGGTCAGGCGGGAATTTATCATTAGCGTTTATCAGCTTAATGACTCATTTTGTGAGTTCACATCAGATTCATAAACAAATATAGTAATAGTAGAAGATAATATTTTTGTGACATACTGACCTGTTGGGGCCTCATAATCTTAGTATCGGGATCATCAAGCGACTCTTTCCAATGTGCTAGCCAACCAGCCATTCTAGGAATGGCAAACAGAACAGGGAAAAATTCTGTAGGGAATCCCATTGCCCTGAAAACCAACACCATATTAACAATTGTAATACCAATTACCAACCAAGAGGAAAAAGAAAGTGAAGAAAAGCAAGAGTCGATTCTAAATGATATACCTATAAATTAGTCCAGAGTAGAAATCCACATTTGGATACAGCTTCCTCTTGATAAAATATTCGTCTGACAGTGCTGCCTTCTCCAGAGCAATGGCAACCTGACAGGGCATAAGAAAACAGTGCAAGACTACCCAGTTAGTTTTGCCAAGGAACTCCTCCAGTAGCACACAAAAGCAACGTCGTCTAGAATTCTCATTTTGAGAGATGTACAGAATAGGGAACGGGAGGAGGCCTGGGTGGCTAGCTGTTCCAGCTTTGGAGTAAGCAGCCCAGGTTTTGAATCACGTCGGACGCGCTTTCACTAGAGTGGAGGGCGGTTCGCCTGGGGTAGAGTGCCCCGGTGCCTAGTGTCCAGGTGACAGGGGCTACTCTAGCCTCTGGCCCCTCAATTAGAGAGAGAGAGAGAGAGAGAGAGAGAGAGAGGTACAGAATATGAGCTGACATCTCCATTTCTTGAGTATCTTCAGGATTTATGAGATGGAAAATAATTAAGTAGCAAAATGGTCGATTACAAATACTTAAGAGTACACCAAACATCGCTTGCAAACAATAAACTGTTTTGAATTGCTTATTCAATTTGAAACCATTACCATATAGCCTAGCAAAATCACCACTAAATTAAGAAACTGGGAGAACCACAGTTAACAAAATCTCAAGTTATGTAGATCATTGAGATTCAGATGCAAGTAAATTTCACTCCATCTTACTCAGCTCTACGGGGTCAATTGTCTACCATTTAAAAAAGAAGGGCCCATATTGTAGTATTTCAAAAGTTACACATAACAAGATAACTATTATGTAGATCATTGAGATTCAGATGCAAGTAAATTTCACTCCATCTTACTCAGTTCTACGGGGTCAATTGTCTACCATTTAAAAAAGAAGGGCCCATATTGTAGTATTTCAAAAGTTACACATAACAAGATAATTATCATTTAGCACCCTTTTTCATGGTCAGGAAAAAATGTCCCCATTACTCCATATTGCAAGAAAAGTAAAACCAAAATTTCACTAATTAAAATTGAGATAAAAATATATTAGGAGATATGTCCCGACTATGGCTAAATCAGATGAAACTAACCTCAATAAGTGGATCCCGCCCCACAATTGAGAAAACCTCCTCTGCCAATTTCCGGATGACTTTAGCACGAGGATCATAGTTCTTATACACACGGTGACCAAAACCGGACATCTTCCTCTTCCTTAAATATGAATGAACGGATGAATCTTGTAAGGAAAAGGTCAAGAGCAATAAAAAGGTAACAAACTGAATATTTTCACTTAAAGAACTTCACACACCAGAATGCATATCAGATAAGAGTGATAGTCACCTGTTCTTTACTCCTACAATGAAATCTGGAATATTTTCCACACTTCCAATCTCATTTAACATTTTAAGCACTGCCTGTCATACAGAAAATAACATTTAGCACCTTGCCACCTTCTACATGTGAAGCTAGAATGATATCTAGAAGCTACAGTGGAAATTCAGCTATTGCTATGATGTCTGATAGTTTCATTTTGACAAAGGATGTAAAAAAGAAATCATGCTGAACTTATAGCTAAGAAATAAGAAAGGTTAAATAAGCACAAAAAGGATAACCTTATTTGGATGATTGTAGAAAAACTATCACAAATGATACGTTCGGCCTAATTTCTGATGGCAGCAGAAACATGTAGAAAATTTTGAATGCAAGAGCGCAGAGGGGAGCAATGTTCAATATGGTTTACCTCATTTGCACCACCATGCAGTGGGCCATATAGAGCTCCAACACCACCAGAAAGAGCAGTGAAGACATCAACACCACTATAGACATAGTATATCTCATTAGGAAACAGTTACACATTCACTTGCATGGAGGTGAATTTAGTAAGTGATTTACCTTGAAGCAAGGTGCCTAACCGCAGCAGTGGAGCAGTTCATTTCATGTTCAGCATGCAGAATAAATAGGATATCTAGAGCCCGCGCAAGTCGAGGATTTGGTTTATATGATTTGTTACCCCTGCAAAATTATTATAATTAGAAATTTTGTATCAATATTACAGTCATGGAATTGAGTTAAATGTATGGAAAATAAATGCACACGGCACAATCAAAATGCAAAGTTTATAGTATTCAAGGCGATGCAACTTACAAAGAGTCCAGCATGTACAAGAAGTTCTCTGAATAAGAAAGAGCATTTGAAGGAAGAATGGGAGGCCTTCCAGCTAATCTCAAGTATGCAGCAGCTGCTATCGTTGGGGCCTGAACAAATATAAGGAATCAAGCCAAAGGCATACAAAAATCAAGAAACAATCATTTTAGTTTGCATGATCTCTTGATTGGATGAATATTCTAAACATCATAACATTAACTAAAGGAACTAGATGACCAGGCATACCTTCCCAAGTACTCGCACAATTTGCTTATCTCTCACCTGCTTCGACTTGTAAAGATCTTGACCCTACATCAGTATAGTGTGTTCGCTGAGTGTCCAGGACATTATATTCAAATATAAAAATCTAGCTAATGGTTCGAAATCCCAGCTAACTGTATTTGAACTAATCGAACAATCATATGTCTCGATGGGTGCATTTTGACACGATACTTACTCTAAGAGCAGGGTTTGCATCTGGATGGAAGACAGAAAGGGTACTCATTGCACTGGCAAGAACACCCATGGGGTGAGCGTCATGGGGCATTGATTGTACGATGTCCTGCCAACGTTAAAAAGTGACAACTTGTTAGTTTTTAATCCAGATCAAAATCAGAAATTAAAATAAATATATTGCAATCATATCAAGCTATAAAAACAAATGATACCAGAACATACCAAAAGTCCTTGGGGAACAGCAGAGTGTTGTGAAATAGCGAATTCCCAGCTTGCCAATTGGCTCTGAGTAGGTAAATTCCCATACACTGGGAATACAACACATTAGTCGGTGAAACAATTGCAAGGTAGAAGGGTTAAACCAACAGTAAACTGGAAAAACAAGGCTAATAAACTTACTTAAGAGGTATGCCACCTCTACAAATGAACTGCTTTCAGCCAACTCTTCAATTGGATATCCCCTGTAGCGAAGGATTCCCTCATCCCCATCAATGTAGCAGATGGATGAACGAACTGGGGCTGTATTGAGATAACCAGGATCATAAATCTTAAGACCTTTGTCATCCTTTCCGGTGGTAATCTGCAAAATATTTCAAAAAGGATCAGCATCTAACCTTTGCCTGGTCCTTATATTGTTGCCAAAAGGAAGCATCACAGAAGGTCCATGTCTATGCAAGTAGCATATTTCTAGATATTATGGTGCTACATCTCAAACTAATTCATGGACAAACTAAAGTGTGATGTTTGCAGGAATAACAAAGAATTCAGGTGGTGACTTCAAGCACCATCACAACCACAGCATACAATTCAATCAACTCAAGCATTGAAATCGAATAACAACTTCCTTAGTAGAAGTTATTTTAGAATTATGGATACCGAGCAACTTCAGCCAGACTCATTGAAATCAGCTATTGCTCCAATATCTGCAACTGCGCCCTGTAATTCAACCAACCCAAGTTTTGAGATGTGGAAATGACTTTCGTAGTGGTACTAGTTTCAAGTTTCTACTTATACAGACCACAGAGAAGCTTCAGCCGGACCCATAATCAGTGATGGCTCCCGCGGCTAATTCAACGAGATTTTGCCATCAATCATGATTTGTGCATAGATAGGTAAATTCACAAATTGCTCCAGCCAATCGCATCACACGCTTACAACTACCGCATCAGAATTACTGAACCGGCGGGCACAATCGAACCCCAACAAACTATTAAATGTAATCCAACCGGTCCCCGCAGCAAGCCAGTCAACTTCGCGACGGCAATCGCACCCCAGAACTCCGATCCCCCCGCGGATCACGGCACTGCGCCACCGTCAATTCGTTCTCGCTAGAGCAGGTACCTTCTTGAAGTCGGTGGCGCGCACGGTGCCGTCCTCGGAGACCTTCACCTCGTGCCGCTTCCCGGTCCTCCCGTCCACCACGGCGAGCGCGCCGGCGCGGGGTCCGGGGGCCGCCGCGGACACCGGCGACCTCTCCAGCCCCTCCGACTTCACGGCGCCGGCGGCGAGGTGGGAGGAGAGCACGGCGAGGCGGCCCCGCGCGGGGTCGGCGCGATCCATGGCGCGGCGGCGCGGGATCGAGTCGAGCGGTGGCAGAGGGCGGAGCGAGTAAGAGGAGCAGGAAGCGGTTGCTTGGACGCTTTGGCTTCGCGCAACCCGATGTTTATAATTGACGTGTTTGGTTTGGAGTGTGGGCTTTGGAGTCGTGGGGAGTTGAAACTCGTGCGTGTAATAAGCTTATCGTGATCTAGGCGTGCTTCCACGCCACGCTTGAACAGCTTCAAATTTAAATTTTATGGACGGGTTTACAATTTACCTCAAATTTGAATTTTGGATAGGAGATTCATCCGATATAAAAGAAGCGACCACACCCTGTGCTGCCTCCCCCTCCTTTGACCTTAAAACTAGATCAACAAAACTGCTGCTATCTGACAGGGTGAAGCGAAGCAATCTCTATCGTCCTAATCTTTTTTTCTTGCACCTTCTTCATTATCGAATTCATTACATGCGACATCCATATAGTTGAATCCTGATGCTTGATCATCAGGGATGGTAGATTCACTCGACAAATATCATAACATCGGTAAGGTTGCACAGTGCATAATTCAAACGAATTATAAGCTGCTATCTTTTGTATTTTTATTGGTGGTGCTAGGATCTAGGAGGTGATCACTTGAAGCATGAAGAGACTACTACAAAAATATCGTGTAGTACAATGTGGATGGTTGTTTTTGGTGTGGGGGTATTGCAATAACGATTTGCTCGAGCAACATTCTCCTCCTTAGAGAAACTACCATGATCCCCGTGCCTCCCAAACCATTGTAGTTCTCGGTGCCTTGGAGCTCATGTCCATCCATCCTTGATGACTACTAGGCAGGCCATTGATCAACTAATCCAATTTGCTACTGGTTAATCCTCCTTTCTGATGTAGTGCTTCCGTTGTGTTCCTGCTGCAATGCGCTCTGGTTTCATCCTACAGTCGAACTAGTTTTCCAAATAAATTAGAATCTACAAAAGAAATAACATGCGAGATGAACATTGAGTCAGCATTCCCAACCAAGCTTAAAATACTAAAATCAAAAGGAAAAGACGCTTTTACGAGACCTCGATGATGCACCTGTTACTTCACAATCTGCTGAGGAGTCAATTAGAATTGATAATTTTTTATCCATTATTGATCATGTCGGTGTTTTACCGCCAAACCTATCTAGAGATACCCTAAGATTACTATATAAGGATTGTAGCTACGGTGTCGCCGAGATTAGAAACTCAAAGTTTGGTGCAAGCAACATAAAGTTTAGACAGGTTCGGACCGCATGTTGCCTAATACACTACATCTTATGTGATGGTTTTTATTATCTTAGATTGGTTGTTGTTTGGAGAGGGTTTCTGCCCGTCCTTATATACTCTGGTGGGATAAGGTTACAGGTATCCTAGTTTGGTACAAGCTTTGGAGTTCTACTCTGGTTGGACTCAAGTCCTACTGAGTCCGAGTATATCACAACAGGTATAAGGTATGGGACAATACTGCATCCCTTATCTTAGAAATATCTATACCACGTGAGCAGTCCCGGGTCTAACAATCAAGCTACTGCTTCACTAGCTAGGAGGTTTGAACAATACAAGGGGTACCAAAATACTTTTAAGTTTTTGTTTACTTCATATAAATTGGGCTCCTTAGATGAGAAAATGTCCCTATCTTCTTGAGCTTATCTTGAGGTGGCACTTAAGAATGATTAACATACTGATATCGATGGTAAAGAATTACATATGAAATTAAATTAAAGTTCCTCTAAGATTTCGTCCCTAAGGAAGATATAGGCCCTCTTGATATTCCCAAGTTTGTGAAATGAAGGGAACATTTGACTAATACCCTTATTACATATAGAATTTGTAAACTATCATTGTGGTAATTCCATCAGCGGAATTCTTCAAAATTGAAGTTCTTAAAGTCCTACACGAGTAGTACTATGACATATGAAAGACTCAATGGATTGGCAAAAATTGTACTTGAAAATAATGTTGTAGAGAAGATTAAATTTGGAATAATTGAGATTTATGATTTGAAGAATACCATATAATGATGTTTTTTACTAGAAGTTAGGAAGATATTGGCTATAAGGAAGATTTTTCATTTGCTCATTTAGCATAATGGTATTGTAGTTCTTAGTATTGCAAAATAGTATGCAGATATATAATGGAATTCGAGTATATTTTAGTTTTTTAATTTTCCTAGTTTAGGATCCCGTTTGTGTTTCGCACCGGAACCTCAAAATCTTAGGTATGGTCTGCTGTTGAACTGGGCCTAGTGGTAAACAAGGATATCAACTAACATTTATCTAGTTGGTGGTTTGGTTTAGAATAAGGTTATTCAGTTTGTTAGGGCTTTAGTGGTAATAATATTCTTAATCATTGCCTTAAGGGAAGACCACTCATCTGGTTGTTGCATTTTGTTTCATTGATTATGGTTAAAAAAACTTCAAGCATGATCGATTAGGGGCTAGGGTAGTTAATAGGCAGAATCAAGAAGCCACAGTCATCTTCCAAAAAAGGAGCTCCACTTTGCCAATCAACAGGGCATCTTACATGCTTGAAGTATCACCATCAAATACGCATCGGTTGTGATGTTTGTAAAGAGTTCATGCCCAAGGAATGATGAGGGAATTGATGCCTTTCCACACCATATAATTAGTTGTTTTGCTGCCCCTATACTAGCCTAGAATATGTCTTGTTTATTCTATAATTTGCTTCAAACAACTATGCAGGACCATATCATATGAACTCAATTTTGCAAGTTGATCACTTTATTATTTTGTGGAATTACTCATCTAGCTCAGACTTATTTTTTTTAATGATCTAATTGCAGGTTGTATCATGCATAGAATGCAAGATCCATTTGTTGATTCTTCAAATTTTAGATTAATGAAAAAAAGGATTAATTTGTAGACTAGAAATGTGTCTTATTTAGTATAATATTTGCTTCCTTTAATGGTGTAGCATCATATCATATGGACTCAATTTTGCGCTTCTTGTTCCTTGTACCAGTTGAATGTCCATTTGACCAACTTTTGAGTTGACTTTTGTATCAAAGACAACATCTTATCATTTGCTTTATCCATCTATCCTATGATACTATTTCTGCATTCCTATGGAAAGTTGACTGAAAGTTATTCTAGATTTGAGCAATATCTACTATATATATAGAAAATACCATCTACCCCAAATTTTGTTTGGTTGATAACTTTTGCCAAAAATTATGCCCATAAAGATCATTATGCATGCACTGCTCTTATGAATGCCTTGGTCGTGGCTGCAAACCATGAATGCAGGCTTGTACAAAGTTCCTTATCAGATTTCCATACTAGTGGGAAACTTGCAACATGCTATATTCCAAGGTGACAGGCTCTCACACAGTAAATCAACCAAGCTCTTGTGAAACTAGCAGTTCACAAGGGGAATTAGTTCAATATTACTTGGAAGAATTTCAGCTGCAGGAACGCCTTCATCTAAATGAATCACCTTTGATGAGCAAACTTCTTAAGAGTGTTATAAGGATGTCACTCAATGATATTGCCTTCCAAAAACATTCTGATTTGTCAAATGTACCACCAAGATTTGAGGAATACACTTGTGATGGTGATAATACAACAATTCAAAATACTATTGCCTTGAATGATGATGGAGAAAGACATGAAGTTGTATGTACTGAGGTGAATTCTACATCCTCTGACTTAGATGAACAAAGAACTCTGAAATGTGGCAAAGCTTCAGTGAATATGGGGACTACAAGTGCATTAGAACTACCGACTGAATGTATGAATCCACAATCTGGAGTTGTTCAAGGTTCAGAAGATAATACAATAATTATGAAATTACCAAGTGGCTAAGCCTTTGCAACACCAAGTGGTGTACCAATAAAGATCAGCTACAAGAAGGGAGAGATCCAGCATGAAGCATCTAGTGAAAATATGATAAGTTGATCTAACTTCTCATAAACATATAAGTTGTATTTTGCACCTCAAGAAATCAAAGACTAAAGAAAGGGACATTAGTTCTTCACGTAAATAAATAATTGATGAGTTATCTGGTGGCGTGGTCATATATATATGCCTAGGTGAAACTTCGTTCAATGTTGTCTAGCAATCTTGTGATTTGTTGTATGCTTGAAGGGCAAAGACCTTTACCGCAATCTCATGAGATGTCAAAACTTGCAGGGTTCTTCAGCTTCCAAAATTGTCACTGATGAGGCATGAAAATTAAAACAAGTTTCATAATTTACAGAATTTTTTGGTTATTCTTTGGCACTCTGTCTTATTTGATGCCACTATATCACAAGGATTGCTTTAGGAGTTAAATGATGTCTCTTTTTCTGATATTATTTTGAATCATGAAACAAAGGTACCTATCAAGCCCTTTGCAATATAAGAATAAAAAATATGTTGTTTATCCTTTCCTATAAAGGACTAATAGCAAAATGTTGATAGGACAAATAAGAGTAAAATATCGAAGAAGAATGCCAAAGAACTTTTCCACAACTAGGTCTGAAACAAAGGATAGTAAGCTTGGTGGGAGCTAGAGAACTCTCCGGAACCCCGCCTCTCTACTGGTCTGCATGTATGGTGATCCTTAACATGGAAGAACTAATGATTTGGTTTGAGGTGGTTGCTTTTGTTAATATCGATAACAGCTACTGGTCTGCATGTATGGTGATCCTTAACATGGAAGAACTAATGATTTGGTTTGAGGTGGCTGCTTTTGTTAATATCGATAACAGCCTCCTCTTTTATATGGGTGATCTTAATGATGTCTCTCTACTAGTCTGTATGTATTGTGATCCTTAACATGTAACAACTAATGATTTTGTCTAGAGTGGCTACTTTTGTTAATGTCAATAACAACCCTCTCTTTTGTATGGATGACCTTAATAATCTTAATGACTAATCCTAACTTTTAACCTGGACCTACCAAAATCTAACCCAACCTGCTAGTTAACTATCTAACACAGCCTGACCTATTAACCAAGACCTGACCCTTTTTCCTTCTTTTTCTATAACATGAATGAATCCCAGCAGCAGCACGAGTTAGTCTAGTTTTCCTTCATGAGCAGCCCAGCCTTAATTATTTTGCAAGTTGATCACTTTATTATTTTGTGGGATTTCTCATCTAGCTTAGACTTAACTTTTTTATTGATTTAATTGCAGGTTGTATCATGCATACAATGCAAGATCCATTTGTTGAGTCTTCAAACTTTAGATTAATGAAAAAAGGATTAATTTGTAGACTAAAAATGTGTCTTATTTAATATACTATTTGCTTCCTTTAATGGTGTAGCATCATATCATATGGACTCAATTTTGCAGCAACAGTAGAAATATCATTGTATATATTTTATATTTTTTTAGTTTTCAAATTATCATATCTTCACTTTTCACATGGCTGTTGTTCCTCCTATAGCCTGGATTCACATGTATGAAAAGATAATAGGATATGACAAAGACTATTTTTTCTGCATACCAGTCATGCTACTAAATGCATATTTGGATTTCACTTTTAAAATAATCTTAGAATTCGTACTGCAACGCGTGGGATATCACCTAACATTTAATGGTTTTACTATCGTCTTGGCACCTTGGACTAATTTTTTAGAGCCCAGAGCAGTTCTTTTTATTTAGCCATGTTCTAAAATTAGTTAGCAAGTATTCAAGTTGAAAGCCATATTCCATATTTTTAACCTACGCATTGGGATCTGTGCTTTTCGTCCGTAGCTTCGTAGATTTTTTGTCACATGTAAAAATCCAGTGTGAATAGGATATTTTATGATTTTTCTAGTCTCTTAAGCACGGTTTCTTGGCAAACTGTAGAACATGCATGTTTCTTGTTCACACGCACAATAAGATTGCAAAAAATATTCATACATGATCTGTACGTACAAATAAAGCATTTAATTTGCCATGAAATTTGTATGTGATCTTCAAGTTATCTTTGTTACAGCTAAAGTCTGATTATTTTATTTCATAGATTTTTTGCAGGTTTCACTTTTCAGTGTTTTCAACATCTGTACATGCATGTTTTTCATTGCAAGCGTACAACTCGTGCACGAAAAAACTTGAAGCGAAATTCATGCCATTGTCCCAGTGCAAAATAATACATTGATATATATCTTTTCCTGCATGGTTATTATTGCAGCATGCATTATTTGTTCGTTTCCTTGACCACACCTGCGTACAAACGGCACACCAATATATGTATTTGTAATTTTGTATACACACACACCAACAAGGAAGGGCTTAGGTTTTTGCCGAAATCTTGAGGGCAAAACAAACGGTAGGGTAGAACTATAGGCGTCTATCACGCACCCTACTTTATTGTATATTGTATAAGTTTCTTAATTATTCTCTGTAGATGTTGTCGATCGATCACCCCATGCATGCACATCGTACGTTCAATAATGAGTTCAGTTGATAAGACGACGACGAGGTCATCATATCATCAATCAAGCGGGGCCGGGGCATGTCGGCCGCCGGTGTAGGGCCCGGTGAACCTCCGGCCGCCGGAGCCGCTCTGGCGCTGGCAGTTGAAGTACATGGCGGCGACGGGCGCGCCGAGGTTGTACCGGCGGGCGAAGCCGCGGGTGCTGAAGTTGTGGCGCCTGGACGGCGCGTACACCGTCTCCCGGCCGAGCTGCCGGAACAGCACCAGCACCATGCGGTGGATCCCGGTCGCCGGGTTAGGGGCCTCATAGCACATCGCCTCACGGCCTGTTTAATTATTTGCATCCAATTAGAGAGTAAGCTACGCTGCTTAAAAAAGATTTTTAGAGGTGGGTAAAATCATATTTTTAGAGACGGGTGCGGTACCCGCTCCTATTTCTCGCAGCTAAAAATAGTTATTTGTAGGCCCCTGAAAATCGATTTCTAGGGGCGGGTCACGGCATCACCCTCCCCTAGAAATCGATTTGCAGGGGTGGACCCGCCCCTGCAAATCAATGTCCAGAATATGAAAAAAATTAGAAAAAATCAAAAACAGCAAAATAAAAAAGAAAAAATATCTCTATCAACACCCCCTCTACTACAGAGGTACGATTTTTATGATGAAATATGCACACTTTGTAAACCGGGGTTCGAACCGCTTACCTCCAGCCTCGCACGTACCCTCCTCTCCACCACACTACACAATCACTTATGACTTTGTAAGGTATGCTATTATTTTATATTAATTCTGAAATTAATTTTTAGGGGCGGATCATGCCATCACCCGCCACTAGAAATCCATATTTAGGGGCGGGTGACGCCACAACCCACCTCTAAAAATATTTTTCTATTTTATTCCAAAAATTTATCTAAATCTTTACATATAGCAAAACAAATCAAAAAAGGTGAAACTTCTACACTATGATTATTATGAACTATAGATAAAAAATATATTAAGTATATTTTACTGTATATAAAGATTAAGATTGTGGAAACCTCAAAGTATGACTTGAGTTGTATGAGATACTATATAGTCATAGCCATATGAGAACTTATAATAATCTTTTGGACTATTAAATAATCTTTAATAAAAAAGTTATCAACTATAAAGTTTTAGATCTCGTCAACCTCTACAATTTTGATATAAATTTTAACTTCATCTGAGGTCATCTGAAAAAGTTGTGAATTATTTTGTATAGAACCATTTGTAGGGGCAGGTTCACGCCGTCACGCGTCCCTGAAAATGATGGCATTTCTAGAGGTGCGGGTCAGATGCTAAAGTAACCGTGCTCAATTTATAGGAGTGGATTACCTTTTGACCCGCTCCTAAAAAAATATAGCGTTGCTGCGTATTATTTTTGTAGTAGTGCTAATTTGGTCATGATCAGGCAAATAATAAGTAGAAATTCAAGTTTGAACTTGTGTGCATGCATTACTGTGTGATCTCTAATTTCTATGCACCATTGCATGCACAATATATCATTCAGCAAATCTCTTGGCCCATTTCCAACATGCATGGAAACCTGTAAGCTAGCTAGGCTCCTATCCTATCTCTGTTGATGCATGCATCTGCAGGCGTACTCACCGTAGGTGTCATTCGTTGATGCTGGGATGTCAGTCACCATCCTGCATGGACATGAATGAAACATTTCATCACCATCGATCAATCTGTACACCCACGAATCAAATCAAACAACATACCATTGGCGCAAGTACGTATGTATACGCCGACCAACTTATATATACTGTGTGCGTGTGTCCACTTGCTTGACACGCGTAACACATGCACCTCTGAATGCATGGAGGATGCGAATGGTTACAAAGCACAGTTGCAAATGGAAGATAGTGTACGTCGTGGGCAACAAGCCAACAACTAACGTGAGCATGCTATGGGTGGTGTAGCTGGCTATCTGCAAGCTAGTAGGACGGCTGGTCTCACCAGTGCAGGTACTCCCTCAAGGTCGGATTGCTTGGATTTGGAGCATCAGGATCAACCATCACCTATGTGGCAAAATTCACAGTCAACAACAAATTATTGCGTCCATGTTAATAAAACACAAAATAAAAAAAATATAGATGAGAGTAAAATGACGAAGCATGTGCAATAATAATTAAGATTTCCCCAACGATAACATACAACAGAGGAGACTATAGATCACAACTTACAAGGGTATATGCAACACGATAGTCGTCTCCTCCAATCTCGACCCTCGGCCTCTCGGAGACGGCCGGAGAGCGCAACTCCATGCCGCTGACAATAGGCACACCATTGAACAGTACCATGAGATCAATGGAGCTGTAGAAGGGGTCCAAGACATCTCCTATCACACGAGATGTAACCAAGGAATCGTTGGCCATTTTCAGTTACGTTTTCAGTTGGAGCGTGAGCAGAGTGTATGTGCAGCAGGAGCCTAGCTAGAGTGGTGCTAGGCTGCTAGCTAGCTGTGCCTTGAAGGTACAAGCTGCAAGGTGGTGTGATATTTATAGTGTGTGCGGCATGCATGGTGCATACCTTGAGAAACCAGTAGTATGGAATATTTGAAGAGAATAGCGACCGTGGACTCGTTGGAAGCTAGGAGATTGTTGGATATTCTCTCTCTCTCTCCCCGACCCCCCCCCCCCCCCTCTTTAACCTTGATAGGGCCAGTGAAATATTCTCTTGGCTATATTTGATTTTTCACTTCACCTTTTTAACGCAAAAGATACCGAGGATCTGAAAGTTCTAGCTCCATAACACTCAAAGTCAACTCAAAATGTTGACAGGTTAGTTCCTAGAGTACAGGATTAGTTGAATCGCATGGCCCCCCTGTATATGTTTTCGTGAACTTCTTTGATTACTGTCTAGACTCTAGACTTGTGTCCTAAAACATATTTATGTTTCTCTTCAAGGAATTGATCGATACATTCTAAACTTAATCATACTCTCGGTCCAGTGGAAAAGATGGAACTCAATAATGCTTAGCTTTCTTCCTCCTCTATTGTTTCTTTTTTTATATATTAGTGCTCTTCTTCCTTCTTTAATTTACAGGAGAAAGTAGCGCATACAACGTGGCAATATTCTATCAGATGGTGTAAGCACACAAGTACATGCAGTTGATCATGGCACGGTGTTGGATTCTTAATTTTTCTGACCTAGATCTTGTTTTTTCGAGAAGAGAATATTTTACGTAGAGAACGAAGGGCTCTTAGTCTGAGGGTATATATACATTTTGGATATAGTTTAAATTAATTGAATGCACGTGTGCAGTCAACCATGAAAGCACGACGCACGCAGCACACATATATATATATATATATACATATATATATACATATAGGCTGTTGGCTTAAGCTCAATTGGTTGATGTGGTTCCAGTCATCATCAAATTTGTTTTAGAGTTTTTTTTTGTTTTAGAGTTTTCTTTCTTGTGTTTTTGAGGTCCTCTTTTGATATTTAGAGTCTAACAAGTAAGAACTCTCGTGACCCTTATCCACAAGTGGATTGGCTACAGACATTCACTTACGTTAAAGGCCGGAATGTTTCCTTAATCTAAAAAAGCTTTATTTGAGTTTTGATCCAATCCTAGCCGTCCAACTCCTGCCTCCCGATCCACCAATGCAAACTGCCGCCCACCGCAGACACCAAATCCGCCGCTCGGTCGTCGCCATCCTCCTCCGATCCAGTCCCAAGCCAGTCCAAATCCAGCCTCGCCATTGTCCTCATCAGTGACGCCGCGGCTGGTGGCGGTGTTGAGCGGCAGCTGCCCGGCCCCAAGCTGCGACTGTGTGCAAGGGGAGAAGGGAGGAGCCTGCTTTCGCGTTGCTGTGCAAAAAAGGCTTGAAGGTGAGAAGAAAACTTCAATTTTCTCAGATTGATCTTTTCTAGTGCTGCATCATCAATTAATATGGCCCTAGACTTCAAGTAATAATATGTAGTTCATGACGCTCCCCATCTTCTACCACGTCGCAAGATGACCAACACAGTGAATAATTTAGCGTGTGGTGACCACATTCACAATGGGGCATTTTTTTTATGTCAACAAAGATAGATGTTGGCATGAATACGATCAAAAACATGGAAGGCATACATTGCTTTCAATTGCTTAATTAACATTTCTTATTGTTGTTTCTTATCGAACATTTAGTTCCCTGCTTTTATGTGTCGTACTAGACGATCTATCTACTTGCGCACTGTTGGTCTTTGATGCTGTATGCACAAACTTGAGTACACCTGTATCAGACGCGTAGAGGCCCACAAAGCTTTAAGCAGAGGGGGGGGGGGGGGGGGTGCAAAGTAGATTCCAATCCTGACAAGTGGGCCCATACTTGATCAGACTCTATGCTACCGAAATCTTTGCACTCTGTAACCAGTAGTGTAAAACTGATTGGGTGTCTTTGGATCGGTCACCTTCAGAAAAGCTCTTCTTCTAAGGCATCTAGTAGTTTCAAAGAATAGTTGACAACATATATATATTTAGTGAAGTCTGAGTTAGATGCAGTAGCAGCTTTTGCCCTTTTCCAATTTCCTCACGCGCATTTGGCTGCCTTTTAATTTCTCTACATGGGACCGGCCAGACCCTGCAAACATGCAACAAGAATAGTTCAAGATGGCTCGATGCCCATGTCAACGTCACGTACCTTTTCTTGGTTGAACATGGTTCTACACCACAGCCGCATTCTTTGTTGCTGCGATCGATGACCGGGGAAAACCGACAGTGTGTAATGAAGAATGGTCGAGACAGCCGTATTGCGACTGGCATACACTTTGCTTATGGGTTTTGTACGATTGTTGAGCTTATCTTTAGAATGGATGTGTGTAAATTAACAAATAGTTTGATGAGGTAAGATTAATAATTGGAAAATCTTTTGTAAATGACTAAATGCATGGGGTTGGATCCAAAGGGACGAGAACTCCCCACACTAACGAAAAATATGAGGGAGAGGAGGTGAATCTGGAGGAAGAGGAAGCATATGGACAATCTGATTTTTGTCTCTCCCACTGGTTACGTCTACTCTAAATCTCCAAAGTACAATGCCGTGGGTCGATATCAGGTCGAGTTCATTTACATGATCAGTTTCAATAAAAGTGGCAGTGTCATGTAGGATAGCACCATGCAAATCCTAACACTCCAATATGGTATATTCACTTTCATTTTTTACTTTGCAGGTATGCTTATGGTTTTGAAATCAATTTTTCTGTGTATCTTATTTTCAAAACACAGTATATATATATATATAGACACTTATATACACGAACGCATATTTATCCATATCAATGTATGCACACAACCCTATTCCTATATATGAGCACCCTATGAATATATGCACGCAACCCTGTCCAGTTTCTAACAAATAATAAGATTATGCAGGAGAGATGATCGAGTGGTTCAAGGCGTAGCCTTGGAATTGCTACGTAGGCTTTTGTTTATCGGTATATCTGATGAAATCACCACAGGCGCATCGCTGTCGGCGGGCATGCTGGCTACCACTGAAAAAATATAGCCGGTTGAATCTTAGAATAAATCTAGAAAAATGCAAGCACCAGCGCCGAGTCGATGACTCGAACCCGGATGGCCAGGTTCTAGCACAAGAAATCCTACCTTATGCTCTAATTAACTTAAATTTCTAGTTGCAAAAGATTTAGGAAAATTTTATTATCATCAAGAGATTGCTCCGCTTCTCTTGACGATAAAAAGACATGTTTTCATATGAACACACACATACAGATCTGAAAATTTATGATATTATTGAATGAAAAGGCTTACTAGCTATTCCTTCTCAAAGTGTATTGTGTACAGTCCACATTTTATCTTGGACAAAACAGAACCTAAGGTGATGACTGACGACTGTTTCAATCCCTTAAGATTCTGCAAGTAGAATGTTCAATGTATTTGGATAGACAAGGACACTAAAGCAGATTCGGATGTCGCCGGCCGCAGAACTCGTACTCATAGCCACTGTTGAATGATCATTGGCGCGCCTCGATCTTGCTACACCGACACAGGTACAGGAGCAGGCCGGCAATGGACTTGCTTGACCATCTCTAGAGGCAGTAATCGGGCCTATAATCAATTAACTGCTGCTTCATTATGTAGTGATTACATGGCTATCTTGCTGTGTAATAGTATATTACTACATGCACGATGCCTATAACTAGTATCTCCGTTCTAGAAACGAATGCCATTCTAATTTTGTCCGCAACCAGCTAAAAAGGGAAGTTTCATTAAAAATTGTTTCCATGTGCAGTGGTAGAACCCCATCCTATGGAGTTTTATGCATCGATCAATTTAGCTCAAAAACCTAAGTACATGAAAATCTGTGAACAATTAACTTGTTCTTGGATACTCTAGATGTGAAGGGTGCCAAAAGGAGGTAATGTATCAGAAAGGGTAAAAGAAAGATGGCGCTAGGGATAGATAGATGGATATGCATCTGTGCTAGCAGAAGGTTGCTGGTAGTTTTAAGAACTACTAGCACAATCCTGTTCGACCCCCGGCACAAGTGATCACTGGCCTTGTGATGTGAGATATTTTGTCGTCTGGACTCTGCAGGATACATAGTTTGATATAGATGCCAGCTAAAGACGTCTGAATTCATGCATGTCACTGAGTCTTCCATCACGGTATTGTAACATGAGCTTTACAACATGATTTTGTGAGATCTCTTTCTGGCACGAACCTGTTTCGCCCGAGTTACCTTTGACGGTTGGCAGTTTACTCGGTAAGAAAATGAATTGTTAATTTTCCGTGGTTGTCATACGGAGCCATGGGCAAGGTAAAGTAATTCTTGCCAAATTCTCACGCCGTTGCACACGAAAAGGACGTCAGAGATTCAGTGCGTGGGTTTCCAGCTGCAGTTCTCTCTCTCCACCGTCCTCCTGACCTCCTCCAAGAAACCCAATCCCAGGTTGATCCTAGCCAGCCCTACCTCACAATCTCGTAGCCATGTCCGCTGCCGGAGCTCCGCCGCCTGAACCCTCCGTCCTCCTCCCTGCGCAGTCAGGATTTGTCCCTGAACGACAAGGATCTCGCGAGGGAGGTGGTGACTGGCTAACTGTGAGCGACGAGGCACAGGACAACGATTCAACGAAGAACGAGCTACCCCTCCGCCTCCAGAGGACAAGAGGCTCCTCCGGCTAGGGTGTAGGCTTGGGCACAAGAGCGGCCTTTCAAGAAGTGGGCCTTCACAATCTTTCCCTTGAGGGCCCAAGCCTTTTTTTCTGAACCAGCGTAAGGCCCAAGCCTTGTTACAACACCAGCCAGAAAACGGAGCTCGGGCCGGGAGTGCTGCCCAAACAGGCAAAGGCGCCGCGTGGCCCGCCGGCTCCAGCAGCAGCGATCAAATGGATGCTGTCCCACACTGCAAACCAAAATTTTGGAACTCCCGTTGTGATAGCCTGATAAGTACTGCTCCATGCGCTCTTCTCGCAGACCTCTGTGCCAGCTCGAGCTGAATTCAGCTGGGTGGGATTCAGGGATGGTAACGGATCATAGTTCCAATACTCTCTTCATAATTTAACTTGACTTTTAGCTCAAAATTGTATAAGATTAGATTCTAATTCTTTAAAAGCTCGACACTTAGATTATTTAAATTAAAATTTAAGATCTTTTACCACCCCTAGGTGGGAGGGCAGCTACTGATTCGAACACCACTGAACAGGAAGTTAGAACACACCTAAGACCGAGTGCTAGGCACGACGTCGCGATCCGGTCATCACTCAGAAAACTGCCACCCGACGGGTTCAGAACAGGCGGCGCGGACACCGTCGCCGGCCGTCGGTGAGGAACTCCGTGAGGTCGAGTCCGACTTCGTCGTCCCCGCCCGCCGCGGGCGCCACGGCGTCGAGCCCGGCCGCGGCGTCATCGTCTGCATCACTTCCGCCGCCGCCGCCCAGCTCGGCGCGCTCGGTGTCAAGAAGCAGCCGCGCCCTCTTGGCCGCCCCGGTGTCGTCCCCCTGGTCGTCATATAATAGTACAAAATCGGGCACGGGTGAAAGCAACACAGCTAGTCGAGCGAGGGTGACACCGGACAACAGGTGCCAGGCCACGGCGCCACACGCGTGCGCCGAGCTCGGCGAGAGCCTCTCCGTGGCGCGCGATAGCTCCCGCACCCGTCGTGCGCTCTCGCTCACAGTCCCAGCACCAGCTGGTGGCGACGTCAAGCCGTTTCCTCAGTTCCCGTACGTGAGCAGTGAGACGGCTGGCCCTCCTCCGCGGCGCGATCGCGTCGTCCTGCCGGTACTTGTCGGGATCCGGGGGAACCCACCACGGACCGCGCCACGCGCCACCCGCAGGCCGTCCGCTAGCCCAGCCCAGGATTGATTGCCCTCGCCGGCGACGACTCTTCAGCGCCGCCAGTCGCGCTCCCTCGGCTGATCAGCGCTCGCCGAATCAGGCGCCGCCGTGTCGCCCGCCTCCATTGGACCGACGCGAGACCTGGTCCCGCCGCGCGGAAGCGGGCAGAGTGGCGGACGCGGTGCCGCGCCATTGGCGGAGGACGCGCGGGCCCTGCCGTCGCGCGCGGTCGAGCCTGTTTAGGCGCGCCACGCGGTCGGCCCCCGGCAGCGCGGCCCACGCCTATGGCAGCGACTGCCTGGACTGGATCTACTACTAGGTTGGGTCCGTGGCCCTGGGTGTCGTCGTTGCTGGCCATGTCATATTACGACCTCACGCCGTGCACTCATCGGCTAGTGTGAGGTTGAAGCTAGGGACACTACCCGTCGGCCCTGGTAGTTTTTCTTTCTTTCTTTTTTGATTTTTTTCTTTTTTGATGAGAGGGCATTAGGACAACATCTTTTAAAAGATGAGGACTTTTTCAAAAAAAAACAAAAAAGGGTGAGGAGGGCAAGATCTTTAAGGGCCTGTTTGTATCGAGGCCCTAAGTAGCAGACCGGCTCAAAGATGTTCGTCTAAAGGCCCGAGTCAATACGGCCCAAATATTACAGAGCCCTGTTACGGCCCTAATGCGCTGCGCCGCGACCGACGGCGCCGATCAACGCGGCGCGACTCACGACGGGCGCACGGCGCGGCAGCTTGACGGCACCGCCGGGACGCGCGCGGTCGCCGAGCGGCCGCTGCTTCGTGGCGCGGGCGCGGCCGGCGAGCGGCGCTGCTTGCCGCCGCCGCCGTGCTGGCCATGTCAGTGACTCGAATCAAATTGTGCACGGCATGGGATGGCAGTTCGTCCGTGCTCGATGCCAGAACTCATTTCGACATCTGGAGCGCGCGACTGCGCGAGGGTCGGAACTGGAGGCACTACTGCTGTGTGGTATTCACATCACTGGGGAAGAACCATGACGACCTATACCTAAACCTGCCTAAACGACCGAGGCTTCGCACTTCCACAGCCTCTTATTATTCCGGTTCCACGCACGCCTGCCCGTACACGCGACGCGACCTGAAGCACCAGGCTACCAGCCCGGTCGAGGATCGAGCTCGTGCCTTGCTGGACGAGCCTCCGCCACCGTCCGCCGCTGCCATCTGCCCAGGCAATTCGCGAGGGCAGGTGGCACCGGAACACGCACGCGACGACAAAAAAAAAACGACGCCAGCGACCGCCGATCGAGGCGCGGTACGTCGTCGCCATGGCGCCGTCAGTAGCCGCTGTTCACGGGGAACACGTACGGCGGCGGCTGCAGGTACCCGCCGGCCTCGCCGCCGAACCCGACGTCCTCGCCGGCGCCGCCGTAGAACACGCCCAAGTCCGCGGCGGCGTCGCTGCCGCCGGCGCCGTAGACCGGCGCGTCGTCGAGAAGCAGGCGCGCCCTCTTCGCCACCTCCCCGGCGGCGCCGTCCTCCGCCGGCCCCGCTGCGAACCCGACGGCGGCGTCGCTCCCGTTGCCACCGGCGCCGGCCGCCGTGGACGAGACGAGGCGGCGCAGCACCTGCGGGTCCCCGGCGACCTTGAGGAGGAACGCGAGCATCTGTTTGGGCCGGCGCTCCGTCTCCTGCACGCGGCGCCACATGGCGGCCACCTGGTCCTCGATGGCCCGCTGCTCCCGCCTCAGCCGGACCACCTCCATGGCCACCGCGTCCTCGTCAGCCGCAGCGCCGGCGCCGGCGTCGGCGGCGCAGGAGCCGCAGTCCTTGCGCTTCCCGCCGCCGCCGCTCCGGCGGGCGATCTGGGGCAGGAGGTGCGTCTGCCCGCGCAGGAACGAGACGTGCGCGAACTCCCACCGGTCCGGATCCACCTTCCGGAAGCCCTGCGGGTAGAGACGAAGCATCGAACGACGACAGATCAGATCGGCTGATCGAAGAAGAACACAGACAAATTAAGCAGTTTCGGCTGCAACTTCGGAGGGGGCAACGACGACGACTTACGTAGGTGTTGAGCTGGCGCACGAAGCTGGAGAAGTTGGAGTGCTTGAAGTGCGCGGGGAGCAGCGTCTGCGAGAAGGCGAAGGGGTCGGCGACGACGAAGCTGTTGCTGTCGCGGCCCCACGCGATGACGGCGTCCGTGGACGGGTTGTCCACCATGCGGTACGTCTTGGCTACGAACGGCGCCACCCCGGCCGCGTCCACGCTCGCCATGGCGGGGAGAAAGAAAACGGTGGCGCGCCCGCTAGCTAGCTGCTACCTGATCGATCACGCAGTCCCTCCCGTCAACACCACCACAGGCCGCAGGGAAGGAGGCCAGAGAGTCGTCGTTGGACTGGATGGGTGTATATATACTCGCCGCCGCCGACGGCGTGGCTAGGCTATCCGGATTCTAGGTTGCTATATGCGGCAACGGCGGTGGGCGCGGAAAGGGAAAGGTGGGGAGGCGAGTGCCGTGAGCCGGAGCCCGAGATGGCAAGGCGGAGGAGGGCGACGAGCCGCATGATATACTAGTGGTGCGGGGTGCGGGAGCAGCGGGGCGAGAGGGACAGCTGCCAAGTCAGGCCCGACGCGTGTCCCAGGCCCGGAGCCTTCCGTGGCGCGCCCCGCAGCCACAAGTTCGCTGGCTCCGGGCTTGGACCCCCTCCCTGGCGTGAGAGCGGCGGGGGAGGGAAATAGAGGGCAAAAGCGGCCGCGTCGGCCGCGCGGTCGCAGTACCGCGCCCCGTGTGAAACCCTTGAAGCCCACTCGCCCACCGCGCAGCGTGGCCCCGCGGTCCGCTGCCTCCCCGGCGACCCGAACGGCCAGTTCCAGCCTAGGCGCGCCCAAGCGCCGAGTTGCCCATTACCCGGAGGCCTCGTCAGCTGCCGCCCTGCCGCGCCCTGGCCCCGGGCACGGAACTCCAGTCACGTGCGGGCCTCCGCGCCCGCCACGTCGGCCTGGCGGCAGGCATGCGACGCGCGGGCACCGACCGTTGGCTGCCGCACGCGTCGACCCGCGCCCGGCTCGCCATGTGGCGCCATGCGCGGACCGCCACAGCGTGCCGCCGCGCAGGGCCTCGCCCCCCGAGGCCGGGGCGCGAGCGAGGGCTAGGGGTGACCGCGCGCGCGCGGGGAAGCCGAGCCTACCTGGGCGCGCCACGCGTGCCCGGGCGCCCGCGCCGTGGCGAGGCGCTGGCACTGCGCGCCGCGGCAGCACAACGCGTACGTTTTCAGGCAGCAGCGCAGGGCGCAGGCGTTGTCCCGACCCCCCAACCAATTGACGCGGGGGGTCGGTGCCGCCGGCCTGTCGGCGCTCGGCAGGCTTGATTTCCTTATCAAGTTCACCACCTGCTGCTCCTGGTTGGGTAGTGCTAGCAAGGACACGTGTAGTGGAGGCCTGCTGCCCTGCTTCAGGTTTCAGTAACGCTGATGCCGTCCCTGCTGATCGTGCGTGCAGGAGGGCCACGTCTCTTGTTGCCTACCGCTAGATCCTTGTTCATACGATTTCTTTTTACGTCGTCCAAGCGAGCAAATTCATCAAGATACGGGGCTGACGTGCGCGCGGCGCGCGGAGGGACAAAACAAAGCAGAAGAAAGTCCAGTACCTATCATCCCTCAAGCGTCGTGCGCGATGATGCTGGCATGATCCTCCTCTGGTCAAAGAAGAAGAAGTTTGGGGTAATCTAATCTGCTAGTCCAGAAGAAGAGAGGGATCGTCCTGCTTGCATCAGGGACCGACCGATAGAGTAGTGGGTAGGGTAGCGTAGCGTAGCCCGCTTGCCACCGCGGCGCGCGTGCAGACCTCTTTTATTATTATCTTAGGGCTGTGTTCGTTTCCTGGGGTCTAAAATTTAGAGAGGTCACATCAAAGAGAATCTTATCAAAGAGAATCTTATCATTTAGAAGTATTAAATAAAGTCTAATTACAAAACTAATTGCAGAACCCCAGGTCTAATTCGCGAGACGAATCTAATGAGCTATATTAGTCCATGATTAGCAGATGATTACTGTAGCATCACTGTAGCAAATTATGAATTAATTAGGCTCATTAAATTATCTCGTGAATTAGCATCCATCTGTGCAAAAAATTTTATAATTAGACTTTATTTAATACTTCTAAATGACAAGATTCTTTTTGATATGATAGGTCTAAAATTTAGAGGGTAGGAAACGAACACATAACTATTCGGGGTAATTAAGGGGAGGGGGGCGACGGCGACCCCTGGCCTGGCCTGGCCCCCTCCATCGCTTTCGCGGCGAGGGGCGACGACGCGACGTGCCCTGGCGCGGCGTGCTCTGTCCGCATCACCCCCGGGCACGCGTGGCGGCCCGCGGAACGCTAGCAGGGCTGCAGCATCAGCCTTTGTCGTTTTCTGCTGCCATAAATAGTATTCTCCCTCTTGTTTATCAGGAGCAATAAGGGCACGTGACAGTGACAGCGAAGATGAACATCGAACATTGCTGCTGCCGCTGTACCACCTAGCTCTTGCGTTGTGGAGTAGTGCTCCGTACGTACGATCGACGACGGCCCCCGGCGGAGCGGAAAGTAGTAGTACTACTACTACTACAGGTCCATTACGGGGTTCCTGCGGGAGTCCGTAATCCGTGGCGCAGACCACAATCACCCTGCTGCTCGAGGCGGCGTCAAGAAGCCTCGTCGCCGCTCGCGTTCTCGCCACGTACTACCACCCTGCTGCTCGGCGCTGTGGCTGGCCACGCGCGTGGGTGGCGCTCGCCCGCTCGTCGACCCGCGCCGCGGCCGGCAGCTGGCAGGTCACGCCGCTCGGTGCGCGGGAGAGCGAGCCTACCGTGGCGCGGCAGGCGCGGCCTGGGCTGGGCGTCCGCGTCGTGGCGGGCGGGTGCTTGCAAGGCTTGCCCTCCTAGCCCGTCCCCGGCCGCCGCGTCTCGCTTAGGCTTCTTGTCCTTACGCAGCGGCAGCGCGCCGGAGCAGGCAGGACAAGGCGCAAAAGCAGCGGCGCTGGCCTGCCCCACCGCGCCCATCATCACGTCGAAATCACAGCCCCTAGCTACCTTATCCGAGCCGTGCTCCCCCCATGCACGTGCCGCCTTGCTCTTGGCTCGCTGTGGCCCTCCCGGGGGACCGGGAGCGAGTCGAGCGACCGCCTGCGGATCATGTCCACTGGAAACACCAGCGCGGCTTTGCCGCGCCCTCTTGGAGCGCCAGCCCATTGGATTTTCACGTTTTTACAGTCTGAATTGAGATTTTGATAGGTCAGGTATTCTATGAATGAAACCGACATGCCAAACGTTCAGAAGAAGTGTCTTTCTGCAATGTTCATGGCCCCTATAATCAAAATAAATGTTGTAGGCCTCTCTGATCGCTGGTGAAATTCAATGCATTGAAGTAAGCTGGTGTATTTGATGAGAAGAGCAATTGTAGAAGAAAACAATAAAAATAGGAGCAACAGAACAAACTATAATAGTAGGGGCACAAATAACCTGCAACGAACATAAAAGAAGGTAGGAACAGAAGCATAGTGTTGCTTGTGATATTAATTTTGCCCACCCGAATTATGACCTCTTCTGACAACACAAAAGGAAGATCAACATGTTAAGATAAGGAGTACGTTGAGGTCACTTCACTGTCCTTTGGTTTTGTGCATAAATTAAATGATGTACAGTTTAACCTGGAATGACTCCTAAATTCAGATGGGTTAGCATGGATTCGTAAGCAGTCCCCAAGCATGGAAATCAAGACCAAGATCATGTTGATTGTTCTTTGTTAAATTTGACCCTGGAATGACTCCTAAATTCAGATGGGTTAGTATGGATTCGCAAGCTGTCCCCGAAGCATGCAAATCAAGACCAAGATCATCTTGATTGTTCTTTGTTTAAATTTGAGCTGAGCATATTCATTGCCCCTGTCAACTCTAGAACAGTTATCTTGTCCTCATCATCAGTTTAGTCCCTGCCATACAACACCCCAAGGTTTTGAATCAGTACTCCTTATCCAAGGTGTACATGTGCTCTTGCAAAATATGCTCTGCTCCTAAATAATTACATTTAAGAAAATGTGTCTTCCATTTAGAACTTAAACTGAATAAAAATGTAGCATATGGTATACTGACATTTCATCAAACATGTAAGGGGCGCGAACGCAAATGAAGAAGATCACCAATGAACAAACTTTGGCAGGTTGATCAATTTGGCTGATTATCTAGAAGTTGTGGATACAAATCCTTGTGAGCCAATTGCTTGCGCTACACAAGATTGATGTAGTGGTGGAGGCTACGGAACGTTGGTGAGGCAGCAGGAAGCAGCAGCTCTGCTTCTCTCCTTTCCATTGCTGCAGAAACAGCATGGATGTTAGTTGATCAAATCAAATGCTCCTAAATTGAATCAAAGGAAAACTCATAATGTTTATCTCGCTAATTGATTCTTTCAAGCCAACGACCTTGCCTGTCATTAGTGCCCTTGGCCGTTGCTGTCGATGTGCGGACGAGGCATCAAAACCGGCGGCCTTTGTTGTTGGAGCCATCTGCATACGGACTGCCGGACTGGATCTCAGAAATTGGCGGTTTTGCCTGAGCTTCTTCCTTGCAGGGGCGTCCCTGGGCCCGTGCGGGCTGTGCGACCGCACAGGGCCCCCAAAATTTTAGGGCCCACAGTTTTAATACAAGTCTATATATAATAATAATAAAAAGTAGTTTATTAAATATATTTGGGCTTAATTCTCTTAAAGATGAAGCGCAAGCGCCGATGCCGAACAGCATTATGCATCCGAAGCCTAAAAGACTCACGCGCTTGTGCCTTGTGCGTTCCGATTTGGAGCCGAACGGGCAGCAGCTCCTATATATATATATATATATATATATATATATATATATATATATATATATATATATATATATATATATATATATATAGGTGAGGTACAGGCCCAAGTAATTTATCTACTAGTACTACTGCTCTTTCTCTAGTCTCTAGTAGTACTAGTAGCACTCGTGTCGTGAAGAGGGGCAAGGCCAAGGACAACCAGCTCATGGGGGCCTGGTGAGACATTGTGCCAGGCAGCATTTATGATCTATCAGAACATCGAGCGTACCGGCACCGTCTAGCTGCAGTGCGACGTGAGTACATCAGGTTAGTAGTATTTTTTTAATTTTATTCATGTACCGATTAACTATTTACATATTAAAATTAATAGTTAACTAATTTGTCACTTGATTATTTTAAACAGGAATCATGTCTTCTAATCGAATAAGAAAATATGAATCTGGACATCAAAAGAGACAGAGACGAGAGGAATTCCTGCAATCTCAGAGAGGGTCATTGGACAAGTTTGTCATTAAAGAACCACAAGTTACTCCCTCCGATAATTAAATTCAGGAAACTGGCAATCATCCAAACATTGTTGAGACAGAGTCTGAAAATAATTCTGAACAAGTTTTTGATAATACCAATGATCTGGATAGTTCTCCTTCTGCTGCGAACATTGATGATGCTATTACTTCAAACATTGGTGATTCTTCTTTTCAGCCCGACATATTCGATCCAAGGTATTGGGATTCTCTCAATTCTAAACAGATTGACATTTTAGCAGAAAAAGGTCCTAAAAGAGACTTGTCAATTCAGAAAGGTCCAAAGGATAGATTTTCAAGAAGGTTCTCTGCATGATTTTATACAAGAATTTTATCGAATGGAGAGGAGTGTGATAGGGATTGGCTTGTATATTCCAAAGAACTTGATAAGTATATTGCTTTAGCTGCAAAGTATTCGCAAAAGGGCATAGAAAAGGTCAGTTGGCCAATGACGGATTCAATGATTGGACACATCTTAGTGAAAGGCTTAAAGAGTATGAAACAAGTGTAGATCATGTCATAAATATGACCACTTGGTATGAGTTGCGTAACAGATTGCAAAAGGAATAAACTATCAATAAAGTTGCTCAACAACAGCTTGAGAAAGAGAAGGAGCATTGGAGAAAAGTTCTGTTTAGAATCGTGGCCATTGTAAAATTCCTGAGCAAACATAATCTTGCATTCCGTGGTCATAACTGCAAACTATATGAAGATAGTAATGGGAATTTCTTGGGCTTGATAGAAATGCTGGCTGAATTTGATCCAGTTATTTAGAGCATGTTCGTCGAATTACAAACAATGAAACTCAAGTTCACTATCTTGGTCCACGGGTTCAAAATGAGCTAATATATTTGCTTGGTTCTGCTATTAATTCTGAGATTATTAAGAAAATAAAGCAAGCTAAATATTTCTCGGTCATACTTGATTGTACCCTGATGCAAGCCACCAAGAACAAATATCTTTAATTATAAGGTATGTGGATTCATCTTTCAATCATGTTCGCATTGAGGAATCTTTCATGGGATTTTTGGAGGTAAATGATACATCAGGAAAAGGACTTTTTGATGTTCTAGAAGAACTAAAGCATCTCGGTCTCAATATAGATGATGTCAGAGGTCAAGGCTATGATAATGGCTCTAATATGAAAGGAAAACATCAAGGGGTACAAAAGAAACTTTGGACATAAATTCTAGAGCTTTCTATTCTGCTTGTTGTTGCCATAGCCTTAATTTAACACTTTGTGATATGGCCAAGAGTTGTGCTAAAGCTAAAGATTTTTTTTTTGAAATTATCCAACGTATCTACATGACTTTTGCTAAATCTACAAAGAAATGGCAGATTCTGAGAGATAACTGGAAGTCAGTGTCAGCTACACGTTGGGAAAGTCGTATTGATAGTGTTAAGGCTATTAGATTTCAGTGTGCAAATATTCGGGAAGCTCTACTTCAAGTACCAAATAGTGAGAACGATCCAGTGGCAAGCAGTGACGCTAAATCTTTGGCAAATAATGAACTTGGAGATTTTGAATTTTTAGTGGTAATAGTCATTTGGTATGAGATTTTATATGCTGTCAATGTAGTAAGCAAAGACTTGCAGTCAAAGGATATGCTTATTGACGTTACCATTGAGAAAGTTCAGGATCTCATTTCTTTCTTCAAACAGTACAGAGAAACAGGTTTTCTAAATGCATTGGAGGCAGCCAAAGAAATTGCACTTGAGATGGATATTGGTACAACATTTAAAAAAAGAGGCAAATTAAAAGAAAGAGAAATTTTGATGAGAATCACAAATATTGAAATACAATCTGCAGAGGAATCATTTCGAATCAACTACTTTATTCCTGTTGTAGATCAAGCTATCGCCTCACTGACAAGGAGATTTGAGCAGTATCAAGGTTTTGAAAAAATATTTGGTTTCTTGTTTACTTCCAATGCATTGCGATCATTGGATAAAAAGAGCCTGAAAACTTGTCGTTACTATCTTGAGACTGCACTTAAAAGGGATGGACAGTCTGATATTGATGTGAATGACCTGTTTGTGGAGTTGAGTTTTTTTCAAGATTTTATTCCACAGGAAAATATGGGTCCTCTTGATATTCTTTATTTTTTGAAGCAACATGATTATTTTTCCAATGCAACTATTGTATACAGAGTTCTGCTAACCATTCATGTGAGTGTTGCATCGGCTGAGCGGAGTTTTTCTAAACTGAAGCTATTGAAGTCCTACTTACGCTCTACAATGACACAAGAAAGGCTGAATTCATTGGCTACAATAGCAATTGAGAGTGAAATGTTAGAGAAGATTGATTATGAGTACATCATTGAAGATTTTATTTCAAAAACACCCATAGAATAATGCTTTTTAAATAAAATATATGTAAAAGTACCGCTTAGTGTATACAATTATATTATATATATAATACAATATTTTTTAGTATTTTTTTAATAGATTAGACCTATTTTAGTTATTTTGCACGGGTCCCCCGGAAATACCGGGACGCCACTGTTCCTTGAGGTAGTGGACGGGAGAGGTGCTCACATGGACCTGGCTGGGGTGGAAAATCCGGCTGCAGCAGTGAATACCACCAGCCGCGTCGAGCTACCAGCCTATCACTTTCGCGGTTTGCCACCAACCGGTTTGCCGGCCTCGTAGCGGTAGGAGTTGATGATGCAGCATCCTACTACACGAAACGTAACAACCCCCAGTATTACGGGCTTACGGCAAAACCGGTCGAGATGCATCCACGGCGAGAGTCGCGGAGAGGTCTCTCCGTTTAGCGTTAGCTGGAGAGCTCCTAGCACTTTCTATTTTTATCCAACTGCGTAAACAGAAATAACTCATCTCCCCCTCCCGCACGATGCGTGCGTCTGCGCATGTCAAAAACCAACATGACTTCCTCCCGCCGTTCCCCTACATTGCATGATCAATTTCAACTTTTAAAAAAATCAATAGTTCATAATCGTATATCCAAATTAAAATTCAATTATATCATTATATTCATTTTAACAAGAGTTTCGAAACAAGATCGCACTTGAATATATTTAAATCATATTTCCTCTACCATACAAACTAGTTACAAGTTAGGGCCTGTTCGGATTCAATGGAAAGAGAAAGAGAAAGTGCAAATTTTTTTGCTCTTTTGCATTTTTTTTGCACTTTTGGATCCAAACACCCCAAAGTGCAAAAGGGCAAATGCTACCGTAATTTTGCTAATTATGGATTAATTAGGCTTAATAGATTCGTCTCGTCATTTAGTCCTCATCTATATAATTAATTTTTTAATTAAACTATATTTAATACTTCTAATTAGCGTCCAAACATCTGATGTGACAGGAGCAAAAATTTTACCATTTGCCCTTTTGCCATTTGCCCTTGGATCCAAACAGCACCTTACTTCATATCATGTGTATTATTTGCAAGTTACTTTCTATTACGTACCAGAAAGTTACTTTTTAAAAATTTATATACTACAATATTACTATTTCTTTATTTTCACGAAGTATAAAAGTTTCTTTTTCAAAAATAAATCTTACTTACTCTACCATATAAACTAGTCACAAGTTACTTCGTATCATATATACTATTCGCAAGTTACTTTCTATCGTAAACCAGAAAAGTTATTTTTTCTAAACTTCATGTACTACAATATTGTCGGTACATACAGATAGGGGTACCTCCTGTTAGGGTGTCCAGGCCCTTGGCGTCTCACAATCCGTAATCTCCCTCTCGCCTTCTGGGGGACGAGGCATACGGCCCGGGCCTGACAGCTGGGACCGTGGTCTCCAGACCCTCCCCGTGCTATTCCAAGTCCGGGGCCTCCACGCCCCCAGGAAGGCTGGAGAGCTCTCGGGTAGCCCCCGCGGACCCGGTATCCCCAGGGAGGTCCGGGGCTGCCACGTGTGATGGCTGGTCCATCACAGGCCAGACCGCTCCGACCGGCCTCGGGAGCCCGGACCTCCCTTCCCCCGGGAAGGGGTCCGGTGCCGCCACGTGCCGTCTTGTAGAGGGAGCGGGGCTGGCCCTGCCGCGTGCCCGCGGCTGGAGGCTCTTCGCAGGTCACCTCCCCGCCTACCAGCATTTAATGCGGTAGCTGGGCCGGGCGCGACCAAGTCAAAAAGAGCGGCCAGCCACTGACACACGGGGCAGGTATGCTGACACTACGGTAAGCCTGCTTGACCTGAAGGCGGCGCGTCGTATCACCGTGTACAGTGCGCGGACTATGTACAGTCCCGTCACGGCGCTGCGCGCGTGATGATGGCCTGTAATAGGCGAGCCAAGGCGTGTGCTGTAACAGTACGCATGCAATGGGTCAGCGCTGTTTCACCACCTGACAGGAGGTTCCATCCCAACAGTGACAGCACGGCTTCACTGTTGGGCAACGCAGACAGCGGACACTGTACAAGACAAGGCTGCACACGGCCATATCCTGGCAAAGGATACGCACATCAACTTCCCGATAGAGAAGACTACGGAGAGGAGCTGGAGATGAGGATCTCCACATCTCTCATAGAGCAGGATCCTGTTGGCCGGGCCCACCTGTCGGAGCCCTGCACAGTGTACACACTCCCTTTAGACTATAAAAGAGAGAATGTACTCGTTAGGAAAAAGGTTCCAGGTTGCACACACACAAGCTTATGCTGCTTTCCATTCAGGCTCACGCAGCCAATACAACACCAAAGTGGACGTAGGGTATTACGCTCCGGCGGCCTAAACCACTCTAAATCTTCATGTCCTTCCTGCGTTCATCTGTCCACCGATCGAGCGCTCCTAAGTCTCCTCCAAACCCATTCTTAACTAGAATTAGGCGGGTGCTTTCCGCCACCCGGCTGGAGAATTCCTCCGACAAATATTATATTTTTTAATTTTTATAAAGTATAAAAGTTAATTTTCTTAATAAACTCGGACTCAGGTGTCGGAGGCAAATGTCATGCACCAAGAGCCTCGTCGTGGATTAGCTTTCTCCGAGTATTCGGCTTGTCAGGGAGGAGCTAGCTGCACGCAGCAGCCAGGGCCAGGAGATGAGAGAATCACCGCCGATCCCCGGCAGCGGATTAGGTGCGCCGCGGCCGTCATCTGGCCCCGGCAGCACCCAACATCTTTAGCTCGCCGATTGGTCCCTCCCAGTCGCCGTCGCCGACAACGACGTGTGCTTGCGCGCCTCTTGTGTGATCTTAATTTGTTCATGGTATGAGAAAAGTGGGTTATATATGATAAAGGGAAAGAACGGGTTCGGTTCAGAAGTAGTGTCAGGTAGGGAGGGAGAGCGTGTGTGCTCGAGTAGAAGTACTTGTTGGAGCTAGCAAGCTTCACCATGTAGCTGCGCGTAGACCTTTCATCAGCGGTAACACGTGCGCGTGCTCCACGTACGTGTCTACGCAACGGCAGCAGTATCCATCACTTTTGCAGAAACAAAACAAAGGGCAGCCGAATCTTGAGCTTTCCGCTCATTCGCGGTGTCGTGTCACGTCATCTCGGGTGGTGAGTGGTGATGAATTAGCCACTTTTAGCAACTAATAAAAAGTGTGTGTGGAATTCGCGGGTCGAGGCAGCGGGACCCGTATGGGCCGCCCGTGGCCAGGAAGAGGAGAATCAGATAGCAGGCAATTCGGAAAGTCGAAAGCCGCGAAGGGAGTAGGCCGGGCGGGTAGCTCGGCTCCGGCTGGCGGGGCAACACCTTGCGTTGCGCCCGCCCGTTGGTGCGCCGCGCTCAGTCGCTTTCTCGCCGGCATGGCGATGGCTGCTATCAACGGCTGACAGCACAGGCCGGTCTTCAATCGGCCTGTTTCTCGATCTGAATCTGAGCGCCCAGCCTTCCTCATGCCGAGCGTTCCATGTCAGGAGCACAGGGATCGGACTCACGTGCGTGTACACCTGTCGGACGGCAACGGGCGGTACTCTGAATCCGGGTCCGACGTCGGAGCTCTGATTCCCCCCACAAAGGGGAGGAGTTATAGAGACTAGAGAGAGGGTCCTGCCTGCCCTCCGGCGGTTCGTGGAGACTAGGAGAGAGACGGAGGAAGACGACGACGGGTCCGGAGTTGGGCCTGGTAGTGGTAGGGCCGACGCGGTGCGGGAGAGGTCGGAGGTTGGATTGGGCCCAAAGATTTGGCGAAGGTAGTTTCTATGCAGCACTGGACTGGGCCGTTTTTGATCATGGGCTGACCTGCCAGCGTTGGTTGGGTGGACAAGCCAAGCCGATGGGACAGGGTCGAAACTTGGCCGGGAGAAAGAAAAAAGAAGAATTTTTTTTAAAAAGGGGATAAAAAAAAACAAAATTCGAAAAAGGGGTGCCAGTTGGATAAATTTAGGAAAATGGGTGCCTCCCGCCCGCTGGGAGGGCGGAAAGGAGCCTCCCGCCCAACCATAGGGCGGGATGCTCAAAAAAAATTTCCAGGGACCTCTTCGCGAATAAGAAAACTTTTTTTATTCGCGAAGAGGTCCCTGAAGCAGGCCTCCCGCCCGGCCACTGGGCGGGATGCCTCCCGCCCGGCCACTGGGCAGGATGCCTCCTGGTGCATTGTTATTTCATGTGTGTGTTTTCTGGCTTCCAAAATTCGTAACAATCCACAGAAAAATCCAAAAATAGCAAAACTAGTTTTGTTAGAAACTAGATTTCAAACTCTATAACTTTTGTTAATGGAGTTTAGTTTGAAACAAAATACTTTTACCCCTATTTTAAAACTAAGATTAAGAAAAGTTTATGCTTAACTTTAGGATTTCATGGTTTGTTGTTTATGAAGTTTGGTATGACTATTCTATAAACTCTAGGTACCTTTGTGCAAAGTTTTAAACTCAAATTTGATGTAAATTTAACTTCTTTTGTCTTGAATTTTTCAAATTTGAAATGTTAACTAAACCTAATTATAACCCTTTTATAATTAAAATCTATTGTTATTCTCTAATGTGATATTATTTAATATCTAATATATAGTCAAAGTTCTAAAACCTATAAAGTTCTAAAACCTATAATCTTATGCTCCTGGTCCATTTTTGTTATATTTTTTCTTAGATTATTTGTTTCAGAAACTATTTGAAATTCAGAATTTTTTCAAATATAAGATTCATTCGCCATACTCTTATGTATGCACATAAAATTTTAATTCAATTTTCCAAGGAAGATTACGGTATCTAAAACTCGTACGAAGATAGTTAAACGATAACGTTTGCAACGTAGAATCTAAATATTACGATAGTACAATACATGAAGCCATTTAAAATAAAATAATATGATAATAAACATTACAAATATTACAAATACATGAATCCAAATATTGTGTCTTCAGTCAATGCGGCAAATATTACAAATACGTATCTAGGTCTGATAGAATCTCAACGCAGCAAATATTACATATGAGCAAACAACGTTTAAATAAAATTACAACTAAATGATGCCTGATGACGTACTAGCACTCGATCGGCGACGTCTCCCACTTCTTGATGCAACCGGAGGTCTTCCATCTGTAGCATCACCTGTAGGGCCAGCTTCAGCACAACTGGGGCCAGCATCATTGGTTGGACAACGTTTATACGTGTGTCCAATCTGATTACATGCACTGCAGCATTGTATCCTCGGACGGAGCTCTGACTCATCCATATCATTACGAATACGCCGTGACTGATTACATGCACTGCAGCATTGTGTCCAGTTATATTTTTTGATGCGTCCTCAGCTCTTTTCTTCCCGGTCAGTTCATCAAGTTTCTGCCACTGCTTGTTAAATTTTTGCTGATTCGTTTCCTTGCATAGCCTCTTGAACATATCCATAAGGTGCTTGTTCTTGAATTGCCTGAAAAAGTTTGCACCGATATGCCTCATGCACCACCTACTGCGAATATCACGCCACTTGGGCGGTTCTCCGGTCTCCACACACCCCTGCTGCAAATCTAGAATTGCCCTCAGTATGCCGGCGTGACGATCATGAATCAGGCAGACATCTTCCCTATCCCGAACGACTGCAAGCTTAACCCGTTCCAGAAACCAGTACCAACTGTCTGTGTTCTCACTCTCAACAAAAGCAAAAGCAACAGGCAGCAATTGATTGTTTCCATCCACTCCAATAGCTGTCAGCATTTGCAATCTATACTTTCCTGTGAGAAAGGTCCCGTCGATGCACAGGATAGGCCGGCAGTGATGGAATGCGTTAATGCATGGACCCAAGCTGAAAAAGACCCGCTGCAATATGTGGGGCGGACCTTCTCCTCTGTCTAGAGTTTTCAGGTCATAGTAGCTTTCAGGATTTCTCTGACATAGGACGGCCAGCATTCGAGGAACATTATCATATGCAGCCTCGAACGTACCAAACCTCATCTCCAACACCTTTTGTTTTGCACTCCACGCCTTACTGTATGAGATGGTATACTTGTACTTTTCCTGAATGTACCTGATAATAGACTTTGGTTCATATGACAAGTTCTGTACTATCGTCCCGTACATCTCATTCGGCCCATAAATCACATTTCCTTCTCCGTAATATATACTGAAAATACCCTTCTCGGAAGACATATCTGTCAATCATTAATAAACTAGTTATACTACATATTAATACACAACGAACGACGATCCTAAATTTCAGCGACTCTCAGATTATATTTTACAGATTCTAAACTATTCAGATTATAAATTATACTAAAAACAAATGAAAATACTAAAACTATTCAAAATATAACTACTCTATCAAATATTTCCTAAATTATAGTTATTTTCAAGTACTTATATGGCTAGAACGAGAATATACCTCAAAATCGACGTGTGGACAGGGCTTCGCCGCTTCCTCTTCTCACTTCCTCTCCTCTCTTTCTCTTTTTTTTGATTTTTGCTGGATAAAATGGCATTTTTGGGGCAGGTTGGGGCTTAAATAGCCGGTGGGGGGACATCCCGCCCGACCAAAGGGCGGGATGCATCCCGCCCTTTGGTTGGGCGGGATGCCCTCCCAGGGACCTCTTCGCGAAGAAATTATTTGCGAAGAGGCCCTCGGGTGACATCCCGCCCGCTGGGTGGGCGGGATGTCCCGGGCCCCACGCGTCCCGCCCGTTCAGCGGGCGGGAGGCACCCATTTCCCTAAATTTTCCCAACGGCCACCCCTTTTTCGAATTTTTTTTTTATCCCTTTTTTAAAAAAAATTCGAAAAAAGAAGTAGCAGATTGTGTGAAGTCACGGGGGTTCGATACGTGTTTTCCTTACCGGAGAAGAATCATAATTTTTTACAGTAGTTAATGTACCAGAACAGACTCTTTTTCTCCATCAGAATTTAGCTTCAACAATTTTTTTGCCACTAAAGAGGACAAAATAAGAAAAAGACACCGCAACCTGCATCTTGAGTTCGAGATATTTTCCAAACTCGGTCGAGACCGTCTGTCAGCCTGTGCATGCATCATCTGTTTTTCAGCAGAGGAGGAATCTTAGGTTCTTGGCTGTTTCTGAACCGTGAGCCTTGCTTGTCGTCGGCGAAGCTGGGCCCCGCACCGGGCCTACCTTCCCTTTCCATGCTGATCCCGACACCTAACCGTGCACATGCGCTGGCGCCCGTGGCGGGACACTTGTATTGTTTCGTTGCGTTTCACCACTGTTTGCTTCTTGCAGCTACTGCGATCGCGACCCGTAACTCTCCGTCTCCGTGACGGAACGTGCAGATGGAGTTTCGTAGGGGCGGAAGTTGGCAAGCGCCAACGGCCCTCCCTAGCTCAACGACTAACTGAAATGATTTTCACTGGAGGTGTTTGGCTGTAGGGCTAAAGTTTAATTTTTTAGTATATCGAATCTTTTTATACTAATTAGAAGAACTAAATATAAGATAATTATAAAATTAATTATATAGATGGAGGCTAATTCGCGAGGTGAATCTATTGAGCCTAATTAATAATCCATCATTAGCACATGTTTACTGTAGCACCATATTGTCAAATCATGAACTAATTAGGTTTAATAGATTCATCTCGCAAATTGATCTTCATCTGTGCAATTACTTTATATCAGTAACCAAATATTCGATGCGATAGGGACTAAAATTTAGTTTCTGAAATCAAACACCTCAGGTGATGAGAGCTGGATTTTTCATATTGTTCTAGAGCTGGGGCGGCTAGCTCGGCTATCGCGTGGAGTTACATGATATATACTACTGCTATTCTGGGAGTAGACTTGATGCAGCAAAGAAACACGACTTGCCACCTAATGATTGACCATTTCGCCACGGTCTCATGCATGGAAAACCTCCTAGAAGCAGGCTGCGAGAGCAGCTTCCTGCTTCACTCTTGGTACGGTGGCATGGTATGGATATATGCCGTGACTAGTATTTTTCGTTTAAAAAAACCGTACTTGGAGAATCACATATATGAAGGCACATTTAATCCTATGGGTGGATGCACACGTGTATACTCACTCTACGCCGTCAGAACCTTCGAGCGACCAGGTCAGCAATCTAAGTCGCCAAGTAATTTTATGAAAAATGAAAAATAACCGATTAAAGGTTTGTTTGGATAGCCGATATTTGGATACCAATTAAAAGTATTAAATATAGACTAATTACAAAACCAATTGCATAAATGGAGGCTAATTCACGAGATGAATCCATTAAGCTTAATTAGTTCATAATTTGACTAAAATGTGCTACAGTAAATATGTGCTAATGAATGATTAATTAATTGTAATAGATTCGTCTCGTGAATTAGCTTCTATTTGTACAATTGGTTTTGTAATTAGGCTATATTTAATATTTATAATTGATATCCAAATATCCGATGTAATTGTTAGTCCGGCGGATGCATTGAGGCTCTAATCTAATCTAGGCTCAGTTTCACTCTATGCTACTAGCGCTACCAGTGTAGTACTACAGAATAGCATTCCTCCGGTAGCGGCTGATCAAGGTCAGAGATGGAGAGACAAATGGAGCAAGTTGCCACTTAATGCAAGTGGCAGGCAGTGGGCTGGCTACTATGTATTCTTCTCGTCCCTCCCTTTAATTTGCTGACCAGATGGATCGGTGAAATATAAAACCGGTGCATGCATGTGGCACGGTGAATTTGTTACGTTTTCTAGTGCGGCCTTTTCTGACTGAGCGCCGTACGTGCCGGCCACTTTGCTGACCAGATGGATCTCGGTGAAATATAACGGTTGGATATTGTAATTGAACACATTGCTAGCAGGGAGTTACCAGAAAGGTTAATAATTATATTATTGGTGGGTTAGGCTAGGCTTTTCTTCACTGCCAGAGTGGTCGCAGGATGCCACTTTTCTCCACATGAAAGTGGCATCCAATCCGCTTTCACCGTTTGGGAAAGCAAGGCCGCACGCTAGCTTTGTTATTCCTTTTTCTTTCTTTCCGTTAGTTCATCTTCCAATCACCACTATACAAGCTAGCTTTGTACGAGATACGAGTTAACTCAAGTAGGAGACGCATTTTTTCGTGTCTCTAAATTTACATCCCTATTTCTCCACGTCTCCTAGGAAGGGGGAGACGCGTTTTTATAAACCCGCGTCTCCAATGATCCTCACATAGGAGACACGGTTTTTCCGCATCTCCTACGAGAGGGGTCATTGGAGATGTATTTTACAAACCCGCGTCTCCTATGATAGAATATGAGACATGATTTTCCCGCGTCTCCTATGAGAGAGATTATTACAGACGTGTTTTTACAAACCCGCGTCTCCAATGACCCTAATGACCCTGAAGACGCGGGTTGTTAACCCGCATCTCCTATAATGAATTAAAAAAAGAAAAAGAAAATATACATCACATATACACATATTTTATCCATTCTTTACATCACAAATCCACATGCTTTATCAACTATATACATTACAAATGCAATCTAATATATTGAACTCATACAAATCCACTATATATAAATAAAAAATACAGAGGTTTTATCCATTATATAAATCACAAATACTTTTATATGTATTCTAACATACACTATGAACAAACACTTTGTTGTTTCTACGAATCACGATATAAAACTCTCGGAAGCAAGCCCAACTGCCAGAGCCGGGCCCACGGAACTACGAACATGACCTACATCTTATAGGATAAGGGGTAGGATATGGCCCACACCCTACACCAGTTGTAACTACTCGTAGCGTAGCAGAACTACTCATACTGTAGTAAAGCTAGTTGGAGACAGTAGAAAATTACCCGAAAAGTACTCGGCTAGGACTCCTAAACTCGTATCTAAGTAGAACTTCCATATAACCCTATCCCCTCCAGACTATATAAGGGCGGACAAGGACCCCTCCAAACACGAGATCACTCGATCACCACCTAAAGCAATACAAACCACATAGGACGTAGGGTATTATGCTCCCGGCGGCCCGAACCTGTCTAAACTTTGTGTTTATTGCACCTTCAAGTTCATGATCTCGGCGACACCCTACCTACAAACTCACCATCTTGGGGGTATCCATTAGTGGGCGTGGCGGTAAAACACCGACAGCTGGTGCGCCAGGTAGGTGTGTGTGACGCCCTGAAAATTTACCAAATTAAATCGCACGCTAATGTGTTTCAATGAAAAACCACTCGTCATCGAAACCCTAAACCTAACCCCTCATGTCCAACAGCGGACTTAACCGCCGTCACATCTCGCACCGCTTACGCGCGACCACTCTCCGCAATTAGCGCTGGCGTAAGTCCTTTCTCGCGCGGCGCGCGAATCCTGCGCGCGCGTGGCCGACCGGCCGCGGTCGCCGCCGCGACCGGCGCCGGCACTCCTCCCTCCCTCTTTTTCTTTTCTCTCCTTCTCTCTATTTCTTTTCTTTTCCCCCTTTTCCTTTTTCTTTCCTCCCTTTTCTTTTTCCTCCTTCCCTCCCTTTCCTTTCTCCTTTTCTTCCTGTTCCTCCTCTTCTCCCTGTTTCCCCCTTCCCCTGCTCCCGAGTGCTGCCCGGCCGTGCGCCGGCCCTGGGCGCCGCGCACGCGCTCTGCCCGGCCTTGCCGCGCACGCACCCGAGCCCACGCGCGCGCCCGCGCGTGCCCCGCGTGGCCGCACACCCCGCCGCGCCGCCCGTCGCTACGCCATCGCCCTGGCCCGAGCCGAGCCGCGCCGCACGCGCACGGACGCCGCGACACGCGCCACCGCAGCCCTTCCCCCACGCGCGCTCGCTGTGCCCGGCCGCTGACGCCGCACTGTGCCCGCGCGTGCCGAGCCGTCGCGTCGTCCCGGCCTCGCCGCCCGCGCCGCCGCTCCACGACACGGGCACCATTAAGGTGCCCCGCACCGCCCGCCTGCCCCTCCTCACCGGCCACCGCCGCCACCTACCTTGGCCGCCTATAAAGGGGGTCGGGGAGCACCCCGGCACCCCCACGACCGCCACCGCCCACCCGGCCCCTCGCCCTCCCCAGCCCGGCGCCGCCTCCACGAGCCCCTGTGCCCGCCGCCGCACGCCCCCGTGGGCAGCTCCCCTCGCTCCACCTCGGCCCGAGGTAAGGCCGGGGATGGGTTCCCCGCGCCCCCCTCCCGCTTCCCCCCCACTCCCGGGCCGCCGCCGTGCCCCGGCCGGCCGGGTCAGGCCACCGCCGGCGCCCTGCCTTCCCCCTCCTCTGTTTTGCACGGGGGAGAGGAAGGAGAAGGGTGTTCTTACCCAAACCCCCTCCCCTTTCTGATTTTTCCCAAAACCCCCCCCCTCCTTCCTATGAGCATGCCCTTATTCACTTCCCTTTTACAAAAGAAACCCCGTGTTTTCCATTAATTCAAAAAGGACCCTCTAATACTTGAGCCTAGATACACTTGACGCTCTTTAGCATGCCCCGAGAATTTATAAGATTTACAAAAAGACCCTCGCTCTTTCCGGATACTTACGAATAAAACCCTAGAGCCCTGTTTAACCACCCGAACCTCCTTTAGCGCGTCATTTTATGTGCGAAACGACCTCCGATTGACCCGAAACTTTACCACGCCCTTTCTAGTATAGTTTTAGCCATGCCATTAAGAAACCACCCAGAGATATTGCCCCTAACCCCATAACTAAATTATTTCCGATTCAAGCCTATCGGTAAAAGCTTTTAGTTCTTTCGCTTGATTGTGTGTCTGTTTGTTTGCGTCGTAGGACACGGAGTGAACGACGAGGTTCCCGACCGCGACCAAGCAACTGAGGACCAGTACTGCGACCCCGAACCCGAAGGACAGTGCTCCGATCAGGACTTTCCGCAAGGGTTTGACGATGGCAAGTTCAATTCCGCCCTTTGATGCATATTTCTGTCCTAGTTTTTATAAACACGACCCAATGGCCTGTTTTATAAAATTGCATTGTTTTGCGTGCTGGAAACCCGGTAGGATAGCCACCCTTGTTTGAAATAACCATACTTTGACTGCCTGATTTATAAAGAAAATGCGTGTGTGTGGGAAGGGATAAAATGTGGTTTTGAAAAGCGAGTTAAATGAGATGGATGGCATTTCTGTGTGAATTGCCGTTGGTGTGCTCGTACCTGTGTGGTTGAGCGTGGATGGGAGATATCCATCTTGTCACCCTTAAGGACCGAGTTGATGTGACATCTCACCTAGCCTCTCGTAGTGCGAACCACTTGACCGTTGTATGGGCAACGGCTTGACCTAACCCCACTAGTTAGTCTGATAGCCATTAGGAGAGCTGGGAGCAACGGGTGATCAAGGAGACGGGATAAGCTCTGTGTGACTTATGCCCCGGTTAAACCTCGGTGTTAGGTCGAATGACCCCTTGATAGATCCCGTGGTGGCTAGTCAGGTCTAGCTACGGTGGGTAAGGGCTTCGATGGGATCTGCACCGGCACTAAGGTGTTCGTGTTGTGGTACCCCGCCTGTGGGTAAAGTTGCACACCTCTGCAGAGTTAAAATCTATTCGAATAGCCGTGCCCACGGTATTGGGCAGGTTACGGTGTGGTCACATAACTAGTGTTTCTCTCTGGGAAATGGTTGATCTAGTGTGAGTTGTTTGGAAAGTACCCGGCAGTGGTGCCGTGTGCTACGGCGGACGGGGAGTCCGGTAGCGGTTTCAAACTAGATCCTGTGTGGATCAACACCGTGTGCTCCTCGATGCTTAGCGACTTGTTTTTGAAAAATGTTTTGAAACGAACCTTTGCATAAAGCCAAGTTTTCCGCAAATGAACCATAACCTTATCCTTGGATTATCCTGTGCATGTAATTCTATTATAACCCTCCGCGGGTGTGATTGGACTTGCTGAGTACGTTTGTACTCACCCCGTTCTCACTTTACAGTGGAGGATCCCGACTACATCCCCGAGAACGACGAGTAGGGTCCCGTCCTGCACCCAGTCTTGCTTGTGGGTGAGGTCACCGTTGGAGCTCCGCATGGCGCAAGACTCTGATGATCCCTTGTTCGTAGTTAGTGTAGTAGTTTGGGTTTTTGTTGTAATCCTCGCGATAGTGGCGCTTCACTGCCCATTACCGCGAAGAGTTGTACGGTGATGTACCATCTGATGTAATAAAAGTGTTATCAGCCTCCTGGGACTGATAAAGTGACACTTTTAAGTCTTCCCTGTTGGGGGGACGCTTCAGGTGGTATCAGAGCCGTAGGCTGGCCGTAGGATGCGACCCTAGGAGCGAAACCCTTTTTAAGCCCTAGGATTTGCGCTGGCTTAGCTCTTTTCTCACACAAACACTCACCACTGGTTTTTACCCTGTTCCAGATGGCTGACAATGGATGGGTCAACGGAGTCTGCTACGCAGAGCCTGGCCTTCCTAAGTTATTGTTGCTCAGCCTGGAACGCGTTGGGGTTATGGAAACACCGGAGTACGCCTACCGAGAATACATCTCCGGTGGCACCCTTCGGTGCGACACAATGATTTTTGTGGAGAGAAGCACCCGCTATCCTGATGTGGACCCTTGGTTCATCTCCACCACTGGCTTTCGTTTCCCCGACACCTATCGAAAGGCCGCTCGTAAAGCCTTGCGACGACTACGTGTACTCTACAAGCAACACCTTCAGCGGACCCCTATGGGATTTTTCCCACCCGCTGAAAGAAGAGGGCGCACTTGGATTGCCCGAATGAGGGGACTTGGACGAGAAGAAGAAGACCTGGAAGACACGGTTTCCCACCTGTCCATCTACCTCACTGGCTTAGATGCACTCTGCAACGAGCAGGCGGCACAACTGAAGAAATTAATCCATGGAGTTGAAAAGATAACCCAGGAGCTGGAGGAACAACGGACAAGAGCTGCAACCGCCGAGTATTCCTTAGCCGCCCTCCAAGCCCAGATGCAAGAATACGAGACCCGCAACGGGATAGGTGGATGGATCGAAGAAGAAGAAGAACCCATGGAGACCCATTGGGACAAGGGTACTCAGACCGAAAACGAGATGGATCGGTTCCTTCCGATAAAGAAGCGCTCTATCAGGACCGAGGAAGAATCCCCATGATAGGATTAGCACCCCTAGCAAAAACCCTACCCTAATGACCACGTATCCATGAAAACTGTACCACCCTTGTTGTAATAATAAATATCATCTGCTCGCTTTTGCATCTGCACCATGTTGTTTACCCTACTTCTGTTTCAGATGGCTGAGGAAGGGTGGACCCAGGGCGATTGCCAAGCTGCACCTGGATTCCCCAGCCTCTTGATCAACACCCTGGAGGACCTTGGCGTTACAGAACACCCAAGGTACTACAGCCGAGAGTACGAACACCATGGTACCCTCCGCTGCAGGGTGATCCTGGTCATCGCCAGGAGCAACCGCTACCCCGACATCCAGCCCTGGCGGGCGACCGCCACAGGGTTCAGACACCAAGACACCTACCCCTTGGCCATCAGAAAAGCACTCCGTTACTTGTGCCGGATTTTTGAAGAACACCTCGCCCCTACACCAGCGAAGTTCTTTCCGCCGGCCATCAGAACCCCAGTCTGGGAAGCGCGCATGAGAAACCTGGAGCGACGTCGCCACGAAGAAGGCCCCCTATACCAAGTGGCCACTTACCTAGCCGCCCTGGACCAACTCTTTGACGAGCAAGCCAACCTTCTGAGGGAGCAGACTCACCGAGCCGAGCAAGCAGAGCTCGCGGTAAGGATACAGCAGATCCGAGCCGCCCATGCCGAGGCGAGAGCCGCAGCCGCGGTCAGTAGCGAAGCTGTCGCCCAAGAAAGCCTTAGACAGGCCCGAGACCGGCGTATGCAAGATTGGACCCAAAGTGGAACACCCGTCCCGGCAATAGGGGAAGACCACGTGTTACTCGGGACACCGTCATAGGGTGGGGATCACTCTTCGGGAGCACACGGGCCCCACCCGAGAACCCTGAAAGTTCTGCTGCCGCCGACGAAGGGGAGGCTGCAATGCAGCCCCTGACCGATGAGAACCCAGAAGACGGCGAGCGAGAACCTCTCACCCTGTCCGCCCCGAAAGAAGACACACCGCGCAAGTAGAGTGGTCGACGCCATCCCAGTGATGCCCATCCCAGTCTTTCTGTTTAAGACGTGCCCTTTTGCAAGACCCTGGCCGAGTAGCACGATACTTAGCACTATCCCTAGGTTGTACCCTCCCTGCTTAATAAAATACTTGGTGATTGTTACTTGTGATGTCGTGTGCTGATGTGTTGTGTGCTGCTTAGTTGTATAGATATCGGCAGAAGGTAGATTCTGCCTTATATATACGAATTAAACAACTTAAACATCACATAACCGTAACCCCAATTTACCCAATCAACAGGTGACTCCCCGGAACATCGCGAGGGCCTCCCGCGGCCGGAACCCCGTAGCCGCTAGTGTCGGAGCACATCCCGTTGAACAAGATCTTCCCCAAGGGGAACAAGAAGTAAGCCAGAACCGAGGTGGAAGTCAAGAAGGGGAACAACTACCACCACCCCCACCCCTCGGAGACCTGGCGCAGATCATCCATAACCAAACTCTCATTCTGGAGACACTGGCGAATGCCCTCATTAACCGGCAGCCACGAGGGCAGAATATGAACGACAAGCTGACGGCCTTCCTGAGGACCAAGCCACCTACCTTCGCCGGATCCTGCAACCCGTTGGATGCTGACGACTGGTTGCGAGTAATTCAGAGGAAGCTCGAACCATTCGAATGCCAGGACCGGGATAAAGTCCTACTGGCAGCCCACCAGCTCACCGGAACGGCATTATCCTGGTGGGAAAACTATTGTGCCGCAGCCGAAGATGCCTCCACCATTACCTGGGGAGAATTTGTAAGGGAGTTCCGCCGCTACCACATCCCTTCAGCCACTATGAAGCGCAAGGCGGACGAATTCCGCGCACTTCAACAGGGGAATATGACGGTGGAAGAATATACCCACCGGTTCATAGAATTGGCCCGATATGCGCCGGAAGAGGTGAACGACGATGATAAAAAGCAAGACATGTTCAAGAAGGGGTTAAGCCCAGAGCTCCGGACCTTGCTTACTCCCCAGATCTATCCGGACTTCAACACCCTAATGAACAAGGCCATCCTCACGGAAAGGGCCAAGGCCGAAGAAAGAAAGGACAACAAACGCAAGTTCTTGGAAAGTAAGGCTCGCCAACAAGACCGTTTCCAGAAGCCGAGAAATTCCAGCTATACTGCACCAGGAACTCAGGCCCCAATGCAGTATAGAACTCAGTCCCAGGTGACAGGATCACAGGCCCCGCCTAGAAGCCAGAATACCTCGAGGGCCCCGCAAAGCAATGCAAGTCAGGCCACCCCCGACAACAACAATGTTAGGGCTTGTTTCAACTGCCGAGAGACAGGGCACTTCATCGCCAATTGCCCCTACGCCAAGAATAAGCCGGCAACGTCGACCTTCTCCAACACAGTGAATGGGCCCAGACCAGCCCTGACCGGTGCCAACCGAGTGCCCGTCCGCAACAACGACAGCGGCCAGCAGGTGAAGCAACAATCATTTGGACGAGCCCGCGTCAATCACATCGACGCGCAGGAGGCTCAAGAAGCTCAGGGCGTAGTGCTCGGTGAGTACTTAGTCAACTCAGCTCTGGCGACAGTATTATTTGATTCTGGAGCATCACACTCGTTTATATCCTCGAGCTATGTGGAGAAACACAAAATACCTACAGTACTACTAAAAACACCCCTATTAACCCGGACGCCTGGAGGCGACATCAACTGCCAATTAGGGTGTTCACGGGTTAAGATCAATTTAAGTGGGGTAGACTTCCTAGCAGATTTGGTGGTACTTAAGCCTGGGGGAATAGACGTGATCCTTGGGATGGATTGGTTAAGCCGACACAATGGTCTCATAGGCTGCTCTGATAAAGTGGTCCACCTAACCAACCACGAAGGAGTACAAGTGATCTGCCGTACCCGGGATAGTAAATATGACCCAATGGTATTTAGCATGGAAACCAAGCCCTTAGAAGGAGTCCCGGTAGTAAACGAATACCCAGATGTATTTCCTGAAGAGCTTCCCGGTATGCCGCCGGACAGGGATATAGAATTCGTCATAGACCTTATTCCCGGAACCTCTCCGATAGCCAAGAGACCCTATAGGATGGCCGCCTCTGAATTGACAGAATTAAAGAAGCAACTAGAGGAACTGCAGAGGACTGGCTTCATCAGACCAAGCTCGTCGCCATGGGGAGCCCCAGTGCTGTTTGTCAAGAAGAAAGATGGGAGTATGAGGTTGTGCGTGGACTACCGAGCACTGAATGAGGTTACCATTAAGAACAAGTACCCTCTTCCCAGGATTGATGACCTGTTCGATCAGCTAAAGGGAGCTAAGTACTTTTCCAAGATCGATCTAAGGTCAGGATACTTCCAGCTCAAGATTAGAGAAAGTGACATTCCTAAAACAGCCTTTGTCACCCGCTACGGGCAGTTTGAGTTCACTGTAATGTCCTTCGGACTAACCAATGCCCCTGCTTACTTTATGAACCTCATGAACAAAGTGTTTATGGACGAGCTGGATAAGTTTGTCGTGGTCTTTATCGACGACATACTTATTTACTCCAAGAGTGTTCAGGAACATGAACAACATCTGCAGGTAGTGTTGGAAAAATTAAGGATACACAAACTATATGCAAAATTCAGCAAATGCGAATTCTGGCTGGAGAGAGTAGCTTTTCTTGGTCACGTTCTAACCGCGGAAGGAGTAGCAGTGGACCCAGAAAAGGTCGAGGCAGTATCCAATTGGCAGCAACCGACTAATGTTAGTGAAATCAGGAGTTTTCTTGGATTAGCCGGATACTATCGGAGATTTATTGAAGGATTCTCTAAGATAGCCCGACCCATGACGGAACTTCTTAAGAAGGAGAAAAAGTTCGCTTGGACAGAATCCTGCGAGAGGAGTTTTCAAGAATTGAAGCGAAGACTGACGACCGCCCCAGTGCTGACCTTGCCGGACATTCATCGGGACTTTGTCATTTATTGTGACGCATCCCGACAAGAATTAGGGTGCGTACTGATGCAAGACGGGAAAGTCGTTGCATATGCCTCCCGCCAACTCAAGACCCATGAGCAAAACTATCCGACCCATGATTTGGAACTAGCAGCTGTAGTGCATGCCCTTAAGATTTGGAGACATTACCTGATCGGGAATAGGTGTGAGGTTTACACCGACCACAAGAGTCTAAAGTACATCTTTACTCAGCCAGATTTAAATTTAAGGCAGAGGAGATGGTTGGAGTTGGTCAAGGACTATAATTTGGAAATTCAGTATCACCCCGGAAAGGCGAATGTGGTAGCCGACGCCTTAAGCCGGAAATCCTATGGGCCCAAGGATAACAACCTGCGCGAGGAAATGGCACGATTAAATGTGCACATTGTCCCTCAAGGTTCCAGCCATGTGTTAAGCGTCCAATCAACCCTAGAGGATAGAATTAGAGAGGCTCAAAGCTCGGATCAGGAGTTAGTAAAGATCTGCAAGCAAACTGGAGAAAATAAAGCGCCAGGATTCAGAGTGGACGACAAGGGAACATTATGGTACGAGGATAGAATTTGTGTACCCCAGAACGGAGATTTCCGGCAATTGATCATGGACGAAGCCCATCACTCGGCCTACTCCATCCACCCAGGATCCACCAAAATGTATATGGACATAAGGCAAAAATACTGGTGGAATGGAATGAAAGCGGATATCGCACGATTTGTGGCGCATTGTGATACCTGCCAAAGGATCAAGGCCGAACATCAAAAGCCGGCAGGATTATTGCAACCCTTGCCTATCCCGGTTTGGAAGTGGGATGAGATAGGAATGGACTTTGTAGTGGGACTACCCCGAACACAGAAGGGACATGATTCCGTATGGGTAATTGTGGATCGACTCACTAAATCGGCACATTTCATACCCGTAAGGACCACTTATGGCGGAGAAAAGCTGGCAAAACTTTACGTGGAAAATATAGTAAAGTTACATGGAGTGCCTAGCAGAATTGTCTCAGATAGAGGGACCCAATTTACATCTAGGTTTTGGAAAGGCCTGCACAAAGCCATGGGCACGAAGTTAGATTTTAGCTCCGCGTACCACCCACAGACGGATGGTCAAACCGAAAGGGTGAATCAGATCATGGAAGATATGCTGAGAGCATGTGTACTAACCTATGGGAATGATTGGGAACAGAGTCTGCCCTATGCGGAATTCTCGTACAATAATGGCTACCAAGCCAGCCTGGGTATGTCGCCATTCGAAGCCCTCTACGGAAGAAAGTGCAAAACTCCCTTAATGTGGTCGGAAGTCGGAGAACGTGCGCTAGTAGGACCCGCGCTCATAAAGGAAGCGGAAGAGAAAGTGGCGGAAATCCGCGAGAAATTAAAAGCAGCCCAGTCCCGGCAAAAGAGCTATGCAGACAAGAAGAGGCGGGAGATAAGCTTCAATCCGGGAGATTTTGTCTATCTCAAAGTCTCACCCATTCGAGGGACACGAAGATTTCAGGTACAAGGAAAGTTAGCCCCTCGATACGTTGGGCCGTATCGGGTTCTAAAGAAGGTCGGAGCGGTGGCATACCGACTAGAGTTACCAGAAGAAATGTCGGATATACACCCAGTATTTCATGTCTCGCAATTAAGAAGGTGTCTAAGTGTACCCGAGGGAGAACACGTGCCGGTGGAAACAATAGACCTGCAACCGGATCTGCGGTACCAGGAAGTGCCGGTCAGAATCCCGGACACTGTCACTAGGAGGACAAGAAACTCTGAGGTGCGGATATGCAGGGTTCAATGGAGCAGACACGGAATAGAAGAAGCAACTTGGGAGCGCGAGGAGGCCCTAAAGAAGGAATTTCCCCATCTGTTTAGAAGCCAGCCGAATCTCGAGGACGAGATTCATTTAAGTGGGGTAGGTTTGTGACGCCCTGAAAATTTACCAAATTAAATCGCACGCTAATGTGTTTCAATGAAAAACCACTCGTCATCGAAACCCTAAACCTAACCCCTCATGTCCAACAGCGGACTTAACCGCCGTCACATCTCGCACCGCTTACGCGCGACCACTCTCCGCAATTAGCGCTGGCGTAAGTCCTTTCTCGCGCGGCGCGCGAATCCTGCGCGCGCGTGGCCGACCGGCCGCGGTCGCCGCCGCGACCGGCGCCGGCACTCCTCCCTCCCTCTTTTTCTTTTCTCTCCTTCTCTCTATTTCTTTTCTTTTCCCCCTTTTCCTTTTTCTTTTCCTCCCTTTTCTTTTTCCTCCTTCCCTCCCTTTCCTTTCTCCTTTTCTTCCTGTTCCTCCTCTTCTCCCTGTTTCCCCCTTCCCCTGCTCCCGAGTGCTGCCCGGCCGTGCGCCGGCCCTGGGCGCCGCGCACGCGCTCTGCCCGGCCTTGCCGCGCACGCACCCGAGCCCACGCGCGCGCCCGCGCGTGCCCCGCGTGGCCGCACACCCCGCCGCGCCGCCCGTCGCTACGCCATCGCCCTGGCCCGAGCCGAGCCGCGCCGCACGCGCACGGACGCCGCGACACGCGCCACCGCAGCCCTTCCCCCACGCGCGCTCGCTGTGCCCGGCCGCTGACGCCGCACTGTGCCCGCGCGTGCCGAGCCGTCGCGTCGTCCCGGCCTCGCCGCCCGCGCCGCCGCTCCACGACACGGGCACCATTAAGGTGCCCCGCACCGCCCGCCTGCCCCTCCTCACCGGCCACCGCCGCCACCTACCTTGGCCGCCTATAAAAGGGGGTCGGGGAGCACCCCGGCACCCCCACGACCGCCACCGCCCACCCGGCCCCTCGCCCTCCCCAGCCCGGCGCCGCCTCCACGAGCCCCTGTGCCCGCCGCCGCACGCCCCCGTGGGCAGCTCCCCTCGCTCCACCTCGGCCCGAGGTAAGGCCGGGGATGGGTTCCCCGCGCCCCCCTCCCGCTTCCCCCCCACTCCCGGGCCGCCGCCGTGCCCCGGCCGGCCGGGTCAGGCCACCGCCGGCGCCCTGCCTTCCCCCTCCTCTGTTTTGCACGGGGGAGAGGAAGGAGAAGGGTGTTCTTACCCAAACCCCCTCCCCTTTCTGATTTTTCCCAAAAACCCCCCCCCCTCCTTCCTATGAGCATGCCCTTATTCACTTCCCTTTTACAAAAGAAACCCCGTGTTTTCCATTAATTCAAAAAGGACCCTCTAATACTTGAGCCTAGATACACTTGACGCTCTTTAGCATGCCCCGAGAATTTATAAGATTTACAAAAAGACCCTCGCTCTTTCCGGATACTTACGAATAAAACCCTAGAGCCCTGTTTAACCACCCGAACCTCCTTTAGCGCGTCATTTTATGTGCGAAACGACCTCCGATTGACCCGAAACTTTACCACGCCCTTTCTAGTATAGTTTTAGCCATGCCATTAAGAAACCACCCAGAGATATTGCCCCTAACCCCATAACTAAATTATTTCCGATTCAAGCCTATCGGTAAAAGCTTTTAGTTCTTTCGCTTGATTGTGTGTCTGTTTGTTTGCGTCGTAGGACACGGAGTGAACGACGAGGTTCCCGACCGCGACCAAGCAACTGAGGACCAGTACTGCGACCCCGAACCCGAAGGACAGTGCTCCGATCAGGACTTTCCGCAAGGGTTTGACGATGGCAAGTTCAATTCCGCCCTTTGATGCATATTTCTGTCCTAGTTTTTATAAACACGACCCAATGGCCTGTTTTATAAAATTGCATTGTTTTGCGTGCTGGAAACCCGGTAGGATAGCCACCCTTGTTTGAAATAACCATACTTTGACTGCCTGATTTATAAAGAAAATGCGTGTGTGTGGGAAGGGATAAAATGTGGTTTTGAAAAGCGAGTTAGATGAGATGGATGGCATTTCTGTGTGAATTGCCGTTGGTGTGCTCGTACCTGTGTGGTTGAGCGTGGATGGGAGATATCCATCTTGTCACCCTTAAGGACCGAGTTGATGTGACATCTCACCTAGCCTCTCGTAGTGCGAACCACTTGACCGTTGTATGGGCAACGGCTTGGCCTAACCCCACTAGTTAGTCTGATAGCCATTAGGAGAGCTGGGAGCAACGGGTGATCAAGGAGACGGGATAAGCTCTGTGTGACTTATGCCCCGGTTAAACCTCGGTGTTAGGTCGAATGACCCCTTGATAGATCCCGTGGTGGCTAGTCAGGTCTAGCTACGGTGGGTAAGGGCTTCGATGGGATCTGCACCGGCACTAAGGTGTTCGTGTTGTGGTACCCCGCCTGTGGGTAAAGTTGCACACCTCTGCAGAGTTAAAATCTATTCGAATAGCCGTGCCCACGGTATTGGGCAGGTTACGGTGTGGTCACATAACTAGTGTTTCTCTCTGGGAAATGGTTGATCTAGTGTGAGTTGTTTGGAAAGTACCCGGCAGTGGTGCCGTGTGCTACGGCGGACGGGGAGTCCGGTAGCGGTTTCAAACTAGATCCTGTGTGGATCAACACCGTGTGCTCCTCGATGCTTAGCGACTTGTTTTTGAAAAATGTTTTGAAACGAACCTTTGCATAAAGCCAAGTTTTCCGCAAATGAACCATAACCTTATCCTTGGATTATCCTGTGCATGTAATTCTATTATAACCCCTCCGCGGGTGTGATTGGACTTGCTGAGTACGTTTGTACTCACCCCGTTCTCACTTTACAGTGGAGGATCCCGACTACATCCCCGAGAACGACGAGTAGGGTCCCGTCCTGCACCCAGTCTTGCTTGTGGGTGAGGTCACCGTTGGAGCTCCGCATGGCGCAAGACTCTGATGATCCCTTGTTCGTAGTTAGTGTAGTAGTTTGGGTTTTTGTTGTAATCCTCGCGATAGTGGCGCTTCACTGCCCATTACCGCGAAGAGTTGTACGGTGATGTACCATCTGATGTAATAAAAGTGTTATCAGCCTCCTGGGACTGATAAAGTGACACTTTTAAGTCTTCCCTGTTGGGGGGACGCTTCAGTGTGTTCATCGAGCATCCACCGGAGAACTCAATGGCATCTCTCAGCTTCACCCGCACCGTGCTCGATGAGGGCACAACTTTTATCTTCAGCTCCTGGATCTGCGTCGCCAACGGCTTAGGTGGCTTCAACATCCACCTAGTCGACTCCAGAAAGCCGGAGGCCTTTACACCAACTCGACACAGCGACCTCGACGAGTTGCAGCTCCCCGATCTTGCCTTGGAGACCGAGATGATGCCCGATTTCGACGTGACTTCAACTCGCGCTGCACCAGGACTATTCGGATCGGATTCAAACCGAGGAGGCTACATAGTCCGAGTCCCTCTCCGACTTGGAGGAGGACTTGGATCATCTTTTCAAGATTCGAGATGAGAGAGCCACCGCTTGTCGGGAGGGGCCCCCGTTTTTGACAACTACTCAAATTCAAACGAAGAGTACTCGCTAATACAAGTTGGAGCCTGGGAGGACTCGGGGACAAGAGAGCCATCGCTTGTCGGGAGGCCCCTGTTCTCGACAACCACTCGGAGTCAGATGACGATCCTGAATCCTTTTCGGGTAATCACCTAGGTTTAACAATAACGTCTACGCTACAAGGCCATTTCGTGTATTGGAAGGGTCTAGAGCCCTCTGAGTTACTCGAATACAACCCCCGCCTTGTGGCAGAATCCACCCTTCGGCGTATCAACCCTTGAGAGCCGGAGGATTTCGACTACTCCGCTCAACTTCAGCTCACGTCACAACATCGACGCGCTGCAACGACAACCTTGACTATTTGGCTCGCACCGCAGTTACGACTACTTTGACAAATCGGCAACGCTAACGATTACCTCAACAACCCGTCTCGACTAGAAACTAGTCATGGACGAGTATTCAACTATTCGGCGACTAGCTCCGCACGGTCAACATCTAGTCGGAATTAGCTCCGACTAGTCGGCTTCATCGACAAATCGCCCACGAATCAAAGCTACGCTTCGCCGCCTACTTTTTGCGCAACGCACACTCTCTCCATCGACAAACTTGAAACCCCCAAGCAATGTCTAGTTTGGTCTGAGGCGGTTCAACTCAGGACCCTCTCTGCATTGGAAGAGGATTTGGATCATCCACTGCCACTCGGAGAAGGAGAAGCCACCGCGCATCAGGGGGCTACTGTTTTCGATAACCACTCAGATTCAATTGCTCATAAGACACCTATAATAAGTAATTCCCAGGGTTTTGTAAGGGGATCAGATTGGTCGGGGCAGGTTTGAGCATCGGAAGGGCATGAAACCCTCCGGTTTCTCAAATCAAGTCCACTGCAATCCATTACCGCACCCGGTGAACTCCCTCTTCAAGAAGGCAGACTCCTCCCTCCTTCCGACGACGAAGACGAGGGCCAGGTGGTGCGGAGTGCCAAACACTTCGCCCTCAGTCGTGAAGTGTTCATGATTCACACCGGCGAGAACTGTGAAGGTCTAGAGCAGGTCCAGCTAGACGACTACGATGACTACCTCCTTGATCCACTTGGCGAAGACATGGATGCAACAATGGGTATTAAATTCCCAGACAACATTAAGGTAGAAGATGCAGATGGCATCCAGAAGGAATGTCGCAGGCTCATCAATGCGAAGCGCGCCCAACGCAGGCACCGCACGGTCGAGACGAACCAGCAGGGGAGCAGCAACTTCTATGAATCCTTCACGGGCGACCTCCGCACTATCTTCAACGCTGGCCAGGATGCCCGCAATGTCATCATTGCTAGGCGGCAGGAGCGCGAAGAAGTGGAAGCCTACAGCCCCACCCACTATCAACTCCCTCTCGACTACCTGGAGACAACTCAGAAGCACAAGCCAGAAGCTGGAGAACAATCCACCCGTAGAAAGAAGACTCTCAGTTCGAAGGAATGATTCGAGGAAGCCCTACATGGGCGATGCCCGTGGCACCTGAAGAGCAAGCATTCCGCGTTTGAATGTCAAACCCTTCGGAGGGTCCTGGGATCTCCGCCAAAACTAGGAAGAAAGGCGACGGAACTACCCGAATAATAATTTATTCATAAATTAAGTACCCGATTCAAGAAGTTTTTCTAAGGGTCTTTTAGGTGTTTCATTTGTTTAAACCATTATTTTGGGACTATATCTCGAAATAAAGGGTTCTGTACATCTAAAAGCCCCTATTTTTACCACTTAGTCAGGGTTGCCATTTATTTTCATTATTCGGGTTATTCATGATTTCCTCGCTATACTACTCTGAGACGTGCCCTATGAACGTCCAGCCTAATTAGTGCATCCTTTTTCCAGCCGATCTCTTATCACCTATTCCTCATGTCACGAGCCTTTTTTACCGATGCTTGGGGGCTAAGGATAGGGCCAATGGGGATGGGCTCGGGAAAGAAGAAGATAAATCAATTTCTTCAAGGCTAAGCTTAGGGAACCCTATCACAACCGAGCCAGGCAGCTGCCACAATTGGTCGCCTCATTTTGCAATGACTAGTGAAACTCGTTAATTAGCCAAATAAAGCACCTACATGATTATCTATCAAATACTACCAGTAACTCTCAGATTACTAGTTCCCAACTACTTTTCTATGTTACTGAAGGGGCCTTGCTCCGTTTACTAGTTTTCGACTAGTATTACGCGTAGTTTATCGAAGGAGCCTTGCTCCCGTACGACCTCGCCAATGGTCTCAGTGGAAATCAAATTTTCGACCAGAAGCAAGCCTGAAGCACCCGTAACACCCGCCATGGATGTCAACCGTGCAATCGACGACTCGATCGACAACTTGGAACCCCTTGAATCAAGTCTACCTCGGTCCGAGGTCCTGTGCCATAAGTTCTTCTCTTAGTCGGAGGAGGATTTGGATCGTCTACCATAAGTCGGAGGAGGATTTGGATCATATACCACAAGTCAGAGGAGAATTTGGATCGTCTGCCATGAGTCGGAGGAGGATTTGGATCATCTACCACAAGTCAGAGGAGAATTTGGATCGTCTACCACAAGTTGGAGGACGACTAGCCACTGTCCATCGAAGGGTTCCTGTCTCCGCTGACTACTTGGACTTCTTCAACGACACACTACCCTTATCAAATGGCCACCAGGGCCTGAGGTCACCTCCAACTTGGTCGGGCGGGCCCGGGCATCGGAAGGGCATGGAGTCCTCCAAGCTACTCGGCTTAGCCCAATTTTCTACGTTTTCAACTTGGTCGGGGCAGGCTCAGGCATCGGAAGGGCACTGAGTCCTCCAAGCTACCCGACCTCAGCTCACCTTTCCGCGCCATCAACCCCAACAACCTATCGGCATAGGATTGTTCCTCCACGAAGAAGAGGGTGGGTCGCCAAAAGCTCCTCGCTGGATCGCGCGGTCTTTTCGGTTTTCATTGAAGAAATCCCATTCATGGAGGCGGACGCATCGGATCACTTCCAACTTGACTACTACATCACCTTCAAAAGGGCACTCGGCGACCCGCTGATGACCACTTCGACTACAAAACTACTCGAGAGCGGGACTCACTCCATCCGTGACTAGTTGGAATTGATTCCGACTAGTCGGATCTCATCAATAAATTATCATGGCTCCATCAACGAGCGATAAGGCTTCATCGGCAACCACCCATGAATCAGGATCGACAACTATCCACGCTCGTCTGATTTCTATGCTCGGGGGCTGGGCACAACAAGGCGGCTACCCACGTGAAGCCTGAGACTCGATTCAAGGAGGTTTTTATGGAGATTTTTAGGAAACTTGTTTAACTATTGTATTGAGTTTTATCTCGAAACAAGGGATTTTTTCCCAAAGAATTTGTTTAACCACTCGGTCAGGGAATCAAAAAATTTACTCAAGATAGGGCTTTGGTCCGTTCATCCACATTTCAGCGATAAGAGCACTTGAAGTATCTTCATCTTTCGATTCACATTTGTTACTCTTGAAGTTTGCTTGTAGACGGTTTGGTGTTTCCCGTGGAGCCTTGACTCGTGTATGTGCCCCCGGGAAAGTTTGTATTACCCTAAACCCTAAAATCCACAAAGTATAGGGTAATACAAACTTTCCCAGGCGCACATACACGAATGGATGCGCACGGGCAACACCAAACCGTCTACAAGTAAACTTTAAGACTAACAAACATGAATCGAAGGATGAAGATACTTCAAGTGCTCTTGAGATGAACTTGGTTTCCCTCTCACTTAAATGGTTGAGTCTTACACCTCAATCTTGCTTTCACCCAAGCCCTAGCTCAAATCAACTAAATGATTAGCTCAAGAAGGGATTGAGGAGTAGTAGTAAATGCTCTTGGAAGTGTTTATCTCGAGTTAGGTCAGTAGCAAGTGAAGGAGGGGTTGCGGGGATATAAATACCCGAACCCCAAAACTAGCTGTTAGTGCACTGGTTAAGTGATTGTCGGAACTTCCTACGCAGGGTCGGAACTTCCGGCCTAGCTAAAACTGGCTGGCCGAGAACCCCATGTCGGAACTTCCGATCCAATGTTGGAACTTCTAACTCACACTAAAACAGTCAGAAAACTAGATGCACAAGTGTATAATTATATGTCTCTTCTTGATGGTTAGCATCTCAAATAAGCACTTTGACACCTTCATGCTATCCATTCGCATCCCTTTTAATAGTACGGTGTTTCCTATACTCAAATTCAAAATAGAAAATATTAAAAGACCTTTTTCTAAGTCAACACCATCCTTTAAGTAAATTTGCCGTCTTTTCTTGCTCGTTTTCATTTTATTGAAAATTTAACCCATCCATAACTCGATAAACTCATTAGCTCCTTAATTTTGTACGTCATCAACACCAAAATCTACTTAGGGGGCCAAATGCACTTTCAATCTCGAGGATGAGGTCGACGAGGGGGAGGCGGGCGCGTATCGCGCGCTCGGTGGAGTCCGTGTGGCGCCGATACCACGCGCCAGAGACCTCACGCACTGCCACGGCCAATCAAACATGGGGCATGAGGACGGACGTGTAACATCCCAGTTTTCATCACTATTGAAAGAAATGCAAAGTAAGGGTGTTTGCGTAATTTTAAAAAAGTACAAGTCCTTTTATGCAAATATTTGATTTACAAAAGTAACTTTTAAATTTACTCAGGACTAAAGTGTAAAAAAAATACGAGTCATGATGACATGTCTATCCAATCATTATGACGAGTCTATCCCGTCATAATGACATGTCTATCCAACCATTATGACAAGCCTATCCCGTCATAATGACATGTCTATCCAACCATTATGACAAGTCTATCCCGTCATCATGACGTGTCATAAATGCTTGCATTTAGGTCCTGAATTTTATAAAGTTTTACCCTTTAGGACAAAAGCAATTCAAATCCGACTTTTATTCAAAAATTCATGTGTAAAAATATAAGTTTTGAGTTTTTGAATTTGAGCCCTAAAGCAATGTTGTAGAGTTTGAAAAACTCTTCAACTTTCGTTTTGGGCATTTCTTCATTTGAGTTTTGGATTGATGGAAAATTTTGCCTTACAGATGAGTCCCTGCAGTTTTCTGAAATTGCGCATAAGTCCTTGAGGAATTCCATTTCCCTTTCCCCTCTGTTTTCCTTCTCCGGTGCTTTCTTTATCTTCACTGGCAGCACCATCCCCCTTGATCTATAAATAGGACCCCCCCTTTTGCCATTCACCCATGAGCAAGGTAGATAAGTTGTGGTAAGGTTAGTGCTGGACTAGCCACTTAAAGGTGTGCGTTCCTTCGTGGCTTTGTCACTCCAATAAGGTAAGTGTTAGTCTCCTGGTTAAACTTGAGTACGTAGTATATAGGTTGTGATTCATCTGTTGGTAGGCTCCACCTCGCCATAAATCAGGGTCGTCGCACACAGCGCCGGCCGAGATATTTTTTTTTCGCCGCGCAAACCACCTCACCTCATTTAAAAAGGAAGCCGACGCACCTCCCTGCCGTCCCCCACCCGCGCTCGCTTTCGCTCGCGCACGCGCGACACACCGGCCCCACGACGGGACCGCGCACTGCCGCCGACACCGCGCCGTGCCGCCCACCTCCGCGCCCCCACCTCACCCACGCCGCTGCAGCGTCCTCGCCGGCTTTGCCGCCTCGACGCTCGCGTCTCCAGTGCTGCCACTGTTGGAGCTGACGGCGAGCTGCCGCAGCCCACGCCATCGCCCGTCCCTGTGCGACGCCGCCGCTGCTCTCCTTGCCTATAAAAGGAGCGAAGCCGTGATGAACTCCACCATCAGCCCTAACACACCGAGCCGCTTCACTTTGCTAGCTGAACCACTTCTCCCGAGCCCAGTTCACTCACGAGACGAAGCTCCAACAGTTGACCCTCTCCTCAAATCATGTACTATCTATTTCTCCTATTTTCATCTCTATTTGAGCTTATTTTATAGCTTGCTTGTGTTGTTTGCCGGTTGCGCCGTTTCCGCCGTAGATCACGGAGTGACCGAGGAGGAGCCAGCCAAGGAGTACGAAGGTCAGTACAGCGGGCCGGAGCTAGAAGACCCGTACCGCGAGCAGGAAGCCGCCGCCGCCGCCGACGCGTACGTAAGCGAAGGCAAGTTTCATTGACCCCTACGTGAGCGGTTGCATCCATGTGAGGACGTCTAGTTGTAGCTCTGGTTTAGGATCGATTACATATACCAGTGCTTGAGTGATTGAGTGTGCTCATACATGCATGTGAGTAGTTGTGCATATCCAGAGTTGAGACTAGGATATGAAGGGTTTTGGCTGAGGCTAGGGCAGCTGGGTATGCTGGAGCCGGCGCTACCGTGGTGGTAGACTGGCAGGTGAGTGCTACCGTGGAGGTAGGCTCGAGTTGACATGTTGAGGAATGGTTGCTGCCTTGGTGAACCATAAGGACCGAGTTGTTTTGACATCTCACCTAGCTTACTTTAGTACGACCACAGGTTCCGTTATGGGCCGGACTTAGCCTAATCCCACTGGTTAGCCTGACGGTCGCAGGGATGGTTCACGGGTATAGACCATTGGGGTCAGGGCCCGAGGGTTTGTGCGGCCGGGCTGGGGCGTGACCACGGCTGGGTGTCGGCTATGTCGGTTGTCCGTTCGGGCAGTCGAGCTTGTGGGTACAGTGTACGACCTCTGCAGAGCGTAGAATCCATTCGAATGGTCCGTGTCCACGGGATGGACAGGCTAAGGTGTGGTCCTGACAACTAGTGAGCTATCTACTGTGGGTTGTGTCGGGAAGAGTTGTATAACTTAAGTTGCATTACTAATGCATTGTGATTAATGTGCATCGTGCATATCATTCCCCTCCCGTAGGGTGAGGTGGAACTTGCTGAGTACTTTTGTACTCACCCGTTTATGACTTGTTGCAGAGGATCCTAATTTTGTGCCTGAGGAAGGCGAGTAGTTCGTGCCCTATACCCAAGTCTGGAGTGGTGCCGTCGCAGTAGAAGCCACCATGTCAGATGAAGAGTTTACCCTCGCGTTTATCACCGCTATTGTTGTATTCCTAGTTTATGTTATTATTGTAATCGAACGTATTAAATAAAGCTATGTATGACTGTGGCACCACTTGTGTAATGTATTTTCGCCAGAGACTGCTTTCTGGTGTTTAAATACATGTTTAGCTCCGGTTGTTTAGACCGGGGTGTTTCAGGACGCCTCCACCCCGCGTCGAACTCCCATGTCGGGCAGCTGCGTGGAGCTCTTGCACCTCCACCCCGCGTCGATCTCCCACGCTAGCAGGCCGCCTCAGCCCACGCGTGAAGCTCCCGCTGCCGACCACCCGCCTCCGGATCCACCCGTGGTCGAGCTCCTGCATCGGCCGGCCACCTCCGCCCGGGCCTCGAGCTCCCGCTGCTGGCAATGGAGGAGGTGGCGGCGGGGGAGAGAAGGGAGGGGAGGGCAGGGTGCGGCGGGTAAGAGGGAGGGGAAGGGGCGACACGGCGGGGGAGAGAAGGGGCGATGCGCGGATTTGGATCGGGAGGGAGACTCGCAGAGATGAGACGGAGAGAGAAGGGGGCGGGATGGGGGGAGCATGGATGCTAGAGGATTTAATTGCATAAAAAGTTCGGGTCCAAGTTATATGTAAAGGAGACGCGTGTTGGTATCCACGTTTCTTATGATTCACAAATTTATTGGAGATGTGGGTTTACAACACGCGTCTTCTATACCTATATAGAAAACGCAAGTTATTCATGGGAGTTTTCGCAGACTAATAAAAGACGCGGGTTGTTAACAAGCGTCTCTAATGAATCATAGGAGACGTGTTTAGAAACCACGTCTTCTATGATGGTGTTTTCTTTACATAGTGCACAACAGGCAACAGGGAACGAACAAATAATAATGGGGCTGGTGCTACTAGGAGGAGTTCTCTCTCTAGCCTAAGAATACGTCCGACGGATCCAAACAGAGCCAGAAGAATGCGTCGATGCGAGTAGCCGTGTACCGATGGACCCAAACGTGTCAAACGCCAACCAAACTAGCTAGCTCGCTAGGATCTGCAACTCTTTCCCAGCGCAGGACAAAACCGGGCATAGCAGCATTCCGTCCCATACTGAGCTGATCCTTTTACAATTTACAGTTTTATTTCAGCTCTATAGCACACAGCGCTTGCCCTGCCGCCGGCATGATGGGCGTATGGCGTTCTGTTCGATCAGTTCTTGATTGATAGTCGCTCGTTCATCAAGAGTCCAACAATTCGGTATCCTACAAGCTAAGGGTCATCGACCGTACCTTTCATTCTCTGCACATCAGTCGTGTATTTTTGACATTGATCAGATCTGCCTCTCTAGCCAAATGAAGCCAAGATTGCATGCTTTGCTTACGGGCGTTGTGTTTTCCACACCAAGATCCACCCGGATCAGCGCAAAGTACTACCCAATGTCACAGGCACACATGAGGAGGAATAAGGAATTCGACCACGTACGTGCATCCATATCTCTGATGAATCGGCAGGCACCCAGACAGCACGCGCGCGGTTACACTGAACCCGACCACGTTGATGATCTATCGGCGCCATCCTGCTCCGGTAGCGGTAGCAGCCGGCGGTGTGGCAGGCTGCCAGCGGTGGCGCCAGGCTCCCCAACCGTGTAGAATTAAACCGCATCAACCACCAACCGGCGGAGAGCGACATTCATACAGGGTAGATGCTGAACGGCTGAGACCTGGCACGAGTGATGATCTTGGGGCTGGCCTGGTAAACTGATGAGGAATCCCCGTGAACTGATCGCGCCCCAAATCTCCACGCAGCCGGTCAACCTTCTAGAGCAGATAGAATGACAGATAGAGTCTAAAAAACATCGCTATATGAAACATGTTTAGAGGTTATACAAATTGACAACATCTTACTATTAAGCAACTGGAGGTTTCTTTTAAAGCCTTCACGTGAAGCCACCTAGGATTCTAGGTGGACACTTTAAAAGAATATAGAAATCCTAGAAATTTTTATAAAATAGAAACATCCGGTAATCAATCCGACAACTCTAATCAATAGTCATTGGATCTGTTATTTTTTCTAATAAATAACCCACCACTGCCATTATAAAAATAGGCTAAAGTAACCGCTAAAATGTATCTAAATTACCCACCTATACTATTATAAAAAATAATATCAAATAATTCCCTAAGTTTGTATATAAATTATCTAATTATGTCATTATTTAAAGTTAAAGTAACTTCTAAATCTGAATCTAAGTTATATAATTATAATAAAATCTTAAACTAAACCAACTTAAAATTCTAAATTACTATGTATATCATTATTAATATATTATTTATGTTATTGCTTATATAAAAATACTACCCATGGTGCTGTCATGTATGGGGGAAGATAAAAGAATACAATTTTTATATTATTCACATAACTTAAACAGATAGTTCAATTAAATACATATCTATGGAGGTGTGATACAAAATGAAAAATATTATTACTAACTAGACATATTACAACTAGATAATGATAAGTATGTATCTTTATAGTATTGTACGTGAGACTATTTAATAGATGAAAGAGAGCATGGGATAGATAATTATAATTATTAGTTATAAGTCTTGTTTTTATATTAGTTCTAATTAGCCCGTGCGGGAGCACTGGTTGATAGCTAGTGATGCTAATGGCACCTGATTCATCGTGAGCATACTTTCGTAACATGCAACTCTTTTTCGTTTGAACTAATATATTCCGGAGGATATTGTTAGCCAAGTATGATGCCATGACTGCATTGGTTTCCTAACGGACTTACATATTGAGATCGAAGAAAGAGATTAGCAGAGGACCGCTAACATCTCAAGCTGCTTCAAACTTACATGTCAAAGCACGCACGGAAGCGTGATGGCGCAAACTATATATTTGGATGAAAATCATATGCAGTAATCACTAATCGAAGTCTAACAAACGAACAAATAATTAAATACATACACATATTCCTAGTTCGTGTAGAGGCCATCATTTATGCTTGATTTATCTAAACAAATCGCAGCTAGATAAAATTTTACATAGTGCTTACACACTGTGCTACAAAAATGAACAAACAAGATAGAGCTTCTAGTGCTTATTAAGTTCCAAAATTACTAACCAGTCCCGTTGATGGATCAGCAGGCACAGGGCAAGGTTCACCTCTCTGCACTAGCGAGTGCCACGGCAGGGAGGAAGGGAAACGGTTCCTCCGTAGTACTGCAGTGGGAGGAGTCTCGTCCCGGAGGAAAGACACCGGCCTGTCCTGTCCACACTAACACGATGTTCGTCTGACGTAAGACAGAGGGAAGAGAAAATTAATAAGGCTCAGGCGTTTAACACTCTTGCACACTACTCCAGTTGATTAAGCACAGGGGCATGACAGCACGGGCGCAAGGAGGCTGGTTTAAGTCCGCTCACCGGCGGTGACCATAGAATTTTCGCGTGCGTGTCGCGCGCATCTATCAGCAGCGAAAGATATCCAAGGTCAAATCCCGAGGCGGCCGCTGGTGTGCCAGTGCCACGAGCAAAACCAGCAGGCGCGCCCGGCCCTCTGGCGAGGAACGAGAGGTTCTCCGTTCTCGCGCACACAGAGGCGGACAAGCCTCGCCTGCCAACTCGCTCGCGGCGCAACGCGCGAGCTCGCTCTCTAGTCTCGAGCAGCTGGCTCGCTCGAGCGAAACCAGGAGGACAGCCGGTGAGGAGGAAAAGGAGAGGAGGGGAGCGAGCCGATGGGGATGGCCCGCGGCGGCGGCGGCTTCCGTCTCCTCGTCCTGCTCCTCCTGGGCCTCGCCTGCAGCAATGGCGGGCGATGCTCGTGGGCGCGGACCACGCTGCTGCCGCAGCAAGAAGGTGAGGCGCACATCAGTACATGCCCTGAGATTTTCTCCTCCATGCCTTCAGTTTTCACAGCTCTGCTCTTGTTCTCGGATTTATCACTGACACTTTTTTCTTCGTCCGGAGAAAACTCCGAGAATATTTCAATTCAGCTATGCATACATCGAATCGTACTGCTGGAATAACGCGTGACTTTTTAGCATTTTTTCCATAAAGAAATCGGTTCTGCAATTTCTGTTTTGGTGAATGCTTGTTTCTTAACCGTGAAATTAAGAGACTAGCAGTAGGGCACGCAACACCACATAATTGCTGATTAAGATGATCAGATACGAACTAACAGTGAAATTATCTTATCTCTACCTTTTCACTTCACGAAGTGCTTCAAGCTGCTTGTGCACAACTTGGCTTAGCTTTTCCATGTTGCGTAGGTTTGGTGCCGTCACGCCTCTCTCTTCTCACTGGCCGGATAAACTCCATCAACTTTCTGCTATGCTTGCACTTGAACTTGCGCCACCAGCAAATTCTTTTCTTTTCTTTTTTTGTGATACAAAGTCTCGGTAAATTGTTGCGCAGACATGGCCTGAGCACCCCCCCCCCCAAAAAAAAAACTTTTCGCGTTGCAACTAAGTTCCTACTCTCTGATCTGGTGTTGGGAAACTACAATGTTCAGGGATTAGACTAGTCTCTACCACGAACAGGGTGCTGATGCAAATTGTCGTCGTTATTTATTAGGGTCATTAGCGCAAAACAGTAACTCTAATTCACTGTGCATGTCCTCACGTGGGAGATATCTACAGTCGTCAAGATTAGGCCAGTTCCCCACTTGCCAAGCGAGCCAACTAAACAAACCCTATCAGGGTATCAGGGCAGAAAATTCTCGCCTTTGATGTTTGACTGCGGTCGGCGTTCGCCTTCGAGGTCCAACCTTGCGCGCCGGGGGGCATGACAAAGGCTGCTGGCAGCTGGCTGGCGGTCGACTTGCTCCGGTCCAATGGGTGGCGCCCACCAAGTGTTTGACGAAAGGGCTGAGTCGCTTGCGTCAGTGTCGGTAATGCACTGCTCAACTTAGCTTTATTTTGGGTTAGTCGTGAAAACGGTTTCACAGTGCTTCTACTGCCCACAAAATGTTGGACCATAGCAACTGACTGCATTCTTACTGAAGGTTGTGCAATGTTCAGGTGGTGTGCCTGCTCTGTATAATTTTTTTTCTCAAACACGCAAAAGAGTTGCGTATCATTGTATTAATAGAAGAGAAGGAGTCTTACATAGACCCAAACACACACACCCACTAAACCTGCAAACCCACTAAACCTGCAAGAACTTAATCACATATGCTTGTCAAGAAAGACTTAACCACAGCACGCACTAGGCTACAACAGCACTGGCTGTGTGCAAGGACAGACCGTTAACACCAGCTAAACTCCACAGATGGGCTTCCTCCCTGGCACGGGCTAGAGCCGCAGGCATGCTAGGGGCAGCATCATTGAACGCGCAATTTGTGGGCTCTGTATCATCTTGATGCGGGGACGCTTCATGTTTCCCTTGTTACTCTGGCACCATTTTCTTTCAACCTTTTCTTTTTGGCTTCCCAGGGAAGCAGAAAGAAATACTTTTTTTAACAATCCAATGTTTTGTACATACTAACTTGGCTGAAATTTGAATCGTCCTTGCCTTTCCAGTTGAAGCACTCAAAGGTATAGCGACCAAGCTTAACAAGACGGATTGGGATTTTAGTGTCGATCCATGTAGCGCATCCGGAAATTGGGCCAACTCCACAGGATTTCTTATCAGTAACGTGACATGTGATTGTTCATTCAAGAACAATACAGAGTGTCATATTATCAGATTGTAAGACATGCTCCATTATTCTGCTATTTTCTTTACTCTGAAATGGTGCTCACCAAGAATCCTTGAGTATAGTTCCATTGTCTTTCATTTTAAGTTGAATGTTATCGAATTATAGGGAGCTTATGCGGCAGAATCTTAGTGGAGTTCTACCGGATGAAGTTGTCAACCTTACTTATCTGCGATATCTGTAAGTTCATCAAGCTACCTGAGATTCAGCATATTCACTGTGAATCAGGACAACATAGTTTGCATTCCTTGCAGCGACTTGTCACGCAACTTCATTCAAGGACCCATTCCAGCTTCATGGGGTGACCTACCTGTTTACAATCTGTATGTCTTGCACTGCCACCATCATTTTCTCAGACGTATGCATGTCAGTGTGCGTCCTTTATTCAGCATTCTGGCGAAAATACAGGTCTCTCCAGGGAAATCGTATATCTGGAATATTACCTAAGGAACTTGGACGCATGCCCATGTTGAAATCTATGTGAGTTGTATCTCTGCTCCTGTTGCAAGTACCTGCAACTTGCCGGAGGTAAAAATTGAAAGATGAGAAGAGCTAACTACAGTAACCTTTAACCAATTTCCGCAGACAGTTAGAAGGCAATCAGATCGAGGGTCCTATTCCACCAGAGCTGGGTAACATCAGCACTTTGCAGAGATTGTAAACCCTTATTCTCAACCATTACCTTATACCAAATCCTTTATTTTAATCCCTTAATAGATCTTCATCAAAGGACTTTTTTTTATCATTGTTGTTTATCTGTGGTGACTTAAGCCAAGGTACCTTGAATTGAATTCAAAAAATATTAAGAAAATCTGCAGCGACTTTGGATCTTGGCATGACATGGATTTGGTAATGTAACCAACCATATGTTAGCAGCAGCAATGCATCATTTATATGTAAATGTTGTGCTATAGTTTTTACGTCAATTAGCATAAACAAACTGTAAGGATGTGCATAAGTAAAATGTTTAAGTTATCCTCTTTTATTTTCTCTTCCATTAACACGCTGGTAATTTGTAGGATCCCAAATGTCATGAGTGCATCTTCAAATGAAATTTATTATTTCTTTGGCACTAATTATTGTGCAAAGTTTCTGGAATCATTTCTCATTTTTCTCTTACAGTTTCATTTCTGCAAATAACATCACAGGAGAGTTGCCCTCAACCTTTTCCAGGCTGACAAATATGACAGATTTGTATGTCCCATTCATATTCACCGTGTAAAGTTCTTGCTTCACAAAAAAGTTCTAACTTTCTATTTGAACAATTGTAGCCGTATTGATGGGAACAGTATCTCGGGGAAAATACCTAGCTTTATAAAGAACTGGCAGAGCGTCAACAGAATGTTAGTTCACTCTGATATCAAACATCTTATGACCTTCAATTGAAGTGAATCAGAAAGACCTTCATTTACTCAGGTTTCCATATCAACCGTCTCTTCATTTTCCAGAGACATGCAGGGTACATCGATGAGTGGGCCTATTCCTCCAGAAATTTCCTTGTTGAAGAACTTGACAGAACTGTACGAGACATTTCACATGCTGCATTATGGTTTTATTACATTTTTTATCTTGTATTGGAGTTTGGTACTTAAAATGGACTGTGATTGACCAAAGGTAATGCATCATCAGGAGGGTGACTGATTTGAGTGGACCAAGCATGAAATTTCCTCCCTTACAAAATGCACTGCACCTTACGGAAGTGTGAGTTTATGTTTCTGTGATTTTAACCAGGCCACCCTGTAATCCTTTCCACTATAATACCGAATTCCCTTTATGTTCCAGGGTCCTGCGAAATTGCTCCATATATGGTGAAATACCTTATTACCTTGGACAGATGCTGTACCTGAAAGTCTTGTAAGTAATATGCTTTGACTAGTCATTTTAAGAGTACAGTTTCTCTTCGTTTAATTTTGCTATTTGCAATGTCCAATCATCAATAGGGCTATAATAGAAAATAAAAGAAAAGATATATGGAGTGCATGTACTAATTCTAGGGATGGCTAGTAGCGCTCTTCTAAACCCATTGTCCATTATTCCGTACACATTTTATTTTTCTGTGAATGTACCTTGATCCTCAGTAAGCCTTTGATGCACATGGTCACAGAAATCCCTGATCAAATAACTACTACGAACTGTATTAATTTCAGGGATATAAGCTTCAACAAGTTGACTGGTAAAGTTCCAGAAACTTTTGGAGGAATGGCGGCACTACAATATTTGTGAGATATGCGTTCAGTGAGATTATTGTTTTAATTCCCCACTTGATGCACAAATAGCTTTCTATCCAGAGTTATCTTTCACCTGTAATTATATAATGGAACCTCATTTTATTTTATTTTTAAAATTAGGTACCTGACTGAGAATATGCTGACCGGAGATTTTCCTTCATGGATGTTGAAAAACAAAGCAAGCAATAAAGTAAACATGTGTGTATTCTCCAACTTAGTACTTCTGTATGGACAGATATTTGCATTCATACATTTCTGTACAGACCAATTGATAACTTCTTAAAGAATGAAATCATTCAAAATTTTGTTTCATCCTGTCAATTTCTTGTTCCATGACAATGGTTAATCCTCTGCAGGGATATATCGTATAATAACTTCACAGGTAACCCTCCATCTGAGTGTCAGCAAGTAAACCTGTAAGCAAATTTCAAAGATCTTCACATACAATTAACTTAGTTTTTCATGGTATTCACATGCCTTGCATGTTGTAATTGCAGAAATATGGTGTCAAGCTTTTCATCTTCAAATGACAACTTGTAAGATCGTACAAGATAATATTTTCTATTATTAAGAGTCCATGAAAGAAAAGAGCTCTAATTCCTTGACAATTATTTTGTTTTTGCAAGGTTGCAACCGTGTTTAAGAAAGAGGCTTCCTTGCACAACCAGACCACGTCGTAAGTTTATTTACATACAACAGAGTTACTAACAGTCAGTATTTTGAGAACTGAGTGCTGAATATTTCATTCAAATATATTCAGATTCCTCCCTGTTCGTCAACTGTGGAGGCAAAAGTGTTTCGGTCAATGGGATTACATATGAGGATGATTCGTCCCAAATAGGAACATCAACTTTTGTTTTATCAGATGATAAGAAATGGGCATATAGTAGTACTGGTGATTTTGTGGGTAATGAGAATGGTGACTACATTGCTAGAAACACCTCGAAACTGACCCTGGCTTATCCCGAGCTATATACTGAAGCTCGTCTCTCACCTCTGTCACTGAAATACTATGGCCTTTGCATGGAGAATGGTGAATATACGGTGAAGCTTCATTTTGCTGAGATTGTATTCACAGACGATCATACTTATTCCAGCAACGGCAAGCGTGTTTTCGATGTCTTCATCCAGGTAAAGTGTCTCTTCCTCCTATCACAATCAGGCTGGCATCTTGGTTTTCATTGTACCACTTTTCTAGTTTGTCACACTTGCCTCTTGTCAGTTAAATCTTGCAAATACGAGCAATTTGTCAATGACTGGCGATTATAATCTGAAACAGTTTCTGCATTACAAACCTACTGATAAAGTTATGATGTTGTGAACATCAGAAGTTGGATATGAGATTACAAGTAACATGTCAAAGTTTTATTAGTTTGAGCAGCTTAAATTTTGTTGGCTTAACTTATTGCTGTAACACCTACTCCTCAAACTGTTTATATCCCTGCCTGACTTTACAATCTTCTAATGAATTCGTTTGATCCTACTTGACAAGTTTGCAGAGTACAAAACAGATCCTTCGTTTTCTAATGCATTGTTACCTGAATTTTGCGATAACTTTTCAGGGTGCTAAAGTTCTGGATGATTTCAACATCAAAGATCAGGCTGGCGGCGCTCATCGTGAGATCACCAGAACTTTTACCACCAACATTACAGACAACACGCTGGAAATTCACTTCTACTGGGGAGGCAAAGGCACCACAGCAATACCTTATCGCGGCGTGTACGGTCCGCTGATCTCAGCCATATCAGTGACACAGAGTGAGCACTTCACACCCCCATATTTATAGGCACTTCTTGGGCTCGATTTTTGGGAAACAAAAAGGAGGAGGAAACAACGTTGTTCAGAACCATGCATATCTTCTTATATGGTTGGGAATTTGCTAACTTGGTGTCGGTACAGCAGGCAGGAACCACCATAGACTCTCTACTAGAGTGGTGATTGCCATTGTGGTTGGCGCGGCATCTTTCACTGTCATACTTCTGCTGATAGCTTTCTACTTCAAAGTCTTTTCAAAGAAGAACGCGAAAGGAAACGGTAAGTTCGTCTCTTATTCTAAGCCACTGTCATTCACATCGTATGTCATGCTTCCTGCCTTCGTATTAATTTTATTATTTTTGTAGTATAGCGTGTTTGCTTTTACTTTTCTTTTGTAACAAATTGGCTTGAGCAACTGAAACCAGGAGCATAGCATAACCTAGGGGTTCTTTTTTTTTTCCTTTTGGATCGGATAGCCTTGTTGATCTGCGCAACCTTTATAGGAGTTATATATATATATATATATATATATATATATATATATATATTTGTGTATGTCATTTTTCTCGTGGATAGGGATTTCTTTGCATATTTCACCCTACCTTCAATTGACATGCACCTGCCAATGTTACCCCAAATTCGCTTTTGGCTCGGGTAAAAGTAGAACCCTAACCCCTCGATCCATCGTTGCCACCGTTCTCCGGTGTCCGCCGTGCCGCCACCCTTAAGAATCCGGCCACGGCTTTCTTCCTATCCAAGCGCCCCAAGCTGCCGTCGCAATCGTAGAGACGCCCTCGCCGCCTCGTTGGGGCGCCGCCTCCTGGACGCTGCCGGGGTCACCGTCGCCTGAGGCGCCAACACACGCAGCGGGGCCTCCCGGGCTTAGCGGCGAGTCCGCCCTGCCACTCCCCCTTGCCGTCACGCCGTCGCTCCCCTGGTCACCCGTCGCCCCTGACCGTGCCCTGCTTATCTCGGTGGCCCAAACTCCGGAGAGAGGAGGAAACTCTGCTTCCTTGTGCAACTCAGGATCGGAGATGTCTTCGTTCGAGATACCGGAACCCATAGTCAAGCTGGAGTTGAGCGGGACAAACTACGGGCGGTGGGCGTTGGTAACGAGTGTCACCCTCCGAGACTGTGGTCTGTGGAAGCACATCACCGGCGAGAGTGCCTGTCCTCCAGCCCCTGTTCCTCCTCCCCGGCCACCGGCAACTGCTGCCAAGGAGGTCACTGATGCTGCCAATAAGGTCTATCAGAGCGCTCTCGATGCCTACAGGCAGTGGGACGCCGACGACGCCCGTGCCATGCTCATCCTGGTTCACAGTGTCGAGGCCGACATCGTCCACATGGAGCTGCAGACCGCCCAGCAGATGTGGGCACACCTTCAGCAGCGCTACCAGCCAGTTGTCGACGCCGTCCACTACTCCGTGCTGCAGCAGCTCCAGACACTTAAGCAGGACGATGATACCGTGGAAGACTTTTACAAGCGGTTCACGCCTCTTTGGTGCAAGCTCCATTCGTTGGTCCCACTCCCAGATGTTTGTCGAGGATGTGCTTGCTGTGTGAAGCGCCAGCAGCACAATGACAAGAGCTGTCTCTACGAGTTTCTCATCCAGCTTCGGCCAGAGTTTGAGCCTGCCAAGGTTCGGTTGTTGAGCTCTTCTCCTCTACCGTCTGTGATCGAGGCACGTAACACCCTTCTTGTTGAGGAGATTCTGCTCCAGAGAACTGCCCCTGTTGTTACTCCTGCTGAGAAGAAGACGAATAATAAGAAGAAGAAGCATAGTGGCAGTTGCCCCAACTTGAGGTCTTCTGAACCTTCTGAAGGTTCATCTTCACCACTGTCCCAGGATGAGGTTGCTCGGATGGTTAACTGGTTTCAAGGCCTCACTCACCAGGGGTCATCAGGATCTACCAATCTTCCTCATTCCAGGTACTCCACTTCTAGGGTGCTGTGCAGTTATTATCTGCCGGACATCTCACTAAACAAGGTTTTGCGGGTTTTGACTCTGGGTCCTGTTCTTCTGCACATGACCGCTGTAAAGATTATCAGCTCATATACATCCTTGATGGACGCAATCTTTTATCCACTTCTGCTGCAATGTCCATGCCATCTGCCACTGCCTCTGCCACCAGTCTCTGATGGTTTAGGAGTTAGGACACCATGTGGATCATGTCGATAATAGTTAGTAATTTAGGGTGTCCTTGCCTTGCATGTCATGTCGTTCTTGACACTTCCATGGTTGTTAAGTGTTCTAGTGATTCCATATCTACTCATCATTTCGATCTTGTTTACGTAGGCTTACTTACAAAGATATCAGTCCGTTGTCATTTATCGTTCTTGCTACTATAATTTACACTCATTAGGCACGAATAATTTGAATCAATTAACATTTTGAATGGTGAAAGTTGACCATATTTGTATCCATATTTCTTACGCACATTTTACTAGGAATATGATAGATATTGTTAATACTACAGGTAAATTTATGTCATAGTCATATCTCATCTAATACGATGCCACCCGTAGCTGTGGTCCAATTTTTTTTATGAATGGACGGCGAACGCTTTGCTGTGTGATTTATTAGAAGATCTAAAACAGATATGTACAAAAAGCTCTGCAGTCCATGGTGCCTTGTTGGAGCAATTCCTTCTAGCATAATTGTTGTTGGTTTCTTTTTTTTTTGTTCTCTCTACTTCCAATCCTGATCTGTTTTCGCGTCAGGAAAATGTTTGTTATGCACACAAATCATACATTCATACCAAAAAATACTGTTGACTCTTCACTGGATAATAATTGAAGATCACATTGTCTTTTTTGTCTTGCAGTTTAATATTTGTGTTTTGTTTTTGTTGAGCTCATGCTTTGTGGTATGAGTATTTGCCGTGCACTGAAAGTCCAAGATTCCCTCTTATTTTGCATTTAGAACATTTATGATGTTCCTAACACGGTTGGATGTTCCAATGTAATCTGGTTGTTTCCTGTCTGATTGTAACACGCTGTATTTCTTCCTAAACAAAGGACAGTCTTGTCTTGTAAATGTGAGGTAGGGAAGACTTTGCATTTACATAGTGGATTAAGCTTCTTGTTCAACTTGTTTGATGGCTGTTTGCCTGTCTTAATTTTGAGCTTGTCAGGCTCATAAAGCTTAGTTATGGCTGAAAATAATTTGTTTCATGTTTCTAAGGTACTTTGTATGTGCTATGTGCAATGATTTAGTTTATGCCACAAATTTAAGTTTGGCAAAACTAATATTGTTTTCATCAGGTATTTAAAATTTTAAACCACTTCTGTATTTATGCCATCAGCGTTCATATTGTACTTCCATGTGTCATCACAGGTAGACATTCCTTTTACCAAGGAAGGAAAACTAATACTTCAGAGCTTCAAACAAGGGCACAATATTTCTTTAGCCTGAAAGAGATTGAATCTGCAACAGAACATTTTGACCCTGGTAATAAAATAGGAGAGGGTGGCTTTGGACCTGTTTACAAGGTAAAAACTATGAACTTAATATACCCTCCCTCCTGGTAGCATGGAAAAAATAGCGTACTTCATTACCTTTTCCACTTTCACATAAACTGCATCATAATATATATCTTTTTTTAGTTGCTGAGTACTACAACATATCGCAAAGTACTAATCCGTTTTCCTGATCATCGATCGTGCTGGTAGTTTTGGTGAAATTAGAAAACCAAAGCAATGCTTATTTTCATGACATTAGATGATAACCTTTTTTCCAGAGAAAGGATGGTCGATTTCTTAACTGTTTTCAAGGTAACCAACTCAACACAACATACTCACATAGGGTTAAGATAACAATGAGCATATCTGGAAATAATCAACAAGGAAACAAGCTCATTCACAGCTGCGAAACAAGGATTTTGGTTTAGCACCTTTTTGTTTCCTCTCTTTTGGTGAACATCTATTCAGTTGTTTCAGATTTATCTGGAAATAAATCGTACACTAATCACTTGTCTTCAGGGTACACTGCCAGATGGTACTATAGTTGCAGTAAAAAAGCTGTCTTCAAAGTCGAGCCAAGGAAATCGTGAGTTTTTAAACGAGATTGGAATAATATCGGCTCTAAGGCATCCAAACCTTGTGAGGCTCTTTGGTTGTTGTATTGATGGGGATCAGCTTCTGCTGATATATGAATTCTTGGAAAATAACAGTGTTGGTCGTGCGCTTTTTGGTAAGCCATTATAAATACTAGTAGTGTTTGTAAAGTTGTAGTTCCTGATCTGGAATGAATTTGTCTTACAGTAGTAAAGCACTAATAGCTAGTAAGTGCATGCTGTTCTAATAATAAGACATTTCTTAGGTCGCGCAGAGCATCAGTTGAAATTAGATTGGACAACAAGGTACAACATCTGCCTTGGAACTGCGAAAGGCCTGGCCTATCTCCATGAAGAATCTACATTAAAAATCGTCCACAGAGATATTAAACCATCAAATATTCTTCTTGATAAAAAGCTGCAGCCAAAAATATCAGATTTTGGCTTGGCTAAACTGAATGATGACTGTGGCCGCGTGAGCACTCGGATTGCTGGAACTGTGTAAGCTGATTCTCTAGTGCTTTGTTGTTCTTTAATTTTTCTAGTGCAATAAAATTGCTTAACCTTTTCGAAAAGATTTCTCTGGTTGCTGGAGTGACATATTTCTCTGTCTATAATACTCTATCCATCCACAGATATAAAGGATCCTGACGTTGTCCTAGTTCTAACTATCTTAAGTTTGACCCATTTTATAGAGAAGAGTATTAATACCGACCACATGAAAGAAGTAAACTATGAAATTATATTTCACAATGGATCTAATGATGCTCATTTGATACCGTAAATATTATTGTTCTTTTCTATAAACTTGGTGAAACTTAGAATAGTTTGACTTAGGACAAACTCGGAATCCCTTATATTTGTGGAGGTAGGGTGTAGGACTTTACATACTTACCTGTGACGTTAATGCCTATCCAATGCTATTTTTGTGGTTCTTGTTGTTGTGTCAGTGGTTATATGGCACCTGAATATGCCACAAGAGGATGCTTGACACGCAAAGCGGATGTCTACAGCTATGGAGTGGTGGCACTAGAGATTGTTAGTGGCATGAGCAATATAAATAGCATGTCTAATGAAGAATATTTGCATCTTCTTGATTTGGTATGACATTGTTCTGCTGTTTTTTCTCATCTTTTAGGACTCAATTTCAATTAGCACATTAAAGTGTAATTTAATCTTACTTGACAAAGTTATTTAGAACTCTGTCTTCTGTTAAGCTGCTGTTAAACTTGCACAGCTTTTGTTCGTAGTTCGGCTGATTGTGTGTTCAAGTAGTTGCTTTACTAAACTTTGTTTTCGCAACCTCAGGCCGAAAGGTTGAAGCAGCAAGGGAAGCTGCTAGAATTGGTGGACGAGCGTCTCGGTTCTGACTACTCGCAAGAACAGGCACTGAGGCTGCTGAACATAGCTCTCCTTTGTACAAAAACGTCACCAACCCAGCGGCCAAGAATGTCTTCAGTGGTCAATATGCTTTGCGGTCAGATCCCTATCCAGGTTGTACCTGAAGACGACAATCTCAGTGAAGACTTGCGATTCGACATTGCCCGATCCCAATGCTCCATGAATGACAGCAAAACAGATTGGTCCCAGATGCCATCCCAATGCTCCATGAATGACAGCAAAACAGATTGGTCCCAGATGCCATCAAGCGATCCTTCGATCTTGCGCCACACCAGCAAGGACAGTGGCTACCTCCCATCTTCGAGCTCCTCTTCTCTGAAGCTGTGAGCTGCGTTGCCACGAGTTGCTAGGCAGCAAGGTTGATGGTGTCGGCATTTTCTTTTTGGCCCCAACGCAGCCGTTGTAAAGAGCAAACATTCGGTTCGATGCTTCCAGCAAGTTAATGATTCCTACAAGTGGTCCAAAGGATCTGACTGAGTTCCGCCGAAACCGAGTACTAGAACTTGACTGTACAGAGATGTGAAGACGCGTAATGTGTTATGCAAGCCCTTCATAAGGAAAAATGTATTGAGCATACTGATAGATATCGTGTGAACATGTGATCGCCACCAGGCATCCAAGCAGGAGCTCGAGTGGAGTATGCATCTGTGTGCCCCAGGTCACCTTTCATGTCAAGGAAATGGATTGTACAAGATTAACTAACCCGGATGCGCTAAATCTGGTAGCAAGAACCATGTTGTTTTCCTAGCATATTGACTAAGGATTTGCCATACACTTGTTGCTCCAACTTGTAACTTATAGGGACAGATCATGCTGTGCCCTCTCTACAATCTTATTGCTTGGCCGCATGACAGGGCGAATGATTAACTGATGAATTATGTCGCAGTCCTCGTTGCAGAATTCCCTCGCAGTTTTACGTTGAAAAGAGGTACCGCAGGCCTCCACCTGTGCAATGCAATGCTAGTTGCTAGACAACACAGGTGTACCATTTTGGCCCCGTTTGCAAAGAAGGGGGTTAGCATAAACTTGAACTTGATCCTAAAATTTCCTAGAGTGATCATCTTGAGAAGATGGCCTCGGGATCCGTTGATTGACAAACACAGGGACACTGAAAGAAAACAGGCTCAGTTATCCATTGATTGGCAAACACAGTGACACCAAAGAGAACAGGTTCAGCTATCGTTTCAGTGGTCATTCTTTTGCAGCCTTGCACAAAGATAGCAGTTTCAGTTATCAACTAAAGAGAACAGGTTCGGTTAGAATTGCAGAATTGCAGGTCCAAGAGCAGCAAGGTAAGCATGGGGGATGATGACATGTCTCGCCAACACTGATTCATTCGAGTTATCGAAACAGGCGTACATGGACACTGCCACATCCAGGGGGTTTGACCAACTTAAAACTAGAGCTGCCCGGAACGGAGCCGGAGCTAGCAATAGTCCCGTGGTGCATCCATCACCATCTGATCAACCCTTCATTCCCCATGTCCTCCACACACACACACACACACACACACACACACACATTTATATATATACCCTCACAGGTGAATACTATAGTGCTAGATTACCGAAATACCCCCAGGCCCCACATACGGACGGCCTGCCACATCAGCTCTGACTGGTCGGCTCACGGTTGATTAGCTGGCGGATGGATCGATCAGACGGCGGTGGAGTTCATCCTGCTCATGCTCCGGAGGAAGGAGGTGCTCTTGGTGAGCTCGCGGAGGGGCTTGTTGGTGAAGCGGATCAGGTTGTAGGCCCAGGCCCCCGCCACAGCCCCCGCCATCGGGCCCACCAGGTAGACCCAGATGGACCGGTACTGCCCGCTCACCAGCGCCGGGCCCACGCTCCGGGCCGGGTTCATCGACGCGCCGGACACGGGCCTGGTGACACACAACAAGACAGTTGTGAGCTTTTCGTTGTTGTTTCCTTGTTTTGTTTTCTCCCTCTTGAGCAGTCAGTCAAGCAGAGAAACACAAGGTCATGTGCAAAAAATTAGTCCTTTTCTCAAAGTTCAAAGTATTCCTAGCGCAGTAATAAAATTAGTAAAATACACTGTAATAACTAGTGGTGAATAAAACTCTTTTCCACACAGGTCAGGGTGGGTTGGGCCGTCAGTGTTCACAAGAGAAGAGAGGAGAAGAGAGGCTCCCTGTACACACACCGGTACCAGTTCCAGTGGCGGTGGTATTACGTTCACATTAATGGCTGCGCACCGGGTCGTCACCAACCACACTCAAAGCTGCTCCAGCTCGTACGCCATGACTCGCCTCACATGACGGTCTTTATGGCTCCATAAAACCCTGCTACCGACTGCGACACCCACAACGAAATCTCTCTTCTTTTTGACTCTTTTTTTTTTTACTTGGAAAAAGAACACTGCTGCTGCTACTACTGTGAGGTGATAGTTTTGGGTGCAGTGTGAAAAGTTTAAAGCTTTAAAAAGTTATTCTTTGTGACAACTGAGCTGATGTCATTCTGGTTCATGCAAGATCCCTACGGATTTGTAGTAAACATTTCAAGCTGGTGTGTCGTCAAGGGATCAGTTTTTACCCGGCAATGAGCACGTTGAGCAGGATGGTTGCGCCCACGGCCAGCCCTGCCAGCTCCCCGATCTGCATGCACAACCACAGGTAACTTCATCATCAGATTTATCTAGCTATTCTTCAGAAGGTTATTAGTTACTGAATTAACTGTTTCAGGAGTTATTAACTCGTTTTTGGTACAAATTCATGCCGAATGAAAAAAAAAATAAAAAATCTTACGGCTCTGTTGTCGGTGGCGACGCCTGAGATGACGAACATGAGGTAGAAGGTGGTGATGATCTCGATGACGAGCGACTGCACGTCGGAGCCCGTCGGGAGCGTCCCCGGGAAGTGCTCGTGGCGGCCGCCGAACATGAGCCGCAGCGTGCCGGAGGCGAGCGTGGAGCCCAGCATCTGCGCCAGCACGTACGCCGGCAGCTGCCGCCACGGGAACCGGCCGCAGGTGGCGAACGCGAAGGTGACGGCGGGGTTGAAGTGCGCGCCGGAGATGTGGCCGACGGCGTACACCATCACCATCACCGCCAGCCCCCACACGATGGCCACCCCCGGGAACGTGATGGCGCCGTTCTTGCTCGCGTTGATCGTCACCGCGCCGCAGCCCGCGAAGATGAGGAAATAGGTGCCGAAGATCTCCGCGATGATCTGCGGCCGAAAATGATTTTTATTCCTTTTCAGAAAAGATAATCTTTCTGTGTGTTTTTTCCGAGGAAACTAAATCTTCGTGTTTGATGCAGAAGAGAACTACTGTTCATCTTTGTGTTCATGGCATTTTGTGACTTGGTTTTTGTCATGACTCTAGATGCAGACAGGACAGGGGTTGATTGGGTGGGTCGCTAACATCTGGGTGTGACATGCTACTAAACTCCTTTTGAGGATGTGCCAGTTTAGCATGCCATGCACACACTGGCCTACTGCATGCAGCACCCCTGAATCAGGGGGCACTTAGTTGGCATGCCAGGAAAGGTCGTATCTACAAGAACACAAAACCCGCCGTCGTAAATCTGAACAGGATAATGCACGGCGATATGGACCGTGAAACTTGCGATCGATCTCGGAAACGAAGAACATTTCAAAGAGACAGGAAGGAGAGGAGGAGGACGGAAGCCAAGAACCGAGTCCTTTTTTTTAGGTCTCGGCGGTGCCTCACCTTCTGAACGAAGGGAATGGAGATGGCAGCGCCGCAGCCCCGGTCGCCGGCGAACTCGTCCTTCCTCCCCTCCTCCATGGCCCGGTCTCGAGCTCCGTTCGTCTGGGAGTTGTCGCCGCCTCCGGCCATCTCCCTCGCTCCTTGCTGTGGTGGTACACGCTGGGATTCAGATGGGAGATGGGCGCAGGAGGACAGAGCCCGGAGTGAACAGAAGAGAGGAGGAGGACGAAGAGTGGAGCAGCGGGCGATGGGGTTGGCCGATGACCCGGGCACCTATTTATTGGCGCCAAGCCCAGCCCGCTCCTCCTGCCCCCTCCCTCCCTCCTCTCCTCGTCGCTATCGCTTTCATGCCGTTTGGATTGACTCGGCCTCCTGGTTGGTGGGGGCGCCTTCTTTTTTTACTGCGTGGGGAGGTAATTAGTGCTGATTATCCAGAGATTACCGCGCAGAGTTACTAATGCTTTGCGATGGAAAAAGTTAATAAATCCGGAATTCTGGATCGAGAGGCGCGATCCAAGAGCTGAAATGCGGACAATTCCAACTACTGTGCCTACCAGAGGGGAAAGAAAAAATAGAGCTTATCAGAAGCACTCCTGCTTTGTCGGTAAATCTTATCACAACCGATAACTTTCAAAATATTGATTTGGAAACATTAAGAACGTACTATGCGTACGATTCCCTTGAAAGATTTCTTCATTGACATCATAAGTTAATCGGATTTATTTATGATGTAAAGATACTAGCAGGTAAGTTTTCTTAGGAAAAAAATCATTTTACTATCCTCACCAACCTTTTACTCCAAACAAAATTTAAAATCGAATTACTCCACTAAACTATTTCGGCTGGTCCGATTTACCCTCTAATACGATTTATCTTTTCTTTCCCAAACATGTAAATTTCTGACTAAAGGGAGGAGTAGCATTCGTATACAATTTCAGATCATCTACTACTAGCAATGGTCTACTTCCTCTATTTCCAATTATAAGTCATTTTGATATTTCTAGATACATAGTTTTTCTACGTAGTTAGATGTACACCTACACCTATATCTAGAGATATGATAAAAAGTATGCATCTGGAAATACCAAAACAATATTTGAAACGTATGAAGTACTGAGGCCCTGTTTAGTTCTCAGCGCAAAAACGCAAAAAAGCTGTAAACGCAAAATTTTCGAAGGAATCTTGCTAATTTGAAGTACTAAATGAAGTCTATTTACAAAACTTTTTGCATGGATGGGCTGTAAATCGCGAGACGAATCTAATGAGCCTACTTAATCCATGTTTTGCAGCAGTAATGCTACAGTAACCATCCGCTAATTATTGCTTAATCATGGATTAATTAGCATCATTAGCTTCGTCTCGCAATTTACAACCCATCCATGCAAAAATTTTTGTAAATAGACTTCATTTAGTACTTCAAATTGGTAAGATTTCTTTGCGCAAAATTTTTTTGCATTTATAGGCGTCGAACTAAACAGGCCCTAAGTATAGAAGCAGCATGCATCTAAGCACAGTACTAGTACTAGTGAGCTGCCAACTGTGATCCCAGAAACACACAGGGTCGGCCGGCGTACGAGAAGATCGGATGCCTCCCATAATTACCCAAGCACGCATCCTCTTTGATTTCCTCGGCGGCTCAATTGGCAATCGGACAGTTGAGACAGCTAGAAAAAGGCGAGATCGTACGGCTGGGAGAGCAGGAGGAGTACGCAGCAACAGCACCCACGCATGCATGATCCAATCACACAAATCGTTGTCGCTAACTTAATAAGGTTGCAGTAATAAAGCCGTCGACGGCCCGGCCGGCCGGCTCTTCAATTTTCGGCGTCGCTTGCGCGAGGAGAGAGGTGAGCTGAGCTGAGCGGCAGCGACGCTTTATGGCGCACCAACAAACAAACAGGAGTGGCCGGGTTTAATTGGTTCGGACGGGCGTTTCAAAATTTCGCAACATTTGATCATTTCCCAACATACACTGACCTGCCTCCTTGATCCCGCCCTTACACGCTGTTCTAAGTCAAAACACTCTAAGTTTGGCCAAATTTATAGAGAAGAATATTAACATCAAATAAGTAAATTATAAAAATATATTTTATAATAAATTTAATTATTCTAATTTGATATTCAAAATATTATTATTATTTTCTATAAATTTGGTTAAACTTAGATCAGTTTGACTTAAGGTAAACCAAAATGTCTTACATTTCAGGATGGAGGGAGTATTTCATAGAAAATTCCGTTGCGTAGTTTCTAAGAGTATCGTGTCATCTTTAAATATTTGAATTGATGGATGAAACTAGATCTGCAAATGAATTAGCTGCATTAGCTAGACGGAATACCCATTCAGCAGTATGGTTAGACAGGCTCCTGTGTATGCCATTGATCTCATTAATGCCGATTGTAATCAAACCCATATCTAGTTAATAAAACAGTCTCTTTATCCGTAAAAGATGTCGTATCAAAATGACCAATGAGAGTTGATGACATATTCGGAGATTGAACATAAACCTTGCTCTCGAATGGAGTTTCACACGGTGAGCATCAGTTTCATCGAACTGCGCTCTCATCTCTCTCATCATAAATGTGTTTCCATGTCGCCATAATAGTTGAGGTGATACTCGTAATGAGACCTTTATGAAACTCTTACTGGAAATGCTCTCAATGAAGGACTCCATTACATAATATCCTAGAGTGACGCATCTTTTTTAGATGTTTAGATTGATGAATAAATCAAACCATGCATAGTCTTACTGCATGATTCATATGCTATCCATAATATTTAATTGATGTATGATGTTGAGATCAAATGCGCCATATGATATGTTTAACCACTTGCAAATTGTATGTAAATTAAATACTAGCATACTAGGTATGGTCACATGGGATCAATAAAAGATATATGGAGATAAACCGAATTCGTCTCAGTGGGACTTCATTCCTGTTTCAAAATATTTTATTTTGCAAGTCTGTTTTAAAATATTGGTAACCATGTACATCAAGTTTCATCAGACTAATAAAACTCAACTCCTCCACATAAATCTCATGTCTTATCACCATTTTTGATTACGTGGTATGTCATTTAATTAGGTTGAAAATCCTATAAAATTTGCCATAGTAAAAGTTGCAGTCCCTTTTGTACCACGCGTCAATCAATTTATTCTACTCCCTCCAAAGTGTAGATCGTTTTAGTTTTTTTAATTTATAGATTTTGCTATGCATCTAAACATATATAAACATATATAGTTACACAGTAAACATCATGTATGAATCTAGAAAATCTAAAATCTAAAACAAACTATATTTTAGACCGGAGGGAATAATAATTAAGCGTGCGCAGAGCAACCTGCGATGGATGCGACCGTCCCAAGATGAGCGGGGAGTTGAGGTATATTAGAAAAGGAGGTCTACGTGGATGCATGGAAGACGATAATGGAGTACTAATAGACACCGCAATTAACACAAATGATGATCATCTAGTCACCTTTTTTTTTCTAATTTGTTTGCTAGCTTCTCCATTGTACTGACCCTTCCTGAAGCGTCACCGGTCGAGCTAAGAAGGGGTCGCGGGACGAAGGGCCAGGCAAAACTTGGTGAAGTGCCAAGATCATTTGGTGCGGTGAACGCTGAAAATAACCGTAGCTAAAAAAAACCGGCAGTGACCAGTAATGTGTTACGTACTGAAGTTGGGCTCTAGAGTGGCACGTTGTAGCTATTTGCCGAACGGCGCCATGCGCCCGGCGGCATCTCAGCCGCTCGTTCCAGATCCAACCAGCAGAGGGAGCTGTCGCCCAACCCCGTGAAGCGAAGCGAGGAGCTTTGGTCTCGGCGTCTCGCTGCCGTGGCGGTGGCGCCTTGGTTGCCGCCGCACTGCAGAACGACGGTGCGGCCGTCGACCTGTCTCAAGTCTCAACGCCGGCCGGCGGCCGCTCACGTCTGACTGCTGGGCCCCGCGCTTGCTTCAACAGTGGCCGCCGGGGCTGCCATTGAATGCGCCGGGGGTGGCCGACTGGCCGGAAGCGGATGGCGGGCGGGATGGGTCTGGGTCTGGGTCTGGCTGCCGCTGGCTGGCCATTGATGAAGCGCGCATGCATGGCAGGGCTACTTTGTGTACGGTTGATTAGCGCTGGCGCTGGCTGCTGTCCCTTGTCGACGACGCGGCGGCAAGCTCTGCTGCCTACGTTCCCGTTCCTCGTCCCTCGGTGCCTAGCAGTAGTTTTCTTTTCCTCTCGTGAGTCGTGACTGTAGTAGTATCATCACAGCTTTCTCTGGTGACACTTTCGGTTCCAAATTTCCATTGCAAATTACTGTGGATATTTATTTATCCGTGAGAAAATTCTCTAGTTGACACGGGAAAGTGAAGGCTTCCTTTTTGACGCTGAAAATTTTGAAATATGGAAGTTGAAACTTTTCAGCGTAAGCATTGATTTTTCCAATATCCCCAATATCATCAGAGAATTTTAGAAGCTGCACATTGCACAGTTCTAAGCAGAAACATACTGATCATGAGCATGGTAAAGCTCTACAACATTATCCACAAAGTCTTGTTTGGATAGATACTAACCCCCTCCCATCTATGTATTATTGGGAGGGAATGGATTTATCCAAACACGTGAGAGCAGAAGCGTTTGTTTCGTTTTTTTGAAAAATGCGAGCAGAAGGATTGCTGCTGGCTGGTCGCCCGGCAGTATGCAGATACGGCACGCAGGCAGGACGGATGCAGGGGCTATCTCCCCAAGATCAATGGATATCCCTCTAAATTCTGCTCTATTTTTTAAAGAAAGAATGAAGAAGAGAGGAGCAAGAAGAAGAGAAAGAAGGAAAAGAGAAGAGAAGGAAGAAAAAGATAAGAAAGATAAGCCCTCTGTAGCTGGAGTCGCCACTGCACGCAGGAATTGATTAGCCGGAAACCTTGGTGGCTGCGATGCAGCATCTGGTTGGGGAGTAATTTGCATCGGTTATGCCATGCCATGCCATGGTTTGGTTTCCAAGCAGTATCAGTATGCAACGCATCAGTGTTGAACACGTACGGGAGGTAGGATGGAGCAGTACGTATACGTACGTACTCGTCATTAAACAACACACCTACTGCCTCTTAAATTCGACCGTGAGATAGACAAGTACTCCCTCCGTTCTAAAAATAATGCAACTCTCGTTTCTAGAGAAGTCAAACAATTTCAAGTTTGATCGAATTTATACAAAAATTTACTAATATTTATATTTTCAAATAGATTTAATATAAAAATATATTGCATGATTAATCTAATGATACTTATTTTATGATATAAATATTAATACTATTTTATATAAATTTGATCAAATTTAAAATTATTTGACCAATCGAAAAATGAGAGTTGTATTTTTCCAGGGCGGACGGAGCAGTAGGCTAGCAGCAGAACTAGAGGATGTGTGGTTCCTCCATTTCTCTTTCCACGGGTGCCTGCGACCCTGTACCTCAATCTGCTTGCTTGCTTCTGCCTCTGCCTGCCCCGCTGGCTCCACTGATCTGACGAGCTGACACTCATCACTCCGCCGGACGTCTTTGATCACCGCCTTTCTGAATTCTGATCGCCGCCAGCTCTGAATTCAACTCCCTATACCAGAGCTAGCCTAGCCACAGTGAATTTTTCTAGAATATAATGCAGGGACAGTTGCCCGTTAGCCAGTGGTGTAGCGGACGGGTACATTTTGATTCCAGCTCAAGATGTCACGGATCTCAGGAAAACCAGCATGAGAATCCCACATGCATGGAAACAGTTCCGGTTAACCTTTTGCATGCACGAGTGGTCCCTCAGCTCACCAAATACTAGTACGGAGTAGTACTTCATCTAAAGTTGAATATAGTCCATTTAGTTGGTCAGCCGAAACTTTTAATTTTAGCCATCAGGATCTAAACTTATGAAGAAAAATACCTTCATAATATATATAATAATATATTTTCATAGATATTACTAGCTACTTAATTTCTCCAATCGAAAATATAAGTCTGTTGCCTTCAACGTAACACTTGGACTAACAATCTATACAAATATTTTATCTTAAATGAACTCTCAAAACAAATGCAGTACATGTAAATGCCAATCTTATTATGCTGTCAATCTATGTGTAATTTTAGATATATATATATATATATATGGCCGAAAATAAGAAGAAAGTTGACTTGAGATGAACCTAGTCGAACCTATATGTCTCCAAAGCGAATAAATACAGTAATAACCGGTTATTCTAGAAAATATTAAAAATGTTGATTGGTAGTATACACAATGCTGTTAAAAGAAACCTGTCTGCAGGATACTTTAATTTTTTCCGTCCGCACAACACTCATTAATGCAAGTTTAGAAAATACCAAAATAAAAAATTATACACGGAAGACTTGAATTTTCACATACCAGCATTTGTTGTCGGGCCCTTCATGGTTTCATTTCGGATCATGTAACCAGCCTGGGATCCTGCAAATTTATCCCAAAACATGCACGGCACGTTTCGCTCCTACGTATCCTGCCCGTTTTCCCTCTCACTCCATGATAATGCTATCTAGCTGGTTCATGCATCTACTTGGTACAATAATCCAATCGATTTTAAATTATCAAAAAAAATCCATTTTCTAAAGCGTCATGTCAGAATCCAGCTCCCGTACTCCTACATACACCGATACAAGTGTGCCGTCCAATACGCTTACGTCTCGATTGGATCATGCTTACGTTACGTGCATGATCCACACCGTGAGCGACCCGGTCCTAGCAGCTTGGACCTGAATCGAACTCAGGCCAGTCGCTCGCTGCATTAAGTGTGTGTAGACGAGCTGAGTACTCAGATCGGTGGACGACGACCGGTACGCGTACCTCGTCGTCGTCAACGCGATGCGATCGTGGCGTCTCGCAGGCCGGTCCCTATTAGCTTGGTCGTCAGTAGAATTGTCCTAGAAAGTGTCATTATATTAGCACTAACCTACTAGTGGATCACTCATCATAATCGCTCAAAGTTAGTCGTCGTTTCGGCCGAAAAGAGAGGAACAGGTTAAAGCGAGATCGAGAGCGTAGGGTATTTGGAGGCGTTCACACACTTTGATCCAGAGTGCTGGGTGCGTTTCAGTTGACCAGAGCGAGCTAGCTGCTGGACTGGAACATCGACCGATCTGCTCCTATAGCTCGAGCTAGGCAGCTAGCTAGCTAGTCGGTCGATGGGTCAGTCAGCCGCCCGGCCGGTCTTCCGGGAGCAAACTGGCCGTGCATCACGGTGGCTGATCGGGTCTCCGCCGGTGCCCATTTCTTACTCCCTCCGGTCCTCTCGCGTGTGGAGTGGTAGGTGATTTCCCCACTCTGTCCGATGGTCGTTGCACACGCATAGATGCATGTGCAGGTGCGAGCTGATGACTAGTGGAAGCAGCATGCACGCATGGAGTTTGATCTGGTCGGGGCGGCGGCGGGCGGCCAGATCGATCTAGTAGTAGTGTTGACTAACCACAAAGATAAATAATCAAGCTACCTGCTACCGGCCGGTAATCTCGTTATGTAACCGCCGGGTTAATATATAACTGTCGTTGATCAAGTAGTACACACTTGCTTGACCAGTTACGTTTACTATGGAGTAGAAATATTCAGTCGTAGCTTATTATGATCTGCGGATACTATTTTCATTTTTTACAGGTACTTTTGACAGTGCTGCAATAAGGGAAATGAACGGTCCTGAATTGATCGACTTGAGCTCCATCTGATCTGGCTGTCCCAGCTAATAATCAAGCCTCTGAACACACACAGATAGATGGATAGATAGAAACGAGTAGTTTGGTGATAATCTAAAAATAGCTACTATATATGTCTATCTGGATGTTCAAGGTCTTACTGACCCAGTTCATTAAATTCAGCAGAAAGAAACCACTACTAGTAGGTCAGAGAACACTCTGCTAGCAGCCCTGGCATTGGCCCTAGCGCTTCCCAACAATGATTTCAACAATGTCCAGCCACCGGTGATCTCGTCCGATCGACAAGCTGCCGACACCTCTCTGAACCGATCCACCTGCACCCTCCTTTCTAACTTGGTGTCTTTTGGTCGTCCTCTCCAGACAAAACGGAGCAGCACACAGCACGCACACACATTTGACTTCACCGCCGTGCAGTGCATTCTTCATGCCATGCGTACCAGTGTCGTTTCACCACGCATTTCGCATAGGCACATGCACCACGCCGCACCATCCATCTCCTCCTTTGCTACTCTTTTTTGACTTGCTGCTCCATCCATCATCCATCTCCTCCTTTGCTGCAACGGAATGTTCATCATTTTGGTATATGGAGGGAATTTCTCGCGTTTACACCGGCTTTCTCAGTTTCTCCCCTTCCCGATTAGTGGCGGCGCTATCCATATTGATGTGATCGCGACCCTTGTCGTCTTGTTAATTTACTGATCGACTTTGGTGAACACTGCTAGCAGCAGCTCTGACAGTAGCTGGAAACTTTAACAGTGCGGTGAAAAGGACCATTTTGTGCGCGCACATTCACCGCGCGTGTGCAGCTTATGTTGATCCTGCTCTTGACTTCGCCGGCGCCATGGCCGCTCGGACGCCTCTTCGTTCACTGCACGCGTGCTGCTAGCTGCTTTTGCCGGGAAAGAACAGGGGGCAGATGGGCCGTCACAGGTAACAAAAGGCAAAAGCTACGGAAAGAACAGTACTGACGAACTGATCATCCAAAGATTCATACGCGCTTTTCCTAGCTAGCTTTAGTTTGGTGTGTAGGTTACGTAGAAAAGTTGGGTTACCTCTCGTTGCATCGCGATCTGCAACGAACGCAACGGTATCTGTTTGTTTATACTGTAACTAGCTAGGTTAATCTCCCGGCCCAGCCTCTGAATGTCGAAAACAGGCATCCGGACGTATGAACAGATAGATCAGAGCACGCGCGCGAGGCCATGGAAACGTTTCGCGTGCTCAAGATCTGGACAAGAAAGATACATTATTTGGTCCACTTCAGGAATTATTAGTATGTATGCATATACAGTATCTCCGTGCTGGATAGATCTCTCAACCGCCACCTGATCGTCGACGCAGGTCATTGATGAAGCAAGTCCCAGCACGGCTTAGTAAACTTTCTTCATATCCCTCCCTCCCAACTGTAACACATGATCAGGCTTATTGCATCGCAGATCATAGCAAAGCGACGGAAGTTAATATGCTGTGCAGCGCCATATTAAACTCAGGAATTATTATATCTTCTTTGCTTCATATATATTAAACTATATAGCACTTCGGCAATTATACCTTCAAATATTCAAAAGTATTTCTCGTAGTGGATGCATTAGTGCCGGTCTTAATTATATTGTCTATCTCTGTGACTTTAAGCTTAGAAAGTTTGATCAAGAATAATAATCCTAAATTTGCTTATATTATTTTTGAAAAAAAAAGTGTTTTACATTTTTTTTATCAGATGAAGTATATACACTTACTTACTCCTTCCGTTCCAAATTGTAGATACATAATTTTTGCTATGTATATAAATACATAATTTTATTGAATACTCCATCCGTCTTAAATTATAGGTCGTTTTGACTTATATAATTTCGGTTTCGTGCACTTTCACGACCGGTGTATTGGTGCTCCTCACAAGTGATTTCCCAATTATTATTCAGAAATATATGCATACGGTGAGCTGGCGCTGATGATGCTAGGGCGCGCTTGCCCCGAGTGAAAGTGCAACTGTCGTCAGTGCGTGATATTTGTAACACCTATTCCACGTAGACGCGCACACACAATTAAACTCCAGCACCATGCACGCACGTGGCACGCACAGTTGGCCCGGCCCGGTCCAGAATGCATGATGAATCACCTCGATCTCTTGGGCCATTTCGTCCTTGGTGATCCAGAAAGGATAGCATAAACGAGTAAACGACCAAGAGTTTAGTCTCTATGGCCAACGACTCAACTTTTGGAACATCATCGTCAGGTAGATAATGTATCCAATGGCCATCCAAAGCTGCCTCAAGGCGCCGCCTACGACACGAGCTGCTGCCGATTTGGCCCTTGCAGAAAGCTACAGCCAAGACCTAGGAGGTGATCGGAGCATCCACATGGCCTCCGAGCAAGCAAGCAACACAATTAGCAGACATTACTTGCAAGGAATGTTTGCATGTATTCTTTATACATTCGTGCATGCTTCCGAAGAACAGTAGTCACTATGCGTGCGAGCATTTTGGATCACATGCATGTTGCGCTCTGCCTGCGTGGCAGCCAAAAGTATTGGGAGTGTTTTCTTGATCAGGAGCACCACTGCACCAGCACCATGTGTTCGTTTACTAGTTTTGTTTGATTTAGCCTAGAAAGGAGCAGCACAAAAAAAAAAAACTCAGCTCATGGGCATTATTCGGGGTAGGCGCCATCTATACATAGCGATATCTATGGTACATCCTCGTGAGGATATAATTAGCTTTAGGGTACGTTTGGATGGGTTAAAGTTGAGTGCTAAATTTTGCACCTATTAGCACTTGTACCCTATGCTAAAATTTTATGTCTTAGCTAGCATAGCTCATTAACACTCATATTAGCTAAAAATTTAGCATTTTTAGATATTAGTACTTGGATATAAGCTAGTTGGCATTAGGATCAAGTGACCCCGATACTAGCACCGCCCCTGGGAAGAGATGACAAGTAAGGAAGAGGTGCTTCCTGCGATTCGCATACTTATTAGCAATGACCCATGAATTTATTCCAAAGCAGTCATAAATATTGAAGAAACATGTATTTGCCGCTTTGGACAACCACTACACCAAACTGGATTTGCCTTGACAGCCAGAAGTTTCCTTAGCAGCCAAAATTAAACCGCCAAGGAATATAGTGTTTCCTTGGCAGTTTCAACAAACACCCAAGAAAATATAATTTCATGACGGAATTTTTGAGCTGCCAAGAAAAGTTAACATTCGCTTGGCAGTTTTGGTGACCGCCAAAAAACAATGTATTTTCTTGATTGTGTGGCCGAACTGCTAAGAAAATATTGTGTTTTCTTGGCTATGCGGCCGAATCGCCAAGAAAACAGTACATTTCCTTAGCTGTGTGGCCGAATAGCCAAAGAAATAGTTTTTCCTTGGCTGAAATATTGTATTTCTTTGGCTGTTTTCCTAAACCTAAATTAAATCTAAACCAACAATCAAATTGCTCATTATATTTGAGTTATTTCAAACTACCAAGCACACTGTAATGCAATCCATATTTGACAATCCTATATGCTTACAAACTAGTACCACTTCATTAAGCTATTTGTAGAGTATAGTGTGTATATATAACATGCTTGTGGTATGTTAGATTGCAATAATAAGTTAACTATAGGTATTTGAGTTCTATAGAAAAACACGTTTTCAAATTGAAAAATGCACACACAATGATGGAGTCTTGTGCTTTTATGATACTTCATTCTTAGACACGTATCAAAGTTTCTTAGCGGTTCATTTTGCCTGGTCACTAGATCGTCGCTTCAGGTAGTCCGTGCTTCCTGGCGCACATCAACGGAAGCATCCGCTGCCTTCTCCGCCTCTTGCTCATGAACCTCAAATCTGCTTGCATCTCCTTCACTCCTCCACCCTTCGGCCCCATGTGCACCGCCATTGCTCTCCGGTCTAGCCCTACGTCAAAAGGATCTATTTGGCCAAACCCACTACTTGTACTATCGCCTAAAGCACCAGGGTTATGGCCCTGTTTGGCACGGCTTGTCCACCAGCTTCTCATCAAGTTTCAGCTGTGGGCTGCCCAAACGCTGGGCTTCTCCCCCGCTTCCCCCGGCAGCGCTTATCCACCTCTTTCACAAAACGCGCGTCGGTGAGAAGCGGTCTCGGGCCAGCTTCTGCGCGGCTTCGCCCCACGCGCGCCGGCCTCCGCCCCCTGCCCCGGCGCCGGCCCCCGCCCCCGCGCCTTCGCCTCCGCCCCCCCGCCCCGGCGCCGGCCCCCGCCCTCCGCCCCCCGCCCCTGGCGCCTCCGCCTCCGCCCCCCGCCGCGGCGCCTCCGACTCCGCCCCCCGCCCCGGCGCCTCCGCCTCCGCCCCCCGCCCCGGCGCCGGCCCCCGGCCTCCGCCTCCGCCTCCGCCTCTGCCTCCGCCCCCGGCGCCTCCGCCTCCGCCTCCGCCTCCGCCCCCGGCGCCTCCGCCTCCGCCCCCGCGCCCTCCTCGGCCTCCGCCTCCGCCCCTGCGCTCCGCCTCCGCCTCCGCCCCCGCCCCCACGCCCGGCGCCGGCCCCCGCCCCCGCGCCCGGCACCGGCCTCCGCCTCCGCCCCGCGCCTCTTGTATAATTATCTTATTTAAGAGTATGATTAATTGTATTATACGATTAATAGTATCATTATCTTATTTAAGAGTAAATTATAATTAATTTTATGATACATTAATTGTTAATAATTTATGAATAAGTTTCAGCTGTGCCAAACAGGGCAGTGACCAGCTGCTTCTTTAACCAGCTGCTTCTCGGGCCAGCTAGCCACCAGCTGGCTTCTGAATAAGTTTCAGCTGTGCCAAACAGGGCCTATATCGATGCCCTCCACGAGAGGTCCGCGTCAGCCGCAACGGGACACAGTACGCGGGCGACGGTGAGATTTCACTACTACAAGGATTCCCAGGAACGTCCCGATTTTTATAGGAGTGGATTAAAAAGTAACTCACTTCTGCAAATGGAGCATGATTACTTTAATATTCGATCCATTCCTAAAGAAGCATTTTTAGAGATAGGTGATAGCGTCACCCGTCCCTAGAAATAATATTTTTAGAGATAGGTGATAGCGTCACCCGCCTCTAAAAATGTATTTTTAGAGACGGGTGATGGCATGACCCGTCCCTATAAATGATCCCACGCAAAATAAATTCATAATTTTTTCATATGATTTCGGATGAAATTAAACTTTATATTAAAATTGTAGAGGTTGACGTGATCTAAAACTTTATAGTTGATAACTTTTTTATTTAAGGTCATTTAATAGTCCAAAAAATTATTATAAATTCTCATATGGCTATGACTATATAATATCTCATACAACTCAGTCATACTTTGAGGTTTCCACAATCTTAATCTTTATATACACTGAAATATATTTGGTATAACATTTTTATCTATAGTTCATAATAACTATAGTGTAGAAGTTCTTTTTTATTTATTTTGATATATGTAAAGATTTAAATGAATTTTCAAAATAAAATAGAAAAATACTTTTAGGGGCGGGTGGTGGCGTCATTGGCCCCTAGAAATGAATTTCTAGGGGCGGGTGATGGCATGACCCGCCCTTAGAAATCAATTTCAAAATTAATATAAAAGAATAGTATACCCCATAGAGTCACAAGTGATTGTGATTGTGTAGTATAGTGGAGAGCAGGGTACACGTGAGGCTTGAGCAGTGTGGTGGAGAGGAGGGTGCACGTGAGGCCTGAGCAATGTGGTGGAGAGAAGGGTCCGCGCGCGAGGCTTGAGCAGTATGGTGAGCAGGAGAGTACGCGCGAGGTTTGAGATAAGCGATTCGAATCCTGATTTACACAAATGTGCATATTTCATCAAAAAATTGTACCTGGATAGCAGGGGGGGTGGTGGTGGCTGGTTGGTGGGGATATTTTTTCTTTTTTATTTTATTATTTTCGATGTTTTAAAATTTTCTCATATTCTGAATATTAATTTGCAGGGACGGGTCATGTCCTAATCCGCCACTACAAATTAATTTCTAAAGGCGGGTGATGCCGTAATCCGCCCCTATAAATCAACTTTTAGGGACATACGCATTACCCGTTCCTACAAACTACGAATAGCAGTATTTGTGGCGCGATATCGATAGAATCCCTCCCATCAAGTTGCAGCTTCCTGATACCGAGGGAAGAATGTATGGTGATGACAAAAGGCAGTGATATAAAATATCATGTGTTTGGGTCGCTAGTGGACTCGTACACGAACAAGACATGAATTTTGTAGACATTAATTTTTTTCTTTTTTGCACGCTTATCAGCTCCGATCCCTTTGTTTTGTCGTTGGTACTCGCATGTTTTGCCTTTTTTATTTTTGAAGAGCATATCTGTTGAGAGTTGACTGTCTTGTCGTTCTAGACCCGGAAGCACGTACGACAGCGACGACGATCACGTCACCGGTCAAAGCAACTGCCGGCTCGGATCTCTTCCGCGTGTACATACCGACCTTTCTCCATCCATACCTTTCTCCAAGTCCACACCAAGTGTCCGTTGGCCGTTCTGCTCCGTCAGCGTGACGAACCACATGGCGTGTGCGAGCTACGGCGGCGACCGGCCGGCGGCCACCATCGCGTCGGCGTGCGGCGACCCTGCGTAAGCGAATCCCCGGTGATGTCGGCCTTGCTCCGTGTCGAGTCCATTGCGCGTGCATGGAAATGGCGCGCGCGCACGCGTGCCCGGGCACGCACGTCACGCACGGCGGCGGTGCCGGCGGTGCGTCCCCGGTCGGGTGGCCGGGCGCCCGCCGGCGTCGAGGTGAGGTGCACCTCGCGACAATGCCGATTTCTTGCACCGGTAGGTTTGGCTCTATCTACGCTACTTGAAAAAAAAAGCCACCGGTACCGGGTAGAAAAGGTCATCAGTACCGATTTTCCAACCGGCCCTGGAGATCATCTTTTATCACCATATAAATAATCCGGTACCAAAAGGATCTTTCAGTACCGGATGTTATTTTCATACAGCCTAAAAACTTTTTTTAGAAAATATTTGTTTTTAAACCTAGGAGGAGGCCAAGTCATACGTCACGCGAATTTTACGCATGCGTGGTGCGAAGATTCGAACCCGGGACCTTTTGTCTCGTGCAGTAATTCATCTCACCTGCACATGTGATAAGAAGAGAGATGTTTTTGTTTTGAAGCAACCCGTGTAGCACCCTTCACTACTAAGTGCTAACACCAATCGGTGCGAAAGGCTAGACATTAGTATTGGTTATCATCCGGTATCAATGTCTACGCTTCGGTACCGGTTGGTGTTTCCACTCGGTACTAAATGTCTCTAGACCACTCCATTCACCTAAAAATACCGGTAGGAAGAAAATTCGGTATTATTAGTAATACCAGGTCTTTTTCCCGCCGCTATTTTCTATTTTTAGGTGGACCGATAGCGTGTTTTCTGGTAGGGCTAGAATTCTGGTACATGCATGAATCGAATTTCCCATTAATAATCCAAGATAATAATAGTCCGCGTATGGATTTTGTCAATGTAATATGTCCAGACGAATTTGCTTAGGGACTGTTCAGCAAGCTCGATCTCGAGTCCAAGTCTATAGGATAGTCGATTTCACCGCAAAAAGTCATGACTCAGCGCGATGCGCACCAATCTTAGGAGGCAAGGAGTCAACGGGACCAGGGCAGAGGACACGCTACACATTTAACTTGCGGCGACATTAGTCGTTGTTTGTACCTTTCGATCGTGTTGGTGGAATTGTGGCCTATGCTAGACTATTTCCTTCTAACTCAAACTACGTGTCAGTCACATACGTAACATGTCAACTCAAATTTGGTCATTTTTGGTCACTTGTGTGACAAGCGTAGAGATAATTGTGCCTGCACAGCATGGGTCAAGAGACGTTCTGGAATTTGACTAAGCAACTCAAAAGGTTGGGACCGGAGGGAAAATTCAGTTGATTTTTTTTGTTTGCAAAAGTAAAATGACTTTTAACTAAAAAACAGGACCGCTCTGAATTCGGTAGAAGAAGAAGAAGAAGAAGATGATGATGATGATGGTGGAACTTTCATGGATTACTTCACTATCATGCTTGATATAGGCTGTTATTAGTCACGCATATAAGAAGAGCATGTACTTAATCAATCTTTGAAATTAATTTAATTAATGTTTTAAGTAAGAAGAAATCTTTTGCTTAAGAGCGGTCCTGTTTTTTAATTAAAAGTCGCTATCTTCAAACGCAATAACTCTAAGAGTTATATATTTGGCATCGAGCTATTAACATTGTTTTAAAAATTTATACGCCCCATACAAACCCATTTCATTTTGGCCCCAATAAAAGTTCATTGACCCCATTTAAAATTGCGCTTAGTTTCTTAGCTTCTTTTCGTTTGGTTATCTGGTCTCAAAATGAATTTTATTTTGGTTCTCAGCCCTTCCGCTAGTTCGACAAGTTAACGGCGCTAGAAGCAACGTGAAATAACTTTTTTACCTGGGCTAAAATAAATTATAATTTTATTTTATGGCTGGTGGGACCCACCTATTCTTCCACCTCCGTCTTCTCCTTCATCTCACCTACCCGACCCCGCTCCGATGGCCTCTCATCATCTTGTCTTGGATTATTCTGGAGCGCTCAACAGCACAACTCGCGTTTACCTCCAGCTCCAGCTCGCCGGCGTTCCTCGCCCGCCCCGGCGCCAAGCCGCACAGCATCTCCTGCGCGCCGGTCCAGCGCCCATAACCAGCCACCGCAGCAGCAGCAGTCCGTGCAGGCGCAGCCGCCGCAGGCGGCGAGGCCGAAGCGCGCGGGCGGCGCGGACTCCATGGACTGGGTGGCCTCGTCGCTGACGAGGCGGTTCGGGATCTGCATCGGGCTGGCGTGGGCCGGGTTCCTGGCCGTCGGCGTCGTGTCCGAGCAGCTCCAGACTCGCTTCGAGGTCGCCCAGCAGCAAGCCAACACCAAGTCAGTGCTCCCGTGCCTGACACTTGCCTGCCGCTCTCGTGCGCCGCAGGACGTGGAGCAGGAGCAGGAGGTCGTGCTCGCCAACGGGATCCGGTACTACGATCTGCGCGTTTCGCGTAATTTCGAGCTTTTCTCGGAGCAGTTTTGGTTGATTCCGCGGCTGATTTTAATGCTTTTGTTTGGTCCCGTTTGCAGGCTTAAGTCGCAGAGCGCGGCCGGCGCCCAGCCCCGCAGGCCCCTGGCTGCCGCGGCCGGCGCCCAGGCCCGAGGATGAGTTGGATCCAGCGACCCTGCGTGGATCTAGCGCTGGCGCGGGTGCATCCGCTGGCGGCAACCGTCATCGCCGCCGCCAAGAAATCAGCGTCCGAGCACGGGTAGCCTTTTTGCGCTCGCTCCAAAGTGACTCGGGGTACTCTTAGTCATTTTTCACCCGCTGGATGCGCTGGCTCACGGCAGCCGTGGACGGGGACGGAATTAAAAAAGAACCAAAAAACTAAGCTCAATTTCTTTTAGGCTACTCTTTCATTTTCACCTGGCATATGAAAATTCATACGTAGCATGGCCTGATCACTTTTCGCAAAACGTGAGCCTTTGCTTTACCTGCAACGTAACCCGGCCCATTATACTCCAGAAAAGAGCAACAACTCAGACCTCCCCCGAGGTAGTGGCTTGAGCCAGACGGCTGCCTCACACAGCCAGAGGCCCAGCTCTCCGTGGTCCCAGGAAACGGGGGGCGAGAGGCCGATTCGGCCCAAGTCGCTCAGGGGAATCAACGCGGGCTCAATACCAGTTGCCCCTTCCCCCAACGAATTTTTTCTAAAAAGGGGATTAAAAAAAAAATTCGAAAAAGGGGTGCCAGTTGGGAAAATTTAGAAAAATGAGTGCCTCCCGCCCGCTGAACGGGCGGAAAGGAGCCTCCCGCCCAACCATAGGGCGGGAGGCTCAAAAAAAATTTCCAGGGACCTCTTCGCGAATAAGAAAACTTTTTTATTCGCGAAGAGGTCCCTGAAGCAGGCCTCCCGCCTGGCCACTGGGCGGGATGCCTCCCGCCCGGCCACTGGGCGGGATGCTCCATTTTTGCTATATTTTCTCTTAGATTTTTTGTTTCAGAAACTATTTGCAATTCAGAGTTTTTTGAAATATAAGATTTATTCGCCATACTCGTACGAAGAAGATTTATGCATATAAAATTTTATTTCAATTTTATAAGATTTATGCATATAAAATTTTATTTCAATTTTACGAAGAAGATTACGGTATCCAAAACTCGTACGAAGATAGTTAAACGATAACGTTTGCAACGTAGAATCTAAATATTACGATAGTACAATACATGAAGCCATTACAAATAAAATAATATGATAATGAACATTACAAATATTACAAATACATGAATCCAAATATTGTGTCTTCAGTCAATGCGGCAAATATTACAAATACGTATCCAGATATGATAGAATCTTAACGCAGCAAATATTACATATGAGCAAACAACGTTTAAATAAAATTACAACTAAATGATGCCTGATGACGTACCAGCACTCGATCGGCGACGTCTCCCACTTCTTGATGCAACCGGAGGTCTTCCATCTGTAGCATCACCTGTAGGGCCAGCTTCAGCACAACTGGGGCCAGCATCATTGGTTGGACAACGTTTATACGTGTGTCCAATCTGATTACATGCACTGCAGCGTTGTATCCTCGGACGGAGCTCTGACTCATCCATATCATTACGAATACGCCGCGACTGACGGCGCCCTCTCTTAACCCGTGATGATCTTGAGTCTGGAATATATATAACAGGATTCGCTGTCTCAGTGAACGATCCAACCAAACGGAACCCATAGATCTCATACTGCCAGGTGCTACCAATTGTCTCCTTTCTGAAGTAATGTGAAACATATATATCGACAGGATGTCCAATATCCGCACAAGCAGCCATTACATGAGAACAAGGTAAGTGCAGCAACTTGGGCCTCATGCATGAGCAACAACAAGTTCCATCAAACTTAAGAATGCACTCCTTTACAGGAGTTTGACGTCTCATGTCATGTCGCGCTCTGTCTTTAGGAGATACCTCGAACTTGAGCTGCTGTGTTCCACATTGCCGTACATGGTGTAGTCGGGCGCTTTCTGCCTTCTTAGTCATATATTCTGTTACCTTGAATCCAAAATTTCTGTCTGAATCTTGCATGAATACCTGATTTTTAGTGAACCGCTCCCGAAAGTAATCGGTACACCCGCGGACAATGAATTCAACAATTGCAACCAGTGGAAGCCCACGAACACCTCGCAGCACCCAATTGTAAACTTCGGCGAAGTTGGTGGTCATTATACCGTATCTTGCACCATCGGTATCATAAAGTAAGGCCCACTTCTCCTTAGGTTCATTCTCAATCCATTCAGAAAATTTTTTCACCGCTGATCTAGACCTTCTGCGAGTACGTGCAGTATCTGTTGGCAAAGGGCACAAAGCCTCTGCTTCATCCTGTGCAGTTATGTTTTTTGATGCGTCCTCGGCTCTTTTCTTCCCGGTCAGTTCATCAAGTTTCTGCCACTGCTTGTTAAATTTTTGCTGATTCGTTTCCTTGCATAGTCTCTTGAACATATCCATAAGGTGTTTGTTCTTGAATTGCCTGAAAAAGTTTGCACCGATATGCCTCATGCACCACCTACTGCGAATATCACGCCACTTGGGCGGCTCTCCGGTCTCCACACACCCCTGCTGCAAATCTAGAATTGCCCTCGGTATACCGGCGTGACGATCATGAATCAGGCAGACATCTTCCCTATCCCGAACGACTGCAAGCTTAACCCGTTTCAGAAACCAGTACCAACTATCTGCGTTCTCACTCTCAACAAAAGCAAAAGCAACAGGCAGCAATTGATTGTTTCCATCCACTCCAATAGCTGTCAGCATTTGCAATTTATACTTTCCTGTGAGAAAGGTCCCGTCGATGCACAGGATAGGCCGGCAGTGATGGAATGCATTAATGCATGGACCCAAGCTGAAAAAGACCCGCTGCAATGTGTGGGGCGGACCTTCTCCTCTGTCTAGAGTTTTCAGGTCATAGTAGCTTTCAGGATTTCTCTGACATAGGACGGCCAGCATTCGAGGAACATTATCATATGCAGCCTCGAACGTACCAAATCTCATCTCCAACACCTTTTGTTTTGCACTCCACGCCTTACTGTATGAGATGGTATACTTGTACTTTTCCTGAATGTACCTGATAATAGACTTTGGTTCATATGACAAGTTCTCTACTATCGTCCCGTACATCTCATTTGCGATGTATTGCGACGTGAGGTTGCGATGGCTCTTCTGCACCCCAGGCAAATGACAAGTGTGCTGAGTGACAATGGAGCATTCCCAATAATCTTTCCATTTACCCTTGTAGGCATGCACCCGCCATGGACAGCCATCCTTCACACATACCACATCGTACTTACGAGATTTGCACTCGACTGTCTTAAACTCTCGCATAAGAGAGAGACCAGCACTTAACAGCTTCCTTCACCTCTTCAATTGAGTGGTACCTTGCACCCTGCATAATTTCATTCTCCCTGCAATCCGAAGGCCAGCTACATCCGTCATCTACGACAAGATGACTGAAGTCGCTGCTTACCCAATCTTGAGGCACATCATTGTCATCATCAGACGAATCGGCATTCATTGCTTCATCCAATTCATGTTCTTCGTCTTGCAGCTGTTCAACAATGAAGGGTATGTTCTCCCCCTCATCAGCCACGCATTGAGGTGCTGCGGTCCCACCTGCCTCAATGTTTGCCTTCTCAACTTCTTCATCAATATTTTCATCCTCCGGAGCAGCTTCAATATTTATCAAAGGATTCTGGTGCACACTGACAAGGAGTACCGGTGGCCATTGCCAATGACTTGCATTTTGCAGATAAGTTAACTAGTCCTCGTTGCTTGCAAGTGGCATCAGCTCCCAGATCAAAGCATGAGTGGTACGATTTATGACGCATTGAAGACTCACAGTGTGTGTCTCCTGATTAATCCTTAATCCCCTCATTAACCAGTTGCATAGGGATTCAAATGTCCTCTCGTGCGGTCTGGTAATTCCTCTGACCGCACAGTTGAATTCATTTAAATCTACCCCATTCGGCCCATAAATCACATTTCCTTCTCCGTAATATATACTGAAAATACTCTTCTCGGAAGACATATCTGTCAATCATTAATAAACTAGTTATACTACATATTAATACACAACGAACGACGATCCTAAATTTCAGCGACTCTCAGATTATATTTTATAGATTCTAAACTATTCAGATTATAAATTATACTAAAAATAGATGAAAATACTAAAACTATTCAAAACATAACTACTCTAACAAATATTTCCTAAATGTCGGGTTTTATCCGGCTGCCCACCAAGGGGTATACCCGAGGTGGTAGGTTTTAGGTTGGGATGCGCCGAGATCAGGAACTCGAAGGTGCAGACAACACAAGATTTAGACAGGTTCAGGCCGCAATATGCGTAATGCCCTACGTCATGTATGATGGTTTGTATTGCCTTGATGTTGATCTGGTGATCTTATATTTTGAGGGGGTCCCTGCCCGCCCTTATATATCCGGGGGGACAGGGTTACATGAATCCTAGCCTGATACTAGCTTAGGAATCGTACTCAAGTACAACTCGAGTAGTTTCCTTCTGTATCGACTTGTTCTACTCCGCATGCGAGTAGAATACAACATAAATGAGGTACAGGACATGTCCTATCCCCTAGTCCAATACGGACTCCTTAATGTACACAGCCCCGTGGCCCCGGGTCTGACAAGCCCCCGAGCTCTTCGTAGCTGAGTACTACAGACTCTTCGAGTTCTTCTGAAGCTGTTTTCGACTTCTTTCGAAGCTCCGTCTTGAAATTTCTCTTCGAGTACTCTTCTGACTGCATCGAAGCTATGAGGTGCTCATGCCCCGAATTCGTTCTTTTATATGGGGTGCGATGAATAATCGCACTCCATATGGAGTAGCCCCCGAGCCTTAGGTTAGATCAAAGAATCAAGCTGAGGGTCAAACTAGCCTTGAATAGTTCTCTCTTATCCCTCGAGTACTTTCGAAAAATAAGTAGTCGATGCCACGTGTCTCGCAGCCCCCGAGCCTTGAGGAAATCTTTTGGAAAAAAGGATCCCAAAGGTCGTGGCAAAAAAGAGTTCCTTTTGAAAAATAAAGTCGAAGAAGAGGCAATTTAGCAAAAATTAGACTCGAAACCCGAAAAACCTCTTTTTTCGGGAAAACTAACCCAGAAAAAATGGTGAATAAGGTAATGGCCCAAAAAATCTGCTAAAAAAAACTGCCTGTATCCAACTAATCCCATTGCGTGACGCTTCATCTTTCACACAGTAAACCACTGCCTGAACGCTGGTTATTTAACCCCGCAGTCAGTTAGGGTTTTTCCTGTGCCTTCAGATCTGACGCCGCCACCAGAAAATCAAAATCCCAATTAGAGGCTGACTTGTCCTACCGTCGCCCTCTCGCCGCCCTGCGTAGTCGAAAAACTTCGAGCCCACCACCGTAGCCCCCGAGCATTGTGCGAACAACTCGTGGCGGAAAAGGGGTGGAAATGGCGCCGAAGAAGATCAACCAAAAAGACTTGAAGGAAGCGCAGGCGGCGACCAGCGAATGGTCAATTAGTAAGTGCTCTCGCCAAAATCTTGCAAGTTTAGTACTGGGAGGTCTGCTTCAAGAAAGGGATCTCATTAATTGGCGCCTTCCTTTTCGTGATCCCTTCCCCATGGAAAGCGTCGATGAGATTGTTTCTTTCTGCTCTTTTTCTGAACGGGGATTCGCCCTCCCCACTTGCTCATTCTTCCGCGGTCTTCTCTACTTCTACGGGATCGAGCTGCAACACCTCAACCCCAACTCGATCTGCCATATCTCCATCTTCATCCACTTTTGTGAAGCCTTCCTCGGAATTGAGCCCCATTGGGCGCTTTTCCGCTATCTTTTCCGCATGAAGCCCCAACCCACCTCAAAAAATCCTTCTACAATTGGGGGTGCTGAGATCCAGCTTAGGCAACACGCTAGTGACAAATACATTTCGTACAAATTTCCTTCCAATGTCCCTGGGTGGAAACACCAATGGTTCTACATTACGAACCATGCCCCCCAACTCCCTGTGCGGTCCGGCAGGCCTCCTGTTCAACGCAGCGAGTGGACATTGGAGCCCAGTGAAGCCGAGATGGACCAAGTAAAAGAGCTGCTTGAGTTGATTGCCGCACACAAAGAGATGGGGGTAACCGGGGCGTCTGTGATGTTATCATTCTTCAAACGTCGAATTCAACCCATCCAACAGCGCCATACCCTAGGATTCGAGTACATGGGTACTGAAGACCCATCCCGTATGTGCGCAGAGGAGCTTGGAGATGATGCTGCGCTTGTTCGCGTTAAGCGAATTCAACTGGATGTGGATGCTGTCCCGTATATTCCAGCAGGGTTTACGGCCCAGAATCGACCACCAGCAGTAAGTGTTCGACTTCTCGACTTCTTCCCTTGAGCTGAAAAGTTGATACTAACTGATTGTCGATTTGTCTTAATACAGGATTCATCAGCATTGTATCGGAGTTACCCGCCACACCCCGATCTGCCCCGGCCTTACCATACGCTGCCCAGTGCCGCCAAAGCACAGAAAGAACAAATTGTTGGCAGCGAATCAGCCACGGGCAGTCGGGCGGCTGGGGAGAGGGTGCAAGCCAACGACTCCTCCGGATCATCCGTGGACTGGTCGGACGACGCACCTCTCGTTCCCCGGCGACGTCGGGATATGAGGAAACGCAAAGCTAGCGCCACTGACCTTGCCGGGTAAGTGTTTGTCGAACTATAAAAATTGTTGAGTTGTTTTGCTGAACACTGATGACAACCCTGTCATGCAGCCCCTCATCTTCATTGCCCAGCCCCCAGCGTCAAAGGGTAACTGAAACGCCCGCCACCGGAAGTGAGGCTCCAGATGCCAGACCTACAGAAGCCGATAGAGTAGACCCAGCACCGTCTCATGCCGATGAGGTAACGATTGCCGTGTCGGGCCCTTCCTCAAGAGAACTCGTGCCCTCGACTGAGGCGGCCCTGACACCACTAGTAGAGGCTGCAGCCGTTGCCGCGCTGGCGCTGCCAGCCTCATCGACTGGCACGCCTGCACCTCCAGCCATGAGCACAATGGCGAAGAAACCCTTGAAGCTGATGTTGAAAAGCCCAACCATGATCCGATCCCGAGTGTAAGTGACGCTCTCAACTCGGCCCTTGGCCATATTTGGAAATCACGGTAAAGATGTTGTGCTACTGTCGTGAACAGATCAACAGCAGCAGTTACCCCAGAACTCGAGTTGGCTCCGCCAGCCCCCGAGCCTTCGCCCGAGCAAGTCGACGCGCCAGAGCCAGCTGAGAGGGCAGATGTAGTCCTGCCAGGCCCACCGCTGCCCAATCTCCAGCATGCGGAACCCAAAACCGCTGGCGATGAGCAAGTCGAAACCGCCGTTACCAGCCCCGCTGATGTAACGCCCTAAGAATTTCAAGCCTAAGCTACGCGTTAAAGGTTCCGATTAAAAACGGATTCACCGTAACACCCTGACCCCCTTTGCACACGTGCGCGTTACGTCCCCCGCCCTGTGCCACACAACGCACGGCTTCCCCCACGCGCACCGCCTCGACCCTCGCCATCGTGTCACGACGATCACGCGCGACCGCTTCCCACAATTTGCGCCGGCGCTCCTCGCGCAGCGCGCGAATCCAGTGCGCGCGTGGCCGACCGGCCGCGGCTGCCGCCGCGATTGGCGCCGCCGCGTTTTCCCTCCACCCCCTCGCTGTTCTCCTTGCGCGTGCGTCGCGCGCGCGAATCCCGCCGACACGCGTCGCTTTTCCTCCCCTCCCCATTTTCTTTTCTTTTCTTCTTTCCCCTTTTCTTTTCCCTATTTCCTTCTTTTTCTTCTCTTTCCCTTTCTCCCCTTTTCTCTCTTCTCCTCTCCTCCTCTTCTCCCTGTTTCCCTGCTCCCGAGCGCTGCACGGCCGGCCCTGTGCGCCGCGCCCGCGCCCTGCCTGGCCCTGCAACGCGCCCACGCGCGCGCGCACGCGCCGCGCGTGGCCGTGCGTCGCGCCGCGCCGCCCGTCGCCGCGCCCTCGCCCCTGGCCCGCGCCGTGCCGCGCCGCGCGCGCACGCGCGCACGGACGCCGCGCCGCCCGTCGTCACTCGCCGATGCTCCCCTGCCGCGCTGCCCTGTGCCCGCACAGCACCCCTCCCACGTGCCCTCGGCGCCTGCGCCCCGCCGCCACGCCGTGTCGCGACGGCCGCGAGCGGCCAAACTCCATTAATGGCCGCCCGCGACCGCCGCCGGCCGAGCCCACCGGCCTCCACCGCCCCTCCACCGCGGCTGCCTATAAATAGGCCCCTCCGGCACCTCCGGCACCCCCACAACCCGCCACGCCGCCTAGCCCTTCCTCTCCCCACGCCTAGCGCCGCCCCTCCAAGCTCCCGCGGCCACCTCCGCTGGCCTCCGTCGCCCGACCCCCTCGCTCCACCTCGGCTCAAGGTGAGCGGGGGAATCAATTCCCCTTGGCCCCCTCTTCCTTTCCCCCCACGCGCCCGAGCCGCCCCGGGCCCCGGCCGCCGGATTGAGGCCGGCGCCGAGCTCCCTCCTCCCCCTCTGTTTTTCCTCTGGCAAGAGGAGGAAGAAAGGGGGGCTTTTGCCCAAAGCCCCCTCCCCTCTTCTTGTTTTTCCAAAGAGGCCCCCCCCCCTCTCTCTAAGAGTACCCTTATCCATTCCCTTTTTACAAAAGAAACCTCGCCTGTTTTGTATTTCAATTTAAACCCTCCAATGCATACATCTAGATATACTTGACAACCTTTTAGCATGTCCAGAATATTTCTAAGATTCGCAAATAAATCCCTACTCTTTTCTGATAGTTACGAATAAGCCCCTGGACCCCCGTTTGAGCCCTGAAACCACCTTCAGCGCGTCATTTTATGTGCGAAACGACCTCCGATCGACCCGAAACTTTACCACGCCCTTTCTAGTATAGTTCTAGCCATGCCATTAAGAAACCACCCAGAGACATTGCCCCGACCTCCGTAACTAAATTATTTCCGATTCAAGCTCGACGATAAAAGCTTTTACTTCTTGTGCTTGATTGAGTGCCTGTTTGATTGCGTCGTAGGACACGGAGTGAACGAGGAAGGACCCGAGCGTGACCAAGCAAACGAGGATCAGTACTGCGACCCCGAACCCGAGGGACAGTGCTTCGACCAGGACTTCTCGCAAGAGTTTGACGATGGCAAGTTCAATTCCGCCCTTTGATGCATGTTTCTGTCCTAGTTTTTATAAAACACAACCCAGTGACCTGTTTTATAAAATTGCATGGTTTTGCGTGCTGAAAACATGGTAGGATAGCCACCCTTGTTTGAGATAACCCTACCTTGACCACCTGATTTTATAAAGAAAATGTGTGTGTGTGGGAAGAGATACAATGTGGTTTTGAAAGACGAGTTAGACGGGATGGATGGCATTTCTGTGTGAATTGCCGTTGGTGTGCTCATACCTGTGTGGTTGAGCGAGGAAGGGAGATATCCATCCTGTCACCCCTAAGGACCGAGTTGATGTGACATCTCACCTAGCTTTTTGTCGTGCGAACCACTTGACCGTTGTATGGGCAACGGCTTAGCTTAAATCCCACTAGTTAGCTTGATAGCCATCAGGAGAGCTGAGAGCAACGGGTGATCAAGGAGACGGGATAAGCTCTGTGTGACTTATGCCCCGGTTAAACCTCGGAGATAGGTCGAATGACCCCTTGATGGATCCCGTGATGGCTAGTCAGGTCTAGCTAAGGTGGGTAATGGCTTTGATGGGATCTGCACCGGCACTAAGGTGTTCGTGCTGTGGTACCCCACCTGTGGGTAAAGTTGCACACCTCTGCAGAGTTAAAATCTATTCGAATAGCCGTGCCCACGGTATTGGGCAGGTTACGGTGTGGTCACATAACTAGTGTTTCACTCTGGGAATGGATGGGCTGGTGTGAGTTGTTTGGAAGGTGTCCGGCAGTTGTGCCGTGTGCTACGGCGGACGGGGAGTCCGGTAGCAGTTTAAAACTTGGATCCTGTGTGGATCAACATCGTGTGCTCCTTGGTATTGGAAAACTTGTTTTGAAAATGTTTTCAAAATGAACCCTTGCATATAACCGAGTTTTCCGCAAATAAACCCTAACCGTACCCTTGGATTGTCCTTTGCATTAATTTCTGTTATACCCCCTCCGTGGGTGTGATTGGACTTGCTGAGTACGTTTGTACTCACCCCTCTCTTACTTTTACAGTGGAAGACCCAGACTACATCCCCGAAGACAACGAGTAGGGTTTCGTCCTGCACCCAGTCTTGCCTGTGGTTGAGGCCACCGTTGGATTCCGCATGGCGCAAGACTCTGATGACCCTTTGTTCGTAGCTAGTATAGTTGTGTGGGTTCTGGTTGTAATCCTCGCGATAGTGGCGCTTCACTGCCCATTACCGCGTAGAGTTGTACGGTGATGTACCATCTGATGTAATGAAAGTGTTATCAGCCTCCTGGGACTGATAAATCAACACTTTTAAAGTCTTCCCTGATGGGGGGACGCTTCAGGTGGTATCAGAGCCGTAGGCTGGCCGTAGGACGTGACCCTAGGAGCGAGACCACTTTTTAGGCCCTAGAACTTGTCCCGGTCTAGAAACTTTCCGCACAAACACTCACCACTGATCTTTGCCTTGTTCCAGATGGCTGGCAATGGATGGGTTAGCGGAATCTGCCACGCAGAGCCCGGCCTCCCCAAGTTACTATTGCTCAGCCTGGAACGCGTTGGGGTTATGGAAACACCGGAGTACGCCTACCGAGAATACATCTCCGGTGGCACCCTTCGGTGCGACACGATGATTTTTGTGGAGAGAAGCACCCGCTATCCTGATGTGGACCCTTGGTTCATCTCCACCACTGGCTTCCGATTCCCCGACACCTACCGAAAGGCCGCCCGTAAAGCCCTACGCCGACTGCGTGTGCTCTATAGGCACCACCTTCAGCGGACTCCTATGGGATTTTTCCCACCCACTGAAGGTAGAGGACGCACTTGGATTGCCCGGATGAGGGGACTTGGACGAGAAGAAGAAGACCTGGAAGACACGGTTTCCCACCTATCCATCTACCTCACTGGCTTGGATGCACTCTGCCGCGAACAGTCGGCGCAACTGAAGAAGCTAATCCAGGGGATTGAAAAGATAACCCAGGAGCTGGAGGAACAACGGACAAGAGCTGCAACCGCCGAGTATTCCTTAGCCGCCCTCCAAGCTCAGATGCAAGAATACGAGACCCGCAACGGGATAGGTGGATGGACCGAAGAAGAAGAAGAAGAACCCATGGAGACCCATTGGGACAAGGGTACTCAGACCGAAAACGAGATGGATCGGTTCCTTCCAATAAAGAAGCGCTCTATCAGGACCGAGGAAGAATCCCCATGATAGGATTAGCACCCCTAGCAAAAACCCTACCTTAATGACCACGTATCCATGAAAACTGTACCACCCTTGTTGTAATAATGAATATCATCTACTCCCGTTGCACCTATACCAGATTGTTTACCCTGTTTCTGTTTCAGATGGCTGAGGAAGGATGGACCCAGGGCGATTGCCAAGCTGCACCTGGATTCCCCAGCCTCTTGATCAACACCCTGGAGGACCTTGGCGTTACGGAGCGCCCAAGGTACTACAGCCGAGAGTACGAGCACCATGGTACCCTCCGCTGCAGGGTGATCCTGGTCATCGCCAGGAGCAACCGTTACCCCGACATCCAGCCCTGGCGGGCGACCGCCACAGGGTTTAGACACCAAGATACCTACCCCTTGGCCGTCAGGAAAGCACTCCGTTATTTGTGCCGGATTTTTGAAGAACACCTCGCCCCCACGCCAGCGAAGTTCTTCCCGCCGGCCATCAGGACCCCAGTCTGGGAAGCACGCATGAGAAACCTGGAGCGACGACGCCACGAGGAAGGCCCCCTGTACCAAGTGGCCACTTACCTAGCCGCCCTGGACCAACTCTTTGATGAGCAAGCCAACCTTCTAAGGGAGCAGACCCATCGAGCCGAGCAAGCAGAGCTCGCGGTGAGGATACAGCAGATCCGAGCCGCCCATGCCGAGGCAAGAGCCGCAGCCGCGGTCAGTAGCGAAGCAGTCGCCCAAGAGAGCCTCAGGCAGGCCCGAGACCGACGTATGCAAGATTGGACCCAAAGCGGAACACCAGTCCCGGCGATAGGGGAAGACCATGTTTTACTCGGGACACCCGTCATAGGATGGGGGACACTCTTCAGAAACACACAAGTCCCACCCGAGAACCCTGAAAGTTCCGCTGCTGCCACTAAAGAAAATGCGGCGGCGCAACCCTCGACCGATGGAAATCCAGAGGATGGCGACCAAGGATCACTCACGCTTTCCGCCCCAGAGGAAGGCCTGCCTCGCGAGTAGAATGACCGACGCCACCCTAGCGGTGTACACCCCAGCCCCTTTTGTTTAAGTCGTGCCGTTGGACATGACCCTGGACGAGTAGTACGAGACCTAGCCCTACCCCAAGCTGTACCCCCTTTCTGCAGTAATAAAGTTGTTTGTGCCTGTTGTTTGTGATGTTGTGTGCTGTGTTGTTGCGTGTTGCTTGTTTATAAAACTACGGGCAGGAAGTAGATTCCGCCGTATATACGTATTAAACAACTTAAACATCACCTAATCGTAACCCCACTCTACCCAATCGACAGATGGTTCCCCGGAGCGTCGCGAGGGCCTCCCGCAGCCGGAACCCCGCAGCTGCTGGTGCCAGAGCCCAGCCTGCTGGACAGAATCCTCCTCAGGCAGAACAAGAAGTAAGCCAGAACCGAGGAGAAAATCAAGAAGGAGAGCAACTGCCACCACCCCCACCCCTCGGAGACCTGGCACAGATAATCCATAACCAGACCCTCATATTGGAAACGCTGGCCAATGCCCTCGTTAACCGGCAACCACGAGGGCAGAACATGAATGACAAACTGACAGCTTTTCTGAGGACCAAGCCGCCCACCTTTGCTGGATCATGCAACCCTTTGGATGCAGACGACTGGCTACGAGTGATTCAGAGGAAGCTCGAGCCGTTCGAATGCCAGGACAGAGACAAGGTTCTTCTGGCCGCCCACCAACTCACCGGAACAGCCTTATCCTGGTGGGAAAATTATTGTACCGCGGCCGAAGATGCCTCTACTATCACTTGGGAGGAGTTCGTGAGGGAGTTCCGCCGCTATCACATTCCTTCGGCCACCATGAAGCGCAAGGCGGATGAATTCCGCGCACTGCAGCAAGGAAGCATGACGGTGGAAGAGTACACCCACCGGTTCATTGAGTTGGCCCGTTATGCACCGGAGGAGGTGAACGACGACGACAAGAAGCAAGACATGTTCAAGAAGGGGCTAAGCCCAGAACTCCGGACCCTACTCACCCCTCAGATTTACCCTGACTTCAACACCTTGATGAACAGGGCTATCCTTACGGAAAGGGCCAAAGCCGAAGAGCGGAAGGAGAACAAACGCAAATTCCTGGAGAGTAAGGCCCGCCAACAAGACCGCAACCAAAAGCCGAGGAACTCCAACTACACTGCACCAAGATCTCAGGCTCCGATGCAGTATAGGACTCAGTCGCAAGTGACAGGACCACAGGCCCCGCCCAGGAGCCAGAATACCACAAGGGCCCCACCGAGCAATGCAAGCCAGATCGCCCCCGACAACAACAATGTTAGGGCCTGCTTCAACTGTCGTGAGATAGGGCATTATATTGCCAATTGCCCTTATGCCAAGAATAAGCCGGCCACATCAGCCTTCTCCAACACAGTGAATGGACCCAGACCAGCACTGACTGGTGCCAACCGTGTGCCCGTCCGCAACAACGACAACAGTCAGCAGACGAAGCAGCCCCAGCAGTCGTTTGGACGAGCCCGCGTCAATCACATCGATGCGCAGGAGGCTCAAGAAGCTCAGGGCGTAGTGCTCGGTGAGTATCTAGTCAACTCAGCTCTGGCAACAGTACTATTTGATTCTGGAGCATCGCACTCGTTCATATCCTCAAGCTTTGTAGAGAAACACAAAATACCCACAGTACTATTAAAAACACCCCTATTAACCCGGACGCCTGGGGGCGACATCAATTGTCAATTAGGCTGTCCATGGGTAAGGATCAATTTAAGTGGGGTAGAATTTCTAGCAGATTTGGTAGTACTTAAGTCAGGAGGAATAGACGTAATCCTTGGAATGGACTGGTTAAGTCGACACAATGGCCTCATAGGCTGTACTGACAAAGTGGTACATCTAACAAACCCTGAAGGAGTACAAGTGATCTGCCATACCCGGGATAGTAAATTTGACCCAATGGTGTTTAACATGGAAGCCCAGCCCTTAGAAGGAGTCCCGGTAGTGAACGAATACCCAGATGTTTTTCCCGAGGAACTTCCCGGTATGCCACCAGACAGGGACATAGAATTCGTCATCGACCTCAACCCCGGAACCTCCCCTATAGCCAAGAGACCCTATAGGATGGCAGCCTCGGAATTGACGGAATTAAAGAAGCAACTAGAAGAACTGCAACGGATTGGTTTCATCAGACCAAGCTCGTCGCCTTGGGGAGCCCCGGTTCTGTTTGTCAAAAAGAAAGACGGGAGCATGAGGATGTGTGTGGATTACCGGGCACTGAATGAAGTTACCATTAAGAATAAGTACCCCCTCCCCAGGATTGATGACCTGTTCGATCAGCTAAAAGGAGCCAAGTACTTTTCCAAGATCGATTTAAGGTCAGGATATTTTCAGCTCAAGATTAGGGAAAGTGACATCCCTAAGACAGCTTTTGTCACCCGCTATGGGCAGTTTGAGTTCACCGTAATGTCCTTCGGACTAACCAATGCCCCTGCCTATTTTATGAACCTCATGAACAAAGTGTTTATGGATGAGCTGGATAAGTTTGTCGTAGTCTTTATCGACGACATACTTATCTACTCTAAGAGTATTCAGGAACATGAGCAACATCTGCGGGTAGTATTGGAAAAGCTGAGGGCACATAGGCTATATGCCAAGTTTAGCAAGTGTGAATTCTGGCTGGAAAGAGTGGCTTTCCTTGGTCACATCCTGACCGCGGAAGGCGTAGCAGTGGACCCAGAGAAGGTCGAAGCCGTTTCCAATTGGCAGCGACCAACTAACGTTAGTGAAATCAGGAGCTTCCTTGGTTTAGCTGGGTACTATCGAAGGTTTATCGAGGGATTTTCCAAGATAGCCCGACCTATGACGGAACTTCTTAAGAAGGAGAAGAGGTTCGCCTGGACGGAATCTTGTGAAAGAAGTTTCCAAGAATTGAAGCAAAGATTGACAACCGCCCCAGTGCTGACCCTACCGGACATTCATCGGGACTTTGTCATTTACTGTGACGCATCCCGACAAGGATTAGGGTGTGTACTGATGCAAGAAGGGAAAGTCGTTGCATACGCTTCCCGCCAACTCAGGACTCATGAGCAGAATTACCCGACCCATGATTTGGAATTGGCAGCCGTAGTGCATGCCCTTAAGATCTGGAGACACTATTTAATTGGAAATAAGTGTGAAATTTACACTGACCATAAGAGTTTGAAATATATCTTCACCCAGCCAGATTTGAACTTAAGACAGAGGAGATGGTTAGAGTTAGTCAAGGACTATAATTTGGAAATCCATTATCACCCCGGAAAAGCGAATGTAGTGGCCGATGCCCTAAGCCGGAAGACTTATGGACCCAAGGATGACAACCTGTGCGAGGAAATGGCACGATTAAATGTGCACATTGTTCCTCGAGTTTCCAGCCATGTGTTAAGCGTCCAATCAACCCTAGAGGATAGAATTAGAGAGGCTCAAAGCTCGGATCAGGAGTTAGTAAAGATCTGCAAGCAAACTGGAGAAAACAAAGCGCCAGGTTTTAGAGTGGACGATAAGGGAACATTATGGTACGAGGATAGGATTTGTGTGCCCCAGGATGGAGACTTCCGGCAAATAATCATGGACGAAGCCCATAACTCAGCCTACTCCATCCACCCAGGATCCACCAAAATGTATATGGACATAAGGCAAAAATATTGGTGGAATGGAATGAAAGCGGATGTTGCACGATTTGTGGCACATTGCGATACCTGCCAAAGGATCAAGGCCGAACATCAAAAGCCGGCAGGATTATTGCAACCCTTGCCTATCCCGGTCTGGAAATGGGATGAAATAGGAATGGACTTCGTAGTGGGTCTACCCCGAACACAGAAAGGACACGATTCCGTATGGGTAATAGTAGACCGACTCACTAAATCGGCCCATTTCATACCCGTACGAACCACTTATGGTGGAGAAAAGCTGGCAAAGCTTTACGTGGAAAATATAGTAAAGTTACATGGAGTGCCTAGCAGAATTGTCTCGGATAGGGGGACCCAATTTACATCTAGGTTTTGGAAAAGCCTGCACAAAGCCATGGGCACGAAGTTAGATTTTAGCTCCGCATACCACCCACAGACGGATGGTCAAACCGAAAGGGTGAATCAGATCATGGAAGATATGCTGAGAGCATGTGTACTAACCTATGGGAATGATTGGGAACAGAGTCTGCCCTATGCGGAATTCTCGTACAACAATAGTTACCAGGCCAGCTTGGGCATGTCGCCATTCGAAGCCCTCTATGGGAGAAAGTGCAAAACTCCCTTAATGTGGTCGGAAGTTGGAGAACGTGCGCTAGTAGGGCCCGCACTCATAAAAGAAGCAGAGGAGAAAGTAGCGGAAATCCGCGAGAAATTGAAAGCGGCTCAGTCCCGACAAAAGAGCTACGCAGACAAGAAGAGACGGGAAATAAGTTTCAATCCGGGGGATTTTGTCTATCTCAAAGTCTCACCCATTCGAGGGACACGAAGATTTCAGGTACAAGGAAAATTAGCCCCTCGATACATTGGGCCGTATCGAGTTCTAAAGAAAGTCGGAGCCGTGGCGTACCGACTGGAGTTACCAGAAGAAATGTCGGATATACACCCAGTATTTCATGTCTCGCAATTAAGAAGGTGTCTGAGAGTACCCGAGGGAGAACACGTGCCGGTGGAAACAATAGATCTGCAACCGGATCTGCGGTACCAAGAAGTGCCGGTCAAAATTCTGAACACTGTCACTAGGAGGACAAGAAACTCTGAGGTGCCGATATGCAGGGTTCAATGGAGCAGACACGGAGTAGAGGAAGCAACCTGGGAGCGCGAGGAGGCCCTAAAGAAGGAATTTCCCCATCTATTTAGAAGCCAGCCGAATCTCGAGGACGAGATTCATTTAAGTGGGGTAGGTTTGTAACGCCCTAAGAATTTCAAGCCTAAGCTACGCGTTAAAGGTTCCGATTAAAAACGGATTCACCGTAACACCCTGACCCCCTTTGCACACGTGCGCGTTACGTCCCCCGCCCTGTGCCACACAACGCACGGCTTCCCCCACGCGCACCGCCTCGACCCTCGCCATCGTGTCACGACGATCACGCGCGACCGCTTCCCACAATTTGCGCCGGCGATCCTCGCGCAGCGCGCGAATCCAGTGCGCGCGTGGCCGACCGGCCGCGGCTGCCGCCGCGATTGGCGCCGCCGCGTTTTCCCTCCACCCCCTCGCTGTTCTCCTTGCGCGTGCGTCGCGCGCGCGAATCCCGCCGACACGCGTCGCTTTTCCTCCCCTCCCCATTTTCTTTTCTTTTCTTCTTTCCCCTTTTCTTTTCCCTATTTCCTTCTTTTTCTTCTCTTTCCCTTTCTCCCCTTTTCTCTCTTCTCCTCTCCTCCTCTTCTCCCTGTTTCCCTGCTCCCGAGCGCTGCACGGCCGGCCCTGTGCGCCGCGCCCGCGCCCTGCCTGGCCCTGCAACGCGCCCACGCGCGCGCGCACGCGCCGCGCGTGGCCGTGCGTCGCGCCGCGCCGCCCGTCGCCGCGCCCTCGCCCCTGGCCCGCGCCGTGCCGCGCCGCGCGCGCACGCGCGCACGGACGCCGCGCCGCCCGTCGTCACTCGCCGATGCTCCCCTGCCGCGCTGCCCTGTGCCCGCACAGCACCCCTCCCACGTGCCCTCGGCGCCTGCGCCCCGCCGCCACGCCGTGTCGCGACGGCCGCGAGCGGCCAAACTCCATTAATGGCCGCCCGCGACCGCCGCCGGCCGAGCCCACCGGCCTCCACCGCCCCTCCACCGCGGCTGCCTATAAATAGGCCCCTCCGGCACCTCCGGCACCCCCACAACCCGCCACGCCGCCTAGCCCTTCCTCTCCCCACGCCTAGCGCCGCCCCTCCAAGCTCCCGCGGCCACCTCCGCTGGCCTCCGTCGCCCGACCCCCTCGCTCCACCTCGGCTCAAGGTGAGCGGGGGAATCAATTCCCCTTGGCCCCCTCTTCCTTTCCCCCCACGCGCCCGAGCCGCCCCGGGCCCCGGCCGCCGGATTGAGGCCGGCGCCGAGCTCCCTCCTCCCCCTCTGTTTTTCCTCTGGCAAGAGGAGGAAGAAAGGGGGGCTTTTGCCCAAAGCCCCCTCCCCTCTTCTTGTTTTTCCAAAGAGGCCCCCCCCTCTCTCTAAGAGTACCCTTATCCATTCCCTTTTTACAAAAGAAACCTCGCCTGTTTTGTATTTCAATTTAAACCCTCCAATGCATACATCTAGATATACTTGACAACCTTTTAGCATGTCCAGAATATTTCTAAGATTCGCAAATAAATCCCTACTCTTTTCTGATAGTTACGAATAAGCCCCTGGACCCCCGTTTGAGCCCTGAAACCACCTTCAGCGCGTCATTTTATGTGCGAAACGACCTCCGATCGACCCGAAACTTTACCACGCCCTTTCTAGTATAGTTCTAGCCATGCCATTAAGAAACCACCCAGAGACATTGCCCCGACCTCCGTAACTAAATTATTTCCGATTCAAGCTCGACGATAAAAGCTTTTACTTCTTGTGCTTGATTGAGTGCCTGTTTGATTGCGTCGTAGGACACGGAGTGAACGAGGAAGGACCCGAGCGTGACCAAGCAAACGAGGATCAGTACTGCGACCCCGAACCCGAGGGACAGTGCTTCGACCAGGACTTCTCGCAAGAGTTTGACGATGGCAAGTTCAATTCCGCCCTTTGATGCATGTTTCTGTCCTAGTTTTTATAAAACACAACCCAGTGACCTGTTTTATAAAATTGCATGGTTTTGCGTGCTGAAAACATGGTAGGATAGCCACCCTTGTTTGAGATAACCCTACCTTGACCACCTGATTTTATAAAGAAAATGTGTGTGTGTGGGAAGAGATACAATGTGGTTTTGAAAGACGAGTTAGACGGGATGGATGGCATTTCTGTGTGAATTGCCGTTGGTGTGCTCATACCTGTGTGGTTGAGCGAGGAAGGGAGATATCCATCCTGTCACCCCTAAGGACCGAGTTGATGTGACATCTCACCTAGCTTTTTGTCGTGCGAACCACTTGACCGTTGTATGGGCAACGGCTTAGCTTAAATCCCACTAGTTAGCTTGATAGCCATCAGGAGAGCTGAGAGCAACGGGTGATCAAGGAGACGGGATAAGCTCTGTGTGACTTATGCCCCGGTTAAACCTCGGAGATAGGTCGAATGACCCCTTGATGGATCCCGTGATGGCTAGTCAGGTCTAGCTAAGGTGGGTAATGGCTTTGATGGGATCTGCACCGGCACTAAGGTGTTCGTGCTGTGGTACCCCACCTGTGGGTAAAGTTGCACACCTCTGCAGAGTTAAAATCTATTCGAATAGCCGTGCCCACGGTATTGGGCAGGTTACGGTGTGGTCACATAACTAGTGTTTCACTCTGGGAATGGATGGGCTGGTGTGAGTTGTTTGGAAGGTGTCCGGCAGTTGTGCCGTGTGCTACGGCGGACGGGGAGTCCGGTAGCAGTTTAAAACTTGGATCCTGTGTGGATCAACATCGTGTGCTCCTTGGTATTGGAAAACTTGTTTTGAAAATGTTTTCAAAATGAACCCTTGCATATAACCGAGTTTTCCGCAAATAAACCCTAACCGTACCCTTGGATTGTCCTTTGCATTAATTTCTGTTATACCCCCTCCGTGGGTGTGATTGGACTTGCTGAGTACGTTTGTACTCACCCCTCTCTTACTTTTACAGTGGAAGACCCAGACTACATCCCCGAAGACAACGAGTAGGGTTTCGTCCTGCACCCAGTCTTGCCTGTGGTTGAGGCCACCGTTGGATTCCGCATGGCGCAAGACTCTGATGACCCTTTGTTCGTAGCTAGTATAGTTGTGTGGGTTCTGGTTGTAATCCTCGCGATAGTGGCGCTTCACTGCCCATTACCGCGTAGAGTTGTACGGTGATGTACCATCTGATGTAATGAAAGTGTTATCAGCCTCCTGGGACTGATAAATCAACACTTTTAAAGTCTTCCCTGATGGGGGGACGCTTCAGCTGACGTTGCAGGTAAAGAATCCAGCTGCTTTCTGCCGTAATCGGCGCTTTGTTAAACGCTTGTCCTTTGCAGAAATCGCACCGCCGCCAGTCTTGGAGGGTGCGGGTGCTTTGAACGCAGCAACTGTGCTGCCAACTCCTGGAGGGGAGAACCTCCCAAGGGATGACCTGAGCCGCATGCGTCAAATGATCAACATTGCGATCGATAAGTTTGCCCTGGTAAGTCTTGTCTATACCACTGGTAACTGTATGCTCAAGTTGTCTGTTCCTGACATCCGGAATCGTGCAGGATATGAGCCAAAAAGCTGATGAGCGGGCAGTGCAGCTGGAGGAGTCCACCAGGCGCATCGACGAGCTAATGCAGGAGCGAGTCGGCTTCGAGCAAACCATCACCGAGCTCCAAGGCCGACTCAAGGAACAGCGGAAAGCCCATCAAGGTACGTGGAATTCGGTTCTCGAAATTGTACCCGCAGTCGATAACTCCATTGTCTGAAACCTATTTATCATCGCAGAACTTAAAAAACTCATAAATTATAAAGAGGAATTGCTTACTGATTTGAAGAACATGCTGTATCGCCGCGCAGATGAAGTCGAAAATCTGCGGAAACTGATGGCTGACACGGAGAAGCAGTTCGTCGACTGTCTCCAGCAGGTCAAGACTTTGGGCGAAGAAAGAGAGCAGCGCCAGAAAGAACTCGATGATTTGAAGATGGCGGCCCAGGAACTTGTAGAGATGGTGGACCCTCGGGAAGACGGCACTGAAGACGGGCCACCACTACTGGATCGACTTCGCGGGGCACCGCAAAAGATCCTCACCTTTGTCACCGAGGTGGCCACAACATACGTGGGTCATGCTCTAGGCCTTGTGAAGTCCTTCTGGCCAAAGGCTCGGCTAGAAGTACTCGCGGAGGGTGCAGCTGCTGATTGCACTGACGAAAACTTCCGCGAGTATTTGCTAGAGGTCCGGCCGGTGGCTGAAAAGATTGTGGGAGACATGGTCCAGGATTGAACCGTTAGTCAACATGACTTTGTAATATAAGAAACTACCTCTGTTCTCTTGTAGCCTTTTGTATGAAGTTTAGGAGCTCCGTCTGCTCCGTAGTGGGAACATATTACTTCTAAGTGCAATGACTTAGAGAGTGGTCGATTTGGCTCTTCACACGAGCTCGTCGGGTGAGTTAGGTAGGATCCCGCCAAAGGGATCCACTGAAGCCCGGATTGCGCCGTCTGTGGCGCGACGACTAGGATGCCCATGGCAAATAGTCGAAGACTACCCTGAGTGCAACGACTTTAGGAGTAGTCGATATAGCCCATCATGTGGACATGTCGAACGAGTTAGATGGAAACCGAGCCGGACGGCTCTAACCAGTTTGACAAAAATGCGATTATTATCGCGACGACCTGTATGCCTGTAGCAAGTAGTCGATTTGTATAGAACTTGAGCGTGGCCAAAGCCCCCGCTGTGTAATCGAGAATATACATTTCGAGTCATGTGGCACGAAGCCGCCATATCGACCCAGAAAAGGAAGAACTTGCCCCTTAACGCATAGAGGAATTTAAAAATGAGTATGCTCAGGGGTAGAACCGTCGCAGGTGCTGGATATTCCATGAATTGGGTACGTCCTGGCCGTCGGCGTGCTGTAGTCGATAAGATCCTGGTCTTGTGACCCTCCTGACGATGAACGGCCCCTCCCATCTTGAGTTAAGCTTGTGTAAACCCGACTCATCCTGAACGCGACGAAGGACGAGGTCGCCTGTGCTGAACGACCGGTCCTTAATGTTGCGATCATGGTAACGCCGTATTCCTTGTAGGTAACGAGCTGACTGAACGAGGGCAGAACAGCGAGCCTCTTCGACAGAGTCCAGCTCTAGCTGTCGTGCTTCGTCTGCCTCGCCTTCTTTGTACATCTCGACCCTTGGGGATTTCCACATGATGTCTGCTGGGAGAATCGCCTCAGAGCCGTAGACCAGAAAAAACGGGGTATGCCCTGTGGCTTTTGAAGGTTGAGTCCGAAGCCCCCAGATGACATGTGGCAACTCGTGAATCCACTTCCCGCCCTTCTTGCTGTTGGCATCGTAGAGTCTCTTCTTGAGGCCGTCAATGATCAAGCCATTTGCCCGCTCGACTTGCCCGTTTGCCCTTGGGCGTGCCACCGAAACGTACTTGACCTCGATGGACGAGTTCTCACAGAATTCCCAAAACTGGTTGGCCGTGAAATTTGAACCCTAATCGGTGATGATAGTGTTGGGGAAGCCGAACCGATGCAAGATGTCGGAGATGAAGTCAACCACCCTGTCAGGAGTGTCGGTGTTTAACCGGCTGCCCACCGCGGGGTATACCCAAGGTGGTAAGTTTTGGGTGAGAGGACGCCGAGATCAGGAACTCGAAGGTGCAAGGAACACAAGACTTAGATTGGTTCGGGCTGCACGGAGCGTAACACCCTACGTCCTGTATGGTTTGTATTGCCTTCTGTATTGAATGACCTAATGATCTTCTTTTTTTAGGGGGGTCCCTGACCTCCCTTATATATCCGAGAGGCCAGGGTTACAAAGATGCTAACCAACCCCCTCCGAGGGATCACACCCAAACTGATCTCAAGTAGATCCTTTCTGTGTTGGTTAGCTCTATCTCCTATTTAAACGGGATAAACAAGAGATAAACAAAACAAATAAGAGACAAGACGGGCTTAATCTCTTAAACTTCGTAACGTGCCCAGCCCGGTGGCCCCGGGTCTGACAAGCCCCCGAGCTCTTCGTAGCTGAGCACTGCAGGCTTATCGAGTACTTTCAAAGCAGTCTTCGACTTCTTTCTGATGATTCGTCCTGAAGTCCTTCTTCGAGTACTTGCTTGGCTGCATCGAAGCTATGAGGTGCTCATGCCCCGAATTTTATTTCTGATGTGGCGTGCGATTGCAAAATCGCACTCCAAATGGAGCAGCCCCGAGCCTTAGGTTGAATCGGAGAATCAGGCTGGGGATCCCGTTTGTCAGTAGTCTTCCTTACCCTTCAAAGAAATTTGAAAAATAAGTAGTCGATGCCACGTACCCCGCAGCCCCCGAGCCTTGAATCCAAATCCCACAAAGTTTGGAGATAAGGGTCCAGAAATCGTGGCATACAGGCTAAACAATGACACGTTAATGAGGAAAACGAAGGGACGGTACAAATGATGTAACTAGACCAAAGATTCGAAAAACCCCTTTTTCCGGGCTTATTAGCCCTGAAAAAATGATTAATCAAATATGCGATCTAATCAAATCACTAAATGACCCCTCATCTTCGGATTAGTCCATGAAACGGCGCTTGACCTTCAGAACAGTAATTTCCCCCACTCCGCTGGTTATTTAACCCCGCGATAACTGGAGGGAAAAACCACGCTTTCAATCTGCATTCCATCGAGAACCACCAAATTCCCCAATCCAAACCACGCGCCGCCGCCTTCCCCCAAGAAGAGCTCCCACCCCGACCTCCCCGCCCCTCTCCCCGCAGCCCCCGAGCTTCTCGTGGCCGGCGCATCGGAGATGACGTCCAAGAAGTCTGAGATCGAGGGAGTGGAGAAGGATGCAGAGCCATCAACCGCGGAGTGGACACACAGTAAGTGCTCCCTCAACAATCTGAAAAAACTTGTTTTCGAGGGGTTGCTGCAAGAGAAAAATCTCGTCAACTGGCGCCCCTCTTTCCGTGAACCGTTCCCCATGGAGAATGTCGACGAAATCGTCACATTCTACCATTTTGCCGAACGGGGATTGGCCCTCCCCACTTGTTCTTTCTTCCGCGGCCTTCTTTACTACTACGGGCTTGAGCTCCATCACCTCAACCCGAATTCCATCTGCCACATCTCCATTTTCATCCACTTTTGTGAATCATTTCTCGGAATTGAGCCCCACTGGGATCTATTCCGCTTCCTTTTCCGCTTGAAACCCCAACCGACCACGAAAAAACTCGCTGTGGTAGGGGGCGCCGGCATCCAACTGCGACAGCAGGCCGGCGAAAAATACCTTGCATATAAATTCCCCTCCAACCTTCCTGGGTGGAAATCCCTCTGGTTCTACATCGAGAATCATGCGCCCCCCCTGCCGACGAAGTCGAGCAAACCGCCCGTGGTGAGGGGGTGACCGGCGCCTCCGTCATGTTCTCCTTTTACAAGCGCCGCGTCCAACCCATCCAACAGAGATGTTGCCTGGGCTTCGAGTACACCGGCCCTGCTGACCCTTCTCGCATGTGCACAGAAGAGGTGCCAGATGAAGTCGCGCTCCAGCGGGTTCAGCGGGTGCTGCTGGACGTGAACACCGTGCCGTACGTGCCCACCCTGTACTCCGCGCAACATCCGCCCCCGCCGGTAAGTGCTCGACTTCTTGTTGCCGAAGAAATCGACTACTGCGCCGATACTGAACTGAAGGACTTTCCGCAGGGACACTCGGAACTGTACTGCAGCTACCCGCCGCAGCCGGACCTCCCCCGAGCGTATCACCTCCTTCCTTCTGCAGTTACGGCGGCCAAGAGAGCTCGCCTTGCTGCGATCCAGAGCCGCAACGATGCCACCGAATGCGGGGTCTCGCCAGCGGGGGAAGAAGCCGAGGGAGGCCCGCGCCCTGTTGCCGCCGTTGCCACCAAGGCAGCTCGCCATACTGCAGTTCAAGGCAGCAGCGAGTCCACCGGGTGCGTGGGCTCGCAGGCGAGTGAAGGGACCGTGGAGGAACCGCACGGGGACAACTCCTCCGATCAGAGCGTGGAGTTGACCGACGCTCTGCCACCGGTGCCGAAGGGCCAGCGCCGGGTGCGCAAACGCAAGGCTCAAGAAGTCGAGTCCTCCAGGTATGGAATTACTGTGTTGGCCAATTCCCAAGTTTCCATGGTGCTGAGAACTGACAGCGTCCCTTTGCAGCCTCCCTGCTCCGCCGCCCGGGACGGAGCCCGAAGGGGTGGAGGCGGGCCCTTCTGCCGCCACGACGGTGACCGTCGCCGTGTCGGGGACCCCTCCATCGGCCGATCAGACCCCTCCGTCCGCGACGGGCGTCCCCCGTCGGGCCTGGCGGGTGAAGAAGGCTGCCAAGAAGAAGTCGACACTGTGAGTTTTGCTTCGATCGCTTGAAAAGCTTGGCCGCGCCTGCGTGAATAACCATGTTGTCGATGTCGCCAGGGCTGCAAGTGCGGTGCAACTCCAGCTGGAACCGGGCAGGACTGCGGCGCCTGCCTCAGCTGCAGCAGCCCCCGAGCCCTCGGCGCCTGGGGGACCTGTACTCGCAGAGGCGGCCCCTGAAGCGGATGCGGGGCTCCCCGACTTGCCGCCTCCCGAGTCCCGACAAGGAGAGGCCGGGCCCGGTGGCGATGAACAAGTCGTGGCCCCGGAAGCGGAAGCGGGGCTCCCCGACTCGCCGCCTCCCGGGTCCAGGCAAGAGGGAGCCGTGCCCAGTGGCGGGGAACGAGTCGTGGCCCCTGGTGCCGCTCCTACCAGTGGCGCAGGTACGCGCTTACCCGCCCGCGGCTTGGTGCCAGGGTCCGAGGGCAATATGGTGACTACTTCGTATGCTTGCAGGTGTCCGGCCGCCGCCGTCCGGGGATGCCGCCGGGCCCTCGGATAGTCTCCGTGAGGTGCTAAGGACCGGGCCAGGGTACCAGAACATCATCACCACCGACCTGGTGGATGATCTTCTGCTAACGGCCGAGAACCTGGAGACCTTCAAGAGCACCTTCAAGGAGTTATACAACTTCTCCATGGTAGTACTCGCGTAAAGTTCCAGGTGTGTGCATTGGTGAGTTGTTTAGTACTCATTCTCCTCCTTTGGCGCAGCATGTGATTACCAAATCCCAGAAGAAGTCGGAGAAACTCCGCGCGGTTGTGATCGACGCGCGGGAGTTAGGTGCCCTGCACAAGCGTATCTCCGAGGAGAAGACGAAGAACTGCTATCTGCAGCGCGAGCTGGACATGCTGAAGCAGGAAAGGACTCGAGAGACCTGGCTGCTCAAGAATGACCTGAAGAACCTTGAAGCGGCCAACTCCGAGCTCCACCAACGGGTCAAGGAGCAACAAGCAGAGTACCAGGAGCAGCTCAAGGCGGAAAAGAAGGCGCACCAAGGTAGGCCCCCGCTTCCCTCGAGTACTTTTCCTTAGTGATTTCACTTGCTTGCTGAAACATCTTCACCACAGAGCTTAGGAAAGTAATAAAACACAAAGAGGAGCTGCTTACTGACGTGAAGAATATGCTGTATCGTCGTACAGATGAAGTCGAAAGGCTGCAGAAGGTGATCGACGACACTGAACGGCAGTTCGTCGACTGCCTTCAGCAAGTCAAAACGCTGGGCGAGAGGGACGAGCAGCGGCGCAAGGAGCTGGAGGACCTCCAGGGAGCCGCCCAGGAACTGGTGGACATGGTGGACCCGCCCGAAGAAGGCGAGGCCGGCCCGCGGCCCCTGCCGGGACGGCTCCGTGAAGCCCCGAAAAAGATGCTCAAGTTCTTATGCGAAGCTCCAGTTGCTTGCGTAAGCAACGCCCTTGCGTACGTCAAGTCCTTCGTGCCGACCGCGCAGCTGAGCATCTTCGCGCAAGGGATGGCGGCGGACTGCTCGGACGAGCGGTTCGAGGAGTACCTGCAAGAGGCCCAACCTGTAGCAGAACAGATTGTACACAATGTACTGCAGGATTAGGGTGTATGAGACACTTAATCATTCTCCTATGTAAATGCTTCCCTTGACATCTCTACGTATTTGCATGTCTTAGCTGAATTGGGATCCAGGCTTACGAGACTCAAGTAGAGACGCGTCCTTGGGTGCAACGACCCGAAGGGCAGCTAGAATTCGTCTAACAGAGTAGCCACAACTCGATCGAGCGGGTCTAGACCTGTTAGGGAAGAACGCGAGCAACGTCGCGGGGGTGCCGTGCGTAGGGCGAAAAGTTAGGACTAGCTCGAGTGCGATGACTCTGATTGTAGTCGAAAACGCTCGTGCTTATGAGCGTGCTCCGTAAGCTGGGTGAGACCCGGGCGGACGGATCGAGCTTGTTAGGAGCAGGTGCGGTCGTTGCCGCGTTTTGGCCATTCTTTTGGCAAAAACATGACTATTCTGAGTGCAGCCACTCATGATGTAGTCGAGGTGGCTCTTTATGCGAGCCTTTCCAACGCGCTGTTTTTCAGCCAGTCGAGCGGATCAACTGAGTTGGACAAGGTGCGACTTCAGTCGCGTGCGACCACCTAAGGTCGTGGCGGAACTCGATATATTGAGGAGTTTTAGCCGGAGCGGATGGTTCGACAAAAAATGAAGTTGATAAGTTGTGAATGTAGTCATAACTTTATTCGCGACGAGTGGCCAGCTTACACGAGAGTTTCGCCCGTGGCCGTGGCTGTTGTCACCGGAGAAGGAGTGTTCAACCCGAATATTGTGGCTCGAAGCCTCCAGTATGAATCGAGGAAAGGAGGTCTTCAAGCCCCCGGGGAATTCGGATATCGCCGGGCATTTGCTTACGGGTAGAACTTACGCAGGTGTTGGACGTTCCAGGAATTTGGGATGTCCTGGCCTTCGGGGCCCTGTAGTCGATACGACCCTGGCCGTGTGACCTGCTTGACGACGAGCGGGCCCTCCCACCTTGAGTTGAGCTTGTGTAGGCCAGATTCGTCCTGGATACGACGCAAGACCAAGTCGCCAACACTGAATGATCGCTCCTTGACGTTGCGATCGTGGTATCGGCGGATCCCCTGTAGGTACCGGGCTGACTGGACAAGAGCGGTGCAACGAGCTTCCTCTACAGAGTCAAGCTCTAACTGCCGCGCCTCGTCCGCCTCGCCTTCATTGTACATTTCGACCCTCGGGGACTTCCACATGATATCGGCTGGTAAAATGGCTTCGGATCCATATACGAGGAAAAAAGGTGTTTGGCCTGTGGCTTTGGACGGCTGAGTCCGAAGCCCCCAGACTACATGCGGCAGCTCGTGTACCCATTTTCCTCCCTTCTTGCTGTTCTCGTCATATAGCCGCTTCTTGAGGCCGTCGATTATCAAGCCGTTCGCCCGCTCGACTTGTCCATTGGCCCGCGGGTGAGCAACTGAGACATACTTAACTTCGATGCAGGCATTCTCGCAAAATTCCCAGAACTGGTTGGCCGTGAAATTTGACCCCAAGTCCGTGATGATGGTGTTGGGGAAACCAAAACGGTACAAGATATCTGAGATGAAATCAACAACCCGATCTGGCGTGAGCTTGGCGATTGGCTTGTACTCGATCCACTTCGTAAACTTGTCGATAGCCACCAGCACGTGGGTAAAACCGCCTGGCGCCGTCGTGAAGGGCCCGATCATGTTGAGACTCCAACAAGCGAACGGCCAAGATGGCGGTATAGTGATGAGGCTATGGGCCGGAACATGTGTCTGTTTGCCGAAGAATTGACAATTTTGGCACCTGCGCACGAGATCCTCCGCGTCGGTGACTGCGGTGGGCCACCAGAAACCAGCCCTGTACGCTTTCCCAACCAGCGTTCTTGATGCCGCATGGTTGCCGCAGACGCCTTCGTGAATCTCCCGCAGTATGTCGTGACCGTCCTCCTTCGTGATGCACTTCATGAGAACTCCTGACCGAGCGCCACGCCTGTAGAGCTTGCCTTTAACCAGGGCGAAGCCCTTGCTCCTTCGCGAGATGCGTGCTGCTTCTGCGCTCTTGGCGTCGATTCCCGCTGGTAGCCGTTGGTCTTGAATGAAGTCGATAAAGGCCGCTCGCCAATCCTCCCCCAGCATCAGAACCTCTCGGTCGGGTTGTTGGGGGCCCGAGTCGATGGTTACCGGCGGAGAAGGCTTGATGGATGGCTGAGCGAGCTCCTGGACGAAGACTCCCGGTGGGACTTGAGCGCGTGTTGACCCCAGTTTGGACAGGATATCTGCACCAACGTTGTGTTCTCGTAGCACATGGTGGACCTCCAAGCCGGAGAACTTGCTTTCCAGCTTGCGCACTTCCTGAACGTATGCCTCCATCGTCTCCTTGTTGCAATCCCATTCCTTATTTACCTGCTGAACGACAAGAAGAGAGTCGCCATATACAAGTAGTCGCTTGATCCCTAGTGATATCGCCAAACGAAGCCCGTGAAGCAAGGCTTCATACTCGGCTTCATTATTGGATACCGCCCACAGGATCTGAAGGACGTATTTCAACTGCTCACCTCGTGGGGAGATAAGCAAGACACCAGCACCCCCGCCATCGAGCTTGAGGGATCCATCAAAGTACATGGTCCAGTGCTCTGGCTTGTCCACTGGGGTTGGGACTTGATTCTCCCTCCATTCAGCCATGAAGTCGACTAGAGCCTGTGACTTGATTGCAGTGCGTGGCTTGAAGTCGATTGACAGAGCCCCCAGTTCCACTGCCCACTTAGATATGCGTCCCGTGGCATCTTGATTATGAAGAATATCCGCCAGCGGGAAATCCGTAACCACAGTGATCTTGTAGTCGTCGAAGTAATGGCGCAACTTCCTTGATGTGATTAAAATTGCATATAAGAGCTTTTGAACTGCTGGGTACCGTACCTTTGATTCGGAGAGGACCTCGCTGACGAAGTAGACGGGCCTCTGCACTCCAAATGCATGGCCTTCTTCGCCTCGCTCGACTACAATAGCGCTGCTGACAACATGGGTTGTTGCCGCAATGTAGAGTAGTAGGTCCTCTTCTGGTAGCACGTGGGTCGGTGATGGCGTTGTAGAAGCAGTCGATGATGTCTTCTTCCGAGATGTTCGCGATGGTGGCGCGGACGTCGAAGAAGCGACGCGTGTAGGATCGCAGGAGCTCGTTGCGTTCTTGCTTGCACTGGGCAAGATCATGTCGAGTTCCCGCACGAGCGATCGCTCCCTGGAAATTGTCGATGAAAACTTTCTTAAGCCGTTCCCAGGAGTCGATTGTGTTGCTGCCGAGACTCTCCAGCCAAGTGAGCGGCGCAGGGTCCAAAGCCATCGGGAAGTAGACGACTTTGGTGATATTTGAGCCCCCTGCGACGTCAATGGCCGTAGAGTAGCAACGAAGCCACTGCTGGGGAGCCTGCTTGCCGTCATACTTGGTGATGCCGATCGGCTTGAAGCCCTCCGGGTACTTGTAGCTGCTGAAACGGGCGGAAAAAGCAGGAAATCGATCGCTACAATCAGTACCTTCATTCTCGACTTCTTCACGGGTCTTGCGCCTGGAAGAAATCACGGTGCGCGCATCGCGGCCTTCATTGATGTGTTGACGCAGATCCTCCGGAGGGAGTCGATGATGGGCTTGTCGTGGCTGACCCCCTTGCGGTGGCTGCTGCCTCCCGCCAGGGGTCTGGCTCTCGCAAGCGTTGTCGTTGCTGGGTTGACGTCGAGGACAGCCGCCAGCCGCTCGGCTGTGGTTCTGACTTCGACTTTCACCCACACGCTCCTCCCTGATAGTAAGCGCCGTGTTGTGTTGATCCAACTGGATCCAAGCCCTCTGCGCGTACAAGAGTGCTTGACGTACCTCCGGGTCATGGCTGCGCTCGAGGATAGCCGTCACCCTGGCGATGTTGGCCACCGGAGTCCGAAACCCCCGTTCGCTGACGGCGGCGAACTCAGGATCGAGCTCACGATGCATAGATCTCCTACGCTCGTTGGCCCTCCTCCGCCGGATTGTGCGGGCCCTGTTTCTGGCCCTCCGCGCTTCACGATCGGCGTCGTTTTCGTCGCCGACGTTGGCTGTGATCTCATCCTCGGAGACCGCTTCAAAGTTGTCGATGGGAAAATCCCCATCGTCCTCGCCTTCTTCGGCCATCAGCACCTGACGGGATGAAAGCTCATGAGAACTTCCGTCGACTAGTTCGGTCGACCCCTCAGCCTCGGTGGCCAACGGCCTGCCTTCTTGAAAAGGCAAGGGCTCGAGGTGGGCCACGAGTCGGCCCTCTGCCTCGAGTAGTTTGGGGGGCGTCATGCCTCTCCAGTACACCACGTGCCCCTCCGGCAGGGGGGTGACCACCAGATCGCTGGTACCGGAACAACCCGAAGCCCCCCGACACGCGGTGGCCTCAAGCTTTCCGGTCTGAAGTAACAAGTCCAGGTCCTTCTCAGACATGGAGAAGGACCCAGAGTCGTGGGCCTCCTGAAGGTTAGTGGCCAAATCGCACAAACCGAGTTGACATCGGCTGTGCTGGTCCTTAGATTGGAACGAATCCAAACCAGGGGGAGTTGACACAATACCAGAAGAAGTCGAAGCTAGATCGGACTCCAACTCGATCTGTACTGCGGAAGCGTGGAGCGGCAAGTTGTCGGGCCCGTCGACGAACTTGTCGAGGTTGCTGCGGAGATCCGCAGCGGAGGTTTTTGGCTTCATGTCGACGAGGAATCGCCGGAAACTGCCCGCACCATCTGCGATGCAGACCCATGAACCAAAAACGAACGTCGTACCCTGAGAGGGAACTGATCTGATGAATCCGAACGATGCCATCGAGCTCGCCGGTGGATCTTCGACGTGCACCCCTACCTGGCGCGCCAGCTGTCGGTGTTTAACCGGCTGCCCACCGCGGGGTATACCCAAGGTGGTAAGTTTTGGGTGAGAGGACGCCGAGATCAGGAACTCGAAGGTGCAAGGAACACAAGACTTAGACAGGTTCGGGCCGCACGGAGCGTAACACCCTACGTCCTGTATGGTTTGTATTGCCTTCTGTATTGAATGACCTAATGATCTTCTTCTTTTTTTAGGGGGGTCCCTGACCTCCCTTATATATCCGAGAGGCCAGGGTTACAAAGATGCTAACCAACCCCCTCCGAGGGATCACACCCAAACTGATCTCGAGTAGATCCTTTCTGTGTTGGTTAGCTCTATCTCCTATTTAAACGGGATAAACAAGAGATAAACAAAACAAATAAGAGACAAGACGGGCTTAATCTCTTAAACTTCGTAACGTGCCCAGCCCGGTGGCCCCGGGTCTGACAACTAGTACTCCTATCTTGTAACCGATTAGTATCCCGTCTCCTGGAGTATATAAAGGAGGTCTGGGGTACCTAAATTGGCAGAGAAACCAAGACAACTCAACATCCAAGCGCAGGGCGCAATATACAAAACCCCAAACAAGACGTAGAGCATTACTTTAATGTGGCGGTCCGAACCTGTCTAAATCTGTATTTTGTGTCCTCGCATTTATCTTCAAGTTTCAGATTCAGCGATCCCTCTCCAAATAATCTTCTACCTTAGAATATTCCTAGGTAGGCTAGCGGTAAAAATATCGACAATGTACGATAGGACCATTTGAGTTTTAGTTGTAGAATATATTCCGAAAATGTAGAAGATTTTTTGATGTACTGGTTGGGAAATTTCTTTTTGTTTAGTCCATACTATATCAATCTGTATAGGTAAATCTAGTTTTGATAGTAGTTCAGTATAAAGTTTATTGGTAATTTCTCTTATTAGATGGTGTGCTAGCCTTAAATGATTATTTCTCTTATTCGATGTGTGTATGTGTTAGCCAATTATTTTTTAACTGAATGATCGTTTCTCTTATTAGATGAATTTTGTTCAGTAGCTTGTTTTGTTAATTGTGTGCAGTCATATGGTTGTTCAGTAGTTTGACTATATTCATATTGTGTGCAATGACTTGCAATGGCAGCAAGAGGTGGTTCTTGGTCGAACTTGTTGTATGATGAGACGGATGTGGAGGCATTTAGCTTACAAATACCAATCGGAGCCATTACTAATCCAACCAGTGGTGGAAAAGGAAGCACCAAACAATTAAGCAACTACACTCAGCAGGAGGACATCCAATTGATAGAGCGCAAACTCGCTTGAGTATGTTGGGATACCATTAAGAAGGAAAGCAGCAAGTTTCAAGCCTTATATGAACAAGTTGAGCGTCGGCATCCAAGCGGCATACCATATAAAGAGCATCCAAGTGCATTTGGGACAGTTGCAAGTATTCATGGACTCCCTTCAAGGACAGCTGCAAGTATTCAAGTTCATGTTCCCGCATGGACTCGCTTCAAGTATTGTCTTGTGTTCAAAGAAACACAAGATCGAATTATTGCACTTTTTCTATGTGGCCCTTGATGCTTTATTCAGATCGAGCAACTTGCATTTTTGGAGCAAACTAAGTTGAACTATTTATGTCACCATAGGAGGATCTATACCTTTTATGTTGAACTATTTATCTATCTACACCAAGTTTGAACTATATGGTGTGCTGGATAATTTCTATATGCATGCGTTTTTATATTGAAATTTTTAAGTTTGAATTATCATGTTTGAAATCACCATTTTTAATATGGTTCATTGCTATGGTTTAAAAATATTTATGTTTGAATTTTAGTGGTGTGATATAAAAGATATATATGGAGAATAGGTTGAAATACAGGAGAAAAGGAAATATGGGCTCAGATCTAGGGGTTCTTGCTGGAGTTTGATGCAAAAAATAGAGCTTCAAAAAGTAGAGGAAACCCTTACTTTTTGGGTAGGGACTCTTATTTAGAAGTTATTGTGGGAGTTGCCCTAAGACCATATATCTAATTTAAGCATAGAACTTAAATAAGGTTTTAAGTAAGATGAAATCTTATGCTTAAGAGTGGTTGTAATTTTTTATGTAAAAAATGCTATCTTTAAATGCAATAGCTCTAGGAATTATATACTTGGCAAACAATACGGTACCTGCCCTCCGACTATGCCCTCTTTATTCAGGTGGCCTAACAATATTATCTTGAGCTATCCATATTAATTTCAAAATTCATACACACCATATAAACCCAATTCATTTTTTTTCATTTGCCATATAAGCCAGCGGGGGCGACCTTTGATGTTTTGGCGAAAAATAAATAATCAATGATCAATAAAAGTTTGACATTTTGGCAAAAGCAACATTGAGCTACGCCTAACTCCAACTGGCTGAAAAATTGGGTAACTTTCAGTTTTACATAAAACGAGTCCCAATTCTATGTTATTTCAAAAAAAGTTTGCAATGAAACAAAAGTATGATTTGTGAAAATTCTATGTTAAGAAGCTGCATTCTGTAGTTTAAACGTCACGGACATTTGTGAAAATGGTAAACAACTTCTCATCGCGACCGGATGGTTGTGATGTGTGTGTGGGACCAAATCCAATTCCTTGTCCGCTCCATGGAGCCCGGCGGCGAGGTTGCCACCAAGCGTCCCAAGCTCTCCTCTGACGTCAGCGCCGGCGCCGGTAGCGAGGACCGCCTCAGCGCCCTCCCGGACGACATCCTGGTACTCATCCTCCGCCACCTCCCCACCACCGCCGCTGCTCGGACCAGCGTCCTCTCCCACCGCTGGCGCCGCATCTGGACCCTCCTCCCGGAGCTCCGCTTTCCTTCTGCCACAGATCCCCACCAGATCGGCCACGCCCTCCAGGTCCACGAGGCGGCCCTCCGGTGCCTCTTCGTCTTGACCCGGGACGCGGGCCCCGACTCCGTGACGGCCTGGCTCCCCGTCGCCGCGCGCCGCCTCTCCGGCTTCCTCTTCTTTCAGAATCTTGAGCGGCAGAGGAGCGCCCAGGAACGCAACGAGGAGGAGGCCGCACAAAGGGGCGCCTTTGAGTTCCCCTGCCTGGAGCGCGCCACCAATGTCTCGCTTCACCTAGGATTCCTGGGCCTCGCCGTGCCGCCCGCCGGCGTGTTCGCTCGGCTCACCGAGCTGTGCCTGTCTCGCGTCCGGTTCCACGCCCCGGGGTTGCTCGGCGACGCCGTTTCCTCGCTGCGGTGCCCGTGCTTGCAGAAGCTCACCGTCCGTGACGCCCGGGGGCTGGACAACCTCGCCATCAATTCCGATTCTCTCCGGCAAGTGGCGCTCTCTGATCTGCGTGGATTGCGGCAGCTCACCATTGTGGCGCCGGCTCTTGAGGACTTTAACATTACGCATTCCTTCTTCCACAATCAGAGTCAGCCGGTTGCCAGCATCTCAGCCCCTCAGCTGGCAACCCTTGAGTGGATGGATCCGTATGACCCAAGCTCCGTCCATCTTGGCGAGATGGAACATCTCCAGTTGCTGAGGCCTTTCTTCTTTCTTGTATATGGACATGAGGGCTGGACACACAATCAATCGTGTTTAAGTCTCTTGCGTCGTTTCAAGTTCATCGAACGTCTTATCCTCACACTGACCTATCTGTGGGTGAGTCCACTTCCTCTCTTATGCAAATTTTCAGTGTGTGCATGTTTTCCTTGCCTGGGCACGGATATGAAAACTGGACACCAATATCCATCCAATTGTGCAATCGGAGCAAGCATTGTCCTAAAGCATCAATGCAATTAACACTAGAACATTATTCTTACATTGACAAGGAAGATAAAATTAAGCACTTAAGGCATACCATATCTAAGCCTTTTTTATTAGAAAACAATGTAGCTTCACTTCAAGTAAGGAATTCCTGGTTGGCTGTTTATCTAACACAAATTGTGGGGATACACAACTTGCTTGCAAACTAGCCATACAATTTTTTTTCTTCATACTCACAGTTAAGTTGTAACAAGCACTTCCTACATGGTAGCAGCAATGGTCACCTTATTAGAGCTAGTGAGCTACGCTGTTGTCTCTTTCTAGTTGTTATATAGGACCCTTCTTTTTATTTTTCTATGACTTGTCATTGACACACAGAACATGGATTACTGTCACTACGTGATGGAGGATATGACAATGCTCCCGGACATCATGATTTTGCATCTGAATGTATTGGCAAATGGACATGCATTTGGGGCCAGTGCATTTCATGTTCTCAGGATGTGTTCTGGTATAAGAAGGCTGGTGCTGGCATTGTTTGCTCCTACTGAGGTGGAGGTAAGGCTATCATTTGTTTATCCAATATGCATTTGTATTTCTTGGCTCACCATGGCCTGATCTGTTAGTGCCCCCTAGGCATTCATTCTTATATTTTTTCCAAAAGTGATGGCTGATAAATTGTTAGAGGTATGTATTTATGCATATGCATAAATGTGTGATTACTCCGTAGTATTGTAGGTTTTTCTGCATCTGTGCCTTTACCTCTTCCCTTTGGGGCTATGCAATACAATTGAGTTACATTTTGTAACACTAATGACAACACTGTGCTCTATAGTTTACAGTTTTGACTGAGTGTTCTACTATTTAGGTTCCTGAATATTTGTTTTTTATTAAATTATTGTCTGTCTGGCAGTGTTTCATTAAAAAAACATACATATGGCAGTGAGCAGCAAATTAACTGAGTTATTGCTTGGGAGGCTTGATCTTGACAACTAGGAGTTAGGAGTTGGTAAATAATATACCAGAGGCAGTTTAGCTAATGCCCATAATTTGTAAAAGGTTCCATACTTGCATGCATTGGATAACCTAAGCCCTATGGTCAATTGAAAATCTTCTTGAACATTATTGACATCATAATCATGTCCGCTATACCACTTTGTCTTAGCTCAGAACAATCATATTGCTGCACATCTGTTGGCTTCGAAGTGATGCCGAGGAGGAATCCTTTTGCAAATCTTGCGTTGTCTTTGATTGCATTTTTGATTATTTGGGCACTCAGATAATTTTTCAAATTTCCTGTCTGTTTATTCCATGCAACAATATCAGTTAATCGTACAGTTACAGTTTTTTGCGTTCCTTGTTCCAGGCACAAACTACGTGCCCACCAGGTTGCATTTGCTGTGAGCAACAAAACTGGGAAACCGAGCCCCTGTTGTTGAATCGCCTCCAGGAAGTAGAAATCATTCGGTTGAGAGGGTCCGAACATGAAGTTACTTTTGTGAAGCAGCTGTTCATTTGGGCAACAGCATTAGAAAAGATGACAGTAACTTTCGACGACTCAGTTACTGAAAGCGTGGCCAAGGAGTTGTCCGAGGTGCTACGAAGCTTCTGTAGGCCAGAAATACACATGGAAATTCACACGTATGAGGACATGATCAAGATGATGTATGCACCCGAAGACATGCACCGGCTTATCGCGATGTTGTCGTAGTTTTCCTCTCTGTTATGTAGTGCAGTGGTTGAGATCATCAAAATGCTACAGCACTTCCTGCTGGCATGCTGAGGAGGTGGAGATCAGTCTTGTTTGGATCATCAATCCAATGACTCTGTAATTGGACATTCGCAAGCCTTTCAGAAAAATGGCCAGGATGATCTTTCACTAGCTGTAGCGATTTCTAAATGGTCTTTTTTCTTTCCAACGCTCAAACCTCATTGTTCAGTTAACCTAATTGATCGTTGAAGTAGCAAATTTTCCCAACAGTAAAAGTTTTACTGTTCCAGTATCCAGTACTGCAACTCAACGTTCTTCCGTATTTTGAGAGATACCTCTCCGTCCTAAATTATTATTAGTCTTTTTGACTTTTTTGACTTATCTAGATGTATAGTTTTTATTATGCATATAGATATATTATGTCTATGTACGTAGCAAAATTTATGTATCTAGAAAAGCTAAAATGATTAATAATTTAGGATGGATGGAGTAAAAATTTGTTTCCCAATGAAGATAATTGGATCGTTGAAGCTGACATGCAGGAAAGAAAAAAGAATTGAAACGCCCGCCTCCACCGCCGACGGGCTTACCGCCGGCCAACCTCCCTCTACGATCCGAGAATAAGGAAACCCACCCAAGCTAAACTACCTTGAGTTCACTAATCAATAATCACTCCGTAACCTGAAATCCATCCAGTTTTTAGACGTATGCAAGGTATAGGTATGAAAATATGATCCCCCAACTGGAGGCTATTCACAGCAACGCACGTGCAGTCACGTCGCGTAAGGCCAACGACAGCCCCTGCTCCCGCCACCGTCAACCTTCCTCATCTCCGGCAGCGGCAGCTGCCGGAGACGCTGTCCTACCATCCATCACCATCGTCGAGTTACTCCGCCCCCACCCTAGTCCTGGCTCACCGGTTGTCTATCCGACCGACGGCGACCGGCGTCTCCTGCCACCTTGCCGCACCGCCCACTCAACCTGCCGCCATATGCCGCCATTGTCGGTTGTACCTACCGCTCCCACCTCTGCCGGCCACTGGAAGACCCCCTCCCCGAACTCGAGCCGCCGCTGCGCGAGGTAGAAGAAGAGGAGTTCGGCCCCACCTGTCGGCGACGTCGCGTGGCTTCTGCGACTTCTCGTCATTCATAAACAATTTGTCGGACAGTATTAGTATCCCCGAGACGAAGCACAAGCCTTGCAAGGATAATTCATTTCCGCATGTATTTCCATAAGGAAGAAGCAAAGCCCAGCTCAACTATAACTATTTTTTTGAGAGGCCCAACTATTACTAAAACAGCGAGTATTCAGCCCACTATCACCTCGGCCCACTTACCATTGGATTCCCTATTGGGCCAACGCGTCGTTAACGCAGACGGAACCACGATTATTTTCCGATCAATCCCCGAAACCCCTTGCTCAGCTTGTTCTGTCGTCTCGGCCTTCGCCTCGCTCTCCATCCATCCCCTGCCCTTGCCATCACCTCCGTCCCAAACTCCCAAATCCGCGGCGACCTCAACAGAAAAATAAAAGCCGCCTCCTTTACCAAACGCAGAAGCAAAATTCGCGGATTGCCCCACCCGATCGCCGGCGAATCGACCCGACGCGGCCCGACCGAACGGCCCATGGCCGGAACCGAGCGGCCCCACCGCCCGATCGACCCGCCGCGGCCGGGCGCCGGCGCCGGCGACTCGCCGGCGAGGTGGGACGACGACTGCGACCGCGTCGAAGGCCTGGCGGTGAGCTCCCCCACCTTCCTTCCCTCACCCGGTTTCGTCTCTGAGAAGTCTGGTTGCGTGTACGGTTCGTTTAGCCGAGATGAGATGAGTTGGTCCTGCTGAGGAGCTCGTAGGTTGTTCCGGGCTAAAAATAGGGGGATTTCGGGTGCATTGCTTGGCGCCAACTTAGGATGCTCCAATTGGTTATTAGGGTTATGCGAGGAGCGAAAAGTTTCAAGTATTTATGGGCGCGTGTGGCTTGTGCTGCGCGGTGTTTGGGGGGGGGGGGGGGGGGGGGGGGCGGGGTGGGAAGAAAAAAAAAATCCAAAATTGCTTTGCTAGGTTTTGTTTTTTAGCATGTGTTTCGACGCTAGAGCCGTGCTGAGATGGAGTGGACTAGTTATGGTCTTTTCTGGCTGGAGTTGAAGTCTAAGTACGATCAATCAATCAGCTTTCCCGGACCGAGTTTCTGTTATGGCTCAATTTTGCTTTCCTAATATAGGGACTCCACATATTTGACCAAGAGGAAGAAGAGTCACCAGCCAAAAATGGCACAGCCAACAGCCATGATACAACCGAAACTTTCATAGAGACAGAACCAGGAAAGTGTTTCTATGATGAACCGCTTCATGAGCATACAGGCATCTGGGTGCCTGTTTCTGTCCCTCCCATGACGGCGCAGGACCGTGAGGAGTGGCACAGGGGGTTTGGTTGCAATGGCGGGTACTTCCCGGAAGAAGAGTTTAGCTGGGAGCTGGATGAAGAGAATAAAGAGATGACAATGTGGGATGTGTTTGCCGATATGGTTGTTGCGGCAAAAGATAAAGTGATATCTGCTGCAACATATGATTTTGGGAGGTGCGGGATGTCAGTGGTATCCAACTTCTTTCTCCAAGAAGCCTGGAAGGATATGGCGCAAACACTTGCAGATGCCAATGCTGGTATTGCAAACGAGCTACTTGAGACAGAGCCAACAAAGTGGTTGCCTGACAGTGCTGCTACCTCTTGCATGCTCTGCGGCGTGCGGTTTCATCCTATAATGTGCTCTCGCCATCATTGTCGTTTCTGTGGTGGAGTATTTTGTAATGGTTGTACAAAGGGTAGAAGCTTAATGCCTCCAAAATTTAGGACTTCAGAACCTCAAAGGGTTTGTGATGTATGTGGAGTGCGGCTTGAGAGTATACAACCGCAATTGATGAATCAGATCAGCCGTGCGTCTCAACTTCCAACTCGGGATGTGACAGACCTGAGTACCTTGAGGTCATGGTTGAACTTCCCTTGGGCACACACAATGGAATATGAGATATACAAAGCTGCAAATTCTTTACGCAGCTACTGCAAGGTATGCCTTTTTCTTTTTTGGCTTACTTTTGACTAATCAGTTCAATATGTTTCCTTGTGCTTCTCTTTACCACTTGATTTATCATGTTTTCTTCTTATTAAATGTTAAACTTAAGTGTCGATGTTTGACACCAAATGCTGATATGATTTGTAATGCTACAGCAATTTTTGTATTAGTACGTTGTTTTTGATAAATTGACATCAGGAAAAGTGGATTCGCATATTACTGTCTGCAGAACTGCTGATTTGTCCATTGCTCTGAGCCTGTCAGGGGTACGGTACTATCAAAATTATTTTCTTTCATGTAATTCAGGTGGGAGGACTGAAGCCAGAAAAGGCTATCCCTGATGCTATTCTTAGACAAGCAAAAGGTTTTGCTATAGTTACTGTAGTAAAGGTCGGGATGATGGTTACATATAAGCTTGGTACTGGGTTGGTTGTTGCTCGAAGGGTCGATGGCTCCTGGTCACCTCCTTCAGCAATCTCCACCTGTGGTGTTGGATATGGAGCTCAGGTGACAGATTTTCAAGTTTCCTTTACATGGAAGGACTTCTTGTATCGAACTAGCACTTTCTAACAAATCAGATATTTCCTTGATTCTCCCATCAGGCTGGAGGTGAGATAGCTGACTTCATCATTGTGCTGAGGAATACGGATGCCATCAGAACATTCAGTGGAAAGGCACATCTATCTGTTGGTGCTGGTGTTAGCGCTTCTGCTGGTCATGTCGGACGAGTAGCTGAGGCTGACTTCCGTGCTGGTGATGGTGGCTATGCTGCATGTTACACATACAGTTGTAGCAAAGGTATGTTTCAAATTGCTATTAGCTGTAAGCCTGTGACTACAGTCCATGTAGTTAATATGGGAAACAGTTAACACATTCAATTTTGAAGGCATTTTTATTGTTAGAGGCAGTATGCGATACTGACTTAGTTTGCTGATGGTACTGGTAGTTTTTTTTTTGAGACAAATGGTACTGGTAGTTTAAGCAGTTAATAGTTTCTTAATGAAAAGTTGAAGAGATACAATTTTTTCATGCAAATTAGAGAGAAGTGCATTACATTACAAAGTTTTAACTTTTAAGCCTGCTAATTCATACAAATAAAAGGTGCATTACACCCTGTTTGCTTTGAGGAGATTCTATCTTTATCCCTCTAAAACTTAGTTTTTTTTAATATATAATTCTGATGCTCAAATTGCCACCAGAGAGGTGGTCAAGTTTTGAGGTACCATGGGCTTGTTCTTGTTTTGCAAGGGTAGTGTGGACATCAGCAATGCTAAAGGCCTTATGATAAGCTTTAGGAAGCTGGGAGCGTTGGGTAATTTCTGTCACAAGGCCAAGACAGAAGAGTTGATGCTGTTGGGGTGTGAAATCAACCAAATAATTGAATAAAAGATACTATCTCAAAACCAAAATATATACATTGACCAGTGTTTGCTAGATATTTTTGGTGCTACTCGCAAGCAGTAAATATGCCGTGTTGCACAGCAACTTTTTTTTAAAAAAAAAGAACAGTTGTTAGATTTTAATTGTAGCTTGTTAAGCCCATTTTAAATGACAATGACTTCATCATATGGATTTGGTGGTGCTTGTAGTTGACTATAGAAATGAGCATTACCTTAAAAAAAGATAGAAATGAGTGGCTAAGGTATACCCCATTGGTTCATTCATGCAATCTGCTTAGTGACATCTTTATTTTGATAACAATAATGCATTACTTAATTCATTGCAAGTGCTTGTTGGTTAATAAGTTTGATCAAATAGACCTATTACTGATTTTTTCTCTGAAACCACTTATTATGTATATCATGTCTTCTTTGTCAGGTGCCTTTGTGGGCTGTGCATTCAATGGCAGCATAGTATCAACTCGAGACACAGAGAACGCTCGATTTTACGGTGGCCCTGTCAAGGCCACTGACATCCTTCTGGGATCCATGGCCAGGCCACCTGCAGCCTCCCCTCTGTACAAAGCTCTGTCAGAACTGATGGACAGGGTTGGGAAGTAACCCTCTCCTTCTTTAGGCATCTGGCATGCCATGGCCGCCTCCTTGTAAATACATTCAGGGCTTCAGATTCGCGCTCATCACACATTCATTGGAAGCGACTCCGCAACTGTACAGTACACCATTCTTCAACACATCAAAGGCTCTCTTCCTTCATCAGTGTTTAGTGGGTTCCAACAACAAACCCACTCTGTAAATACTTGTACATTGGATTGACAATTGCAACATGATATGAAAGAGAAAAAGCTTATTCTCCTTGCTCATCTTGTCCTTGTTGGATACATGCCTGTTTCTGATCAGTTGTGTGGAACTGTTTCCCGAGTGACTTTCCTCTATGACTGGTTTTCGGTTGCCTGCAGCTTTTATTTATTCCATCAGTGTGCATGTGAATGCCCTCCATCCCATCTGTGCCTCATGCCGCTTGAATTTGTGCAGGTGCAGCTCCTCCTTGGGAACTCAGGGGTTCTCCACCCCTGACTAGATCCGCAGTCCAGGGCACTAACGTAATTCTGTGATGCTTCTCTGCTGTGCAGTGTAGTAGTATGCACTATGCAGTGGGCAACTTATCTTGCCCGTGCAGTACAGCAATTGAACAAATGATAGCCCTGTTCTTCTGACAACCCATAAGACACAGCGAAACAAATCTGTAACATGGAAAATTGCAGGAAAACTAAAAGTTTCAGAAGCAAGATTCTGTCAGCACCAAGATTTGAAGAACTTAGTCGATTTGAGAACCCCAGTCTGAGTATCTTTGTCGAGGCAATTACCTACAGGCCACTGAAACAAACAAATGGAGATGCCTCCCGTGCCACTGAGAACGTTGTTATGCCACCCATGCCATCGCTTCAATTTTTTTGTTCCTTCCTCGCCACTTCCGTCGTAGGATCGTGAAAATGGCTGTTAAGTGCAGCTGGAAGAGTCACTTTTGCCCTTGTCCCCACATGTCAAATTCGTGGGCGCTATGCCGCTAACCTTGCTCCCTGTATCCCCGCCGCGCCGAGTACGGCAGCATGCTGCGTGCCCTGCAGTGGCCACCGGTTCCACCGCACCACCGCCATCCACATGGTGCCCACGACTTGCCCGCTGCGTCCTGCCCGCAAAGACGACACCCATTCCACCTTCCAATTGAGTCCCGCTGCGATGCAGGTGTCCGAGCAGGAGGGAGGCTGTCATCTCCTTCCGTGCCTCCTCGCCTCCGCCCCGGCCGGTGCTGGTAGAGGCGGCCGTAGAGGAGCCTAGGTCTGACAGGCTTAGGAATCTGCCGCTCACGATGAGCTCCAGCTCTAGCGGCTTGAAGCCCATATGATTGGAAGAGAAGAGAAGGGGACAGTATCAGATTGGGTGGGAAGACAGGGGGAGGGGAGGAGGCGATGCAACTCACATGGGAAAGCAGACAGCAGCGCGAGGTAGAAGACGGGGGTAAAATTGGTACTGCAAAATTTTTTTGTTGCCGTTTCATTGAAATCAGACGGCGATGGTGCCCAGGGAAAATAAAATAAAATGAAACGATGGCACAGTAGGAATTGTAACTTTTTCAATGATAGATAAAGAATTTCGAACTTTTCTAGTGGCTCGTGGGGAATTATCTTGAAAGGCACAACACTACGTACTGAACTCATGGTCGTCAGGCAGTGTAGCATACACAGCACAAAACATTAGGGGTTACAACTGAAAACTAAAGAGATATATTTTTTCAACTTACAAAAAAAGCAACTTAGAAAAGAGATGATCTTATTTTTTTGCCAAACTTAGTACAACATAAGAGATGATTAGCCAAATTAAAGCACATACAGCACACCACATAACTTAACATAAATGAAAATTTCAAATTAGATAATCCAACAGTCTGACACTAGCTCCATGGTTACATGAAGACATCACTCTCCTTACCATGTCTGCTTACCTTTTCATTTCCTGACAGCTAAAACGGAATGTAAATTTTGTTTTTGAAATAAAAGGATAACTTTTTTGTTTGGAAATTAAAGGATAACTGATGATGGTGAGATAGGCTAAGCTATTAAGTTAATGCCAGTCTGCCTGAGACTAAACTACGCTGAGTCCCTATAAAGGTAGCTTCCCATCAGCTCACGCGCGTCATCTTGTTGCATGCAGCAGGTCGGCGAGCTCAGGCGCGGTCGGCGCGGGTCCTCGAGTTCCCCAGGGTCAGCTCCAGGGCGTCCTCGTCGGCGTAGTCCTGGCTTACTGCCTCCCCCTCCCACGCGAACGAGAACTCGCGCGGCGCCATCTCCACGTCGCCTCCGCCGCCGGCTCGGGCTGCCGGCGCAGGCGCCGCCCACTGGCCGCCGCTGCCCTGCACCGGCCCCGGAGCGCGCAGCATAGAGGAGGGAGCCCCGGCAACAAACAAAGACGGGCGGACCGGCGTCCCGAGGGGGCTGTAGGCCCGCACCCTGTTGTTATTGGCGGCTGCGGCTGCAGCGGCGGCGGCGGTGGATCTCTGGATCCCCGCCAGCAGCCTCATCGGGTCGACCGCATTTGCGACCGGGGCCCCGCCGCTGACGGGGCTCGGCGGCATGGTGATGGGCATGGGCCGCTGCTGGGAGGCGTAGAGGCTGAGGCCGGCGGCCCGGCGCGGCTGCAGGTTGGAGGCGCCGGCAGCAGCGTTGTTTTCCGCGGCCCAGCGCGCCAACATGCTCTGCGGCGGGGAGCCGTTCTGCGGCGTCACCGGCGCGCTGGACGAGCTCGCGCCACCGTCCGGCGCGCCGGGCAGCCTCCTGAACCAGTCGGCGAGGCCGTGGCTGCCGGCCTCGGCCCTGCCGGCGGCGCCGTAGAAGAGGCCGCCCCCGCCGCCCAGCGTGAGGTAGGGGGACCCCGAGCCCAGGCCGTAGGGGGCTGTCGGGGTCACGGGGTAGGACGAGCCGGGGCTCACCGGAGCAGACCCGCCAAAGCCACCACGCATATGAGGCGGAGGCCTGCATCCCTGAAACACGTGCAAAACGAACACCTTCACAAATCTTGGCTTTGGCTTTCACACAGATGAACAATCACGAATCTAAAAATGCAAACGTATAGAGCATGCATGCATGAATCAAAACTAGCTAAGAATCTAAATGTTCAGAAAATTCTAACACTCCTCGTCAGCCTTAAACGTGCATGAAACAAAGATGGATGATCGTCTAGAATGCAAATCAAGCCCTGGCTTTCTTTGATGACCATATAGATCTATCTGCCTATATATGACCACACCACTACCTTTTTGTATCATGAATCTGCCCTTTTTTCTGCACATGAACAGATAAACTATACTGCCCAATCATAGTAGGACAAATCAGCAACCAGAAACAGTACAGGAGATACTACGAAACTGTACTAACAAATATGCAACTCCAGGAGATTGCAAATGGATAGGGCATCATCTAGCAAGCTTTTGAAAAGATGTCACTGCTGCATTCGTTTTGTCAGGGCAAACAAAAGAAATCCAAAATGGAAAGAAAAGTTTTGGAGCTTTGTGGTAGGCATGCAAGACCACGCTATTTTCTCAGCCTTGATTCTACCATTAAGAAGAAAACTGGCATAGCATCACCCGTTCACACTACATCTAATAACTGAAGCAGCAACAACACGAGAACACGCATGGAAAAACACAAACAGAGAGATCAAGAAGAACGATAACAAGCTTCAGTCATTGTGGACTTGTGGTGTGCAGTAACGGGCATGTTGGCTTTTGACAGAGCTGTCACCGACGTACGTGATGCTAGCTCTGGCCGCCGCCTTGTCGCACAGCCACACAAGAGGAGAGACGAAGCTTCTCCAATCTCAGAAGAAAGGAGCACGCGCACCACAAGCTCGCAAAAAAAACAAAAAAGCCACTGGAACAGCAGGCAGATGACGAGGAACGAACTGCAAGGGAAAGGAAATCTTGGATCTTCGCGGAAACAAAAAGGACGTATGTGGAAAGGAATGCTGGCTTGCAACCGTTGACAGGTGCAAACAACAGCTCGATCTACAAAGGCGAAGCAATGCAGGAACAGCAAGAAATCCATCGACGAAAATGAAACAAAAAAAAATCGCTCTACAAAATCGATCGCGAGCAAAGAACAGAAACGGGAGGGAGAGCAGGGCGAGCGGCCGGAGCCGAGCGAGTATACCCTGCGGTAGGTGGTGCCGTCGGCCTCGACGATCCAGCCGGCCTCGTCGCAGAGCGCCCTGAGCACCTCGTTGTTGTCGCAGTGCCTGGGGAGGATGTAGTTGCCGTGGGCGCGCAGGCCGGAGAAGATCCTCGACGTCACCATACGGCGGCGGCGCTCCCGGCGCCGGTTGTTCTCCCGCTCCTTGGACGAGGGCACCCTCACCGGCGCCATCGATCCCCTGGCCCCGCACCCGTTCCCAGCCCCCCCGTTCCCTTTTCCCTTGTCGCCGCCACCGCCGCTACTCCCTCCCGCTCCAGCACCCGCACCCGCACCCGCACCCACCATTCCTTCTCCGTTCATCGTGCTGCTTCCCTCTCGCTAGCTCAGAGCTCGAGAAGCTTACGAGCAAGCTGATGCTGGAGGTGGTGGTGCTGATGCCTGGCTCGCCGGCTGGCCCCTCAGCTTTATAGCGCCGCACCTGTGACTCTCATCGACTCGAGTTTACCGTCATGCCCTCGGGTGGGGTACCCACACAAAGACCAGATGGGCGCCAGGGGCGGGAAGGTAATTAAGTTGGCTGCTAGTCCATCACAGCCAATTTTTAGCAGTGCTGTATTACCGTCTTAATTACCTGCCAAGGATGGACGGCAAAGTAGTGATCTGGTTCGACTGCCAGTTTTAGAAGAGCTGCGCAATCATTAGGGGTTTAGCTTTACGGCCGTGGCCGGCGGCACCTGGTGACGTTGGAACCGGTGGTAAGACCGGTTCAGGCTGGTTCATTGTCAGAACAAGTGAACAACCAATGGTTACAGTGTGAGGACGTCTAGGGTTTAGTCCGAGGCACGGTTTCGCAATCGTGCAGAGTAACCGTAAGATACGTGCCGGTTTGATTCGATAAAAAGGCATTATCTTTTGCATGTAGTAACACACCTCTCGCTGAAATGCCAATAGTAATGGAGACCTAGGGGCAAATACGTCACAAAATTTACGTCGTGTGGTGTAATTGGAAAGCATGTATTTGGAGTAACCGCCAGGTACGTGCGGGTTTGATTTGATAAGAAACCAATTTTTTTGCACGGTTGGATTCCTCGAAAGCGATAATAACGCCTCTCACCGATATGCTAGTAGTAACGGAGACTCAGGGACAAAAGCGTCACAAAAATTACATGGAGCGGTATTATCGGAAAGAATGTATCTGGAGTAACTGCCAGTACGGGTTTGATTGGATAAAAAACTGTATCTTTTGCATGGTTGGATTCCTCGAGGTGATATTAACACGCCTTTCACCGAAATGCCAATGTAATGGAGATTCTGGGACAAAAGTGTCACGAATTTACGCCGTGTGGCATTCTAGGAAAGAATGGATTCTTGACTAAAGATTTGTGTTATCATGCATGGTTGTTTCTTGTACATTTATGCGACGGAAAATCATTACGGGATGCGTATATGCGCATCCGTGATATTGCAAAAAGATCCCTTTCTTGAATTAGACATTGGTCAAAACCACTTTTGGAAAATCGAATGTGTACAGCACATGCTCATCAACTGTAGTTGTGGTTATGCTGTAACAGAAATACAGAATGATCCTCATGATCACAATGAAAATGAATATTTATGCGACCCGGGAGCTACCACCATACGTGCACAACAATAAGCTAGTACCAGTCGTGTATAATCAAATATTTTTTGGAACAATACGGTTACTTTCATCCGTGTGAATCGACAAGTTGACAAAGATACTGGTACCATAGCCTCAAATGAGTCATTGCTTGCATGGCCGAAGGATTCAGCATCCACCATGGTTCTTATTTACATGGTAACTACAGCCGTAGCAACCTGATGGCATTGGCCTAATGATGGAAGAACCATACTCGCGTGCAGGACAATGCAGTTACAACCGTTTATCCATTATTACATTATTCATGAAATACCGGTATATATGTGTGATTATATTATTTATGAAATGCAGATTTATCTAGATCATTTAGCTTATTACTTGCATAGTCCGAAAATTCAGAAGATTTGTTACATTTTTTTTCACAAGACGAGTCGGACTATCCTCGTGACCAAAGCATAAATAAACGTTGATACAACCATGGATCTACAACCACACGTGTATTTCAATAGTGTACATGTAGATGCACAACTAGTGTTAATAACAAAGGCAGCTACTCCCATCTTTGTGGCAGAGTAGATGTGCGCAACAATAAAATTACCATCATCTTTATCGTGGAACGAATGTGCGCAACAATGCAATTACTACTACTATATGTGTGAAGTTTGGATGATGATGAAAAAAATTGGTATCTCTAATTAATCTAATTCATTACTTGCGTATCATTGCATAATCATGCTAACGAGGTAACTATAATTGTAACATCTTTGAGCATCAATAAAGCAGGTAAAACAGTCATAGCGTTTGCATGCATGAGCATATAATTACTACTACGCATACGTAAACATGGCTTTATTGGTGGCATTACTTCCAAGAAATAGAAAAGTTGCATTCCTACTTTTAAAGGAGAACAATGCTGGTTCTACGTACTTTATATATGACTATGTACAGTTGAGATGTTGATATTATAACCTAGATTACTGGTTGCATGGCTCAAATATCCGAAATGCATTGAAATTCGTGCTGTAACAAACAACCTAATGTCACTTTATGTAACAAAGCGTGGACGAAATGTTAAGAGTAACTATAACGTGTTCACAATAATGTAAATACTTATCAAAATGGGAAAATTAAATAATGGTAGAAGTCTGATATTTTGCATGATCAAATGGTTATAACATACATACGCTTCTCGACTAGCTGTGTTTGGAGTCGTAACATAACAAACTCTTATTATCACACTGTAAATGGACAGCTACTGGTCCCTGCGCACAGTACAATTATGATGCCATCCATGCAACTTGACAACGTAACCCACTTCAATTGCAATGGAACCCGTTCGAAATTCAGCATTTTGTCAATGGGAGCAAGAACACAAAAACTAAGAAAAACCGGTGCGCGGCCGGTTTTGCTTGGTTCCAGTCGAACCGAACCTGGTTCCCTTGCTTTAGCCGTGGCCTTTTGCTTGTAGAGCAGTGCCGCTTCGAGTGCATGCATGCGGTTCACTCCACCGGGTTCCATCAGAATCGCGTGCCGCTCCTTTTAGCACATCATGAATTCCTTCCTCTGATTTACTAGATCACTACTGCAGTCTGGCACCTCACATTTGATTCGTGCTACCGCGCGCTCTCTCACTGCAATGTTTAGCAGCCTTTCAATTCGAGAGAGAGAGAGAGAGTAGTGCAATTAAACGTCGCCAGAAATATGCAGGAACACAGTAACTGAGTACAGTTAATTTTAGTGGTTAGCCACTGAGGATGGATCTAGCCAGGAAACTGAGCAAGGGCGCACTGCATTATTAAGTATAGATTTTCCTTTGAATTCAAAAGATGAAAATAATAAAATTTCAAGCAAGCGAGTGGCAGGGCACGCATGCACGCATGCCATGTAAGCTACTTGAATTTTCTTTTTCTTGGAACTGGAAAATACGGCTAGGTATACAGTGCACTACTTAAAATTAAGCACTACTAGTATTAGGTGATGTGGTACTGCATGCCAGTCATATGCTCACTTTTGATTACTTGCTACTACACCACCCAGTGTAATGTTGAGCATTCCTTCAATTCACTAGAGAGACTAACCAAACATCCCTAAACAAAGATATAGAGTAGGATTAATATTTGTGCTTAACCAGGGGGGCGGTTCTATCTGAAAATACTAGTAATAAGGGCTCTGCATTTTTGAACGTGTAATTCACTTCACATTTACAGAGGATATAGAAACAAAATTTTAGAAAAAAATACGCGTATGTGGCCTAGCTACCAACACCATCATGTACGTACCACAAGAACACTCTTAAATTCAATGAGTATAGAGCTACAGCCAAATGTACAGTCACGTTCGGTTACTGCTACTGCCATACCCAGTACTGCAATGTTTAGCAGTCCTTCATCTCAGTGGAAAGTGCAATCAAACGCTGCTAAAAGTTACAGAGGGAGTAGAATCATACTGGTGATGATTAGCCAGCTGGGAACGAAGGTTCGTTTCGAATTCTTACCGAGTGACTGAGGGCGCCGCGTGGTGCACGATGGCGAAGGCTGGACGGAGTGGACGGGTCGGTACATGGCAGGTCGAGGCCCGAGGCCGTTGATGTATCCCGTCATCAAGGGCCAGTGACCGGCAATGTTTAGCAGTCCTTCAATTCAGCAGACACTGCAATTAAACCCAGCTAAAAAGTTAGAGAGATCGGGTAGACACAAATGTGGTGGGTTCAAGTTTACAATACGAGATAAGAACGAAAAGTAAAATTTAAGTATTAGCTTAGGGTAGTCCCAAACTATAGTATCCATGAGCAGTGTCTGTACTGCCATATCACCGAGACACTACGTAAACAAACCACAGCTCCAACCCTTAGTTTCTTCACATGAACCCACAAATAATTTTTTACTCCTCTCTTATCACCTTGTTCGCGTGAATCATGTCTTTCTCTCCCCATCGCTCTCGCATGGTGGTGACTCGACGGCCAGGACTGAGACCGGCGTAGCGGCGGCAGCTCAGTGGCCGCGCGAGCACGAGGGCCTGACGGGGTCGGGCGGCGCGATGTGGATGGCACCCTGGTCGGCCCTCGGCATCGAGAACGGCTCCGGCGTGTGGTGCGGGGGCTTCAGAGTGGCTTGCGGGCGCCGGCGGCACTGGGGCTTCACGCGGCCCCGCAGCGGCGAGCTAGCTGCTTCTGCTACTGCCGCCATCTCAGCCAATGCGGGCGGTCGACGTGCTGTAGGATTATTCAAGCTTGATGCCAGCAGAACGGGACTCCGTGATGGTCTAACTGGGCATGCGTCGTGGAGGTAGGTGTGTCTGTGTGGCGAGCGAGATGGCTGCGGTTTAATTACTTTTGGTCTCGTGCTGTAAGTTTGGTTGATTTCTCATCGTACTTAGAGTTCTTCGGTGGATTTCGTGCTCTCGCTTTGCTTGTTGCGGGTGGATTTGAAAAGCAAAAGCTCGCTAAGATGCAGCCTCCTATTGTTTGCAGAGGTCTTGCTCGCTGGTACTGATTCTCTTCTAGCCCTCATGTGCTAGATTTGAGGCGTGGCCGTGGCTGCGAAGTGCAAGACGAAGCCGTGGTGGCGAAGCTCGGACCGGCAAGCGGAGCGGCGGCTTCGGCCCATTCTCTTCCCGTCCTCTTGCCACAGATCCGGTGGCCTGGAGATCCGAGCGGCGCAGTCCGACAAAGGTGAGCTAGGTTCGGCCGGCGAGACGTCAGCCGGCGAGGTGGATGGCGTGATGAAGCGGCGCAGAGAGGCTCTGGTTGCGGGTCCCACAAATTGCGTGGGGAAGAAACAGCATCCCCTCCTAACGCAAGTCTCGCGGTGTCCTCGCTTGTTGGAGATCAAGCTGAAGTTGGGTCGTGCATGAGAAACCATTTCTATTAATTTTTTCTTCTCTATTTATTAACTCTCTTGCTATGTCAGTATTTTATTTATGTGGCAAACAATTTAATGATATAGAAATCATCTAATCTGGAGGGTTAGGATTGCCCTTAGGCCGATGCTGCGTTTGCATTTTGCAACGGCTGCGTGGCGCTGCGCAGGAAAGCACTGTGCGGCACAGTGGCATCCGAGATCTGATCCGTTAGCTGGGAAAATGGATGGCTGAGATCTCGTGCAGTTGCTAACTTGCAGTCGCAGTAGCAACTGCACCCGATCTCGCTCGGTGCGCCTCCAGATTCGACCTGCCGACGGCCTGTTGCATGTATAACATTGTTCTGTAATGCATTGCCTGTTGCATGCATGGATAACACGGAGTCGCAAGCAGTAGGTACCGTGGCGTGGCAGATCGAGGCCCGAGGCCGTTTCGTTCTCTCGCGGTCCACCCCATCGACCGACCGAGAGCGAGCGAGCGCACAACACACCACCTGCAGGGCGCCGCCGCACAGTTCTGGTGGTGGCACACCGCACCGCCGCGCGCCTGCGCGTGCACACGCGGCATGAATAATCCTGTGCGGCGCGCGCCCCGGCTCCTCGTCGCGGCCGGCCGGGTCTCGTTTTGCTTCGCGCGCGCCGCCGCCGCCTGCCCGCCGGCCCGCTGGCACAGACTGAGCCCGCCGCAGGCCCGCGCTAACCTTCTTTTCCTCACCTTTCTGTCGACGGTGGATCGAGACGTACGTCGCCCTAGGTAGCGTGTAAGCACGCCGTACAGCGTTACACTCTTAACTCTTTTGAAACGATCGAGCAGGTAGCCAGGTAGACTCTCGATCCGTGACCGTATCGATCCTCCCAGGCCGGTTCACGTACCCAAGCCGGCCATCTACCAGCGTCCCATGCTGCTGTTTACCTGTTTGCTACTATATACTTACACTCTGCCGTCGCACTTTTCTTGTTTCCTGCGCATTAGTCCAAAATCTCGGGCCCTATTCGCAGTTGCACAGTAACTCGCGCGACTGCGTGCAGTTACATTGCAGAAGGCCTACGTCCCCGCCGCCGCCAACCTTCCTCATCTCCGGCAGCCGCCGCCGGAGACGCCGCTTTGCAGCCCGCCACCGCCGTCGAGCTGCTGCGCCTCCGTCCAGTCCCTGGCCCACTGATTGTCTCCCTGCCGCCTCGGCTGGCGGCGTCCCCGCCGCCCCACAACCCGCCGCCACCGCCTGGCTCTCGTGTGCCCCCCACCTCCCTTTCTAAGTCTGGCGGTGTTGATCCCCCGGCAGCCCTCCTCTCCCGAACTCCGGCGGTCGGCTCAACGCTCTTCTGCGATGCTTCCATCATACTAACGCGCGCGACTGATTATTTTCGAAAATCCATGGCAGTTTTAACTTGAACCATCACTTTACCAATGTATGGTCAGTCCAAAACTCCAACGGGTAACCCCATCACCGCCGGTTCGGCCACCCGCAGGATTAGGGTCGGCGGTGATGGGTGGTCATCACCGCCTGGTCAAGAACCGGCGGTGCTACTTGTTAAAAAAAATTAAAAAAATCCGTTGTCGCTGCTGCCCCGCGCCTACTCCCCCGCGCCGACTGCTGCTGCTGCCCTGAGCCTGCTCCCCTGTGCCGGCCGCAGATGCCATCCGCCGTTGCTCCCCATGCGCCGGCCGCTGCGCGCCGGCTCCCCTACGCGCCGCCGCAACCGCTCCCCCGTGCGTACTCCCGTGCGTTGCCGCAGCCACTCCCCTGGATCTGCTCCCACGCATCGACCGCCGCCGCTCCCCCGCGCTTGCTCCCTTGCGGCAGCTGCCACCGCTGCCCCGTGTTGGTCGAGGCTCCCGCGTGTTGACCATGGCCTCTCCCCCGTGCCGGCTGCCCTCCGCGCCTGACGCCGCAGGATTGGAGGAGGGGAGGAGCGGCGGAGGTGGCGGGGGGGGGGAGGAGCGGCGTGGGAAGAGGGAGGGGAGATGGCAGCGGAAGGGAGGGAGCAGCGGGAGAAGAAGGGAGGGGAGGAGTGTCAGATACGGGTACACACGGGTACATAGGATTGTACACTTGGCATATTTATCCTAGAATACGGGATGGGATATGGCTCAGGCCCGACATCTGTTGTAACTACTCGTAATGCAGTAGGATTACTCATACAGTAGTGAAACTAGTCGGACACGGTAGGAAACTACCCGAGAAGTACTCGGGTAGGACTCCTAGGCTTGTACCCGACCAGGACTTCCATGTAAACCTGTCCTCCCAGACTATATAAGGGCGGACAGGGACCCCCTCGGGGACAATCATCATCGAAGGCAATACAAACCACACAGGACGTAGGGTATTATGCTCTCGGCGGCCCGAACCTGTCTAAACCTTGTGTTATTTTGTACCTTCGAGTTTCTGATCTTGGCAACACCCTACCTACAAACTCACCACTTCGGGGATATCCCTCGGTGGGTGTGGCGATAAAACAACGACAGCTGGCGCGCCAGGTGGGGGGGTTCATCGAGTATCCACCATAGAATTCGATGGCATCTTTCAACTTCACCAGCGCTGTGCTCGATGAGGGTACAACCTTCATCTTCGGCTCCTAGATCTGTGTCGCCAACGATTTGGGTGGCTTTAACAGCCACCTATCCAAATCCAAGGAGCCGAAGGCCTCTTCATCAACTCCAAGCGGCGATCTCGACGAGTTCATCGACAACCTCGACGATCTGTTGCTTTCCGATCTGGCCCAACAAATCGAAAAGATGTCCGTTTTCAACGTAACTTCCACTCTTGACGCACCAGATCTAGTCGGGTCGGATTCAAACCAATCCGAAAGGACCACACGACCTAAATCCCTCTCCGACTTGGAGGATTTGGATCTACTGCTCAAGATCAAGGATGTGGGTGCCACCGCTTACTGGAAGGCTCCTATTTTTGACATCCACTCGAACTCCAACGAAGAGTACTCCCCGTGCAGTACTACACCTTCAAGCCGGTCCCGAGGACTCAGAGACGAGGGAGCCACCGCTCATCAGGCGGCCCCTGCCCTTAAAAGCTACTTGCAACCCGATGGCCACACCGAAACTTTTTCGGGTAGTCTTCTGGGTTTAACCATCACTTCAACGCCGCAAGGACATTTCGTGTACTGGAATGGCTTTGAGCCCTCCGAACTACTCAATTACGAGTCCCGCCTTGTGGCCTTCATGTAGGAACTACCCTTCCAGAAGGGTAGACCCCTCTCTCCCATTGCGGAAGAAAGAGAAAGTAGCACAGAGCTACTCGAGTATAGCCTTATGGCTAACCACTCGCCGGATCGTCAAGTCTGCATGGCTTTCCTTCGCAACATGGAGGACGACGTGCTGGACCCTCAGTATGACAATGAACAACTCGCGGACGTCTCAACAGATGAGCCCACAGCTGATGCTCCCAAGATGAAGAGGAGCACCGAAGGATCCAGTGGGTAAAGAATGCCAAGCGCACTCAACGCAGGCGCAACGCGTAGAATCGCGCCCGTGAACCAAGGGATCTCAACAATGCTTTTGTAGCAGTCGCGGATTGCGAGTACCGTACGCCGATTGGCGCCACCGCAGAAGCAGCACTCCTAGCTCAACAACTCCCACTCAATCCTCAGATATAAAGGCTGTAGAATCTGACCCAGCGCGCGCTTGTGCAACTCGATGGGCAACATCCAGTGTCTTCCACTCGGAATCAGCCCTTGAGGTCTGAGCGCCATGATGATACCATGCAGGTCAGTCACACCCCCGGAGGAGGCCTCGAAGCCGGAGGAATGACAACCACCAGCGCAACGAGGGCCACCCATCCCTGAGATTTCCATACCACCCGGGAGGTGCGTGGCAACAATGAACAAGAAGTACAACAACCCACTCGCAACCAGCATGGTGCAAGGCATCAAGGCCAAGATCCACTCGAGGCCAACATTCATGATGCTCCCACGATCGACCTAAGGCAGAAGATCAATGAAGGCCGTGACGCGCGGCTTGTCATTGAAGAGAGGAGAAGGGACCGTACTGGCAGGCACAATGACGATGACGACAGCACCACTTCTCCGCCTTCACCACCAGCATCACCGACAAGTCCTATCCAAAGGACTTCAAACCAATCGGAATCCCCAAGTACGATGGTAAGCAGGACCCGCGCTAGTGGATTCAATGCTACTCCATTGCCATTGAAGTTTTAGGGGGATCCAACTCTACCAAAGCTCTCCACTTCCCGGTGGCTCTGGAGTCCGCACCCCTCTCGTGACTTGAAAGTCTCAAGCCAAACTTCATCAACTCGTGGCAGGACCTCAAGTGGGCCTTCATCAACAACTTCTAAGGATCCATGATCAGGGTGGGCACTCGCCACGACCTGTCCCAGGTGAAGCAAGAGATGAACGAGACCCTGAGGTGCTACACATGGTGTTTCTTCGAGACGCGCGCCACCATCGCCAACATCACCGACGAAGACATCATCCGCTACTTCCAGAACAGGCTCTTCTTCGAAGCACACGTACCATGACTTCGTGAGCAATCACCCGACTACTACCGTGGAGCTACGTGACATGATTGCACGGTGGGCTGACCAGGAGGACGAGGAGAATGGCCGCTTCCCCAAGCGCAACCACGACAAGCATGCTAATGGCAACGGCCACTTCGACAAAAGCCAGCGAAACTACTCGGGGAACACCCAAAAAAAGCATAAGCTAGACCAAGAAATCACGGCTGTTGAGCGCACTCCGCGTGGCAAGAAATCGGGGAACAACAAAGCACAATACGAGCAAGTGATGCACAAACCGTGCCCGATACACCCGAAGTCGTGACACGCTCTTCGATTGCGTCACCATCCGCAAGTCACTCAATGCACCACCCCTCCCGTAGGGAGGAAAGCTAAAGGACCAGGAGGATGGTGAAGGAGGTGACAACTCGGGGGCTCAAGACTTCCAGGATCCCAAGAACGTTGTCAACGTCATCTTCAGTAGAGACAGCGGATTCCACTCCAAGCGCGCGCAGAAGTTAACCCTACGCGAAATACTCTCTGTGAAGCCGGCCACGACAAGGCCTCTAAGATACAGCGAAGTCCTGATCTTATTTTTTAGGGATGATCAATGGACTAGTTTCTCCGAGCCGGGAAAATTTCCGCTCGTCCTAGACCCTATCATGGCGGGCTCACAGCTAACCCGAGTACTCATCGACGGTGGGAGCGATCTCAACCTTCTTTTCATGAGTATTCTAAAGAAGATGGGACTGGACATCTCCAAGATGCTCACCCCCAGCAAGGCTCCTTTCTACGGCATCATCCCGGGTAACGCGGCTACACCACTCGGGTCAGTGGTCCTGCCAGTCACCATTGGGATGAAAGACAACTACCGCACCGAGTACATCATGTTTGAGGTGGCGGATTTCGACTCGTCATACCATGCTATCCTTGGCAGACCGGCACTAGCCAAATTCATGGCCGTGCCCCACTACGTCTACCTGCTACTTAAAATGTCAGGCAAAATAGCTGTACTCACACTGCGTGGCAACCTGAAGAAGTCATACGACTGCGACCAGATGCCGATCGAGTACGCCAAGACATCACGTGTGCCAGAGCCCTCTGCAGAAGTACTCGCGGCCGCGCAGAAGCTGACCAACTCGGAGATGGAGATCTCTAACCAGCGGCCTAGCCAGTCGAGTGTTAAACTCAACCCCAGCGACGTCAGCATCAAGGCCATCCAGCTGCAAGAAGGCGATCCGTCCAAGACTGCTTTGATATGGGGTGGCTTAGGCGATAAATAGGAATGCACGCTCGTCAGCTTTCTCAGGGCCAACCGTGACATATTCGCTTGGAAACCAGCGGATGTGCTAGGGGCGCCTAAGGAGTTGATCGAGCACTGCCTAAAAGTCGACCCTAAAGCCACTGCAAAGAAGCAACGACTACGACGCTTCGCCCCCGACAAGAGGGAGGCCATCAAGAAAGAGCTAGCAAAATTACTCACGGCTGGTTTTATTAAAGAAGTGTACCACCCCGAGTGGTTAGCTAACCCTATACTAGTCTTAAAAAAAATAATGAATGGAGGATGTGTGTGGATTATACTGATCTCAATAAACACTGCCTGAAGGACCCCTTCGCGCTCCCACACATCGACCAAGTCATCGACTCCACGGCTGGCTGTGTCTTGCTCTCCTTTCTCGCCTACTACTCGGGATACCACCAGATAGCTCTCAAGGAAGAAGATCAGATCACAATGGCGTTCATCACACCCTTTGGAGCATACGCGTACACTACAATATCATTTGGATTGAACAACGCATGAGCCACCTACCAACGGGCCATCCAACTATGTCTTGCGGACCAGCTACACCGCAATGTTGAAACTTACATGGATGACGGGGTCATCAAGACCAGATCCCATGATGAGTTCATCACTGATCTCGAGGACACGTTCAACAGCTTGTGACGGTTTCGATGGAAGCTTAACCCGACGAAGTGCGTCTTTGGTGTGACACAAGGAAAACTACTCGGGTTCATTGTTAGTCACCGAGGAATTGAAGAAAACCCAGAGAAGATCAACGCTATCACAGCCATGGACGCTCCAAGATGATAAAGGATGTCCAGAAGCTCACAGGCTGCATGGCAACTTTGAATCGATTCATCTCCCGACGTGGAGAAAGGGGACTTCCCTTCTTCAAATTGCTCAAGCTCCATGATAAGTTCAAGTGGACCGAGGAGGCAAACCAGGCGCTGCAAGATCTCAAGCACCATTTCTAGTCGCCACCCATCCTGACGGCTCCCCAACCAGGTGAGAATCTGCTACTCTACATCGCCGCGACTACTCACGATGTCAGCACGGCAATCATGGTGGAACGCCTGGAGGAAGGCCACAACTTCGGGGTGCAGCGACCAGTCTATTTCATTAGCGAAGTCCTCTCTGAATCTAAGATTCATTACCCCATTATTTAGAAAATACTTTATGGTATACTTATCACTTCCAGAAAGCTTCACCACTACTTCGATGCATACGATATCCTGGTGGTCTCCGACTTCCCATTGGCGGATATCCTCCACAATCGGGACGCTACCGGGCGCATCTCCAAGTGGGCAGTGGAGCTGGGAGCCCTCAAACTCGACTTCAAGCCCCGGACAGCCATCAAGTCGCAAGCACTAGTTGATTTCATGGCGGAGTGGTGAGAAAACCAAGTGGAAGCCCCAACCAACCAGTCAGAGCATTGGGTCATGTACTTTGACGGCTCACTCAAGCTCGGTGGCGGTGGTGCGGGAGTACTTTTCATCAGGCCAAGAGGAGAACAGCTCAAGTACGTGTTTCAAATACTATTCGAGGTTTCTAACAACGAAGCCGAGTATGAGACATTATTGCACGGGCTACGCCTGGCAGTCTCCCTGCACATCAAGCGACTACTCGTCTACGCTGATTCCTTACTGGTGGTTCAACAAGTCAATAAGGAGTGGGACATCAACAAGACATAATAGACACCTACGTTATGGAAATACGCAAGCTCGAGAAAAATTTCTCGGGGCTGGAAGTTCACCATGTGATTCGCGACAACAATGTGGGCGTGGATGTGCTCTCCAAACTGGATTATGATCGAGCTAATGTCCCACCGGGAGTTTTCGTTCATGAGTTGCATCACCCTTCCATCAGGGCACCAGACTCAAGTTTCATCGCTCAGAGTCCTAAGGAACCCGACCGAGAGGTCTTGGTGATCGAGCTCGACTGGAGGGTGGCCTTTATCGACTACATCCAGGAGCACAAACTACCCCTGGCGTCGACCCAAAAAGTGCTGAAGCTACTCGCATCTTAAGGCGCAGCAAAGGGTATGTTCTAGTCGGGGTAACATGTACAAGCGTGGATTAGCATCAGGCATACTCATGAAGTGTTTTAGCACGGAGGAGGGCAAAGAGATACTCCAATAGATTCACGAAGGCGTGAGCGGGAACCACACAGCTTCTCGCACACTAGTCGGCAAGGTGTTTCGATCTGCTTTCTACTGGCCGACTGTTTTAGCAGATGCCGAAACACTCGTTAGCCGGTGCACCAACTGCCAATTCTTTGGCAAACAACCTCATATCCCAGCTCATAACCTCATCACCATACCACCTTCATGGCCGTTTGCATGTTGGAGCCTGAATATAATAGAGCCCTTGGATATAATAGGGCCCTTAACAACTGCGCCAGGTGGTCTCCCACACGTGTTGATGGCCATCGACAAGTTTACCAAGTGGATCGAATACAAGCCAATCTCAACACTCACTGCAGATCGAGTGGTTACTTTCATTTGCGATATCTTACACCGCTTTGGCTTCCCCAACCCCATCATTACAGATTTGGGATCCAATTTCCACTCGCGTCAGTTCTGAAATTTCTGTGAACGCAGATCCATTCAAGTCATATATATTCCAGCGGCTCACCCGCGGGGCAATGGCCAAATTGAGCGCGCCAATGGCTTGATTCTTGATGGATTAAAGAAAAGACTCTACGACGAGAATAGCAAAAAGGGCGGCAAGTGGATCAATGAGATCTTATCAGTAGTCTGGAGGCTTCGCACACAACCAAGTAAAGCCACAGGACAGTCACCTTTCTTTCTCGTATACAGGTCTGAAGCTATACTACCAGTTGACGTGATGTGAAAGTCTCCATGACTGGAGATATTTGAAGAAGGCGAGGCTGACACTGCAAGACATGTCGAGTTTGACTCAGCAGAGGAAATCCGATGCAATGTATTGTTCGAGTCGGCTTGCTACTTATAAGGAGTTCGTCGTTACCACGATAGGAACGTTCAACGATGCTCTTTCAACGTTGGAGTTATGGTTCTTTGACGAATCCAGGATGATACCGGGCTACACAAGCTTAACTCACGATGGGAGGGATCTTTCATTGTGTATAAGGTTACATGCCCTAAATCTTATTGATTACAATACTTTGATGGCCAGGAGGCACCAAATTCTTAAAATATTGAGCATCAACGTCGTTTTCAACCTTGATCAACTGGGACATATTTTATTGATGCTTGAAGATTGATACTTTCAGTACAACTCCGATTTACCGGTTTACGACTGGTACTACAGGCAAGATTACTGAAGGGGTCTCGCTCCCATACTTCCAGTACCTATTTACTAGTTCCTGACTAGTTTCTTGGGTTACTGAAGGAGCCTTTCACTCATACTTCTAGTATAACACCGTTCTACTGATTTACGACTAGTACTACGTGCAATTTTGCTGAAGTGGCCTCGCTCCGTTATTCTTCAGTAACATATTACTTATTTTCGACTTGCATACTATGTTATTGAAGGGGCCTCGCTCCCATGACAAGAAGTTTACTAGTTTACAACTAGTTCTACACATGTTCGGCTACTTCGACTATCCATCTTGACTACAATTCTAGTCCGGATCGACTCCAACTAGATGGCTTCATCAACTATTCAAGACTCAGTGGCTACTTGCCCGATGCCTGGGCTCGAGGGCTAGCGCCACCGATCTGCTACGATCGCGGGGGCTAGCGCCACCGATCTGCTACGACCGCTTTATGCTTATCATCTGGCTCCTAGCTCGGGGGTTTGACGGGACAAGGCACTCAGCGTGTCTCAAGGGTCAGCTCTGATACTTACATGCTGGATGTTGTACAACTACTTGACAGTACCCGATCCAAGAGACTTTTTAAGATTTATCTTGGGTAGATATTTGTTAACTATTATTTCAATAATTTTATTCGGAAATAAGGGATTTTGTTCAAATTATTACCCAGAGGACTTATTTAGTTATTGGCTCAGGGCACAAAAGTTTATTTGAGAGGTAATTTTGGATTTTTTGGGATGTTATTTGTTTAACCATTTTTTCAGTCAATTCATCCCGAAAAAAAGAGATTTTCAAATTTACTACATCAATTTGCCCATGTTTCACCATCAAATCCTTACCGTCATATATTGCATGCCATGATTCTTTGAATCCTTTATTCCAAAACTTGAGGATTTAGATTTAAGGCTCGGGGGCTGTGAGACATGTGTCATCAGCGACTTATTTTTCAAATCTGCTGGAAGATAAGGATAGAAGACTCAAGATTAAAATTGACACTCAGCCTAACTCTACGAGTCTACCTCAGGCTCGGGGGCTACTCCATATGGAGTGCGAGTTTAATCGCTCCCCATATAAAGAAGACAGGACAACTACTCGGAATATGAGCACCTCACAGCCTCGACGCAGCCAAGGAAGTACTCGGACGACACCTTCAAGACGAAGTTCGGAAGAACTCAAAGACGCCTTCAGAAGTACTCAGACGCATGCAGTACTCGGCTACGAAGACCTCGAGGGCTTGTCAGACCCGATACACGGGACTGTAGATGTGGCATAGTTCTCCTAAGATACGGGATGGGACATGACCCACGCACATATAAAGTTATTGATGAAGAAAGCCATTTGTTCATCATCAAGCTCACCATCTTCATTATCACTAGAGTCATCATCCTTTGAGGATTGGGTAGCCCTTTCCTTGCCCTTCAACTTAGCTTGAAGAGCCAACACATTATTCTTGCCGCTTGCTCTTAGAGGTCGGCCAGATCTTGATTGATCTTGACCCTCTTTAATTGATCATGGTGAGTTTCTATTCTTCCAATAACATTCTCGGCAGTGAAGTGTTTAAAACCCCTTTCAGCTCTTATCAAGTTAGGTAGTGTGACATCCCTAGCCATGTAGACGGTCAAGAGCTTGTCCACTATCTCACGATCACCCCATTTATCTCCACCAAGTGACTTGATTTGATTGGTGATCTTCTTCATTCGATTGTACATTTCTTTGACGGTTTCATCTTTCTTCATGGAGAAAAGACTTAGTTCATCTTCTAATATTTTGATTCTTGACTCACGAACTTTTCTTTATCCTTGATGATTCTCTTGGAGTGTATCCCAAGCATCCTTGGCGGTGAGAGCATCTTCAATCTTGTCAAACTCTTCAGCACTTATGGAAGAGTGGAGGATGTTCAAGGCTTGGTAGTTGCATTGCAAAATATAAGCTTGAAGCGGTGTAGGAGTTTCATCATCATCCGGAATGTCACAACCAACTTCTACAATCTTTCAAAGATCCTTATGAATAGCACTCAAGTAACCAAACATTTTTATCTTCCATTGATTATAGCCCGTGCCATCAAAGTGAGGTGGCTTTTCCATGTGAATTGAGGCATTATGTTCACTTGAAATTTGAAAGGTGCAGTCATGACCCACTCGGTGATAGTTGGCTCTTTTCTTCACTTTTGATGAGCTTGAGAATCTTTTCTTGTAATCGGTGTCCAAGTCATCACTTGACTCGATTACAATCTTGGTGTTGAATTTCCCTTTCTTTATTTGTAGTTTCTTCTTCTTCTTCCATGCCTTCCACTCTTGGAATGACATCTCATCATCGATTATTTCCAACTCTTCTTCTTCTTCTTCTTCATGTTGACTATTCTTCTTCTTATCCTCAGGCTTTCCCAATGACTTCTCCTTGTCAACTTCATCGGTTAGATTGATAGGAGCTTTTGATGAAGTATCACTCGACATCTTGATTCTCCAAGCGGTTAGGCTTCAAAGATGGAGAACCTTGCTCTGATACCAATTGAAAGGATCTCAAGATGCCTAGAGGGGGGTCAATAGGCTAATCTGAATCTTAAAACACTTTAAACACTGTCAGTAACACAGATGTTCGGATACTCCGGATATATGTCCGGATACTCCGGGTTTTGTGTCCGGAGTTTCCGAAAATACTGTCCAGAGAGTCCGGGTATGAAACAATGTGCACACTAACAATATATTGATGCTGCAATTTAGATCGAGTAAATTTAGATAAGCTAGTAGTACCTTAAGAGCGTTTCTTACCAGTTGTCTTACTCTAGAGACTATTATAATTGTAGATCGGCCTCAAATCCTAGAAAGTTAGTCTCACAAGCAAATACCTAATAAAACTAGTAAGGAGCACAAAAGAGAGACATAATTTATTTCCCGAAGTTCAGTCCCAAAGGAGCTACATCTCCGTTGAGGAAGGATTCAAGAGAAAGTGCTCAAAAACCCCTATGCTCCTCTTCCAAGGGTGAGACCAACGCTCAAACCCAAGGTTACTTATTATGTGTTTCTCCGAGAGGAAAGAAGATTACAAACTTCTTATGGTGCTCACAACTTGCTTGAAGACTCACAAGCGACGCCTAGCCGTCTATGAGCTTGAAGTTCCAAGAGTAATAAACTTGAATCCACCGACTAGACAAGGGTGTTGTGCTCACGAGATGGAGTGGAACCTTACTAACACAAATCTTTGCTCTTGCAACAATCTTACTTGAATCCTCAAAGAAAATCACTCAAGAATGAAAGAGGGAAAGTGAGAGAGCTCTCCTTTTGCTTGCAGGCGTTTTCTGGTTGAAATGAGCAAGAGAGAGTTGAATGAAGGGGTATGGGGGTATTTATACCCACTCTCACAAAAAAACTAGCCGTTGGATAAAAGGTACCCGGATACTCCGGGTATATGTCCGGATACTCCGGATACTGGGGTCCAGAGACTCCAGTCTCAGAGAAACTTCGGATGGAGAACCGTTACCCGGAAACTCCGGGTGTTTGTCCGGATACTCTGGAGCACTATGTCCGGACATTCCAGACTATGAACCGGACAATCCGGATATAACATGAAATTTCACAAGAAGACTGTTTTTAGTGGTAGGTTTGATTCTCATGGCTTTTGTAGGTTCTCTTGAGCATAACTACCACATCAACACCTCTGGATCAAAGTCTCTCTTGATAGTACGGCGTTCCTATACTCAATTTTAAAATAAAATCTAATTCTTCAAGTAAATTTGAAACACCGCTTTTCATTTCCCTTTTGAGGGGACATGTTTTTATAATACGCTTTGCTTCATCACTCTTAGCCCCTGCACACATGCTCGATAATATGATTATATATATATATATATATGCTTTGTCATCTACCACCAAAACCCACTAAGGGGCCTAGATATCTTTCACCCCTGCGCCCTGCCCTGCGGCCCTGCCAGCCTGCCCCCTACGCGGCCCGCAGCTGGAACCTGAGGGAGAGCCAGAGAGCCGACCGGGGAGGCGGCGTACGGCGTGGTGCAAGCCTGCGGCGGGGCGACGGCAGGGCTGCGGCCACTTGGATGTGGTGGCGGGCTTCGGCTAGGGCAGACGGGGCTCAGGGAGGCGTGGGGGAATGGGGAGTTGGAGACCGGAGGCTGGGTCGCTGGGAGGGCGGCGCCGGTCCAACTGGAGCATGAGTTCTGGGCTGGGTGTGGCTGTGTGGGCTGGCGGTGAGGGATGGGGGAATGGCTTGCTGCGTTTTCTTGACCAAAAGAGAGATTGAGACTTTAGGATCCCGGTTTGTTGTGTTATTTTTTTGATTGATACATAGGATATATTATATGTACAAATTTTTTGGCTAAAAATAATATGTATTCAACTGAATACCCTTGAATTATGTGGGGCCGAACCTGCTAGCTCATAACCACCCCACATCAGTCGGTTTCTTATCCATGTGGGTGAGAGAGAAAGGAGATTTGTCTGTCGGTGTTTAACCCCAAGTCCACCGAGAGATACCCCCGAGGTGGGTGGTAGATTGTCGGTGGAGTGTCGTTGAGATCAGGAACTCGAAGATGCAAGGAACATGTAATTTTAGACAGATCCGAGACGCAGTATGCGTAATACCCTACGTCCTATGTGGTGGTTTGTATTGCCATAGATGTATATTATTGTGTATTGGTTTGGAGGGGATTTCTACCCGCCCTTATATAGTTTGAGAGGATAAGGTTACATGAAAATCTTAGTCCGATTATAGGTTAGAAGTCCTATCCGGATACTATTCGGATAGTTTCTGTTCCAACTAATCCTACTCTGTACAAGTAGTTACAATTAGTGTAGGACGTGGATCATGTCTCATCCTTATTTTAGAAAATATATATTATGTGCGCAGTTTGGTGATCCCGACAGTGACACCGTCTATTGTTCAATAGATTGATTGGAGGCAGTGGGGGAACTACAAATTTTGTAGTTTGGGCAACATATCGACGATTAAAACCTGTTTGCTGCTGGCTCACGTCCAACGACCACTCACCACTGTAACTTGTTTTTCTTTAACAGTGCAGCACTGCAGCTCCACTTGCACTCCTAAAAAAGGAGCCCGGGTAGGTGCCCAGGCCCCTTCTGATTGTAGGAGACTTAGACGATGGATATTCTCTCTCTCAAAAGCAATAATAACCTACATGAATCCAAGTAAATAAGGAATTAGTCTATGTGAGCGACGATCCAAGTAGTAGAATGTGAGATTCCTTTTTTTGTTGTTGTTGAGATAACGACATGGTGATGCATCACCAATTTCACCTAAATACATATATTAACCTAACGTGTTGTTGTCTAGTAGCATTTCACATAACTATTAATTTAGGCATTCCTCTCTCCTACATATGTGATGGACACAGACAGGCTAGGCCAAACTAAAAAAATTAAAAAGAAGTTTGTATGGCATATATCGCCACATATATATAATGGATATTAACAATGCGAAAAAAAGGAGAAAATAAAACTTTCGGGAGTCTGGTTCGATAAAGAAACTATATGTAATAAGACAAATGTAGTTAACATTCAAACCTTGTTCACCTCTAAGCCATAAATGGTGTATCTAGTATTCATAGACTAGCAGGATGGTGTATCTAGATAGGATGGCAACTTTCACAAATTTTCTTTAAAAAACACGGAAGAAGAAAAATGAACGTGTGCCCAACGTGCATGGGACGACATGGATTATTAGCCCACCACCGCCTCCTCTTCTTCCTCGTGTCCGGCCGTCCTCCACCCCCACCTTCTCATCCTCCGTCCCGGCCAGTGACTACCTCGACGCCGCGCCATCCGCCCACCATCCACCTCCGGCCTTTTCCTTTGCCCTTCCGACCCCGTCTTCTTCTTACTCCCGCCGCCAGCCGCCACCCACCGAGGGTCCAACCCTGTCCGAGCGCTGCCTCACTTCCATCGCCGGCTGAACCGCCACCACCACCGGGCTACCGCCGTCCCCGACCTCCCCTTCTATAGCTGCCAGCTATGAAAACCCCGTCACGGAAATCTAAATTCTAACCCTAACCGACCACCACCCACGCCTCCTCACCGGCCACCTCTCGTCGGCTGCCGCTACCCCAGCCCCACCTCCCACCTCGCGTGCGCCGGCGGCGTGAATCCGAGCTAGCAGAAAAGAAGATTGTGCTGTGGGCTCCACGAATCGCAAACATCGGAAGCCCTATAACAAACGGTTTCCGGAAGCTAGATAGATTTGGCGGATTAGCTCGTACTGGCCGTCGCCGGGGCCAAAAAGCTCACGTGGGCTGCGCGCGGCGTTGCGACGCTGCAGGGCGCGTGGCAGCATAACTGACGAGGACCTGGCGAACTGAACCAGGCGGGCGACAAAGGAGTGCGTGGTCCCTGCGCCCTGCCTTCCCTTTTGCTTGTGGCAGTGGATCGAAAAGGGGCAAGCGGCTGCGGATCGCATCGCATGCGACGAGCCAATGCAACGACTGCTAGTGCTGGGGAAAGGGACCTGATCGAGTGAGAGCCAACATGGAGGCCAGAGATGTACCACGCCGGACGTGCATGACAACAGCATGAGCAGAGCAAGGGCCGGGCTGTGGACCGGCCTCTGGCTCAGGTTAAAGTTCTGGGAAAAATGATGTGTCACGGTTGCAAGCAAATTGCTATATATAAATTTAATTTCTTTGACGATGAACGACCACCTAATTAGGAATGCCTAATATTTATCTTTGTCGATTGTGTATATTATTCACTTTAAGAAAAATATAAATGAAAATAAACGCCACCATTTCACTACTACAGTATGACCCATCGCAAACATCTCATAGTATATCATCGACGGTCATAGTAGGTATCACCGGCGGTGATATTTTTGAATGGCATCGCCGCCGGTTCGTAATACGACCCGACGGTGATAGTGAGCATCACCACCGGGTCATATTACGAACCGACAGCTCATCACCCTAATTTTTTCCATCTCCCTCCTCTACCTCTCATTTTCCTCTACCATCTTCTCTCTCTCTCACCACCTCCCCTCCCTTCTCTCCCCGCCGCCTCCTCTCCTCCCTCTTTCCCACGGCGCGCCAGCACCCTCCCCTCCCCAGGGGCGGGCCCCATGTAATTCAAGGGTATTTAGTTGAATACCCATTATTTTTGCCAAAAAATTATATACATAATGTATCCTATATATCACTCGAAAAAAATAACACAACAAACCGGACTCCTAAAGTCTCAGTCTCTCTTTTGGCCACAAAAACGCAGCAGCCCACCTCCCCCATCCCCACTGCCAGCCCACACAGCCACACCCGCCCCAAAACTCATGCTCTAGTTGGACAGGCGCCCCCTCCCAGCAACCCAGCCTCCGGCTCCCCGTTCCCACACGCCTCCCCAAGCCCCGTCTGCCCTAGCCGAAGCTGCGCCACCACATCCAGGTGGCCTCAGCCCCACCGTCGCCCTGCCACCAGCTTGCACCACGCCGGACGCCGCCTCCCTGGTCGTCTCTCCAGTTCTCCCCCAGGTTCCGTATTTCCTTCCTAGATAATGAAACTGTTCGTAACTTCTTGGATTCGCAATACCAGACATATGACCTCCTAACTAGTCTTCTCTCAGTGATTTTTCTTTATTCTTTTATATTTATTTTGGTTTAATCTTTGAAAAATTATAGTAAATAAAAAATCATAAAATGGAAAATATAATTTTATTGCACTCCACATGAGTAGATCTATGCAGTGAACACATAATATAATATAATTTAGTAAAAAATTTTGTTGTACTTTTAAATATATGTTTTTCCTGTAATTAATTAATAGATACAGTTTCGTGGTCCAATTATGATAATTTTTTTTGGTGGTATAATCATTATATGCTTGAGCTATAGTAAAATTTCATGCTCATTGGATCCTGTATGCCTGAGCATATAATGATTATCCCACCATAAAAATTTACCATAATTGGACCACGGAAACTGTATCTATTAATTAATTATAGGAAAATATATATCTAAAAGTACAATAAATTTTTTTACTAAATTATATGATCTACTCATGGAGTGCAACAAAATTGTATTTTCCATTTTATATTTTTTTATTTACTATGATTTTTCAAAGATTCAGCTAAAATAAATATATAAAAGAAGATAAAAGCTACTGAGAGAAACCAGCCAGGGAGGTTATGTGTCCGATAACGCAAGTTTGAGAAACTCAGGAGGACGATTTTGTTATCTAGAGAGAAAACGTGGATTCATCCTAAAAATTAGGGGGTAAAAGTAAATTTTTCTCCTAATTCAGGCCAGCATTAGCAGGAAGGAAACTATCCACGGTCCACGTTGACCATGCGTTGTCATATAAGCAGGCCTGGGCCTTTTGGGCCCATTAGAATTTATTTTGTCGGCCTAGCCCACGTCCCCTGCTTTGCACATATCGGGCTGGCCACGTTGTCTGTCCTATGGGCCGCACAATGTGAGCCCATTTCGCTTGTTTCAACCGTGCGGTATAATTGTGTAAATAAAAGGAAAAAGTCCTTTCAACCCCCCTCAGCTATCAACACAATGTGATATCTTCTTAATCAAAAAAATCCGAATATTCAATATTCCTAACTATTGAAAATTTAACTTTTGTAACTATTTTTTTATAAATTCTAGTTGACCATCTTAAACTATCAACACGGTCCAGTTTACCTCCTCATGGTTGATGTGACGCTACGTAAGATTGCTGATATGGTAAAACCACCTTTTGAATCTACCAAATGAGATAAATTGAACGTTTCAATGGTTGAGGGTATTGAATATTTTTCGGTTGAGTTGGGTAAATTAAATTATGTTGATAGTTAGAGGGTTGAAAGGCTTTTTTTTCCTAAATATTTAGCTCCGTTCTTACTTATCCGCGGTGTAAAAGCTTGACGGCTGTTTTGCTTGTTTTGACGGCTATTCTGCTTGTTTACGGTGCAGAATTACATCCGCACTGCTACAAATTTGGCTGGGGAAAAGGAATTCATACGGTAACTCTTGCGCCGCACATGGTCGTGACCAGTGCCGTGCCATCATCTCGTCGCTGCCGACCCTCCCGTGAGGAAACACATCCCCCAAGCGGGACGGACGAGGCGTCGCTGACGTGTGGGGTCCGTGCCCACGCTGACCCCCAAGCGAAACCTCGCGCACGCGCTGTGCCCTGTGCTGCGCCGCACCCCAGGCAGGGCCGAAAGCGAAAAGCCCCCTTTTCCTCTCGCTTTCTCTCCCTCCCACTAGAGACGAGACCCAGCAGAGACCGGCGCGGAGCGGAGCCGAATCGAATCCCTCCACTCCGCCGGAAGAGGCTCCATGGGACTGAGATCCCTGCTCCTGCTGCTCCACATTGCCGCCGCCGCCCTGCGGTCCGATGCGGCCGCCTTCGCCTCGCCCAGCACAGGTGTGGGTCCGTGTTCTTCGATCTCGCGCCTCTCCCTCCTCCAGTCCTCCTCCTATGGTTCTTCTGACCCGCCGCTTGGCCCGCTCCCCGGGGGCGTTGGTTGGTTGGTTGGTTGCAGGCAGCATCGTGAAGCAGCTCTCGTCAGTGGTCAAGTGGCCGCGGGGCGCCGCCGCCCCGCACGGGGGGCCCAAGCAGCCCGCCCACGCCCAGTACGCCGGTGAGTTGCCCGTGCCCGACGGGGGGTTTCGCTTGGCTAGCGGGGGTTTTGCGCGGGGATGCCAATGTTGCCATGCCAACCCTGCGATGCGATGTTGTTGCTTGCTCTGCTGCGGTTACCCGTTGTACGGCGCTGCTCGCGTAGCTGTAACCTGTAGTAAGTGCGTGCCTGTGGGAGCAGAAGACCAAGGGGGAACGAATCGGCAGTACAAGGGGCGGGACGGGACGGGAGAAACGTTTTTCTGAAATAAAGTAAATCAGAACCTTTTAGATTGATCAATAACCTTATGCTGTTCAGGAGAAATGACCAGTGTAATTACACAGTGACGTGACCTGGGCGCGCCTTCATCAGTCAGAAACCACTTATCTTGGAGTAGTATCTGCTTTTAACTCTATTTCAGTATATGATTTTTGTGTTTCTGTAATGCTGTAAGCAGGCATTCCACCTAGATATGCTTTAGTTCAGATTTTTGTTATGCACTACGTGTTGTGAGTAGGTCTTTAGCAGTTTCTAGAAGCAAGGGAGGCTCTATGTATCTCTCGTTTTACTGACTAAGCTCTGTGTAGTTTCAGTTTAACTGGCAGTCTATTGCTGACCTAACAGCTATGCACAAACATACCTCCCACTCCCAGCCAAGTTCAAATGGATGGTGAAGTTCAGTCCTCCCATTCTTGGAATGATGTTAGCCGATTCTAGATCCATCAGCTCGAGTAGATTTGGTTTTGTACGTTTGCGGCCCGAGGCACTGCACTGGATATGGGTTACAGCAATTAGTGGTGTTTGTGTTCTCATTTTATGCCTTGGTCATGGTGTCTGACTGTTTTTGCAGATGGGCATGTGGGTGTAGCGCTGCAGTTTGAGAGCGGCTACTTTGTCGAGACGCTCGTTGAGGGTGACAAGCTTGGTGTCACACCGCACACCATCAGGGTGTCTCCTGTTGAGGGCGGGGAGCTACTTGCGGTAGACTCCGCACACAGCAACATTGTGCGAATAACTCCGCCGCTGTCTGAGTGTATGTTTCACTTCCCGCCACCTCAGATTAGTGTTTGGTTCGTTCTTTTGTACATTTTTTTATATATCACACTGTAGTTTATATGGGGCTCATGTGGTATGTTTCCGCTTTCCGGTGGATAGTGGCCATAATGGTACAATGCACACTTGCCATGATTATATGTTAGGGAAGTTTTAAATAAGAAACTACCAAATACTAGTCTTCAGGCAGATTTGTTACTTTGTTAGACATACCAATGCTAATATCCATGCATGCTAATATTTTGCAATCTTTCTTTTTCATTTCTAAGGGGCTACTCTTTTAATAGCAGTGCTTGAATAACTGATATTTTTTAATGATTACGCTATTCTTAAGGGTCAATGCACCTTATTGAAACCTGATTTGGGTCACCTGTCTATTTTCATTCATACAGTAATAATTGGAGTTCAGGTATTGAGTTAATAAAGATTATGCATATGTAGAGAAATGCTGTGGAGAGAGAGAGAGAAATGAAAACAGAGAGAACTGTGCTTAAAAAAGTATCATCTAGATGATGTAAACATAAGTCCAGCAGTGTGGACTGATAATAGGATATCCGCAGATAGCAGGGGAAGACTTGTTGCTGGTTCTTTCCAGGGGCATTCTGGTCACATAGATGGTAAACCGAGTGATGCCCGATTCAAGCGCCCCACAGGCGTTGCTGTTGATGATATGGGAAATGTCTATGTTGCTGACACTGCAAATTTGGCGATTCGAAAGATTGGGGAATCAGGTGATCAGTAGTTAGTTAGATATGTGATTCATGCATTATTTATGCCAACAATTAGTGAATGAAATTTCTGTGCAGGAGTGACCACCATTGCTGGTGGAAAATCAAATATCCCAGGCTATAGGGATGGTCCCAGTGAAGATGCAAAGTTCTCTACTGATTTTGATGTGGTGTATGTGAAGAAAATGTGCTCTCTTCTGGTTATTGACCGCGGAAATGCAGCCCTTAGGAAAATTGCCCTTCCGCAAGAAGATTGCACTTATCAGGATTCCTCGCTCCTATCTTCAGGTTCATTCTCTTTCACTTTTTCTATTTGTTGTGCAGTACATGTCAATGTTTCTGATAAGAAAAAAAAAAGGTAACTATCTGACTTGTCTTGTTCTTGAGGTGGCGGTGTCCTTCAAAAAAGTTCATTCCGAGATGGTTAGTTGGAAAACAAGAGAAGTAAAAATATGCAGTTGTGTTGACACCATAATTTTGTTGTGGGTTTCGGCTTCAAGTAGATGTTAAAAAACCACTTTGAACCATGCCATATCCTTGACAGACAAAGTAAAAAGAGATTTCTGGTAGTGCCTATGTGCCGTATAGCATATGGGGGAGAAGAATTGCATTGGCATTATTGTTGTATTGGTCTTGGTCCCCTTCTACTTTTCCCTTTGTTTCTTTAATTTGAAATCAGATGATGTAAAGATATCTTTTCATGCCCCCACTTGATATTGAACTTATAGTCCTGATGGATAGACTTTAGGGAAACAGGGATAACATGTCTGGCAATGTCAAAATGCTGACTGAAAGATATTTGATGGCATATATGGAACTTTTTCTAAGAATGCTTTGAAATGTTTATGTGAAGTTCTTTTATAGGTATAGTTATTCACCTTTTTAAATTCTCTCTGAACCTCTTTAACTAGTTATGATGTAGATGCAATATCACTTTCTCACCCTTTAAGAAGAACATAGATGAGATGATCACTTTCTCTCCCTTTTAGAGTAGCATTGATGACATGATTACTTTCTCATCCTTTTAGAAGAACAGGTGAAACCTTTCTTTCCATCCACATATGTTCTAAATAGTATCAAAGCGGTCATAGGCGCACATCTCTGATGCACTGATTCAGGGGATAGCATATCGTGTATCCGTTAAGTATCACATATGGATACGCATGTGGATACTGATTTTGCAAGTATGATGCGAGTTGATGGCTGGCGGTGAGAGATTTCAGATGGCGGTTGCTCTTGCATTTGCATTCAGAGCTAGGACATGCTGCTTAGTTGGGCTAAGTGGGCCAGGAACATAAAGGGCAGCCCAATAGCAAGTTGTATGATACAGTATGTGGTATATTAGTCAATCATAGCTGTATTGATCTGTTATTTCATATATAAAATTAAAAAATACTACAGTATCCCTGTGTCTGTTTTTTAGAATGGGGAATCCACGTGTCCGACATGTATTGTATCCGATTCCTATACCCATATCTTGGCAACATAGGTGCACATGCTATATTGTGATTTAACACTAACAATTATAGTGAACTGTAACTTGTGATGATGGGACTTACCATCATATTCCTGTGTCTTACATGTTGAGATTTGCCTGGAAAAATCCTGACTTCTTAGTCTGTTTCCTTAATAGATCTGTTTCCCTAGAATTAATGTTGTTATTGCTGGATACCATACATGTAGCTAGCTGACTAATCGACCTTTCGCACCACTCATTTACCTTAAATGTGATCATCGGAATTGTGATTTGTGATTAGTTTCATGATACTTATATCTCTCAAATGTATCAATTTTTATGGCGATTAATTCACTTGTTGATGTTCTTGATATTCTGTTTGCAAACTTTAGTTCGGTACGTGATCATTGGTACTGTTTGTTTACACAGATATCATATTGGTAATTGGTGCTGTTTTGGCCGGATATATCTTTTCTGGTTTACAACATGGGTTTGGATTTTCAAGCTCCGAAAAGGTAGTTGTTTGTTTATGCTGGCTCTATATTGTCCGTTTACATAGATTTTTCCACTGGAGATGCATATTTGTAATCTCATTGAAGCTTGGCTAAAGTGTTCGTAATCATGTTTAAATAGCATCCTGTAATGGAGTGAAGTTGAAAATATCTGCCACTCTGTTCTCTGCAATCTGAATTTTGAGTTGCTGCTTACACGGTAGTTTGTCTGTTGATTCCAATCCAGGTAGAGGCACCTGAAACCGAGCAACACGAGAGCAGCACAATTGGGAAGCCACCTCTGGTTGTGGAGAGCCTGAAAGAGGAACCAGGAGCTGGATGGCCATCCTTTGGGACACTTATTTCTGATCTCTTGAAACTTGCTATTGAAGGAGTGGGCAAGCTACTTCTCAGCGTCGTCCCGCAACGGCTTCAACATGGGAAGAGGAACCTCACTCCACTCAAAGACAGGCTCGTGATGCCTGAGGACAGAGAGAAGACGGCAATAGCGCAGAAGCTCAGCAGCACGCCAATGAGGCCCGAGATGCTCCACGCTCCTAACGCTGCAAGTGAGGTGGCACCGAAGGCCCAGAAGAGCATCAAGCCATCCAAATTCAGGGACTCGACCCTGTCAAGCAAGCACAGGTCCTCCAAGAGGCAGGAATACGCTGACTTCTACGGCACATCCGAGTCCGCCGTGAGCGCCAAGGTCCCAAAGGACCGGCTCCGCCACCGCCACAGGGAGAAGAGTGGGGAGGTCGCCTATGGGACCGTGCACTCGGAGCTGAAGCCCGCCGAGGCAAAGCCCACGGAATACAACGACCCCAAGTACGATCACTACGTCAGGAGCAAGTACACCGCCGAGAGCGGGTACAGGTACTGAACTACTGACGCCGGCCTCCTCATCATCCGCACGACGGAATCTTTTCGCCAGTGTCTATCTGGCAATGTTGTATTGTGAAACCTCCACAAGTGCAAAGCGAAGCACAAAGCTAGCTGCTGCTGCTGCTTATGGTGGGTGGTGGCCCATGAGATTTGGCAACGGGCAAGTAGTCTCCTAGTTAGGTGGGTGGGAACCTATGCCGACTGGCATCCGGTTTCGGGATGCCCAGGTGTGATCTTAGCAGAGAGTGACATGTAGCCTAGCAGTAGTTTTGATCGGCCGTTGTATCATGGTATCCATCCATCCATGCCCGCTATCGGGTTGCTGTTACCTGAGCTCGTGCCCTGGAGCACGTGTCGGTGCCCGACCCGACTGGAGGCGACGACTCGTGACAACAGGTAAAGTAACCTCTTGCCGTTGCCGAATCAGTGAATCACAGGTGACGTGCTGCTGTTATCACAGTCGTTGCTGCTAGTATGCTGTTGTGCTGTGCCCTTGCTGTCCCTGAAAGCGAGGGTCTGGTCCATTTCCGCTCGAGCTGTGACCGTCCAAAACCTGACGCCGAAAGAGAGGCGCCGCGTTGAACGTCGTGTCCGTGTGCGGTCTCTGTTCTACATCCTTCCACGGCTGGCGTGCCTGCCGAACTTTTGGTCGCATCGGTCGCATGCGAGTGTGGGACGGAAGGAGAATACTAGGCGAGCAGGCGTGGCAGAGTGAGGGAGCCGGAGCTCCTTTTGGGGAACTCCGATGTCGCGAGCGGTGGCAGTCAAAGGGCGTGTTCTTTTCTGGAGGGAGGGGTCCAAAGGTAGCGGCAGTGTAGGCTGGACGGATGAGCTGGTCGCGACACGACCGATGTGCAGGCCGTTACGTAGACCGGCCTAGCCTATCAGGACTCGTATAGTGACAGAAACAGTGGCTGCGATAGTGTAGCTGGATGCCACTCTCGGGAGCTGGGATTGGGAGCTAGGGAGAGGCATGGAACAAAGTTGGCATGCATGCACGACCGACGTCTAGTGGTCTCCGGCGGCCCATTCTTTAAGGCCGAGGAGCTGTCGCTCGCAAGTTGCAAAGGCGTCGCGGAGGATTTTTCGAGTCGATTTATTCTGGGAAAAATTGGACGGCCACGACGCCAATGGTATGGTCAGGCGTTCAGCGAAGAAGAACCATGCCACCAGCCTAACGAGTAGCAACCATTCAGCGTCGATCGCACTCGGGACCCATCATGTTCGGCTGATCTCAGCTCCTACACGTCGGTCGATTACCAACGCACCGCCACTTGGACTAGCTACCAGCTCGGTGGAGCATTGCAGCAGCAACGCGAGGTCTTCTCCTCCCTGCTGCTGCGTTGCGCCTCAAGTCGAAAACGGGCTGGTGGCCAGTGGCGCGCACGCAGCCGCACCTCGTCTCGTCTCGGCATGTGCCAGCGACGCTAGGGTCGGGGGCTAGGCATGGTGCATTGCATCCCAGGGTCGCGGTGGTGGACCAGGCACGCGAGCCAGCGCGAAGATCTGGAGCCCGGCCTAGAGAAATCGCCGTGGCGGCGGCGCGTTTCACACCGCACATGGCGCGGCGCGCTGCCCGGCGGCGCCCGCCGTCAGTCGGAGCACAACACGACGAGGTTGTTGCGCTGGACAAGGTCATATACGTGGAATAGTGACAAAACTAAAGAGCTGATGCGTGCTACGTTGGCCTCGTCGTTGACAGCTCGTGGTTTTTGGTTTCGTCCGTCGTCGGAGGAATTTTGGCGGGTCAATCGGTCGGTCGGTCCTAGCTTGTTCTCACTCTGATTCGTGTGCACATCGAATTGATTCTGCATCGGTCATGTTTCTCACGTTCAATCTCATCAAATCGAGAATTAGGGCATGTTTGGATCTCTTTGCTAAAGTTTAGCAACTTTGGATACAAATAGATCCAACTAAAATTCTGCTAAACTTTAGTTAAAGCCCTAAAAGTGCTTTAGCCTTTAGCAAGCCAAGAGTTGCTAAAACCTGTTCAAAGTGATGAAAGTCCAAATTACCCTCACAATTAAATGAAGTGTGGGGGTGGAGCAGAGAATTAAATAAAGGATATCATGATCACTTAGAAGAGTTTAGCAAGGGAATCCAAACAACCCCTGCTAAAGTTTAGCAACCTAACTTTTACTTTGCTAAAAAAAATCTCCAAACTTTAGCAAGCTAAACTTTAATTGGAGAGGATCTAAACTTTAGTTGGAGAGGAGGATCTAAACAGGGTCTTAATGGTGAAGAAGCACAGCATATAAGAAGGACAGCATCATCTATCAAGCTAGTGTTTTTAGGTTGTGACTGTTTGTTGCAAAGGTGCAGTACAGTGCTAGAGTGTGAGTTGCGGAAGAAATCTTGTGTCAGGAGCCCCGAGGAAAGTGCATCAAAAGAACAAGCTTGCGAGGTGCGAAGAAATGAGGAGGCAAGAAGGTTACAAGCAGACCACCCCATTCCCACCACGACAAGACAAAACGCTAACAACAGATAGACGCGCCAGACGAGTTGAAACCCCAAAGGACGACAGGACGGGGAGGAGCCCGGCCATGATCCCAGTAGACAGACGACATGCCAATCAAGGTGTGGACCCTGGTACCTAGCGCTGCGCCGCTGTTGGTCCCTGAAACACTTGACTGCAGCAACCCTCACAAGTCACGCCCAGACTCATGACCCTCACTCTCGTGGCATCCTATGTTTGACATGGCCGGCCACATCCAGCAATCCCCAGCGCGCTCGGCAACAGCAACTGCTCCCCAGAACCTGATGACACGGGCGGCAGCCTGAGGAGCGCAAGGCTCGTGGCCGAACCTCCCCTTATCGCGTGCCGTCATCGCCGCTGCTCCGGCGTCCTGCGGCAGCTCACCCGTGCTCTGCTTACGTGCACACGGCATTTGCTCGCCGTGCATTGTATGAATTGTATCCATCTTGGATGCAAAAATATTCAGAGTTTGTTGGTGTTTCCTTCTTTTGGACTGCGATAGATAGAAACTTCTAAAGGATTGCAGTAGCAACCTTTTTTTTTTTTGAGGAACCATTGCGGTAGGCACTGGCAGACCTCTGCAGAGGCCAAACGCGGCAGTGGCCCCCTTGTCCAGAAAATTTTCTTTTAAGATATAGTATACTAGCACAGCAGTACACGGTAAATTAGCTAAGTTCCTTCATGTTCCGCCACTGGCGGTAGGATAGGAACTTAAGGGCCTGGTCCAGAATGATTAGTTCTTTTTTCCCTCTTTCAAACTGGTTTGTTTCTTCTGAACTAACTGAGCTTGGGTTGGAGTCCTAATAATGCTCTGCCAACGAGTGCTTTGACTGAAAGACTGTTTCTACCACTACAGCTTACCCTCTGAAAGACTGTTTCGCCCTGCTACAGCCAGTCCCATTATTGGGCAGAAGAAAATGGTCTTCCTCCAGTACCACAGGGTAGGTGTCCAAATTATCCGAATGGTATGGGCAGAAGATCTCAAAACTCCGACGGAAAATCGTCAGAGTCCAAGTCATTCCGGTACGGTGCCTTAAATTTTCAGGCGCGGATCTTTAGAAAATACACTGAGTTCCAGAGCACGTACACTTGGAGAAGACGATGCTCTCGTGTGCCGCCCGCATAGTGGACCATGGAAAAACCGGATCTGTTCAATGGCACGTCACTGTCAAATCCATCAACCCTCACACACATCCCTGCGGCTTATTATTAGCAATGCGTTGACCAGTTAAACATTTATAGACTTGCACATATACATATATGCATCTATGCAAGTGTGGTGCACGCAACACAAGCGCCTGGCTAGTCACGGAACTGCAACTGGTTAGGCCACGTAACTGGGTGTACAGCCTTAGCAACAACGTACGTGTGCTCTCATGACTCGGCCAACGAAAACGACGGTGATTTGTCAAAACGTTTTTCCCACCGATCGTTGGCTGTGAAAGAGCTCACCCGCGTGCATATGTGTCCTTACGATCATGAGAGTGCACGTGCTATATTCCTCACGAAATGCGAGAAACCAGACCGATAGATCTTGAAATTGACGGTGTCACCACGAGTGTAGCAAAAATACGGTCTACCTCTAAAAACGCAATTGGCTGCGCCTTGGATAGGCTTAACAAAGATAAACATTTGTGCTGAGCCCGGGACTTCCGAGTAACTAACTAGGTTTCACCGTGAAATCATGTATTATTATTCACAACTTCTAGTTAGGCAGAGTAGTCTAGATGCGTAACTAATCATAATTCATATGGTGGTAACGTAACAATGCATTCGGAAATATTTAAACTGAGAAAAAATGTTTGATTACAGATCTTTATAACTATTCTTATCTAAGACACAAAGCATCCATGGTTAGAATATTCTTTTTTTTTTGAATTGTCATGATTGGAATATTCAGAACGCGAGAATTCCGGAGGAAAAACAAACAAACAGCGCGGCGTGGAAACGCGCTCGTGGCGTTTTGCGTCCCGTGATGTGGCCGACCGAGCCGCCACTCAGCGCCCGGTGGTGCCGGGGACAAAGGGTTCCGCCACAGCCCGATCACGCACGCACGCCGTCCCGCGAAGCCTGAAACGAAGTGGGATCACAGCCCTACCTCCCTTTGGCTGAGTGCCTTGAACCCTTTTTCCTTTTGCAGAAAGGAGCTGAGATTTTTACAGCACAGAGGCAGAGAGCTGACCATGGGCGACATGGGCCAATGGCCATAGCCATGGGGCGCTATGGGATCACAGCCCCACCCCACCCAGAAAGGAAATTCTTTTTGAAGAAATAGCACGATTCGGCACTCCACGCCAGAAAAAAAAAAGAGGCTCTCGCGGCCGTGCTGTACCAAGCGGCTGAGGCGAGGAAGAGGGGCGAGTCGACGCGGCGCAGCCACCACAGACCCCACACATGAGGTGGGCGACGCCTGCCTGCCACCGCCCAGGCCCAGGTCGTTTTCCTCCTCCTCTCTCTCTCTCTCTCTCTCTCTCTCACTGCGTGGCAGACTGCGGACGTTGACTTTGCACGGGAGCGTCCCGAGTCCCGAACCAAAGGCGCGCGCCCCTAGGCTTCCAACCCATTTTGAATGCCTACGCCGGCTGTACTACGCACCACCACAGAGGCTACCGCAGCCCTACGCCTGGGTTTTTCTCGAACAGCCCTACCCCTGGTCGGGTACCACGGTGCTACCAGCACCTACCATCCGGTGGTCTGGTAGCTGCTTGCATGTTGGGGCATGTTTAGATTTCAAATTTTTCTAACTTTTGGTACTGTAGTGATTTCGTTTGTATTTGACAAATTTTATCTAATCATGGACTAATTAGGCTTAAAAAATTCGTCTCGTGATGTACAATTAAACTGTGCAATTAGTTATTTTTTACATACATTTACTGCTCCATGTATGTGTCCCAGAAATTGATGTGATGGAGAGAGAGCGTAAAAAGTTGGAATTTAGAGGTGATCTAAACGAAGCTTTGGGCGATTTTGTGTAGTGGGAAGCGCCAAACACAGTTTGTGAATTTTAGAGGGAGAGGAAACTGGAGTCACGCTAGACCACACCAACGGCATGAATGAATCTATTATGTACGTGGTAGGATCCTGAAATGCGGGTGTCGGCTTCTAGCAAGAAGAAAAATATTGTCCTCTCGAACTCCGTGTGGCTATAAGCAATATCCACGAGCACGGTTCGGCTCAAGAGAATTCTTTGGAAACAAATTCCGTCCACAGATAAAATACGCGGACGTACTTTTACGACCCCTACGAGGTAATACTATTGATTTATATTTTGCAACCATTCGTAGTTATGGACCTTGTGTTTACTTGCTTGAGGTCGGGCTCGGGAAGCATTGGCTAAGATCGTGTGGTCCTACTTGATGCATAGAGGATTCCGAGAAACAATTTAGAGAAACCACACTGGAAACAAAATTTGATGGAATGTTTTTTGTTTCGAGGGGAGAAGCTGATTGCATGATCACATGGAAATTCTCTCTTTGTTCGTAGGATACCGCCGGTGATTATGGAGTTTAGCAGACAAAATGCTAAAAAAAAGAATACGCGTACGGAGGAGAACCAGACCTGCATCGCGTACCTCTGAACCTTCCGACCCCACCAGTGCGCGTAGCGTTACACCTGCACAAGTCACAACGCTAGCGCTTAGGCAAAATAAAAAAAAAATAGAGGGAAAAACCGGAGGAAATTAAATAAATAAATGAAAATGAAAAGGAAAACCGTGGATCCCTATGAAAACCGAAGCGAGGAAAGTTGACATGTCAGCGGCTGGCGCCGTGGGCCCCACCGCTCACCTCTAGAAGACGAAAGCCGTAGTCGGGGGCCGCCTTCTCCTCCCCCCTCTTCCCCCTCCGCCAGCGCCTCCGCCTCCGCCTCCGCCCCCTCCCCCCGCCTCCTCGCCTTCTCCGCCCCGCGCGCGGCCGGCCGCTTCTTCCCAGCCCCAGCGGGCGGCGCCACCGCGCAAGCCGACGCCAGCGGTGGTTGCGCCTGCGCGAGCACGACCATTTCCGCGTCGTCGCCGCCCGTCCCCGTCCCCCCACCTAACCTAACGCCCCACCCCCAATCGATCGCCTCGCCTCGTCAGGCGGGGGAGGGGCCGGTCAAAGGAAGTGAGGGGGGGAGGGGATTCCTCCGAGCCGAGCGAGGAGCGGGGCCTGCGCGGTCCCCGGTGCCCTTGCCCATGGCCGCCGCGCCGGCCTCGTCGCCGGTGGAGTTCCTGCTGCGCCGCCCGCCGCCCCGGCAGCGGCGGAGGCCGCCGCTGGCCGGCGCGTTCTTCGCGCCCACGGGGCTCTCGGGCGCGCCGCTGCTCCGCGCGCTGGCGTCGCTCGCCGCGGACCTGCTGGCGAGCCCGCGCCCGCCGTCGCAGCGCCGGAACCTCGACGCGCTCATGCGGCGGCTCGCGCTGCTCTCCGCGCTCCTTGACTCGCTCCTCCTCGCCCTCGGCGACGAGGGCGAGGGGGCCTTCTCCGACGCCGCCAACCTCTGCTTCCGGGAGCTCTACGTCGTCCTCTTCCGCGCCGACCTGCTCGTCTCCTACGTCGCCTCCGCCGGCCGCGCGTGGGCGCTGCTCAGGGGGCCCCACCTCGCCGCCTCCTTCCGGGACCTCGACGCCGAGCTCGCCGTCGTCCTCGACGTTCTCCCCGCCGCATCGCTCCGTCTGTCGTGGGACGCTGCCGAGCACCTCGACCTGCTCCGCGCCCGATGCCGCCGACGCGCGCCTGGTCAGTACCACGACCCCGCCGAGGCCGCGCTCCGGGACCGCCTCCTCGCCGCCCTGCGCCACTTCGAGCTCGGCCAGCCGCTCGACCACTCCAAGCTCAAATCGCTCCTCGTCCAAATCGGCATCTCAGACGCCGCTTCTTGCCGCGCTGAAATCGAGTACCTGGAGGAGCAAATCCTGAGCCAAGAGGAGGACACCGACCTCCCCCTCGTCGGCGGCGTCGTCGCCTTGCTCCGGTACTGCCTCTTCTCCCTCTTCGACCCCGGCAACACAAAGGCGTCGCGTGTTTGGCCATCGACGGGCGACAGGCAGCGGCTGCTCTCGTGGAGCAGCAGTGACGACAGCTCCTTCTCGGTGCCCAAGGAGTTCTCGTGCCCGATTTCTTTGGATTTGATGCGCGACCCCGTGGTGGTCTCCACCGGGCAGACGTATGACCGGCCGTCGATCATACAGTGGATCCAGGAGGGGCATTCCACCTGCCCCAACTCCGGCCAGGCCCTCGCCGACAACCGGCTTGTGCCAAACAGAGCGCTCCGCAGCTTGATTTCACAGTGGTGCGGAGTGCATGGCTTTCAGTATGATTCACCGGAGAGCAACGAGGGGATGATTGAGTGTGTTGCTGCATCGTGCAGCGGCAAGGCAGCAATTGAGGCGAACAAGGCCACAGCAAGGATTTTGGTCAGGATGCTGGAGGAGGGATCTGATAGTGAAAAGCCGGTTGCAGCTAGGGAAATCCGGTTGCTGGCAAAGACTGGGAAGCAGAACCGGGCCTTCATTGCTGAGTTGGGTGCGATCCCATTGTTATGCAGGCTGCTGTTGTCGTCGGATTGGATGGCGCAGGAGAATGCGGTGACTGCGCTGCTCAATCTGTCGATCTATGAGCCGAACAAGACGCGGATTATGGAACAAGAGGGTTGCCTGCGGCTTATCGTCAGTGTGTTGAAGAATGGGTGGACTACGGAGGCCAAGGAGAATGCTGCAGCAACGCTCTTCAGTTTATCTGTTGTCCATGATTACAAGAAGAAGATCATGAATGAGCCAGGGGCCGTCGAGGAGCTTGCCTCTATGCTGACCAGAGGGACACCAAGGGGAAAGAAAGATGCAGTGATGGCACTTTTCAACCTCTCAACACATCCAGAAAGCTCAAGTCGGATGCTTGAGTCATCTGCAGTTGTTGCTTTAATCGAGTCACTGAGGAATGACACCGTGTCAGAGGAAGCTGCTGGCGCACTGGCTCTGTTGATGAAACAGCCTACCATCGTGCATCTTGTTGGGAGTTCTGAAACTGTGATCACTAGCCTTGTTGGATTAATGAGGCGAGGAACTCCAAAGGGCAAGGAAAATGCAGTTTCAGCTTTATATGAGATATGCCGTAGAGGTGGATCAACATTGGCACAGCGAGTGGCAAAGATACCTGGATTGAACACAGTAATACAGAACATCACGCTCACAGGAACAAAGCGTGCCAAGAAGAAAGCAAGCTTGATTGTCAAGATGTGCCAGAGAAGCCAAATGCCATCGGCATTGGCACTCGGAAGTACCTTGACAGTGGTTGATCATTCATTGGTAGGGAACAGCACATTGAGGCGTGCTGCAAGCTTTGGCAGCGGGGAGTTGTCAAACCCTGTGTCAATTTCAGTGCCTGTGCCCTAGGTGGAAAAAGTTTCCATTCCAGAGCCCACATAATTTTCACATTTGGTGAGTTTTGTCCCCAAAATTCTTTCATTTCATGCTCAAATGAAGGTATACAAATTTAATCCAAAGAATCAAATATATCAGATGTGCCTGTGTGTATTTGGTTGTGAATAACTGTGCAGATATAGATTTACAGGTAGAATTCCAGCTTGATGTTTCCTTGGCAAGCTTGGAAATTATTTATTTTTTGTTTCAGTTTCAAAAACACCGAATATGTATGCTACTTGCTGTAAACTGTTCGCATAATTAGTAGTTTACTTTGGGGCAACATTGGAAAGAAATGATATATCATTTCACCGATGGACTTGTAATATAACAGAGGATGAATTATCGCAAACACATCTTGAACATTTACTTGCCTTGCTTTTGGTCGGAAAAAAAAAACTGGCGCTGGTTCTACTTCTAGCATAGGAGAGGGAATATGTGCCAATCTGAAGAATATCTCCTAAAAGGCAGAACACCTTGATTCTTGAAGATAATCTTCAGCTAAAGACAACCTTTTTGCCAAAGAATTGAGCTCTGACCAGAATCTGAATCTCCTCCAGAAAGATAATATTTGAAGATTCTGTATGAGTTTAGAGTGCTGTGTACATGTGTGCAAGACAATCTCTTGCTGAACTATGGGAAAGACTCCAGCTTAAGAGACAAAAGATCTGTTGGAGAGGAGCTGAGTACCAATACAGATGATAAAAAATTTCAACTTGCAATGATGCTGATCTGGGGTGTTCACACAAAAGTTTGAATGGACAGAGTGCTTGCCAGGACCCGCAGAAGCTAGGCGCCTCCAGCAAGAACGGCTGCAGGTAAGCAGAATGAGAAGAGATCTGATGGTAACCCTTGACGTTCACATATCAGCGTTGGTTTTGGACTGCTTATTTCAGGTGGCCCACAGCCTTCCATTGTGCAGCTGTGGGTGTTGTTCATTAGAAACCGTGTGGAATATTTGTGCTCCCAGATGGAGATTTAACTACACCCATTTTGATACCTTGTCTGTTTGCATGTTGCAACAGCCGGACAAGTGGATCATATCATGATGATAGGATCGCAGACAGACTTATTCTGGAGAAACATCCTAGTGTAGGCTGAAACGTCTATCATGCCCTTGAGTACTTGATTCTGGGCCCAACAACAGATTCTCTTATGTTCTGCAGCAAGTTCTTTCCAGCATGGCATTTCTGTACACTGAAACTTTTTTTTTGGCATAACTAAATTCACTGAAACATTTTGGATGCAAACGCAACCTTTTAGTAGCCGTTTAGAAAGTTTAGAGAACCTTTCCAGAATTCAGGGATGTATGAATCATCAGCCAATTCTTTTTGTCAAAGACAGAAAGTTTTGCAACGATTCTCTTATTTGAGTAGGACTTCGGGCCTTAGCATACTGCTCACGTTTTGTTAACGTCAACTAACTTGTTTTTTTTTCTTTTTGGATGTTCACCAACTAGTAGTTCATTCTGGTCTTCCCTGAGAAAAAAAGGCCGTCCGTTCTCTAGGCCGCAGCTCTGTCCAGTTTCACACCACACGAATCTTCGTTGCGTCAGAGTTCAACCAGGCCAGGTCTACAAGGGTGCCAGACTTGTCCACACCTGGATCATTTCGATGCTAGTCGCCATGTGGCGGAGGTTTCCAGTTGATCATTATTGTTAGGTTCTGAGCTGGACTCACGCTTGACTGGAGGAAACTGGGTGCGTGGTTTCCTTCTGAAGCTGATGTGGATGTGCCGGAGCTGCCTGATCATGGAGCTGTAAAGATTGGTATCAGGAGAACTGGAACTGCTCCAAAACTGATTGTGTGGTTCTCACGAGTTCAGGTCACCAACATGTGGGGCCCACAACCACCTTTCACCGTCTTCAAACCGCCCTGGGCAGCAAGTGAACTTGAGAGATCTGGGATGGAATTTGATATGTCCATGGTTAGAATGGAGCAGATTTTAGCTCCTCGAAAACACTTCCATGTTTAAAGATTACTCTCTCCATCCCAAATTATTAGTCGTTTTCATATTTCTAGATACATAAGTTTTGCTATGTACCTAGATATAATATATATCTAGATGTATAATAAAAACAATGCACCTAGAAAAGCCAAAACGATCAATAATTTGGGACAGAGGGAGTAGTAGATACAAAGCACAAACACGTGAACGTATTCTCCAAGAATACATGTTCACACTTAAATCCATACCGGAGAAACTAGTTTGGTCTCTGTCTTGGTGTTCGTGGATCCCACGGTCATCCCACGACTTACTTGACAGTGTGATTTTCGTAAACATTCAGAAGCAACTGCATAAACAAATATCTTAGCTAAGAAAGTTGCATTTTTTGCTTGTTCTCATGGACACTGAATACAAGCTGCTAATTGCATTTCATTCCAGCTGATTGAAGAAATCTAGTCATGACACTGGAAATATGAATTATCAGGTCAAAGTTTGCTAAGACTTCATGTTTCGATCACAAGTAATAAAATGCTTCATTTTGCATGTCAAATTTTTTTGATCAAACTTTGTGCTTTGTTTTGCTTGAAATAAAGCGGGGGGACCTTGTTTCTAAAAAAATGCTTCAACAAGTTCGTCGTAAAAAAGTTTTGTTAGCGTCCATTAAGGAAATTCAAGAGTGAAGATACAGAACCAGGGGCAGGATGACCAAATAAAATCGTTGCGGCAGATAATTGCTGAACCAATTTCTTGTTAGAATATACATGTATACATTAACTTGATAGACCATACAATACGTTAACTCTCACCATGGGTCCAAAATTGATCTGACCACTTATGTCGGCGAGGAAGTTGAATTTGCATGAGTGCTCTACATGACTTCTTTAGTTCATAGATAGGTAGTGGTATACATGACAACTTCCGATAACTGGGATAAGTCTAAACTATCCAATCCATCTCGCCTGATTCCTGAACCCCAGCTTTTTACCAATAATGATAGGCCTCAGTTGCATAACATATGCTCACCTCAATGGACAGTTTGGTTTGCAGACAGCAAATTTCATGATTGACAGCTAAAACTTCAGTAACTGGATATCAGAACAAGGACCAAGGGTGTTGGAATTGGCACATTGCCAAGAATGACGTCATCAGAACGCTGATGCTAACAATCATCAGAGTCTTGTTTCCAGTGTACTTTAGGTTTGTTTTTTCAGGACTTGAACGCCACTAAGTCTCCACTCATCCCCTTGTCCAATTCTTTAATCTGATACACAGACGCTTGTCTTTGCCGAATTTTCGCTCCAGACAAGCTCTAAACTCATGTCTGCCTCCCCTTGTTTCTCTCCGAGATCAGTCTCCATCTTTCAATTGTCCAGACCAAAAGATCACACGATCTGCAGAGATCTCCATGTCCAGTCCAAGAACTCAGAAACCAGCCATGCCTGGGGTTGAAAGCTTGCTACTCCTCTTCATGCTGTCCATTCCAATATCCCAAGCTTGGTCCATTGATTACCCTAGCCCCATTGCCAACCTTCCTTCTCTTTGGACAAACAATGAAGCTACTATCCCTTACAATACAACCTACGGCGACGGTTCCATAATCAGAGCCATTCTTGTCAGGCAGAAGCCTGCCGGGTTTGGTCCATCCTTTGGCTGCGGCTTCATCTGCGCTGCTCCCTGCAATGTCTTCCTCTTTGCAGTCTTCTTCTTGTCCATTGGTGATCCAAGCAACCTTGCCTTCAATGCCACAACGACGCCAAGGGTCGTGTGGACAGCTAACAGGTACCATCCTGTGAAGGAGAATGCATCGGTGCAGTTTACCAAGGACGGAAATCTCAGTCTCAGAGACTTCGATGGTTCATTAGTCTGGTCCACGAATACAACAGGAAGCCCTGTTGTTGGCATGAATCTTGCTGAGACTGGGAATCTGATTCTCTTCGACATGGTGGGGAAGACGGTGTGGGAATCATTTGCGCACCCAACTGACACACTCCTCATTGGGCAGTCATTGTGGCAAGGGAAGAGGGTTAGGTCCACTTCCTCGGTAGCAAATAGTACTCAAGGTCAGTTCTACCTCACTGTGCTAGACAATGGCCTCTATGCTTTCATTGATGCAGATCCTCCACAGCTCTATTATCAGAAAAGCTTTAATATTACCGATGCAATAGTTCAATCAAAGACAAACATATCCTCTGATCAGGCGAAGAATAGCACAGCTCACATTTCCTTCTTACAAGGGAGCTTCTCAGCATTTCTTAGGTTCAACAGCACAGATATCAAGCTATTCGATATCTCTTTGCCTTTGCCATCATCAGCACAATTCATGAGCCTTGAGGATGATGGGCGCCTGAGGGTTTATGGATGGAATGGTATTTCATGGAAAGCTCTTGCTGATGTTCTGCATGTGTATCCTGATGAATGTGCATACCCTACAGTATGCGGAGAATATGGAATCTGTTCACAAGGACAATGCAGTTGCCCAAGTGGAAATATTGATGTTGACCTCTTCCATCAGTTGGATGATCGGCAACCTAACCTTGGTTGCTCCCTTGTGACCCCTCTGTCCTGTAACTTGATACAATATCATAAGCTTATAGCACTCCCAAATGTCACGTATTTCAATTTTGCATATAATTGGACTACAGATGAAGAAAGCTGCAAGGAGGCATGCTTGAAGACCTGTTCATGCAAGGCAGTCTTTTTTCGGCATCAAAATGTCTGGAATGGTTCCTGCTTTCTACTGCCAAAGATTTTCTCACTTATGAATTACCAGCCAGAAGTAGTTGGATATAATTTATCTGCATATGTCAAGGTGCAGACGTTACCACCGCCATCAAGCAAGAAAATAAATGCAACTGCTTTCCACATCGGTGTTCCTGTTCTTGTTGCAGTCGTCTGCCTACTCATTCTCATGATCAGAAGAACAATATTAAAGAGGATGGAAGAGGACGATCCATTTAAAGGAGTGGCCGGGATGCCTACACGGTTCTCCTACAAACAGCTGAGAGAAGCAACCAATAACTTCAGCAAAAAGCTGGGACAAGGAGGATTCGGGCCAGTCTACGAGGGAAAACTTGGAAATGTCAAGATTGCTGTCAAATGCTTGCGTGACATTGGCCATGGGAAGGAAGAATTCATGGCAGAAGTCATTACCATTGGTAGCATCCATCATATTAATCTTGTCAGATTGATTGGGTACTGTTCCGACAAATTCCACAGACTCCTTGTTTATGAGCATATGAGCAACGGGTCTCTGGATAAATGGATCTTCAGAAAGAACCAAAGTGGTTCACTCAGTTGGGCAACTCGATATAAGATTATCCTAGACATCGCAAAGGGCTTGGCCTACCTTCATGAAGAATGCCGCCAGAAGATCGCTCACCTTGATATCAAGCCAGGAAATATCCTCCTTGATGACAAGTTCAATGCAAAGATCTCTGACTTCGGTCTAGCAAAGCTAATCGACAGGGACCAAAGCCATGTGATGACCAAAATCAGAGGAACAAGGGGTTACCTAGCACCAGAATGGTTGTCATCAACAATAACTGAGAAGGCTGATATTTACAGCTTTGGTGTAGTTGTGCTGGAAATAGTTAGTGGAAGGAAAAACCTGGAAAACAATCAGCCTGAAGGAAGCGCTAATCTAATTAATATACTGCAAGAGAAAATCAAGATTGGGCAAGTTCTGGACATAGTCAGCAATCAGGATGAAGATATCCAGTTACATGGATCAGAAATGACAGAAGTAATCAAGCTAGCTGTGTGGTGCTTGCAGCGCGACTGCGGTAAACGACCGGCCATGTCCCAGGTTGTGAAGGTATTGGAAAGTAATATGGAAACAGAAAGCACTTCAGGCTATGATGCAACAGCCAGAGATGATATTTTTGATGCTTCATCCCCTTTGTCCCCAGTGCCAGTGTCTGCAAGATGATATGCTATTGGGAAAGTAGGAAAACGAAGGCTGCATGTAATTCAGTTGCAATTATCGTGTGCAGTGTTTTTGTTAATTTGTTTCCTAACTATTTTAATGCGTGAATGAAATATGAGGTTTTATGGAATCAGAATCTTCCAAAAGCATAAAATAAGAACAGAGATAGTTCCAACTTTACTTTTTTTTTTTGCTTCAACTAGCATAGCATATTTTGTCGCCTTGGGACACCCTATATGCCAATAAGTCACAAATAATTTTTCTATTTGTCGACAGAGTAGTGCCGTTTTCTGCAAAACTTTATGCTGCACGGATAGCAACTGCAATTCAATAACACCAAAAACTGTATACACTTCCAAAATCATGTGCTATCATTTTTTTAAAAAACTTTTTTAGTAGTGTTCGAGATGAGATTGTATAGCAGCTAAACAGGCATGTGGCGAGAGCTCTGACTGATAATGATGATGAAGTGATGACGATATTTCCCAGAACATTGGAGGCCTGGTGCGTTATGCAGAAGCATACCATTTGTCTATGTTCGGCTTGTTTGTGGAAAAAAGCGAGAGCAGGTTATCTGTCGTGTGGCATGGCAACATATAATTTGGCCATTTCCTACTGCCCTCAAACAACTGCAGTCTTCAAGGAGATGATCTGTGTCAGTTACTAGGGAAAAGAAAAGGCACGAATTAACCAACACCGCTAGCTAGGAAAGTATAAGCAACTTAGCTGGCCTCTGGCCTACACCGCACGGCGCACGCCATGGCGAATTGGCGATGCTACTATGCCAGTACGCACCCGTGCTAACTCTTACCAAGACGAAGATGCTACATGGCTCATAAGTCATAACGAAGCAATGTGATGGAAAAGGCGAGTGCGGAGAGCGTACCGCGCCGTCGTCGGACAAGAAGGTCGGGTAGTGCCCAGCGCCCCGGCCGCGCATTTCATCGAACGGGTCGCGGGCTGGTCTGCCGGAGAAATGGAGCGATCCATCTCAAGCCAGAAGTGCAGGTGCCATGCGGCTGGTTGTGATTTGTGAGAGCGGCGCAGCGCGGGCGGCTGGTTGTGTCTTGTGCAAATTTTTCCTCAACGTTAGGGCCTCAGGTTCATGACGCACGAATCTCAAGGTCCCACTGGACGGCTGCCAGTGCCCGAGGCCGCCGGGAGTCGCCCAGTCGTGGGCGCACCACGTGCACGCACCGGACCGCAGGAATTTGTGTGGCCCGCGCCTCCCTTCCACGACGCTCCAGCGGCATCCCCTCCTCGTCATCGTCGCGCGGCGCCCGATTGGCAGAGCAGCAGCCTCAGTCCCGGCCTCCCAATGGCGTGGTGAGAGAACCCCCCTCCCTTTTGTCCGGCCCCTTGCTGTCGTCTCGTCTCGTCTCCTCCAGGGAGGGAAGAAGAAGATGAGCTGCTCCTCTTGCTGCGCCGCCGCCGCCGTTCCGTCTCCCCCGGTGGTTCTCGCCAGGCCGCGGGTGAGCGCCACCCTCCTCCTCTTTGTAGTCATTACTGCGTCGTCTCTCTCGGCGAGTGGTGCGCCGAGTTCGCGTGGATTTTCGATGCTCTGTCGAAACTCAAGTCCCCATTCGATAATTATATTTGACCGAAATCTTCGTATGTTAGACGAGGTCGTTAGGGATTTGCCATCATCAGCTGGAGCAATTAGGTTAATTAAACTCGACAAATCACAGGCCGAGAGTTTACAGATTTAGGATTTTAGTAGGAGCCTAGAGTCATCAAAGGTCCCATGGTCTAGCGGTTAGGACATTGGACTCTGAATCCAGTAACCCGAGTTCAAATCTCGGTGGGACCTATTTTTTCCATCTTTTTTTTTTCAATTCTGATTCTGATTCCGATTTGATGGGATCAGGTTGACCAGCTCAGAGTTACTGCATCCAATTATTGAAACCAGCAATTCCTGCTAATACCAAGTGTCCTGATAACATGATATGTAATGTAGTATTGCTATTTTGTCATCAGGTGAGGTTCACTGCTTCCTGCACCACAAGAACAGAACAGAAGGTGTTTTTTCTCGGTTCCAAACAGTTTCCACGGATCACATACAGCCCATCACGGAGAGAGGTAATAGCTTTTGCCGGGCAACAGTCTTGGGACATCGGCAGATTTGTCAGGACTTTGTACTTCTTCAACGGGCCCCCAAACCCTCTGAAGGTTTTGTCACCAACTTCTGCATTTCCTGCTTGCTGGCATTTTACATTCAGTTTGGGGGTATGAATGCTAGCTGTCTTGAGCTCTTGATGCTTTTGCCTTTTCTTGTAGATTGTAGAGTCCATCATTAGCAGTTTTACTGGCTCTGCTTCTAGTGAAGCGCCGAAGAAAATGGAAACATTGGATGTGGTGCTGGTCACTGGAGCCACTGGTGGTGTTGGGCGCCGGGTGGTCGACATCTTGCGGAAGAAGGGTGTACCAGTTCGAATATTGGTATCCTACTATCAACTAAACTCATTTTTGGCTTTTCACATTTCCATCTGTTACATGAACAGAACTGCTGCTTAATAATCCTTATGATATTTATTCCATTCTTTTGACTTCAGGCTAGAAATGAAGATAAGGCAAGGAGCATGCTGGGGCGCGATTTAGATTTGGTAGGTTACTTATTTTACTTGAATTTCTGCATGCTGTGCTGTGGAATTTAATTTCAGTCAACAGCACTTCTGCACCTACTTCAAAGCAACTGCTGGTTTCAGATCATAGGAGATGTTACAAAGGAAGATACACTCGATCCTAAGCTCTTCAAAGGGATCAAGAAAGTAGTGAACGCTGTATCTGTCATAGTAGGACCAAAGGAAGGTGATACACCAGATAGACAGAAGTACAAACAAGTATGTCATATGCCCAATACTCAAAGAGATGTAAAAAGTTTATGAATTCTGCCATCTGGCTACAATGGTGTAACACTTACAGTCTCTTATTCATGCAGGGCATCAAGTTTTTTGAACCTGAGGTAGCGCATCGAGAAATCTTCTCATGTCTAAGAAGTAGCACCTGGTTCTCTCCTAATTAAAAACTGTAACTTTTGCTTTATGAGACCCCATTCACTACATTATATGTTTTTCCAATCAGATCAAGGGACCTTCACCTGAAATGGTAGAGTACATCGGAATGCAAAACTTGATTAATGCCATAAAGAACAGTGTTGGACTAAGTGAAGGGAAACTTCTATTTGGGCTTAAAGGTATACCTTTCATTGGTTGATCAAATTAAAAATATTCAACTTATCTCATATATTTCATCTGGCACTACTGTGTTCACCAAAGACCTCGATCTATAGTGCCACAAAAGTCATAGTTAGTACAAGAGATACCACTGATAGTGTTACTGACATTTGGGCCCTGGGACCATGTAATCCTGTTCCCATAATTGGCTATTGTTGCATAGCATATTACTTCCTTTTGATATTAAAACTTTAAGTAAATCCACTTTTTGTTTACTTTCTTTATGAGTTCATTAATCTTAATGCAATATTCTCATTCTTATATAGGCAACTTATCTGGAAAGATTGTGTGGGGAGCTCTTGATGATGTTGTAATGGGTGGTGTTAGTGAAAGTACTTTTCAAATCCTACCAACAGGAAGTGAAACTGGCGGGCCAACTGGGTTGTTCAAAGGTATTTATTTTTATTCCTTGAACCTTGTGTATGAGATGTTGCATTTGCTTGAAATGTTGCTATTGTAAGCTTACCCGTGCATCACCTTTACCTAGGTACTGTATCTACTTCAAATAATGGTGGGTTTACTAGTATAAGGACAAAGGTAACTGACTACTTTCATGTATTATGTGTAAAGAAAAATACTGCTAGGCATATCATTACTATTTATGTGCTACGTTATTTGCAATAACCAATTATATCCTATGCTGTTTCATGTAAATAAATGGAAATTTTCTTTCTGGCAACATAAGCAAATGTAAACTATCCAGGAAACAGTAATTTATAACTTTATTATTTTTATTTGCTAGTGAATCCTGTTTATAGTGATGTTTAATTTCTAACAGTATGTTATTTTACTCGAACTGCAGAATTTCACTGTGCCAGAGGACCTGTCAGCATACGATGGCATTGAATTACGAGTTAAAGGTGATGGGCGACGGTATAAACTCATTATTCGGACAAGCTATGAATGGGATACTGTTGGCTATACAGAAAGCTTTGACACAACCAAGGGAGAATGGCAAAGTGTATGTCATAATATGCTGTAAATATCTTCATTATTTGTTTCAGTGACTTAGAGCTATGTTCTTATTCCTGGATCAGGTTAAAATACCTTTCTCTTCTCTGAAACCTGTATTTCGTGCTCGTACTATGACTGATGCTCCACCCTTCGATGCAAGCAACATTACATCACTGCAGGTATCTCTTTCTTTTTTTTCTTTTTGTAAACTTTGAACACTTGGTTAACAATTATCTAACATTAATGTGATAATTTTGTAGCTTATGTTCAGCAAGTTTGAATATGATGGAAAACTCAACCCAACATTTACTGAAGGTCCATTCGAGCTTCCTTTTTCAAGTATTAGAGCATACATCAATGAGCCGATCACTCCAAGGTTTGTCTATCTAGTAGTTTTCAGGAGATGACATCAGTTCAACAGAAAAAGTAGAGCTCATTTTTCAGTTTCTTTCTGGAACTATTCAGGACTAATTAAACTTTTTTGTTTTTCATGCACAGGTTCGTTCATGTGAGTTCTGCAGGAGTTACAAGGCCTGAAAGACCGGGTCTAGATTTAAGCAAGCAACCACCTGCTGTTCGCTTGAACAAAGAGCTTGGCTCCATCTTAACTTATAAGTTGAAGGTATGCTCAGTGTCTTAAACTCATAATTATGAAAATAGAAGGCCCCTTCATTTCCCTTGCATAATTGTACATTGTCTTTGAAGGATGTCTATCATGTTGGTTAAGTTGAAACCCTTACATAACGTCTGAGGTGGCATTTCAGGGAGAGGATCTAATTAGGGAAAGTGGTATTCCGTACACTATTGTCCGGCCATGTGCATTAACTGAGGAACCAGCTGGAGCGGATCTCATATTTGACCAGGGGGACAATATCACAGTATGTACAGGAAGCGCCATCATCATGACATCACAATGTGCTCTTCTTTTTCATCCTCTGACCAATTTAATAAGCTTGTTGCGCTATCTCAGGGGAAGATATCAAGGGAAGAAGTTGCCCGCATTTGTGTAGCAGCTCTGGCAAGCCCAAACGCGGTGGGGAAAACTTTTGAGGTTAAAACTCTGCAACTTGTTTCCAAGACTATTAGAACAGAACATAATTGTCAATTATCTTTGAGAGAAAGCTAATGGCAACAATTCTTTTGATCAGGTCAAGAGCACTGTTCCATTCAGCGAACCATATGTGATTGACCCTTCCAACCCCCCTCCTGAAAAGGACTATGATGTGTACTTTAAAGAATTAAAAGAAGGCATCACGGGTAAAGAGGCACTAGAAGCAACACCTGCTCAGGTCTGAAGAATCGTTGCATGAAGAATGCCATCTGCTTTGGTAAAATTTGACATGGTAACCCTCCACTCCGTAAGTCTTGAGCCATCCTTGAGCTGAACTGAAACCTGGAACTCATTATTATTTATACTGTGTCAGTAGCTACAGCTTTTGATGATATTTGCTATAATCCTGATGTTGCATGCTTTGCAGCCATGGTGATTTTAATACCAAAGGGGAGATCCTCTGTGAAAGAAGATGCTTTCGATATGTAATGTAAAATGAGCAGGCAGTGACAATATCCTGTCTTTACCATGCATGTATATGAAGAGAAACGTGAGTTACGTAGAATTGTAGGTGACATTTGGATGGTAAATCTAGGATACGGATTACTATAGAGCAGATCTTATATCTGTATTTTTCTCTCTCTTACTAGTAGGGTACTGCACGTGTTTTATGACAAGAGATCTCCATTTCGTAATGAACGAAAATAAAAAATCGGCAATCAACGTATATATATTATATATTAATAGAATAAAGAACAAAAAATAAATAATCTATAGTATAACATAAAGGATACCTAGCATAAATCACGTGTTTTAAAAAAAATCATTAACTGTCAAATTAGGATCCTCATTGGCGCGGGAGAAGGCTCTGCAAGAAGAGATCGGTAGACAATTATTTTCAACCATAATGTGAGTTCTCGAAAGGCCAATACAGAATTACAGACCCCTTCCTCTATCAAAAAAATAGCTTGATCCCCAATCCTTTCCCTTCAATGCCTATCAACATATTCCCCCTTTCTCGTCTTGGTTGCACAACCCCACCTTGGTCGTCCCTTCTGTTCGTTCATCTTGCAAAAACCACAGCTCAGTTCCTCCTCCCTTTCTAGCCATGGCTTCCTCGCCTGGCGGTACAGACCACAAGACCATGGATGAGGAGTCCGACGATCTACCGCGAGCAAAGCAGCAAAAGCTCCGAGAGGTTGAGGTTGCCGGCCGAGGACCTGGCGAATGCCTGCCACCCCCGCTAGCACCGCCACACAGTCGACGATGACGAGGAGGAGAATTCGTCGTAACCTCATCCATATAAAGAGGTGTATATGTGTGTTACATTGTCAGATACTTATACAGACTTTCTTGTTGGGCTATCCCTCCATACGAAGGATGATTTGGAGCTCAGCAAGACAGCCCACAAGTTTAGTACTTGCGCACCCTTAATTTGGTGTTTGATTCAATGGTTGAGTATAAAACATAAGAAAAATCCTAGCCTCCTCTCAACCCAGCTCTAGACTCAATTGAGAGAGAGGGGGAGAGCAGAACACACAACATAACTTGAGAGAAGAGAGTAAAAATAAGAAGGTCTGCCCAGATTTGGTGGCTCTAAACCGATTTGCTTCGAGTCAGTAATTGGAGGCTCAAATATGCTTGGATTTACGCCAAACTTGGTGAGCTCGTTCTACACTTAGAGTTCTTCGATCTGGTCAGTTGGTTTGAGGATTTGCTGAGCAGAGCATTAGATTTGAGAGGGGTTTCGTCAGTTCGGATGACTGCAGTTTCAACACAGAGCAATTTCAGTCGATGATTATTTTGGGTGGTGAACGTTGTCCGATTGAGCTAAAAATTTGGCAGTGGTTAGGGGACTCGTGGATCTACTTTCGTACCAAAATTTGTCTATATTGGATCTGTGGTTTATGAGATATGAACTGATTACTGAAAGGGGCAGAATCCGTGACTTCTCTGATTGACAGTTGCTATATAAGTTGTGCATTAATTAATGAGATAGCGTATTGGATGCCTTGATCCCATAATGAATTTTTTATAACGAGCATCTCATAACATTCTTGTTGATCTAGTACTCGGCAAAAGATGGTGTTTACACTAAGAACAAACCATTAATTTTTTTTTAAGAAAAATAAAGTATCAAATCCTTGACCAACTATAGAAGATTGGCCTCGTGGTTGTATTGGCAAATGATTGATTAGTAGTTTTCAATGTCCTTATTAAACCACCTCTCAGCTAGCGTATATATGCAACTAGATAAAAATATACTCCCTTCATTTAACACTATAAGGCGTCTAATATTTCCTAATAGTTTATTTCATAAGTGGCCATCAATGGTTTTTAGTATATTTAAATAACTAACTACCATAACCGTGGGAAATGAATTGGTTGAAAATTATGTTGTTGGTGATTTGACAAAGTTATTGGAAAACTTGTAAATTATACAAGAAAAATTTTCAATCACTCAAGAAAGAAGATATAAAAGGCATTAAAATTATTGATCACTCATGCAAAACTGCCAGAAAAACAATTTATCCTGTACTGAAAATAGTTATCATTCAAGTCTTGTACTCAGTCAAAATTTTATATTTTTGGAGATCAGTTCCTTAAAAATCATATAGTTTAACTTAAGATTTATGTTTTTCAATTCATACTTTCATAATATATAATTCTCATATTGTTAGATTATACGAATTTCTTAGGAATTAAATGTCATAGACGGAAATGTTTGGCAACTATTTTTAAACAGAGGAAGTATTTCTTTTCAAATGTGCACTAAATTTGCAATTTAATTAATTAAGAGAAAAATCATAAAATGTCCATTAACCAGCCAGCACTACGGGAAACGGCTACTTTGCCGAGTGTCAAAAACACTCGGCAAAGCTCCAAAAACACTCGGCAAAACCTTTGCCGAGTGTTGCACTTGGCAAAGGACACACGGAAGAGAAACTGTCGGCACAGGAGACTTTGCCGAGTGCATTTCGTCGGGCACTCGGCAAAGCCTTTGCCGAGCGCAAAGTGCCGCACTCGGCAAAATTTAAGCTAGGTACGTAACGGACGCTTTGCCGAGTGCCAGGTCCTTGGCACTCGGCAAAGAAATTAACTTTGCCGAGTGCCAGAACTACGGCACTCGGCAAAGATACTTTCTTTGCCGAGTGCCAAGTGCAGGGGCGCGGGCGGGGGCGCGGGCACGGGCGCGGGCAGGGGTGCGGCGAGGGCACGGCAGGGGCGGGGGCGGGGGCGCGGGCAGGTGGCCACACCCTATATGAGGTACGACAGTCGTTCCCTCCTCTACTTTTTTGTCATCAGAGCGGTGAGTCCTAGATCAAGAGGATGAAGTTTCCATCATCATCATCAACCTCTTTGTCGATGGGGAAATCGTTATTGAGGTCGTCATCTCCTCCATCTTCATCTTGTATCCGGGGTTTCAAAATTCTCGACTAATCGGCAATTCAGGAAGAGAACTATATAGAAGCGAAGGAGGAGGAGAGAAATACCGACCATAATAGAGAATGAGATGACAAAAAATGTGGCGTGGGCAAGAGTGAAATGCGGCGCGTGGAAGGGGACTAGGGTTTTTTTCTTCGAGTGAGGGAGATCAGTGAGGATATGGGAGATCGCATAGGAAGAGGTCACACATGAAATTGTGTTTGATGCGTGGTGCATAGAATCTGGAAGGTCACTTCCAAACTATCCTACGGTTGACCCGCGTCTATTTAGATATCTTGCACATTCCCTGACGAAATATTTAGTCATCTATCTACTCCTTTGAATAGTTCTAAATCATATTGCTCGTGTACGATATGATATGAGCATCACGTGCCACTATACAACATGATAATTAAGCACCCACGTGGAAGTTTGATGTCCCGGTTGTAGTAATGCATGTAGTACTAATTTATCGACAAATTAAAGTAGTTTTGAAATCAAAAGAAACTTATTAGGATAAAGTATTTTAAATTATCATTTTGCTAGTCATGACAGTACGAAAAAACTTTGAACGTTTTAGCAAAGACGTAGCGAGAGGCAGTAAACGTATGGCTAATCTGCAAGGAACCTTCCATCTGCCATATTTATGAAACACACACCCGTCTTATCTTCCCTATAAATACATACGGTCAGTTTTTCTTTGGAGGACCTATAGACTGGGAGATACACACGCACACCACATTCAAACATTTCGAAGATGATTAGTGAACTGAATCTGAATGCTATATGCGGTCCTAGAGTACTTCAAGGGCAAGAGCATTCTGGTCACTGGTTCAACTGGCTTTCTAGGGAAAGGTACGTCTACATGAACTCATTCTTCTCTTTCAGGGTGCGCAATCTGTTTTGCACAATTTATATGGATGTGGTCATCTTATTGGGGATTCGGTACCTGTTTCCTGTTGGTCTTTGGTCTCCGTCCCTGTAGTGCTCGTGGGGAAGATATTAAGGGTTCAGCCTGATGTCAAGAAACTTTTCCTACTTGTTCAAGCCACCGATTTCGAATGTGCAACTCAGAGGATTCAGACTGAGGAGAAAAAATTTCTAGCCTGCTAGCTTCCATCTTACTTTTTTTTGGACATGTTAGGGATTGCATGACAAAACAAGAGATATGTTGAACTCAATCTCCTTAAAATAATAAGATAGGTCTCGGTAGGAGGAAACAATGTACATATTCGAATAACCTATCTCCTTCTAATGCAAGACTTATGATCATGCAAGATCAATCTGGAATTACCTGAATTCCATCTGAATTGTGTTTTCTTCTAGGAAAACATATAGATAAAGCAATAAGCCAAATAACAACAAATGTATTAAATTTGAGAGAAATCCAATTTACATCATCAAACTATCACACAAGTTCGATTTTCAATCTTCAACTACAAAACCGGGTAACGGAAGCCATCCAACTGTCAAAACGGGACAAATTTGACCCTTTTGGTAGTTTCAAAGGTGGTTTTTCATTTTGTGAAAATTAAAAATATTCAAGTTTAAACTAAAAAGTTTATAAGTATTCATTTTAAATAAAAAAATATAAAATGAATGCCAACATTTTTCTAAAAATTTTACCTATCTATTAGCTCTCTACTTGTCAATTACTCGGATCCAATTTTTTCATATTCCTAGAATTTGTTTGTTGGAGTTATATCTATTATTTTTTAATAAATAAAATTCAAATAGAGCAACATCAGATAGGTTACATTTTTAGAAAAAGTTTGGTACTAGTTTCATATTTTTCTAATCTAAAAATGAATTAGTTTTGATTTTAGATCTAATCAGAATTTTTTATTTTTTAAAAAAATATAAAACCACCTTTCAAACCACCCAAAGAGCCAAACTTGTCCGGTTCCGATAGTTGGATGACCCTCCTTATCCGGTTTTGTAGTTGAGGGCTGAAAATTGGACTTTTGTGATAGCTCGATGGTGCAAACTAAACTTTTCCTTTCAAATTTCGTAAACTTTTCCTTTCAAATTTCGTAACTGGAGCTGTTTATGTCGTCTCGCTAAAATATTGCTCTGGCAGCAATCTGGTTCCATATCGTCATCAGGTGACAGGTAGGGAGGTCTTTCAAGCTCTGAAAGAAAAGCATGGAAATGGGCTTGTAGATTTCATCCAAGCAAAGGTATGCCCTTTGCCAAGGGACAGCATGTATGAGGACTTGGGCTTAGGCCATGCTAGACTGATAGAAGTATCTAAAGAAATAGATGTCATTGTCAATGGAGCTGCGACTATAAAGTTCTATGAAAGGTCTGTGGAGTTTTCTGCTCACAAGTTCTCTGTTTGCGATGGCATACTGTACAAGTATTTGGTGAATGATTCATGGCTGTGCAGAGACGATGTGGCTTTGGATGCAAATGTCATGGGAGTCAAGCACATATGTGAATTCGCAAAGAGTTGTTATAAACTCAAGATGTTGCTATACGTTTCAACAGGTAGGAAGCAATCCCTATGCTCCATTTAATTTGCATTGTGGTGCCCTGCCAGCCGTTCTGAATCCATCAATTGATGATTACATGCCTTGATGACCAGCTTACGTAGCCGGTGAACAAGAAGGGATCGATATTGCTAGAGAGGCCATTCCTGATGGGTGAAAGCTTAGATATTGAATCAGAGGTAAGGGGGTATTTTGGCAGGACTCCTCTGAGGGGCTCCTCTCGAGGAGACATACAAGCGTCTCGCTGACATGTTTATTAATTCCTGCACGATATGTGTGTTGTATATGTGCAAAAACTACATGTAGGGCAAGAGAGTTTGGGTGGCCAAACACCTGTGTGTTCACCAAAGGCAATGGGGGAGATGCTGCTTGTGCACTTGCGAGGAGATCTCCCTGTTGTCATCATCCGGCCGAGTATCATAACCAGCATCTTCAAGGAACCTTTGCCGGCATGGATGGAAGGGATCAGGTGACCAAACACAACCCAATGAAAATCACCAGTTTGCAACGACATCTAGTTCTCGTTGGTTTCTCCATGGAAGCCATCAATACTGAAAATGGTCGATCGCCTCACACAGGATAATCGACTAGATAGAATATTTTAGTTTATATTTTGTGAATACTAGATGAAGATCATAGGTTAAGGTTATCTAATTCACCTTCTCTCCCTCTTAGACTCGAGCACCGATTCCTTTCACGTTGCCGTGTGTGGGGCCTTCTCGCAGCACCATGACAGGCCCAGCCGTGAGTACAGAAACGTCATGCATCTGGCCGAGTTGTACATGCCATACGCCTTGTTCAAAGGATGGCGAGTAATTAACCAAGTAAATGCATCAAAAGTGTAATGTTTTTTTCCTCACTGGTCTTTTGGATTTTCTTGGTTCATTGTGAAGCTTTGATGACACGAATACAGAGAGGCTGAGAGCAGCGATGAAGAAGAACAAGGAGCAAGACAGGAACGAGGATTATGACTGCTTTGGTTTTGATCCGAAGTCTATAGACTGGGATGACTATTTCTATAGGATTCACATCCCTGGTGTGGTCAAGTATCTCTGCGATTAAGTTGATAAGATTGCCCAATGTGTACGGTTGGTATTCTTTCTATCTTTCTTTTTTTTTGCGCTCGCGCGCGTGTGTGAGTGAGAGTGAGAGAGTGTGAGAGAGAATGCATTTTGTCTTATGTTGTTTACTATATGCATACACTACGCCAAAACAGCAAATAGGAGCAAGCAATCAGAGACGAGCTTCTAGGGGTTCATCTCAGATTACAGAAAGAGAGACGCGCTAAAAATGCGGGCGCGGTGCTGCGCGGGGTGGGGGAGGGTAAAGCGAGACGCGCCCCTATAACGCGCGTCTCGCTTAACTAAAGCAAGACGCGCGCTGTAGGAGCGCGTCTCGCTTTACTTTACTATTCTGAGATGCGCCCGCATGGTGAGACAAATGCGAGACGCGCCTTTGGATAGCGCGTCTCAGATCATGTTGAGATCTGAGACGCGCCTTTGGGTGGCACGTATCGCATTAGGTCCCACCTCCGAGACAAGCCCCGCTTGGGGAAAGTAATGCGAGACGCGCCTTGCTAAGGCGCGTCTCGCATTTGTTGTGCTTGCCTCCAACGGGGGGCACGCGACTGTAGCTTACAATACATTACATTAGTTTCTACCCCAAGAGTAACAATACATTACATCTCATATCTCACAGTACAAATCATCTCACATCTCACAGTACATTACATACTGAAAGGATCGATGGACCAAGAGGGGGGTGAATTGGGTCTTTTTCAAATTCTAAAACAAGATAAAACAACCTTAACCTATGCAAAACTAGAAAGGCACCAATTCACCAACCAGGTAACTAAACACTTGCGCAAGCTAGGAAGGATAAAAAGAGATTAGGCCTAGCAAGGTAGAGCTAACTAGTGATCCCTAAATCAAGCACATGAATGAATTGCATGAAAGATAATACTTGAATAAGTAAAGTGGACAAGGGACAACCGGATTTTTTCCCGTGGTATCGATGTGTTGGCACACACCCCTAATCCACGTTGTGACACTCACAAAGAGTATTGTCACCTCCCAAGTCACCAAGACGAGGGCGCTCACTAAGAGTCTCCGTTCACCATCCCGGTGTGGTGGAGATCAAGCCACGTACAATCTCTTCTCCGGGCTTCCACAATCCTTGGCAAGCTCCGCGAGAATCACCTCGATCACCAAGATCGCCTAGGTGATGCCAATCACCAAGAGTAACAAGCTAAGGCTTTCACTTGAGCAAGAACCAATCACCAAGAATGGATGCACACAGGCTTCTCTCTACTCAAGTCCTTAATCTTGCTTCTTGAATGATTGAATGAACAAGTGTATGAAATGATGAAGCTCAAGGTGGCTCTTGACTATAGTATGTGTGTTTGGGTGTTGCCTGGTGTCAAGAGTAGTAAAATGACCCATTGGAGGGGTATAAATAGGCAGCTCACACGAATAGGGCCGTTGGAGAAAAAGCTGCCAGAAAACTGCGTAGCGCCGGTTAATCCGACGTCCCTCCAATAGTCATCGTCGGTTTAACCAGTGAATGTAAACTGCCCCTTCTGAAAACTAGCCGTTACAGCTTGGGCAGATTAACCGTCGTTGCATCGGTTTAACCGGTGAGTGTAGTCATCCATTGAACAACTGAAAAACCAAGTCACTGGACAACTGCACCGACGTCCAATTTCAAATAGCGTCGGTTTAACCGGTGTATTGACTTGTCCAGACCTGCTGACCTCGTTTAACCGACGTATATAAAACTTGAGGCGTCGGTTAAACCGGTGTTAAGGATTTTTCTGATTTTGCCTTTTCTGACTTGAGTCTTGAATGAAATCCAAATATTCTTGAGATATAAGTTGAGAACCACTTATTTGATCTTCTAGAAACCTGAGTGACCATTGTGTGCATCCATTTTCAAATGACCATGTTCATGCTCAAGTTACTAAGACTAAACCCCTCTTAATAGTGCGATCACTACAAAACTATAAAACCTATACTAACCTAAGTGTCCTTCTCAACCTTATGACACTTAGGACTAGAAAGATCCTTAGTCTTGACATATTATTGAGTTGAATGCCGAGATCGCCTTTTTGAATAATGAAAATTAGGGGCCTCTTTTGACATATAACCAAATGAGCGATAATGATCTATAAATCTGCACAAACTCATTAGTCACAATAATGGTTGTCATTAATCACCGAAACATACCTTAAGGGCCTAGATGCTTACAATCTCCCCCTTTTTGGTGATTGATGATAACATAAACATAGATAACGAGAGAGTGAGAAAGATAAAACACGAATCAATACAAGCAAACTCGAAAAGAGAGAATCAAAGAACTCAATGGCTCAAACGAAATCCATAGATATGTCTCAAAAGCTCAGCATGCTCAAATGACAAATGTACATATCCATGAACTAATACCAAATATAGTACAATAAGAAACATCAAGGTCCTGATCACGAGCTCTCTCTAATGCTACCCTCCCCCTGACTCCCTCTCCCCCTTTGGCATCAAAGCCCAAAAAGGAACGATCTACGGATCCAGCTGACGAGGTACTGCAAGGAATCGATCTGGGTCGTCGTCGTCGTCGTCGTCGGACGGTGGATCCTCGGAGACTGAAGGTAGCTGCTGATCTGAAGTGCCTGCTGGTGCTGAGCTGACCGGAGGTGTAGCTGTCGTCGAGGCTCTGGTGCTAGCACTGCCGGGGAGAGGGTCCGTGGAGGTAGTAGCCGGCTCAGCAGAAGATGTGTCAACATCTGAAGTAGTAAGAGCTGATGCTGCCGGCTGTGACGACTGCTGAACTAAGGATACCTCTCCGTCTCCCCCTGAAGGTAGTGGCTGTGGTACGACGGGGAGACCAACTGACTGCACTGCAGAGGGTGACTCCTGGAAGAGTGAGGTCGCAGGCAGTGGAGAGAAGAGGGGACGACTCGCAGACCCAAGTAGTGCTGACAATGAGAACATGATCTCTGGGGTCGCGGAAGAAGCTGGAGCAGTGGAGGCTGGAGCTGGTGTAACTGCAAGTGGTGGTGCTCCAGCACTCTGAAGGCCTGTCTGTCCTGGCTGCTGTGGGGCGAGTCCGGTGTGAGAGTATAGCTGTGAGATCATCCCGAACATCGCCATCATGCCCTGCTGCATCTGCTGAAACTGAGCGTCTGTCCTCTGAGATACTCTGTCAATGAGGCCGACAAAACGCTCCTCTGTAGCAGCTCGCTCTCGGGCGGCCTCTCTCTGTATCTCTGCAAGCTGGGCCTCATGGGCTCTCCTGGCCTCCTCCTGAGCACGGCGATCTTCCCTCTGCTGTGTGACCAGCTGCTGCAAAAGTGCGGTGAGCTCAGACGGCTGAGACACCTGAGACTCTGAAACTGTGGTAGCTGCAGCAGCTGACACTGGAGCTGGCTCTCCAGAACCTCCTGCCTCGTGATCATGACTCGCTGGAGCAGGTGCAGGGAAGTACTCCTCGTCCTCGGAGGAGTCTGACTCTAAGTCTGACCAATAAATCTCATCATCTCCTCCGGGAAGCTGTGCCTCTGCGGCTAGCAGTGCCTCATCCTCCTGGGCAACACGGGCCTGAACCTCAGGTGACAGCCGTGCCATGGCAGCCCGATCGGCCTGTCTCCCTCTCCTCCTGTCTGAGGGTGCTGTCGGACGGTAGACGGGGAACCATGGAACCTCGTCCTGGCGGTATACTGCACTGACTGGTGACTCAGCTGGCACAATCATAGAGCAGATAAAACTGATCCAGTGAGCATATGGAAACTGACGTACGACCCCCATCCCATCAGTGATGACATCCTCAATCTCAGCCAAGATAAAATCAACTATGTCAAATGGCTCATGAGTGAGTATGTGAAGAAGTAGCAGCTGCTGCAGACCTGTGAACCCCTCTGGGTAGCCACTCCTCGGGAGCAAAGTCCTCCGGAGTGCCATGTGAACAGCGTAGGCCTCTGGGGTCAGTAGGCTCGGGACTCTGGCGTAAGAAGCCGGGAAGGGCTGGCGGAAGCACTGTGAGATTGCCTCGTGAGAAGGTGCAATTCCGCCAATCATGGCTCTGCGCGGTGGATCTGCATCACCATATACCATCTCGTGCAGGGAGACGTCAACCAAATCAACTCCTAGAATCCCTGCAAGTGTCGCTCTGGACAAACCAAATACCTGCCCTCCAAACATAAAGTGAACAGCTCTGCGCTCTGGGGCTATCCAAGCTGTGGCATAGAAAACCCTGACCCAATCCTCAATGTATCTGTTCCTCTCAATCGAGAGCAACCTGGGCAGACCCCTGAAGTGATCAAAGTGCTCCCTGACATCGGCTCCCCCTGCGGCTGTCCTCAGTGAAACCCAGTCTAGTACCCTGTGAGGAAAGATCCTGTGGCCCCGCCTCTGATAGGTCTCGTAGAAACTGGCCTGAAGAAGTGTCCAGAATCTGCGATCGACCCTGCTGTCACGGGTCACCGGGAACCACTCCTCCTCCTGTACACTCCACCTGAGCCTCTTGACCTTTGCCGCATTGGCCTTGGTCAAGTTCTGGAGCAGCACACCTGGCTCCAGACGCACGACAGTGTCCATGCGGAACACTGCGCGCTCTGCCGCTAGGGCCTCGGCTCGACGAGCTGCTGCTGCTGCTGCTGTGGACCTGCGAGGCTCCTGTGGCTGGTGACCTCCTCGCGTCCTCGGTCCAGTGCGACGCTCGGTCGCTGGTGAAGTGTCCTCTGCGGGGGACGTCTGCCTGGTGCGGCCAGAACGTCGTAGAGCTGGTGACTGCTGTGTATCCTGCCCCTGAGACTGCTCGGACTGCACTGTATCTGAATCTGAATCGGACTCTGCCGCTGAAGGTGACTGCTCTGACTCTGCTGCTGCTGCTGCGGCTCTGGTGGTCCTGGCACCTCGGACTCTACCCATCCCTCTGCCTCTGCCTCTGCCCCTGGCTGGCGTATCTCTGATCGCAAACGGACGAGCACGGCCTGACGCCTGCTCCTCGGCGGCCTTAGCCACCATCTCGGCCCTCTCGGCCTCTCTTGCTGCGCGAGTCCGCTTGCGAGCGGGCTCCTCGACTACTATCTCCTTCCCCTTCCTCTTGTCACGACCCATCACGACACAGTGAGTAACACGAACGCGGCGTGGCAAGCTAGGGCAAAATGCCGAACACGTGGCGTGCGCGGCGTGGATGCGTGAATGTGGTGCAATGCGCGTGGGCAGCGGCACGGTGGAGGTGCAGAACGTGCAGGCGACGGCGTGGAGCGGCACTGGCGGTGGCACGTTGGAGCGTGGGTGGCGTTGAGGTGGTGGCGACGGCGTGGTGGCGCACGGGTGCAAGCTTGAGGGGCGGTGCGCGTGCGCGCGGGCGGCAGGTGACGGCGGCGGCGTGGAAGGTGAGCGGGTGCAAGCGGCGGCAAATGGTGCGGTCGGCGGACGGCGGCGGACGGCGGCGGCGCAGGAAGAGAGCGGGCGCGTACGGGCGGTGGTGCGACGACGAGCGACACAGGAAATGTGCGGGCGGCACTGCGACGGGCGGCGGCGCAACTGGCGGTGCAAGGCGTACGGGCGGCTCAATGCGGTGGCGTGAGGCGCGTGCGAGCGGCGGACGGCGGCGAGGTTGCGCGCGGGCTGCAGACGGCGGCGCAGGTGGCGGTGCGAAGCGGCGCAGGCGGCGGACGACGGCGCAAGGCGGCGGACGGCGGCGCGGGAACGAGAGTGGACGGCAGAAGGTGGACGGGCGGCAAAAACGGAAGAGTGAGCGGCGCGGTAGCAAGAGAGATATATGACAGGTGGGCCCCGCAGATTTTCTTATCGCCGGTTGATCCGACGTTTAGGTTTTGAACGCCGGTTGATTGCGTCGGTGTAGTTTGCCAGAAACTCTGCCAAATCAGCATCTGTACGCCGGTTGAACCGATGCCCGGAAAAATGAACTCGTCGGTTGAACGATGCAAATAACAGTTGATTTTCAAGTTAAATTTGTGATCTGTTCACCGGTTGATCCGATGCTGCAAACTTTGTATACACCGGTTGAACGCCTGAAATGACTGAGCTGAGGCTGACACTTAGTAACGCCGGTTAAACCGATGGGTATAGATCCATTAAACGTCGGTTTAACCGGTGAACCCAAAAACCCTCTCTCAGCTCACTTTTCTATGCTAAGTCCAATGAACTTATAAGATTCAACTAAACTCAAGTTAATGGACTTGCATAGGCGACTTTACCCCTCAAATTAAATAGGATAGCTTAATAACTTAAATAGTTTTTCTTTTCAAAATCAAGGATAAGTCGCAAGAGAGACAAAGCACCAAATTAAAATGTATGAGCCATGTCATAGGAATATTGAAGGAGAAAAGCTTCAAACTCACCATGACATTGCTCACTAGGCAATAACGCACCTAACACTTTACTCTTTTCACTTCTCATGAATTAAGATCTTGCACGTAAAACAAGTCTTATTTTCATCAAGTGATCTCCTTTGTGACCCTTACGCATGCAATGATAATGCAAACCACATGCGAAGGAAAGGTAAACATGAAGTGCACAACTATATGACAAGCAAATGCATGGCGAGAATTTAAATCTACTTGTCAAATTTGATCCCACGGAAAGCTTCATCATGATGAGCCTTTCTACAAGCCTAGAGGAAAACAAGTGGACCAACACCTCTAGCTAAACCCTTGCTCATCACTATCTTACCCTGGTTAGACAAGTGTCCTATATGTATGCATTTTTCTATATGACATGGCAACTTACATGACGTTTGCCGCATCTAATACATTAAGCTCATTTCTTAGCCTAACAAAGGTACTCTCGTCTAAAGGTTTTGTGAAAATATCCGCCAATTGCTCCTCGGATCTCACACCTTGAAGGGAAATGTCCCCCTTGGCTTCGTGATCACGCAAGAAGTGATGGCGAATATCAATGTGCTTTGTACGAGAGTGTTGAACTGGATTCTTGGCAATTTTTACGGCACTTTCATTGTCACAAAGGAGTGGTATTCTTCCTAGTTTCACACCAAAGTCCAAAAGGGTTTGCTTCATATATAGAATTTGGGCACAACATGCACCGGCTGCTATATATTCCGCTTCCGCGGTGGACAAAGCCACGGAATTTTGCTTCTTACTCGACCAAGAAACTAGAGAACGCCCAAGCAAGTGGCAACCCCCGGAGGTACTCTTGCGATCCACACGGCTTCCGGCAAAATCCGAATCCGAGTATCCCAAGAGATCTAAGCTAGCGCCTTTGGTGTACCACAAGCCTATGCTAGGAGTGTGCTTGAGATACCGAAGGATCCTATTCACAGCCAAAAGGTGTGATTCCTTAGGGTTAGCTTGAAAATTGGCACACAAGCACACACTAAACATTATATCGGGCCTAGATGCGGTAAGATAAAGCAAAGACCCTATCATAGAACGATAGAGAGATTGATCAACTGGTTTACCGTCCACATCCAAGTCAAGATGCCCATTTGTAGCCATAGGAGTCTTAATTGGCTTGCATTCATCCATCTTGAACTTCTTCAAGATATCTCTAGTATATTTTTCTTGATAGATGAATGTCCTTTCCTTCATTTGTTTGACTTGAAAACCAAGGAAGAAAGTCAATTCGCCAATCATGGACATCTCGAATTCGCTAGACATCATGGTAGCAAACTCATGGCTTAGTAAATCATTAGTTGAGCCAAAAATAATATCATCAACATAAATTTGACAAATGAAAAGATCCCCGTTGACGTCTTTTGTGAACAAAGTGGTGTCCACCCTCCCGATCTTGAAACCTTGCATGATTAGGAAGTCACGAAGCCTCTCATACCAAGCCCTTGGAGCTTATTTGAGTCCATAGAGTGCCTTGTGCAACCTATAAACATGGTTAGCATTCCTCGAATCTTTAAACCCGGAAGGTTGCTCAACATAAACAAGTTCGTTAATAAAGCCATTTAAGAATGCACTTTTCACATCCATTTGATATAACTTAATGTTATGATGTGAAGAGTAAGCAAGAAGAATGCGGATAGCTTCAAGTCTTGCGACCGGAGCAAAAGTTTCACCAAAATCAAAACCTTCGACTTGAGAAAACCCTTTTGCCACAAGTCTTGCTTTGTTGCGTACCACCACCCCATGTTCATTTTGCTTGTTTCGAAAGACCCACTTTGTGCCGATGATGTTCTTGTCTTTCGGAGGAGCTTCGAGGACCCATACTTCATTGCGGGTGAAATTGTTCAACTCTTCTTGCATGGCCATCACCCAATCCGAGTCCTCAAGTGCTTCCTCTATGCTAGTGGGTTCAATACAAGAAACAAACGAGTGATGTTCGCAAAATGAAGCATGCTTAGATCGAGTTCTTACTCCTTTGGAAGGACTACCAATGATTTGACCAATTGGATGATTCTTGAAGATGCGACCATGTTTCACTAGCGGTATTTGCGTGGATGCTTGTTGGTGTGGATCATGAGTGACTTGTGCTTGTGGTGGAACATTTTGCTCTTCTTGTTCTTGGACTTGGGGTGTTGGCATTGACACATTTTCTTGAGGTAGTGGATCAACTTTATCTTGATCTTCATCCACTAGGGGTGCCGTGGAGGTGTTTGGCAAAGATGAGGAAGTTCCTCCCCCTTGATCATTGTCTTCATGCACCTCCTCCGGCTTGATATTCCCGATGGACATCTTTTTTAAGGCTTCTTCAATCTCTTCATCCCCTACATTTTCATAGCCAACAACCTCCTCTTGGGAGCCATTAGATTCATCAAACTCCACATCACATGTTTCTTCAACTAACTCGGAGGTTTGATTGAATACTCTATATGCTTTGGAGTTTGATGCATAACCAAGAAAGAAACCTTCATCACATCTACTTTCAAACTTACCGAGCCTTTTCTTCTTGTAAATGAAGCATTTGCAACCAAAGACTCGAAAGTATGATATATTTGGTTTCCTCCCGGTGATGAGCTCATATGGAGTTTTCTTGAGGAGTCGGTGAGGATACACTCGGTTGGTTGCATGACATGCCGTGTTTATTGCTTCCGCCCAAAACTTCTCGGACGTGCCATAATCATCCAACATTGCTCTTGCTAGGGTGATGAGTGTCTTGTTCTTTCTTTCCACCACTCCATTTTGTTGAGGCGTGTAGGTGGCGGAAAACTCATGTTTGACCCCTTCTTCATCGCACCATTCTTCAATCTTCATATTTTTGAACTCGGTGCCGTTGTCACTCCGAATCTTCACAATTGGGGAATTGTATTCCCTTTGAGCTTTTCTTGCAAATGACTTGAAGATTTCCGGAGTTTCACCCTTATCGCCTAAAAACATGACCCAAGTGTAACGTGAAAAATTATCAACAATTACTAGGCAATAGAGGTTACCACCAATGCTCTTGTATGAAGTTGGACCAAAGAGATCCATGTGTAGTAGCTCGAGCGGCTTGGAGGTAGACAACATCGTCTTGATGGGATGATGAGTTGCAACTTGCTTCCCGGCTTGACATGCTTTGCATAGCTTGTTCTTGTCAAAAGTGACGTCCTTTATGCCGATGATCATCCCTTTCTTGTGGGGTTTCTTGAGGTTGCTCATGCCAATGTGAGCAATTCTTCTATGCCAAAGCCACCCAAGAGACGACTTGGTGAAGAGGCAAGTCATGGTACTTGTTTGCTTTGAAGAGAAATCCACCAAATAGATATTGCCATGCCTAAACCCCGTGAATACCAATGACTTGTCTTTTTCATGAGTCACTACAACACCATTCTTGTCAAAGGCACACGTTAGTCCAAGATCACATAATTGTGCAATAGAGATGAGATTAAAACTAAGTGCTTCTACAAACAAAACATTTGAGATGGATAAATCTTTTGAAATTGCAATTCTACCCAAACCTAAGACTTTTCCCTTTGAGTTATCACCATAGGTGACATGTTCATGATCGCCGGGGTCTTCAAGTGAGGTGAACATGCTATCATTGCCGGTCATGTGTTGAGAGCAACCGCTATCAAGTACCCAATGTTTTCCACCGGCTTTGTAGTTCACCTACACACATGAGAATTTAATTTTGAGTTTTCGAAACCCAAACAAGCTTTGGGCCTTGCACATGTGTGACAAGAGCTTTTGGGACCCAAAGTTGCTTGGGGAGCTTCTTCTTCGACTCCTTAGCAATTTTGCCAATGAACTTGGCCTTCAACTTGCCCTTCACTTTACTCAAGAGAAAATGATTATTTTGGAACATTGATGAGTAATTCTTGGGTAATTTAGGAAGAGGACGTGATGGTAAAGTGCACTCCCTAGTGTGGTGCCCGGTGACTTGGCAATGTTGGCAATATGAGCCCACTTCCTTGATGAAGCTTGTCTTGATCTCCGGAGAAGGAGTTGTAGCCATGTTTGGCTCCGGAAATGAACCAAGACCTCTCTTACCATAGTCACGGGCATTGTTAAAGAGAATCTCCTTGTGGATGTATTCTCCCCTTGAGAGTTTCTCCACACTACTCTTGAGGCTTGCCACTTGATCCATCAATTCCTTTTCCCTAGAGGAAGCAAGCTTGGGCACAACATTAGTGGCATATGCATCAATGAGTAGGTCATCACATGAAGTAGAAGCATTGACCTTTTCATGAACAACTTTCTCAAGAGTTGGGTCAATTACTTCATAAGCAAATTCAAGTTCTTAATACTTGTGAGCCAACTCCCTATGCTCTTGTTTGAGCTTTTTGTGGCTCTCTTCAACTTGCTTAGCAAGTACAAGTGACTCATTGTGCTTTTTGAGCAAGTCATTGTACTTACTAAGTAAGTCGGAGTGGGAATTTGCCCTTTTCCCTCTTGATGACGGATGTATACTCATTGATGAGGTTAGTAAATTCATTTGGATCAAGCTCTTCATCACTATCATCTTTACTATCTACCTCACATACCTTGGTGTTACCTTTTGCCATGAGGCACATAGGAGGCGGAGGTAGAGATGGTTCTTCATTGGTGAGGGCGATGGTGACAATGTCTTCTTCATCACTTGAGTCTTCGCTTGATGAGACATCGGTCACCCACTCTTATTTCTCCACCAAGAAACTTTTCTTGGTGTGCCCTTTCTTCTTTGGGAAGAGCTTGGTCTTCTTGTCATGGGTCTTCTTCTTCCCAAATCTCTTGTTTTTGTTCTTCCTCTCCTCTTCTTCATCATCGCTTGAATCATGGCGATGCTTACTCTTGTTGTCCTTGCTTCTTTTGTCCGGCTTGGAGCAATTTGGACGGATGTGACCTTTTTCGCCACAATTGTAGCAAATCTTGTTCTTGACATCCATTGGCCGGAACATTCCCTTCTTGGAGTCAAAGTTGAAGCCCTTCTTATTGATCTTCTCATTCAAGCGTGTGAACTTTCTCATCATGAGAGCAAGTTCTCCATCATCTTCAACATCGGATGAGCTCTCATGATAATCATCTTCTTCATTGCTTGAGCTTGAGTCTTGTTTGACCATCTTGATCTTACGGGATTTGTTTGTCTTGGTCTTTAGAGCAATTGACTTGCTTGATGTTGGCTCTTCGGACATACCAAGAATGCTCATTTCATGAGCGCGAATTTCGCCCACAAGTTCTCCTACTTCCATTGTGGCGAGATCCTCCTTTTGAAGCATAGCATTGATAATGTTATACTTGGGCTTCGGGAGGAGCATGAGGATCTTGCGATTGATGGATGCACTGTCAATTTTGGATATTTCAAGTGCATTAATGTCCTTGACAATGACATTCAAGCGAGAATACATATCATTACAATTTTCATGAGCTAGCATTTTGAAAGAATCATACTTAGCTCTAAACAAGTGATATTTTTGCTCACGAACTTTGGTGGAACCTTCATGAATCTCAATGAGCTCCTTCCAAATATCACTTGCTAGGTCCATGCCATTTACTCTAGCAAAGACCTCCTCACTAATAGCTTCGAAAATTGCATTTCTAGCTCTAGCATTCCATTTTAATTGGTCGGGGGTGGGATCTCCGGTGAACCCGACTTTAGATGCCAACCATACTTCGGGGGCAATCGCATCAAGATATGCGGCCATGCGAACTTTCCAATAGGCAAAGTTCTTGCCCTCGAAGTGAGGTGGCGAACCACCCATCTTGGCCATAGCTCTAGGCGGTGAAGCCTAATGATCCAAATGAGCAACGAGGCTCTGATACCAATTGAAAGGATCAATGGACCAAGAGGGGGGTGAATTGGGCCTTTTTCAAATTCTAAAACAAGATAAAACAACCTTAACCTATGCAAAACTAGAAAGGCACCAATTCACCAACCAGATAACTAAACACTTGCGCAAGCTAGGAAGGATAAAAAGAGATTAGGCCTAGCAAGGTAGAGCTAACTAGTGATCCCTAAATCAAGCACATGAATGAATTGCATGAAAGATAATACTTGAATAAGTAAAGTGGACAAGGGACAACCGGATTTTTTCCCGTGGTATCGATGTGTTGGCACACACCCCTAATCCACGTTGTGACACTCACAAAGAGTATTGTCACCTCCCAAGTCACCAAGACGAGGGCGCTCACTAAGAGTCTCCGTTCACCATCCCGGTGTGGTGGAGATCAAGCCACGTACAATCTCTTCTCCGGGCTTCCACAATCCTTGGCAAGCTCCGCGAGAATCACCTCGATCACCAAGATCGCCTAGGTGATGCCAATCACCAAGAGTAACAAGCTAAGGCTTTCACTTGAGCAAGAACCAATCACCAAGAATGGATGCACACAGGCTTCTCTCTACTCAAGTCCTTAATCTTGCTTCTTGAATGATTGAATGAACAAGTGTATGAAATGATGAAGCTCAAGGTGGCTCTTGACTATAGTATGTGTGTTTGGGTGTTGCCTGGTGTCAAGAGTAGTAAAATGACCCATTGGAGGGGTATATAAATAGGCAGCTCACACGAATAGGGCCGTTGGAGAAAAAGCTGCCAGAAAACTGCGTAGCGCCGGTTAATCCGACGTCCCTCCAATAGTCATCGTCGGTTTAACCGGTGAATGTAAACTGCCCCTTCTGAAAACTAGCCGTTACAGCTTAGGCAGATTAACCGTCGTTGCATCGGTTTAACCGGTGAGTGTAGTCATCCATTGAACAACTGAAAAACCAAGTCACTGGACAACTGCACCGACGTCCAATTTCAAATAGCGTCGGTTTAACCGGTGTATTGACTTGTCCAGACCTGCTGACCTCGTTTAACCGACGTATATAAAACTTGAGACGTCGGTTAAACCGGTGTTAAGGATTTTTCTGATTTTGCCTTTTCTGACTTGAGTCTTGAATGAAATCCAAATATTCTTGAGATATAAGTTGAGAACCACTTATTTGATCTTCTAGAAACCTGAGTGACCATTGTGTGCATCCATTTTCAAATGACCATGTTCATGCTCAAGTTACTAAGACTAAACCCCTCTTAATAGTGCGATCACTACAAAACTATAAAACCTATACTAACCTAAGTGTCCTTCTCAACCTTATGACACTTAGGACTAGAAAGATCTTTAGTCTTGACATATTATTGAGTTGAATGCCGAGATCGCCTTTTTGAATAATGAAAATTAGGGGCCTCTTTTGACATATAACCAAATGAGCGATAATGATCTATAAATCTGCACAAACTCATTAGTCACAATAATGGTTGTCATTAATCACCGAAACATACCTTAAGAGCCTAGATGCTTACACATACGAATTACTGGTCCTTCCTAGCTCAATTATTACATGTTTAGAAACATAGATGCCTACAGATCAGTTCATCCCATCTCACAATACATTACGATGTCTACGATTACCAGTCCTTTCTAGCTAAATCCAGCAATTATTATTACACCGATATTAATTATTATATGGATATTAAATCAGGCAATGCAGCTTGCTTACTAGCGCTAGCTTGGCTTTCTGATTCCTTTTTGTTTGTGAAGTTGCGAGCTAAATCATCGTCCTGCCCCCCGTAATTGTTGGTTATCGTGCTCGTGCCACAGCAGCTTACATTGGTTGAACAGTTGCTGCAGGGGAGGCAGCCGCCGAAGTAGCTAAACAGCTTCGACCAGCTCAAAAATTTCATCTTGGACCAGCTCGGGTTTTGTGAGAAAATAGAAATCGATAGAATCCTACCACTAAAGCAAACAAAGAGAAACTTCGTCCGTGGGCTCTGTGGGTTTGCTAATGCAGATACAGCCAGAATGCGATGATTCCAACAAATACATGTAACAATGGGGGTACCCGATCCTGATGCGTGGGGGATGTTGGTGGTGATGGGGCGCTGTGGTCCCCGTGTTGGCGCGCTCCGGGAGAAGCCCACTGGTGACGGTCTCGGAGGAGGCACCGCAGATCTGCCGGTGGTGGCGACCGCCGTGATCTCCGAGGCGGTGCACTCCAGGAGCGCGGCGGTCTCGGAGGATGCGCCGCGGAGGGTGATGCCGAGCGCCGCGGTCTCCGGGACGCTGGGGAGGGGGATTTTATTGGTGGCGAGCACCGCGGTCTCCGAGACGCTGGGAGGGGGATTTCAGCGTGCTCATCGTTCAGCAGTACATCTTGTGACTATTTCTTTTCTTAAATAGCAGTACATCTCCGGGACGCTGGTGAGGGGACTTAAAGCAAGACGCGTGTCTCGCTTTACTTTACTGTTCTGAGACGCGCCCGCATGGTGAGACAAATGCGAGACGCGCCTTTGGATGGCGCGTCTCAGATCATGTTGAGATCTAAGACGCGTCTTTGGGTGGCGCGTCTCGCATTAGTTCCCACCTCCGAGACAAACCCCGCCTGGGGAAAGTAATGCGAGACGCGCCTTGCTAAGGCGCGTCTCGCATTTATCCCCAGATAAAACAGTGCCTGCCCCCGCCCAACAGGGGGCACGCGACTGTAGCAGCGGCCACAGATTGATCCACCCCCGTTGGAGGTCTCTTCCTCTTCCAATTCCTCTCCTTCCTCCCTCCTCTTCTAGGTGTGATCTTCTTCCAAGGTTAATTCTTTCTCCAAATTCTTCTCCTTCCTACCTTCTCATTTATACTTTTTTAAGTGGATGTTGCATATATTTGGGATATATTCAAAATTCATGAATTTTGTTTGGATTTTGCTTTTTCTTTTATAGTAGTTGGTTAAAAGCCAATAATAAGCTATGGCTTTGTCATGCATATACTCTCGATGCCCTTAATACTTTCCTCACTAGTGGAATAAAAAGTATAGCGATCATATTATTCTTTAAATATGGACAATGTAATTTATCAAGTAATTTCAGTAATAAGTGTTCCAAGTGCGATAACTGCAAGTATCAGGGTTTAGATGTTCTCCTTAATACTTCAATAGAGAAAAGAGAAATTAACTATAAATAATCGAAGTCGCCAAATAAAAATTACTCGACTTCAATGATAGGATCAAATGTAAAGATACTTGACTGGATTTATATAAAAATATATCAAAATCTGTGTCACCAAATTAGTATCATCAAATAAATTATGAAATATATTTTCACGGTGTACTTATTTGGCATCGTAGATGCAAATATTTTTTGATAAATTTATTCAAACCTAAAATAGGCTGACTTAGGAAAAATCTAAACATAGCTGTATAGGAAAAAACTAAACATAGTTGTATTTTAGGAAAAATAGAGCATGTGACAGGTTTCTTGGACCAATCTTGGACAAACAATTTTTTCCTAACTGCAGTGCATTTTTAAGCTGAACTGAATCGAAACTTGCAAGTCGTGATCAGTACGGTGCCAAAAGTTGTAGCCTCTAATGATTTGTGCTGTATAAATCCAGAGATTGCATTCTTTTTTCTAATGAACGGACGACAGGAGATTTGCTGATGTTTTATTAGAAAGAGAAAATTGGAAAAAAGAAAAAAACAACTGATACAACTAGCCACACAGGGAGACGCCCACGCACAATAAAAAGAAAGCAAAGAAAGAACAACTCAAAATCTCAAAAGAAGAAGGGACAAACTCCACTGTAAACATCCCCTTCTCTAGCCCCACCCGTAAAAACAACTGAAGCAACTAACAGAGATTACTGACGTTGCATTCTTTGCAGAGTAATTTAGATATCAAGGGGAGATCCTTCGTTGAAATCGAGGGAAATGCTTCCAGTATGTGATGTGAAGTAAGATAGAACTGCAGATGAGATTGTTATAGGGAACTGTATCTTTTCAATGTTTTATTCTGACCAGATTTCATAGGTTAGCTAATACTCTTAGGTAGACCTATATGTAAAATAAATAAATCTAAAATCCTGGAAAAGAAAGGATTGCAGTTCCTCTTTTTCCTCTGTGTTACCCTTACATATTATGGCATGCCTGCAAGATCTTCCATTGTGCAAGTTGCAACAGTGAAATAGTAACAAAGCTCAGTTTTCACAGCAGAGAAAAAAATGGGGACATGAAAACAGGGTAGATTGATATGAGTCCCTCAAAGGAAATAATTACAATACTACGCAAATTTTGATGTATTTTGCATACCTATCAGGATTCTGAGCAAACTAACTAGTGGACACACCAACATACATGTCAACAACCATCCTACTACTATCTTTACATTTCCAAGTACAAACCAAATTTTCTTCAAATACAAGTGCAAACTATTTTCAGCAAATTAAAGTACAAAATAGTTACATGAACAGACTCCACTAACAGCAGAATTATTCATGAGCCCCGGATGTCACCAACAGCAGAACACCTGCATCAGAAAACAAGAACAACAGTCAGGGGAGCAGAACAGCTGCAGCAGCCATCGACATGCCTCTTGAGAGAGCTCGCCGTTCCAACCTTCCTCCTCCAGCTCCGGTGGCTGCGCCTCCCTCGTCCCCGCTGCGCGCTCGCGAGGAGCTCGGGCCGCAGCACGAGCGGCGACCAGAGGCCGCTCCTGCCGTACTCGAAGCCGAACTCGCCGGCGTCCTCGAACTTGCCGAGGAGCTCGTCGGAGACGTCCCTCGGCACCACCTGCACCACGCTGCCGCAGCTTGCCTCGGAGGAGTCCGAGCCGTCGTGGGAAGGCGACAGGCTCATGAGGTCCAGGAGCGATGGTGACGACGCCATGGCTTGTCCTGATCAGGCAGACAGGAAGAATGCATGGGGGACAGGAAGATGGACGGGTGGAATGGATGGATAGGTGAGATAGGTGAGCTGTTGTGCTTGCTTGGTTGCCGGGCAAGATGCCTGTGGGGCAGGGAGAGATGGAGATTGGAGAGAACACAAAGAATCTCCCGCTGGCTTCCTGCTCTTGGTACCTAGTTCAGGATGGTGAAAGGACCAGATTTGTTGGTTCCAGTGTCCTTCTGTGTTTAGAATGTGGAAATTTCAAAAAAAAAAAAAGGAAGAAGATCCCGGGAATTATTTTAGACACTGCCATGGTGTGATGACGTGGCACGCATGGCTACATGATAAGGTTTTGGACTATCTCTCCAGCTATACTTTGTATAATATATAGGTGCTGGTTCTATGTGCCTTTGTTTTGTTCTCCTACCTTTAATTTCAGGCAGAGCAGCCATTGTTCATGAGTGACCAGCTGGTGATGCACGCCCAAGGCAACCATGTATATATAGGATGCAAAGCGGCTAGCTTTAAATTTGTGTTTTTTTAATAGCATGCCGCGAATGGTTGCAGCAAATTATATTGTGGTACACAGTTGACACAAGGCATTAGATGCTCCCAAGCCGTGTCATGTACTTATGGCATAGCACGTGTTTTGGATCCCTTGATCCGATCATGACCTTTTTTAAAAGAAAAACTTTATCGTCATGGAGTTTTGATATAACACTCTCTTCAAAAGAAATGATGTTTTGGATTGGGTGCACTCAAACTACTAAAGCTGTTGGGTTTTTGTCCACTGATTACCCTTTTATGGTAGGCTTGAAAGTTTGGAAATAATAATGTCATATTTGCCTCGGATAATTAGTAGTCAAATCTTTTTTTTTATCCGTGCATGTGTATGTGTTCCTTGTTCAGCGGCAAGTTCATCACTGCAGTGAGGTTAAAGTATGTTGACACAAGAAGGATTAGAATTTAAGTGCAATGGATATGTTCTTAATATTCGTGCACAATCTAAACAACCTCACAAAAGGACCCAAATTTTAGAGCTCTGGCAGCGTCAATTGTGGAAGAGGATGTCCGATAGTCGCTTGGACAGAGAGCCGCACAACAAACCACTTCCTTCATTTCAAATTATTTGCTGAATACAGCAAACTAATTTCTTTTGTGTTCTCAATGAGGCCGTGGAGGTTTCAAGTACAAGTACTGAAATGACTTCACTCATATATTTCTCATCTGTGACACCTCTTGAATAATAACACATCATTGTGAAACAAAGAGAGTGGTACCAACTACCAAATATGGAATTAGCTTTCTGAGAAGGCCTCGAATAATTTTGTTAGGTACGAAGAAATCTTTTTGGTGTGATTTGTAATTTGTTTTATCCTCATGGCACGAAACACAAGAATTTTCTTTTTTATTCCCACGAACAAAAGAGTTGAAGTGTCTTTCCGGATTGCTGGAGGCTGGATTATGAAAATCCAAAGAGGAACAAACCGATGGAGTAGGATCCACCCAAACAGAGGGGGGAATATTAGGCACCTACTTTGCACATTCCTGCACCTTTTTCCCGTCAAGATGGAAGCACCAACTTTGATGGTGCCTCCTAAACCTAGAATGTGCTTCACTGCTTCCACCCTTGAGTTACTTACTCTATGTGATTTTGTGTCAGCTTCCACTAGCATTTTAGCAAATCAATGTATGCTTATCCCCATATCTTAAGTTACCCCAAAAGACTTCGTCTAAACCCATTTGTACAGCTTCATTGCATAGAGTTATTGAGTCCATGAACTCATATCTCAATTAGCACCACTTAATAAGTAATTTAATAAACTTAATCCTCCATTTTTTCAATAATGAACATAATCTTTTTTTGTGGGATAATGAATATAATATATGGGCTCGACGACTATCCATGACATTTATATGGCATTTGGTTTGAGATGTGGGTCGGTGATACGTCATTAGTTTCTAACTCTGATCATAATTAATTTAGTTATTTTTAGGAATATGGGATAACAAGAAATTATATCATCTCATCTCATTAGAAACTAACAAATTATGAGATTACCCTACAATATGGATTACTCAACTGACACGTATATAACGGTACAAGAGCATCTCCAACAGGAGTCCTAAATTGGATCCTATCTTGAAATATAGGGTTTAAGAGAAAAAATAGCCTCCAACAGGAGTCCTATTTTATAAAAAACTGGCAAATCAATTTAGGACTCAATTGGTTGGGTTCTATCTCCCTTTTGCCACGAAATCTAACTGACAGAGACTTCTTTCTCCAATGCCTCCGCTCCAATCTTTCCCCAATTAGTTGTAAATGACATGATTTGAGACCCCGCTGTTGGAGTATAAGTTTTTTTTGACCCTAAACACATCAAATATGTCCCTAATACAAATTATAGGACCCATGGTTGGAGATGCTCTAAGGGTGTGTTCGTTTCTTGGGGCCTAAAATTTAGAGGTGTCACATCAAAGAGAATCTTATCATTTAGAAAAATCTTATCATTGCAGAACCCCAGTGCTAATTCGCGAGACGAATCTAATAAGGTATATTAGTCCATGATTAGCGGATGATTACTATAGCATCACTGTGGCAAATTATGGATTAATTAGGCTCATTAAATTTGTCTCGCGAATTAGCACCCAGCTGTGCAAAAAGTTTTATAAACAGATTTTATTTAATACTTCTAAATAGCAAGATTCTCTTTGATGTGATGGGTCTAAAGTTTAGAGGGTAGGAAACGAACAGGGCCTAAGTTGCACTTCATGGAAAACTTTATTTTGTGCTTCATTTTTCATCAGCGCTAGGGCCGTTGATCTCTGCCTATCGTTGCATTCCGTCGCAAGAACAAAACACATTCAAATTTCAAACGGGATATCAGAAACCGGTGGATGCAGTCTGCAGTCTGCCGTTGCCATTTATGCAAAAGGACCCTGGAGAACAGAAAATTTATACCTCAAGACCTTCCCCAAATCCCCAATCCTCCTCTCCACCTCTCCACCCAGATTTTGTCTCCTCCTTCCGCCTGCTCTCCTCTCCTCTCCGGCCACGTCCAGGCTTGATCCACTTACTCCTAATCGGGGAACTGCTACGCCGCCGCTGGGCCGGCCAGATCGCCGGTAAAGCTTCGGCTCCTCCTGGTTGGAGACCGGCGAAATGGTACGCACTTCTCTGTCTCGTCCTACCATGGCAAGATGCATGAAACCACCCTGGATTTCCCTTCTTGACCCGATTCCTCGGGAAGACGCTCGATTCAGCTCCCCGTGCCTCAGTCACGGACATGATCGGTCGGATCCACCTCTTTGGGGGATTTTTATTTTCTTGTCTACTCTTCCCGAAAGTAAAGTAGGTAGCGGATGCTGGTTAGCTCCTTTCTCCATGTGGATGGATGTCTTTATTTGAGGTTGCTCTGTTGAGGTGTGTACGAGCACCTCAATAGCCTTGGTATTGGAATGTATCTGCTTAGAGATTTTGTGAACCTGTTGTATTTACCAATGGGTCAAAGAATCAATCTTTGCCATCCAAACCTGCGTTGAATTCCTGATCCAAGGCTGGACAATTAGACATTTGAGGTTTGCTTATTGTGAAACCAATAATTTGAAGTTCACAGAATCCAATTGATTCCAGGGGCAACCTAGCATAAGGTGTAGGTATTAAACATGTTCCACTCTGCTCACAAAGGAGTTAGGAGTAGACAGGAGGACTGCTTCGTCTCCCCCGCGTTGCCCCTCTTGGGCGACACGGGCGGAACCCTACTGCTGCCGCCGTCCAAGCCCCCCCCCCACCCTCTTCCCTACCACGCCGCCGCTAGAGCCGGCCGCCGGAAGCACGTGCGGCGGCGAGGCATCTTCAATCCATTTTTTCCCCTGACGTGGACTGCTCGCTCAAGTTGGGGCCCGGCCCTCGGGACGGCGATGGCAACAGCACATCATGGGTGGCAGCGGCCGGATCTGGCGTTTCCCTGGCCGGAGTTGGGGGGACCGCGGAGCCACCGGGAAGCGCGGGCGCACAAGCAAGACGCCGCCGCGCTGGCTGCTGAAGAGGGAGGCTGGCCCTCGGGACGGCGACAGTGAGTCGTGGGCGGTAGCGGCCGGATATGGCTTTTCCCCGCTGGAGATGGGCGTGCCGCCGGGATGCGCGGGCACACGAGCCCGATCCCGGCAAAGCGCCGCCGCTCGGGCCTACTGGAGAGGGAGGCCGTCGATCCAGCTTCATAGAACTGCCCGGGGGGCTGCGGCGTGTTGGCGCTTAGGTCGTGGAGGCCTATGGCCTCATGGCCGGTTATGGTCTGGGGTGGCCACCGAGGTCGCCATCTCCCTCGACTCGGATTACGGCATCGCTCATGGGGCGGTGGTACTGCCGGCAGGTGTTCCAGGAGAAAGCCCTTCCAGACCTTGTGTCTGTGTCGACAACAGCGGCGCTTTTGGGCGTCGTTCCCTTGTGAGGCGTTGTTGTGGTGGCGTGTGCAAATATCGATGGATCTTCGGGTGAAAACCCAATTCGGGCTTGCTGGATGAGGCGGCGACGGCGTCTTTGATGTTGTTTTCTTGTTGGAGCATCGTCTTGGAGGTTCTTCGATCTTACTTAGGTACCTCAGTGGCATTAGACGGTTCAGACATTGAGTTTCTAAGAAAACGAGAGATGTGATGGTTTGGTGTTGCGTAGAGGTTTTGCAAGGATGAAACGTGGACGAAGAGAAGGGTTGAAGCTTGGTCTTTGTGATTTCTTTCTTTTTTAGAGTTTTTCTTCTTGTATTTTTAGATCCTCGTTTGAGGTTTAGAGGCAAAGAACTCTTGTAACCATTGGCTGTAGACATTCACCTGTGAATGTTCAAGGCCGGGATTTTCCTTCATTTTAAAAAAAAAAGCAAACATGTTCCAGTTGTTCGTTGTGTTGTGAAATGGAGGTCGAGTGCATATTCGCTGTCATGGTGACATCTGGAAACTAGAATGTGAGACTGATTTACTCTAGTTTCAAGTTCAAAAATGGTACTCTTGTCATAATGAATGTCTATTCGAGGTTTGAGGTAATGATGACTTGAAATGTTTTGGGGAAGGTGACGCTAGATTAGAGCAGCGGCTAGATTTAGTTTGATTAATCATTAATGGCTGCCAAACAAAATGCAGAATTCCATGAAAAAAATCTTTGATATGTGTTACCACTAAAGCAGTACCACTTGGTTCATAAAGAGCAGTATTGTCTATAGTTAATTTAATACGTTGCAGCCCATATCTAAAGTGATAATTGGACAATTTGTTTCAATGCCTGATTCTCAACTTGGAGTCACACTGCCAATTAAGCTTTTGTGGGTTTAATTGCTTTGGATGGATCATGGCAAACAAATGGACTCATCACTTTTTTCTCCTGGTTTTTGCCATACTGTTATGTTACTCCAATTGCAATTCTGATTAACTGGTGATATTTGATTACCATGTTGTTTTAAGAAAGCTTAATAAGCACTGCATCAATCCATTGTGGGCAGGTTTATCACTCTAGTTTCATTGATGATGATAGCATCACCAAAGCTTGTGGCTGTCCTTTGCTTCCGCTAAAAACTCATATAAAGGGTCCAGCCCCCACCTCAGACCCAGGTATCCTGTCAACACTTAATACAATTGATGGTTTACTTCCACCGATACAAGAACACTGATTTTTTTTTCTATTACAGATAAAGCGGACATAGTTGATGAAGCCATAACTTTCTTTCGAGCAAATGTTTTCTTCAAAAACTTCCATGTGAAAAGCCCAGCAGACAAGTTACTGATCTATCTGACATTTTACATCAATATTGCCCTGAAAAGATTAGAAGGCTGCAGGACGCTAGCTGTTGGGACCAAGGCCATCATTAATCTGGGCTTGGAGAAAGTTCCTGTGCCTGGGGAACCAGGGTTTCCTTTCCCTGGACTTTTCACTCTTCCCGTATCCCAGGAGGAAGCAGGTATTCAGTTTCATCTACTTCAATTGCATGGCCATATGTATATATTTGAATTAGATTGTCTTTTCTCCGAATAGTTGTAATAAGCTGTTATTCAGTATCTCACCTATGTAGTATTTTGGTTATTTTGTAGACTAGTTGAGTATTTCACCTAAGTATTCATGTTCCCATGGATTGCGAGACAAATTGATGACTAGGCATTTCTCTGTTTAAATTCAGAACTGTTGAGGAATTATTTGAAGCAGATAAGGGAGGAAACAAGTGGAAGACTGCTCAGCTGTGCATACAGAGCTAATGGCTTTCCAAACAAATGGTGGTTGGCATTTGCGAAGAGGAAGTTCATGAACATTGTCATCCTTTAGACGACATAGGTATTTTCAGCAACAGGTTAGAGTTATTTGTAGAAATCCTGGTATCTCTTATGATTATGTGAAGGAAAACAAAGAATCATCCAACATCTGGAGTGAGAAGCCAAAGTTCTTTATGGAAGGATAGATAGGATGCCATAAACTTAATTATCTGCTGCAAATTTGCGATGGATGAAGTGAAAACATAAGCTGTCATGTTGTCTTTGCCTATTTCCCCCTTGTTTATGCCTAAGTCCAAGCTTTTTTTTTTCCGATTAGGCAGTGCAACTCAGACACTCACAAAACACGTATACTTACCCCTATGAACGCTCGTACCCAAACCTCACCCCTATAAGCATCTTTGAAGACCCCTATAAACATCTTTGAAGACTGAGCTGGTAAATTTTCGAAATTAACAAAATCACCACAAACATCTTGCTATCGACGGAACGTCGCCTACCATTAAATTCCAAAAAATTTACTCCCATGGCGAGTCGAACCTGGAACATGAGATGCTACTAACACTTTTGTGACCACTAGCCTAAATCCAAACTTGAAACTGGCCATATTCTCAAACGATGTGTTTAATCTAAAAGACAAGATGACATTTCGTACAGATGTTCTTAATATTTTGCCTGTTGCAAATGTGGCAGTGGCATATATTCTGTAGTTATTAATTATTCATGATCTCCCTAACCCTCGAATGTTCTAAGAGCTGCGTGTTACGTGTACGCCGACCTGCAGCCTCAGCAAGCCATGCCATATTTGCCACAGTTCCAGAGTCACATTGATGAATTTATTATGAGTGACAGCAATATGATATTTAGTACAGATACTGAATCTAGTGCCTGAAATATGACATGAATCTAGTACCTCAAATAGTACAGATACTGAATGATCTACATGTCACAGATACTGAATCTAGTACCTCAATCGGCCAAAAAAAAAAACTAACGCATCAATGAATGCAAAATCCTGGGACTGGACATGACGAAAAAGGTACAGAAGACGAATTCATTCACACAAAAATATAGTGCAAAACAGAGCACTAGGGGTTCAGAAAAGCTATAAATTCACAGCCCCAAAAAAGATGCAGCCCTTTTGATGACGACTATGAGCCAAGGGTTCAAACAAGATATTATGGATATTTAACCTCCATATTAAACTAGGCTACACAAGTAGATCATTCGAACAAGACATTACTCAGGTTCTAGCATGCAGAATTAGATCTAGGCAAAAATCTCTGGAGTTCCATTCAGCAGGAGAAATATTAGTCTACGCAGACGCTTGAATGTTGTCCGCAAGGAACGCCTTCCCAGGGGCACGCTTAGACAGGGGGCCATGGACGCCAAGCAGCTGCACAAAGGCCAATAGATGAACCAGAGTTAAATAGATTTGAACATGCACATAGACCAAAAAAGACATTGCAATTACAGCACAAAGCAATAGAAAATTAGCCTGAGTTTTGAAGCATAAGATGCAAAAACATAAACACAGAAATAAATGAGTAACTGGAACAACTTTGCACCTTAGCATTGACACCATCAGGGGCGATTCTACCCTCACTCTTGTACCTGAGGTACTCGGCGCGGGTGAACTTGGTGAAGCCCCTGAAAAAAGAATACAATTTACCAAACAAGTCAAATTCAAACCAATCGTCAGTGCTATGACATGATATTGAGTTCAATAGAAATCAACTTCATTCCCACATACCACTTCCTGCTGCGGATGATCTTTTGGCGGCCAGGGAACTTGAACTTGGCGCGGCGGAGGGCTTCTTCAGCGTGATTAGCATTGCTTTCCTTGCAGCGTACAGAGAGGAGGACCTGACCAATGTCCACACGAGCACAGGTACCCTGGGGCTTGCCAAAAGCACCCCTCATTCCAGTCTGGAGCCTATCAGCCCCGGCACATGAAAGCATCTTGTTGATACGAAGGACATGGAACGGATGGACCCTGACCCTCAGGTGGAAGGCATCCTTTCCAGCACTCTTGGTCATGTACTTGTTGCAAGCAATGCGGGCAGCCTCAAGAGCCTCACTGGAAACATTCTCCTTCTCCCAGCTAACCAGGTGGACACAGAAGGGGAACTCATCCACTCCCTTCCTCTTCATGCCAACATCATAGATCCTGATCTTGGGGTCAGGAACACCTCGACAGTACCTTGACTTCGGGTATGGCTTGTTCTTGATCTGGCGGTAGCATCTAGCCGGTCCTGGTAAGAAAACAACAAAGCACCTAGTTATAACCAATGTGCAGAAAATGGCATCAAATCACAGGACAGCATTCTGAAATAAAACTGCAGACATGGAAAATAAAGCACCCACAGCCACCTTACCCTCCTACCACAATATTTTATTACAGAAGTGCAATCTCAATTCTTCATAACACATCAGAACTGGAATAGCAAGCTCAAAAGAGATCCACCTCTTTAGTGATTGAATGTCAATATCACAGTCAATGTCATTAACCATGTGGACCGCATCACATATCACTCAATCAAGCAGTCATTTCTAGGGACAGTAGCAAAATATTGGGCAGAATTCAGAACATTGTAAACAGAACTCACACATCACAAAAACATGAATGCCAATTAGACATCATTAGATTGCCAACACTCTTAGCAGAACAGTTACAGCATTAAACACATTATAAAACTAATTATATGTTTAGGGTGGGGATGCATGCCACAGTTTCAGACATAGCACAAAAAGGCAACTGCACTTTGTATAATGAGATGTAGCATCCACATAGCATATACAAAGCCATCCACCAAGACAGAATGGAAACAGAGCAGAGATCGCAAGCACTCTATGCTTTAAACAAAACAACACATACAGATCAGCAACTGTACAGACAAACAGACCAGCTTGCTAGAAACAGAATTCCCATGAAACCAAGCTAAACTTCATGCGTGTTCATACAGTCTGTGGACTGCTGCAACGTCTACATGGCTAACATCAAAAGTAACATTCGACAAGGTCATCATATTACGGTGTGAACTAAATAGCAGCATCAGGGCATTGCCAGAAAAACATATCACAAGCCCTGTTCTACCGAAAAATGAATCGTCTGAATTCTACAGATCACGGTAGGTACAAGTATTTCAGACGGTTCAGGCTATCGAGTGATAACAGAATTAACTCTACATGCTCATCAGAATTATGATGCTATTCATCTCATTTTGCATCTAATTACAATGGGAAAAAGATGAATTCCAAAAGATCATTCAGGAAAAGCTAATTTTTAGATAAGACTAAAGCCAATTGCCAATGCTCGGCGAAACTGATCACCGCAAATCATCCGAAGATTTCTCAGAGCCCATCAGATTCCCGCGTATAGAGCCACGGCCATCGGCATCTAACAAGTCCCCACCCTGGAAAGATGACACTACCGTACAGCAGCACGGATCCGAGAAACGTCGAGACGGAGAAAACAGTCGGGAGGAAGAGGGAGCCAGGTGAGTGATCTTACTTCTCCCCATGGCGACGGCAGAGGCGAGACGACGCGTAGAACGAGTTGGCGGCGGCGGGAGCAGGTGGGCGCTAGGGTTGTGAGAGCATCTTATATAAGCGGTGAAATTAGTGGCGTATGCTCTTGCGTCTGCGTGGTGGGCTTGGGCTTGGATCCTCAGTCGTGAGGCTGGTCATAAGGCCCATGTGGCCATGTCCATGTGGGAACTGGAGGCCCCAGCTTCCCATTTTTCACCTCAGGGCCCAGGCTTCACTCCATTTCAATAAAAAAAACACTCCATCTCATTCCCGCTCAAAAAATCTTGCATTTATTTTATTCATTATTAAAACTCCTAATATATTTTTTTAGAAACTGCAAAAAATAAGTAGCCCCTTTTTGGTTGTTTCTTACCCGAATTTTTTTATTTTTAAAAACACACAATGCCATAAGCTCTGTCGTCCAGTCAAATTTGAAGAAAAATGAAATATCAGCAGACATCCCTGGAGGGAGACCCAAGAGAGAGATTGGATGCTACAACAAAGAAGTGATACACCCAGCAAAAAAAACAAAAGTGGACACATTAGATGACCACCATATTCTTCAAAAAAAGGGAAAACAAGAACAAGCTATGACCACCACATCCATCTTTCCTTGCTGTGATGATAATCTGGCAATTCATCAGTAACTGATTGTTCATCTCAGGTTTAAAAGAAGAAATTACATGACCGAGATGAACAGTCGTTCCAAGTACGGGGGGGGGGGGGGAACACGTCCTGCTTCTGATCGCAGAATTACAGTGTAATCGCATAACAAGTTAGCTACTGCAGACATCTGGCTCCGGTTTCACTGATATCGGTTAGCTGCGAGATACACCGGCGAGATGGTATCAAGAAATATGGAAGCCAACCTGCTGCTGCTGCTGCTGCTGCCGCCGCCGCCGCCGCCACTGCCAGAGCACCAGCACGAACGATCAGGCTGCCGAGGAAATGACTGGTCCGCCTGCAAAGGGGAGCCCCAAATCTGCGTCAGGACGATGCAAACTGTAAATAGCAGCTGAATAATTGTATTCCCTTCATCCCATATATTCATTATGTCTATATATGCATAACAAAAATTATGTATCTAAAAAGCCAAACGACGTATAGCTTGAAAATGATGAAGTACAGAAGAAGGAATTGTTGTGCCTTTTTTTGTGTGTGTTGGCAAATTGTTTCAGATAATATACAATGCCAGCTGGTGCAACGAGAAGGGCTGACAAAATGCAATGCAACCAGACCAGCCCATTGCTCCAGCACTTTTTCATACTTTTCTGACGAGAATCATGAAACAGAACAGCGATATATATTCTTCACATGCCATTTCAGCATACTTTCTGACAAGAATCAATGAAACAAAACCTGTCTGGCTGTCTGACAATTGCACCTCCGTCACTAACGCAGACGGAAAACACAACTTCAGGGCCAAGTGAACAAAGCCAAAGCTTAAACAGAGTTCATCATAGCAAAGAAATGATCGCAATCAGCTCACTTGTCACGACAAGATCAATCACAAAAAAATGGCAAACTAGAGAGAGAAAAAAACTCATATTCCATCAGTCACTGAAAAATTCGATTCTTCAAAGTTCAAACGTCGCATTGTGCAACCGCCTTGATGTAATCACACTAAAGTATGTGCACATTAGAGTCACTGTAAGTGAATAGCAGGACTATCAGGTCATATGCACAAAACAAAATAAAATCTGATGTGGCTGTTAATGCATCAAGCAACAAATCCATGGGGCCTAATTGTCTGATTCAAATAGCTGTGTTATACTGGTTGGCTTACCTGCTTGTTCGCAGGCATGCAAAGCCAGATAACGCACTTCATGAGCGCATGATGCAGTGCAGCCACAACCTTGCACACAAATGCGACATTTGGAAGAAACATAGAGGCTTTTGGAAGATACATGGAGACATCAAATGTACATGCCAAAAATAAGTAGCTAGTACATTTTAAAATACATTGTGAGATATAAAATAGGGCTAATTCTGAATGGCAGGGCAATTCTCCTTTTGCATAGATGGCAGTAGCATTGCTGACAGATCCTGCTAGACCCACCAGCCTCCATGCCAGAGGAGAATTGCGCTGTGATTCTCGCCCTGAATACCCCAATGTTTGACTACTAGTACAACAACAAAGCTTTTTTTTAGTCCCAAGCAAGCTGGGGTAGGCATTGCAATATGTGGCTGATCACCCTTATTCTGTTCTTAATTGTCCTATCTTCAAATCTTTGTCTGCCCCCAATCTTTTTCTCGCCTTGTGTTGTCTTCTACCAAGCATATGTGGCCTGTTTGGCAGGCCTCCGGTTTCTCCAAGAACAGCTCCGGCTCCGACTCCTCTGGTGGAGCGGCTTCTCTAATGGAGTTGAAGTCATTTTGGAAAATATTTAGCAAAACAGTTTCACCCTGTGTTTCATGAATAGATTGGAGAGATTAAATGTCCAATATGCCCTTAGCTATTTGATATGTTTGTGCTGCTTGAATTTTATGTTCGCACTGAGTTTAAATTCTAAGTCGTGTGAAAATAAAATAAATAAATAAATAGATTGATATTGTTTAGGTAATGATAATTGAGTTCTCGTATTAGTAAGTAATTTTTAAAAAAGGAGTCAACCCTTAGATAAATCATATAACCATGGATACACAGAGAAGATCAAATGACCATACTACCTTTATTTTTTTTCTTAATTCCTCCTATTTTCTTCCTTCTCATTTTTTCTTCACTCCTATTCTCTCTCCTTATCCTCTTCTTCCTCGTGTGGATCGGTTGCACGCTCCTGCGGGCAGCGGTGTTGGCCGTCTCCCGCAGCCACGAGCTGCCGCCGGGCTGCCCCGAGCTCCAACCGCGAGCTCCCACCGGCTGGGCGTCCGCCGCTTGGGCTCCCACGCAGCCGGCCGTCGCCCACCACCACCTGTCGCCATTTGGGCTCCCGCGCAACCGGCCGCCGCCGCCTGCTACGCCCGCACAGGCTGCAGTCGATGTGTTTTTTTCGTCGCGTGTAGGCCGGGATGGTAAAACAAGGGAGTGGTAAAATCCTTGTAAATACATCGAAGTTCGGTGGTAAGCTGGGACGAGCAGACGCGGGCTTTACAGCTGGAGCCATGTGGAGCCTCGTTTTGTGGCTCCGCCTCCTGCGTGGAAGCTGCACGGGCTCCAAGTGCGGCTCCTAGCCCGGAGCTGCTGCATTTTGCACCCTTTGGCTGGAGCCGATTTTGGAGCCCGTTTTGGAGTCCTACAAAGAGGCTCGTTTATAGAGAGAGAACAGAAACTAGGAAGAAGGGTATGGATATACTTCCAAGATATGCTTCATAATCAGGAGTGTCTTCAAGTTGCACATAAAAACTAAATGGTCCCTATTCTCATCTTTTGATCCAAAAAGGCAACCTTTTTCCACATTCCCTTCAGTATCATTGCTAGTACAACAAGTAAACATTAACATAAGACACTATGGTTTTTTTCCAAATATTTTGCATGGACATGCAATTGGTGGACCATACGAATAATGTTGCTTTTTTTAAGTGAAGATGTCGTGGATATTATGCTTCAACAAGGAATATCCCCATGGATCTTCTTTCTCATTTCATGCCCTTTCAAGCTGTGAATAACCTGATAAGCATCTAGTGCTTTTAAAAAGAAAACCTAAGTTTGCTGGTTGAGCTGCTCTTCGGTGCCAAAAAGCCGCATAAACTTGAGGCATCCAAATATTTCATGCAATTGACTAAATCATACTTACCGAAAAAAAACTTCCATGGCTTCTTCACATTTTCTAAGTTGTACAGCAATATAGTTTATAGTTATTTTATTAATTTGCTTACCCTTGCCATACCTGTAAACTTCGCGCGGGGGGGGGGGGGGATGAGTATTGATAGATGCTCCAGTTGAGAGACCGACCACTGGAGCTCGAACCCAGCTGCTCACAAATTGTGAGGACCTCCCTTATTAGAACTGGTTTTAGCAAGTTTCTTGATGATTTAGGGCTCAGTACTCCCTGCGGGCCTGCCTTTAAGACAAAGCCAGAGGATTGTCTTCTCCATGTGGAGTTTATAACTTTCTTGTGGTGTATAAACATTTCAAGAAAATATTACTCAACTTTAGCTTGTTCACTTTAGGAAATCTCTACTAATCATGTGATCATTCCACCAAGTGACACCAATAGAAGTAACCCACAATGCCCCATGTGGTCATTCCAAACTCGGGTTTGTGCACAAGTGACGATTGAGAGGTTGGTATAAGATGGTATACAAGAATGTAGCCATATGAATGTTCAAATTTTGAGATGCATATATTTCATTTTTCCATTATACATTTAGGGAAAATGTTGTGGATGAAAGTGGGAGTATGAATTATTGATTTTTTTCTTGAACAGTATGCATTGCTTTTTGCAAAAAGGATTGACAAGCTAGTGGACAGATCTTAGGATTTCTAGACCACCACAATCCTATTTCTTGATCTAGTTTAACAATAATACTGTACTTTGTAGTTTTCTTGCATCGCTATGCGCCATCAATATGACTTTTTTTCTCGAACACGCAGGAGAGCTGCATATCTTTGTATTAAGAGAGAAGCCATTAATATGACTGACTAACATAGAGAGGCTATCGCAGGCAAAGGACATCAAAGATTGCAAACTTGGCCCTTTCAAGCAAAGGAAGAGTACGGCATGGTCATCACATGGACTGAAGAAATGAAATTCTTCTTTTCTTTGGTGAATATACAAGACTGCCTATCAGTTCCGAACTAAAACTAAAGATGCTCAGATCATATTATTCCGCAAGTGGCAATAACAAAAGGAAAATTTATCATCCTAGAACTGATGCGCTAGTTGGTTTGCGCAAGAAAAATGAAATAAAATGCAAAGAATGAGAACCCAAACAGAAACATTTGATTTTTAGCAACAGACTTACTACATGCCAAGTATGGTCAACATTGCCAATTTTAACTGTAGAGAGCATGCATGCATTATTCCTTCTTGGAGCTAATTAAATATTGTGTAACATATGTAGTTTTAACTGTAATTAATCAGCAGTAAACTAAGGTCCCTTCAATTAATTGCCTTTCTTTTGTGCTAGGAGTACCGATAAATCCTTGAATAAAGCCATGAGCTCCCTGATCACGATCTCACATATTTTAACAGCCACTAGCCCTTTCTTATGCAGTAGACTTGGGGAATATCTTATGGTAAAAAAAATTGCACGGTACAAAGAAACAAATGTGTTACATTCAGATATATACTTGTCTTCACACAATTAGGGCTTCTGCATATCAATGACTTGCTGAGTGATGATCTTTATTTGGTTGGTTAATGAGCAACAGATTGTTCTAGATGAGATGAAAAATCACTTAACCTGAATAAATGCCTATGCTCCATGTGACCTGCAAGCAAAAGTTATATGCATCTCTTTTCTTAAAGGAATCAGATCCATTCTCTAGATTTATGAAGGGAAGATCCATAAGAATGTCCCACGACAAAGCATAACATCAATAGGATCTGGAAAAGGACACATTGCTGGCTTGGTCCACTGCATGCATGCTCATGTTAAGACTGGTCTCCTTTCGTGACGGGAAAAAAGCTTTAAGCAAGTAATCTGTGATCACATGGCAATGATGGCAAATCTGTCTACATGGAGCAAATTCAAAAGTGACAGTAAGTTAGATTCTTGAGCATTGTCCTGATTTGGGCATATTCGGAGGCATATCCAGATTTTGATGATAGAGCTTTACAGTATATATACCGACCATGGAGACTTAAAACTACAAGCAAGGAAATATGGGAGCATTCAAGGAAAAGGATATGAACAAGCAGTAACAGCAGATTGAAGAAGATCAAGTGAAGTAGTTCAGGGTGAGAATCACAGTGCAGCTCTCCTCTGGCATGGAGGCTGTGAACAGTAGATATTTGATGTAAATTCCAGCCTTTCCATGCCAAAGGAGAGCTGCCCTGCCATTCAGTAACCCTGCAACAGGAATGCATAATCCCCATATAGTGAAGCTGTTTTCAGTGGAACATTGTCAAGTGTACTGCATGAAGGTACTCTGTACATGGATCTGCATTTTATATTTCTTTATACATGAAACTTCTTGTTCTTATTGTTTATCATTCATGAAAAAATATAACTTCTTTTTGCGATTGTTTATGAAATATAGTTAAGCACACCATTCCTAGCCCACCAAGTAAAGCCGACGATCTTGGTCACAACCAGCTAAAGCAAAAAAATTTAAAAATGGAAACACAATTGTGATCACATTGGCAGTTGTCAATTGACTATCCACAAAGGGATCAACATATCTATTATTATATGAACCAATTAACATGAACTTAGAGCAGCATATGGGTTGTGGTCTTGTGGGAGTACCTATGAATCTGAACTGGCATAGTGAGAGCAATTTGGTAAATTGTAGCTTCAAAAATAGTGTCTTTGTTAAAATGGGAAGAAGGAAACTCTTTGATCATGCAAAGGGTAGTGACTACACGTCTATTTCTTGCACACCAAATTCACCATAGAAGATCACCACAACCACAACTATCTGCTAACCTGCCAAAATCCATCCCTTTGTGTATCCAAAATATGCACAAAAGATAACTGACAAGTTCCAATTAGTACTCATATTCAAAGAGGAGTAATCTGTCCTTAAAAAAGGAGGAGTAATCGTAGTACAAAAATGGCAAGAGTTAAGTGTAGACACACCCATAGTTCCTTACTAGTCCTACTTAATCAGACTACACTCATGGTTTCTTACCCAACTTAATTTACACAAGTGCCTCACTTATTTCATCACAATTTAACGAATTTACTAATCTCAAATTATTACAGGAGACTAGAAGTCCATAAGTAAATTTCAATCTCATAAAACTCTATGAGGTCCTTCGACTGAAGTTATCATTAGAAACCTAACAGACAGTTTTGGTATCAAGATGGCATTGGGTGAAATGTATCTGACATGTGTGTTGATTTGGTATTACCAATGTTTTAAACAGTTGTGACAATGCTTTTGTTCAATATTTGGAGAAGGAACTCATTTTGTTAGCTAACCAAACACAAGATATTGCTTGGCCTACTTCAATCATCAGGACAGAATGGCATGTAAAAGACTTGGCAAAACTGTTCTACAAGACACTGAATCAATACTGTATAAATGCTATAAATACATTCAGGTCTATTATAGGCTTGCATTAGCCAAATCACAAGCTAGATCTAAGAAAACATTTTTATTTTTTGAAAGAAAAGAAAACATTTTTAAATGAGCTGTTTCCTTCAGAATGTTCTAATACCCCGCTACATAGAAACAAGCGCATGTTTTGAAAAGTTTGCCGCAAATGTGAACAGGTGGAGAGATCATTGCTAGCAGATCTGGAGTGAGTGAAAGCCAGAGACCCTGGCAAGAGTTGAAGCTATGATAAGATGCATGCATGGGCTAACTGCGGAAGAAGAAAAGACAAGCGTTGAAGCCATGGACCACGTCCTCTTGTTGTCGTATGCCCCGACATCAATCCACGGATGGCACTGATCTCGCCGGCAGGGTGCGGGAGGGTGTCCGTAACCGAGGTCAGGGGGTTCAGTGTGACGATGGCCCCGCCGCCCGGGTTGCAGAGGAGGAGGTGGCCGTCGCGGCAGTCGGTGATGCGTCACCCGATCGAGGAAGGGCCTGCCGCCACCGTTCCGGAGAGAGGCGACCCAGAACTCCCTGTCGCCGCGGAGCTCAGTGGCGAGATCGAGGTCGGAGTGGATGGCGCCGTCGAAGGATGGGACTGCGGACCCTTCGGCATCGAGGAAACCCCCTAGAATCGGCGGCGGAAGGCCGGCAAGGAGCGGACGGCGCGGAGCCACGAGCGGCAGGCGAGCGCAGCGCTGACGAGGGCCGGGAGGCGGAGGAAGATCTCCAGGAGGATGTGCGAGACTGCGGCACAGAGGCAGGTATCGTGGTAGCGGGCGGCGCCACCGCTTCAACTGCCAATGCTCACATTTGAATTTGAATGATTTGTACGAGGGTACAAGATTCCATCCAAGTTCTTTGAGGATACGTGAAATTGTTTTAGGATATCTGTGCAGATCCGGATAATCCAAATTTAATTGTGTGTAGAATATGGGATCATCAAAATCCGATGGACACAGTTTATAAATGTTCAGGCATCATAACTGGAAAAAAAAACAGTTTTACGTGTTTCATGAAATAAAATGGAGCGAGAAATACACAAACAACCTTTAAAACTTTTCACTCGGTATCATCTAGATCCCTGTAATCTAAAAATACAGATATAGCTCCCTAAACTTGCTAAGTGTATCATTTGAGTCCAAAAATCAGTTTAATTAGTAAGTAAGTACATAGATGGCACTCTAGCATGAAGCCCGAAATGTCTGTATGCTCTACAACATGTCCAAAGACTGAACAAATTTCAAGCACCATACACACAATGCAACTAAGATACAAACAAAAGGGCTTGCTGAGCTAGAAAGAAATTGATTATTAAAAAAAGTTCCTTGACATAATTTATCTTAAACAAATTAAAGTATATCATGCGGACCTATTCAATGAAGTGTGAGTCCAAAAATTCATCAATTTTAAGATCTACTATTGCTAGCAGCTCAGGCCAATATCTTGGAGATGCTCACATAAATAGGATGTGTATGCGTGTTGATGAGTGTACCAGTCTGTATTTCGTGAAAAAGAAAGTAGCATGTTCAGGATGTTTCGCTCAAAAACTTGCCAAAAGACTCCTCTTTTGCCAGGCGAAGGCACGACAAAAGGCCCCCTTTCAGTCTTGGCAGTTTTGGTTACCTTTTTATAAGAATCTTTGGAAGTCAGGTGAAGTTCATGACCAACTCAGGTTTACATCTCCCTGAATGAGTTGATGCCAAAGCTCCCAACTAACTTAAGGAGCAGCCTCTGAATTCTGATCATGTACCAGAGGAGAACCGCACTGATTCTCACCAGCTTCGGAGACCAGAACACCAAGAAAAAGATCTGAAGACGAAATGTGTGGCCGGATATGCCTCAGGGCATATGCCACGTACCAAATCGGAACCAATCCGGTCGATCTGGGGAAGTTCTCTCTTTCAGCTGGCTGCGCTATCTCTCTTCTCTCGCATGGCATAGAGTCCTACCTGCCATTCTTGCGCTGCCCGTGGCCCTTCGCCGTAGAAAGTGCATGCATGTTGCCATTCTTGCACAGTATGTTGCATGGTCCTCCTCCATTGTCAGTTTACGTGCCATGTTTCACAATTGCATTCAGTTCCTCTCTCCAAGCTAAGCTAGCTTGTTAATTTTATTGCTGGATTTTTTTTTGTGAGTTACACCTGCTTAAATTAAGATATGGTACTTGCAACATAGTCGGTGATTCTGGCCATGTAGGTTTTGGAGATGGACCCTCGATCACGTCTAAATCGTTGTAGCTTGATCCTTACATCAGATTAATGCAATGTTAAAGTCCGGTATACATCCTCCGACTATCGCAAAAGTCCGATTTTCAATCTTCAACTATAAAACCGGATTAGAAGGATTATCCAAATATTGAAACCGGACAAGTTTGACTCTTTGGATGGTTTTGTATTTTTTTAAAAATAAAAATTCTAATTAGATTAAAAATCAAAACTAATTTATTTTAAATTAGAAAAATATGAAACTAGTACCAAATATTTTCTAAAAATGTAACCAATCTATTATTGCTCTATTTGAATAACCACAAGCAACCATATGAATATAAAAAAATTAGATTCGAATAACTGACAAAAAGAGTGCCAATAGATAAGTTACATTTTTAGAAAACTCTTGATACTCATTTCATTTATTTTTTGTTTAAAATAATTACTTATGATTTTTAGTTTAAATATAAATATTTTAATTTTCACAAAATTAGAAACCACCTTTGAAACCACCCAAAGGGCTAATTTTGCTTGGTTTCAATAGTTGGATGGCCTATGTTATCCGATTTTGTAGTTGAAGGTTGAAAATCGGACTTTTATGATAGTTGAAAAGTGTAAATCAGATTTTTCCTTTTTTAAAAGGGATTAACAATGTTTTGGGTGATTGTTTGATTGATGTTTATAAATTATATTGAGGACCCTGAGATGCTACCATTTGGCAATGGGGGACAAGTATTATACAGTCTTAGCATTTTGATTTGAAGTGGCCACACAATTAAATCCCGTTCTCTGAAAACAAATCCAAAACTGAGGCAAATTTCACAGTCAGCTCCTACGGATCTCTCTCCCTTTTCTATCAAGTAAATGTTAACTAGCGAGGTGATCCGCGCAAATAGGCATGGGTAGCTAGTCTTTTTTGCCAATCTTTATGTTTTTTCAAATGGTGATTGTAGTTTTTTCAGATAATCTAACCTGAGAAGTCATCTATATTTTTTACATCAATTATATCTTGTGAAATATTTTTTGGAACATGCATTTAGAGGAAAATGGTTTATCTTCTAAAAAACATATATTTTTTATATTTTCATGATGCCTCAAGCATATATTATATTGAAATAACTTTGCCACATATATTATTTTAGTTTTTGACTTGTGCTGCACTTTTTTACTAACTTGTTAGTGTGTACGGAAAATTATCCTTAGATTTCTAGAAAAAGATCAAGATGATTATTCAATGTATCCCCGTAGAAGTAAATAATCTTTTTTCTTTATTTTTGAATATCTAATCACTAAAGATCCATGCATATATATACACCTCTATTTTCTTATGGGTGTTGCACCTTTTTTCCATCACATGCCGTGTACAGAGTTTACAAACTCGCTATTGCAGCTCTTAAGGTACAATCTTCTCATTTATACTTACCACCCTCTATAGTCATCATCATCCTCTCAGAATTTGACTCATGATAACGTTTTTCTCACCTTTATTTTGATCATAGTTATCCTCTGTAAGCTACTGTTATTAAGTTATGCTTCTCCATAGGCATTCCAATTATTTTCATGGTTGTTGTCATGCTGCCTAAAATGCACACTAATAATATAGGTTTTGGCTCCTTTTAAAAAGGTTTTACTATTGACTTCAATGGTGAAACCATTCTTTTTGACCGAAGCTATTTTTTAAAAAAATGGTAAAACACCTTCTTAATGATAATTTTGGCAATTCTAAGAATATTTAAGAACCAGAGGAGGGAGGAGAAGCAAGTGAAACCACATTTTTTGGCTCATCCTCTCTCTATTGTTAATAATATGACGAAGGGCATCTCAAGACTCAATGAATGCTATGATCAAGCCACTACTTAGCTACGGATCCATAAGGATTGATATATAATGTTTAATGTTTGTTTGTAGCTTGATCAAAAGCACAACCGTGCATCTTTCTAGCATTTTTCAAATTAAAATTGTAGTAAATCTGAAAGGCTAGAATTTTTTTAAATTAGAATTTAGCTATTACAAATTGTATTTAACATGTACCCTCTGGTGAAGTGCTAATTTTCTTATTTTTTAATTATAAATTTTGCTATTTACTAATCGTATTCGACGTGGTTAAGTTCTATTTTTCTAATTTCTAATTTAGCTATTTTTTAATCGTATTCAGCAAAGACTCTTTAGTCATATAATATTTTTTTTAATTTTTAATCATAAAATTAGCTATTTATTAATCTTATTTGATATAGATCCTTAAGTTAGCTTACACCGTTAGATCTTTATCGAATCGATGGTGCAAATCCTTCACTTTATTGCTACGTGCTTCGCTTAGGACATGCAGATATGTGCAATGTCCTCACCCACGGAACTCGCGTGCCCAACTTGTCAGAATCGATATAGAAGCATCAAAGATTCATAGCAACCAGTTTAATTTTGCAGTTGTTAGTGATGGCAATCGACGGCCACCCTCTCCTTGGTTCTTGGTTTCCCTTCTTTCACCTAGCGTAATATGCATGCTCTGATCCCGGTAGCGGCCTTGCTTGGCAGCTGGTCCACAAAGCGTGAGCAACCAAATTTTACCCACACATGCCGGCAGTAAAGGATACAACATGAACTTACACTGATGGACCAACCAGTCGACATGTCATCGTAGCCTAACAGAGCCACAATCGGATAAGCGGTCTTTTTAAATTTTGATTTTAGCTATTTACTAATACATTTGATATGGACTGTTTGGTTCAGTCCTATTTTTTTATTCCAAATTTGGCTATTTACTAATCGTATTGGGCATGGACTGTTTGGTCATATATATATTTTTCTAATATTTTAATTCTGAAACTAACTATTTACTAATTGTATTTGATATGGACTCTTAAGTTAGTTTAGACCGTCAGATCTTCATAAAATTCAATGGTGCAAATTTTTCTCTTTTTTAGATTAACGTGCGAATTTCTAGATTCTCTTGGCGAATATGGTAGTTTCTTTTAACACTCTCTTATTAATATAAATAATCGATAGATGGTAAGGACTCCAAAAAAGAAAGAACAAAAGAAAAAGCTAGTGCATAAGCTTCCAACTAGATTGACCTTGAAGCAACGCCTTTGAGCATCTACTAGAGGGTTATGAATGGCAGGGCAATTCTCCTTTGGCAAGGAAGGGCCGGCGGCGGCCAGCCATGTGGCAGGCTGCTCCGTCCTCCTTCGTGCCAGAGGAGAACCGCACTGTGATTCTCACCCTCTTCACACAGGGACACTTGCTCTTGCTCTTTCTGGCCATCCTTTCCTCTGTTTGCTTCCTTCTTCTTCCTCCTCCCTCACCTTGCAATGCATTGCTAGTCAGGCTCCTACCAATCTGTCTATATATATGCTGCAAATGCTAGAGGAAAGATCTGAAGACGAAACCTGGATATGCTCGGCATATGCTACCAAATCGGAACCATTCCGGTCCGGGGCCGGGGAAGCTTCTCTTTTTTCAGCCGGCTGTGCTGTGTTGCATGCCTGATGTGCCATTCCCGCTGCCTCACCTTAGAAAAGTGCATGGTTCCCCCTTTCTACGTTTCGCCATGATGGCGCCATTGCATGCCATCCAAAAGCTAGCCCGGGTGCTCTTCAGTATCCTCCTAGCTTTAGCTTGTTAATTGTTTAGTAAAAATCCTTGTCGAGCTGCCGCCGCTGCTTGGGTTAAGATCCGATACGTGCAATTCAACAGAGAGTAGTAGAGATGATGCCGTGACGTGATTCGACTTGGCTGATCGTTGCTTAATTTTGCCCTAAAGGGGAGGGAAGTGAGTAGTAGCGAGCAGCGTAGTACAAGTTGTACTCGCAGAGACGGAGGACATCGCATTCCGTGGACCATGCAGGGTGAATCGCATCTCGTCAAAGAAAAGGAAACACGGTCTAGTCGTGCGCGCCTCTGTCTTTTGTTCTCCCAGTGTGACATCTTTTGTTCTCCTAGTGTGACATTGTGGCTTTGTCCAAGGACATTCGCAAGGATCTTCTCGTGTTTTTTTTTTCTTTCTCGAAGGCCGATGATAGCGTCAGGTGAAGGGTCTGTTGGGGCTCCCAAGGGCCGCCGCCTGATCATTTAGGCGAACCGCATTTAGATGCCTGATCAGCACATGTAGCTGAATCACGAAGACTGAATCGACCAATGCAAAACGCAGAAACTCACAAATTCTGTGGACCTGAAACGAGGCTGTGTTTCAAGGGTCCAAATGAACTTCTGCTTTCAAGCTCGGGGACCTCTGCAACAATCTGTACTCTGCTGAGCGAACAACCCATTGCCAATCTGAAACGGTTTCTTCCTGAAGTATCGAAGAGCCATGCAAGCCGCAAGTTGGCATGACCCAGCATTTTCTTTTGCAATTTGCGCTTTGTTTACTCGTCGCTCAGGAAAAGGGACAAAGGCAAGATCGAGCAGGTGCCCGCAGCGGCCCTTCGTCGCGTAACAGGCGAAGATCTATCTCGATCGGAATAAAGCGATGGATGCTGGCTGGCTTTTGTTGGCTTCATCATTCAAATGTCATCGTCGACGCGGCGAAAGGAGGAGGCGGATCGGAGCATGTCCTGCCGGATATGCCGTTTCCGGCATGGTATAAGTACGCGCCTCCTCTCGCCAGCATCCAAAACCGGCCATGGCTTCAGCAAGTGAACCAAGCTTTGGGTTCAGCTGCACCGTGTGAGCTGCAAATAAAAAAACAAAAAAAAACTGAGATTGTGATGTAGTACATATGATTGTGGAGGTCCATTGCAGGGCAACACTCCGTTGGCAGGTGCTACGCAAACCCTGCCGCCGGCCACCTGCCAAAGGAGATTTGCCCGGCGATGCGCCTGCACTGCTTGCTTGTCGCTAGCTGCTGCAGGCTGCAGCTCGAGGAAGAAGATGGTGGTGATCCAGCTTGCTGTTTTCTTCGGCCCAACAGAGTAGCCTGTTTTAGACAAGCCCAACAAAAAAACAGCCAGTATGGCCTTAATTCAACAAAGGCGGCCAAACAGGCCCATGAAAGCCCCTCACATTTAACCTCGCGCCGCCACCCTCCTCTCTCGACGCCCATCTCCCCCCGCCGCTGCCGCTGCCGCCGCCGCCACCCAAGGAGAAGGAGAAGAGATCCGGCAGTCTCCTTCCATGGTATCGCTCCCATTGTATCCTCGTGGCCAAACCCCTCCTCCTTTCTCTTTTGTATTTTTTTTGTGAGGCTAACGCGTGTCCTCCAGCAGGAGTCCGAGAAGAAGAAGCAGTCGAACCCGATGCGGGAGATCAAGGTACAGAAGCTCGTCCTCAACATCTCCGTCGGCCAGATCGGAGACCGCCTCACCCGCGCCGCCAAGGTGCTCGAGCAGCTCGGCGGCTAGTCCCCCGTGTTGTCCAAGGGTGAGTACTGAGGTCGTGCTCCCTTTTCTCTCTCTATCCGTCTCGCCTTCTTGCCTTCTGCTGACGAGCTGACGGCGACGTGTGGCAGCAACAGCGAGGTACACGGTCCGGTCGTTCGGCATCCGGCGTGCCGAGAAGATCGCGTGCTACGTGACGGTCAGGGGCGACAAGGCGATGCAGCTGCTCGATAGCGGCCTCAAGGTCAAGGAGTACAGCTGCTCAAGAGAAACTTCAGCGAGACCTGATGCTTCGATCCTGCATCCAGGAGCACATCGACCTCGGTATCAGTGTCCTGGTCCTGCACTTCCAGGTTGTCACTTAGAGGCTATGCTAGTGCTCTCAGTGTTAATCCTAAGCTAATAAAGCTTCTTGAGCTCGTTTTCTAATTCCTTTCACCATTGGCCTCACGCATAAACAGATGTGTAATGTGTAATTAACTGAAGCATAACTCACCTTGTTGTAACTCAATTTTCAGTAATTTTTTGAAGGCAAAATGCAACTTACAGTTACAGAACGTCCAGAAATCACAACACATTTTGCAATTATTTTACTGTCAGATGGACAATATCGTTCAGTCCAATGGAATTTGCCTGAAGTTTGCGGTTTATTGACACATCAGGACAAATTTACACTTGGTGCTGTTTTTTTATAGTTTTGAACTGAAACTGCATACTAGTTGATTGCAATGCAAGCTGTATGCCAGTGGCTGTTTTATATTTGTTCAATGCAACTTCTTGAACTTGGCTACTAACGATGCTTGTATGGTTTGGGCAGCAATTACATTTGCATCCAGTTCTGTTGAAACTGAAATGTACTCCATGTAGTTTAACCATCAGCTTATCCTGCTGTTTTTTTTTTCTATTGACGCAATATGTACAGCTATTTGTGGCCTTTGGTTCCTTAATTATTAAGAATGTGCCAATGGGCCATTTAGTAACTTGAAGTGGTACTTGATGTGAATCCCATAAATCAGCTGTACACACCAACATGAAATTAAATTCTTTCACAAGAAGCACACAGTTTTCATTGTGTTCTGAGTTCAATTGATATTCTCTACAGGACCACTAAGCTCTAAATATATGTCATGCATTGTGCAGGTATGATCCATCAACTGATATCTATGGAATTAATTCTATGTCGTGCTCGAGCGTGCCAGCTACCGTGTTGCCTGACGCTGGAGGCGCAAGTCCCGTGTCGGGATTCAGCACAGGGTGACCAAGGAGGACGCCATGAAGTCCTTCCAGGTCAAGTACGAAGGACTCATCCTCAACAAAGCCCAGGCTAACACGGCTTAAAACCTCACCTGTAGGCGGAGCCGTTGGTCGAACTGTCCTATAAAACGAGAACCTTGCGGGTTTAATTTTTGGTCAATTTGTATTCTCTGGCCAGATGTTTAGTCAGTTCACCTGTAAGCTACAAATCATGATCTGAATTCGTATGTTGCTGCCGCGTGGCATCGAAACATGGTTAGTCTGATTGACTGGTTTCTGATGAGGCGTCGTCTCTATGGTTATTTCATTTTAGTACATTTGTTTATTTCTGAAAGCAGGATTTCGACACATTACAGGCAAGATAAATTGCAGCTGACATATGGTCTTTGGAATTTCTACCCACAAAACGATGGTTATCCTAGTAATAATTTGTAGTAATGAGCATGCAAATTAAATCTATCTATTATTATACTACTAATAAGGTAGTGTTATAAGGCTGATCACAGTGGGGTTTCATGGCGAGTTTCATGGCATTAATTACCATGACACATCAGCATTTTTGATGCTGATGTGGTACTGATTTAACGAGGGAAGAGAAGGAACCGGTTCATCCCCATGACACTCTGCTAACTCATTTCCAAGATGTTGGAAATGGCGTGAAACAACCACTGTGACCGCCGTTGTTTCATGGGGATCCCATACGCTAATAGATCAACTAGCATTTAATTATACTGGTTAGTTTTGGAAACAGTGAAATGAAACTCTCCATTGAGGCATAGTGTTTTATTCATCCCCCAAACTGATGTGGCGTTCTTGGAAACAGTGATATGAAACTCCCCATTGTGATTAGCCTAAGAAGCCACCACGTTTGCCGAGAGGGTTTTGAAATTTTTACGTTAATCTAAAAAAGAGAAGGATTTACACCGTTGGATTTTATAAAGATCTAATAGTCTAGATTAATCCAAAAAATCTATATCGAATACGACTAATAAGTATATAAATTTAAAATTTTAAAAGAAGAAAAATAACCGTCGGTCCATGTTCGGAGCAGATCACCCCTTTGTCAAGCGCATCGCCGCCCGTTGTTAAGTTCCTCCATTGACATCATCACAAGATAATAACGGGAGTTAGAGGATAGTGGCCAATAGAGCAACCGTGTCATTATCGTATCTGAAATAGACACTGGTTCGACGGGTTCGGAGGCTCCCATGCATTCCATGCCGTCGAGGGCATACATGCGTGGTTGAAGTCAAATCTGAGTGAGCATGACACTATACTTCAGAGCATGAGTTTCGAAAAATGTAGCAGAGCATTTCACTGCACCTTTCACTCAGATTACGAGAAACAGATTTGCGGTAAAATCGATGGTTCACCTACGTGTTAAAAAAACAAGCTCTTCTTTTGCGTGTTTCTAGACCGACGTGGAAGGGTTCTCCTTTAACGAGTGAGCTCTGAACCCTTAGAATATGCAGGATCTCACATCACTTAAAAAATACAAATCTACTGATTAACAATTAGCTTAGAGAAAAGGGAAAAGGGCAATATATTTTGCTATAACGGTTAAGGGCTAATAAACTTGATGAGATGGGATCTGTAATAATTTTAGTGATAAATTAGACACATAGAATTGAGGTGCGCACAAGACAACAAACAGATAAAGCAGCTCGATGAGACATCATCTCTCTAGTACTGAAGCACAAGGATAGTGATGAAATTAAGAAAGCTTGTACTATGAATTTTGGAGGAAACACGTGGTTTGATGACTTTAAGATGAAATTCAAGGGATGAAGTAACCATTCATTTCTTGCTTATATAGTCTTGGAAAGTATATACTAGGGATGCAACAATGTCTCTAAAATATATTATTCTAAAATACCTAGAGACTACATAAGTTAAAATTAATGTTATCTGAAGTTAGCATTTAAATATGAAAACAATCATTGTAGCTAAGAGAGAGCACTACAAGATCAATTCTAGCATCATGTTAAGGTCAAGCAATTCCTCAAGAATATGAAAATTCTATTGGTCAATCAAGACACTCTAAAAGGAAATGAGGCATCATAATGGAGATGCGGGTGAAGCTCGCCTTGACGAACACGAATAACCTAGAAGATCAAGATGGAGCAGGTGCACGCTGAGGAACCATACCAAGAACAATGATATATCAATAGCAAAGGCGAGGCATATAAAACACAAAATAAGGTACTACTACAAAGCATGCGAATATCAGATGGGAAGATCTACATCCTGACGTCCATGGACTATAGAGGTCAATCTAAACTGGTCCGAAAAACACAATTGGAATATCAAGGAGGGTAGATTCATTTCATAACTCTCCATGGACTAGACATCCACCAAGATAATGATCTTTAGTAAGGAAATTGGCTTCCTCTAGACGCAGGAAAGAAGATGTTGCATTGGTGTAGTAGTTGCTAATATAAGAATGGCACCAGAAAAATAACAACAAAAAATAAACTTATACATAGCTCATCACTTGGAGAAGCTGGACCGAATGCGAGAAGGAACTGGTGGGAACAGAGAATATTCATGACGTCCACAGGCTATGGATATTAAGGTAAACACGGCAAAAAAAAAGAAGAATATCAAAGAGCGTAAGTCCATTCATGATGTTTGTGAACCATACATGCACCAAGATCTTAATCATTGGTGAGGAAATTAACAGTTGCTCAAAGCAAAGAAAAAAGTTATCAATATTAACTATCACTACGATAGCTAAATCCCTACTAGCCATGCTATTAGCGCGAGCTACTTACTAGTTAGTCATAGTACATAGCTCCATGCTTAGCCACAACAGAGTACTGAGGAGACGAGCTAGAGGGAGGAGGCTCGGACGGAGCATGAAGGCGCCGTGGAGCCAAGGATTCTCAGGTCAGGCCTCTCTCTCCTTGTTGCCTAGCTTCTTTCCCAGCATGTTGAATGAAGCTGGAAGATCTCTAGACCAGGGGCAGTTGATCCGTCCTATGGCCGGCTCTGTAGCAAGCCCCGTCCTTGGGGTGCTTGATGGCACCGTGGCACGCGAAGCAGTAGCGGGCCCCATCAGCACGGACACGAACTTCCCACGGCTCGTCGTCGATCCCGCCGACCCGGTCGTCCTCCGAGTCGAGGGAGCGGAGGCAGGTCGGGACCATGGTGTCCCTCTCAAGCTGCCGGTGCACCTCGGCGAAGAAGAGGCGCTCCTTGCCGGCGCCCCAGGGTCTGGCGACGAAGTTGACGTGGGCGTAGCCTCGACGAGCTCGTACATGACCGCGTTGCTCGGGTACGCGTTGTAGACTTGTAGTGGTGCAGCGCGTACCGGGTGTATCTCTCCGCCTGGCGCTGCGCTCCGACGGGGTCCGGGGGGTCGTCTTCGTACATGCACTCCGGCGAAGCTTCGTCGTCCGACGACAAACACCCGGCGGCAGCGTTGTCCGCCATGTCGTCGGCATCATCATCGTCCACCCACAGTCACAAAAGTCTCCGATACGCAGGTACAAGAAACGTGGTACGTGGGATATGGATCGATAATTTCTAAGTTCCCGGTTCTCAGAGGTATATCTTTTCAAGATATTTGGTTCGAGATTAGGATCGTATCGACGGTACATTTTACGACGTACTCAGAACATAGCTATGGAATGAGGATCGCAATCCCAATACAATTGGCAAAACAGCTCCTCCTAACTGTTAAATACCCATAATACCTTTGTTCTATTTACTCATTTTTCTTTCCTCCGTTCTCTCCCATCCTTATCTCTTCTTCCCCAGTACGCCGCTCGGGCCTGCCTCCGTCGCTCGTGCCCCTGCTGCTCGTGCCTGCCCGCGCCGCGCGCGCCCGCTCCATCCTCCGTGCTGCTGCCGCGCGCCCTTGCCTCTGTTAGATAATCTTGTTGTTTTAGTTTATTTTCCCACTTTTTCCTTTCTGTTTCTGAGCTTGTAATCCTAGGCGGAGCTCTCGGCGAGTTTGTTAGAGCCGTGACCGAGCTCCTGGTTGAGCATGCCTCCACGCTGCGCCGTGCGAGCGACATGCGCGTCGCGGACGTCGTGCGCGGACCCCCCTGCTGGTGCGACGGAATGGCCGGGCCACGACTTGTTTGTAGAAGAATAAAAGGAAGAGGAATAGATTAGAAAACGCTGCTGGTTCTTTTGGGCAGCACCAAAACTTCGTGTGTTCTTGTGTGCGTGCGTGAGTTCTAGCCAACATTTGGTATTTAGAGCAGAGGTTCGACCGAGGGCGAAGCCATGACATCCCAATCGCCGCCTCACCATGACAGCGCGCCCCCAAGCCGACGACGGTCGCAGTCACCATCGTCGCGGTGGGGCGTGCTCAATGGGAGCTTCCCATTGTCGTTCACCGCACGGTGAAAGAAGCATCGGGCTCTGTCCAATACCCACTGCTCACCAAGACCAACTACCCGGAGTGGGTGGCCAAAATCTCTAGGCGGCCGTTGATCCAGGCGGCATCGAGTACAGCGACGATCGGCTTGCACTGGCAGCGATCGCGCGCTCGGTTCCGCAAGACATGATCAATATGATCGGGAGGAAGGAGACCGCAAAGGAGGCCTGGGATGCGATCAAGGTGATGCGCATGGGCGTTGAGCGAGTGCGCGTGTTGAATGTGTAGAAGCTCCAGTGCGACATCAACAACATTGCCTTCAAGGATGGCGAGGGTGTAGGCGACTTCTCGATGCGCATCTCCAACCTCGCCAACAACTTGCGGCTCCTCGGCGACGAGATCGACGACACAAAGGTTGTGGAGAAGGTGCTCCAAGTTGTCTCTGATCGTTTCATGCAAGTGGCGATTTCTATTGAAACGCTAAGAGCAACTCCAAGAGTGCCCTATAATGGTGCCCCAAATCAAATTATAGGGCAAAAAGCTAAAAAAGTTGCTCCAACAGCTGCCCTATTTTAAATATTCCCGCCCCCACACGGAAAGGTCACGGGAAGGGTCCATTTTCTCTCGAGCGCAGCTTCTCTCCATGCGGCGACCGTCTTCAACCCGCCGCCCCTCGGAGACGATGCAGCCTGCCGGCCCTCTTCAATCCTAGGTGCGCCGCCCCTCTCCAGTCCCAGGTGGGTCGCCCGTCCCCGACGCCGTGATGGATCGACCGTAGGGATCCAAATCCCGGCGGTCTTCCTTGGAGGCCACCCTAGGTGCGATTTCTGGAGCCCGTCTCGCTTCTGGCCAAGACCATCGAGGAAATCCCATGTCCGCAGGTGCCGGTGCCGCTGCTCGGCCACAAGGTTTGGCACCCTCACCTGTGGTTCAATCGACACCCAGCAGCACCGATCCATCATGGATGATGCCTGAGTACAGGTAAGTGGTCTGTTGCCTCTGTTGCCTGGGTTCATAGCAATTGGACTTGGACAAAAGAATACCTGTGTTTGAATATTTAATTTGTGCAACCTTCAAGAGTTTGTCGCTGACATCTGCCAAATTAATTTGTTTTGCAGCACAATGCCCTCTCAGGTTAATTATTTCACTAATTTACTCAGTCAAGAAGCAGTAGATGTTTTTGAATCTGATGATAATGAGGAACTTGAAAATGATTTCCAAGAGTTCAATGATATGAACTCACAACCTAAATCAAAGGGCCGATCCAAGAATTTTACTGAACAGGAGGATGTTTTGTTAGTTTCAGCCCATCCGAATGTTGGTAAAAATGCTATTGCTGGAAGGGATCAAAAGGATGGTAAATTTTGGGAAAGAGTTGAGACATACTTTCATGTCAACAAGACATTTGAGTCCGATCGCAATTGGTCATCCTTGCGCCACCGGTGGAGTTTAATAAATAGGGAAATCAATTCTTTCAGAGGTTTCTTGGACAAAATAGAAAGGAAGAACGAAAGTGAAAAGATAATGAATGACAAGGTAAATTGTTGAGTCAATTATTTTTCAATTGGTCACATAGCAACATTGTTTCTCATATGTCTATTACCTCCTGTTTTGTAGATTGCTGAAGCAAAAGCATTGTTCCTTGAAAGGAAAAAGAAGCCTTTTTCTATTTTCCATTGCTGGAACCTTCTTAAGGATGAGCCAAAGTACAGATCTCGGCAAAATCCGGATTCTCGGAATGCTAATGAGGATGGTCCACTCAATGCTCAAAGACCACTAGGAAGGAAAGCTGAGAAAGAAAGAGCTAGAAAGTGTGATGAAACTGAATCCGATCCTTTCATTGAAGAAGTTAAAAAAATGAGGGAAGCACGAGAAGAAACAGATAGAGAACGGAAGGCCCGTGATGATCAGTTCTTGGAGATTGAGAAGAGTAAGTTTGACTTGGAGCGCGAGCAGCACGACAATTTGATAATGCAAACCGACACAAGCACAATGGACGACGAGGCAAAGCAATACTTTAAGTTCATGAAACAGGAGATTTTGGCTCGTCGTTTCGGGACTAGCCTGCAATAGATGTTATTTTCCCTTTAGTTATTTAGGCTTGTCAAAGAACTCTTTAGTTTCTTAGGCTTCTCAAAGAACTCTTAGTTTTTTAGGCTTCTTGTTTTCGTTCTGGTCAGGGATGATGTTAGCTTACAAGAACCTATTGTTTTTACCTCTTGATGAATAATTTGAGGTGCTGTTCATTCATTCTCTTTCATACGATTGCTGTGTTGTCTCGCCCTTGGTGAAATGCTGAATGGTCGCTGGTCAGTGCATGTGCTGAATGGTATTGTGTTGCCCTGGGTGCTGAATGGTCGCTGGTCAGGAACTGGTGATAGAACTGGTGCCATCAGGTGTTCGGTTGGGAACTGGTGGCATCACAGGTTCTGTAGGTGTTCGGTTGTGAACTGGTGGCATCACAGGTTCTGTACGTATTGAAAATACAAAAAGTGCTGTCGATTCATCCATGAGTAAGGAAAATAAACAAAGTGCTGTCAATTCATTCATGAGTTAGGAAAATAAATAAAGTGTTGTCGATTCATTCATGAGTTAGGAAAATAAACAAAGTGCTGTCAATTCATTCATGAGTAAGGAAAATAAACAAAGTGCTGCTGCTTCATCTATATATAGTGAAAATAAACACAGTGATACTGATAATGGTAAAGAAAAGTAACTAGTGCTGCTGGTTCATCTATCCTCGCCGCTCCCATAGATGTTCAACTAGATCTTCCTGTATTTGACGGTGCATGTGACGATCTTCGATTTCGTGAAGCTTCTGAGCAAATGCTGAAAAATTTGAAGTTCCTGCACGTGACACCATGCCATCTGTCTCAGCATCGCACTTGTCGTAGGGTACTTCAAGACGATCGGCATCACGTTCATCTTCAATAATCATATTATGCATTATTATGCATGCCATCATAATATCTCGAAATGTTGCTTCATCCCAAAATCGCGCCGGACCTCGAACAATGGCAAAGCGAGCCTGCAATACACCAAATGCACATTCCACATCTTTCCTCTGAGACTCTTGAGCAGCAGCAAAATTTTGGTCCTTCAAATTTGCAGCGCCCTTAATCGTTTTCACAAAAGTTGACCAAGTAGGATATATCCCATCAACTAGGTAGTAACCCATATCATAATTGTGCTCGTTAATCGTGTAGTTAACTGCCGGTGCTTCACCTTTAGCAAGTCTGTCAAACAGAGGAGATTTGTTCAAAACATTAATATCATTGTTTGATCCGGGTAGACCAAAGAATGCATGCCATATCCATAAATCCGTAGACGCAACGGCCTCAAGTATAATAGTTGGTTCTTTCACATGACCACAATACATATCATGGTAAGTTGTAGAACAATTCTTCCACTTTCAGTGCATACAATCAAAACTGCCTAGCATACCAGGAAAATCATGTTGTTCAGCAATATGAAGCAGCCTAGCTGTGTCATCTTCATTAGGAGCTCTCAAGTATTTTTTGCCAAACACCTCACAAATAGACCTGACAAATCTCCTCAGACTCTCAATAGCAGTGCTTTCACCAATCCGGACATATTCATCAACATAATCTGCAGGAACACCGTAAGCTAGCTGTCTAAAAGCTGTAGCTATCTTCTGTAGTGAGGAAAATTCAAGTTTACCGGCAGCATTTTTTTCTAAACAAAGTAGGGATCATTCTGTCTAACAGCTGCAGCCATCCGATTGAATAGAGGGCGACTCATCCGAAAGCGTCGCTGAAAATACTTCGCTGGATATACTGGATTTTCTACAAAGTAATCCCGATATAATTTTATATCGTGTTCTTCTCTACTTCTATCATAAACCTTGTGCCCAAAAACTGAACCTCGATGTCTTCTACGCCGCTCATGCTTCCTCTTCCGGTATTCACCCATCATAGCAGTCATGAAATTGTCAAATTCCTTGTCAGACTCATCCTCTTGTTGATGAATCATACGTCTCTTCGTTCCAGACATATTTCTGTAATTCACTAAAATATTTTTATATTACAACAACCACGGAGTATGAAAACAAAATTTAATAAACAACGCTGAAAGTACAGATCGATCTCTTCATAATCAGTAAGGATAAAATTGGGTAAACAAGCAGTAGTGACAACAAGCGCGGAGTACAAAAGTATTAAATTATTGTAATCATCTAGTACTCCTAGGTCATGCAGCACATGGATCAACTATCAATCAGACCGGCAGCATGTTGGTAAAGTATTAATTGGATTAAACAAAGCACATGGGAGAGAATCAATCCAACCTTGGTGTGCCGTGGTCCGCGCAGGTGTTGGTTTGTTTTTTGCGTCGAGTGTCTACGGCCGCTGCACCGCTGCAGTCTGCAGAGGCTACAGCGGCAAAGTCTGTCGTTGTTCCCTTTTCACGTCAGGTTTCTACGGCGATTGCAGATGCTACGGCGGCTACCAAAGCAGAGGGCGGGAAAGAGTCGCGCGCCGCAGGACTACGTGCGAAAACGCCCACGCGCACACCGGAATAAACTAATTCGCTTAATTAAAGGGCACACTGTTGGAGGCTAGTATTTATTTTGGCCCTATTTTCTCTAAATCAGGCCCTTTTTAAATATATGAGGCACTAATTTGAGGCACTCTCTTGGAGTCGCTTTAAACGACATCGGCGACCTGACCGTGGAAGAGGTCACAGGGCGGCTTCGGGCTGTGGAGCAGCGCCTTGAGGCGCGTGCGCTGGCCACATAAGTGGGGTCACGCCTTGTAAGGAACGTGGTTCTATTAGCTCATAATTATGATTTTGGTGATTGTATGATAATATAGTTAATAGGACTAACAAGTTTTGTGAGCTCAAGTTTGTAGAATTTCTAGATCCCATGGATGGAGTCCAATCCATTTACAAGATGGTTCAAATCGCCGTCAAGATATCCAAATAACAACCAAGATGATTTGGACAAGGTTCAGCATGATTATAAGGGTCGGTACTTTGGTGAGTTGATATGACGGTCAAGTGAAGAAATCATAGTAGCACCAGTTGAACCGACGCTATAAGAATAGAGGCGTCGGTGCAATGAGGAGATGACATGGCAATCAAGTGAAGAAATAACAGAGGCACTGGTTCAACCGACGGTACAAAAGAAGGCGTCGGTGCAAGCGTATTGTGGTTACTCAGTACGTATATTTTGGTTCCAGAAGGAATCCAAGCAAAGTCTTCAGCACCTGTTGAACCGACAAGCATCGGTGCAATGACGTTAGTAGAGAATGACAGTTGGAGTTTAACGGCTAGTAGGCAGGTTGAGTGTGACCAGCTAAACACGACTGTGGCAACCGATTTAACCGACGCTTTATACTTTTTAAGAAAAAAGCATGTAACGGTTAGGAGGCTGCTGGAGTTTGTGAGAAACTACTGACACTCTAAAAAAGTTCTTCAAACCATCCAAGAGCTCATTGATCACATCCTTAGATTTAGCACAAGCTTTGAGAGTGTTAGTGCGAGAATTAGCTCTGGAGAGAGTGAGCGAGCAAGGCATTGCTATCTTGTGTGCTGGTTCTTGAGTGAACCACAAGTTGTATCTCGATGTGCCGGCCCCTTGGAGTCTTGGTGTGGAGCAGCGACGACGGATTTGTGCGGGGGATGTGGAGACCCTCTTCCTTCGTTGAGAAACTTCTTAGTGGAGACGACATCAAGGTAACCGGAGACTTAGCGAGAGCCTCGGTGGCTAAGTCTTGGTGACAAGTCAAGAAGAGTCCTGGAAGAGATTTGACTACAACGTGGACTAGGAGTGGCTTTGCGACTGCCGATACCACAGGATAAATCTTCGTATCGAGAGTTTGCTTCCCTTATCCCCTTCCTTTAAGATTCTGCATTTCTTATTTGCAATCTTGTGTGCCCTTATATTATTAATATAGTATTTTGTTAGGATTGGCTATAGGTTGCAAAACTCTTTAGAATAAGATTTTCACGCTAGTTGAACCCTAGTTGCACATCTAAATAATATGTTTTAGCTTATATTTTGTGCTAATTAGTTTGAGCCATAGATTAAATTTTTAGAATTAACTAATTCACCCTCTTCCACTCTTACACTACAATCACTGATTCCTTTCGCACCTCCTTCTCTCAACGAAGGAGGAGGATCTCTCTCGGCATCTTCGCGAGCAAAGGATGGCAGCCGTAGCGGCACCTCGAGCGGCAGCGGCATGAGCGCTGGCTTGGCTCCACCACGCCGTGGCTCAAAGCCGCCCAAGCGCGGAAACGGCGACACCAAGCCCATCGACAAGAACAAGTGCAAATACTGCGGCAAGGAAGGGCACTGGGCACGGGAGTGCCGCAAGCGCCAGCCGGACATGGCGGCCAACGCGGCGCTACTGGAGGAAGAAGCGGGCGACGACAACGAACCCTCCCTGCTCATGGTGCGTGTCGTCTCGGCCACACTGACACCAGAGGTAATCTCACGGCGCGTCGCGCCCGTACACGTCGGCGGCCAAGTCTTCCTCAACGAAGAACGCGCGACGGTGCACCTGGGCAACTCGGACGCCATCAACAATGACCATGACTCTGGCGTTTGGTACCTCGACACGGGTGCCTCAAACCACATGACGGGTGACAGCGCCGCCTTCTCCGAGCTGGACCGCGACATCACCGGAACTGTCAAGTTCAGTGATGGATCGGTTGTCGAGATCGTCGACCATGGCTCCATCATCTTCGCGGCGCGGCAAGAGCGTCATCGTGTTCTCATGGATGTGTACTACATCCCTCGACTCCGCAGCAACATCATTAGCCTTGGCTAGCTTGACGAGTTCGGGTGCCAAGTGCTGATCGAGGATGGTGTGCTGCGGGTACGTGATCCACAGAGGGAGCTACTCGCCAAGGTACGCAGGTCTGCTAATTGCCTGTACAAGGTCGTGCTCACCATCGCGCAACCCATCTCACTGTTGGCGAGCTCCGGGGATGATGCATGGCGCGGGCATGAGCGCTTCGGCCACCTCGGCTTCGACAGGCTGAAGAAGCTAGCGCGGGGTGGGATGGTACGCGGACTGCCGCAGCTCGACCACGTCGACCAGCTGTGCGACGCGTGCCTCGTCGGCAAGCAACAGCGAGCCTCGTTCCCTCAGGAGGCCAAGCACCGTGCAAAGGTCGCCTCGACCTAGTGCACGGCGATCTGTGAGGACCCGTCTCACCAGCGACGCACGGCGGCCGGCGCTACTTCCTACTTCTTGGCAACGACGTCAGCCGCTATATGTGGCTGGTGCTGCTATCGACCATGGACGAGGCGGCCGGCGCGATCAAGAAGTTCCAGGCTGGCGTCGAGGTGGAGACCGGGAGAAAGCTACGCGCGCTCCGTACCGATCGCGGCGGTGAGTTCACGTCGGTGACGTTCGGCGAGTACTGCGCCAACAAGGGAGTACACAGGCAGCTCACGGCGCCATATTCTCTGCAGCAAAATGGCATCATGGAACGTCGGAACCAAACCATCATGGCCATGGCACGTTGTCTTCTCAAGGCAAAGGCAATGCCAAGCACGTTCTGGGGGGGGGGGGAGGCGGTGTCCACTGCCGTCTACATCCTTAACCGTTCGCCGATGAAGAGTGTCCAAGACATGACGCCCTATGAAGCTTGGCATGGTGAGAAACCCACCGTGCACTACCTTCATATTTTTGGGTGCATCGTGCATGCCAAGATCACGCGTCCTCACGCCGGCAAGCTCGACGATCGGAGTGTGAAGACGGTGTTCGTGGGCTACGAGCCTGGATCAAAAGCGTATCGGGTCTATGACCCGGTGTGGAAGCGTCCGCACATCACCAGGGACGTGGTGTTCGACGAGGCTGTTAGCTGGAATTGGGCGGAGACCGGCAGCGATGCAGCTACTCCTGAGACATTCACCGTCGAATATATGGTGGACGTGCTCTCGGGCGGCGGTGAGCCGGGTGCACCTGTATCCCCAGCCCCCACCGCAGACACATCAATCCCAGGCCACGGAGGAGCCCAGAACACCGGCGGCAGCTGCAGGCAGCCAGAACAACACGGACGTCGAGTTCGCTACACCACCAACGAACATCCCGTCTCGCATCGACCTGGACAACGAGGGCGCGCCACGCCAGTTCCGCATGGTGGACGACTGCATCAACTCAGCTGCACCTAGGGAGCTAGAACCCGACGAGCTCTTTCTTGCTACATCTGAGGAGCCCACTTCATTTGCTGAGGCAAATCCCGATCCGGCGTGGCGAGCAGCCATGGAGGAGGAGATGAACGCCATCATCGAGAACGGCACTTCGGAAGCCATCGACCTACCAGCCGGACATCGTCCCATTGGACTCAAGTGGGTGTTTAAACTCAAGAAGGATGCACAGGGAAAGGTGATCCGCCACAAGGCTCGTCTCGTGGCGAAAGGGTACGTGCAGCGCGCCGGGGTGGACTTCAACGAGGTCTTCGCGCCGGTGGCTCGCCTCGACTCGGTGCGTGCGCTCCTGGCCGTCGCTGCTCACAAGAGGTGACATCACCTTGATGTGAAGTCAGCGTTCCTCAACGGTGAGCTCTCAGAAGAAGTCTACGTCGCGCAACCTCCGGGCTTCGCCATCGCCGGCCGGGAACGCCAAGTGCTCAAGCTGCACAAGGCCCTCTACGGACTTCGTCAAGCTCCCCTTGCGTGGAACGCCAAGCTCGACCGCACACTTGCCATGCTCGGGTTCACGTGCTGTTCCAAGGAACATGGAGTGTACACGCGCGGCACGGGGCTAAAACATCGGAAAAAAATTACGTGCGGGACGGCCGCACAATGCCTTCGTGCGGACGCAGACCCGATGCTTGACGCGTGGACCTGGAGAGCATCTTGATGCACAACGCCTCCACGCGCTTTCTGATCGGAGCCAGGCTCGGCCTTCCTCTCCCGCACGGTCGTCACGGCTCCGCGTTTCTCTTACAGATCTGGTGCCTGCACCGGCTATGCGCCGCCGCTGAGTCCATCGATCTGATCGTTCCATCTGATCAGCCCTAGCTAGCAGCCCTCATGGAAGTTGATGCCGCTGGAGATTGTTATGTCGCTGGAGTTCGTGATGGCATTGGAGAACGTGATGCTGCTGGAGATCGTGATGGTGCTGGAGATCGTGATGGTGCTGGAGTTCGTGATGCCGCTAGAGAACGTGAGGCCACTGGACATGCGGACGTTGATGTCAGCACGGTAGCAGTTGACGCAGAACATGTAGATGAGGTTCGGGCAACACAGGTAAAGGTTGTTTGATTGTCGATTTTGTCCGTGTTGTTCGATAATGCTAGACTGTGATTGTATTTTCTTAAACTGTTTACAACAGATACCGGATAAAATCGGGCAATCTTTGATCGTTCATGAAGTTGGACTGGCTTTTGAGTCGGAGGATGATGCTTATGAGATGTACAACACGTATGCAGGAAAGAATGGGTTTAGCATTAGAAGAAGCTCGACAAAGTGCCGACCGGATGGTACCTTATATCAAAAGTATATTGTTTGTAGTAGCGAAGGATACGGAAGAAATGAGTCATCAAATGGTACGACAAGGACTGGATGTGGTGCTCGTGTTCAGTTTAAGGTCAGTAAAGAAGGAATTTGGGTGGTGCAAAAAGTTGTATTTGAGCACAACCATTATCTTGCTAGTCCAAATAAGATAAAAAATCTAAGATCCCAACGATGTATCAAAGAAGCCGATCGGAAGCTAATTGGCCAGATACGGGAAGCTGGGATGAAACTTGCCCAGGTGTATGAGTTCATGAAGCAGTTTTATGGAGGGGCTGAACATGTGCCATATTCAAAGTTGGATTGTAATAATGAGATTGGTCGTGAGCGCAAGAAGTACTTAGAATCTAATGATGCTCAAACACTATGCACCTATTTGAAGAATAAGCAGCTTGAGGATCCTACATTTTTTTATGCAGTTGATATTGATGAGGAAAGTGGTCATATAGCAAATTTTTTTTGGGCAGATGGTCAGTCTATTATGGATTATGCCTGCTTTGGTGATGCCGTGTCATCTGTCACCACATTTCAGACTAATAAGTTTGAAATGCCTTTTGCTCCAATACTTGGCACGAACCATCACAAGCAAACAATAATTTTTGGAGCGGCATTGTTATTTGACGAAACTATTCCATCGTTTTGTTGGCTCTTCGAGACCTTTTTAACAGCAATGTCAGGCAAGCATCCAAGTATAAATTTCACCGATCAGGACGCAGCCATGGCAGGTGCAATTGCTTATGTACTTCCAAACACAAGTCATCATCTTTGTTTATGGCATATTTATCTTAATGCTCCTAAACATCTCGGGCATATAATTCAGAAGCATCCTCAGAAGTTTCTACCTGCTTTTAAGAGTTGTGTCCACGAAGACAGATCAGAGTTTTACTTCAATAAGAAATGGCATGAGTTGTTGCGGGACTACAACCTTGAGGAGAATCAATGGATGTCAAACCTATATGGTTTGAGGAAGAAATGGGCTATTGTCTATCGTGACTCATTTACAGCTGATATGAATCTACTCAAAGGAGTGAAGGAATGAATAACGTCTTCAAGAAAAGATTTCGCCGGAAACTTGGTCTTTCAGAGCTCCTTGTAGAGTGTGATAAGGTATGTGCTAGTCTTCGTGCAAATGAGGTGGATGCAGATTTTCAGTCACGTCGAAAGAGCCAAATTACATACAGTCCACATTTACCTATGCTAAAGACTGCAGCTGAATCATATACAAGTAGAATGTATTCGGAGTTTGAGGCAGAATTTAAAGAGCAATTTGTGTTAACTGGACAATTGTTAAAAGCTGAGGGCTCAAAACTGACATATAAGGTTATGCATATGCAATCTGATCACGGAGCAACAGTTGTATTTAACATTACAGATTTGACCATCTCATGTTCTTGCAGAAAGTAAGAATGTGTAGGCATATTATGCAAGCATGCCCTCAAAGTCTTCAACATAAATGATGTTTTTGTTTTGCCACCACAATAAGAGATGGACAAAATATGCAAAAAGAGAATTTCTTGTAGAGAAAAAAGGAGCCGAGAAGGAAAATTTGACAACCCAAGCTGCATGTATATCACGGAAGGCAACATCTATTGCACTGAAGTGTTCGGTGTCAAAAGAGCTTCTTGATGCTCTAGAGAAAGCCATTGATAAGTTGGACTTGGAAGCGGATGATGGGATAAGCAAGGTGCAAGAAAAAGCCAATGAGGTTTCAACTGTTTGTCCAACTGATGCATTATCAGGAAAAGTAACATTTAGAGTTCCTAATGTGGTAAAAGGCCCAAAGAATAAACGTGGAACCATATCCCTGGAAAAGAGAAAAGGAAAGAAAAAGAAAAGTGTGAGCAACAAAGGTATTGATAATTACCAATTTTAGCCACTTAAGCATAATGTGCTCCTGTATTTTCTATACTATTTGTTTTAATTTTTACTACTGATTTCAGGAAAAGATGTTAATACCAGTACAATTGATGGTAGTAGCCAATCTGCAACCGTGGCAATGCCATCAGTTCAAGGAGGGGAAGCTCATGCCACAATGCCAACCTTAGATATGTACGTGAGTTCTTCTGTTATGGAGGCAGATGCTATGCAAGTAGGATATATAAGTCTCTTAGTGGGAGTTGATAAAGATGCTCTGTCAGCTGTTAGGAAATTGCAATTCGATGGAGTGCCAAATAATGAAAACATATGATGGTAAATGGTTTGTAGTCCGGTTCAATTACTCAGTGATGTTGTATTGTACACTAGAGAATTCTGTCAAGGTGAGATTGTAAGGTGGAAGCCTGGATTAGATGTTTTGATGTTACATCATTTTGTAACGGAAGAGCTGAAAGGAGAATGAAACATTGCAGCCTGTTCATTTTGACAAAAACTGCTGGGAAGGAGGCTGCCGCCACCGCATCCACCACCGTTGGGGAAGGATTTCCTTTTTTTTCCGTGCCGAAGACGAGCCCGTGCGGAGCCACGCCGATAATTGGTTGGAGCCGAGCCTGGACCGATCAGAAAGCGCGTGGAGGCGTTGTGCGCCCGATGGTCTCCAGGTCCACGCGTCGAGCATCGGGACTACGTCCGCACGAAGGCGTTGTGTGGCCGTCTCGCACGTAATTTTTTTCCAAAACGTCTACTGTTGGGCGTGTACGTGGATGACTTGATCATCACCGGCGCCGACCCGGGTGAGATCGAGACGTTCAAGAAGGAGATGAAGAGCTCATTCAAGATGAGCGACCTCGGCTGCCTCAGCTACTACCTGGGCATCGAGGTGAAGCAGGAACGTGGGCGCATCACGTTAAGTCAAGCAGCGTATGCAACGAAGCTACTCGAGAAGGCAGGGATGAACAGCTGCAACAGTGCGCTGGTGCCCATGGAGACACGCCTGAAATTGAGTAAGAACAGCTCTAATCCGGCCGTCGATCCTACTTTATATCAGAGTATTGTTGGGAGTCCGCGCTACTTGGTACATACCCGGCCGGACATCAGTTTCGCGGTCGGGTACGTGAGCCGCTTCATGGCGAACCCGACGATGGAGCACATGAACGCCGTCAAGCACCTTCTATGCTACGTCGCGGGCACACTGCATTATGGACTCATCTACACCAAGGACGGCAACGATCTCAAGCTCCAAGGCTTCAGCGATGCGGACATGGCGAGAGACATGGACGATCGAAGAGTACCACAGTCGTGCTGTTTTGTCTCGGCCGAGCTCCAGTAACTTGCAATCACAGAAGCAGCCCATGGTGGCCCTTTCGTCATGCGATGCCGAGTACATCGCGGCCTCAACCGCGGCGTGCCAGGGCATCTGGCTCGGGCGTTTGCTGGGGAGCTTCTACAGGCGAGAAGCGAGCGGCGCCACCATCTTCGTCGACAACCAGTCGGCGATTCAGCTCTGCAAGAATCCGGTCTTTCATGGCCGGAGCAAACACATCGAGACGCGCTTCCATTACATCAGGGAGTGCGTCGAGGGTGGCCACGTCGCCATCCAGAAGATCCACACCGACGATCAGCTGGCGGACATATTGACCAAACCACTTGGCCGGGTGCGATCCCTGCACTTGCGCTCAAAGATCGGCGTCGTCGACATCATCAACAACTAGATTAGGGGGAGTTTGTTAGATAATCTTGTTGTTTCAGTTTATTTTTCCCTTTTTTTCTTTCTGTTACTGAGCTTGTAATCCTAGGTGGAGCTCTCGGTGAGTTTGTTAGAGCCGTGACCGAGCTCCTGGTTGAGCATGCCTCCACGCTGCGCCATGCGAGCGACATGCGCGTCGCGGATGTCGTGCGCGGATCCCCCGCTGGTGCCACGAAATGGCCGGGCCACGACTTGTTCGTAGAAGAATAAAAGGAAGAGGAATAGATCAGGAAACGCTTCCTGGTTCTTTTGGGTAGCACCAAAACTTCGTGTGTTCTTGCGCGCGTGCGTGCGTGAGTTCTAGTCAACAACCTCCGCGCCCGTCGCCATTCGCGCCCCGTCCTCCGCGCCACCGCCGCTCCTGCCTCGGCGCCCGCCGCCGCTAGCACCTGCCGCGGTTTGCATCACCGTCCGTCGTGGGGAGGCCGCGCCACCGCCTCTGTCCGACGCTGGTACGCGGTCCCTTACGCACGCTCATGGCTAGCCCATTTTCCGCGAACCATGCCGCCGCCGTCTGCTCTCGTAGCGCCCGTCGCACGCTCGTCCAAGTTCCCATGACTAAAGGAACGACGTCCCAAGTATCGTCCCAGGCATCGACCCGGCGTACGTACCGCGGTGATCCCGATCCCGATTTGGAAGGAACGATCCCGGGCGCGGATCGTGGCTACGTACCGCGATCCGTGTGACTGTGCGTCCACCATGTCATTATCAGCTGTCCCGACGTCGTGGACGGTGGGGCTCTAACTGTATACCGGCGAGGTTGGAGTTCGTGGCCGGTCAGCTCTTGCGTAGAAAGCCTTGTCCTCCTCGTCATCCGACATGTGGTACCGCACCGGCGGTGTCGATTCCTCCTCCTCGGGGCCTCTCCATCCTCTTCCTGCCGCCGCCATTACATGAAACGAACCGGATTCCTGAATCGAGGAATCCGACTCCCTGTATCATCGTGATAGTCCCTGGATCAAGCGCTATCACATACAGAACTCATTTCAGGCATAATATCACAGTCATACTCATTATGAGGTCAATCACGGGTTTAATTATTACATAAATCCAGAGGATCTGTAGTACGGAATTTATTACAAGCCTCTCAGCTAAATCGAACAAGCAGAAGGCGCAAAACGGTAGCTAGGTCTTCGGCCATCCTTCATCTTCGGGAACCTCCTCCACAGGCGACTTGAGCGTAGCTCGGGCCTCAGTCGTACCATCCATCGTCGTTGGGGTCGAATTCCGGGTCGGATCCTGCATCGTACCAGGCTATCCCCAAGGAATGGGATAGGTTCACGTCACCATCTGTATGCAAGCTTTATTGTGGTCTACATTACGGATAAACAAGAGTTCAAGAGGTAAAGCTGGGGGTTTCCCTATGCATGCAATATATATATAAGAATACACAACTTCTTTCATTCCCGACTCGGGCTCTTCCGGCATTCCGGACTCCCGGTCACACACACCTTCCATAACCACCAAGTCGATGCGAGGACTCCCTCTCCTCGCATCTCAACTGCCCCCTGGCAGGAAAAATAATCTAGAGGGAGGTAAAAAACATGAGTAACACTAACTAATAAGAGCAACAGAGGAGTAGGGATGTCCATAACCGAGGACGCGGCTATACGTATAGTTTTCACCCTGCAGGGGTTGTACACCTGGACCCACTCGAATCGACACTAGCCGGAGATCAGCCGACTAGTATACGAAACACCGGTCTACTGAAACGGAATTAGGAGCCACGGCACCATCCGGCTTTCTCGGGTCTTGGGCGCATCCTCCCGCGAGAGGTCGCCCCGGGACTGTGAAGCCTCCCATGCGTCTCGGGGAACGTGAGGTCAGCACCTCCTCCCCCTGCACCGATACTCGATCCTCCTACCGGCTTGGTACCGCGCTTGCTAACCCCGGACCGGGCCCACCCTCATAATGGGTAAGTGGTGTGCACGCTTAACAAATTCCCACAAGTCATGGTTACTCTCACCCGGTCCTTATCTGCCGGAGCGGGCATCTTCGTCAAAAGCGTATCCACCACGGTGGTCCGCAACTGCACCCTTAACAGGTGCCCCAAACACCTCAAATACGTAACCAAAACTGTACCCGCCACAGGTACTCCGTAGGGTGTGCCAAGATACACACCCCAAGCCCTCGATCCACGATCGGGTTAGGTTGCCCACTCCCGGCTAAACCCTAATCACCAACTCCTGAAGAGAACCACTTCACACACGCCAAGACTATCCATCCATATCCCACACATACACATTCAAGGATTTTCAAGGCATTTCATATAATAAACAAGTAAGATAGGTTGGCAAGGAGTATGGTTCATAAAAGAGGCCATGCAGGTTTATCTCGATATACGTATATACACATACAGCGATAGCATATCTACAAGCAAATGCCTAATAGGGATTCAAATCCTAGATGGGCGTGAACCTGGTGTCTCGTCGAAGTCCTCCTGGGCCTCCGGGTAGTCCTGGTCGTTGGTCAACTCCTCGCGGTCGGGTCCTATTCGTAAATACGAGTAAGAGTAGGGACCAAAGTGCAAAAGTGCACAAAAAGGTTGCAAATAAGATCCAAATCACCACAATGCCTATTCTAACAGGTGGTTCTTGATTTTAGAAGAATTATGAAACTGGTTTCATAATTTCCGGAGGTCCGGATAATTTATTATGAATTTCCTAAGGAAAAATCTATTTCTGAAATTAATAAAAAGGATTTTGGAAAAGAAAACCATTAAACAGAGACACGTGGCAGCACCAGGGTGTGCCACGTGGCATGCAGACGTCAGCATGACGTCATCAGGGGGGGTCCGGGATGCTAACATCAGCAATGGGCCCTGCTGACGTCAGCGTTGACCGGTCAACGGTCAAGGTGGGGTCTGCGGTCAACGGGCCCCACCGGTCAGCCTCACCCCGAGGCTGACAGACGGGCCCCACGGGTCAGGCCAGAACAGAAAAAGAAAAAGGGTTCGGTCTGGGTCGGTTTTGGGCCAAAAGAGGTGATGGGCCGGCTCGAGGCCCAGCTAAGCTCGGCTAGGCTCGCGGTTCAGCCCGGCCTGCGGCTTAGCAGGCCGGCTCGGGCAGGTGGGCTATCCAGCCGTGTAGGCCGGCTCGGCTCGGGTCCTTCACGGGTCGGCTTCTTCTTGGGCCGCGTCGATCCTTGGGCCTTGGCGGCAGGCGGCCTTCTCCCTTCGGCTCCTCCTCCTCGCTGGGCTGGGCTGCTTCGTTGCCTTCTCCTCGCGGCCCGACAGCTTCTGCTATCCTTCTCTTCTCACTGACAGGTCGGGCTCAGGTGCGGCAGACGGGTGCGCGCGCGTGCATGCGGGCGACGCGGGCGCGTGCGGGGACGGACGTCCAGCTGGTGTTCGGGGAAAAGCCCCAAAGAATCGGCCGCGACGCGAACGCGATGTCGCGGCGCCAGCGTGTGGTCACCGCGCACGGCAAGGCTGTGGCGGGGCCGTGGCGAGGCAAGGCTGGGTTGCGGCCAGAAGTGGGGGTAGGCTCGGCCGTGTCGGTCTGTGCGGAGGTGTGTGTGCGCGCGGCACGGTGAAGGCGAGGCCAGTGGCGTCGCGGCGGCGGAAGGGCGACGGCGGCTGCGGGTCGATGGGCGGCGCGACGGGTCCCTGCACAAGAATGGCACAGAGGCCGGAAGGGGAAGGGGAGTCCTACGGCTGGCTACGGATGGCTCATCGGCGGCCCATGGCTCACGTCGGCAGCAGGGGAAAGAAAAGGGGCGGCGGCAGAGATGCTCACCGGCGGGGCTGAAGGGGAAAGGGCTTGACGCGGTGGCGGGTCGGTGCCGGTGGGTCGGGGCCGTGCAGGGCGCGTGGCAGCGTCGAGGGCGTCGTACGGGGCGCCGGCCTGGTGAAGCTCCGGGGAGGGGGGGCGGCGTCCTCCTCCTCCTCCTCGTGCTCACCTCCTCCTTCTCCTCCTCTCTGTGTGGCGGCGGCGAAAGGGAGACCGGGGCTTCTAGGGTTTGGGGCGAAGCGGCTTCGGGGTTCTTATGCGGCGGCCCTAGGGTTCGGGGGTGGCTGCGGCCGGGAGTTCTCGACGGCCGGGCCGGGACGCGTGGCGGCATCGCTGCGGCTGCGGCACGGGGCTAGGGCTAGGGCTCGCGGCGCGGGTGGTCGAGGCGCGGAGGAAAGAGGGGGGCGCGCGCGCGGGCGGTTACGCCGGGTTGTCGTGGAGCGGGGCGGCGCGCGGGGCTGGCGGATGACGCGAGCGAGCGGGGCCGCAGTGGGGGAGAAAAGGGAAAAAAGGCGCGGGCGGAGGGAAAAGCAGGTGCGCGGCGGTTGGGCTCCCTGTCGCGGAGCGGGGCGAGCGGCGTCGCGAGGCGGAGCGGGGCGGAGCTGCGGGGGTGGAGCGGAGCGGTTCAAGGCGCTGCGGGGCGGAGCAGAAGCTTCGGGTTGCGACGGGAGAGGGAGGAAGGGGAAGGGGAAAGCTGACAGCGGGGCCCGCTCGTCAGCCGTCCCGGGGGAAGGTGAAGGGCTGAGCGCGGGGGCGAGCGACGGACCGGGCTGGGCTGCGGTTGCTCGTGGGCCGTGTGGGCCGTGCGTGTGTTGTGCTGCGCGGGGGAAGGAAGAGGGAGCTGGGCCGGCTTGTGGGCTGCGCACAAGGTTTCGGCCCACAGGGGTTTCAAGGGAGAGCAATTGAGTTTGAATTTGAATGCCCATCTCAAATTCAAATTCCACACAATGGAATCACGCAAAAATGAAAATCAAACAAGAATATCCAACAACAAATTTAAAACAAGGAAGGTTGCAATAAAATATAAAGACTTCAAATATTCACACTAGCATTTAATAGTCCTTAATTTCACTTGAATTTTACTAAGAGTTCAAAATGGAGAGAACTTAGGCTTAAATTTCGATCTAGCTAAGCACAAACACGAAAAAGTTTTTGAAATTCATAATTTTTGCACCAAGATAACATTCCGGAAAAATCCGGGATGTTACATTACAGCTCTCAGATCGAATCCGTAGTTCCTTTTTCCGTTATATATGCGCAGGAGGCCCGGAACTTCGTAGGGTCGATCGCCGATACGGTGACGAGTCCGTTCAGGATTATTCCTCGTCGGACGTCGGAGTCCGGGTCCGACTCGGTGGGTAAGACGCGCGCCTCGAGCACTCCCGGTCAGTTGAGCTGGTTTGTTCAGATCAATCTCCGTCAAAATCGCCAACGCCTACACCTACGCGCACGAGGCAGTTGAAGTAGGAAACATGAACACTGGTTCGTTCAGCTGGAGTAGAGAAACGGCATGGCTGAGCTATCAGCTACCGTTGAAAGCTCGCGGCACCTGAAAACGACAGCACAACTGACTAAGGGCCTGTTCGTATCCTGCTATCTAAACTTTAGACCCATCGCATCAAAGAGAATCTTGTTATTTAGAAGTATTAAATAAAATCTGTTTATAAAACTTTTTGCACAGCTAGGTGCTAATTCGCGAGACAAATTTAATGAGCCTAATTAATCCATAATTTACCACAGTGATGCTACAGTAATTATTCGCTAATCATAGACTAATATACCTCATTAGATTCGTCTCGCGAATTAGCACTAGGGTTCTGCAATTAGTTTTATAATTAGATTTTATTTAATACTTCTAAATGATAAGATTCTCTTTGATGTGACCCATCTAAAGTTTAGGTACCCGGAAACGAACAAACCCTAACTCACGGTCAGTGAGCAGTGACCCCTCTGGCCCTTGCTGCCATCATTTTCCTCGCCACTATCCAGTTGCTGCCACTGGCCTTTCCGGATTCAAGAATTTTTTTGAAGGGTTCTAGAAGGGAGGACCGCATAAAATACTCCAGTTGCTCGATCAGAAAAGAAGATAGAATGCAATCCATAGGGACGGGCAAAATTGGCTCAGTCTGCTAGGATTCTGAAAGAATTCTTACACCCCTTTTTGCTAGGATTGTCAATCTATACCACCTAGATTGACAGCCGGGGATGAAGACGAGTTTGAATTACAATAGGAAGGTACCGTAATACCAAGAACTTCGGGTGTAGGAGCAAAGAAAAATCTCGTTTTCAAAACCTGCAAAATTACAGCCAGCGGAGCGTAGAATTTTTTGTGTGTGTGTCCCCTCTATTCGCGTCCTTTCGATTTTTTATTTTTCAAAGGCTATCACAATCGCATCACCAACATTGTTGAATCGCAGGTGCTAACTAAGTGCCTGTTTGGATCCAAGGGCAAATGGCAAAAGGGCAAATGGTAAAATTTTTGCTCCTGTCACATCAGATGTTTGGACGCTAATTAGAAGTATTAAATATAGTTTAATTAAAAACTAATTACATAGATGAGGACTAAATGACGAGACGAATCTATTAAGCCTAATTAATCCATAATTAGCAAAATTACGGTAGCATTTGACTTTTTGCACTTTGGGATGTTTGGATCCAAAAGTGCAAAAAAAAAAGTAAAAAAGCAAAAGTTTTGCACTTTCTCTTTCTCTTTTCCGTTGGATCCAAACAGCCCCTAATCCATCCTTGCGTAGCCACAGCAAAAGCAGTGTAGCTGGAGGTGGAAGAAGGCGAGGCCAGCAGCAAGACGAAGGCGGTGATGCAGCCAAGATTCGGGGGCCTCTCTCTCCTCCTCTTTCTGCTCCTCGCAGCCTCGCCCTGTTCCCCGCAGGAGCAAGAACACGACGTCGCCGGCGCCCTCCACGAGAGCTTCCTCCGCTGCGTCGCCAACGTCTCACCGACCACCGCCGACCCGTCCCGGATCGTCCACGCGCCGTCGGAGCCCTCCTACCCTTCCCTGCTGAACGCCACCATCCAGAACCTCCGCTTCGCCTCGCCACGGACGCCGCACCCGACGCTGCTCCTCACGCCGGCGACCGCCGGCGAGGCGCGGGCCTGCGTCGCCTGCTGCCGGCGCCACGGGCTCACGGTCCGCGCCCGCAGCGGCGGGCACGACTACGAGGGCCTCTCCTACCGCGCGGTGCTGCCCCGCGCCGCCGGGGCCCGCCCCTTCGCGGTCGTCGACGTCGCCGCGCTCCGCGATGTGCGCGTGGACCCGGCGCGGCGCGAGGCGCGGGTCGGCCCGGGCGCCACGCTCGGGGAGCTCTACTACGCCGTGGCGCGCGAGAGCGGGGGGACGCTCGGGTTCCCCGCCGGGATCTGCCCCACGGTCTGCGTCGGGGGCCACCTCAGCGGCGGCGGGTTCGGGCCCATGATGCGGAAGCACGGCCTCGCCGCCGACAACGTGGTGGGCGCCGAGGTGGTGGACGCCGAGGGGAGGTTCCTGGACCGGGCGGCCATGGGCGAGGGCCTCTTCTGGGCGCTCCGCGGCGGCGGCGGCGGCAGCTTCGGCGTCGTGGTCTCCTGGACGGTGCAGCTGGTGCCCGTGCCGCGCGTCGTGTCCGCCTTCACCGTCCGCCGCCTCCTCCGGCGCGGAGACCAGCGGCAAACCCAATCAACGCTCCGCCTCCTGACGAAGTGGCAGCGCGTGGCGCACGCGCTCCCCGACGACCTTTTCGTCAAGGCGGCCATAGAACCCAAGCTCGACTCCGCCGGTGAGAGGCACCCACTGGTGGTCTTCAAGTCGCTGTTCCTCGGCAACTGCAGCGGCATGGTCGCCGAGATGAGCACCCATCTGCCGGAGCTCGGCGTTAAGCCCAGCGACTGTAGGGACATGAGCTGGATCCAATCCATGCTCTACTTCTACGGCTACACCAACGGCCAGCCCGCCGAGGTGCTGCTCGACCGGACCCTGCAGCCCAAGGACTACTACAAGATCAAGCTGGACTACCTGACCTCCCCGATCCCGGCCGCCGGCCTGGCCGGCCTCCTCGCGAGGATCGTCGAGGACAGGGGCGGGTCCATCGACATCGACCCGCAGGGCGGCGCGATGGGCGCGACGCCGGAGTCCGCCACGCCGTACGCGCACCGGCGACGGTACCTGTACAACGTGCAGTACTTCGTCAAGTGGGGCGGCGACGCGAACGTGTCCTACGAGGACGGGCACCTCGGGTGGGTGAGGGGGGTGCACGGGTTCATGACGCCGTACGCGAGCTCGAGGCCCCGGGCGGCGTACATCAACTTCAGGGACCTTGACCTGGGGCGGAACGTGGAGGGGGAGACGAGCTACGAGGCGGCCAGGGCGTGGGGGGAGATGTACTTCAGGGGCAACTTCAGGAGGCTGGCCATGGTGAAGGGCGTGGTGGATCCCGAGCAGGTGTTCTGGAGCGAGCAGAGCATCCCTCCCCTGGTTGTGGCGGATGCAGGGGAGAAGCAGAGTGAGAGTGGATTGGTTTTGGACAGCTGATTGATGAGATGCATTGAGCTTCTGTTCTTGCAAACGCTGTGTAGGAGTGTGTATTACTGTAGGCTGATGTTGCAGTGGGCCAGTGGAGGTTGATAGGGAATGCGAGTTCCTACAATGCAGCGGAGCCGAGCTTGCTCAGCCGCCATTTCTGGTAGAACAAAGGGGTAAGAGGGGGGGTCAGCCGCCAATGGGTCAAATGGCGCTCTCGATTCGAGGTGGCTCCGCCAATGGCCCAAGATATCTATCTGATCGGGAAAGTTTGGATTTCACAAGGCAGAATCCGTTTTGTGCTTTCCAGCGCATCTTCAGCACCGACGATTGGAGTCAAGGAGCATTTTCAAACTTGAAGCGTCTCCGAAGATACCCAGCAGTCTCATGATCGTCCCGGTTTCTTGAGTTGCAGGGGAGGTGAACATAATTGTAGGAGAATAAATTGCGTATAATGAATGGATTGTATTGCATTAAGGCCTCGGCCCGTATATATAGAGTATATAGATTTGGGGGCAAGGCTCCCCTACGTATTGCAGTCTACAACTGCCAAATATACTCTAACAATAAATAACGTCGTCAGCATAGAAGCTGCAGTGGAACTTGACGGGCTCAAGACCAGTGGGTTGTAGAATGCCGACTACTGCTGCTTTTCTGATCACCCGATCAAGAATATCCATTGCAAGTATGAACAACATTGGAGAGAGTGGATCACCCTGACGAACTCCTCTAAAATGCTGAATCTTCTTGCCCGGAGATCCATTCAGCAGCACCTCGGAAGAAACAGTAGACAACAGAGCCGCGATATCGAGCTGCACCATCTATCACTGAATCCCCTAGCTCTTAAAACCTCCAGAAGAGAAGGCCAAAAAAGAGTATCGAAAGCTTTGGATATGTCCAATTTAAGCAATAATTTGGGAATCTTCTTCTTTTTGAAGAGAGACGCAGCACATTGGACAAATTTTCGTTATCCAAGATCGAGCGACCTTTGATGAAGGCGCTCTGGTTGCTTCCACTCTTATCGGCTAGCCTGGGTGCTAGGCGATTAGCCAACAGTTTGGAGAGCAACTTCGCAAAGCTATGAATCAAAGCAATCGGTCTGTAATCTCTTGCCTCCTTCGCTTCAGCCGTCTTTGGTAGAAGTACCAGGAGACCACTGTTAAGACAGCTGAAACTGCTCTTTGCAGAAGAGAAGAAAGAGTTGATCGCCCACATCGCATCACCTCTAATTATCTGCCAAGCTGTGAAGCTGATGTAGTATCAGTCACAAGTTACAAAACGCGATCTGATTTCTGAATCTTGCGAGAGGTCATGCGCTTTTCCCTTTGTTGCTTGTTCAGTTATCTCGGAACATTGCTAGTTTCAGCATTTTCCAATTCCAACACTGAAACAGCAGATCCTCGGCTGATGTTGCAGTGGAGGTTGATAGGGAATGCGAGTTCCTATGGTGCGGCGGAGCCGAGCTTGCTCAGCAGCCATTTCTGTTAGAACAAAGGGATAAGAGGGGGATAAGAGGGGGTCAGCCGCCAATGGGCCAAATGGCTCTCGCGATTCGAGGTGGCTCCGCTTGGCCTCACCTGGCTTGTTTGTTTGAGGCAAGTGGCGAGAGCGGCGGAGCCGAGTGACCGCAGCAGTAGCGAACCGTCGCAGCAATCCAAAGCTGGTCGCCTTTATTACCACCAGCTAGTTCAGTGCAAAGCAAAAAACCAGCGGCGCAGAGACCAAGCCCAAAAAGCCCACAGCTTTCCTCCCTCTCCCCCTCCCCGGCGCCGCCCAGCTCCTCCACCTCCGTCCCGGCATGGCGGCGCTGTCCCGCGCGGCCTCCTGCTTGACCCGGCGGCCGCAGATGCAGCCGTCGAGGCTGCAGGCGGCGAGGGCGATGGCGTCGTCGCTGTTCGGCCACGTCGAGCCGGCGCCCAAGGACCCCATCCTCGGCGTCACCGAGGCCTACCTCGCCGACCCCTCGCCCGACAAGGTCAACGTCGGCGTCGTAAGTCCTCTGATCCCCTCGCCGCGACCGGCGAATCTTGCTTTTGCTTGCTTTGCTTGTCCGAGGTTCCTGATGAAACGGGGCCGTGCTTTTCGCCGCAGGGCGCCTACCGGGACGACAACGGCAAGCCCCTCGTACTCGACTGCGTGCGCGAGGCCGAGCGCCGGATTGCCGGCAACCTCAACATGTCAGTGAGATCTCCCCCTCCTGCTCCTTGCCAGGGCCGTACCAAAGTTTTTGAGGCCATGGTTCGAAATATAAAATGTGGCCCCCACCTTTAGAAATCCAAATACCAAAAATGTATTTTGATTTCATTATATAACTTCATGTATTTTGTAATCCTAAGAAGTATCATAGGAATTCACGCGTTTGAGAAAATTTCAAGTCCATCTTGCTTCTTGTGATTTGAGGACTACATCAGTAATCTCTAACTCTAGAAGACATGACAAAGTAAATCACAAATAGAACAAAGCTAAATTAAGAATAAAGAGGAAATTCATGGTTATTAGTGGACAATTTGCTTTGCTTGTGATCAAATTTTGATGCAAATGTGATGACGCCAGGTTAATAGAACTGAAGTGTAAGCATCCACCGATCCACTAGATGAACAGAAGTAATCAAGGAGATAAGAAGCCAATCCAATAACACACTTAGATACCGTGGCATCCTAATTGAGAAATAAAAAATTAGAATATTATATGAGACATAGGAGGGCATGACTGCAACGGCAGGACTCCAATAACAGCATGCGTCCCCTTTCAAAAAATAATAGCATGCAGCAGCTCCAGGACAGCAGGACCTGTACTCGGCAGACAGCAACTCGCAGCAGCGGCGATGCAGCCCTTATGCTTATTGCCGATCGCGTCATGCATCCTGCATCGAAACCGCGAAGGCAAGGCTTTGAGTCGTGCTACATTAGTCTGCGAGATTTTGGTGCATGTTGAAGTGGATTCGTGGAAAGTAACTGATGCTTAGGTGGGCTAATTGCTGATTACGGGGCCCTTTAAATTTGGGGTCCCTGTGCGGTCGCGCCACTTGCGGCATGCCTTATATGGGCCTGCTCCTTGCCTCAGCCTCATGCTGCCGGCCGTTCTTCTTGCTTTCTTCCCTCTTCTTTTTCCTTCGATATCGCGAAAATGACATTTTTGGAGTGATGCTGCGTGTTTCTTCCTGAACGGTCTCTACTGTCCAGCTCATGGCTTAGCATTTCCCCATTTGCTCCATCTTACTTACCAGGATGCTGATTTGGACTTGCTCTTAGGATTCTGTAGCACAACAGTTGCTTCCATACTGCAATTGTGAAATTGGTCTGTTCATCCAAGACATGGTGCTACCGATTTGTAGAAGAACAGGATGCTATGGGTTCTGATCACCCTCCTGTTATTGATTCAGTGCAATTTTTTGAAACAGGGAGTACCTCCCAATGGGAGGCAGTGTAAAGATGATCGAAGAATCGCTGAAGCTGGCGTACGGAGAGGATTCCGAACTCATCAAAGACAAGAGGATCGCGGCAGTGCAGGCGCTTTCAGGCACTGGTGCCTGTCGGCTCTTTGCTGATTTCCAAAAGCGATTCTTGCCCGATTCGCAAATCTATATACCTACACCAACGTGGTCCAAGTGAGTTGGCATCATGATGTGACACTGGTTGATATTTTGTTTACTTAAAAAAAAAGAGTGAAACAGAGCTATGGAGATTAGTGCATTCCATTGCTATTTATTTGAGAGGGAGTTAGTCTCACTGTAATTCTAGCTGCTATGGTAGCCATCCAGGATTTTTCACTGGATTACCTTTGGCCTGTCAGTATTATTTATAAAATATTATAGCTAACTTCAATCTGGGAATTTCTCCAGCCATCACAATATTTGGAGGGATGCTCAAGTGCCACAGAAGACATACACATACTACCATCCAGAGTCGAGAGGGCTTGATTTTGCAGGATTAATGAATGATATCAAGGTGATTCATTTCTTTAGCATTTTTACAAGTTCAATATTGTTTCTTTTGACTTCTTCCATTCTTGCTGCTTCCTGTATCAACCTTTTTAAACATTTTTGTTATAAGATCTCGTGGCTAAGCAGCTACCAACTTAGCTTCTCTTGTTACTTTTGTCAGTCTTGCCTTGAGATCTCTTATGTGCATTTATAGTTCTTTTGGCACAATACAAATACCTAGTCACTTGAAACTTGGACATTGGAACCCAGAGAGACTAACTATTTTCTGCTCTGTGGCTCTGGCCTGCTGACAATTTGTCTGAAATTGCTTGTGTTTATGTTTTCTCTGTCATCTGCAGAATGCTCCAGATGGTTCGTTCTTTATGCTCCATGCATGTGCTCATAATCCTACTGGAGTAGATCCTACAGAGGAACAATGGAGAGAAATATCCCATCAGTTCAAGGTAAGGGGGACACAAAAGTATCAGACAACAGTATTACCTGCACTGAACTCCTACTAGCCACAACTGTCAAATTTCACTTTTCTTCCTCTACAGGTGAAAAAACATTTTCCATTCTTTGACATGGCATACCAAGGGTTTGCCAGCGGTGATCCAGAGAGAGATGCTAAGGCAATCCGAATTTTCCTTGAAGATGGACACCAAATTGGATGTGCTCAGTCATACGCAAAGAACATGGGACTTTATGGACAGAGAGTAGGATGCCTGAGGTATTTTTTACATATAGCATTATCACCTACAGTGCTTCTTAGTATAACGACATGCATACTTGTGTGAGATGAAGTATGGTCACTGGCAAATTTTGAGAAAAATAGCTGTTGGATTTCTCAAGATATAAAGCATTCAAAAGGAAGGGGAAAATACTTGACTTAGTGAATTTCAATTCGAGTGCTCCTTATTCCATTCTATCTGTAGCTAATTGGATGACATTAAATACTAGGTGGTCCTTTTAAACCTTTGGTCCAATAGTGACTATAGTCTTATCACATTTATTTCTTTAGACAATGGTAGTACAGCTCAGGCATCTGTGTCAACTAGGCATGCACAACCAGTTCTTGTCACTATAATAATTTGTGTTTGTTACCAACATGCAGTATTTTGTGTGATGATGAGATGCAAGCAGTTGCTGTCAAGAGCCAACTGCAACAGATTGCAAGACCAATGTACAGCAACCCACCTGTTCATGGTGCACTTGTTGTTTCTATAATCCTCAATGATCCAGAATTGAAGAGTTTATGGTTAAAAGAGGTCAAGGTAAACTGTGAAACCTACATAACTACTTAAGTTCTTGAATGTCCAAATGCTTAAATCTATTTTAAGTGCATAAAGAAATAATTGCATTAACAAACAATTTCAATCACCATTTATTGTCTCAGGGTATGGCTGATCGTATCATTGGAATGCGGACGGCACTTAAGGAAAATCTTGAAAAGCTAGGTTCATCTTTGTCATGGGAGCACATCACTAATCAGGTAAAGACAACTCTGAATATAGTTGTTGATATTATTTAGAGTGACTCAGTGACATGTGTATTCCACCAGTTTACAAGAGTGTCATCTATATTATTAGGGGTCGTTTGGGTTGTATCTTAATGTTGTTGAAGTACATTCAGCGCAGGGTTTGGATTAGTAAATCATTTACAAATACAAGGCCCTGTTGAGCTGGCTCACCTTGGTACTAACAGTTGGGAGTGGAGAATGACACAGAATCCCTAACGTTGTGGCTGACATGTTTTTTTCTGTCGCAAAGGCATCTAGTGTTGCTAGTTTTGGCTTCTTCTCGTGTACCTGATTCTTTGAACATACCAGTCTAAAATACAACTTTTCAACCATTGATTTTCTAGTGACTTGCTAGCAGGTATTACAACAGGTGTTTTTTCAGGAGGAATCCATCAGTACTGTTTTCATGCAACAAAAATAGTTCATGCATATTAGTGCTTAAAATTTTCTAAAATGTTGAGTGCGGAGTGCATGCATTCTAGGCAACAAAGTAGAATGGAAGGACTATATCCAAATTTTTGAAGTTTGAAACTAAGAGCAAACAACATCAGCCAATTGCGCTTTAAGTATACAGAATTACAGAGTTACCAACCCAGACCAATCTCTTGTGGTTCTGAACTGCTGATATCTTCAGCTGGATAGGAATGCTCTGCAACTTAGATATCTTTATGTTCTTTTTTCCACCACTACATTTCATTCAAATGTTGTTTCTTTTGAGGTCAGACTCCACATGCAACATTATAATTTGTTATTTGTTGAATTTGTATATGAATAAATGGTACGTGTCTTTGTACAGATTGGAATGTTCTGCTACAGTGGGATGACACCTGAACAAGTTGACAGGTTGACAAATGAATTCCATATTTACATGACCCGCAACGGGAGGATAAGGTATAACACTTCTCAATTTTTTACATCACATTGATGCAATGTTGTATCTCTTCATACTTTCTGGAGATTGGAGAAAACAAAAGAATCTTACGTAAGTCCTGTGCCTATTTCAGCATGGCTGGTGTAACGACAGGAAATGTTGGTTACTTGGCAAATGCTATTCACGAGGTTACCAAATAGAATTGAGTTTGGCCCTCCTACCCTCGTCGGCCGATGAAATGAGGCTTTCAAGTGGCTTTTTTGGTGCCTGACATATCAACATTATCATTCTCGAGAAATAAGTTAAGCCTGTTGGGGCTGTCCAAAGGTGAATTTCACATGTACGAGAACTATAGATGTGAAACTCCAGTCTTAAGAGCTACATGATCCTGTTTCTTTTCTTTTTCTTTCTTTATTCCCCATCTTGTCATGGCAATTTTTACACTTACCTGCAAATGGTTGTAGCATGATCTACAGTTCTGAAGAAAATAAATATGGCGAAATTGAGAACCTAATGTGTTTCATACTTTCAGCATGCCCGGCGCTTCAGCCACTTCAGTTGCGGATTAGTGAAAATGCATATTCTGTCAAACAGAGGCCGTGAGAATTTTAACCAAAGCTCGATCTTGTTGCAACTTCTCAGTGAGAATTTTAACCAAAGCTTCTGCTAATGACCAATTTCTTCAGAAGAAACATTTAAATTCGCTTTGGTTGGGGTGCGCCAGGCCCTGCCAGCAGTGCAACGGCTGGGCGACGCTCAAGGGCTCCAATGGCAAGCCACTGTGGTTAGCCCTTCCCCACAAAAAATAAATTTAATATCGAAGTGGGTCCATGACCCACATATCAGATATTAAACTGATAAGAACAGATACTACACTTGATCTTAGCCAAAAGGCCGAGAAAGGTATGAGTTGCAGCCGGGCACCCCTGCCTCTTCTTATAGCGCGCGTAGAGCTCCATCGTAGCTCAGCTAGCGAGGTGGGACTAAACGGCTAAACGCTGCTGCGCGCCGTGGTCCGGCGCAGTGGCGCTCCCCCCGCGCGCGCTTTGCTTGTTTGGGCCCAATGCTGGTTGCGGTTCGCGCCCGGTCTCCTTTCTCCGCCGGCGGCCCAGGTTGGGAGACTCGTGGGCCGTAGACGTTCCAGTACTCTGTTCCTCTCCAGTCTCCAACCTCCTACGTTGTCATGCCCTCGTCCCGTTTGCTCATGAGAAATCGCATTTTGTCCTCGTCCCGTTTGCTCATGAGAAATCGCATTTTGTTGCCAATCGAGCTGTTCTTGAACCCAAGTTCAACAACAAATGAAAAAAGAAAATAAACAGAGAAAGACCTGTTTATGGCCTGAGAAAGGTGAAAAGGAGCTAAGTAGCCTTTGGAGATATCACTGACACTGTGGATTTGTGGTCGATGATTCAGATCGAAACACGAGGAATTACGGCCTGATATCAAGTTGCTACGACTGGAGAAATGTGAGTGTTTTTTTCTTTTTTGATAAAAGAGGCAATGTGATGTTAGAACAGCATATATTTGTCATGGAAATAAGCTCTCCGTCAATATTTCGAACAACTCATGGTACAAATCTGACTACCAGCGTAAGGACCGCAGAAGCAAAGCAAAGTTAGGGGTAAACATAGAGATTTGAACTGGCCGGATCATGGGACAATATGACCATGATGATCTCCCTAGTTCCAAGTTCAAAATGGTCTCTAAGGTGCACCACCCCCCACCCCCAGCAAACTCTTCACAACTAGAACTACATCCAGGATATACATGTTTTGTACAATTTCGTCGTTTTTCTCTTCCATTTCTCCCCCCCCCCCCCCCCCCCCCCCCAACAAGACCTACAGCAATAACTGTCATCTGGGACCAGACAGCTCAATTGGCTCTATTATGAAGGACGACGAATCATGAGGATCCTCATGTCGGATAGAGAAACCGTAAGGGCCTCCATAAGGAAGAGGTTCTCTATTCAACTCGATGCTGCTCTCTGCCAGTGTGACGTTCGCTTCAAGAGCGTGCAGAACTTCTGACATCTTAGGCCGAAGGATAGGGTTGGTCTGCGTACATTGGATAATCACGTCAACGGAACACTCCAGCTCCGCAGCATCAAATGAATCCTTGAGATCCCTGTCAACCAGCTTATCCAGTTTCTTTTCCTCCTTCAGTTCTCTAACCTGGAGAGGAACATGGGTGTTAAATATCTCCCACTTGCGAGTTAAATGCAGTAAATAGTACAGAAATATGTGCATAGGAGTTTACCCAATCTAGAATCATGCCCTTCTGAGACTGTCCATGTCCATTGCTTAAGGTTTTAGGACCAGTAATCAATTCCAACAGGAGAATACCAAACCCATAAACATCAGTCTTTTCTGAGGACTGTCCAGTTGAAAGATACTCAGGAGCAATATGCCCAATAGTGCCCCGAACTGCAGTAGTAACATGTGATTCTTGTCGGTCAAGAAGTTTCGCCAATCCAAAATCCCCGACGATTGCTTCAAAACTTTCATCAAGCAATATGTTTGCAGCTTTGACATCTCTGTGAATGATCTTAGGATTGCATTGTTCATGAAGGTAAAGTAATCCCCTGGCAGCCCCAAGAGCAATGCGCATGCGTTTACTCCAATCAAGAGATGGTTTTCCGTTACGGTAATCTGAAATTTGTAACTCCGTATTAGAGCAATGAAAGGCTATATAAGCAAAGGATAACATGAACCAACCAAAACACATACTAAAAGAAAAATATTTGCAAGCAATGAGAAAGACTAGCAAAAATGACAATTCTAGACAATATAACAAACATTGAAAATGTTGCGGACAGACAGTTAAAATTACCTCTCAAGCGGTCAGCAACACTGCCATTTGGCATATATGGATACACAAGTAACCGCTCTTTCGAGGTCATGCAAAACCCATACAAGCGCAAGAGATTCCTGTGCACAGCAAGACCAATCAACTCAACTTCTGTTTGAAATTGAACTTCACCAGTAACATCAGGATCTTTTAATCTCTTCACTGCCACTAAAGGTCCATTTCTCAGACAGCCTTTGTAAACAATACCAAAGCCTCCTTGACCTAATACATTCTTCGAATTAAAATTGTCCGTTGCACTTTGCAGATCATGAAATGAGAAATGCTTCAGATGACCCAATTCAAACTCTAGATCTTGATCTACAGATAAACAAAAGAAAGAATTCATCAAATCATGTACTTATTCACCAGTAAGAGAGCATGCAGTTAGATGATTACCAGCAGAAGCAAAAGGCAAGCGCCATCTGCAGTAACTTAGCCAATACACGAACAACAAAACTAATACTGTGGAACAGGTGACGCTTAGAGAAATTGCCAGCGCTAATTGATGATGGTTCTTTGCCTTTTGCACCTGTCTAGACGTTGTCCCTGCCATTAATATTTACAGTTAAGTTCCAGTTTCTAAGAATAGACATGTTAAAGATAGGGCATCTGGTAAAGTAACTACCATTAGTCATTGCTGTCAAATCCGAACAGCCATGTATAATTGATGAATTGCAAAGGAACCGATTTCCCGCAAGACTGATAAGCAAAGGAAAGAGTGATTTAAAGTGAATTATTATCAGAAAAGAAAAAGGTGTGCTCAGTTTGAGCAAAACCAGTTGAACTGCGTAGGCAGGAAATAATCATTCACTGCAGCTGATCAAAGATTTTGGATAATTGGATGGAGCAAAATAGTACTGCATTCATTTAAAAGATGTACATCTTAAAGTTTTGTAAATCTTCTTCCGACATATAAGGCAGATGTGCAAATTTAATGACCTTTTCTCTCTTCTGCCCTCATTTGTCCTCCCTCTCTTCAATAGTTTTTAATAACCAACTACACTAACTATCCTATTTCTTATTATTGAGAGATTCAAATCATGGATGCCATGGCCTCAAGGTGCTTGATCGAATACACTTAAAAAGACATTTTGAGTAAGAGAAACGGAAGCTTATTGTACACATACTCCTGACACTCACCTGTAGTCATGTGCATAGATTTTTGGAACTGGGCCACTTAAATTGTTGAATGATAAGTCACTGAAACATATTTCCTTGTCAGTTTAAAGCCAATAGTTACACAGAGGTCACTTATGTGAATAGAGAAAACAAACAAGTAGGAAAGAAACGTACAGGAATGTGAGACCTGGAAGCTTAGCAACATCCACAGGGATCTGCCCAGACAAGTTATTCCTATCAAGGCGCCTGACAGATTGACAATACAACAGTCAATACAAAATACATGTTGCAAACTTAAAGAAGTGTTTTGATATCAACTCACAGATAATTTAGTCGAGTCAACTGCCCCAATGAACTTGGAATATCACCAACAAACTCATTGCTAGAAAGGTCAAGAGCGTTTAGATTGGTCAGCTTCCCTATTTCTGGAGGAATATCACCTGATATTTTGTTATTTTGTAGTGACCTGAAATAAAAAGGCAAAGAAGCTAAGCTATTGAGCACATATATTATCTCATTTTCACAAGGATGGATGGTAAATTGATAATCAGTGAAACCCCGCAGCAAGTAAGATACAGGTCCGCAATTGAGATGAGCAAGTACTGTTAGGAGATCATCAAATACCCGAATGCCCTAGCATTTTACGATGGGTGAACAATATGCCATAATTTTAAAATTGGATGGCCATCCCACCAACACAATCAGACAGTTCTGCTCTTGCTGTCTCATTCCAGGACAATCAGCAATTTAAGCAAATAGTACTGCCAGTAATTTCATAGTAACAAAACGTCTGAGGTGAAGGTTCTACATCCAACAGACCAACACTAGGCCCGTGTAGCACAACTATATACTATAAACCCACGATGCGTGGTTGAATGGCCTTATAAGAAAGGAATAGTGTAATTGAAATTGTCACAAAAGGGGGGAAATCTAGCTTTATGTACCTAATTCCAGCAAATGCAGAACCACTGAACGATATCTTAACATGTTTATAATTTAAACTAAACAGAAAAACAAACAACAAATCATCTTACATTGTGATACATTCAAGCCAATCGTAAACAAAGTATCAACATCACGTGCAATTACACAATCCAATCGGTCTGGATTCACAAAAGTAGCACACATATAGGCAACCTTCCATAGAGTTAGGACTTAGGAGCTATAACACAAATAGCAGCAACATGTGTATACAAATGGTATTATGTGTTTGAAGAATTCATAGAAGGTTGAGGGCACCCTGATCGGAACTATATTTATGGTAGAACGCTGGCTCTATTTGCTTTCATATGATTCCAAAAAGAACTGGGTACAACGAAACACCTTATTTCCAATAAAAAGGAAAAAAGGTGCCATCGGGAAAGGTTGTGGTTGTGGTGCCCATCATCTCTTGTATAGTGAACTATTATATCATATTACACTAAGTTGTGGTTGTACTGACCTCGCAGAGTTGAGAATTCAGGCTAATAAGTGGCGAATAGATCCTATGTATGATTTTCATTAACTTAGTAATAGACCAAGAGATTACTGTAATCTTCCTCCTACCGTCAATTAACAGCTCCGAAACTGACATGATAGTGACACATCAGTTGCTGTTGGACAAACGAACAAAGAAGTTGGAGAAACTTGACACTCTTGTTCCTACTCACTGTCGTTTTCCAATTTTCAATCACGCCCACGAGCCATGCAATTCTGGATCAAACACCCAGCTCGAAAACGCACCAATTTTACAGTGTCACGAGACAGGCCGTGTAAGAGTAGCTGATAACGAAATAAAACAAGCAGCAGCCATGACGGAAGAGGTGAAACCCTTACATTGTCTGCAGGTGGCTGAGGTTCCCGATGCTCGGCGACAGCGTCCCGGACAAGCCGTTGTTGGCCATCTGGCTGCAGCTCCCGCGCGAGGCCAAACAGAACGCCGTCATTGACCCGCAACAATCAGCAAAGCAGCAGCCCAGCCCAACTGGAGGAAAGGGCGGGATCGGACAGAAATGGGGGGAGGGTTCGCGGAGGGAGCTCACTCACAGCGAGACGACGAACTTGTCGGGGGAGCAGGCGACCATGGACCAGGTGCAGGGGTCGACGGAGTTGATGTCCCACAGCGCCATGACCCCCTTCTCGTCTCGCAGCCGGCTCTTCACGGCCATCAGCGCCGCCACTGCAGCACAAGCGAAACGACGCAGCATCAGCAACCCCGTCCCGTCCCATCCCTCCCTCGAGGATAAGGAAGAAGCAAGCGGCCGAACCCTAAACCCTCTCAACCCCACCCCCGCGGACGCGCGCGCGCACCTTCGTAGTTGAGCCCCTTGGGCGAGAGCGGCGGGTCCCCGGCCGCGGCCCAACCCGCAGCAGCCAGTACCCACGCCGCCGCCAGGGCCGCGGCGAAGGGAGAGAGCCGCGGCGATGCCGCCGCCATGGCGAGAGCGGGAGCGAGAGAGACTGCTGGGAAAGCGCGGCGCGAGCGGAGATGGCGGCGGCGAGGGCGTGGGTGGCCATGGTATATTACCCCACCGGGCTGTGGGCTGGGGGGGGGGGTGCGTATCGAGCGCTGTGACGGAGTAGATTAGTGCAGGTTAATTAAGGCGCGCGGGTGCGTGGGGGTGGGGATTTGGGACGTTGTTAATTAAGAGGGGCGATTAGTGGGGCGCTGTCCGAGAGGGGGGATTCCAGTGGAGACGGGTGGCTGGGGCGGGTGGGGAATTGTGCCCGGTGTTTGGGCGTCCCGGGCCGGCCTCGATTCCCCTTCTCTTTTGTCGCCGCGGTTTTGTTTTTCTTTGTGGGTGCGACTGCAAGAGAGATCCTCGAGATGGATGGATGGAAGGGGTGGCTGACCAGGGAATTGGCGCTTCCGGTCTGCCAATTGCGCCACCTGCTGCTCCTTCGCCTGTTTGTTTGTTCGTGCTTGTTTTTTCGTCCCTCTCCCGACACAGTAGTTTGTTCTTTTCTTGGGAAAGTCCAGATGATGTTTTTCTTAATTCGACTAGCATTTTACTAGCACATGGATGGTCACTAAAAGTCAATGCCTTTGCCATCTATTGACGGTTTTTCCTCCTCCCTCTCACATAGTTGTTTGTTGTGGTTTATCTACTGCTCTCTTAGTTCTAAATTACAATTCCTTTTAGATTTTTCTTTATACATAGTTTTTCTATTTGCTATGTATAGATACAGTATACATTCAGATGCATAGCAAAATATATGTATCTAGAAAAATTTAAATAAATTGTAATTTGGGACGGAGGTAATAGCATAGTTTCTATGATCAGTTGTTTGTTCTCTTTGATAAAGTTCAAATACCTTTTTTCTCATAATATTATATTATAGCACGTCCTTTATTGAACAAATTCTGAAAATTCACTAATATAAAGCTTCTTCCCTAACCCAAGATGTATTTGCAATTAAACTGACGTGTCTTTGTAGAAATTGCCAATCAAACTGTCGTCTCAACTCTCAAGATCCGTATCAATATCAAGAGGCGAACCATGGACGAGATTATGGATTAATCATATTGTAGCAGACTAATTGCAGCGGGTAAATCGTCATTAGAAGCTCGTGTGCTTGACGTGTCTGAACAACCATAAGCATATGCTGTGGATCCCATGCATGCACATAATGTGTTCGGCAAAACGCTTGTCAGCAGTAGCACCACCTGCTCTGCTACGTGGCTATACGCTATAGCTTCCCTTGCCCCTTCAAGCTCAGAAGTACCATCCGCCCAGCGACCAGCATCTTGGTGGGCTCCGGGGGACGCATCTTCCCAAAAGATCAATGAAAAGGGGAGATTAGAAATGCAAGTGCTAAGTCTGGTCCGAGCTCCAAATGACCTTTACTCCTACTCAACTGACTGACGGAATCCACCATGGCTCCACCTGCTCACTTGGCAACCAGCAGCATGCCAGTACCGTGATTATTGACCATAGAACACTGAAAATTATGCAGGGAGCCACCGTGTCAAATCCAAGTATCAACCAGTGTGAAATCAACAAGCCTTCAAAGAGGAAAACAATGGCATGCTTTAGCAACTTGGTGGCCGCCAGGTCAACTCCAAAAGCCGTTGAGACAGAAAACTGAGCAGGTGTATCACGGTGTCGGCGTCGCGATGAAGCGAATAAATGGCGGCCTGCTCAACCACGCTAACGAACAGAATCAATCGCCAGTGGACCACGCCGCGGCGGCCGACAGAACCCATTCGCCCTCGCCTGTGCCTTTTATTCCCCATTATAGCTTTGTTTGGCTCTTCTTCCATGCATTAGACACATGCCCATTTCATGCTACTTCAAAGACAATTCATCCAGGGTCAGATCATCCGTAACATAAAAAAGTTTAGAAATTGATAGTAAGGATGACAGTAGATTCCGATAAATCCCACTTGCATGATGCCAGGGGAAATAATTGTAAACAATTCCGATCCATGTTTTGACAATGAAAAAAAAATTACTTGATTCCAACAAAACAGGTATATGTGAGTGGAGTTGGCGAGTCGAAGGATAAACGACTTGATAATTACCATAACACAGGATAATTTCCCATCAATAACATTTACAGAATTACATTGACTGACACCCAGGGATAAGGAACACTTACAGGCGCACTACAGCATTTAACATTGGAGAAAGTAATAAGATAGTAGGGATTAAATTCCTTCAATAGCTTACCAATACACCACCCCCTTCCCTCCCGCTACTTAGGCTAAATTGGATGGAGCATTAAAACAGGTGACGAGGGCTGGCTGCACGAAACACACATCTCCTTATGCAACACATTGGCACCAGCTCACGTTTGGCTTTCCAATAATGGTCAGATTCTACATCTTAAATGTGAGGACATGCAGGTTGCCCTTTGGCACAAAGAAGCATAGGAAGCGCAAGGTAAAAGCACCATACAGCTTCCCTATGGTCCAGCTGCGGGCAAGAAAGTGAGCCCAAGATGTCGCCTAGCATGGTCTGGGATCAACCTGTTGATAAGCTCAGGAGAAGCATTTGCTAGCTGCAAATTAACAGACAAATATGTCGGTATCTTTCAAATGTAGAAAAGCATTTACTTTTTAGACACTTCCTTATTTGCCATTGGTGTGTCAATGATACATGGGCCCCACCTGTTTTACTGAAAGTGGGAAATAAGGGACTGCGCAAATTTGCAATGGCATGAAAATAATTATTCCTTTATTTTTCAGCTGAGCAATGTGTTGACTGCATGCTGAAGTTACCATTTCAGTCAAACACAACTACACTTGCCCACATGGTTTGCCTAGTTTCTCAAATAAAAAGCACATGGCAAGCATTAATAAGGTGTATCAGTCTTGAAACTACTTACTTCCTGTTTAAAGTTAAACAGTGGAGGGAATGGCCGTCCGTTTGGCAACCTTGCATGTGGTTCTCGCAACTCATCAAAGAATGGATGTGCGCATGCCTCAAGCTGCCAGAGTTACAAGAATTAGCAAAAAAATCAACACAGAGGAGTAGCAGGAGTGGTTAGGCATCTCAAACTTGATGCATTACATCGTTGTCCTCTTAAAAAAAAAGATGCTCGTCATACAGACATCTTTTCAAGTTTAATGATTATCATTTCCTAATCAAAGGGGAGGACGCTCACAACATAGGAATTATGTAAAGAATAGACATCCAGCCGAGAGTAGTACATGCAACAAACTCCATAGAGACTCTTAGCCTCTTGAGTCCTGACAAGGTAATCTAGTGAAATCTGTATACACCAATAAATCAACCAAAGACCTCCTTGGTTCTTTTTTAATACGTGGCCGTCAATTTGAAGAGATGAAAAGCTCATTGAGAAGTCATTCATTTTGGATGGCATAAAGTGAAACATTTTCTTCCCACTAAGGATACCATGTTGGCTTGTACACCACTCATGAGATAGTAAGGGGAAAAACACTATAAAGATGACATCATATCCAATCATTAATAGTAGCTTTTATACACATGAAACATTTAACAGCTAACTAGAAAGTGATGGGGCGAACATGACTGACCAACTAGGAAGAAACAATCATTGTCATTACTAATGCTTGCCAATAATTGATAGGTAGATGGCTTCTTTAGTTGACTAGAATCAGTCAAGGAGGAGAAAAGAACTCACAGCAGTGCATCGTAGATTTGGTGAATACTGGAGCAGACGTGAAGCAAGATCTATAGCTTCTGGAGGCATCCGCTTGTGGAAAATCTGCAACAGGAAAGGCATTTCAGTTCAAGTTATGCATCATTAGACCACTCAATGAAACAAGCTGACAAAATAAAAAATTTCCCATACCTTGTGCCATGGATGAGCTTTGATCTGAGGGAATCTAAATTCAGTGTAGTTCGGGTTCATACATCGGATCTCCTCGCGTGTTGGAGTACCAAGAACCTGCCACCAAAGCAAATTCGTTCAATACATGGAAATTAAAAAAACACTACTGAGTACATTTCTTTAGAACTAATAGAACAACAAAGTACCTTTATTATCTCAACAAGCTGATCCACAGCACTTTCACCAGGGAAGAGAGGCTGATAAAATCATTGTAACAGAAAGATATTTAGTTCTAAGTTTGTTGCTCAGATGGATACATAACCATAGCCAGATCTGTGGGAAAAGCAGAGAACAGAACTAACTTGGCCAAGAAGCAGCTCAGCAAGAACACATCCAGCTGACCAGATATCAATTGATGTTGTGTACTCAGTCGCCCCAAATATGAGCTCTGGAGCACGGTAATAACGTGAGCATATATATGATATGTTCGCTTCACCTTTGACCTGACCAGATTGTGAATTAAAATGGGATTAGGATGGGTAAGCAATATAATTCTGCATATCAAGAAACTTGAAAAGCCACAAAATGGCCCGCATTAAATGAGCAGAAAAAGACGAGGGCGTTCAGGTGTGACAATGGATTCTTCTCTCATCCCTCGAAAGCCACTCAGAGCAGTTGCTTAATTTTGAGTCCCGACTCCAGACATATCCTCAAAGGGAAGTTCATTACTCAGTAGTTTATAGGGAATTTTCTCTAAGAAGGCTAGCATCCTAAGTTTAGAGAATCAATAGAAACATTTAATAACAAAAAGGAGCTACTTCATCACCAAAAAAGATGCATGCAGATCAAACTGCTGAGCTACACCTTCTCTAGAACAATAAAGAAAAACTCTGATCTAATTAGCTGTAGAAAAGCTACAAGACTGAATACTGCATTTACTTACCAACATTTTGGCACTCCCAAAATCACATATCTTCACTTGGTGAGTCAGAGGATCAACCTATAACCAATGAAGTGAATATAAGCTTAATTAAGAATTAAGACATTGTGAGAACAAATTAAAAAGTAGGGAAAGGGCATACCAAAAGATTCTGAGGTTTCACATCCCTGTGGCAAACGCCAGGTACAGTGTGAATATAGGCTAAACCCCGAAATATCTGCATAAAAAGACCAAGCAAAAATGAAATCACATCCAAACTATTGTAGTTTTCTCAATAAAGAGCAGTAGAAGTTCCAAAAGAATGTAGGTGATATTTTACCTGGTAGGTGTATAACTTGACATATATAAGCGGCATCCTCTGGTTCATATTGCTGTAATGCTTCAATACACGATACAGTGACTCAGGAACAAACTCCATCACCAAGTTAAGGAAAAGTTCATCTCTGCTTGTGGTAGAGAAGAAGCAATGCTTCAAGGAGACGACATTGCAGTGATCCATGGATCGCATGATTTGCAGCTCCCTATTCTTGTACCGCTTGTCCTGTAAAACCTTCTTAATCGCAACAGTCTCACCAGTCTCCAGACATTTAGCCTACATGTACATGCAACAGAAAAACAATCAGGGCAATTACAAAAAAACTCAGGAAGGAAAAAGTATGTACAAAAGCAACCAACGCTTTACCTGGAAGACGATTCCGAATGATCCAGTTCCCACAACTCTCTCAGCCATGTAGCTGATCGTCTACGAAGCACAAAAGCATACAACCAAAGTTAGGAAACAGATCGTTGTATCCATAAGGTCCTGCGACTTCTGAGTTTGCTAAAAGTTACCCTTTTAGGTTCTCCATTCTTGCCTCCAATGGTTGTTGAGATTATGTGACCAGTGACTGGATCACCCCCTTCAATCATAGAACCGGCATGCTGTCACAAAATAGAGCCCATAAGAAAAGACAACATATAGCCGGAGCAAGCAAAGATAACATAACAACTTAAAAAGCACTTATTAACAACCAAATTTGTGGCATCCAGTGTTCAAAAAGCCTAAGTGTGCGTGCATCACCAATGGTCACAAAGCAGAGGAATCGCTCAATCACAGCCCACCATACTATTGCTAACCTCATGCAAACTAGGCTTGCTAGGATCCCAACAAGACAAAACATATACATCATGAACTTTGCTACGTTCCAATCGCACCACAGTTTTGCAACAAGAGTAAGATTAACGGTTATAATCATCTCAAAACAATAATTAACTAGTTTGATTCCCCATTTGGAACACCTATGTCATGATTACCTAGTAAGTATACAGCAGTACAGGAGGAAAAACTTGCAAAGGTGCCCCAAGCAGGGGGCTTAGACGCTTGCATAGCGCACACGCAAAGACCAGACCAAAGGAAGGCAGCCCATCTCCTTCCCGGCAAGCAACGCTCCTCCACCTCTAACTCCCTAATCACAAGAGAAATCGCGCCCGGGGGATGTGGGGGACGCAGCAGCCCCAAGCCTAGCCGCGCGCGGCGCAGATCTACGCGCGGATCGAACGCGGGAACCAACAAACATCAAGAGGGAAAAAAACGAAACGCGGGCTCAGAGAGATCCCACGGCCCCCGGCGCAACCGCTCCTGGCCGCCGGAACCACCCGCCAGCGGCGGAGGAGAATCGCTCACCTTGGCGTCCGCGGGGACGGGCGCTGCTGCCGCGGCGGCGGCGGGGCGCGGCTGGTCCACCTGCATCGGGTCCGCAGCGCCGGCGGCGTGGGCCCCACCCGGCAGCGCGGCCATGTGGAGGGTGGGGCTGCGGGCGGAGACGACGCGGAAATGGAACCTCCTCTCTCCTCTCCTGTGTCCTGTCCTCTCTCTCTCTCCTCGGTGAGGAGGTTGGGGAGGCGGCTAGGCTTGCGCCATGAGACCCGCCCCTCGCCTTCTTTTCCCCTTGTTTTTTATTCCCGTCCTCCGCCACCCACTACGCTGCTACGGGAAGGAGGCGTTTTTTCGGACAAGGGCCGGCAGTTTCGCGAATGCCGCGCCGGTGCTGATGCCTCTGCGCAAGTTTTGCATATGGGTCCCTCTATGGATGTCCTTGTAATTCTAAGGAGTACGGGGTGGAAGAATGGGGTTTTGCAATGGTGGGGGAGGGGGACATGGTCAATGTGTCAGTCCGGCTGGCACTTGGAATCTCCCTTGCAGAACGGCTTTTCCCCTCTCTCTCTCTCTCTCTCGCTTCGGCTGGTGGGGCCCACCCGGTCTGAGAAGAAAAAACGGAAGGGTGTCACAGCTCACAGGTTTACCGTTCAACGGTGCGCAGGTGGGTGTGAAAGCTGACGTGGAGGAACCTCGCTGGATGGGGGTTGTTTTTCAATTTCAAGGCACCGTTGGTGTGGTTTAGGATTAAGGGCCGTTTGGCATGGTCAAACCCGGTGAAGCCAAAACTGGCTTCATCCAACGTTACACTATCTCCATTTGTATGAAATAGATGAAGATAAAACCAAATAAGTCATGCCAAATATGAACAATGATGTGGAGATTTCTAGTTGCCAAAGTGTGGATCAAAATTCTTTTATTGATTGAGAATACATACACACCTCATAGGTTAGGTGGTGAAGAATCAAACATGGTATTGATGTTATTTTCGTGATGATAGCTTGTTTCGCTTATATTTCCTATGCATCATTTGACAAATTCTAAGAATAATTTTATATAGTTACGTGGTAATATCCATTACCAATAAATGATGGGCATTGACATGATGTTCATCATTTTGTATGGAGTTCTAGAATAAGAATAAGGGCTTACCGTAGTTTGATATGACGTAACACTCATAACTATCTAATTGGGTTCTGATTAATTGACAAGAATGGTTCGAGGACTACTCTTGTGGCTCCATCGGACATGGCGTCCATGGTATCTGTCGGAGGAAATCTCAAGCCAGGTGGCGGAATGCACCGACTAATCCTAGTTTAGGATGAGTTTGGGGAAGACCTAGGAACGCTTGATCAAAGGACGGACGAACAGGGGAAAGACACGAGGATTTAGAGTGGCTCGGGCCGCCGGAGCATAATACCGTACGTCCACTTGTGTGTTGTATTGCTTGAGAAAGCTTGGGAAATTGCTGGGCCTCGTGAATCCTATGGACTTGTTGACTTGTGTTCTAACGAGCGCACTCTCCCTTTTATAGACTCAAGGGGAGTGTGTACACTATGCGGAACCCCGACAGGTGGGCCCGGCGACTGGAACCTGTAATACGAGAGAGCTGGAGATCTTCCTCTCCAGCTCCTCCCTAGAGTCCTCTCGATCGAGAAGTTGATGTGCGTATCTGCAGCCAGGGTATGATCATGTGCCGCCTTACCGGCACAGTACCTGCTGTCATTGTTACGCACAGTGGAAGACGTGCTGTCACTGTTGGACTAGTACCCTCTGACAGGTGAGGGGGGCTGCGCTGACCCGCCGCGCCGTCGCCTCCGCGGGTACACTGTGGCAGCGCACGTCTCGGCTCTCCTGCAGCAGACCATCGTCACCCCTTGCTCACGCGCGCGGCGCAGTGAGTTGACTGTACGCCGCGTGTCCGTGCATAATGCACAGCGACGCGCCGCCTTGGAAACAGGCGGGCTTACCGTGGTGTCAGCACACCTGCCCGGTGTGTCAGTGGGCAGGCCATACCCTGTCTTGGGCACGCGCAGCCCACCTACCTGCATTTAATGCGGTAGTTGGGCTGGCGTCCCGCGGAGGGCCTTCTGCCACGAGCACGTGGCAGGGCCGGCCCTGCGGCCGCCTCCTTGGCAGCTTAAGGTGGCACGTAGCGGCACCGGACCCCCTCTCGGGGGAAGGGGAGGTCCGGGCCCCCGAGGCCAGTCCGGATGGACAGGCCCAGAGGGGTCTGGCTCCCACACATGGCGGCACCGAACCTCCTGGGGGGTCTGGGCCTGTGGAGGCCATTCCCGAGCACCCTGTCCTCTTGGGCATGTGGAGGCGCCGGACCTATATGAGCACGGGGGGGAGGTCCGGAGACCATAATCCCAGCTGTCAGGCCCGGACCGAACGCCCCGTCGCCCATAAGACAAGGGCGAGGTCACGGATAACCTTGCGCCCATCTGGTTGAAGATCCTGTCAGATGACTTACTAATAGACGGGGCCCGCGGAGAGGCAGGTCTCCTCGCAGCGGGCTACCCCGACCTTCTGGTCGTTGAGCAGCTCCTTAGCGATGATGGAGGATAGGAGGCCGAGTATATGGTGGCGCGCGTCCACCACGATGCGCTTGGCGCACACGCCGGAGCCGGACACCATCGCGCCCTTACGTGTGAGGCGGCAGCGACGCGCTAAGGGTCTGGACACCCTAGCAAAAGGTACCCCTATCTGTATGTACCGATGTTACCTCTTTCCCAAAACAGTAGTGGAGAATAAATGGAGCGAGCCTAGGGCACTAGATAACGGAGCGAGAAAGACGAGGGAGGCCACTTCCTCTTCTATCAAATCTTTTCCCTTAAAAATGATTGATGTACATCTTGTGATCAAGATTTGTTCTGTTTGATTGCCATGTCTACCATACTAGTAGAGTGCAGTGGAGTTCAAATAATACACGCTTTGTGTTGTGGGGGAGAGGCGGTCCCTCCCGCCCTTGCCATGTTCAGCTGACGCGCCGCCATGCACGAAACATGCTACTCCTTCCATACTCTTCTCTCCTTTTGGTCTACATGCCGCTTGCTCATTACGCGGTTCAACATCGAAAAATAGCGAGCGGTCAGACCGCGTGCACAAAAGGCAGACATTTTAGGGCGTAGGCTACATTCCGGATTCAAATTGTACCAACAAGAGCTCCCATTTTTGGAGTAAAATTGGCTTGGTTTCGTACACTTTTCACACAATTTCGTGTTGTTCGATGGCCGATTTTCCACCTTCCCGTGAGGTCGTGAACCGATCGGGCAAAATACAGTACAAACGATGCATATATATGTGTGAGCAGCTGTTCAGTGCGCGAGCTGCTGAGCAGAGCATGGTCGTCCTGTTCCTTCGTCTTCACAGATGCGCTTTCTTCTACGAGGAGAAGAATATAAAAACATGGTAATTGGTGACGCTGCTGCTGCTGTGCGTTTATTATCATGCAGGCCATGGGCCCTGACATGGCCCAAGCGATGCAGGCCTCATCCGGACAGAAGCGCCGAACAGCAAATAAAAGCCCAGCACAGAACAAATAGTACGACCAGCCGCGCAAGTCCATCCAGACCGTCAACGAGCCCAACAAACAAAAGCAAATAAGCTTACTAGAGAATTATTGGGCCGAAGCGGAGTACCAGGCCGCCACTCTTTCGAGGAAGGAGAAAAAAAAGGGCCCATATCCAGCCTGCCTGCTGGTCCGACACGGACCTAATTTCAAATTTTCTAAATATAGTTGCGTGAACTTTTAATCGTATTCTCTCTTCGTTCTAACACAAGGCGTGCCTTTTTCTTATATATATAAAAAAAATCAAAGTTTGTTAGTTCCAATCAACTACTCCCTCCATCCCAGAATATATCTACTTTAAGGTTTGTCCTAAGTCAAAAAAAATTTAACAAATTATACACATGTAGATATTTTCTTATCTTCTTTTTTTTTCTTATAAAATTTATGTCTCTTAAATTACTAGCCCCTAGACCCATGGATGCTTAACTTGCATCCATGGATTTTGTTTCAAAACATCGCACCAGCTGCTTATCATATTTCGTTATCAGATTCTTCACTCAGAAATGTTTCACCTTCAACTTGTGTTTTTCCCCTCGCAAAAAGAAAAAGATAATGGATTACAGTCTCCAGCCTGCGCACCGGATTGGAACGCACAGTGTTTAAGAAACATAAGTTGCAGGTGCTGAATCAAAAGATCCTTCCGGCTCCTCGCAAAAAGAAAAAAAAATAATCTTTCTGACGATTGGCATCCGGAATACTGGATTCCATTCTCGTGACGCCATTAATGGCGACCTCGACGCCGGCCGGCCCGGTCGATTATCCTCCGCCCTGGATCGTGGAAACAGAGCAACTCCGGCTGTACAGAAAACATGCATGGGTGGGCAGGCGCATGTGTGTGTAGCTTGTCCTCGAGGCAAAAGTCCTGACGGGACCAGGAGAGCCCAATCATTCGTGTTGATTCGTGAAGGCAAACAGCGGCAGCCCCCTGGAGGAGCAGGCAAGGCGAGCAGGCCGGCCTCGGCCTGAATCTGCTGCGGCTCTCCGTGCATTGATTTGCAGCTGCCTTCCTTGACAATTCCCCCGCTGTTTATGTGCCGCTTGAGACTTGCTGCCGGTTGCCGTAGCTGACTGCAGATAAGTTTTCCAGCCTTGCTAGCTGCAAAGTGCAAGCAAGAATGCAGGATGTACATGCCAGATGTGGAAATGCAACGAGGAGCTGTTCCAATGATTTCCCCTCGTTTCTTCCCCTGTACCTCCAGGGCATGAATAAATTGATAAATGTTCACGTGGATTTCTTTTCCTCTCAATAATAAGCACATCAGAGGGCATATCACAGCATTTACGTTTCACAAAAGATGGATAAAGCACTCATATAGTTTGCTTTTACTGAAAATTCAACAAAAGTTTATGCTTCATCAACGACCATCACGAGCGCGCCCTGTTCATGGATTAAAAAATGCTATGAGCCGGCTTAGAGGCAGCCGTTGGAGGAGGCCTTATGGGAAAAACAAGGTATATGCATCTTAAAATGTACTTGGCCTTTTGATCATTATGACATCATCATAGCTCCTTCCAAAATGTAAGAATAGCTAGGAAGGTAAAAATATATCATAAGAAAGCCATATTCAATATGTATGATCTGTCAAGTAGGACACATGTACTTCAGCAACTTATTTTCTATAGCAACTTGAGCACAAAATTAGTAACTTGTTGTGCGTACTTACTTGAGATTTGAGGACAAGAAGGAAGATACTTCACCTAATGCGACAAAGGTCCCCTTTAGGCACATGGTAAAAAGATTCCCCACAACTAACCAAAGCACCCCGTGCTATGCTACCGCAAGCAGACAGGGAACTGCAACTAACCCCGGCCACCTTCTCGCTCGCTCTGCATGCACACCATGGCCAGACCAATCGCCATTGGGCATTCACTAACAACTAGGGAGTACTTCCTCTTCCTCTCCAGCAGGACCTTAGACCTCTGCCATGTCCCTCGTTATTCTCGCTATCCCCAACTTGGTAGTATAACCTGCAGCAAAGGTCTGGCCGTACTCTGGGAAGAAGCTTATTCAAACAATCAAATGTGTACACAGTGCAGGACATGGATCGGTCACAGGTCGTCTGCTTCGTCCTCTTCGCACGGCCAGGCCACAAGGCTCCAAACCCCGCATGTGCCGGTGCCGCGATGCGCTGCAGGGTCGCTCCACTCCACCAGCTAATACGAATCCAAGTCGAGAAACGCAACTGCTCTCTGCAGCATCGGCCGTCATGTTTATCCATGGCTATTTGCTGCAGCATGCACGCATGCTCATCCATGGCGTCTGCTAGCTTTGCTCAGGTCCAAGTCCAACCATGCGGTCGTACCGGCGGCACAAGGTGCCAGGAAACGTCAAACGGGCACCAGCTAGCGTTTCATGCACGTACCAGGCCGGGGTCTCTGTCAGGGGCATGGTCGAGCCAGCGCACCCTGCCTTGGCCTCTTCTCTCTCTACCAAGACAGTTGCAGGCGCCCGGCTACAGATCCACAGCAGGGCCGGGTCATCATTTTGTGTTTGATTAGTCCTAGGGCTCCTAGCTATGGCCGCTGTACAGTGCATACTGCCAACTGTCACGGTGTCACAGTACTACAGCACTACTACATTAGAGTCCCACGTTATCAGTTGGTAAAAATCAGCTATCATCGATAAACTAAGTGGCCATCGGTTGGCAATTCAAGATTTCTCAAGTGATGATCGATCAAGAAAGTGACCTATACCGACGGCAATGTAATCAGCGTATTGGGACTGTGGTACATACAGTGTATAGATTTTCTTGTCAATTTGCTTCCAAATGGTGAATCGCTTGATCGGTGATGAGATGAAAAAATATTTAGCAGATTACACCGGTTATGGTGCGGCTTAGATAATCTACCATCATCGCGATTCCTTATAACCATGCATTCACCTCAACAACAAAGCGTTCGTTCATGGCGTAAAAAATGGCTGCATCGATCGGCTGCACCGAGCAGAAGCGAACAGACAATGGCACACAGATTAGATCTCTGGTGAGCACTCTCCTTTTTGAAAGATAACTACCTCCCGCGTACTTGTCTTAGGTAGTACGTTTTTTATCATGCGAAACGTCAACTTTACTTGAATTTTTGAATCACGCGGGATACATTGACTAGGACTCTGCACTAGCTCGCTGGGTTCAAGTTTTAAATTTTTGTTCATGATTCTGATGTTTGCAGCATAAAGCCCTTGATAGGGTGCTGGCAGAGGTGAAAGGTTGAAGAGCCTAGTTGAGTGTGAATCTAAGTGCTGCTTCACAGGTAGGGAAATTTTTACTATTTCAGCTACTTGCCATGTTTGCTCTGAACGTACCATTATTCATTATTTCAGCTAGTCATAAGTCATAACTCTGCTTGAGAGAGTGGAGTTCCCGAAGATCTGTGTAGGATTTAAGAGTCATGAGCTACTTGCAGGTCACATATCCTGGTGTAGGAAATAAAAGGTAACTACTTGCAGCGCAATCATCCACAAAATGGTTTTCTTTAGGGCTAGCAGTTCAACGGTCACTCAAACACATGAGAAGTTCTTCAATAGTCATTCAAGCACAAGTCCCTGGAAAATAAGGCTGCAGATTAGATAATAGTGGCTTTAGATATAATAGTTGATATGAATAACTTCAATTGATTCACCTTTGTATATATGTGTAATGTAATCAAATGTATTGAACATATGTATTTGTGATGGATATAAGATCTATTTCATATCCTCTTTTCCTTTTTTTTGTTTTTTCAATTCATCATTACAGACGCGTTTTAGCAATCAGCGTATCTGCTGAGGCTTTATCACATACGCGTTTTAGCAATCCGCGTCTCTGATGAGTCCTCGTCACAAACGCGTTTTTTTACATGTGTGATGTGAGTGGCAATATAAATGATGCGTTTTTTCCGCGTCACTAATAACTGTCTAGACGCGTCTCTAATATGCTTTTCTAGCATAGTGTAATTCATACAACATTAATGATCTTTTGCTAGTCCACACCATATCTCTTTCCTTCTCTCTCGCATGCATAGGAGTGCCAATAGAGCTAGAAGATTGATCTTAAGCTGAGATCGTGTATTCTCTCTCCTTCACGTTATCAATGGTCCTCCGACGTTGGGCTTACAGCCCATTGTTGCTTCTACTCTTGCTCTAATCTTATTTGCAGCAGCCGTTGGCTTCAAGTTGCCACAGTGATCTTCAACTTGTCCCAATTAGCCTCGGAAAGGATTAGCACGCTTAACCGTCGACCAATTATAGCTATCACATTTCGCGTGCCTCCCTGGATACACACGGTTGGGTGCAAAAGAAGGGATGGTGGAGCTTAAAAGGAGGTAAAGCAGGAGATGCGCTTCATGATTAACGACACAGCTAATACAATCCCGGCCTGATTCACAACAACAGCTCACATGGCCATGATAGCGCCAGCCCAACCAGCGGCCGCAAAACCCCCATCCTCTAAGCCAATCGTTCGCCGTTGGATGCGGGGGGTACGGCATCCTCCCGCTGGACGCTGGTCAGCACCGGCCTGATGGATTGGCGCCAGTCAGGTCAGGTCAGCCCCTCCAAAAGTGTGTGTTTGGGAGTAGGGCAGGGCAGGGGTAGGCCACGGACACCTGTGCCTACCTAACTATGCTCAATTGGAAAGAAAACCAAGAACAGTTCAAAAAGAAAGGAAGAAAAGAGAACCAGGAATGAAGTGGTTGCTTGTACATATGCTTCTTGCAATGGGAGGATATTCTCACTCAGCTAGTGGTTGGATATTATTGGAATAAACATAAAGTTATGTATTTTTAATTTAAATGTGGTCGAGTACTTAGGCCAGCTAATAAATATTTGCTGGTTTTCTGTGTGAAAATGTTTCGGCGCCTTTTGGATGTATTCACATATATAGTAACGAACCTTTTAAGTCCACAAGGTGAACACTTACGTGGTTAGCGCATTCGGATTTTCATAGTTGGCGCTGGACTTCGAGTTCAGATTTCTGGATTTCAGAAATGGATTCGAGGACTTTTCGTTTTGGTTGCTTACATTCCAGCAAGTAGATGTAAATAAAAAATTGCAATTAGGAATTGAACTGAGGGTGAGAAACTTCCACGCACTCGGGTTACTCATTGCTACATTGCCCACAGGTGGTGGCCCCTCTCTCCTGAGTTTTACACCAGCGTGAGCACACACAGGATAATCTAGCTACTGAATGCTTGCATTGCTCATGAGTGGTTTCAGAAGTTGTACATGATGTGAATGCCTTACTGAGGCAAAAGCATTCTCATGAGGGACAAAAATAGGTTTTACTCATCTGTAACATTATCGACCTATTTCTTGCTCGCGTTCTCCGTCTCTATTTCCAGCAAAAGAGAGCTGAGGGCCCAGGGCGCTCCAGAACCCTGCGATTATATTCCTAGTTTTATCTGCTCCGTGGATGCAGCGCATCGACTCCAGTTCAGCATTGCCGATGCAAACTCGACCGTACGTCCTACGCAGCAATGATTGACCATTCTAATGATTGTGATCTTTAGGCCCTGCTAGTTACCATCAACATTCATCCCAACTGGACGTGTCCCAGACTTTTGAGGGGCTGTTTGTATCCGAGGACTAATTTTTAGTCCGGATTGCATCAGATGTCTGGATGTTTGGAACAGGATAAATTTTAGTCCGTCCGGCTGAATGATTAAAGCTGCTCCTCCTCTGATTTACGTGTTGATCACACTATTGAATCTCGATGAGCAGGCAGAAATTATTGGAATTTGATTTGCCAGGGAAAATTATTATTTTTGCATGGATGTATGTTTTCTCCTTTGTGTTTATCCCCCGACAGCCGTCGGCCCGGAATATTTGGCTACTGATAGGCATGCACGTGAACTTTGTCCAGTTGCAGCTGCATGTTCTAGGGACAAATCAGCTTTGCAGAGTAAAACAGGTTCGTTATCTCTCTGGTGAATGGCAACGTGAACCACAAGCCAGAACAACTCCTAATTAAGTGGTGGGAACACCCGCAATAAAGGCACAAGTTGTTTAACATTTTTCGGTAGGAAATTAAACAGCACAGAAACGTCAAAATTTTCAACAAACAAAATATGATGTTCCAAGTTGGGCCTAAACTTTCAGTTATTATGTGGATTAAACACTTACATAGCTCAACGGATGCAGTTTTCCACATGTAGCTAACCCTTCACAACATTCATACAGTTCCTCACAAAAGGGAAAGTAGTTTTGGCTAGAGGTTTTTTAAGTGAAATGGCAGGGGAAGGGCTATTTCATTTCATTCACTGATTCTAATTGGTAATTTGCTTCTAAGTTGCCGACATCTTTCATTATCAATAGTAGCCTAAAGTAACCCCTAAGTTTGCACATAAAATACCCACATTTGACACTGTGAACAACAGAACCCCCTAATCTACATCTAAATTATCTAGCGCTGTCATTAAAAAATAATCTAAAGTATTTAACCAACCTAAATTCGCATCTAAATTACTCCATGCATGTGTTATTGTGAAAACATATAACCTGAAGTACCCCCCTATATATATGCTTTTCAATCATCCTATATTAATATATGAAAAATGTTCCAAGCTTCCAAATAAAATGTTTCCAATTTATTTCACATTTTCCAAGGATGAATCCAAATTGTTGGATTTTTAACTTAGTGGTTAGAAAAGCAACATATTATTTCACTCATGAAATGTGTCAACAGATAATTAGTTTTTTTTACGAAAGATACAGTACACATGCAGACGCTCACAAATTGAAACAGCGATCAAAAGATTCGAGACGATCTTGAGCCAATAAATTTTGATGTTGCATTTATAATGAATTGCAATTAGTTTAATCAAATCTTATCTTGTCATAGTTGTCCTTATACCTTTAGCGCTGTCATTATTTGGGTTGCACCACGCCGTTCTTCCACCTTTTTCATCGGCGCCGTATACATTCACACCCCAGGCACATCTTGACAAAACAAGTGGTCTACGAGCTATCACGGCGCAACACACGCGTGCGCATACGCCCAAGCTACGCGTAGCGTACGTACGTACGTACGCGGCTGTTGTACGCCATCGATATGGCGATATTTGGCACTCGCTGGCCGATCGCGACGTCCCCGGCCGGCCGGGTCCCAAAAGGTCGACGACAGTCGGGCACACGCCCACGGGGGCCGGGCGATGCACTGCCCGCCTCCGCCGTGCTAGGTGTTCCCGGCTCGGTACGCCGTCGTCGCCGGCGGCCCTCACTCACCTACCTACCTACCATGTACCCCCACCGTCACCGTACCCGAGTTACCAAACGCCGCCGTAACACACGCCACTGCATGCCCATGCACACATCCATACCTGCTCGTACTCCTAGGCAAGATAGATAGATACATATTGAGCAGGCAGTTAGTTATTCGAATCAGCTTGCGGCAAGAGGATGGGGGTCGGTCCAGCGGTTGAAGTGTTTAATAACTGAGCAAATGGATCCGTGCCGGGCGCCATTCGGTCACGGACGGGAACTCGGCTCATGTCTGCTCTGCTCCGTGCCGGGCCACGCGTGCAACCACTGCGCGCAATCGGCCACTATATAGCTCAGGGGGCGCCGTGCAGGCTCGGCACCAGCTTGGAGGCGGCAGCAGCTAGCAGCTAGCTACTCTCGTTCCATCCCAAGTCGAGCAAGTAGATACGTACGGGGAGAGGAGAGCGGGAGAGCGAGTTTGCTAGTACCAGCATCTAAGCTATCCATGGCGTCGGCCGTGATGTCGTTGAGGCGGGCGGCGGCGGCGGCCGTGGCGTGCGTGCTCGCGCTCGGCGCGGCGGCGCAGCTCACGCCGACGTTCTACGACGGGAGCTGCCCGAGCCTGCAGTCCATCGTGCGCTCCGGGATGGCCGCCGCCGTGCAGCAGGAGCCGCGGATGGGGGCCTCCATCCTTCGCCTCTTCTTCCACGACTGCTTCGTCCAGGTACCCATTCAATTCGCGCGGTTGCAGCTGCCGGCTGTTTGCGCGCGCGCGGCATCTGAATGCGCGCCCCGCTGGAGCGACGCTGACGTCTGCGCTGTCGTCGCGGCGCGTGCGTTTTCCTTGCAGGGGTGCGACGCGTCGGTGCTGCTGGACGACTCGCCGGCGCTGACGGGGGAGAAGAACGCCGGGCCCAACGCCAACTCCCTCCGCGGCTACGAGGTCATCGACTCCATCAAGTCCCAGGTCGAGGCCGCCTGCCCCGGCGTCGTCTCCTGCGCCGACATCCTCGCCCTCGCCGCCCGCGACGGCGTCAACCTGGTCAGTGAACTAGTTAGTAACTGGAGTACTACCAGTAGCAGTAGTCTAGTACACCACCACCTGCCGACACCCGTACCACCTGCTGCCACCAGTCACCATGCATGTCGACCGGTAAATCACCAAGCTCATCTCGCATTGCTCACTTCACCGTGCACGCACTCGACTCGACATGGACTCGACCGATCGGGTCCCGTCAAACATGCTCCGGGCGGCGTGGGGGCCGACGGCCAGCCTTCCTCACCAACCGCTCAGGCCTGCCGGGGGACGGGTGCTTCCTGATCTGAGCGAGCTCGTTTTGTCGCCGAACGCCCACTGAGCATGTGCCCACTGTTCCTGTCTGTTCAGTGACACAGTCGCAAGTTGCAGTCCATGGCACTCGAGATTTCCCCATGCATACAGATCCAATATTCCAATGGCTGCTACCTCATGCGAATAACAAACCAACAAAAAAAAATACGTAGTTGTTGATGCATAATTTGATCATCAGTTCGTCTGAATTTGGTTCCATGTTTTTACCAATGCAGCTGAGCGGTCCGACGTGGGCGGTACCGCTGGGCCGCCGCGACACGCGCACGGCGAGCCAGGCGGCGGCGAACAGCAACCTCCCCTCCCCGTCCTCGAGCGCGGCGGCGCTGGTGTCGGCGTTCGCGTCCAAGGGCCTGGACTCGCGCGACCTGGTGGCGCTCTCGGGCGCGCACACCGTGGGCTCCGCGCGGTGCGCGAGCTTCCGGTCCCGCGTCTACAACGACAGCAACATCAACGCCGGGTTCGCGGCGAAGCGGCGGCAGATCTGCCAGCCGCAGGCCGGCGCCACCGACGGGAACCTGGCGCCGCTGGACGCGCTGAGCCCCGTCCGCTTCGACAACGGCTACTTCCGCAACGTCGTCTCACAGTTCGGCCTGCTCCACTCCGACCAGGAGCTCTTCGGCGGCGGGCAGGTGGACGGCGTCACGGCGCAGTACGCGCGCAACGGCGCGGCCTTCACGCGGGACTTCGTGACGGCCATGATCAAGATGGGGAACATCAGCCCGCTCACGGGGTCCAGCGGCGAGATCCGCGCCAACTGCCGGAAGCCCAACTGATAAGCCGGGGCCCGGCGCCGGCCGGCCTTGAGATTCGTGCGGGGCGAAGGGACGGCGCGGATGGGGTCGACACGGCCAGCTAAGAGGAGTGCGGCTTTGTGCGTGGAAAAGTGTGGAGTGCGTTGGAAGGGAGCGGCGGCTGGCCGGAGATGATGATGATTGAGGGAGGATTTGGTGGGTGGAGCGGCGCTGTCAAGGGGAGGGGGAGGAGGGGAGGGAGAGACGAAGGTGGGGCCCAGCGTGCCGTGACACATCGATCACGCGCTGCTGCATGGCCACTGCTGCTGCTTTTTGGTTTGGTTGCATTCTTTCCTTGTACCATACGGTGGCGACGACGGCTCGAGCATGTAAGTTTGTACGTACGTGGCCGATTCATGATTATTTTTCAGGGAGGGACACGAATAAGAACAGATGAAAAATGTGCTTTCTTTTCAAGAAAATTACAGAAATACTATGTGTTGATGAGCAAGTACGTGCACATCGATCGGAACTAGATTAGGCAGGGTACAAGTACGTGTACACTAGCACAGTGGTTGAACAGAACTGAATTAGGCAGGGTACAAGTACGTGCAACTAGTACCATGATTAGTTTGCCCTCTGCTGCATGCGACGGGCCGGACATGCATGGCTGGCCGGGCCCGGCGGCCCTCTGGTGTTGATGTGAGAGCGAGGTAATGGCTGATGAGCAACGTGCCGGTTGTGGCCATTTGCCACACACAGCGGCCATCATGACCTATCACTACTATAAAATCCATCGTCGCAAAGGCTTCGTCACCACAGATTTGATTCGAACCGGCGGTGATAACCGGCGGTGATTATCACCGCCGGTTGTGATAACACCGCCTACAAACCAGTGGTGATATCTTCGAAGGGCATCACCATCGGATTGTAGTAATTCGACCCGGTGGTGAAGCATTCAACACCCTCCTCCTATTTTTTCCTCTTCCGATCTCTCTCACTATTCTGCCTCTCATTATCTCCCCTCCCGATCCTTCTCCTCCCCGTTGCTCCCCCCCCCCCGCCACCTCCCCCGTCATCGCCTACTCCCACCTTCTTCCCCAGCACCCCCTCCCTGCCTTCATCCCCTCCTCTCCCCTGCACCACCTCCCCCGTTATCTTCGCCCCTCCCCATCGGCTCACCTCCCGCCGCCGCCCCTATGCGCACGCAGATCTGCGCACCCCCATCTCTTCCCCTCTCCTCCTCTCCTCCCCTCCGCTCCCCCCCTTCGGCTGCCCGACGCCATGTGGGGCTGCGGCGGCCCTCCCCTGCCCCTCCCCAGCAGCGCGGTGCCGCATGTGGTGGCCGCGGCGTCTTGCGTGGCCTATGGCCATGGCGGCGCGAGGGGCCGTCGGTGTGTGGGTCCGCGGTGGTTTTCCCCTCCCCTCACTCTCCCTCTCCGTGGCAGCGCGACACCGGCGTGTGGTGGCTGTGGCGGCGCGCGTGGTAGCGGTGGTGCGTGCAGCGGCCCTCCCCCCTAGGGCTAGATAACGAGCCAGCTCGGCTCAGTCCGGCTAGTTAAGATAACGAGCTAGCTTGGTTTGGCTAGGCTCGGCTCGCTATCCTAACGAGCACAAAAGCCTGCTCGGCTCGGCTCAGTCCAGCTCGCGAGCCATAACGTCAATATCAGCTGTTCATGCTCCTCCTCCATGGTAGCTCCTGGTGGTGCTTCCCATGGCCATGCGCCTCTGCCCCTACCCCTAGTACTCGGAGCAGAGAGCCCAGAGGGGAGCATGCAGGAGAGATGGGAGCAGGGGAGCGAGAGAGAGAGAGCTGCAGGGGACCAGCGGGCGGTGAGCTAGCGACCGTCCTTTTGTGTTAGGGCCGGTGCCCTAGCAGCTTGGCGGCGCGATTCGAGGGAGATGGGAGTAGGGAGGCTAGAGGGGAGCGACAGCGAGGGGAGCTGCAGGGGCTAGCGACTGTCGGTGTTTTACCGCCACGCCCACCGAGGGATACCCCCGAGGTGGTGAGTTTGTAGGTAGGGTGTCGCCGAGATCAGGAACTTGAAGGTGCAAGGAATACAATGTTTAGACAGTTTCAGGCCGCCGAGAGCGTAGTACCCTACGTCCTGTGTGGTTTGCATTATCTTTGATGGTGATCGGGTGATTCTCTTGGAGGGGGTCCCTGTCCGCCCTTATATAGTTTGGGGGGACAGGTTTACATGGAAGTCCTAGTCGGATACATACCCTAAAGTCCTACCCGAGTACTTTTCTAGTAGTTTTCCACTGTATCCGACTAGTTTTACTACTCTAGGAGTAGTTCTACTAGGCTACGAGTAGTTACAATAGATGTAGGACATGGGCCATATACCATTCTTTATCCTAGGAAAAGTACACCATGTGCACAGTCCCGTGTACTGGGTCTGACAACAACCTCCCAAGCATCGGTGCCTGGTTGCCCAGTGGCCTGGCGGCGCAACTTGAGGGAGGAGATAGGAGCAGGGAGGCCGGAGGAGCACGGCCGCGAGGGAGGCTGCAGGGGCGGCAGGCGGCGAGCCGGGACCGTCCCTATAACAGTCCGGGTTTTTCCGGAATGTTATAATTGTGCAAAATTTTGAATTTTTAAAAACCTTTCGTGTATGTGCTTTTAGCTAGTTCCAAATATAAGCTTGGGTTCTCTTTATCTCGAAATCTCAGTAATTCAACCCAACAATTTTAATTAAAGACCATTAAAATGTTAGTGTGAAATAATTTGGAGTTTTTCAAATCTCTTTTAAACTTGATTGGTTGAAAAATGTTGTGGAATTTAATTTGAGTTGAGCCATTCAAATTAAATTCAAAAGCTAAACTCAAACCTTCAGCCCAGCTGGCCATCCCGGCCCAACAGAGTCAGCCCAGCATGCGTCATCTTCTCTTTCCCCACCAGCACAGCCCGCACGGCCCACGTGGCCCTCTCGTCCTGGCCTGCCTCGCGCGCCTCTCAACCAGCCCACGTCGCGGCCCAGCCCAGCTCGCTGCCTCGCCGCCAACACGCTGCGCGACCCTTCACCTTCCCCGCGCTGCCGCTGCCGCCCTGACCCCACACGTCAGACGCGCCTCCCCTTCCCCCTTTCTTCCTCCTCGTTGCTTTACCGCCGACGACCGCCGTCCGGGGGAGCTTCACCGAGCCTGCGCTCGTACGCCCAAGCCACCATAGCCGTGCAACCTGCACGGTCTCGACTCACACTGCGTCAACCTGCCACCGCACCGAGACCCTCACCTATGAGCCCAACTGGTGAGCACCGCCGCATTTCCGTCCTACCCCCTGCTGCCGGCGTGATGCCTTACGCCGCCGATGAGCCGTCCGCAGCAGCCATAGGACCACCCTACCACCCTTCTCGTGCAGGAGCCCAATGCGCCGCCATGCTTCCTACAGCCCCCGTCGCCCTCTTGCCGCTACACCGGGTCGCGGGCCCAGAGCACCGGTGCCCCGCGCACGGCACAACCACATCGCGGTCCTGGGGTACCAGGACCCACGCGTGTGCATGGCACCCAAGCCACGAGGCCATGTCCTTGCCTCGCCACCCTTGACCGCCGGTCGTCCTCCCACCTCACCACGCCGCACCGTCGTGTCGTGGCCCTGGACCGCCAGGTGCTCGCGAACGCGAGCTCATTCCCAGCTAATGGCGAAAGGCCGTGCCCTTGCCCCTGTCCGAGCAAGGCCGCACTGCCCCGCCATGCCTGCCGCGCCACGGTTCTGCCGTGCATGGTCACCACCCCAGCGCGGCTGCAACGTCGCTTTTGCGTTGCGGCCAGGCCAGTGCGGCCTTTCGTCGAACACATCCTGGCGCACGCCACACACACACACCAGCCCACACGCACTCAAACCCACACGGGCCCAAGCCGCACTGGATCTGGCCGCCACACCAGATCCTAAGCGAGACCGACATGAGGGACCCGCTCGCCAGGGGGAGCAAGGGGCGCTGCCCCTAGGCCCGCTCTGTCAGAGAGAGAGGGGGAGGAAATGGACCGTGGGCCGGCCTGCTGAGCTGAGCCGGCCTACCATGCCCAGCCAACCCGTGTGCCCAAGCCGGCCTGCTGAGCCGCAGGCCGAGCTGACCCGTTTAAGCCAAGCCAGGCTGAGTTGGGCCTTGAGCAGGCCCAACCACTTTCGGCCCAAAAACCAGAGCTGAGCCCCTTTCTTTTTCTCTTACCTGGCCTGATCGAGGGCCCCACCTGTCAGCCTCGGGGTGAGGCTGACCCGTGGGTCCCACTGACCGGCTGACCCCGTTGACCGTTGACCCGTCAGCGTTGACCGGTCAACGCTGACGTCTGCAGGGCCCATTGCTGACGTCAGCAGATGCTGACCTCCTGCTGATGTCAGCAAGCCACGTGGCACTCTCTGGTGCTGCCACGTGTCACCGCTATGTGTTTTTCTTTTCCAAAATTATTTTATTAATTTTATAAATAGGTTTTTGCTTAAAAAATTCATAATAAATTAACCGGTCCTCCGAAAATTATGAAACTAATTCTATAATTCCTCTAAAATCATGAACTACCCGTTAGAGTAGGTTTTGTGGTGATTTGGGTCTTATTTGGCATCTTTTGTGCACTTTTGCATTTTGGTCCTTACTCTTACTCGTATTTACGAATAGGCCCCGACTACGAGGAGTTGATTGACGGCCAGGACCACCCGGAGGCTCAGGAGGACTTTGAAGAACCGCCAGGTTCACGTCCATCTATGATCTGATTACCTATTAGGTATTGCTTGCTAGTTGTGCTAGCGCTTCATGATGTATTACTTTGGGATGAACCAGCATAGCCTATTTTATTTAACTGTACTCCTTGCAATCCTATCACACTCGAATATTATATGAAATGCCTTGCTATGCATGTGTATGTGTGGGAATGGATGGATAGTCTTGGCATGAGTAGAGTTACACTTTCCAGGAGTTGGTGAATAGGGTTTTAGCCAGGAGCGGACGAACTTAACTCGATCGTGGATCGAGGGCTTGGGGTTTGTATCTTGGCACACCCTACGGAGTACCTGTGGCAGGTACAACTTGTTGGATACTTGGTTGAGGTGTTAGGGGGCACCCGTAATGGGTGCAGTTGCGGACCATTACGGTGGAGATGCATTCGACGAAGATGCCCGCTTTAGCAATTGAGCACCGAGTGAGAGTAACTATGATTAGTGGGACTATGTTAAGCATGTACACCACTTACCCATTATGAGGGTGGGCTCGGTTCGGGGCTAGCAAGTGCGGTACCAAGCCGGTAGGAGGATCGAGTATCGGTGCAGGGGAAGGAGGTGCTGACCTCATGTTCCTCGAGACGCAAGGGAGGTTTCACAGTCCCGGGGCGACCTCTTGCAGGAGGATGCGTCCAAGATCCGGGAAAGCTGGATGGTGTCGTGGCTCCTAGTCCTGTTTCAGTAGACCGGTGTTTGATCGCTCAGTCGGCTGATCCCCGGCTGGCGTCGATTTGAGTGGGTCCAGGTGTACAACCCCTGCAGGGTGAAAACTATATGTATAGCCGAGTCTTCGGTTATGGACAACCCTACTCTTCTATTGCTCTTATTAGCTAGTGTTACTCATGATTTCTACCTCCCTCTAGAGATGACTTCCTGCCAGGGGCAGTTGAAATGCGAGGAGAGGGAGTCCTCGCATCGACTTGGTGGTTTTGGAAGGTGTGTGTTGGACCGGGAGTCCGGGATGCCGGAAGGGTCCGAGTCCGAAGTTGGAAGAAGTTATATATATATATATATTTATGTTGATGCGCATGCATAGGAAACCTCAGCTTAATCCCTTGAACTTTTGTAATACCCTTAGTATAGTCCACTTTAAAGCTTGCATTCGGATGGTGACACGAACCTATCCCATATCTTGGGGATAGCCTGGTATGATGCAGGATTCGATTCGGAGTTTGACACCCCAACGATGACGGTTGGTACGATTGAAGCCCGTGCTACTGTGACGCCCTGAAAATTCACTTAATAAAATCATGCGCTAGAGTAATTCGTAAAAACGGTTCGACGTCAAAACCCTAACCCTAACCGGAGTGCTGTTCCGTTTCGCATCGCCCGCCCACGCGCGACCGTCTGCCGTGATTAACGCAGACGCGACTCCCTTCCTTTTTTTCCTCTCCTCGCGCGAATCCCGCGCGCGTGGCCGACCGGCTGCGACCGCTGCCGCAAATTGCGCCGGCGCTCCTCGTGCCGCGCGCGAATCCCCGCGCGCGCGTGGCCGACCGGCCGCGGTCGCCGCCGCGACCGGCGCCGACACGCCCTTCCCCCTCTCTCTCCTTTTTCTCCCTCCCATTTCTTCCTTTTCTTTTTTTTTTCCAATCTCTCTCTCTCTCTCTCTCTTTCTTTCTTTCCTTTCCTTTCTTCCCTTTCCCTTTCTTTTTCCCTTTTTCCTCCCTTCTTCCTTTTCCCTTCTCTCTTCTTCTCTCCTCTCTTTCCCCTGCCTCTGCTCCCGAGCGCCCGCACGCCGCCCAGGCCGAGCGCCTGCACCGCCCCGGCCGTGCCGCGCACGCGCCCGCCCCGCGTGCTCCGCGTGTCCCGCGTAGGCCACGCATCTCGCCGCGCCGCCCGTCGCCCGCACGCCCGCCCTGGCCCGCGCCTCGCCGCGCCGCCCGCGCGCGCACGAGCGCGTGCCGCGCCGCCCGTCGCTGGCGCCCTGCCCGACCGCGCGCGCCGTCGCCCTGTGCCACGTGCACCGCCCCGCCCCCTGGCCGCGCCGTGCCGCGCCGTACGCGCACGCGTGCACGAACGCCGCATCGCGACGACGGCAAGCGGCCGAGGCGCCATTAATGGCGCCCCGCACCGGCCACCGTCGCGACCACCCCTCCACCGCCTCCCCCGGGTTATAAATAGGGCCCCCGCGTAGCCCCGACGACCACCAACGCCTAGCCACCGCGCGCCTCCCTCCCCGAAGCTCGCCGCGCCACCACCGCCTCTGGCTCTGCCGCCGCCCGCCGGCCCCCGTCGTCGCACCTCCTCGCTGCATCCCAAGCCGAGGTGAGGAGGGGAATAGGACCCCCTCGCCTCCCTCCTTCTTTTTCCCCCGCCTCGACCGCCGCCAGGCCCCGGGCCGGCCGGAATCCCCGCCGCCGGACCTCCTCCTCCCTCCCCTGTTTCCTGTCAACGGGAGAGGAGGAAGAATGGGCAAAATGCCCGATAACCCCCTGCCCTTGCTCTCTTTTCTAAATAAGGACCCCCCCCTCTCTAATAGCCCCCTTTCGCAAAAGAAACCCTGCCCATCCTATTATTTCGAATTGAATCCCTCCATTACATAAAAACCCAACAACGCCCGACACCCTTTTGCATACTCTGGATATTTCTAGGGTTCGCAAATAAACCCCTGCCCTCTTTAGATAATTACGACCAAGCCCCTGGACCCCCGTTTAAGCCCTGAAACCACCTTTAGCGCGTCATTTTATGTGCGAAACGACCTCCGATTGACCCGAAACTTTACCACTCCGCTTCTAGTATAGTTTTAGCCATGCCATTAAGAAACCACCCAAAGATATCACCCCTAACTCCGTAACTAAATTATTTCCGATTCAAGCTCGACGATAAAAGCTTTTAGTTTTTGTGCTTGATTGTGTGATTGCGTCGTAGGACACGGAGTGAACGAGGAAGGTCCCGACTGTGACCAAGCGAACGAGGACCAGTTCCGCGACCCCGAACCCGAGGGGCAGTGCTTCGACCAGGACTTCCCGCAAGGATTTGACGATGGCAAGTTCAATTCCGCCCTTTGATGCATGTTTCTGTCCTAGTTTTTATAAACACAACCCAGTGGCCTGTTTTATAAAATTGCATGGTTTTGCGTGCTGAAAACATGGTAGGATAGCCACCCTTGTTTGAGATAACCCTACCTTGACCACCTGATTTTATAAAGAAAATGTGTGTGTGTGGGAAGGGATACAATGTGGTTTTGAAAGACGAGTTAGACGGGATGGATGGCATTTCTGTGTGAATTGCCGTTGGTGTGCTCGTACCTGTGTGGTTGAGCGAGGAAGGGAGATATCCATCCTGTCACCCCTAAGGACCGAGTTGATGTGACATCTCACCTAGCTTCTTGTCGTGCGAACCACTTGACCGTTGTATGGGCAACGGCTTAGCATAAATCCCACTAGTTAGCCTGATAGCCATCAGGAGAGCTGAGAGCAACGGGTGATCAAGGAGACGGGATAAGCTCTGTGTGACTTATGCCCCGGTTTAACCTCGGTGATAGGTCGAATGACCCCTTGATGGATCCCGTGGTGGCTAGTCAGGTCTAGCTAAGGTGGGTAATGGCTTTGTTGGGATCTGCACCGGCACTAAGGTGTTCGTGCTGTGGTACCCCACCTGTGGGTAAAGTTGCACACCTCTGCAGAGTTAAAAATCTATTCGAATAGCCGTGCCCACGGTATTGGGTAAGTTACGGTGTGGTCACATAACTAGTGTTTCACTCTGGGAATGGATGGGCTGGTGTGAGTTGTTTGGAAGGTGTCCGGCAGTTGTGCCGTGTGCTACGGCGGACGGGGAGTCCGGTAGCAGTTTAAAACTTGGATCCTGTGTGGATCAACATCGTGTGCTCCTTGGTATTGGAAAACTTGTTTTGAAAATGTTTTCAAAATGAACCCTTGCATATAACCGAGTTTTCCGCAAATAAACCCTAACCGTATCCTTGGATTGTCCTTTGCATTAATCTCTGTTATACCCCCTCCGTGGGTGTGATTGGACTTGCTGAGTACGTTTGTACTCACCCCATTCGTACTTTTACAGTGGAAGACCCAGACTACGTCCCCGAAGACAACGAGTAGGGTTTCGTCCTGCACCCAGTCTTGCCTGTGGTTGAGGCCACCGTTGGATTCCGCATGGCGCAAGACTCTGATGATCCTTTGTTCGTAGCTAGTATAGTTGTGTGGGTTTTGGTTGTAATCCTCGCGATAGTGGCGCTTCACTGCCCATTACCGCGTAGAGTTGTACGGTGATGTACTATCTGATGTAATAAAAGTGTTATCAGCCTCCTGGGACTGATAGAGCAACACTTTTAAGTCTTCCCTGATGGGGGGACGCTTCAGCTACGCTCGAGTTGCCTGTGGAGGAGGTTCCAGAAGATGAAGGGCGATCAGGAGCCTAGATACTGCTTTCCGTTTTCTGCTTGTTCGCTCTAGCCGAGAGGCTTGTAATGAATCCTGTACTATAAATCCTATGGATTTATGTAATAATTAAACCCGTAATTGACCTTATGCGAAGTATGACTATGATATATATGTTTTGAATGAGTTCTGTATGTGATAGCACTTGATCCAGGGACTATCACAATGATACAGGAAGTCGGATTCTCGATTTGGGAATCCAGTTGTTTCAGTCTCTGGCATCGGCGCGTGGTGCTCCGACGGCCTGGCGGCGCGACTGGAGGGAGAGGGAGAGGATGAGAGGGACAAGTTTTTTTTAGGGTGAGTGGGTAACGGGAATTGGAACTGCTCCATTAAACAAGTCGCTCTAGGGTTCATGCGGTAAGTGGGCCGTGGGGCTTATCAGACCGTGTTTGGGCTGGTGGCCTGCTGGTACACATGGCTTGTTGAGCTCGCGAGCTGGCTTGAACTCGTTCGTTATACTAAGAGCATAAAGTCTTGCTTAGCTCATTAGGAATTGGACCGAGTCAAGCCGAGCCGGCTGCGAATCGAGCGAACTCACGAGCCACGAGCATTTTTTCACCCCTACTCCCCACTCTGTGACAGCGCGGCGGGGCAGCAGCAGGCATGCCGCGTGCGGGTATGCTTTTTTCTTTTTTTTCTTTTTTTTTAACAGGCATCACTTATAACCAGCGGTGATGCCTCTCCCGTCACCGTCGATTTAAATCCAGCGGGCTCTCGTACCGTTTGGTGATGCCCATTTTGAACCGGCGGTGACGGGGCGCATTAATAGTGTATCACAAAAACAGAGGGGCAATCTGGTTTATCATTGCAAGAACTGCCTGTACCTAGTGCCTGGTGATTGAGGTGAGATTTTTTTTTGCCCCCAACACGCAAAAGCTTTGAGGAGGTGAGAGGAAGAGGAAGTATGCTCAAGGCCGAGCGTGCCGCGACACATCCCTAATTTCGTTTCAGCTGTCCGAGTAACCGTCGAAGTATATTTCAGCTTTGAGCCGGCTGCAGCTGCACAGCCGAACGCTCGTGAGCGTCCACATGAGACGATGCTTGCTGGGGGAGATGAATGGAACGGAAACTAGGATGAGACCAGAGCGGGAGGGGAGTACCGCTGGTGGAAACAGGGCGCGGAATGTTATTGCACCATGCAAATCCGACGGTGGTTGGAGCGGTGTTGTCAAAGGGAGGAGGGAGACGAGGCGGGGCCCAGCGTGCCGTGACACGTCGATCACTGCACAGCCATTGCTGCTCTGTCCTGGTTGCGTTCTGTCTTCCTAGTTTGTGATGACGATATTAGAGGCCGTTTGGAAGGGCTTTCCTCCAAACGGAAGCCGGTAAAAAAAAAAGGCTTAATTCAGGGTCAGTTTACAAAACGGTTTCACACTGCAGTAGCTCAATTTGCATGAAACTGATGAAGTCGAAGCCGAAATAAGCCCAGCCAAACAGGCATAGTAAGCTAGAACAGATGGAATGCGTTCTTTTCCCCAAGTAATTACATGTTTTATGTTTCTTTATTAATACAATATGCAGCTCTCATGCCTATGCTTATTTTGTTTTTTTAATAAAACAGTCACGATCTTCCTTGGATCTGTCAATGGGCTAGCATGCACTAGCAGAGTAGTTGCACGCTCGACCAAAATTGATAAACAGGATTAGGCGCTAGCTAGTACTAGTACTAGCACTCTAGCAGCATGCCAGCATGATGACCGTCGTTGCTTCTTCCTGCATTCGTTGGACGGGCCGGGTGCCCGGGTACCTACGGCGCGCGTATGGTATGGTGTGTGATGTGACTGTGAGAGGCCACGCTCATGAGCAAAACGCGTGGCGGCCATGGCCATCCGTCATGTCACACCCGCAGGGTTGTATGGTTGCGGTCATCGCAAGATCGAACGGAAGCGGCAGAGAATTGAATGTGACTAGGAACGGCGGCTCTGGTTACGCCGATGTGGTTTGTTGCGTGCGTGGCTTGCTTGGCTGTGTAGCAGCTGGTCTCGCCGGACGTTGCATGGTCGGATCGAGGCGCGTGGTTCGCTCAAGGCAAAGCTTTGGCTCGGTTTGCGGCAGCACCAGCCGATCGTCCTCGTTCGTACGGTGTCCGCTGCCAGCTCAGCTAGAGAAACTGATCCGCGACTTGAAGGAGGACTGGAGGGGGCCTTACCTGCTGGACCTGAAAGGCTCGAAGAAGAAGCCATGCGCCCGCTGCGAAGTGCATGTCTTCGGCTCTCATAACTTCCGGAAGATGGATAAGCTTAGGCCAAATTAGATTCAATACTTTTTAAAAATAGTTCAACATTTTAACATAATAGATCCAACATTTTTTTACAAACTCTTTCAACATTTTGACATAATAGATTCAATATTTTTCAAACCTACGTCAACATTTTATGAAAAAAACCCGGGGTGCCCCCTTCCTCTCCGGCGGGCCGGGCCGCGGGGCAACAGCGGCGCGGCCGGCTGCGGTGCCCCGGAGGCGTGGATGCGACGACGGCGCAGGGGCTGCACGCCGTGGCGGCGGCCTATCGTGGCGTGATAGTGACGGCACACGGGTGGAGGAAAAAGGAGGCGACGAGGGTAGCAGGGTTAGGGTTTGAGGGAAGGGATGAATGAGGATCCGGCGGATGAGATTGGTTGCACGAATCTTGAAGGTAGGCAAGAAAAAATCTCCTAGAAGATATATAGGAATTCCAGCATATGCTGCGGGTCTAACCATCAGCCCACCAAGCCCATCGAAACCCACCCGTGGGCCGTGGTGGCAGCAGCGAGTGTTGTTAGGCCGTGCAACGCGGTCGTGCGGCCCGAGACGAGCGTCCGCCACCGAACCCCACCACCACCAGGCGCGGCGCCCGCACCCACCGGCACGACGACGCGAGCGCCACTGCCGTGAGCGGCCGCTCCACCGTCCATTGCCCGCCCAGAAACTCCACCAGGACAAACCAACCGGTGGTTGCGCTTGCCGCCCGCCCGCACGGCACAGGGCACACGACCCAACCTACGCGCAGCAGGTGTAAGCGTAATCGTGCGCCGCGCGATTGCGATTCGACGGCCGCTACGTGCGTCCGTGCAGTCGCGGCAGGTTCGGCCGCGGCGGCGCCAACCCGAGGAAATAGAAGGTGCCCATGCCGGACGCGGACCCCGGACCCAACCTAGCGTGGCGCCGAGGCCCGAGGGAATGGACGGACCGGGACGGGTCGAGCTAGATTCCCGTCGCCCCCACGCCCGCACGGCCACAATCATCCGCGCGTTTACCGCCACCATGGACGCACGCGCGATGCTGGCCGCCTGGCTTTGCTTGCTCCTACTGCCACTCTGCCAGTGGTGGAGGTGCGCCCGCCAGTGCCCCCACTCAGCCACTGATGCGCTTGACCGATAACACTGTTACTGCTGCCTGCATTCCGCCCGGATAGCGAGCGGCTCAAGCTTCACATCGTCTGCTTCCTCCGGATAGGTGGTGGTGGATAGCCATGGCGGTGCCGCGGCTGCTCCTGGCGGCGGCGCTCGTCCTACTCCTGCTGGCGGTGGGCGCGCTCCCGCGCGGCGCGGACGCGCAGCTCTCGGCGGGGTTCTACTCAGCGAGCTGCCCCGCCGTGCACGGCGTCGTGCGCCAGGTCGTGTCGCAGGCCGTCATGAACGACTCCCGCAGCGGAGCCGCCATCCTCCGCCTCTTCTACCACGACTGCTTCGTCAACGTGAGTAGACAAACAATCGTGCCGCGTGCCACTGCATTCGATTCGCGCTCCGACCTGGCCAGTCCACGTGCGGTGATTAATCCCACATTTATCGCGCAGGGCTGCGACGCCTCGGTGCTGCTGGACGACACGCCCGCGACGCCCGGCGAGAAGGGCGCCGGCGCCAACGCGGGCGGCTCCACCTTCGGCTTCGACCTCATCGACGCCATCAAGACGCAGGTCGAGGCCGCGTGCCCGGGCACCGTCTCCTGCGCTGACATCCTCGCCCTCGCCGCGCGCGACAGCGTCAACCTGGTCCGTGCCTCTTCCCCTCTATCCTCACATTTTGTAGCCAGCGATGCCGCGCCATGTCTGTCTCCCTCTAACGCGCGCATGCCAATTAAGCGAGCAGCTCGGCGGCCCGAGCTGGGCGGTCCCGCTCGGCCGGCGCGACGCGACGTTCCCGAACGCGACGGGCGCGGCGACGGACCTCCCGGGCCCGGGCTCGGACCTCGACCGCCTCGTGGCCGCCTTCGCCGCCAAGGGCCTCACGTCGCGGGACCTCGCGGCGCTGTCGGGTGCGCACACGGTGGGCATGGCGCGGTGCCTCAGCTTCCGCGCGCGCGCCTACTGCGACGACAACGTGAGCCCCGCGTTCGCGGCCCAGATGCGGGGGGCCTGCCCGGCGTCCGGCGGGGACGACGCGGCCGCGCCGCTGGACGCGGCCACCCCCAGCGAGTTCGACAACGGATACTACCGGAACCTGGTGGCCGGCGCGGGGCTGCTGCACTCCGACCAGGAGCTCTTCAACAACGGGCCCCTCGACGCGCTTGTGCGGCTCTACAGCGCCAACGGCGCCGCCTTCTCGTCGGACTTCGCCGCGTCCATGGTCAGGCTCGGGAACGTCGGACCGCTCACGGGCTCCGCGGGGGAGGTCAGGCTCGACTGCAGGAAAGTAAACTCGTCGTGATGTGCTTTGCATCCACGATGTCAGCTTGATGCTAATTCGATGGCCGAGCACGAACGAGCCAGATTCATTAGCAGACTGATAATAGTTTTTTCTGTACCTGAACTTTGTAGAGTTTTTATTTGTTCGGAGCTATGTATGCATACATTTCTCTTTTTGGAAATATACTGCGCTGCGCATTCTTTTATTTACTTTACTTCAAACTTACTAGTAGTAGTTGTCATCAGTAACAAAAGCCATCGCTGAAACAGCCCAGTATTCTCAGCCATTGACTGGAAGGATTCCTCATCCTACAACTGGACGAATAAGTTCAGTCGCTTGAAGTGATTCGCCTGCTGAACAAAAGCATAGCTCCAAGATTTCTGTCCAAGATGTCGCGTGCGCGGCTTTGCGAACAGCCCTGAGCGGACCAGTGGCCCACAGCCCAAGTACTGGCGGATGCCCGTGATGGAATAGAAGGATCCGGCGGAGAGATCGGCAGGAAAGACGAGAAGTCCGGCGAGACGCGCACGTCGGGCGTGATGTACTGATGCGGTTTCTGAATGCTTCTAAAACCCTGGAAAATGACATGCCAACAAACAAAAATGCGCGCGGAGATTGTCCGAACTTGGTGTGGTTTTATCGGCACATAGTCTCCGATTGCTCTCCCGGCGCATGGACCGGCCAATTTGTTCAGTCCCTTTTTACCCACCCATGACCAATGCTCTGCACATAGCTATATGCCCATCGATTTGAAGATTCTGCATGATGGCCACGCCTACAGGTTAGGGCTCTATAACGAGCCAGCTCGGCTTGGTTCGGCTCGATCCGGCTCGCTAAGATAAGGAGCTGGCTCGGCTCGGCTAGTTAACCTAACGAGCATAAAAGTCTGCTCAGCTCGGCTCGGTCCAGTTCGTGAGCTGGCTCGGATAGCTTGCGAGCCAAACAACGTACTCTCCTAGGTGATATACATCCAGATCAAATAAAAAAACATTAAGATAACATATAGTTCCATTTTCATACTTTCAGGACCATATATAATTTCACATATGATACTTCCATGATTCATCAACAATACATATTCCATCAATAACATATGCCCATAAGGTAGCCTAATAAGCAAAGAGATTACAAAATACCGAGTCTTGGTCTCTCAGATACATAAATTGATCGATCCATTGGACATTAGATAAGCATAAAGGTACAAAGGAAATATTGAATCTTGGCTTCTAGACGGCCTATAACGTAAGTTGAAATCATGTGGTACACGTAACTCGTTTGGCTTGCGAGCAGCTCGCGAGCTGGCTTGAACTCGCTCGTTATACTAACGAGCATAAAATTATGCTCGACTCGTTAGGAATTGGACCGAACCGAGCCAAACCGAGCCGGCTAACAAGCCATGATCAACTTTTCCAGCTCTACTACAGGTGTACTTTAATTTGAAAACGGAGAGAGGTACTGACTAATTAAATGCGGTTAAAATTGATTTTAGGTTTGTTGGGTTTGTTCCTGCCATGATCTAGCAAAAACATTGCTCATCTCATAAAAGTTAATCAGATCATAACTGTTTTGAGATGTGTGGTTAATATTTGCTCTCTTTTTTTAAAAAAGAAATGACAACCAAAAAGTGCCTAATACCTGATATTTATCAAGGAAACAATACCTTGTATAAAAGGAAAAAACGGTGACACAAAACGACCTATAAGAAAATAAAATTACATCAAAGATGAATGTCCGCGCGCCTTCTTCCTTCGATTGTTCGCCACCCCTCAAGAACTTGAAAAATGCATTGAAGAGGCAGTAATCTTTTCCTTATTTTGAAAAGGGATGCATGGTAATCTTGCTTGGATGAGGCAAAGATATAAATTTGTTTCCTTCAAGAAAAGAATTCCGAAAACAAGTCAACCAAATAGGGCATCCCTGCGGTCCCAGCCCACAAGGGACGAGCCTCCTCCTCCAACACCCATTAGCTAGCTCATAGAAATCCAACTCATTATTTTTCTTACATGAAAGAAAGAGAAGGTGAGGAGAAAGAGTGCACTATATCTTCTTCAAGAGCTAGCTCATAGAGAAAAAAAAATAAGCAACCTACTTTATTAATGAGAGAGAGGTTGTGGAATCCAACATGCTTTGAACAATGTACTATAAGATAAACTAACTGAGAGGTTAGTCTTTTTTATCTCTTGTATAAGGTGGATAAGCTTGGAGCCAGTGCACCAGCTCCAGCTTAGAGGTGTTTGGTTCCCTGAGGTTTAAAAAAGCCTCGTCACATAGACTAATTAGGAGTATTAGACATAGACTAATGGCAAAATAAATTTCAAAACTCTAGACTTATTCGCAAGGTGAATCTATTAAACCTAATTAGTCTATGATTAGCCCATATGATGCTACAGTAAATATATGCTAATCATAGATTAATTAGATTTAATAGATTCGTCTCGTGAATAAGCCTATGCTTATGCAGTTAGTTTTATAATTAGCTTATATTTAGTATTTCTAATTAGCATTAAAATATTCGATGTGACATGACTTAAAATAAGCTCTAAGGAACCAAGCACCCTCTATAAGCATTGGAGGCGGTCTAAGAAAGGTGGGTTGTTTTCGAGCTCAACAAATCTGCATCATGCTCACCCTACAAATGGTATGGGGTGTAACAGTTTTAATGGTTTGGATTTTGCTTTGCGCTTCTTTAGACGGGGTGCTAATAGACCAACAGTATAAATGAATCGTTCCATTTGGGCTTCAGTATCCAGTAGTTTGGTGTGAATCTGGTGTGGATGGGTAACGATTCGATTTCATAAGGGCTGTAACCTTAGGTTCTGTCGTGGTTCCTCATATGGGCTGACTCGCACTCACGATTCGATTTTTGCCCTCACGGCATCAGCCTCTGCTTCCCTGCCGCCGCACCCGCCCCCTCCGCCTCGCTGCTGCTTCCCGAATTGCATCTGGACGCTCGCTTGCAGCCGCCGCCACCACCATAGCCACTCACTGCAACTTCTTGTACTGCCTCGGGCCTGCCGGCTCCGTGTCCTCATCCTCCTCCGCCAGCTGATGCCGCCGCTCCTGCCCGGAAGGTCAATCTCGAGGCCTATGCCGGATATGACCAGCTCCTCCGCGCGCTCCAGGACATTTTCTTCTCCCAGTTCACCGTCCGTAAGTACCACCCCACTGCCTCGCTTGCTTCTGGTTACTGCAGCAGTACTTTGCTCTATTTGGTTGAGCGTTCCAGCTGATGAGGGTTGTTTGCCTGGAAACCGTGCAGCGAAGTTTCCACGTACGTGCTAAGCTATTGGACGCAGTGAACGGGACAAAGTACGAGGACAAGGACGGTGACTGGATGCCTGTCGTCGACGTCCCTGGAAGTGAGCTCCTTCAAACCGTTCTCCTACTTCCCCTAATTCATCGATTATTATTACTGCAGTAAAATAATTATGTCAAGAAAATGCTATTGGCATATTTTTGCACATGGAAGTTGATAGCTATCATTCTTATTTATGTCAAGAAAATAATTCTGCTCTAGTTCACAAATTTCAAATCAAGTTGGAAAAAACTCGTGCACCAAAATTTGAAATTGACATCTATTTTGAAGAAGATTATGTTGAGGATATTGAAAATTTTGACATTTTAGCTTGGTGGAAGGCACATGCCGAGAAATTCCCAGTCTTATCAACCATGGCACGTGATTTCCTTGCAATACCTTTTAGTACCGTGCCTTCCGAACAAGCCTTTAGCCTTGAAGGTAGGATTCTTGGGGAGTCCAGAAGCTCGCTAACTCCTGAAATGTTAGAAGCTCTAGTACGTAGAAAAGATTGGTTGTTCAATGAAAAAGAAGAAGACATTGAAGGTATAACAATTATTTGCATAAATTCCTTATTTTATTATTGTCTATTATTTTTTCAAGCAAAGGCGATACTAACACGTGCATTGCAGGTCAAGTTCTTTGTGAAGATCAGTCAACCAATACTGCTGCCCAACAACTCATTCTTGATGAAAAGTTAATTATATTTTTTGTTCCTTGCATAGGTTGCTGTAGTAGTAATGAGTTCCTGAACAATATTGGTCAATGTATCAGGTACAAATCTATCATTTAAAGGTTAAGATCCTAGTCAAGGTCCTGCAGTCTTGTGAAGTTCTGGTCATCATGTAAGTTCTTATTTAGTTTGTTCAGTTACATTAATGCAGAATATTAATTTGCTAAGCGAAGCTGCAATGGTTTAGTTTGTTCAGTTATATTAAGGTGCAATGGTTCTCATGTAGTCATGTAAGGTCTGTTGATGCATCATGCTATAGCAGATCACCGCTTTTGTCTTTTGTTCCCGACATCATGCTGCTCAATTCAACATCTGTTAAAATCTGTTGGGCTTCCTATATAAGCTGTATATGTTGACTTTATGCCTTGTTTTGATTTTTTGAAAGTATTATTTGCCCGCAGGTGCCTTATCTCTAGCTCTGAGAAAACATTGGACGCTACATTGGTCAGTAGCAGACAAGGAGGACTAGTTGATCTACAAGGACTGCAAGCTTCATACTCATTTTAGTGTTTCACTGTTTCAGCTACGTAGCTTCAGCAAATCAACATTGTAATTTGGTCTATGTTTGTAACTGAATTTGTTACAATATTTATTATTTTATATTTTCTATGATGACAGTAAAGAGCAACAGAATATTTATCAAGCTTGGCTTGATCCGTCAAGCTTATTTTGGTTAGTCTAGCTGCCTAGCTTGTATTAGTATGACGCATACAGTTTGGGAAACAGGTTGTTTTTAGCTTGTAACCATAGTTTGTCTAATAATTTATTACATTAGGCACTAAAATGTCTGGGCTGGATTGGTGTACGGCGGTGGATGTCAAACCAGGATACACGGGACTGTACACGTGATATACTTTTCCTAGGATAAGGGTTGGGACATGACCCACGCCCTACATTTATTATAACTACGTAGAACTACTCCTACAATAATTAAACTAGTCGGATACAATAGGGAACTACCAGAAAAGTATTCGGGTAGGACTCTAGGGCATGTATCTGACTAGAAATTCCATGTACACCTGACTCCAGACTATATAAGGACGGACATGACCCCCTTCAAAGGAGAATAACCCAGGAGATCACCCAATCACCATCAAAGGCAATACAAACCACACAGAATGTAGGGATTTACGCTCTCGGCGGCCCGAACCTGTCTAAACCTTGTGTTCCTTGCACCTTTGAGTTTCTGATCTCGGCGACACCCTATGTACAAACTCACCACCTCGGGGGTATCCTCGGTGGGCGTGGCGGTAAAACACCGTCAACTACAAGCCCGGACCGAGGAGGACTCGAGGACGGGTGAGTCACCGCTTGTCGGGAGGCCCCAATTCTCGTTATCTAGTCGCAACCCGATGATTACTCCGAGTCGTTTTCAGATAATCATCCGGGTTTAACCATAGCATCTACGCTGCAAGGCCGTTTCATGTACAGAAAGGGTCTAGAGCCCTCCGAGTTACTCGAAAACGACTCCTGCCTTGTTGCAGAATTTGACTACCCCGCTCAACCCCAGGGAGACGGAAGAATTTGACTACCCCGCTCAACATCGACGCGCTGCAGCGACGACCTCGACTGCTCACCTCGCGTCACAGTCACGACTGCTTCGTCAAATTGGCAGTGCCAACGACAACTTCAACAACTCGTCTCGACTAGAAACTAGTCGGGAACGAGCCGCAAACTATTTGGCGACTAGCTCCGCACGGTCAATAACAAGTCAGAATCAGCTCCGACTAGTTGGCTCCATCGACAAATCGCACGCTGATCAAGATTGGTTTGAGACAGTTCAACCCGGGATCCTCTCCGCATTGGAAGAGGATCTTGATCATCCTCCACTCAGAGAAGGAGAAGCCACCGCTTGTTGGGGGGTTATCGTTTCCGATAACTACTCGGATTCGGCTACTCATGTGACCCATGGTTTGGTAAGGGGATCAGATTAGTTGGGCAGGTTTGAGCATCGGAAGGGTATGAAACCCTCCAGGTCCCTCAAATTAAGTCCACCACGATTCATTGCCACACCCGGGGAACTCCCTTTTCAAGAATGCAGACCCCTCCCCCCATCTGACGACGAAGACGAGGGCCAGGTAGTGCGGAGTGCCAAACGCTTCGCTCCCAATAGAGAAGTACTCATGATTCACGCTGACGAGAACTGTGAATGCCTAGAGTGGGTCGAGCTAGATGACTACGACGACTACCTCCTTGATCCACTCGACGAAGACGTGGACCTAACAATGGATAGGCAATGCTCATCCAACATCAAGGTGAATGACACAAATGACATCCAGAAGGAATGCCGCAGGCTCATCAATGCAAAGCGCGCCCAACGCAGGCACCGCACCGTCAAGACAAACCAGCAGGTGAGCAGTAACCTCCACAACTACTCCACGGGCGACCTTCATGCCATCCTCAATGCTGGCAGGGACGTCTGTAATGTCATCATGGCTAGGTAGCAGGAGCGCCAAGAAGTGGAAGCCTAAAGCCCCATCCGCTATCAACTCCCTCTCGACTACTTGAAGACTACTCGGAAGCGCAAGCCAGAAGCCATGGAACAATCCATCTATAGAAAAAAGACTCCCGGTTCAAAGAAACGACTCAAGGAAGCCCTCCACGGGCAATGCCTGTGCCACCCGAAGAGCAAGCATTCTATGTTTGAATGTCAAGCCCTTCGGAGGGCCCTTGGAGCTCTGTCAAGTCTATGAAGAAAGGCGACGGGACTACCCGACTAATGATTTACTCATAAATTAAGTACCCGGCTCAAGAAGATTTTCTGGGGTCTTTTAGGTGTTGCATTTGTTTAAACCATTGTTTTGGGATTATATCTTGAAACAAGGGGTTCCGTATGCCTAAAAGCACCCCTTTGGTACCACTTAGCCACGGTCGCTAGTTATGTTCATTATTCGGGTGAATCACGACTCCTTGCTAAACTCAGGGAACCCTCTCACAGCCAAACCATACGACCGCCAAAAGTGGTGGCCTCGTTTGGCCATAATTAGTGGAACCCGTCAATTAGTCAAATACATCACCTACATGATTGTCTATCAAACACTTCTAGTAACGCACACATTACTAATTCCCAACTAGTTTTCTATGTTATTGAAGGGACCTCGCCCCAAACTACCAGTAACCCCCCTAGATTACAAGTTTACGACTAGTTTTCTATATTACTGAAGGGGCCTTACTCCCAAACTTCCAGTAACACTCCGTTTACTAGTTTTCGACTAGTATTACATGTAGTTTACTGAAGGGGCCTTGCTCCCGCACATCCTTGCCAACGGCCTCACCGGAAATCAATTTTTCCCGACTAGAAGAAGCCTGAAGCAACCGTACCACGCGCACGGAAATCAACCGTGCAATTGACAACTCGATCGACGACTTGTAACCCCTCAAACCGAATCCCCCTCGGTCAGAGGTCCCCTACGACAACTCAGAGGAGGATGTGGATCGTCTACGACAAGTAGGAGGAGGATCTGGACGTCTACTACAAGGCGAAGGAGGATTTGGGTCATCTACTACAAGTCAGAGAAGGATTTGGATCGTCTACTACAAGTCGGAGAAGAACTACCCAGCATCCATCGAAGGGCTCCCGTCCCCGACAACTACTCGGACTTCATCAACGATGCCATACCTTTACCGAATGGCCACCACGGCCTAATGGCGCCTCCATCTTGGTTGGGCGGGCCAGGGCATTGGAACGGCATGAGTCCTCCAAGCCACCTGACTCAGCCCACCTTTTTGCACCTCAATCTTGGTAGGACAGGCCAGGGCATTGGAAGGGCACGAGTCCTCCAAGCTACCTGGCTCAGCCCACCATTTCCCGCCTCAATCTTGGTAGGACGGGCCAGGGCATCGGAAGGGCACGTGTCCTCCAAGCTACTCGGCTCAGCCCACCTTTTTGCGCCTCAATTTTGCTAGGGCGAGCCAGGGCATTGGAAGCGCACGAGTCCTCCAAGCTAACCAGCTCAGCCCACCTTTTTGTGCCTCAATCTTGGTAGGACGGGCCAGAGTATCGGAAGGGCATGGAGCCCTCCAAGGTACCCAGCTTAGCCCACCTTTTTGTGCCACCAACCTCGATAACATGTCGGGCCAAGCACTGCTCCAAGCAGGCACGACCCTCGACTCCTCGACGACTACTTCGCCATCGCGAGGGCACTCGACGACCCACCAACGACTACTTTGACTACACGACCAGTCGGGAGCGGGGCTCACACCACTAGTGACTTGTTGGAATTGATTCAGACTAGTCGGGATCTTCAACAAACCGGCGCAGCTTCATCAACAAGTGACATGGCTTCATCGGCAATCACCAACAAATCAAGATCGCCAATTACCCACGAAAAGACTAAGACCCGATTCAAGAAGGTTTTATGGAGATCTTTAGGGAATTTATTTAACCACTGTCTCGAGTTTTATCTTGACACAAGGGGTTTTTCCCAAAAAATTTGTACAACCACTTGGTTAGGGGATGAAGGAGTTTACCCAAAACAGGGTATACTTGTTCACCCTTACTTCAGAGCCATGCGACTTGTTTTGGCCCGCTCAAGGTATTTCTTCGGGCCAACCGAGACATTTTTGCATGACACTTAAGACTTGTCTTGGCCTGCCCAAGGAACTCATCACCCCATATGAAGGACCTTTTCATCAACCCCTTTGGGCCAACCGTGATGTTTTCACAAGTCTACATGTGAATTCTCATGGTCCATCCAAGGATATGACTAAAGCTACCAGCAAGATTTATTTCTCCCTCGCTAATTGACCTCTAGTCACTCTCATATACTTCTAGTACAACTCTGTTTACTGGTTCACGACTGGTATATGTGCAAGTTTACTCAAAGGGCCTTTGTCGGAGGAATTCTCCAGTCGGGTGGCGGAAAGCACCCGCCTAATCCTAGTTAAGGATGAGTTTGGAGGAGACTTAGAAGCGCTCGATCGGTGGACAGGTGAACGCAGAAAGGACACGAAGATTTAGAGTGGTTCGGGCCGCCGAAGCGTAATACCCTACGTCCACCTTGGTATTGTATTGGCCGCGTGAGCCTGAATGGAAAGCAGCATAAGCTTGTGTGTGTGCAACCTGGAACTTGTCTCTAGCGAGTACACTCTCCCTTTTATAGTTCAAGGGGGTGTTTACACTGTACGGGACCCCGACAGGTGGGTCCGGCCAACAGGGTCCTACTCTAAGTGATATGGAAATCTCCTTCTCTAGCCCCCTGTCGCAACCTTCTCGGTTGGGAAGATTTCGTGCGTATCCACAACTCGGATACGGTCGTGTGCCGTCCTGCAGACACTGTGACCGCTGTCAGTGTTACCCAACAGTGGTGCTGTGCTGCCACTGTTGGGTGGGAACCTGTCAGGCGAAGGAGCAGCGCTGACCCGCCGCTCCGTTGCCTCCGCACGCACTGTTGCAGCGCACGCCTCGGCTCTCCTGTTACAGCCCATCATCACGCCGCTGGTGCACTGTAACGGTGATACGACGCGCCGCCTCGGAAACAGGCGGGCTTACCGTGGTGTCAGCCTACCTGCCCCGCGTGTCAGGGGCAGGCCACACTTTTTGACTTGGGCACGTCCGGCCCAACTATCGCATTAAATGCTGGTAGGTGGGCTGGAGACCCGCGAAGGGCCTCCTGCCACAGGCACGTGGCAGGGCCAGCTCCGCTCCCTCCGCAGGGGCGGCACGTGGCGGCACCGGACCCCTCCCCGGGGGAAGGAGGTCCGGGCCCCGAGGCCGGTTAGGGCAGTCTGGCCCGTGATGGTCCGGCCATCACACGTGGCGGCCCCGGACCTCTCTAGGGAGTCCGGGTCCGCGGGGGCTACCCGAGAGCTGCCTTGCCTTCCGTGGCATGCGGAGGTCCTGGACCTCAGAGAGCTCGGGGAGGGTCCAGAGACCATGGTCCCAGCCGTCAGGCTTGGGCCATATGCCACGTCCCCCAAGAGGCGAGGGAGAGATCACGTATGGTGATACGCTAAGGGTCTGGACACACTAGCAGGAGGTACCCCTGTCCGTATGTACCGACAGCCTTCCTCCCATACTTTCTGTAACAGATTACTAGTTTCCGACTAATATTCTTCATTACTGAAGGGGTTTTGCTCCCCAACTTCCAATACAACTCCGTTCTACTGGTTTACGACCAGTATTACGTGCAGGTTTACTGAAGGGGTCTTGTTCCCATACTTCCAGTAACTTCGTTTACTAGTTTCCGACTAGTACTACACGTAGTTTAGTGAAGGGGCTTCGCTTCCATACTTCCAGTATATCTCCATTTACTAGTTCTCGACTAGTACTACGCGTAGTTTACTAAAGGGGCATCGCTCCCAGACTTCTAGTAATACTTCATACTTCCAGTAATACTTCATTTTACTAGTTCTCAACTAATACTACGCGTAGTTTACTGAAGGGGTCTCGCTCCCATATTTCCAGTAACACTCCGTTTACTAGTTTTCGACCAGTACTACGCGTAGTTTACTGAAGGGGCCTCGCTCTAGTAACACTCCGTTTACTAGTTTTCAACTAGTACTACGCGTAGTTTACTGAAGTGGTCTCAGTCCTATAATTCCCGTACACTCCGTTTACTAGTTCTCGACTAATACTATGCGTAGTTTACTGAAGAGGCCTCGCTCCTATAATTCCAATACAACTCTATTTACTAGTTTCCGACTAGTACTACGTATAGTTTACTGAAGGGGCCTTACTTCTATAATTCCAGTAATACTCCGTTTACTAGTTCTCGAGTATTACGCGTAGTTTATTGAAGGGGCATCGCTCCCATACTTCCAGTAGCACTCTGTTTATTAGTTCTCGACTAGTACTACGTGTAATTTATTAAAGGGATCTCGCTCTCATACTTCCAGAAATGCTTTGATTACTAGTTACCAACTAGTATTCTATGTTACCGAAGGGATTTTAATCCTATACTTTCTGTAACGTTCAAACTACTAGTTACTGACGGGGGCCTTGCTCCCATACTTTCAATATTTCTCCGTTTACTAGTTTTCAACTAGTTATACATGAAGTTTATTGCAAGGGCAAAGCTCCCAACACGGTTTCATATCTATCAGTTACAATATACTTTTATGTTTACCTTGCAGGGGACTTGATATGGACCGTACTACTGGGCGAGTTGGATTCAACTCCGATCAGTTGGCTTCATCAACATTCACCAACGACTACTCCAACTTTGCAAGAACGCTCGCCTACACGTTGCTGACTACAACGACTGCTCGTCGGATTCGACACCGACTAGTTGGGTTCATCAACAAATGTCGGCGACTACTGGACTTCGTGAAGAATACACGGCGACGCGCTGGCGATTACTTCGACTACTCGTTTCGCCTACAAGCTAGTCGGAATCGACTCTGCTCGGTGATTCGCTGGTGACTACTTCAAAACTTGTCGGAATTGACTCCGACTAGCCTGCTTCATCGACAGTTCAACATTTAGCGGCAACTTGCCCAATACCTAGGCTCGGAGGCTGGTGCCACCGACTACTAGGCATATCCTATGCGACTCATCTAGCTCCCAGGCTCGGGGGCTGGATACGACATGGCTCTCAGCAATGAAGATTGCATGCCACGATTCTTGGACCCTTTATTCCAAAATTTGAGGATTTAGATTAAAAGCTCGGGGGCTGCGGGACACGTGTCATCAGCGACTTATTTTCAAATCCGCTGTAAGATAAGGACAGAAGACTCAAGATTGAATTGACCCTCAGCCTGATTCTACGAGTCAACCTAAGGTTCGGAGGCTACTCCATATGGAATGCGAGTTTAATCGCACCCCATATAAAAGAAGACAACTACTCGGGGCATGAGCCCTTCACAGCCTCGATGTAGCCAAGGAAGTACTCGGAGGACATCTTCGAGATGAAGTTCGGGAGAACTCGAAGACACCTTCAGAAATACTCGGACGCTTGCAGTACTCGGCTACGAAGAGCTCGGGGCTTGTCAGACCCGGATACACGGGACTGTACACATGGTATACTTTTTTTAGGATAAGGGTTGGGACATGGCCCACGCACTACATCTATTGTAACTACTCGTAGCCTAGTAGAAACTACTCTTACAGTAGTCAAACTAATCGGATACAATATGGAACTACCAGAAAAGTACTCGGATAGGACTTTAGGGCATGTATATGACTAGGACTTCCATGTAAACATGTCCCTCCAAACTATATAAGGGCGGACAGGACCCCCTGCAAAGGGGAATAACCTAGGAGATCACCCGATCAACCATCAAAGGCATACAAACCACACAGAACGTAGAAAATTACGCTCTCGGCGGTCCGAACCTATTTAAATCTTGTGTTCCTTACGTTTTCGAGTTTTTTTTATCGGCGACACCCTACCTTTCTAGCATAATGGGGATGTTACATATAAGCATAGCCTTTCCTTGCTGGTACATAGCCGTCCTTGATTCTCCCGTGGCTCAAGTACTCACGGCATAATACATCAGCACACGGAGGGATTTTTCGAGAGACCTCTGTAGTTCGTACTTGACGCGACGCCGTCGCGAGTCGTGACATCGACACCGACACGGGTGTCTCGTATGCCATGCGAGTATGCGAGGGGCCGAGCTCTCGACGGCCGGCGCCGCCCCTTAGCTGGTCGCAGCCTCGCAGGCGAGCAGCGCGCGCGGCCCTCCGTCTATTGCATGGTACAATTTTGATGATGCAGACGAGATAGATACGCGGCGGGGGCCCGGGCACGGTGGCGCGGCGTCGCACGGCAGTCCGCGCAGCCCCACACGGTCACGCACAGTGAGCGCCAGCCGGCCTGCTGCCTGCACCAAGGCATCAATAGTGCCCTCTGGCCAGATCCGGCCCGCGCGCCGGCCGGTCTACCGCAGTGCCATCCTCGGCGTTCGTTCCCGCGAGGAAGCTTCTCGGCGCGCCGGCCCGCCGCCTGCCACCGCCTTTCCATTCCCGGTACGGGAAAACATAGCGCCGGCCTCGGCGTCGGGGCGGAGCCTATGCCGGGCTACACACCCGGTGCCCGGTGGCGGGAGCGAATGCTGGGTCACGCAGAGCCCGGCGAAAAGGCACTCACAGAGGCAGAGGTGTCGAGTGGTACGTGACACCCGGCACGGCGTGCGCCCTCCCGAACCACCCCCGCCGGCCCGGGCACATCAATTGCTTTGCTCGCCGCCGCCGCTTGAACCGCACGGAAAGCTGGTGACTCATCGCAGGGACGGCACGGAGAAGCGGCAGGCATGGCGTGGAAGCCAGGCAACACGCAACAGTTCGCCGGTACCCTATCCGTCATCCTTGCTCACTTTCTTCGAGAACACCACCGAGCGAGCGGCGAACCCCGAGGGCCCAGCACGACATCGCTCTGCCCGCTGTGCTCGCTCTCACAGCCAAGCCCACGGCGCGCAGCCCATTCCGCGTGCGGTCAACCGACCAATTAACGACGACCCGCTACCGCCTCCTCTCTGGATGTGTACCACCCCGTCATGAATGCCCATCGCGTTGAGCCCAGACACTACAAATACCAGCACTCCAGCGCCACCTTGCCGCCACTTCAGTTCATTCCATCCCCCTCGTTCTCGGCCCGCTGCCATCACCATCCATCACCCCAAGCAAGAAGCTCGCTCCGCTCGAGTGCTCAACCATGGCCGCGGGCACCGCGTCCGTGCCGTCCAGGGTCCTCCTGCTCTCCCTCGCCTTCCTGGCTGCAGCCGGCACGGCCGCGGCGCTGTCGACCAAGTACTACGACAAGCGGTGCCCGGCGCTGCAGCCCACCGTGCGGTTCGCGGTGGCGCGCGCCGTGGCGGCCGACCCGAACGCGGGCGCCGCCGTGCTCCGCCTCTTCTTCCACGACTGCTTCGTCAACGGCTGCGACGCCTCCGTGCTCCTCGACGACGGCGCCGCGCCCGGGGAGAAGGGCGCCGGGCCCAACGCCAACTCCCTGCGCGGTTACGAGGTGATCGACGCGGCCAAGGCCGCGGTCGAGGCCGCCTGCCCGGGCGCCGTCTCCTGCGCGGACGTCCTCGCGCTAGCCGCCCGCGACGCCGTGTCGCTCCTCGGCGGGCCCTCGTGGAACGTGCGCCTCGGCCGCCGGGACGCGCGCGCCGCCAGCCGCGACGCCGCGAACGCGAACCTCCCGGGGCCCGGGTCCGGCCTGCCGGCCCTCGTCGCCGCGTTCCGGGCCAAGGGCCTGTCGGCGCGGGACATGACGGCGCTGTCGGGCGCGCACACTGTCGGCCGGGCCCGGTGCGCCACGTTCCGCGCCCGCGCGAGCGCCGGCGCCGCGGGAGGCGGCGAGGCGATCAACGGGACCTTCGCCGCGGAGCTGCGCGAGGCGTGCGGCGGCGCGGACGGCGCGCTGGTGCCGCTCGACGGGGTGACCCCCGACGCGTTCGACAACGGCTACTTCCGCGGCCTGGTGGAGCGGCGCGGCCTGCTGCACTCGGACCAGGAGCTCTTCAGCGGCGGGTCCCAGGACACGCTGGTGCGCAGGTACGCCCGCGACGGGGCCGCGTTCGCCGCCGACTTCGCCAAGGCGATGGTGCGGATGGGCAACCTCGCGCCGGCGCCCGGGACGCCGCTCGAGGTCAGGGTCAGCTGCCGGAGGCCCAACTAGGCTAAGCGAGTCAGCGACATGGCGACAATGCAGCGTTAGCTGGTAGATAAACAGAGATACACAGTACAAGATGATTAGATGAAGATGATTGTGCAGGGACATGGTAGGATTTGTATGTAGCTCGATTCGTTCGTTCGTCTGTTCATATATCCCAAAGAAAAGAGAAAGTGTACTACTAATCTGAGCTGAATGTGGTTTGATCGTGCATGCTTGCGTCACTGCGTGTCCGCAAAACTTGTTCATGGCGACGGTCTTAAATTAGTAAGCTGCGGTGCTAATCGACGAGATGCTGCTGGTGATGGGCTCTGATCTCTGAACGGGCACGGGGGGCATGGCGACGGGGCAGTGTGCGAACAGTTGGGTGACAGCTACTGTCACCTCAGGTCGGCGGCTTCGGACGATGTGTGTCGTGTCCGGGTGCTCCACTGTCCTCCTGTCAAAGCGCGTGAAGCCGCTACGATGTGGTCGGCACCAGCTGCTGCCTGTTCCACCCCGGGGGTGGTGGGCCGGAAGGCGGCGTCGAAGGGGTGGGCTGTCGCGCGCAGCCCACACGTGGGGAATTGGCCCAAAAAGGAGGAGGAGTAGAACAGGCCGGATGCACGAAGGCCTGCCATGCGGTTCCGTTCCACACTCTGTCTCTTTCTTCGTTTGGCTGCAGGCTGTTCGATCGAAGGCTCTTCAGCAACGCATCTGACGTTCAGGCGCCGCGTGCCCTCCCGCGGCCGTGGACGAACCTCGCGTCCTCCTCCGTGTACACGTGCGTCTCCTTCATCAGCCTGCATCTCATCATTTCAGATTCCACTTGTCCTATGTCGTCGCGATTCAATCGAAGCTCAAAATAATTTTGTAAGTGAACTAGCTAGGCTGCTCACGACTGGTGGACGCTCTTGTTGAGCGTGGTGGAGGAGATGAGGGACTCCCCGCTCAGGTACGCCAGCTCCCCGTCCACCCTATCCCTGATCCTCTCGTCGATCTGTTGCGCGGTCAGGACGAACGGGTGGTCCGACGCCTAACAGAAAAAAAATCATGATCAAAACTGAACATGTCGAATCAGAGGTAGCTGAACTTTTTGATTTGTTGCAATTTGGAAATCAAGAGCGAGGGGGGTGTGTGTGTGTGTATGGTACCATGACCCAGCCCCAGGTGTCGGCGAAGGACGGCACATGTGCGGTGTATGCTTTCACATCTGCGATCAGAACCAGGCACACATATTCAGAGTTTCAGACAGCTAGTTCAACCATGCATCTTCAGTAACAAGAGCAAGTACTATCTATCCATGCATGACCCATGGGGGCTATCTAGGAGTAATTATTAGCCAAGGTACTCACACTTGAAGACGTGCCTGAGGGTGTTGTAGATGGAGGAGAAGACCTCCCTGTGGGTGAGCACGCCGGCCGGCCCGAATTCATGATAAAATTGTTCCTTTTTTCTTAAAAAAATATTCTTGCTTGAAAATTGTTCAAATGCATTTAAGTTGATTTTAATTTAAAATTTTAATTAAGAAATCCACCGGTATAATGGGATTTTGATTTGAATCTTCAGTTTAGAAGATATAAACTTAGGCGTAAAAAATAATAGAAGATATAAACTTTTTTGGTGCGAACCTTTATTTTTCTCTCGATACGAGTGCCCTGCCATCTCTATGGTACGGTCCTGCGGCGGAGAAATATGGGCCACTTTCAACCCGCGGGTTAAAAACCGAAAAAGTTGGAGCGGCAGGCTTCTATGATAAATTTATATGCAGTCAACGCCGAGCTACCTGTAGCAGCGCTGCTGTCACTTGCTGTGTACAACCTTTTGTTCCTTGCTTTTCATGAAGAGTAGTAACTGGAAATTAACGATTATTGTGGGTCCTTCTCGAGTGTGAACAACAGATCATGTATGCCGACTTGCCAAGAGTGCAGAGAGCACCAGCTGCCGGCGGGACATATCGCTGGCTCACGTGGAGGATGGAAGCAATAAAAAAGAAAAGAAAACGTGGAGTATTAAACGCAGCATGCGGCAGCAGAGATAGATAGCTTTTCGAAAGACGTGCGCGATCAGCGATTGCAAGCTCGCTAGCGCGTAGCTTTTCCGTGCTCTCTCTCTCTCTTCCACGTTGAAGAAAATCTGACACGACCTGGCGATTTCGACGTCCGCTGGAGGACGCCTAAGACTCCAGTCGTCGTCTAGTCTTTGGTCCGAGGCTCAAGCGGCAGCACGAGAGATAGAGGAGCTAGCTGGCAAAACTGGGCCTGGCTAGGGTTCATCCAGTTAGGTTTAGTTTAGTTATTTTATTTAGGTTGCATAAGTTTTAATTATGATTTGAATCAACCATTCAGATTCAAATCCACTCTAAAACCAAATTGATTACACTTGTATATAACGTACAGTGGACTCGATGTGCCAGCCAAATTTGGGAATAATTGGTTGGATGGTTTAGGGATAATATTGCAGTTTTTAAGATGGCTGTCTAAACAACAGTAGATCTATTTAGTTTATGAATTGAATCGGTGCTCGTAGGCTAAGAGGGGAGAGGTGAATTAGGCAATTCTAAAAACGTTAACCTATATACAAAACATAATCTAGAACAAACTATCTAGATACGCAACTCTGGTTCCTCTAACGGGAAACCCTCATCCAAACAAGGGTTCCTTTAATATGAAACCCTCATCCAAACAAGTTTTGTAACTTATAGCCAATCCTAACAGGATACCACACTAAGAAAGTAAAGGCACACAAGTTGAAAAAGTAATGCGGAAACGTAAAGGAGGGGACGAGAGTAAGCAAACTCTTGATGCGAGGATTTATCCTGTGATATCGGTAGGCACTAAGCCACCTCTAGTCTACGTTGTTGAAATAGTCACTAGGAGTATTGCTTCCTGGTCACTAAATCTCTCCCGAGGCACCCCTTGACTTGCCACAAAGGCTAGGCCACTAAGACTCATGCCAAGTGTCCTGGTCACCTTGATGCCACCTTCACTACGGAGCTTCCCTCGAAGGGGGGGTCTCCTCGTCCCTTGCACAAAGCCGTCGTCGTTGCTCCACACCATGCCGAAAGGTTGAAGACTTGCCGTGAGTCACCAAGACTCCAAAGAGCCAGCACATCGAGATACAAGGTTGAGGTTCAGCACAAGGTCACAACACCTTGCTCTCACACTCTCTCTAGAGATAACCTAGTACTACACCTTACAACGCTTGTGCTACACCTAAGAATTTGATCAATGAGCTCTTGGATGGTTTGGAGAACTCTTTAGAGTATAGAGTATAGGTGGTCACACGAACTCCATCAAGTGAACTAGTGTGAGGCCTTATATAGTCTAGAAATCCACTTTTAGCCATTGCTTGCTTTTCTGCCAAAAAAGCTAAAGCGTCGGTTAAACCGGTCATAGCTACGGTTTAACCGATCACTCTGAATCTGCATACTAGCCGTTGAATGTTTCTCTGCCACGCCTGAACTTGCTTGCATTATTGCATCGACGCATTGCACCGCCGCACCATCGGATCAATTGGTCTTGAAGGATTTGTTCCTCAAAGCCTTCCGTTGCTTGAAATGCTCTCTGCAACAGTAAACTACTAATACACCGACGTCTTCTTTTTTACCGTCGATTCAACCGATGCCTCTGTGTTTCTTCACTTATCGTCATGGCACTCCACAGATGCATCGACGTATTCAACTGATGCTCCGTCGGTTAAACCGGTGCTACTGACCTGATCATAGTAGCATCTTCCTAATGCACCGCTTAGTATATTTTTTTATATCGTCGGTTCAACCGACGCATGTATTGATGCTGATCCTTGTCCAAATCATCACTGCAGTCATGTGACCACCTCAACTTGGATGTCTTAACTGCGATTTGGACTATCTTGTGTATGGATTTGACTCAATCCATAGGATCTAGAAATCCTACAAACTTGGTTGGGCTCACAACTCGTTAGTCTCATTGACTATATTATCACACAATCACCGAAATTACAATCGGCTATGTTTCTTACAGTTTACTACCGTCTTAGGGGTGCAGTTAGTTCTTCCGACGAGGATCAAAGTTGTGCAGCAGATTATTAAAGAACACATCAAATATTGGTTAAGCATAACACCTGCTCTTATGGGACTATCAATTTTGTCGGTCAGAAAAGTTCAGTAGTCACAGTGTATGCAGGATTTGACCAACTTAGATGCTTCAAATCTGAAACAATGTATAACTAGAAAGCTGTAAGTTATGGAGTTTTAAAGATTCTACGATTGTTTAAGAATCTTGGGATGGGTACTTTAGTTGCAGCAAAAATATGAAGAGCACTGTCAGAGCTTTCATGACAGATTCAGAGTGTTTTGTTCAACAATGGATTAGGAAACCTTAGCAACCGAATAGAATCAGGGTGTCTTGTGAAAGTTAGAACGAGCTTTTGTTCTCTAGTTTTCAGCACTGTTGTTTTGTTTTCCTGGGGCTGAAGAAAAATAATAACCAAAGTGGTGCACCACACATCCTGTGAAGATTTTTTTTCTCTACCATCATATTAAACATGAAGCTTTTTTGCTCTACCATCGTATTAACAAAGTAAAATCCGATTTCCACCCTCGAACTAGCGCAATAGTCTGATTTTCAACATTCAACTACAAAACCGAATAAATAAGGCTGGTAACTGTCGAAACCAGACAAATTTGATCCTTTGGGTGGTTTCAAAAGTGATTTTGTATTTTTTTAAAAATTAAAAAAATTCTAGTTAGATAAAAAATTTAAAGCTAATTTTTTTAAATCAGATAGATATGAAATTGGTAAAACAAAAGTTCTAAAATGTAACCTGATGCTCTATTTTAAATCTTATTTATTTAAAAATAATAGGTATCACTAAAAGAAAAAATAATAAAAAAATAAAAAATTTGAATTTGAATAATTGACAAGTAGAGTGCCAATAGAAGGGGAAAAAACAACAAGAGAATTTAATGCATAACACAACAAAAAGACATTCAGAAGTTGAAAATATAGTTTTATTAGGGATAGTTTGGCGACTCGACTCTCTTTCCTCGTATGCTGCCTCACACCTATATAATTGGCAATGCTATTCTGTATTCTAGGTGTAGCAGTTTATTCTATACCCAGCGGTGAAATTAATGTACAAACTTACTAGAAATTACAGAACCAACTTGTTGTATTACTGAACCACGTTAGTTGAAAGGGTGATTCATTCCGAGCTGTGCAATTTCATGAATGAAACAGCTAAAGAATGTCCAAGCTGAGGTATCTGGTTTTTTCAACTGGCGACCACTGGTTTCTTGGCAAATCCAACGCACTTGTTAAATGGAGGCGTGATCGAGTTCTCTCAAGTGGGGGCACAAAGCCCATCTACCTAGATAACCCATGATCTCGTGTCAACAATAAAACTGAAAAGCGCTAATAATCTTGAAGCGTTGTCATTTCCTTAGCCACACTGCTGACTGGAGCTACCCCTTCCCATTGGATCCATTTCCACTAAACCCTTCTGACCTGAACTCGTTATCTCTTTGATAATAGCCACCATTAACACCTCCAACTAGGTCAAAGCATTTTCCCATGGCATCATGATTGTGTGCCACACCATAGCTAAAAACAGATCGGTCAGTTGCGAATGGAGCTAATAATGTTCATTTCTATTTTTTTGATGAAAATGTTCAGTTCTAATTCTTAAGTGCATATTAAATTACTACTATGTAAGAGGAGTATTGGCAGAAATACTCATTTTGGCTTCGTCGCATGATAAGAATTGACCCCTCATCAGGATTGACGCTAGGCGAGCCTGCAACATATTATAGCTAAAGAGGTTTGAGGATTCATTTAGAATGACGGGCGGGATCTTTTTTTTCTGAATTCTACTAGAACTAGCTGTTATTTACTACTGTGTTAAAATCATACGAAATTCTAACAAAATTGTAGTATTCCAAGTATACTCCCTGAAACTTATTTGTGACATTTCAGTCACATTTGGTGGCCTTCGGATCCTCATACAATACCCGCCTTTGTCTTTATTTGTCTTTTTTTTGTACGTTTTTGTGACAAGGATATGGACTCGGAACGAAAGGCATCCACACTGACACAGTGACACTGGCACTGCGGTAATGTAACCTCAAAGCACATCCAGTTTGTTAGGTTACAGTCTTATTATAAGTCATGACATCTAAATGCATGCACCATAATATATAGGCAAGTACTGATGGTGTCTAGTAGTATCCAAGTTCATTACTCCTTAGCGCTGGTGACATGCTGAGGTTACTCAAGACCTCGGTGTGGATGCATGCATACGCATGGCGGCTTGCTCTCCGCACCAGGGCGCAACAACGATCGCGCCCCCTCACCACCATGTCGACGGCGTGTCGCCCCGTCCTGCCGGGCTGCATCGGCAGTCGTGCGGTGCCGATCTGCCGGCGGCGAGTGATGGGACGCCTTTTGGCCGTGGATGATTGGTCGCGACCGGGGCCTGGATGGAGAATTTAGCGGCGGGGTGCACGGGTGCGCTCGGCAGGGGCTAGCCGGCCGGCGGGGCCAAACCGCCAACCAAATTACCATGTGCCGAGAGGCATGAACATGGACCTTTTAAGTGCTTGTCGCGTGGCATAATGGCATGTCATCAGCACGTCCAAGATCGTGGAACATTATGGAAGATTCTGGCTTTACAATTTTTATGTGAATTTATTTGCAGAGATAATAAATTGCCCAACCCAGCTGGCCAGCTCCTGTATCATGGGTTCATTCATTGTGCTTTCCATCGGCACCTGTCAGGTGCCTGTTGTATCCAAAATGTTTTGTTTGTTATTTCCATGAGCACTGCCAGTGGGCTGTCATGCCAATAAGCAAGCTACCACCGCTTATAGCCCCATTGCTCAAACAGTGCTCAAGCAGCTAGCTAGTGGGAAGAGCGTAATTTTTTGTACGCCAAGCTCCACTGCAAAGACAAGTGAGTACATATAGGTTAGGAGAATCAAGAGATCTCGAGGGTCGATGGATATTCTTCGGTACGGCACAGAGGCATTTGTGATCTGCGAGATTTGAACCCAAAACCTCTCGCCTCATTTTCACCTCACGTATAGCTTTCTTGCCACCCTACATATACGGCGTATGTGACTCTAGTTGGGATGCTTTCCTTTTAAACTAACATATGGATAACCCTTTAGTTCCGATTGAAAGCTCCAACCGGAACTAAAGATCCCTAGCGCCCCTAGCCATTGGATCCAGAACTAATGCCTACATTAGTCCTGGGCCCAACATCAATCGGGATAAATATCAAAGATGAAGGACCCATTATGTAATAGTGAAGTCACCACATGCATTTTGCTCTTAATGGGCACGTTGACTACCACCAAATAAATAGACGTGCACTAGTGAAACACACATATCTTTGTCAAACCTGAATTTTATCTGCTAACCACCCAATGAATTCTTGGTTACGAGTTTGTGTGTTTTCAATGGTTTTTTTAAAAAAAATACTCTGAGCATAGTAAAAGTAAAACTGCACAAAATATGATTTGTTCCTTCTATTGTACATACAAAAGCACCTGCTGCCTTTTGAACCAACATCCTTTGAAGGTTGTACATTGTACCCATATCTGTTAAAAAACACATCCTTTTTTTCTTTAGAAAGGAAGCCTATCGGAGGAAATCTCCAGCCGGGTGGCGGAATGCACCCGTCTAATCCTAGTTAAGGATGGGTTTGGAGGAGGCTCAGGAGCGCTTGATCGGTTGCGGATGAACGTAGGAAAGACACAAGGATTTAGAGTGGTTCGGGCCGCCGGAGTGTAATACCCTACGTCCACTTTGGTGTTGTATTGATTGTGTGAGCTCGGATGCCCCTTAGCTAGTGTTCGTGTGAACCTACCTTAGCCTGGATGGGCCCTGTCTTCTAACGAGTGCACTCTCCCTTTTATAGTCCAAGGGGAGTGCTTACACTGTACGGGGCCCGACAGGTGGGCCCGGCCAACAGGAGCCTGTTCTATGAGAGATATGGAGGTCTTCATCTCCAGCTCCTCTCCGTAGTCCTCTCTATCGAGAAGTTGATGTGCGTATCTGCAGCCAGGATATGGCCGTGTGCAGCCTTGCCTGCACAGTGACCGCTGTCAGTGTTACCCAATAGTGAAGCCGTGCTACCACTGTTGGGTGGGAACCTGTCAGGCGAAGGAGCAGCGCTGACCCGCTGTGCCGTTGCCTCCGCGTGCACTGTGGCAGCGCACGCCTCGGCTCTCCTGTTACAGGCCATAATTACGCCCGCGCGCGGCGCCGTGACGGGACTGTACTCCGCTTGCGGACAGTATACGGTGACACGATGCGCCGCCTTGGAAACAGGCGGGCTTACCGTGGTGTCAGCCTACCTGCCCCGTGTGTCAGTGGCAGGCCATACTTTTTGACTTGTGCGCGCCCGGCCAAACTACCGTATTAAATGCTGGTAGGTGGGCTGGAGACCCGCGAAGGGCCTCCTGCCATAGGCACGTGGCAGGGCCAGCCCCGCTCTCACCGCGGGGGCGGCACGTGGCGGCACCGGGCCCCTTCCCGAGGGGAGAGGGGTCCGGATCCCCGAGGCCGGTTGGAGCGGTCAGGCCTGCGGAGGCCTGGCCTCCACGCGTGGCGGCCCCGGACCTCCCTGGGGAGTCCGGGTCCGAGGGGGCTACCCGAGAGCTTCGCTGCCTTCATGGGCACGTGGAGGCCCCGGACCTCTAAGAGCACGGGGAAAGTCCGGAGACTATAACCCAGCTGTCAGGCCCGGACCGTATGCCACGTGGCCCAGAAGATGAGGGGGAGACTACGTCGGGTGAGACGCTAAGGGCCTGAACACCCTAGCAGGAGATACCCCTGTCCGCATGTACCGACAGAGGCCCTCGGGCCCACCTCGGGTGAGGGATGAACCCGCAGGTGGGGCCAGATCCCAGCATTGCGCCGGGTGGATAGCTTGTTCCCGCCGGGAAAGGGCATGGATGACTTTTCCCTCATAGCGGGATCCCCGAGGGCCCGTCCTCCGCCCGCGCCGTGCGCGTCAGGCGGTTCAGATTCTTGTCTTATTCGAGCCCGTCCCGCGGCTCGGGCGGTTCGGATTCCGCCTTTCCCCCTCCCCTCAGCGGCCAGGCCTTTGACTGGCGGGCTCGGGCCCACCAGTCATTGGGTGTGAGAGGAGGGGGCCTGGTGCAGGCAACCGTTCGACTTCTCCTCGGTCGCCGCGGAGCGCAAGAGGGCAACAGCTTTTGCATAAAAGGTAGGCGCCGAAGGGAACGACCACCTTTTCGCTCTTGCCATCAACAGACGCTATAGCGCCCCTTCGTCTCCGCACACTTCTTGCAATCAGTTTCCTTGCGCTCGGCATCCTTCTCCTTCTTGCTCCCTTGCGATCCATCCTTAGCAATCTCAACACCATCACCATGTCTTCGCTTCCTTTTCCGCGCCGCTTCCAGACCCAGGCCCAACTGGACCTGGTGCGCCGCCTCGTGGGATGGACCGCGCCGGAACACGCCAAGAAGATCAGGGCCGACAAAATCCCCCTCCGCGACCTTGCCGCGGGGGAGTTCATCCTCTTCAACTCATACGCCATGTGCGGGTTGGTTCCTCCGATCTCCTCCTTCTTCCTCCTGGTCCTGGAGGAGTTCGGCCTCCAACTTCATCATCTCACCCCCCACTCCGTCCTGCTCGTGGCGGTCTTCGCCCACTTCATGGAGATGTTCGTGTGGGTGCGCCCCTGCACCACCATCTTTAGGCATTTCTATGCCTTGGTCAGGACTGGGAGGAGCAAGTGCGAAGTCGGCGCCTACTACTTCCAGCTCTGGCACGGGATGGTGAACTCCTACATCAACGACTTCTCCAGCTCCAAGTGGGAGAACTGGCGCGAAGGCTGGGTTATTGTGGAGGCCGACCCCCACGACCGCCTGGAGCTGCTAACAGACGGACCCCAGAGCGACCGGAGCACCTGGAAGGCCAAGCCGACGATACTGGAGGAGCTCGGCCCGGTCCTTGATAGGGTCAAGAATCTCCAACAGAGCGGCCTGACATCCATGATGGTGCTGGGCGACTTCCTGAAGCGGCGAATTGCTCCCCGGCAGCAGCGGTCCCGGATGGCCTACATGTACACAGGGCCAAATGATTGCTGCAGGATCGCCCGCGGGCCTGGCACCGACTTCTCCAGGGCGGAGCTGGAGTTCGCGGTCCGGGGAATGACTGGCGACGCATACAGCCCGGAGTCCCTGGTCTTCCCGAGTGGGGTGAAGGACCTGTGCGAGCACCAGGCGTTGCGGGCGTCAGTCCTATCATTGATGCCGACCCTCGACGAGGGTGGACTGGCGGTCCGGCAGCTGGGAGGCGACCCCAAGCGTGGGCTCCACATTTCCGGCGCCTCACCCGATCGCCAGCAGCGCACCAGCCAAGGTCCCGGGGGGCCAAGACCCGGAGGTCCGGCCCCCGCCGGGAAGGGAAAGGACAAGGTGCCGGTGCCAGAGCATCGGCACAAGGACAATGCGGGTGCCGCCTCGGCACGGAGGGACGACGAGGCCCAGGGGGCGGTCCTCACGCGGAGCATCCAAGCCGAGGGGAGCAAGTCCCGGAGGCTCCAGCGTGGCGACGGATCCTTCATCGGGGAGCCGGCCCCCAAGCGCCAGAAGACGGTGGAGGCGGAGGGGCGAAGCGGAGCTCCACCACCTCCGCCGCAGCGCCAGCAGCCAGAGAGGAGACCGGAGGAGGCGCGGCGGCTTTCTCCGGGGTAGCAGACTCCTCCACCGCCACCGTCGACGCAGCGGCCAGCGACGCCACCACCACCGACGGAGCCAAGGCCGCAAACCCCACCCCCGCCGCCAGAAGCGCCAGCGGCCGGGGACATCCACCAAAGGTCCGGTGGGCCTTCGGCAGAAAAGGTGGTCCCCCCAAATGCGCGGGGCAGTTGGGAGTGGTTCGACTTTATGTAAGTGATCTTCCTTGGAATTTTTTATTTCTCTATTTGTCTTCCTGGGGCCCTAACCTTATTGATGATCTGACAGGCCCCTTTCTTCGGACGCATCGAGCACGTCCGCCAGAGCTGCCCCAGCTGGGGGGTCCGGGCCCCAGCCAGTATCAGCAGCTGCCGGACCCAGAGGTCCAGAACCGGAGGTCGCCACACCCCCAAGGCCCGAGTCCACCCCGGAGGAGGAGGACGCCAGACCTGCTGCGTCGACCGAGGTGCCAGCAGCAGCAACACCTGATGCCACGGTGGAGCCTCCTCCAGCTGAACCAGCGGCAGCAGCCGAGGCGGCAGCATCGGAGGCCGCGGAGGTGCCGGGGGTGGCGGCGTCGGAGGCAGCGGCGGTGCCAGAGGTGGCGGCACCGGAGGCAGCGGTGCCGGAGGCCGCAGAGGTCGCCAGCACCACCACTCCACTTGCGCAGGAGGAGGAGCCGGAGGTGATGCTGGGGAGGCGTCTTCTACCAAGTCCAGTGGAGGTCCCGCTCCCCCGCCTCTTTGCCAAAAGCCTGCAGGTTCATGAGGAGCTGGAGGCAGGCATCCACCGGGAGTGGGAGAGGCTGGAGGCGGAGCGCCATCGGCTCCTCGACTGGGAGCAGCGCCTGGGGGACCGCATCATGTCCGTCTCCGCCCGCTACGCCGATGAACGGGTGAAGCTCGTGCTGGAGTGCGAACTCCTGCAGGAACAGTTGCAGCAAGCTCTCGACCGAGAGGCAGCAGCTGCCCAACGGGAGAGAGCGGCCGTCCGGCGGGAGAAGCACGCCCTCGAGCGGGAGCTCCTGGCGGAGACGAGGGTGCAGGTGGTGGCGGACAGGGAGCAGACCGCCCTGGAGCTGGCCAACCAGGCCAAGAAGGTGGTGGAGATGACCAAGGCGCAGGAAGCCACCCTTGCAGAGCTAGAGGCAGCCGCGGTGGAGAGAGAACGCAGGCTTGCCTCCCGCGAGGCAGAGGAGGTGGCCCGGCTCGAGGAGCTCCAGGAGCGGGAGGCGGCCATGGAGAAGGAGCTGGCGGCTGGGACCCGAAGGCTTCGGGAGCGTGAGGCGGCCCTCCAGGAAAGGGAGGCCAAGGTGGAGGAGTTCCAGGCGGAGCGGAGCGCCAGCATCGGCTGGATCGTAAGGTGGGCCGGTGAGATGAACTTCTCCCTAGGAGCTCTCGGAGCAAGCCCCATCTAGGTGGCGGAGGCTCCTTCTTCACTTGGTGTCACCCTCCAGGTGCTGGACTCCACTGCCGAGAGACTACAAGGCCTGGAGTCTGGCATGCTCGACCTCCTGGAGACAGAAGGGCGAGCAGTTGCCCGAGGGACGGCAGAGTATATCCTCACCTGCTTCCGGAGCCACGACCCCGCCATCCAACTAACTCCTATCCTGGTTGGTCCCATCCGGGCGACGGCGGTCGCCGCATAGGAGGGAGTGCAGGAAGCGGCAGACATGGTGGTGTCCCGCATCCGGCGCCGTCCCGAACCTGCAAGGAGTGGGGACGCCTCCGGACCACCAGGACAATAGGACTAGTATCTTTGTTATTGTTTTTGTAATATAACTTTGTGATGTAATATAATTCTGTGTACATTATCTGTAATGTATTCAAGTATTTCATGCATCTACTTTTTGCGAAAAACTTAGCTGTTTTCTTGATTGTCGATCCTAAAAAGTGTTCTCAAGCATACCGAGGTCCCGTGGCCTCCTGGGAGGTAGTCGCGATAGGTCGGGACTAGCTGCCATAAAACCGAGGTCCTGCACATGACTTAGGATCGACGCTTAGTAGACGTCCCCACGAGGTCCCGGTCTGGCCAGCGAGGGCCTCCTGAGTTGCGTAGCGGGTCAGGGCGCCAGGTCCTAAGTTCAGGGATTAAAGGGGTCCCGGCCCCCGGGTCAATGGTTCGAGATACAACGGTACTCGCCCTAGGGGGGCAGGGCGTGTAGTCTTAGGGTACGGAACCAGGCTAAGCGGCTACACAACCCTGGAGCTCAGCAAAGAACGAGCACGTCTCCCTGAAGCCAGTTCCCAGGTGTCCGGTTCCTTTTCTCCTGCGAGACAGAGATCCTGGGGCAGAGACATAGCGTAGCAACTCAAGCAAGACCTCGGGCACGGCACAGACGTAAAGAACCATGTGGGGGTTAGCGTAACGAGAAGTAAAGAAAAAAAATAGAATCGCATAAACCTTAAGGACACAATGAGAACAAATCTTTCCTTAATGAATTGGTACAGAAGAATTGTGCGATGTATACCAGGGGCCGGGTTTACGAGGGTGGACCCCCACCGCCCTGGTCCGCACAGTGATGCTACCAATTACAAAGAAAAAATTTTCTCTCAACTAGGTCCTAGGGGTAGAACTTACGGAGGTGCTCAATGTTCTATGGATTCGGTAGTTGCATGCCTTCCTCCGTAGCCAATCGAACAGATCCGGGTCGGCACACCTTTGTCACCTTGAAGGGCCCTTCCCAGCTGGGGGAGAGTTTGTGCAGCCCCTCTCGGTTCAGGATTCGACTTAGGACCAGGTCCCTGACCCGAAGCTCCCTACTATGCATGAACCGTTGGTGATAGCGCCAGAGCGCTTGGTTGTACCGTGCGTTTCGGATTGCTGCTCGCCATCTTCGCTCGTCGACGAGGTCCACGTCTTGGCAACGCTGCTGTTCCTGCAACTCCTCATCAAAAGTTTGGACTCGTAGAGAGCCCATGGTGATCTCTGGGGGAAGGTACGCTTCGGCCCCGTAGACCAAGAAGAAAGGGGTTTGCCCTGTCGCCCGGCTAGGTGTGGTCCGGTTTCCCCATAGCACGCTTGGAAGCTGGTCAATCCATCTTGCGCCATATTTCTCAAGATCACAGTAGGTCTGGATCTTGAGCCCTCTGAGGATCTCAGCATTAGCCCGCTCGACATGGCCATTGCTCCTAGGATGCGCCACTGAGGCGAAACAGAGCTGGATGCCAATGTTCTCGCAGTACTCCTGAAAGTATTGGCTCGTGAACTGAGTCCCATTGTCGGTGATGACCGGGTTCGGGACCCCGAACCGGCACACAATTGACCTAAGGAAGGCAGTTGCTGATGTCTTGGTGATGTTCACCACTGGGGTTGCTTCCGGCCACTTGGTGAATTTGTCAATAGCGAAATAGAGGTACGGGTACCCACCGACGGCCCTAGGGAAAGGCCCCAAGATATCCAACCCCCATACAGCAAAGAGCCAAGAGGGAGGAATCATCTACAGTGCCTGAGCTGGAGTGTGTATCTGCTTTGCATGGAACTGACACGCTTTGCAGGACCTTACCAACTCAGCTGCATCCTGGAGCGCTGTCGGCCAGTAAAAGCCATGCCGGAAGACTTTACCGACCAGCGTGCGGGATGAGGAATGACTTCCGCACTCGCCTCTATGGATCTCCGCGAGCAAGTCACGGCTCTCTTCCTGGGAGATGCACCGTATGAGGATGCCGTTAGCGCCACGGCGGTAGAGATCCTCTTCTACCACCGTGTACCGCTTAGCCATCCGAACTATGCGCTCCGCAGATGCTTGGTCTTCAGGAAGGAAATTATCTTTCAGATAGTCCTGGACCTTAAAGATCCATGCATCGGGACCTTCCTGAGAAACTAGGCGTGGCTCCCTGAGGTTTTCGGTACCCTCGAGGGAGCACATGACCCTTGGCGGGCTCCATGGATGGAGCGCCGCCGGGACCACTAGCTTCGAGGTGCTAGTCCGACCCCCTTCGCCCAGGTCGGCAGGCTTCAGCAGACGCCTCTGGAAGACGCCCTCAGGCACGGGTGCCTGAGTAGATGCGCTCGCGGAGAGTGCATCAGCTGCTGAGTTGCCTTCGCGTGGAACATGTTGCAGTTCCAGCACATCGAAATCCTTCTCGAGCTTCCTGACATGGATGAGATAAGCTGCGAGCTGGGGATTGTTACAGCAACACTCCCCCCGGACCTGCCTGATAACGAGTTGGGAGTCTCTTTTGATCAGGAGCTCCCGGACTCCCAGGGACAGAGCCGCCGTGGGTCCGAAGATTAAGGCCTCATACTCCACCATGTTGTTGGTGGCCTCAAAGTCGAGGTGCACCATGTACTTCAACTGCTCACCACGTGGGTCGATGAGGACCACGCCAGCCCCTGCTCTCTTGCTGCGGGCGGACCCGTCAAAGAAAAGCGTCCAGTGAGATCCGGTGAACTCCGGAGCCCTGACTTCCGGACGTGGGGGGTCCGAGCCATCATCCGGACCCCCTGGGACACTTGGTGCTGGTGTCCATTCCGCGACGAAGTCAGCAAGGACCTGACTCTTGATGGCATGGCGTGGCTGGAAGTCGAGTTGGAATCCAGCGAGCTCAGCTGCCCACTTGGCGATATTACCCGTGGCGTTGGAATTGTGGAGGATGGCCCTCAATGGGTAGGAGGTCACCACCCCAATCTTGTGGGTCTGGAAGTAGTGGCGGAGTTTTCTGGACACAACGAGTATAGCATAAAGAAGCTTATGCGTCTCGGGATACCTGGCCTTTGCTTCATGAAGGACCTCGCTGACGTAGTAGACCGACTTCTGGACGGTCCTGACTCTGCCAGCCGGGCTGGATCCTTCTGCTTGCGCTGGGGACTCGCCGGACCCCAGGTTGCTTGGTGTCTGCCCGGGTCGGGACCCGGCCGAACCCTCCGAAGTAGGACCGATTGTGAGGCTGGAGGAGGCCGGACCTCCTTCTCCTATAGGGGGATCCACAGGGGCTCCCTGCGGGAGATGTTCGGACCTCTCAGTGACCAGCACCATGCTGATCACTTCGGCCGTCGCTGCAAGATAAATAAACAGTGTCTCTCCTGGGTCCGGTGCGACCAGAACCAGCAAGGAGGTGAGGTACTGCTTCATCTCCTGGAAGGCACGTTATGCCTCTTCAGTCCATGTGAATGGACCGGACCCCCTCATCAGCTTGAAGAGGGGAGTGCCATCTCCGCCAGCCTCGAAATGAAGCGGCTGAGGGCTGCAAGGGACCCCGTCAGCCTCTGCACATCCTTGAGGCGCACAGGGGGTCTCATTGCCTCGATCGTCCGGACCTTATCCGGGTTGGCCTCGATCCCCCGATGGGAGACTAGGAAAACTAGGAGCTTTCCCGCCGACACGACAAAGACGCGTTTCTTTGGATTAAGCTTGGTGGAGGTCGCTCGTAGCTTGTCGAAGATTTTAGCTAAATTTTTTAGGAGGGAATTTGACTCTCTAGTCTTGACAACAATGTCATCAACATACACCTCAATTATATTTCTAACCAAATCACCTAAAGTGATGTTCATTGCACGAGTAAAGGTGGGTAGAGCATTAAGCAATCCATAAGGCATTACTATATAACAATAAAGACCATCCACTGTTACAAAAGCCGTATGCTTCCTATCATCCCTAGCCATTTTGATTTGGTGAAAACTAGAATAGGCATCTATGAAGGACAACAAATCACACCCGGAGGTGGAGTCTACAATCTGATCTATACGCGGAAGTGGATAAGGGTCTTTTGGGCATGCCTTATTTAGATTGGTGTAGTCGATGCACATCCGAAGCTTTCCGTTAGCCTTCGGGACCACGACTGGATTGGCCAACCACACTGGGTGATAGTCCTCCTCGATGAAGCCAGCCTGTACGTGGCTTCTGCCGGACCGGCCTGACGTCAGGGTGGATCTTCAGATAATGCTCCATCACCTCCCTAGGAATCCCGGGCATCTGTGACTGCTCCCAGGCGAACACGTCAACATTTGCCCGGAGGAAGGCGATGAGCGCGCTTTCCTATTTTTCCTCCAGATTCCCACCAATGCGGCTGGTCTGGGAGGTCTCCGCTCCGACCTGGACGGTCTTCACGGGTACATCGTCCGTATCGGACAGGCGGACCTTGGGTGCCTTGGCCAGAGCCTTGGCACGCGAGGTTGAGGGGTCGGACCCCTGGGCACCAGCTGGAGGGGCAAGTCCTGTTCCCAGCGCATGGAGTTTTTCAACCGCCATGACGGCAGCGGCCCGATCGCTCTGGACGGTGAGGACGCCTACCGGAGTAGGCATCTTCAGGACCAGGTACCCATAATGGGCCACGGCCATGAACCGGTACAGGGCCAGTATGCCGATAATGGCGTTGAATGGGAGGTTAACCTCCGAAACCTCGAACTGCACGTTCTCGGTACGGAAGTTGTCCTCCATCCCGAATGTAACCGGTAGGGAGATGGTCCCCACCGGGTACACTGGGTCTGGGCCCACTCCGAAGAATGGGCGCGAAGGAGTCAGCTTGGACTCCGGGATCTGCAGGTGTTTAAACGCTGCATAGCTGATGACGCTGAGGCCTGCACCTCCGTCAATCAACACGTGGTGGAGGCGGACGTTGGCGATGGTGGGTGCTGTGATGAGCGGCCGCAGACCAGCGCCCGCCATATTTTTCGGGCAGTCCGACGGCCTGAAGGAGATGGTGATGTTCTTCCACCGCTGGTGGGGCGCTGCTTTCGGCGTCGCCAGTTTTACCGAGAGGATCTCTCGGCGAAGGGTTTTGACGTCCTGTCGAGAGACGAGCTCCGAACTGCCGCCGTACATGACGTACAGCTTCTTGCGGCGCTCGTCACCACCGGACTCGGAGTCGGACTGGTGGAAGAGACCCTTGAGGTCTTTGTTGGGGGTTTGGTACCCCAACTCCCTCTCCGCTGCGGCCGCGTCGGCATCGGAGGCCTTCTCCTTGCCGGACCGCCGCGGAGGGGAGGAGCCTTCCCTTGAGGCTTGATCACGACTCTTGCTGAAGCGCTCTGCGAGCTTCTGGATCTCGCGGCACTCAGTGGCGCTGTGGTGAGCCCCAGGATGAACAGGGCACGACTCGGGGTCGGTGAGCTGCTGCCGTGGGCGCTTGCCACGGGGGTTCTGGCCCCCGGTCGTCGCAGCAGCAACAGCCGGACCCCCAATCCGTGACTTGTCAAAGCCACGGCTCTTCTTGTTCTTTTTCTTGCCACTGCCAGGGGCAGTGACACTGGGCCCGCTCGTCTGAGCGGGTCCCGCCTGGGTTGTAGAATGCCATGCACGGCCTTCTGCAGCCCTGGCGCATTTGTCCGCCAAAACGAACAAGGTGGTGACAGTTTCCACCTGGTGAGTCGCCAGCTTCTCCAGCATCTTCTCATCACGGACCCCCTAGCGGAAAGCCGTGATAATAGACGTGTCGGAGGTATGCGGGATTGTTCCACGTACCTTGGTGAAGCGGGAGATGAAGGTCCGGAGGGTTTCTCCGGGCTGTTGCCTCACGGCGTAGAGGTGGGCCTCCACACCATGTTGCTGGTACGCACTGGCAAAGTTCACCGTGAACTATGCGCAGAGCTCACCCCGGGACCGGATGGATCCCGGAGTGAGGTTCATGAGCCAGGTCCGGGCTGGTCCGGTCAAGGCTACATGAAAGTAACTTGCCATGACGGCGTCGTTACCTCTAGCCACCGTGATGGCGGTGATGTAGACCTGCAGGAATTCTGACGGGTTGGTGGACCCGTCGTACTTTTCCGGCAGGTGCGGCCGAAAGTTGGACGGCCAGGCGACCGCGCGAAGGTGATCCGCGAGCGCTGCGCAGCCCACCCCGGACACCGGTGCCTAGACAGGTCCCTGCGGCGCCGGAGCCACCGCAGCGAGATCGGCATCGAGGTCACGACCCTCGATACGGAGCCGGCGACCACGCGCCTGCACAATGACCGCTGTCAGTGTTACCCCACAGTGAAGCCGTGCTACCACTGTTGGGTGGGAACCTGTCAGGCGAAGGAGCAGCGCTGACCCGCTGTGCCGTTGCCTCCGCGTGCACTGTGGCAGCGCACGCCTCGGCTCTCCTGTTACAGGCCATCATCACGCCCGCGCGCGGCGCCGTGACGGGACTGTACGCCGTTTGCGGACAGTATACGCTGACACGACGCGCCGTCTTGGAAACAGACGGGCTTACCGTGGTGTCAGCCTACCTGCCCCGTGTGTCAGTGGCAGACCATACTTTTTGACTTGGGCACGCCCGGTCCAACTACCGCATTAAATGCTGGTATATGGGCTGGAGACCCACGAAGAGCCTCCTGCCACAGGCACGTGGCAGGGCCAGCCCCGCTCCCACCGCGGGGGCGGCACGTGGCGGCACTGGGCCCCTTCCTGGGGGGAGAGGGTTCCGGGTCCCCGAGGCCGGTTGGAGCGGTCAGGCCTGCGGAGGCCTAGCCTCCACACGTGGCGGCCCCGGACTTCCCTGGGGAGTCCGGATCCGCGGGAGCTACCCGAAAGCCTCTCTGCCTTCATGGGCACATGGAGGTCCCGGACCTCTAAGAGCACGGGGAAGTCCGGAGACCATGACACAGCTGTCAGGCCCGGGCCGTATGCCACGTCGTCGGGTGAGACACTAAGAGTCTGGACACCCTAACAGGAGGTACCCCTGTCCACGTATACCGACAAAGCCATTCCAACCAATCTGGCAAGCAGCAGGTGGGTGCACGTCGTCGATCGTGGAATATTTATCGGACGTGTTATTATTAGTCATCTGTCAGTGATTGGATCGGAACGGGCAAGAATAGGTGGCGCGCGCGAGCCGAAGTAGTACGTGCTACCGGACATGATCCCCCCAGCTGGAGCGAGAGCGCTACCTCCGCGGACGCAACAACTGACAGTCAACTACTGCATGCTCCACTGCAAGTAGCAGCAGGGAAAGAGACAAGCAAGCAGCAACCGGACACGATGGCGTGCCAACCCTCTCGTAGTCCCCAGAGCCCATACCGTCGACGGTTGGAAAATTCAAGGCAAAACAGAGCTCGCAGCATGCAGGCAGATGTCGATCGGCACATGCAGGCTAGGAGCCAAAATCCTAGTTGATGACGGATGTAGGAGGAGGGGGAAACAGGACAAGCTGGGAGTAGGACCTGAATGTCCGAGACACTGCAAGTACGTGTGTACAGCAGCAACATCTCTGACTCCCGAGGTAGCTGCTTGGACTACTGTACCAGCAGGTCGGCCGTGGCGCCCCTACACGTTGACCCTTCGTTTCGGTTACTGCCTCGTGTTCAGGCCGGGTTCAGACTTCAGATTGGCCCATGCGTCGTTCCTGCGTATTTTGCGCCGAGTCGTCTCGTCCAGCACTACGTGTGTATTTATGTGTCTCGCATGCCAAACTCGATCATCATCTCATCTATCCATCTCGATCGCTCTCCTCCCTGGCATGTCCGGAATTTCAAAGGGTTTAGCTGTTCGATCAGCCTATAATAATTGATCTCAAGTGGTGATCGAACAACAAGCACACATCAAGTCATGAGGTGGCACCGCGTTAGCGGGCTACATATGCAAATGTTTGCCAACCCGATCGATGTACTGCTACTGCGTACCCTGTATTGACTCGCTATGATTGTCATCACCGACTCATCACCGTTTAAGTGCACATATAAATTGCTCACCTTTCCCTCAATCAGGTTAGTATAGGCTTTTGGACTACGAGTTATGGCCCGTTTGGTTCCCATGATCTAAAGATTAGACCTGCACTTTTAGTTTACTTTTAAATCTTAGAGAACCAAACAGATGGTATAAAAATATATATCTTAAGTTTAGAAGTTTAGAATTCATTGGACCATTAGCCCCTTCAAGATGTGAAAGGGTCTAAATTTTATCTAGGCTGGACAGAAAACACACCCTACCCTCCCACCCACCCCCCTCTCACTTTACCTACCCGCCATAATTAGAGGCAAAAGGTGTCTTTTCAACCTCCTTATCTAAACTTTTAACCTTCAAATAAACCTTCATTTGAGAGGCTAAACTTTAGTCCAAGGGTTAAAGGTTAGAGCCTAAGGTATCGAAACGTGACCTTAGTTGGTTGGTACAGCGTGGAAATAAAGTGTCGGCACAAATCAGTGCTGACAACTTAAAAGATCGCGCGTGCATGAACTTTCCTCGAACCACAAAAATTGTCGGCTGATGATCAGTATGTGTCAGGGACCTATTCCAGTTAGTTGCTTAAACCACTCAGAGTCAGTAAGCATGCATGCGCACTAAGCAGCAGCATGCATGACTCCCTCGCATTGCATCCGCCGATCTTATCATCACGAACTTGCATGGCTTAGACACCCAATTAAGTACATGACACACACCCCCAAGCCACAGCTAGCAGCTTACTACACATCTGCATATATGCACCATGAAATTAACTCGTGGGACACATATATACACGATAGCTCCATATATGCATGCGTGGTCACTGGATGGCAAAGGTATCTTTCAATACTAGATCACACACGCAGCCGCAGCAGCAGCAATAGCAAACCTTTCGAGGCATGCATCGGGACGGCGCGCGTCAGGAGGCCTGATTCAGAACAGCTGTCTGAATGCGATCTCTACCCGTAACGACAGGCCACACTTCAACGCGCATTGTTTATCTGCAAGCACGACATGCTCACGCCCTTCGATTTTGGGAGCACTGACCCCTGATGAGGAAAGGAATGTGCAAATAAAAGACACGAGCTTTGTCAACCAGGAGAGAAAGGCCCAAGAACTCGTCCCAGTTTTTCAACGCCTCCAGCGGCCTAACTTTGACCCCAGTGCCGGCATGGAGGGCTACGCTTTTGCATGCATGCAACTGGAAGCGGCGCTATAAATAGGCAGCTCGTGCCACTCGCGGTTAAGCAAGCTACTGATCAAGCTAAGCTAGCAGCTAGCTAGTGGTCCTCGATCTGGTGATTGGTTGGGAAGAAATCACCTGATCATCAGTTACCTAGCTGCTATAGATTTGGCCATGGCGGCTTCGTTCCAGATCTGGCATTGCTTGCTCGCCTTGCTCCTGCTCGCTCCGGCGGCGCAGGGGCAGCTCTCGCCGTCGTTCTACGCGAGGAGCTGCCCCACGCTGGGGCTCATCGTGCGCGCCACCACGATCAGGGCCCTCCTCGCCGAGCGCCGGATGGGCGCATCCCTCATCAGGCTCTTCTTCCACGACTGCTTCGTCCAGGTCCGTTGTTGTTACCAACCCTGAATCAGAAATTCAGAATCGTGCATTTGTATGCTAATGAATTTAACGGGGGGCAAATAAATAAATAAATAAAATTTTGGTGTCATCAGGGCTGCGACGCCTCGATTCTTCTGGACGACGTCGGCAGCTTCGTCGGCGAGAAGGGCGCCGGCCCCAACGTCAACTCCGTCCGCGGCTACGAGGTCATCGACCAGATCAAGGCCACCGTCGAGGCCGTCTGCCCCGGCGTCGTCTCCTGCGCCGACATCGTCGCCCTCGCCGCGCGGGACAGCACCTTCCTGGTACACTTTACACTGCACACACATGACACATGCGTATATACGTGGCTGCGGATGAATCTAGCTAACTCAACCGTTTCCCCGCGTGCAGCTCGGAGGGCCGACTTGGGCGGTGCCGCTCGGCCGGCGCGACTCGACGACGGCGAGCCAGAGCCTGGCGAACAGCGACCTCCCGTCGCCGGCCTCCGACCTCGCCACCCTCATCTCGGCGTTCGGCAACAAGGGCCTGAGCCCGCGGGACCTGACGGCGCTCTCCGGTGCGCACACCATCGGCTTCTCCCAGTGCCAGAACTTCCGCGGCCGCATCTACAACGACACCAACATCGACGCGGCGTTCGCGGCGCTGCGCCGGCGCACCTGCCCCGCCGCGCAGGGCAGCGGCGACGGCAACCTGGCGCCGCTCGACGTCCAGACGCAGCTGCTCTTCGACAACGCCTACTACCGCAACCTTGTCGGCCAGCGCGGTCTGCTGCACTCCGACCAGGTGCTCTTCAACGGCGGGTCGCAGGACGCGCTGGTGCGGCAGTACAGCACCAACCCGGCCCTCTTCTCCGCCGACTTCGCCGCCGCCATGGTGAAGATGGGGAACATCAGCCCGCTCACCGGAAGCGCCGGCCAGATCAGGGCCAACTGCAGGGTGGTCAACAGCAGCTGATAGCTGCTGATTCGATTGATGTTATATATATGAGTACGTAGAATTGGGTGTATAAGATGTACAAGAACGGCACCGCTATAGATATGATCGATACACTGTTTGGTACTTCGGTTGGCTACAAAGGTAACAGACCGTTGAAAGGGGGAGAATAAGAACTTCACAAGTTCACGTTGTCTTTATAAGGCTAAAAAGCGAGTAATTAAGCTCTTGGATCATTATATTGCGGAATACTAGATACCAGTTCCCTAACTCATGCATCTGCACTGGATAGTTTCAATATGATTAAATATATGCGAATTTTCTAAATATTTTTCTAAGTTCCTTGGACAAAAGATATTCATTATTCGTTGCATTGCATTAGGATCATAGTCCGAAAATTAGTTGCAGGTTGATTTTGGAACGGGTTTTTTAAAATTAAAACATTGAGAACATTGGAAGAACATGGTGGAATCGAAAATAAAATATAACTAGAAAATAAAATTTTACACTTCTGGTGGCTACCCCCGCGTCACTCCCGCATGAACAACACGGGCAGCCGTCCCGCCGCTGCCGCCACCCCATCCCTCCTCGCTTCCCTTCGCCGCGCCGCCGAAAGTCCGTGTGGCCCGCAAGGACGGCGGCGGCGGGGCACCCTATTCCCCTTCGCGTTAGGCGGGCGCAGCTGCTTTGGTCGCCGGAGGGGCACGGCTCGTGGCAGCACCGGCGAGGAACGTCGGATCCGGCGCCGGTGAGTGTGGATCCGGTGTCCCGCGGCCGGATCCGCCAGCGGTGGCTGCTCCCAGGCGCGGGAGCGACAGCACGACGCAGGATCGACACCCGGCGATGGGTGGGTGGTGGCGGCTCCGACGCGACGGCGCAGTGGTGGCGTGCTCCAGCGTAGCCGCGCAGTGAGTGGTGGCTGTGTGTGGAGGCGGTGTGACGGCGCAGAGAGTGGAGGCGGCTTGGCAGTGCGAGAGGCTGCGCGGTGTCTGTGGGCACCAGCGCGGCAAGCCTGAATGAGGAGGCGGCCTGCCGGACTCGCACCGGTGTGGCTTGGCTGGCCATGCGCTCCTGGCGCCGGCCGTTGTAAGGCGGGTGTGGAGCTTACAGGGAGCGGAGGCCGCGTGCGGGGCGTGGAGGTGGTTGCGTGGCAGCAGTGTGGCATGCGTACGGGGCGTGTGGGTCGTTCGGCGATGCCCGTATGGCGGCGGCAACAAGCGGTCTGGGAAGCGAGGTTGGGGTGGGGGTGGCCATGGTTGGCAGTGAAATGGGCTTGTGGAGAAATCCTGCTCGGCGGTACGTTGAGCCAACAATGGTGACGCCTTGGGCGCCGTATTCCTGTTGAGGACATTGTCAAGGCTCCTTCCTCGCTTCGATGGTGGATTCTTCAGGTGAAAACCTTGCCCATCTCGGGCGGGCGGCGTTGGCGCGGCTTAGCGTCATGTTCTTCCTGAAGATGCCGCCTTTGGAGTTCCCTTTCTTTGCAGTGTGCTGGAGCCTTCATTGGTTGGTTTGACAGCAAGCGGCCATACATAGCATCAGCCGTGTCGGTGCTGGACCCCAACCTTGGTGTACGGGGCCAAGTGGTATAGTGGGCGGACACCAAGTCATGCGCTCGAGGGGCGGGTGTACGCGGTGCTAGATGGTGGCCAAGCAGTGGACGTTGCCGTAGTGTTGGGAGGGCAGGACCTCTACTTGGCACTTGAGGGTGACGGTTTGGCCGGACTGTGCGCCAGAGGTGACCACGAAGTTGGCAGAGGCTGGCGTGGTAGGAGGAGGCCGGCGGAGGTGCTTTGCCGAAGTGACCGTGCCGGAGGCCCCATGCGATATTTATGCTTCTTCGACGATGCAACTAGGTGGCTTGGACTCCAAAAGTGTTTTTATCAGATCTTGGTGGACGTTGTGCAGCAGATGGATGGCCAGAGGCAGCTATTTTGGTATCGATTTGACAGCTTGCAGCGATCTACGGCGGTCAACCCTGCTCGGCGGGTGTTGGTCCGGTGCAGAGCAACTTCGTGAGGAGGCGCAAGCGGACTCGATAGCCTAGTAACTACACAGCTTGCAGCGGATTACGGCGGCTAACCCTGTATTACAGTGGCTAGTCCAGTGTGGGACATCATCGGCAACGACGGAGCTGGTGATGATAATGGTTTATCCTCATAGGGGCTTCGCCCTGGTGACGGTGGTGCGTTTCTAGTGCTCGAGCGATGGCGACGTGAAGTGGTTTCGGTGGTTCGCTACCCCAATCCAACCTTATGGAGCTGTCTGTATGGTGAGGTGTCGATGTCTCAATCCGACTCGCCATTTGTTAGTTGTTTTTCTCCAGTTTCTCTTTATTTTGCCTGATTATGGTCTTTCAAGGATAGTCTTATATTTTTCTGCTATATCAATAGAAACGCACACGTCGTGGCCCGTTGGTTCAAAAAAATTACACTTCATCCCCAAGACGGTACATGAGTGGCCATGGAAACATTTTGCGTAAGGCATTTGCGTTGATGGAATTTTTTTTAATCGAATATGCACGAATATGCAGTAAGATGGTACATGAGCTCGGTCGCCTCCATGCTGGACGCGTCCTCGAGCTCGCCCAACGCGAGCGCGAGCTCGCCCAGCCGGTCAACTGATCGATTGTGTTTCTCCTCCGATGGACTGATGCAATGCGTTTCGGTCGAAGTTTAGGAAGAGCGATTCCCTTCAATTTTTCTCTTAAAGCAGTTGCTTAATTCCTCTTATTCTGTGGATCTCCTAGCTCGCTTGGATCCATGACGGCCGTCCAAAGATTCAGGCGGCGGACGCTCAGCCAGGCCTCCCGCTCGATCGGGTTCTGAATCATATCTTCCGATCGATCAACAAGCGGCGCTTGCTAGCTAGCCTCTGTTCTGTATGTGTCATCGCGCTGATCAGTGATGCATGTGTAGAGTGACATTATTATATTCATGCAATTGGTAAGATAGGATGGGCTAGCTTGCATGTCCTACCGGAAACAGGTTAGGACCGGAGTTTGTAGTTTCTTTAAATTCACCTTTGCTGAATCGAGATGGAACTCGAGTGAAATGGGCGATCGACTAGGTGTTGGAAAGCCAAATTACAATTTTATTTTAATTCGAAACATAAGATAAATCGTAATAGAAATAGGAGCATGGCATATTGTGCTTTCAACGAAGACAATAAATATAAACAATGTACCAGAGGCAGGGCCAGTGCCGAAGGTATCGGATACGCCGTTACTCGATATTGCTAGTTGAGCCTGTTTGATGTAGCCAATCAAGAGCCGATTCGATGCAGGTGATCGCAGTGCATTTGCGCTAGCCACCAGGAAATAGTCGTAATAATCAGAGATGTAGTTGAAATAGTCGAAGATGTAGTCGAAACAGTTGGAGGCGTAGTCGAAGCGGTCGGAGGCGTAGTCGAAGCAGTCGGATATGTAGTCGACACGAGCAGTCGCGCTGATGCACTCCCAAAAACTTGATCGCTCTTCTACTGCTCGGGTGCAGAGTCTCAGGAAGAACAAAGCTTCGGAGGCCTGCTCTTCCAAGTTGCCTGTGCACTCAGGAAGCCGGAGTGGGGACAATAAAAGGGCTGTGGAATAGTAGAAGAGGTTTCGTGTTCTATATTACGAAAGACTTGAACATTCAAGTTAATACCATATCTTAGCAAATTAATTATCACTTACTCATAGAATTTATTGACCGTGTCTAATTAGACCTTTGGCCCCAATTAATCTAACACTAGGTCCTCTTTGATTCTATTGCCATCACGCTGAGATGGAACTCAAGTGATTCCTAAATTTCAAGCACCTCTTCTCCCATCAATTCAGACTCTGTTCGGATCCGTTCGGATCCGGCAGGGTTAAATCTGTCGCATGGAATATTTAGTTCCTCATTAGAGTATTAAATATAGATTAATGATAAAGCTAATTGCATAAACCTTAGGCTAATTCACGAGATGAATCTATTAAGTCTAATTAATTATAATTAGCCCATGTGATGCTACAGTAAATATATACTAATTATGGATTAATTAGACTTAAAAGATATGTCTCGCGAATTAGCTATACAATTAAATTTATATTTAATTCTCCTAATTAGTGTTAAAATATACAATGTGATATAACTAAATTTTAGCCTTTCAAACTCCGTTCCATCTGTATTTGCGCAGAAGATCTACAAAATCTACTTTGCCTAAGGGTCCGTTCGTTTCACCTCTCTAAAGCTCGAAACATCTAAATTTTAGAGGCCCGGTATCGAACAGCTCTTTAATCCGGCCTCTAATAAGACCGCGATTCTTTAGAGGAAGCGAGCTAAAGTTTTTAGAGCCCTCAAATTAATGAGAAACGAACACACCTGACTCTCGGTCTTGGACAGTTCTTCTACAGTTGCAGCTAGAAAGCTAACCACCGTCGAGGGCTAGGCCCTTCGTGACATAGGACTGCAAGCAATCTTTTGCTTCTGCAACCGGATCTGCTTAGGCTATCTCCAGCGAGGATCTCTAAAACGTGCGGTACTCTTAATATGGAGTTTACTGTTGCGCCTGTACCGCTCCAGCGGCAGCCTCCATCGCGCCCGGTAAAATGGGGGATCTCCATCGCGTCCCGCACACAGACGGCCACGAGCGCCGTCCTCCATCCCGGGCGCCCTCCAGCGGATCTCCAGCTGCCTCTTCCGCGCGGGCGCGGGAGGAAATAGCCGGGGAGGGGAAAGCCACGGCCGCCGTCGGGTCGGCGGTGGGGGAGGGCCTGCCGGGTGCGGCGGGTCGGCGCGGGCGAGTAGATCTGGAAGAGGGGCGGCGGGGCCAGATCGGCAGGAGGCGCAGGAGCGGCGGACGCGTCTCGGAACGCCGCGGCGTTGCGCTGGAGGGCCTCCGCGCGGCGGCTGGGGCGTGCGCACGGGGAGAAGGGAGTCCCCGCCGGCGTCATCCATCCCGGTCGCCCACGGCCGCATCTTCACCAGGTGATTCCGCGCGGCCGCAGGAGGAAGCAGCCGAGCAGGGTCCCCGGCACGCGGCGGATCTGGAGGACTGCGACAGTTCCTCCTTCGGGCCCGGCCGAGGGGAAGGCGAGAGTGACTCCCGGCCGTCATCTGCAAAGGGAGGGGGCAGCGGCGAAGGGAGACGAAAGAGGCGGCGGTCGGCACGCCCTCGACGGCGGTTCATCTCCAGATCCGTGGATATCCCGTCTTCCTCGAAGCGGCGCCGGAGGGGAAGGTATACCTCTCGTACTTGGATGAAGTGCTCCGGATTTTGTATTAATGATTTGATTTTCTTAAGTGATTAGAAGTTTCACTTCAGGCATTCAATAAGATTGTACTTGTGTTTGTTAAATTTGATGGCAAAAAGATTGTTTTCTGATTGCCGGGGTTGAGCAGTCGGTTCATGTTTATACTTTTCTTGCTGTGTACCTGATGAGATTTTCCCCTAAAGGTCAAGTTGTGTTTATAGAGGGATTTCCTTGTCAAAATATATTGATCAAACACTACTTTCTTCCTCCGGAGAATATGTGAACTTATAATTAGTCTTGGACTATGTTATCACGGCTCACATTACCAGCAAAGGGGCCTATACCTCCTAAAAATAAAAGGACTACGAAACTTTACATGGGGAACTTAGATTTACTAGGTATGGTCAGTTCATCTTAAAGCTGGACCATTTCATCTAGCATGTTAGATAACAGTTGTCATTCTCTCAGTTGAAGGACTTGAAGCCAACATGCTCCTCTTGTAATAGGCCAGTATGTTTTAGTAATTGAAATTGTTGCAAATATAGGAAGCAGAAAAATAACCATATTCTGCAATGCAGGACACATAAGACAAGTACAATCCCACATTTCCACTAACATGAGTACCTAACAGGACATGACTTTTGTAAGAGTTGATTGTATGGTTCCATCTAGAATTCAGAATTTCCTCTTATGACACTAGGCTGGCTCTGGTCTATGTGCCTTTAAGTTTAGATCATCTTTGTGATCATATATCTGAAGCTATGCTGCACAAAGTGAATGCTGGTGTGGGGCACATTTGATTTTAACCTTGCATGCAACATGTAGCTCATAACTTCTGCTTAGTTAATATAACAGTTATTTTTGCTGCAACCTTCCACATAAATATTTCAGTGGACCTAGTCTTTTATATTCTGGAAAAACAAAAATATGTTGTCATGCAAATGAAGTATATTATGATTGAAACTGCAATAACTCTGTACAAGATAAGGAGCAATGCTACAACTGCAATCCTTGAGATGCAACATTTGTGATATGTCAAACCTGGGACTACAATTGCATAGCATACCATGATTCTCATACACTACACTATTGACAGTTACAAAGCATGAAAGCAAACATGCCATATCCAGGATGTAACTGATATGCATCAATATCCTGATACAAACTAACAAATCCATCCCAGTTCTCACTTAATCTGGATTTGCCACAACAATCCTGTGCCCATAGATGTTTTAATCATTTACTAATAAATATGTTTCATAGCAAGAAAACCTCAAGCATAAGTGTTTATCAGCGCCGTATTAATGAATCATTCAAAGTAACTTTGACAAAGTGACAGGTATGTAAATCAAAATGAAGTCACTTCAGGTTCTAAAACTTCCTTTACTAATGAGCAATGATTCTGACTAAGCATGCTCATCAAGCATATATAGCCGGCGCAAGAGTAACAGCTTTACATCAACACATAGATTGAGCGAAAGAGCTGTCATTATTATTTTGCCATATATATCTCTTTTGTAGTGTAAGTCTGACAACTTTTTGTGGTTTTGGATTTGTAGGGTCATGGACCGCGTGACCAATTACGCCATGCAAGGATGCAGCAGCAATGACGAGAGAGAGGAGGTTGAAGCTGCTGCCAATGCTGCCTCTCGGCAGCATTGGATGGGATCCTTCCATCCATATGGAATGCCGCCACCAGTACCTCCTTATTTTTACCCTCCTCCACCAACCGTGCCGCCTCCAGTAGGACCCCCAATGCAGCATGTCAGTGAAGCTCCGAGGGTCCGAGTGGGCGAGCCCGATGCTGGGAAAAGTGGTGCTAAGGTCAAGCTTCCCAATTTCAATCCCGAAGAGGACGTAAACCTGACAAAGTGGTGGCTAAACATAAGTACTGACCCGGTTGTCAATACCGGGCAGCGGAAAGAAGGGTTTTGGTTGCGGATCACGAAAGGCTACAACTCATCTCGAGGGGTTTACCCGGAGAGGTCTCAGAAGTCGCTCACGACTCGTTGGGACTACATCAAAGAGTGCTGCACCAAGTTTTCGGAGTTCTACAGTGCCGTTCTGCGTTTGAATCCCAGCGGCATGTCGGACGCGGACAAGGTACGTGACCTGCTTCTCAACTTCTGTACGTTTGCATTCATGGACAACATGGACCTGGATTTCACTTATATACAGATATCCAAATTGTACAATTGATACACCTCATTTTTGTCTATTCTGAGCTTGTTCAGACGACGGAGGCAATGGCTCGGTATGCTGCGGCATTGCAGAAGCCTTTCACCCAGATGCACTCCTGGAAGTTATTGAAGGATGAGCCAAAGTGGGAGGCGTGCATTGGGGCTCACTCCAAGGTACATGTGCTCGACGACGACTCCTCCGATGCAGCAGCTGGCGGTGGCAACGGAGTGGGCGGTCCAGCCGAGTCTGATGCCCCGGCCTCCAGCGGGAGCAAGAGGCCGGCTGGGAGGGATACCACTAAAGCAGCGAGCAAAAAGGCCGCCACATCGTCGTCCTCGTCGGAATACATTTCACAAATGAATGATATGTGGGGCAACAAGCTGTCATTAATAAAGGAGACTCAGGCTGAGATGGCCACCCACCACGCCACGATGTGTGTGCTGCAGGAGAAGAAGATCAATACGGACAGGGAGCTGCAGGAGAAGAAGATGTCTGCGGAAAGGGAGCTGGAGGAACGCCGTCTGGCGCAGGAGGATCGTCGGCTGGCACTGGAGACGACTCGGCTGGAGATGGAGAAGAATTACAGGGACAGTCTGGCCGCCAAGGAAGAACGCGCGGAAGAAGAACGTATTCTTAGTATAGATCTCGACAGGTGCTCGCCAGCGCTACGACTGTTCTACCAGCGACAGCAGGAGCAGATCCTTGCGAAGTACTCGTTGCCTCCTCCCTGACTGGTATCGGCCTTACCAACTGATGTTGTCTGTACTATTTGAGAACTTTGTGTACGATTGCGGAACATTGCGTGTATTCCTTATCTTAGAACTATCTTTACATGTTTGAGAACTTTTAAGTGCTCAGTGTTGTATGAGCAGCGAGAGATATTGTTACATGTTTGAGAACTTTTAGTGCTTAGTGTTGTATGAACTGCCAGAATTATTGTTTAAATGTACTGTGTGTTGGACTCCATTTAGTTTGATGAAAATTATTGCTCTCTGCATCAGCAAAGCGATGGTTGTTGCTGCTGTCACTCTATTTTTTTGAAGGTTGATAAGCTCCTGTGTCCCAGCAAGCAACAGTGTTTCTCTGATTTTGGCATCTGGGTGGTGGGTGCCATGTTTCATTGTCTCCTAAAGAAGTTTCAGATAGACAGAGAAAGCAGTGTCAATGCTCTTTGATGCACCCGTTCTTCAATAATTGGCAGAAACCATAAACCATAGTACAAAATTGGTCTTCAGTACATGGAGTGAAAAAAATTAGATTTGAATCAAATGCAGTCAGAAGGAACATTCAGAATATCAGAACCAGCTGCCATTGCTGAACCTGAACATAGGCAGTCGTGAATGCGTTCAAGAAGCATCAACCATGTGACAGAAAGAAAAATCAAGAGCAGTAACATAACACAGAATTTCACTCAAATCTCGATTCTTCAAAATGATTATTTACACTACGAGGTCGCATTTATACATGAGAAGTGCACAATTTTCTCATAAACATCAACCTTACAAAATACATAGCATCATGAATGCACTGGTAAAGCACCACCTGACCAACCCAGTAAGGAAAGCAGCTTCTGCCAATGAAGCAAGAAGACTTCCTCTACCTGCATCACTTCTCCAAACAGCGTACTCACTCACAAAAGCCTGCATTGGAATCATATTCAGAAACATTCTTACTGTCTACACTGTAAACAGGAAATGATAATCTAAATAAGCAAGATAATCAATGACGTTCTTGAGAGTCTCCAGAACATGTAAATAAAAGCATACATCATAGGATGCATCATGCAAGCTCCACGTATATATTCCTTGTTCTTAGAATCACAGCACTGTGAAAAATTGTACCCTCCTCCCTCCCTCAAGGGTTTTGCATAACAACAAAAGACCTATTTCATACCACCCCAAGAACATCCCATGACAAACACCAAGGAAGTTCCGAATCAATGTAAATATTGGTGCTATTATTGTAACATCTAATGATCTGTATGTAAAGGTAATTATCATCCCACTTCTGACAAAATACAATTTAGTAAAAATTGAAGGCTCTTATATAGCTAGATCAAGAAATGTTTAGTGATAACTATGGAGCTCAAAACAGACCTGTACAAAAGTAAACATTAATTAAGGATGGCCAATGTTTCTCACTCAGACCAATGAAATTGGTACATATTTAAAAGCATATCAAAACAACACCCAAGATGCTATCACATGGTAAGTGCACCATAAGATCAAAAATTAAGAGAGGAACTTTCACCCAAGTTTCCACCTATGTCTGGGCACTAACTAAAAAAATTGTACTTAGCAGATCCAGGACTGCATATTCAGACACCAGTGGAAACTGGAGGTGCCAATCAAAAGGAGCATTGACAAACCAATCATAGGAGGCAACAGGGATTTGTTTGTTACAGTATTACTAGGCAGTATAACTAGGCCATTTTATAATTATATAGTATGAAATCAAGCTTGATATATTCCATGAAATAGTCATAATTGTAAAATTAAAGTCCAGTTGTACATACCTGCTTAGCTTATGAAATTGGGTGTGCCGTGCATGGGGTCACACATGTGGCACATCCGTCGCACTGGTAACCGTCGACCCATGTAGGTTCTAATTATGCGCAATTAGGTCTGACTGCAGGCGAAAATGGACATCACGATCTCGTAGCCGGTGATGTGCTTGAACAAATGCATGTCGGTCCCCCAAGTTCCCCGTTGATAGGTCGACATGCTGCCCGGGATTTTCAAAGATGGTGTTCGTTGCCCTGTCACCCTCGTCCTCGATGATCATGTTATGCATAATGATGCATGCGGTCATCATATCCCGCACGTCGTCCCTGTCCCATGGATAGGCCGGCCCACGAATCACTGCCCACCGGGCCTGAAGCACACCAAATGCTCTCTCAATATCCTTCCGAGCACCCTCCTATTTTGCGGCGAAGAGGCGAGTCTTCATCTCCATCGGATGACGGACGGTCTTCACAAATGTGGGCCAATCTGGGTAGATTCCATCTGCCAGGTAATATCCCATGTTGTATGAATGCCCATTGACTGTGAAGTTCACAGGCGTCGATGTCCCCTGCATGAAGCGGTCAAAGAGACTCGATCTGTGAAGAACGTTGATGTCGTTGCAGCTACCTGGCATTCCAAAGTAAGCGTGCCAAATCCATAGGTTCCTGGACGCCACAGCCTCTAGAATCATAGAAGGTGACTTCCCACGGCCGGTGAACATGCCCTTCCACGATGATGGGCAATTACGCCACGTCCAATGCATGCAGTCTATGCTGCCAAGCATTCCCGGGAATCCCCGTTGTTCACCTTCCTCGACGAGGTGGCGGACATCCTCTTCAGTTGGCGCTCGCAGATAGTATCCACCAAATGCATCGATGACTGCTCGACAGAAATGCTTCAAGGCCTCTTGAGCTGTCGAGGGACCGATACGCACATACTCGTCGACCGCATTGGCTGGTAATCCGTAAGCCAGGATGCGAATGGCGGCGATGCACTTCTGCAAGGCAGATATTCCCATAAGGCCTGTGCAGTCCGGACGCTGGATGAAATAAGGATCCACCCTCTGCACCGCGTCGACAATCCGAAGGAACACATGCCGTCGCATACGGAAGCTGCGGAGTCAAAGACAACAAGTATTAGTCCACTCGCCATGAAAACGCAGACAACATTATGTAACACATGCATGCGACGGACCGTTCTCGAAACAGCCGGTCCCCGTACACCGGCTGGGGAGCGAAGTAGTCTGCCCATATCCGATGGAAACCATCATGGTGATCACGAGGCACGATTTGGCGAGGCACCCTTTCGCGAGGCACATGGGCACCCCACATGCACATCGTCATGAGGGTGAAGTCCTCCAGATCGTCTAGCTCCATCTCCATTTCTCGCTGATGTGCTTCTCGCTCCATCTCCGTTTGCTGTAACCACTCGTCGAAATCCATAGTGCGGGAGGCGGGGCGGCACCAGGCCGAGAAGCGCGGGACGATGGGCACCGGCAGCCGAGCAGTGCGGGGCGGGGCGCGGGAGGGTCGGCGGCGCGCGGGAGGGGCGGCCGCGCGCGGGACGGGCGCCGGGCCGCGGAGGGCCGGCGGGCGGAGGGGCGCCGGGGGAGGGGCGGCGCGCGGGACGGGCGGCGGGCCGCGGGAGGGGCGGCGGCGCGCGGGAGGGGCGGCGGGGCACGGGATGGGCGGCGGGCCGCGGGAGGGGCGTGGGCGGAGGGGCGCCGGGCGGAGGGGCCGCGGCCGGAGGGGCGCGGGCGGAGGGGCGCAGGGCGCACGCGGCAGAAGGCGGAGGGGCTCGGGCGGAGGGGCGTAGGGCGCAGGCGGCAGAGGGCGGAGGGGCGCCGGGGGAGGGGCGGCGGGCGGGACGGGCGGCGCCGCGCGGGACGGGCGGCGCCGCGCGGGAGGGGCGGCGGCGCGCGGGAGGAGGCGCGGCGGGTGGAGGGGCCGCGGGCGGAGGGGCGCCGGGCGGAGGTGCGCGGGCGGAGGGGCGCAGGGCGCACGCGGCAGAGGGCGGAGGGGCTCGGGCGGAGGGGCGCAGGGCGCAGGCGGCAGAGGGCGGAGGGGCGCGGGCTGCAGCGGCAGAGGGGCGCGGGAGCCGGGAGGCGGCGACGGCGCTGGCGGTTGCGGCTGGGGAGAGGGTAGTTGGGAAAAAATAAAAAAAAATTGAGATTGTGGGGTATAGAGGATGGAAATAGAGGATGTTGTTGGAGATAAATTTGGTATAGAGAATGAAGTTGAAATGGAGGATGGATATGGAGGATGAGATTTAGGGGATCTCGCTGGAGACAGCCTTAGCCAACCAAATCTTTTACAGTACCAATTGGAAATCAAACTGACTTGTTCCATCACGCTAGGGCACGCGCAGCTCCCACGAATAGGCGTCCAGCGTCTACAGCAGGGACTGATGGAAAGTTTGACCGGACTGGAGAGATGTGGAGCGATCAGCACTGTCAGACCACGGACTGTTTCTGTTCCTGCAAAAAAAATGTTTTGCTTGCTCTTGCGGTCTTGCAGTCTTCCTCCCAGGCCTTCTCCAACGGTCGGCGATGTCGCCTGCTCACGTCGGATTTCGGTTTACGTGGAGGAGGGAGAAAATAAAAAAGTCATGCACTAGCGACTATTTCCTCGCGTGCTCGCTCAAAAACCGAGACACGGCTGCAGGCCCCCACGCGAGATTCCCGGTCGGCGGACTCGAGGCAAGGTGGCCGGCAGCAGATCGATGGCGAGCGGGGGCAGCAGAGCTTGCGCGCGCGCCGGTGATGAGCTGGTGGCAGCCGGCGCGGGGGCCGACGGCGAGCTGATGGCGCGAAGGAGGGCGAGCGGCGGTGGCGGAGCTTGCGCGCGGGCTGGTGGCGGCGAGCTGGCGAGGTCAGGCTGAAGGCAGAGCAGGCTGTGCGAGGTCGCGGCGGAGCTAGGGGCGGCGAGTGCACGGGCTACCGGCGAGTTGGAGGTCGGCCGCGAGGGGAGCTTGGGGCTCTCCGGCTCTGCCATCTCGCGGTTGAGACAAGGAGAGAGACGCTCGTGGGGACGGGCTAGGTGGCCAACGTGGTGGGGCCCACTTGTGCTTTGGAGAATGAGCTAAAAGTTGGATTGTTGGAGCAATCATCTACAATGCTGACATGGAATGACTTATAGCTGGCTAGAACTGTTGGAGGAGGCCTGTGGATGGAGCAGCGGCAGCACGCGTCGTCCTCTCCCATCCACGGTCAGATCCGGTCCCATCTCGCTGCAGTTGCCTCGCTGGGCGTGGTCGGGTGGAGGAGGAACCGTGAGAGGGTTCGTGCAGGGCGTTGTGACGTACACGGTGCTGGACAAAACCTCACCGTCACGCCCCTGTCCACCATCTCCGGCGTCAACCTGCTCAACACCTTCGTGGTGAAGGACCTCGCCGACCTCCGGGAGACCGTGCAGCTCGGCTACGACGAGGTCAGTCGCCGCCGGATCTTCCGTCTGTTCTCTCTCATCAGTTATTTTTCGACTGTGCCATCATTGTGCACGCGTCGAACGTTTCGATACGGATGAGATGATTTTTGCAGGGCGTGGCGATCCTGAAAGCCTCCCTGCAGTCCAAGACGGTGCTCACTGGTGTCTTCCTCGGCAGCAAGGAGGAGCCCGGTAGTGCTTGACGAAGGGCTGGTGGTGCGGCTCAGACCGTGAGAACCGCCCAATTTAATATTATTTTAAGCGAAACCGTCGGTCCTTATAATGAAGAAGAGAGTTAACTCGCGCTCGCACCAATAGCGCGCCACGGGTTAACTCACATCTAAATTCCCAAGAACCAACTTAACTTTTCACCGAAAATAATATTAAACCCGGTAGTCCCGGTATGTGCTCCAACATATGGCTAAGATCACGCATATGCATATACCGTCACAAACTCATACATCACCATTGATCCGCAAATAGCAAATTTTAATACAAAGTTAAGCCATTAACCATTACAACATTGACATAAGGAAAGATTCCAAATCTGGATTTTTAAGATTCAATAAAGGATGCAAGCCTCGGGCTCACAATAACATAGAAGAGATAAAAACCATGAAGTTTAATGTTTATCATGACAACCCCAAGTACGATACGCAGAGGAAAATATAACGATAGATAATATTAATGGCGTCTTGCTCAAGGACACCATTGACCATATTGGCCTATTCCTCGCCCGCGCCGGGTTCGGCGGGGTAGAAATGGCCAAACACCACTTCCGGCTCACCTGCAACTTAGTATAATAAAGCAACATGAGTACAAAGGTACTCGCAAGACTTACGCGAATAAATAGATTAAGGAAAATGCATATGAAGGCTCACAAAAAGGCTTTAGGGTTAAGTAAATTAAATAAGCGTGAGCTCCCTAATTCCACCATCTAGCCTCCTAGCATTTTAATTAACTTGCCCAACCCACCTCAAATTTTAGTTAATTAGATAACTCAATTCCTAAGCATCAACAAGGGGAATGTAACATGCCACCAACCATTCGACCAAAACTTCTACGAAGATTTCGTAGGATAAAGAGTTTGCTCATAACCGAGAGTGCGGCAATTCGAATTGATTCATTAACCTTGCAAGGGTGTACATCTTTACCCACACGACACAAGGACCATGCCACTCACCCAACCGATCACGTGGGGTGAGGGGGTACTCGCATCAACCTTTCCCGACGAGTTGTAACCGTTGAACATCACGCCTAACTTGCGCGGAGAGTTACCTAGGTCCACCGGGGACACCCCTAAGCCTCTCTACATAGCCCTACGGCCACGCATCTAGGACCGTGCATCAACGATTAGAATTAGAGGGTATTCGGTTTATCCACCCCATGAATGGATATGTGGTAATACGATAAGTGCTCAATTTCCAAGTTCATCCACGGACGATCCTTAATCGGTTCAAGCGGACTAAGCCTCCGAGACTCCTTTCTCTAGGCCCTACCTTCCGCTCAAACCCCAAAACCACACTTCCACTAGACCGATCCAAACCAACAACCCGACACCGGACAACATGTTTAAGATAATAAAAAGTGGGTGAAACAAGTGATTCTATTCCAATTTTCCCTACAAGATATCTACCAATTCTAGGCACGGCTAAACATTTAGTTAATTAGGTTGCAACTAGCTATGTGTGCCAAGGGCATGGATATACAAAATCAAGAGAGGACATTGCATGAAAATAGGACCAACGATGCAATAGATAAATATTTAACATAAGCATAGATACCCCAAGTGACATAACTAGATTTAAGCAAGTTAAGTAGGTCAAGGGATCATGCTTAGCTGCTTGCCTTGGTTCTCTTCTTGCTCAACAACACACTCGGCTCCCGGCTCGGTCTCAACGAACTCGGTGGGCTCAACGGGTGCGTCCTCCGGCGTCTCGGTCACTAAAATACATGAATGAGATGTGTGCATTAGGATGATACTAATGATATGAAAAGAGTTGGTACGATATGAAATGGAAATGAAGTACCACAAGGAGGCACGCAAGGAAAAAAAAACACAAAGCTCGATCAATAAATTAAATTCTAAGCCCGAAGGCGAACTTGCTCACACAACAAATAGCAAGAATAAACCATGGTTTTATTTCTGCACACAGGGGATCTTAAGAGGAAATCATGAGAGTTGAAATTGCATCAAAATCATATTTGTGGAATTACTTATGATATTTATAAATTTCAGCCGCTAAACTCAAGTTAAATCTTAAAAGATACCCAAAGCATCTCTATAAATTCTCAAAGAATTACTGGAGACAGAGACATGATAAGAAAAGTAATAGAAGTGGTTTTATCATTTTATCAATTTTCTGTCAAAAGTTATTCATTTTACAAGTTTGCAGGCAGCAAAACCAAAAATGCATTAAAACCCTATCAAAAAGCCTAGGAACATTTACACAAGCTGCACCATGAGATAAATAATTTCATCAGAAATTTAACAAGATTTAGCTTAGCATTTCTAAAGCATCACACAACAAGATTAATAATTAACTTGGTTTAGCAAGAATAAACTATAACTCAAGGTACAGGACTCTAACATTCATAAAATTAATTTATCTAAGTAGATCTATTACGGAGGAGTCAAACAAAATAAATTTCACAATTTTTGGAGACCTACAACAGTTTCTATGCAATTTACAAGATCACACATGAAATAACAAAAGCAAAACGAGGCGGCAAGCGCCACTGGGCGCCGACAGGTGGGCCCAGGCGGCCAGCGCGCGGCCCAGGCGAAGTCAAGGCCAGCCGTGGCCTTGACTCGCCACGGGCGCGGCCAGCGCACGCCCGCGGCGCGACCCTCGCACGAACGCGCGCGCGCGGCCGACGGCGGCGGAGCGGCAGGGGGGGCGCGAACGGGCAAGGGAAGGTGCGCGCGCGGAGCGGGGCGCGACGGCGGTGCTCACCCGCGGCACGGGCGAGCGGAACGGGGCGGCGGGTGGTGGTGCGATGGAGTGCGGCGGCGGCGGGAAGAGGCGGGCGCGGGGGAGGCGATTGAGCCGGGGAGAGAGGCGGCGAAGGGTTGGGGCCGGGTGTGGAGGAGGAGGGGGTGGTGCATGCGCGCGGAATCGGGCGGAGGTGAAGCGGCGGCGGTGGATTGTGGTGGCGGGTGGCGAGGGGAGAGGAAGAGGCGTTCGGTGAGCAAGGGTTGGAGAGGAGAAGGAGAACGGCGCGATTCGAATGGGGAGTAGGGGAGGGAGAGGCGAAGCGGCGCGGGAGGAAACGAAACGGCGGCGGCCACGCTGGACGAGCCAGCGGTCGCCGACGTGCCGCGCCGCGCTGGCGCCCAACGGGCAGGCGCAGAGGCGCGGGAGGCGCGGAGGGGGAGGCTGACGCGCGGGCCCGGGACGCGCGGGAGAGGGAGAGGGGCTGACAGGTGGGGCCGGGAGAGAAGAGAATAACCGAAAATGGAAAGCCAACTTCAAAACTCTAACAAAAATACTTCCCGGGCTCCAAAAATCACCAAACTTTTACTGAAGCAAGATCATACTACCAAGAATGTAATGCAACAGCAAACACTCAAAAAGATGTCAAAAATTGCCCACAATAATTCATCCAAAACTGCAGTTTTCAAACTTTCCAAGAATTTTATGGCTCGGCAGAGACATCCAACAATTGCGGAAAAATATCTAAAAATCATCATTTGAAATCTAGTATTTGAATAAAATCTTTGGGGGCACAGCCACATAGCATAATTTGAACTTGCTTCACAACTTGCACATAAATCACACAAGAAATTGGATGCTCATGATGTAATTAAGTGCATATGATGCTCCTTGATGCTTGGATGGTGCTCATGATGATGTTTTAAATTTTTATCTTGTGCTTTTATATTTTGGGTCGTGACACAGATCGACATTGCTATCTAGTCTAGCTTTCGGTTCGTATTGTAATGAAATCTATCATCCTGTAGCTCTTGGCACTCCTTGTCTTGGTTAGTCGTTAATTACTAGTAAGTGGCTAGCTAGCTCGTCACGAGTCTTTTGTTGCAATGTGCGCAGGGCCGCTCCTGAGAATTTGGGGGCCCGGGATGAGAGATTGGAGTTGGAGCCTATAAATAATAGTGATAATAATAATGGCAATGATAAATCTTTACATAATTTTTTTGCCAATAAGCCGGGTGCATCCAAAACAAATTCATGTAAAAAACAATTTATATGTATTAGTATTATATGATATTATCCCAAAAACTTGTTCTAGAAATTCTAGATGCAAAGTCATTAACAAAGGTATAAATCAATATCATCCATATATTTCTTGAAGTTTGAAAATTTAAAAACAAATAGCAATTGAAACTTGAACGCTAATGCAAAGCTACAAATTAAAGGTGTTGGATCAACTCAAGGAATCACTTGCTTTAATTTCTCGAAAAATATCATCTTTCTGTAACTAATGCAAATCAATCGGTTATGCACGGCCTAGTGCAATGAACATATCGATTGTTACTCATAAATCAAAATCAAACATCAATTCATGTATAATCTTGAGCCGGCTAACATTACAGGCTAGGGTTGGGGGTAAGAGCAAAATTCCTACCTCTTTTGCTGTTTTCTTTGGTTCTTCAAGTGCTGTTCACTCACTGCAACGGAAAATGTTTTTAGGGGCAGGTAAAACCGTATTTCCAGGGCCGGGCGCGATACCCGTCCCTGCTTCTCGTAGCTACAAATACTATTTGCAAGGGCGGGTAATTGACCACCTCTGGAAATGGATTTCCAGGGGTGGATCACGCCATCAGCCGCTCCTGGAAATCCATTTTCAAGCGGGTCACTCCATCACCCGTTCTACAAACTATTTTCTAGGGGTGGGTGATGGCTTCAGCAGCCCCTCAAAATATCCTTCCCATCAAAATTTTTGTACATTTTTCTTGCCAAATTTTTAAATGGGTTTCTTAATTAACCCATTCAGATCCAACACTCAACTAACACTGTATATGAAATCAAATTATATAACCAGTTCCAATCTTAATAAGAAAAGAGTAAGGGTACATCCATGCCACTGTTCTTATATAGTGCAAGTTCAAATCCATAAGAAAAAAGGGTAACGGTATATCCATGCATATTACACATTCATTCTCCTCCGACCCGCTTCTGTAGATACGGAAGATAGTTAAGGTCTCCAATCATCCAGCCTAGAACTTCATCCAAATAAGCTAAAGCACGAACAAGTGCACTCTCCTCCGCTTGCCAATAATAGACACATATAGTACTATAAATATCGAACAATGAAGTGTTAAGCTGATTTAACCTTTAGAAGGTAAGTTTTAAATATCGAACAATGAAGTGTTAAGCTGAATTGACCTGTAGAAGGTAAGTTTTGCATGAAACTTTAAACCTCCAGTGAAGAATGGCTCTCCACCCATGTTAGTTACATCCACTGCTTTAATGAGTTGATCCAGAATCACCCGAAAGCTCATTGCCGCATAGGTAGTACCTTGGAGGAGATCCTAAAAGGTGATAATAATGTTATGAAAGTTGAAAGATGTAACATAACTAAAGTTAATAATGATAAAAAGAATATATTATACCCTGTTATCTTGATTAAGCTGACAAAGCCTCTCAGCAGTCTGAATAACATTGCTTTCTCCCGCCTCGAGCTGCTTTATTCGAAAATAAGAAAAGTCTTGCACAAAGTACCCATGATCCTGAAGCTGCTCCAAGCAGACCTCCACGGCTAGCCTCTCATAAGTTACCCAATTTGGTGCAACTCCACCCATCGCGGCAATTGAAACCATCAGGATGACATCTCCTGGTGCCATCAATGTGAAGTCTATATTTCAAACAGGTACGTGAAAAGAGATTTGTACTTGTTTGAAATGAGGTTGATGAACAACCTCGGTGTGCGTGTGTGTGTGTGCTAGAGTGTGTGTGCATTGAAATGGAAAAAAGAAAGGAAAAAAATTCAAGAACATACCGCGAGGGGGGAGGCGCTGCTGGGGCCCGCAGCCGTAGGTCTGCGGGAGGAGGCGCCGCCGGGACCCGCGGCGGTCCACAGGAGGAGGCCGGCGGGGAGGAGGCGCTGCCAGGGCCGCTGCCATAGGTCCGCGGGAGGAGATGCCGCTGGGACCCGTGGCCGTAGATCCGCCGGAGGAGGCCGTGGGGAGGAGGCGCGCGGGCTCATGCGGGGAGGAGAGGCCGGCAGCGTGGGGCGAGTAGGGCCGCGGCGGCGCGGGGCGAGTAGGAGGCGGCGGCGGCCCGAGGCCAAATTTCGGCAACCTCTTGGCATTCTCCACTTCAAATCGAAAATTTATCCAAGTCTCCGCCGCCGGTTCCATATATAGAGAGGCAATTCCAGGGGCGAGTGATGTCCCTACCCACCCTACAAATCCATTTGTAGGGGTGGGTGAGGCCACCACCCGCCATTGCAAATGATTTTCAAATTTATTCTGCAAATTCAATTAATTCCAAAAAATAGCAAAACACATCGAAAAATAGTTAAATTTGTACCATAGGACTATTATGACATATAGAAGTATAAAAAAATATACCAACTATATTTCAGTGTACACAATTAAGAGTGTTGAAATAACAATGTAGGGTTCTCCCATTTACTATCTCATACAACTCAAGCCATACTTTGTAGTTTGCATACTCTTAAGCATTATATACATTGATATATTTTTACTAGTTCGATAGGTGAAATAGTCTTAGGGTACAAATTTGAGTTTTTTAATGTGATTTGCTATATTTTTAGAATTAATTGAATTTTTTGTATGATTTTAAAAAATCATTTGTAGGGAGGTACCCCCGCCCTTAAAAATGTATTTCCAGTGGCGCCATAACCCGCCCCTCCCCTGAAATTTAGGGGCGGGTGATGGAGCCACCCGTCCCTAGAAATTTCATGGGACGGGTGACGCCATCACCCGTTGCTAAAAATTCCATCTTTAGAGACGTGTGGCGCTATCACCTGGTTCTGAAAATAGGGTCAGGAGCGGGTGATGACGCCACCCATCTCTAAAGATACATCTTTAGAGTGGGTCAGCTGCTACGGTATCTCCGTTTATTTATTTTATAGAAATTGGTTACATTTTAACCAGCTTCAAGAAAAAAACGGAGAGTTGCTGCGAATAGGTTTTGCAGTAGTGACTGTCGCCTTGCTTCCTGTGTTCTAAGAGTCGCCGTGACGCTGCCTAGCGAAACATGACCCGCGGGACGCCGGCGCGTAGGCGCTGGAGGGAGTCACGAACAGGCTGGGCACACCACAGTCGTGAAGTCGCAGCGGTAGCGGCGACGGCGGCGGCAGCGCGTGGCACATCCTTCTTGCGGGGAACGCTAGAGCTGTGGAGCCTCTAGTGTGGCCGCGTGCATGTGGATCGTGTATTCGTGTAATCTCCGATGCGGCTGCTAATCAACATCACGTAATTGCATCTCGAGGAACGAGGAGATGGCGTAGCGCGGCCACCGAGTCATGGGGGAGTCGCCGGTTGCGAGGAACCAGGCGCGACGCGCCGTTTGGTTTAGGGTGAGTTTGGTTCAGGTTTTCTGCTTTCAGATAGCAGAAACTGAACTAAAGGGTTCAGTTTTTTTACAGCTGATTTGAAAAATATAAATTTCAAAGCAGGTTGTACCTTGCTTTTGCAGCTTTTCTGAATTTGTGAAAACTACATATCTACTATTGGTCACATATATACCATTTTAATTCTTTTTTATATATAAGAAAATAAAGATTTTCATATATAGAAAAATAAAAATAAAAAAGAATAAAAAAAGTTAAGTCCAAATATTTTCACATATATATAAAAATAAAAAATTTTAGGAAAAAGAATTTGTTCATCACAAAGAAATATTGTATACTGTCAATTTGCATAAAGACAATATATAACTTTTTTACAGTCAACAACTCATAGCAGTTTGAACCAAACGACTTTTAGCTTTTTCACAGCAGGCATCTCACAGCAGCTTTTTCACAGTAGATATCCGACAGCAGCTTTTTACGGCTCACAGTTGAACCAAATGCAACCTTACTCATCTGCCCTAGCTGTACCTTGTATACGTATACCTATATACATACTATACCTGTATCACCTGCGGGGCCCCTGGGTTCGGGGGCCCGGGGGGCCGGGCCTGAATGTGCGGCCGCAAGAATTTGGTAGGTTAGCTCGTCATGGTTTATTTCCTTGGCTTCTTATAGCTGTCTGTGCCTGTGGCAAACAACGGCTTGCATGCTGTGTGTGTGGTTACGTTGGTGATGAAGCTGGTACTACCGTGGAGGGGTGTTTCCGTTTCCGTTCCGTGTCGTCAGGAAATCAATTCAGCCCTTGCCGAAAAACGATCCTGCGTTTCCGAATTACGGAGCGTGACGAGTTAATTAGGCAGCGTTTGGTTGGTGGGATGGTATTGGTTGGTGGGATGATATGGAATAAATTGGAGCGACTCTATCTTGAGCTTTGGTTAGAGCGTGAAGGGACCGAGAGGTTCGAGACGAAGAGAGATTCGGAACGAGCTCATCCTCTAAAATCACTTGAACAAGCTCGTCCCACTTCTACGCTGTCTGGCTCCGTTTCTCTCTCGCTCACGCCTGGTCCATGGCCGGAGGTCGTCGCCCGTGCCTGATCCGTAGCCGGACCGCGGAAGCTTCAATTTATTGGGGCGTCACTTCAATTCAGCAGCCGGAACTTTGATTCACCGGCTTGTGACTTCAATTCGACGGCTGGTGCTCTGCTTCGCACCTCAAGGCTTCGATTTGCAAGCGAGCGGTGCGAGGTGGCGCCGGCGACGGCGTGGCCTTGCTTGCGAGGCCCGCGAGGGTGTAAAGGAGGTGGGGCGGCAGCCACCAGGAGAGGCGAGGCACAGGCGTCAGCAGTATGCGCGCGGGGCGCGGCGTGTGCGGTCGCGAGCAAGTGAGCGAGGCGGGCGCGTACGGTGCGGCCGCAAGCAAGCGAGCAGCAGGCGAGCGGGGCGGGCGCGTGCTGCTGCAGCAGCCAGCTGGGCGCGAGGTGTGCGGCCACGAGTAGGCGAGCGGGGCGCCCGAGTGGCCACCGGCCACGGTGCGTGCGGCAACAGGCGATTAGTACAGGTAGCAGCAGCAGGCGAGCAAGATGAGGATTGAGGAAGAAGACACACTCCGCTCTGTTTCACCGATATGATGGGCTCCGTATGTAACAGCGCTTGATACAACCATCACTTGAACCAAACAGAAAAATGGAATTGTTCTATCCCTCCAACCAAATATAGAATAGGACTGTCCCATCCTTAAAATTTGGAACGGATCCAGGCTATCTTTTATATTATATGCTTGTACGATCTAACAATGACATCCAGAAACGGCCGCCCACGCCCAGCAGGACATCGCAAACGTCCCCAAGCTCACCGTGATGGCGTCGAGGGAGAGGCGAGAAAGATGAGACAATGGGAGGGCGCTCAGGGTCGGGGTTGAGCCAGGAGCGGGAAGAGGAGCCGACGGTATCATTTCCTCTTTTCGAGCCCAGGAATTTCAAGCAAGCCACCATTTTGGCCTTTGGAATGGCCCAGAATGTCACTCCCAATTCTTTGGCGGCAGGCAAACAACCCAGCCTCTCTTATAAAAAAACAGCCCAGCCTAGAAAGCGATTCCATTTCAGCCCATTTCTGACGATCCAAACGGGCCCGTTTGAATCGGCTGCGCGGGCCGGGTTTCCCTTTAGGACTGTCTCATTCGCCTGTTAACATAACACGCCATTTCTCGAAACATGTCAGCAATGAAGCTCTGTTTTGAGTTCTGACCCGGGAACTAATAATATGCCAATCAGGCCGGCGTGCTGCACGTGCACGTCGTGGGTTACATACTATCTACTACGTGACGTGCTACCAGACATGATACACCAGCTGGAACGAGAGCTACCACTGTCCGCGCAAGCAATGCATAATGGAGTTGCATACAAAACTACTGCTGGCTCCGAATAGAGACGAAAATAAGCATCGATGATGATTGGGTCAAAAAAAAAGCCGTCTGGCCGGCCGATACCCGATTCCTCTGGTTACTGCTCTTCCATTCTAAAACATAGATCGTTTTATATTTTTTAAATTTATAATATTTACTATGCATCTAGATATAATATATACCCAGACACATAGCAAAATCTATGAATCTGAAAAAATTAAAACGATCTATATTACTCCGTAGGACATGGAAGGCAGAAGTCTACATAGAAGCAAAAAAACTCTAATTAAAAATGGTGGCATACATGGTGATTGGTGATACCTTGGAGAATGGGGGATCAAACAACACAAACTGGGGTTAGGAGCTGAAGCACTGCAGACTGCAGCTGCCAGTCCATGAGTAACACTGCAAACTGACTCCCTGGCTGCCAGTTCGACTTGGGACGCCTGCCTTTACAATTTTGACTTCAGTTCACTTCATCAGTCGGTGCGCAGACTGTACTTGGACAGACTGAAGGATTGGCTCATCGGTCGTCGTTAGTTCATGATGCGTTCGGCGTTGAGTACAAATGCTGAAATGCAGGGTATGATTGTTTGGTCGATCGGGCTGTAATTGTACTACTGATTTGGCGGAGGTCCGAGTGACCGCCGTACGCCGCAGCAACGAGGTACTAAAATTTGGTATATGTCGAGAGACAAGAGGAACGGTAAACAAGTTTCTTTTTTTTCTTCTTCTAAAGTACATAATAGTGCACCCTTCCGTTCCAGAATATAAATGATGTGATTTCACCTGATACGAGTCTATGCTTTTGCTTTGGCCGTCTATATCTTTTTATATTATACTATTGGTGATCATGTAAAATTGACTCTTCATTTTAGTTAAATAGAGTGCTACGTTGGAGTAAGGTTGCGTGCATATTTTCATAGGGATGAGTGTGTGTACGTCTATGTAAGCGTCTACGTCTATAATATATTTTGTAAAAAAATAATAAAGTACTAAGTTAGCATTGTTTGTGAGGTGACAAAGAAATAGTGAGAGATAAAAAAACAGGTCCTTGACCCGTTTCCAATTCGAGCCTAGTTGGTCGGCTGGCCTTTCATCCCTGCCATCCCTCACAACTTTTTTATATTTGAAAACTAGTAAGATGCCCCGTGCAAATAGCGCTGGTACTTAATTTTTTCTCAAACTATTGAATTTTTTGCCTCAAAAAACTGAATACAAATAGTTTTGTTTAATTTTATCTTTGCAATTGTTTTGTCTAATTGTCGTAGTCAAGACACGGTGCAATCTTTATTTTTTCTTTATTATATTTTCTGGTGTATTTTTTGATAATAATTTAGAAGAATTATATAGAAATACATCTTTTGGGTATTTACCGAAAGTAAATAAATATTTATATATATTTTATTTTCACATGAATATTATTTTTTTAAAAATACTTGCGATGCATAATTTTTCTTGGGTGTTCTAGTTAACGTGCATGATAAATAAATTATCTCTAGACTTGTAGAAGAAGAATTAGGTAAGTAGTTAAATATATATACCGCCAGAAGTATAATATATTAATATACTTTATTTTTATTATTCTCCGGTCACTCCAGATATAGCCTCGTAATGCATGCTCTCATATTATCTTAGGTACAGCTATCTTCATTCATTATGCTCTCGAGAATCTTTGCCCGCTATACTATGGTAATCGAAGATGCATCAGTGATAGTGCACGACATTAGTTTTGAACTCTACCTGTGGCTTGCTATGGACGGGCGTGCATGTCAAACATTGATTTTCAAGTTGCTTTGTTCTAGATCTCGTATCATCACTCTATAGTGGTTGTATCATCTATCATTCCTTCGGTTCTAAAATTTTATAGCTCTCGACCATCGATAAATGACAATGCTACATAGCAAAACATCACCGTCTCGGTTTTTCTCGTTACCGCTAGTGGTGATCCCCGTGCTTTAGTAATAGAGACAATACAATAATCCATGTTAAAGTAATTATCAACTTGGTGGCTAGGCTAAGATTATGTTGTGGCAATGACACACCGTGCAATCATTGCTATACCCCTAATTTTGTTACGTTAGTTACCTATGCGTTTTCCATATTTAGAGACCCTCATCTGCTCATCATTTTTTAGAGCAAAATCACTTCTTAGCAACTTTTCTATCTTTTAATTATGCAGAGAATGCTACTATTCGGCTAAGCTTATTCGTGGTTAACTCATCAATTTTCTCTTTTTTAAATTAATGTGGATTTTAACTCTCTTGGCGAAAGTGGTGACTTCTTTTAACACTTTGTTCAAAATTCATATACAAATTAACTACTAATTTTATTAATTATAATTCTAAATTTAGCTATTTATTAACTACATTTGACATGGAATATTTCCGTTTTTAATTCAAATTTAGGAATTTATTATTTCTATTTGACCTATACTATTTATTTAGTGCTTCTTAATCACTACACAAACCAACTACTTTTTTTTAGATATTAATTCTTGCATTATCTATTTATTAGTCATATTCGATATAGACTATTTGATCAACTTCTAATTTCCTTATTCTTTTAATTTCGAATTTAGCTATTTTGCTAATAGTAACTCTTTTTTTGTTAAGTGCTAATGCTAATGCTAATTTTTTTATTTTTGAAATCCTGAGTTTAGCTATTTACTAATTGTATTTGACATTCACTCTTTGATTAAGTGATATAGACTATTTGCTCAACTGCTAATTTCCTTATATTTTTAATTTCGAATTTTGCTATTTTCTTAATAGTAACTCTTTTTCATCAAGTGCAAATGCTAATGCTAATTTTTTTATTTTTTATAATCCTGAATTTAGCTATTTACTAATTGTATTCGATACGATGAACTCTTTGATTAAGTTCTAATTTTCTTATTTTTATAATTCTGAATTTAGCTATTACTAATCGTATTTGGTATGGACTCTTTAGTCATGTCCTAATTTTATTTAATTTTTTGAATCTGAAAATACCTATTTATTAATCGTATTTGATATGGACTCTTGAGTCAGTCGTTAGATCTTAATAAAATCCAACGGTGCAATTTTTTTTAAGATTAACGGAGGAATATCTAGACCCTCTCGGTGAATGTGTTGGCTCTTTTTACGCGAAAGCTATACTCTACTCGAGCATTTTCTTTGCCTCTCACACTCAAATTTTGTTTCTTCTCCTTCTATCACCAATCCGAGACTTTCTCCTCTCTTGCCTTCTTCGCCATCTTCGGTGAGCTCTCCGACGAGATTTTGGATTCGGGGTTTGGAGTTAGGGTTTAGGGGTTGGGAGTTAGGGTTCCGGCGAGCTTCTCCATTGCTGACCTTAGAGGAAGGCTAGGGTGGTAGGCCGGTCCGGTGGTGGTGGCAAGCGCGGGGTGGCGGGGACATCGTCCACGGGGCAGTGGTGGACATCCGGTGGATAGGGTTGCGGCGGGGCGATGACGATGAGAATGGTGGTGGCGGGAGACGGCAGCGAGAGGGGTAAGGGAGGTGGCTGCCGCGCCGGGCTAGGGTCTCATCGAAGCCCCGTGCCGGCCGGGCGGCGTGGGGTTCCGGCGAGACCCTAGCCCAGCGCGGCAGGGGGCGACGGCGGGACTAGGACAGAGAAGGAAGAAGACTATTCCTAACGGCAGCTGGAGGTTGAACATGCGGTGGTTCCTTGAATCTTCATCCAACGGTGCCAAAAAATTTGAGTGTACGGCTGCTAAAAAACAGTGGGGCATGGTATAGACAACCCCTTCTTTTAACACTCACTTATTAATATAATAAATTTTCATTTATATATCGTTTCCTGTTTAGAAAGTTTAAACTTATACACAAAACTTGTTTGCATAACATTTTTCACAGAAATCTAACTTTATTTTTAGTTTATGACCATTTAAGTTTTCTACATAGCTTGTTCATACCAACTCGATCAACCAAGTTTTCTACAAAATTTATCCAACCACAACTTATACCAACAAGTTTCCTAATAACTTCGTAGTGTAGTTAGGATTATCCTAATTTACCAATGATCATTGAAACCCTTTTTAATTACACACGGCACTGTCAGTGACTACGGAATACATGCAGCTCTGCCGTTTCGATCTTATCCCAACTTGTTTACTCACGTCACCTGTATCAGTATACATATCCCGGCCCTCTCAAAAACTCTGTCATGTATTATCGATCATCAAATTAATATGCAGGGCACCATGTAGCGCCATGAATGACCACTCATCCGAATTAGTTTACGCAGAGATCGAGCCTACACCGAAGCATGGGTCGTCAAACTTAATTCGAAGCAGCTGCCCTGATTACGATCGCTCCACCCGTAAGCTAAGGACAAGACACAACTCTGCCTTCTATATTTGCACTCTTTGTTTTCGAGCAATATACAAATTACAAGTTCCTGGCATCTCTGTGTGGTTTAGTGGTTGATCTTTGTCAACCACAAGAGAAACGCCGTCGAACTTGCCCCAATTTTCCACATCCTGTGGCCTAACTCTGACCCGATTATTGGCATGGACTGCTGGCATGGCCTTTGCATGCATGCAAAGGCACTATAAATATGATGCAGCTCGTTCATTCCTATTCAAAGTTTTAAGCAACCGATCGAGCTACTGAACAAGCTAGAGTAACTTGCTAGAATCGTGAGATTTGGCCATGGCTTCCACCAGCAGCTTCAGGGCCTGGCATTGCTTGCTTGCCCTCTCCCTTCTGTCCTCAGCGGCGAGAGGGCAGCTCTCGCCGACGTTCTATGCGACGAGCTGCCCGATGCTGGAGCTCATCGTGCGCGCCACCATGACCACAGCCATCGTCGCCGAGCGCCGGATGGGCGCCTCCCTCCTGAGGCTCTTCTTCCACGACTGCTTCGTTCAGGTGATGACTGACTAATTAACCTGCTTTAACCAAACACACACATGAAAAGCACAACACGTCAGCACGTTCATGATCAAGTAGAGTGTGCACAAATACTCAAAGGGATCTTTTTTTTCTTTCAGGGTTGCGATGCTTCGATTCTTCTGGACGACATCACCGGGAGCTTTACCGGCGAGAAGGGCGCCGGCCCCAACGTCAACTCCGTCCGCGGCTTCGAGGTCATCGACCAGATCAAGGCGAACGTCGAGGCCGTCTGCCCCGGCGTCGTCTCCTGCGCCGACATCGTCGCCCTCGCCGCGCGCGACGGCACCTTGCTGGTACACTACATATACGCACACTTGCACCGTGTTGACCACACACACGTGCGCAGGCAGGCAGCTGAATTCGATCCTTGTGCAGCTCGGCGGACCAACCTGGGCCGTGCCACTCGGCCGGCGGGACTCGACGACGGCGAGCCTGAACCAGGCGAACAGCGACCTCCCGGCACCGACGTCCAGCCTGGCCGCGCTCATCACGTCGTTCGGCAACAAGGGCCTGAGCGCGCGCGACCTGACGGCGCTCTCCGGCGCGCACACCATCGGCTTCTCGCAGTGCCTCAACTTCCGCGACCACATCTACAACGACACCAACGTAGACTCGGCGTTCGCCGCGCTGCGCCGGGGCAGCTGCCCCGCCGCGCAGGGCTCCGGCGACACCAACCTGGCGCCGCTCGACGCGCAGACGCAGCTGGTCTTCGACACCGCTTACTACGGCAACCTCCTCGTCCGGCGCGGCCTGCTGCACTCGGACCAGGAGCTCTTCAACGGCGGGTCGCAGGACGCGCTGGTGACGCAGTACAGCTCCAACCCAGCCCTCTTCGCCGCCGACTTCGTCACCGCCATGATAAAGATGGGAAGCATCAGCCCGCTCACCGGAACCGCCGGCCAGATCAGGGCCAACTGCAGGGTGGTCAACAGCAGCTGATTGCTGCTCCAGCTAGCGTACTTTACGAGTACGTTTGATGTGTGTCGCTGTCTGTTGGTTGGCTGCAAAAGGTAACCAACCATGCATGGGAGCGAGAATAAGAACTTGATCAAAAAAGTTCACCTCTGTATGCCCTGGGACTGAAAGATCCAAGATGGGTGAGCCTCAGGCCGTTGCATACCAAGTCTGTTCATGTTAAGTTGCCAAAGTAATATATATTCATGTCAAGAATACGAATATTCTTTTTTTTGCTGATGGCGTATACGAAGATTTTGAAGTTTATGTTGCTAGTACTCCTCTCAAACAATTTGTTCTATGATTGAGACATTTGTCCAAACTGGTTGATAATGTTTTGAAGAATGATGAAACTTGTTTAAGCAGCATCCATTGTTGAAAATGTGTTGAATGTTGAATTATGTTTGAGAACTTAGATAATATAGTTTTGAATTTATTTAGTGCACATGAAAATACGTACAACAGGAAAACGATTTATTAATGACAGTATACAAAAGAAGTTAAAAAATACAAAAAGAAAAAGAAAGCAACAAAAACTGGCTGATGTGTTGGGCTTCCTCTCACTAGTGGGCCGTACTAGCCCATTTGCCCTCCCGTAATGGGCCTTAGTAGGCTGACTAGGCTCTTGAAGTATCAAAAGGATGATTTTCTAGAATTTAAAGCTGTATACATTTGGCCGTAGGCTGTAGCTTCATAATTAGCTGTGCAATTCTGCTTGTTGCAAAAAGTAAAGGATAATATGAATGGCCCCCAGAAAATAATAAATTTAGAAAATTGTTTATCAACGACATAGAAAAGATAAATAACGTGTACCTTATATTTCAATCTTTATCAAATAAAAATGTATTTTTTTCATAGTGAACACTTGTTCTCCTTACAGACTTTAACAACTTGCCTTTTCAGCATATATGAATCCCTTGTTTCAATGATGTATATTAACATAAAACATAAAATAATTATAATGATACATAATAAGGATGTAACAGTGAAGGGAAAATATCATGGCATGTTAATGAAAATATGAATCCCTTGTTGTATAAAATGGTGGAAGAAATCCTAAATTAAAAATTTGATTTGGGCTTCTTGGTCAGCATCTCCTTTGTATTAGAGGTGTTATTCATTATTGTTTTTCCATAAGTAAAAAATTAAAGGCATTTGTTTTGTTTGATAAGCATATTTATATTTGCACAATACAAAAGATGCCAGGGTGCCAGAAATCAGCCTTGACCTCTTGCAAACACTAAGGTTCGTGTATGTTGCTCATAATTAGCTGTGCAATTAATTCAGCTTGTTGCAAAAAGAAAACGGTAATATGTCTGGCCCCAGCAAATAATGCATATATAGGTTCACGAATACTGTTACTAAACAAATGGATACGAAAGATTATATCGCGTTGTCTAATTTAGTTATGTTTTCTTCTTCTGCATAGTCGTCATGCATCAACCCACGGACAACTGGTGTTGACAGATGTACACATCTAATATATAGCATCTTAATTAAATTATTGTAAGTTGCTCAAGGTACTTGCACTGTGCATGTACGTATAACTGAGGTATACGGTGGCGCATATTAATTAATTAGCTTATTATTAGGTCATCAGCTTATCAGGAGTTAGTTTATTAAGCCGCGCGTCGCACGAGCGAAGCCTTCCTTTGCAAACATGGCAACACGTTGAAGCTGGAGGCGACCACGACCAGCGGTGATGCACGTCGGACTGTTGGGCTAGCTGCTTCTTCGGTTATGAGTGACATGCGTGCACGACGCGCAAGCTGATGATGCTAGCTACTCCTACTAGCCGGCTTCTAGCCAGAACTCCTATGATGTGCACAGTGTACTGCTGTTGATGAGCCAACAAGAGTAATCCTATTTGGTAAGAATCTCTTCTCCTGATAACCTGGTTGGATCACAACTTGATCAACTGCGAGCAAAATCGATCGGTTGGCAAATAGTAGCAAGATTTGAGTCGCCAAAAGATTAGCATCGTAATATATACGTACGTGATCAGTCTGGTGGCTGCTGGCAAACTGCTTGTAGTTGTACCGTATCAATCAGTCTGATGGCTGGGAAAATCTCATTGTAGTTGTACCGTACGCAGCAACTAAAGGATACAGGATGTTCAGTACAGAATGATGAATGATCTTTACCAGATCTCTTCCACATGTCCACATGGGAGAAGGAGAGAGTGCGGTAGAGTCCAATCAAGCATGCAAACGAAAATGGTGGCTCTATAAATAGGGGCACGCACCCTACAGACATCTGAGCTCGTGCCCGTCCCAATCCGAACCAAAAGGCAGCAGTTGCCTGTACCTGAGTCCGTGCGAGCACCATGGCTTCGTCCACCACCGCCGCCGGCCGCCATTTTTGCTTCCTTCTCGCGCTTCTCCTCCTCTCCGCCACCGCCCACGGGCAGCTCTCGAAGACGTTCTACGCCGCGAGCTGCCCGCCGCTGGATCAAATCGTTAGGGACGAGGTGTCCCGCGCCTTGTTCAGGGACCCGCCGCCCCTCGGCGGGCGCCGGATGGGCGCCTCCCTCCTCCGGCTCTTCTTCCACGACTGCTTCGTGCAGGGCTGCGACGCCTCGGTTCTCCTGGACGTGGACGTGACCAAGGGCATACTCCTCAGCGAGAAGGATGCCGGGCCCAACGCCAACTCCCTCCGCGGCTTCGAGGTCGTCGACGCCATCAAGTCCCAGGTCGAGGCCGCCTGCCCCGGCGTTGTCTCCTGCGCTGACATCCTCGCCCTCGCCACCCGGGAAGCCGTCGTTGCCGTAAGATATCGAGAGCGATATGATGACATGATCACGTAGTTGCTGTGTATATCTGCTGTTTACATTGACATATCCATCGTCTCTGCAGCTCAACGGAACGACATGGCCGTTGCTGCTAGGCCGGCGCGACTCCAGGACGGCGAACCAGAGCCAAGCGAACAGCGACCTCCCGTCGCCGGGCTCCAACCTCGACACGCTCATCGCGGCGTTCGCCAGGAAGGGCTTCACCGCGACGGAGCTGGTGGCGCTCTCCGGCGCGCACACCGTCGGCCTGGCGCACTGCGTGAACGTCGACCAGAGCCAGATGCAGAGGTGCCGGGTGCCCACCGCGGACGGCCTCATGGCGGCGCTCGATGACCAGACGCCCGAGAGGTTTGACAGCGCCTACTACGACAAGCTGGGCAAGCGCGGCCTGCTGCGCTCCGACCGGGTGCTCACGAGCCGCCCCGACCTGGACGCGCAAGTGCGGAGCTACAGCGCGAGCGAGGCCGCCTTCTTCGCCGACTTCGCCAGCGCGATGAAGAAGATGTCGGAGGTGGGCGTCCTCACCGGAGCCAATGGCGAGGTCAGGGCCTACTGCAGGAGGATCAACTAGCTGTATGCTGCCGTGAACCGGCGGTATGCTGCATGCGATATACACAATCATCTGGTGTTCGAGCCTATCATCATTCATGCATGTCTTTCTTTTTTGTCTAAATCGATCGGTGGTCTCTGATTAAGGTTGGTTTTGTGGGTGTGCAACGTTTTGTTTCTTCCTTTTCATGAAAACTAGCAAGGTCACCCGTGCAAATAACGTGGGTAGCTAGTTGTTTTCCATACTAACGTTTGGCAAAAAAAAAAATGTTACCCTTGGGGCTGACTTCTGGAGTGAGGAAGACAAAATCACTGCCGAGGAGAATGAGCTGTTGGAGGCTCCTTTCTCTGTTAAAGAAATCAAGGAAGCAGTTTTTCATCTTACTCAGAAGGGGCGCCTGGCCCAGATGGGTTCTCTTTTCTCTTCTATCAAATCTTTTGGGAGATAATCCAGGATGACCTGATAGCTCTCTTCAGAAGCTTTGAGGCTGGTAACTTTGATTTAGATAGGCTGAACTATGATATGATTACCCTTATCCCTAAGCAAAATGAGGCCAAAAATCTTAAGAAGTTTAGGCCTATTAGTCTTGTTAACTGCACTTTTAAAATCTTTGCAAAGGCGCTGAACAACCGGCTTATTGCCATTGCTGATAGCCTCATTTCAGCTAATCAGACTGCGTTCATAAAAGGGAGATACATTTTAGAAAGTGTTGTAGCTGCTCATGAAATTATTCATGAAGTAGCTAGCAAGAAAAAACAGGGGGTTATCTTAAAGCTCGATTACGAGAAGGCGTACGATAGGGTGACCTGGAGCTTCTTGGAGATGATGATGTCTTCAACAGATTTTTGTGTTAGGTGGAGAGAGTGGATGGAGAAACTGGTTAAAGGGGGTTCCATCTGTATTAGAATTAGTGATGAGAATAGTGGTTACTTCAAACTTGGGAAAGGTCCGAGACAAGGTCTGAGATAGGGAGATCTATCATATCCGGGTATACGGGACACGTGGCATATTTTTCCTAGAATAAGGGTTAGGACATGGCACATGCCCTACATATGTGTAACTATTCGTAGCCTAGTAGAACTGCTTCTACACTAGTCAAACTAGTCAGATACAGTAGGGAACTATCAGAAAAGTACTCGGGTAGGACTTTAGGGTATGTATCCGACTAGAACTTTCATGTAAACCTGTTCCCTCAGATTATATAAGGGCGAACAGGACCCCCTCCAGGGGAGAACCCAAGCGATCATCCAGGGAATTACCTAGGAGATCATCAAACCACCATCAAAAGCAATACAAACCACACAGGACGTAAGGTATTACGCTCTCGGCGGTCCGAACATGTCTAAACCTTGTGTTCCTTTGCACCTTCGAGTTTCTGATCTCGGCGACACCCTACCTACAAACTCACCACCTCGGGGGTATCCCTTGGTGGGCGTGGCGGTAAAACACCGACAGCTGGCGCGCCAGGTAGGGGTGTTCATCGAGCATCCACTGGAGAACTCGATGGCATCTCTCAGCTTCACCAGCAACGTGCTCGACGAGGGCACAACCTTCATCTTCGACTCCTGGATCTGCATTGCCAACGGTTTGGGTGGCTTCAACAGCCACCTAATCGATTCCAGGAAGCCGGAGACCTCTGCAGCAACTCGACGCAGCAACCTCGACTCCTTCATGGACGATCTCGACAAGTTGCTGCCCCCCGATCTGCCTAGGCAGATCGAAAACACATCCGTTTTCGATGCGACTCCAAGTCGTGCTGCACCAGGACTTGGATCGGATTCAAACCGATCTGAGGAAGCTTCACGATCCAAGTCCCTCCCTGATTCGGAGGAGGACTTGGATCGCCTCTTCAAGATTCGAGATGAGGGAGCCACCGCGCATCAGGGGCCCCCCGTTCTCGACTACGATTCAGATTCAACCCGTCAATTACAATTCCAGGCCAAGGAGGACTTGAGGATGAGGGAGCCACCGCTTGTCGGGAGACCCCAGTTCTCGTTATCCACTCACAACCCGATGATTACTCCGAGTCATTTTTGGATAGTCATCCGGGTTTAACTATAACATACACGCCGCAAGGCTGTTTCCTATACTGGAAAGGTGTAGAGCCCTGTGAGGTACTCGAATTTGACTCCCACCTTGTGGCACAATCCACCCTTCGGCGAATCAACCCCAGGGAGCCAGAAATTTTTGACCACTCCGCTCAACATCGATGCGCTGCCGTCCCAACCTCGACTACTCAACTCGCGCCGCAGTCACGACTGCCTTGACAAATCGGCAGCGCCAACGACAACTTCGACAACTCATCTCGACTAGAAACTAGTCGGGACCGAGCTGCAAACTACTCGGTGACAAGCTCCGCTCGGTCAACAACTAGTCGAAATCAACTCTGACTAGTTGGCTCCATCGACAAATCGCTCACGGATCAAGATCGGGTTGAGAAGGTTCAACCCATGACCCTCTCCGCATTGGAAAAGGATCTCGATCATCCTCCACCACTCGGAGAAGGGGAAGCCACCGCTTGTTGGGGGGCTATCATTTCCGACAACTACTCGGATTCAGCTACTCATGTGACCCGTGGCCCGGTAAGGGGATCAGATTGGTTGGGCAGGTTTGGGCATCGGAATGGCATGACACCCTCCAGGTCCCTCAAATCAAGTCCACCACGATTCATTGCCACACCCAGGGAACTCACCTTTCAAGAAGGCAGACCCCTCCTCCCATCCAACGACGAAGATGAGGGCCAGGTGGTGCAGAGTGCTAAAGGTTTCGCCCCCAATCGAGAAGTACTCATGATTCATGCCGACGAGGACTGTGACAGCCTAGAGCGGGTCCAGCTAGATGACTACGATGACTACCTCCTTGATCCACTCGACGAAGATGTGGGCGTAACAATGGATAGGGAATCCTCATCCAGCATCAAGGTGGACGACGCAGATGATATCCATAAGGAATGCCGCAGGCTCATTAATGCGAAGCGTGCCTAACGTAGGCACCACGCCGTCAAGACGACCCAACAGGGGAGCGGTAACCTCCACGACTACTCCACGGGCGACCTTCGTGCCATCATCAATGCTGGTAGGGACGCCCGCAATGTCATCATCGTCAGGCGGCAGGAGCATGAAGAAGTGGAAGCCTACAGCCCCACCCACTATCAACACCCTCTCGACTACTTGAAGACTACTCGGTAGCCCAAGCCAGAAGCCGTGGAACAATCTACCCGCAGGAAAAAGACCCCCAGTTCAAAGAAACGACTCGAGGAAGTCCTCCACGGGCAATGCCTGTACCACCCAAAGAGCAAGCATTCTACTTTTGAATGTCAAGCCCTTCAGAGGGCCCTTGGAGCTCCACCAAGTCCACGACGAAAGACGATGGGACTATCCGGCTAATGATTCACTCATAAATTAAGTACCGGGCTCAAGGAGGTTTCCTGAGGGTCTTTTTGGTGTTTCGTTTGTTTGAACCATTATTTTAGGACCTTATCTCGAAACGAGAGGTTACGTACACCTAAAAGCACCCCTTTTTACCACTTAGTCAGGGTCACTATTTATGTTTATTTACTCGGGTTAATCATGACTCCCTCACTAAACTCAGGGAATCCTGTCACAGCCGAACCATGCAACTGCCAAGAGTGGTTGCATCATTTGGCAATGACTAGTGGAACCGTTAATTAGTCAAATAAAGCACCTATGTGATTATCTATCAAACACTTCCAGTAACTCATAGATTACTAGTTCCCGACTAGTTTGCTATGTTACTGAAGGGGCCTTGCTCCCAAACTTCTAGTAACACTCCATTTACTAGTTTCTGACTAGTATTACGCGTAGCTTACTGAAAGGGCCTTGCTCCCGTACGACCATGCCAATGGTCTCGTTGGAAATCAATTTTCTCTGACTAAACGCAGCCTGAAGCACCCGTACCACCTGCGCGGAAATCAATTATGCAATCGACGACTCGGAACCCTTCGAACCAAATCCCCCTCAGTCGGAGATCCTCTACCACAAGTTGGAGAAGGATTTGGATCGCCTACAACAAGTCGGAGGAGGATTTGGATCGACTATGACAAGTCGGAGGAGGATTTGGATCGACTATGACAAGTCGGAGGAGAATTCGGATCGTCTACTACAAGTCGGAGAGGGACTAGCCAACATCCATCGAAAGGCTCCTGTCCCCCAGACTACTCGGACTTCATCAACAATGCCATTCTTGGTAGGGCGGGCTAGGGCATTGGAAGGGCACGAGTCCTCCAAGCTGCCTAGCTCAGCCCACCCCTTTTTTGCGCCTCCATCTTGGTAGGGCGGGTCAGGGCATCGGAAGGGCACGAGTCCTCCAAGCTACCCGGGTCAGCCCATCCTTTTTGCACCTCCATCTTGGTAGGGTGGGCCAGGGCATAGGAAGGGCACGAGTACTCCAAACTACCCGGCTCAGCCCACCCTTTTGCGCCTCCATCTTGGTCGGGCGGGCCTGGGCATAGGAAGGGCACGAGTCCTCCAAGCCACCCTGGCTCAGCCCACCTTTTGGCGCCACAATCTTGGTAGGGCAGGCCAGGGTATCGGAAGGGCATGGAGCCCACCAACCCACCCGGTTTAGCCTACCTTTTTGTGCCATCAACCCCGACAGCCTGTCGGGCCTAGCACCGTTCCAAAAAGGTAGGATCCTCGATTCCTCGATGACTACTTCGACTACACAACTAGCCGGAAGTAGGACTCACACCACCTGTGACTAGTTGGAATCGATTCTGACTAGTCGGGATCTTCAACAAACCGGCACAGCTTCATCAACAAGCGACACAACTTCGTCGGCAATCACCAACGAATCAAGATTGCCAATTACCCACGAGAAGACTGAGACCCTATTAGGGAAGGTTTTACGGAGATCCTTAGGGAATTTGATTAACCATTGTCTCGAGTTTTATCTTGACACAAGGGGTTTTTTCCCATAGAATTTGTTCAACCACTCAGTCAGAGGATCAAGGCGTTTACCCAAAACAGGGCATGTTCGTTAATCCTTACTTCAGCACCGTACGACTTGTTTTGGCCCGCCCAAGGTATCCCTTCGGGCTAACCGAGACATCTTCACATGGCAACTTACCACCTATCTTGGCCCGCCCAAGATATCCCTTCGGGCTAACCGAGACATTTTCGCATGGCAACTTACGATCTGACTGAAGCTACCTGCAAAATTTATTTCTCCCTCATTGACTTCTAGTCACCTTCACATACTTTCAGTACAATTCCGTTTATTGGTCCACGACTGGTATACGTGCAAGTTTACTGAAAGGGCCTTGCTCCCATACTTCCAGTATAACTCCATTTTACTAGTTTACGGCCAGTACTACGCGTAGTGTACTGAAGGGGCATCACTCCTCTTCCAGTATAACTCCGTTTTACTAGTTCGCGACTAGTACTATGCATAGTTTATTGAGAGGCCTCGTTCCCATAGTTCCAGTAAAACTCCATTTTACTAGTTCGCGACTAGTACTACGCGTAGTTTACTGAAGGGGCCTCGCTCCCATAGCTCCAGTAACGCTCTGATTACTAGTTTGCGACTAGAATTCTATGTTACGGAAGGGGTTTTTATCCAATACTTCCAGTAACGTTTAGACTACTAGTCTCCGACTAGTACTCTATGTTACTAAAGGGGCCTCGCTCCCATACTTTCAGTATTTTTCCATTTACTAGCTTTTAACTAGTTATATATGGAGTTTATTGCAAGGGCTACGCTCCCAACATGATTTCATGTCTATCAATTACAACATACTTTTATGTTTATCTTGTAGGGGACCTGATCTGGACCGTGCTGCTGGGCAAGTCGGATTCAACTCCGACTAGTTTTCTTCATCAACAATCGCCCACGACTACTCCGATTTCGCAAGAACGCTTGCTTACACGTTGCTGACTACAACGACTACTCGTCGGATTCGACTCCGACTAGTTGGGTTCATCAACAACCGTCGGCGATTATTGGACTTCGTGAAGGATGCACGGCGACACGCTGGCGACTACTTCGACTACTCGTTTCGCCTACAAGTTAGTCGGAATCGACTATGCTTGGTGACACGCTGGTGGCTACATCGACTACTCGGCCTACAACACTAGTCGGAATCGACTCCGACTAGTAGGCTTCATCGATAGTTCAAGATTCAGCGGCTCCTTGGCCAATACCTAGGCTCAGGAGCTGGCGCCACCGATTACTGGGCATATCCTATGCGACTCATCTAGCTCTCAGGCTTGGAAGCTGGATACGACACGGCTCTCCGCAATGGAGATTGCATGCCACGATTCTTTGGACCCTTTATTCCAAAACTTAAGGATTTGGATTCAAGGCTCGGGGGCTGTGGGACACGTGTCATCAATGACTTATTTTTTAAATCTGCTGGAAGATAAGGATAGAAGACTCAAGATTGAATTGACTCTCAGCCTGATTCTAGGAGTCAACCTAAGGCTCGTGGGCTATTCCATATGGAGTGCGAGTTTAATCGCACTCCGTATAAAAGAAGACAACTACTCGGGGCATGAGCACCTCACAGCCTTGATGCTGTCAAGGAAGTACTCGGAGGACATCTTCAAGATGAAGTTCGGGAGAACTCGAAGTCGCCTTTAGAAGTACTCGAACGCCTGCAGTACTCGGCTACGAAGAGCTCGGGGGCTTGTCAGACCCGGGTACAAGGGACTCTGCACGTGGCATATTTTTCCTAGGATAGGGGTTGGCACATGGCCCACGTCCTACATTTATATAACTACTCGTAGACTAATAGAGCTGCTCCTACAGTAGTCAAACTAGTCGGATACAATAAGGAACTACCAGAAAAGTACTCGGGTAGGACTCTAGGGCATGTATCCTACTAGAATTTCCATGTAAACCTATCCCCACAGACTATATAAGAGCAGACAGGATCACCTCCAGGGGAGAACCCAAGCGATCATCCAGGAAATCACCCAGAAGATCACCCAATCACCATCAAAGGTAATACAAACCACACAGGGCGTAGGGTATTACGCTCTCGGTGGCCCGAACCTGTCTAAATCTTGTGTTACTTTGCATCTTCGAGTTCCTAATCTCGGCAACGCCCTAATACAAACTCACCACCTCGGGGGTATCCCTCGGTGGGCGTGGCGGTAAAACACCGACAATATCCTCTCTCTCCCCTCTCCCCTCTCCTTTGCAACCTGGTAGCAGATGTTTTCACAAGGATGCTGGTTAAGGCAGCAAAAGGCGGCCTGATTTCAGGCTTGCTACCTGTGGTTTATGAGGGAGGTATCATCAGCCTGCAGTATGCGGATGATACACTTCTTTTTCTGCAAAATGACCTTAGCAAAGCTAGAAATCTGAAATGGCTGTTAATCTGTTTTGAACAGCTATTAGGTATGAAGATCAACTATGATAAAAGTGACCTAGTTACTATAGGTTTGGGGGAGGATGATGCCAATTCAACGGCAAAGAACTTCTGCTGTAAAATAGGACAGTTCCCCTTTAAATACCTTGGTGTTCCTTTACACCATAGTAAGCTGAGGAGGGAAGATATCCAACCGGTAGTCGATAAGATCATAAAACGTATCACGGAATGGAAAGGCAAGCTACTTTCTTATGGTGGTAGACTGATCATCTTGAAGTCCTGCCTTGCTAGCATCCCTATCTAATTACTTTTGGTAATAAAATTCCCGAAATGGGCTATCGAGATGATTAATTCTCAAATGGCTCATTTCTTTTGGAATAATACTGAGGATAAACAGCGTTTACATCTGGCTAATTGGCCGTTAATTGCACAGAAGAAAGAGTTTGGTGGGATGGGTGTCCCTAATTTAAGGGACCTCAACCTCTGCCTCTTAGCGGCTTGGATCCACAGATATCAATTGAATGATAATGTGTTGTGGACCAAGATCATCAGACATAAGTATAAAGTTGACCACCCAAATATTTTTGACTGCCCCATCATTGGAAGTTCCCCTTTTTGAAAAGGTGTCCTTTAGGCGGCCCATGCTGCAAAGCTGGGTTACATACGCCAAGTTGGTAATGGCCAAAATGTTAAGTTTTGGGAGGATGTTTGGTTTGGGACTTCTAGTCTCATGGTCCAATTTTGGCCCTTGTATATCATTTGTAATGAGCAGGCCGCTACTGTGAGTCAAGTTTGGGATGTAGTGGACCTTAAGTTAACTTTTAGGAGGGCTGTCTCGCACAGCAATATGCTGTTGTGGGATGAGCTGCTCCAGGTAGCTAACTCATTGACCCTCTCACATGAAAAGGATGCCTTAATATGGAAGTATAACTCGAATGGTCAATATTCAGTTCAGACTCTCTATGCCATTGTGAACTGCAGGGTGTTTTCCCCATTCATGCTCCTGCTGTTTGGAAGCTGGATGTGCCCCCCTCGAGTTCACATCTTTCTCTGGTTGTTAGCTAATAATAGATTATTAACCAGAGATAATCTATGCAAACGAAAAGAGATTAGTGATAAGACGTGTTTGTTTTGCACTGAACCTGAGTCCATCACCCATATGTTCTTTGAGTGCTGTGTGGCTAATCTCATCTGGCAGGAACTCTCTTGCTTATTTGACAAGCCGATAGGGGCTGATTTCGAATCAGTCGTTAGATGGTAGATCAGCAATAAGAAGAACTCAATTTTAAATGTGTGTGTGCTGGATCCCTGTGGTGCTTATGGAAATTACGTAATGGCTTGTGTTTTCAGGGAAGGACGTGGCGCGGAGTGGAGCAGGTGTTCTCCAAGACTGCCCAGACACTGAGGAATTGGAGTGTGCTAATCAAGGAGGGCAGGCAGGAGGAGATAGACTTCAAGGTTGGGGCGCTGGATAGGAGGGGAGCAAGACCACCGAGGATTGGCTGGACCATTGCACGTACGACTTCAAGTTTGGCAGCATCATTTGCGGATCGATCCCTGCTGGACTACAACGCTGCGGAAGGAGCTCCGATGTCACTCCCCCCTCCACGCCAGTGACCCCCCTGTTCCAAGGGGCGACTTCTGTCCTTCAGCAGGCAGTAGACGATGTTGAGACCCCTATGCTCGGTGGCGGGCGCGCCTAAAATACGCTGAACTCTTGTGAACCTTTTGAACTCTGTACGCTTTGTTCTGTAATAAAACGGGGGAACCTTTTATAAAAAAATACTAACGTTTGGATTTTTTTAACTTGAAAATATATTTATTTAACTGGTGTTGTTTCATTATCATTTTTTATCGAAGTAGTTTGGACCAGGCCAACATATCATCTCTCTTTTATCATCATATTCTATGGCATGGAACATGAATTAACTTTCAAGATAAAGGAACGTTGGTTATGGAGAAACATAGTTTTCGGTATTCAATGAAAGTAATATACTATTTTTTTTATCTTTGGTTGTATTTCATATATCATCATAAAAGTTGAAGACCTCATCGATGCGAGCTCCTCCACATGCTAACCACGTGATAGTGGTATCAGATAGATGGCATATATTTGCGCATCTTGATTTTTTCTTTTATTTACACTAACCATGGTAGCTTCTATTCTATTCAATGTGGATTCTAATTTCCATTTGGAGCCAGAGTTACAATATCCATATATGTCACCAATCTAATATTTTCTAAATTCTTATAATTTATCTATTCTTTTAAAAATCTAAATGTTAGATCTATGGTCGCTATTTTTTTAGATGTTTCTCTACATCCACCAACTATTGTGATAATCGCTAGCCCCTCAGAACAATTATGGTGGCTTATAAGTTTTCTTTTAAAATTTATCAACTAAGTATATAGATATACCCATATGCTATTATATACCCTATGTGTAGCTAAACCTATCTAATTACTGAACAAATTTCACTAATAATTATTATGCATAATTATTGGCACCTTTTTACTAAACGTGATTCAATAATAGCGTACTTCGATTCAGTAATTTCTGGTCAATTTATTCAGTAACTAACTGGCACACCTAAGGTATCGAATAGCGCTGTAGTATATGTATTGAAAATATACTTTTATTGCAAAATTTAAATATTTACTAATTATATTTTACACGGGCCCTTTATTTAACTAATTTCCTTCTCAATATCAATAGAAATTGAAATGATGTTTCCATTGTTTTCTTCTTCAAATTTACTTATTTATTGTAATTGACACAAACACCTTATTTTTCTATTTTTCTCTTCTAAATTCATAAGGAATATTACTATTTTTCTTATAATTTCAATCGTGAATATAGCTATTTTTTAATTGTATTCAAAATGTACACTTTGGATTATTCTAGAACATAGATTATAATAGAAATAAATGATGCACATCCATTTACTTTTTGTAATTTCAAGCCTATTTTAAACATTAGCTCTTTAACTCCTTGTATTCTACATGGGCACTTTACATAAATAGTAATTTGCTTTCCAAACTCAAAGGAAAAAAAATAAAATACCTTTTTTTGTTTCTTTCCAAACTTAGTTATTAATTAATTGTATTTTGCAAAGACTCATGTTTAGCTAGTTCATATACAAATCATTTTTCGCCAACTATTTAAGTTGTTCTGGTAAATGTAGTAAAAGGCAAAACAATAAGCAATCACACGGTAGCAACAATATGCATTTTCAGTTAATGACGTATGCCTTTTGACTTATATGTATGTACCTACCCGGTACTGCTTATGATTGTTCGGTTTTTTGTGCGATGTGCTTGCCAATCGATTGTTGTGTTAACACCTGTATACCATAGCTGTTGTTTGTCGTATTATGGAGGCCTTGGTATGACACCATTGTTCGTTGGTTAGGCTTGGTCCATTGTAGCCCTGCTCCCTGGTGAAGATTATGTCAGCAAGCATCAATTAGTGCCACCATGGCTTTGATTTCTACTGGTGTCAACAGTGTCACACTTCAATCTTCAGGGTGTCGATTACATTGCCACACTTTGATATGCGCCGCTGCTTTGTGCCTTCGATTCGACGACCATACTACCTCCATTCTAAAATATAACAATATTTTGATTTGGCCAAATTCAAACATTTTCATCTTTGACCAAAAATAATTACTTTTAAATAGAAAAAATTACATATTATGGCAGTTGGTTTCATTATGAATAAAACTGATATCACTTTTACGTTGTCAATTTTTATGGTTTTTTTACTATCTACGGTTAAAGTTTAAAAGGTTTGATTTGGAGAAAATCTAAAAATAGTTATATTCTGGGACGGAGGTTGACATCCATTGATATCGCTGGTGCTTCAATTTGGGGCAGCAAGCATCAGCCACCAGGAGCTTTTATTTCACTATACTATTTCTATACGAGGGTCGATTGATTCTTTTTAGCTAATATTGTTTTGCAACCCCATATCTTTCAATTCCTATTGCATTTCAAAATGTTCATTTTCTATATATCTTGTCACCATGAAGCAAAAAGTATACATAAAATACATCTCGGGTACCTAAACTTGTTTAGTGGTGCAAAATAGGTCCTCAAACTTCCAAATTATACACCCACTCTTCCCAAATTTACTAATTGCTTCACGTGAGGTCCAATATCATTGCTTGTGTTAAACCACCCACCTATGAGGCTACTGACTGCGCTTAACTTTGACCTCACGTGGGGCCCGCATGCCATCCCTCTCCCCTCTCTCGAGGGGAGTTCACCTTGAGGTGCTCCGGTACCCCACCATCAAAAAGCACACAAAAATATGTATGGAAAATTAAACCAAAAATAAGTATGGATAGATGATGCAACGATATACTCATGCAAATTTTGAGATTGAACAAATGCTTATGCAAGGAGATAAAAAAAAGATAAAATCAACATGTAATTGGGTCAAATGCACTGTTCATCTAGACCCGTGACCCACACCTATTCGTATGCCAATTTATCTTTTTTATTTCACCTTGCACATAATTTTGTTCAACCTCAAACTTTGCATGTGCATGAATATAGAGTGTTGCATCCTCTATCCATGTATATATTTTTTTTATTTTCATGCACATTTTGTTCAACCTCAAACTATGCATCCTTTCTCTACTCTTCTCCTTTTCCAGTTGCTCTCTGTTTCTACTCCACTCTTCAATCCAGCCTCCGTCCCGAGATCTGTCTCACGAAGCGATTGGTCGGGGGTACTCAAGGATGCGCAGATACCCGAGCTCAAGTGGAAGGCCACTGGTCCCGACTCCCGAGCTCGAGCGGGCACTCTATGGGAAGGAAGAGAGCACAAAGATGAGTGAGTTTGGTGCTATCGATTGGTTACTACCGCGGGGAGAGAGATGCAGAGGGATTTGGACATTTGGCTTGCCATCGCTCAGCTGCACCACATCCGTGTAGCAGAAATCCATGGCCGGCGACAAAATTGATGCTGGACGGAGATAGGACCGGACGTAGCGAAGCTTGGCGTCAAAATCGATGGCCTGCATTCAAAATGAGATGCTTGGCAATGCGAATTGTTACTCCATGTGTGATTCCATATCTAATGGCGTGCGCCGCGGGGCTGCTGCGCCAGTTCTATCCATGTCTGGACACTACCCACTGCCCACTTCACATCCACCGGGCTTGTCTGGACACCGCAGGTAGTCGCAAGCTCCTGCCCGATGGCGCGGCGACGGTCCATGGTGCCGGCGGCGAGGGATCTAAGGTCCAGGCGGCCATGGCGCAGGAGATACGGGGAAGAGAGGGAGAGAGGCAGAGATGACATGCGGACCCCGCATGTCAGTTTCATGTTGACACACAGTCAGCCGCAACACAAAAGAGAAAAAAAATTAGATTATAGAGTTGTATCTCTTGTTACATGGAAATTTCTCACATTGTAACGTACGACACATGAATTTAGAATATTAAAATATGGGCTTGCTACTAAATTCAGCATAGACTCTTTATTGAACTATTTTGCTTCCCAATTCATATAAAAATTAGTTGTTAATTTCCTTAGTTATTTAAATTCTATATATATATTATAGTCATACTCGATATGATTTTTAGGTTAGTCTAGACCGCTAAATTTTCATAAAATCCAACTGTGTATATATTTATTAGTTGTATTTGATCTGAACTTTTTAGATTAGCCTCGACTCGAGGAAGTACTGCGTCCACTCAAGGTTGAGGCCTCTACCATCAAATTGTGGCTGGCACGGGTGGCTAACTACCTGGAACGTGTGGAGACATCTAGTGAAGACCCTCATGCTGCTGATCTAGTGAAGACCCTCATGCTGCTGACTTGGTTGGTCTGTTTGGTCCTTGCTCCCCAGTTCATCGCTCTCCATTTGCGGCTACTTGCATGCCTACACAGGGCTCCATGCCAGATGATGAGAAGTCGGGAGATGTTGTGGGACAGTCACCCTCTAAGGACTATGGGCTTCCCATTGCGAATGAGATAGTTCTGGAGCACAACAGCAACCGCTTTGCAGGTCCAAACTCCTGAGTTTCAATCAACAACAACAGATACAACGATTCTCCCATCTTTTGAGCCGGTGGAAGGAATTCCTGATCTCATCGTCGTGACAACACCTTCATCTACGAGCCCTCCAGATTGTGAGCAGCACATGGTGGTTCCATTGGACCTTCTCATAGAGCAAATGTTAATGCAAGTTGGCACCTTTTTTGAGGATGTTGTGGTGGTGGAAGATGCTTCTGATGATGAGGAAACAGACCCACCAGAAGTGGGTACGGCGATTGAGGATCCTCTTCCTTGATGAGGATGACTGCACCCAGTCTACAGTTGAGATCAAGGTGGAAGAGCCCAACAGCTGCATAATCTTTCAATTGACGCAACATCCATGACAGATGCCACCGCCATGAAGTTTGAGGAGCTTGCATGCACTCGTACAAACCCTCCATCGATAGTGATACCAATAGCGACATCAAAAGTAAGACGTAGGTGCAAGCACTACGACAAATCGTCAGTTCGTCAAAGTGCTCGCCTCACCCAGCGCAAGGCACTAAAAGACTTGGGGATTATTGCGAATGATGGGAAGCTTAATGAGGATGCCATTCAAGACTGTGCAGACATCCTAAAGGACAAGCAGTCCCTAACTCATCAATAAGAGATTTAGAATCCTCTTTACCACTGTTTCACTCTCTAAATTGCTCCTGACACGAGGTGCGGACTAGCTAAGCAAATCCTTAACCATTGAAATACTGAATACACACCAATTTCTGGTGAAGCTAAGCACTTAAGCAAATCTACGCACTACGCTCACCTGAGATGCAGACTGCCCAGGGTTGGCTGCTACTTCGAGACAGGGCAGGGCATGCTGGCGTAGCCCGCAGGGAGGCAGTGATGCTGGTTGGTGGAGTCGAGCGGAGACGGCGGCGGCCAAAGCGTTGACACATTGCTGCGCTGCCAGGCATCTCCAAGGCGGCGCTGGAGTAGTGGCGGCACGGTTGTAGGGCCGTAGGGGTCGGGCCCTCGAGCGACTTCGCCGTGGGCGGCGTGAGGAGGAGGTGATGGGTGACTGGACGGGGACGTCGATTGCGGCGGAGCGGGGATGTCGACGGCGACGACTGCGACGGCCGCCGGCTTCCGCAAGGCAAGCGGATGTGAAACGAAATTGCGGGTTCTCGCGGGTCTTGCCGATTTTATTCTCCGGTCCAAGGGCTTTGGCAGGCTGGCCAATATAGGGCCACTAGAATTTTGCAACTGGACCGCATCAGCCACATACGACGATTTTGCAAGGCGGGCTCGCGGGCTCGTACAAGAACCCGTCCCGCCTGCAACCTGCAGCGGTTGTAAGACAATATTGGTGCATGTACCTATGAACTTTTAGAAATTGAAGATTGGAGAATAAAGAAAAAACTAACTACTTATACTATTTGCACGGGCCGTCTTGCTAGTTTGACTTATAACTATATTGGAAAACTCAAGTCCACGACTAGCGCTAGCATATATCATGCAATACATGATTTAAGGCAAGAGTTCTTTTTCGCAAAACATGATATACACGTATACATTCAGTCTCGTTATTCCTCAAGGTGGCCGCCGGCCGGCCGGAATTGAATGATGGCCGGCGCGTTGGTCCATGGCTCCTGCACAAGTTACGTTCCTGCATGTGCATGTTGCTGCTGCGGTGTGTTATGTACTCACATTCCAATATTCCATGCATATACTCCTATATCCTAATCGAGGTCAACTTCATTCCCCATGGGCATGGCTTCGATGATGATCTTGGTGTTGAGTTGACCGCGGACCACGCCCTGGTCCAGCACCAGCAAAGCGAATCGAACGCAACGAGACCAGACTGCGATTGTTGGAAGCACATGCAAAGAATCTTCCCCCCGCCGCCGCGCGCAAATCATTATTTCCATCTGAGTATAGCTAGGGTTGTTTCTGTTGCGATCGATGACTGATGCGATTGCTGGAAATTAAGAGGAAAAGCCCTGTGCTTGTGCGCTGCCCCGCGCTTCATTCGTAACCCTCCAAATGACATTATTGAATCAGGAGATGATCTCTGCCGTCCACTTCTTATAATGTGGTGTTGGTCTTTCTTCTTCCTTTGTCACGTTTCTTCTCTGGCGGAACACTCATACTGGTCCTTATGATGGTTCTAATAAGGCTCGAACTTAAACAGACATATTACAGCAGGATCGGAGTAACCTAGCTAAACAACTTGGGTCGTGGCTCCTCCAAATTTTTGGTTGGGAGAACGATGATTAGTCTTTTCTTTTCCCCGATGCATGCCGCCGGAAGATGGCTGCAATAGTTGCACGTTACCCAGCGGCGGATACAGGAAGTCAGGACAAGGTTTCTAATAAACATGTACAGATCATCAACAATATGCACGGCACATCGTGTACGTAAGTTGGCCTAGATATTTCACATGGGGAGGAGCGAAGCAGAAGCTACCCCATTTACATGCAGCGCAAGAGCATTATAAATAGAACACCACGCACGCTAATGCCAGTCGCAAGGAAGCCCCTAGCTAAGGAGCTAGCAAGACTACCCAAGGGAGCTTGCCAAACTTGCAATTATCGTGAGCCAGCAGCACGTACGCCATGGCCTCGTCCACGAGCGGCCATTGCCTGTTCCTCGCCCTTCTCCTCCTCTCCGGCGCAGCCTACGGCCAGCTCTCGACGTCGTTCTACGCCACGACCTGCCCGGGACTCGAGTCCACCGTGCGCTCCGTTGTGTCCAGTGCCATCGCCTCCGACCGCCGCATGGGCGCCTCCCTCCTCCGGCTCTTCTTCCACGACTGCTTCGTTCAGGTATTTCTCTTCTCCACGGACAATGCCGTACGTCTTGAAACGATCGATCGGTTAACTGGTGCCACGCGCGGTGACATTAATTAATTTGGTAACGTTGTGCTTGCAGGGCTGCGACGCCTCGATTCTCCTCAACGACGTGGGGACCTTCGTCGGCGAGAAAACCGCTTTCCCGAACGCCAACTCTGTCCGCGGTTACGACGTCATCGACAATATCAAGGCGGCCGTCGAGGCCAGCTGCCCCAGCGTCGTCTCCTGCGCCGACATCGTCGCCCTCGCCGCGAGGGACGGCACCGTGCTGGTACGTGCCGGCAGATCGACGCAGCAATAGAATCATACACCATTATCGAAAGTATTTACGCATGTTATTAATTGTTGCAGCTCGGTGGGCCAACCTGGAACGTGTCTCTCGGCCGGCGCGACTCGACGACGGCGAGCAGGGACCAAGCGAACAGCGACCTCCCCTCGCCGGCGGCCGGCCTCAGCGCTCTCATTACGGCGTTCGCCAACAAGGGCCTGAGCGCACAGGACATGACGGCCCTCTCCGGCGCGCACACCATCGGCTTCACGCAGTGCCAGGTCTACCGCACCCGCATCTACAACGACAACAACATCAACCAGCAGTTCGCCAAGCTGCGCCAGAGCAACTGCCCGGCCACGCAGGGCGTCAACGACACCGTCCTGGCGCCGCTCGACCTGCAGACGGAGCTCACCTTCGACAACGCCTACTATGGGGACCTGCTCAAGAACAAAGGCCTGCTCCACTCCGACCAGGAACTCTACAACGGCGGCTCGCAGGACGCGCTGGTGAAGACCTACAGCTCCAACCACGCCGCCTTCTTCGCCGACTTCGTCACGGCGATGATCAAGATGGGGAACATCAGTCCGCTCACCGGAGCTGCCGGTCAGATCAGGGCCAACTGTGCTGTGGTTAACTAATAACAGCACCAGAATGTTAAGTTGCTGGCCATTTGGTTGTCTCTGTTTGAGAGGCCACATGCACGCTACCTGTTCGTTCAAAAGCAAGCTGATGTCTAATTAATACCGTTCGAAGAAATGGTATCCATTTTCTAGTAATAAAGATCATATTTCACAACCATAAAAATATTGAGTCAGCTCCAAGGTACAATTGTATTATATGAGAGATATTCAATATCTAATTTTACTGTTACTAGTTGAAGGTTTTTTAAGCATCCACATCATTAATCCTCATGAGACATTTTTGAAAAAATAAAATATATTCTACTCACACAATCAAACTCTAATCATTATTTATTATAGTAGCAATTAGATCTATTATGTTTTCTAAAAAATACTCACCAGTCATATAAAGCATATCTATATATAAATTACCTACTTTTGGCATTATTAAATAAGCTAAAATAAATCCCTAATCTTTACCTAAACTACCCATGTATGCCATTATAGAAACAATGTAGAGCAAATTTAAAATTATAATCTAAGTTACCCACATGTTCATTATTAAAATAACCTAAAGTAGTAACACCTAAATTTGCATCTAAATTATCTACATTTGTCTTTATAGAAAAATAATCCCAAAGCATATGTGTTCTAAATTAATTATTTCAACTAGTGTTGATATACAAAATACTAACTTAAGGTTTGATCAAATAATGTGTGTCATTCACCCTGTAGACCATGTCTACATGTATGTAGTAAGTGAGGAGGACGTTGATATATCCACGTTAAACCCAGCTCAAACTAAAGGTTCAAGGGTTCAAGGGTGTAACGAGTCAGGCAAGTTAGTGGGCCGATCCACAGAGGCCAGCCCAAGTGGGTTTTTTTAGCCTGGGGAGAAGGTTAGTGGGCCGGCACTAATGCTTGGCCCGGTTCGGTAGTTGGCTCAAAAGACCAGGAGGCCTAGGCTAGCCCGGATCCGGTGCGGCCGACAACAGGATCTGGTGCAGATCTTGTGCGTGCGTGCGTGCGTGCCGCGTGGATGGTCCGACCTCTGGTCCACGCACACTGCTAGAAAACATGCTATGGGTACACCTCAAAATGCTATCAATCCATTTCAAAAGTATAATTAGAAAGATGATTCGGTATTAATTCTAGCATTAGTATCGGATCATCTTCCTACTTGTACTTTTGAGGTGGATGGAAAGATCCATTGAGGTGGATGGAAAGACCCAGGAACCTTTAGTACTGGGTGGTAATACCATCCAATACTAAAGGGTCATCCACGGGTTACCCCAAAAGAAAAGTATCTCCCTCTCAATCACAACTAGGGATGGCAACGGGTCGGGTTCGGGTCGGGTAGAGCAAATACCCGCCCGCGAGCGTACCCGCGGCCACAGCTGGTCTGGTAGTGGGGTGGGTGGTGGAGGACTGGAGGTGGAGTGGTGCTGTGAGAGTTAGGGTTTTTACTGGGCTGGGCCAAATCTAAATATGGGCTGAATTCGGTAACCCGTCGGGTACCCGCGGGCGGGAATTAAGACCCGTGCCCGACCCGATTTTTTCGCGGGTCGGGTTCGGGTAAGACCCACGGGTCAAAATACGTACCCAGACCCGTGCCTGTCAAGTCGGGTACCCGCGGGTTAAGTTGCCATCCCTAATCACAACTGTTATGTAGGTGAGATAGTAAGGGAGTTATGCGTAAGGCAAGAAGTCCTGAGTTCGAATCCCAGCAACCGCACGCGCGTGTATTTCAGGTGAAAAAATCGCATAAGTTGTGACAGGCCTCTTTCTGAGTTTAACACATTTTTTTGACCCAAAATGCTTTTGTACCGGGTGGAATCCACACCCGGTACTAAAGACGAACTTTGGTACCGGATGTTTTACCCGGTGACGAAGATTGAGACTTTTAGTCTCGGCTTTGTACTACTGGTTGGGAAACTGGTGACTAAAGGCCTTACCAACCGGTGCTGATCGGCCTTTTTCTAGTAGTGGCGGTGGGGATTCGGCGGAATGCCCAAGAAGCATGTGTGCACGCCACGCCGCGATGTCGTGGTGCTAGCATGGCCTAGGCGCGGTCACTGTGTCGTAGGGTGATGAGGGGGAGGGGCTGGTGCGGCTAAAGCTAGGGCCTTTTAGCTAAGTTAGGTGCCCCTGTGCGGGGCAGTAGCTCATCCATGCCCGTGACACGGCCGCGGCAGCCTAGCGACCCAGGTCCATGCAGCGATCGCGGCTGCAAAAGGGAACAATGTGGTGACAACGATGGCGACGGGTCCCTACATAAGAAGGGCGACTCGACGGCTGACCAGCTTGGTAGGGTACCTAGGGCTGGTTATGAAGGGTTCCTCGGCCATGGCCGGCAGCAGGGAGGTCGGAGGGCGACGGTGGCGCAGCATGGCAAGCTCGTCCGTATTGCGACAACGAGGAGCTCCGTCTCCTAGTGCTCCTCCTTGTCCTCGGTGCGGTGATGATGGTGGCATGTGGCGTTCGACGTTGGCTGCCTAGGCTCCTCCTCTCCCTGGACTCTCCCTCCTTGGGCTCATGGTGGCGACCGATTCAGGGAAGGGAAAACTGCAGCAGCCAAGGCCTTTATAGCAGTGGCTAGGGAAAACTGCAGCAGCCAAGGCCTTTATAGCAGTGGCTAGGGTTTATGGGGCAGCCAAAGCAAGGGAGCGGGGTTACGTGGCCGGGTCTTTACACCCCGCCCCCCTACCGTGGAGCAAGGAGGGCTCAGCTATGGTCGGCTCCGGTCTTCGGTCGCCGATCGCGGAGAGAGGAGTGGCGGGATGAGGGGTAAAGTTAAGAGGGTGAGCCCACCTGTCAGCGGAAGTGGCGAGGGGATAAGGGCGACGGCAGAGCGGGCTGGCGGTGATGGGGCTGAAGCGGTTGGTGCTGGGCCGTTCGACCATTTGGGTTGGCGGCTAGGTCAGTTGTGGTACTAGCTGGGCCAACGAGCTAATGGCCCGGGTAACGGTAGGCCGAGTTAGGGTTAGGATCATAGGCTGGATTAGGGTTGGGACCTCGGTAGTTATCGGTTTAGGGTTAGGGTAGTTAGCGGGCTAGGTTAGAATTTAGACCCAAGTTAGATAGGGTAGTTAGTTTCAGCATTTGAATTCTAATTTGTCCTTAATTAGAATTTATTAGGAATTTCAGAAAGGAATGAAGACACTCTTATATTATTTCCATACTAATTGCACATGGACACAAAAATATTTCGAAACCTAAAAAATTCACACAAATATTCCGTAAACATACGGGATATTATTATGGTAATATAGGTAATGCTCGCCTCTTTCGCTCCCACATAATGGGGAAAGGAACGGCCTTTTGGCGGCGCTCATCGTTGATGAGGAAAAAGAATTTGTGCCGCTGGCTCGCAGCATTGCTATAGTAACATAGGCGATGCTCGCCCCTTTCGCTCCCATGTAACGGGGCAAGGATCGGCCTTCCTGCGTCATTCATTGTTGACTAGGAAACAAACTTGCATCTCTGGCTCGCAGCACTGATATTTTTGCGACGGATTATTATGGGACATGAGCTGTTTGCTTGCCGTAGATCATAAGGGATGCCTGGTTCTCGTCATCATCGTTGCTAGCAAAGTATGAAGATGTGGTCGACGCAGCTGACGAGATCTCTGCTTCTGTTTGATTGGAGAACGGCAGTTTGACGAAGCTGCTGAAGTCATCAGTGTCTTGGAGGTGCTTGCTCTTTGGCGACCTTCTTGCTCGTCGGCGTCGGCGTCTGCTTGCTCATCGGTGGTGGCATTGTTTGGTAGCCTCTAGCTATTTGCGTATGAGGCAAAGTTTGGCAGGCTGCGACGTTCTGGTTGTGCGGCGTCTGGACGTGCAGGTTGTGCCCCCTCTCTCCAGGGTCGTAGGCGCTTTATTATATAGGCGTAGGAGGAGGCCTTTTGGACCCTCGGTCAAGCAATAATTCAACATTTACCAATTCTTAAAGAGAGAATTGTTTTTTTATCCGTCATTGACTTTCGTCCGTTTTGGCAAGCCTTATGACGGTGGTGAGTCCGAAACCATATAGAATTAGCGCTTGGCGAGTCAAAACGGGAAAAACTAAAGTCCACGACCGACATGTACTAGGTTTTAATTACTCTTTTAGTTGTAATAAAAACTATTATTAGAAGATACATATATTGTATAATATATTATATTTTTATAAAATTACTTTTAGCATTGTTACAACTAGCAAGCTGGCCCGCGCAAAGTAAATTTAATAAATGCTTTTTATTTCATTATCATTGTTTTATCCAAATAGCCCAGGCCAAGATATCATCATATTCTATGGTGCAAAACGTGAATTCATGATAAGAAACCTAGTTTTTTGTTTATTGAAACAATATAATATTTTTTCTTGTATTGTGATCTTCTATTAGAGGGTTTTTAATTACGGTGATATTTTTTTAGGTTTTAAGAATATATATGTGAGTTAGCAGCTTTTATATTGAGAGATTTGGCAATGCTACACAACCCCACTCGACCCAATTATTCCAACTGAGCTAGTTATTTGATTTATCTCTTGAATCTTGTATCGACGAATGCATTCATTGGCGAGTTGACTAAGCTACCTTATGAAAACAACATGTTGAGTCTTCACTTTTGGCGTAGGTGGTATAGTGTTTAGAAGTTAACCTATTTGTTACGTATGTTCTAGTGATCTTTGTTCAGATCACTGCCAATATAGAAATTTACGGTCTCATGGATTTACTCACCTCCACTCTAGCGTTGTATCTCACCGATTCTATGAGAACACCTATTCGCTCTGATGCTTGTACAATACGCGCTTGAGATGATCACTATATAAGCATTGTCCAGGTCCGCTTTGTTCTAACTCTGGTGGGACAGCATTGCAACCAATCTAGTGGTGAGATGAGATTTTTGTTATGTTGATTGCTTCATCGAGGAGTGTATTGGAAACACATGCATATCCCCGTTGCATTGGTCTTGTGTTCCAAAGACATATACGGCACATGCAAAGTGGTATCTTATTGGCTTGCGGCATTGGTCAGTGTGGTTCGTTCAGCCATGCTCTCTTCCCAATGTTAGAGTGCTGCCATGCTAGACAACAGCATGATCATGTTGTACTCCAGGCTTGTTTATCTTACTCTTGGTAGCCATTATGTGTGCCACATGAGGCTATGCAATATGACGTATTGTGTGAGGCCTCAAGTTGCTCCTCATCTAGCCACTCGATCATCCCGTCATGTTGCCTTCTTCCATATATATTCCTTCTGCCCTCTCTAGTACCTTGGTGCATTGTAATTCATAGATGCAAGCCCTCATCTCTCATGTTTTCTCTTTAATCTAAGACTAAGATTTATTTTAAGTTAAGATCGAGTTGTACTCTTGTATTTTACTCTTCAATAGGAATTAACATGGAAATTTTTAGTCCTTGAAAATGAATATGGTGGCTTCTTTTATTTTTTAATCTTGTGGGGCTTCCTCTTCCGGAGCTCTTCTCCTTTATAAGATGTTAGAGCATTCTCCTCCATGTTGATGGTGCCAACAACACTGCTGCTTAGATCTAGTGAGCTTCAATACTTATGTGTATATGATCTTAGCACTAACCATGGTGGTGGCTCGCGAGGTGAGAGATTGTGTGAAAAGGAACATATAAGGAGAAAGGATGCATGGCAGTGGAAGATATGACACAATCATTTGGTAGTCTTTGGTGGAGCCATTTTGTTTTCTTTTCTTATATAATAATTCCAAATGGTCAAAGGATGTCATGTTTTTATTTGGTTAAGTTCCATCCTTTGTCGTACGTACATATTGCTTGTATCAATTGGAATAAATGGATCTAATTATTTGTGTTTTTCTATCATTAATTTAAGTCTTTGATTGAATCTATATATATAGGTTCAAATACTTTTTTAATTTTCTTCTAAAGTTTAGTTAGAAAATATATAAACTCCAAAGTGGTTCTCTATTTAAGGAATTTGTTTCTCAACATCAATGGATTTTATTTACTATTTGCTTCCAAATTCGTGTAGAAATTATATGCCATTTTTGTTATTGTAGGATTCAAAATTTATGTATATTTATTTGTCGTATTTAATATTAACTCTTTAGATAACTTCAGACTGTTAGGCCTTCATAAAATCTAATAGTATATATTTCTCTCATTTTTAATTATTATAGTAACTTCCATGCTCTCTTGGCAAACATTTTGAACTTTTAACATTCTTCCCATTTCCATCTCAATACTCACAAATCTTATTCTCTTTATACACATGTCCCAACAATTAGTCCGTTTAGTCCCACTTGCAGGTCCTAAAAGACCTCCATCTAAGGGTGAAAATGGTACGAATATTGTCCATCCGTCCATCCAACCGAAAGGGTTCAGAGACTAAATATAATAGACCATATATGTATCCGGATATTCAATATATGTATGTATATCAATATCCGTCACATTTGATATTATTCGTATCTGAATAAAATTAAATATATGTATTCATAGTTCTATGTATCCATCCGTATTTGATCCATTTTTATCCATACCTCCATCTTGTGCACACTTAATACCCACCAATCTTATTCTCTTTATACACGCGTCCCAACAATTAGTCTGTTCAGTCCCACTTGCAGGTCTTAAAAGGACTCATCTAGGGGTGAAAACGGTATGAATATTGTCCATCCATCCGTCTGACCGAAAGGGTTCGGAGACTAAATGGAATAGACCGTATCTGTAACACGATATTTAATATACGTACCATATATCAGTATTCATCACATTTGGTATATATTATTCATATCCGAATCTGGATAAAAATAAATATCTGTATTCGTAGTTGTATATATCCATCCGTATCTGACTCTTTCATCCATACCTCCATCTTGCGCACATGAATGTGTAAAATAGGATTTTGCTCGACTTCATTTGTTGCTTCATCTCACGCAAAAAGAGCTCCCATTTTATACACTTTAACATGCTATACATATATTGCAAAGAAGCCAAATCCCTCCGTTAGGAGTAAGCTTCAGACTTCACGTGTTCTTTTACCAGCAAGATGACGTGATCGAGTTAGGCACTCTAGTCGATGATATATATAGATAGATGGCCAGATATTTTCATTTAAGGTGGTAATACAGAAATAATCCAGGTAAAGCAAGACACTATTCACCTAGGAAACTAAAGTAGGTTTTATAAATTTATATATGTTAGTTATGTCTAATATGGATTCTTTTGGTTTGCTCTAAACCATTAGATCTTTATAGAATCCAACGGTGTATATTCTTCTCTTTTTAATTAATTAATTTTCTCTTTTTTAATTAATTAACGTGGAAATTTCTAGGTCCTATCGGCGAACGTGGTAGCTTTTTTTAACATAATAGATAGATATGCTAATCAATATATTAAATTGCTTCATCTCTAGCAACATACAAGCATATTTGGTAGTTATGTTTAAATACCCAGACTGGATACCATCAATCCAACCCACGTACACCACCTGATATGGTTTCCTGGTATAGCGGTATACACGTGTTCATCTGTTTCAACCAGCCCGGCCATGGACTCTATCTTAAGCACGTGCTTATCTCTATCTCCAAAATGAGTTGCTCTGTATTGTATCCCGGCCCTAATAACCGGTGAATATATAACCCGACGAGAGAGTTTTACACCTTTAGTAATCATCATAGGTAATGACAGGTGGGGCCAGCTGATAAAGCAACCCAACCCTGAGTCAATATGTGATAATTTGCACGTCCTCTAAATAGATTAATCTGATTTATATTTCACATAATCTTGCATATTGCTGATCACGTGAAGCTCCATCTATTTTCCTTTCTAGAAGCCATGTCACTCATCATTCATGAGCTCAAAACCAACTTAGATCTCGGTGCCTTCATCAATAAAGCTCTCGAAAAATAGATATCTAAGTGAGTCCAGTTCTTCTAGAAACATGCAAAGGTGGGACCCACACGTCAGAAGCACGGTCAATTTTGTAAATGTACACACATGATCCAAAATAGCATGCGCTCATAATAAATATTGCTCAACTTGTAGGTTCTGCTTTTTTTTTGAATATTTTTAGTAAAAATATTCATCAAACACCATAAACAAATGAATTTACATCCGAACATAATTTTAATGAGTAATGATGTAGTACAAACTATTAACACTTTGCGTAAACATTTACTCGATCATACCACTGCCGCTACTGGGTGAGAGGGGCGGCGGGAAGTCATGATGAACCCTCGGAGGGTCACTAGGTAGCGGGTAAACTTCCATGGTGCCCTCCATCATGCACACCACGTTCCGCATCATTGGCCTCGTCGACGGATCCCCCTGCACGCACCAAACCGCAATGCGTGCGAACCTCTCCACTCTCTGCAAGTCCTGTAGCGCACTGTTGTCGCCCTGCACAATACGCTCAATGCTGCCTTCTCTAATCAAGTCTGATACCCATGCTCTTAGTGTCACAGGCATGCCTGGGTCCGAGGCATCGTCATTGCATTGCCGCCCATCCTCACTTGGGTATTTCCTGCAGCAGATCATCTCTAGAAGAACAATACCGAAACTGAACACGTCCACCTTGCTGTCCACCTTCCTCTCGTTGTTGAACCACTCCGGTGCAAGGTAGCCTAACGTACCTCGAACATGAGTGATTGTTTGTTTCACCTTGTTGCCATTGAGGAGCCTGGCAATCCCAAAGTCTGTTATCTTCGGGACACACTTGTCATCCAGCAGAATATTATCAGGTTTGATGTCACAGTGGATAATCTGGGAGGTGCACCCGTAGTGCAGGTATTCCAACCCCCTCGCGATACCTAGTGCTGCCTCAGCACGCCAGCTCCAAGATGGTCTCTCGGACTTGAAAAGGATGTCACCGAGGGAGCCTCTTGGCATGAACTCAAACACAAGCATTCGGTGCACCCCTTCCTTACAGTACCCAACCATTCGAACCAGATTCTTGTGGTGGATCCTACCAATTGATTGAACCTCGTTCTCAAATTCAACCTCCTGGTACTCATCTCTGCTCCTGAGTTCCTTCACGGCAACGTCGTGTGGTTCTAGAGACTTAACAATGCCATGGTAAACTTTGCCAAATCCCCCTTGGCCCAGCAACTTGCTGAAGCCATTGGTTGCCCGGTGGAGCTCCTTGCGAGTGAAAACCATCGCGCTCAAACGGTTCTTTCCTGCTTTCTTAGTGATGTAGCAATATACTAGGAGGATGCAAGTAGTGGCCAGCAATAACATGGCTAATCCAGCAATGACTACATATGGTAGGATCAAAACAGGTGGTCTTTTTGTACGGACCTTTATCATTGCCCTCGTAGTTGTGTCATTTGCTTGAAACCCACTTGTAAGCATAGCAGCCTCTACACAGGTATTTCCATCAAACAACGCAGCTCCACATAAGCAATTATTCAAGCACAAATCTTGGCATTCCTCCTCTGTGATTGATTGGTGCCACTTGTAGTATACTATTGATTTCCAGTGTGTGTTTGGCAACTCCATGAGCTTGAACTCAGAAGCATGGCTCTTCCCGTCGCAGCTATCCGGAAGAAATGCTGGAGTGCAGCCTTTATACCTAAATTGAGTGTCCAAGAAACTATAGCCACTTGTACATTCACAGTCAAGCCGCTTGTTAGCATCATATATACAGTATGAGTACGGTCCACACATACCATGTTGACCAATATTTGTCACCTTTGTGCAGCCATCGCTTGGTACCAGGTCCATGACATGCCATGTGCTGGCACCATTGCCGGTGGTGTTCTTGGGGAGGATGTAGACACGGAAAATGCCATCTGGATCGAGCTTGGCGTGCTGGTAGAAGAGCCTATTATTGTTGGAGGAATACAAGGACTGAGGAGTTGTCAAGTTATGCTTAGTGCCATCTGTGAGCAGGTAGTAGAGGTGCCCGACGAGCCCGGCGTTGAAGAAGAGAGTTGTGTTCCCAGCACAACAAGTGCCGGTGTCCCAGTAGGCATTGATGGGGTTGGTAACTCCTGGCAGGTCCACTATGTACCCGACAATGTTCCCATCACCCTGCACATTAAAACTGAAACGGCCGACCAAGAAGTCCATGTCCGAGGCCCTAGACCGAAGACTTGATCCAGGGGGCATGGATTGGCCTGGGAGTAGAGTATCCGTGGGGTGTGCAAAGGTTTCCCAAACAACGGTTTTACCATCCGAGGCGACAAACTGAAGGTTGCCGTTGTCTCGTAACACGAGAAGGGAGCCATAGTTTGGCCTGGGGTCTGTGTAAGGGTTCCACAAGGCATTGTCGCTGCCGGGATTTGCTAGGGAGAGCTGGCCAGCGGTGGTTAGGCTCAGAACGGACTGGCCTGGGGCGACCACGGCGGAGCCTGAGCCCGCGTCGGTCGCGAACCACACGACCCTGCTAGCATCAAAGCGAAACCATAGCGCTAGGAGGAAGGAGGAGTTGGATGTGTCGTTGGCGTCGAGGGCATGGAAACCAAAGGCGAAGTCGCCGGAAGGGCTGGTGATGTAGTTGGGTGGCTTCAGGCTGTCACCGGCGGCTAAGCTGCTTGGGCTCAGGGCCAAGAGCGCGCACGGCTGCACTAGCATGTCGAGGAAAAGAGCAAGGAGGAGGAGGTGAACAGCGGAGAGTAATGGCTTCATTGCTTGGTCTATAGCTCTATGGATGCCTCGTACATCTGCTTCCTGGCTAGTAGAATGGCTCCAAGGAGGAGGAAAGGTTGTACCCAATGCCACCTTATTTATGCCTTCCTCGGGAGGCTACAGCAAGCCCAGTAGCATGCACCAAACAAGGAAATTGTGCTGGGCCCCTTCCATTGGTGAAAGTGGACCTAACCGGCCACAAGGATCGATCAAGTTCGTTCCTGTCTCTTTACCTCAAAAAGCAACATCAACAAAGTTGGTTGGCTCGCCGTGTACGAAGGTTCGAACTGACGGTTTTCTAACTCCATCCATCATCATCGCCCAAGTTGATGGCTCCTTCACCAGTTGCGTCGTTGTCCGAGGGCCGACGGCCGCGGCTCTCCCCTCAACGGAAAGCTATGGTGACCATAGCACCAACCAGAAGCTCAATCCGAACGCCAACCAGCTCTTTTAAGCGAAAACACAATCAGCCTAGAGTCACATAGTTTATGAATGCATGCGAGCAGATGCTTCCAATGGTTAGTACTCTCCATAGATGCTTGACCATGACCGCTGACTGCTCTTGACCTGCAATACGCGGATGCGCCTCGTCTGAATGGAGATGAAGGTTGGATTCTTGTTCTTCATGATTTGGTCGCTGATATGGCTGTTGGAACGTGTCCAAAACGTGTGTGCTACAAGGTTACGTGGACTACGGGAAACTTTTTTCCTAACAGTAGCATGGCTGCATATGCATGGCTCGGTTGGTATATGATAGCATCACAGGAAATTACAAGAAAACTTTCTACTCAGCGGATTCAAAAGGGGAAACAAGAGGGGAAAAGTCCATCCAGCAAAATACGATGACACGGGGTTAATTGATCTAAGTCCAAGCATCCAAGGATCTACTTTTCTACCATTTTGCACTCTAATTGAGAAATAAGAAATGAGATGAGAGATTGAGTGCAATAGGGGATGGCCCAGTCCTAGGGGCAGGACCACGTACTCGGCGATACGCGGAGATGGAGACGACGGCAACTGGCAACTTGGAATTCGCGGTCCGTCCGTCAAGTCTGTTTTTTTTAAGTCAAGGTTGGCTCTATTCATTCACTCAAAAGTTCAGAGTACACAATTTCCTAGATGCAGCCAAGAATACAACGCCGAAGACCGAATAAGCCGATAGCTCACCCGATCGAGCCAACACATAAGCCACCTCATTAGCACTAACTACTTACATGAACGAAAGACACAAGCAAAATTACATGCCAATGATTTAATTTCAGCTACTATGGAGCCTGTTGTAGTTCTATCTCTAATATGTGCATTAATCTTCAGAATTAAGGCCAAGCAATCAGATTGCAAGACCACACTATGGAAACATTTTTCGAGCGTGAGAACAACAGCACAACGTAGAGCAAGTGCCTCTGCAACTTCAGATGAGGCGATGCCACAAAGACACTTGCGACAAGCCAATAGACAGGTACCCATATGATTTCGAAACTTCAAAAGTCTGTTGATATTCCAGCGCCTGTGGACTTTGGAAGTTAATTTGGACTGGAAGTACATTAGCTGGGGGCTGTTATATGTCAGTTCAGGTGACAGATTTTCGAAGAGAGGTGCGCCCTCCTGTGGACCAAAATTAATTATTGAGCCTAGCAAGCTAAATTAATATTACGATGCTCTCCAACCATCACCTGATGGACCATCAGCCTACCAATATAGCACGTATGGATGTATACTGCCAACAAAAGAGGAGAGAGATCGTGACCATGACGTTACCCACGTGCATGCAAATCTAAAACTAAAAAATTTACAACTAATAAACCGAGCATCCAAATTAAATTTGGATTGCACAATTATCTTTCTTATGACAAGATCTTCAAAATAAGACCACTCTTGCGTATATTTGCATGATATACTTTTTTAATACTAAATAATTAATTTCAGATCCTGGAAACAAAAAATTTAACAACACGAATAAATAATTATTTTTACGAACAAGAACTTAAACATATCAAACAAATAATAATATACAACAACGAACAAGATATTAAATGTGACATTCAGGTACTTAGGAGATAGGCATGATAAATTCTGGTATAAGTTATGCTTGTTAGAATGAAGTGTGTGTTGCTTTGATAAATGCTTTTAAAACCTAAATGTAAGTAAAGGGTATTTTTGTAATTATGGAAAAAGAATTAGGGTTCTTTTGCTAAATGTGTGTGAAGGTAGGGTAATTTCAAAGTGTATGAAGGTTAGTTTTGTAAAGGTAAGAAGTTACTTTTAAACCACTGTAAGTAGTGGAATTATCCTAAGATTTCATTTGGAATGTGAATTTTAAATAGGTTTTATGTGAAATTTGATAGTTTGCCGGATTTCAAAATAGTTTTAAAACCCTAACTCTTTTGAAGTTGACCCTTAAAGCAAAGTTGTAGATCTTTTTAAACTCTACACTTTTGCTTTTGGGCATATTTTCATTTGGGCTATGGTTTGAAAGAAAATTTTACTTTACAGTACACTCCTTGCTCTTTTGGAAAATTACGGAGAGGTCCTCATCGTCTTCCTCTCTCCCCTCCCTCTCTGTTTTCTCTGCTGCTCTGCTCCACCGCCCACCGCCCCTCGCCGGCGAGCTCTCACGCTGCCAGCTGCCCCTCGCCGCTTTAACCTCACCACCTGGCCCTCCAACTCACCTGCCCGCCGCTCGCCCGACCCCTGCTGGCTTCTCCCCACCCCGCCACGTCATGCCGCCGTCGCCTGAAGCCGCCATGTTGCGCCGCCGGTCGCCAGCAGCTGCTCCGGCTCACCCGTGCCCCTTCTTAGTCCTGTCGTGCGTCCAGGAGTCCTGCTCGACTTCTTTTATCCTCTCGCACGACCGCATTTTGCTTCCTCGGCTTCTTCTCCACTCGACTCCCGTCGCCACCACTCCGCCGCAGTCCTGGTCGCCATCGTTAGCCACCTCCGCCACCCCACATCCACAACCCGGTGTTTTTCCCGGCACCACTACACTCAATTGAAGCTCCATAGCCAGTCCTTCTTCATTCCCTCACGCTCACGCCACTAGATGAAGCGTCCCCCCATCAGGGAAGACTTAAAAGTGTTACTTTATCAGTCCCAGGAGGCTGATAACACTTTTATTACATCAGATGGTACATCACCGTACAACTCTTCGTGGTAATGGGCAGTGAAGCGCCACTATCGCGAGAATTACAACTAGAACCCATACTGCTATACTAACTACGTAAAGGGGATCATCAGAGTCTTGCGCCATGCGGAGCTCCAACGGTGACCTCAACCACAGGCAAGACTGGGTGCAGGACGAAACCCTACTCGTTGTCTTCGGGGACGTAGTCTGGGTCTTCCACTGTAAAAATAGGAATGGGGTGAGTACAAACGTACTCAGCAAGTCCAATCACACCCACGGAGGGGGTATAACAGAGTTAAATGCACAGGATAATCCAAGGATAATGTTAGGGTTTATTTGCGGAAAACTCGGTTGCATGCAATGGTTCGTTTAAAACATTTTCAAAACAAGCTTTCAAGTACCAAAGAGCATACAATGTTGATCCACGCAGGATCCAAGTTTTAAACTGCTACCGGACTCCCCGTCCGCCGTAGCACACGGCACAACTGCCGGACACTTTCCAAACCACTCACACCAGCTCAACCATTCCCAGAGAGAAACACTAGTTATGTGACCACACCATAACTTGCCCAATACCGTGGGCACGGCTATTCGAATAGATTTTAACTCTGCAGAGGTGTGCAACTTTACCCACAGGTGGGGTACCGCAGCACGATCACCTTAGTGTCGGTGCAGATCCCAACAAAGCCATTACCCACCTTAGCTAGACCTGACTAGCCACCACGGGATCCATCAAGGGGCCATTCGACCTATCTCCGAGGCATAAGTCACACAGAGCTTATCCCTTCTCCTTGATCACCCGTTGCTCTCAGCTCTCCTGATGGCTATCAGGCTAACTAGTGGGATTTATGCTAAGCCGTTGCCCATACAACGGTCAAGTGGTTTGCACGACAGGAAGCTAGGTGAGATGACACATCAACTCGGTCCTTAGGGGTGACAAGATGGATATCTCCCTTCCTTGCCCAACCACACAGGTACGGGCACACCAATCGGCAAATCACACAGAAATGCCATCCATCCCGTCTGACTCATTTTTCAAAACCACATTTTATCCCTTCCCACAATTTCTTTATAAAACCAGGTGGTCAAGGTATGGTTATCACAAACAAGGGTGGCTATCCTACCATGTTTTCAGCAAGCAAAACCATGCAATTTTATAAAACAGGCCACTGGGTTGTGTTTATAAAAACTAGGACAGAAACATGCATCAAAGGGCGGAATTGGACTTGCCATCGTCAAGTCCTTGCGGGAGGTCCTGATCGAAGCACTGTCCCTCGGGTTCGGGGTCGCAGTACTGGTCCTCGTTCGCTTGGTCACAGTCGGGACCTTCCTCGTTCACTCCGTAAACGAACAGACATACAATCAAGCACAAGAACTAAAAGCCTTTATCGTTAAGCTTGAATCGGAAGTAATTTAGATATGGAGTTAGGGCTAATATTTCTAGGCGGTTTCTTAATGGCATGGTTAGAACTATACTAGAAAGGGCGTGGTAAAGTTTCGGGTCAATCGGAGATCGTTTCACGCATAAAATGATGCGCTAAAGAGGGTTTTAGGGTTTAAACGGGGGGTCCAGGGGCCTATTTATAATTACCTAAAGAGGGTAGGGGCTTATTTGCGAACCCTATAAATATTCAGGGTACGCTAAAGGGTGTCGAATATAATTGGGTTTACGTAATGGAGGACCTGGTTTGAAATATTAAGAAGAGTAAGGTCTCTTTAGCAAAAGAAGTAACTAAGGGGGGGTTTCTTTTAGGGGATACAGGAAAATGGGGGGGGGGGGGTTATGGGCAAAATTGCCCCCTTTCTTCTTCCTCCTGCCGCAGGAAACAGAGGAGGGGGAGAAGGGGTTCGGCGCCGGCCCAATCCCGGCGGCCGAGGCCCGGGGCGGCTCGAGCGCGTGGGGGAAAAGGGAGAGGGGGGCATGGGGATCCCATCCCCGGTCTCACCTCGGGCCAAGATGGAGCGAGGAGGTGTGCCCACGGCGGCGGCGGGCGGCGGCGGCGCTGCGGGTCAGGAGAGGAGGCACGCGGTGGCGAGGGCGGTTGTGGCGGTCGGGCTGCGCGGGGGGGGGGGGGCAATTTATAGGCCGGGGAAAGGCGGTGGAGGGGGTTCGGCCGGCGGGCGGTGAGGGGCGTCATCAATGGCGCTCGGCCGCTTGCGGCCGTCGCGACGTGGCGTGGCGGGGGAAGCGTCGAGGCATCGTACGCGGAGCTGTGCCGGCACAGGAGTGGGGAAGCGATGGCGCCCGCTGTGGGGCGGGATGCGGCACGGCGGGCGGCGCGTCGTCGCAGCTCGGCGTGCGCGTGCAGGCGGCGTGCGGCACGGCGGGCGGCGCGGCACGCGGGGGGGGGGGGGGGGGGCAGGGCGCGCGCAGGCGACGCGCTGCACGGCGGGCGGCGCGGCACGCGGCGCACGCGCGCGCGTGCGCGGGTGGCGCGACACGGCGCGGGCCAGGGGGCATGGCGCGGCACGGCACGGCGCACGGCCAGGTGGCGTGGCGCGGCACGGCGCAGTGCACGGCTGTGCGTCGCGGCGCGGCCGGGCAGGGGCTGGCGCGGTGGTGCACGGGCGCACGCTCGCACGTGAGGGAAGGAGGGGCCATGGCTCAGGGCCTAGCAGAAGGGGAGCGACGCTCGGGAGCAGGGAAAGGCCGGGAAAGAAGGAAGAAGGAGAGGGAAAAGAAAGAAGAAGGAGGAAGGGAGGAAGAGAAAAGAGAAAGAGAGAGAAAAGAAAGGAAATGGGAGGAAAAAGAGAGAAAGGAGGAAAAGAGGGAGGCGTGTCGGCGCCGGTCGCGGCGGCGACTGCGGCCGGTCGGCCACGCGCGCGCGAGATTCGCGCGCTGCGCGAGAAGGAAATTGCGCCGGCGCTAATTGCGGAGGGCGGTCGCGCGCGGTCGTCGTGACGCGGTGGCGAGGGTCGAGGCGGTGCGCGTGGGGGGGGGACGTGACGGCATGCGTGTGGTAGAGAGGGTCAGGGTTTTATGATGAATCAGTTTTTAGTCGGAACCTTAATCGCGTAGCTTAGGCTTGAAATTTTCGGGGCGTTACACTAGAACACCGCGGCGGCCGTTCTGTCCACCGCCACCGATCGACTTCACCGTCGTCCCGCCGCTCCGCCTCTTCTTGGCCCTCACCGAGCTCACCACCTATATCAACTCGAAGAAGCTTCCTAGCTACTTCTTCGCCGCCTTCCTGCACTCTAGCCGCCGGAACGCCACCGCCGCCTCAAAGACTTCACCGCGCCGTCTCGGTTCTCCGTCGAACCGCCGCCTCCGCACAATCCATCTTCGATTCCAGCCACCCCCGAGCCCGCCATGAGCACCTGAACCTTTTCCCCCACTTTCCCCTCGCCGCCGGTGATCATCCTGGCCGGGATTCGATCGTCGTCGTGCTGTTCCTCGGTTCAAACCGACCAAGGACCCAATTGCAGACCCTCTTTTCTTCCTAGGGTTCTATCTGCAAAATATCAGTACCCCCCAATTCAAATCAGCCAGCTTTGAAGATCTGTAGAAATTTGTAGAAAAATCTAAAAATTGTCAAACCAGTTCTGTTATCCTCTAGAAGTCCAGTTCTACAACTTTTGTTACTAAAGTTTAGTTTCAAACTTAATGCTTTAAGTGTTATTTTAAAGTTTAACAAAAAGGAATCTTGTATGTATCTCTTGAATGCTAGCTTTATTTCATGTGATTTTTAGTATGCAACTTGTATGTGACATGAGTGAACTTGTGTGAAAATTTCACCACCAATACTTTACTCTAACTTAAACCAATTTAAACTTGTGCAAAGTAGGTTTGAAATAAAATAAATTTTATTCAAGCATGCTACTGATGCTTCGATGCTTAAATCTTTTTACCATGTGTTGTTCTGATGTTGAGAAATTCATAATAAATTTTGAGTAATTTTATAGCACTGTTTTGCCTCAGGATTTGAATTAAACTTGAAATTTAAATTTAATTCAAATAACTTAGATTATGCTTTCAAAAAATTTATGAAAAACTTATAGCAAGCTCATCTGATAGAGATGAACACGCTTATAAAAATTCAAGGCCAGAACCTCTGTAGTTTTCAAACTAAAAATAAAACTTGTTATCTTAAGTTTGAATTTGTGCATTTTTTTATACTACTATTCTGTTAGGTTTAAAAATATGAAAAATTAACAGAAGTCTTGTATTAGCTTCAGATGTATACAGTTAATTTCTTAACCTCATTACTCCTATGCTTAAAGCTATAGAAATTAATTATGATGCTAGTAAAATTAATTGGTTTAATGTACCATAAGTAGGTTGAAATTCTTGGAATTCAAACCTTTGCTTTGTGATGCTTTGCATATAAGTTGTTGGATTGCAAATTTATCGTGAAGTAAAGTTATTAACTTAATAATTACTTAATTCAAATCATTGCATATCATGTAGAATCGACCACGCTTGAAGACGGAACCTACGAGTTGGTCCTGGAACCCGAGCAGGGTATTTCTGAAGACCAAGTGAACGTCGCTGAAGGTCTTACTGAAGCCCCGAACCAAAGTTCGAAAGTTATTGACATTCCTAACCCCAGCCCCACCCACGAAGGCAAACCCCGGTGCATAACGCAATATTTTAAATTATGCACTTATATTACTATATAGCTGTCTTGTGCATTAAGTGTTAGGAGTTGTTATGAAACCCTAGTTGCATGAAACCTAGAAACCTATGTAATATTTCTGAGTCCTTATCAAGTAGATGCTCTGCTAATAGGATCGGCAGAAGTCGAGTGATTTTCTGTCGCTTGCGCGATATAAGAATTGATTATTTACCATTTTGCAATCACTATAAGAATCACGGACAGGATTATGTGCCGTACCATGATTTGAAATGGTACCCGTCTGTGTTGATTTAAGTTTGATAAGGTCGCAGTGTGTGGTAGTGGTGGTCATGTGTTTGAAAGTACTAGCCACATACCGTAAATATGGTACGCGGTAAGCCTAGTACCTGATTGGCCCAGCAAGTGGACTTACTCCACCACTCGAATTTTGGTTTTTGTCGCACACACGCACCGACGTGTGGGAGTACGTTCTGCATAGCAGACAGGAGTACGGTCTTACAGTCGCGCTGTAGACATACGTCCTGCACATTGGATGTGAGTACGGTCCTGCAGTCGCTTGTGGTGGCCCTGTACCACGAGGCGGAATATGAAGGGAATGGTTGACCAGAAAGGAAAGATTCCGTGCGTATGAGTTAGGATCCCTTGCAAGGTTATGAAATTCGATTCAGAATCGTCCGTTTCTCGCGGAGATTGAGACTGCTTGATACTTCTGCCACATAGAGTAATAACAGTAACTGTTAATGGAATAATTTTGATGGATACTTAATATCTACCTTGTTTGACTAGTACAGGTGCTTACCTAGAATGGCTAAAAAAACTAGAATCTGAAAGCTAAAATAAGAAAGAAAGGACATACTCTTTGTTGCTTTTCAGCAAAAGGAAACTAAAGCTGTTCAATCTATCATGGTCTAGATATGGGCTAAGTATACCCAAATGTCGGGTAAGCCTTGCTGAGTACTAGTATACTCAGCCTTGCTAGTAATATGGTTTTCGAGTATGTCATTCATGACTCAAGAGGATAGTCTGACTTGGCACAGCAATGTTCCTCTTGGCTGGTCCGTGGAATGGCATCCGTCCCCGGCCGGCAATGACCCTCCGATGTGACACCATGCTTGGGCTAAGTATGGTGTCTACCGCTGCGACGTATGTAGTCCCGTTATTTTTCCGCTGCAAACTCGGAACACTGTCTGTTAAACTTGAAGTTTCGAACAATACTTGTATAATTTGTATTAGTTAGGGTAAAACAAAACCTCTGTGTAATAATATTTAATTATCCTGTGGTGTAAAAGTTACGAGCTGTTGTAAGGCTGGACTCGCCTTCGTGCGAGGTAAACCTACGTCGATCCTGTGTAACTGTGGTTGAGTCGGGTGGTGACCCGACAGACCAATGAGTTGTTCCGTTTCAAGTGCGTGGAGACCCTGTCGCCTGTATAGCGATGGTCTGCGTACTTGAACCGGAATAATTCATACGGTTCTGCCACATTAATATACATCACGAATATTTGATTCTATGAATATTGCGAACAAATGAGTCAAAATCACCGAATAAATTAATATACAAAAACGAACAAATAAGTGAATGTTGTAACTATGATTTTTTTACTTCAAAATAATATAATAGAGTATATATTTGTTAAGACCGAATTAAAAGAAAGAATAAGATAGTAACAAATACTACAAATTTTATAATTTTGTAGCGGAGAAAAAGCAAAGAAAAAGTGACGGAAAATGGAAGAAAGAATGTAGCGGAAGGGGAAAAATGAACGGAGAAAAAGCAAAGAAAAAATAATACAGAAAGTAAACAAACAAAAGGAGAAGAAAAACAAAAAACATATTATGAATAATTATCTTGGAGACGACTGGAAATAAAAATAAAAAAAATAAGATGGAATGGAAAACAATAGAAACATAAAAGAAAGAATAAGAAATAAGGTGCCACTCTCTTTGCAACTTTGGATGCAATTTGCATGTGCCCATGCATGCGGGCGAAGCCTCCGCAACTTGAATCCCAACGACACCAGCACTTGGTAAGCGGACCCGCTAGCACGACATGAGATTTGGTGGGTTATTAATCTCTACTACTAAAAAGAGGCTAAGGGATGATAAAATTTTCTGTTATCTTACCTCCCATGTGATAGGTTGCCCCGTCCCTTCGTCTCTTGCGTCGTCCGCGGCGGAATCCATCATCAATTTCAAATGCTTTTGCATCTACGGCAGCAGATGGATCCGTCGCCATGCCCAGAACGCCCACCGCTGCTAAATTGTTTTCAACTTGCGATAATTACGGCTCCCTTCCATCCAGAGTTGCGCCGTCGCCTTCCATAGGGTGAGCTAAACCCTACCGTCGCGTCGTCGCCATGCCGTCGCCGCGCCGGGAACACTCCGTCGTCACGCCGTGCTTTCGCCACGCCGCGTCTCATCGTTCTGTCCCCGTGGCATCACCACGCCACGCCGCGATGTCCCATCAGCTCACGTCGCGCTGCAGCTCAGGTGCCCATCTCCGGCCTCTTCATCCTCTCAAGACGACTAGAGCATTATCGGACAAGAAAGCACAGACTGTGGAATCTCTTCCTTGCTAGGAGGAAGAATCCACTGGGCGGATCCCAAGGGGGTCCCTAGGGATACCCTAAGGTAGGTGATTATTTGGTGAGGGATCGCCGGATCTGGAACTTGAAGGTGAACGCAAGGACACAAGACACGAACTTAGACAGGTTCGGGCCGCTAGAGTAGCGTAATACCCTACGTCCTATTTTGGGGTGTTGTATATTGCACCCTACGCTTGGGTGGCGAGTTGCCTGTTGGCTGCTCTCTGTTGGTTCTCTCTGTTGGTTCTCTGCCTATCTAGGTATCCCTGCCCTCCTTTATATATCTCAGGGGACGGGTTTCCTTGTAGGATTATAAGATAAGAGTCCTGGTAGGATTACAAGGTATGAGTCCTAATAGAATAAGAGGGTATGAGCCCTAATTGGATTACAGTGGAATCCTAGTAGGAATCAGACTTCTTTTTCCTCACGGGTAGCTTCCTTGCGGTACCCAGGGGATCTATCCCTGATAAGCCCCCGAGCTCTTCATAGTCGAGTACTGCAGGCATTTCGAGTACTTCTGAAGTAATCTTCGGATTCTTCTGAAACTCCATCTTGAAGGTCTTCTTCGAGTACTTCCTTAATTGCATCGAGGCTATGAGGTGCTCATGCCCCGAATAGCTTCAAGTCTTCTTTTGTACGGGGTGTGATGGAAAATCGCACTCCATATGGAGTAGCCCCCGAGCCTTAGGTTGAATCGAAGAATCAGGCTGAGGGTCACATTAGTCTTGAATCTTTCTTGCTTACTCTTTGAATATATTCGAAAAATGAATAGTCGATGACACGTATCCTGCAGCCCCCGAGCTTTGAATCCAAAACCCTTAGGTTCGGAAAAAGGATCCAAGAATCGTGGCATTAGTGTTACTCTGAAATCCCGAGAAAAACTCTTCGCCTTCTGCACAGTGAAATTGAGCCTCCCGCTGGTTTATTTAACCGCGCGGTGACTTAGGGTTTCTTCTGCACTCTCAGTCTTCATATGAGTCATCTTCGAGTAGTTTTGCGGCGTCCAGCCCCCGAGCTTACGAGCCAGGAGAGCCGAAGGAGCCATGTCGAGTAGTATGCATCGCCCAGCCTCTGAGCCTGGGAACTAGCGGAATTGTGATGGCACGCCGTGCTGCCTGAAGGGTTGTTGCCGAAGCTTGATATAAAAAAAGACAATGCATACATTATGTAGTATAATACGAAGATACCGAGTAGTACTCAGTAATAATGTGAAGACATCAAAATTTATTCGGTGTAAAAATTGCTGTGTCTAGCTCTTTTTTAGGGCATTTAAATCTCCCGAGTAGTCCACCTGTTACGTTTAAGCACCTGGTCCTGTTTTAGCCGTTGCTCATAGCGTGTATCAGATCTTTGTCTCGTGTACGCGTAGAGGCGTTAGGCGTGACAAAAGAGCCAAGGTTTCACGGATTAAGGTATGTGCTACTCAAGTAGATTAGCGACCGTTAAGAGGAGACAACGAGCAGAAAGTAGTCGTTATGCGACAAAGAGGATGTGCAGTGCGCAAAAGTAGTCGACGAAGTGTAGCTCTGGAGGGTTCCAATGCCCGTCGAGAGACGTACACAGATAGATAGGTAGTCGGCGAAGTGTAGCTCTGGAGGGTTTCAATGCCTGTCGAGAGACGTACAAAGATAAGTAGTCGATCATGGTGTAGCCCCCCGGGGTTTCATACTTGTCGAGAGGCGTACCCAAAAAGGTAGCCGATCCTGTGAAGAACAAGTCGGAAAAGGTATAAGTCACTTAGCTTGATTCGTGGACGAATGTCGACGAAACCGTGGAGCTCGTTGATGGAGCTCCGACGATTTGTTGATGAAGCTTGACTAGTCGAAGTTGATTCCAACTAGTTTTCAAGTCGAGACGAGTAGTTGATGTAGTCGTCGGCGGGCCGCCGATCGTCCTCACGAAGTCGAAGTAGTCGAACTCATTGCTGCTGCACGCGGACATTGCGGCACAAGCCGAAGTTGAACCGGGTCGACGAGGTCGGCGGTCACGGTGCATCGACGTTGCAGCGCGAGGTGAAGTCGAGCCGAGTAGTCGAGGTCGATGTAGCCGTTCGCTAGAGAACTGGAAAGATGCCATCGAGTTCATTGATGGATCTTCGATGCGCTCCCCTACCTGGCGCGCCAGCTGTCGGTGTTTTACCGGCTACCCACCGAGGGGTATACCCAAGGTGGTAAGTTTTAGGTGAGGAGACGCCGAGATCAGGAACTCAAAGGTGCAAAGAACACAAGATTTAGACGGGTTCGGGCCGCGAGGTGCGTAATACCCTACGTTCTGTATGGTGGTTTGTATTCCCTTGGGTGTTGATATTGTGCTTTGAATGGATCCCTGCCCCCCTTATATATTCGGGAGGTCAGGGTTACAAGAATCCTAACCGATACTAGCCAAGAAATTGTACCAGAACATATCTCTAGTAGATTCCCTCTGTACCGACTAGCTTTATCTCCTATTCATACGAAATAAATAAGAGATAAATAAGATAAATAAGAGATAAGATAGGCTTTATCTCTTAAGCCTATTTAAACTACGTTATGTACACAGCCCCGTGGCCCCAGGTCTAATAGTCTCGCTCCTATACTTCCAGTATAACTCTGTTTACTGGTTCACGACTGGTATCCATGCAAGTTTACTGAAGGGGCCTTACTCCTATAGTTCCAGTAAGGCTCAGATTACTAGTTTCCGACTAGTACTCTATGTTACTGAAGGGGCTTTGCTCCCATGCTTCCAGTAACGGTCGGATTACTAGTTCTCGACTAGTACTCTATGCTACTGAAGGGGTCTTACTCCCAGGACACTGGGTTTACTAGTTCCCGACTAGTTTTACACGTCGTCGACTACTTTGACTACTCGTCTCGCCTACAAAACTAGATGGAATTGACTCCGACGGGTCGGGTTCATCAATAGTTCGACATCCAGTGGCAACTTGGCCAATGCCTAGGCTCGGAGGTTGGCGCCACCGACTACTATGTGTATCTGTGCGCCACATCTAGCTCCCGACTCAGGGGCTGGATACGACATGACTCTCAGCGAATATGGTTTGATTTGAGTGGTAATTTAGGGCACTTTTTTTGTGAAGTTATTTGTTTAACCATTTTTCAGGGAAGTTAACCTGAAAAAAGCGGTTTTCAGATTTTTGAACCAATTTGCCTATATTAACCATTAAATCTTTACCGTCATATATTGCATGCCACGATTCTTTGGATCTTTTATTCCAAACCTTGGGAATTCGGATTTAAGGCTCGGGGGCTGCGGGATATGTGTCATCAGCGATTTATTTTTTGAATCTTTTGAAAGATAAGGACAGAAGACATAAGACTAAATTGACCCTCAGCCTGATTCTACGAGTCAATCTAAGACTCGGGAGCTAGTCCATATGGAGTGCAAGTTCAATAGCACCCCATATAAAAAAGACTTGATAGCTACTCGGGGTATGAGCACCTCACAGTCTCGATGCAGTCAAGAAAGTATTCGGAAGACACCTTCAAGATAGAGTTCGGAAGAACCTGAAGACACCTTCAGAAGTACTCGGAAGCCTGCAGTACTCGACTACGAAGAGTTCAGGGGCTTGTCAGACCCGAGCCCACGGGACTGTGCACATGGCCTACATCTTACAGGATAAGAGATGGGATATGGCCCACGCCCTATACCCGTTGTAACTACTCGTAGCGTAGTAGAACTACTCATACAATAGTAAAACTAGTCGGGGACAGTAAGAAACTACCCGAGAAGTACTCGGATAGGACTTCAGAGCTCGTATCCGACTAGAATTTTCACGTAAACCTATCCCCCCAAACTATATAAGGGCGGGTAGGGACCCCCTCCAAATATTAGATCATCCGATCACCATCTAAGGCAATTCAAACCACACAGGTCATAGGGAATTACGCTCTCGGTGGCCCGAACCTGTCTAAACTTTGTGTTCTTTGTACCTTCGAGTTCCTGATCTTGGTGACACCCTACCTACAAACTCACCACCTCGGGGTATCCCTCGGTGGGCGTGACGGTAAAACACCGGCAGCGGGCCTCGGGTGGAGTCGGCCGCGCGCAAATGAGGAGGCGACGCACGGGCCTGGCGAGACGCCGCAGCGGGAGAGCTGTCTGCTTAGCTCGTTTAGGAGTTGGGCAAGCACTGGCGAAAGCCATGTCGGATCTGCTGGCAAGACGATGGCGACGCCCTCGGACGCCATTTACCTCATTGGAGGCGTTGTCATGGTGTCTTCCCACTCCGACCAGCTGCAGGGGTGCATCGGCTACGCCGTGGTGGCATGGCCGGCGGCAGTTTTGCTTCAGTGAACGCTGGTGAAGCCATGGTGGCTTGGCTGGCGGTAACCAAGCAGGGGCGCCAGTGATGCCATGGTGGCGTGGCTGGAGGCGCTGGCAGCTTCTTGTGCTGCAGGTCGTTGAGCTTGGCTAGAGGCGATAGCCGCGAAAGGAAAGCTCATATCGATGACCCAATCCGACCGAGCGGAGTTTTTCTGTGGAGACTCGTGTCGATGTGCCAATCCGACCGGGTGGTGGTAGCCCAACGCCGAGCGTGGATGGATGGGTTGCGGTGGTGTGGTGGTGGTGGTCATTGAGTTGTGATCGTGTTGATGTTCCAATCCAACCGACTAATGGTTGTTCGGCTAGGTTGCAGGTCGGAGCTGCTTGGTTGTGTGTGCGACAAGCTTGGCAACGATGAGCATTTTGGCCATATTTGCTAGTTGTAGGTGATGTAGTTGTAGTGGCCATATTTGCTAGTTGTAGATGATGTAGTTGTAGTGCTGTAGTTGTATGGTTTTCGAATCTGGTTTACCCATGAACTGGATCACTTCTCTTCTTTTAAGGTTTAGGATTTTTTTTAAAAAAAAGACCGTGCTACAGCTAACCGTGCGTGGAGTTAACTGAACGCGCACAAATTGATGGGCCAGGATTATTTCCAGGCCGAGGGTGATCTGTAGGGATTGGGCCGCAATCTCGTCGGCCGTTCCCGGCCGGAAGGAATAAGGCTAAAGTGTCATTCTCTACGAGAGTGCATAATAACGTCACGCAGTTGCAATGAGCCGGTCATTTCCATCTGAATCCGCAGGTACTTCATGCACACGCCACTGGAACCTTTGTGCCACCCAATTAATGACCAAAAAAAATCGCCATGGCCGTAACATCCTGCTGGTACGTTGATCGATCACAGCTTTACTGAGAACTGCCCCGCGACTTATTCAATCCGACGTCGACTCTTTTTTTTTTGGCTTCTTTTCTTTTCCTTTTTCTTTCCGTCGACTCTTTCCGTGCTCTTCACTTTTGCGCGCCATAGTGCCTCCTGAGAATTGAGATGCCGTGCATCTTGGAGGTGCCAAGACACTTGCTGCAATAACCAATCTGAAAAGAGAACTGGGGGGAGTCACCAAGACTTGCAGAAACAACCATACCCTTGCCGTGTCTTCCAATCCCGACCATGCAGCTCCGCTCGGCTGATCCGTGCACTTGTCCGGTACTAGAAGAGATCGTCGTCGATGCAAATATTTCCAAAAGAACGACCACCGTGGCACTGACTTCCGCCCGTCAACGGATGGAGCGAGGGCGGCGTTTCGCCGTCTCGGATTCCAGGGGCGGAAGGGCACAAGGCGCAAGAGGACAGGTCCCCGGCTGCCCGAGATGGGGAGAGGCGGAGCACACGTAGCATCGTCGGCGAATTGGCGATGGCTGACGCGGCGGCGACCGACCGGCCGATCGGGCCGGGGAAAACGCCACCGCGTCCGTCTCCACCGCAACGTTCTCGCTTGCGTGGTTGACGCGGCGCGGGCGGCGTCGCAGGCGCCGGCTGGTCTCCGGGCAGTACGTGCCGGCCGTTACATGTGACAACGCGAGGTGAGGGGGACAGGGATTGGCAGGTGCTGTGCATTGCCTGGCAGGTTACGACGCATTATTTGCACGGCTGCGTTCTGTAGCCACGCGAGGCGGGCTGATCGATCCTCCCGTGGTCCAATGTTGTTAATCCCTGTCAAATGGTGAATGATCCCGTGGGCATATGTATGGTCGGATATGGGATCCTATGCATCTTGGATGGATCGAGCTGCTTGCTTCATTTTCTTGCGAAATTCTTGTAGTGAATATAGTTTGTCAGAGGATTTTACCGAGAGGGGAAGTGTTTGCATGTTCACTTCAGAGGATGCACTGCTTTTGATTTTGGGCTCTATTGCGTTGCGACACACTAAGGATCGAGAGGATCAGAGTGAAGGGTCAAGGCGTGTAAGCTGCTGGACACTATAAAAAATAATTTGTGAGTGAAGGGTCAAGGCGTGTAAGCTACCAGACACTATGAAAAACGATTCGTAGCAACGCCCTATTTTTTCCAGAGGTGGATCAAAATATAATCCGTTCCTACAAAAGGAGCAGGATTATTGTAGCAATTGACCCGCCCCTAAAAATGCATCATCAGGGACGGGTGACGCCATCACCCGCCCCTGGAAATGCATCTTTAGGCGCAGGTGACGCCATCACCCGTCCTGAAAATCACGCGCCCTGAAAATGCATCTTTAGGGACGAGTGACGCCATCACTTGCCTCTAAAAATGCCCACAAAAATCTGGGTGCAATCCTTCTTCCTCCCTCCTCTTCGACAGCACAGTGTTTGCTTGGGGAGGGAAGGTTTTAAACTTGATTTCCTTCGAGTTGGGGGGCTCTAGGTAAGTTGATGATAATTCCATACCTTTTCAATGCTTTTTGGATAGTTTTAAGTCTCAAATGGAGCTCTCTTACCTCTAGCTGGATCTAGATCTCCATGGTGTGGATTTACCATTTGGGGCTTTTACCTCAAAATTTTGGATGAAGTTAGGTTATTTTAGTAGAAGAAAAAGATTATTTAATCATTTGAGTCTTGATGGATCCAGGTACCCGGGGTCCCAGCGGGTCCACTTCCTGCCAGCATTCTGGATGGCCTAAGACCACACGTGGGTCAAACAGGCATCTACCTGGGTTGTGACTTTCCCCAGGCCGTTCAGGCCCACGATCCCGACCCCGGTCGGCCAGTCGGTTGGAGCCTCGGCCTGCGTTCCCGATCAAGGGGACGACCAAGATCTAGGTCCGTATTATGGTTCCGACCTAAGACGCCAACCGAACTCCACCACGCACATGTCATTTTCCCCAACCAACGAGGTCGGGGGCCGACCGAGCCTCGCACACTGACCGCCCTCAGAGCCAGGTGCTGAGGATAACGATGGACGCGCCGGAGTCAACTTGCTGTACATGCCAACCACTCCCTCCACAGAGGTTACAGTCCCTCCTACTGCCGCTGCAGGAGGATACTATCTCACTTGCCCATCCTCGCGAAGGGATGGGATGCGACATCATCAAGATGCCGCTGACATGCTTCCATCATAACAGAGTTACGGGGCATGGCGCCAGGGATGGAGCGTGACTACCGTACCGTACTTATCTTCGCACGCTCACCCCCCGACTGACAAAGCATGATGCACAGGGACAAGATAAGATGGCCACCCCACGACGCAGGACTTGGACGGTGGTCATTGGAAGGCCCCGGCTGGCGGAGCTAGCGATCCCGACCGGCGAAGCAAAGAATACCCTCTCTTTCTACCTCACTCTTTCTACCTTTAGTTCCTATAAAATGGAGGCCCCCCGGACTATAAAAGGGAGGGTTATCCATCTAGGATCATCATCGCATCAGAACCTAGACCTCGACAGATCTTGATCGCACCACATCATCCACTCGCAAGCTTATAACTCCCCAAACTCTCATGAGCACCTGGGCTTAAGCAATACACCCCGACTAGACGTAGGGCACGGTTGCCTGAACCAGTATAAATCTTAAGTCATTGTGTGCTAGGCCACATCCGATCACGACGCGCAATATACACTTCGTGTAGGTTTAGTTGTCGGCCATTTCCAGAACCGACGAGTCCAATCCTTGTGTTTTAGCCTCATTTCTAAGTAAAGAAATTCGTAGATCTATGAAGGAGAGGGAAAAAGCTTTGTTTTTTTATTATTTACACACATACATGATAGTTTTTTCAACAAAATTTAGTATTTAGATAAAAGGTTGGATTTAATTTTTTTTAAATTTTAACATGTTAAATTGACTTTTTCGAATATCTACGTATACATAAAAGTATATATTTATGGCCATTTCGGGCTCTACTTGCCTTGAACTTTTGAATAAAGTTACATTATTTTAGTAGGACAATAAAATTATATAATCATTTGGACCAAATCTTAGCGTAATTTCTAAGTAAATAATTTTCTATATCCATGGAAACGGGGTGACCTGCCCCTGGAAATCCGCATGACCCGTCCCTGCTAACAGCTATTTTTAGCTGCGAGAAATAGGGGTAGGTACCACACCCGCCTCTAAAAATGCTGCTTTATCCGCCCTTAAAAATATTTTTTATTTTCCGTAGCAGCCAGAGTCAAGATCCATGCAGTATAGTCACATCCCACATGTAGCCCTTTATTTTTCGAATTGGTCTATAATATTGAAAACCTTATTGGTTTAAACTTGGTTGCCCTTGTAATAATTGAGGTTGATACCTCTTCTTTTGAGGAGGTTATTAAGAAAAAGAGTATAGTTATGTCATCCTTGATTTTTATTACTTCGAATGATCAAAGCTTATGTAGGGTATGTTTGGAACCAGGTGACGAACGCCAGCGCGGCCGCGTCACCGCTGCGCCCGCTGAGATTAGCGCGATGACGACCGCACGATTGCGCTTCTTTCCGCCGCTCGGAGCGCCGTCTTCGATCACTTGCAACGCGTTGCCGGCCTGGAAGAAGGCGGATTGGCCGAACCTCCGAACGGCGGCGGCGGGCACGGTACCGGAGAAGTTGTTGTGCGAGATGTTCACGGACACGAGGCCGTCGAGCGGCGGCAGGTCGTCGGGGAACCTCCCGGCCATCCCGTTCCAAGACAAGTCGAGCCACCGCACCTTCGTCAGATTCTGCAGCCCCTCCGGTGCTGCGCCGACTCTGTTCCTCGATACGTCGAGAACCTCCAGGCCGGTGAGCCCGGCCAGGCCGACGACGGAGGTGAACTGGTTTCCCGACACGTCAGCGCCGCCAGGCGCATGCTCGGGACGTCGTCGAACCGGAGCACGCCGTTGAGGTTGTTTCGGGAGACATCCACGGCCCGGAGCGACGGCGCGCGCCAGAACGAGGCGTCGATGCCGCCCTGGAGGGAGTTGCCGGAGAGGTCGACGGTGAGGAGGCTGGACAGGTTGCCCAGCTCGGCCCAGTCCACGGGACCCGTGAGGTTGCGCGACGGGAAGTGGAGCCGCCGGACCGGGCGGCACGCGCGGTGGCCGGGCAACGGCGGTTGGAAGTTGGAGACGTTCAAGAACGCCGCGCGGACGAATTCCACGTCAGGGAGCAGGGTGCAACTCGAGGAGCCGTTGGCCTCGGCCGCAGCCCCCGCCGCCGCCGCCGCCGCGTGCTTCCCTGGTGGTTTCGCTGTGTGTCCGTGGGGTCTTCCCTCCCTTTTTTTTCCTCCCTCGAGGGGCAGTTGCGAATTTGAAGAAGACCTACCAGTGCAAGGTGCCGGGCTGATTGAGTGGATGGGAAGGGGACATATACAAGGGAGGCAATCCGCAACCAGCAGACGAGAAGTGAGTGTCAGAATTCAGAAGGCGCAGCAGGTGATCAGGTCTCGGGCGTGTGGTCTCTCTCGCAACCTCATGATTTGAAGTTTTATTTTCTGTACTACGTTAACCTTATTTTATTTTGAACAAATTCATAGAAAAACATATCAGCATCTACAATAACTTGATATCACGGACGAGGAGTATTTTTCGTAGACTTTGTTGAAATTTGATATAAAACAAAACTAAACGTCTTATTGCAACTTCAGTAATCTCCCAGTACCGCTCGCAATACTAAAATGACTGCAATTATTAGAGTTTGAACTGCTCTAGTATCCTCCCAATATGCCGCTCAATCCCGATAATTTTTGGGATGCTTCTAGAAACTAGCCCCCTCCTCCTAGAGGAAGGAATACCCCCCACCCTACATATACACCCTCAATTAATCAGGCTCCACCCAATTTTATCGCTAGAGAACATTCTAGGGCCAACTATGTCACACCTCTGGTCTTTAGAAAAATTATTACACGCAAATCATCCACAAATCATGTTATTAGCATGTTGCATGTGTATTTTGGCATTTATTTATTAATAAAAGGCACAAAAGTAGTAAATATAAATTTTAGGCTCAAATAATATTTAGTATGTCAAATTCATCAATTCTGGCTCATAAACATATTTGATTAATGAAACAAATTCAAATCTTTAGTTTAGACATCACTCATTTGAAAACTAGAAGTGTTGAAAATTCAAAAAGTACCTATTTTGAGAAGTTAATTAAAGTATCTTTTACTAAACACTTGAAATTTGGTCAACAGCAAGTTGATAGTCCAATGTATGTACTTTTTATTAGGTGAAAACTTGGTTTAATAGTTCAAAATCTCAGTCTAACATTGGTCAAATCCCTATTTCAGCCATATCTGAAATTTGGTTGAGTCTGCTATTTGAAAGCTTGTTGCCAAATATTTTTGATTTTGTTTCTCCAAATTCTTCTTGTAAATTATCCAATGTGTTTGCACAATTTTTTAGTCCTATATCCCAACTAGACATGCACAACAAGTTTGAATTGATTATTTCATGTTTTGGCATTTGAAATCAATTTCAAAGTTCGCTAAAATAAGTAAACTGCCATTACTGGAAAAATTTAGAGTTAGTCATGTGTTTTGTTGCCTTCGGTCCATTATATCTTCTAAACCGTGAACAATTAGATCTAGTGGTCTTAATAAAACTTTTAGAGATATGTTAGGATTACAACATTGATGTAGATCATTTGAGTCGGTTTATAGAGATTTTGAGAGTTTTGGGCAGTCAAATTCGTATCCATGTGGCTGCCTGTTCAGGTCTGAATTTGCAGTATTGGCCTTCTGTTTTGGCTGAGCACTGTGCGGCTCATCAGGCTGTCGCCGACATGCGGCGATACGGTCCTGTCGTAGCCCTCCGGCCGCGCCATGAGCCCCTGCACGCGTCGCTCCTCTACTCCTCGAACCTAACCTGGCCAGCCATCTCCTTCTCCATGTCTTTGTTTCCTTCTTTCTTCCCATTCATGACGAGCAGACCTGCACCGTGACCGCCGGTGCTGCTCCGGCCAAATCTGTGAGACCCCAACCATAGAAACCAAATCTCCGCAACCCATGCATCCACCACATCCCCGCATCCCTTCTTCCCCACTTTTTCCCCTAAGCTGCCACCCCCGTGAACACCACCTCGGCCCCTCACTGTCGAACTCCTACCTCCGGCCACCGTGCTTGTTGTCCAACCACAAAAATGGATCGTTGGTGAACCACTGATGCTCGCGCTCTTCTCTTCTCGCGACGTTTGCTATCGATTTCGCTGGAACACGGCCACACCACTCGTTCGCGCTAACGTGGGCGCCGCTGCTCGCCGCTGCCAATCGCCGACCGGCCTTTTAGGCGCGCCACAAGGTGTTGTAGGTGTCCCGTGCTACAGAAAAGCTGCTGGTGCTGGCATCCGCTGCTGGTCGACTTCATCATCGCTGGGAACGGTCGGTAAAGGTCCGGATGTTTGGTCTTGACTGGTCGGGGTCTGGTTGACTACGGGTCCGGTTTGTCATTGGCAAGATGGGTACCTGGTAGACTTAGGGTCAGTAGAAAAAGTTTGGCTAGGGTTTATCTCGGTTTATTGATTTTTCTGGTACATTGTTTAATAGGCTGAAAACATTGACAATCCATAACAAATCGTACAAAACTCCTAAAAATGTGAAATAAGTTTTTTTTGGATATGTTAAGAATAGGTCTACATAGAAAAAATACTATATCTGGTTAAATTTTTACTTTTCATTTTTAAATAATCAGAACATAAAATATGTAGTTTATTGGGTTGTAATGTTTCTGTGCATTCAAAACTCTTGTACAATTTAAGTAGACTAGTTTACCGATGTATTAGCTTCAGTAAATTTTCATATCCAGAAAATATTGTTTGATATGTTAATTGATTTATCCATATGCTACAATATTTCTAAGTTAATAAATAGTTTTTTGTTCGAGAAAAATCTTGGTAAATACAATTAGAACACTTTATCAGTAGCTCTATCATGCTAGTTGAATGTATTCATTACCTTGTTTGGTGAATTTATTTAGTTTCTAGCTTTAGTAACACAATTTGTATTATCATTTATATATTTGAGGTGTCAAATTGACCGCAGCAACGAATTGGATAAGATGCAGCATGAATACATGCATCGGTTGAACCGATGGCATCATATTTGAACCGAACGGTGCATCGATGATTTGATAAGGCAACCAAGTGCAGAAAGACTCAGTAGCACCGGTTAAACCGACGGACCTAACAGAGAAGTCGGTGCATTAGTGCTGGGATTACTTAGAGAGCATTCTTGACTCCAGAAGGAGTCTTCAGCACCTGTTGAACTGATGGCATCAGTGGAAGTGTCGGTGCATTGGTAGTTTATTGATACAGAAACGTTTGGAGTTGGAGAAGCCTGAAAAGCTTCAGCACCGGTTGAACCGACAACCGTCGGTGTAAGACGTTGATGCAATGACGTCAGTAGAAGAAGACAATTGGAGTTCAGCGGCTAGTAGGCAGGGTCACTGTCAACGGTTAAACCAACAGTGGCGACCGGTTTAACCGATGCTTTATGCTTTTCTGGGTAAAAGCAAGCAACGAGTATGAGCTGCCCTCTAGCCTATATAAGGCCTCACCCTAGATCATTTGATGCTGCTGGAGTTCATGAGAAGCTACAGAAACTCTGCTGAAGTTCTTCAAGCCAACCAAAGAGCTTATTGATCAAATTATTAGGTTTAGCACAAGCTTTGTAAGGTGTAGTGCTAGACTAGCTCTAGAGAGAGTGTGAGAGCAAGGTGTTGTGATCTTATGCTGGTTCTGAGTGAACCTCAAGCTTGTATCTCGGTGTGCCGGCCCCTTGGAGTCTTCGTGGCTCGTCGGCAAGTCATCGACCCTCTAGCTTGGTGTAGAGCAACGACGACGGCTTTGTGCGGGGACGTGAAGACCCCCTTCCTTCATGGAGAAGCTCCTCAGTGGAGACAGCATCGATATGACCGGGGACTTGGCGAGAGCTTTAGTGGCTAAGTCTTGGTGGCGAGTGAAAAAGAGTCCCGGAAGACACTCGGTGATCGGAAAGCAATACTCTTAGTGAATGCTTCAACAACGTGTACTAGATGTGGCCTTGTGCCTACCGATACCACAGGATAAATCTTCGTGCTAAGAGTTTGCTTCCCCTCATCCCCTTCTTTTAAGCTTCCGTATTTCTTATTGTAATCTTGTGTGTCTTTATATTCTTAGTGTAGTATCTTGTTACGATTGGCGATAGGTTGCAAAATTTTTTGGAATAAGATTTTCACACTAGTTGAACCCTAGTTGCACATTTAGATAATATATTTTAGCTTATATTTTGTGCTAACTAGTTTGAGCTAATATGTTAATATGTTAAGGTTTTAAGTTGGCCTAATTCATCCCTCCCCATGTTAGACTACGAGTACCGATTTCTTTCACTACCTGTGGTAATGGTATGTCTGGCAATGTGAACAGGATATCAACTGACGGCAACATTCTGGGTGCCAATATGTACTTTCTAATACTGTTCAACGAAGGGAATCAGCTTCTCTCACAAGACAGAAGAGAAAGCAGGGAAACTAATTAGCAAGTAGACTTTGTAGAAACGTACGAGCAAAGCAGTCTACCAGGTCATGCTAGCTCCCTGTGGCATCGTCAAGAGGCAAGACAGACTCCTCATTATGGCTTTTTGAGTCGTTGCATTGTACTCTTCCAGACTAGTGATGGTGATCATGATAGCAATGCAAGATGCTTCCGACAGATTATACTAAAAAGTGATGTTTTTGACTTTGGTATTGTTTTCTTTGTCTTATATATTGCCAAAACAGCAGGAACCTCCCTGCTGTTTTTAGTAAATTATCTAAAGATTAGGAGTATGTATATTAGAGTAATTACATGGCCGTAGGCCAACACGGTTTCAAAAGCAACGTTTATTATAACTAATGTTTGCTGTAAAATGTCAAAAATATATATTTCTGTACACCAAAAGGTCATTTTCAATCAATATTCAGATTCGTTAACCGCACAAAACCAAACCCTCCCTTACTTGTGAGAGGAGACCAATAGTGTTGATTTGAATAATGTTAATTCTTTTAATCCTGTATTTGTTGCAAACAATTCACCATTTTCTAATTTTATTCGCTGTGGATTGTCCTTGTTGAATCAAATACATGTGACAGTGATTAGCAACTAAATGATGTTTTGAACAGATTCAATAGCAATTCCAATTTGACTTCGACGGATTAAATTGAATATATAGAAGGCCTTCCGAATTAGGATACAACGGTCTCCCATAGACCCATTCCTAGCTTTGCCTTTTTCCATTCCGGCCAGTAAATAAACCGTCACTATAACGTGACAACAGTCTATTGACTCTTGTGTGCCAACATGGCTTTTCAACTAAAACAAACAGAAGATTACAAAGCAGCCACTCATCAGTCAGTCCAATAATACTCACAATAAGTCACCCTCTTGGCAACAGTGATGTGCTCAACTCCTTCTTAATTAAGGAAAATATCCGATCTTAACATTCACAAGTGAATATCTACAACCGTAAAGGAACAAATAATCTAGTCATATAGCCACACGATACACGAGTACTTAGACTTCAAATCTCACAGAGAGAAACTCCAAACAACAAGAAAGAAAGCTTCGATTTTCCTCCGTGCTCTACTCCATCTGAGACACTCCATCCATTATTATATATATTAAGATAGATACCACAGATAAAGTTGAGTGTTCTGTTTATAGGAAAGGCGTCAACCTGCTGGTGCAGAGAATAACCCTACCCCCAAGTTAATAAATCTTGACCTCACCATGAAAAGAAAAAGGCTTCAACCTACGGCACTTGCACTGTACTTCCTTCATCCACACATGCACAATATCTCAGAAATTTACGGAGTTTACTATTTGAAGTATTTTCCTTGAGTCAAACTATGTGTGCATTTTTAAGTACCTAGAATACATAGAAGTTATTGAAATAAAAAAAATATGTTTTGAATGTATATTTAACATATGTAAGCTTTGGTTTCATCAATTAAATAACATGGATATTGTCAGAGGAACTAGGTAAGTTTGTATCAAAAAAGAAAATAGATACAAAAATTAAGTCGTGGAGGAACAAAACTGGATGATGAGGCACACTATCACCAACTGATGTAATCCTTCTATCCCAAAAGGAATACAATTCTAACGTTGTTCTAAATCAAACTATTTTAAATTTGATGAATTTTACAGAGAGGAGTACCAACGTTTATGATACCAAATAAGTATTATTATGTTCATAATTAAATATATTTTTACAGCATACCTATTTTGTGTTATAAATGTTTATACTATTTCTATATATACCTGATCAAACTTGATATAGTTTGGCTTGTGATAAAACTAGAGTTGCATTGTTTTTCGAAGAGGAGAGTATGGAGCGTCTGTGGGCTACATTTGGAACGGTTGCAATTGCAAGTCATTCTACAAGCTCATTTGTCTCAAGAAAAAAAGCGCAGCAATGCTGTTTCTATCCCATTTCATTAGGTTTACAAACTACTACTGCCGGTACAAAAATGGTACTGCGTACCTTGTTCCGACATAAACATGTCCTGGCATGACATTAGGCGCTCTCCATTCTGGTCAGTACAAAGCTCAGGGTGTGTCAGGAGCATATGTTGGTGCGTGCAATCAAAACGAACTCCCACTCCAGGCACCTCGTGCATAATGACGAGCTCACGAGCACTCCAGCACCCCCAGCTGCCGCAACAAAGTTGTTGTACCAACCAAGAAAGTGTCATCCTACCTTCAACAAAAACAAGACAGAAACCGCACGACCCAACGAAAGGGAGCTCCAAAAGCAGAGGCATTCCAGTATTTTTACTGCCCCCAAAAGAATCACCACGAATCTTCTTGGATTTGGGCGTTGCCGTGCGGAAAGCATGCCACCTGCTGCTTGCTCTCATGGCTCGTCCGTCATTGCATCATGAGGCTAGCGACCGGCGGCTCGCCGGCGGGCGCCGCCGGCGGCCTGATGTCCTTGAGCAGGCCCACCACCTGCTGCATGGTGGGTCTCTTCTCCGTCGCGCCCGCGGTGCAGAGGAACCCCACCTGCAGGCACTCGGCCATCTCCTTCTCCGCCTCCGGCGCCCCCGCCGCGTCGCCCCGCAGCAGCCTGTCGTCCACGAGGTTGAGGCCCTTCCGGTTCCGGATCACGCCCCGCGCCCAGCTCGTGGACGCGTCGTTCCACCTAGCCTGCCCCGTCACGAGCTCGAACACCAGGGTCCCGAACCGGTAGACGTCGCCCTCCGGCGTCTCGTCGCTGGGGTGCAGGAAGTCGGAGATCCGGGGCTCCATGTCGTCGCCAAGGAGGATGTTGGTCGGGACCAGGCGGCCGTGCACGATGGGCCGGCCGGACCCCGCCCACCCCTGGTGCAGGAACGCCAGCCCCCGGGCGATCCCGAGTATGATGCGGTACCGGGTGGGCCAGTCGCCGGCGGGCTTCCTTTCCTCGAGGGCTTCCATGGTATCGATGCCGATGTCCTCGGTGTCCATGCTGCCCACCGGCAGCTCGTGGAGCCACCGGTGGAGGTCGCCTTTCTCCATGTACTCGAAGAGGAGAAGTTTTTGTTTTCCTGTGACGGAGGCACAAAATTCAAACGTCAAGGACTGTTCAACTATCATCATGCATTTATTTGTGATGTTAAATTATTCCAATTTGTAGAATATCTCTACAGTGATACCAGTGTGACAATGAACGCTGCTGCTACGTTATTCTTGTTTCCAGAAGGCAGTTTAAATAACAAATTGGACTAGCAACTTGCTCATGTCACTTCTTTCTTTCTGGAAAAAGCAGTGCTCCTGTCACTTAAGTCTAGGTTGTTCTCAGTTTCTCATCTTGTATCTTGTTTTATATTATAATGGTCTCTGTCCATTATTTTTTTTCAGGTGATTTAATTTAACAAAAAATATACTGTATTCGCCTGACAAGAATAGGAATGGCCGTATTATATTGTTTTTACCACTGCCTGGGGATGGTAAAAAACGAAGTTTATTTTCTTGGAGGAAATATACTTGATAGAGGAAGCTGACCTGCAATGCAGTAACCAAGGAGCGGGAGAATGTTCGGATGCCTGAGCCGAGCAAGCTCCCGGAACCCAGCGGCCGTGGCGGCCTCGTCGTCATCTTCCCCAACTCCGGCCACGGGGCCCTCCACGACACGCACGACGACGTGCAGGTCCCCAGGGAGCACGGCGCGGTACGCCGCGCCGCTGCGGCCGCCCGTCTCCGCGAGCTGCGACTCGCGCCCGAACCCCGACGTGGCCGCGGCCAGGTCGGCCAGCGTCAGCTCCATCAGCGGCCGCTCGATCACCACCACCGGCGCCGCGGCGGCCACCTTCACCGCCCCCACGACCACCTCTTCGTCCTCCCACACCGCCGCCTTCCCGTCCTTATCCTTCCTCTTCTTCTTCTTCTTCCGGCGACGCGCCAGGCCGCGCGCCACGCACGCGGCCACGAACGCCAGCGCGGCCGCGGTCACCACTGCGCCCGCTGAGATTAGCGCGATGACGACCGCACGATTGCGCTTCTTTCCGCCGCTCGGAGCGCCGTCTTCGATCACTTGCAACGCGTTGCCGGCCTGGAAGAAGGCGGATTGGCCGAACCTCCGAACGGCGGCGGCGGGCACGGTACCGGAGAAGTTGTTGTGCGAGATGTTCACGGACACGAGGCCGTCGAGCGGCGGCAGGTCGTCGGGGAACCTCCCGGCCATCCCGTTACAAGACAAGTCGAGCCACCGCACCTTCGTCAGATTCTGCAGCCCCTCCGGCGCTGCGCCGACTCTGTTCCTCGATACGTCGAGAAACTCCAGGCCGGTGAGCCCGGCCAGGCCGACGACGGAGGTGAACTGGTTTCCCGACACGTTCAGCGCCGCCAGGCGCACGCTCGGGACGTCGTCGAACCGGAGCACGCCGTTGAGGTTGTTTCGGGAGACATCCACGGCCCGGAGCGACGGCGCGCGCCAGAACGAGGCGTCGATGCCGCCCTGGAGGGAGTTGCCGGAGAGGTCGACGGTGAGGAGGCTGGACAGGTTGCCCAGCTCGGCCCAGTCCACGGGACCCGTGAGGTTGCGCGACGGGAAGTGGAGCCGCCGGACCGGGCGGCACGCGCGGTGGCCGGGCAACGGCGGTTGGAAGTTGGAGACGTTCAAGAACGCCGCGCGGACGAATTCCGCGTCAGGGAGCAGGGTGCAACTCGAGGAGCGGTTGGCCTCGGCCGCAGCCCCCGCCGCCGCCGCCGAGGTGGCGACCGCGGCGAGGAGCAGGAGGAGGCGGCGGCCCGCGGCCAAGTGGAGTGGCATCTCCAGGTAGTCTCGCTTTGCGCGTGCCCGCGGCGTGAAGCGCGTGCTTCTCTGGTGGTTTCGCTGTGTGTCCGTGGGGTCTTCCCTCCCTTTTCTTTCCTCCCTCGAGGGGCAGTTGCGAATTTGAAGAAGACCTACCAGTGCAGCGTGCCGGGCTGATTGAGTGGATGGGAAGGGGAAATATACAAGGGTGGCAATCCGCAACCAGCAGACGAGAAGTGAGTGTCAGAATTCAGAAGGCGCGGCAGGTGATCAGGTCTCGGGCGTGTGGTCTCTCTCTCTCTCTCTCTCTCTCTCTCTCTCTCTCTCTCTCTCTCTCTCTCTCTCTCTCATGATTTGAAGTTTTATTTTCTGTACTGAGTTAACCTTATTTTATTTTGAACAAATTCATAGAAAAACAAAATCAGCATCTACAATAACTTGATATCACGGACGAGGAGTATTTTTCGTAGACTTTATTGAAATTTGACATAAAACAAAACTAAACGTCTTATAGCAACTTCAGTAATCTCCAGTACCGCTCGCAATACTAAAATAACTGCAATTATTAGAGTTTAAACTGCTCTAGTATCCTCCCAATATGCCCCTCAATCCCGATAATTTTTAGGATCCTTCTAGAAACTAGCCCCCTCCTCCTAATGGAAGGAATACCCCCCACCCTACATATACACCCTCAATTAATCAGGCTCCACCCAATTTTATCGCTAGAAAAATCATCGGCAAATCATTACACGCAAATCATCCGCAAATCATGTTATTAGCATGTTGCATGTGTATTTTGGCATTTATTTATTAATAAAAGGCACAAAAGTAGTAAATATAAATTTTAGGCTCAAATAATGTTTAGTACGTCAAATTCATCAATTCAGGCTCATAAACATATTTGATTAATGAAACAAATTTAAATCTTTAGTTTAGACATCACTCATTTGAAAACTAGAAGTGTTGGAAATTCGAAAAGTGCCTATTTTGAGAAGTTAATTAAAATATCCTTTAACTAAACATTTGAAATTTGGTCAACAGCAAATTGATAGTCCAATGTATGTACTTTCATATGAATATGTTCTTATTAGGTGAAAACTTGGTTTAATAGTTCAAAATCTCAGTCTAACAATGGTCAAATCCCTATTTCAGCCGTATCTGAAATTTGGTTTAAGTCTGCTATTTGAAAGCTTGTTGCCAAATCTTTTCAATTTTGTTTCCCCAAATTCTTCTTGTAAATTACCCAATGTGTTTGCACAACTTTTTAGTCCTATATCCCAACTAGACATGCACAACAAGTTTGAATTGATTATTTCATATTTTGGCATTTGAAATCAATTTCAAAGTTCGCTAAAATAAGTAAACTGCCATTATTGGAAAAATTCAGAGTTAGTCATGTTTTTTGTTGCCTTCGGGCCATTATATCTTCTAAACTGTGAACAATTAGATCTAGTGGTCTTAATAAGACTTTTAGAGCTATGTTAGGATTACAACATTGATGTAGATCATTTGAGTCAGTTTATAGAGATTTTGGGAGTTTTGGGCAGTCAAATTCGTATCCATGTGGCTGCCTGTTCAGGTCTGAATTTGCTGACCATCTATTTTGGCCGAGCACTGTGCAGCTCGTCAGGCCGTCGCCGCAGCTTCAGTAAATTTTCATATCCAGAAAATATTGTTTGATATGTTAATTGATTTATCCATATGCTACTGTATTTCTGATTTAATAAATAGTTTGTTCAAGAAAAATCATGGTAACATACAATTAGAACACTTTATCAGTAGCTCTATCATGCTAGTTGAATGTATTCATAACCTTGTTTGGTGAATTTATTTAGTTTCTAGCTTTAATAACACAATTTGTAATATCATTTAATATTTTTTAATTATTTATTTTGCTGAGGCTTTGCTGTACATAATGTATACTTTTATTTACTCAGTTTGCACCTGTAATAATATGAATTTGTATAGCTTAATATGTTTAATGCCTTATTTACATGCTCTGAGCTTGCACTGCATTTTGTATTCATGTAGAGCCCGGTACTATTGATGTTTTGTACGAGCTGGTTGCCGAGCTTCAGGATCATCATGCACCACAGGAAGATCAGCAGATCTTAGAGGAGTCAGAAAACTCGGCCCAAGGTCCAGAAGAGCCACAGGCTGAGCACCAGAAAGGCAAGCTCGGAGCATAACCACTGATTTAAAATCATGCAATATCTTAATTAAGTAAATTATACATTAAGTTCTTAAAAGTTGATTGAAACGATAGATGCATGTTCCCTAGATTTTTTTAGGCTATACTTGTAGGTCGCTAACTTGCCATGCTTGATTAAGGTTAGTAGAAGTTCAGTGATTGTCTGTCACTCGCGAGCTATATGATCTCTCATTAAGGATAATTTATTTATTGCAATTATTTCACATGAAAAATTGGGACCGGACGGGGATGAAATGGTGTATATGATGTTGGTAGAGATATGTAGCCCCCTCCGTATTAGTTAAGCTCCGTTCGTTGTTGATCCTATTTGATCAAGTTTGAACAGTAGTAATCGCATGCTGTAATAATAGGAATAGAATGCTGGAATAATGGGAACTAGTAAACTGATGTACCTAGTTCACTCTAAGTGTTTGAGATGATACCTGCTTCTCCATCAGGTGCTAGTTTGTAACTCATGACTGATCCATTGTTGGTAACAGTGGGGACCAGCTACTTGAGGATCGAGGAGCAGTTCAACCATTTCATAGTGGGCTAAGGGAAAGTTTGCCATATGTGGCTTGACTGGGCGTGTATGTGTCATGCGGTTAGATTTTCCCTTATGTAAATCGAGTCATTCGCCGTACCTCTTGGATAAGATAACCTTAATCACCGAGTCACATCGTAGAAAAGAAGTTAACTGTAGTTATTATCTAAATAATTGTTTTCCCATTCTAAATATTTTATTTATGTTGCAAACATAGAAAATAGTATCTCTCATATAAATTTGTGCTAAAATCTTGAAAGTAAGGATTTACTTTTAGTAGCTTTTTGGCAAAACAAACCCACCAGCCAAAAACCTTGCATGCTAGGAGTCGGCCAAGTATATACCACTTGTCACATAAGTTCACATAAGTTTTGTTAAGTATTTGTGGATAAATTATTTTCAGTCTAGATGATATAGATTTTTATCCCTATTGCGCTAAATTTGTTCATCATGATAAGGAAGGTTGGGTTGTGGTCGATCGCAACTCTCAGTGATACCATGATTGTGGATTGCACACATGTGAGCTCAATGTGTAATTTTTTGCTCGTATCGTCGTTAGGCTTTGATTTATATTTGAACTCTGCTTCCACCATTTTTATGGATTTATGTATAGTTAATACTTGAACTTTGAATTCTGATTCGTAACTTATGTCTCACACTCTGTGTCGTACCTTTTATTATGTAGAGTTATGCCCAGTTTGTGCTATCTACGCCCGTCTTAATGTGGACTACTAATGTTTGTTTTGATCGGTATATTGGTTTAAAGCAGGCCGTCAAGTTAAACCGTTAAATGTACGTACTTAATATGTTTCCAAATGATGGATATTACACTTAATTTGAGTTTTAAGTTTGTGGTTCTGCCACGAACTATCCACCTATCTAACCATATCTGATCCCGGTTTGCGGTGAGGACCCCCGAGCTCGGTCCTCTGTTTCCCAAGCATCACACAGTAGCATCTTTTCATATACCCCTGGTCTCGAGCATATCTCGACAAGCCATCGTCGAAACGCATGGTCAAGTACCAGAACTATAGTAATTTAAATCCTATAGTACAGTGCGTGCATTAGGCAGGAGAGGGAGGCGTGAGATAAACGAATTGAGCAAGCAAGAGAATGGGCGAACGGAGATAGGGGTAAAACTTCCTATAGGAATGGAGGAAAAGCAAATGGATTATGGAGAATTAAATTCCTATACAAAACTTTCCTATAAAAACATTTGGAACAGAGCATTTAGTCTTCCTAATTTCTTTAAAATTCCTATGGAACGGGCTCGTCCATGGGAATTTTGTAGAAACATAAGCATGAGGTAACCTCATATTTTCTTTGTTTGTGTCTTATATTACTATAGGATTTAAATTTATGCATACTCCAGTCGTTTGTTTTGAGAATCCTTTGTTCCAAATAGGTCCTTGGAAATGTTTTTCTAAAAGAAAAAAAATGGAGGAAAAACGAGACTTGTTAGCGTGGTGGTGGCTGGAAATGTGCGCGGGATGCTAGGGCCCGCTCTCGTGGATACAAGAAATGGAGGAGGAAGAGCTGGATTAGATTAGGGACGAAAACACCTGATTGGGCTCTCGGACTGGTTGGGGATTGAGATGGGCCTAATCCTAGGCCTCTCTCTATCGCAGGTGGTGGAATGGAAAGTTCAGTCCATTGGGCCAATTGGCGGAGATGGGCCTGTAGGAAAACCGGCAGAGCCCAGTTGTCCTGTGTGCTGAATTGAGCTCGATCCCCTTCTAGCTAGATAGCCAGGTTGAAGCCTTCCACTCAGGAGAAGGATTTATCATCCCGTCCCTCGTCCGCACGAACGCAAGCCGCGCGCCGCCCACGCAGATGGGGAGCCTCCAAGCCAACCGCTCACACACCTACAGTTCTACACTGTTCAGTTGATCTTGGCCTGCGAACCACTCTCTTTCGTTCCCATTCGTCAGCAGCAGCCCACACATGGTCCCCTCCGCTGCTCTCTTATCGGCGTCTCCGTTTCTCGCTGCTCGTCGGCCTCGAGTCGCCGCCCCGGCGCTCCGCGTCGTCCTGCTCTTGCGGCGGTTCTGGTCTGGCGTCGTCGACTCGTCGCTGGCGCTGATGCTGCTTCCACGACCTTGGCGTTCTGTAGCAAGCAGTAGTAGGGCACAAGACATGGACTCTAGACTGGCATAGATCCAGACTGCTACGGCAGAAAGTAGTAGTGCAGTACTACATATTAACAAAGATCAAGAGGCCATGGATGACAGTATTAGCTACCTAATCCTGACATCATGGGGATGCTATGATTCCCCTGATCACAGTTGACCCCCTCCCCTCCCAACGCAGCTCGCTAGGGCCCCATGCATCTGATCCCTGTATTTTAACCGTCGCCCGATCCAGATTAGCTCATCGCAGAATCCCCACCCACGGCCAGTTCTCTCTCTTCTTCCTTTTAAAATCGTACAGGTGAATTTCTTTACCTTGTGCGAGTCCTAGCTGGGGCAGGAAGGAAAGGAAATGTTCATATGTTTGGTCACATGCCCCGACATGCCGTCCAAAATTCCCCCTTGTCTCGGCTCAGCGTGGTCGCCCATCGGAGATTCCGGGGAAAGTGTTTCTTTAGAAGAGAACCAAACGGCCCGCCCGGGAGAGACGGAGACTGTCATCACTCTGTGATCGAACTGTAGCCTAGCTAGAGCTAGGCGTCTACCTCACTGCTGCAGCAGAATCTTTTGCTTGCTAGGCTCTAGTACTTGTTACGGTCGATGTGAAACTGGATAGAATGGACAGAAAGGACTCTCGAATCCTCTGTTACTGTAAATACCTGTGAATTTTAAGTGACTTTTATCTCTTACGGTTATATTGGACATCACTTCTAGGTAGACTTTTAAGCGTACTGTATCTGATTAACTGTGTGCTCTGAACTTATCCAGGGGGTCGTAAGTTGAAGCAGGTACGTTGTTATTGTTGGGCCTGAAAAGCTTTGATGTGCCAATCGATCCAGCAATGTGATTGGCGTGAGATCGACAGGCAAATAATAAAAATTGGATTTGGAATGAGCCGATCGGGTGTCACTGAGATAGTCCTTACGGAATCATTCTCCAAGTTGCACAACCGCAACTACACGGCATTTGCCGAGTAGTACTATACTGGCATGATTCCACCGAACGCCTTTGGAACCGACCCCACGGTGATTCTTTTTCGCGATCCGGGGACAACGACAAGCCCTTATTAATTTCTTACAATTAGTTAAAGAGATCCATGGAATATTATGTACTGATGCATATATCTATAGTGTGTGGAATGTCCGCTGAAACTATTGAATATTCAAGTATAGTTTTAAACCGAAAAAATTCAATTTTCACCCTTCAACTAGCACGATAGTCTTGTTTTCAATCTTGAACGATAACCGGATATTAAAGACCATCCACAGTTGAATGGACAAATTTAGTCTTTTGGGTAGTTTTAAAGGTGATTTTTAACTTTTTAAAAATAGAAAAATCTAGTTTGGTCCAGAAGATTCAAAACTAATTTATTTGAAACTAGAAAAATATTAAATTTGTACCAAATAATTTGTAAATTTGCTGGTGCTCTATTTTAAGGTATTTTGATTTTATTTATTAAAAAATAATATGTGTGTCTAAAAAAACAAGAAACAAGAACAAATTAGGTCCAAATAATTGACAAGTAGAGTATCAATAGATAGGTTACATTTTTATAAAAATTTTGATACTAATTATTTCATATTCTAATATAAACTAAATTATTTATAATTTTTTAAATGTAAACTGAATTTTTTTTAAATTTGCACAAAATGCAAAACTACCTTTGAAACCTCTTAAGAGCCAAATTTGTCTGGTTTCAATAGTTGAATGACCCCCGATGTCCAGTTCTGTAGTTGAAAATCGGACTTTTATGATAGTTGGCGGGGGGTATACCGTAATTTTCCCTTTTAAATTCATCTTATCGTAGGATAACAGATTTGATGTCAGTTATATCAACATACTTCTTTTTCGAATTTAGAGGATATATAACAAATATGCTTTTAGTGCACCTAAACTACTCTAAAAGAAAATTTATACTGTTTGTTATATGATATAGGTTTAAATATGTAGTTTTATGGAAGAAATAGTCTGTAATAAATGCAGGTTAAACCTGTACACCTTTGTGATAGTTTTGTTAAAACAGATGTAGTTCTGTTAACATGTAATGCTTTCTTACCAAAGAAAAAAATGAACACAAAAGAACCATTTGTGTACAAAATGTTTTTCTTCCTAGCAATTGACTACAATAGTATAGTTTGCACTAGGAGTATTTACACGTATAGAGTTTATGCATTACATACAAGGTAATGTTATCAATGCAAATATAAAAAAGGTGTATATATATTATCCAGTGTACTATTGTACTACAACAAGAAGACTTGCTCTTGCTTACACTGATCAACAGGATACCATGTGCCATCAAACTGCTCTGAATTATGCTGTACTGAAAGGGGGGGAAGGGTTAAAATATTATTAGTTTTTAAATCAGGGTTAAAATAATTATAATCAGATTGATCAGCTGATGAAGCCTAAACTATGATAAGATCCTTCTTTGATAGTTTGTCAAATTGATCTACTAAACTACTTATTCCCTTCTTTGATATAATGTTTTTCAAAATATTTTGAGTTATGAATTAGCAAAATTGAGCTTTTGTATATTCAAAGCTGAAGGTGACAAACTTTGTTTAGATCATACTAATAAGCTATAAACTTTACCTTTGTGGCATATTAATGGGTAAAAAAATAATATCAGTATACCTACATGCGTAAATTATCCTGATGTCCTCTGAAAATTCGTTTGTTTAATTTCTACATATTTTCACCGTAACATCAGTTGCACCCTACACAGCTAGCTAAATTCTTTGTTTAATTGTGTTCAACTTGGAGGTATGCATCCATTTCGAGTGGTGTCTATGGGCTACGAAAGATTAAATCGGACGGTAAGGAATGAATAAACATATATAAACTACCTCCCTTTCTTGTCAAAAAAAGAATACAAATGTGAGACCTTTTTTTGAGAAAGGATCAAGTCCCAGCTTTGCTTGAAGGCATGCAGGACAGGGGTTCGATCGTTCCCTGCATCGCTCGCTCGCCAGGGGCGACTCAGGGGCACCCTACCCGCGCTGTCAAGGAGGTCCGTCCGAGCCCTACCGTGGCCACCGCCGCCCGCAACGGCGCTGAAACCGACGTTCGCACGTCCCTCTCCCCCATCCACTTCCCTTCTCCCGTTTCCCCTTGCACTACCCCCACCATGGTCACCCACTCCCTCGCTGCATGCCCACGCCGGCGAGTGCTTCAACGCAAGGACGAAGCCGGCCGATCACGCCACCGAGGTCGGCTTCATTAGCATATCGAGGTCAACAGCAAAGATGAACAGTGACATACGTGGAATTTGATAGATTTCTTCGAGGTCCGGCAACCCCGATAGGTAAAGGCAGCTCTACCCCTGCTTCAACGGCTATTGCATCACTGGATCTACCCCCTTCCATCCCGGATCTACAGTCTCGGTGCTTGGATCCACAGTTGCAGCCCCTTCCAACCTTAGGTCGTCACCTCCGTCGTCGGCTTGGGCCACCATGCCTCGCCTCTCCCGGGCCTAGGGCGGCCGCCCGGGTGTCGGCGCATGCAGCCCCGCCCATGTCTGGCCGCCCTTCAACAATGCTGCAAGGAGGCTCCGATCCACCATTACGCGGATCCGCGATTTACGGCCTTGGGGCGGTGACCCCAAGCCATCGGAGTAGTTTTCTTCACCGTTGCCGCCCGTCACGTCTCGTCTGTGCACCTTTTTGTGGCTATCGCTGCCATCATCGCTACTGTTGTGGTCGTCGTCAATCATCACCGTCTGTTCTTTGTCGCCTCTGCTTGTGCGTTTGCTGCTCAGCCCTACACTGGCCGTTATGCTCACCGTCATTGCTGCTCCAAGGGGGTTCCTGAGCCAATCTTCATCTCCGGAGAGATGCTCTTTTCTGTGCCCTGCGTATGGGCTTGTTGTCGTGACCATGCCTTGCTAACAGCGTCTTGTGCTGGTTCTCCGTCGAGTGTTGTGTGGGGTTGGGGTTAGATGCAGCAAGCGAAAGCTCGGTCCAACATCTGTACTGGTTTTGACAATGGCTGCATCGGCAGGCGTAGCTTACCCTGCAGGGCATTGTCGAGGTAACCTAGGCGCCCCTTGGTCTCGCCGGGTGAAAACTCGGTCCGCTCTTTGATAACAGCGTCTATTACGTCGTGTTCTCCTTGGAGGCGTCGTCTTGCATGACGGCCTACATCCATCTTCCGGTCACTACTGGAATCCATATTTTTCCCTAGGGTTATCTGAAGTTTTCTAAGGAAAGACTATTTCCCTAGAGTTTATTCGGGAAGCGTAGGGAACTATCGATTTCCCTAGGAATCTAACCATATTTCTAGGAAATCGCGTCAATCCCCTCACTCATCTCTCTCTTATCGTGTCATCCCCTCACTCCTCTCTCTTATCCTCATCTCCCCATATTGCCTTCCTCTCTCTCTCCCCCTATCCACAATGTGCAATGCCAGCGAGCGAAGCTAGAGCGCGAGGCCGGCGATGGGCGAAGCATGGCGGGAAGGCGTGGGGCCCGCGAGGCGCCGGTGTGGAACTAGCGGAGCTTGCGGCCATCACGCATGAGGTCTTGGACGTCATCTACCGGTGGCGGAGCCCATGGCCACACGCTCACGGTGGAGCGTGACACTGGGAGCCAGCGAACGAAGGTGTCGGCTCGCGCTGGTGGAGCTTGCGGCCGGCGCGCACGAGGTCCTAAACGTCATCTACCAGCATCGGAGCCCACGGCAGAGCGTGACGCTGGGAGCCAGTGAACGGAGGCGCTGGCATGGAATCGGCGAGCTTGCGGCCGGCGTACACGAGGTCCTAGACGTAGTCTACCATCGACGGAGCCCACGGTGGAGCGCGACGTTGGGAGCCAGCGGACGGAGGCGCCGGTAAGGCGAGCAGGGGGAGCGCGGCGGCAGTGATGCAGGAACAAGGCGGCGTAGGGGCTCGGTGGCACGTGGGGCCAGCGAGGGAGCGCGGGGAGGAAGGAGGACAAGGAAGAAGGAGCACGATCATGGGCGATATTTTTTAATTTTTTCTTGGCCGGTTCCCTACTGTCCAAAGTTTTCTAGGGAAACTTTTTCTAGAGTTTTTCATCAAAACCGTAGGGCAATCCTTGTTTCCCATCGATTTGTCCCTACAAATTTTTCCTTACCAAATTTTCTAAGAAAATGCTTTTCTAGGGTTTTTTTGACCATTTCCCTAGGGTTTTGGCTCTAGGGAAACATGTCAAATCTAGTAGTGGGTGACTGCGGCTTCTTTTAAAAATGGTTATGATCTCTTTGTATCCGCAGGGCGTCGGTAGGTTGTGTCTATGTGGCGGCTAGGTTCTTTTAAAATTGCGTCGCTATAATTCTCTTCCTCTTAATGAAATACATGCTCCGGTCCGGAAAAAATAGCACGTCCAACATCCAAAAGCTGCATCTCCGATCCTCTGTGACCAGATAAAGCAGAGTACAGCAACTTTACACGGTTTATCTCACATGATTGTCCACGTGCAGCCATGCATATTGATGATCTCGTTATTGCCACACAAACGGGTGTGGCTTATTAATTCCTTTTCCTGCGTCCTGTGCGTGCCTCCCTTGGCTTTTTCCACCTAATATACGCAGCAGGGCAGCTAGCTGATGCACCTCACCCCAAGAATGCCGTGACAACGCAACCACATTCTGTCCATTCGTGTGAGCATCATCTCTTTTCGGAAGCTCTCATGAGGCCAGCTTGGGATGCAAACGACTTTCTAGGCGCCCTTTTGCGGCCCCAAACTTGCCAAACCATAAACAGTCAACGACCAAAATTAATAAAAGGTTGGTTTAGATGTGATGATTTCTTATGCCACATATATCTAGGAAAACTAGCTGGCATGATAATTTCTTATGACCAACCATATATTAGTGACATTTTTTTCTTATAGGAAAAAAAGCTGCAGTATATTTGTGCACAAACTAGCTTCACCTTGATAGTAAAATTTAGACATATGTATCCTAATTTAGTCATCGCTAGTGTCACAGATACACACATTTTAGTCAGCCGCATCTCTGATGTTGATCATCAGAGATGTGCATTCCCACATCTCTAAAGTGGACATATCACGGATGCGGATTTGTGATGTGCTGTAATCACAGACGCCACGTCTGTGATTAGGGACGCCACGTCTGTGATTAGGTTGCAAATGCATTTGTAATAAAATGTTCTGACATAGTGACTAGTGTAGTTGAGTTTTTTTAAGGGGGTTGCAAAACTATGTTTTCTTTTCATATCAATGTAATCAATACGCCTTTGCTTGTTTTTCCAACAAAACTTGTATGACCAAAACCTTGCACAATAGCCCAATACTAGCTAAGTTTCAGTAGAGCGCTACTTTGGGACTAAGTCCGATACTCAGAGCCCTTTCGCCACCCTTTGTCGTCCTTCCCCATGTGACTAAGATAATCCGCACTTTTTTGTGCAACATTATTTGATATTTGAACTCAGGTTGTTGATTTTCTCTCATAAATTCATTAGTTTCTATGCATAGTGGCCTCACTGAAATGCATGATTGAGATGCCCTAGCATTATGATTCCTATTGTAAGCAGCACTGGAAAAATACAGGAATCTGAAGAGACAAGCCATATCTATATCTATTTCTAAAGCACGTAACGTTTCTACCTAAATTTTTGGTTGGTCCGGCTTGTGTCATTGACAGGTGAGTTTTAGTCCATCCCATATGCGAGTCAGACCACCCCTTCGTCCACGACTCGGTCATGTAGATCCCTACTCCTTCCGTCCCAAAAAACAAGTCATCCTAGAAATTCTACGAAAAATTAATAAGAAGGTAAAATGACCATGTTTACCCCTATTTATTACCTATATTTGGCACTAATTGATTCTTGCATGCACGTATATTTTCTAAATAGGGTAAGATGACTTGTTTTTGGACAAATTTTGAATCCTAGAATGACTTATTTTTGGGACGGAGGGAGTACAAATTAACGTATGAGAAACTATACGTATCTAATACTTATGCCGACTTTGTCCATAGCAACGCACGAACATATTTGGAAAAATACATGAATATGAAGAGACAATATATAGAAAAAGAAGAAAATTTCCATGAGGTCCAAAGTCTCATGATGTTATATTTCCTCCAAACTCCCACGCATTCAAGCATTTTAGAGGAAATTCATACGATTTATTCCTTTGTTCCAAAGTGATGCAAAACAGAATTTTCTATGGGGTGGGTTGGAATCCTCTACAAAATTTCTTATTTAGTTTTTATGTGCTCCAAAGGGGCCTAAATAAGCTACCATTTACATGAGCTTATGGTTGGACATTCTGCAGAAAACCAGGGAACCTCTACCGGTCACCAGCACCTCACTTGAACGAAGGCTGGAGTGTATGCATAGCTAGCTGTTTGCACGTAGACGCGTAGCTAGATCGATCGGTAGATGTGCATTTCGAATGGAAATAAATACACGGCCATGCATGTCATGAAGTGAGCAAGAGCAACCCACACGCATTTTGTCCCTTTTAGCTAGCAGCTGTTCGGACAAGCCTTTCAGAGGGGCGGGGGGCAGGCAGAGGTCAACCACTAACGCTTTTGTTTTTCTGTCACGGATTGGCAGCTCAGATCCACACGACAAGGGGGTCAGTGTCCCAAACCGAGAAAACAAAAGAAAACTGCAGGGCGAGAAATGCTTTTGGAATCGAGCCAGATTGGCAGATTGGGTCACATGATCGATCGAGCCCTGCAGCTACTAGCAGCTCAGCTTGCCTCGCTCGCCCTCGTGCGTTCAGGCACGCGGCCTAGCTAAGACAAAACCTAAAAGATCTCACTGCTGCTATGTAAAGTGTGCCAGCACCATTTAGCTCATGAACTTTGTTAAAAGCTCCTTCCTTTAGCTACTAAGTTTCTGCGATTAATCTGCTTTATTTAGCCTCTGCCGTTTCTGATTGCTTCTGTCTCTCTATGTGTATATATATGTGTGACCCTTGCCTTTGGTACTGCTAACCAAACACAAGGAATTGAATTGAAGGAGTCCACTGATGCTCACATCATTTCTTTGCTACAGCGTTCAAAACCAGTCAATGTAGAAGGACGAGGTCTGTCCAACCCTCCCATATTTTATTCCCACGTCGCTAGCTTGCTTATGCTTGTTGCCCTTCCCTCTACCTTCTTCATATCATTGTTGCCCCTTCTCCCTACTACTTCTTCATTCCCCCCCTTTCCTGCTCCTACCTGCACATACTATTCCGACGATCGGATCCAACCATGGCGGGATAGAGCGAGAGACCCATCGTAGAATAGTACAAGATGGTAGCTAGAGAAGAGCAAGTGATGAGAGAGCTCAAGGATAAGGGGGTACTAGTCGAGATCCTTGACGACGATGAGGAGAGATCGATCGATAACAAGTTGCTAGACCTCAACGAGGGTTTTGATGCGGAGAGCGAGGAAGGGGAGGTAGGTGATGATGAGGAAGATGAAGGTGAAGAAGGCGACGATGGCGGTAGCACCACAGATGTCGGTGGGAGTGGGAGCTCAAGCAACAATAGCAGCACCAACAACAACTCGGGGAGCAAGAAAGGAGATAACAAGGGGGGCAGCAAGTCGGAGGGGAGCGGCGAGCAGAGGGTTCCAACGGTGCGGCAGTACAACCGGTCGAAGCTGCCACGGCTCCGGTGGACGCCTGACCTTCACATGGCCTTCGTCCATGCCGTCGAGAGGCTTGGTGGGCAAGAGAGTAAGTACTTGATCATATGGCCCAGAAAAAAGGCCACGAATTATTACAATTAATTTGAGGATGATTTTCATTACCAATCCTCTAATTTCATTATCTGTTTCGTTGTAACTTAAACTAATTTGCTTGTTGACACGCAGGAGCAACCCCTAAGCTGGTGCTTCAGATGATGAATGTTAGGGGGCTCAGCATTGCTCATGTAAAAAGCCACCTGCAGGTGAATCATTCTATCCGTGTAGAATTCGTGGATCTGCATCTGTTGCGGCATGATCACACACTAGCTAGCAGCACATTGCTAATTCAGTGCTGTGGCCTGTGAACCCTCTTCCTGATGAATCAGTAATTTCTTTTCAGATGTACAGAAGCAAGAAGCTAGACCAAGACGGTCGCCCGAGAGGAGCTATTACCTCAGGTTTTCACAGCACAGAACTCCCATGATCTGCGTGCGTATATTTCAATCCTCTAGCTAAGACCTTTTCTCATGCATCCAAGTATTTTTGATGTGATGCAGTGTATTCCCCGATGGATTTCCATTTCATGAGAGGCGATCGGCGCTTCCACGAAATGTCGTTCTTCCAAAGAGCGGCCGCGCTCTCCTCCTCCAAGCCCGAGCACGGCAGCTTCTTCGCGTCGAGGAACTGCAGCGCTCCGGAGCTCAGCCGGCTCTATGGACTTCTCCAGCATCGGCCGGCTCCGCAAACTTTCGATTTCAGAAACTCTAGGTAAATAATTTTTTTCCTTATAAAAGAGCTCGTCCTAGCTAAGAGTATCTGGCTATCTGCTAATGAAAACCCTAATTCCGGCTGTTCCTCTTCTTCTCCGGCCAGGAATCCCGACTGGGCGTCGAGCCAGAGAGAGGCCGTAATCTCCAGGAAGGACGTGACGCCGCCGTCGACTGCCCCGCATCAGACGCACCCGCTTGCAGCTCCCGCGGCGCTGAGGAGCGAGAGGCGGTGGTGGCCTTTCACTGACGTGGGCGCCGCTGCCGCCACCGGCGAGCGCAGGGTGGAGACAGGACGGGAGGTAGGCTTCGCCAATTCCATCGGGAGCAGCTCTCGGCGGCCTCACCTATGGGCCATGTCCGTGTCCGGCGATCCCCGTCTTCCGTTCAGATGGCGACCCGGGGGTAGCAGCGGCAGAGACCCCGTCGGCTACCCCAGCAACAGCGCCAAGATCACAACAAGAGCGTCGGATCCTGTCGTGATCGACGAAGCCCTAGATGCCCAGCAGCTCGAGGTACCGTACAAACATACACTCGGCCTTCGTTCACACTGCACACTAATTAGCTGATGATTAGCCCGCCCCCATACCACTCATCTCTGATGCTTCACTGTGCGTGCTGCGATCATTTCAGAGGCAGAAGCACGTAGAGCCAACAAGGGACTCTGCCACGCCGGCCTACGAGGCGTGCCGCAAGCGGTCGCCGCCGGTGGAGGCCCAAGACGGGACCGCGGACCTTCAGCTCAGCTTGTCCCCCGCCACGGTGGTGGATGCCAAGAAGAGAAAGACCACCGCACCAAGTGAGCAGGAGATCATGGACACCAGCGAGCTCTCCATCTCACTCTCACTGTCGCCGCCCGCTGCAGCTTCCATGCAGAAGCAGCAGCAAGAAAAGACAAGGCGAAGCAACGACGGCACCGGCAGCGGGGAAGCCGTTCTTGGGCAGAGTACTTTGGATCTGACCATGTCGATCAGGGCATTGGAGTGAGATCTTTCAAGTACTTTGTCCCAAGGCCTTCCAAAAGTTGCACACTGAACCATGCAATAAAACATCGTTAATTTAACCTTGCTTGTGTCCAGTACATATAGGTATATCATATGCGAATGTCATGCTTGGTTGTTGTTTCTAGGAAGACTACTGCCTCTCTACATTTGGCCCTTAGTGTACTGTGTAAGTATGCGTCATGACCACATGATCGATCCCTAGCTTTGTTCTTTTGTGGCAGCATCTTTGGGAAACAAAACCCCAGCAAGACTACAGCGGTTTTAGTCGGTATAGTACCAGTTGTTATATTATGCATTTGGATGTTTAATTTGAAAAATTTGTATGACCATGTGGACAGTATTTCTTCTAACAAGATAGATATAGATTCACCTTCATATCTATTGTGCTTACATTTTTTGAATGGCTATAAGTTGATGTTCACACAGCACCGTCATCACTGTGTTCTTGTGGATCGACATATTCTTTGTGCCTCGTTTTGTGTACATTTATTATTTTTGTTGTTATTTTTTAAAAAAAGAAATTATTTCTGTTGTGATTCTAATTTTGGGGCTTAATGTATGACGACGCAGCTGCTATTTTTATTTTTGGTTTATTTAAGCATGGTTAATCACAATAGCCAATGATTTTATATATACAAATTGTTTGGAATGGTGCTTTTCATATCACAATTATTTGTTTTTCCTTTTATTTACCAATGGTGAGTAGCACCATTGTCAATGATGAGGTGGGGATGTCTTGTTATGCGATCGACCTAATCTATTTCAATTGTCAGCTTACCTAAACTGAATTAGTTTGTGAATTGCTATAGCATGATGAGCCCAATCCGCTGGCATAAACAGATCAACACGTACATACTCACATAACAAGAGAGCTCATGTGTGCTAAACTAATTAAAGTGGATAAGAGTATTTGATGAATTTTTGTGATTCCTCTGTTTCCTATCAATTTGAACAAAACAAATAAGTAACAATTGCCAATGATGTGTGCCTGAGTATCATGCTACCAATGAAAGATAAGCAATGTTTCTTTAATTCTCTTTTACTAGAGAGTTACCCTGCTATACATAGGATATACTACAACGTGCATGGTCATTCTAGGGAGTCAAGATAGCTTGACCACACTTACCTTGGCACCCCCAATATTTTTGACAAAATACTGAGGTAAAGTATGGGCATAGCTACGATTAAAAGATGGTGTTATCACTGCTAGGAATCCTAGCACTAGTACCGGGCGGGAACCCCGGTTAGTACCGGTTCCTCGCCCGGTACTAAATGGCGCATTTAGTACCGGCTCGTAACACCAGCCGGTACTAAATGATTTCACGCCCAAAAAATAAAAAAATGTTAGAACCCTCCGGAAGGCCCGCACACGCGCAACGTCGCAAGTCACAAGTCACGCGAATTTTTCACACGTAAATGCGCATGCGTGGTCACGAGGAACCGGCCGGTGTCTTGATCTGGTACTAAAATGGCTCCGGAGGATTTCAAATTTGGACCCTATACTAAAATAAATCCGGAGCAACTTTAGTACCGGACCAAAAGTTAACCGGAACTAATCGAATAGACCAAAGCTTATTTTTCTAGCAGTGTAGGGATTAAGTTTATTGTTGTTGGCATGCTTATTTTTGATTTGAAAGGATCGATGGACCAAGAGGGGGGTGAATTGGGCCTTTTTCAATTTCTAAAACAAGATAAAGCAACCTTAACCTATGCAAAACTAGAAAGGCACCAATTCACCAACCGGATAACTAAACAATCTACACAAGCTAGATAAGATAAAAGGAGATAAAGCCTAGCAAGGTAGAGCTAACTAGTGATCCCTAAATCAAGCACATGAATGAATTGCATGAAAGATAATGCTTGAATAAGTAAAGTGGACAAGGGACAACCGGATTTTTCCCGTGGTATCGATGTGTTGGCACACACCCCTAATCCACGTTGTGACACTCACAAAGAGTATTGTCACCTCCCAAGTCACCAAGACGAGGGCGCTCACTAAGAGTCTCCGTTTACCATCCCGGTGTGGTGGAGATCAAGCCACGTACAAATCTCTTCTCCGGGCTTCCACAATCCTTGGCAAGCTCCGCGAGAATCACCTCGATCACCAAGATCGCCTAGGTGATGCCAATCACCAAGAGTAACAAGCTAAGCCTTTCACTTGAGCAAGAACCAATCACCAAGAATGGATGCACATAAGCTTCTCTCTACTCAAGTCCTTAATCTTGCTTCTTGAATGATTGAATGAACAAGTGTATGAAATGATGAAGCTCAAGGTGGCTCTTGACTATAGTATGTGTGTTTGGGTGTTGCCTGGTGTCAAGAGTGGTAAAATGACCCATTGGAGGGGTATATATAGGCAGCTCACGTGAATAGAGCCGTTGGAGAAAAAGCTGCCAGAAAAACTGCGTAGCGCCGGTTAATCCGACGTCCCTCCAATACTCATTGTCGGTTTAACCGGTGAATGTAAACTGACCCTTCTGAAAACTAGCCGTTACAGCTTGGGCAGATTAACCGTCGTTGCATCGGTTTAACCGGTGAATGTAGTCATCCATTGATCAACAGAAATACCAAGTCACTGGAAAACTGCACCGACGTCCAATTTCAAATAGCGTCGGTTTAACCGGTGAGTGTAGTTGTCCACTGATCAACTGAAAACCGAGTCTCTGGACAACTGCACCGACGTCCAATTTCAAATAACGTCGGTTTAACCGGTGTATTGACTTGTCCTGACCTGTAGACCATGTTTAACCGACGTATAGAAAACTTGAGGCGTCGTTTAATCCGGTGATAATGATTTTTCTGATTTTGCCCTTTCTGACTTGAGTCTTGAATGAAATCCAAATATTTCTTGAGATATAAGTTAAGAACCACTTATTTGAGCTTCTAGAAACCTGAGTGACCATTGTGTGCATCCATTTTCAAATGACCATGTCCATGCTCAAGTTACTAAGCCTAAACCCCTCTTAATAGTGCGATCACTACAAAACTATAAAACCTATACTAACCTAAGTGTCCTTCTCAACCTTATGACACTTGGCACTAGAAAGATCCTTAGTCTTGACATATTATTGAGTTGAATGCCGAGATCGCCTTTTTGAATAATGAAAATTAGGGGCCTCTTTTGACATATAACCAAATGAGCGATAATGATCTATAAATCTGCACAAACTCATTAGTCGCAATAATGGTTGTCATTAATCACCGAAACATACCTTGAGGGCCTAGATGCTTACAATCTCCCCCTTTTTGGTGATTGATGACAGCATAAACATAGACAACGAGAGAGCGAGAAAGATAAAGTACCAATAATCACAAGCAAACTCGAAAAGAGAAAATCAAAGAACTCAATGGCTCAAACGAAATCCATAGATATGTCTCAAAAGCTCAGCATGCTCAAATGACAAATGTACATATCCATGAACTAACACCAAATATAATACAATAAGAAACAATAAAGTCCTGATCACGAGCTCTCTCTAGTGCTACCCTCCCCCTGACTCTCACTCCCTCTCCCCCTTTGGCATCAAAGCACAAAAAGAAGCGAGCTAGGGATCCAGCTGACGAGGTACAGCAAGGAAGCGATCCGGGTCATCGTCGTCGTCGTCGTCAGACGGTGGATCCTCAGTGACTGACGGTAGCTGCTGATCTGAAGGGCCTGCTGGTACTGAGCTGACCGGAGGTGTAGCTGTCGTCGAGGCTGTCGTCGAGGCTCTGGTGCTAGCACTGCCGGGGAGAGGATCCGTGGAGGTAGTAGCCGGCTCAGCAGAAGATGTGTCAACATCTGAAGTAGTGAGCGCTGATGCTGCCGGTTGTGACGACTGCTGAAGTAAGGACACCTCTCCGCCTCCCCCTGAAGGTAGTGGCTGTGGTACGACGGGGAGGCCAACTGACTGCACAGCTGAGGGTGACTCCTGGAAGAGTGAGGTCGCAGGCAGTGGAGAGAAGAGAGGACGACTCGCAGACCCAAGTAGTGCTGACAGTGAGAACATGATCTCCGGGGTCGCGGAAGAAGCTGGAGCAGTGGAGGCCGGAGCTGGTGTAACTGCAAGTGGTGGTGCTCCGGCGCCCTGAAGGCCTGACTGTCCTGGCTGCTGTGGGGCGAGTCCGGTGTGAGAATAAAGCTGTGAAATCATCCCGAACATCACCATCATGCCCTGCTGCATCTGCTGAAACTGAGCGTCTGTCCTCTGAGATACTCGGTCAATGAGGCCGACAAAACGCTCCTCGGTAGCAGCTCGCTCTCGGGCAGCCTCTCTCTGTATCGCTGCAAGCTGGGCCTCATGGGCTCTCCTGGCCTCCTCCTGTGCACGGCGGTCCTCCCTCTGCTGTGTGACCAGCTGCTGCAGAAGTGCGGTGAGATCAGACGGCTGAGACACCTGAGACTCTGAAACTGTGGTAGCAGCAGCAGCTGACACTGGAGCTGGCTCTCCGGAACCCCCTGCCTCATGATCATGACTCGCTGGAGCAGGTGCAGGGAAGTACTCCTCGTCCTCGGAGGAGTCTGACTCTAGGTCTGACCAATGTATCTCATCATCTCCTCCGGGAAGCTGTGCCTCTGCGGCTAGCAGTGCCTCATCCTCCTGAGCCACTCGGGCCTGTACCTCGGGTGCTAACTGTGCCATAGCAGCCCGATCGGCCTGTCTGCCTCTTCTCCTGTCAGAAGGCGCTGTCGGACGGTAAACTAGGAACCAGGGAGTCTCGTCCTGGCGGTATACGGCACTAACTGGTGACTCAGCTGGCACAATCATAGAGCAGATAAAACTGATCCAGTGAGCATATGAAAACTGACGAACGACCCCCATCCCATCAGTAATGACATCCTCAATCTCAGCCAGAATAAAGTCAACAATATCGAACGGCTCGTGAGTGAGAATGTGAAGAAGCAGTAGCTGCTGCAGACCTGTGAACCCCTCTGGGTAGCCACTCCTCGGGAGTAACGTCCTCCGGAGTGCCATGTGCACTGCGTAAGCCTCTGGGGTCAGCAGACTGGGGACTCTGGCGTAGGAAGCTGGAAAGGGCTGGCGGAAGCACTGAGAAATCGCCTCGTGTGAAGGTGCAATCCCGCCAATCATGGCCCTACGAGGTGGATCGGCATCACCGTAGACCATCTCGTGCAGAGAGACGTCAACAAGGTCAACTCCAAGAATCCCTGCAAGTGTCGCTCTGGACAAACCAAACACCTGGCCTCCAAACATGAAATGTACTGCTCTGCGCTCTGGGGCAATCCATGCTGTGGCATAAAAGACTCTGACCCAGTCCTCAATATATCTGTTCCGCTCAATAGAAAGCAACCTGGGCAGACCCCTGAAGTGAGCAAAGTGCTCTCTGATATCAGCTCCCCCTGCAGCTGTCCTCAGTGAAACCCAGTCAAGTACTCTGTGAGGAAAGATCCTGTGGCCCCGCCTCTGATAGGTCTCGTAGAAACTGGCCTGAAGGAGCGTCCAGAATCTGCGATCAACCCTGCTGTCCCGTGTCACCGGGAACCACTCCTCCTCCTGTACACTCCACCTGAGCCTCTTGACCTTCGCCGCATTGGCCTTGGTCAAGTTCTGGAGCAGCACACCTGGCTCCAGACGCACGACAGTGTCCATACGGAACACTGCGCGCTCGGCCGCTAGGGCCTCGGCTCGTCGAGCTGCTGCTGCTGCTGCGGTGGACCTGCGAGGCTCCTGTGGCTGGTGGCCTCCTCGCGTCCTAGGTCCGGTGCGACGCTCGGTCGTAGGTGAAGTCTGCTCTGCGGGGGACGTCTGCCGGGTGCGGCCAGAACGTCGTAGAGCTGGTGACTGAGTGTCCTGCCCCTGAGACTGCTCGGACTGCGCTGTCTCTGTATCTGAAGCTGTCTCCGACTCTGCCGCTGAATGTGACTGTGCTGACTCTGCTGCTGCTGCTGCGGCTCTGGTGGCCCTGGCTCATCTAACTCGGCCCATCCCTCTGCCTCTGCCTCTGCCCCGGGCTGGCGTGTCCCTGATAGCAAATGGACGAGCACGGCCTGATGCCTGCTCTTCGGCGGCCTTAGCCACCATCTCGGCCCTCTCGGCCTCTTTGGCTGCGCGAGTCCGCTTGCGAGCGGGCTCCTCGACCACTATCTCCTTACCCTTCCTCTTGTCACGACCCATCTCGATCACACAAGACGCGGCGCTGCGAACTAGGGCTAGCGAAAGGGAGCGCGGCGTGAATGCGGTGCAATGCGGCGGCGCCTGTGCGGCAGAAGACGCGGTGGCGCAGTGCTCGCTGGTGCGGTGGCGCGCGAGTGGCGAATGGCGGCGGCGCGGTCGCAATGCAGGCGGCGCGCGGGCACGGCTGGGCGCGCGGAGCGACGCAAGGCGCGGGCACGGCTGGGCGCGAGCGGCTGACGGCGGCGGCGCGGGCGGCAGACGGCGCGGAAGGTGCGCGGGTGCAGAATGCGGCTGCGCGCGGGCGGCGCAAGGCGAGGGCGACGGCGGTGATGGTGTGAACCGCGAGCGGCGGTGGACGGCGACGGCGGCGGACGGCGACGGCGGTGGCGGGAGCGGGTGAGTGAAGGTGGAACGACGGCAGACACGCGAAAGCAAGCGGGTAGGCGTGCGTGGTCAAGAGAGATATATGACATGTGGACCCCGCAGTTTTTCTTGTCGCCGGTTGAACCGACGCATAGGTTTTGAGCACCGGTTGATTGCGTCGGTGTAGTTTATCAGAAGCACTGCCAAATTATTATCAGTACGCCGGTTGAACCGATGATCCAAATAGAGAACTCGTCGGTTGAACGATGCAAATAACAGTTGATTTTCAGGTCGGAAGCATGTTATGTTCACCGGTTGATCCGATGCTGCAAACTTTGTATACACCGGTTGAACGCTTGAAGTGTCTGAGCTGAATCTGAAACTTAGTAATGCCGGTTAAACCGATGGTGTAGATCCATTGAACGTCGGTTTAACCGGTAAACCCAAAAACCCTCTCTCAGCTCACTTTTCTATGCTAAGTCCAATGAACTTATAAGATTCAACTAAACTCAAGTTAATGGACTTGCATAGGCGACTTTACCCCTCAAAGTAAATAGGATAGTTTAATAACTTAAATAGTTTTTCTTTTCAAAATCAAGGAAAAGTCGCAAGAGAGACAAAGCGCCAAATTAAAATGTATGAGCTATGTCGTAGGAATATTGAAGAAGAAAAGCTTCATACTCATCACGACATGGCTCACTAGGCAATAACGCACCTAACACTTTACTCTTTTCACTTCTCATGAATTAAGATCTTGCACGTAAAACAAGTCTCATTTTCATCAAGTGATCTCCTTTGTGACCTTTACGCATGCAATGATAATGCAAACTACAATCACATGCGAAAGAAAGGTAAATATGAAGTGCACATCTATATGACAAGAAATGCATAGCGAGAATTTAAATTCTACTTGTCAAGTTTGCACCCACGGGAAGCTTCTTCATGATGAGCCTTTCTACAAGCCTAGAGGAAAACAAGCGGACCACCACCTCTAGCTAAACCCTTGCTCATCACTATCTTATCATGGTTAGACAAGTGTCCTATATGTATGCATTTTTATATGACATGGCAACTTACATGACGTTTGCCGCATCTAACACATTAAGCTCATTTCTTAGCCTAACAAAGGTACTCTCGTCTAAACGTTTTGTGAAAATATCCGCCAATTGCTCCTCGGATCTCACACCTTGAAGGAAAATGTCCCCCTTGGCTTCGTGATCACGCAAGAAGTGATGGCGAATATCAATGTGCTTTGTGCGAGAGTGTTGAACCGGATTCTTGGCAATTTTTACGGCACTTTCATTGTCACAAAGGAGTGGTATTCTTCCTAGTTTCACACCAAAGTCCAAAAGGGTTTGCTTCATATATAGAATTTGGGCACAACATGCACCGGCAGCTATATATTCCGCTTCCGCGGTGGACAAAGCCACGGAATTTTGCTTCTTACTCGACCAAGAAACTAGAGAACGCCCAAGCAAGTGGCAACCCCCGGAGGTACTCTTGCGATCGACACGGCTTCCGGCAAAATCCGAATCCGAGTATCCCAAGAGATCTAAGCTAGCGCCTTTGGGGTACCACAAGCCTATGCTAGGGGTGTGCTTGAGATACCGAAGGATCCTATTCACAGCCGAAAGATGTGATTCCTTAGGGTTAGCTTGAAAACGGGCACACAAGCACACACTAAACATTATGTCGGGCCTAGATGCGGTAAGGTAAAGCAAAGACCCTATCATAGAGCGATAGAGGGATTGGTCAACCGGTTTACCGTCCACATCCAAGTCGAGATGCCCATTGGTTGCCATGGGTGTCTTGATTGGCTTACATTCATCCATCTTGAACTTCTTCAAGATATCTTTAGTATATTTTTCTTGATAAATGAATGTCCCTTCCTTCATTTGTTTGACTTGAAAACCAAGGAAGAAGGTCAACTCGCCAATCATGGACATCTCGAATTCCCTAGACATCATGGTAGCAAACTCATGGCTTAGTAAATCATTAGTTGAGCCAAAGATAATATCGTCAACATAAATTTGACAAATGAAAAGATCCCCGTTGACATCTTTTGTGAACAAGGTGGTGTCCACCCTCCCGATCTTGAAGCCTTGCATGATTACGAAGTCACGAAGCCTCTCATACCAAGCCCTTGGAGCTTGTTTGAGCCCATAGAGTGCCTTGTGCAACCTATAAACATGGTTAGGATTCCTCGGATCTTCAAACCCGGGAGGTTGCTCAACATAAACAAGTTCGTTAATAAAGCCATTTAAGAATGCACTTTTCACGTCCATTTGATATAACTTAATATTATGATGTGAAGAGTAAGCAAGAATGATGCGGATAGCTTCAAGTCTTGCGACCGGAGCAAAAGTTTCACCAAAATCCAAACCTTCGACTTGAGAAAACCCTTTTGCCACAAGTCTTGCTTTGTTGCGTACTACCACCCCATGTTCATCTTGCTTGTTTCGAAAGACCCACTTTGTGCCGATGATGTTCTTGTCTTTCGGAGGAGCTTCGAGGATCCAAACTTCATTGCAGGTGAAATTGTTCAATTCTTCTTGCATGGCCATCACCCAATCCGAGTCCTCAAGCGCTTCCTCTATGCTAGTGGGTTCAATACAAGAAACAAACGAGTGATATTCGCAAAATGAAGCATGCTTAGAACGAGTTCTTACTCCTTTGGAAGGACTACCAATGATTTGACCAATTGGATGATCCTTGGAGATGCGACCATGCTTCACTAGCGGTATTTGCGTGGATGCTTGTTGGGGTGGATCATGGGTGACTTGTGCTTGTGGTGGAACATTTTGCTCTTCTTGTTCTTGGACTTGGGGTGTCGGTGTTGACACATTTTCTTGAGGTAGTGGATCATGTTTTTCTTGATCTTCAACCACTTGGGGTGCCGTGGAGGTGTTTGGTGTAGTTGAGGAAGGTCCTCCCCCTTGATCATTGCTTTCATGCACCTCTTCCGGCTTGATATCCCCAATGGACATATTCTTCAAAGCTTCTTCAATCTCTTCATCACCTACATTTTCATAGCCAACAACCTCCTCTTGGGAGCTATTAGATTCATCAAACTCCACATCACATGTTTCTTCAACTAACCCGGAAGTTTGATTGAATACTCTATATGCTTTGGAGTTTGATGCATAACCAAGAAAGAAACCTTCATCACACCTACTCTCAAACTTACCGAGCCTTTTCTTCTTATAGATGAAGCATTTGCAACCAAAGACTCGAAAGTATGATATATTTGGTTTCCTTCCGGTGATGAGCTCATATGGAGTTTTCTTGAGGAGTCGGTGAGGATACACTCGGTTGGATGCATGACACGCCGTGTTGATTGCTTCCGCCCAAAACTTCTCGGACGTGCCATAATCATCCAACATGGCTGTTGCAAGGGTGATGAGTGTCTTGTTCTTTCTTTCCACCACTCCATTTTGTTGAGGCGTGTAGGTGGCGGAAAACTCATGCTTGATTCCCTCTTCATCGCACCATTCTTCAATCTTCGCATTCTTGAACTCGGTGCCGTTGTCACTCCGGATCTTCACTATTTGAGAATTGTATTTCCTTTGAGCTTTTCTTGCAAATGACTTGAAGATTTCCGGAGTCTCACTCTTATCGTCTAAAAACATAACCCAAGTGTAACGTGAAAAATCATCAACAATTACTAGGCAATAGAGGTTACCACCAATGCTCTTGTATGTAGTTGGACCAAAGAGATCCATGTGTAGTAGCTCGAGCGGCTTGGAGGTAGACAACATCGTCTTGATGGGATGATGCGTCGCAACTTGCTTCCCGGCTTGACATGCTTTGCACAACTTGTTCTTGTCAAAAGTGACGTCCTTCAAGCCGGTGATCATCCCTTTCTTGTGGGCTTTCTTGAGGTTGCTCATGCCAATATGAGCAATTCTTCTATGCCAAAGCCACCCAAGAGACGACTTGGTGAAGAGGCAAGTCATTGTGCTTGTTTGCTTTGAAGAGAAATCCACCAAATAGATATTGCCATGCCTAAACCCCGTGAATACCAATGACTTGTCTTTTTCATGAGTCACTACAACACCATTCTTGTCAAAGGCACACGTTAGTCCAAGATCACATAGTTGTGCAATAGAGATGAGATTAAAACTAAGTGCTTCTACAAACAAAACATTTAAAATGAATAAATCTTTTGAAATTGCAATTCTACCCAAACCTAAGACTTTCCCCTTTGAGTTATCACCATAGGTGACATGTTTATGATCGCCGGGGTCTTCAAGTGAGGTGAACATGCTATCATTGCCGGTCATATGTTGAGAGCAACCGCTATCAAGTACCCAATGTTTTCCACCGGCTTTGTAGTTCACCTACACACATGAGAATTTATTTTTGAGTTTTCGGAACCCAAACAAGCTTTGGGCCTTGCACATGTGTGACAAGAGCTTTTGGGACCCAAAGTTGCTTGGGGAGCTTTTTCTTCGACTCCTTAGCAATTTTGCCAATGAACTTGGCCTTCACCTTGCCCTTCACTTTACTCAAGAGAAAATGATTATTTTGGAACATTGATGAGTAATTCTTGGGTAATTTAGGAAGAGGATGTGATGGTAAAGTGCACTCCCTAGTGTGGTGCCCGGTGACTTGGCAATGTTGGCAATATGAGCCAACTTCCTTGATGAAGCTTGTCTTGATTTCCGGGGAAGAAGTTGTGGCCATGTTTGGCTCCGGAAATGAACCAAGACCTCTCTTGCCATAATCACGGGCATTGTTGAAGAGAATCTCCTTGTGGATGTATTCTCCTCTTGAGAGCTTCTCCACACAACTCTTAAGACTTGCCACTTGATCCATCAATTCTTTTTCCCTAGAAGGAGCAAGCTTGGGCACAATATTAGTGGCATTTGCATCAATGAGTAGGTCATCACATGAAGTAGAAGCATTGACCTTATCAAAAGTTTCATGATCAAGTTTCTCAAGACTTGGGTCAATAGCTTCATAGGCAAATTCTAGTTCTTGATATTTGTGAGCCAACTCCCTATGCTCTTGTTTGAGCTTTTTGTGGCTCTCTTCAACTTGCTTAGCAAGTACAAGTGACTCATTGTGCTTTTTGAGCAAGTCATTGTACTTACTAAGTAAGTCGGAGTGGGCAAGCTCTAACTTGGCATGAGTGTTCTCAAGAATTTTAACTTTGCCTTTTTCCCTCTTGATGACGGATGTATACTCATTGATGAGATTAGTGAATTCATTAGGATCAAGCTCTTCATCACTATCATCTTCACTATCCACCTCACATACCTTGGTGTTACCTTTTGCCATGAGTCACATAGGAGGCGGTGGTAGAGATGGTTCTTCATTAGTGAGGGCGATGGTGACAATGTCTTCTTCATCACTTGAGTCTTCGCTTGATGAGATATCGGTCACCCACTCTTGTTTCTCCACCAAGAAACTTTTCTTGGTATGCCCTTTCTTCTTTGGGAAGAGCTTGGTCTTCTTGTCATGGGTCTTCTTCTTCCCAAATCTCTTGTTTTTGTTCTTCCTCTCCTCTTCTTCATCATCGCTTGAATCATGGCGATGCTTACTCTTGTTGTCCTTGCTTCTTTTGTCCGGCTTGGGGCAATTTGGACGGATGTGTCCTTTTTCGCCACAATTGTAGCAAATCTTGTTCTTGACATCCATTGGCCGGAACATTCCCTTTTTGGAGTCAAAGTTGAAGCCCTTCTTACTGATCTTCTCATTCAAGCGTGTGAACTTTCTCATCATGAGAGCAAGTTCTCCATCATCTTCAACATCGGATGAGCTCTCATGGTGGTCATCTTCTTCATTGCTTGAGCTTGAGTCTTGTTTGACCATCTTGAGCTTGCGGGATTTGTTTGTCTTGGTCTTTAGAGCAATTGACTTGGTTGATGTTGGCTCTTCGGTCATACCAAGAATGCTCATTTCATGAGCGCGAATTTCGCCCACAAGTTCTCCTACTTCCATTGTGGCGAGATCCTCCTTTTGAAGCATAGCATTGATAATGTTATACTTGTGCTTCGGGAGGAGCATGAGGATCTTGCGGTTGATGGATGCACTGTCAATTTTGGATATTTCAAGTGCATTAATGTCCTTGACAATGACATTCAAGCGAGAATACATATCATTGCAATTTTCATGAGCTAGCATTTTGAAGGAATCATACTTAGCTCTAAACAAGTGATATTTTTGCTCACGAACTTTGGTGGAACCTTCATGAATCTCAATGAGCTCCTTCCAAATATCACTTGCTAGGTCCATGCCATTAACTCTAGCAAAAACCTCCTCACTAATAGCTTCGAAAATTGCATTTCTAGCTCTAGCATTCCATTTTAATTGGTCGGGGGTGGGATCTCCGATGAACCCGACTTTAGTTGCCAACCATACTTCGGGGGCAATCGCATCAAGGTATGCGGCCATGCGAACTTTCCAATAGGCAAAGTTCTTGCCCTCGAAGTGCGGCGGCGGACCACCCATCTTGGCCATAGCTCTAGGCGGTGAAGCCTAATGATCCAAATGAGCAACGAGGCTCTGATACCAATTGAAAGGATCGATGGACCAAGAGGGGGGTGAATTGGGCCTTTTTCAATTTCTAAAACAAGATAAAGCAACCTTAACCTATGCAAAACTAGAAAGGCACCAATTCACCAACCGGATAACTAAACAACCTACACAAGCTAGATAAGATAAAAGGAGATAAAGCCTAGCAAGGTAGAGCTAACTAGTGATCCCTAAATCAAGCACATGAATGAATTGCATGAAAGATAATGCTTGAATAAGTAAAGTGGACAAGGGACAACCGGATTTTTCCCGTGGTATCGATATGTTGGCACACACCCCTAATCCACGTTGTGACACTCACAAAGAGTATTGTCACCTCCCAAGTCACCAAGACGAGGGCGCTCACTAAGAGTCTCCGTTTACCATCCCGGTGTGGTGGAGATCAAGCCACATACAAATCTCTTCTCTGGGCTTCCACAATCCTTGGCAAGCTCCGCGAGAATCACCTCGATCACCAAGATCGCCTAGATGATGCCAATCACCAAGAGTAACAAGCTAAGCCTTTCACTTGAGCAAGAACCAATCACCAAGAATGGATGCACATAAGGTTCTCTCTACTCAAGTCCTTAATCTTGCTTCTTGAATGATTGAATGAACAAGTGTATGAAATGATGAAGCTCAAGGTGGCTCTTGACTATAGTATGTGTGTTTGGGTGTTGCCTGGTGTCAAGAGTGGTAAAATGACCCATTGGAGGGGTATATATAGGCAGCTCACGTGAATAGAGCCATTGGAGAAAAAGCTGCCAGAAAAACTGCGTAGCGCCGGTTAATCCGACGTCCCTCCAATACTCATCGTCGGTTTAACCGGTGAATGTAAACTGCCCCTTCTGAAAACTAGCCGTTACAACTTGGGCAGATTAACCGTCGTTGCATCGGTTTAACCGGTGAGTGTAGTCATCCATTGATCAACAGAAATACCAAGTCACTGGACAACTGCACCGACGTCCAATTTCAAATAGCGTCGGTTTAACCGGTGAGTGTAGTTGTCCACTGATCAACTGAAAACCGAGTCTCTGGACAACTGCACCGACGTCCAATTTCAAATAACGTCGGTTTAACCGGTGTATTGACTTGTCCTGACCTGTAGACCATGTTTAACCGACGTATAGAAAACTTGAGGCGTCGGTTAATCCGGTGATAATGATTTTTCTGATTTTGCCCTTTCTGACTTGAGTCTTGAATGAAATCCAAATATTTCTTGAGATATAAGTTAAGAACCACTTATTTGAGCTTCTAAAAACCTGAGTGACCATTGTGTGCATCCATTTTCAAATGACCATGTCCATGCTCAAGTTACTAAGCCTAAACCCCTCTTAATAGTGCGATCACTACAAAACTATAAAACCTATACTAACCTAAGTGTCCTTCTCAACCTTATGACACTTAGCACTAGAAAGATCCTTAGTCTTGACATATTATTGAGTTGAATGCCGAGATCGCCTTTTTGAATAATGAAAATTAGGGGCCTCTTTTGACATATAACAAAATGAGCGATAATGATCTATAAATCTGCACAAACTCATTAGTCGCAATAATGGTTGTCATTAATCACCGAAACATACCTTGAGGGCCTAAATGCTTACATGATTGCATGTGTGTTTTACGCAACTCGTTCATAATAATTACAAGTATTTGTCGTGGTCTCTCTCTTTTGCTGTCAAAATTCATTTAGAACAAGATACAATTGCCAATAACGTTGACTAAGATTCTAAGTTTTACTCTCTTACTTGATTCTTGTGCTCTTGGCTAACAATTGGACATGATGACAATAATTAGTGGCGGACATAACCATAACTCGGGTGGTTTTTTGCTACTAGTTATGGTCACATCTAGCTTAGACATGGTCACAAAAAATCAAGCAGGTGTTGGAAAATGGTGATTTTTACCACGTATATTGAGAGCTAACAATCACCTTGGTAAACGGATAGTCAAGTGTTTTCAGCCATTCACTTTGGCCTAGGTGTGCTTACGATGTGGTCTAGTTCATGAGATACTATTATATATGGACGGTTCTTTTGTGGTCTCAGATGTTACCTACTAGCTAACACCTACCACAGACGGATCTTACATCGAACACATACGAGATACTATTGTGGGCGATTCTTCTGCTCTCTACAATCTGACATATTATCACAAACCCCACTCTCAGACACTAATCCGTCTAGGATCACTACTAAAAAAATGATTCGTAGGGACACCTATTTTTTTTAAGAGCGGCCCAAAAGATAACCCGCTCCTGCAAATGGAGCGTGGTTACTGTAGCATTTTACCCATCCCTAGAAATACATTTTTAGGAGCGGGTGACACCATCACCCGCCCCTCCTGCCCCTAGAAAGATATTTTTAAGGCGCCTTGGAAATGGTGGCCATTTTCAGGGGCGGTGATGGCGTCACCCACCTCTGAAAATATATTTCTAGGAACGGGTGATACCATGATCCGCCCTTACAAATAGTCCCATGTAAAAAAAAATTATAACATTTTCATATGATTTCGGATGAAATCAAACTTTATATCAAAATTGTAGAGATTGATGAGACCTACAATTTTGTTGTTGATAACTTTTCATTTAAGGTCATTTAGTAGTTAAAAAATTATTATAAGTTATCTAATAACTATGACTATACAATATCTCATACAACTTAAGTCATACTTTGAGGTTTCCATAATCTTAACTTTTTTTTATCTACAGTTTAAAATAACTATAGTGTAGAAATTTCATTTTTTTAATTATTTTGCTATATGTAAAGATTTAAATAAATTTTTGGAATAAAGTAGAAAAAATATTTTTAGGGACGGGTGATGGCATAACCCGCCCCTAGAAACGATTTCTAGGGGCGGTTGATGGCTCACCCGCCCCTACAAATCAATTTTAGAGTTATTATAAAAGAATAAAATCCCCTATAGAGTGACTGTGTAGTATGGTGGAGAGGAAGGTACGTGCGAGGCTTGAGGTATGCGGTTCGAATCCGGGGTGATGCAAGTGTGCATATTTTATTAAAAAAATTGTACCTTGATAGTAAGGGGTTTGTGGTGGTGGCTGGTTGGCTGTAATATTTTTCTTTTTTTTTCATTTTGCTATTTTTATTTTTTTATTTTCTGGAAATTGATTTTTAGGGTCGGATCACGCCGTGACCTGCCCCTAGAAAATGATTTTAGGGGCGGACGCATTATACATTTCTAAAAATAGCATTTCTAGCTGCGAGAAGTAGGAATCGGTACCGTACCGGTTCTAAAAGTACGCTTTTACCCACCTCTAAAATCATTTTTTTTAAGTAGTGGATTGGAAGTAGTAGCCGGCTGTGATCAACCATTCTATAGTAGTGATAATATCATTTTTTTAGTATTTCTAAGTACATTAATATAATATAACAGGCAACAAACTCATTGTATTTTGCAAGTGTTGGCAGTTCGGTTTCCAAGTCGCGGTTTGACTGCTCAACATTTTTTCACTAGGAGGGTAGGAGGGCGCTCATCGGTTGCTCTCACAGAAACGACATGGAGCTGGGCTGTTTGGCAGGGCTCTAGGCCCATGTTCTACTGGGTTCAGAATTATGCCCGCAGTGAGTTTGCATGTTGGCCCAGTGTCCTCCAGGCAACTCTCTGGCCCATAACCGCCGAGCTCGAAACCCGCACGCCGTAGGCCCATTTAGCTGACTGGTCCCCACAGGCAGCCTCTCCTTGGGTGTCCGGCTCCTCCGCCATTCGCCCGTTCCAATCCAAGTCGCTCTCTCGCATCTCGCGCGCCTCGTGAACCAATCCCTAACCACGATTAAAAGCAAGCAGCGCAGCCCACTGTCCCCCACCTGCGCTAATTAATCACATCACGAGATCCCCTTCTCCGCCCTCCCTCCTCCTCCGGCTCAGTCGCACGCCTCGTCGCCTCGCCTCGCTCCCACCGCCACCACCACCCGCGCGCCCGCCTCGCCCGCGACGCGCCCAGGCGACCCCCGTAACCCGCAGCGCCGGACCGGTCTCGCTCCACGCGGCCGTGCACCCGGGAGGGGATCCCGCGGCGAGCCTCCGCCGCCCGCGCCACAGGTCTGTCCCTCCATCCTCTCTCTTCCCTCCGAATGCGGTCGTCGCTCGCGCTCGATCGATGGGCGGGCGCGCTCCGCGGCGGGTGCGGGATTCGGCGGCGCAATCGGTTTTGGTTCCGGGGTGACGTGGGGAGCGGGGTAAATGGTGGTAGCGGGCAATGCTGGGGTTCGCCTCGTTGGTCAACGCCGCGAGGGTTTGACTTTGCGTGCCTACGTCATTCGGTGGAGTGAGGGTGGCTGCGTTGGATGGTTGCGGGGGAGGTGAACCCACGTTGCTGACGCGTGAGAGGGCACCGACCCTCGTTGTCGTTGGTCAAGTTTCGGAGCTGGTGTTCTGATAGGATTAGGGGGTTTAGGTTGCGGGATTGGCAGTTTGGCCTCGTTGGCTGCTGCTGAGTTTAGTGTGTAGCAAAGTTCGCCTGTTTAACTGTTCCATTACAGATTGGCCGGTGACCAGTGCTTGCCTCCATTGCATGCTACACTTTGTTTTTTTAGCATTGTGTCTGTTTAAATGGTAGTTATAGTGATAACTGGCTCGGAATCTCAGTGGTTACATATAGTTCTCCAAATTCTGGATGGGTGTACATGTTATTCAAACATGGGGCTGGGTTGATGTGATCACACATTCACACCTGGTTACCTTTGCTGTAACATCACCACTGCCCTTTCTCTCTCCTGTGGACCTAAGTTAGTTGTGCTCCTTGATAGTGATTGGCTTTAGAATCTCTGGTGGAAGCTACACTGGAATCTTTGAAATTTACTTGAGCTGTAGATACAATGTTACAGTTAATTGGTCAGCATGTCAAATTCTGAAGTAGCCAACAATAGTACATTATCGTATTTGAGGTTTGATTTGAGTGAGAACACAAAGTGCTGAAATGTTGGTATCTAGCGTGCATACTGTATTCCCTGTTACTTGGATGCCACGAGTCTATGGCTTGTGAATTCCTAACTGTTTAGTCGGCAGATTTTGGCGAAGTAACTGTTCTCTCTAAATATATCTGTACAATCAACATATGTGTGAAGCCTGAACCTTTGCAGAGCATGTTTCTAGTTCTGCTTCTATGTGTCAAGAAAATTTAGAGGAGCACCAATGTATCTGGTGTTCGTATTGTACTGAATAAACAAATGCAATAAGCTTTCAGTAGTCAGTACCATGAAAAGCAGTTTCTATTGACATAGCTTTTACATTAATTGTGATAGACGTAAAGAATGTATCCGCTGTTCGATGTGGAAAACACTCGTGGAAACCAGCTTAAGAGAATATTGGTAAGTTTTGAAGTTTGAAAATAAGTGTGGCATGTAGTACTTGTTTACATGATAATGCAAATATTGATTCTTTGGTAATTGTATCAACAAGAATAGATTAATACTAGCATATTGCCCCTGCTTTGCAGCGGTTGGAAATAATTTCTTTCGGATGGTGCCATAAAGTACATGTTTTGGTGAAAGCATGTTGTTTCGTGAGAGGATGTATATGGACTAGCAACCTTCCACCATTTCACTCGAGTGATGTCTAACAAACATCTATTAACTATATTCAGAACCCGATGTTTAAAATTTGTTGAAGTTTGAGCTGGTGAAACTGTAGTTGTGGTGATGTGGCAAAGCATAGATGCTCTGTTAGGAGTCAATTTTAGAGCAAATAAGGATGTCGGTGCTTTGATAGTTGGTGTTAAATTGGTTCCCACGATAATTCTTATTAGTGGCTGCGTAGCATTTGTAAAATCTTAACAAGGAAATCAATATTCCACGATAACCATGCTGTCTATGACCTATTAGCTAGCAACATATATTCATCATGTTTGGAGCATGCTGAAGCAATTGGATTATCTGCATGGTGGTCAAATTCTGCCTAGTTCCATTTGTTCAGTACAGGAATGTGTAACATGAAATGAAATGGCAATCCACGCTGTGATTTAGCACTTGAATATGTATTCGACAACTCACAATTCATATATTTGAACTTTTGAATCGGCCTTCTAACATAAATCAGAATGCTACAATTGTGAAGTATTTGCTCAAACCCTGTTCTCAAGTTGGTTGAGTTGTACACCGTATGTTTAGATTATTTTTTGCACATGGTAAACAGTAACATGCAGTCTATATGGACATGTTAATATGATCCTGTACTCCCCTTCTAGCATGTCCTTTTTCTTTCGAATGTTGTTCTGGAACTTTGTAAAGCATTTGTTTTCTGTAGTGAATTCGAGGCCTCACCACCTGTCTTGTAAAATAAATCTCGCAATCTCAATTTTGAGTTGTCAAGATATTATGTTTTATTTGTTTGCTGTTTAAACATAGGGTGGCCTTGAAGGATGATAATTGAAGCAAAATGATTCTATATTTCAACATATTTTGGAGATGGATGATCTGCCAGAGGATGAAGGGAGATCCCAGACACAACCTTCAGATCCAAATTGGCACTCCCATTTGGATCACAAGTTCCAGTCCCTTTCCCTGACTAAACAGGAAAAAATTTTGGATTCTGCATATTCTTCCCTTGATTCTAGGGAAGCTGGTCATTCATTGCAGGCTGCTCAGACATTGTGGTCTACTGGATCTCTATCAGGTCCAATACCCAATGGTTTTTATTCCATTATTCCGGTATGGGAAGTCTTTCTATGACATTAGCTTGTAAAAAGATTATGAGTAACTTATTTTGACAGTTTAGTTCATCTGTTCACTCTGAACTTTGCAGGAAAAGAGGCTCAAGGAGCGTTTTGACGCCATACCTTCTCCAGATGACCTTTATTCTCTTGGAATAGAAGGATTTAAGGCAGAAATTATCCTTGTGGACATAGAAAGAGATAAAAAGATATCTGCTTTAAAGCAGCTATGCACAGCGCTGGTAAAAGGATTGACTTCAAACCCTGCTGCCATGATAAAAAAGGTTGCAGGTTTGGTAAGTTCTCTATGAGATTCTTTACATAATGTAGGATGATTATGGCAGTTTTTCTTCCTCCAAAGTGCTGCAAGATTCCTGTGGTCGATTGCCTTGAAATGGTTTGCATAAAATTTTCCTTGCTGGAACTGTTCCATTCTATTAGTTTTGTTTATGCGTTTGGTGGCTTGTACTTGGTGCTTGAAATATGAATGATTCGTTCCAAACCATTGAGTGATTATTTATTCTTCCAGCCTATATGAATGCCCTATTAATTATTACGTATTTACTTCTCTTTCATTAACTTTAAATTTTAATGATAATTACAGGTTTCTGACTTCTACAAGCGACCAAACCTGCATCTCAGTCCTGCAAGAACTTCCTCTGAAGAACTTTCTTATTTCTTAGAAAACAGGGGAGTTCAATTGCTGGGACAGATAAGACATGGATCTTGCAGGCCCAGAGCTATATTATTTAAAGTTCTTGCTGACTCTGTTGGTATAGACTCTAAACTGCTGGTGGTATGTTTTTACCTTCCATTAGTATGTCTGAATTGAAATAGTAATCATCTCTTCTAATGGAACCCCTTAATCCTACATCAATATGTCATTTGACTTTGCACTTTGTCAGCATTCCAAATGCCTGAATCTCTTTATAAAAAATGCCTGAATTTGAAAAGTAGTAATCTCTTCTAATGGAAGTCCTTAACCCTACATAAATATGTTATTTTACTTGTCAGGGCATTCCAAATGAAGAACCTCATGGTTATGATGATTCATCCAAACATATGTCTGTTGTGGTCACGATGAAATCTTCGGAGTTTCTAGTTGACCTGACGCGTTTTCCAGGACAATTAGTTCCATTTTCATCCAAGGCTCTCATCACATCCCATATATCTGCGGCTGGAGAGAGTGATTCAGTTGACTATGATTCCTGTGATTCTCCTCTTGAACCAAATAGTCCCCTATGTGCTCAACGGTATACCTGCGCATTTCCATTTTAGTAAAATTTGTTAGTAGCGCTGTTTGTATTCCTTTGATCTAGCATTAATGTATCAAATCAGGGTCAGTGCGCAAACTGCATGTAGTTTTATATGCTATTTAGTTTTGAACCAATGTGTATGGAATTTCAAATCAGGGTAAGCGGGTCATATACTTCCCAACTCAGCATCTGCTAATTTGATGTTGAACCCAAGCTGGTGGAATGCTACACATTCACAGTGCGGGTATTCGGAACTGATAGGTTTACTACAGTGGGTACAATACTTAACTTTTTGATTTATAGGAATAGAAGCTAGAGCATTGACTGCTTCAAAATGTTTTTGTTGAACTTTTAACATTTTAGCCGATGTTTTTTTTTTCACTTTTTGAGCCTTGTTTGTTTGGTAAAATTTTACTCCAGTTTACTTTTCAAAATCTTAAGATGAAATGTTGAGAACTTCTGTGATGCTTAACTTGTCTTATTCAAAGCACCATTATTTTACTTTTGTACTTCTGCTTTTGAGGTGTTTTGGGTTTCAAACGCTGTTTGAAGCTTAGAACAATATTTTGGTTGGCAACTTGATATTTAGGAACAGTTAATAACTTTAAATCAAACATTTCCATGCTATGGTTTATTGATCTATAATGAGCACTATAAGCATTCCCTCCGGAAATTCCCTGTGTCTCTGTTTCAGGCAAGAGCAAGATGACAGCAACAGATCCTTTAAAGCGACCTCTCTAAGAAACATCATGCTCAAATCAACAAATTCTATGGAGGGTAAAATGAGGTGGTAAGCCATATAATCAAACTTGTTAAGCGAATTTCATTTCTTTTTTTTTTCATGTTTACCAGGGGTGCGAATTGGTGCCCCTAAGGGTCACCACCGCCGTCTTTAGTTCAGCTAATAGAATTTCTTTTCCAAAATGTGCAGGAAAACTAGTTCTATTAGTTGAACTAAAGAGGGTTGGTGATAACTCTTAGGAGCACCAATTCGCACTCCTAATGTGTACTGATTTTCTCATTGTCCACTTAGCTGCAAAATTACTCATCAGAATTTTTTCCTCGCGCTTTTCCAGTTCATCACATAGTGACCCGAATGTTGCCAATGCCTTCTGTGGTCGCAGCCGGAAGAAAGTTGCGGATGAACATCAACGAACCGCAAGTTCAAGGTGCTCATTCGATTTCGTTTATTTTATTAGTAATTGTCATTGGATGGACAAAAAGCTGAAGATTATGTTTTTATATTTAGTTTGCCTTCAGTTCTTTTTCTGCTGGGCTGCCATAACTCATACTACCTATCCCTGAATACCCACACAATGGCGGATCTAAGCCTAGGGCAGCTGGGGCTCCATCAGTGGGCCTAGGTCCATAAGCCTACCAAAAAATTCCGTGGAAAATTTTTAAAATACAAAGGACTTATGGAAAAACTCACTAGTGCAACCACATGTGTGATCTGTTTCTTGGCACCACCCATGTGTGCATACTCATTTTTGGCATACATTAAATTGGCCGCATGAAAATTATGCTAGCATATTTGTCACCACCCATCAAACTGTACTTAAAAATAATTTTTACTGTAGTTATAAATACAATAAATTGAAATGAAAGTATTTTTGGACGCAAATCAGATTTTCATATAACTGATCCAATGGTAATTATAAAGATGTAGGTCTAGTTTTAATGAGGTTGATTGCATGCATTCAATAATGGTTCTAGTTCAACTAGATAGGGTAATATATATAAATTTGCTACTGAATATCTCTTAGAGTTTGAAATTCCAAGAACAAACACTTCTATTACCAGTGGCATGTTGGTTTGACATAAACTATATAATTTTTCATAGCTCTTAACTATTGAGATATGATAAATGTAATTTCAGTCCTCCTTTGCATCCATGTTTCTTTTGGTTCCTTTTTTTTTAAGATAGGCAAATTGAGGGTGTTTTTGGACGGTTTATCCTGCTAGTTATTTTATCTCTCTTTTCTACTACATCATATATGATATTTCTTCTCATGCTTGTATACACATTCGAACCTAGAACATTGGGTCCTTCACATATAAGATTGCTTATTCCTCAAATGCCTTTCTTTGCTCCTGTAGTCCAGAGCATCCATTGTTCAGAGTTCGTGGCCGTTCAATGCTGGGTGATAGACAACAGGGTACCAGTGTAGCTGTGTCAAGGTACCTCAGTAAGTCTCTCTTGTGTATTTCTTTTCAGTCTGAAGCAACCAGAAGATGCAAATTCTGAATTCTGATCCAGTGATCCTCATTGTTTTAGTGCCCAAACAAAGCATCTAATGCTGCATTTGTGATGCCTCACGTTTTACCATATGATGTAAAAGAAATCATGGACAGAAACATGAAAAAAATGTCGAGTTTGGTTTGGTTTTATTGACACACAAAACTCCAATACCATATAATTTGTGTAATTGAAATGTCGAAACAAATGCAATCAATCCCCAATTCGTCAAACCAACCTGATTTTGACCTATGTCATGTGGCTATTGAGTCCAATCCTTGTTGGCACACCTAAATCACAGGGCTGCAGGCTCCATGTGTCCGTAGCTTTCTTTTTTTTTAAAAAAAATGGTCCGTTCTCTTTCTTCATAACACCAATACTCATCTTATTCATCACGGCTATTCTTCTCTTCTCCAAATATACTCTCCATCCATGGAAAAGACCTATAGTGGAGTAGAACTTGAAGTTGAGCAAATCTATGAAATTCCTGGCTTCAACATGAGCATCAAATTTTGCAACCTCAAAACTGAACCCGCTGTCTCTTCTATCATTTTTAATCTTATCATTCACGTCCCTTGACACAACCTGCAGCGTGCCTGGTTTGAGATGAATGCCTGGTACTAGCAAAGCTGGGCCTTCTCTCATCTCTCGACAGAACAATGTCACCTGCATCATTGAGTGCACCAGCAGCTTCTCGAATCAATTCTTTTGTACCTTGTAACCATTGAAGAATTTGATTTTTCAGTAAGTCAAGAACTTGGTTGATTGGGTGGCACTGGCTTTTTTTTCCTTTTCCTTTTTTTTTTCCTGCGTGGGAAGTGATGCTCCTTGAGAGTGTGCAAATTCCCCATGCCTGTTTAGAGTGACAAGAAGACGTGCACAGTTGCACACATGCTGCCGCAGATGAGGAAGGAGTTGGGGGGGGGGGGGAGGTTTTGAGGGCCAAGAGATGGGAAGAACAAAGAATAAGTAGGGGCAAGAAGAGAGGAGCAGTACAGTTGGAACAATACATGTTAACAATGATATGAATTGCAGATACAAGAGCCAAAACCAGATCAATCTTGCAGCACAATTCATTTGTGATGATAGTATGTTTACCAGCATATACAACTGGCAAAACCATATTGTTCTTGTCGGCTTTGGATTCTCAATTTGAGAACCGTGCTTTTAACCTTTTACCTGTTAGATGTATGTGCATAGTTGTGTTATCACTCCCTAGCATAGGATCCTGTAGTTACATGCTGTTTTGTGAGGGATGAGGAGGCAGAAAAGACAAAAGAACAGCAACAAAATATTTATAGCAGTAGAAATAGAACTTATATGTGCATATCTTTTGTACCTAGGTTACCCTTGGCTATAGAGGCCTTAAACACTAGTGTAGTCAATATCTTTAGTCAACTATACCGCTTTCTTTTGCCCTAATAAACATTTCTTGCTTGATCATAGGTCAGATGGCGCATCAACATCAAATGCATGTAAAGCACGGAGACGAAGTATAAGTATCACCCCTGAAATCAGTGATGATATTGTGAGGTTGGTAAAGATGATTTTTAACTCTCTGAAGTACCAGATTTGTCCCAAAATGTGGCCTGCTTCTAACTCCCGTGAAAATGCAGCGTTTTTAATTTTATTATTACAGTAACTTATGTCTATGAAGACGTTTTAGTCTTTTCTAGTGCTTGTGCTATCTAAGAAACATGGTTCATAAATTTTGGGGAATTATATGCTTTGGTTTGCTTTTATTTTAATACAAAATTCCAGTTGTATAACACCTTGCATTTCTGCATCGACCCACATATTATGTTTCTTTTCTAGGGGCCTTGATGAAAAGTTCAATATTTTGTTTTGGTCTTTTCACTTTTGGCCCGTTTAGCTTTTCCTTTAATCACAGAACTGACACATGCATCGAATTGCTTTTGCTAATTGGCCACAGGCAAGTTGGGAATAATTTTTTGTTTCACTCTTCTTTGCGGGACATTACCTGTCCTGGCTGACATAGAAGTATGTTTTGCTTGTTTGCAGGGCAGTTCGAGCAATAAGTGAAAGCATGAGACAGAATCGCCTTTCAAGGGTGCAGAATGATGGTAGTCTTGGATCCTCAAATGATTCACAGAAACATGTATGTTACTATCTCTAGTATATTACTATCCTGGAGCATGTTTATGTCTCTCCATTGGCTTGTTTGGTTTCATTTTCCTCAATACTTCTACACCATTGTTATTTTACAATTTTCACACTTCACAACGTGATCATGCCACTGTGAGAAATATATGTTGGTCAGGAAGGAAACTGATTGCTGAGGAGCGGAGGTAATATTAGATTTTAGGCATTGATACTCTCAGCTGTCTATATTATTCTTGAGCTATCTTACCCTACACTTTGGGGCTTGATCTATTGGTTATGTTGGTTGCGGTGTTTGATTATTAGTATAAAACCCTTTACATGTTCATGTATCTAGATTTACTCCCTCCATCCCCAAAAAAAGTCATTCTAGGATTCAAAATTTGTCCTGGAAAACAAAACAAGTCATTTTACTCTATTTAGAAAGTGCATGTGCATGCAAGAATCAATTAGTGCCAAATATGGGTAATAAATAGGGGCAAACAAGGTCATTTTACCTTCTTGTTAATCTGTCATAGAATTCCTAGAATGACTTATATTTTGTGACGGAGGGAGTAGGCATCAAGTGGAAGTTAATGCTGCACTGTCAGATGCTTTATTCACATTTTGTTCCTGTTCAGAAAGAAGCCTGAATTAGATGGTGTAAAAGACTTCTTTCTCCATGTGAAATGAGAATAGTTTCCTATTTTTCATGGCATTGTAGTTTATGTTTTCAAATTCATCATGATTTTGGTTGTTATTATTTCTCTGCAAAGAGTACTATCTGCTTAGGTTTCCTTTCTTGTTATAACTTGTAACCACCACCATTCTCTTGTAGCCTACAGGGCTTAGATCCTTAATTGTAATTCACATCCTGATTATGTACCCACTTGAGGTTGACACCATTGGATAAGTGGATACTAGCAAAATTCTAGCTTTCATTTCAGCAAGTGTTGATTTATAAGAATACCTAGTTTTGTTGCTTTTCACACCTACAGCAAACACGTATGTATGTTACAGCTGACACTAATGCTAGCATGCTAACTAAAAGCCAATAAGATGCCTATGGATATAGTATCTAACACCTGTTATGCTTGTCAAAGGGGCTACAAGGGAGTAATCCACTTTACAGTTCCAATAGGTAGACCCATCCTCTTCAGTTTAGCGTACCTAGGTGCAGGTTGTATGACAGTCTTTGAACTTAGATTCTTAGGTTCATATTTGTAGGGTAGCATATACATGTTTAATTCCAATTTTTTGTTTGTAATATAAGGGCAGGGACCCATGCTATATACTTTGTTGATTCCAAATAGTAACATGTTTTATGGTGCTGCACTTATGCTAGGCGCCACAAGCAGGGTAGCATGGCACAAACTGATTATGCTAAGAGGATGAGAATGCTTAATATTTGCTTAAGAATCAATTTGTGCTAGATAAGATCAGTTTGATATGCTAGATTGTTTCTGTTGGTTTGTTGGACTGGAATAAGCCATATAAGGTGAGGTGGTGCCCATTAATGCAAGCAAAAGTTATCTCCGGTGCCTGTTCCTTCTCTCCCTTCCCCTAGGTGCAGACCTTATTCCATCACTGCTCTGTGGAGACAAAGTTACAAGCTTCGTCCTCCCATTGTGCACTCCTACAACCTTGAGACCCTCCATTGCAACCTTTAGCACAGAACTTGCTCATTTAAACTCCTAAAGAAGATTCCATTCCAAAGTATAACCTAAATTTCATAGGAGTTCTACTCTTATAAAAGGTGTTAGGTGGCGCTTATTGTCTTGGGACTGCCTAGGTGGGCCTTGGGCCTTGTATACAAAAGAGGAAGGAGAGTGAGGAGATTCCCAGAGGAGAAGAGAGAAAGGGACACGTGAGGCAATCCCTGAAGCAACCAATGTAAGACCCTAAGCCACTTGCCTCTGCATGTGTAGTTACCATCCCTCGCCACGGTGATTGTTGCCCCTTGTCACCCCCTACTTTCCCTCCCCATCGCCACCTCTGCGGACTCTGAATTTGGCTGTTTTCCACTGTCACCGATGCCAGATCTGGCCAACCCCTCCACCCTTGCTCCTCTCCCTCACTGCCACTACCGACGCGGAACCTGATCCGCCCCTTGTATCCATCGCTGCTGCTAGATTTGTGCTTCCATCGCCACATCTTGCCTTCGTTGTAAGCCAGCAACCCAACCCAGTGTGTCCACCTCTCCCTTATTGCCTAGGGTCCTGTTTTGGCAAATGGCTGCCAACCCCACTAATTTTGGTGAAATTGCAGCGGTAAGGGATTTACTGTTATCTTTCCTTTTAGAGAGGTGCATGTATGCACGTTGAAAACCAGCTATAAACATATGAACTGTGACAAAACAAGTATTCTAATATGTCATTGCGAAATGGAAAGCTATGAAAGATGCTTATGAAAAAGTAAATATTCTTAAAATTTTGTCTTGCATAGCATTTTTTTAACTACGATTATTTTCGGAATGGTATTTTTCAAAATTCCGGAGCAACTTTTAATGTGTTCTCATGTTTCATAATGCCGTATTCAAGTTCCCCTTTTAGTACACTAGGAACTTGTCAAATTAATTTTGCATATCTTCAGAACATTAGTGTTATAAAAGTAAAGAACTGGTTTTGCTGCATTCTTTTGTGTTATTTCAAGTTCATTATATTGTAATTGTTTCTTCCATATGTATGTTGCAGTAGACATTGGTGCCTAATGTTACATCCTGGAGACCATGCAATTATCCAAAACGGTGCCTATTACTTACAAATATGGTACACTAGGTTCTGCAGGTAGCCATAGTTATGCCTGCATACCTTACCAATGTCCATCTTTGGTCTGCCTGCGCTGAATAGTTCAGATAACATGAAATATTTTTAAACGTTCATGTACCTGACTACCTGTGCAGTTCCATACTTGTGCTGCTAATTACTGTACAGCATCAGTACATAGACAGCAATGCGCCGATGCCAAATAGTTGAGTGCTATCTGATATTGCGAACTTTTCTTGATCTAGTTTATTGGCATGTCTTATTTTGATTCAGTAAACTTTTCTTGATCTACTACTTATGCTAGAATGTTCTGTGCTTCTTTATTCAGTAAACCCAAAGATTGATTGGAAGGTCTGAGTTACTTAGTTTTGTGGTTTAATTATTTTTACGATTCATGCTTTATATAGGAACCTGCTTGTGACTCTCATGACGATGAAGTATCTACAAGACGACCAAGCGCACTGGAGGGTTTGAGAAGACACATTAGTAGTCAGAAAGCAGTGTCATTACCTTCATCACCCCATAGGTCAAGTATCCTTGCCTCTGACCTTAGGGGCCCATCTGACTTCACAGAAGCTGATCTGATGTCAACCTGGAATAAGGTGTTGCAGTCTTCACCATTTCTGAACAAGCCTTTATTGCCATATGAGGAATGGCGCATTGAGTTTTCAGAGATTACTGTTGGCATTCGTGTGGGAGTAGGCAAGTAATCTTCCCTGTTGTCTAATATTTGATATATTTTGGAAGCATTGCATCATCTGAAGTCTGTTAGAGGCAGTTGCATCATCAGAAGCTATGTCCTTTATTACCAACTTGTTGAAGTATCGAGAAAAATCAATGAATCTGAAGTAATAGATGCTGTGTTTCCTTTTATGTGGCATCTGATTCTAAGGTTGTAGCTCATCAAAATTTTTATTCAGGGTTCTTTGGAGAAGTCTTTCGTGGCCTCTGGAATGGAACAGATGTAGCTATAAAAGTATTCCTGGAGCAAGATTTGACAACAGAGAATATGAAAGATTTCTGCAACGAGATCTCAATACTTAGGTTTTGCCTATATCTTTGTCCATTACTTTTGTTATGAATGTCTAAAAGACTGTCCTCTTATTATTTTCTCGTTTTGTTTCAGCCGACTTCGACATCCCAATGGTACTACCTCCACATTGAACTTACATTAGTTTTGTTTAAAATTCAATTTGTTAATTTTTATATCAGCCTCTTCAGGATGCTGTTTCCTATTTCATAAAGAAAAGAACTTATCATGTGTTCTGAAGAGTATGCTAAATATGTTGCTTTGCACTGCAGTCATACTCTTCCTTGGTGCATGTATGAAGCCTCCTCACTTATCCCTAGTCACTGAGTACATGGAATTGGGTTCTTTGTACAGTTTGATTCATTCAAAAACACACAAAATGAAGCTCCATTGGAAGAGGAGGTTAAAGATGCTCTGTGATATCTGTAGGTGAGCATGCTCAATGCCATTAGTTTTCTGGACTGTTCAGTGCCTGTAGTTTTTCAGATGGTTCAATCCATTCTATATCCCTTTATGTTCTTATTATCGTGTTGTACAAGGGGCCTCATGTGCATGCACCGGCTGAAGATTGTTCACCGTGATCTCAAGAGTGCAAATTGCCTTGTTAACAAATACTGGACAGTCAAGATATGTGATTTTGGGCTCTCTCAAATAATGTCAGATTCTGCAATGAATGATAACTCATCTGCGGGGACCCCAGAGTGGATGGCTCCCGAGCTCATTCTCAATGAACCATTCACAGAAAAATGCGATATCTTCAGCTTTGGGGTTATCATGTGGGAGCTTTGCACTCTGAGTAGACCTTGGGAAGGAATACCACCTGTTCAGGTAGCCACCATACTTTTCAACGGCTCTTTTTTTATTAGTTGTCACTAAATGAAACCAACTCACATAGAATTTGCTATCTCCTATCTACATGTTAGATTGTTTATTCTGTTGCGAATGATGGGGCGAGACTGGAAATACCAGAAGGACCTCTTGGAAGCTTGATTGCGGGTATGGTTTGTGTTCCTTCTTCTATGAAAGGGTAGTTGGTTGGTACAATCCTGCATCATTTTGATATTTGGTATTTCAATTGTGGTTTGCCCAGATTCCAAGTAGTTTGTGAATTACTTCGTAATAGATTATAGTGGGCATGCATGTTGCAATTTTCAAGCTTACCTATAAGATGATGCTAATCTATTTCATGAAAAGATTAGAGGAAACTGATGGATATTGTTGAATACTTTTGACTCTGGAAAAAAAAGCACAAGTCATTTACCTAGGCAGCTAGGCAGAAACGGTACTACCTCCCTTTGTCAATGTATGATGTCCTAGAATGTGTGCAGTCAACACCTTTCAACTTTGACCATGGATTTGTTTTGAAGAGTGCTTTCGTAATATAGTAATTTTCAAAATAATTTTCATACAAAAAGTGGTGGCCAGATGTGTGCACTCGAGACTACGTTGGTGTCCAAAATATCATACATTTACGAACTGAGGGAGTATTAGTCAGCAATCTCGCTTTGAAATGAAGAAATTTATGTCACCATTGCAAGCACCTAATGTTGACCTACTTAAAACAACATGCTACATCCTTGTTTTTACAGATTGCTGGGCAGAGCCGGAGAGGCGTCCAAGCTGCCAGGAGATCCTGACCCGCCTTCTTGATTGCGAGTATACCCTATGCTGAGATTTTGCCTCTAGTCTGTATAGCGGTTTTAGGGGGCACCAAATTGGTCCGGCTTATACATGAATTTTCATTTCCCGTTTTACATCATTTTGATATCATTGAGGATGTAAATTAGCAACATATACTATAATAAACAAACTTTTCATTACCTCTTTAATACCGCATATGATGCCTTGAAATTCAAGTTTTTTTCCTGGAAAAATTACTTGTTCGAGTTTTGTGCTTTCTTCTGTTTTATCTAGTGTCAACCCCTCGTAATGACTAAACGCTATTTTCAGAGAAATCTGAATGTGAATTTATTTTTTCTTCTGGCCGAGGCTAACTCGCTAACAATTCTTTTAATTTGACACTGAATGTTGAGTTCCATTAACCACTAATTCCAAGCATGTCGCTGGAAACCAAGTCAGATATAGTCTGGTAGCTGGCCCAGAATACATTTGACATTTGCCCCCCTGGGCAGCCAACATGTCAGCCACTCTGATACACCGCCTGGGGCACACCTATTTTTTTTTACAAAAAATCATAATATGAAACCATGAGTTCTGTTATTTGCCAAAAACGGCCTCCATCCAGGCTTCTATCCAGTGCCGATCTCTTCAGTCAAACACAAGTCAAACGGAAGTCTGGTTCGCTTCCTGCAGTGTAAACATCGATCTAGGGATGGCAACTGGGTCCACAGGTTCGGGTGCCCGTCGGGTTTCGGACCCGATGGGGATGGGTATGGGTGCTGTTTTACATCCATGGGTCTGCTCGAACCCGACCTGTTTAATTTCGGACGTGGATTCGGGTTTTAAATGAGACCCGTGGATGCCCATCGGGCGTCCGAAATTCAGCCCATTACATGTTTTGGCCCAGCCCAACAAACCTTCACAAACCCTAACTCCCTGCTCCCTACCCCCCTGCCCCCTGACCCCCTCGCACTTGCGGTTTGATGCTGGCCAGCCAACAGCTGCACACCATATTATTACTCTCTTCCATCTCCAAAACAAGTCATTGAAAAAATTCTAAAACAGATTAATAAGGAGATAAAATAACTTTGTTTATCCCTATTTATTAACCATGGTACTAATTAATTGTTGCATACATATGCACATACTAAAAAAAGGTAAAATAACTTGTTTTGTCATAAATTTTGAGTCCTAGAGTAATTTTTTTCTACAAAGGAGAAAATATGTGTCGGAGTAAATCTCCAGCCGGGTGGCGGAGCACCCGCCTAATCCTAGTTTAGGAAGAGTTTGGGGGAGATCTAGGAGTGTTTGATCAAAGGGCGGATGAACACGGGAAAGATGCGAGGATTTAGAGTGGTTCGGGCCGCCGGAGCGTAATACGTTACGTCCACTTGAGTGTTGTATTGCTTGAGTATGTTTGTGGACAGCTTGTGGGTCTAGACCTTGTGAGAGCCTGAGAGAAATTTGTGTTCTAACGGGTGCACTCTCCCTTTTATAGACCAAGGGGAGTGCTTACATTGTGCGGCCCCGACAGGTGGGTCCGGCCAACAGGAGCTTGTTATATGAGATATATGGAGATCTTCCTCTCCAGCTCTTCCCTGTAGTCCTCTATCGGGAAGTTGATGTGCGTATCTACAGCCAGGATATGGTCATGTGCCGCCTTACCGGCATAGTGCCTGCTGCCAGTGACTACGCACAGTGGAAGACGTGCTGTCACTGTTGGGCTAGTACCCTCTGACAGGCGAAGGAGCTGCGCTGACCCGCCACGCCGTCGCCTCCGCGCGCCCTGTGGCAGCGCACGCCTCAGCTCTCCTGCAGCAGACCATCTTTACTCCTTGCTCACGCGCGCGGCGCAGTGAGTTGACTGTACCGCGCACAATGCGCGGTGATGCGACGTGCCGCCTTGGAAACAGGCGGGCTTACCGTGGTGTCAGCATACCTGCCCAGTGTATCAGTGGGCAGGCCATGCCCTGTCTTGGGCGCGGCGGAGCCCACCTACCCGTATTTAATGCGGTAGCTGGGTTGGCGTCCCACGGAGGGCCTTCTGCCGCGATCACGTGGCAGGGTTGGCCCTGCAGCCGCCTCCTTGGCAGCTTAAGGCGGCACGTGGCGGCACCGAACCCCTTCCCCGGGGAAAGGGAGGTTCGGGCCCCCGAGGCCAGTCCGGATGGACAGGCCTAGAGGGGTCTGGCTCCCACACGTGGCGGCGCCGGACCCCCTGGGGGGTCCGGGCCTGTGGAGGCCATTCTCGAGCACCCTATCCTCGTGGGCACGTGGAGGCGCCGGACCTATATGAGCACGGGGGAGGTCCGGAGACCATGATCCCAGTTGTCAGGCCCGGACCGTACGCCCCGTCACCCATAGGACAAGGGCGAGGTCATGGATAACCTTGCACCCATCTGGTTGGAGACCCTGTCAGACGACTTACTAACAGACGGGGCCCGCGGGAGAGGCAGATCTCCTCACAGCGGGCTACCACGACCTTCTGGTCGTTGAGCCGCTCCTTGGCGATGATGGAGGATAGGCGGCCGAGCATGTGGTGGCACGCGTCCACCACGATGCGCTTGGCGCACACGCCGGAGCCGGACACCATCGCGCCCTTATCTGTGAGGCGACATTGATGCGCTAAGGGTCTGGACACCCTAGCAGGAGGTACCCCTGTCCGTATGTACCGACAATATGTATTTGGGCGGGTGAGTGTGTTGTGTGCCCAACGACCATGCAAGCATGTTTTATTTTATTTTGCTGAATTCGACTTCTCAATACACACTTTAAGCTTCGATTTTGCCTTCACATGGAGTTCGACAATAAGCTATATTATATTCAGACTTGCTAGTGTCCAAACATCGAGACCCTCCCATTAGAGGGTAGGCCCAGCAAAAGCATCATTTTGCAACATGCATCGATAATGTACACAACATCATATATAAATTTTTGCAACATCAAAATTATTCTAAACTTGCTCATAGCGTCAAACCGATTTTAGAGAAAAATCCCACTGAAACATGAGGATATGTTTCGTGCAACGTCGGTCAAAATAATCCGAACTTATTTAAAAGATCATAATAAGAGACAAAATACATCACTGCAGTGTTCATAAATTGAAAATGCAACATCTGCAAACAACATATGCAACATCACCGGGGAGGAAGAAAGAACTCTGAATCAAATCACCCATCCAACATCGCATATCGTCCCTTGCAACATCTCAAACAATCTTTTGTAACATACAAAATGACCCAATTCAAACATTTCAATGTCTTGCAAATGCAACATAAAGAAACAACAAACGCAACATCGTAAATCAATTGATGAAACATCCAAATAATCTATCATCCACAAATCACCCGTTGCAAACAGTGGCGGAGCTACAGGGTGGTCCAAGTGGGCCGCGGTATACCCTAAGGCCCAGCCCACCAAGGACCACCCCAGTCCCCAGCGGCCCAGCCGGCCAGCCCACCAAGGAGGCAAGGACCTGGCAGCAGTCGGGGCAATAGGGCACTGAGGCACTCGTCGTTCGTCGATGACCAGCCGCCAGACGCAGTTCTTCCAGCACCGCGTCCCACCGCGCCTCGACGGCCTCGCGGCTCGCGCCCTCGCCTGCTCGCCAAGCTCCGCGCCTCCGCCTCCGCCTCCGCCTCCGCCTCCACTTGGCCAGACGCTGCAGCCGGCTGTTGGCAGCCCGCAGGCCGCAGCCAGCGCTGGATCCTGTAGTCTGCAGACGCCAGACGGCCTCCGCGGCTCCGCCTCCGCCTCCGCGCCTCCTGGCCGCCTGGGGCCCACCCGATTTCGCGCTCCTATTCCTCGCCTGGTGCTGCGGGGAATTAGCACACTGGTACAACTTTGTTGCTCTTGCGACTAGGATTACAATTAGACTATTAGAGGAACTCATGTAGTCTTGTTAGTTTGCTCGATTATATTTTAGTTATGCAGTACAAATGTGCTAAACTCTAACTTCAATTCCAATAGTTTGATTGCTTAATTTATAACATGATGTGGCCTTTTTTAATTAGTATAACGGCTTGATGGCTGATGCACTATGAATTTTGACATTTGATTGTAGAGTGATTGAATTATGAAGAGGGATGGAGATATTGCATCTCTTGTTCGAAAGCATGCAGCAAAGAGGCAAAATGTGAATCCTATGCCACCTCCGGAAGCAACTCAAGAACAAGAGAGAGTAATTGAAGAAAATATGAATCCTATGCCACCTCCACCGCCACCACATCCGGAGGCAACTCAAGAGCAAGAGGAAGAGAGAGTAATTGAAGAAATTGTGAATCCTACGTCTCCTCCACCGCCACCACTGCTACCACCATCGGCTCCACCAACTTATGACGTGAGTCGTCTTCCAAATGATCCAGGTGAAAGACAACCCATTGCAAGTTTCCATGCTAATGATCATGATGCAATTCGAAGAGCATATATTCTTAGAGGTCCATTTCAGCCATATGCACATGAGTTCTTAAAAAGGTGGACTGAAGATAGAGAACGTCATTTCAATTTTGTGTGGTTTCATAATTTTCCTTAGGTTGAATATAGTGTCAAGAAAGATGCTGTGTTTTGCTTTGTATGCTACTTGTTCAAAAACAAAGAAAGTAAGGGAAAGGGAACTGCTGCATTTACTGTGAAAGGTTGGAAAAATTGGAATATAGGAGAGAATGCACTTTTGAAACATGCACGTTCTAAGGCACATAAGGCAGCCCAAGAGAAATACTTTGGTTTTCTGAATCCTGATGCAGCAATTGATGATAAAATTGAGAAGTGGAGTGCTGAGGATCGTTATCTGTATAAGAAAAGGCTGACTTATTCACTTCGATGTTTGAAGTTTCTTTTGCATCAAGGATTAGCATTCCGTGGACATGATGAAAGTGCAGAGTCTAGCAATAGAGGTAACTTCATTGAACTTTTGAAATTTGTTGCTGCACATAGTGAAGAGGTGAACAAGTATATTCTAAACAATGCTCTAAATAATTGCACTTTGACTAGCCCAATGATACAAAAGCAGATTATTCAGTGTTGTGCCATAGAAACTAGAAAGAAAATAATTGGAGAACTTGGTGAAGAGTCCTTTGCAATTTTAGCAGATGAGTGTAGTGACATATCACATAAAGAACAACTAGCTCTTTTCTTGCGTTATGTTGATGCTTCGGGAAGGCCATGTGAGCACTTTCTTGGAATTGTTCATATAGATGATACTATCTCTTTGTCACTTAAAGATGCAATTGAAGCTTTACTTGTTAGTCATGGCTTGACTTTGACACGAATTCGTGGTCAAGGTTATGATGGGGCTAGCAACATGAGAGTAGATATTAAAGGGCTGAAAACATTGATTATGAAAGAGTCACCTTCTGCTTATTATATACATTGCTTTGCACATCAACTCCAACTAGTTCTTGTTGTTGTTGCCAAGGGAAATAATAACTGTGTTTAATTTTTTGATCAAGTGTCTCTCTTGCTGAATATTGTTGGAGTCTCTTGTAAGCGTCACGGCATGCTTCGAGATGCTAGGATTGAGAATCTCATGAGAGCACTTGATTGTGGTGAACTTGAAACTGGAAGTGGATTAAATCAAGAGATGGGGTTGGCTAGGCCTGGTGACACTCGGTGGAGCTCTCATTACAACACTGTATGCGACATCATTGCTATGTATCCTATAATCCGTAAAGTTCTTTTCACTCTTGGAGAGGATACTACTGTTAGAGCTGATTGGACAAAGATACATACCATGCTTGGTGCATTTGAGTCATTTGACTTTATTTTTTGTTTACACTTAATGTTTACTATCTTGAATACATAAATAATTTGTCAGTGTGTTTGCAAAGAAGGGAGCAAGATATTCTTAATGCAATCACACTTGTTAAAGCGGTAAAGAAAAGAATGGAACACTTAAGGAATCATGGTTGGGATCAATTTCTTGATAGGGTCATTTTATTTTGCAACAAGCATGGTGTCCAAGTTCCTACTATGGAGGGTAATTATGTGCCTTTTGGAAGATCTGTTCGGTTTGTTCATGACCAAAATAATGATGACCACTTTAGAAGAGCACTATATATTGGGATCATTGATCAAATTAGCATAGAGCTTGCTAGTCGGTTTGATAAAGTTAATATGGAGTTGCTTTCTTGTATGGCAGCGTTTGATCCTTCCAACTCATTTGCTTCATTTGATGCACAGAAGGTACATAGACTAGCTGAGTTCTATCCTAATGACATATCAAGCACTGACTTGCTAAAACTGGACTTCCAACTTGACAATTTTATTGATGTCCTAAGAGAAGATGATGACTTCAAAGACCTACACAATCTTGTTGATCTCTCAGTTAAGCTTGTTGAAAAAAAAAAGACATAAGGTGTATGATGTTGTGTACTTGCTTCTCAAATTGGTATTGTTTTTACCGGTGGCAACAGCAAGTGTTGAAAGGGCATTCTCTGCATTGACTTTTGTGAAATCTAAATTGAGAAACAAGATGGGTGATAGTCTTTTGGATGATTGTCTTGTCACATACATTGAGAAGGACTTTTTCTTTGAAGTGGATGAAGAAGACATAATTCAAACTTTCATGGACTTGAGGAAGCGTAGGCCAAATAAGAAGACATAGTCTTTTTGTATGTGTAAGCTTGTTTATGCATCTTTCGCACTTTCCTAGACCATATTTTATTCTAATGTATGCAACTTTCGCACGTATTGTTGAATGCAAGACTTTATATGCTATTTACCGAATTTTTACCGAATTATTTACAAAACTATATATGTATTTTACTGAATTGCATATAAAAATTTTATTCCGGCATACTCTGTACAAAAATCCTATCTCCGCCACTGGTTGCAAACAAAGGCACCGGAAACACCTCATCCTCCCTGCCGGCTGTCACCGGTATCGAAGGACCGCAGCAAAGCGAGCCCATCACGTGATCTTCGTTGCCATCCCTCCCTGCCCAAACATGCCGTTGCCGCGCGAACTGCACAGCACATCGCGTCCCGCGGCGCCGCTGCCTTACTTGCAACAGGAAGCTGGGTTGAGGGTCGATGAGGTGAGACTAGCTACCTAAGGCAGGGAGGACAAGAAACAAAAAATGTATAAGAGCTTCATCAAATAGTCACGACTCATCTAGTGCAACTAAAATTATTTTCATGCCACCGTCCATATATTTTGCTTGTAATTTGAGGTTCCTGACAGGTGCACGCAGATCTGCTTGAACAGGTACACTAAATGATGTGAGCAGAGGATGTGGACAGCGGTGCCTCAATAATCTTCCTGAACTGAATCCGGACCGGAGAGCAATCCCAATCAGCCTCAAGTTCGCTAGGTACAACGAAACTTTGTAGTACTCTGGGATAGTTGAAGACTTTGCGGTGGGATGATTTTTATAGTTTGGCCCGAGTTATGTATCCACTTAAGCTAATGCATAGGTACCATTTCACGAAAACTTTAGAGCATGGGGCAGGAGTAAGTTCTGATGTTGCTTTCGCATTGGCCACACGTTTTTTTTTTCTTTTGTACTCCAACAATGGAGCCAAATTAAAATGTCAAATGAGAAAATGAGGTTTCTTTTGAGAAAATAAAAAAAGATGCCAGTAAGATACGTTCGTAAACCATAATTATCACACCCATTGAATGCGGCAGCGCTCGGTACAGCCTGCTACGCAGGACCTGCCGCAGCCAGACGGATATTTTTACAGCACTGCACGTCTCTGCACCAAACAGCGGCAGCTGCAGTGCATAGCATGTGGAATTAAATATGCAGCAGCCTACTTCTCAGTTCAAAAAAATAATCCAAGTCTGGCTTCCCAAAAAATCAAAAAATTTAAATTTAATCAAATATATATAAAATAGTATTAACATTTATATTATAAAAAATATTATTAGATTAATTGTGTAATATATTTTTTATTAAATTTAATTTATTTAGAGTTATAAATATTAAAAAAATTATATAAATTTGATAAAACTTGAAACTATTTATATTCTATTTTGGATGGAGGGGGCGTATCTGCAGCCGAATGGTTGGCTGTGCTCCGCAGCTGCAGCTGCAGGGCCTGCAGCCAGGCCAAGAAGCTGAAGCGAACGAGAATAAATTTAACCGCTAGAAAATCTTAAAAAAAACTGAGGAAAGAGTGTTTGGATAGCAACAAGTTCAACAAAATCTCCTCGAATTCACAGAAACTTATTAGTTTCATCTCGTCTGATTCACGGAAGTAATAGGCGCATGGAGGAGCCTTGATGATTGATCAGCATGGAGCCATGGAGGAAGAAACAAATCATGAAGTCCTTCCATTCCCGTTGACTAGTGCTGCCTTCCACTTGCCGGCGACTTCCTCCAGCGCCCGCCGCGACGATCCTTCCGGCGACCACGCCCGCGCAGCAGCCTCACGGAGCTCTCTCGCCCGGCAGCGCGCGGCGCTTCCCTTCTCCCCCTCCATGACCTCCCTCACCGCCGCCGCGATCTCCTCGCGCGCCACCAGGCCGTCGCCGCGCGCCGCCGGCCGCAGCGCCACGCCGGTTACCTCGGTCAGGATGACCGCGTTCGTCTTCTGCTCCGCGTACAGCGGCCACGCGAGCATCGGCACGCCGGCCGCCACGCTCTCCAGCGTCGAGTTCCACCCGCAGTGCGACAGGAAGGCCGCGGTCGCGGGGTGAGACAGCACGCGCACCTGCGGCGCCCACGCCGCGATGGCGAGGCCCCGGCCCCTCGTCCTTTCCAAGAACCCCTCGGGGAGCCACGCCAGTGGATCGTCCTTGGCGCCGGGAACCGTCCCCAAGGCGCAAGGGCTCCTGTCGAGGCTGGGCATGCGCACGACCCAAAGAAATCTGTGGCCACTCGTCTCCAGCCCGGCGGCGAGCTCGGCCGTCTGCTCCACGGACAGCGCGCCCCCGGTGCCGAAGGAGACGTATACCACCGAGCCCTCCGGCTGGCGATCCAGCCACTCCAAGCACGCCGACTCATCGGATTCTTTGCCGGAGCTTGACCGGACGATGGGCCCCACAGGGTACACCGGAGGGAACGCGCCGTCCTCGGCGTCCCGCTTGAACTTTTCCGCCATGGCGATCTCCAGCTCCTCGAAGCTGTTCACCAAGAAGCCGTTTGCGCGGCCGTATCTCCGCGCCTCCTCGACGAGATAGGCGTATACCGGGTCCGTCCGGTCCCGGAACCCGTTGGGGAGGTCGGCGTGGCGCAGAACCAGGCCGCTAGAGAGTGGGAGCTGGTCCGGGAGGTCGCGGTTCTCGCCGGGGGCGGCGTCGACGTGGAGCTCCGCGATGTGGCGCATTATGGAGATCAGGGCGAAGCTGTTGGGGAAGAAGACGTACCCCTGCGCGCCGAGCTCGGCGGCGAGCGGCAGCGCCGCGGTTCCGAAGAAGTCGCATACGAGTGCGGTCACCGGGCCGCCGCTGGGGCCCTCCATGAGCGCGTGGAGGTGCGGGAGCGAGCGTCGGACGAGCTCGAACATGAGGGTACCGAAGCCGATATCCGGCGGGAGGTCGTCGAGGGAAACCGCAGGGAGCACCGAGGTCGCGACGGAGGCCGGCAGCGAGGAAAGCACGGCGGCGTCGGTTGCCGGGTTGGACATGCCGGTGAGCGTGACCACCGTGACCGCGAGGCCGTGGTCCACGGCGAGCCGCCGCGCGAGCTCCACCAGCGGGATGAGGTGGCCCGCGCCGGGGCTCGCGAAGATCACGACCTTCTGCGGCGGCGCCAGCTCCTCCGCGCACGCCGGCGATGGCAGCTCCGTCGGCGACGGCAACGTGTCACTTGCACCGCTGGTCGCCGCGGCCATGGTGAAGCGTCACCCTCGCGCACGTATGGTTGGTGCCTTGGTGGCGCCTCACTTCGTAGTAGTTTTAGTTGTCGTGTCGAAATGTCAAATGGCGAATAGCTATACTGCTATAGGCCTCAATGGAGCACTCTAGCTGCATGATTGGTGCTTTGACTTCATGGGTGTTAGAAATTTTGAAATGTAATTTCTGAAGAGGTTGAAAATATTTAACATTAAAGGGGAATCAAATTTCAAAATGAGGTAGGCTAACTGAAAGAACATGTGGAAAGCTGCAAGTATACAATGGGAGAGAATAATTCATCGACCTTATGGGAAAACAATGTGCTTTGAATTCATCGACTTTACGTTTGAACAAAACATTATAATTCTTTTGGAAAACAAAATCCAGATCCAAATTATCCCTAGCCAAACATGTGGAAAGGTTCTATGATTAAGGGTGTGTTCGTTTCCTACCCTCTAAAGTTTAGCCCCGTCATATCAAATGAGAATCTTGCTATTTAGAAGTATTAAATAAAATCTATTTATAAAACTTTTTGCACAGATGGGTGCTAATTCGCGAGACAAATTTAATGAGCCTAATTAATCCATAATTTGCCACAGTGATGCTACAGTAACCATCAGCTAATCATGGACTAATATAACTCATTAGATTCGTCTCGCGAATTAGCTCTGGGGTTCTGCAATTAGTTTTGTAATTAGACTTTATTTAATACTTCTAAATGACAAAATTCTCTTTGACGTGACCGGTCTAAACTTTAGACTCTGGGAAACGAACGCACCCCGGCTACTGCTAAAGTTGAGCAAGTGTAAGTTGGATCCGACACTGCGTCAGACCGATGGAATCAGGTTCGCGCTTAAGGTGTGCAGCACCTCCGGTGCAAAAGCTATCTTATCAGAAAAAAGAAGTACGAAAGCATATGGAACAATAAAGAACACAAAAGTCAAATCATTCCATACTGCAATTGTGCGAGATGCAAATGCTCTTTTAACTTAAATATTCCTTTTTAAGAACAGATGCACGTGCATCACAGAAAAGCAAATAGTTCGTGCAGTGTAATCAAGTTGTGTCACCAAATTGCAGGTGAAGTCTGTGAAAACTTCTGCAGATCTGGGCTACTAGGCAGAACCTCTCAGTTGGGCCGTATGCTCACCTCAAATTGGACACATCAAGGCCTGGTCCTTGGCCCAGTCGCAATCTCACGATGCCTTCCGTACTTCTGTTCATCCTCTTCAGCCACGGGACGCCTGCACTCCGGCAAACATCTCCGGACTGCACGGGCTCCGTTTCTCACATAGAGCCAGGGCTTGTGGGGGCAACAGCCATCTATCGTCGTCGTTCGCGCGAGAAATAACTATGTCCCTCACGTTCAAAAAAAAAAGGAATACATTATTAGTGCTGCATTGAGATGAAAGCACGCACGGTCAAGTTGGTTCACCAGAAGAAAGAAGTGGTGTCGTGGACTCGTGGTGCGTCACGGCATTATGCTATAGACCGCGTCCGCGCCTCCTATATACTACAGGGCATGTTTGGAGGAGTGGTTTTTGGCCTAAAACCAGTGTAAATTACAGGCCCATAAAATTTTCCGATAATTACTAATGGTACGTAAACCTATTTAAAATACCACCGCATTAGTCTGTTACAACCAGAAATAAAAAAAAATCTCCTCCCTCGGCGATATTTTTTATCCAATAAGTATCTGGCTCTCCGCTCTCGCTCGCAAAGCTTCCTCGTTGCGTCGCTTCTACCGTGATCGTAAAAGGTTGATTCAAACGTGTTATAGTTGGAGTATAAAAGTTTAAAAATTAGCTCTATCCCGGCTCAACAGCAAAGTGGTACTAAATATATGTACGCAATACTCATGGATCACTATCAGAGCACGTTCAGTTTGGATCGGACGTTTCGTACACGCGACGCTATATACCATGTCGTGTGTCCCATCCGGACCCACACGCATCGTATGCCGTGCACCCGCACATCTAGGCCTTGTTTAGATCGCTTCCAAATTCCAAATTTTTACACTCTCTCTCCACCACATCAATTTTAGGACACATGCATGGAGTAGTAAATGTATGTAAAAAAATAACTAATTGCACAGTTTAATTGTACATCACGAGACGAATCTTTTAAGCCTAGTTAGTCCATAATTAAATAAAATTTATCAAATACAAACGAAAATGCTACAGTATCAAAAAAATTTCAAAAGTTATAAAAACTTGCAATCTAAACGGAGCCCTAGTACCGGCGTCATATGCCACGCCATGTGAATTGTACGAGTCTGGGAAGAAGTGTCTACGCTGCAGATCAACCAGAGGGTCAGCGGCGGCAATTGCAACTTGACGCCGTCAACAGCGTATTACTTCTTGCCTTCTTTTATTACAAATATGGACCCGCTAACGTACGGCCGGGCATACGGCCTGTTCCTGTTTGGCAACCGGGGTCATCCAGCTTTTATCCACTGCCCTTTTATGGAAAAAAAAAACTGCAGCTCAAAAGCACTGTCGTGGATGATCCAGGAATAGAAAAAACAGCATTGACATAACATGCAATTTTATTCAAAATGTACATATGCTTGGGTATTCAACACATGATTTAGTACTGCAAAGCTACATATTTGCCTCCCCCTCCCGGAATACAAAACTACATCACGGGCAAAACTTAACATTCATGACTCATGGTGCTGTGCAGGCATCTCATCTACCCACATAACTGATGATTTGCTTTCATGACCTGCCATACAATGAGAAAATAAAGAACCAAATCAGTTAGTATATAGCACGTACAAAGCCACAATGGTTAATATGAAATTATGCTAAAAACAAAACATAAAAATGCTGAACTACAACAGATAAAATGCTTGTATGTTTAGTATGAGTTGCCTACAATTGATAAAATGCTTGTTGGTTTAGCATAATTTAGCAAATACAGCTTGTATGTGCATACAAAAAGTCATCACAGTGCTAAGGTTTCCTCATGTGACAGAATGTGTAACTTGGATACTACATTTGCATATTGACAACTGAACTATTGCCTCACCGATCAGCATCATCTGCACTACAAAAAGTAATCATAATGCTTCTCCAAAAAAAAACGTCATAATGCTATAGCACAACAGCACCAAGCATGAAAACTGATCGATATAAAACAAAAACAAGTAACACTGAAAATGCTTAAATCAGAATGCAGAAATGCAAAACTAAAATGAATAATTTATTAATTAATCTAGCAAATATTGCCTACGATATGAAATTTGTGGTCCGGATGCCATTGAGCCCTAGTTCCACCAGCAAGTTAATATTATAAGCATTTTGATTAATATTCCCTAGGCATTTTAATGATGTCAGTTAAGCATTTTAATATTTTGATATAAGTTACATGCATAGGGCATTGTCTAATAACTATTTTAACTGAAGGCCTCTGCTTACTATCCCCAAACTAAAATATTCACTTTCCGTGATAAAGAACATTTTATCTCGTGGAATACTGAATAGAACTCAACTCCTGAAATGAAAATGTCACTTATTTTCAATTTCTGCAAGTACAATAAATAGAATTGGCCTCAAGCATAAGAGCACTGAACCACACGTAACCCGTGTATATGGTACTCTCCAAAAAGAATTAGCACACATTAATTCATGAGTGACTGAACGGGTGACAAATGCACACGTACACATACATTGTATCCTCCATTAGCTCATCAAGGCTACTGTATCAAATCCAACAACCTAACATATACTTGAGCTCCCAAATCCACAAGGTGCAATAATCTCATCCAATTTAGAAAAATAAGTTGAAAAAAAAGCACGATTTGCATCTAATAATTCAAGTGACCCCGTATCAAAAGTAAGCATAAATTTCTCGTGTCGCAGTGAACGTGAAAATTGCAAGGGGAATGCTGACCTTGGAAGCATAGGCCTAGGCCTTGTCCAGTGCCCTCTCGAGCTCTCCTACTGCAGCCGCGCCATCATCATCACAGCTCTCATTTCAAGGTTTCATGGATTCATTCCAAAATTTAAATGTGAACAAATGAACATAAGACAAGTGGGTACCCAATGGGGTAATTCTGAGTCACTACTTAGTTCATGTATGAGAAGTAGTTCAAATCAGTAAGTATGGGTCCAGCCAATGACCTAGAAAAAAAAAGAATAAATGATATATACAAGCAACTATCGAAATACATGAGGGAGAGAAAATGGATGATAGCATACCGGAAAACTCCATCTCTACAAAGTCGTCAGGAATAATCAATAAACTCTTAGCTTCAACTACAAGTGGTCAGGAAAAGTGCTACACATGCTATAATGAACATATACAATCACAAGATGGGAATGGTGAACATCAGATTTTAGACATTGATAGACATAATACTAAAATGAATAATGCCTAGCTAGATGCGCTAAAATGCCTTATGCTAAGTGCATTAATGCCTACTTATAATAACAAAAAAGACATACTGTGAAAATATAAAAATAAAAAATAATAGAGAAGCTTGATGGACCACATTAGACGAAGTATCGCGACCTTGCTGCTGCTTCTGCCCCCTTGTCATTGTAATCAATATTTGTTTCTGAACAAAAACCACAGTAAAACCGCACGTTACCAACACACAGTAAAAAGCTTTTTGAAAAAAGACTATAGATCCCAGCCCAAACAAAAAGCCGTTGTTTAAGCTATCGTATCCAAAAAAGGCCTCCTCCTAGCTATCATTCAGTTAAGCTATCATTCTTCTGCTACAGGTGGCTGGTCAGGTGGCTGGGCGTGGGAAAAATGAAAAATTGCAGGGTCACTCAACTGGACTGAAACTGATCCTCTGCTATCCTGTGTTAATGTCCTCCTGATCTTAGTTAACTATTCTCTATTGTACTTATATCCATGCCTGTAGGCTGCACTGGCCACCTACATCACCCTATCCTCCCAAAAAATGCAGGACTAACTAACTTGAACTGAACTGAAAATTTAAAAAAATTCTAGCAACTAGGTATAATGTTCCTTGAACTGAACAGAACTGAAACTGAATTAAGCAGCAAATATCTGACGTTCTCAAGCAACTAGTCTGATCCCCCCCTCACCCCACACGCGAATCCTCCTGCTAATTGATGTGAAAAACAACCGGATGAACATCTACATGAGCGTGGGTGTGTTCCCAGCGCTCAGAACGCCCGATGAATCCCCTCTGCATCTGCACCCACCCCCGATGCAGACCAATTCAGAGCGTTTGGGTGCGTGTCGGCATGAAAAATCCCTCTTCCCTCACCCTCGAATACCCCAGATACGGATCTCGATGACCTCCCCCCAGAACGAGAACAAACCACGAAAACCCCCAACAACCTCCCCTCGATCCAGAGCATTTTGGGGTGCGCGAGGCATGAACGCGCCTTTCTGAATCCGCACTATTGGTCCCTCCTCCTACCACCGCGGATGCTCTCGCTGGATTCCAATTGCGCTCGCCGATGACCAAACACGAAACAGTAGTAAAAAAATCGATGTGAAAACATGTTTTGTTCCAAGGCCCATGAGCGAGGGGGGTCTCACCTGGGCCTAATCTGCGCCTCCCATCCCTGCACCGCCGCGCGGGAGCGCGCCGGATCCGGAAATGCTCACCGCTGAATGTGACAGGAGAGAGAGAGGATGAGGATGAAATGAACAGACGCGAAAAATTCTCTCTCCTGCTTCTGGTATGTGGGACCGGTCGTTCAGCGACATGTGAGACGTGCGTCGCTCGTTTGATGCGGACGGACGGTGGATGCAAGCGGCCGCGCGGCTGGACAAAATACGGCCGGCTGTTGTACAGTCATTACCATACAGTAACTGATCAACCGCAACCGGAGGCGCACAGCGCGCCCCTTTCTCCTCCCCACCCATCACCTCCCGCACGGCCGCCGGGATCTCCTCCCGCGCGATCAGCCCGACAGGACCGCGGCGTTCCATCCTCTGCTCCGCGTACAGCGGCCACGCGACCATCGGCATCCCGGACGCCACGCTCTCCAGCGTCGAGTTCCACCCGCAGCGCGACACCAACGCCGCCGTCGCCGGGTGGGAGAGCACGCGCGCCTGCGGCGCCCACGCCGCCACGGCGAGGCCACGGCCGCTCGTCCGCTCCACGAACCCCTCGGGAAGCCATGCCAGTGGATCGTCCTTGTCACTCATGTGTCCTATAAACATGGCGAAATTGATGCCATCCAGGCTTGGCATGCGCACGACCCAGAGGAACCTGTGGCCGCTGTCCTCCAGCCCGGCGGCGAGTTCGGCCGTCTGCTCCACAGACAGCGAGCCGGCGCTCCCAAAGGAGACGTACACCACGGATCCCGTCGTCTGCCTGTCCAGCCACTCTATCACGGAGGCGCGGGACGGAGCGGCCGATGATCTCGAAGAGCACGGTCTCGATGCTGGCGTCGGGTGGGAGGTCGTCGAGCGGGACGGCCGGGAGCACGGCGGTGGCGACGCCGGCGTCGCGGATGGAGGAAAAGACCGACGAGTGCGCGTCCGGGCGGGCGGAGATGTCGGCGAAGGTGACGAGCGTGGCCGCGAGGCCGTGGTGCGCGACGAGCCGCCGCGCGATCTCGGCCATCGGGATGAGGTGGCCGGCGCCGGGGCTGGCGACCAGCACGACGCGCGGCCGCGGCGGCGCCGTCCGCCCCGCGGGGCCCGTGCTGACCAGTGGCTCCATAGGTCGCGTGCACGTCCGATGAGATGAGACGTGACGCGCCCCCATTGTTGCTGAGAAGGCAGGGGGTTGACTATTGAACCAGCAGCGGATCGGGGACATGGTAAAGATCAGTGGGCATGCGTTTGTTTATCTTTGACAAAAACCGTTGAACATTTCGACCTTGCGATTTAATTTGCGTGGATTTCCCTGTCAAATCAACTACCAGCTCTAGGTTAGCAGTAGTAATACTCGTATAGTATTTCCACCTAGCAATAGACAGAATGAAAGATCCAAGACCCCGTTTAGTAGCTCTCCAAAATTCACTCTCCAGAAGAATTCAGACGAGCCCTACCAAACGATATTTTCTCAACTAGCCTGTCAAGATAATCAGGTGGAGCAAATCTTTCGTTTCACACGTAAAAAACCAGCATCTTCGACTCCCACATCATTCACTCCGTCCAGTAGACCAGTAGAGACGGCACTCCTCTTCTTGGTCTCTCCCTATCAACCGGCCTCTGCATTAGCCACATGCAGGAGAGAACTTCTCCATGAGGTGGTGCTTAACTTTCTGCTAAACCACCACCCGGTGTTCCGAGTCATGCCCACCAAGGACTCGACACATGATTTTTTTTTTAGGGTGGGTATTGATTCGATTGAGTGGCCAGTTGTTTGTACAAATGCGGGAGCATCAAAAAAAAGCTAGCATCACTCACATCGGCGCGCCAATGGAGTCGTCGGCTAGCACGGTCGCTGCCTCGCCGCGGGCGCACGTCGTGCTGGTCGCCAGCCCCGGCGCCGGCCACCTCATCCCGATGGCCGAGCTCGCGCGGCGGCTCGTCGCGCACCACGGCCTCGCGGCCACGCTCGTCACCTTCACCGACCTGTCGGCGCCGAACGCCCACCCCACCGTCCTTTCGTCCCTCAGCGCCACCCAAGTCTCCACCGTCGCTCTCCCCGCCGTCCCGCTCGACGACCTCCCCGCCGACACCCGCATCCAGACCGTGCTGTGGGAGCTGATCGGCCGCTCCATACCGCACCTTCGGGCCCTGCTCCGCGACATCAGCTCCACCTCCCCGCTCGCCGCGCTGGTGCCGGACCTCTTCGGCTCCCCGGTGCTGCCCCTCGCCGCCGAGCTCGGCGTCCCGGCCTACGTCTTCTTCCCCAGCAACGCCACCGCGCTCGCCCTCATGCGCAGCGCTGTGGAGCTCAACGACGGGGCTGCTTCCGGCGAGTACCGTGACCTCCCGGACGTTCTCCGGCTTCCCGGCGGCGTGTTGCTGCGCCGCGAGGACTACGCGGACGGGTTCGAGAACAGCAAGGAACCGGCCTACGCGCGGCTCATCGAGGAGGGCCGCCGGTACCGCGCTGCCGACGGCTTCTTGGTGAACACCTTCGACGAGATGGAGCTCGGCAACCCGGAGGAGATCAAGCAGGCGGTGGAGCAAAGCACGTTCCCGCCTGTTTATCCTGTGGGGCCGCTCATCCGTCCAAGCTCCGACGAAGATGGCGCGTCGGCGTGCTTGGAGTGGCTGGATAGCCAGCCAACGGGGTCTGTGGTGTTCCTCTCCTTTGGGAGCGCCGGCGCGCTGTCTGTGGAGCAGACGGCCGAGCTCGCCGACGGGCTGGAGGACAGCGGTCATCGGTTCCTCTGGGTCGTGCGCATGCCAAGCCTGGATGCCATCAATTTCGCCATGTTTACAGGACACAGGAGCGACAGGGACGACCCACTGGCATGGCTTCCCGAGGGGTTCGTGGAGCGGACGAGCGGACGTGGCCTCGCCGTGGCGGCGTGGGTGCCGCAGGTGCGCGTGCTCTCGCACCCGGCGACGGCGGCGTTCGTGTCGCACTGCGGGTGGAACTCGACGCTGGAGAGCGTGGCGTCCGGCGTGCCGATGGTCGCGTGGCCGCTGTACGCGGAGCAGAGCATGAACGCCGTGCTCCTGTCGGAGAACGTGGGCGTGGCGCTGCGGCCGCGCGCGACGCGGGCGGACGGGCTGATCGCGCGGGAGGCGATCGCGGCGGCCGTGCGGGAGCTGATGGATGGTGGGGAGAAGGGGCGCACCGTGCGCCTCCGGGCCGGGGAGCTGCAGCAGGCGGTGGTGCGGGCGTGCGCGCCCGAGGGGTCGTCCTGGCAGATGCTGCAGGAGGTCGCCGGCAAGTGGAAAGCGGCCGCGCTTGGCCGGCAGAAGCAGTAGAAAACTTGCAAGCCCAGAGACAAGTGATCGTCGATGTGCATGGGTCGTCGACCCCGTGTGCTTTGGTTTGTACTACCTGACGATGAAAATAATGAATGTGTGCGTCTCCGTTACCTTCGTTTGATCTTAGCCTCTTGGGCCTGAAAATAAGATTGATGGGATGAGCAGCTGACACGACTCTGGGGAGAGCCAGCTTCCCATGCTCGAACAGGGATATAGACATCAATGTAGATACAAACTTGCCCTAATGTGGGATGGATGTGATGAAATTGAACCATGATGCAGGGATGATGTGTTCTGCTCGCTCTGTTGCAAATTGTAGGTCGTTTTGATTTTTCTAGATACATAGAACACATAGCAAAGATTATAAATCTGAAAAGTTAAAACGACCTAGGAAGGAGTACGTAACGATAACTTATACCAGAAAAGATTAAATAATCTTTTGGAAAGACATACAAGTACTCAGGAATATGGTCATGGCATCGCACACCATTAAGTTACGCTGCAAGTTGGCTGCGTGCCGGCTGATGCTCTTGAAATTAAGCTCCACCGTCCATCCGTTGCTTTGAGTTTGGGGTGGAGATATCTAATCCGTGATGCCTTGTTATTTAATTACTTAAATTAGTACCTTGACTGTTACATCTGGGGCTATGGGACTGCGCATATAGTATAGAATATTTTAAGATAAGCGATGAGCCGTATCTCATAACTTACATTTGTTATAGAGTACTCGCATGTGAGAAGGACTATTCGGTACAGAAGGAGACTACCCGAGTAAGACTCAGGTAGGACTCTTAAACTGGTGTCATGGTGTCGGTCTAGAATTTCATGTAATCCTATTCTCCCAGAGTATATAAGGGCGGGTAGGGACTCCCTTCAAAGCATAACCAATCCGAGGCCATACAAACCAACGTACATGACGTAGGGTATTACTCATATCACGGCTTGAACCTGTTTAAACCTTGTGTTGCTTGCACCTTCGAGTTTTTGATCTCGGTGACACCCTACCTACAAATCTACTATCTTGGGGTATCCCTCGGTAGGGTTGATGGCTAAACACCGACAGCAGGCGCGCCAGGTAGGGGTGCTCATCAAAGATCCACCGGCAAACTCAATGGCAACACTCAATTTCACCAGCGTTGTGCCTGAGGAGGACACCACTTTCACTTTCGATTCCTGGGTCTGCATCGCCAATGACTCGGGTGGCTTCAGCAGCCACCTGGTCAACCCTAGGGAGCCGGAAGTATCTGCAGTAACCTGACGCAACAATCTTGACGAGTTCGTAGACAACCTCAATGAGATGTCGCTCCCTGACCTTGCTAGGGAACTTGATGAACAGTCCGTTTTCAATGTGACTTCTACTCGTGCTACATCAAGATTCCTCAGGTCAGATTGAATCCGATCCAAAGAACAACGAATTTGATTCTCTTTCGGAGTACGCAATGCAATCACTGTTTATTGGGGGGCCACGCGGTTTGAGTCCCTCTCCACATTGAATGAGGACTTGGATCAACTACTCAAAATTGGAAAAGGAGAAGCCACCGCATATCGGGACGCTCCTATCTTCGATGACTACGAATCGGACTATGATGACGGTGCAGAGCCTTTTTTGGGCGGTCACCAGGGCCTGATGATCACATCGACGCCACAAGGTCGCTTCGTGTACTGGAAGGGCAAAAAATCTACCGAACTACTCGGAGACGACGCCCGCCTTGTGGCACACCTTGACACGCTGCCTTACCAAGAAGGCAGGCCCCTCATCACCGTTGCCCAAACAGGAACTGTGTTGGTCGACTACAGCTCCGACGAGCACTCTTCACACCACCACGTCTACATGGCGGAAGTCGAAGGCGAAGGCAACGAGGACCCCAACGAGCTACTCGAACAAATCTCCGGGGATGAGGTCACCGCTGATGCTGGCGATGAGAACGACGCCGAACGAGCTGCCTGCAGATTAAGGAACTAGAAGCGCGCCACACGTAAAAGGAACGCTGCAGAATGCCAACGTCGTGTACAGCGCGACCTCGACGCCGAGTTCGCGGCAGTTGGTGAATGGGGTTTCCAAACCCCAGTCGCCAACGTCATAGGTGTCACAGCCATACTAACCGCCAGCCAAGACCTGACACTCGTTACGGATAAATTTCGACCATCAATTTGATCAGAAAATTATGAGAACTAACATTTCTTACACGCATATTTATTTAGAATAATGTCATTTCTACATGTCTCCTGAAAAATAGTGCTATGCAGGAAATTGAGTAGAAATGGAGGAAAAACACACCCTTAAATCCAAGGCAACTTTTATAGACCAAATAGAACGCACCGTTCAGACTCGCATGGATCAAAGGGCTCACCCGAGCATGCAAAGCGACTTAGGACAGCGCTGGTGCACTCAAGACAGACCCAAGGGCCCACTAGGCAGTCACCCTGCCAAAGGAGAAGAGGAGAGGCGGCCTGTCTTGATTGAACCAGTTCAGGCACTACCGACTTACCTCTTCCACGTGGAGTTCCCCCATTGGTTCCCAATGTCGGTTCTAGATGATAGCCCCTCATTTGCCGGCCGAAACACCCTATGGTCATAGTTATAAATATGAGAGGAGGGGCTCCAAATGAAGACACACCTCAAGTGGCTCTCTCTCAAGTTTCTCTCTTGCTTAGTCCATAGGATAGTGGAGTTTAGGCTGAAGTAGATGTTCTTCAGGTTCCCGAGGTCGCCTAGGAGTATTCAGTATGGGTTTAGCTCTTCCTCTCCTATGTAATTCTCGGATATTTTTAATAGAGTTAACTTCTACATTTATATATTCGCATAGTTTATATTCTATGGTGTCAGACATATATGCTATGATTAGTTTATACTTGTACCTTATACCTTGCATGATTAGAAGAGTAAATCTAGTGCCAGGATAACGGTTCTGGTATTTGTATGTTTACTCTAGTATGATGTCTATCCATCCGGAGGGTGGGGGCTCCGCGCGGGATACTAAAGTATCGCTCTTTAACGTAGACGTGGTGTCTGGGTTAATTAGTGTTGCCGGATTCGGCTCTGTCCCATGGTTAGATGAGATAGGCGGCAGGTGGTAACAGTCTTGTTCGTCTAGTGTAACCCTCTCTTTTCGGATAGTTGCGGTAGGAGGTGAAGGAGAGGGCTACAGGGAGGCGCCATAGGTTTGCATGGATGAGGGATTGGGCGAGGAGGCAACACAGAGACCTTGGGCGACATATTGTTGGTGCTGCGCAGGGAGAGGTAGGGTAGCAGGGAAGATTGGGGCGAAGTGAATCCGTGGGGGGAAGGGAAACGGTGGAGGATGGCCAGAACCTGGAGATGCAAGAGGATGAGGAGGAGGGAGGAGAGGGAAAGAACTTGCAGCAGCCCGTCGTCTAAATCCAGTCCACAGCACATGGAGAAGTTGAGGAGGAGAGAGGGGAGATTGGGGGCAAATTGGACCAGCAGGGAGAGGGGAAACGATGGAGGATGGCTGGAGATGCAAGAGAACGAGGAGGAGGGATGGGAGGGAGGGAACCTGCGGCGTCGGCGGCGGCGTGTTCCTCCAGTCGCCCCTTCCGTTCCCCTCGAGCAGCAGCAGCTTTTGTTTTTTGCGAGTGCGAACAAAGGGGTACGCGCGCGCGGGAGGGGGAATAGCCGATTCAGCCTAATTGAGAGCTGGAGGGCTCGGTATTGTAGGTGGGCTCCCGCGAGCGTGGCCAAAAGTTTGGTGACATTGTGATGCACTTCCGTGGTCTAATATCTAGATCATCCAAACAGCAGAATTGGAGGGTATCTAATGCCAATGGCTGATTCCGGGTCTCAATACCAACATCCAAATGGGCTGTAACAGAAAACAGAAGCAGACCGGGTAACGCCCGGTAGCTTGGGCCGTAAAAAGTGGGCCAACCGTCGTCTTGTGGGCCGTCAAGGTCAAAGACATTTTTCTCACAATCCATTTTCGCGCGCGGCCGCACACACTGCGCTGGCAAAACAAAACCAACGTTTTAATCCGCTTCAGGACGGGGTGCTGCCGTTTGCCACCGCCCACCGCCAGGCACACGAACGCCTACCCCATCGTCCGTGGTTTTTTCTACAGACCTGATGGCAGATGGCAGAAGACTCCGAGAGAGAACACTGCAACGAATTGAAGCAGCAGCAGGTGCAGTGTCATCGCCTGCTGCTCCTCCAGCAACGGACAGAGCTGACCCCGCCTCACCAAACAACAAGCCTTTATTATCCGGCACAAACTTCACCACGAAACAAGTACGCTGACGGTCACGAAACCCATCACGTCACATTACCATGGCCCCCCGTGCACGTCCGCCGAACGCCGCCGCCTTCCACCTGCCGGCGACCTCCTCCATCGCCCGCCGCGACGAGCCCTCGGGCGCCCACGCCACGTCCGCCGCCTGCCGCAGGTCCCCCGTCCGGCGCCGCACGGCGCGGCCCTTCTCCCCCTCCATCAGCTCCCGCACCGCCGCCGCGACCTCCTCGCGCCCGATCAGCCCGTCCGCGCGGGCGGCGCGCGGGCGCAGCGCCGCGCCGGCCTTCTCCGACAGGACCGCGGCGTTCACCCGCTGCTCCGCTCGCAGCGGCCACGCGACCATCGGCACGCCGGACGCGACGCTCTCCAGCGCCGAGTTCCAGCCGCAGTGGGACACGAACACAGCCGTCGCCGGGTGGGACAGCACGCGCACCTGCGGCGCCCACGACGCCACGGCGAGGCCGCGGCAGCTCGTCCGGTCCAAGAAGCCCTCAGGAAGCCATGCCAAGGGATCGCTCTCGTCGTCTGCGCGGGTTTTCCCCAAGTCGGAATGTTCTCCGTCCAGGCTTGGCATGCGCACGACCCAGAGGAACCTGTGGCCGCCGTCCTCCAGCCCGGCGGCGAGCTCGGCGGTCTGCTCCACAGACAGCGTTCCGGCGCTCCCGAAGGAGACGTACACCACGGACCCCGTCGGCTGCCTGTCCAGCCACTCTATGCACGGCGATGCGGCGTCTTCGCCGCAGCTCGATCGCACGAACGGCCCCACAGGGTAAGCAGGCGGGAACGTGCCTTGCTCTGCCACCTGCCTGAGCTCCTCCACGTTGCCGGGCTCCATCTCGTAGAAGGTGTTCACCAGGATGCCGTCGGCGGCGCGGTACCGGCGGCCCTCCTCGATGAGCTGCGCGTAGAGCGGCTCTTTGCTGCTCTGGAACCCGTCCGCGTAGTCCTCGCGGCGCAGCGACACGCCCCCGGGGAGCCGGAGAGCGTCCGGTAGCTCACGGTACTCGCCGGGCGCAGCGCCGTCGTTGAGCTCCACGGCGCGGCGCACGAAGGAGAGCACGCAGAGGCTGACGGGGAAGAAGAGGTATCCCGGCACACCGAGCTCGGCGGCGAGGGGCAGCACCGCCGCGGCGAAGAAGTCCGGGACCAACGCCGCGAGCGGGGCCGCGGAGCCGATGTCGCGGAGCAGGGCGCGGAGGCGCGGGACGGAGCGGGCGATGAGCTCGAAGAGCGCGGTCTCGACGCGGGCGCCGGCCGGGAGGCCTTCGAGCGGGGCGGCGGGGAGCACGGCGGTGTCCACGCCGGCGTCGCGGAGGGAAGAGAGGGCGGCCGCGGAGTGCGCGTCCGTGCCGGCGGCGGAGAGACCCGTGAAGGTGACGAGCGTGGCCGCGAGGCCGAGGCGCGCGACGAGGCGCCGCGCCAGCTCCGCCATCGGGTTGAGGTGGCCGGCGCCGGGGCTGGCGACTAGCACGACGTGCGGCCGCGGCGGGGCATCGGCGCTGGTGGCCAATTTCGACTCCATCGATCGCAGAGGCTCCGGCGGGCAGCAGCGCCGGCCGTGGGGCGAGCTGAAGCACAAGGACCCGCGTGGCTGGTGCTTCTGACTAAGAGGACGGGGACATCGCGCTGGCTACTGAAGTAGAGCACTAAAATGGCAGGATTGGAGGCGGCGGCGGTGGATCGTCGGCAGAGAGTTAGGGACGGGCCCATTCGCCTCTGTTCAGGGTGGACGTGGAAGCAAGAAGAACTGCCGCGTACAGGCGCAGCCACATCAAATGTCCTCGTCCTGCCCTGCTTCATCCCACTCTTAACATGATTCTTATATAATTTTAATTTAAATTATATAATATTAAAGTCCGAACTTTTAAGATCCAATCGAATAAAATTTAAAACCTTCCACCGTCCCCGCTTCTTCCTCCACTGTTAAAATAGTTGTAACTTCACCATCAAATTGTTCCAACTAAAACACTATTCTAATATGATTAATTATGATCTTATTTTGAAGGTTTTGTTATAGCAAATACAATGGTATAATCATAATATAATTTGAACGCTTAGTGTGAACACTACATATTGTTTTTAAGTTAGAGTGCATACGTGATATTTGTATCAGGTTACATGGGCCGTGGGCCCTTGGCGCGCAGCATGCAGCCTGGGGGCAGGCTTTTTCCTTCTGTGATAGGGAAGCTGCCACTCGCACGGGCTACCTCTAAAAGCGCCCCACGATTAGCGGGGAACCCGTCATGTGTCATGTGCGGATGGGCCGGGCCCATCCTGCGCGCAGCGTGGGCCTGTCTGGTCAACCTAAGGCAGGCCCGCAGTTTGGTTCTTTTGTCCTGGGCCAGGATAAGGTCGCCATATAGATAATACAGAGAGCCCATTTGTACTGATACCCGTACAAGCCCATTCAGGGAGTCAAATGCAAGCCCAGTGGCCAACGAACTACTCCCCGTACATCATCAGTTGCCGTCGAGGCACAACACCCCATTCGGATTTGGGTGCCACTGCCAGAGACGGCACCGCACAGGATACAAGGAAAAATAAAAGGGAAAAGGGAAAAAAATAAAATCCAAGTCTTACCCGAGTCCCCCTTTCCCGATCCGCCGGCCGATCCACCCACCGCCGCCCCGCCATGCCGGCGTTCAAGGCCCCGGCGCCGGGCTTCGCCGTCCGCTTCAGCCCGTTCCACGAGAACCGCCTCCTCGCCGCGGCGTCGCAGCACTTCGGCCTCGTCGGCAACGGCCACCTCATCGTCCTCGACCTCGCCGCCGCGGGGCCCGGGCCCGGCGCCGCCCCGGTCCCGGTCTTCTCCTTCCCCACCTCCGACGCGCTCTTCGACTGCGTCTGGTCCGAGTCCCACGAGTCCCTCTGCGCCGCCGCGTCCGGGGACGGCTCCGTGCGCCTCTTCGACGCCGCGCTCCCGCCGGCGCAGAACCCCGTGCGCCTCCTCCGGGAGCACGCGCGCGAGGTCCACGGCCTCGATTGGAACCCCGTCCGCCGGGACGCTTTCGTCTCCGCCTCCTGGGACGACACGCTCAAGCTCTGGTCACCCGACCGCCCGGCCTCCGTCCGCACCTTCCGCGGCCACGAGTACTGCGTCTACGCCGCCGCCTGGTCCGCGCGCCACCCGGACGTCTTCGCCTCCGCCTCCGGCGACCGCACCGCGCGGGTCTGGGACGTGCGCGACCCGGCGCCCACGCTCATCCTGCCCGCGCACGACCACGAGGTGCTCTCGCTCGACTGGGACAAGTACGACCCGTCCATCCTCGCCACCGCCTCCGTCGACAAGTCCATCCGCGTCTGGGACGTGCGAGCGCCGCGGGCGCCCGTCGCGCAGCTCGCCGGCCACGGCTACGCCGTCAAGCGCGTCCGCTTCTCCCCGCATCGCCAGGGCATGCTCATGTCCTGCTCATACGACATGACCGTGTGCATGTGGGACTACCGCGCCGAGGACGCGCTGCTCGCCAGGTACAACCACCACACCGAGTTCGTCGCTGGCATCGACATGAGCGTGCTCGTCGACGGGCTGCTTGCCAGCACCGGCTGGGACGAGATGGTCTACATCTGGCCCTTTGGGACCGATCCCAGAGCCATGTAGCAAAACAAATCCAATTCAATAGACCAGGTGATTTGTACCATTTTGTTTTCTCCTATCTGCTTTGCATTGGGTGGTGGTCATACTAATACAAACTACATGTGAATTGTGACTCATCTACTCCTCAAATGAGCGGAGGGGGTTGGAATAATGTCAATAATTGTTGTCAAATTCATCTAGTTTGTTACTCTATTTTCCTCATCAAATTGTGTCTGCAAATTAACTTTGGAAGTAGCACGCCTTTGCTTACTAGTAGGCAATAACTACTCCAGTTTACACGCTGATCAAATCCTGCCATAAACTTAGGCAGCCACAACTTGGTTCTATGGCGAAACAACATAACAAATAACCAGAGGGTAGAACAAGGACGGGGCAGCTAGGAAACCAGAGCAGCCTGGAGGGGTGAGGTGGTCAGTTGGAGAACACATTGATGTGTTCCTTCCAGATATGCCACGAAGTATTGATCATTGTTCTGTAGAAATGTTGTCTGTTACTCTTTTCGATTTTCTTGGAAGCCTCATCAGAAAGTCGGTCACTAAGGGAGCTATGCTCTGGATATATGCACTAGTTGCTGGTAGTCATTCCTTGATTTCTTGTTCAGCCGTACTAAGTTTAGCTGCAATCTTTTGCCGTGATCTAAAGGGGTTTCTAGGCGATCTTGTAAAGCTGACAGAATGTGTCCCTTGCCATACCCTCTTTTGAAGGTTGTCAGCTGTTAAGATGTTGTTATGAAACAGCAAGCAAGTTAGAAAGTTTTCTTTAGTATTGGTCATGCATAACATTTTTGTCTTGAGGTCATTATCAGTTCCGGCAAATTGGATACTGTCCGCTGTTGTAGAGGATTATTCCCTATTGGCAATGATTCCCATGAATTGAGGCCTGGTGTGTTCAGGACTTCGGGCCTTGGTTTAACTTATCAACTTGTTTGCTGTGTCAAGTGGTTTTGTTCCCAGCTGCTATCCTGAACTGTTTTACAGACTGTATTTCGTTCTGTATTTGTTAAACTGGAGATCTGTGGCTGGCTTGCTGCTTAGCTATCTATTCTCCCAGAAATTGAGTTGACTCCTAGCTAGTCTTTTGTAGATGGAATTCTTGTTAGTTTTATGGCAAGGGAGTCATGTAACTTTCCATGGCAGGTTCCATAGTAGAGCCATAGGCAACTCAATCTTGCTTAGTGATTTGACGATAGATAACTGCAGTTCAACTAGTGATCCGTGCTATTGTCATACTTCTCGGTGAATATTCACAGGGTTACAAGTTTGATTGAGCTTGTTTAGTGCCTTTGGTTGTGTAGGACAGATCATAGCTGAGGTTGCCAAAATATAATATTCTAGGCGCATTTGCTACTTACGTAACTAACAGAGCAGGCAGGCGCATTTGCACATGACAGGGTAAATACTTTATGGAAGAGGATCAGACGGCATGGTTTGAAGGATATGAGAAATGATATATAGCAAGGGACAGACTGCGACCACAGCCTTGATGAGAAAATTTGTAGTGAGCAAGAAGATGTTATGTTTATCAAGTGCTCGTAACAGATTTGATTCAACGTGGAGAATCAGCAACCAAAGATAAGCGTAAGGGTAAGGGTGCTGCTGGGAGGAGTCCTTCCAAAACGGCTTCACATGCAAAGCTAAAGAAGTTGGTGAAGCAACAGGAAATTGACTTCTATTTCATTTTTGCCTCGCAAATAGGTACTAACTAATCAAATCAATCTGGACTCAGAAGTAATGCTTCAATTGTAATGCGTATTGAGTGAATTGAATTGTTCGCTTTGAAAGCCAGGTTTCCTGTGTTTGAAACAGGCCCTTTAAACTAATCTCGTGGTGCTGGATCACAAAAGACTGAAAGCGCAGGCTCAGGAGGCTGCTCCTGCTTGTTGGCATGCTAGGAATTCTTTGATAACCCATCGCCTATAATCTTTTTGTCTCCTGTTTTTGACGATTGGTTTGCAGTAGGATAAGCCCAGTACATATATGATACATGGGATGCCCTGCAATGGTTCCGACACCTCTCTCTGGCCCATCTGACCTCTTTAGACGGGCCTGGCAGAAGAAGCCTCCATCCAGATCTTTGCAATGCCATCCTACTGCAGTGCAGTACTGCTCCCGAATTGTTTGCAGAGTCTTTTTTTTTCCTTCTGCTACTCAGTACCCGAGCAAATAACCTCAGTTTTACTCTCTTCGGTAATGGAAAAAAAATCTGGTTTTCTTTTTTCCCGCGAAGCATCGCACTGTTTACTGGTTGCATCATGTTCAGTGCCTAGACCGAGAAACATCACACAAGCCGTGATGGAGGTAAACTATGAAAACACCAGGTGAGTTTTGATGAGAGATTATTAAACACATCACCTGTTACCAAACCTCCATCCATCGTGTTTGGCTCAATTTCATCCATCAACTATGAAAACGTCCAATTCAGTCCCTGAACTATCCAAATCAGCCCAACTTCATCCATTCGCTGACGTGGCATGCCACGTTGGTTCGCCTCATCGCCGTCCAATCAGTTTAGGAAGTAAAATACCCTTTTTATCCTCCATAGGAATGTAATCGTAGGAAGTCAAGAAAATCAAGCACTAAATTATCAAGAGTTGATGCCGTTGAAGTTAGGCCGATTTGGATAGACAGGGACTGAATTGGATGTTTTCGTAGTCGAGGGAAAAGCGCATCGTGATCGCTGCAGAAAACGCCGGGATGGCCCAATCAGACGTAACCGGAGTGCCGATCGATCGCTGAATCTGTTCCCCATGTGATGCCCGCACCGGTTAGTTTTTGCTCGGTATGTTGCGCTTTCACCCAGAGTCAGAGGCAGGCCTGCTCGCTTACACGTGTAACAATGTAGATCACCCATCGATGTTGTTTTTTTTTGGCTTTCCCTCAGGGACAAAACTTTGTGGACAACACTTTGGTGATGCATACATTGCGGTTTCTTTGTGGGCACGGCCAATGCAGACGTATCAGGCCTTAATCCAGGATTCCAACTCTAACCAATCAGCAATGGTATAACAGTTGCTTCACATACTTACAATACAATAACTCTAGTTTCGCCTTACTAATACCAGCACTGACCACTCACGAGAGGGACCCTAATCATTAATAAAAAAAAAAATTGGCAGGGAGCAAATGATGAGGGGAACACTATTCCGTCTTTCAGAGAGGGCAGGAGGAACACTATTCCTGACAACTCTCGCCCATATGCAACGTACCTCGAAAGTGCAATGGAAGGAGGCTAGGAAGAGCAAAGATAGATGGCGGGAGTGGAGTGGAGTACCCAACGCCGTCCGTCCACCTCTCCACCTGGGGGTGTTTGGGGCAGCTTTCCAATGCGGGGGTGACAGGGAAAGGAAAGGCCGTGACGCGCGGGAGCACGCCTCTCCCGGAAGCTGACGGCCGGAAATCCCACCTCACCCCCCTCAATTCTCCTCCCCACATTTATTTAGTCGAGGGCCCGAGAACAAAAACCCCCGTCTCTTTCTTTCTCCCTCGCACGTCCAAGCAGCCGGGGAGAGCGACATCTGCACGCGAGGAGTTCGCTCAAATCGAGGCAAAGATTGGTCTCTTCAACGCGCGCCCAGGGCTCTTTGGACTTGAACATGGGGAGGACCGGAGGAGGAGAAGATCTGCTCCCAACGAACGGGACCGCCGGGCCCAAGGTCAAGGTCACTGGCGTGGCGGCAGAAGAAGAACTGAAGAAGCAGGAGCAGCACCGGACACAGGGGCGAAGAAGCATCGCTGTAGCCCTAAAAGAAAAAAGAAGCATCGCGGCAGCACGTACGAAAGCGAAGAGGGATCTTTCTTCCTCGCAATTATTATTGCTAGTTTAAGTGCTTCACGATTGGCGACACCGATGGAAGTTGGTCAATGTTGTCATCCCTTGCGTGATTTATGCTAATTAAATACCCGTAGCCGCGGACAAAAGTGTCATGTCAAGATAATATGCCCCCATGATACGTTGAGATGATTCGCCCAACCAAGTGGCGGAGGGAGGGGGGGGGGTGTTTGTTCTGGCCGGGGCTACGCCCCACTCGAAAAAAATACATAATGTATGATTTATTGATGAAATTAGATCGAATTTCTGTGGGAAGTCAATGAAAAATTAAAAGAAAAACTAGTGTTTCTTGATAGAATAGCTTATTTCATCCTCGAACTTTTCATTGAGTTTAGCTTTATCCTTAAATTTTCAAAATAACCGTTTCAGTCCTCAATCTTTTTATGCAGTTCAATTTAGTAATTTGTTCTACGTATCTCGCCATGCTGGCATACCATGTCAGCATCCAAGTGTCTCTATTTTTTAGCCGCAACATATATTGGTTCACATATTTAAAGATGATACAACAAACCTTTAATTTGTGTCTACATGAATTTTTTTTTAAAAAATAACTTTTGTACATGTATAATAAATATATTCGCATCAACTTCCTTCCTTAAAAATTGTACATCATTTTCATCAAGGTGAAACTTTTATAATGATCAAATTTATAGAAATGATGATTTTTTTTAACAATAGCTGACTAGATGTGCAAGGTGTGCCAACATGGTATGCTACACAGGACGAGGGATTAAATTGAGCTGGATGGAGAAGTTTTAGGACTGAAATGGTTGTTTTGAAAGCTTAGGGATGAAGTTGAACTTTGGCTGAAAATTTGAAGATAAAATTGACTATTTCATAAGATAAGATCAAAAGGTGCTCCCAGGCATCAGGCATGCGTAATGTACTAATGTCTCGGTTCAAGACTCACGAGCAAGGGCTTACCTGGAATTTGATGCCACCATCAAAACCGAATTCTTGCTTGTGCTTTTTAGAAACTCGCCAAATTTTATCACGCTTGTAGTAGTTTCCAAGTCAGGCTTGGCCGATTTGGAAAACCGCGGTTTCGCTTCCTTTTCTGCGCGCGTCATCTATTGACATTAATCTCCTTTTGCCCTTTATTCACCGGTTGCCATCGGTGGTGTGCACTGCGCGCTGGAGCTCGCAAAGTTGACCGGACGGACTGGGCGAGGCTCGTGCTCGTGCACAAGGCACAAGCTGGCAGGCGCAGCAGGCCGGAGACAACACAGTCACAGATGGCCGGCAGGCGATGGACACCGGCGGCGGCGGCTAGCGCTGTACGAGTACGGGTGGGTGGTAGATCCGATCGAGATTCCCCCGGGATCCCGCCCACGGCGGCCGCCCATCGGAACGTCAAACTCTGCAAACCCCATGGACTATCATTACGCGCGCCACTTTGCATCCGGGCCCTCCTCAGATCCACAAATTTCATTAGCCTGATGCTGGACCCCTGCCGGTGCCATACTGTCGTGGGAGTTTGGGACTTGAGAGTTTTTTTTTTGGGTCCAGATTCTTAGAGATTAGTGATTTCGTCGTGGTTTTGCATGCCAAGTTCCGTTCCAGATTGCCGGTGATGAACAGAGAACGATGGCACCGGCTGTGTGTTTGTTTAGCCTGAATGATTGAGGTACCTTACTACTTGCTGGTCGTGGCAACCCATTGTTGAGTACAAAATTCTTAGGACGGTGGCAACTTTTGAGGAGCTGAGTAATAAAGTATGCACGAGTTGGTCTCCATTGATGAAGTGTCACGAAGAAAGTTTCGTCTTCCCAGCGCTTTCTTATGTCTCCTGGATTGGCATCATCTTAGACTGTGTGGTCCACTAGAGGCGGCAATCAGAGGTCGTGCCGAAAGAAATTCAAGGAGGAAGAAAAATCACGCTAAGCTCATTCCACATATGACTATGGTTCCGTTTGGATCCAAATACTAATAGGTGAAAGTGCTAAACTTTAGCACTAACTTATCCAAACGGAAGTACTAATGGGGTGGGTTAAATTTTAACCAAGACTTAAAAAATTTAGCATGGACATGAGTGCTAATATGTGCTAAAGTTTAGCACTCAACTTTAACTCCTCCAGACAGGCAACGGAACTAGACATATATTTCATCGTTAGTAAGAGCTAAATCTCGAGGATGAAAAGAAAAAAATTGACAATAACATCACCGTTGTCATTTTCTCTATTTTTTTCAACATTGCCTCCCCTTTTTTCTACATGATTTCATCATCATGTTATTATTACACAAGCAACATCATGTCAATAGAAAGAGAAATGCAAATAATTAATCTCATCATAAATATGAATTCATTTGGATTGTTGTTGATCAATGACATATTTTTTTATAAATATGCAAGTTAAAGTATATCGTACCGAGATCCTGGGCCCATCAATCCCATGATGGTAATATATGTCCATGTTCCAAGGAAGTGCAATGCATCACAACGCTGACTTTTTGTAGGTGTACCCTGCGTGCAACATCATGCAGCATGGACATTCAGCATCCCCCAGAGGTACTGTGAATTACCAACTTGCTTGTTGTGTTGCGGTTTCTCTAATACAACCTCTGTCTAGTACGCTCTCCACACTCTATGGAACAAAAATAAAATATAAAGGAATTCACGGATTTAGATTCGTATACGAAGGTTTGCAATATGTGTCATTTTGGAACAAGGATTTCATCCCTCAAATTTGCTATCAATCTGCAAATTTTCGAGGAAACAAATCCCGAGTTCCACAGGTATCAATCTGCAAAAGTACTTCCCATGAGATGATGAGAGTACGGGACTCAAAAACATAAAATTCTCCAAACGGGCCCACCACCAGATCACCACCATCCTTTTGTACAAATAGGCACACGACCACTTCGACCTCCCCAACCATCTCCTCCGCCCCCCCGCCGCGCCCATCCCCCGCCTCCTCTTCCCCCCGAAGCCGCGCTCCCTCCCACTAGCCGCCGCGACCGCCGCCGCACCCCACTCCCGCACCCGCCGCGGGCGTGGGGACACTCTGCGCCGTCCGGCGGGAATTTGATTCTGTCGGGTTCCGCTGCGACCGCGATGGCGGGGAAGGCGCCGATGGAGCGGCACCAGTCGATCGACGCGCAGCTGCGGCTGCTGGCGCCAGGCAAGGTGTCCGAGGACGACAAGCTCGTCGAGTACGACGCCCTCCTCGTCGACCGCTTCCTCGACATCCTCCAGGACCTGCACGGCCCGCACCTCCGCGAATTCGTACGCCCTGATCGATCCCCTCGCCCGCCGCCGCCCCAGATCCGGGACGCTGTGCTGACGCCTCTGGTGCCTCTTCGCGTGCGCAGGTCCAGGAGTGCTACGAGCTCTCAGCGGAGTACGAGAACGACCGCGACGAGGCGCGGCTCGGCGAGCTCGGGAGCAAGCTCACCAGCCTGCCCCCGGGGGACTCCATCGTCGTCGCCAGCTCCTTCTCGCACATGCTCAACCTCGCCAACCTCGCCGAGGAGGTGCAGATCGCGCACCGCCGCCGGATCAAGCTCAAGCGTGGGGACTTCGCCGACGAGGCCTCGGCGCCCACCGAGTCCGACATCGAGGAGACGCTCAAGCGCCTCGTCTCGCAGCTCGGCAAGTCGCGCGAGGAGGTCTTCGACGCGCTCAAGAACCAGACCGTCGACCTCGTCTTCACGGCGCACCCCACGCAGTCCGTCAGGAGGTCCCTGCTCCAGAAGCACGGCAGGTGCGGACGATCGTTGTGTTACCGTTGCTTTGATTGAGGCACCTTGCTTGCCTCATGCGTGTCGAAGTAAAATGCAGTCCTCTCTAGTGTTAATTTGTTTCTGTTGTTCAGGATCCGGAATTGCCTGAGGCAGCTGTATGCCAAGGACATCACTGCTGATGACAAGCAGGAGCTTGATGAGGCTCTTCAGAGGGAGGTAAAATATCTCGACCTCACCACTTGAGATGAGAATATTATAATAGAAAGTCACTCGTGAGGTTCCAGGGTTGATCAAGCGTCCACCACACCTTTTGATTGTTTAACTTTTTTAATTGAAAAATATGGGCTCATTGTTTACCTATGATCATCATCCCTAGGACTTATTTAACCTGATGATGTGGGGGGGGGGGGGGGGGGTTCTCTGAGTTTAACTATCAGATCCTGAAATTATTCCTATGCCAGAGCATAGACATCTCCATATTACTGCCATTATAATTTGGCCCCACTCCTGAAAGCCAAATTAGCTTATGTTGCATTTTCTTTTTTGCCTCTTCATGTGAGTGGTGCCTGCCAAATCATTTGGTTAGAATGCTATCCCTATTGCTGCACCCCACTATTTTAATACTAGTTTATTGGACATGTCATACCTTGAACAAGGTAAGGAGAACGCAAGAAAGCATCGCTTGACAAAAACCAAGAAGATATGTCAAATCAAGATTGTTTAATAATACCACCGACAGAAGTCTCAGTATTTGCAAAAGTTGGAAGATTCTCTGGGTTGTGCTGTGCCACTACAAAGATTTTGTGTGTGTGGAATTATGGTGATTCGTTTGTCATGCAGACTTTTATCTCCATATTATTAATATTGGAAGTAGCTGTCAAACTTTGGCAAACCCCTAACAGTTCCAGAACACACATTATTCTTGTCAGATCAGAAGTATCCATCAAACTTGTGTTCAATTTGTTGAGTGCATTTTTTTTCGCTCTTAGTTGTGAGTTTATCATTGCTCTATTCTGAGATCCATCAGATGTTTCCAACAAAATTCTATGCTTGCATATGGCAAGGTGAAAGGATATGTCAGATATGTACAGGTGAACGTAGTTACGATGCTCAGTTGATTCTATATTACTATCTTTTTTTGGGTATACAACACTGCAATTTGGTTATCTGGTCTGTTAACTTACTTTATGGAAAAGCTGAATAAAGATGCTTTGGAAAGAGAGGCAGACTTTATAATTGCCAGAGCTTATCAGCCGAAAAGGGTTTTAGACTTCATATTTGATATTTCTTTTAATTGCCTATTAGTCATCTGTCAGATCCGGGGGAAGCTATAATTCATTGTGTTCTTCAAGTTAATAATGTAATCACATGTGTATTTTTCATTACTCACATCTGTGTTCTGTATATGGCACCACCTTTTTTATTGTTGATAAATTCAAAGTAAGAGCACCTGGGGGTGGTGGGGGGTAAAGAACGTGGTTTAGAGTCGTGAATCGTTTTCAGTAAATTGCAATGAAAATCCAAATTTTACTTGTTACCATATTATATTTATACGTACAGCTGTCATAATATCTATGTGGAAATGCTTTTGCTGATTTGTCATTTAATACCCTTCACAGATTCAGGCTGCTTTCAGAACTGATGAAATCCGCAGGACCCCTCCCACCCCTCAAGATGAAATGCGTGCTGGAATGAGTTACTTCCATGAAACTATATGGAAGGGTGTACCCAAATTCTTGCGCCGTATTGACACTGCTCTGAAAAATATTGGGATCAATGAGCGTCTCCCTTACAATGCTCCCCTCATTCAGTTCTCATCCTGGATGGGTGGTGACCGTGATGGTAATTTCTTGTTTTCATATGCCATTTTATACATTAGTGTTTGGCTGAAAAAAATTATACTTCATTGAAGAGTTTTTGTACAAAAAAGTTTGAATAGTTCTAAAATTTTCCAGTAGTTGCATGTGTACATGAAAAGTGTTGATAGTGCCTTCCTATCATTGTGACATCAGTTGCATGTGTAACAGAAAACTGTTGATAGGGCCTTCCTGTCATTGGGACATCAATTCTTCTAGCAATTGACTACTTACTTTTGCTGACTGTAGATTTTTTAAAAAAATCTTCCCATTTATTTATTGTTTTCTAGGAAATCCAAGAGTTACACCAGAGGTTACACGGGATGTATGCTTGTTGGCGAGAATGATGGCTGCTAACTTGTACTTCTCCCAGATAGAAGATCTAATGTTTGAGGTATTGCATTATAAAATAAACTTCCCTTATATGCAAGGAGCTTCAACAGTCTCTGTTCCCTGGTGCTAACGGTGTAATATTCTATTCTAGCTCTCTATGTGGCGCTGCAGTGATGAACTTCGGATCCGTGCAGATGAATTACATCGCTCGTCAAAAAGAGCTGCAAAGCATTATATAGGTAACAGAACTGTAATTTTTTGTAACAAAGGAATTTGGATTAATTCGCATGTATCAGTTTATTAGCTTATTACTCTAAAAAAATCAGATTATCTTGCTTGCTTTGCTTTGCTTTTGACATATAAAGTTATTCACTTAATTGTGAGTCCTGATCTGAAAACTACACGGTCAATAACTGTTAAAGGATGTCATTACTGTGCAGATAATAATCTTTAAATTATTCCTTTTTTTATTCTTCGTTCTTGTTTTTGTGAGTGGTGCATAATAGGATCATGTATAAAAGCACCCAAAATTAGAAGTAAATAGCTTTTTTTTAAAGAGCATCTGTTCCAATACCAAAGAGCTCTAGTCAGTAACTTGGATGCAAGACTATATACTGTCATGTAGTGTGAATGAATATAACCTTTTCAAGAATGTTCTCTTACTACATTTTCTTAAATGATATTACTAATTGAACATTGTTCTTGCAGAATTCTGGAAGCAAGTTCCTCCAAACGAACCATATCGTGTCATACTTGGTGATGTCAGGGATAAATTGTACTATACACGTGAGCGTTCTCGTCATCTATTGACAACTGGAATTTCTGAGATTCCAGAGGACGCAACTTTTACTAATGTTGAACAGGTTAGCTCTTTTTCTATGATATTCATATTTGTGATTGTTACCATCATACTTATAGTAATCTAATTACCACCTTCTACATTGCAGTTTCTGGAACCTCTTGAGCTCTGTTATAGATCATTATGTGCTTGTGGTGACAAACCTATAGCTGACGGAAGTCTCCTTGATTTCTTGCGTCAAGTATCCACTTTCGGTCTTGCTCTTGTGAAACTTGACATCAGGCAGGAATCTGATCGGCACACTGATGTCCTTGATTCAATAACTACACATCTTGGAATTGGATCCTACGCTGAATGGTCTGAGGAGAAACGCCAGGATTGGCTGTTGTCTGAACTGAGGGGCAAACGTCCACTGTTTGGTTCTGATCTTCCTCTGACTGAAGAGACCGCTGATGTTTTAGGCGCATTTCATGTCCTTGCAGAGCTCCCTGCAGATTGTTTTGGTGCATATATCATCTCGATGGCAACTGCCCCATCTGATGTGCTTGCTGTCGAGCTTTTACAGCGTGAGTGCCATGTAAAACAGCCACTGAGAGTTGTTCCACTCTTTGAGAAACTTGCAGATCTTGAAGCAGCTCCAGCAGCTGTAGCACGACTCTTTTCAATTGACTGGTACATGAATAGGATTAATGGCAAGCAGGAGGTGATGATTGGGTACTCAGACTCTGGCAAAGACGCTGGACGTCTTTCTGCAGCGTGGCAAATGTATAAAGCACAAGAGGAGCTCATCAAGGTGGCAAAGCATTATGGAGTGAAGTTGACCATGTTTCATGGAAGGGGTGGAACGGTTGGCAGAGGAGGTGGCCCCACTCATCTGGCCATTTTATCTCAGCCACCAGACACAATACATGGATCGCTTCGTGTAACAGTACAAGGCGAGGTTATTGAGCACTCCTTTGGAGAAGAGCACTTGTGCTTTAGAACTTTGCAACGCTACACCGCAGCTACCCTTGAGCATGGCATGCATCCTCCAATCTCCCCCAAGCCTGAATGGCGTGCTCTGATGGACGAAATGGCTGTCGTGGCAACCAAAGAATATCGATCAATTGTCTTCCAAGAACCACGCTTTGTTGAATACTTCAGATCGGTAGGTTCACCTGTATTCTGTATTCTTACAAGAATTACACTTTGCACTTGCACAAGCATATGATGTTTGGACATTGTTTCAAAGCTGCTAAAGAAACCCTTAGCCTAAAGATGCACTTAGAATAAGGTTTCTTTTGGCCAATTTACGATTTCTTTCTTCAAAAAGTTCAAATAATCTCTGATGTTTTCTGCAATTCTTGTTTAACTGAAACACCCTAGAACACTTTCTAATGGTATATGTACCAATTTGACAAAGTTCAGGACAAATGCTTTAATTTCTAAGTAAAATGCCATTTTTAATTATTGCACACTCGTGTTATACAAACTAAATGAGCCGAGTTGTATTCATTTGTCCTATTGAGAAGTGCTATCTGAAAGGAAGCTTTTCTTATGTATGTCTCACTGCACGGTGATTCAGTGTCTTCTGTTAAGCCGGTCGTAGAAGTTGGTGGATAACTATGTGAACTTCTGTGATATGATGCGTATAAGTTTGACACTAAACTCTTATCTTATTTTTTTTTTCCAGGCTACACCTGAGACAGAATATGGTAGGATGAATATCGGTAGCCGTCCATCAAAGAGGAAGCCTAGTGGGGGAATAGAATCGCTCCGTGCAATTCCATGGATCTTTGCTTGGACTCAGACAAGGTTCCATCTCCCTGTTTGGCTTGGGTTTGGCGCAGCGTTCAAGCATATCATGCAGAAGGACATCAGGAACATCCATACTCTGAAAGAAATGTACAATGAGTGGCCATTCTTCAGGGTCACCCTTGACTTGCTTGAGATGGTTTTCGCCAAGGGAGACCCAGGAATCGCAGCTGTTTATGACAAACTGCTAGTGGCTGAAGATCTGCAATCCTTCGGAGAGCAGCTGAGGAAGAACTACGAGGAGACAAAAGAGCTACTCCTTCAGGTAAAGTGCTCTAATATAGGCTATTTTGTTTTGCTCGCATTTCATCTATTTCTACATTTATATAGCCAAATATAGGCAGGTAAATTTCTCATTTTTGTGATTTGTAGTTTTAAAAAAGTTGAAAGTCCTATCACATATGATTCCAACGATTGCCAATTCTCCGCAGGTTGCCGGTCACAAGGACGTCCTCGAAGGCGATCCTTACCTGAAGCAGCGTCTGCGGCTGCGTGAGTCGTACATCACCACCCTGAACGTCTGCCAGGCCTACACCCTGAAGCGGATTCGCGACCCGGCCTTCCAGGTGAGCCCCCAGCCGGCCCTGTCCAAGGAGTTTGTCGACGAGAGCCAGCCGGCGGAGCTGGTGCAGCTGAACCCCGAGAGTGAGTACGCGCCGGGCCTGGAGGACACGCTGATCCTGACCATGAAGGGCATCGCTGCCGGCATGCAGAACACCGGCTAGGCCAGACCCTCGGTGTACCAATAACCCATCTCACATGAGATGGTGGACGAAATGTGTAAGCCTGTAGGCAGGTAGTTCGCCGGCGCTAGCGCGTTACTCTTCTGGAGGAACTTTTATGTCGGAGCCTTTTGGTTTTGCTTGATGTAAATGTCAAGGGGAGCTTGTTGGCTGTTGAAGCCTGATGCGAAATAAATTACGGAACAATGATTTATGTTAATCACTAATAATAAGCGTGCATCTTCTATAAGTATGTGTCATAGAGCTAAAGATACATTTTATCACTGTCCCAATTTTTCCATCCATGTTGCAGTGAAAATGTTCTGTTGCGTGCTTCGCTTCTCAGAGAAGCGGGTCAGATGGAACCGCATCAGCGGCAACAACCACGCACGCTGGTGAAGCTCCGATAGCTGCTGCCTTCTTCGTCCTTCTCCCAGCCCTCGTCCGGCTCTAGCCACCCCCTCCGTTTCTGAATACAATTTCTAAGATTTTTGCAACAAATTATACAGGGCGGAGAGAAATTTTTCATACCTTTCATTAAAAAAGTTGCTAAAGTAGCCGGCTTTTGAGACGTTATATTTTGAGACAAATTAAACGCTAGAAGTCCTTATATTTAGGTACCGACGGAGTAGTTAGGCTAATCGGTGCTGTCCCCACTCCCCAGCGTTCAGCCCTGCGCATCACCCTATACAGGGGCGAAATGCGATGTCATCACGTCAATGGATTTCTTGCGATTATGCAATTTGTATGCTGCAAAACTGTTCTGCGTCTCTGCGTAGAGTTCAGCTCCTACGGCGACACATGTTCCACGATTGCACCCAGTTCTCACCATTCACCCAAAAATCCAAGGCACGAACGTTCAGTAACAGGAGCACAGGTTGCATACAAAACAACCACCTAGATTGTGAATCCAGAATGAACTAAACGGAACACCGAGAAGCAACAACCGGCCACAAAAATAGAGACGATGCTAGACATTATTCTTCTGGTGCCTGAAAAGGCTGTTATATAAGAATTCATCCATAATTAACATAACGGCAACGAACAGAAACGAAGGGAAATGGTGCCTCCCACAACAAGAGATGCATGGGCCTCCGAGAGAACATTAGCGGCAAGTTGACTTTCCTATGACGACTAGGTACTAGGAAAACACCACGGGTTACTGATTCATCGATGCGATGGCTCTACCACGATCACAACTAGAGGAAGCTCTGCCAGGGGATGATCTGCCACTGGTGGCAGCCTCAAGGGCGATGACGGCTTGGAGCGGGATGGGCTCAGTTGGACATCACGCGAGGAGACCGCGGACGGACTGGTGTCTTGGAAGGGCTCACCCTGCACAGTTACAGGATAGCGATATGAAAAAGGTGATGATTCATGATGCCCTTGAACTAAGAATTTGCTCTATGGGAATTAACGAGCATAGGTTCTTGGCCGAGCGTTTACCTAATAGGAAGGGAGCCAAGGACCATGCCACTGAAGTTCAGGGCCATAATTGCACTTTCTGCCTGCATTGAACATGCAAAAAAGTAAAAGCACTGCATAAGTTGAACAATCATGGCTATGAACGGCTTATGTACCTATAAGACTACTTGGCAATATCAATTTAAGAAAGATAGAGCACCATGGACAGGAAACCTTTAATCATGTCATTACCCAAATGCTTTGAGGACAGTAACTTAGTGACAAATATATTTCTTCACTTAAAAGTAGGTTCCAGTAACATCCTGATTTGACTATTACCGGTGTGCATTGTATGTACAAAATAGCGGGCTAAGGCATTTAGCGTTTGGTCTTCTAAAACAGCTAATAGCTGGCTAAATGGAGCTATAGCGGTTGAATTGCACATGGAAGCAAATAGCGGCACCCTCCCCAATCAGCTATAGCGGGAGATAGCGGAGGCTATAGCCGGCTATTTTGAACTATTGTAACTTGTGGAATTGTTAGAAAGTTCTGAACCTACTAGGACAGAACACTAATAATAAGGTTCTTTAAACTCAGGGACATTAACTCAAGTCCTTGTGGATGGATTTTTCTAGTCAACATAAGAGAAGTATAATGAAAGATAGCTAAAAGATCATCAAGCCGGACTAAGACAAGATAACAGAATTTTAAGTAACACATATAGCAACCTTTCAGCTTCAGTATGCTTAAATATGTTCATTAAGATATCTTCTTTTCTCTGAGGTTGTCTTTTCAATTGGTAGTACTTATGAAAATTTTACAGTATCACACATTACAAACAAAATGGATTCACACAGCTCTCACTCCTAGACCCTGTCTTTAAGTGGCAATAGAAATTTAGCTAACATCTTCACTACATTAAAATATACAGTGGAAAACCTTGTTTCACTTACCTGAGCAAACTCAACAAAAGCAATGCACGTGGAGTGTACATAGTCACCAAGGAGCCTCAGCCGAGAAACCTAAATAAAATGCTAAGATGTCAATCATTTCATAAAGAATATGAATAGGCTACAAAAGGCATCCAGTACCAACAGTCTTATGTCATACCTTCCCACATGTACCCTGAAAGAAAATCTTTACATCCTCCTCAGTAACCTATACAAACAAGAATTGCAAACAACATAAGCTGTAAACCTTAATCTTTCAAACCGTTGTTCCTTCATCAATAATCACGTATGTATTGTGACATTTCAGCATTCGCCAATCACCACAAAGATTGAAACCACAAGTTCAATCACCATTCATGCTGTAAGAGTAGCACTAGATTTGGACAGTGCAGTCGCAAACATGAGAAGAGTCTTAAATAACATTGTTTTTCTTTTTGTCCAACTAAGAAAGAAAAAGGGTATCATACATATCTTGGGGAAGTGATTGTGTTTTGATTTTACTATATCAATACAATATTATGGTGCACTGACCAAAATGCCTCTCAAAAATAAAATCCCAGACTAGATTGTACCGGTACAATGAGAAGTATTTTTATGCTTCCAGAAATTGAAATGCAAATAAGTTAAAGCTGATAAGATCTTGATTTGGAACCACCCACACCAATCTAAAACTACTGCTAGAAGATGTGCAGTTGAGTTTTAGGAGATCATAGAAGCACTGTTAAAGCATCTTATGTGTAATTAAGAATCACAAGTTTGCAACCACAGGCAGTCATGCACAGCCAGGAATATAGGTTTCCATACCTTCTTATCTATGTTAGTACAATATACAGTCCTTGAGACCATTTCTTTCTCATCTTCAGTCTGTACATAATGTGCAATACAACTAATATTAGCAGAAATTTTAGGCACGACAAAGAAAACTGGGGAATATGTTGTGATCTAAAGAAAGCATGTGTCGTCGTCATCGTCTACTTACTCGAGGAAGAAATTTAGGGTTCACAGGTAGAATTGCTGTTTTAGAAGGTAAAACTCTAACAGGATAATAACCGAGCATGGTTCCCCCAAGTGTTAATGCTGCTCTTGCACCAGCTGCAGACGAAGGAAAGCTTCAGCACCATTGTTTTACCATATCAATACTGCAAATAAAAAGATAATGTGTCGAGTACACTACCGTCATCAGCAAACTCGATGAACGCAAAACGCAGGACAGAATGCGGGTCACCACAGATACGGCAATCTACCACCTACAGGTCAAAAGAAAGATAGTTTTAAAAATCATCACGAAGAGGTAAAGCAATTGAATTATCTATTTTGTTTCTCAAGGAATTGAAAGGTGACAAAGGTCACCCAGATGTTGTCATTAGCTATCACATGATGGAGAGGGGGGAAATCTACAGCCATGTTTTCCACAAAGTAATCATAGAACTTACTTGTCCACAATTAGAGAACACTTCAGCAAGCTTCTGCTCAGTCACCTGCAGAGCAACAAGAAATGAAACAACATTGACAAAGAAGCGGCAATTCCGAAGGCCACTATCTTTAGTATGCTCACATGCTGATCAATGTCAGAGACATAGACGGTTCGCCGCACACTATCCTCCCTATCAGCCCGTCGGGGTCGGCCCCCCATCCTCCGCCTCCCCTGGTTGAAGCTATTCCTTCTCTGGAATCAGAAAGGCAATGTCAATTTGTCATCGTACCACCAGAACCAATAAATGGACACAACTGCTCCTAGCACAACATTTTATTCTGAAATTCTAAAAGCCTGATGGAGGTCCACAAAAATGAATTGTTAACATCAAGCACAGTAGCCTATCAACATCACATCGATTCACGTATCAAATCCTTGGCAATTGCAGTACCACTCGCACGGATCATTCAACAATGTCCGGTTAGAACCGATCAATCATTTCTTAACAAACTAACAAGATCAAATTGTCATCTCCTCGCAGAAAACAAAAGGGGAGATCAAATTGTCATCTCTAGGGGAAAAGGTTATTCATATCACAATCTAAGATGATTCTGCAGCTGTAAATGATTCAGAAGAGAACAATAACAGAACGAAATTATAAACCCCTCTCGCTGCTGAAGACTTCATTTCCCAAAAGATAAAACAAGGAAAAAGGGACAAAATAAAATCTCGCGAAGAAAGTGATCGCCATCAATCGCCTAAAAGTCTAATACCCATCAGTTCAGACGATCGCAATACACAAATCAGCAAGTCATCCGGCGATCACAGCAGTGAAAAGTCAAACAAAGACCAAACCTGTCAAATCAAGACGCGTAGAACCGTAAAGAACACAAAATTCACAGCTCACCGACCCGGCGATTCAGAGGGTGGCCGCTGCCGTTGCTGGATCCGTCGCTGCTGGAGTCCCTGCTCCCGCCGCTGGCACCGCCGCCGCCGGCCACCTGCAGGTGCCCACCGGGGGCGCCGTAGTACTCGGCGGCGGAGACGAACACCGGCGCGTCGGCGGAGAGCACGCCTCCCCCCGCCGGCTTCACCGCCAGCGACGCCGGCGCCGCGGCGCGGCGCGACGACGGCACGAACTCCTGCGCGCAGGGGTTGAGCTTGGACATGAGCTCCTCCAGCTTCCTCATGTCGCTCTTGTACTCCTTCTCCTCTTCCTCCTCCCCGGCCTCCCCCGCGGCCGGGGCATCGCCCTTCACCTCCACCTCGGCCTCTGCCTCCGGCGCCACCTTGGCCTCCGCCCGGATCGGGCCCTCCACCGCCGCCGCCGCCGCCGCCGCCGCAGCCTCCACGGCCACCATTATTGCCTCGCGCACTGACCTCGAACAAGGAGAGATCAAATTGCTATTCTACTACTACACTCTGGGCGATCAAAATTCCTTCTTTTTTTTCCCTTCTCTCTCCCCCTCCTTGCTCTTGGGTTGGTGTGCGTTAGCCTTCTTGTTGGTGATGCAAGGGAGAGTGAAGAGGAGGGGAGGAAGGAGGAGGAGGTCCAAACGGAACTAGGCAACGCTTTCGCCAGCGCTGCTTATAAATACAATGCGAAATACCATTTTCCCCCTCTTTCTTTTGCACTTTTCCTAAACATTTCTTTTTTTCGCGTATGAAGTTTTCAAAACCAGCACGAGAAAAACGGATGGAGGAGCACTGAGATTTTTGTCTCTTTTCCTGTCCGGATAATCACAAATATTATTTATATGTATATATATATGATAAAAAAGAAATGAGATGAGAAAACCAGGAGGAGTGAAGCGGTGTGAGAGGGGTAGTTGGGAGAGGGAGATTCGGGAGGCGCGAGCCGGGTCAGAGGCGTGGGAGAGAGGCACGTCACCTGCCGGTGGGCCCACCTCCGGGGGTAGGGGTGGGGCGCGCGAGCATGCGCCGCGCAGCGCAGTCCACGCCTCCGCCCGGATCCCCTGCGGCCAAATTTAGGCGGCCGCGACCGCGGCGGGGAGGATCTCTCCTGGTTTCTCTGATCGCGGCGGCATTGCCAACGTCTTTTGACTGGCTGGTTGGCCGCCGCATGCCTTGCGGCTTGCGTCTTTCCCTGGAACGGCAGCTGGTGCGAGAATTCCGGGGTCTCAAGAGGAAATAGTGTTGGAAAATTTGATGGAATTTTACTAGTTTGGTGGCTCAGACTGACCGGCCGTCCTAATTGCTTAGATGGGGCAAGGCTGCGTTCTGGTTTGGTCTTGATTTGCTTTTGCACGGTCGGAAGTCTTGAATAGAAAGGATACTGCGATTGGTTAATTACAGACAATACCAATTTAACAAAATAGATTCCTTACATTTAATCTTAAAAGAATTGAATGTTTTTATTCGACGTCTTTCACATGCAAACACAATTGGAATGTGAAATCTTGTGTGAGGCAGCCTGCTCCCTAATGCAACGGGCAACGGATTAAATTGAGGTAGTCGCACATTAAATATCACATCCGTTGATTACCATGAGCCAAGCAAGCGCATGCTCAACGTTCTCCGCATGTGGTAATAAAGGGTAAATGGGTGGTGCATGGCCCGTAGCAAACATTTAGGATCATAACTGTATGGATATACAGTAAAAGTTTACTTTTATGTGAAAGTTATTTGATTCTCTGGTACCGTTTATGCTATTCCTTTTTTTTTACCATAAATCTCTTATCTATCAAGATTGACTGTAAAAGAAAACAATAACCATGTTATGAATCAGTGGCAGTGGCATAATTAAGGATGCCAACAAACCTAGCTAGGTGCCTGCATGTTGACTACGCATCATGCATGAATTTCAAATTGATAGTGGCCACAAGAAAACATAGTCATGGCATTGGAATGCACTAACAATAGACAGCATATTAAGTAGAGTGCATGGTGGGGCTAGCTAATTTCTCCTTTCTTTTTTCTTTCTTTTTTCAATTGAGAGGATGAGATTGTCTGGTTGCACCATATATATGCGCTAGTCACATGAAAAGTGAGATCCACCAGGTGACGTTAGTTGCAAAGGAAAGGTACAATAGTCAATAGTCATGTCAAAGAAAACATGACAATTATATTCTGTCAATTGACATGTAAATTATTTTTATGGGCTTCTATAAGATAGAAGTATTTTTTTTCAAAACGTGCTCACATATACGCACGCATATTTACCCCTGCGAATACACACGTGCAACTGTACCCCTACAAGCACCTCCGAGCCCATTAGAGAGATCAAATCGGCAAATTTTGAGATTGATGAAGTCATCACAAACATCTAGTTATTGATAAATATTTCACCTACCACGGAAAGAAATTTTAGAAAATCTTACTTGCTGAATTATACTGAATTTGCAAGAAAGATGTAACTGTCGTTCTAAACTTAGAAAATTGAGATGCGAGTACCATTGAATCTTCGGATTTACGTAGTCTTATTTAAACTAGTTATAGTACCTGACGCTGATAATACTTTATACTTCAATAGCAGTCTGAGCTTTTGCATGACTACAGGAAATTAAACATGCCGCTTCAAAAAAAGAATCCATGGTTGATGGTTTCACGTTTCTAGCCCTCCATGAGATCATCTGTGGTTGCAAAGTCTATGGTTGCAAACTTGCAAGCAATCTGTGGTTTCCAAATTGGAGCACGTGAGGGAAAAAGCAACAGTGGGGAAACTATAGGCGGCGTTCATAAAGCCTAAGGGTCTTTCCTGTCAATTTTTCTGGAGTAGTAAAAGGACAGGCCTTTCTTTATCAGAGGACTGGAGGACACGAAAACGTGAACAGGGCTGGAAGATACTGGAAGCCCGACGTAGCCATCAGCGGTTTAATGAGATTGCCTGAAACTGTTAGACTATCCGCATCGCGCTATGCGCTAATTGTCACGGCGAACAGAATGGATCCATGCTGTTTGCTTAGGTGGATGGGTTTGGTGCAGCAACTTTTTAGCGCAGCCTGCAGCGTCATTGCGCCAAACACTGCGCTAATCAAACAGAATTCAACTACTTCCAAGTTCCAACGGATAGAATCGTTCCTTCCTTTCCAATGGATATTTCCCACGGAAGCCGCAAAATCAATTCAGGGGCATTGGACAGAACGCTGGGAAGGCATGGCGTAGAATGCCAATTGCGCCTGATTTGGTGTAGTGGTGCGCAGTACGTCAACTTTGGTCCGTGTTTTAGCGCAGCGCTGCGGGTGTCTTTCCACGGAAAGGTGCGCCAAAGTGGTTTGGCGCTGCGCTAAACAGGCGCGATGCGGATAGTCTTATACTCCTAGCTGTTCGTGTGAATCAACGAACTGAGAAACAATTAAATCAATTGGCTCTTCTTGAGCTTAATAAAGGGGAGAATTAAATATATCCCTCTTATTACATGGATGCGAATAATTATGGACGCAAGTATGGACACCGTTAATTTTGTGTCACTTGGTTACTTCACATCGGCCACATTTTTTTCAAAGACTATTCCCTTTTCTAAAAAAAAAGCTGTCACATATTTATGTCCATCCAATGACCTACCTGATTGTGAATTTTTTTTGAGTAGTGTCGGAGAAAAAAAAGGAAAGAAAATTTTTGAGTTAACTGACAAACAACAATAACTTGTACCAGATAAACTATATATACTACAGCGCAGAAGAAATGTCAATATCGCGAAACGGCGTCATTTATTGAGAAGCAAAAGTCGTAAGCTGTCAGGAGTTACACGCGGACGGCAGCCGCCGGTGCCGGTTAGCGCGACGTAATTGATGCTAAGCCAGCCGGCTAATCGACACAACGAATCACCACACCGGCACGACTGGCAGGAGAACTCGACAAGTGTTGCTCAACCCTGGCCGCTTCTACATTAAGCAACCTTTTTTCTGGCATTCCCGTTAATCCTCGTGTGACCGGTTGATGTGATCCGGTAATGTTGGGAGAGGCATCAATCTCAGCTCATCGTTTTCACCGTCTCTTTATCCCCAGTTGACCCAACCATGCTAAGCTAGCTGACCCAGCACGAGCAGCAGGCGGCAGTGGAGAATCTTCGGCGTAGAGATGTGCTGGAGTAGCATGTATAAAATAAAATTATGGAAAAATCACTACTAGAAGAACCATACAAAAATAATGATTCGTAGCGATATCTTAATTTTTTCCAGAGGCGGATCAAAATGTAATACATTCCTACAAAAGAAGCGAGGTTACTGTAGCAGCTGATCCGCCCCATCTCTACCCTAGAAATGTCATCTTTATAGGCGGGTGATACCATCATCCGTCCACCCACCCCTAAAGATGGCATTTCTAGGGGCGGGTGACGCCATCACCCACCCTGTAAATGGAGCATATTTTCAGGGGCGGGTGACGGCGCCATCCACCCCTTCAAATGTAATTTTACCCGCCCTTGAAAATAAAAATGAGCATAAAAATCTGGGCGTCTTTCTTCCTCCTCCCGACAACCCATTGCTTGCTCGAGAGGGTGCTGCCTGAAAATAAAAAAAAGAAACAAAGGGAGGGGAGGTTTCAAACTTGATTTCTTTCGAGTTGGGGGCTTAGAAGATAAGTTGATACTAATCTCGTATCTTTTCTAAACTTTTCAGATAGTTTTAAAGCTGAAATGGAGCTCTCTTGCCTCTAGCTAGATCTCTAGCAAGATCTAGACCTCCATGGTGTGGATTTACCATTTGGGGCTCTATTTGCCTAAAATTTTTGGATGAAGTTATGTTATTTTAGTAGGAGAATAAAATTACGTAATCATTTAGGTCTAATCTTTATGTTTTAGCATCATTCCTAAGTAAACAAATTCTTAGGTCCACGGAGGAGGGAGAAGAAGCTTTGTTTTTCTATATTTTTACACATACTTGATAGTTTTTTCAATAAATTTAGTTGTTCAATAATAGGTTGGGTTTTGATTCTTTTTAGTTTTTACATGTTAAATCGACCTTTTCCAATATCTACGCATATATAAAAGTATATATTGATTTACCATTTATTTATCTACGCATATTTGTTGATGTTCAGAGATGGATAGGTCATGGATATACAAAGCACGAAGGATAGGGGACTATTTCCTTGGAGAACTTAAGAAATTCATTAAATCTGCGGAAAAGCATGCAAGAAGTGAGAAGACACAGAGGATATATTGCCCATGCAAAACCTGCAAGAATATGAGAGTATTCAGCGACACAACTATAATCAGATCATATGTGTTGGTGGGTGGTTTTGTAGATAACTACATGATTTGGACGTATCATGGCGAGATAGCACCACTTCCGACGGAGAATCTAATCGATGAAATCATACAAGACATCATGTTTAATAGATTGTTTGATGCTTATGATGATTTTTATGATGCTGGTGGCAATGATGAAGATGTTGGTGGAGGCTATGGTGATGGTGTCGACGGGGGCCCATCGATGGTGGCAGTGATGATAGTACTGATGAAGAACTTGATGATGATGATTTCCTGAGCCAGTTGCTGCGTCACACCAAATCAAAGCTATTGGTTGGTAGCGCAAAGGGGTTGAGAAACTTCAAGACGATGAAAAAATTAGCAGAGAAGAATATATACGAGCGATCAAAAGGATGTTCGAAATACTGGACCGTTTTTCGGTTCATACTTGAGTTGTTGGCCCTAAAGACAAAGCACAGTTGGTCAGATGGTAGTTTCAATTATCTTCTGCGTATCTTGGCTTGTTGCTTCCAAAGCTTAATAAAGTGCCTGCCAACACATATCAAGCAAAGAAGCTTGTCAGCCCGTCACGATGGGTGTGGAAAGAATTCTTGCATGTCCAAATCATTGTATTTTGTATCGTGGGGATGCTTTCAAAGACTTGGACCACTCAAAAGGAAGAAGTTAGGAATAAAGAAGTCCGCACTGTAAGTATCCAAGTGCTTTCACTTGTAAATTGTAGGTTTGTTGTCGTAAATGATAGAACATGTTGCTGCTTCTTGTATGTAGCCCTTCCTCCGCTTAGAGCTTGGAAGAGTCTAGCAATGGCACATAAACTCTTGCCCCCGAGCTAGAGAAGGAGTCGGATGTCGCAGCATTGAGTGCGGTACCGGCGACAACCATGCTCGTCGAGTCGTCGATGCCAGAGAAGACCCTAGAATCTATCATCGTAGAAGCTAGAGGGGCCGACCTTGGAGACGAAACACCGATGGGTGAGAGGATCGAAGTTGAAGAGGAGTCCCCAGAGATTCCCACTGGTAAGTTCATGAAGCCCCCTCGCCCGTATGATCTTCTTTGCCCGAGTTCTGCTAATCGCTACTGAAAGTGCATCTAGGCCTAATGACCTATTTTGGTGATTTATAACAACCTAAATGTGTATCTAATGTTTCAATTGAGAATAATGAGCAGGGGTCAAAGAAACCAAAAAGGAGAAAAGAAGAAGAACCAATTCCGACGATTCGTTAAAATTGGAGAACGGTACCGGTTCAAGAAATGTGGTTCAAGCGAAGATAATTCTTTGTTTTATATTTTCTTGAGTCTAGGTATACCGTACTATCAAGGGGGATGTGGAAAGTGTGTGGTAGAACACAAATAAACCAAATCCGAAACCCATGCCTTGAACAGAAAATTGCAAACCACACTAAAAACAGCCTAACGGCTAGTTTTTAGTGAGGCTCTATATATACCCTTCGACCCCAACGGGAAAATACTTCTGTCCAACTGCATAAGCTGAGCCTCAAGCACATTCTAAGCACTCCAAAGCTCCCCAAAGTGAAACCCTATCTTCTCCACTCCAAATCCTTGGTCTAGGGTTGGGTTTGAGCAAGATCCAAGCAAGATTCAAGTTCTTCCCAAGAGATTCACCTCTCTTGGGCATCTCTTGGCTCTCTCCATCGCTTTCCACATCTATTACTCTTGGAGCTTGGCTTCTAGACGGTTAGAGGTGTTCAAGAACAACCAACTCGTGGTGTGGTTGGATTGAGAAGTTTGTATTACCCTTTTGCTAGTGAAAAGCTCAAGTTTGACCTTTGTGGTTGCTTGAGAGAGGAAAGGGTTGAGAGGAACCCGGTCCTTTGTGGACTCCTCAACGGGGACGTAGAATCCTTGAGTGGATTCGAACCTCGGGTGAAAAATCTTGTGTCTCTTGTGTTTGATTATTTCTCTTCATCTCTTGAGCATTTGTTATACTTGTTTTGTACCTCCGTGTAGTATTCTTACCCGATCTACTTGTATACTTATCTTGTGCTAGGTTGTTTCCGCATTTAGTGTTCCTAACTTGTATTAGAGCATTTCTATTCAAATAGATTTTGTATACAAGTTTTAGTTTTCGATCGGTTACATTTTATACCCGAGACTGCCCAGCGGGCATTGGAAGTGCCCAGCGGACAGTCCCAGCAGACGGTCCGCCAGGCAGCCTCGGACTGAGTTCTTGTGTGCAGGTTTTAAGCAACGATCGCCTATTCACCCCCCTCTAGGCGTACTTTCAAGTGGTATCAGAGCTAGGTTCCTCAAATTTGAGTCTAACAACTCGAGGAGATCATGGCCGGAGAAGATTCACACAAGACTCTTGAGAAGAATAAGGGTAAAGAAGGTGAGATGCACAAGGAAGATGACAACACCGAGTTCAATATATCCGATTGCTCCAAGAAGAGTGGAGATCACAAGAAAAAGAGTAAGAGAATAGTAATTGAGTCATCATCATCCTCAACATCAAGTAGTGATGAAGGGTCCATCTACATCAAGAGAAGAAACATCAAGTAGTGATGAAGGGTCCATCTACATCAAGAGAAGAAAGAAGAAGAAATCGGTTACTTCTAACTACTCTCGCACTCCTTTCAACTATGATAACATGAGTTCCAATGATAATTTTCTTTCCGTTTCTCTTGGAAAACCCCCACACTTTGATGGAACTAACTACACTCAGTGGAGGACTAACATGAGATGGCACTTGTTTTCTCTTCACCCTAGTCTTTGGGAGATTGTTTGTGTAGGTATTGAGCAGCCGGATAGTGATGATGAAAGCTTCGGACCAACCATGCGACAATTGTTCCACCGCAATGCTCAAGCCGCAACCATTCTCCTTTCATCCTTGATTAGAGAGGAATTTGATAAAGTGGATGGATTGCAAAGTGCAAAGGAGATAAGGGATACTCTCAAAGTGGCTCATGAAGGCACCAAGACCATTTGGAAAGCAAGAATTGAGATGATTGAAGGAGAACTTGGGAGGTTTGCCATGTTGGATGATGAAACCCCCCAAGAGATGTACACAAGGCTTAAGAAGATGATCAATCAAGTGAGGAATCTTGGAAATAAGAAGTGGACTGACCATGAAGTGGTCAAGAGGATGATTAGGGCTTTTTCGGTAAGGAACATAACCTTATGTACCTTGATAAGGGAAAGTCCCAACTATAAGAAGATGACATCGGAAGAAGTACTTGGCAAGATTATCAACCATGAGATGATGGAAAGTGAAGCCAAGTATGTGAAGGGCTTGTCCAAGGGAACCTCAACTTCAAAAGGGCAAGACATCGCCCTCAAGGCAAACAAGAAAGAGAAAAGCAAGAAAGTAGTGCAATAATCCTCATCAAGTGACAATGATAGCAATAGTTCAAGTCTTGATGATGATGACATGGCTCTTCTCATGAAGAACTTCAGCAAATTGATGAGAAATCGCAACTATAAGGGCAACAAGAGGCATGAGAGCTCCAAAAGAAGGACAAAAAGAAATTGCTATAATTGTGGCAAAAGTGGGCACTTCATTGCAAATTGCCCATATGAGAAGAAAGAGGACAAGGAAGAGAAGAGGAAGGATAATAAGGAGAAGAAGTACTTCACCAAGGACAAAAAATTCTTCAAGAAAAAACAAAGTGGTGAAGCACATCTTGGCAAAGAATGGGACTCCGATGATGAGAGCTACAGCTCGGATGAAGAAAAAGTGGCCACACTCGCCTTTAACAAGACTTCTCTCTTCCCCAACCTCAAGGATGGAAAAAACATCACCCACACTTGTCTTATGGCAAGAGGAGGTAAAAGAAAGGTAAAAATCATCCCATGTTCTTCTCCTAAGTACACCACTAGTGATGATGAAAGTTCATCTAGTAGCTCTAGTGGAAATGATAATGATATTGATATGATTGCTATGCTCAAGAATCTAGATAAAAATGCCATTGCTAAGTTTAACGAACTTATGGAAGAGTTAAATGAGAAGAATGACCTCCTTGAGAAACAAGAGGACTTGCTCATTCTTGAAAAGAAGAGAAACCTTGAACTCAAGGAGCTCATAACTAAGCAAGAAAAAAAATGTAAGGCCTTGGACAAGAAACTTGCGGAAAGTAAGGAGATAACACTAGTCTCAAGAGTGCAAATGTTGCACTTCAAGATGAACTTATTTGCTTAAACAAAAGCATTGAATTGCAATTTCACACTCTCTTGTCCAATGCCTCAACATCTCAACATGATCCATCAATTAGTCTCTCCATAGCACAATCATGCATTAGATGCAAGGATATTGATGTTGATGCTTGTGCTACTAATGTAAAGTTGATTGAAAACTTGAAAGTTAAAATCACATCCTTAGAACGTGAGGCACAACAAAAGTAGAAGGATCTTGAGGAGGAAAAACTCAAATATGCAAGAGGTGCATAGTTGAACTCAAGACGCCCCAACATCAAGGATGCTATTGGTTTTCAACATTTTGAAAAGCATAATGCAAGAGTCAAGATCAATGGGCATGAGTTCCCTAAGTTTGTGAAGGAAGAAGCAAGTGGGAGAGTGGCTCCCGGAACTGGGCACCCGAGAGTGCCTGGCGGACAGTCCGCCAGGGACCCTCGGGTGGCAGATTTTCAGTCTTCCGCCGCACTTCTTCCAATGCATCAAAGCTTCCTACTAATCATTTCTATGATTTTAATGCATCTTATGTGGTTATGAGAAATAAGTTTGGAAGAGTGTTTGCTAAATATGTTGGGCCACACCACAAGAGTCCAAAGACTTGTTTGTGGGTGCCCAAATCACTTGTGACTAATGTAAGAGGACCCAAACAAGTTTGGATACCTAAAAACAAAGTCTAAATCTGTTTTGCAGGGCTATGCCTCCGGTGGATCGAAGTGGATCATTGATAGTGGATACACAAACCATATGACCGGGGAAAGAAGCATGTTCTCAACTTTTGAAGAAAATGACGATCCAACCGACTTAATCTCCTTTGGCGACAACAGCCAAGGAAGAGTATTGGGTGTCAGTAACATTGCTATATCTTCCGAACATTTCATTTCAAAAGTTTTTCTTGTTGAAACTTTGGACTACAACTTGCTATCTATATCACAACTTTGTAAAATGGGCTACAATTGTATTTTTACTGATGAGGGTGTGATCGTCTCTAGAAGGAGTGATGGCTCAATTGCGTGTAAGGGTGTATTAATGGGAAAGCTTTATGTAGTGGATTTCACCAAAGATAAAGCTCAACTTGATACATGCTTAACCACAAAGTCCAACATGGGTTGGTTGTGGCACCGCCGCCTAGCCCATGTTGGTATGAAAAATCTTCACAAGCTTCTAAAATGTGATCATGTCATTGGACTAACCAACGTTGTGTTTGAGAAAGATAGGCCTTGGGGCGCATGTCAAGCGGGAAAGCAAGTTGGGTCAAGCCATTCCACCAAGAACATCATGACAACAAGTAGACCATTGGAACTACTTCATATGGACTTGTTTGGTCCTATTGCCTACATAAGCATTGGCGGTAACAAATATGGCTTAGTTATTGTTGATGACTATACACGTTTCACTTGGGTATTCTTTTTGCATGATAAAAGCGAAACTCAAGGGGTCCTCAAGAAATTCTTAAGGAGAGCTCAAAATGAGTTTAATTTAAGAATCAAGAAGATTAGAAGCGACAACGGGAGCGAGTTCAAGAACACTCAAGTAGATGACTTCTTGGATGAAGAAGGAATCAAGCATGAGTTCTCCGCTCCCTATGCACCTCAACAAAATGGGGTGGCGGAGAGGAAGAACCGAACGCTCATTGAGATGGCAAGGACAATGCTTGATGAGTACAAGACCTCCGATCGGTTTTGGGCGGAAGCGGTCAACACCGCTTGTCACGCCATCAACCGACTATATCTTCATCGTCTACTAAAGAAAACTCCCTATGAGCTTCTCACCGGTAACAAACCTAATGTTTCATACTTTAGAGTTTTTGGGAGCAAATGTTATATTCTCAACAAGAAAGTTAAGAGTTCTTGTAGGATCACTGGACCAGTAAAGAGGCCTAGAGGGGGGGGGTGAATAGGCCTGCAAAAACTCAACTCCAAATTCTTGTTAGAGGAGAGTGCGGCACTGCCGTGCCGAGTGTGGCACTGCCGTGCTCAGACAGAACACAAATTACAGAATTCAAAAACTGCTGAAACAAAAATAGATCGAGTTAATTCCTAGGCTTCCTGCAGGTGTCAGCAACACATATATGGAACTAGAACAGGGAACACGGCAGTAGATAAATAGATCGGCCTCAAACCTTGAACAAGAACGAAACTAACCAATAAAGTAAATCAGCACGCAAGACAAGGATTTATCCCGTGGTTCGGCGTCGCCACAAAGGCTGGCCTAAGTCCACGTTGTTGAGGCTGCCACAAAAGGCTTGGGCTTCACCACAAAGGTCGGCCCTTCCTCGTTCTCAAGTCAAGAGGGTGAACTCTTGAGATGAGGAGTGATTTTACTAGCTGCAAGGGAAAGTTACAGACCTCCCAAGGCTGCCACACGAAGGGGCAAGCTCGAGGGCGACCACTAGCCGGCTAGGAGCGAACTCCAAGAGTAACAGACCCTAGATCCGCCGGCCAAACGTGAACCAAATGCTCTTTTGAGTGGGGGAAACAGTAGATCTGCTCTCCAATCGAAGTTTGCTGCCTTTTCCCTCAAGATTTGGTGGTGGGATGTGGAGATCCGCTTGGGGGAAGAGGTGGGAGCAATGGAGGAGAGAGAGAAGAGCTCTGGTTCTGTCTTCTGCGAATATGAACGTTGGGAAGCACTATTTTGAGGTCTGTAACCGTTGGGGAATTTATACCCCTCTGGTCCCAGCGGTACATTAAGTGCAGCACTGCCGCACCAAGGCGCGGCACTGCCGCACCCATCAAAACAACTCTGCTGAATGTGAAATTTTGCTGGCTGTTTTGGTTGAGTATGAGGATGTGGTTTTCAGAATTTGAGCATTTGGTTCAACAGTTGGACAGTAGTTCTTGGATCCCTCTTTATAGTACGGCTTTCCTTAAACTCAATATTCAAAATATAAAATAAATTAAGCCTTCATGAGTCAAGATAGCCATCATATCAATTTGGGGGATCCTCCAACCTGTACATCATCCTCTTTTTAAATTTCCTGCATATCATCTCGATGAATCTCATTAGTTCCCTAATTAGGTAGTCATCAACACCAAAACCCACAAAGAGCTTGATTGCACTTACAATCTCCCCCTTTTTGGTGATTGATGACAACCCAATTAGAGCTTACAAAAATATAAACTATAACTGAGAATTTTTCGAGAAATGGATGTAAGAGCCTCCCCCTAAATATATGAGTTGGATTTGAATTCCAATTTTGACATGAAGGTCAAAGTTCATATATTTAGATGTGATTTGGGGCCTCCCCCTACATCCATGCCTGCTGTGGGGTGCTGAACACTGTGTCAAAATAATTACGTGATGCATGTGACAGTTCAGAGCATAACAGAATCTGGCTGTTGCAATGGGGTGCAGCACTGCTGAACAGAAGTGCAGCACTGCCGCACTCATTTGCATCAGTCAGATCAACATGAAAATTTCACAGCAAGACATGTATGATAGATAATAACTCTAGCATAAATTTGAAGTATGCTGCAGCACACAAACACATGCATGTCCTTATCCGATACAAATAGAGTTATATAGGTAGTAATATTACACAAATAGAGTTTTGATCGTCTCTCAAACTCACAACCTAACATCTGCTCTCATCGGATCTGACATGAAACGCAGCTGCAGCAGGGACACGACATCAAAAGTTTGACCCCTCTAATTTTCTCCCCCTTTGGCATCAAGTACCAAAAAGAGAAGAGAAGATAGAGGAATCACTCATCATCATCATCACTGGAATGCTGTCCTGAGTCACTGCTCTGCTCTGTCCCAGAAAGATCAGGCAACTCAAACTGAGGTGGGACAGGAGCAGGTGGAAATGGTGCAAGCCCAGCACGCTCTCTGGTCCTTTGGAGTGACTCTCTGAGCTCCATCCTTGTGTCATAGGCTGTCTGAGAAGCATAAGAGCAATGTCCAAAGATAGCTCTCATCCAGGCTTTGACTGTGCTACTCAGTCCTCTGCCACTGCTCCTAGAGCGAGACCTAGAGTGAGAACTCTCGGGAATGTCCTCACGACCCCTGGAGGTGCCACCAACTGTCTCTGTGGCTGCTGCATAAGACTGGGTCTTCTCAATATTATAGACGGTGTGGAAACCATCCTTAGGAAAAATATAACCAGAGACCCTCTCAATCATGAACATAAGATAGGGAGCATAGGGCAGACTCCTCCTAGCATCATCCATAGCATAAGCTAGCTGCACCCAAATGAACCTACCAACATTGAATTTCTCACCATCAGGAAAACGAGCAAGCAAGTTCCTCACAAAACCACAAATATCTGAAGCTGCTCCATCCTTAGGATCAATGGTGTTCCTCAGAAGGTTGTTCATGACATAATAGTAGCTTTTCAGACCACTTCTCTTGCCATCTGCCTGGTTGGGGTCTCTCCAACAATGGCTAATGTCACTGATCCTGAAAGAATTATCTTGGTGAATTCTGGAGTAAGTCCTGTGCATCTGCCCAAAACCAAGAATCTGACAGAAAGTGATAAAGCTAACACGGTAATGTCTGCCATCAGTCATCCAGTGGATCTCATCTGAATCTCTGTTCCAAAAGTATGTGGAATGAAACTGAGCAAGAATTTCCACATTCCAATTATACCTGAAACCCATGATGTTAGTCAACTCATATTTTTCACAAGTGTTAATTGCAGCATTGAACTCGGGTTCATTTTTGTCTCTCATAGCTGCCCAGTCAATATAGTGCATCTTGCAAATCTTACTCTTCTTACAGTCAAAAATGACAGAAGCATAGAAGTTGGAATGGAACCCATCCCAAAATCTATGATCAACAACTAGACTCTTTGGATTTGTATAAATATTGATCTCTCTAGCATCTGCCACTTCCTTGAATTTTCTGTAATAGCTTTCAAAACGGTGATTTGCTGCATTCTTTGGAGCTGTGAGGTTAAATTCTTCTGTTCTTAAGACCATGTATCCAATGTTAGCATTTGCAAGGTGAAGAGGAGTGCCTTGATCACCTTCAGTAGGGATGGTGTACCCAATCTGCTGCTGTAAATCCTCCTGATGCATGTTCTGCCTATGAGTTTCCCTGTCAACTGACTCTCGAGGGGCTGCACTGCTGCTGGATCCCCTCCCCCTGCCTCTGCGAGCAAGCTGCTTTCTAATTGGCTTTCTCTTGCCTCTCTGATCATCTCCAAGTTCCATCTTTTCTTTACCAAAATCTCTGAATCACAGTCTAAAAGTTATGATGTTTGCTCACGAATTTGAGAGAATAAACATGAGAAATAAAGACTTGACTTTGTAAAGAGTAAATCCAATCTATTTGGTTATCAATGACGTGGATGAAAGAGGGGTAAATTGCTGTTTGAATCAACACAGAACATTGATGTTCTGCCTTGGGCAGCACTGCCGCCCTCCCCCTTTTTCTTCCAAATCATGGAACACCAAATTGATTCAATTTAAACCATCAAAATCAATTCTAAATACCCCACATTGTATCTAGAAACAGAAATCCGAGAGCAGGAACATCTCATTGCATAGATCAGACACAAACAGATTTGGTTAGGGTTTCACCTTGACTGCCCGCGTGGAATGGAGAGGAAAGGAGAGAAGGGGTCCGGCCAGGAACCCTAGCCCTTGGGTGCTGTCGAGCAGGAGGACACCCAGGGGCGGCGCAGCACTGCTGTGGCAGGGCACGCGGCGGCCGTCACCCCGTGTGCGCGCGAGAGGGAGAGAGAGCGCACGGTCACGGGCGACGGGGAGAAGAGAGAGAGAGAGGAAGAGTTACTGCGGGGCCAGAGTAGATAGGAAAGAATAAAAACGGGCCCCCACAGAGAGAATAAGTCACGGGTAAATTTTTAATAGAAAACCGTAAGTGCGGCACTGCCGCACTAGGAGCGGCACTGCCGCACCTGCCCAGTGTGACCAGTTTTAGCTACCATCTAGGTGACTCTTCCTATCTTAGATATGGACCTATATTTTCCAAATTTCATGACCAGAAACAAATAATCAATACTAGCTATGGTCAGAAACTTTGGAGCTAGTTTTGCAATTAGTTTTGAAACCCAATATGATGTTTTATTTTAAAATTCTTTTCCTACACATGCTAGTTGATCACTCAAAAGGTGTGCAGGAGTTCAAACCACGTTACGAGAATCAAGTATATTTAGCTCACTGCGCAAAGCACAAAACCTTGACTCATCAAGAGGTTTAGTGAAGATATCGGCTAGTTGTTTTTCGGTGCTCACATGGCGAATTTCGATATCTCCTTTAAGTTCGTGGTCTCTCAAGAAGTGATGACGGATGTCAATATGTTTGGTGCGAGAGTGTGCTACAGGATTGTTTGCAAGTTTGATAGCACTTTCATTGTCACACAAGAGTGGGATTTTTGAGTATTGACATCCGAAATCTTTTAAGGTTTGCTTCATCCAAAGTAGTTGAGCACAGCATGCACCGGCTGCAACATACTCGGCCTCGGCAGTGGAAAGGGCTACACAATTTTGCTTCTTAGAGCTCCAAGACACTAGGGACCGTCCAAGGAATTGACAAGTCCCCGAAGTGCTTTTTCTATCTACTTTGCAACCGGCGTAATCGGAATCCGAATACCCAAGTAGATTGAACTTAGAGCCCTTGGGATACCACAAGCCAAGGTTAGGAGTGTGCACTAAATATCTCAAGATTCTCTTAACAGCCGTTAAATGGCACTCTTTCGGGTTAGCTTGAAATCTAGCACACATGCACACACTAAGCATAATGTCGGGCCTAGATGCACAAAGATAAAGTAAAGAGCCTATCATGGAACGATATACCTTGGTCTCCACGGGTGCTCCTTCTTCATCAAGATCAAGATGTCCATTGCTTGGCATGGGAGTTTTGATTGGCTTTGCATTCACCATGTCAAATTTCTTTAACATATCTTGGGTGTACTTGGTTTGCCATACGAATGTCCCTTCCTTCAATTGCTTGATTTGAAATCCAAGGAAGAACTTGAGTTCACCCATCATAGACATCTCAAATCTCTTTGTCATGGTCCTACTAAACTCTTCAACATACACATGATTAGTACTACCAAATATTATGTCATCGACATATATTTGGCACACAAATAAATCATTGCCAACTTTATGTGTAAAGAGTGTAGGATCGGCTTTGCCTATTTCAAAGCCTTGTTTGAGTAAGAAATCCTTAAGGCATTCATACCATGCTCTTGGAGCTTGCTTAAGCCCATAGAGCGCCTTATGGAGCTTGAAGACGTGGTCGGGGAACTTGGGATCTTCAAATCCTGGTGGCTGCCTCACATATACCAATTCATGAATTGGACCATTGAGAAATGCACTTTTGACATCCATTTGGTATAACTTGAAGTCATGATGAGCAGCAAAGGCTAAGAGTATCCGGATTGCTTCAAGCCTTGCCACCGGTGCATATGTTTCGTCAAAGTCCAAGCCCTCAACTTGAGTGAAGCCTTGAGCTACCAATCTTGCCTTGTTCCTTGTCACCACGCCATTCTCATCTTGCTTGTTGCGGAAAACCCACTTGGTGCCGATGATGTTGGTCTTGGGTCTTTCTACCAAGCTCCACACTTGATTTCTCTCAAAGTTGTTGAGCTCTTCTTGCATTGCCAAAACCCAATCTGGATCCTTTAGAGCATCTTCAATCTTGGTTGGTTCCTTGGGTGACACAAAAGAGTAGTGTTGGCAGAAACTTGCCAAATGTGATCTTGTTGTTACTCCCCTTCGGATGCTTCCAATGATGTTGTCAATAGGGTGATCCCGTTGAATGATTTGGCGTAGTTTAGGATGCTCAACATCTTCTTCTTCTTCTTCACCTTCAGCTTCTTCTACTTCAAATATGGGATCAAGATTGACCCCCTAAATTGGTGGTGCAGAAGTTGGTGAAGCTGTTGCCGAGGTAGAGGGAGCAGCACTGCCGCTCCTAAGTGCGGCACTGCCGCTCTGCTGATTTCCAGCAGGAGTGTGCTGCACTTGGTCATCGAGTACGTCAGCGGAATCTTGTGCAGCAACAGCTTGTGGATCCTCCTCGTCTGTGGCCTGAACTTCTTGTGGCCTAATATCACCGATGGTCAATTGCTTGATTGCCTCACATGGTGGATCCTCCTTTCCTACAACACTTGAATCAACTTGCTCTACTTGAGAGCCGTTAGATTCATCAAATGTCACATCTATTGTGACTTCAACTCTACCCAAGGTTTTGTTGAAGACACGATAGGCATGCTCATTTGATCCATAACCAAGAAGAATGCCTTCATCAACTTTAGGTGCAAATTTAGAGGTTCGGGGCCTTTTGTTTAGAATGACACATTTGCACCCAAACACCCTAAAGTATGATACCTTTGGTTTGTTACCGGTGAGAAGTTCATATGAAGTCTTCTTAAGTTTCTTGTGTAAGTAGAGGCGGTTGATGGCATGACAAGCGGTGTTGACGGCTTCACACCAAAAGATATCCGACGTCTTGTACTCATTAAGCATCGTCCTTGCCATGTCAATGAGTGTCCTGTTCTTTCTCTCTACTACACCATTTTGTTGAGGGGTATATGGGGTTGAAAACTCATGCTTGATGCCCTCATCATCAAGAAATTCTTCAACTTGGGTATTTCTAAATTCGGTCCCATTGTCGCTTCTCACTTTCTTGATAGGGAGATCGAATTCCTTTTGTGCCCTTCTTACAAATGTCTTTACCTTGTCCTGTACCTGGCACTTATCAAAGACAAAGAATACCCAAGTGAAACGGGAATAATCATCAACAATAACTAATCCGTATTTGTTACCCCCGATGCTAAGGTAGGCAACCGGTCCAAAGAGATCCATATGAATCAACTCCAAAGGTTGAGTGGTGGTCATGATGCTCTTTGGTGGGTGAGGTACGCCTACTTGCTTTCCGGCTTGGCAAGCGCTACAAATCCTGTCTTTGTCAAAGTCAATATTGGTTAGTCCAAGAATGTGGTTGTCCTTTTTGTAGTTTGGCCAAGTTCCTCATCCCAACATGAGCTAGTCGGCGATGCCATAACCAACCCATGCTAGATTTTGCCACTAAACAGGTCTCAAGCGTAGGCTCACTTTTGTTGAAATCAACTAAGTAGAGCTTGTTCTTGAGGTGACCTGTGAAGACAATAGAGGAATCCTCCCTACTAAAGACTTCCACACCCTTATCCGTAAAGAGACAATTGAAGCCTTTCTCATAAAGTTGTGAAACCGACAACAAATTGTAACTCAACGAATCAACATGTAAAACATCAGAAATTGAATGCTCAAGTGTAATACCAACTTTACCAAGACCAATCACATCCCCCTTTGAGTTATCACCAAAATAATATTCTCACTAGAATCTGTAGTTGGGGAATATGATGAGAACATACTCCTTTCTCCGGTCATATGATTTGTACATCCGCTGTCAAGCACCCAACTTGATCCACCGGAGGAGTATGCCTACAAAACAGATTTAGTTCCTTGATTTAGGTCCCCAATATTTTTGGGGCCTTGCATATTAGTAACAAGAATCTTAGGAACCCAAATAGAGGTGTTAATATAAATATTTCTGTCCTTGCCAACATATTTGGCATACACCTCCCCCTTGCTGTTTTTCTTCAGCACAAAACATGAACTCAAGCTTTGTCTATATGCATGAGCCTTCGGTTGATAAGAATATCTGTTTGGGGTGGCCCAGATGGTATTCTTCGACTTCTGGGGCTCATTCTTCACTTTGTAGATCTGCTTCTTGGGCTTACCATGAGCAAAGGAAGAGTAGGTGACCTTCCCCTTTCTTAGGGTTGTGACACTGCCGCCCTTCACAGCAGCACTGCTGCGCTTGACAGGCTGTGCTGCTCGGGTTGGCTTTTGTGTCAACCACTGTGCAGGTCTATCTGTACCTATCTTTCCTTTGCTGATGAACTGAACACACTCAAAACCATTGATCACTTTGCGACCATTGGTTTTGTTACCTTTTTCATGACCAAGTCCATTTTTGATGTGAGGTAATCTCCCATCCTTGTATTTTGGCCTCTTTTGTTCATCTTTGCCACTTTTATTCAGCATAGCATTGAGCCTAGTAATCTCCTTTCTCATTGCCTCCATGTTTGCAAGGTTAGTGGAATAGACATTCAAATCAACATTATAACATTTTCCATAATCTTGACTAGTGGAGGGAGTAGAGGTGTCCTTTGCTTTAGAAGGATGTGAGGTGCTCTCCCAAAGAAGGTTATATTGCATCTCAAGGTCCTTGTGCTTTTCATCTAAGACACAATACTTGTCATTGAGTGCAATATTTGCCTTCTTTGTGAGAGCATGTTCTCTTTGCTCATTAGCCAAAGCTTTGCTCAAAGAGGACACCTCACTTCTCTCTAATGCAAGAGCTTCCTTGCAAGCAATGTACAGCTTTTCTTGTGCTAAGAGATCATCATCTCTAGTTGCTAGCTCAGCTTGAACACTCTCTAAGTCCTCCAAAGTTTTAGTGATGAAGATTTTAGTTGAAGGGTCTAGTTTTCTAGTTATCTCATTTAGTTCCTCATCACTAGAGACATCATCTTCACTAGAGCTATCACTAAGTTCACTAGAGATATCACCAAGAGATGGTGAGGGAGGAGATGTGGCTTTCAGTTTTACCTTCTCACCCTTTGCCATAAGACAAATGTGAGAGGAGTGGTAGTCATCATCATCGGACATGTTGTTGAAGAGTCTTGGTGTAGAGGATGGCTTTTGGATGGCTACGGTTGCAATCTTCACATCCTCTTCACTTGACTCCTTACTCGAATCCCATTCATGCCCAATGTGTGCCTCTCCCATAGGCTTCTTCTTTCTCTTATAAACTTGTTTGTGCTCATGCTTGCCTTCATGATTGTCCTTCTTGTAGTTGTTGTTTTCTTCTCATAAGGACAATTTGCTATGAAGTGCTCGGTGCTGCCACAATTATAGCAAGTCCGTTTCTTCTTGTTTGGGAACCTTCTTTGCACAAGCTTGTACCCATTTGATTTCAGCCCTTTGTGATACTTCTTGATGAATAGTGCCATATCATCTATCTTCTTGAAATCTGCCCCATGGTCTTCTTCTTCGCTTGAGGAGGAAGTTGGATCATCATTTTGTTGCATTTCCTTCTCTTTCTTGGGCTGAGAAGTAGAAGTTTGCTTGCTGCCCTTTGCCTTGCTTGAACAGCCTTGTTTGCTTGATTTGTTGGCCTTGAGAGCTACATCTTTGATTTTCATGCCATCCAACCTTGCTTGCAGCTCACCAAGCTTTCTTCTCTCATTTGCTTCTTCTCTTTGCATATCAAATGTCAAAAGTCTTCCAAGCACATCATTGGGAGTGAAGTGCTCAAACTCTTCTTGTCTCTAATCAAGGTGACTACGGTCTCATTTCTCGGTGAGTAAGCTTCTAACATAATCTTCACTACCTTGTGGTCATCAAGCTCATCACCACCATAGCCTCTAATCTTGCCCACCAAAATCATCAACCTATCAAACATCTCTTGTGGTCCTTCTCCATCAACAATGACAAACCGGTTGAGCTTGGCCATCAACAAATCAATCTTTGCTTTTCTCACTTTATCAACACCTTCATGTGCTAGATGCAAAGGTGTCCCCAAATCTGTTTTGCAACATCAACATTCATCACTCTATTGTACTCATTTCCATCCAAGGCGCTAAGAAGAATGCTTGTGGCTTGGCCGTTGAGATGGACAGCAGCTAGCTCATCATTTGTGGGAGCTTCGGGATCCTCCGGTCCTTCAAAACCACTGCACCACAATTTCCCAAAGACCGGGGTGAAGGCCAATAAGATAGGCTCTCATTAAGTGCTTCCACTTGGCAAAGTTGGTCCCATCAAAATGAGGCAACTTGCCCGCGGGTACATTAATGAAAGACTTCTTATCGCGGTTAGTGAAATAGAAGAATAATTGAAGGATACAGCGGAGTATTTATTCTTGTTGCTGCTGCTCTCATCCTTCTTCTTCTTCTCACCATTCTTGCTGTCCTTAGAGACATGGTATGATACATCATATCACCATCATCCGAACTAGATGATAGTTCACTTGATGATGCTTCATACACCTTCTTGACCCTTTCTTCTCTTCTCTTGGCTCTTTCTTCTCTTGTGATTCTTCTAGCTTCCTTGCGGCTCAGCTTCTCTTGAAGCTTCTTTTCTTGCTCACGCTCCTCTCTTTTCTTGAGCTTTGCTTCTCTTCTTTCTTTTCTTTCTTTTCTTCTCGTAGCATCGGTGGTGTTTCCTTCGGGAGCATCCTTGAGAGTGGTGTTGCTGGCTGTAGATAGTGACAACTCACTACTACTACCAACATCCTCCATGCGAACTTCTTTTCCCTTGCCACCGATCTTCCTCGAACCTCCACCGGTCTCCATACTTCACGCGGTGAAGCGTATACGAAGCAACGCGGCTCTGATACCACTTGTAGGATCACTGGACCAGTAAAGAGGCCTAGAGGGGGGGGTGAATAGGCCTGCAAAAACTCAACTCCAAATTCTTGTTAGAGGAGAGTGCGGCACTGCCGTGCCGAGTGTGGCACTGCCGTGCTCAGACAGAACACAAATTACAGAATTCAAAAACTGCTGAAACAAAAATAGATCGAGTTAATTCCTAGGCTTCCTGCAGGTGTCAGCAACATATATGGAACTAGAACAGGGAACACGCAGTAGATAAATAGATCGGCCTCAAACCTTGAACAAGAACGAAACTAACCAATAAAGTAAATCAGCACGCAAGACAAGGATTTATCCCGTGGTTCGGCGTCGCCACAAAGGCTGGCCTAAGTCCACGTTGTTGAGGCTGCCACAAAAGGCTTGGGCTTCACCACAAAGGTCGGCCCTTCCTCGTTCTCAAGTCAAGAGGGTGAACTCTTGAGATGAGGAGTGATTTACTAGCTGCAAGGGAAGTTACAGACCTCCCAAGGCTGCCACACGAAGGGGCAAGCTCGAGGGCGACCACTAGCCGGCTAGGAGCGAACTCCAAGAGTAACAGACCCTAGATCCGCCGGCCAAACGTGAACCAAATGCTCTTTTGAGTGGGGGAAACAGTAGATCTGCTCTCCAATCGAAGTTTGCTGCCTTTTCCCTCAAGATTTGGTGGTGGGATGTGGAGATCCGCTTGGGGAAGAGGTGGGAGCAATGGAGGAGAGAGAGAAGAGCTCTGGTTCTGTCTTCTGCGAATATGAACGTTGGGAAGCACTATTTTGAGGTCTGTAACCGTTGGGGAATTTATACCCCTCTGGTCCCAGCGGTACATTAAGTGCAGCACTGCCGCACCAAGGCGCGGCACTGCCGCACCCATCAAAACAACTCTGCTGAATGTGAAATTTTGCTGGCTGTTTTGGTTGAGTATGAGGATGTGGTTTTCAGAATTTGAGCATTTGGTTCAACAGTTGGACAGTAGTTCTTGGATCCCTCTTTATAGTACGGCTTTCCTTAAACTCAATATTCAAAATATAAAATAAATTAAGCCTTCATGAGTCAAGATAGCCATCATATCAATTTGGGGGATCCTCCAACCTGTACATCATCCTCTTTTTAAATTTCCTGCATCATCTCGATGAATCTCATTAGTTCCCTAATTAGGTGGTCATCAACACCAAAACCCACAAAGAGCTTGATTGCACTTACAGTTCTAAGTTTGCTCCTAAAGCTATGGAAGGTTTTTTACTTGGTTATGATTCAAACTCATATGCATATCGAGTATTCAACAAAATCTCCGGATGTGTTGAAATCTCATGTGATGTGGTGTTTGATGAGACTAATGGCTCTCAAGAAGAGCAAATTGATCTTTATGAATTAGATGATGAAGAAGCTCCAAGTGCAGCCTTAAGGAACATGTCAATTGGAGATGTACGTCCTCAAGAATTAAGCAATGATCAAGATCAACAATCTTCAAACAAGGCATCTCCCCCAACTCAAGATAACCATCATCAAGAAAATGGTAATAATCAAGGGGGAGGTGTTGAACAAAATGAAGAAGAAAAAGATGAGAAACAAGAGGAGTCAAGAAATCAAGTGCCACATCCTAGAGTGCATCAATGTGTTCAACGAGATCACCCCGTGGACAACATCCTTGGTGACATTGCAAAGGGAGTAACTACTCGTTCTCGTGTTGCTAATTTTTGTGAACATTACTCTTTTGTCTCTTCTTTTGAACCTCTTAAGATGGAAGATGCTCTACAAGATGCGGATTGGGTAATGGCCATGCAAGAGGAACTCAACAACTTCAAAAGAAATGAAGTGTGGTTATTGGTGGAGCGACCGAAGCAAAATGTTGTTGGAACCAAATGGGTGTTCCGCAACAAACAAGATGAAAATGGTGTGGTTACAAGAAATAAAGCACAACTTGTGGCAAAAGGTTACTCTCAAGTTGAAGGTTTGGATTTTGATCAAACTTTTGCTTCCGTAGCTAGGCTTGAGTCAATTCGTATTCTTGTTGTCTATGCTACTCACCATAATTTTAAGCTCTATCAAATGGATGTCAAAAGTGCATTTTTGAATGGCCCAATCAAGGAAGAGGTATATGTAGAGCAACCACCGGGGTTTGAGGAAGAAGAGTATCCTAACCATGTTTACAAACTCCACAAGGCGCTCTATGGGCTTAAGCAAGCACCTAGAGCTTGGTATGAATGGCTTAGGGATTTTCTCATTGAAAATAGTTTTAAAATTGGTAAAGCCGACTCTACCTTATTCACTAGAAAACTTGGTAATGATTTATTTGTTTGCCAAATATATGTTGATGATATTATATTTTGTTCTACTAACAAATCTTGTTGTGATGAGTTTAGTCAAACAATGATCAAGCGATTTGAGATGTCTATGATTTGAGAGTTGAACTTCTTCCTAGGATTTCAAGTCAAGCAACTCAAGGAAGGGACATTCCTATGTCAAACCAAATACACACATGACATACTCAAGAAGTTTAACATGGAGCATGCAAAACCAATCAAGACCCCATGGGAACAAATGGACACCTTGATCTTGACATTGGAGGTAAATCTGTGGATCAAAAGGTATATCGATCCATGATTGGCTCACTGCTTTACCTTTGTGCATCTAGGCCCGATATTATGCTTAGTGTTTGTTTGTGTGCAAGATTTCAATCCAATCCTAAGGAATACCATTTAAGAGCTATTAAAAGAATCTTGAGATATTTAGTTCATACACCTTATCTAGGTCTTTGGTATCCAAAAGGTTCAAATTTCAAACTAGTTGGCTATTCCGATGCAGATTATGCCGGATGCAAAATCGATAGGAAAAGCACATCCGGGACTTGCCAATTCTTGGGTAGGTCCCTTGTATCATGGGCATCTAAGAAACAAAATTCCGTTGCTCTTTCCACGGCCGAAGCGGAGTATGTTGCAGCCGCACATTGTTGTGCTCAACTTTTATGGATGCGACAAACTCTAAAGGATTACAGTTACACCTTGAATCGTATTCCACTCCTATATGACAATGAGAGTGCCATTAAAATTGCCGAAAATCCTTGTGAGCACTCTAGAACCAAACACATAGATATTCGGCACCATTTCTTGAGAGATCACAATCTTAAAGGAGACATAGAAATCTCTCATGTGAGAACAAATGACCAAGTAGCCGATATATTCACCAAACCCTTAGATGAGAAAAGATTTTGTGAATTTAGAAATGAGCTAAACATTATTGACTCTAGGAGTGTTGAATAAAATGTTGCACACCTGCTTGCCTAGTGGAGAATTTCTTTTTGAAACAAAATGAATTTCCAAAATGATGCATGCTTTGTTTGTGAAAATCTCGATTTCTCTTGGTTGTTGATCTAAGGTGGTAAATGTTTTTTTAGATGTTGGCTTGAAAACTGTATTTTATTTGTCTTCTGCTTTGTCTCATATACATCCAATCCTCACTCTAAGATATCTAAAAGTTTTGATAAATCCCTTGGAAAGAAGTTTTTTTTTGGCTGGCTGAGAGGTCCTGGCAGACAGTCCGCCAGGACATCTCGGGGTCAGCCAGCAGAATTGATCATTTTTCTTTCATCCAACGTATCTCTTCGTGGGCCCATCATGTTATGTCCGTGGGAGGCTGTCCAAAACCCCCTATACCCCTTGGATGAAGCTCCTCTCTCTCTCTTCATCCACATAACACAACTCCATCCTCTCACTCTCTCTTCCTTCCCCACGGACACCCCCCCATTGTTCGTGGAGCCAAGGATTCGGTTCCTCCGCAAGGTCCACGGCGAAGGAGCCTCTCCACAGGCTGCAAGAACCTTCTCCCCTCGTTTCCAATCCTTTGGAAGCACTTCCATTCATCCTAGGGCAAGAACAAGGTATATGCAATCCTCCATCGATCTCTCTACTCGATGCATATCTTGAGAAATGCTTTTAGCTATTGATTCCTGCTAGGTAGAGCATGCTATTCCTTAAAAATCTTGAAAAATGGATGGCTAAATCTTTAGTGCACATGTTCATGTTCATTTCATAACCTAAACCTTGATTCAAGTCGATCTCCCAATCTATCCATCCAAAGTTGTTCAAAATTTAATTCTAGACTTCCATTATCATCTAGAATGTGCCTACAAAGTTTGAGCGCCATTGAATTAATTTTTGACATCACATGTTTTCGCGGGAACATTCAAAACTGAGGCGTCCTGGCGGACAGTCCGCCAGGACCTCTCAGTTCTGATTGTTACTGCATAATCCTGTGTTTGTCTCCACCCGTTCTTTCTTTACTTCTAATCAAGCAGTATACTTCCTATACATGTCCAGATGGTGCATGAGAGGAGGACCAAGTTCTTGCATGATCCCGTCTCCAACTCCGACTCCGATTCCGATGAAATTGTAGTCGTTCCTCCACCTAAGCGCAAAAGGAAGCCAACACCCAAAATTCCAATGAGTCGAGCTGGCCAAATGGGCGGTCCTAGCCATGCGGCACCCAGGCGTAGCTACCAAAGGGCTGCTCAACCACAAGAAGATGTGCCTCAAGAGTCAGTTCCTATCTTTGATGATTACCCTCCACTCCAACCCTACCGGAAGTATATCATGCACAGACCGGAGTACACAAGGATCAACTTCGGTGACCCTGGAGTGAAGCGAGTGGATTACACCACAAAGCAAAGAGGTGCTGCATTTAAGGAAAGAAAGGAAAATCCTTATGATTATGAGAAGTACATCACGGATAGAAGGTTTTGGAGCAAATTTCAAGCTGATTGGTACATATCTGTCTTTATTGAGAAGAAGAATGCTATCACTGTCTCCAAGTACATCAATTGGGTTGAAATGGGTGAGAAAAATAATCCAACCTTTGACTTGGTCATAAGTGAATGTGAGAAGAAACACCTCTATGAATTCTTGGCCATCAATCAAAATTGGAACAATGAGTTAGTTGCTCAATTTTGCTCCACTGCTTGGTTTGAAGGTGAGGGCAAGAATTCCTTTATTCACTTCAATCTTCAGGGGCATGCTTTCTGGGTTTCATACAAGCAATTTGCCACTATCCTTAAGCTTGATGACACTCTAGATGAGATGGAGATTCACGATGAAATCAATCCAACGGATGAAGCTCTTATGACTCTATCGGGATGAGGATCCGGATTTAGCGACGACTCATGGACTACGTTCATATATGGAGATCATGAACAGGATATTCGAGGAGACCTTAACTCCCAAGAGGGGTGATCGCACCAAGATTCATGGTACGGTCAAATTGCTTCTCTTGGCTATGGATTTTGATCACCCGCCCTTTAGTGCCTTTCACTTTTTCTGAACGGAGTTGACGTACATGCTCCATCATGGCAATAATCCAGTTATCTATGCTCCATACATTCAAAGGATGATTAATGCCGTGACTGGAATGGAGTTTGGATATGACACGGTCCATGCCCCATATTGTCCACAGCCTCCCAGGGAGCTAGAGTTTCCACCAGAGGGCGAGTCTCCTCCATCAGCTCACTCTCCACCTCAGCCCACTATGGATATGCCCTCCACTTCGGCGATGCCTTCCTCTTCTCGGACTCGTCCTCGCAAGAAAGGCAATGCTTTTATTTCTGGCTTGAAAGCTCTCTTCAAGGTATGTCGCAACATCAACGATGTAGTTCGTGCTCACGCTCGGGCAAATCAGCAGAGCATCAACAGGATTGAGCGCCACCTTGGCATTGACGAGACGGATTGGCCCGCATTTCCACCTTCTCCTTCCAGGGACTTTCCAGCTGAGTGGGAGCATTATGATGTAGGTGATGATGATGAGGATGATGAGTGATTACTGCTCCTAGCTTCCATTTGTCTTTTCTCTTTTTGGTGCTTGATGCCAAAGGGGAAGAAGATTGTATCCTAGCATTCCTAGCATTCTTATCTTTCCATCCTTTAGAGTCGTGGTGAGACTTTGGATGTATGTGAAACTTGGCTTGTATCGTATTTGAACTAAGTTGGCTTGTAATTTCTAATTTCTTTTATGGATGATGCTTTGCTTGGTTGTGATCTTATTGCTTTTCTATGTTTGTGAAATCATGTGATATTCTATTATCTTGGTTCTATCTCATCATGATGCTTTGACTTTATTTGGTTTAATCATTATAAAATGGACTTCATGTATATCTTGTGGATGCATGGTTTTAGGGGGAGCTCTTGCAAAAATTTTCCTCTATATTGTGAAATGACATCCCCAACTGCATAAGCTGAGCCTCAAGCACATTCTAAGCACTCCAAAGCTCCCCAAAGTGAAACCCTATCTTCTCCACTCCAAATCCTTGGTCTAGGGTTGGGTTTGAGCAAGATCCAAGCAAGATTCAAGTTCTTCCCAAGAGATTCACCTCTCTTGGGCATCTCTTGGCTCTCTCCATCGCTTTCCACATCTATTACTCTTGGAGCTTGGCTTCTAGACGGTTAGAGGTGTTCAAGAACAACCAACTCGTGGTGTGGTTGGATTGAGAAGTTTGTATTACCCTTTTGCTAGTGAAAAGCTCAAGTTTGACCTTTGTGGTTGCTTGAGAGAGGAAAGGGTTGAGAGGAACCCGGTCCTTTGTGGACTCCTCAACGGGGATGTAGAATCCTTGAGTGGATTCGAACCTCGGGTGAAAAATCTTGTGTCTCTTGTGTTTGATTATTTCTCTTCATCTCTTGAGCATTTGTTATACTTGTTTTGTACCTCCGTGTAGTATTCTTGCCTGATCTACTTGTATACTTATCTTGTGCTAGATTGCTTCCGCATTTAGTGTTCCTAACTTGTATTAGAGCATTTCTATTCAAATAGATTTTGTATACAAGTTTTAGTTTTCGATCGGTTACATTTTATACCCGAGACTGCCCAGCGGACATTGGAAGTGCCCAGCGGACAGTCCCAGCGGACGGTCCGCCAGGCAGCCTCGGACTGAGTTCTTGTGTGCAGGTTTTAAGCAACGATCGTCTATTCACCCCCCCCTCTAGGCGTACTTTCAGCTACGGGTGAGTTGACAGAGATCCCGCAGCAGCAGCCTGCACCTTAGGGACAAGGTGCTGCGAGTACTTCTTTGGGTGGCATATTGGTCACTCCGCCGAAGTGGCAGTATGCCATTCCACGTGAGCTGATTGAAGATCCAATGTTTACATCGGACACCCTGAAGCAATTCCAAGATACCTTCAAAGATCTATATACGTTTTCCACGGAATAAGGTTAGTTCTTTTCTTTTTTATTTCAATGAGAAAATTTGAATATAGTTAGTGAATTTATTTAATGTGAATGAAAACTTTAGTGGTGAATTCATAATGTGGACCTTAGTTATTAGGACCGGCGGTTCGACCGGAAAAAACCCGAACCAGAGCCTCCAGCGGTTTGGTTCGCTTAAAACATCGGCCATGCAAATTGACCGGTAAAAACCGATGAACCGGCCGGTTTTTTGAAACTGGTGAACCAGGGGGTTCCTTTCGAACCGGGCAGCTTTTGTAGTTGGAGCTTGCTGCCCCTCGTTTCCTTCGGTACAGCGCATCCAAGCTAAGGGCAAAACAGGAAAAATACAACTGAGCATACCCAGCTAGTGGCACTGACTGCATCTGCATCCAGTGGCGCTCCTCGTCGCCGTCGGCGGCCTGGTGGTTATGTTGTTCGCTTCTCCGTGCGGATGGCCGGCAGCCCCAGCTCAGCTACGGCTCGGCCTCAGCCCGTGGAGCAGTGGCCCCCTGCTCTCCGTGTCTGCTCGCCGGCAGAGGTGACGGCCTGGGGGACGCATGCTGCGACGGCGAGTCACACAGTTACACCCTTGGTCTGTGATGCCCTGCAACCTACCCAAGGCCATCATGTCCTCCTCTTCAAGCGCGGGCATGCCACCGTGACAGCGTGAGGTACCTATTCCATCCTCGCCATTTGCATACGGATTAACTCAATCACGTTTGTTGCACTAATCCTGTTCGTATCGAATGTTGTACTCTGCTAGCAAGACAACACTAGTCCTACCTCATCTCCTCTGCTTGCTTTGTCAGTTCAGTAAATAATCTATCCGCCACCTCCTGTTCGTGAAAATGCTCTGCCAAGATGGATTAATTTCAACCTGCCGACCAGGTGCTTGATAGAATGTTCATGAGAGATGGGAAATTATTTTCCATTAATATGCCTTATTCTTTCAACAATGGTAGAAACTGTATCACAATTTCTTCCTGATCATTGAGCATGCCTATGCAAGAATTGATTATACATAATGGCTTGATATTTTTAATTATCAGATCTTTAGTATTCAATGTTCACTAAATATTTTCCATTTTAACCTCCAGTTTGCATATGTGCGTGATTTCTAGAATGTTCATCCCAGCCCAGTAAGAGAGCATTCAGCTGGGAACATCAAGTCATTGTGTAGTGGAACTTTTCAAAGTACCATTAAGTTATTTATGACCTTATTTTTCATTTTTGATCAATTATATATTATGTTAGTCCTAAGTATTTGTGGCCAGTTCAATTCAACCGGCTCAAACTAATACCCCAAAGGCCAATGGACAGTCAATGCAGTTAACGCAACAGGCGAACCCACAGAGCCTCCTGAGGTGTGTGCAAAATTTCGGAACCCAATCAGTTCTATAATCAGAACACAAAGATGGTTTTGGATCCAATGATTTCCGATTGGCTAATGGTTCCTGAGGGGAAGAAAGAAGCGATGTGGCAATTGTTGAGCAAAATTTTTATTTTGCTAAGAGGAACTAAAGACAAAGTAAAGCATAATGCTAGGAAGATGCTGGGTGAAAGTTTCCACCGGTGGAAGAGTAATCTGAATACCAAGTATGTCCAGCAGGGCCAAACGCCATTTGCAGATTACGGGGACATCACACAAGCATAATGAGAAGAGTTTGTTTAGCAAAAGACCTCTGAGGAAGCTCTAGCCCTGAGCCAAATAAATAAAGATCTAGCACTGAGCAACATATATAAAGTCCGTCTTGGCCCGGGTGGATACCAAAGGAAGGTCAATCGGTGGCGGCATGAAAGAGAGGATGTAATAGCCGCCGAGCAACCCGACCTGTTTGAAGGCTTTGACGAACGTGGCTATTTCTAGCTTCAAGCAAGTATACCTAAGATACTGGATGTCAAGATTAAGTTTGACCAACCCGGGATCGAAGCGGTAGCACAAAAAATGTACGAACTTACCGAGCTTCAAAAGCAAGAAAAGTTCAAAGCCAAGAGGGACAAGGATGTCCTTAGTACAGCCATTGGGTCCAAAGAGCATGGAGGCCACGCCAGAGGCGTGTCCTCTAAGATCGCGTTCCTTGACCCTGAAGCTATTTGCAAGTCCAGGCATCTCGGACTAATGTGGTGGAAGGACGACCATGATGTGCTAAGCAAGTGTGAAACACGAAGGAAAAACGAGCAAAACGAATAAAAGAACACCAAAGGATGATAAAGAGGGTTGGGGTTTATATATCACTTCAGATGCAACAATAGCAAGACAGGGATGTCATATGGGCACCATACAACGTTAAGTAAGTGTACTTTCAGTCATTTGTTATAATATGCACTTGCTTCACATAAATGCCTAAGAAATCGTATATAATATTTGTGCAGAAATCACTAGATTCTTTTATGCTACAGCCAAAGTTTGCAAACATGCTCGTATTGGACTCTGCTGATTGGGATAAGAGCAGATACAAAGAATTCATTTCCATCCTCAACATGTTAGCAAAATTCTTATGTTCTACATGTACATCATGCTAAATGTTCCACAAAAACTACATATATAAACTAACTTCTCATTTCTTTTTTCTTAAAACAGGTCTTACATGCACCGCATTTACAAAAGAGGAATTTATCCCCTGACATAAAAGAAGAAATGAGAATACGCACAAACTTCTCATGCCACAAGCAACCCGCAGGTTCCATGTACCGTGGATACTACATGTGCAAGCACACGAGGGAGCTCGGTCTGATCCCGAATGTGTAAGGGGCTACTCTTTATTAGGGATAGATGCATAAATGCATATTGTTTTTGCGTATATTTAACACTTGGTTTAATTTTTCCATGGATTTTTGAATTGCATATTCAGCCGAGAAGACACGAGGAGCAACTCCATGAGCAACAACTTCTCAATGTAGTCACCGATTTATGTCATTTCATTTTGCATGAAGTGGTCTATGTAAGGGAGCATTTTGTTCACCCTGAATATGAATTGGCAACTGACAAAATATATGAAGGTCTTCATCAGTAGGACGCTCTGCACCTCCGTGCCAGCTCTAGTAGCGTTAGTCGAGAGGGGGGGGAATAGGATAAAAATGTGTATTCTATGCGCATTTTGATGATGTACTCTAATGATGCACTGTAATAATATACTTCTATATGATTTGATTTTGTATGCGTAATTATTTATATTTATGAAACATATTCAATGTCGATCACTATGACAATCGATCGCGCACTAGCTTGATAGGTCAAAATTGGCGGGAAACAAATTCTAAAACATAGCAGGAAATAAATTTGGAAAATTTAAATTCAAATCAGTGAATTTTTGCAGGAAACCCATTTCTCTAGGCGGGTCACGCCTTTACCTGCCCCTGGAAATCCGTTTTCAGAGGCGGGTGAGCCCGTGATCTGCCCCTGCAAATAGCTTTGTAGCTGCAAGAAGTAAGAACGGGTATCGCGTCCGCACAAATGTTGTTTTACCCACTCCGAAAAATGTTTTATGTAGTAGTAAGACAGGATAGCGTCTGGACGTTAGAATAGATTATATTCTTCCAAACACCCAGCAGCTTTATCCACTCAATGGTTCCAAGGAAAACGATCCCTAGCTAGGCAGGGTGTTGCAATGTGAATAATTTGCAATTTTTCTTTGCGTGACTTGCTAAATGATCAATTAGAACAAAAAATCGTTGGATGATCGACAAGTTTAGACCGGAAAATGGAAGGAGCTAAACAAGCCATATGCATAATTTTTTCAGATGGAACGACAGCATGAACTTTTCAGATACGGAACAATGTGAAACCGCGTTAGCGATGCTACTCTCAATTTTTAAATGTATGGTACGGTGTTTTGTGTAAGATGATTAGTTTGGTTAAAACAAAGGATAATTTCATGAATAACGTGACACGGGTGAGGTAAACATGCCAAGAGGTACGTACTCCACTGTCAGCAAACATGTCACGCAGGGCAGCTGCAGGGGACAAAAGGACACAAAGCAAATGGGTGAGGGACGTGGCTAACCGTGAGCTCGTTGCCTAAGGCTGTCTCCAGCGATATCCTCCAAATCCCATCCTCTACATCCTTCATTTACAGAATTCTCTACAAGATTCTTTCCTCTATATCTCATTTCTCTCCAACAACGTTCTCTAAATCTCGTTCTCTATACATTAAACCCTATATTACAAACGTATTTTGTTCCAAATTTTTGTACCTACGTATTTATCATACCTCAAACGCTATGAACATATTTTATTTTTATTTAATTCAGTGTTTGAAACGTAAAGAAAAAATAGAGAAGAGGAGAGGGAATCGCTATATATAGAGGAAACCTGTACCGTTCTCTATTTTAGAGGACCATTTAGAGAACGCTGCTGGAGCAATAGAGAACGGAATCTTCCTCTAAATATAGAGTACAGGACGCTTTACAGACGTTCGCTGGAGATAGCCTAAGAACAAGTGGGACAGCCATCACAGGATCGAGCTGCCCTTGTCGATCTTAGTGGCTACTGGAAAGAGATTGGCAACGGACAAAACTAAACCGCTCTGGCTCCTGCTGATCCGCACAAAATTCCACGAGTAAAAGTCGACCCAGATTTCGTACTCACAAGCTAGGGAAGGAAATAAGACAGTTGGGACGACGGCGTGGCACGCATGAAAAATGCCACGCCGACACGTCCTATGAAGATTTTTGAGACTTCAATTTTTTTGTGCGCACAAGTTTTTTTATCGTTTTCTATTGAGAAGATTACTAAGAAAGAGAATAATGCCACGTGCAAACGCACTAATAAGTTCTTGCTATTCGTCTGTGATAAAGGAGATTTATGAACTAGGGCCGGATCTTCTAAAGTCGGTATCACAATTGCAATAGGCAATTTTCATGCGAGCTGAGTTGTCGAATGTTTGCATGGATTACACCCAATATCTTTTTAGATTTTTTAGATATATAATTTTTATTATATATCTGGACATAGTGTACATCTAGCTGCATAGCAAAATTTAGATATCTAGAAAAGTCAAAACGAATTGTAATTTAGAATGGGGATAGTAATTTCTAAATAATTAACGCCAAACAACTTTAGAATCAGCCTAGCGTGGAGGACCAGGTATTGTAGTAGCTTTAGGTTAACAAGTTGTGCACAGTGCACGGCGGAATATGATTCACTAGGGGAAATTTACCTATTCTGGAAACATTCTCACTTAAAGCCTATTAACAGCTCCGATAAAGATGCTCTAAACCGGCCGATCATTACAAATCTGGTAACAGCAATTAATAATTTACAAAAGCAAGAACTTTGTGGCCATAATGGAGGATTACTAAAGGAGGGAGGGAAAAGGAGCAGAAAGTGAGCTGCATTTTGCTCCAGCCGTCGTCCATCTCTCTGCAGGGCATATATTCCGGAATCACTCCCATTTCCATGCTATCCATACACACTGGCTGCTAGAAACTTCACCCACATGAGGCAGATGCTCCTCTGAATTGTCCATCCAGAGAGAGCTACCACAGCAAAGGCATCTTTGTGAGCCCAGAAAATCACTCCAGGGGTAGGGTGTGGTGGTACTTGGCCGGCAACCCCACATTGGCTCCAATGCAAGTTGATGCTGTATGGGCTAATGGGCATGGAGATGGAGGGAGTAGGGCATGTGGCAAAGGTACTGGTCCACCATGGCACTGAGCTGATGAAATTAGAACAAGATTATCAAGTATGCCTAGGCAGGCGGCAGATAATGCACAAAGCAGACTGGTCCAGACCGAGCACCGATGGTCAATTTGTGGGCGGCATGATCCATATGCTATGAGGGAGAAATTCCCGTTGGTAACAATATCTTTGCAAATTTCTCGGTGGCCTCTAATTACGTTGTGTAGTAATAAGTAATTTTGATTTTAAACTTGTTGGAGCATAATCTTGTCTTGGAACAATGCGCTAATTTCACCTATATTGATCCCTATTGAAAGCATTTTAAATATAGTCTATCTCACAAAAATTATGTTCTAGAAATAAAAGCGAATATTTTGAGTTGTTATTGGTCCAAGATCTTAGTGACCTAAGATATTTTTCAAGTGCCCTGAAAAAAAAGAGTTTTCCAAGTCCAATAACACTTCACTACCTTTAATTTTCGGCTTATGAGTTGGGCTGCATATTTGGTGCATCATTTTTCATTTATGAAGTTTCTGCATTATATAGTTTATTTTTTAAAAAAATGTCACTCACTTCAATTTTCATATAACCTCCTCGATCATGGCAAATAGTTATCCTAAGTGATCACCAAATCGTTGGTAATGAAGTAAATCAGCCATCCTATTCCTAAGTTATGGGCATGTGGGCCTGTGGCCATTTCACGTTGATTACTCTATAGAATTCTTCCAAAGTTTAGTCTAGCAATACCAACCCGTATGGCGTCTTCTTGCAGTGGTTGGCACTTGGCAGCGTGAAGTTGGGCACTTAGGAGGAGCGCTAGGAAGGATGGTTATTGTAACATTAACTAATGGTCACCAATAGGCAATACTAACTATATTTTATTCAGCTATGGTTCCAGAAACTAGTAACAGTAATATAACCATGCCGAGTGTTGAACACCATGGCAACAAACAAAAAACAGAAACTTCAATCTACAACCAATACAGGAATAAGTGATAACGGACGCCTTCCTAACAGTGCTTTCCAAGTGTCTTACACTGCCAACCGTAACATCAAACCACAACCAGACTACTAAAAGCTCCAAAAAGAAATGAAGGATTCTCCCATTTGGTCTCGTGTTTTTTTCAGCATTCTGCCATCTCTGTAACAGACGAAAGCCAGGTAAGAATTCTTGCTTAGGGCCCCTTGGGTGGGGAAGGGGAGGGTTATTCCAACTTCAGCTTCACCGTGAAGCCGTTTTGCAGATTAGGATTAAAATAAAATAGAAATTGTATGAAATCAGTTTTTTAGCTTCACCAATGAAATCATTTTGAAAGAAGCCCCCAAATAACCCCTTAATTATAGATGTTATAAAGGAAGAAACGATGCACACCAAACGATGTTTATACGGACGACGACGACGACAAGAAATTGAGCAATTTGATAATAGCGCGTGAAGAATCATCTCAAAATTCAGCATTTTGCATTTGCAAAGTGACCGTCCTCTAATCATGATGTGGTCTGTTCTTCCAGGGCAACCATTAACACCCATTAGTAAATTGATTAGCAGAGTTCCTGGCACTTTCTTAAGAACATTAAAAACATACTGGTTTTACCGGTTTTTCTCCGAGGTTGAATGTTTGACAGTTTGACAGAAGAAGCCAAAGAAGGGTGTTATCTTTATCAGATTACGTTCAGTCTTTGCAGATGGGACCGATAATAAACAGAATAAAATATGGAACAGAAAAGACAAACCGAGATACGGACATCAGCAAAGACCAGAAAGAACACAATGTTAGCTCCACGGCCTGTTGCCACGTCAGCATGCACTTGGCACCTCAATATTGCATAAAGCTGAGACTGAAACATCAGGTACTCAGGTATCGAAATCAGCATGACGCCATCACTGATGTCACGGGGAGATTCGTCACGGGGTTTTGAGGGAGATGCATTCGCAGAAAGAGGTTTTACATCACTGGAACTTCTAGGGATTTTTTTTTTTCTTTTGACGTGCTTCCAAGGAAGTTCATTGCGCAGGCACTGGAAATATTTCTGCAAGAAATTCTGTTACCAGTCAAAATATCAGGTTATGCCTAACTGGCCAGTTCTCAACCACAATATACTACTTCTTAATTTCCGTAATAAATAAGTGCCAGGACCGTCCAAGTACTAACTTCTTCTCTAATTCTTTCTTGAAATTGTTCGCTTTTTCTCGCCCCTGTTCATGTATGAATGAGCATGAAATGTTCATGTATTAATTCAGTTGCTAACCGGTCATGTTCGTACCATGATTGAATCCAGCTTTTTTTTTTGAACCTTTCTCCGGTCACCAGTCGTCCAGTCCTGTTTTCAATGGGAAAGTCTAAAGTACATGCCCAACAGAAATGCCTGAACTTTCTGAGAACTCGGAATTCATGCCATCTTCCAAGAAGATCGTTTACATTATCATGCGGTTTGTCACCCTGGCTGCTTGATCGCTTCCTCCATGTGCCATGAAAAAAGGGCGAATTGAAAGCGAAAAGGTTTCCCTGGTAGTTTACAGAAGAAAACAAAATCAGTTGCGACCAGGTCTGATGCTAAGCTCCAGACACCCCCGTCACATAAAAATTCAGTCACAAGCTCGCAAAAACCCCTCTTGGAAACCACTTTCCTAGTAAAGAACTGTGCTCGCATGGGATGGCCACGGCATGGCTCGTGCAAGTCTATAGTTTATAAGTGTCCTAAAGTACTAAAATAATTACACGATATTCATTCGATATATAAAGTACGAGCAGGTGCTGTGCACGAGCAGTCCATCGAGAGCATGTGCAGAAGGATGGAGCCACGCTCAATCATCTCACGTGCAGCTCTTGTCCTTGGCTATGGCCTCGTTTGGTTTCCGCCCACTAAATTTTATTCCCGTCATATTAGATATTTGGACATTAATTAAAAATATTGAATATAAACTAATTATAAAATTAACTATGTAAATGAAGACTAATTCGCGAGATGAATCTATTAAACTTAATTAGTCCATAATTTGACAATATTGTGCTACGAAAAAAGTCTATATAACCCCAACATATCAAGGGTTGACTACATCACCCCCTCAGCTATAAAATCAGATTTTTAACCCCCTTCGTCTTCGACTAACTGAGGTAGTTTTGAGGTAGTTTTGGATGGTGGTTTCGCCACCCTTACGCGTTGAGGTGGACCGACTGACAGATGGACCTATCTTATAAATGGCAGATCACGTCCCTCTCTTCCCCCCCCCCCCCCGTCCTTATCATCTGGCCACGGCCATCGCAATCCCCGTCGTGCTGCGAGCTGCGGCCGCCGAGCCAGAGGGGCAGTGGCGCACGACGCAAGGCGTCGTGGGACCCGCTGGACCTGCCTAGCACGCCCTGGGGCTCTGCGGAGTGTATGGAGCGATGCATGTCGCGGGCGCTGCTGTAGGACCACGCATTTGTGGGCTTCGGCGGCGTCGTGGAGTGGGTCACGCAGTGGGAGGAGCAGCAAATCGGGCGCCGGTGCAGGCCCGTGCAAGCGTCGACTCCGGCGCCGTCGGGCGGAGCAGGTCGGGTGGAGGAGAGTCGGAGCAGGTCAGGTGCTAGTGCGAGCCCGCGTGAGCATTGGCTTCGACGCCGTCAGCGGAGCAGGTCGGGTGGCGGGAATGAGGAGCAGGTCAAGCATCGGGTGGCCAGAGGATAAGGAGAGGGGGAAAGAAGAGAGAAATGTGATCCAGCACTTACAAGCTAGTTCCACCAATCAGTCAATCCACGTTAGCATCTCGGTCCACCTCAGCGCACCAGCGTGGTAAAACGACCAGCAAAACTGCTTTACGGGGTGCTTTAAACGGTTTTGCAAAGATGAAGGGGTTAAAAACCTAGTTTTGTAGCTGAAGGGGTGGTATAGTCGACCCTCGATACGTTGGGAAGACTTTTTCCTTAGGATACAGTAAACATATGCTAATGATAAATTAACTAGATTTAATAAATTCGTGCCTGAATTAATCTCCATTTATGCAATTAATTTTATAATTAACTTATATTTAGTCTCTCTAATTAATACCCAAACATCCAATATGACCCGGATTAAAATTTAATCCGGGATCCAAGCACCCTATGTCGTGCAGCGAGCAGCAGCTGCTGCAATGCTGTATCCTCGTGCTCTTGCACTTTTATTTTTATACATGAGGGCTTCGTCTCAATGGACTTTTTTAAAAAAGGGGATAAAAAAATAAAATTCGGAAAAGGGGAGCCGGATGGGAGAAATTAGGAAAATGGGTACCTCCCGCCCATTGAACGGGCGGGAGGTTCCAAAAAAATTTCCAGGGGCCTCTTCGCGAATAAGAAAAGTTTCTTATTCGCGAAGAGGTCCCTGAAGCAGGCCTCCCGCCCGGCCAGTGGGCGGGATGCTTCCCGCCCGGGCAGCGGGCGGGAGGTCCCCTGTTTATGATTTTTGTTATATTTTCTTAGAATTTATGTTTCACAAACTATTTGAAATTCAGACTTTTTTCAAATACAAGATTTATTCGCAATACTCTTATGTACGCATATAAAATTTTAATTCAATTTTATGAAGAAGATTACGGTATCTAAAACTCGTACGAAGATAGTTAAACGATAACGTTTTGCAACGTACAATCTAAATATTACGATATTACAATACATGAAGCCATAAAAAATAAAACAATATGATAACAAACATTACAAACATTACAAATATTACAAATACATGAATCCAAATATTCTGTCTTCAGTCAATGCGGCAAATATTACAAATACGCATCCAGGTCTGATACAATCTCAACGCGGCAAATATTATATATGAGCAAACAACGTTCAAATAAAATTACAATTAAATGATGCCTGATGACGTACTAGCACTCGATCGGCGACGTCTCCCACTCCTTGATGCAACCGGAGGTCTTCCATCTGTAGCATCACCTGTAGAGCCAGCTTCAGCAGAACTGGGACCAGCATCATTGGTTGGACAACGTTTATACGTGTGTCCAATCTGATTACATGCACTGCAGCGTTGTATCCTCGGACGGAGCTTTGACTCATCCATATCATTACGAATACGCCGTGACTGACGGCGCCCTCTCTTAACCCGTGATGATCTTGGGTCTGGAATATATATAACAGAATTCGCTGTCTCAGTGAATGATCCAACCAAACGGAACCCATAGATCTCATACTGCCAGGTGCTGGCAATTGTCTCCTTTCTGAAGTAATGTGAAACATATATATCGACAGAAAGTCGAATATCCGCACAAGCAGCCATTACATGAGAACAAGGTAAGTGCAGCAACTTGGGCCTCATGCATGAGCAACAAGTTCCATCAAACTTGAGAATGCACTCCTTTACAGGAGTTTGACGTCTCATGCCATGTCGCGCCCTGTCTTTAGGAGATACCTCAAACTTGAGCTCCAATGTTCCACATTGCCGTACGTGGTGTAGCCGGGCGCTTTCTGCCTTCTTAGTCATATATTGTGTTACCATGAATCCAAAATTTCTGTCAGGATCTCGCATGAATACATAATTTTTAGTGAACCGCTCCCTAAAGTAATCGGTACACCCCCGGACGATGAATTCCACAATTGCAACCAGTGGAAGACCACGAACACCTCGCAGCACCCAATTGTAAACCTCGGCGAAGTTGGTGCTCATTATGCCGCACCTTGCACCATCGGTATCATAAAGTAACGCCCACTTCTCCTTGGGTTCATTCTCAATCCATTCAGAAAAGTTTTTCACCACTTACCCAGACCTTCTGCGAGTACGTGCAGTATCTGTTGGCAAAGGGTACAAAGCATCTGCTTCATCCTGTGCAGTTATATTTTTTGATACGTCCTCGGCTCTTTTCTTCCCGGTCAGTTCATCAAGTTTCTGCCACTGCTTGTTAAATTTTTGCTGATTCGTTTTCTTGCATAGCCTCTTGAACATATCCATAAGGTACTTGTTTTTGAATTGCCTGAAAAAATTTGCACCGATATGTCTCATGCACCACCTACTGCGAACATCACGCCACTTGGTCGGCTCTCCGGTCTCCACACACCATTGCTGCAAATCTAGTATTGCCCTCAGTATGCCGGCGTGATGATCATGAATCAGGCAGACATCTTCCCTATCCCGAACGACTGCAAACTTAACCCGTTCTAGGAACCAGTACCAACTGTCCGTGTTCTCACTCTCAACAAAAGCAAAAGCAATAGGCAGCAATTGATTATTTCCATCTACTCCAATTGCTGTCAGCATTTGCAATCTATACTTTCCTGTGAGAAAGGTCCCGTCGATGCACAGGAGAGGCCGGCAGTGATGGAATGCGTTAATGCATGGACTCAAGCTGAAAAAGACCCGCTGCAATGTGTAGAGCGGACCTTTTCCTCTGTCTAGAGTTTTCAGGTCATAATAGCTTTCAAGATTTCTCTGACATAGGACGGCCAGCAATCGAGAAACATTATCATATGCAGCCTCGAACGTACCAAACCTCATCTCCAACACCTTTTGTTTTGCACTCCACGCCTTGCTGTACGAGATGGTATACTTGTACTTTTCCTGAATGTACCTGATAATAGACTTTGGTTCATATGACAAGTTGTCTACTATCGTCCCGTACATCTCATTTGCGATGTATTGCGATATGAGGTTGCGATGGGTCTTCTGCACCCCAGGCAATGACAAGTGTGCTGAGTGACAATGGAGCATTCCCAATAATCTTTCCATTTACCCTTATAGGCATGCACCCGCCATGGACAGCCCTCCTTCATACATACCACATCGTACTTATGAGATTTGCACTCGACTGTTTTAAACTCTCGCATAAGAGATAGAGACCAGCACTTAACAGCTTCCTTCACCTCTTCAATTGAGTGGTACCTCGCACCCTGGATAATTTTATTCTCCCTGCAATCCGAAGGCCAGCTAGATCCGTCATCTATGACAAGATGACTGAAGTCGCTGCTTACCCAATCTTCAGGCACATCATCGTCATCATCAAACAAATCGGCATTCATTGCTTCGTCCAATTCACGTTCTTCGTCTTGCAGCTGTTCAACAATGAAGGGTATGTTCTCCCCCTCATCAGCCACGTATTGAGGTGCTGCGGTCCCACCTGCCTTAATGTTTGCCCCCTCAACTTCTTCATCAATATTTTCATCCCCCGGAGCAGCTTCAATGTTTATCAAAGGGTTCTGGTGCACACTGACAAGGAGTACCAGTGGCCATTGCCAATGACTTGCATGTTGCAGATAATTTAACCAGTCCTCGTTGCTTGCAAGTGGCATCAGCTCCCAGATCAAAGCGTGAGTGATACGATTAATGACGCATTGAACACTCACAGTGTGTGTCTCCTAATTAATCCTTAATCCCCTCGTTAACCAGTTGCATAGGGAATCAAATGTCCTCTCGTGCGGTCTGGTAATTCCTCTGACCGTACAGTTGAATTCACTTAAATCTACCCCATTTGGCCCATAAATCACATTTCCTTCTCCGTAATATATACTGAAAATACTCTTCTCGAAAGACATATCTGAAAATACCGCATAGTTGAATAAACTAGTTACACTACATATTAATACACAACGACGACCCTAAGTTTCAGCGATTCTCAGATTATATTTTACAAATTCTAAACTATTCAGAATATCAATTATACTAAAAACAAATGAAAATACTAAAAACTATTCGAAACATAACTACTCTAAGAAATATTTCCTAGATTATAGTTATTTTCAAGTAATTATACGGCTAGAATAAGAATATACCTCCAAATCGAAGTGTGAACAGGGCTTCGCTGCTTCCTCTTCTCTCTTCCTCTCCTCTCTTTCTTTTTTTTCTGATTTTTGCTGAATAAAATGAAATTTTTGGGGCTGCTTCGGGCTTATATAGCCGGGGGGGACATCCCGCCCGACCAAAGGGCGGGATGCCCCTCAGGACAACATCCCGCCCTTTGGATGGGCGGGATGCCCCCGCCTGCCCCGGCTGGGACCTCTTCGCAAATAAAAAATTCGCGAAGAGGCCCTCGGGGAACCTCCCACCCACTGGATAGGGGGAGGTCCCCGGCCCCACGCCTCCCGCCCAATCAGCGGGCGGGATATACCCATTTTTCAAAATTTTCCCCACCGGCACCCCTTTTTCTAATTTTATTTTTTTATCCTTTTTTAAAAAACTCTCATCTCAATACGATAAGCCCATGGGCCGAAATGAAGCAACTGTTGGTGTAGGCTTAGGGCTCAGGAGGGCAGGTTTGGTCCGCTTGGGCCAGATGTAAGGCCTGGGTAACAGCATAGGAAGCTGCCACTTTCTTCGTAAACCTCAAGAAAAACTGGTGCCTTGCAGAACGAAATGGTTTTTAGTTGTTTCACTGTCGTCTCAGTGTAACATAGTATCGAGTTTTCGGAAAATGAGGATGAAAGATAATAGGGATGATCAAGCACTAATTTCTTCAAATATTCCGTCCTGAAGATTCTGCTCTACCGTCCGAATACACCTCCGTTCAGCAATCTTCAGACACTAGCTGGCCAACTCGAGTTATTCAGCTACGAACTGAAGTTATTCAGCAATCAAAGACTGGGCATAGGAGGATTATCAATCATAGTGGACATGCTGCATGAAGTTACTTACATTTTCACCGTAATTTTGAGGTACCGCTATCCCCTTCTTTTCCCTACATGGTAAAATTTAAAACTTGCATCTAATCCACAATTACGCGTTGCGATCGACATCAAGCTAGCAAGGGATGATCTCACCAGACTTCCTACATCGCTACTGGCATCAGGTATTGCCTGTGTTGTCTCAATGGCAGCTGCCGATCTGGGAGAGTGCTTCAAGTTTGGACGAGGATTGATGGAACAAACCAGTTTAAAATTCATACGTTTCAATCAGAGAAGGAAATTGCAGGCATTCAATCACCCCAGACTGTAAATGCCACATAGGCATTGCAAAGCTCATTTCTGCGTCCAAGGCAGTTCAGGTTAGTCAACCAATCTGCAAAATTGCATAGCAGCAACTGAGCTGAGCAGCAGGGAACCGGAACCAGGGCACCAGACTGATGGACACGGGTGCACCAGGATCATGACACAAGTCACAGGCCATACAACTGGCTGGCTCAAGGTAATTTATTTGGTCCAGATGAACTAGAGTAGTCTTTATTTGGTTCAGAAGAATTAAAGGCAGTCTGTTCAGACTTCTGATGCACTTAAACAGCTGAGGTGGGTATCCCAGCCCGACTAAGAACATCGCTCATTCAGGAAGAACAATAAGCCGACCCCATGAAAGCAGGAAAGAGTATGGTCTCGAAAACAATGTCCTATACATGGCTTCAAAATGTTGCAATTTGGAAGCATCTGACTTTTTTTTTTAAAGAATAAAAATCAAATGCTGAACTTTCCCCATTTTCTGGGTAAAGATAAAACGTCAAAACTAAAAGCGAGCAGAACTTTCTCCCATACAATTTTAAGATGTGCAAGACTGGCTTCACTTGAACAATGGCTGGCACAAAGCCTGTCACTGTGCTCTAAAATTCCACCTGCCACACTAAGCATATGAACATAATCTAATTTCTGCGCTATATTGAATCGAACTACCCCTAGGATATGCAGCTAAAATTAAATATGCCTCATCTGAAATAAAAGAACATGAGGCAGCATTAATGGCAGTGCTAACTGCAGCTGCCGAGCACCAGCTACAACTATGAAATGTTGACCGATTACATTTGGCAAAATCCAGATGTTTGAACAAAACCATCTCTACTAAGGGGATACCGACCATACCCGCTCCGCTGATGTGCTGAAGCAAGAGGTTCGGCTGATGAGGCGCATGCCCTATCTGGGTACCTTCCTCTATGTACATTGCCGTGAGGGTGGGTCGGCATGGAAGAGTCCGAGACAAAGTCTGTGCTCTCTGAAAAGTACCTTGTTTGTGGATTGGAAGGCGAGAACCTGGTACATGAGACGAAATTCCCAGGAGGGTGTTCTGGAGCATAACATGGCCCAAATATAGAGGAAATCGGATCGAGACCAGCATTGTCTCCATAGTCCACGACACTGAATGAATCTCTAGTGCTTTCAGTGGTAAACGAGGACTCATCAGAGCTGGTAAACAGTGACCATTCACTTGATGTAGCTTCCGAGAAGTCTGTGCTAACTGAGTCTGCAAAGGCATCATCGGCGTGATGGAAATCTCTGGATCTCAACTCTGGATGCTGATCTTGCATGTAGCCTTCTCCATCGGGTCTAAAATCATATATACCATAGGTTTGATCACTTCCAGAAAAGAGTAGCTCTGTCTGCTTGCGCTCATGTTTAGAGCCCTTGGAGGATTTTGATGTATGACGCTTTACAGTTGTTGGAACAGGCAAGAGCCCCTTCTCAATGTATATCCTTGGTGGTCGGGGAAAAGACCTGAACAATGTTTTACAAATATGAGACTGCAGCAGAGTGCGGCCAGAGATATACTCCAAATGGTAATTTAGGTTCAACATATATCACATGCTGTACTGCTGGCTATATTACCTCAAGTAGAAAAGCATATATGCACCTTCTGACATAACTTGATTCACTGATACAACCTGGACCTACATATGGGAAAAAATAATTACAACAACATACTATCATAAACTCCAACTCTCTCAAGTTTTATTTTTCTTTTTCGTATTTTATTTCAATAAGCCAACAAAAAAACTACAAACGAAAAAGCCATACAGAGTGAAATGCATAATGAATGATTATGTATTTATGTGCACCAAACAAGTTAACACCAAAATTGCATCAAGGAGACAAAATTTAAATTATACTGCTTATGATACGCTCACTCACTACCCTTATAATAAGACTCATAATCTATAGATGCAATTTCACAAGTCATAATAATTTCTCGCAACTCATATATAGGTAACAGATTCATAGCCTACTTCACAGGATAGACTTCGTTGTAAAACATACCTCTGAGTCATCAATTCTCAACCATGTGCCCTGCATATCTTTGACATATGATATATAGTGCCCAGAGAATGATGCGTTTTCTGTATCCACATGTACAACCACGGCATACAAGAAATAAAGAGGGGGGTTGTCACCAGAGCCAGTCACGAAAGGAACCATGTCCAACATTTCAGGAAACGTGACACATTTGTTGATCTTGCCATATTTTCCTGTCTGAAATAAAATAACGTTCATTTAGTTCTTCCATCCAGAAACATTCAAGTAGCAGGCAAATGTCAGCTCAAGAATAGAGCATCAGTCATGTGATAACTGATCCAAGTCAAACCAAGCAAGGAGCTTATATGAAAATTGCCCCAGATGTGCTTCATTACCCAACCCTGTTCCCAGATAGTTGGGGTTTTACTTATCAGACATTGATAATCTGAATATACACTTGCAGTTTTGAACATTTATTTTTTTCTAACTACACATTAGTAAAAAAATAAAAAGGAAAATGGAGGTATTATTTCATGACAAAATGCTATGATTCTTATGCACGAATTTAAACAATTTTGTGTATAGTATCAATCAAAGTTTTGAAAGTTTGACCATAAATTCTATTTATAGGAGCTAAGCTACAATTTGGTGAGTAAGGTGCAGAGCATAACATTTTTTTATAAATTAGGCATTTCAAGTGAATATTACCCAAAACCAACAAATGTGCATCTAAAAAGAACTGCAAACAAAAATGGCTGAACACTACACACAGTACCAAATACTTAAGTATTGCATGAAATTCAATACAAAATAATTACCTGAAATCTTTTAAGAACAACTGTTAATATGTTTGGCACCTCATGCACGCTCAGTTGCTTCCTAGCTTTGACATAAGCAGAACACCTGCATTTAAAAAAAACAAAATTTCAATAGACTTCAATTTGCTGTGGTCCAACTGAAATGATGGCTAACAAGATCATAGCTGCCTTTCACAACACTACCTTCCACATTTATACATATTCTCGCCATCTAAATCTTCAGGAGCAGTGAATTGCGTCAAAGCATCTTGCAAGGACTCCACCCAGCCATGAATCTCCAAAGTAAGATCCATTATATTCTCATATCTTTCAGACTCGTGATAGCATCTGAGGCACTTAACCTTGTTTCATAAACAAAAATTGATTAGTATATGATAGATCAAATGGTGCCATAGACTGATATGATAAAAGCCAACTACACAGTTGGCGTAAATTGAAGAGGAAGTGCTCAAGTGAGAATGTTTGCTTTCATTACAAACGAAAGAAAATGTATTTACTACTAAAATGCATAGTTACAAGTACGGTACATGACTAAAGAAACTACCAGCATTTTCTAAATATCAAGAATACAAACAAGAAATCTGAGATTTATATGTTACCTTGGATTTAAGACGGCCACCAAACATCTGTTGTATCAGTGTTGTTTCCTGCAAACTTGGTTCAACGTGCTTCTCACCACCCAGCCCATCCAAGCACGCTGCTTGCATAGACATCACAAGATGCCTGGTGGTGTTCAAATTTAAGCATATTGTCAACAATTTTTTTTCTCGAATACGCAAGAGAACTGTGTATCATTTCATTAAAGAATAAGAATAAATAAAAACTAGTTCAATCAACAAATGAACATATTGTTCAAGAGGAAAGCGTAGCTTTGTCAAATTTTTAAACTTCTATTACGGTGTTTTTCTTCTAACATACTTCTAAAGTGTAAACATATTACAGCATGAGAATCTAAGAAAAAGATACTTCAGTGAAATCCTTATGAATGTTCATAGGGTATCAGTACATTGCCATTCCAAGCATTGGGATACAGCAATCAATTACTCATGAGGAAAGCATCTTATCTAAAGAGGCAAGTTATTAGCTAGCTATATAGATTTCCATTAGCACGATTACGTTATATCACCACTATTGAGTTGCATGCACCAACCAGATCAACCCATAAGCTTAAGCTGATAGGGAAAGGTGGGCAATTCACTTATCCTTCAACAACCACCAACTGCCACATCTTGTGTGATAGATACCATACCATGATAATTTACCTTGCAACCAATTTTTATTGTATCAGCTATGTGTATAGGATGTTAAGCCTAATTAAAAAATAAAAAATGTATTTAGTAAAACAAAAGATGCTAAAGAATAAGCTTGGACATAAAATTTCTTTCAAGAAGGTCAAGTGATACACAACTGATAACTTTTGATGTTGGAGAAACTTCTGCTCCACAAAAATTGCTTTTCTTGAATCTTTTGAAAGAGAAAAAACGTGATCACTCAAGCAATAATAATGAGGTAGACATTCTCACTGGGGCACTAGAACATTTACTTCTTACTTGGAATGAAGTCATTTTATTATTGCATTAAGTAAAATATTAGCAAGAAACCAAATGGCAACAGGAGGAAAAAACAAGCTTGTAACAGTTACATTACCTTAAGAACTCATGAGCATCTTCCTGAGTTCCACCACCTAAGCGACATCCGATATTCCTCAGGTTAGAAAGAATTCTACTTGGAGATAAGGGTCCACCACTTTCACGTAAAGTTGAAGCATATTGCTCAAGTTCACACATAAGGCACCAATTTTTTGAGCAACCTAAAAAAAGATAGTAACTGAAGTCAGAGAAAAGAAAGACAAGTACAAAGCAAATATTGAGAGGGGAATAGCTATTTCAGATTTTAGTATTACAGTCTTTAGAATGCAATCTCAGAAGCAGGTAGATCATCAGTGGCTTTGTGCACATCAGACATTGTAGAACAGCATTAGCATAGCAGCTGCAAAATGAAGATAATCAAGAAAAGCTGCTGATTAAGCAAGTAAATCTAAAATAATGACAAATTGTCAATTAAACAAGCAAGTGTTAAGTTGCAAAAATGGGAAGAAAGGAAAAACAATTATTACAAATTTACCTGGATAACTCAAGGCAGTAACTCAAATTAAAACTTCTGATGTTCCTCTTATTGCACTAAAATTGCTAGAAATTAATCAGTTGTATATCGGATCTAGTTCAGCTTGAAGCATTTTTAATTTCAATGAGCCAATATGTTTAATCAAGAAAACTATGCTGTATCTCTTATTTTGGAATCAACCACATTCCATTTATTAACATTCTTACACTCTGCTCTTATTTGCAATTGTGTAGTATACTCCGATAAATTGAATGCCATACCTCTTGGTAACCCACAATATATACTACAACTCATATACATATGCCTAGATGAATACTAAAAGAATCACATTCCAGTTAAATATTCTCAGGAGCATCTATTCTAGGCCTGTATTATCCATCCCATATGTAGCATATGTGTGCACACATCAAGACTAATGGAATGATAATCATCCCACAAATCTAATAAATGTAACATAATAAACCACCATGAAGTAAATTCTTGTTCCCAGGCTCCTAGCAGGGACCTTTCGGCTGCTCTACTTTTTTAAGTTCCCCCATCCCCTCTACATCCACCACAAACTCATTTGGCATTTTCTTATTTCGCAACTCAAATCGAGTACCAAAAGGCACTAGGATCGTTTAAAAGGTCCCATAATTTCTCATCTTTACTGACCTGCACTCACATCTTGAGATCTATTTACACTATTACCAAAATAATAAGTTTTTCATCTCAACAAAAATACACACTAGTAACAAAAATAATTACGAAGCATGACACATCCCCATAAACAAAATGCTCTTTACCTGTTTCCGCAATTGAAAAGACCTCTAGGAGAAATACCACGTGCTTCATACTGAAAAAACTTGACAAGATCTTCATATGGAAACAATACCTGAAGTACCATTTAGAAAGAAAACCTTCATTTCATTAACAAATCAGGAAGCGGTCAAAGAAAAGATTGATTATAGATTATCTCGAACCTTATTCCTCTTATTATCATTGATCAATCCCACAAGGCTGGTTTTGAGAAATTTTGAGGGCTTCTTTAAAACTTCAACCTTGGATGCTCCAAACTTTGAGATTCCATTGCATCCTTGTAGGTTGCTGCTTGTTGATTCAGTTGTTTGGATAGATCCTGGACGATGCAGTAACTAAATGAGATAAAAGAGAGAATATAAGATAAATCTAGCCCATTTTTATCATAGGATTCTCTTTACTAACTTTGGTCATTTTTGTTGCAAGGGTTCTTCTCATGGCCATCGTTTTGATATGATGTAGACACCCTCTCCTGTGACTTCTGTGATGAAGTCACCTTACCTGATGGGCATGGAGGCCTCTTGTTCACCAAATTTGCTTTCCCAATAGTTCTTCCAGATGACAAACTCCTTTGCAGTGGCTCACTGGCAGAAGCATATGGCCCCTCACAGGAACTAACCATATCAGAAGTTAAGTAGACCCCCATGTCAGGCTCATAAACTGTGATGCTTGATTTTGTCCGTTTTCTTATTTCAGGAGCACAATTGCTAGGTTGCTGTGCATTACTTTTGACAGGATAAGTTGCATCACCATTACCACTCATCCCATCTGCACAACCAAAATAGTTGTTTGACACCTGCAGTCACAAGGCAAATGATTGAATTATCGAAGACAAACATGTAGGCTGAAGAATGACAAGTGTATTATAAGAGTTTCCCTAAACTACCTTGTTCCCTGATAAAATCTCGGAAGAGCGGATTTCATCGTCAGCATTGTAATTGTTCTTTTCATAAGATGCGCCAACAGCACCATTCTCGCTCGTATGAAGACCTTGATTTGATTTATTCATGTTGCTTCTGTCTGTCGGAAATGGATCAGAATCTAGATTGTAGCCATCAGTTGTGGGGAAGGATGGCTCTGATAAAGTATCAAAGTTCAGGTCACGCAAGTGAACGTCACCACCCGGAAGAGGTGAATTTAAGTTAGTCAAGAAGGGCATCTGTTCAGAAGCCTCAGGGCCAGACCCACCAAAGCTGCTAGAACCGCTACCAAGCCATTTTTGGCATGTTTCCTTATGTCCTTGCCTCCAGTGTATTATTTGACACTTTCCAGAGCTGCAGAACATTCAAAACAGCGTTACAAAGTGTCCTTGGCAATAGGGGTGAGATGTATACAGTAGTTATGACATAATGAAGATGGTTAACATGGTAATAAAAAGGATTCGCAGTGCATGAACAAATTGAATCAATCAATCGCAAAGCATATCATCATATTATGCCAAAAGGGCCTATACAGAGATGCATCTCTCCTGCGTGTTTGAGAAAAAAATAATCAATCAGTAAGTTCAAGCGTACTTACTAGTCTAATACAAATTACAGCCAGCAAGGATTAATGCTACACTGTGAAGGCTAAAGTAATAAATGACATAAGTATTTCCTAGAACCTACTGCTCCACAGAATCAGGTCGGTCCCTTAGCTTCAACTCAGCCATGGTTATCCAAACAACATAATGTATTGCATGGTCTTTCAATAAGGAAATAGGCCATTAAATCAGGCAACCTAAGTACTATAGGATGATCTAGGTGAAAACAATAAGAGAACCAGAAGTCCTTTCACCAATGTGAAGTCGACCAAAATACCAAGAAGTGTGCTGCAATGTGAACTTATTTCTAGACTAGTTTGTTGACTATTGCTCAAATCTAAAAATGTCAGTCTCAATGCGTAGCATAGAGAATAAAGAACCCATGGGTTTTTTTCCATAATTTATCAACAAAGCTACCATCTAAAACTGCTTGGGCCTTAATCAGGAATCTATAGCGCATTAATTAAAATCAAGAGTGCTCATATGATCATAAGAAAAGTGGGTCAGAATCATGAGCTTAGACCTTTATGTTATCAACATGGTTAACAACTTAGTTTAATAAATGGGGAAAAATGTCTCCATTATATAAATCAGAATTCCCTGCTTGTGGTGGAGAGTTAGATGGGAACACAAAGGATATACTGAAATGCTACCATTGATGCCAACACACCAAAAGCAGCCTACAATAAGGGGTTTAGCTTCAAGCCAAACCAGGACCAGTTAGCGGATACTAGGTGCGTCTTCACAGTCTGACCGAGCTCAATCCAATAAAGCTTGCACCTCAATACAGAAAGAAAGTTTCATATCAGCTCGATATAGAGCCTGAGCTAGCCCATTTGGAGTTGAACCCAAATGGCCTCATTAATGCACTCAAGCACAATTATAATTTTTGCTTGTTTATATGAAATTAGTTTACCACACAATCAAGGTATGTGGTGTTCTTCGAAGAAGCCTGATCAGGCACAGTTTCTTTCAGTAAATAAATTGATTGTGATCAATAAACAGTACACAATAAACATAGATTCAAAGACCTAGTTAAAGTGCTTTGTCAAGGAAGTACAAAAGAAAAGAAACTTACCAGTATCTAACAGACTTGCATCTGGAGCAGCGAGTCTTTGCAGGGGCATGGCAAGTTGCACATTCATGGAATTCCTGTCTTATTGAAGGCGCAGGTCTGAAATAGGGCATAGTTCTCAAAGAAGGCCCTGGAGGCATAACATCCGGGCAGGCCATTGTTTCCACTCTAAAGGCTTCTTCTGCAGCTCGCTGCGCAAGCACACTTACCCTTGCCTTCTTACTTGCAGCCTCATGCCATCTCCCAAGAAGAAAATAAGCTACCACAGGAAGTACAATGAAGACAAGAAAGAGCACAGGCACATCAGCTTCCCTTGGTTGGAGCATGTCCCTAGCAGAATACTGATATCCAGCTCCAGAAGTTCTTTACTTCAGCTCGGAAAAACATTCCAGAATAATTATTGACCTACATAAATGAGCATACAAGGGGGGAAGTAAGCCTACATTTCTGCTGTCATAACGAAAACAAGATAAATCTTAAGCCTCCAAAGGTTTTAGAACCAAGGTCAGCTTAAGGGTCTCCAATAAACTGCCGTTTTTCCAACAGAAACATAGCTTCTTGAATAAAAGAAACTGGTTGGGATTCATTTTATGAGTGGTATAAGCTTGCTCCTTGCTGGATTCAGATCATTTGGGGGCTTCTAGTACAAAGTTGGGTTAACCTTATATGATGATCTCAAGAAGCTCCCACCTGCTCGACCATGGCTTCAGCTCACAAGCCCACAGGCTGAAGCAAGGTCCGAATAGGCCCTTGACTTCTTACATTGAGATCCTAAACTAGACAAAAAAAAATCAAAACTATAAATACCACACGGGTACTTCACACCCTAATTGGTTAATTACCTGAAAATACTATATTCAGAAAAAGAAACCAAACTCACAGAATGGTTTGCATGATTGCATCACCACTGTAATACCCCAATGTTCTCCTATGAATCAAGCACTAGAGTACCTGAAAGGGCATCCAGAGCAAGTGCAATGTGGTAGGGCCAACTAACGGAAACAGCTCCTAAAACGTGCCCAGGTTCTTATCCAACATATTACATCCAGATTCCCAAAAGATGCCCTAGTTTTCAGATGTAATCTCTCGCACAGCAACATCAGAGCATGAGATCAATACAAACACCCGTCAACCTACACCTTGAAGAATCGACAGAGAAACGAACACCTAGCATTGTAGCATGTGCACAGCAGCACATTCACAAGAGCAAAGGCTCAGAATGAGGAATTTCTGACAGAGTACCCAGCCCTATCTCAAATGAGAACCCTAGAAGCTCCCAGATCCCCAGCACAGAATCACATGCCAACAACGCCAACTAAAAATTCCCCACGCGACCCCACCGACACGAGCATCCGCAGGAAAAAAAAAACGGACGGATTCCATTGATTCCCAACGTCGGCCGCGAGCGAGAAGTGGCCTCGTCCCCGGCCTAAAAATTCGTTTTTTCGCAGCAAAACAAAGGGGAACCGAGAGCAGTCGCGTCTAGGGTTTACCGAGAGCAGGAATGCCACTCCGGGCGGATCTCCAGCCAGGTAAAGCAGGAGCAGCAGGCGCTGGGCCACGGCCGGCTGTTCCGGGGGAGATCGAGTCCGGGAGACGGCGCGGCGCCTTTTCGACGGTGCAGGCGGCCGGATGAGGGCGGCGGCGGTGGAGGAGGCCGGAAGCGGAAGCGGAGGAGGTGGGGTTGGGAATCGGGAGTGGTGGTGCTAGCACTGGGGCTGGGATGCTCTCAGTCGCTTGGCTACTGTGCTCTCTGCTGCTGCTTCTGCTGCTCTGCTCTCGATCGGGGTGTGGTGAATTTGCTACGCTCAGCGCACCTGCTTGGCTTCCAAAGGAAAACGGCGGATCCGAGGGGGACGTTGCGTTTTTTCCCGGCCGTCCGATGAGGAGATCGACGGTTGAATTAATAGGGTTCTTTTATTTTGTTTTATTTTCAGCTGCCGGACTGATCTGGAGTGGTTGTACAAGGGGTCAAGGGCCATGTCTGAACTCTGAACACATCCGTCGGTCCATCCCCTCGAAAAGAGGTGAGCTACGTTGGATTGCCTAAAGTAGAAAGAATTTAGGCAGGATAAGCATTGCTAGTCCAACTAGCAAGGCACCGAAATCTATTTGTTGGATATTTCAAAGAAACAGTGTAGTTAAACTTTTTTTATTGTCTCCTCGCCTCCTCGTTCACTTTTTTTTCTTGGATTTTGTTGGTATATTCTCAATAGTCACAAATACGTGATGTTTTAAGGTTGTCTTCATCCCATCAATCAAACTTTGGTTACAAAGTATGTACTTCCTAAGTCTGGATACTTGAATACTAAAAAAAATAGGATATTTGAAAACTAAGGTGTTGATCTGTCCTGAAATTGTAGTTCTATAAGAGTATGCTTTTGCTGTTTTATAAATATTTTTTTAAAAGATGCATTAGTCAAAGCTGGTTTTAAAGTTTGTGCCAATGTCTTAAACATCACTTGTATGTAATTAGGGAGAGTATTACTTAGTGCGTAATTTTCTAGTTGCTAATTCCTCGTGGCTGTCACCTTATCTAGTAAAGGAGAAAAGAAAACCTGACTTTTCAACTCTATTAACGATTTCATTTGGAATTCAAACACTTGTTGGCAAACGAATTGAAATTTTGATACCGTCACTTTCTTTCATCGATTATTTGGATGTTCATACTAATTAATATGTAAGTAGAGAACTAGCGGTCCTTTTGACATAACAAAATCTTAGATAAAAGATATAGGTTCTACCGCTCAATTCTTAAAAAAATGATGTTATATAAGGCAAGCCACAAAGCTCGATGAATCTTCCTGAATCTCATGAGTGGCGGCAGATGACCTATTCCTAAACTAGACAATCGGAATAATGCATGCCGAAAAGTGCATGGCTATTTCCTTAAAAGCTCTATGTAACCATAAGAAAAGGGACAATACAAAAATTGAATTTGCTACACATCCATCGTCTCGCATGGATCGGAGAGAGAGGTCTTCCCTGGAGAAAAATTAATTGTGCCGTACCTGGACCTAGTGGTGATGATTCTGTACCGGGCTGTGCGTAGCGTCCCCCATGTCCCGCTTCCTCAAAAGAACAAAAAGATGCAAACAAGGGAGTGCTAGGCGCCACTGGTACCGCCATTGCGGTTTTTTTGTACTGCGCCGCGCCCATCCCCATGATGTGTTCCCCTGCTCGCCGTGCAGCGCTCGCCTCCGAGCCCTGCCCGCTTTTTCAAGGAAATCGGCAGTGCCAGTGCAGGTACCGGGCAGCAGCAACCTTATTAAATGCTCGTGTAGGTGGAGAGGGAGAGGGAGAGGGAGAGGGGGAGGGATGGTCCAGCCACGACCGTTGAATGCCCATCCCATCTCCCACATGCATTCATGGTTACTCACAATGTAAACCGTACAAACCTTTTTTTTCTTTGTTGCTACGTTGCCAAGTAGTGAAATTGAAAAGAAGTATAATAGCACCGTAAATTTAGAGGGTGCACCGAAGAAGCTCGTATTGTTGGATTTATTTTAAAATTAACGACTCTATTTTTCTAGCGGTTGAACGAGACGTCTGCGGTGAATTCATCAGTATGAAAAATGTACCTATCCGGTCCTTTTGAAGTACTCGTATAAGTAATACGTTGGTATATTAATACAGTAAGTGCGCGTACGTGTACAGGAGTGCATGCGATTAACTGTGCGAAAAAGAAAGGAGCAAGGGGCGTGTGCCCATAGCAGTTCTCTCCTTGCGCTGGATGTCCTGCGGACTCGTTGGGACGGAATTAACCGTATTAAACTCTTTCGGTCCACGGGTGACGAGGATGGGGTCAACATGGCAGGGCATAACCGGGAAAAAGATTCCCTGCATTAGACTGTCTCCAGCGGGGAAATGTAAAGGGTTCTGTACTCTATATATAGAGGAAGATTCTGTTCTCTATTGCTTCAGCAGCGTTCTCTAAATGGTCCTCTAAAATAAAGAACGCTACAGGTTTCCTCTATATATAGAGATTCTCTCTCCTCTTCTCTATTTTTCTTTACGTTTCAAACACTGAATTAAATAAAAATAAAATATGTCCATAGTGTTTGAGGTATGATAAATACGTACGTACAAAAATTTGGAATAAAATACGTTTCTAATATAGGGTTTAATGTATAGAGAACGAGATTTAGAGAACGTTGTTGGAGAGAAATGAGATATAGAGGAGAGAATCTTGTAGAGAATTCTGTAAATGAAGGATGTAGAGGATGGGATTTGGAGGATATCGCTGGAGACAGCCTTATGCGCGCCTGATTAGGCAACCAAATTAAGCGGCGAATGATAGGAGTAGGGCAGACCCGTGCCGTTGACCCCTGCTGTTCACGCGAAAAGACACTTCTCCATTCTCGTCCCCACATGGCCCTGGCCTCGCCCAATGGCCACCACCCAGGGATTTTCTGCGCTACCTGGCGACAGCAGCTACACCTGAATGACCCCTTTCTCTTTTTCTCTGTTTTTGGAACGTTTGCGATGTGTTAACAGCCAATTCAGAACTAACTTCCTCTCCTAAAAAAAATTCAGAACTAACTTAACATACATAACCTCCGGTCACTTTTACGTGACGTTTTTAGACAGCAAAATAGCTCAATCTTGAGGTTTGAAACGCCACTTATATTTGAGTGGAGGGAGTAATTCTGTCCGAGAAGCAAGATTCTTTGAAACTAAAATGAGAAAATAATTGTGGTACTTTTCTTGACGCGTGTTGATTGAATTCTCCAAAATGCATACAACCCAAGTTTGGCATGGCCTCTGCTTATGCATAATTCAAAATATGGTAGAAAAGGGAAACAAGGGTGTTGCTTGTTTCATGTTGTGTTGATGAGCTCTAGGACGCTGCTCCGGAGGTTTGCTGGTTTCTAATAAAAAAACTCTTCTTCCTTGTTCATGAAAAACGTATCAATCTTAGTGCACAGTTTTATGGCACAGCTACCAAAACTGAGAACTGTGTCAGCTGAGTTTCATCCTATGAAACTCGCTCATTCTCTTCTCGTCATGTCAGCAAAATTGATGATGTAGCATTAAAAGAATTTAATGGTATGAAACTCTCTCCTATTGAGACTGGCCTGAGGCATGGCCGTGAAGAAAAAATATGGTAGAGAAGGGTGTCCGGCTCCTTTGCTTCATGCCAGTTATGCCAACCCAGCGACAATTTGATCACCACTAGCCTTTCATGGTGTGACTGATCACTAGCCACCGGCGACAATTGGACATTCCCCGGTACAAAGCTACCCGTTCGGACACGCTTTAGCAGCATTTTCGTTTCGTCTCCTCTTTGTTGTTTTCCTGCGCTTCCTGGTGGATGAGAATGTGATCGACAGGTAGGGCGTGCCTACCCCGCTGCCTCTGTTGTCCTCGCTGTGTTGGCCGTTGCTCCATCCGGGAAAGATGCAGGACCGAGAGACTGGTTGGATCGATTGCCCGGGAGGATTTCTGTTGCAAGATCGATGATGGGGTCATATCATACTGCGCCTTTTCACTTTGGTGCACGGACAGGACAAGCGTCATGATTTTTGGACGAGCCGGTGGTGGAGAAGAAACGCGCACTACTAGCTCTTGGGCGACGGACTTGGCAATGTGATGATGGTGATACAGGGGAGAGTTGAAGACGGACACGATTGGTGCATGTAGCAAACAAGCGGGCCCTCTTCATTCATCACCACTAGACCACTTTGCTAACATTTAGCAACTCCGGGGTGAATTTTGTGAAGAATAGGCGGTCGTCATATGGGACTTAAATTCAACGTGTCCATAACGAGAAGTACGTGGTAACTTCATCAATCTCGATGAGCTGTCGGCTACTCTCTTGAAGATGCTCACACGTGTAAAATTACGTGTGTGTATTCATAGAGGTGAGTATGCGTACATATATATGAGCGTATACGTCAGTAGTCTGTACTGTATTTTATAAAAAAATAAAAAAACAAACGGATGAGTTTAGCCAATATAAGGGCCTGCATGTAACAAAAAAGAGAAAATTAACGGCATGTGCATAGTGCTTCCCATTGCTGAATGACTTCATTTGATGCAGGCTTTACGTTTTTCCAACTGATTTTTGTTTAGTCTAGTAGTTAACGTGTACATTTCTCACGTGCGCACCGCGCCACCGCCCTCGTCGCTGTCCGGATTGCAAACTCTTGCCCGCACGAGTGCTCATGGGCCGCATATTTCAAGCCAGGAGCAACTACTACGGCTGGCCTTTAGCTCACGTTTAGAGAAGGGACATATTTTTCATACAGGTTATGTGGAAAACCGGTCCAAAGCGTACAAAATTCTTATCGAACTCCCACGTCCAGCTTTGGACACCGTCGGCATCCGAGGTTCTCACCTGACAAAACCTGCTGCAGCAAGAAACCAAAGGAGGATGCTTCCTCTCAAAGAAGGGAACCTGCCTCCTTTTGTCAACTTTGGGATCCGCAGAATCGTGTGCAGCACACAATGACCACTCGTTCCAACATGCTCAATGCTGAAAATAACTGTACCTATGGTACGGCCGGACAACGTTGGTAGCCTGCTTGCCAAGCCATACTTCCGCTGAAACTGTTTCTACAACTCAAACGAGTTTTGCCTGGATCAGAAACCGGAAGCATAAAACCTGATGGATCCAAAAGGTAGACTGATCTTCCATCAGGTCAGGTCTAGATGAATTTCCCGATACAAAGAAACATCTTTACATCCGCTTCAAGCACATGTCAATTGAACGAGAACAGTTAGAAGCTGAAGCACACCTCCATTCCCAGTCCCAAGTGTACCTGCAAGGCTGCAACATCTAGAATGCCTCGCAATTGCGAAACACACTGCACATCCTACCGGCAAAACAACTTTTGACCCATTTTCTTTTTCTATTTCCACATATTCCATTTTACATACATATAAGCAATGACAATGGACGACTATAGCAAGATCTATATCAAGCCATGAAGCAACACATGCAAAAAGAAAGAAAGAAAAAAACAAAAGAACAGGATGCCAAAAGAGGTGGCAAAAAAGAAGCAGAGGCTGGAGGGGGCAGGCCGAATGGCAGCGCAACTGAAAGGGGCAGGCAGTGAAGCGTCAAAATTAGAGTTACAACTTACAACCATGCCATCCCTTGCGCGTGCGCCCTACCATGATGAGCATCTGTTAGAGACACGGCCATGGAGAACATCATCTGCTCCTCGATGCTATCCGGACGGAAGTGGCTCGGAGCCATGGCGAAGTTCTCGGCGAAAGGCAATGGTTGCATGGTCCCTGCGTCTGCCATGATGTCCGAACCGGCATAGCTTGTCCCTGCCTCCGCGCCCTCCGACCAGTGGTCGGTTGAGCACTCCCCCTCCTCTCGTACAACTTCTCTGCTGCAGCTTGGTGCGATCCCACTCCAGGTGTCTAGTGAACTGTTCTCGACAGCGCACATGCTTCCACCGGAGATGTTGCATGGTCGGCGGATCATGTCATAGACTGGGAATGTGCTACTGCCAGCCATGTAAGAGAAATCCATGCTGGGTGCGTGGTGCTCAGCCAAAGCCGCAACCGCACAGGAATACCCACCAGGATGAGGCATTTCCATTGGAGCAGCTGGAAGGAATGCCTGCCTTTCACGTGTCTGTGGCTCAATTACAGGAAAGTAGCTGCCACAAACAGGATTCACTAGATGTCCTTGTTCCTGCTAAAGAAGTAAAAAAAAAACAGATATAACTTTGCTTTGCCATAGTAAATACATAAGTTTCCAAGACACAATTGTTTCAATTTAACACGGTTAACAAAATCCAGTCTCAAGGAGTTTTAGAAGGAGCTCATCAATATTATCATTACCTCTTGTACAAAAAAATATTATGCAAAGAAATTCAAAATATTGTCATGACAAACAGCCTAGGGGTAAAGTAATTGTTGTCATTTATCGTAGAAAATGCCGTGACAAGCAACTACTTCTTGAAATCATCCCAGTTAATAGTATGTATGTACTCTTTGAGCACATTCCCCAGGTGTTCTATGTTACTTGGATGCCAATTACTGGTTGTCACTTGCAAGTTGAAAGCAATAGCAAAAAACAGGCACACAGCTGGAACTTCATGCAAGTTTCATAGGGAACTGCCAGCTTTATAACAATATGACAACTCTTATAAAAAAACAATAAGACAACTGTACACAAAACTCACTAAACAAACTAAGCGCATCTGCTACAATTTTTGTTTAGTCACTCTACCTTCATATGCCCTGAAAAATGCTATTCGAATGAAATGAAAGAAGAAAGATTGTGAAAGCATCAATAACCCTCGGACAGACCCAAAACTATATGAACTGCAGTTATTTGAAAACAGTAACTACAAAAAATATTCTCGAGTTACCTTAAATTAAGAGCAAACACAGAATAGCAGGAAACAACAATGAGTACAAAGAAAACAAAACTGTCAATTCAAGCTCCAAAAGTGTCTGCACAAACTAAATCTGGTGCTCCTAAGTGCCAGAAGCAAATTCTCACAGCACAGGGTCAAATACTGCACATCAGATTTAGTTGCACAGATCAAATAAACGATGCCTAGAAGGCTAGAACAGATATGGTACTGGCACAAAACTAACTACCGCAATATGTTTTGTATTAGCCAGCATTCTGGCTATGCAATCAGGCAGCTCTTGACCCAACTGGAACCAAAAAGCAAGAAAAAGAAGCAGTAGACTTGCAAGTTTTTTACTCTTTTTTTTGCCCAAGAGTGATTGCAGACAAGACAATTTGCTCAATAGGAATTGCTCAAACAGCATTAACTCCATTCATGCAACAAAACTACACTGTCCATTCCCTAAACTATCACCCAAAAAACAAGGCATGTTTGAAATCTACATAGTTGGCTAAAAATCTAGAGTTGCGAAGTTAGTTCATGCAATCATCATAACATACAATCAATTCAACTCGATATTCAGAACACAAAGAGCTGATATTTCGTAGCAAAAGAAAACATGAACAACCAAAATCTAGATCACAATGAAGCACTATGGATTAAGATATGAACCACTATGTTTGTGCAGCTCATAGAAAATAGCTACATAATAATTGGTCCAACAAAATAGCATTCATAATATTAGTCAAGTCATTAATTCCTACCCACTAACCTGAATGGAACGCCAAATCGCTTCCATAACCATCATATCCTCCAGATTCATGTCAACGTTATCATCGCTGTCAGCAAAACAGGTGGCATGGTTGTTAGATGCCAATTTGATCTCAACAGTTACACATACTTTCTTGTCAAAATAAAAGAGTAAGTCTCAGTAATATCTAAACTTGTGAATTCCAAGCTGCAACAAAGAAAGCTTGAGTGTTTTCATATGATGTTGAAGCATCAAAGAGATAAAATAAACATACCGGTTATGCCTAGAATGGAAAGGCCGCATGCTAGTCTGGTTAGAGCATGAAGGTTCAGATGAGCAGCATTCAGTTCCTTGGTCAGAACACTGATATGATGGCACTGCAAAGAACATGACAATATGGCAGTGTAGGTTATTAGATTAAGTTGCAGAAAGATAGCATTGCTAAGTGAGCATGTCAGTCATGTCCATTGCTAACCTGAAAAGGATGTGCTGCAAATATCTCGATACTCCACTTCTTTAGTTGGGGTTACAGTCCTGCTAGAAGAACACCTGCTCTGTTTTCTTTTCATTTTAGCCTCTTCATCTTGAATTTCTTTCTGGCGTATCCTCAACTGTGCTTCTATGACTTTCTGCTCTTCCTGCAATATGTTATATATAAGCTAAAGAAGTGCAAACTGCATCTAAATATTATATAGAAATTGTCAACTTATAAATGGAAGATGATGGCATTAAAAGATAGGACTTACAAACTGCTCTATGCTCCTTTCCTCCTTTGTTTTCACACCACGGTACTCCACAGCATAATTGGGCGTTTTGCAGAATGGGCATCTTCAATGGTTTAAGTACTTTTCATGAGAATTGAGAACGCACATAGATTACCAAAAAGTATGAAACTAGGGCAAGAGATGGAATAGAGGATACTCACTGTGTAGGTCGGGCATTATGAGTTGGTTTCATTTGAAGAAAGCACTCTGTAAAAACATCAAACAAGATATTTGAATGATATTTGCAGGTCATGGATGGTTGGATGCCTGGATCAACTGTAGGGAAGATGTATTACCTGTACATATCCCCTTTGAGCAACATTTTGAACGGTTGAGGCTTGGATAGTACTGCAATACACAAAAACAATCTTTTCAGGGAAGGATTCAAGAGAAATCAGAGATTGATTGCACAAACCAACTGTTTTCTATCTAGTACTTAAACCAAATAACCCGAATGCTAAAACACTTCTAAGAATGTAATGGCACATCTTATTCTTCATTACCATTGACTAAATTCCTCAAGTACGTCATAACTCGTAAGGTAATGATCAAAATGCAGTAGAATTGCAAAACCGGTCCAATTACAGTTACACTAAAAACATCTGACTAAGGCATATAAATGCAAGCAACATTAACAACATTTCCAGATTTCTTTATGAGCCTGGAGTGAGCTACGCAAAATATCCGTGAACAGAAATTATTTCATCAAATAGAGGCGTAACCCTTTAGATAACCAAGTCAATGGAAATAAGATTAACAATTCCAATTCGCAAGAGCAGGACCACAGTAACATTGAGCATATCCTAAAATAATCACATTGACCATAGACACATGCTAACATTATAGCAGGAGTTTTGACAGTTTTCAAGTTAAAATTGTCCAATACCTTGGTACAGGGCTAAAATATTTGGTTTGGGATTAGTTTCTTGCAACGCTCATAATACAGCCATTCCAGAAGCATCTAAAAATACTACCCAATTCAAGAGACGTGCAGGCATGTTAAAACATTACCATCACATTGGAATATAGAATGGTAGAATGAACTTGAGCCATATTGCTCTAGGAATTAACATCAATGGCACATTGGCAATAAAAACCTTGCAACAGTTAGCCATACTTGAGAAAATTCTCCAACCAAAATGATCAAAGCATCAAACGAAGTATAATAATCATCTTAGGATGGCACATAGTAGCACATTTTGCACAATGTACGTATACTGATGTCCTAGCAGAGCAGCTGATACCAACATAGGCATACAGAACATCGCCACCATTACTGCAGTTTGCAATACTTGGTGGTGACTCGAGGTATCAAGCAAAAACAGTCAAGTCATGAAAACATGCAACTGTACTAAACCTCTGCTATGCTGGTCCTAAGAGCTTCCAGAGACACAACCCAGAATGTCCCTAACGGATTTCTCACAATGTGCGTACAGAAGCAGAGCCGCAGATACCAACACAGGCGCACAGAACAAAAATACGACGCCACTGTAACTGCACTTTGCAGGACTAGTGGACAAATCGTGCTATTAGCCTAGAAACGTGCCTAAGCGTACTGAAAACCCTGGTCCTCGGAGCTTCCAGAACACTATCTAGAACCACGTGCCCGCTCATCTACCCCCCGCCGTAGCAGAGTCGCGGCAACGGCACTCGGAAATCCAACAGAACCAACCGCTAATCGACCAAACCCACCCCCGTCAGAGCTTCCCCCTCCGCCCAGGTGACCCGCGCTCGGACACCGGAGCCGCGGCGAACGCGACCGCCGGAATTGGCAGGAGGGTGACGCGGGAGGGGGAGAGGAGGGGGAGCGAGGGCGGGAGATCTCCCCGCGCGAGCTTACCAGGAAGCAGATGGGGCACTCCTCGAGGTCCCCTCCGCCGGCCGCGGCGTCGTCGGCGCCCGGGTAGCAGGGCGCGAGCTTGGCCTCGAGGATCAGCTTGCGCAGCTTCTTCTGGTCGATGTCCCTGTGCTCGTAGAGCCCTTGCGGGCGCGTGAACCGCTCCTCCACCCCCGCCTTCCGCCTCCCGCCTATCCGGTTCCCCATCCCTCCCAGATCCGCCGCCCCCGCCGCTGCCGCCGCCGGAGACGAAACCCTGGCTCCGCCCGCTCCCGCACTGGCGCCCCCCGCCGTCACCGTAGATACATACGGTGTACGCAGCAGCGGGGAGGGGGGCCGTATGCGCTGTCGCAGCGGGCGAGGCGAGGTGGGAGTGATTTTTAAAAATGGTTTTTCCTCGGGGCGGGTGGGGGAGGAAAGGAAGCGGAGGCAGGCGGGCAGGCGGCAGAGGCGAGCAAAAGAGAAGGGGGGGCGGGCGCACGCTGCACGCGACGGCCGCAGCAGGGGCAGGGCAGCAGCTTCTGCCGCTGCGAGAGAGACTGCGGCGCGGCTTCCCCCGCTTCCCCTCCCCTTCTCTCTCTCCGCCTGTAAACCTGCTGCTGGGGTTACTATAATAAAAAACGGGGGACCGGCCGGGCGGACCTCCCAACCGGCAGCAGGGCCGCGGTTCGCAACGGGCAACTGTGGAGTGGAGTGGAGTGGAGTGTCGACTGGGGCTGAGTAGTGAAGTCAGGGGGCCGGCCGGTTCGGGGCCGCTAGCCGTTTGCCATTCGTGATGGCATGTGTGGGAGTAAATCACGGTAAAAAAAATAGGTAAGTTTAGAATTAAACATATTTTTTTAGGAGATGTCGTGACATTTGGCTCGTCTATATAAAGTAGGGACATATATGCGTATTAGTGATAGAAAGAAGGGTAAAAAAGGAGTGGTGTTTAGGCGGTTGTTCATGATGGCGTGCAGGAGTGAATTATGCAAAAGCTTTAGGTAAGTTTGACAAAAAGATGGTAACGTTCAGAGACGTTGTAGCGGTGGATCGTCTATCCAAAGGATGGACATATGTGTGTGTTATTGATAGAAAGAAGGGCCGAGAAGGAGTGACGTTTAGGTGGCTGGTCTCAAGGCCGCTAGCTGTTCGGCATTTTTGTGACAGCGTGCAGGAGTAAATTATGAAAAAGATCAGGTAAGCCCGGAAAAAAAGATGGTAACGCTCTCCTTTAAAAGTGGTTTTTTTAGAGGTGTTGTAACGGTGGCTTATCTATCCAAAGAATGGACATATGCGAATGTTAGTGATATAAAGAACGGTAGAAAAGCAGGAGTGACGTTTATGCTGCCGATCTCAAGGCCACTAGCCGTTTGATATAAGTGATGGCATGCGGAAGTGAAATAAAAAAATAATTATCAGCTGAAAAAAGATGGGTAATATCTCCATTTAAATTGGTTTTTAACAGAGGCTCCATGGTGGTAGCTCAACTATCCATATAATGGGCATTTGTGCTTGTTAGTGACAAAAAGAAGGGTTGAGAAGCAGGTGTGAAGTTTAGATGGCCGGTTTTGATGCCGCTAGCCGTTTGATGTGAACTACAAAGCAACCTTCGATAAGTTCGAAAAAAGATGGTAATGTTCTTTTTTAAAATGGTTTTCGCAGCGATGGTGGATGGCTTATATCTATCTAGAGGATGGACATATGTGCGTAGTGATAGAAAGAGGGATTGAGAAGCAGGGCTAAAGTTTAGACGGCTCGACCTAGTGACACTAGCCTTTTGATATTTATGATGGCGTGTCGGAGTGAACTACGAAGTAGCCTTACATAAGTTTGAAAAAAAAGATAATATTCTCCTTTAAAATGGCTTTCCTTAGCGGTGGTCGATGGCTTATATCTATCTGGAGAATGGATATATATGCGTGTAATGATAAAAGGAGGAATCGAGAAGCAGGGCTAAAGTTTAGGCGGCCAGTCCTGGTGACGCTAGTCTTTTGATATTTGTAATGGTGTGCAGGAGTGAAGTAAAAAAATGATTTAGGTAAGTTTGAAAAATATGATAATGTTCTCCTTTAAAAAGAATTTTTTAGTGGCGACGTGGTCTATCTAAAGAACGGACGTATGTGTCTCTTAGTGACAGAAAAAAAGGATTGATAGGTAATTGTAGCGCTCACCCCGAGAATGTTGAAATTAACTAGAAATCCGACAAGATTGTTGAGAACGCCTTGTTTATCTAGAGAATGGACGTATGAGGTGTTATTGATAGAAAAAGGATCAAGACACCCTATCCACTACTGGGTCGCTAGCCGTTCGTATAGTTATTGTGTGCAGAAGTTAATTGAGGAAAGACTTAGGGTTTGTTTGAAAAAAGAGGATCATATCCTTCTTTTAAGTGGTTGCGTGAATCGGTGAATGTTTTATTTGTTAATAAGCATCCAACCATACTTTTTCTTAGTGGTGCCATGAAGAAGATGATGTCTATCTATCCAAATAACAGATGTATATGTGTGTGTTGCGATCGAAATGTGTAAGGTTGTGCCTTGCAATTATCGCCTATTGGGTCCTATTTTCAACCATCATATTGTAAGGAAAATAGCCCTTTTAAACTATTATTTATAATTTTGGTGATTGAATAATAATATAACTATTGGAACTAATAATTTTTCAAGATAGACCTTTGAAAATGTTTGTTAGGTTCCAAGGACGTAATGAAAACCATTCAAATGATTAAGTATAAAAAGATTGCGAAGAAACCAAACAAAACAAGCACAGATTCCTCACAGACATAATTGAGCAATTAATACCATCAACTGACTGATTAAATCGGTCAGTGGATTATTTTTCGAATTTATTTGGAAGATAAAGATCGGAAGACTGAAGACTAGTTTGACTCTCAGCCTGATTCTTCGATTCAACCTAAGACTCGAGAGCTACTCCATATGTTGTGCGATTTTTATCATACTCTAAATGAAAGAAGACTATTTAGAGCATAAACACCTCACAGCTTCGAGGCAGCCAAGGAAGTAATCGGAAGACACCTTGAAGACGGAGTTTCAGAAGAACTCGAAGACGCCTTCAGAAGTATTCGAAAGTCTGCAGTTCTCGGCTACGAAGAGCGCTGGGTCTTGTCAGACCCGGGGCCACGGAACTGCGCACATGGCATAGACTTTCTAGAATAAGAGATGGGGCATGTCCCGTACCTTGTACCTGTTGTAGTCTACTCGGTCACGAGTAGGACTAGTCGGAACAGAAAGAAACTACCTGAGTAGTACTTAGGTAGGACTCCTGAGCTCGTATCTGGTTAGGATAACTGTAACCCTATCCCCAGACTATATAAGGGCGCGCAGGAACCTCCTTCAAATCAATCAATGATTTAAGACAATACAAACCACCACCTAGTACGTAGGGTATTACGCTTTCGGCAGTCCGAACATGTCTAAAGTTTCGTGTTTCTAGCACCTTCGAGTTCCAGATCTCGGCGACACCCTACCTACAACCTACCATATTGGGGGTATCCCTCGGTGGGTTTGGCGGTAAAACAATGACAGTGCACCTCAAGTGCACTGTAAGTATTAATTAGTGGTACTGAGTTGAAGCAGCTGAGAATGCATTGATAGATTAAGAGGCAATTCCCTAGAAGCCACTGTAAAAGTTCTAAATTCCTTAAGTGCCACTAAAAAAATTGTGGCTCCTACCCAGCCATCAACCCAACTTTGTCTGGACTCCAGTGCCTTTGTCGTCTCTATTTGGCCTAATGGGAGCAAATAGCTTGGAGAAATGACTATTTTGCCATTAGTTTTCAGTTGTACACCTCTACTCCCCCAATGGCGGCCCCTTTCTTCCCATCGACAGGCCGGTCCAAGGCGCTGCGTTGGGTGGAGGTTGTCCCCTCCGACGACAAGGATGACTCCTTGTTCGAGATCTACTCGGCCTCGGAGTCCCACTCGGCTGGTCCTATGGCGGCCGCCTCTTCCGTCCCCGGCTGGCTCGGCGGCGGGCTCTCCTTCCCTATCCCCGACCTCGGCCGGACCTGTGTCGACCCTCTCTCCCTCCTACCACGACATCATCTACCGGTCTATGCCTTCCCCACCTCGCGTCGTCCCCGACCCTGTCGCCCAGCCTCCCTCGCCTCGCTGTGGCCGCTTGTGCCCCGTGGTGGTGCGGGATGGGGGAGGTCCGCCGTCGCGCAGCCTTGGCAGCGGCGTCGTCCACGGCCTTCCACACTGGATACGTGACGACCGGCCGGTGCCGCACCTCCGTGATGCCACGCGCGTGCCGGCGCATCTGCTCTAGGGCCTCGCCTACCTCGGCACAACCGCGCGTTGCCGCCCAACGCGGAGGGATGGCAAGATGTGCTTCCCCGGCTACCGCGTGGACGTGCGTGCGTGCCAAGCAGGTCCTGTACAGCTTCGGATCGACGTTGAGGGTGTGCTTCTTCTCATTCGGCTCGTGGCCATCGGCGTCGTGTTGCTCTGCTCGAGCAAGAGGAGCAGAGGGGAAACCGGTGGTGCTCTCATTGTTGGCTCGAAGTGGAAAATGGAGGTGATGGTGCTAGCTTCTCGCGTAAATAGCAGAAGGGAGAAAAGGCAGAGGAGATGGCTAGTGCGGCTGTCTGATTTGAGAAAGGAGGAGATCGCTGGTGCTTGTCTTGTGGTGGAAGAAGCAGGGAGAGGAGAGGAGCACGGAGCAGAGAGGAGAGAAGGGGCGGCTTGCTGTTGGAGAAGAAGAGGAGCACATGACATAGAGGGGTAAAAGGGCACTTCCTCATCCTCTTAGTGTTACCATTCAGTTCAACGGAGAGTCAACGTCATGGATATAGACGACAGGGGCACCGGAGTACATACAAAGTTGGATTGATGGCTGGGTAGGCGCCACAATTTTTTCAGTGGTACATAGGGAATTAAGAACTTTTATAATGGCTCTTAGGGAATTGCATCATAGATTAATTAGGTTCTCTCAAGTGCACATGATCCAATTAGTCGGTGATGGTATTAACCTTGCGGACCTCTCTGAATTCACATTAAGGTTCAGTGATCGTAAAGAAAAGGCTTATACCGAATCAATCGATCAGGTGTCAGTGACTGTTGGCCCTGTTTGAGAAGGGATCACCGATTAATACGCGTGTATTTCATGTGAAACATTGCGGACTTGTAACTTGTCACGTGCGTGTGTGGGCTTCTTCCCAAATTTAATATATCTTTTTAACAAAAAATGCTTGGTACCGGGTGAAGGTTTCACCCGGTACCGAAGGAAGCCTTAGGCACCAGGTAAAACGCCCAGTGATAAAGATCCTGACTTTTAGTCTCGGTTTTGTAGTACCAATTCCAGAAATGGTGTTTCAGGTCCTTTCTTTCCGGTTTTGAAGGCTTATTTCCTAGTAGTGTAATACAAAAGGAGCGGAACTCAAGATGATTTAACTGTTTTTGTCAATTTAGCGTCTACACGCTACTTGTTTTTTCTTTGCTGGAGTGTGAAGAATGGCTTGTCAATTTAACGAATGGTATATGCGCGTGCTGTTTGGTAGCTTTTGTGCTTGCCAATCGCTACTCGCTCGCTCTTCTTACTAAACTGACAGTGGATAACATGGGTGATTCTAAGTTGTATGTTAGTGTTGCAAGTGAAAGGGTTTATGAGCATGGCAGTATTGCTTACAACTATCCAGTCGATATATAGGTGGCCATTTATCTAAGATGCATTATGTGGGACTTTTTTCTTCAAAGGATGTTAAAACCGGAGAGTTTACCTTTTTTCTTAAAGTCCGGTTTACACTCTTGAATTATCGTAAAAGTCCGATTTTCAACCTTCAACTATAAAATTGGATAAGAGGGGTCATTCAGCTGTCGAAACTGGACAAATTTAAAAAATCAAAACTAATTAGGGTGGTTTTGATGGTGGGTTTGTATTTTTCTAAATTTTTTTTTAAAAAAATCTAATTAGATCTAAAAGATCAAAACTAATTTATTTTAAATCAAAAAAATATGAAACTAGTACCAATTTTTTTTAAAATGTAACCTATCTATTATTGCTCTATTTGAATCTTATTTATTTAAAAATAACAGGCATGACTACAAGCAAATAAATATTATGAACATAAAAAATTGGATCCAAATAACTGATAACTATAGTGCCAATAGATAGGTTATATTTTTAAAAAACTTTTGATACCCATCTCGTATTTTTTTTATTTAAAATGAATTACTTATGAATTTTTTTAGTTTAAAATTGAATACTTTTAATTTTCATAAAATGAAAAAGCACCTTCAAAACCACCAAAGGGCTAGATTTGCCTGGTTTTGACAGTTGGATGACCTATGTTATCCGATTTTGTAGTTGAAGGTTGAAAATTAGACTTTTACGATAGTTCGAGGGTGTAAACCGGACTTTTTCCTTTTTAGAATGTTTCCAATAAAATAAGAGGAAAATTATTAGCTTTGTTCTTTTAAACGCCTAATTTTGTGCGCTGAACACGAACTCTAAACCTGAGACACGATTACTTAAAAAAAACTGAGACGCTGGTGCATATCACCGTGACTCTATTAACTGCGGTATCTTTCTTTGTCTCTAGCCCCTGACACGACGATATTTATTTGCCAGAATTTATGAATTCCAGCCGCATTTCGTTGTGCGCTACAATGCACGGACGAGTCGTACCTGACATTGGCGAGGAAAAGCTTCCTCATGTGCAGCAGCAGCATTTAACGAGACGGTACAAGTGCGTGAGTAGTTGAAGAGGGGGCACCAACCCTAAGACTGTCTCCAGCGGCGTTCCCTAAAACGTCCTGTACTCTATATATAGAGGAAGATTCCATTCTCTATTACTCCAGCAGCGTTCTCTAAATGGTCCTCTAAAATAGAGAACGTTACAGGTTTCCTCTATATATAGAGATTCTCTCTCCTCTTCTCTATTTTTTCTTTACATTTCAAACACTGAATTAAATAAAAATAAAATATGTCCATAGCGTTTGAGGTATGATAAATACGTACGTACAAAAATTTGGAACAAAATACGTTTCTAATATAGGGTTTAATGTATAGAGAACGAGATTTAGAGAACGTTGTTGGAGAGAAATGAAATATAGAGGAGAGAATCTTGTAGAGAATTCTGTAAATAAAGGATGTAGAGGATGGGATTTGGAGGATATGGGTGGAGACAGCCTAAAGCGTCCACTTTGCCTCTGGGCTGCATGCAAATATGCAAATGGGGGCGACTAGCCCTACACAGCGAGCCCTACGCATTGATGAGAGGAGTACGCTGCACACTTTGCAGCGTCAGTACCAATCCAATCCACTGGGGGTGAAAAAGGCTCACGCTTTGCCAATGATCCTGCAGCAAATGCGGCTAGTATATATGCGTCGCACTTGCTGCATGGCAAAGGCGCTAGCGTCCTGAACTCAGATCACGCGTTGCAATGAAGCAAACAATTGAGTAACAGGCTTCCATCGCCGTGAAAAAGTATGATACAATCGCAGGAAAAATGTTCTTCGGTGAACAACCGAAATCAAACCCTGTATCTCTTGGTTCCTATCAAATTTCTTTCACCTGTACAACCGACGCATCTGGCATGAACAAATCACTGGGCGTACTGACGCAGACGTCCTGGTCCTCGCTTTCCTTATGCAGGATGGGACCTGGACTTCAAATGGTAGTTTGGGCTGTGTTTTGATCTCGAACCTGTGACTGGAAAGCTTTCTGGAGCTGCTGCTGCAGCAGCGCTCTGAACTGGCGGGATGAAGCCAGGCTCTCGTCCAGCTTTGCCTTCTTAGCAGTCAGATCAGACTTCCTGGCTTCTGCAGCATCAATCTCGGCGTTGTTGGAGTACATCTCGCTGCTCTGCAGCTCTTGCAGTGTAGATTTCAACTGGAACCATTACATTAGCCATCCGTTAATCAGATGCAGATACAAATTCACAGCATCAGCAGAACAATAGTTTGGCCCTATATGAAGACACAATCACACGGACAATGGCAAAAGTAATGTAGCTGTAAGAGCCTGATGGGATCTTGAGCAGTGGCTCTCTATTCATTGGTTCAGAAATCAGATCAGTAGATCTTGAACTGTATATTATTTTTGATAGTTCCTTGCTACTGCACTATATCATTGCACTGCAAAGCTAACAAAATGGACCAATCAACAATTTATTAGGAGAGGAGATTTTATATACAATAACAGGTTGTCTTTTAAATTCATATTAATGTTATTTGGATGCTTGTGAAGTTAATGGTTATGTGCAGACCATGGTCCATGAGACCATGACTCATGAATTGTTTTGTTGCATCGGGCAAGTAAAGTAATAGCTACCTGATAAGATGGACTGATAGAGAATCCACCAAGATCCAAAAGATAAATTATACAAACAGCTTCCACGAACAGCTATTTCTTGATACCTAGGCCTAATAGACCAAAATTATCCAGCAATGATTCTCTTTACGGATCTAGCATTGACAATTTGTTATGATCCAAGTACAACCATAAATAATGTCCTATCCTTCTCGATGCTGCCATGACATGCAAGTGACACACTATAATATATTAGCAGACCATTTGACAACATAACACATTCTTGTTTAGTGTTCATATAAATTAGTAAGCGACACACCCAATCAAACACAGAGTAGCCTTTCTTGATCTTCACAGAACCCATAGCTCATAACCATGCACTTTTTTTTTTGCAGTTTGAATAATGAAACCAAAAATGTTGATGCATACCAACACAGGCTTGAAAATTCAAACTCGTCTCACGAGGCAACAACCATGGCCCAAGAATTTATCACGCGCATTGATCCGGTCCATCTGAATTGCAATGAAATGGCAAGGCAACATTTTGACTAGATGGTAAGAGGTAGCTTCCAGCTTGCCCTGTGGTCCACTCCATTGGGCAGGCCAACAAAGATCAATCAATAAACTACAAGCTACGGGTTAGTTTTTAACTCAGAAGACAAGCTACTAGCTAGAGACCAAAACCTATTAAACACACCTGCTCTGTGGCCATTTGATTTGAACACGCCCAAGTGAACAGAATTAACAATCTACCAGCTTCACCCAGATGCCAATGTCACCAGTTGCAATTAGACTAAACAAGCTAGGAACTGTAACGAGCTCATAGCATAGTTATATGGATGCATAGGATTGGGTTGGGACCATACTTGAAATACCAAATCCCTGAGTCTCTGCACTTCCTCGCGAGTCTCCGCCTTGAACCGCTGCGACACCTCCTGGAACTCCTCCATCTCCTTCCTCTTGGCCTCGTAGAAGCGGTCCCAGTCCTCCTCCCTCCGCTCCGCCTCCTCGATCTCATCCCTCACCGAGCTGCGAGCAATGCAGATGCGGAATTTTAACTAAAAAACGAAATGCCCCGAGTTTCCGGTGGAGGAAGGTATAGCGACAAGGGCGGATCACTGGTGGCTTTCCCACCTGAGGTCCCGGGCGACGGCAAGGCGGCGAAAGCGCGCGGCGTCGATGTCGGCGCGGGCGACGAGGGCCCGGGAGGCGAGGTCGGCGGCGCGGCGCTCGAGGAGGAGGCGGCGGTGCTCGAGCCGGCGCGCGGCGGCGAGCTTGGCGGAGAGGATGCGGGACTTGGCTGCCTGGATCTCCTTCTCGGCCTGCGTCAACAAGGCAACGGGAGGAAGGAGGCGCCGCCGGTGAGGCCGGGGAGTTAGGGTTTGAAGGGGTGGATGAGGAGGGGAGCGGCGGAAGAGACGTGGAGGAGGGCGAGGCGGTGGTTGCGCGCGTCCTCCATCTGCCGGACGCGCTCCTCGAAGGCGGCCGAGAGCTCCATCGCGGCGCCGGCGCCGGCGGGGGTGGGCGGTGGGGGTTTGGGTTTGATTGGGCGGGAAAGGTTCGCGGTGTGGCCGTCCGGACGGGAACGAACGCTCAGGATCAGAGGCTCAGTCGCGTACTGGATCATGAGCAGTTGGGCACACCAGCACCTTCTTTGGGATTTGGGCTAAACAGCTTCAGGAAACCGTTTTTTTAAGTGGCAGCAAGATATATTTTTTTACAGAGCACGTATTTAATTTTAATAGATAGAGACTATTGAGGCTTTTACAGAGCACCACCAACCTAGTGGCGGGCGACCCCAACTCCAACAAAGAGCACCAAGAAACACATTGAACCTGATAAACCTAGACACGACCACCCAACTGAACCAGCTAAAAAAGATACCAACATTGCTAAGGGTGCAAAGGTCTCCTAAACAACAATGGTGGCAAAGCATCCACCCGAACAACAGAAACACGATGGCAAAGCATCCGCCGGTACAACACAACATGGTGGCAAAGCATCCACCCGACCAACACAACCATGGCGGCGAACCGCAGCGAGCACCAACCACGACGAGGATGACGGCAAAGCATCCGCTAGCGAAGAGAGAGGCGGCAAAGCATCCGCTAGACGACGACTAGCACAACCCGGACGAGGTGGACGACATTAAGCGAAGACAGGCGTAGAAGTAGAAGCTCCCTGAGTAGAGTCGGCGACCACCACCAGTATACGGCGAACAGGCCGAAAGCCCCGCAATGACCCGTCCACGACATCCGACAGAGCTTCCAAGACGACGCCTCAAGGGAGGGGGCGACGCCATTGGCGCCATCATCGTCCGACCAATGTGATCAAGGTTTTCACCCGGAAAGCTCGCCGGAGGGGAGGGAAGAGAGGGAAGGAATGACGCGTTCAGAAAGGTAAACGACGTTCGAGGGCGTCGCCGTCATTGGCCCGCAAGCAGTCCTAATGTTTCTGCCTACACCCTGTTCCCTCCCTAGAGCCAAAGCAACAGTCATGTGTCACCAAAGCGCCGCCATGGCACCACGCCGCAGGGCACCCCAGCCAAGCCCCCCGACAGGGCTAGGGCATGGCAGCCGAAGCGCACCCAAGCATGCCCCCTCCACACCAACAGGCGAAAGGGGGCGAGGGGACAGGGGACGCAAAACTAGGGTGGCGGCGACGCACCGCACCGCGCCCCCGACCAGGTGGCGAGAGGACACCGGCGCGGGGGGCGACCGGCCCAACACCGAGGCATCGATGGCACGGGCGGCGGAGCCCCGTGCCCCCAACCGACAGGCGGCGAAGCCGAAGGAGGGGCGCTCCAACCAGATCCGCCCCCGGGGACCCGGATCCGGTGAAGGGACGCCCAGCAGGCCCCACGCGGCGGCAACCGGAGGCCGGTGATGGTGCCCATGACCAGCAGCTGACGAAGCCGAAGGAGGGGCGCCCCGACTAGATCCACCTAGGGGGACTCAGATCTGGCGAAGGGACGCCCAGCAGGCCCCTCACGACGGCGGCCAGAGACGGCGACGGCAAGAGACAACGGCGGCGTCAAGGTTTACAAAGGTGAGGGGAAAACAAAAGAGGAGGGAAGGAGGAGGGAGAACTGGAGCGGCTTCGGCCCAGCCGCGGGCCGCAGCCACTCGGCCGGCTGGCCGGCGGCGGCAGCGGCCGGAGGCGGCCTGGGGGAGGTGCTCGGGTGGCGAGGCAAAATCCCCTCACGTCGCCTGGGGGCGACGTGGGAGATAGGGGTGAGAAGCGAGACGTCACATACGTACGCACGTGGCGGCAAGAAACTTGCTGTAAATTTATTAGGAAGAGTGAAAATAGTAGAAAAAATAAAAAAGCATAACAATAAAAATGACTCAAAGTCTCAAAGAGAACTGCAAGGCTCAATCCACAAACAAACACAACCAACAAAACGCATGTCACCTTGGCTTGTAAGCCATAGTAAAAGAAAGGTCATGGAAAAAGTCATTCACGACACACATGTCACCGCCACTATACAGCCAAACACCAACTTAGAGGTGCAATCTAAGTGAGACTTAGTTGGTTCTGATGGGGCTTCCATTTAGATTGCTAGAGTTTCAAGCGACTTTTTGAGTATTCAAATGCTTGAAAAGTATTTCATATATATTAAGGTCGTTCAAAACATTAAAAGAAAGAGATTGAGTAGTCAAAATTCCCATGAATGGCATTCCTATGCCCAAGTAAATTCGAGAAGGAAAAAAAATGTGAGCTTAAACCTCATGTCTTTTTCTTGTGTGGAGTGCAATAATAAATCTCTACCTTTCCATTTACTCCTTCCGTTACAAATTGTTAGCCATTTTAATTTTTCTATATATATATATTATGTCCAGATGCATAACAAACACTATGGATCTAGAAGAGCTAAACCGATTAATAATTTAGGACGGATGGGTACCATTCTGGTACCTACAGGAGTTGTAGTAGATTCCTATGCTTGAAAGTTGAAACCCTACATAATCGAGTTCGAATGGTCTGTACAAATCACTCCATTCATGTGTACGAATGAGCTGCCCCTAACGATGTTTCCAGCTAGCTTGGCCCCGGAGGCTGTTCCATCTCTCGATCAGGCGCTTAGGTTAGTTTGTTTCACGTATCTTAAGAAGGTTGTTTGGATTCGGTAACTAATTTTAGTCTGGATCACGTCGGATGTTTTAATACCAATTAGGGACTAAATATAAACTATAAAACTAATTGCATAAATGGAGAATAATTCATGAGATAAATCTATTAAGCCTAATTAATCCATCATTAGCATGTATTTACTGTAGTACAACATTGCCAATCATGAATTAATTAGATTTAATGAATTTATCTCGCGAATTAGTCTCTATTTATGCAATTGGTTTTGTAATTAACCTATATCTTATACTTGTAATTGGTATTCAAACATCCGATGTGACATGATTAAAATTTAGTTCAGGGATTCAAACGGCCCCTTAACTCACAAAGTATTCAAACCCCCTGAATCCAAGCTATGTCGTTTGCATTCTCGACAACGCACAACAGAAAAAGCGCACGGTGAACAGCAAAAGTACAAACTACTACGCTGGACGGCGATCTAGCAGATAACAAGACACCACCTCGTTCTCGTTGTCCCCATGCCTGCAGGTTCAGAACGTTCAAAAAAGAAAAGGAAGTCCTTGCAGGTTCGTAGCGCCTCGCACGTCGAGCACGGAGCCCAAACAAACAAAAAAAGCTGTAACCCAAGCTTAACCCGGGCATCAGGGGCATCTTTGCGGCATGTACGTTATCCAATCGACGACCGATCCGGCCAGTGCGGTGGTCCCTAGCAGAGCCCGCCCCCGCCTGGGCCGGGCATGCAAGACCAAGACCCATGCGCGCGCTGGCTAGCTGATGCGTGCTACCAAGTCGGGTCGGGACTGATGCCGGCTGCTCCCTGTCTCACCAGCAAAGCAGCCCGGCGGCTGCAGCGTGCGTCTGGCCATCCAGGGGTCCACAGCCTCTGTGTACAGTATGTGGCTAGATAGGCGAGCAGTCGGCTGTCGGCTCGCTACCGAATGGGGTGAGCAATGTTTACGAACTGCATGCGTGCTGAACACTGAGTGAGATCTCGGTCAGCTTCAGCCGGATGTAGCTGGGATCGGTGCTTATTTATTTGTTGTAACCTAATCACAGAGAGAGAGAGAGAGAGTCAGGTCAGAGGCTGGCGACTAGAATCACTTTAGGCCCATAGGCCTTATTAAGGCCTAGCTCAACAGGCACGGTGGAGTTCCGGCCTATGCAGCGAGCCCAAACTGAACCGGGCTTCAACAATATTTTAGGCCTGCATGCGGCCCGCCCCAGGCGCGCGACTACAAGTCCAGGTCCAGTCCAGCGCCCCACCGGCAGCTCGCTTGGGCCAATATAGCCTTTGGCCCTTTTGCGCAGGAAGCAGCAGCATCGGGGACGATCCGCTCCCATCCATCCCACTTTTGTCTTCTTCCTTCTTTCCTTCTCTGATCTGATCTGATGGCCCCACTCCGCACACACGAACTCCCCGACCGCTCCTCCTTATCCGTCGTCGGCTCGTCGCGGCGCGGCGATCAAATCAAAAAACCAGACTCCCGAAGCCCGCCGCGCGCTCGCCCGCCCGGCTGCCGAGAGTGCCCACCGGTGGCCTGGCCTACCGCCGCCACTCTCGAGATTCCTTCGCCGTCGGTTTCGAATCCGGAATCCCGCACGCCGCTGCTCCGACCGGCCCCGTCGTCCCTTCCATCCGTTCAGGTGACCTACCAACCACCACGCGCAGCTCCACCCATCCCGCGTGCGGGCTCGAGTCTGCAGCCCACCCCTCTCGAACCGCGGGATTACCGGGCGTGCGCCACTCCTGACTTGTGAGTTAAACGCTCACGTTTTCTATCTGTGAAATTTAGGAGAATCGTTCTCCGATTCGCACATGTTTCGCATTCTATTCCGTGCTAAGAAAGTCCCCGGGGGGGGGGGGGTAGCGAACGTACATTTTCGTGCTGGCTTTGTCAGGAAATTTTGTCTGGTTGCTGTTTATGGTCTGACCAGGCTTTGGCATTTCGGGCCTGGTTTTGGTCCCGTCTCGCTCGCACATTGATTTTACGGCTGCCAAGGTTCAATTCATGTGGGAATCGAGGGGAAGTATGCTTTTATCCAACTGTAATCGAATTTCAGTGCATGAGTAGGTAAATCTAGTTAATATGCTTTACCCTCTCTCTTCCGCAGCTCCACTAAGGGGAAGTATCCAGCGTCTTAATAATTGTTCTTCTGAAATATACGGAAAATAAGCTAAAATGGAAATCGGAAATTGAAATGGTGAATGAACTGTTCTTTTGTGTGCATCATATCTGTGGTTCCTTACCTATTGAATTTCAAGTGTGACATTCATGTTCCCTTATCTAAAATGTGTAATTCTTTTTTTCTCGTTTGTGCTTAGGTCGTATCATGTTGTTGATTTTTCTTATTGTGGTTAAGGTAGAAATATGGCAATTCTATGGTAATAACAGCTTGGGCAAATCTTAGACTAGAGACACGTGCTCTGCGTTGCTCTGTATCACTTGAACTCTTTTAGCTACTTCTACTTAGTTTAAAATTTGAACAGTTCCATGATCCACAAAAGTAACAAGACTAGGCAAGATGTGTCCTCCCTAAAAGTTTCTTTTCAGATATGATGAGAATCAAACCCTAGCTGGCTGCGGAAAGATGACTGTTTATGAATATTTCATCTCAGGGAGTTTCTGATAGTTCCAAACCTGCTTTTAGATTTTTCATTTTTTATTCCATTATAATGCATTCGGGATTAATTCCCATTACCAATGTTTTTTTACAGTTCAACCTTTATAACATGCATTTTGAGGAACTCCCATTATTTTATTGGATGCTCATTTTAAAATAGAAAAGAAAAACTTTTGAAAAACCAGGTAACCACTTTTGGCCAAATGCTGTTGGCTTTTGCATGCAACTGCAGCTTGTTCTGCAATAATAGATGTTTACATCATTTCAGAAATGATCAAACAATTAATAAAAAGGGTAAAAATTTCTTTCCTCTTCATATCTCCACTTGCACATCCTGATTTGCATCTGCTGCTTTTGCCAGATTGGAGAGCATGAGGCCTTTGTTGTTGTTAGGTTAGGTTAGGTTAGGTTAATGCTATTCTGGTTCTACATCTGAAGAAGGAATAGGTGGTCACCATCTCGAATAACACTGATGTCATCTATTTCAGCATAGTCTCTACTGACCAGTTTTGTAGGGTGGAAACCTGGAAACTTCTTACCTGCAATGTTAAAAAAACCTCTTGTAAATTTCTATGTACACCTTCCATCTGCATACTATGGATTATACTCCATAACTGAATCATAAGTAAAATCTTGAAACTTTTACTTACTTCCAATTTCAAAAAGCTCCTCCAGTGAACCAGGCAGATTGATAAGCTTCCCATTCTGTACTAAATAACCTGTTGCATTATGAGGATATGCGTGAATTGTAACTCTTTTCTTCACTGTTTCATGGCTTGTTTGCCAACTGCTTGCTGCATCGCAATCTTCAGATTTTATCTGAATGCAGAACTCTTCAGTTACTTTTTTGGTCTCGCAGCTTTTGTGAACCTCATCATGATCCTCTTCTTTGCTTGCCATCACATCTGCTGCCCCATAATTGCAGTTTGATTGGTCATGAATGTTTTCTTGCTGTGGCTTCCTCAGTTGGATTGTTTCTGCCACTAATTTTGTTGAACCATTATCAACACCAAAAGTTGGGACCTTCTTACTAATGTCTTCACATTTGTGTTCTGTGTATTGTAGGAACGGCTGATGTAACAACCATGCTTCTCGAGGAACATGGAATAGCTCATACTTGTGTATGAATCTTCGGTCTAGTTGATTCAGTTCAGGCAAATTTTCCTGCAGCTTCAGCATCTGTGCGTTGACATAAAGAGTTATGAGCTTCAGTTTAGCTGAAATCGCTGCTATATTTTTAGCTTCCTTAAAAAAAATGAAGCTGTACCTGGAATAGATTGTTCATTAGAATATTGATGTCTTCCCTGTGTTCTTGAATGATCTCTGTTAGTCTTATCTTGCTTATTCTTAAGAGCTGTGAAAGGGTTGCGGTGCGGCAAGTAAACGGCTGGGGTAAGTCACACAGAGCAGCGACCTCACCAAACATGTCTCCCTCTTTGATTTTTCCATACACCTGCTTTCAGATTACCAAGCCATTGTTAGTAATATGTGGAAACCTTACAGGCATCTGAGATCCCTGTGATTTAAGATGAAGAAACCTTTACCTGTTCATTCCCATTTACTGTTGTTATTAAATTCTGCAGATAAGGCAACAATAAAGTTTAATTAGCTGTCTGAACGAACTTTTAAAAATATGTCAAAACCTAATCAGAGGTAAAAAAAAAGCTAACCACTGCTCCTGAAACTATTACATAAATATCGGCTGCCCCTTCATTTTGCAATATTATGTCTTCCTTTGGTGGGAAATACTCAGTCTGCACTTCCATTACCTGATGCCAAGGAAGTTTATCAGCTATGGCAGTGGAGAGTATAGTTAATTAGAAAATATTAGCCAAGATATTGATCATATTACCAGTTCTGCAATGAAATTGTTGGATACTCCATGAAAGAGGTAGGCTCGTTTTATGACTGGAAAGAATAAGTTGTATGCTATGCTTGAACGAATTCCTTTTGGGAGTTCATTTAGCATGGCTTGCTGGTTGAGCCCCTCTGTCTTGAACTGTAGGCAGAAATGAGATAGCATTTGCTGCTTTATCTTCTCGGGCAACTGATTTCGTGCCGCAAATTCTGAAGCTGCTTGGATTGAGTCCCTCTGCATCATTCACAAAATTACTAATATGGATCAAGTAAGCTAACTGTTTTTGTGAAGGGTTTAGTGATTCTATTTGCTCTTGCTTTGACCTTTTTTGAATATTTTTCTCTTGAATTTTATTCTTCTTTGTTGGTGTTGTTATTACTAAGAATGTTTGAACGACTAAAGGATGCAACAACTTGGGCTTACAACACATACATGTAATGACTATCAAGAATCAGGTTCCATTCATTGGTTCCCTACCTGATTATTTGATTGGAATCCTACTGCTGGGTGTTTGTGTAAGAACTTATTAGGATAGTCCAGTTGGAACTATTTGACCTTTGCAGTGTAGGACCACTAAAGCTAAACAATGTCTCTGATTTCCTCTCAGTTTAGTAGGTGTTATAGTGTGTAGGGTTTTGACCTCTTGAATTCTTCATTTTAATCAATGGCATGGTAGAAGGCAGAAAAATGCATACGAATAACTGCATTATTTGTATAAAGTTTCACATTTCATTTTCCCACCGAGTCACCTATAGCTAAAAAAGCTAGGTTGTTCCTATACATTCTATTATTTTTCTTGTCTCACTTAAGTTGTTTTCCTTTGATGCAAACGAATTGAATTTGGGATTAATGGGTTTTGCCAATAAGTTAAGAAACATACAAAATTCTGTGTGCGGCTGGTCCCATGAACAACCAGGTTGGTCATATTACCAATAAGATAAGCTGTCAGGCCCAGATTAAACAGCATATAACAGATATCAAACAGCATCTCCCTTGGGTTCTCAGCATGTAGGTCCCCATAACCTGTTGTTGTCAGTGTTGTGATCGACCAGTAAAGGGCAGTAACATATCTAGTCCATAAGCTCTCCGATCTGAATGTAGGCATAACAGCACCTATCCATGTTTCTTCTGGATCAGGATATCTGTCAGCAATCATATAGTTGAAGCATCCCGCACAATGCACCGCAAACAGAGTAACCTGTGTTTTGTTATCGCAGATTTTTCACATTATTATCAGCAGGTTTCTTCCAATGAGGAAAGGTAAAAGCATTTTGCAAGTTTGACAATTTTTATGGAGAACATGGAAGTAAGATCCTATTTTCTGTTCATAAATTTCTGAAAGACTTACAGCAATAAGTTTTGAACACCTAGTCCAGAAATAGTTGAATCTTATATCCTTCTCCAGCCTGGTAAAGGAAGGTGATTAAATTTGTGCCATTTGTTATTCATCATCAAAATGTGGAGAAGCTGGACTTGATTTGAACCTGGCAAACAGCGAGCTGACTCGGTGAAGACGCCACAGCCTCAACATGTTGAGTATCTTAAAAGCAAGGTCATTTCCCTTGTGTGAAAACAGAAGGCTGATTGGTTGGAATGGAGCTGTGGAACATACATCAAAGATGAACCAGGTTGATAGGTACCTGTGGAGGATTATAACTAGTTAGTTCCATAACTGAATTACCTGGTCTTTTCTATATTCAATGTGGAGTTTTGGAGAAGCAAGCAGTTATGAACTAGGTAAGCACCTTACTGCAATTTTCTTTCGATCATCCACAAGAAGATGTGTTTTGCTGTCCACATAAGCTACAAAGAATGTCAAAACAATATCAATCGCAAAGAAACCATTGACAATGTTCTCAACTAGCAAAAGCTTAGAGGGTAAGTCCCTCAAGAATGCTAGTTCAAACGGGCAAATCCAGGCGGAGTAAATAACTAGGACTGTAAGGAACAGCTCCCAGTATCTGAGACACACAGACAAAGCAGAGGAAAGCATGTCAGCTGCTGCTGTTTTTTTTTTTCACTCAACATGATAAGGTACATACAAAGGGCAGGGAGAACCTCACCTATAACGGGGATCATATGGAGATATGATGAACTTCTGCAACTTGTTAGAGTGATTTATTGTTGCACCAAGAGATGGCAGGAGCTCAATCGTGAAGCTGTCGCTGCTCCTCTTAACTTGAACTCCATCCCAAAATTGTTGGAAGCGTGACTTGGAATGAGCTTGAGTCATGCTTGCTTTTCTGTTCTTTCTTTGCCACTCAACTCTATATGCCTGAGGGTGTGTGGATGCTGGCTCTCTCTCTCTCTCTCTCAATATATATATATATATATGCTGCAGGTGATGAACATGCAGGGCTGTGGGTCAAAGCGAACGGATCTTTGAAGCAAACAAGAAGCTGCTCGTATTTGTGCCTTACGAGGAAAACAACATGGCGTGCTTGTTTCCTTGGTGTTGTGGGACACTGTTAGCTGAGCCCAGTGGGCAAAGTATATCACACAAAATTCTGGAAGTGCTTTTGGCTAGTTGCTGATCAGCTACAGCTGAAGCAGTGAAGAAGTTTTCCAGATAATCTTTTATGTTGAGACTTTTGGAATGGGGCAAGCATCCCCAGGCTCTTCTCAACCATTTACTCTGATGCAGTACAAGCCCTTCCTATGGGCTGGTATTATCTACTTCATGCAAGAATAGTCTGTGGTATGTGTTATTTTACTGGTGTGTTGTGTACTCTGTCCTTATTTTGAAATGGCTGGGTGATTTGTACTAGATTGCGGAAAAAAAACTTTGCTCCCTTTTCCCAAAGAAGTAATGATAATAGGTTCCCTAGTCAAAACTGGGGGAAAAGAAGAGGTATTATTCTCATCAGGAAGCAATAGTCCTCTAAGCTAGTCTAATTGTCAAATTTTTGTGCAAATGTTAACACCATAGCCAGAACCATCGATGTCATTTCTGGAGGTAATTTGGGGTATGCTTATTATGTTTGGGTATTCTTTCGGTTATTGAGTTCAGGTAAGCTTTGTTGTAGTGGGATGTGGAGGATCCGGTCCCTTGGCCATCTAAGCTAATTAATTTGGATAAATGGTTTATGGTCTCCTCCAATATATCTTATCAAGCTTCAAGCCTAATCCTTGCTTCCGTGTTCTGATGCCTACCATTTACTGCCACCAGACTTTAGCCGGTGCACTGATTGGACTGCCACTGCCTGTCTTCTTGGGACCATAGAGGACTGGACAGACTGTGGCTGCATTATTGTGATTTCTGCCAGAAGTTTTAGCTGTATACAATCTTATTTGAAGTTCTGTCTTGTTTTTCTTTCTTGCTGAATCAGCCAGTCCCTGTTCAGACTTCAGACAGTACCCACTTGAATCTCATGAAGGTGGGCCAGATCAAAGTTCCAGACAGAGTAGACAAACCTTCTTATTGGGTCACTAATGTTCATTTCCATGTGCTAACTAAATAATTAATGCATGATTTACTTTTGTGATGATTTTCCTGTTTGGGTAGTGCTTACTTTTGAGAAAGATGCTCACATATCATGCAGGTTATTATAATTGTGCAAACAGAGTATTTAAGTGTGTGACATGAGTAAGTGCTGCCTATATTGGTGATAGGATATGCTGCTAAATGATAATAATGCATCTTATTTTGTGTGTCTTATGCAAGATTTATCTTTCTTCTTGAACTTTGATTACTCAGATTTTATTTACTGCCTTGTCAGTTCTTGGTCTGAAACTTAAATGTTATTGTGCTATACTTTTCTCATAAACAATTTAGTTTTGACAAAAGATAAGGTGTATGTTTGTCTAGAACAGAGATCATATTCTATTCAAATCTTTTGTCTGAAGTCTTGAGCTAGAGTATATATGCAAAAATATCCTTAACTCCTTTCCAGAAAATAAAAGTTATTCTGTACTTATCAAGAATTAGGAAACAAGAGCAGCTAAAATTATAAATATAGTCTCATTTTATCAGACATCGCCACTTGTCCATCATTAGGAAACTGCATGTGTTTCTTTGAAAGAGATAGGCATTAGACATTCGTTAGCTGTTTGCCTATTACTTTTCATGGGTATGGTGATAGGCTAACCATACAAGTCTCTGTCTGGTTAGTTCTCCATATATTGAAATGGGTCGCATTCCATCTAGGTCATTATTGGTCCATCCTCTACCTGGGATGTCAACATTCCCCTTGCTCCTCTTTCTTTCTAGTTTGTGAACTATTTTTAGTTGATTCTTTTGTATCGCGACGTTTGTAGTCTCTATGCTTACAAACTTGTCTGAGTTTGCTCTATGAATTGTCGAATTCATTGTGATAATTTTTTTAATAATTTCTTATCAAGAAAGCTCAACTGCATTTTGAATGGACTTGCTCAACAGTTTCTTTTTACAAACCGTTCTATAAACAAGTAAACTGCAGTCAGGCCATGGATAGGCTTTTGCATAGGCTGTTTTGTACACACTGGTGTTAATAAATTTTGCACAGATGGTACTACACTTTTTCAGTACTTGTGGTATCCCGAACTGGCCGCTTTTCTGGATAATTGAAGCCATCGCAGGACCCAAAATTTAGCCCTATCCTTGTGTTCTCTTGTGTTTCTAACATCTTCTGTTGGAATGTACCCTGCATTATCACTGGTGACCATGTGACGGCGGGGAGCTATGAAGTGGCGGTCCTTGCACACATGTGCATGCATGTGTCGATTTCCTCTTTTCTCATTGCATCTTTCAAATAGGTATGATGTATCTTGATTCTTTCTTCTTGTTGGAGACCTTTGAGAGGGAGCTCAACCCTCTTAATGAGCTAGTGGCGAGGTTATTGCAATTATGCTCAAACATCACTGGGAACGGTCTCACATGGGTAGTACCATTATGACATAGAACATTCTGATCAGATCTCAATGGGATCTGATTGTAGTTTAGATTCAACTTGTTAGTTGGTGAATTACCTCTCTGGCGTTTAACCATTGCTAAATCCAGATAAAGTGATAATTACTTCTGAATTGTTAGATGTTGAGTGTTAAATTCATGTGGACTAGTCGGTTTAGATTTTCAAATCACCAGTGCATCAGTTCCATTCTGACTAGTCATTTTTGGTGAGCTCTTCTTCTTCTTCAGATTCTGTACTTTTGCTTGGTCTTATCTAATCCTATTGCTTGTTTATTATTAGTAGCTTATATGATCTGCTCTCTGAGCACTGTTGCTCCATTATCAGCATTTTGGAATCATTGTTTGCCCATAAGAGCATACCTTTTATGTTCCTTTTTGGGTATCATGATTCTATTTGAAAACCAGTATAGTTGATATGTATTTTAAATTTGAATATTCGCAGTGGTTTCTAGTAATTCTACCTTCTGCTATTTTGTATGATAATAATTTGGTCTCTAATTTGCTCATTTCCATGGTTCAGCAGATATCTCAAATTCTGGGCAGGCAGATATTTGCAGGTCTCCCTAAGCGAGATTTCTGGGTACGAGTTGCGCAGCTTACATAAATCTTTTATCTTTATCAAACACGCAGATTTTCGCATGTCAATTCATGAATATAACCGATGCGTGGGCCCATGACGGTCAGCTCACTAGTTACTGCTGTTCCATGCACGACAGGTCCTATTCGGAGTACAAGTTCTCTCAAGTAGATGAGGTGGAATTCGCAAGTAGATGAGGTGGAATTGGCAAAGGCGATGGTGCCACCGAAAACGAAATGATACGGATGAACATTTGCGGGAGCGCGATGATAAGGTGAAATGGAGGGCTTAATTTCGGCGGTACCTTCCCCTCAGTACGTTGATTCCTTCACCCCTTTTTCTGTGGCCAGCAACACTACGTCGTTACTGCTTATTTTTGTGGTTTAGAAATAACCACACTGTGCGCATGGCGTTTCAAACATGTTACTGTCTCGGCCCTCTCATCGCTTATGTGTCACATGCAGTACTGCAGGGGCCCCGCGTTGGAACTTGGAAGTTTTGGAGCCTGCAGCGTGGACTTTGCTACCTCGAGGTCATGCACTGTACGCGTACCTCAGTTCACTACTGCACACCGAATTGAGAGTTCTTGCATCTAGAGGTCGGCACAGGCTTTCAGTTTTGATCTAACAATCCGTAAGACCTGTCCAAATGGCCATTGAGAATTCAATTCGAGCTTCCCTCCTGTCCATTCGGCCGCTGAGAATTCAATTCGAGATTTCCTCACGATGTGGAGCTGGTACAGGATCTGCCTAAAACATTGTGCTGGTTGATCTTGCAGGTTCACTCGACGATGATCCGTGGGCGCGTCAGCAACACGGTTGGACTCGCCCAGCGACGGATCCTGCCATATCTCCTGGTGGGGGAGCGGGGAGCCCCGCCTGAAACCGACCCCGGTGGGGCCGGCCTGGCTGCCGGCCATATCGCGTCCGCGTTGCAGGCGCAGGTGCGGCTGGGGCTCGGCTCCTCCTCTCTTGATCTGGATTCGCCGAAAGGGGAAGGGAAGGGAGGGCAGCCAGCGATAAACAAATGGAGATCGCGCTGGCCCGTCCACACGGCGCCTCTAGGTGGCGGCGCCTCCGCCGCTGAACTCCCGATCCCTCCCGACCCCGAGCACGGGCATCACAAGTGCGGGTTCGGCACGAAACAATGGCCCCAGCGGCCTCGGGGAGGGTCCATGAACGCCACAATGATTTTAAGTCTGGAGTCTCGTTAACGAATTGTTTAGTGATCGTGTCGCGTATGGAGAGTTCAGGAGTTGGGGGGGCGACACGCTCGATAATATTGGAGAAATGTGTGCGGCCGCGTGTGCTTTGTTTGTTGTTGCAAAGACTAATCATCCAGTGCTGAGAAAGAGGGAGGGGCTTCAGATGGATAACCTTTTCTTTTATAGTATCCTGATATGCTTGCATGTGTATATACATCTCGGTGGTTGGGCTCATTAGCCCAAGCACATGATATATTTTGGATTACAAATAGCGAAATAACGGGGTTTGCCCCGACCGTACCGAATAGTTGTGCCATTTGAGTGCTCAAAATCGATTTTTGGCTATTTCCTCCCAATAATATTTAATCTACGTAGTCATTATTAAGTGCTTTCTACTAATCAAATTGTATCAATTTAAACATACAGGGAGTACGGATTGCGTGCTATGCTAATTTAATGCTAGAACTATGACATCTCTACTCGTATTTGTTAATGGTGGTGTATATCTCGCTGTCTTAATTTTAATGTACAGTTACCCTGAGAATTTAGTAACTGTACCGTTATAGGATGAAACTCGTCTCTTGTCGGATGAAACTCGCCCTCTTCTCTCCTCATAATGATACTGCCAAGTTAGCAAAATTGCTGATATGAATATTATTTAATCCTCATGAAACTCGGTGGACAATGTTGTCTATCACTATTAAGACACACACACGAATGCAATGGATACTTTGGGAAATTTGAGAATTTTTTTGAGAGTAGGGAAATTTGAGAGTTGGCGTTGGTGATTGGAGATATTGGTGTTGTCTCTTATTTTTTCTAGGCGTGTGTGCTGTTCCTGAAAGTAAACGATAGACATCGACCACACATGCCATGGCGTGGATCAGAAGCTTTGGTCCCCAGTATGGCTCCGCCAAATGGAGCTTGCATCGACGCCAAGGGTCAGTTCGAGTGCTTTTCCCTGCCTGGTTGACCCTGATGGTGGTTGCAGGTGCAATTAGCTTTCGAAGAAACATCTCGAAAAGCGGGTTTAGGTGAGTGCACACCCCGCGTTTGACGAGCCATCGCCCATCGCCGCCCCGGGGGGGGGGGGGGGGGGGTGGTTACGTCCGGCTGAGAAGCCACCGCCATGCCCGGCCGCATTTCGGGGAAAAGGAGAGGAGAAGAATACGCAGATGGTGCCGCCGCGCGCTGCCTTTCCGACCTCGATTCCCGAAACTAGCGGTCGCCGTGCGAACAGTACCGTCGCCATGCCGGCGACGAGGATCGGTGCGGAGGCCGCGGTGGAATCTCGGGCGAGCGTGCTCTCGGCTCACGCAATTGGGGCATGGGTTCCCGGAGGTTCCAATTCCATGGGTGGGTGGCCCAGCACACGTCTCGCTTGCATTTGGAGATTATTATTCCTCTTTTGTTTTTGCAAGAACGAGATGAATAAATGCTGGGGATTTCGTGAAAGGGAGAGATGATGAAGAATGCGGGGGGGGGGGGGGTGGGGTGGTAGGGATTCGTGAAAGGCACCGGGAGGATGTGATCATGTGAGGGGAGGAAAAGAAGGTGCCCTTTTGGTTTGCATCTTCATGCATGGCCAAGCCGGCCCAATCATTCGAACCAGAGGTTGGCAGGCAGCTTCTCCACTCGTCCTCATCTTTGCATATCATGGGCGGAGGATGAGACCCGGCAAGTTGCAGATAGGATCTTTCCGAGTTTAACCTGGCATAATCTGTTCCTGATTTTCCTCTCTCTCTCCCTCTCTCTCATCTCCTCTCTTCATTTTGTGGGAAATCCACCCATGATGCAATCCACAAGGGCCCATCTTCTCGTGCGTTCCTTTAAAGCCCATTTTCCTGCTATAGCAAATCGAGAAAAATCGTGGGCCAAGAACTGCAAATACTACGCACAGGGGGGCATTTTCTTTTTTTTTGAAAATAATACACGGGCCCATTTCCCTTTTAAGCCCATTTTCCTGCTATAGCAAAACGAGAAAGATAGTGGGCCAAGAACTGCAAATACTACACGCAGGCCCCCCCATTTGCAGCCCAACCCAGTTAGAAAAAGGTCAATTAGTCCTAGGCGGGCGACGAAAGAAAGCCCAACCCACGTCCCACTCGGCCACTCCTTCCCGAAGCCGGCAGCGGAAGGCGGCGGACGAAGCAGCGGCAGCCGGCAGGCCATGGCGTCGTCGTCGACCCCGGCGGCCGTCCGCGAGATGCAGAAGGATCTCGAGGTCCAGGCTAACGCTCTCAGCAAGATCCAGAAAGGCACGCGCTCTCCCTACTCCCACGAATCCCCTTCACACGCCTCCGCTTCCAAATCCTATCTCACTTCTGACCTCCGCTGCTCTTCCTCCCCCGCAGACATCGCGAAGAACCACCAGGTCCGCAAGCAGTACACCATACAGGTCGGCGAGAATGAGCTTGTCCTCAAGGCATGCACTCGACCTGCGCTTCCTGACTTTCTAGTTCGCTTCAGCTCCGAAACGGTTGTTGATTTGACGCGACTGTCTGATTTGATCTGCTTTGGCAGGAGTTGGAGCTACTGAACGATGGGGCGAACGTGTACAAGCTCATCGGCCCGGTGCTGGTCAAGCAGGACCTCGCGGAGGCCAAGGCCAACGTCAAGAAGCGCATCGAGTACATCTCGGCAGAGCTGTGAGGAGTTTTGATCTGATCTGGTTTGCAATTTGATCAGCTCGTGGTGTCTTCGTGTTATTGTGCTGATTGTGTGGGATTGGCTATTTTGCAGGAAGCGGATGGATCGGGCGCTGAAGGATTTGGAGGACAAGCAGAACAGCAAGAAGGAATCGGTACGTTGTAGATGATTTCTCAAACTTACCTACAGTAACTTTTTGCATATGCATTTCTTTTGAATTTGGATGGAGCCGAGAAGTAGAGAGTCATGATATAATATACTGTCTTTATTGTATTCTGATCAGGATAGTTAACTATTCAGGGACCATGTACATGATTTTGAACTTTGGATCTATGCCACGAATTATCTGTACAGTAGCTGTACTTTCCAATCCCTTGCTGCCCTGGTCGTCACTGGAATTAGCTAAACCTCTGCGATTTGCAGTAAAATCAATTGAACTAGTAGGTCATATGCAGAACTAATCTAGAACTATTTGTATGCCAAATCTTTTGATGCCTTGAGGAAAATTGCATTCATTATCATTTAAACTTTCCATCTTCTCTCTTATAGCCAAGAATTTCTTTTTTTAAAAAAAAATCTGTTCAACACTTTTAGAATCATAATGGTCAATATCCCTATGTGGAAAAAGTAAAGCATATTTAATTAGGTGTGCAATAATTGTGACAAATATTTGATTATGTACACAAAAATATTCAAGCAAAGTTAATGTGGTAGAAGTCTAGAATCTGAAGTCTGAAAGTAGTGCTATTGCAGTAGTATCATAAAGTGCACTAGGGTTTATTGAATCTCCCCTTTGCAACACAACAACTGGTAAAACCTGATGAGTTTGATTTGGCTGCCAAGTGCCAAGTAAGGGAGGTGGAAAATGAATCATTCTTCTGCTGGATAATATCCGAGTATCATTTTATTCTAGAGAATGGGATGATGTTGCGCATCCTCTTGTTAGACATATCGCTGGGTTAGGGCAAGAAACCATCAATGGATTGATTTTGCTCTGGACTTTGTTTGAGTTTTTTTGGCTGGCAATTTAGCTTCACCACCGGGTTAATGGAATGTAGAAAGCTTCACCATCTGGTTAATGGAATGTACAAGTTCCTGTCAGAAGAACATAGCAAGTCCCACTGATAAGCCATAAAGGGCCTGTGGGATGGAACCACTGGAGCAGCCTTATAGTTGCCTGATAGCTAACTTATTCATTTGGTGAAGTCTACCTTATCTCTAACTTGGTTTAGATTCGAGTTTGTATCTAGTATATTTTGTTGTGGCCAGTCTTTTACTCAAGAGAGGCTTGTGACTGTGTATCTGGACAAGAAGGTGGAGATGAAGAGGAGACATACACTGAAAGAGGTGTACAGTCTAGTAGTGTGCAAGGGAGGGAGGATGTATAGTTCTAAATCTTTACTTAAGTCAAATGGATACACTCATATTTTGTAACTTGCAATCTGTCCGGCGACAACATTGGACTGAGATAAAATAGAGTATCAAATAAACTAGACAGAAAATAGAATCTGAACTTCCCTCTTGTCTCCTGATCTAAGTGTTCTTGGCAAGAAGAGTAATCAGCAGCACCTTGACTAGACAAAACATGTGATGCCTTCAATTCAGAGTGCAGCGCACCACTATGCACTATGTCCAGATCTATTGCCCTGACTTGTGAGCAGATGTTCTGGCTCTGGAGAACACTACCAGCAGTGAGAAGCCACTATCAAAAGCAATAGTAGGTTAGCAGTTGCTATAGCAGCATGCTGTTGGCGATTGAGGGGGTTGGATCCAGCTAGATAATGAACTGGTGTCAAGCTGCAGCCCTGACGCAATTGTCTGCTATTCTTATACATGACCAATGCAAACCATTGGAATATGATATGTGCATATGCATTGCACTAACAGACGATATGAGCTAAATACACAAACAAGGATATGCATGTAGTGTTCATAACAGACTACTCTCTGCATGAATTAGATAATTGGAGTTGAAATAGGGTTAGTAGTTGATGCTTCAAGATTGGATTATCACTAAACTTTATTTAGGATTATCAAAGCATCTGCAGCTCAATTTAGGTTTATCCTTGCTTTGTATTACCTAGCCACTCGGATTTAGATTTCTGAGCTTGGTTCCATTCCATGGGCAACTAGGTCCCTCTGCTTTTCTGCTGCTTTTTTGGAGCATGTGGCGGAACGATAGGAGTGAAGTACATTCCCAATAGGTGGCTAGAATATTTAGCATCTCTAAGGACCTGAAAAAACTTTAAGCTGGTTTCTTTTACGTCAAGCTGTGAAAAACAATGCGAGCGAATTTTTGTTATAAGTGCCTGTATATTGACTATGATGTGCTACAAAAGTTAAAGATTTTGAAGCCATTTGCTTTAGTTAAATATTCTTGGTTGCATGTTTGGTAGTAGTTTCAATTCATACTTCATAATACTAGGCAAGGATGGTACTGTGCATTTGCATACAACAGTTGATTGTTGATCTAGTAAGGTTAGTAGTATTAGCTTTCTTTGATTTATCTTCTTCTCCTTTGCTATGCAGATATTCAAGTTGCAACAGAGGATGCAGGCTGTACAAGCTAAGGCCTAGACACCTGCTTGCTGATTGCAACTAGTCCAAGGCCTTCCTGCAACCACCCATATCCCAATACCATCCAGTTTTTTCGTGTGGAATTAGGTGTCCAGTGTTCTCGTCTCTGAAAAGAAAGATTGGTTGTGCTGTGAGATTGAAACGTTCGTGAGGTCTCTCTAGCATAGAATGTTATTCAGGATGCTCTGATGTAAAAGTCCGTCACTCGGTTGAAGGTGTATGGTAGGCTTGTAGTGGTTTCCTCGGATGAACTTATTGGTGTACCATTTTGCATTTCGTGCCATGTTTCCTTCTCTGTACTGAATGCTTCAGAAAGAGGAATGTTGGTCAAGGTTGTTCCAACTCTTGCCGTAAATTAAGTTGCACAATCATTTCCCCCATGAATTAATCGTGTTGAAAAGCCTCGGATTGATTCGTGACTTTGTATTGCTGGAGTGGGCTGTCTTGTGCTCCCTCAGCATTTTCTACGGACGGTGTGAGACAAAGGAGCGGTTCCATCACCTGAAAAAAAAAGGTTCCGTTTCCATGGCCGGCTGTTGGTCTCGAACCTGGATACCAAGCCCCGGAAGTCATGGAGATCTGCCATCATCTTCGCGAGGGGAGCCTATTTGCGTCTCCATTTGGTCTCCAACCTCGCATACATCTCACATGGCGCCTCCTCACGTCTCACAGGAAAGCACCCGCCTATTTTTCTATGGCACGCATGTCACCTTTCCATGATGCGCACAGGTCACCTATCAAATATTTTCCCCAGAACTAATTTTTGTGATGCTTTCCGAGTTATTAAAGATTAAAATTTTTGTTAGCAGTGGCACTTGGTTGGACAGGTAGTCAAGGACTAGAGCCAGCTGCTGGCCTAGTGCGCAAGGTATCTAACCTAACGTATCCTCTGACCTAATTAGGGCCGCCTTTAGCTTATTGGATTTCTCATCATAGAGCGTAACCTACTAGTTAGTTTAATGGCTGAGTGTATGTCGGCTGATGAAAGGCGATGACGTATAGTAATTAGCACCTCGAATTGGCCCGGCCGGCACCTGCTGCAGGATTCCGTTTCGAGATGTTAATGTGGCCGGCCACTTGCCGCGGAGACAGGGAGGCAGTTCGATCGACAGAAGAGTTTGGACAAGGGGATATTTTTCAAGGAGGGCAGTTTCGACGAACTCGATTGATAGATATTTGATTGGCATTCCTTGTACTTGATGAGTGCGTGCCAAGGTTCCACATGAGAATTACACCCTCCGTCCCAAAAAACTGTTCGTTTAGTTTTCAAATTTTATCCTACAAAGATTGTTCTTTTAGATTGCAGTAAATTCCATCTAGTTAAAACAATAGCAAATACTAAAAAATAATTGCATAGATAAGAGCATGGAACCAATTAAATACTTAAGTAGATGCTATTTTTCAGATTCCAATACATTTGCATTTATTGAGAATCTAGACAACCAAATAAACAGCACGGTCTTCAATCACAACAGTTATAATTAATTCGGGGTAACATGGTCATTTTTCACTACTGGTAATATGTCTAAAATTTTCTAAACAAACAGTCTTCATGGGACGGAGGGAGTATGCTCCGGTTCATCTTTCTTATTTTTTCAAGATTATTTGAGATTTGATTGAGCTGCAACCGAATATAGGCCCCTCACTACTTTGTCTTTTCTAAAAAAAAAAGAATGGAGCTACTAGCACCCGGACATTTGATGGGTAGTTTTTCCATTGGATGCTCCATCGCAACATTAGAAATTAACTGCTACAATATTCAAAATCACTACTTTTGCAACGTTACAAATATATATATATAGTTCTATCATCTGATTCTATGATAGAAAATTCCCGCTACAACATGACTATATTCATGCAACATCCAATAAGAATGACAATATATAGAAACAGAGTTCTATAACATCAACACTTGCCTTTTGCAACATTTAAAAATTATAATTGCGATATTTTTGAACTACAATTGCAACATAAAAAATAAAATAAGATAATAATAATAATAAAACAAATAGAATTAGTTGATTAGATTAAAAAGATATAACATGGCAAATCAACTATTGAAACATTACCTCACATCTCAAACATACTGAAAATGACCACTGCAACATCACATATCAGCCCATCGAACAATCTTAAAATAAATATTGCAACATCAATAATCAACTGAAAACCCCCACTGCAACATTAGTAATCAACTTAAACTCCTATTGCAACATCATCGTATCCCTATTGTAACAAATATCATGTTAAAAGTCCTCCGCAACATCGGCCATTGAGGTTGGAGTGCTTTTCCCGCTGCAACATTAACTCATACTTATCGCAACAAAATTATATGTAAAAAGTTCCCACACAATATTAGTGCGCTGGGTTGGGGATGTCCGATATTATCTGGCGTCGGACGTCTCAACGCTAGCATTACCGTAAAAAGAAACAGGGTACAATGTCAAATGCTGACACGCTAGGCGAAAAAGGGACATTTTACACATAAGCCGCTAACGGCATTGGTAAGAGTTAGCAAATGGTAGCCTCACACAATATTTATTTTGTTAATCGATTTTTTTAAAAAAAGTTGGCCGAAAGGTTGCCCAACATCCGCTCGAGTACTAAAACCATGCACAAAGGTCCCTTGGCCAGTTTGTTTCCTAAAGTCTTGCGTGGCTAGGGATAATATGGACTTATGAGCAAGTGGGCGTGTGGCAAGTTGACACCAGGCCAAACCGAAAAAAGATCTGATTTCCCCTGAATACAGAGAGGCTCTGATATAGGCGTCGCACCCGATCCATCCATCCATCCAAGAACAAAATCCGGCAGTGGAAGAAAGAATAGGATCACCATACGGCAGGTACACAATCCGGTCTTCATCATCCAAAAAAACAAAGGCACATAATCGGGTACGCGCCGCACGCTGGCCGCAGACGTCGACGCGAGCACGAGATATCAATAATGGCGGGCCTGCCGGATCTTGTCCGCCGCTGGCCCCTTCCTCCCGTCACCATCGCTTTCTCCCTCGGAAAACCTACCCTACCGGCTCGGCCGGCCACCGGTTCTGCATGCTTGCCTGGAATTCAGGTACGGCCGCCTCCGATCCACTTGGCCACCCATCACCCCTGGCCAACAGCAATCACAGGCTGTTAGGCGATTGATTAGTATCCTAATCACCCAATCAAGTTGCTGGCTTGCTTTGCTGCACATTGGACGGAACCTGGCGGTGCCTGGTGGTTTGTTATTAACTTTACACTTCAAAAAAGACCCTCTCCCAGGACCCTTTATAAGCACACACAACCCCAGACCTTTGGCCGCCAAGGCACTCAGACTCAGCTTCATTTTCCTCCTTCCAAGCTCCAAGTCCAAGCACCAACTGCCATTGTGTGCACTGCTTAGCTCCAGTCTGTTGCCTGGGTGGCCTGCATCTAATAAGCTGCACACACATGGCGGCTCAGATGTGGAACCTGCAGGGCGAGGATGGTGGGCGTGCCATGGGAGAGAGCTACCACGCCGGCCTCGGCCAGGCCACGGACCTGTCCGAGGCCGAGGGGGCGCTCCTGATGGAGCTGATGGAGGACTTGCCGCCCTCGGATGCGCTAGACGGTGACGTGGACCGGCTGAGCCACGTCATCCGGTCCCTCGAGGCGGAGATCGGCGGCGGTGGCGACGTGGCGGCAGGGATGGTCGATGGCGAGAGCGTGGCCCGAGCGTCGGGCGAGGATGGTGCTATGCTTGAGGACATGCTGCGGCTGGAGCTCGATCACCATGAGGGTGGGTTGTGGTTCGGGTGCTGGCCCGAGGTGTCCTTAATCGGGCACGAGGCAGAGGGTAATTGGTGTGTGTACTCTAGCGGGTACGAGGGTGGCGTTGTGGGGTACGAGGCCATTGATCACCAGCACCATTGTTGTGTGGAGGGCTCCGTGGAGCAGGTGTGTAGCCCCTTGTGGGAATGACAGAAGTTAAAAAGGCAACGCGTGTGTAAATAGTCTTCTTCTCTACTTCTGGAGAAAACTGTAGAGTAAGTAGTTAGTGGAAGAAAGACGAGAAAAGGTGGAAATCTAAGAAGACAGTGAAGAAGTTTGTTCTCCTGACCATGGCATGAATGTTTAAGTAATTACACACTGCTACAATACCCGTTTCCTCTATCGGGCCCAAAAAGTTAACGGTTTGATAGTTTTTTCCCCGACGAATTTGAACTCTGTTCCTATATGGAACCAGAACCAAGAAATTCATTGCAAAGTCTGTGCAGTTGAGCTTGAGCAAACCATTTTTTGGGCCCCATCTTAACGCCCGGTGGCTCAATGACCGGATTAACTTGCACCATGAGCAGTGCGCCTGTGGCCTGCGTGCTACTAAACAATGTTGAAATACAAAAGGTTCGATCTTTACATAACCCACACACAAAATTCATGATGCTAACAAAGCAAATCATGTTGAGGAGAAAGCAGGTCGCCTTCTTGTTCTTGTTCTTGCCTTGTCTTCGCCTTCTCAGAAGATCAGGAAGGTGCCGTGAATGGGCCACTGGCTGACTACCGACGTGTTTGGGCTGAAGAAGGGCAAGGGCATAGCCCATAGGCACCACGTTGTTCCCTCCCTGGATTCGCTTCCTTCTTGGGCTTCAAACTGCATGGGAGCCCAATAGTTGCAAACGTGCGGGGGCCCCGGAACCGAAGCGTTGCAGCATTCATCCCTATCTCTCTCTCAAATATCGAGTGTTTTTTTGCTATGTATCAGTCGATTTTTTTTGTACCAAATGCTACAAGTGCACGTTCATTCCATACCCAGTGAGCGCGTACGGAGATTATTGCTGGACTTACGAGAATATTTGAGAGACCAGACTCATGGATCTTGAAATTAATAATAAAAACATTACATGCATCTCGCTGAGCCTCCTGTTCTCTGATGGTGTAGATAGATTTTGGAATAGGTTTTTATGTATACTTGGAGCCTTAGTTTTAGAACACCTGATTCACCCCTTCTTAGAATATCACAGTCCTTTCATTCCACAAAGCAATCAGTTACCAAGCACGGCCAGGCAGTCCCTTTTCACGGTTTTACCATCACCAGCCAAGACTTTCCAAGAAGCTGCGCATGGAAGCAAAGTGAACCAGCGAAGCCCCATGCTCCGGCGCCCTGCCCAGCTGAAAAGCCTCTCGCTCGTTGCGGCAGCAGCAGCGCACAAGTGGCGAAGTTGCGCGGCCCGGCCGCTCCAAAAGCAAACGCACGCACATCATCAGCCTGTGGGGGTTGCGTCGCTTCTTCGGGTGACCTGTTTTTCTTTTAAAAGTGTTTTGCTGTATGCACACGTGGATACAGATCTGTGATCTGTCCAGTCTTAAAGCAAAGCACAGACACAAAGCAAGGGGGCAGCCGGGCAGAGGCAGCGAGGTGGTGTGTACGAAGACGCAGAGACTGCTTGCTCGCCTTTCTTGCTGCTGATCCGTGACGTTCTAGTCTGACGCTGCTCCACTATGCATACACGTTTCAGTCGCTCTGCATGCGAAGAGAAGACAATGGGGGTACGGTGACTGTCGACTGAAGAAGCCACGGATTCAGTTTGTGAATCGGATGTAGGAAGTGCGCCTTTCAAGATGAAGCCATAAGATCAACAAATACATTTTCAATCTGCATTGTTTTTCAGGCTACACAATGTGCAACTTCATCAGATGAAATGGACGACTGTGGTGCGTCCGTTTTTTTTTATAAAAAAACTGACGGGCCGGTGTCGTCAACCAAACTCTGATCGAGTGAGTAGCTAGCTTGCTTTTGGCCAGAATCCAGGGGCAGGGCTAATCTCATGTTTCATCATCTAGGAACTGTTTGATATCATGATGGAAAGTTGCATGCACTCTGCACTCATCTGCACTACTATCTTCTATCTAGCACTTTGTTCACGACTCGTAGAGAAATTTAGAAAGGAAAGCTGGAGGTTGGTCGACGACGACCTTGGCCTCGGATATGACTGGGCACGCACGTAATACTTGGGCGCTAAGGATTGACACACACATGCACTGCAACAGTGTGCCTATGTTGTGCTGGACTGAACGAAGGATATCAATCATTCGTCTGGTATGCGTAAGTGGCTTTACAAAGATCGAGCTCCTTTCTGCTGCCTTTTTCCACCATGATCCACTCAATCGAGTAACTCCATCGTCAAGTACAGAAAAAATATGGCTCATTGAGTGATCGCACAGTCACACATTTGCATTATTATTACCATCCCCAGTTTTAAAAGTGCCTCGGAAGAGTTGAAAGCAAAACGCCGTGACAAAGAGCAAAAATAGCCCCACAGTGGCGGCGCACGGAACTTTTGGTCGTATTTTGTCCTTGTTTGATCTCGAATTTGTGTTGGCCCTGGACAGAAAAGGAATATATACCACTCCATTCAGGTCCTCATTAGTAATGTGATGAACTGCAATAAGACTCCGTCGGCATTAACAAAATCGAGCCGACGATGATTCCTCACGCGCAACACACCGGCCCGGCCTAAGAGATCTGCTTAGTTTCAATGCAGATCCTTAGCTTCTTGAGATTCAAGGCGTACCAGTCAGTTTGATCGTGCAACTATTGATCGGTCAACTGGTCGATCGATGTTGATAAAACGGTGCTTTAGTTCCACGTCCAATAGAAACCAATCGGGCAATAATGGTACAATAGAATAAATACTGATCTGATGATTAAAACATACATAGGTTAAACTCTTGATTAAATCTAGATGATTAAATAATCAATGATCTAGTAGTCCGATGAGGATTGAGTTATTATGAAGCATAACGAGCTATGTCATTAGTCCGATGAAGACGGAGCAATTACTGAACATTTAATCTTGTCACAAAAAGAATCCACAAGCCGATAACAATTAATCTACTGTCACCACTAATCCGATCGGACCTAACCGAGACAGCGTTGGCAGTAGAGTGATAAATTAAATGCTATAAGCAGATGAATCTATTTATAACAAGATACAAGTTCAATAAAAGGCTTTAAAGAAAGCCAAGACGGAATACTATCGGCTAATAAGAGCTAGAAATCAATCTATTATTAATAGCTAAGCAACATATTCAAAAGATATAAGCCGATAGATTTAACCAAGGTTAAGATAACTGTGATTCTATCGGATCTAGCAAGAGATTGAACGATGCAACCTTACAGGATACGATAAGAATCAATAACTGGTAGGCGACTATACCAACCGAATAGGAACAATCCAAAAGATCGAAGCTTTGAACAATACCAATATAGCTGATACAATTGCTAGGGCCGGCAGAACTTAGGGCTTATCCCTTCGCCGGAGATCGAAGCGATGCAACCCCACATTAGGTGCCAAGTTCCGTTGGTGATAAAACTTCGAAAAGAGGGTGACGATGCGCCGAAAGTTGTGTTGTATTGACCAAGAGATAAATTACAATAATCTTGGTGTACATATTTATACCCATAAATGGATACTAGTCCTTGTTGGACACGATACAAACTTTTCTAAAGATAAAATGAAAAATATCTGACTCCGCTTAATTAATAGATAAATTTAAATTATCATACCGTGGTCTTTACGATTCCTTATTTAACTCGATCTTTTTTGGATAAATTTTCATTGGCTGATTGATTTCTTTCCTTGACCGAATTCTCTAATAATCTTACCAAATTTTAGTGTCAACAGACTCTTAGGGTGTGATTGATTTTCAGAATTTGCTCCGGCTAGGCACTTTAGATGCAAGTCTGCCTTGATTGGTTGCCTGGAGCAATGGTTAGACCTGGCCGGCCGCTGCGAAAGCTGTCGACGAACCTGGCTCCCGAAAAATGAGGGTTTCTGAGCCTGGCACTTGTGGTACAAGTGTGTGCGCGGAGTGCAATCAAACAAGCTTTAGGGTGTGCACAAACACCTTCACGCGGCTAATCAAATAAGATCAATCTTAACGTGGGTTTCGTAAATTATGGACATTAAATATTATACCACATCAGCAAATTTGCTGACATAGCTGGGTTACTATTAGGAGAAGGAGAAAGAATAATGAGTTTTATAGGATGTGAGAGAAGTTTTATCACCATAAAATTTAATTGACATAATTATCTAGTTCTCAATCTTGATAACTGTACTCTCTGACCTAAGGATGCTGAGCAGCCAGGCTAGACAAATGGAACCAATTAAGGGAGTGCTGCATGCGCTCGGCCTGCCCCTCGGACGAGCCTGGCTGAGCTCAGAAACTAATCACGCCCTTATGTATAACAAATAAATATATATGCGCCACGTACTAATTACACATTCAATAGTCATGCATAATTATTACCATGGCGATTCTAGCTGTAAATCTCGTCAAGATGTGCAGTAAAAAGCCAGGGAACTAGTAGAGCAGCGCACTCTCCAGACAGGATGAAACGGCTCATAAGAACTAGCTAGGCCCGTGTGCTGCTATGTTAAGATTTTTATTTTTTTGAAAGAAATGTTAAGATTTTTTTTATCACCTAGCACTTTTGTGGTGTGGTATTTTTAGCAAATAGACAGTGCAGTAGTACAGTTGACATCTCTGCTTGTTATAGAGCAAGCTTAAAATTAACCATCAGTTCGTCACCCTGCACCTACATTCCTCCAAATCGATGATCGCCCCCTTTTTCTATCCCCGGTGATGAGAAAGTAGATCAGCAAGCCAAAGGCAGCATTGCTTAGTGCTCCTAAAGCAAAGCACTCTACCCACCTAAAGCACACACACAGACGCAGTCATGCCTCATCACACCAGCAAGCAAGCACACAAGATAATAAAGAAAGAAGAAAAGATGGCCATGCCAAATCGCCAATGCCATCTAAAAAGAGAAAGTGAGAGAGGGGAGGACTAATTCAGTAATTATAAGGTTTAATTGGTTGGCTAGCAAACTGTGAGCATGCCAAAATATGGACATGGCAATCCTTTTTACCAAAATGTTGGCAATTTTAGAAAGTGAGTTATCTTTTGGATTCCAACCAAATAATTGGATTCCAACCAAATAAATGCTAATTTTTTTTATACCCGCATTTTGACATGTCAAATTTTGGTAGCCATAGTCTCAATCACTTGCCAGCTGCCGGTCACCCCCGTCTCCTACACAAACAGTAGATCAAGCAAAAGCGGCGCCGGCCAGGCCAGGCGCCCCGCGGCCGTTGTTATAGCCGTTCCCAATCCCGGCCACCACCCCACCCCCGAACGTTCAAAAAGCCGCCCCCTTCCTTTTTCCCGCACTCGCCTTGCTTCGCCTCCTCCTCTCCCCTTCGTTGCTTCCTCCCCCGCCCAATCCCCAGCGCCAGAAACACGAGGGCGATCGATCGAGGTCGATCCCCAAAAAGCAAAAGCCGCCCGCCCGCCCACCTCGACCTGCTGCCCCCGCCGCGGAAAAGCGGAAAAGCTTAGCGGCGAAGGCGAAAGCCAAAGCGAGCGAGAGCCGGCCCCCGATAAAAGCCGCGCGATCGCGATGGCGCCGCTGCTGGCCGCTCTGCTGCCGCCGCCGCAGTGGCCTCCCTCCTCCACCCGCCTCCTCCCCTTCCCCGCCGCGCGGAAGGATGGAGCTCGAGATCGTCGAGGTGGGCCCGTCCAGCCGCCCGCTGCGCTGCGTCCCGCGCCGGCTGGAGCAGTGGCACGCTCCCCCTCCTCCGCCCCCGCCGCCTCCACCTCCGCCGCACCACCACCACCACCACCAGCATGGGGGAGAGGCGGACGCGGGGGAGCCCGCGGCGCCTGTGGCGCAGCAGTTCGACAGCGAGAAGCTCCCGCAGACGCTCGTCTCCGAGATCCGCCCCTTCCTGCGCGTCGCCAACCAGGTCGAGGCCGAGAACCCGCGCGTCGCCTACCTGTGTGAGTGCCCGCGCGATCGCGCGCTGCTTGCTTTCCCGTACCTTTTCTTCTTCCGTTTCTTACCGTCGAGAGCTTCGGCGCGCGCCAACTGTTCGTGGAAATGCGCGGCAAAGGAAGCTAGCTGGTGGCCTGACCTTGGCGCGAGGTGGACGTCCGGGTTCTGCATATGTGTCTGCGATGGTTTGGATGCTTGCGTTGGTGTCACGTCTTGTCTGATCCTGATCCCTCGGTTGGAGCTGTTGTTTCGGATATGGGACCAGAGAGAAGATTCCTGGTGGTTTAAGTTTTGGTGCCATACCGATACCATAACCTGTCTCCGTTCCAGAATATTCTGCCTTGTCCTGGTCTCCTGGAGGCTGGATCCTCTGACGCTGGAAGATGCTACTTGGTCACCATGAGTTTCTCCTTGCTTAACTCAACAACCACGCACGGCTGCTTTGTGTCTGATGGTCCACCTTGCCTACGGCGACAGAGATGCTATTTCAGTTACAAGTAGTGCCCTGGTCCATGAAGATTCTGCGAGGGGGAAGCGTGTGTTTGGAGGTTTCAGAGCACATCATCACCTGGAATATTCCGTGATCCCCCCTTTTGTGGTGCAGAATTGGATTCTAAATGCTATATTCAGAAGGCTGGATATTCTTTGAAGAGAAACATGGGTCAATTGTCTACTGTCAGTGGCTCAACCAAAGTTTCTCCTGCAGAGAACATTCTTCTGTCCTCTCTCCTCCATGTAATCTCACTTGCTTAACAAGAGCAGGCTGTTGGAGGCCTTGAAAGTAGAGTTTGTTACATCAGCATGCAAGCCACAGCACCTCAGTTTGTGCTGCAGTGGATCAGCTATCTCCATCGGATAGTGCAACGAGTTTGAAAAGATAACTGGGAACTCTTAGCTCATGAAGTGCCAGTCACCCCTTTCTTCACTCTGTTGGAACGCATAAACACCATGATCGAGTGGATGTCACAAACCAACTTGAGTGTTGCTTAGAATAATTATTTTCATAATTGTATGAATCTTTAATGCAGGTTTTCTTTTGTCAGGTCGTTTCCACGCGTTTGAAAAGGCTCATATGATGGATCGACTTTCGACAGGGAGGGGTGTTCGGCAATTTAAAACCACACTTCTTCAGAGACTTGAGCAGGTGCAGACACTATGTGGAGGAATCACATTTTTTATAATATAATTACTTTTTATTAGGTTTGGATGGTCAACTTTAAGCATCACATATGCATATAACGTCTTCAAAAACTTGTGTAGGCAAATTTCTAGAGCACTCAGAATCTCTGATATATGCTGTTAGTCAAAGAGCTTTGTTGATTATGGATTCCCCTAATATTGGACGTAATTATAAAACAGGATGATAGAAGCACCAAATTGAAGATGACACAAAGAAATGATCCCAGAGAGATGAAATTATTCTATGAGAAGTAAGATTATTTCTCAAATATGCATCATCACTTTAGCACTTTCTCATTCAGCATTGTCAAACCCCAGTCTCAATACTAAAAATCTAACTCTCACTCTGTTTTCTGTATTTGTTTGATAGGAAAAAGCAAGCCAATGCACATGAACTCTTGCCTGTCCTGGCAGAAGTGCTGAAGGCTCTTCTCAGTGGGACTGGCCTGGAGGTTGTGAAATTTTTGACAGAATGAGATTATGATCTATGATACTGTTTTCTATTTAACACTTTCATAAAATTTCAGAACCTTGTTGCTGGTGAAGATTTTACAGACAAGTCAGGCTTATTACGATATAATATTCTTCCACTCCATCCTAAATTTAGTCAAAGACCAATTATGCTTCTCCCAGAGGTTTGCCAGTTTTTCTACTCAAAATTCACACAAATGAAATTTCGTCCTGCACCCTACTATATGTTATAGTGCAATTATAATATTTTTCTGATAATATGGCTTACACCTTCACGTTTTGTGTATGGCATGATGGCTTTTTTTTTTTTTTGAAAAAGGGGGGTCCCCAGCTTTTATAGAAAGCAAATAAAACAGAGTCTGATACAAAGTCGAAACTGGGGATGCCAGTTTGATAACAGAGAACAAAAGGAAAAACAGCCGCGCAACAGCCGGGGGTAAACTAGCAAAGCTTCTAGATCACATGAAATCCTCATTTGGAGGTCTGTCGCGTAGCTTCTCCACGAAAGGCTCCACCCAAGCTCTCAGCTGCCCCTCCAGGATCGAAAGCTTGTCCTGCTCGTCACCCTTCAGTAGGACCCTCCATTTCTGCATAAAGAAGTTAATGTTGAAAAGCAGTTCAGAGGGGCGTTTGGGGAATTTGCCTTCAATAGCCCGCTTGTTCCGTGAGGTCCAAAGCACCCAGAAGATAACAGCAAGTAAAAAAAGCTTAAAACGATAATCTCCACAACCCAAAGGAATCCAGTTTTGCAGCATATCCTGAATGCTAACCGGCGTTCTCTCCCAACCCAGAGCCTCCCTCAAACAAGCCCAAACAAACTTAGCCAAGGTACAGGAGAAGAAAATATGGTCTACTGTCTCTGGCTGCCCGCACATGCCACAAAGTGCACTGCCTTTCCATTTTCTTTTCTTAAGAGCCACCCCAGTTTGTAGTTTATTCTGAAAGATAAGCCAAAGAAAGACCTTTAGCATATGGCATAATGGCTCATGGTCCTGGATTCTTTTACACAGTTTTTTGTTTTGAGCAAAAGCAGTAGGGGGAATCCCTGCTATAATTCATTGACACAGTGGGAAGGGCATGATCTGATTGGTATTTGCAACGACAATGACCAATATGTTTTTTTCAGAATATGCTTGCTGTGTTAGATTCTTTAGCTTAGGATCACTTCTGTTCTGTTAAGAACAAGAGAGAGACAGAAATGAGAGGAGTGGTTTTGTGCAGTGAAGCTGCTTTTCCATTGATATATGGTTCCTATATATAACCTATAGGGTCAGTTTGCACAAGTTGCAAACACCCAAATTGGAATTTTCCTGCCGCTGTTCAGACAAGGCAAAAACCAATTTTGCTACTGCTGCTTGGGACAGCTATCTACTGCTGTCTAAAAGTTTCTACAGCCATTTATATGGCTTGCTGCCTAAGAAACTTAGTAGCTAAGATATCTAAGCAAAATACATCTGACCCTACTGGTCAAAACAAAACAAAACACATGGATTATCTCACAATTCTCCCCCTAATCCTTGTGTTTCTGTCTAATGAGTCTAGACCATTCCAATCCTTGATCTTAGCTCTTGGAATTCGACTCGCCCAAGTGCTTTGGTGAGGATGTCAGCGAGTTGGTCCGCAGTGGGGATGTATGTGGTGCTAATTCTTCCATCATCCAAGCAGCCCCTGATGAAGTGATAGCGGAGCTCGATGTGCTTGCTGCGCTCATGGAAGACGGGGTTCTTGGCCAATGCCAAGGCAGACTTGCTGTCCACCTTCAACTCTACTGTCTGAGCTTCCTCTCAGAGCTGCCTGAGCTTCCTCTCCGGTGAGTTTGCTTAACAGCTGAGCCAACCAAATGGCCTGAGTGGCGGCCGTGGTGGCAGCAGCATACTCTGCTTCACATGAAGAGAGTGCCACCACACGTTGCTTGATGGATTGCCAGCTGATCAAGCAATTGCCAAGGAAGAAGAGAGTGCCACTGGTGCTCTTCCTTGTGTCGATGTCGCCAGCGAGGTCGCTGTCGCTGTAGCCGACCAATCGTGCTGCTCCTGTCCGTCGCTTGTAGCACAGACCAAAGTTGAGAGTGCCAGCAAGTGCCTGCAAGTGCTCTTCTGTTGGGTGCAAGTGCTCTTCTGTTGGGTGCTCCATGAATCGACTCACGAACCCAACGGCAAAGGCCAAGTCTGGTCGTGTGTGGACAAGGTAGCAAAGGCTGCCAACCAGCCGTGGATAGTGTGTTGCATCCACCTCCGGTGCAATGCTCTTGCGGCTGAGCTTGAGCTGCTCCTCCATTGGCGTTTGGACTGCATTGCAGCCTGCCATCCCGGCCAGCTCCAATATGCTCTCAACGTTGTGAGCTTGGCGCAGGGTGATGGCATCATCATCTTGGTGCACCTCGATGCCCAAGTAAGGGAGAGGAGGCCGAGGTCACTCATCTGGAACAACGTCTTCATCTCAGCCGTGAACGCTTCAATCCCTTCCGACGAAGCACCAGTGATGATGAGGTCGTCCACGTACACGCCAACAAGCAGAACAGAACTGCTGTCACCACGACGGTACATAGCGTGCTCATGTTTGCTTTGGTGGAAGCCAATCCTCTTCAAGGTCGCGTCTAGCTTCTCATTCCATGCCCGAGGTGCTTGCCGCAGTCCATAGAGTGCCTTGCGCAGCCGCAACACCTTGTGTTCTTGGCTGAGAACAACGAACCGGATGGCTGGCAGACATAGACTTCCTCTTTCATGTCACCGTTGAGGAAGGCAGACTTTACATCCATATGATGGACGTTCCAGCCAGCTTCTGCTGCTAGAGCAAGCAATAATCTGACAGACTTCATGCGCGCAACAGGCGCAAAGACCTCGTCGAAGTCGATGCCGGCTTGCTGGACAAAGCCGCGTGCCACCAATCTTGCCTTATGCTTAACCACCTCCCCTGTTTCGCCTTTCTTCAATTTGAACACCCATTTAAGGGTGATTGGGCGATGTCCTTGAGGCAGGTCGACGAGCTCCCAAATTTGGTTCTGCTCGATGGAGTCGACCTCGTTTCTCATTGCCGCACGCCATGCCTCCTCCTGTTCTGCTTCTGCAAATGTGCATGGCTCGCCGGCGCTAATCATGTTCAACTCCCCCTCGAGATAGTGCCGCGCAAGCCCAGGCACTGGCTGTCCTGCTCCAATCACACCCTCAATGGTGCGGTAGCGGACAGGCGAGTCACCACGGTGCGCTGCATCAAAGCGCTCTTCGTCATTCTCCAATGGAGTGACGTGCTCCAGCTCGAATGGGCTATCCTCTCCGTCAGAGGACGCAGTACTTCTTGGTGCAGGAGTTGCTAGGCTTGCTGCTGCAGGGACAGGGGATGGTGTTGGTGATGGTGTTGGAGCAGGGAACGGTGCCGTGTAGTTATACTTGACTTGGAACTCGCTTGAGCCGCTGTCGGCGGTATTGCTGTCCATGGTCGACGTCCAGCTCCAACTCCTATCCTCGTCGAAGTTGACATCACGCACAATGCTGACCCGACGTGTCACTGGATCAAGTAACCGGTATGCCTTCACACCGTCCTCATAGCCGATGAATACGACGCGCGTGCTGCGGTCATCGAGCTTGCGCAGGTGCCCCTGTTTCTTCATGTAGACGAGGCAGCCAAAGGTGCGCAGGAAGTGGACAGCCGGCTTGCGGCCATGCCAAGCTTCGAATGGTGTCTTGCCGGTGAGTGCCTTTGTGGGGGCACGGTTGAGCAAGAACACCGCGGTGCTCACTGCCTCCCCCCAAAACTCAGCCAGCATGCTCCTTTGCCTCAGCAGGGCACGTGCCATGGCGACGACGGTCTGATTCCGTCGCTCTACCACGCCGTTCTGCTGTGGAGTGTATGGTGCAGAGAAGTGGCGCCCGATCCCTTTATCGGCACAGTAGCTGGCGAAGTCCAACGAGGTGAACTCACCGCCGTTGTCGGTGCGGATCACCTTCAGCGTTCGCCCGCTTTGCTTCTCCGCTGCTGCCTGTATCCACTTAATAGCCTCTGATGCACCGGACTTGCTCGCTAGGAGTACCACCCACATGTAGCGGGTAGCGTCGTCGACAAGCAGCAAGTAGCACCGGCCTCCAGGAGTCCCCGGCGTGATCGGTCCACAAATGTCCCCATGGACAAGCTCGAGCGGCTTCTCAGCACGATACTTTGCCTGCGATGGGAATGGGGCACCATGTTATCGCGGCCCATCCTGTTCAGCGCCTCAACGTTGAGGTGTCCGAACCTCTCATGCCACCGCCATGCCATGTCTCCATGTCACACGGCTAGGCAGATTGGTCTTGCCACTTTTGCCTTCAACATGTAGAGGCGGTTGGCGCCACGCTCAACTTTTGCGAGAAGGCGATGCTGTTGGTCCCAAACCCGGAGCATGCCTTCTTCAATCAACACACGCGAGCCTGTTTCGTCGAGCTGCCCGATGTTGATGATGGAGTTGTGCAGCTTGGGGATGAAGAAGACACCAGCGAGTGCATGGTGCTCATTGTTCCTGCCGGAGAGGATGACGGTGCCGACACTGCAGATCTCGACCAAAGAGTCATCACCGAACTTGACCGTGCCTTGCATGCTCGTGTCCAAGTTGGCGAAGACATCGGCTCTGCCCGTCATGTGGTTCGTTGCTCCGGTGTCGAGGTACCAGCCATCATCCACTACCTCTTCAGATTCTCCAGCAGCACCAAGGAGTGCATGAGCATTGCACTCGTCGAGGTAAATGGGCTTCTTGCTGATTGGAGCAGAGGAAAGGGACGTAAGCTGCGCCATAAGTAGCGCTGGCTCATCCACCTGCTTAGCCTGGGCAAGGTTGGCCTGCGCACGACATGGCTGGCGGCAGTCCTTCGCCCAATGCCCAAGTTTGCTGCAGTTGCGGCACCTGTCCCGATCATCTTTGCCATCAAGTTGTCGGTTGTTCTTCTTGCGCGGCCTGCGTTGCCGCTGCCGGCTGCTACCACCGCCGCCTTGTTGAGGCGGCCTGTTGCTGGTCTCACCACTGCCCTTCTCCTTCATCCGAGTAAGCCACTGCTCCTCAGTGAAGTAGAGTTTGCCGCCGGACAGCAGCGGCTGCTCTAGTGCAAACGCAGCATCGCTGCGCTCGTCGAAGGCCTTGAGCCTGCCCGTCACTTCCTCCACCGAGAGAGTCGCTGTATCGAGGAGAGTTTCGATTGACAGCGCAATCTGGGAGTACTTGGGCGGCACGATGCGCAGCAGCTTTTCCACTGCTCGCTGCTCATCAACGGGTTCACCATAGATAGCGAGGGAGCTCATCAGGCCGGATAGACGTAGTGCAAAATCATCCACCGCCTCAGCCTCCTTGAAGCCGAGCAGCTCCCACTCACGGCGCATCTTCTGCAACGTCGACTTGCGGATGCGATCGTCGCCAACATGGAGGGAGCGGATGGCAGCCCATGCCTCCTTCGCTATTTTCTTCACTGCCAGAGGCCGGAACATCTCTGGTGGCACAGCGCTGAGCAGCGCTTCAAGTGCCATACGGTCCTCTTGGTAGTCGACATCGTCTTCTTCAACAGTTTCCCACAAACCACGCGCCTGGAGCTTCACCTTCATCACCAAGCTCCACTCATAGTTGCCTTTAGTCAGCAGCGGGAAAGATGTGTTGCTGACCTCCTTGATCACCCGCACCTCACGGATTCTCCCACCACGGCGAGTTGCTGATGGAGATCGCTGGCGATAGGTGTGAGGCTGATCCTCATCACCTCGACCGGTTGCAGACATGATTTCTGCTCTAACAAGGCTCTGATACCAATTGTTAGATTCTTTAGCTTAGGATCACTTCTCTTCTGTTAAGAACGGGAGAGAGACAGAAATGAGAGGAGTGGTTTTGTGCAGTGAAGCTGCTTTTCCATTGATATATGGTTCCTATATATAACCTATAGGGTCAGTTTGCACAAGTTGTAAACACCCAAATTGGAATTTTCCTGCCGCTGTTCAGACAAGGCAAAAACCAATTTTGCTACTGCTGCTTGGGACAGCTATCTACTGCTGTCTAAAAGCTTCTACAGCCATTTATATGGCTTGCTGCCTAAGAAACTTAGTAGCTAAGATATCTAAGCAAAATACATCTGACCCTACTGGTCAAAACAAAACAAAACATATGGATTATCTCACATGCTGTACAATAATAGTTGCGGTTGGGTTTTCTGTAATTCTAACATCTCAAGTTGTTTTCCTTAAAAACTGGAATACAACAATAATGCTTCCTTTTAAATAAATTCCCATTACTTTGTTAGTGAATTAGTAAGATTGCCTTCTGCGTAGCAAGCAATAGTTATATTTTTAATTATATGATACAAATTAGTTTGCACGAAGTTTGTTATAATATTCTCTTATACAGGTCAGAGTTGCTTTCTCTGCGGTGTTTAATGTTCGCAGTCTCCCATCAGCAAACATGAAAGATGACAAAACGCAAACAGATATTCTTAGATGGCTGCAAAGTTGGTTCGGATTCCAGGTAATGAGTTATTTAGTTTCATGCGAAATGCTTCAGTTAGTATGGCCGGTATTCTCTTGTACGACGGCTAGATAATTTGGCTTGCTTTTTCTTTGATTAGACAGGAAATGTCGCCAACCAAAGGGAGCATTTAATTCTATTGCTTGCAAATATGCATGCTCGATTAAATCCCAAGCCATCCTCTGCTCAAATGGTACCTGTACATGGGTAGTTTTATTTATCTATCTTTAATGAGAATGCCATTTTCATATATCTCCTTTCAGCTTGATGACAGGGCAGTAGATGAATTGTTGGCAAAAACATTTGAGAACTATCTGACCTGGTGCAAATTTTTGGGGCGAAAAAGCAACATATGGTAAAATGTTGCACTGCAGCAATGAAAGTATGTACCATTTCTTGCACTCAACTGTTTGTGTTGCACCTTCAGGTTGCCCTCTGTGAAGCAGGAAATTCAGCAACATAAACTTCTCTACATAGCTCTTTATCTCCTGATATGGGGAGAAGCATCAAATGTAAGACTGATGCCAGAATGCTTATGCTACATTTTTCACCATGTAAGTAAAAGCATTTATGCCTCTGATACTTTTATCATGCTTCTGCTGTGTTAATTTGAACCATTTATGGCGCTTTATTTATCTTGGCACCATTTCAGGAATTTTATTATTTTACTGTAGCTTTTCTGGTCACATAAATTTCCATTGCCAGGAAATAAAAGGCATCCTATAAACGCTTCTACCAGAATGACCTATTCTTTTTTTAGCAGTATCCTTTTACGTTAATTAGTTTGCTTTTTAAGAATAAAACCTATGTGTTTCGTTACAAGTGGCTTTCAGTTAGGTCAACCAAAATTGTTGATTCTTTTGCTTGCATCCTTACTACAAATATACTATTTAAAGCCTTATAAAGCATTGACTCCAACATAGGGAGGCATAGTTATAATAAGTTGTAATTTGTACTTGATCTGTTTCCAGTACCGCAATAAAATTAATGTTTCATGTGCATTTCCTCCTCTTTCTTTTTGCCCCCTTTTAAAATAAATGAGATGGGAGGTTCTTTATTATTATACTTCATTTGGATACAACTATGTACATGCAAGTAATCCCCAATCTCATTTCATGTTAACTCCCCATAGCTAGCTGCTTTAGTTAGGAGGTAATAAAAATATTCTGAAGGGATTTGGCATAAAGTCTTAAACCAAGACAAAATAATATGCCAATAGGAGATACTGCGAGTCGTTAGTGTATATATGTATATATTCGCAGATAGGAAAACCATTGGAGTTAGCCAGACTTTTAGTCCATAGCATCACATTAAGGTCACAGGTTTTTGAATTGCATCTTGGTTAATTCTTCATGATCCATAGTAACTTCAGAATTCATTTTATTGAGTAAAAAACTATTGCATCACATTCTCTTGAAATTTTGGAGAAAGATTGTAACTCAGTGCCTAAAATTGCCCTACAGAACGGACAGCTTTTCATAGAACACATAAATGTGAACAGTACTGGAATTGATTGTGCTTTAACAATCAAAATTTAATTCAAGATTGTCAGATGCCGATGGGCAGGATTTCTTCACTTTTCCTAGTAAAATATCAATGTTTGCTAAGGTTTCGCATTTCTTAGTGACATTATCAAAACATGAAGTTGATTAACTTGTTTATATGTTTCTCCAAATAGTATATCTGGATATTGCATTTTTTTATTAGCTAAATACTTTAGTCCTCAGTGGAAGTATGGCTACTTTTTGTTTCAGATGTCATATGAGCTATATGGAGTGCTCTCTGGAGCTGTAAGCTTAATTACTGGGGAAAAAGTCCGACCTGCATATGGAGGAGATGATGAATCATTTCTTAACGATGTAGTGAAGCCAATATACAACGTTATATTTCAGGTCTACAATATCTTCTTTTGAACCTTTAATGCACAGAACTTTGAAGTTTGTATTTACAAATGATTGCCTTTCCCTTTTTAATGAAGGAAGCACAAAAGAACAAGAATGGAGCATCTGATCACTCAACATGGAGAAACTATGATGACCTCAATGAATTCTTTTGGTTAGATACCATGCTTTCTTGCTGTATAGCTTTTAGTTAAAAATGTACTAAATATCTTTACAATGCAGGTCTACCGATTGCTTTAAGCTTGGTTGGCCCATGCGCCTTAACAATGATTTCTTTTTGATACCAGATGCGACTAAGAACTCTCAGGTTTCCTTTGACAAACAGTTACTTTAATTGTGCCCTCATGCATGATCTTATTTTCTATTTTATCTTTTTTTTGCCAGTTCTACTTCTTTCTTGAAGTGTTACTTTCATTTGTTCAAATGATAAATAGATATTCTGTCTTGGGCTAAGAAATGAAGTTTGTTAGTGGTGCCAATATAGCCTTCCGATCAGCTCTTTTGGAATCAAGCAAGAATAAACCCAAATACCCATGAAATTTCACATCCGCCTCTATGTTCTCTACCCTCATGCCTCACTCTGTTTCTCTCTGCCAAAGCCTCCTTTTCTCTTCCTTTGATACCCCAGCTACCTTCTCCCTAACATCAATACACAACTACTGAAAATGTAAGCACGTTTTTTAGCTTCATCAAGGTGTCATAAAAATCCACAGCTACCTAAATCACACGGAAGAACCGCAAATATTTAGTCAAATGGAAAATGGAAGTATTTTTGAGATAACTGATACTTAAGTTAGTTGGCTATTCAACTAAAATCATTAGTGCATAGATTATATTTCTCAAGGGCTTCTTGAAACTTGGCTCATGTTGTGGATGCTTAAGTGGCCCATTTGTGCTTCTAGTCCATATTGCGATTTAAGTTGAGGCTGAGTAGTATATAAACCTAAGGGAGCCAAGTAGCAACTTCCATTTAAACCTTTTAAATGAAGCTTGGATTTAAAGCTTGAATTGCTATCTATATGTAGTTTGTTTAATGCAGAGACAGGCTGTAGCACGCTTGCATGCTAGGCATTATCTACAACATGAACTGATTGAAACTTGCAACTCAGATATATAGCTATATATAGATATTCAACATTTCCCTTCGTGATGGCGTTCTTTCTCTTATCCTTTCAATTGTTAACTTCTCATATTGTTTAGAGTCTTTGTGGATCAAGATTATCAAGGGTACCGCATGGCTTTGAAAGTTGTGCTAGCTGTGTTCCACTAGTGTCTGTAGACACATCACACCAAAATGAGCAGAAAAATTCCCAACTACCTCATGAGTCATCATCCACAGAAAACTATCTTCATCCAGAAGGAGCTGAACAAAGACAACAGGTAACCCTTATTTCAAAAATTATCATCCAAAAAAAATATGTAATATTTGACTCATATAACCAGGTTTCTTACTTATTTATGCACAGATCAATTTATTTACTGAAATTGAAAAAAAAGGCTTAATAGTTGTGCATACACCGATACTCTGTGATGCTGATTGCTTCACACGTACACTGTATTGCTTGCATATTATCACACTGTATACAGAAGCTACCAGAACTCTTAAGGTTCAAGGAGTATAAACAACTAGTTTCTTATGTGCTTTCATAACTTACTATGTTGTAATCTCTATGCTGCATGGTTTTTGATGTACATGCGCAACTCAGGATGCTTGGATTTGTGCACATTTGTTTCATTTTTTTGTTTACCTGTTTTCATTTTTTTGGTGGTACTGCATATAGCAAACTACGAGTCCCAGATCTCAACAGAGATGGTTGGGAAAGACGAATTTTGTTGAGGTCCGTTCCTTTTGGCATCTCTTCAGAAGCTTTGATAGGATGTGGACAGTTCTTGTGCTTGGGCTTCAGGTTTAGTTTTCTATCATTAATGATTCAGTGGATGCATTTAGGATTACTTTCACAATTCTGTCAGACCTTTTGATGCAGTTCCTTATTCATTTCATTTTCAGGTTCTGATAATTATGGCATGGCACGGATTAGTGAGTCCTACTCAGTTACTTGATCCAATAATTTTTGAGGATATTCTGAGTATTTTCATTACCAATGCAGTACTTCGAGTTATTCAAGGTTGATGTGAATCTTTGTATCTTGTGATTACATTCTATACATTATCAGTTATTATGTTATGACAAAATAATGCGTAATCAATTGAAATACCTACTTTTGTTTCCCTTTTTAATATCTTGATGCATGATTGACATACCTACTTTTTCTTGCAGTTGTCCTTGACATTGCTTTCTCATGGAGAACCAAGCGAACAATGAGATCCGATCAGATCCTACGATTTACTCTAAAACTTTCTCTTGCAGTGGCATGGGCGATCATTCTTCCTATATTTTATGCCAGTTCTCAAAATTATAGGGCTTGCTCAGCTAAACGATCTAAAACATTTCTGGGAATGTTCTGCTTGTCAAAATATATGATGGTTGTTGCATTGTACCTTGCAAGCAATGTGATCGGGATGGCGTTATTTTTTGTCCCAGCTGTCACCAACTACATAGAGACATCTACTTGGCGAATTTGCAGTATGTTGTCATGGTGGTGTCAGGTATGTTTTTTCTCTTCATGTTTTCTTAAGCTTGTAATTTAATATAACAAATTATATTGTCAGAAAACTGATTTAGATGCATCGTCAGATATTTTATATCAAATAACTCCAGCACCTTTAAAGTTTTAAAATAATCTACTACTTTTTTTTAACATGGTACTACCTCACGTAGCCTGATGGCTTGCATACCTTATTATTATGCCCTAACGATAATTACTTGTGCAGCCACAATTGTATGTTGGACGAGGAATGCAAGAAGGATTAGTACCTTTACTGAAGTAATGTATTTGTTTACAATTGGTTACTTTGTTTTGGTCATTTAATATGAGCTAAATCATTCTTTCTGTACCTCATAGGTACACAGCTTTTTGGATGATTCTCTTGTCAAGTAAATTTTTATTCAGCTACTACTTTGAGGTAAGATTTGTTGGACCAAGGATAAAGGCCCCCACCCCTCCCACTATAACACCTGGGTTTTATGGTTGGGTTGGCTAGGTGGGGCGTTCTAACTTGGTACCAGAGCCGAGGTCCTGGGTTCGATCCCTCCCGGCCACGCATTTTCGCTGCGCGATTTCCCCTGCGTCTCGTGTGCTGAGACCTGCTGCGGGCTACGCCGGGCAACCTGCTGCGGGCTACGCCGGGCTCGCACGCCGTAGGGGGAATGTTGGACCAAGGATAAAGGCCCCCACCCCTCCCACTATAACACCTGGGTTTTATGGTCGGGTTGGCTAGGTGGGGCGTTCTAACTAGATTCTCTCTCAAGCATGCACTGGACATGATCATAGTTACAACTGGAAAAAAATTTGTTTGTTCTTACACTACTTTGTGATACATTGTCTTTTGACCAAAATATATACAGATTAAGCCTCTTGTAGGACCTACGAAAGAAATTATGAAGATCAACGTGAACAAATATGAGTGGCATGAGTTCTTCCCACAAGGTCCTCCATATGCTATCTTGCTTTTTGTGTTTTTCCTTACTTTTTGTAATATTATATTTGTGCTGTCAAATTACAGCCAAACAAAAATAATGATTCTATACGTCTGATTTTGCACCAGTCAAGAGTAATGCTGGCGCTATTCTTGCTGTATGGTCCCCTATAATTCTTGTGAGGATTCCATATACTTACAGTAATTACAGTTATAATTGTGCATAACTGCATATGCTTCTGGAATGTGGGATTGTCTAATTTTTTTTAAATTCCCAACAGGTCTATTTCATGGACACACAGATATGGTATTCTGTATTCTGTACTATTTTCGGTGGTATGTGTGGTATTATCCATCATCTTGGTGAGGTAAGATTAGGCACACTTAACATGGGAACTCATTTCAGATGTCTATACTCTATCATGTTCTTAACTCTGATATTCATCTAGATTCGCACAATGGGAATGGTGCGAAGTCGGTTTTCTACCTTACCTGAAGCCTTCAATATGTCTCTTGTTCCTCCAGCAATGCCAAAAGAGAAAAAAGGAATGTTTCCTAGTTTCTTGGAGAAGAAAATATTCAAGGTGAAAAATGTTCATGCCATTTTTGAGCTGTCTGAAGATGCTTCCCCCCCTATGTGCATTCTGTTTTTTTAAATGATTCGTTGTTTTCAGAAATTAGGTAAAGCTGAAAGACTCGACCCAACGAAGTTTGCTTTGGTTTGGAACCAGATAATAAATAGCTTCCGTTCAGAAGACATAATAAGCAATAGGTAAATATTGATTACCCTGCTGCAACTTAAGTTTCACTGGACCTGTAAAGAAAAATTGTTGTTTTCCAGAGAGATGGAGTTGATGACGATGCCTATGTCACTAGAGCATAGTTCTGGTTCCATTCGTTGGCCATTGTTTTTACTTGCTAAAAAGGTAAATTAACCTATTCTATGGTACACTCACTGTTTTCCGCAACACCTTCATAATGTCGAAGTTGACATAATCTATTTATTTTGATAGATTATGTTTCTTGTTTCCACAGACCTTTGACAGAATATAAGGCATGTCTAACAGTTAGAACATGAATATGCAAATGCACCTTTCTAAATATCATATTATTTGGAATTATGCAGAATAAAGCCTGGTGATAATAGACTTTATTCACTTAAAATTTCTTAATTTTAACTTTAGAAGACATTACTTTATGAGGGCACAACTTTTCAATAACGCTAGCTGCATACTTGTAACTTGTAAGAAGCGTCACTGAAAAATTAACTTATTAGGGGATATGTCTGTTGCAAACTGTCATTTGTGCCCACGCACGCACACAAAAAAAAACAAGAAAAAAGAGAAACGGTCTAACGGATCATTGAACAAATCTTCACTGTTTCAAGTTATAAACACACACAAAAAAGTGAAGGACAAAAAAAAACTCTCTGAAAAGTGACATTCTTTTTGAGTCCTTGAGTAGTATGTTCTGTCTTCCACTTTTCCAAGACATTGTTTTGAGTTTGTACTTTATTAATGGGTTTTCTGTGACTTTCTGCATACTTTATTAATGGGTTTTCTGTGACTTTCTGCATACTTTATTAATGGGTTTTCTGTGACTTTCTGCAATCTGCCATATATCGGTACCCTTTCTATCTCTGCCAGCAAATATTTGTCTACAATCTCATATTTGTTTCTATTACATTCTAGTTTTCAGAAGCAGTGGACATGGCAGCAAATTTTACTGGAAAAAGTGCTCAACTGTTCTGGAAAATTAAGAAGGATAGCTACATGTTTTGCTCTATCAATGATTTCTATGAATTGACAAAAACTATTTTTAGATTTCTCATTATTGGCGAAGCAGAGAAGAGGTAATCCACTTTATTCATTACCTCCATCACTGGTTCTTTTGCTCAAGCTTGCAGTTTTGTTAGTATATATTCCTGTGAATATTATTATGATGTCTACAGATTGTGTTCAGGGTGGTAGCTGCCATATTCGATAAAATAGAAAAGAGTATTCAGAACTTAAGCCTGCTGACCGATTTTAAGATGGACCATTTGCCTTCATTGTTCAGTAAATTTGATCGGTTGACTGAACTTCTGGTAATTACTACACTGGAACTATCTACAACCCTGCTTCTATTATTGTGGTCTATTTTGCAGTTTTGTCACTGTGTCCTTGCATATGCATGGTAGTTCTAGATTCTACTTTTTTAGAGCAATTCTAGGCTCTGCTTTGACAATCTACCTGGTCAACTGTTTATCTTTTTTCTTTTTTTTTTTGCTGCAATCTTTGCATATCCTTCTTTCCTTGTTTCGCAATTGGTATGTGTTAAGGTTAGGCTCCGCCTCCATTATATAAGAAGGAACACCCATGTGACTCAGCATGCTGTGTAGGAAGGCACAGCAGCCAAGCCATCCACGGCAACGGCTCAAGTTAGCAAGCCCTAAAAAACTGAGTTCTTGAGGAACTTGATTAGATAAATCTAGTTAAGAGACGTGAACATAATCATCTTTGACCCAATGGGTGCCCAACCCACCTCCTTCTTGTACTAAAGGTGCATCCATCATTGGACATTTTGTCACCGAGAAGCACACCTTCCCACCGAAATTGTAATACCCCAGCCCAATATCTCATAGTTGTAGTATTTGGCCCATGTGGCCCCAGTTGTGTTTGTGGTTGTGGTGGCTTAGAGCAACTCCAGCAATGGTCCCTAAATCAGATCCTCCAAATGCTAAATGAGGCTGCCTCTATTTTTTAGGGACTTCCAAATTTGCTTCAACTCCAACAATAGCCCTCAATTCTAACTTATAATAGAGGGCTCCCTAGAGACCCTAGGAATAGAGGGTGGAGGAGAGAATTTGGAGGCCTCTCCGAAATAGAGGGCCTAGTAGAGGGTCTGCTGGAGTGCATCTTTTTTGTTTGACCCTCTAAACTTGAGATAAGGGCCTGTTTAGAGGGTCTGCTGGAGTTGCTCTACCACTTTGAAAGTTTAGGGGGTGAGGGCCAGCTAAAAATCCTTGTCGCTTCAAATTTAGCACCTCCGGGTTTACCTTTTACACGAAGCAAGGATGAAAGTGTAATAGAGATGTTATACGTATGCAGGCCCGTTCCACCTTAGGAGCTGGGCAGTAAGCAAATTTTGGAGCGGGGTGTTACAGATGGTGTCAAAGCATGAACCCTCGTTGTATGTGCGCGTGTACATGTGGATTGACCCGCGGCAAGACCCATGTACATGTGTACCAACGGGTGGTTCTGTAAGTCTGCTGCGTATTTTGTGAGCTGCTGAGGGTGTCAGCCCTTTAAGCTGGGGTGAATGTAATACCCCAGCCCAAAATCTCTTAGTAGTAATAGTTGGCCCATGTGGCCTAGTTGTAGTTGTTAGTACCACCTTGGAAGTTCAGGGGGTGAGAGCCAGCTTATAATCCTTGTCATTCCAAACACACCTCTGGGCTAACCCTTTTACAAGAAGTGAGGAAGAGAATGTAAGAGAGGTGCTATGCGTATGCAGGCCCGTTCCACGTGAGGAGCTGGACCGTAAGTAGATTTTAGACTTGGGTGTTACAGAAACCCAAACTATGACAATTGGATTGTTGCTTACTATGTACTCTCACATGTAATGCCAGTCACTTGCCAAGACCAAGGCAAAAATGTGCATTAGAGTGTATTCTGGAAGTGAAAGCTATAGTTGAATTATAGAGGATGACTACGTAATGGAGTGTCAAGCTATATTTACTATTTAGATAGGTCAAACATGGAAGACTTTTTTTTTGTCTTTTTTGAGGTAAGTGTCGCCTTGTAATTATTTTTGCTAGATGTAATTTGAAAGGTGGCATCACATTTGGAGAATTTCAAAGAGAGGATAGATTATTTCCTCTTGAGCTCTTTATATTGATGGACAGCTGATACATTCTTTTCTCTTTTGAATCCTCTGTATGTGCCAACAAATATAATGAAATTTTCTTGCATGTGTTACCTAGTATCTAAACAAACAAGAACATCGATATGAGGTGACAATTCTGCTTCAAGATATTGTTGATATTCTAATCCAAGATATGATTGTGGATGCTCAAAGGTAAGAATTTCTTAATATAAATGGACTTCTTTTTTATGTTGTACCAGTATAATAACCTCCAATTTGTACAGTATACTGGATGAGGTTAATTCTTCGGAGAGACTGATCTCTGATGATGATGGCGCGTTCGGATACTATGAACCAGAGCTCTTTGCATCAGTCAGCTCAATAACAAACATCCGATATCCATTTCTTGATGGTCAGCTCAGTCAGCAAAAAGAACAGGTCTGAGCTAACCTTTGATTACATAAGGACAATGGAACAGATTATAACTCTTTGGATAATGAAATTCCCTTGCATATTCAGGTTAAACGCCTCTACCTTTTGCTTAATACAAAGGAAAAGGTTGCAGAAATACCATCAAATTTAGAGGCTAGGCGACGCATTTCATTCTTTGCCACATCTCTGTTTATGGCTATGCCTGCTGCTCCCAAAGTTCGCAGTATGTTATCGTTCAGGTAATACTTCTGCTTTCAAAAGCAACTGGAACTTATTCCAAGTTACCTTGAATAATCCCAAATTGGCAACCAATGAACACTTTATTTTATTGTTTGTTCTGATTTATTTCTGACAAAGTGATCATTGTTGATTTGCTGCCAGAAGCAACTCGGATTATCTGAATACTGATGACATAAACTGCCAAATAAAAGTAGCATAATTTTCACACAAGATCTATCTCAGAAATGAACCAAATCCCGACTATCCGATGATGCTAAAAGTCTAAATAATTCAGACTATATCCTTGAGCAATCTCCATTTAATATATTCTTTCGCTTTTCATTAATTGGAGTAGCTATCTGTTCATAACGCACTGTCTCCTGATAAATCGATCACAAGGTTCAGTTATAACCTTATACGAGTCCCTTCAGTAACACTGATAACCAGAACCCTTATATGCAACCATAAGCAAACAGTTTTTGTGATCTTGGCCTTACTGATTTCCTGGTAATCAACTCAATAAGATGATAACCAATGAGAATTGCTATAAATATAAGCAAGCTGTTCAGTTAATTGTAGTTCTTTGTTTGATAATTCTGATATCTGCATCCATCTCAATGGAAAACAATTGTGATCCATGTGTTATAGTGTATCCTGATATTACATACTTTATCCAGCATAATAACTCCATATTTCATGGAAGAAGTGAAGTTTTCTGATGAAGAACTTTATTCAAATCAAGATGAATCGTCCATCCTTTCCTACATGCAAAAGATATATCCAGGTATATAGCAAAGCTTTCTTTTGACTGCTACTGCAACTGCTTGCATTGATTTATATGAAAACATACTGTATTACCATATGTTACTAAGATATATCAAGATGAGATATCCATCTTTAGGTACTGAGGTATTCTTATGATTTTAGATGAATGGAAAAACTTTTCGGAACGCCTTGGTTCAAAGGTAACAAATGATGAAATTAGATACTGGGCTTCCTACCGTGGCCAAACACTGAGCCGAACTGGTAATCCAGTGTATCATTCTCATTTGTTGTATTATGATTTAAGAACATGGCTCCCCCGTCTCACTCCTGTTTTTATTGTAAACTATCTAGTTCGGGGAATGATGTACTACAGAAAGGCATTGAGACTACAGGCTTTCTTAGACAGGACAAGTGATCAAGGTGTGTGTAGAAATCTTGTCCTAATGAAATTCAAGGGCGGAAATTTATAACCTAGGACAGTTAGACATGTAAAATTATGGTAGAAGTTCTTGTGTAATCTTCAGCTCTGAGTTTCTTTGGAAACTGTTGTGTTTCCACTAATTCAATTTTACAAAACTTATGCAGAATTGTATAAAGGACCTTTGGCAACTGAGCAAGGAAAAAATAAAAGAACCATCCACCAATCATTATCAGCTGAAATTGAAGCACTTGCAGATATGAAATTTTCATATATCATTTCATGTCAGAAGTTTGGGGAACAGAAAATCAAAGGTGATCCCCATGCTCAAGACATCATAGATCTGATGACCAGGTATGCATTGGAACATATATAATTGTAGAAAAATGATGGTCACTAGAGTTATCCTGACCTTTTTCACTTGTGCCCAATAAAGGTACTCTGCTCTGCGGGTTGCTTATATTGAAGAGAAGGAAGTCATAGAAAATAACGTTCCTCACAAGGTTTATTCCTCTGTGTTAATAAAAGCAGAAAATAATTTGGACCAGGTAATGATCTCATGTTAAGACTAAAAAAGTAGGAAAACTTGTATTGATGGCACCTAAGATTTCTTGAAAGTATCCCTCTCCTATTTTGTCATCATGACTATCTTCATTAGTCATTAAGCATGATAGTCCTCCCCATTAACAGTCTTTCTTGTAAAACATATGGTTCTTTCACTCTAATCCCATGGCATCTGCTGACTTGTTGGTTATATCCATAGGAGATTTACCGTATAAAGCTGCCTGGTCCGGCCATCATTGGAGAAGGGAAGCCTGAAAATCAGAACCATGCCATTATCTTCACTCGTGGAGAAGCTCTACAAGCAATTGATATGAATCAAGTAATGAATTGCACATGCTTCAAATCATGTTCTCTCTTTTGTTTAAAGATTTTATGTTCATGTATGCAACTTGATATCAGGACAACTATCTGGAAGAAGCTTACAAAATGAGGAATGTCCTTCAAGAGTTTGTAATACATCCTAGGGACAAAGCTCCAACCATACTTGGGCTTAGAGAGCATATCTTCACTGGAAGGTCTGTAATATTACAACATATTTCTTTGAAACAGATTTTGTCTCTAGTAGGATAATTATGCTATTATTGTTTGTGCAGTGTTTCATCTCTTGCTGGCTTCATGTCATATCAAGAGACAAGCTTTGTTACAATTGGACAAAGATTTCTTGCTGATCCCCTTAGGTGAAAACATGCTTCTTATTTTATCTTATAATATAGGCAACAATGGTGCAAACTAAATTCTTTTGCTTTAAGTTCTAATTTCTCATGGCATTATGTTCTACATTAGAGGAAAATCTGAATATATTATTGCGGAACCCCAGATACACATAATGTCATTGAAAAATGGCTGATGAGATTATGGCACTTGTTTTCAACGAATGTCACTTTGACAAAGTTGAATGGGGCATGTTCAGGAAGTTACATTTTATAACTCAGCCTAGCTGACCTAGGTTCGAGTCCTCTTGTACTCGAATTTGGGTGTCTATTGTTTCTTATTTACAGTTCCACCTAGTTCTTCCTAGGTTGGTTTGTTGTTGTTTTTTTGTGGAACGTTACTTTTGCCCTTCCATTCTTTTAACTTTATCAAGTCGTTTGATGAATGGTTCATGAACTAACCAATGCAACGGATGAGGGATGGTGAATGTGGTTGCTTTTGCTTGGCAGAGCTAAGACCAATCAGGGCTAGGACCACCCCCCCCCCCCCACCCACCCACCACCACCACGCGCGCGCACACACACACACTCTTCTTTTGTTGTGTTAAATGTTAGGTAGTTATGGCAATTGTTCAAACCTGACAATGGTCACCTGCTGTAATGGAATCATCAACAAAGTAGCAAGATATGATTTGTTTCTGCAAGTTCCTGTATACATGGTTCAGCAGTGGCCTCAAGTGAGGAAGCAATAGTAACACAGGTGTGGCATGACACATATATTGGTGGATAGTACTAAGGCTATATGGTGGCTGTGAGAAGGGAGCACTACAGAAGAGGAGATGGAGGTGGTAGGAGCAATCTATAGTTGCAGAAAAGAAATTAATCGGATATAGTGACATTTTGAGAAGAAAGCTTTGAAATGGACGTGATAGATTCCATTTCCAGGTTGTAAATGGCATTTTCAGCAGTTTAGAGTGCATAGATGACATTTTAAATCTTTTTACCTTTTTTTAATATCTAAATATATTGATTTCTCACATATTAATAGTGTTGGAAACTTTTAGGGGCTGTTTGGTTTCTGGCCTACGGCGCCACACCGCGCCGCACATCCCGCGCAGCAGGTGTGGCGGCCGAATCGGCCGCTGCACCTTAGGCATGGTGCGGCGCCCTAGGCCACAAAGCAAACAGCCCTTTAGTATCAAGGTCCAGATTGATTTCTCCCATCTTGTATTAAACTCCAGCTATAACCCAGCCACTGTAAATAACGGGGTGGGGGTATTGAGGACAACACACAGTTATTCATAAATTTCTACATACATATGATATGCGTATGCAAGAAGCCCATTCTGAAGCCAATTATATAACACAAATGGATATTTTCCTGACTGTAGGGTACGATTTCACTATGGCCATCCAGACATTTTTGACCGGATATTTCATTTAACAAGAGGTGGTGTAAGTAAAGCATCTAAAACTATAAACTTAAGTGAGGATGTATTTGCTGGTAAGTTTAAGTTTTCCTTCTGTTGAAACTGAAATCATCATACTATTTTCTAAAACAATTGCTGCTTTCAAATTATTTTTGCAGGGTATAATTCCATATTGCGTCGTGGAAATATAACTTACAACGAGTACATTCAAGTTGGCAAAGGGCGTGATGTTGGTCTTAATCAGATATCAAAATTTGAAGCTAAAGTGGCAAATGGCAATAGTGAACAAACAATAAGTCGTGATATTCACCGGCTAGGTCGGCGATTTGATTTCTTCAGGATGCTTTCATGCTATTTTACGACAGTGGGATTTTACTTTAACAGCCTAGTATGCTCTCTCACTCCCCCTCCCTCTCGTTTCCCTCTCCCTCTCTCTAAAGTAAAAAATAAATCAACAATGATGTGCAAATGTTAATAAGGTCAATTTTAAAAGTTTAAGGCTGATTTTAAACTTTTACTGAAACAACCTAGTATGCTCTCACTCCCCCTTCCTTTTGTTTCCCCCTCCCTCTCTCTATCTCTAAATTAAAAAAAACCAACAATAATGTGAAAATGTTAGTAAGGTAAATTTTAAAAGTTTAAGGCTTATTATATTAGTCAAAATCTAAAATATTGTCTGGTAGATATCAAACTTATTTTATGTTTGCGATTTATTTTGACTCACTGTTAATTTTCTTAAACCTTTTGGATTCCTGGAGTAGTTTCTTATGTTTTGGCTTGTTTTTAGGAGGCCCTCGGGCAGGGGGCCAAGTTCCTGTTATAATAATAATAATAGACTTAGCATTACCTATCAGTCTAATTGTTTCAGTTGATCCATATGTTGTGCAGATATCAGTTATTGGGGTTTATGTTTTCCTCTATGGGCAGTTATACTTGGTTCTCAGTGGCCTGCAGAGGGCTCTGTTACATGATGCTCAGACTCAGAATATAAAATCCTTGGAAACAGCCCTTGCATCTCAGTCTTTTCTCCAGCTGGGACTTCTTACAGGATTGCCTATGGTGATGGAACTAGGTTTGGAAAAGGGTTTCCGTGCAGCTCTGAGTGATTTTATCCTCATGCAATTGCAGTTGGCTTCAGTTTTCTTCACGTTCTCTCTTGGAACAAAAGCACACTACTATGGCCGTACTATTCTCCATGGGGGTGCTAAATACCGGCCCACAGGGCGTAAATTTGTAGTTTTCCATGCAAGCTTTACAGAAAACTATCAGTTGTATTCCAGGAGTCACTTTGTCAAAGGATTTGAGTTGGTCTTCCTTTTGATAGTCTACCACATCTTTAGGAGATCTTATGTGAGCAGTGTGTTGCACGTGATGATCACATACTCAACGTGGTTTATGGCAGTGACTTGGCTGTTTACTCCTTTTCTTTTTAACCCAGCTGGTTTTGCTTGGCACAAAATTGTCGAGGACTGGGCTGACTGGAACAGGTGGATGAGGAATCAAGGGGGCATAGGAGTGCAACCAGAAAAGAGTTGGGAGTCATGGTGGAATGCTGAGAATGCACATCTACGTCACTCAGTGTTGAGTTCTAGAATTCTTGAAGTGCTGCTCTCGCTACGCTTCTTTATATATCAATACGGACTTGTCTACCACCTGAATATATCTCAAGACAACAAGAATTTCCTTGTCTATTTGCTTTCATGGGTTGTAATAATTGCTATTATTGGTTTGGTTAAGGTACCAGCTTCATCTGCAAAAAATTCTCTCTCGTTTCATGCTACTGAGATTCATTATTCTTATGCTGATTCCCTTTCCAACTATAATATTCTTATGTTTATTTGAATCTGCTGCAGCTTGTAAATTGTGCTAGCCGTCGGCTGAGCACGAAGCACCAACTCATCTTCAGGGTCATAAAACTTTTGATATTCCTGATGGTGGTTACTTCCTTAATTCTTCTGTATTGTCTCTGCCAATTATCCATCATGGATTTGATAATCTGTTGTCTCGCTTTCATACCAACTGGTTGGGGTCTTCTCCTTGTAAGTATCAAGTGGCAGCTCACTGTTGATGTTAATATAATTTCCTTTTTGCTGTAGTCCCCCTAACTCCCCGCTTGTCTTGCAGATTGTTCAAGTTCTGAGACCAAAAATAGAGTACTATGCGATATGGGAGCCTATTCAAGTCATAGCTCACGCTTACGACTATGGAATGGGATCTCTGCTCTTCTCCCCAATCGCTGTGCTAGCATGGATGCCTGTTATCTCTGCCATCCAAACTCGGGTTCTTTTCAACAGAGCATTTTCCCGGCAACTACAGATCCAACCTTTTATTGCAGGCAAAACTAAAAGGAGATAGTGTACTGATAGCTTCATATGGATGCACAATGGGGGTGTGAATATGAATATGATCGATTGGTTGGTCCTCGGGACAATAAGTTTGTTGTAATCTAGTAGTGTAAATATTATGCGGTGGGATCCATCATTCTTTGGTCCACGCCTTTGACAGATCTAACGTAGTAACAGGTTGGTTTCAGTTTCTGTTCTGTAACTTACCATACCATTCAGTAACAAGAAACAGCTATACCATTGCTCTTAGACGGGTCATGATGATGCCTATACAGTTACAAAGATACCACTCACCCCGTTTTTAAATGTATGACGTTTAGGACAAGTAAATTAGTTTATTTTGAACTAATCAGTTTATCCTAAATATCATTATTTAGAACAGTGGTAGTATCCATGTGAAATAATACGACTCATCCTACTTGTCCTTAATGTGTGGTGGTGTGGCCAGTACCAATCATACGCCACGCCTTGTACCTATGAATAAGGTTCTTGGAGATCAAAAAAAAAAAATAGTTTGTTCCTGGAATCTATTAGCTAGTCATTATCATTGGTTTCCTTTTCCTTTTCGTGCATGTTCTCCTGTGCTGTGGCCTGTGAGCAAGTTTGTTCCAGACCAGATGGACATGCATATTTCCTTTTATGATGGCGTTAGGGTTTTTCTCCGGTCTTGTACGATAATATATATGCTGCCAACAGATCCGTCGCGCGCTTCGACTGCTGCCCGTCTCTTGATCGAAGCACATTTTGGACACGCCTCTGGACAGAGAAGAAGTTCAGCGGGCGTGCCCATTTCACAACTGGATGGCCCAAGCATTGCAATGCACAGCATCTATTGCCCATGTCGCACAGTTAATTACAGAGTCGCCGGAGCTGGCCCCAGCCGGATTCAGGAGATGAGCAGCTAGCCGATTTTGCGATCTGTGTCGACACCTCCCCAGCGATGGACCCAAGGAGTATCCTGTTAGCATGATATTAGTTTGCCCATCTCCTAATGTACCCCAGCACTAATCACATACAAAATACCTTGCAATTGCTCTCTGTCATATCAAGGGGCACAAACACCACCAGGATCTAAAAGTGCCCGTCGTCCACAGATAAAATAAAGGGGACGACACGAGCCACCGGTAGATAAAGAAATGAACTGGTCCATGCCATGCTCACCCTCTATCTCTAACCCTCAGCGTAATCCGCGAGGCGATGGGCGATTTAACATCGCGAGAGAGGAGGAGACCCGAGCTGGGGGCCGCGCCGTGCATGTGCCGCCGGTTGGCTGGCTGGCTGGCTGCTGGCAGAAAGAGAGAAGCTCACGGGTACTCTCTTACCACTGCACTGATCTACTCGCATCGGAAAAGAAAACCCTGCAGGGACAGCCGTAGGACAGCGTCAAGGAGATCGATCGACGCGCATTGGGCGGCGAACGCGGCAGTGGCGAGCACAAGCTAGCTAGGGATAGACGGCATGATGAGATGGTAGAAGGATCTATATGATTTGTTTATATATGGTTACATGTGTGTGTGTGCAGTGCAAGGAAGGCACCGTGTGCATATGCATATATGCGAAGAGCACAAAGGGAGAAGGCGGGGATGCGCTGCGAGTAGATAGGTAGAGCTAGCTATAGCTGGTGAACACAGCACACGTTGGCAGGAAGCAAAGCAAAGCGGAGGCCGGTGCATGTGACGCGCATGTGGAGGGATCGGCCCTGTTCGTGGGAATGTCCTACGGCCAGCGGGCACATGGCCATGGGGGGCACCGCATTATTTGAGCCCTGCTGCTGCTTTGAGCCCGCGCGCGCAACTTGCTCCCGACGCCTTCTTGCCATCCTCTCCCACTACTCTAACCACCGCCGGTAACATCTTTTAAATCTTTTAGATGGACCACCACCGGTATCATTTTTTAAAAGAGAAAAATTATGAACCGAACCGGCAACATTTTCGTGAATCTGATAATTTTCGCAAGGAACGGCTCAAGAAACAGGAGCCGTTTGAACTCCTATGCTCCAAATAGATTCTAAACGGCGCGGCGGAATTTGAAGACGGCTGACTTTGATGAAGTCGGAATAGCATATTTTCTCATCACAACTAACAGCTCCACAAGCAGGCAACTAAGCCACACGGCGTCCTTTCGGCCACGTTGGGCAATGCTCTCATGTGCCGCCCCGGCTACACATGCTTCGTGCTCGATCGGGTCCTGGTAGCAGACAGCGCATGACAGGGGAGAAGAATGCAAAGCATCCACCGATCATCATGCCGAGCTGCTGCTCCATGGCATGGCGGTCATTAGTCATACATACTATATACTAGTAGTATCAAACGATGTACTCCAAGAAACTGTTAAGCATAACCACACTATCTAGGGTCGTTTGGCGTTGCCCTTAGCCCGACAGCGACGCTCCATTTCCATCCTTATCTCCCGGGCTAGAATCTCTGGATCTGGGATGAAAATCCATGCCGATTTTGAACTGCTCGCTTGGCAGGTGAGCAGGGGAGAGCCACCAGCAGCTGCGGCGGCGGCGGCGGCAACTAGCAAGTGACCACAGCTCTGGTGCAGCACGTGGTCGAGCTGCTCTGCCACTGCCAGCCAGCTGACGGGCTGAGACCCGGAACCGGAGAAGCCAGTCCCTGCAGCTCTGTGCATGATTAATAAAATTTTTGGTAAAAAAATTTTAGAAAAAAAAAGTACTCCACTGCTGCTACTAGTCTACCTATCAATCTATATTCTACCCTTGTATGCATGCCATTGCCATGCATCTTCCTCCACAGTCTCTCACTTAGCTGTTGCTAGCTGTCTCCTTCCCCCCATCATGTGACCTCCCCTCCGATCCATCCTCACTCACCCTTTTTCTTCTTCCCATCAAAGAGGCAAATAGTCCTAACTAACTTTGCCCTACCTAGACAATTACTGCACCTCTGGATAACTAACCACAGGCTAGCTAGACATCTCAACCATAACACAAGCTCTGATGACCACCTGTCTGTACAAAACCACCAACAGCTCTCACATATTAACAGCAACATTATGTATACATCTTGCTTAAAAAGTTGAAATAAAAGCAATGCTACAAGGTTTTCTTTTTTTTTGCATTGGCAAAGAAGGTGAAATTAGTGCCGTGGGTAGTAGTAGACTGCCCCTAACCACCTAACCTACCATATCTCTTGGATCTTGATATGCATAGCCCCCCTAAACACATGCACGATGCTGCAAGAGACGGCCTCCAAAAGCTACCGGCTTGTAGCATGCACACACTAATGCAACTGCAAATGCAGTGTGATGAGCCCCACCATCAACCATGCATGTGCACTCACACGCCACGATATATACACAGCATATATGCCTCCACCTACACTTGCAACCAGTAACCATATGCATACACGCTATACGCCGTCTCAGCCCACAGCTAGCATTAGCAACGCAGCAGTTCTGTCTAGGAGACTAGGGGCTCTCTCTCTCTCTCTCTCTCTCTCTCTCTCTCTCTGGCTCTAGCTAACCAAGGGGTCGTGGTGCCGGTGCCAGGAAGAAGAGCGCGGAGGAAATGGCGCAGCTGCCACCGAGGGCGCCGAGCGCCGCGGCGCAGGACCCCTGGTCGGCGGCGGGCGAGTTCCTCGGGTTCGCCGCGGCCAGGCGCGGCGCGCACCGCCGCTCGGCCAGCGACTCGGCCGCGTTCCTCGAGGCCGTGCCCATGGACGACGTCATCGGCGGCGCCGGCGGCGACGACTTCGACCGCCTCGACGACGAGCAGCTCATGTCCATGTTCTCCGACGTCGACGCGCCGGCCGTCTCCGACGGCGCCGGCGGGGAGAGGGCCGGGGACGCGCAGCTGATGGACATGGGGGACGCGGAGGACGGAATGGCGGCCTCGTCGCCGGCCGGCGCGCGCGCGGCCGCGGACGGCGTCGCCGACCCCAAGAGGGTCAAGAGGTTAGTTGCAACTTGCGCACAGTAGTCTGGTAAATTGTTTGTGCTAGTACATTTTTAATAGTGTTCCTTTCATCTACCAAATCTACCGTGGTAAAACAGTAGTTTCTTTATTCGAAGATTAATTTGTGATTGTGATTGTGCCTTCATCATTCTGCTGTTCATCCCTTAGACTAACATTTCGAATTGCAAATTACCAACGCATAGAGCAGTAATAATTCAGTCAACCTTGAAGCTCTACAGAAAAGAGAGAGACATCAAAATTCTGGCGCTTCAAATCTGCCCACGACATTATGCATTTTAATTTTCTTAGCAAAATTCTGGCACACTCTTTCAAGTTTCAAGAAGGAACAAACACATTCGTTTTCTTCGTTGTCAATCTTTGTTTACTGAGATATGTTTTCTTTGTTCCTTGGGTGATTTTGTTTCAGGATATTGGCAAACAGGCAGTCAGCTCAGAGGTCACGAGTCAGGAAGCTGCAGTACATCTCGGAGCTTGAACGCAGTGTCACCAGTCTCCAGGTGACCACTTTGAAAACTACTCCATCCGACGCTTAGTTATAGATGATTTGCCTAATTCAGTGGATGTCTGTTTTGCTAATTCAACTCTGCCATCAGTTACTATTCATCTAAAGTAGTATTCACTGAGCCATTTTGAGATCCATTTGTTTGATCGATTCGCCGTTGCTGTAGATGGAGGTGTCAGCACTGTCCCCTCGCGTGGCCTTCCTCGATCACCAGCGGTCGCTACTCACCGTCGGCAACAGCCATCTCAAGCAAAGAATTGCGGCGCTCGCCCAAGACAAGATCTTCAAAGATGGTATCAGATCCTTTGTTCAGTTTGGCTCGAATTTATTTGGTTTCCAGCATACTAGTTCCACTAGATTTGAACTGATATCAAATATGCAATGTAATGCAGCTCATCAAGAGGCACTGAAGAAGGAGATCGAGCGGCTACGCCAACTGTTCCACCAGCAGCAGATCAAGGCCACCACCGGCGGTGCCAACATCGCCACTGCCGCCTCGATGCAGGCCAGGCAAGAGCTGCTCGCATGCGAGGGCGCCGCCATTCGATAGCAGAAATGATTGTCGATCGGCGCAACGTGCGCCAACTTGTGCTGAGTTTTTTTGAGGGGCAGTTCATCGTGTGGAAAGACACACCTGTTAGTAGTTTAAAAATTTGTGCAGTCTGATATGTTGGCTTTGTTTGTTACTCCTTGATTTGTATGTGATGTAATTTGCTCATCTTAGCTAAAAATTGGGCTGGGATGGGGAATCTTTGTGAATGTATTGTTTGGACGGCCTCACATTTGTGTTGGTAAAGATTTTCCAAGGTGTTTGGTTTCTTCAGTTTGTTTGTTTGTTACCTCATTGCAAACGGAAGATATAGGGATTTTGTTGCAAGATATAGGACCTAGATGAAACATGCACATAACATTATCTCCAATGTCTACCAGAACTCACATACATATATTTAGCATGAATTTAAATCCAGGTACGATGGGTCTTCCTTTATTTTTCCACTTAACTGAGGAACATTACGATGAGGATGTCATATGTGTATTTTTCTTTTGAGGTGTTGACATTTACTTATACAATATTGGAAGCCAAATTTTTAAAGGAAAAAATTCGGTTTACACCCTTAAACTATCATAAAAGTTCGATTTTCAACCTTTAACTGCAAAATACTGTCGAAACTGAACAAATTTGGCATTTTGGTGGTTTCAAAGGTGGTTTTGTATTTTTTTTAAAAAAAATATAATTAGATCTAAAAATTCAAAAGTAATTTATTTTTAATTATAAAAATATAAAACTAGTACCAAAATTTTTCTAAAAATGTGACCTATCTACATTGCTCTATTTGAACCTTATTTATTAAAAAATAATAGGCATAACTATAAGCACCCAAATACTATAAATATGAAAAAATTGTATCCAAATAACTGACAAGTAGAGTGCCAATATATAGGTTACATTTTAAAAAAACTTTTGATACCTATTTCATATTTTTTAATTTAAAATAAATTACTTATGATTTTTTTGCTTAAATTTGAATATTTTAAATTTCACAAAATGAAAAACCACCTTTGAAACCGGACTTTTACCATTTCTAAATGACCATCGACTAATTTTTCATGCCCAATTGAGTTATATGCTGTTGGATGTAATCACTAATTTTTTAACGCAAACACTATTCTTATAATGATAGAGGTTGGTAATTTTTTAAAAAACACAATATATTCAATGGCTACAGTGATTAAAGTGTACCAGATTGATGCCAGATGTTTCGATTTTTATGAGAAGTTTTTATTTTTTAATCTTCTTTTCTAGCACCTCTAGTGAGGATTAATGTGGCTTCAATTAGTGATAGTAAGACATCATAATCAATACACTCAGCCCTTTTCCTTTTTTAGACAATGAACAATAAAAATATGGCTTTAGGCACTAACGAGACATCAAACCGCAGTTATTTCAACTTATAGCATTAGGTGTCCATCACGCGTATGTGATGTTGGTAACACCAAAAGACAGAAAAGGGTCTCAATAATTTCGATGGGGGATTATTAGGCTAATCCCAGTGTAAATTTTATAAAGATTTTATACACATTAAATACAGTGATACGTCAGTATGGTAATTATGAAGAAAGATAGGGAAGGAATTTCATTAGGATGAAACCGTGTATACACCGTTTCCAAGACTATGAAACTTGCATTGGGAGCTATAGAGTTTTATTTCATGTAATTGCATCTAATCACATATCTCACAATTAAATGTTATGACTAGCCTATTCAATCGTGAAATGAAACTTTGCATTGAGAGATCTTATTTTATTTGTGAACTCATAGATGATATGACATTCTATGTAATGGTGCAATAAAATTCTGCGCTAGAAATAGCATTAGCAAATCCCCATCCATGTGGGCCATAGATATGCATGGCTACCATTTTCAGAGTGTGGCATGCCAGAAAACCACCCATGTTGCGTCGTCGAGCGAAGGTGGTGGAGGAAACAAATGGTGGTGATGGGCTTGCGGTACGGAGTCAGGACCAGAGCTTTATTTGGGCCGGTGTTCTGTCATTTCTGGGCTTCGTGGCAGCTCGTAATGGGCTGCATTTCCTCTCGTCGTCGGCGGCTCGCCGTTTCGGCCGCTTTTCCCCCAGAAGCCCTTGAAGTGCGAGCGGCGGCAGACTCGGTGAGTAGTCGACGAGAGCGAGGAGAGCGCAGAGCGGAGTGCCAGAACGTGTCGCGTTATGCCATGGCCTCAAGGCGATTTCAGACGATTTTTCGGATGATTTCGGTCCAATTACAATTTCAGCTTCCCTCTTCCTTTTTACGCTTGCGCCGCCGCTGCTCGTGGCTGTCGCTAGGTTTGGAGCATCGAGGGTTCGGTGTTTAGGGGGTTCGAATTGTCGGGATCGGATAGTCTCCGGTGTGCCCGATCATAGAGGAAGATTGCCGGCAGCAAGGTAGCGGACGGAGGTGGCGGGTTGTGGACGGGACGGCGAGACGGCGGAAACTGTTTGGCCGCGGGTCATGGAGTACAATAGGTGGCCTATGGTTGGGGGAGGGGGGGATCTAGACTCCAGTAACGGCGGTGGCTCCGAGGGCGGGATCCTTGAAGGTGGAGGTGGTCGGTGGCGCGGGAACGAGCAGGGTCAACGGCGGTAGCGGCTCCAAGAGAGGAAGCCCTCAGAGTCGGAGGTGGTCGGCAGCGTGGGGAGGAAGACGAAGCCTTCGTAGGCTACGATTCGTGGAAGGAAGTCCTTCAGTGCGATTCCGTCATGTGACATGTAATGACGCCCGTGCCAGAATAGCAAGTACTGTAGTAGCAAGTGGACGGGAGGGTCAGTGGAAGACGACGTGGGGTGCGTGTGCCTCTGTGTTCGGTGGCAGTGACGTGAACACGCGGACACGGGACTTTTCACACTGTTACACACCAGGAACAGTCCCTGCCGCGACACGTGTACCTTGATGCTGTGCTGCGCGGCGCGCACTCATCGTCGCCGCGGCGTCATGCCCTTACTCTCCCTTGCCCTTGCCGCTTTCTAATTCTACCTGCCTCTTTCCTTTCCTCGTGTCGCGCGGCCGAGGCGACGTGGCAGCAGGGGCGATCGCGCACGCGCCATGGAACTGGAAGGAAGGTCAAACGCGCCGCGTCGCGCAGGCACATCTAGCAACTTAGCAAGACGTGCCGCGTCTCGCCCGTTCCAGACGTCGCTGCCCGGCGGACGACGACGACGACCCCACACCCCCAATCGCGGCGCCCGGGCCGCCGGCCGTCCGATCCGACACGGCCACTGCATCCGATCCCTCCGCTTCACGCTGCTGCGCGCCTGCGCCAATTAATCCGCTCGTATTCCGCGGCCTTCCCACTCCACTCGCTGCCTAGTGCCTAGCGCCCCGCGACCATGCCGACGCGTCTCCCGGCCCCTCCGCTCCTCCTCCTCCTCCTCCTCCTCCTCGCCGCCGCCTTGCTCGCGCATGGCCGCGTCATCCCCGGCGCCGGCGTCCCCGGCGCCGGCGCGACGGTCCTCCGGCTCCCGTCGGAGGCCGCGCCGCCGGCGGGGGAGGGCGGCGGCTGCGAGATGACGTACGGGTTCCTGCCGTGCACCGGCACCGCGCTCGGGAACCTCTTCCTCGTCCTGGCCTACGGCTTCCTCATGTTCAAGGCCGCCACCTACCTCTCCGCCGGCAGCGAGCTGCTGCTCGAGATCCTCGGCCCCGGCGTCGTCGGGGGACTCTTCCTGCCCATCCTCGGCGCGCTGCCCGACGCGATGCTCATCCTCGGTCCGGTTCCTTTCCCTCACCTTGCTCTCTCCAGCCACGTTTCACTAGTTGATTGTAAGCGCGCTTTGTAGTTTCATGTTTGGTTACAGTACTCTGCTCATAAGGAAAAGGTCGCATTTGTCCGTTTCGAAAATCCAAGAGGTAAAGGTTGCACACACTTGCACGTGCTTCAGTTACATTATCAGCGTCAAATAATTGTTAGATTCAATCAGTCAGGATTCAGGAGAAATCTTTGTTAGCGTCCCAATCACAGTGAGTAGTACACTTCGTTGAAAGGTCATGGCCTGTGTATGCTGACAGCATTATCCAGTAGTGACATTTTGAGGGACTTGAGATGCAAATTTGTGCCAAGGTGCTACTCCATCAGCAACTAGTTTAGCCTCCATCTGATTTTGGTGCATATAGATAGTCCACCTGTCCCCTTTTGAGTCACACTTGTGCATTGACTTGCGTTTGACTGTACTGTACATGTGAAATCCTTAACCTGTTGTTTTTGTGCTTCAGTTTCCGGGCTCTCTGGCACCAAGGAGGTTGCGCAAAGTCAGGTTTTGATCGGAATGGGCCTGCTTGCGGGGTCAACAGTCATGCTTTTGACCCTACTCTGGGGATCTTGTGTTGTCGTTGGCAAGTGTGATTTGTTGGAGAATTCAACCACAACTGATTGTCAAGATACAAAAGGCTTCAGTCTTTTTGGTACGTTGCATACTTACTGTGTTGTTTCCCGTCTCCATTCAATTGTCCAAAGGGGCATAACTCAGATCTATATTTTCGGAACGTCGTCATTTTGACTGATGATGGAAAGGAAACAATATATTACTCAGATGAGCGCAAAAGGAAAAATCCTGGAAACATGAAATTTTGTTCAGTATCCATCTAGATGCGCTTTACCAGTAAACATAAGCTTCAGGCAATGCAAATTGTTATCAAGAACTTACTTTCTGATAGCTTCATACCCTTAACATGGGTCCATCATTGAGATGCCCTTTAGATAGTTACTGTTAGCATTCAGTTTGGAATCAACGAATTGTGAGAACACTGCTCATACACTTAAGGCTTTCTTGTTTGAAGGAATAGTAATTTAGAGTTTGATTATTTGAATCCTTTCTTTGTTTGGTAGAATGGGGTCTTAGAGCATGGGAATTGTGAATATAAGGTTCAACGCTTTCCATTTTGAACCCATCGAGGGGATGTATATATGGAGTAATTGTTTAGTGAAATATTGTTACTTCTAAGCCCTTTACTATAAGTTCTGTAAGAAAATCTCTGAAGCTACAAAATTATTCTTCTCATTTTTCCTTTCCATCATGCCAAATAGGGCATTTAAACTAAATGGCAATTCTCCTGTGCAATCCAGTGTCCACCATAATGATTTTTATTGATTTATGCAGGCTAAAAAAAATCTACGTGTTCATTCTGTTCTGGCTGTACTTGAAACTTGGAGTTCTACTATGATTGTGGACACTGTTTTTATTTAGAATAATCTAATTCACATGGCTTGAATTTGTGTCCTAATATTTCCTCTGTGTTTTGCAGGCTCTGGTGTTTCTACTGATGTGCAGACCAGCTATGCCGCAAGAATCATGGCGATATCTATTTTTCCTTTTATCATAGTTCAGATACCCAAAATTTTTAAGCTCCATTCTGGTCATCGTTTAACAGTCCTGCTTGGACTTATTGTTGCAGCTCTACTTGTGCTCGCTTACTGCCTATATCAGGTATTGTACTAACCTCAACGAAATTTGAACTATACATCTTGACATCTGATTTAATCCATACATTTCCCTATAGAATCAGACTATTTTTCAAGTGCTTGAAACCGACATATTTTCCACACCATCCTGAGCCCTTGGGTCAACATTAACTGCCTCAAAGCATGGCATAAGTAATTGGATGCTGATCGAAGGGCCCAGGGTGGTGGATGAAAATCAAGCTGGATTCAAGCACTTCAGAAATAGCAAAACCAATTGAATTATCACGTATGGAATTTCGCTGGAACAATGCAAATAGTTTTTTATCAAGATACTTGATGAAACCTTGAGATGGTCAATTTGAACCAGGAGAAATGTGTGTATGTACCATCCAAATCCAACTTTTCTCTAGACCCTTCACTTTTTTTCCTGCAACTCTGGTTGGGATGCTGTCACTGTATTCTAAAGAAATGCGCTTGCTGTCATGGGAACTATATCTGTTTCTGTCTTTGCAATAGTATGTGGGTATTTCTTTGTTGAACTGTCCTTTGTTATCTTCATGTGATTGTCATTAGTTTTAGTTGATTAAAATAGTATGGGACCTTTCGTGCCCCATTAAACAAATGGTTTTATCTTGCACAAACAGGTCTTTCAGCCATGGATCCAGAGGAGAAGGTTAGAGTATGCAAGACTAAAGCACGTAATGTCTGGACTTCTAAGACATGCCCAGATGCATGTGTTCGGCCGCCTTCTTGATGAAGATGGAACACCAAATGTTCCTGTGATTGAGAAGTATTCCTCTGCACCTCACCTCATCTTTTAGCTGTTCTCTCAGACGCTAATCTTTCTAACTGAGAGCCAACAAATGGCAGGTTGTTCCATAAGATTGATCTGGATAATGATGGAAAATTAGAACGTGGCGAACTACAAGCTTTCATTATTGGTATTAAGTTTGAAGATGTTGACTTGGATAGTAGCCTAGCTGTAGATCAAATCATGGCAGACTTTGATAGATCACAGAACCATACCATTGAAAAGAGGGAGTTCGTTGACGGAATCTTGAGATGGCTAGAAGAAGCTAAGCATTCTGTTGCTACCTCTGGTGCATACTCAAAAAAGTTTTTGCAAGATTTTCATACGGTATATTTTTTTGGTTCACAAGTTATGAAGTTATTTTATGGTACATGGGTGATAAGTTACATCAACATCCTGTATCTTTGCAGAGAACTAGGGAGGAACACAATCTGCTGCTTGACAAGGATGACGAGGATGGTGAAGCTATTGAAAATCCAACCTGGACCTGTTTCAAGGCTATTTCACTGTTGCTCCTGGGAACTGCAATGGCAGCAGCATTTGCAGATCCACTAGTCGATGCCGTGCACAATTTTTCAAACGCAACCAGTATTCCTTCGTTCTTCATTTCCTTCATTGCAATGCCTTTGGCAACTAACTCCAGTGAGGCTGTCTCCGCAATTATATTTGCAAGCCGAAAGAAGCAGCGGACTCTGTCACTTACATTCTCTGAGGTATGTCTGAATGCCTTCTCCCATTAGAGTACCCAGAGAATACCGTCAATGTGATTCGATTAGATATAATCGTACACTGTAGTAGCTTCTGGATCCACCGTAAGTTTCTGATACTCCCCGTGTGATACCATGTTTACTTAACTGCAGGTCTACGGTGCGGTGACCATGAACAACACGCTCTGCTTGGCCGTGTTCCTGGCCCTCGTTTACGCGCGGGATTTGACGTGGGATTTCTCTGCGGAGGTCCTCATCATCTTCCTTGTCTGCACCATAATGGGCCTCTTCACCAGCTTCCGGACCAATTTCCCGCTCTGGACGTGTTTCGTGGCCTATCTGCTGTATCCGCTGTCGCTCATCATCGTCTACGTCCTCGACTTCAAGTTCGGTTGGTCGTAGACCTGGGGTCTTCCAAGTGTCAAGTAACCAACACATACAGATGTAACGTACACTGTAGAACGTATGCGATGGGCCAGGGCAACTCGTACTCATCTGGTTTTCCTTCTTATTATGGCGTTACTACATGTAGGACTGCTGCAAATTTGTGGGACGGCATGGTCTAAACAGAATTATGGACGAGAACTAATTAGAGAGAAGTTCCATGTTATTGCTGAAAGCATCGAATATTTTTGAGAAGAGACAGGTGATGAGGCTTCTGTGATTTGTCTTTTTACTTGGTCCAAAGGAGAAATGTGTTGTCACTGGCAATGGCAAGTCATGCAACTAGTTTGAATTTGATGATCTATTATCCTATTTATTGCCCAGTAGAAAGGTCTTTGAAGAACTATTATCCTAGTAACAGCCCAATAGAAGAAAGGCCTCTACAAGCGCTTATACGTGATTTGAACTACAAGCGCAGAGGCCTCCACAACATACGGGCACGTATAGGCCTCAGTTTCCAAGTTCGCTCTTTTAAAGAATTAAAGTCACCGCTTTGATATTGAGAAACAGTGGAGTGTCCCTACACATGCACAAAGTCAACCGGCTCTACCATTATTACAACATTAATACCGAAGAGCCATATACATATCAAAATACACACCGCTACAAATAGAAAAATATTAATAAAAATATCAAAATACTTCTTCGTAAATTACCCACAACTTCCATTAGAAAAGAGTAACTCCAAATACTCTTATCTGGATATTCGTGTCTGATGTTAGATTCAAAATCCGGATACATAAAGTCAGATATCCATACACTTAAGGTCAGATATCTGATATGAATATAGGATACTCATGATTACTTCATCACATATAATCCAGATAATTGGTCTCTAGATAAGATGTGGATAGCTGGGTTTTTCCACCCAAATTCTATTTTTTTACAAAATTAACCAAAAAGTTAAGATACGATGTATCACTACAATAAATTTTTATTCTATAAGTACTAATACAAAAAAATTGCAAAAGAGCCTCTAGCTAGTGGTTAGAGCACCCGAGTAGCATCTACCAGGTTTAGATTCAACTCCCTATGCGAGTGAATTAAAGGAGTTTGGAATAAAAAAATATAAAGAAATAGGTTGGGGCTTCCCCTATTGACTTTGGTCAAAAACAATACAAAAAGAATCAAAGTTAAATTTAACTTCACTGAAGTATTCTAAATTTTCTAGTAAATTAAAGAAGCAATGGTAAATTGTAACTTCAAAAAAAATACTCTAATAATGCCTAAATAAATGTAAACATTTAGGTTAAAATTTATTTAGAAGACTTTTTTTCTAAAACCAAAATAAATATAAAATTAAAATATAAAAATTTATCATATCTTAAATATACTAAATAAATCCTAAAATTTAAAAATAATTTAAACTTCACTAAAACTATTCAAAAAGGTAAATCTAGAAACAAAATTTTTGAATATTAAGTTTACTAAAATATTCTAATAATTCCAATTAAATCTAACATATTAGATATAACATTTAGTTTCACTTAAGTATATAGAAGTTTCTAAATTTAAAAATAAAATATGCTTGATTAGTCTAACTTTTCTTTTTAAAATTGAGAAGGATTTGGAAAACTTTGATTTTATTTTTTTATGACTTTGACTTAATATATAATGCAAAGTGTGACGCAATGGATAAATTCTATGTGTTTGTTGCTTTTGCCTAAAATATATCCATGTAGTTAGCTGCATATTCAATTAGTGTCTGTTGATAAAAAAATATCATTTTATCAAACATATTTGGCACTATACGTGCCCGAATCCAAACCCGAGAAAAAACAATTATATGTGTAGTATCCATTTATATGTTCATATCCAATTTCGTCTCTAGTATTGTTACTTGCAATAGTGAAAGTGCATTTAGGCCCTTGTGGGTTTTGATGATTGAATGACATAAACAATTAAAGGACTAATGAGCTTGTTGAGTTTTGGATAGACTTTTATTGTAAATGATAAAGGAAAAGCTCATGCCGTATGAAGTATAAATAAAGTAAAGTTATGACAAGCAAAGATTTGAGTAAGCAATAGAAACAAAGTTGCAATGCAATTGTATGATCTTATTGGTGGTTTGCTTGCCTAATCAACAAAAAGTGAAAATTGCATGAAGATTGATCAAGCTTATGGCTTTGGGAGCAATGTTGATCAAGGTATTAAGAAGAAGTTCATATGGAGAGTTGTTTGGTCACAATATTAATATGGAGAAAGATAGTGAAATGCAGAAATGATAAAGCGATAGAATATATATGTGCATATTGTTGTGAAGAGATTATTGATCAAGAGCAATGGTGAACCCAATGGATTTGGAATGATATTTCGCTTGGTCACATGGATTGTATTCTTAATCAAGAAAGAAAAATGTTGACAAAGTACAATCAAGAGAGAAGTTTATTTGGTCATAATATTGGTATGGAAGCATATAGTCAAAAGCATAGATCATAGATCTTTGGCAGCTGACTCCAACACGAAAAACACACTCTTAGAGACCATTTGAGCTCTTCACGTTCCCTCTTTGTGAGTTTCCTTGAGATATCTTGTGAGTTGGGTTGAGAGGGAAAAGATTGGGTGATTGAAATCAAGAGTGAGCCATTTCCATCCTTGAGCACTTGTGGACTTCATCAAGCAATCCGTGAAGCATTTGTTACTCTTGGAGGTGAAGCCTCCTAGATAGCTAGGCGTTGCCTGGTGAGCTCCCAAGCTTGTAGTGAGCCGCGGGAAGTTTGTGATGGCATTGATCTCGCCTCCGCAAGGGAAGAGATCAAGATAGTGAAACGAGGAGGGGTTGAAATAGGCCGAGCTCAAGGGACCGAGTTGACGTAGGTGCTCAACAAAGACGTAGGTGCTTCCTTGGAAGTAGCCGAACTTCGGTAAACAAATCGACGCATGTCCACTCTCGGTTTGCTTGTTCTTGTGTTCTTCATGTTCATATACTTATTCTAGTTGACTTTTAGGGTTCATAGCCCGATCTTCTTGTTGAGTGTGGTTTGAGTTTAGGTGATGTCGGTGTTTTACCGCCACACCCACCGAGAGATACCTCTGAGGTGGTGAGTTTGTAGGTAGGGTGTCGCCGAGATCAGGAACTCGAAGGTGCAAAGGAACGCAAGGTTTTGGACAGGTTCGGGCAGCTGAGAGCGCAATACCCTACATCGTGTGTGGTTTGTATTGCCTTTGATGATAATTGTTCCCGAGGGGGTCCCTGTCCGCCCTTATATAGTCTGGGGGGACAGGTTTACATGGAAGTCCTAGTCGTGTACAAGCCTAAGAGTCCTACCCGAGTACTTCTCGAGTAGTTTCCTACCGTGTCCGACTAGTCTAACTACTGTACGAGTAATCCTACTACATTATGAGTAGTTACAACAGATGTAGGCGTAGGCTATATCCCATCCCGTATCTTAGGAGAAGTGTGCCATGTGGACAGTCTCGTGTGCCCGGATCTGACAAGCCCTCGAGCTCTTCGTAGCCGAGTGCTGCAGGTGTCCGAGTACTTCTGAAGCCATCTTCGAGTTCTCCCGAACTTCGTCTTGAAGGTGTCCTCTGAGTACTTCCTTAGCTGCGTCGAGGCTGTGAGGTACTCATGCCCCGAGTAGTTGTCCAGTCTTCTTTATATGGGGTGCGATTAAATTCGTACTCCATATGGAGTAGCCCCCGAGTCTTAGGTTGACTCGTAGAATTAGGCCGAGGGTCAATTTAATCTTGAGTATTTTATTTTTATCTTTCAGCAGATTTGAAAAATAAGTCATTAATGACACGTGTCCTGCAGCCCCCGAGCCTTGAATCCAAATCCCCAAGTTTTAGAATAAAGGATCCAAAGAATCGTGGCATGCAATATATGACAGCAAGAATTTGATGGTGACCATGGGCAAATTGGTGTAGTAAATTTGAAAATCTCTTTTTCAAGATGAGTCCCCTGGAAAAATGGTTAAACAAATAACATCCCAAAGAATACCCAATATTACCTCTCAAATCAACTTATGTGCCCTGAGCCAATGACTAAATAACTCCTCTGGGTAATAAATTGAACAAACCCCTTATTTTGGAATAAAATCCCTAAAATAATGGTTGACAAACATCTACCCAAAATAAATCTTAAGAAGCCTATTGGATCGGGTATTGTCGAGTAATTGTATAGCATCTAGCATGTAAGCATGAGAGCTGTCCCTTGAGTCACAATGAGTGCCTTATCGCATCAAACCCCCGAGCCAGGAGCCAGATGATAAGCAGTAAGTAGTCATAACAGAACGGTGGCGCTAAACCCTGAGTCCAGGCATTGAGCAAGTAGCCGTTGGTGGTTGAACAGTTGATAAAGGCATCTAGTCGGAGTCGATCCTGACTAGGATTGTAGTTAAGACAAGTAGTTGAAGTAGTCGAACATGTGCAGAGCTAGTCATAAACTGGTAAATTTCTTGTCATGGGAGCGAGGCCCCTTCAATAACATAGTGTACAAGTTAAAAACAAGTAATATGTTACTGAAAATAAGGGAGTGAGGGCCCTTCAGCAAACTTGCGCGTAATTCCAGTCATAAACCGGTAAAACAGGGTTGTACTGGAAGTATGAGCACAAAGGCCCTTCAGAAACCCAAAAGACTAGTCGAAAACTAGTAATTAGGTACTCGAAGTATGGGAGCGAGGCCCCTTCAGTAAACTTGCACGTAGTACCAGTCATAAATCGGTAAAAATAAAGTTGCACTGGTAGTATCAATCTCCAGGCACCAGTAGAAGATGTCCCTAGTTGATTAAGGACGAAACCGGCGTAGATGTTCAATATTCCAAGAATTTAGTACCTCCTGGCCATCCAGGTAATGTAAGCGATAAGATCCAGGGCCTGTCACCTTGTGCACAATGAAAGGTCCTTCCTATCGTGAGTTAAGCTTGTGTAGACCGGTATCATTCTGGATTCGTCAAAGAACCATATCTCCAATATTGAAAGAGCGTTGTTGAATGTTCCTATCGTGGTAACGACGAACTCCTTGTAAGTAGCAAGCCAACTACAACAATGCATTGCATCGGATTTCCTCTGCTGAGTCAAGCTCGAGATGTCTTGCAGTGTTAGCCTCACCTTCTTCAAACATCTCCAGTCGTGGAGACTTCCACATCACGTCAATTGGTAATATGGCTTCAGACCCGTGTACGAGAAAAAAAGGTGACTGGCATGTGGCTTTGCTTGGTTGTGTGCGAAGCCCCCAGACTACTGATGAGATCTTATTGATCCACTTGCCGCTCTTTTTGCTGTTCTCGTTATAAAGTCTTTTGTTTAGTCCATCAGGGATCAAGCTGGCCATTGGCCCGTGGATGAGCCACCGATACATATTTGACCTCAATGGAGCTGCGTTCACAGAAATCCCAGAACTGATGCAAGTAGAAATTGGATCCCAAATCTATGATGATGGCGTTGGGGAAGCCAAAGCGGTGTAAGATTTCGCACATGAAAATAATTACTCGATCTGCAGTAAGCGTTGCGATTGGCTTGTACTCTATCCACTTGATAAACTTGTCGATGGCCACCAACACATGTGTGAAACCTCCTGGTATAGTTGTTAAGGGCCCTATCATGTCTAGGCCCTAGCATGCAAATGACCGTGAAGGTGGTATAGTGATGAAGTTATGAGCCGGAACATGGGGCTGTTTGCCAAAGAATTGGCAGTTGGTGCACCGGCGAACGAGTGCTTCAGCATCTGCCAAAACAATCGGCCAGTATAACCAGATCGAAACGCCTTGCCGACTAGTGTGCGAGAAGCAGCGTGGTTTCCGCACACGCCTTCGTGAATCTCTTGGAGTATCTCTTTGCCCTCCTCCATGCTGACACACTTCATGAGTATGCCTGATGCCGATCCACGCTTGTACAGATTGCCCCCGACTAGAACGTACCCTTTGCTACTCCGTAGGATGCGAGTAGCTTCAGCACTTTTTGGGTTGACACCGGAGGGTAGTTTGTGCTCTTGGATGTAGTCGATGAAGGCCACCCTCCAGTCGACCTCGATCATCAAGACCTCTCAGTCGGTTCCTTGGGACCCTGATCGATGGAACTTGAGTCTGGTGTCCTGATGGAAGGGTGATGCAGCTCGTGAATGAAAACTCCCAGTGGGACGTTAGCTCAATCAGAACCCAGTTTGGAGAGCACATCTGCGCCCACATTGTTGTTGCGAACCACATGGTGAATTTCCAGCCCTGAGAACTTTTTCTCGAGCTTGCATATTTCCATAACGTAGGCGTTCATGGTGTCCTTGTTGATGTCCCACTCCTTGTTGACTTTTTGAACCACCAGTAAGGAATTACTGTATACGAGTAGTCGCTTGATGCGTAGAAAGATTGCCAGGCATAGCCCATGCAGTAATGCCTCTTACTCGGCCTCATTGTTAAAGACCTCGAATGGTATTTGCAATACGTACTTGAGCTATTCTTCTCTCGGATTGATGAAAAGTACTCCCACACCACCGCCACTGAGCTGGAGTGAGCCGTCAAATACAAGACCCAATGCTCTAACTGGTTGGTTGGGGCTTCCACTTGGTTTTCTCGCCACTCCGCCATGAAATTGACTAGTGCCTGCGATTTGATGGCTGTCTTGGGCTTGAAGTCGAGTATGAGGGCTCCCAGCTCCACTGCCCACTTGGAGATGTGCCCGGTAGCGTCCCGATTGTGGAGGATATCTGCCAATGGGAAGTCGGAGATCACCAGGTTATTGTATGCATCAAAGTAGTGGCGAAGCTTCCTGAAAGTGATGAGGATACCGTAAAGTACTTTATGAATCGTTGGGTAACGAACCTTAGATTCAGAGAGGAATTCGCTAATGAAGTAAACTGGTCGTTGCACCCCAAAGGCTGGCCTTCCTCCTGGCGTTCCACTACGATTGTCATGCTGACGATGTGAGTAGTCGTAGCGATGTAGAGTACCAGGTTCTCGCCTAGTTGGGAGCTGTCAGGATGGGTGGCGACTGCAGATGATGCTTGAGATCTTACAGTGCCTGGTTTTCCTCCTCAGTCCACTTGAACTTGTCGTGGAGCTTGAGCAATTTGAAGAAGGGAATCCCCTTTCTCCGAGTCGGGAGATGAATCGGTTCAAAGCTACCATGCAGCCGGTGAGCTTCTTGACATCCTTGATCGTCTTTGGAGGATCCATGGCTATGATGACATTGATCTTCTCCGAATTTTCTTCGATCGCACAGTGACTTACAATGAAACCGAATAGTTTTCCTTGAGGAACGCCAAAGACATACTTTGTCGGGTTAAGCTTCCATCAAAACCGTCGCAAGCTGTTGAAAGTCTCCTCGAGATCAGCGATGAACTCGTCATGGGATCTGGTCTTGATGACCACGTCATCCACGTAAGCTTCAACGTTGCGGTTTAGCTGGTCCGCAAGGCATAGTTGGATAGCCTGTTGGTAAGTGACTCTTGCGTTCTTCAATCTGAATGATATCATGGTGTATGCGTAGGCTCCAAAGGGGGTGATGAATGCTGTTTTAATCTGATCTTCCTCTTTGAGAGCTATCTGATGGTAGCCTGAGTAGCAGTCAAGGAAGGAGAGTAAGACACAGCCAACCATGGAGTTGATGACTTGGTCCATGCGTGGGAGAGCGAAGGGGTCCTTTGGGCAGTGTTTATTAAGATCAGTATAATCTACACACACCCTCCATTCATTGTTATTCTTTTTCAATACAAGTACAAGGTTAGCTAGCCACTTGGGGTGGTACACTTCTTTAATAAAACCAACCGCGAGTAGTTTTGCTAGCTCTTTCTTGATGGCGTCCCTCTTGTCGGGGGCGAAGCATCGTAGTCGTTGCTTCTTCGGAGTGGCTTTAGGGCCGATTTTTAGGCGCTCAATCAACTCCTTGGGCACCCCTGGCATATCCGCTGGTTTCCATGCAAATATATTCCGGTTAGCCCTAAGGAAGCTGATGAGCGCGCTTTCCTATTTGTCGCCTAAGCTGCCCCCGATCAAAGCAGCCTTGGACGATTTGCCTTCTTGCAGCTGGATGGTCTTGATGCCGACGTCGCCAGGGTTGGGTTTAACCCGCGACTGGCTGGGCCGCTGGTTGGAGATCTCCATCTTTGTGTTGGTCGGCTTCAGCGCAGCCGCAAGTACTTCTGCAGACGGCTCTGGCATGAGTGAAGTCATGGCATACTCGATCGCCTCCTAGTCACAGTCGTACGACTTTTTAGGTCGCCACGGAGTGTAAGTACGCCTATCTTGTCTGGCGTATTGAGTAGTAGGTGGACGTAGTGGGGCACGGCCATGAATTTGGCTAATGCTGGTTTGCCAAGGATGGCATGGTACGACGAGTTAAAATCCGGCACCTCAAACTTGATGTACTCGGTGCGGTAGTTGTCTTTCATTCCAAAGGTGACTGGCAGGGCCACTGACCCGAGTGGTGTAGCCGCGTTACCCGGGACAATGCTGTAGAAAGGAGTTTTGTTGGGAGTGAGCATCTTGGAGATGTACAATCCCATCTTCTTCAGAGTACTCGCGAAGAGCAGGTTGAGGCCGCTGCCGCCGTCGATGAGTACTCTAGTGAGCTGTGAGCCCGCCACGATAGGGTCTAGGACGAGCGAAAATTTTCCCAGCTTGGAGAAGCTGGTCCATTGATCGTCCCTGGAAAAGGATATCAGGACCTCGCTGTACCTTAGAGGCTTTGTCGTGGCTGGCTCCACGGAGAGTATTTCGCGCAGGGTTAGCTTCTGCGCGCTTGGAGGGGAATCCGCCGTCTCCGCCAAAGATGATGTCGATGACGTTCTTCGGATCCTGAAAGTCTTGAGCCCCTGACTTTTCACCTCCTTCGTTATCCTCCTTGTCTTTTCACTTTCCAGCTTGAGGGAGGGGTTGTGCATTGATTGATTTGCGAATGGTGACGCACTTGAAGAGCGTGTGCCGCGACTTCGAGTGTATGGGGCATTGTTTATGAATGATTTGCTCGTATTCCAAGTGGTTGTTCCCCGACTTCTTGCCACATGGATTACGCTCGACAGCCGCAACTTCATGATCTGGCTTGTGTTTTCGGGTATTCCCCAAGTGGTTCCGCTGGCTTTTGTCGAAGTGGCCGTTTCCATTGCCTTGCTTGGCCTGGTTGCGCTTGGGGAAGCGGTCATTCTCCTTGTCCTCCTAGTCAGCCCACCGTGCCATCATATCCCGCAGCTCCATGGCAGTAGTCGGGCGGTTGCGCCCGAAGTTGTGGTACATTTTCTTTGAGAAGAGGCCATTTTGGAAGCAACGAATGACATCCTCATCGGTGATGTTGGCGATGGCGGCGCGCGTCTCGAAGAAACACCGTGTGTAGGATCTTAGGGTTTCGTTTATCTCTTGCTTCACCTGGGACAGGTCGTGGCGAGTGCCCGCCCTAATCATGGATCCCTGAAAGTTGTCGATGAAGGCCCGGTTGAGGTCTTCCCACGAGTCGATGGAGTTTGTCTTGAGTCTTTCAAGCCATGTGAGGGGCACGGACTCCAGAGCCACTGGGAAGTAGCGAGCTTTTGTAGAGTTGGATCCCCATGAAACTTCAATGGTGACGGAGTAGCAATGAATCCACTGGCGTGGGTCCTGCTTACGGTCATACTTGAGGATTCCGGCTGGTTTGAAGTCCTTTGGGTAGGACTTGTCGGTGATGCTGGTGGTGAAGGCGAGGAAGTGATCGCTGTCGTCGTCGTCATGGTGCCTACCGGTACGGTCCCTCCTCCTCGCTTTAATAACAAGCCGCGCGTTGCGGCCTTTGTTGATTTTCTGCCTGAGGTCGACCGTGGGAGTGTCGTGGAGGTTGGCCTCGACTGGATCTTGGCCATGGTGCCTTGCCCCACGCTGGTTGAGAGTGGGTCGTTGTAAGTCTTGTTCATTGTTGCCACGCACGGATGGGTGGCCCTCGTTGTGCTGGCAGTTGTCGTTCCTCTGGCTCCCGGGCCTTCCTCCAGAGGTGCAACTGACCAGCGCGGTATCACCATGTTGCTCAGACCTCGAGGGCTGATTTTGAGTGGAAGGCACTAGGTGTTGCCCATCGAGTTGCACAAGCGCGCGCTGGGTCAAGTACTGCAATCTTTGTATCTGAGGATTGGTTGGGAATTGTTGAGCTAGGAGTGCTACTTCTGCGATGCGCCAATCAGCGTATGGTACTCACAATCCGCGACTGCTGCAAAAGCATTGTTAAGATCCCTTGGCACGCGGGTGCGATTTTGCGCATTGCGTCTGCGCTGAGCGCGTTTGGCGTTCTTTACCCGCCGGATCCTACGGTGCTCGTCATCTTCATCTTGGGGATCGTCAGCTGTGCGCTCTTCGGCTGAGACGTCCGCGAGTTGTTCGTTGTCGTACTGGGGGTCCAGCTCGTCGTCGTCCGCGTTGCGAAGGGAGACCATGCAGACTTGACGATCCATCGAGTGGTTAGTCGTATGGCTGTGGTCGATTAGCTCTGTGCTACTTTCTCCTTCTTCCACGATTGGAGAAAGAGGTCTACCCTCCTGGAAAGGTAGTTCCTACATGAAGGCCACAAGGCGAGACTCGTAATCGAGTAGTTCGGAGGGCTCAAAGCCCTTCTAGTACACGAAATGTCCTTGCGCCGTTGAAGTGATGGTTAAACCCAGAAGGCTACCCGAAAATGATTTGGAGTAGCCATCGAGTTGCGATTGGTTTTCAAGGGTGGGGGCCGCCCCGACAAGCGGTGAACCCCTCATCTCCGAGTCCTTCACCTGACAAGCTTTGAAGGTGTAGTACTACACGGGGAGTACTCTTCGTCGGGGTCCGAGTGGAAGTCAAAAATGGGGGCCACCCGGCAAGCGGTGGCTCCCACGTCCTTGATCTTGAGCAGTGGATTCAAATCCTCCTCCAAGTTGGAGAGGGATTTAGATCGTGAGGTCTTTTCAGATTGGTTTGAATCCGACCTGAATAGATCTGGTGCAACACGAGTGGAAGTCGCTTGGATAACGGATATCTTTTCGATCTGCTGGGCTAGATCGGGAAGCAGCATATCATCGAGGTTGTCGATGAAGTAATCGAGATCGCTGCTTGGAGTCGATGAAAAGGTCTCCGGCTCCTTGGAGTTGGCTAGGTGGCTGTTGAATCCACCCAAACCGTTGGCGATGCAGATCCAGGAGCCGAAGATGAAGGTTGTGCCCTCATCGAGCACAGCGCTACTGAAGTTGAAGGATGCCATTGAATTCTCTGGTGGATACTCGATGAACACCCCTGAGGTGGTGAGTTTGTAGGTAGGGTGTCGCCAAGATCAGAAACTCAAAGGTGAAAAGGAACGCAAGGTTTTGGACAGGTTCAGGCCGCTGAGAGCGTAATACCCTACGTCCTGTGTGGTTTGCATTGCCTTTGATGATAATTGTCCCCGAGGGTGTCCCTTTCCACCCTTATATAGTCTGGGGGGACAGGTTTACATGGAAGTCCTAGTCGGGTACAAGCTCAGGAGTCCTACCCGAGTACTTCTCGAGTAGTTTCCTACCGTGTCCGACTAGTCTAACTATTGTACGAGTAATCCTACTGCATTACGAGTAGTTACAACAGATGTAGGGCGTGAGCCATATCCCATCCCGTATCCTAGGAGAAGTGTGCCACGTGGACAGTCCCGTGTGCCCGGGTCTGATAGGTGATCCACGTATCTACAAGTATACATCTCTACAAGGCTGTGGTAACTCGTAGATTCAAATTTCGTTGGTTACTTTTCGCGTTTAATTCAAATCATTGTCCCAAGTCCGGCCGAGCTTGTATAAACCGGCTGAGCTGGTATAAAGACAAGCTGAGCCGGGATTGGACCAACTGAGCCGGTCCTGTGTGTTTATCCGCTGCTTGTTTTGGATTAAATTTCAGGATCGCCTATTCACCCCTTCCCCTCTAGGCGACATGTAGGGACCTTTCAAATAGACGATCTCCATGTGGGACAACTACGAAATTTGTTTAGAAAGAAATATATACAAGTAATTGATTCACTATAATGGAACTAGCTAGGCTACTTGTCTTACGGTATTCTTTGGATCTACTCTTGCAAGGTTCACATATAATATTGAAGCAAAATTGTTATAAGTTATACTAGAATGTGATGTGAAATGACATGTTTGTCTAGGTAGCACTACTTTTTTTTCTCAGCAGTCTTTGTATTCTTTGCATATTTTATTATATCCTCTACCTATTTATTAGAACTAGAGAGACACCAAAGCAATTGGGGGTAAGTGTGACACCTGGTCCAATTTGGATGTGGTCCAGTAGTGGCCCATAAGTGCTGCGTACACATATTTAGTACCACCTTGCTAGTTGAGCAAGGGTGGAGCTAACTTATAAGCCTTTATCCTCCTACCATAGCACCTTCAGATTGATCCTTTTACATGAAGCGAGGGTGAAAGTGTAAGCAGGGTGCTATGTGTATTCGGGCTCACCCCTCGGAATGGCTGGGCTGTGCAGCTTTGGAAGATGGGGTGTGACAAATGGTATCAGAGCCAACCCTCGCGGTTGCGGGTATGGATAAGTGTGCGGGCATATGGCGCATAGCGTGTGTGGTCTTGGGTGGGACACACGGCATGGCATATGGTGCCGGCATTGGACGTGCGGTCATGCGCTAAGAGGGGGGACGTTCCTGGATACGGGTCAGTGTGGATTCAGATGGGACGCACGACATGGCATATGGTGCCGGCACTGGACGTATGGCTATAGAGTTGGACCGACGAGGACGTCGGGTCCTTTGAGGGGGTGTATGTGATACCCGGACCAATTTGGATGTGACCCAGTAGTGTCCCATAAGTGCTACATGCATATGTTTAGTACCACCTTGCTAGTTGAGCAAGGGTGGAGCCAAGTTATAAGTCTTTATCCTTAAGCCATAGCACCATCGGGTTGACCCTTTTACATGAAGCGAAAACGAAAGTGTAAGCGGGGTGTTATGTGTATGTGGGCTCGCCCCTCGGCTGAGCTGTGCGGCTTTGGAGAATAGGGTGTGACAGTAAGTCTTTGGCTTAGTGCACAATCTTCTTCTAGGTCAAACTTATTTATAGTTTTCTCCAAATCATCAGGAAGTTCTTTAGAATCTAAACATTTGAACACAACATTTTTTTCGAGAGATGCATATGACATGTTTTTTCAAGGTTTGACTTCATTGTCATTTTGTTTGGGAATGGGGGCCCATATCATGGCTATCCCATGTGTAAGACACAACACAAGGGCCTTGTCGTTTTTGTTCCTAAAAAATAGCCCCTTCCCCCATCTATATAAAGGAGATAAACTTCTCTAATTTTTGCTATATCTGTTGCTCCCTCTCTTTTGTGCTCTTGTGTCTGTATTTAGGGCCTGATCCCCAACACACTTCTTTATTTTTGGAATTAAATTTGTACTTTTGCGTACTTTATATATCTATTTAGTATACATGCTGATTTATAAAAATGTCATTCGTATTAAGAGTTGGAGAGCATACCTGACAATAGACTTATAAGACAGGTAAAATAAGTTTAGAACAAATATGTAATGCAAAATAGTGTAATTTCATAAAAAAGATAAATATAGAGTAACAGACTCATATATTCTACAAGAAGATGCTACGGACAAATTCTTAGAGTTAAAGATAGTTGCTGCTTCATGTTAAAATTTTATTGGCATAACCGTGATTTCTAACAAGAAAATTAAAATTCTTTTCAAAATCTGAATAAGGCTCTTTGTATATGAAAGTTTCTGGATATAGGTGATTGATAAAATTATCATAACTTAAAGCTTACATCTAACTAATTTTTATGGAGACTTATGATGCACTTATCACATTCTTCAATTGCTTTGAAAAATAAGCTTTCCATGAACTTTCTTAAAGACACTATTCATGTTTTAGACATTGTTAGTCATAAAGAGCAAAATGTTACATTGAAGGTTATATAGTTTAAATGTTTATATTTCTACCCATTTGGTTGAGTTTAATTCAAAAATGTTAGTTAAGCTGTAAGCACCCCTCCAGAATAAGTATCCATGGCCCCCTCATTTATGAGGTTTTGTTGTGTCATGATATTTAAGGTGTAAATAGGAGTCCTCTTATTTTAAGATTTGTTCTATTAAAATAAGGCTACACCAACCCTTTAAAGAGGTGAACTCTTCCAATGTGAAAATTTCATATGGGTTGTTTTATAGATTATTTTCCGTGATTTTTTCCACTTTTGTCTATTGGATTGTTTCCTTTCTCTCTTTACAATCTTTTCTAACATGTTCCCCTTTTGGCCGATTGTTCCCTTGCTCTGTCTACAAGCTTTTCAGACATGTTCCTAGGACCACACACTCACACATTAAATGTAGAGAGAGAGAGAGAGCGCCACATTGAATCATTTTTTTAGTAAATGGAGAGTTCACCAGCCTTTGTGACCGCACACACGCTGAACACAAATATTGAAGAGAACACAAATGAAATGAATATCCAAGAGCAAAGTTTATTACTGCGTATCCATCTATTCTTGATAAAGATATCAAGAGCAACAACCTCTAACGTCTTACTTATCAATCGGATAGTTTTCCTTGTGTCATAGCTGCAACAGGAACCAAAAACCACAACTAATATGCTCCCCTGCATAAAATATTTGAGATATTTTAAGACATATATGCGGATTTTAGGAACTGAGTGTCGGTGTTTCGCACACTGGCTAGTATAAATACGCCGCGATTCTCCGTATTTGATGGCTAATAATCAAAACATGGAGATTTATACTCGTTCAGGCGAATGCCCTACGTCCAGTGGGGAATGTCGTTCTTGTTTCCTGTGTTCGAGTGCTGGATGCTTACAACAGGATGTTTGCAAGCGTGCGAGTACGTGGTATGTGCATGAGAGAGTCAAAAGAAAGTCTAGCTCCCCACTTATAAGGTTGGGGGCTGGGCTACAATGAAAGAAAGGGGTACCTCACCCACTAGGGTTGACTCCCTGTGGGTGTGCTCGGGAGGGTTACACGTGTCCTAGTGTTGATTCCGGAAATGGCCGGCAGCTAAACCTACTTGAAGTGTATATCGCGGGTCGTGATCGGATGTGGCCTAGCACATAATGGTTCAGGCAATCGTGCCCTACATCCAGCCGGGGTCAGTCGGTTGTATTGCTTGAGCCCAAGTGCTCGTGAGAGTTTGGGGAGTTACAAGCTTGCAAGTGGATGATGTGGTTTGATCAAGATCTGTCGAGGTCTTATGTTTTCTCGTGATGATGATTTTTCCTAGGCGGATGACCCTTCTTTTTATAGTCCAAGAGGGTCTCCGTTACAGGGGAACTAAAGGTAGAAAGAGTGAGGTAGAAAGAGAGGGTGTTCTTTGCTTCGCCGGTCGGAGTCGCCAGCTCCGCCAGTCAGGACCACCAACTCTGTCAGTCGGAGCCTTCTGATGACCACTATCCAAGTTCTGCGTCATAGGGTGGCCGTCTTATCTTGTCCCTATGTGTCATGCTCTGTCCCTGGCACTATGCCCCGTCACTCCGTTGTGACGGAGGCGTGTCAGCCACATCGTGATGATGTCGCATCCCGTCCCTTCATGAGGACGGGCAGGTGAAACACTATCCTCCTACAGCGGCAATAAGAGGGATTGTAACCCTCGTGGAGGGAATGGTTGGCCTGTACGGCAAGTTGACTTTGGCGCGTCCGTCCTTATCCTCAGCACCTGGCCTCGAGGACGGCCAGTGTGCGAGGCCCGGCCAGCCTCCGACCTTGTCGGTCGGGGAAAGTGACACGTGCAAGGCGGAGTTCGGTCGGCATATTAGGTCGGAACCATAGCACGGACCTAGGCCTTGGTCGTCCCCTCGATCAGGGATGCGGGAAGAGGCTCCAGCCGACCGGTCCCGACTGGTCAGGACCGTGGGTCTGAACGGCCTGGAGAAAGTCACAGCTCAGGAGGGCGCCCGTTTGATCCACACGTCATCTTAGGCCATCTAGAGTTCTGGCAGGAAGTGGGCCCGTTGGGAACCCTAGGTTCCTGGACTCGTCACCTAGCTAGGTTCGCGTAGGGGCGTTGGATTCCATCGCAGTGTGACGTCAGGTACTGCACAATAGGCCAGCCATATTGTTCGACGTGGCTTCGGTCCTATCCACTAACTCTGTCGCAAGACATGGCGTGGGCGTGGTCCTTGTACGTGGAGTTTTTATCAGCGGGGGCATGCTTGGCGGCCATCACGATGGTGTCTACAGTCCGACCACTGAGTGGGTGGTCGGATCATCCTTCCCCTTGGTAGCAGGCGCGCCTCGCTACCCTAGGCTTGACGGTGGAGCGCAACACGGTACGACCCGTCCCATCGATCCGACGGGGCACGGGCGGACGGTGTAGGCGTCGGTTCAAAGGAGGCTACGATGTCCCAACTAACCAGGGGCATGAGTGCTAGATCCTCGGTCCGTAGCCCACACCCCTATCCCTGATTTGTCAGATCGGGCGTGTGGGCTGTTGTGCACATCACATCGCACTTGACGTATTTAGGGTCCGTCTGGTTGGACCGTGAGTTATGAGAAAAGCTGTTATGAGTTATGAGTTGTGGAAAAGCTGCTATGAGCTGTGAGAAAGCTGAAAGACGTTTAGTTGGTTGTAGATTTGGTATGAAATGTTTGTAATGCCCTGAAGGTGTGAAAGACCTTTTATATGCAAATTGATTGTAAAACTCTGTGATATTCACTATGAATCATGTAAATGATCATATTCGAAAAGAAAATCTAATTATTTTTAAACGTGTGGCATCATCTCCCTAAAATCACATCCGCTGCTCGGCAGCTCACGCTTTCCACGCTCAAAAAATCAAGCGGAGGAACCGGAGCAAGTATATTCCCTAATCTCTATTCACTACCACGTGCTTGCTACTCTGATTCGCGCCTTTCACCACGACCACGTGAGCGGGCTTGGCTGGTAGCTCGCGGCCGGGGAGCTGCAGCTGCTGCGGCGCCATGCCGTGCTGCTGCGGCCACCACTGCGGAGGGGCGCGGGGCAGCCGGAGAGGAGGCGGGACCTGGCCGGAAAGGAGGTGGGGCGCGGGGCTCGCGGAGAGGAGACCGAGCAAGGGCGGGAGTTGCCGTGCGGTGCAGCTGGCAGATGGGCGCGGGGTGCGCTCGCCGGCGGAGAGGAGACCGAGGGAATAGAAGGGGATCGATTGAAAAAAAAATCCGAAGGGTAGATAATATAATCAGTGGTAGGAGGATAATTCCGTGGAAAAACTACTCTCCACAGCTAAAAAACAGAGGGAGAGTTGCTGTGAAAATTGAACTATAAAAAACTTTTTTCTAATAGAACCTACGGGAAAATTATCCTTTAGTTTGGCTTTTGAGTTTTTTTAAAAAAGCAAATACACCCTGCTCCTCAGATGTGTTCTTGTCTTCGACCTCCCGAGGACAGGACGTTAGGTCAGCCTTCGGCGGAAGTGGCACGCGCTCCCCTACGACCCCAGCGAGGGAGTCGGGAGATCGCCTAGTGCCCCTGCCCGGGAGCGGGTCGGGGCGTCGGACTGCGTCATGCCCAAAGGGTCCTGGTTGCCGCCGTCGCGCGCTGTCGGGCTAGCTTTGCTGGCCGCTCGGCCTGGGAAGAACCTTCCTTGGGGCACCCGTGGTACGCATATCCGCCGTCACCGAGGCACATGCAGTTGGTCATAACATTTTCTTAACACATTGAAGTAATTCAAAGCACTTTTCCTATGTTATATAGTAACGGTCAAAACTTTCACGTTCCATTTAGGTAGTATTTGATAACGCGGAGAGAGGGAACACAGCAATACAACTGACAAGAAGGAAAGGAATTTACTTAAAGGAAAAAAATGCCAACCTATCCTGTGGCAAGGGAGGGAGATGCTATCTTTTTCTCAAAGGAAAAGAAAAGCGAAACGCAGCTCTGGCCCTGATTGCTATGCTCTACAGTCTACTCCAACGTTAATGCGAGAGTGGAATTGGTTAGCTGTCCCTCTCTGCCCTGATTATAAGCAATACTGTAGGTATGGACGTTACGAGTCGTGTGACACGACAATTTATTTTCTATGGACATTATTATTCGTTTCATTAATTGGACTTGGTGCGCAGCTAAAATGGACTGGAGACTCATAAGCAAATAGGTATGGCCACACCTACTGACCTACAACAGATGTTTTTTTCTTTCTATTGGAACGTCGTTGTTCGTTTAGCTACACTTGGTGCCATTGCAAAAACAGATGCACTATGCAGACCACTAGACATGCATGCGGCACAGTCAAATCGTTGGCCACCTGACTCACGACAAAGTAAGGGCTGGGACATAGAGCCTGATGATTGATGAATTAGTCTCTTGTAAGAACCGTTCAATTTGAAACCGTTTTAAGCAAATCGCCGATCATTATCTTTAAGATGAGAGCTACCATGTGTTCGCTTAAGAGCGTGCCACATACTAAGCCACATTTAAAGACTTCAACAACCGACACGTCATTTACTTAAAACGATATCAAATCCGGTAGTTCGGTACGTGCTTGCCACATGCTAGGAAGAAACACATGTACCATCATACAATTTGCACGTTACCATAAGATCCATGGAGTGCATAGTTTACATAACACAAGGTTCAACATTAAGGTTTACAAGTTCATGATAAGGATAGATCAAATCTGAAATTAAAGATTCAAACTCCTTATTACAAGCCTTGTACGCACGAATAACATTAGAAGACGCACGAATAACATTAGAAGAGATATAAATTTATATTTGATGTTTCCATTATGCTCTCACACAAGTCTAGCTATGCAGTAGATAAAACAACTAGAGCGTGGTAAGACAACGATATCTTTGCTCAAGGACGACATTGTGATCCAACAACTCACTTCTCTCCCGCACCGAAAACGGCGGGATAGAAATGACCAAACACAAGCTCCGGCTCACCTGCAACTTAAAAGGTTATAGCAACGTGAGTACAAAGGTATTTACAGGACTTACACGATTATATAAACAAGGATCGTGCAAAGAACGCTCAACAAAGGTGAGACTTTAAGGTTAAGTAATTATTGCACAAGCATGAGCATTCTAATGCAACAACTAGTTCTATAGTCAAAATTAAGTAATCTTGCCCAACCTAATATAAATTTTAGTTGATTAATGAAGGAACAAGTGTTTGATCAAAAGATAGATAACATGAAGCCATAACCATCATACACGAAACCCACCCTTGAGTTGACTTGGACAATAAGCATGCAGATCGTTCCAAAATCCAAACAGGACGTGTCGCGTTGTGCACTGTCCTATTTGTTTCACGGGACTCAGTAGCAGTTCAAACACAAGTCCCGATAGTTAGGCAGAGTATGGCCAATCCTTGACCTTTTGGAAGGTACGAGACTTTTGCACTCCGTTTATATATAGTACGAAACTTGTAGACCTGCTCATATGCCTTTGCTAATACGGTGTCTTAGGTGGTGTCGAGGGACTTGGAGACGTCCATAATAATGCAGCAAATTGACCAAGTGAGTTAGATGTGCTTCGTCTGCATGGGCAACATGTTTACCACAAACAAATACTGCATTCTTTACGCAATGCTAACTCTAGATCGCAGGGAAAAAAAATCTGGTCAACCTCACTGCAGTTTAATCTTTTGGATTTGCGGGCTTTTAACCAAAATGAAATTATGGTTGACCATCAGTCATCTCGTTTGGACTGTTTGGCCGGTGTGATTTCTAAAATATCAACTGGAGCGGAAAAACTAAAGGAACCGGACATGTAAAAAGTTGTTCGAGAATAAATATAATATGTTCTAATACAAATGGGAGGCACTGGTCAATATCAGTTATAGTCTTAACTCGACGGATGCAAGCTAGACGCTAGTACATGTAGGAGAGACAGACCCTTTAGCTCATACTGTTCTTTGAGATGACCATTCGGTTGTTTCCTGCTCACAAACTTTCAAATGGCGTAAAACATTAAGGTGGATTCTGGCTGCAAAACTATCTGCTTTCATGCAAATCACTTCGAAACCAAAACCTGAGTTTACATTCTCGGATCCCAATAAGCAAGAATCCGACGGTGGCATTTGGGGGTGCATGTGTCGCCGTGTGCAGGAAATCCACTCTGATGTATGTATTGTTTAGAGAAAAATTAAAGTTTTTACAAGATCATCGAGCCTATATATATCTAAAGCTTTGTTTATTTTAGCTAGAGATATTGTGAAAAGCATCTTGTGTGATACGGGACCGCGGAGAGATGGATTGTGGAAAGCTTAGGGTCCAAAAGCTTATGTGTCTGTCTAGCAACATCGATTCTTGCTTATAGCCTCTCTTTCTCTGTTTCTCTCACTCCCATATATGGGCACAATAGCATCTTGGCCTCTTGGGTAAATATGTGTGTTACAGTCTAGCAAAAGCTAGTGCAGAGTGGATTATAAAATTAATGTAGACAAGAAGGATTGGGGAATCCGAGCTCAAAAGCTGATTTAGCTAGGAACTATAAAAGCCGACATGCAGAATCTCTAGTTAAAACAAACAGAGCCTAGACTAATAGCGCACGACTAATCACATCCTAACACAACACTAGAGCCACAAGAAGCGAAGCCAATTCACTCTTCCACCGCCATCAAATCCAAAAATTCACCCACTTTTCAATAATCACTCCAACGGCCGACTCCAAAAGATCACCTTTCAGGCTCAAATCCACTCTAGCTAGGTGCCACTGCCTCATTCCCCCCCAAACCTACATGAGTTGGATCGGATATAAAATTGAAAATCAAAGCGTGGAATCGGATTCCAGTACACATTTCCCATACCTGCAGCATTAACTACCCTCACCGACTTGTGCGGACAGCCTTCTCCCTGCAGCACAAACCTTTTGCCATCCGCCATGACGATCGCCAAGAAAACCCATCCTATCTCCATAGCCTCGAATGTTCTATGCCACTGCCATAGTGCTATGTGCTAAGTGCTATGTGCCAAGGTTATATATATATATATATATACACACGTACATATACTTATATTCTCCATAATGTTCCCATGCTAAACGAGTGTGTATTATATATAATTATGAGAAGCATGTCTCTTGTTAAGTGTTTAACTTCGATGGCAACGATTTTCTAGCTGCGAGAAACGGAAAACTCTAAATCCGCACCGTTAGACTAGAATACTGATCGAGAGTGGAGCTGAGCTAGCGGTCATGGCCATGGAGCAGCCACTGCCCACGCTCCTGGAGCTCATCGTAGTGGTCACCCTGCTTGTTCTTGCCATGAGCCACTTGGTCTCGTCACGGCGATCTCCTTCTCCTTCTCCTCCTCGTCTTCCCCCGAGCCCGCCGGGGCTCCCGGTGATCGGGCACCTCCACCTGCTGCGGCCGCCGGTGCACCGCACCTTCCACGAGCTCGCGGCACGGCTCGGGCCCCTCGTGCACATCCGCCTCGGCTCCACGCACTGCGTCGTGGCCAGCTCGGCCGACGTCGCCAGGGAGCTCATCCACGGCCACGACGCCACCATCTCCGGGCGGCCGATCACGGCGCTGGCCCGGCTCTTCTCCTACGGCTCCGCCGGCTTCGCCTTCACGCCCTACGGCCCGCAGTGGCGGTTCCTGCGGCGGCTGTGCGTGTCCGAGGTGCTCGGCCCGCGCACCGTCGAGCAGCTGCGCCCCGTCCGCCGCGCCAGCCTGGCGCCGCTGCTCCGGGCCGTGCTGGCGGCGGCGGCGCGGGGCGAGGCGGTGAACCTCACCCGCGAGCTCATCCGGTTCTCCATCGCGTCCATCATCCGGATGGTGGCCAGCGACGTGCCGGGGAGCGTCGCCGACGAGGCGCAGGACCTCGTGAAGGCGGTGACGGGGCTGCTCGGCGCCTTCAACGTGGAGGACTACGTCCCCTTGTGCCGCGGCTGGGACCTCCAGGGCCTCCGCAGGGAGGCCGCCGGTGTCCACCGGCGGTTCGACGCCTTGCTGGAGAAGATGATCAGGCACAAGGAGGAGGCCAGGGACCATGGCCGCCCCGGCAATGCTGAGCACCAGCAGGAGGACAAGAAGCAGGCCCCGGCGACACGCCAGCGCAACATGGACCTGCTGGACATCCTGCTGGAGAAGGCGGGGGACGAGGCGGCGGAGGTGATGCTCACCAGGGAGAACATGAAAGCCTTCATCACTGTAAGCTTGCCATCTTACCTTCACCGATCGTGTTCATCAGCATGTTTCTTTCGGTAACAAACGGCGCGGCGCAGGACGTGGTCACCGCTGGGTCCGACTCCTCGGCGGCCACGGTGGAGTGGATGCTGGCAGAGCTGATGAATCACCCGGAGGCCATGCGCAAGGTGCGGGAGGAGATTGACGCAGTGGTCGGCGGGGACAGGATCGTCGGCGAGGCCGACCTGCCGAGGTTGCCCTACCTGCAGGCGGCGTTCAAGGAGACGCTGCGGCTGCACCCGGGGGCGCCGATCGCGCACCGGGTGTCGACGGCCGAGATGGCCGTCCGCAGGTGCACGGTGCCGCCGCGGACGGCGGTGTTCATCAACGTGTGGGCCATCGGCCGCGACCCGGTGTTCTGGGAGGACCCGCTGGCGTTCAGGCCGGAGCGCTTCATGCCCGGCGGCGCCGCGGCGGCGCTGGAGCCCCGCGGCCAGCACTTCCAGTTTATGCCGTTCGGCGGCGGCCGCAGGGGCTGCCCCGGCGTGGGGCTCGCGCAGCAGTCCGTGCCGGCGGCCCTCGCGGCGCTCGTGCAGTGCTTCGACTGGGCCGTTGCTGATGGCGAGACAGGATTTGTAGACATGGATGAGTCCGACGTCGGGCTGGTGTGCGCTCGCAAGCACCCGCTTCTGCTCCGCCCCACCGCTCGCCTGAACCCGTTCCCGGCAGTCGCGTAGCTTGTGCTGCCTCCGTGCCGGCCAGCTTGCCAAGTTGCCTTGTTACACAGAGCCATCGTATGAGTATTTATTGCCACGCAATATAAAAACACCAAAAAAAAGCAGCATTCGCTTATGAAAAGCAAATGGAGAGAAAGCTTTAATGTGACTTCGGTATTTGAGGTCTAAAATATCAGAAATTTGGTGACTCAAAATATTTTGCTAAGATTTATTACACTTCAGTAGTAGATAGCTTGTGTTAGAAAATATGCCCGTGCATTAGATATTTTTAATGGCAATGACTTCTTTATAGCATATCGTATTATTATAGATTTGAGCGGCCAGCTGCATCCACCCAACCACGTCTCCCTCATTCCCCTCCCCCTTCCTCGGTAGATCTACTGCCGCCGCCCCATGGGCCAGTGCCCCTCCGCGCCCGCGCTGCCGCAAGCCCCCGCCCCCGCCGCCGTCCCCCTCGCCACGACGCCGCCGCAGCTCCTCGCCTCCATCGCCGAGGCCGCTGGTGGGGAGGACCACATCGCCGACCTCCCCGAGGAGCTCCTCGCCCTCGTCTTCGGCCTCCTCGGCTCCGGCGATTGCAAGCGCTGCTTCCTCGTCTGCTGCCGCTGGCCCGCCATCGAGGCCGCCTCCCGCCTCCACCTCGCGCTCGACGCCCGGACGCTGCTCCCTTGACAACGAAGGGCTACCCGTCTCCTCGCGCGCCCCCGCTGTCTCCAAGCTCGCGCTCAAGTGCGACCTCCGCGCCGAGAGCGTCAGCAACCCGGCCCTCGCGCTCGTCGCTTACCACCTCGGCCCGGGTCTATGCCGCCTTAAACTCCGCTCCCTGCACGCGGTAACCGACGACGGGGTCGCCGCGCTCGCCGCCGCCGCCGCCAACCTTCGCAAGCTCGCTGTCGGCTCCTGCTACTTCGGGTCCAAAGGAATCGAGGTTGTGTCTGGTTATTTAGGCAATTTATAGGTAGGAATTAGGCAACAATATTATTATAGATATGCAATAATATGGTTCCCAATAAGCATTTTTCCCATATGTAACAACAAAAATATCAGTACTAGGTAAGCATTTTAGGCAATAGGAATTAGGCAATAATATTATTATAGACGGGCAATAATATGGTTCCAATAAGCATTTTTTTTCCCCAATTCATTGTTTGTGTCTGGTTTTGCTGGTGAGTTGTACAAATAGGCATGAACAGGAAAACCGGGGTGGAATTTTCTCATGATACTAGCCTCTTTGATATACTGACTATCTTTGATGTGCTGACTAGAGTGACTTTCCAAATACAGAAAATTCCAAATACGGAAAATAACTTTTCTATTCCATTGTCTTTCCTAATCAGGGGCGGCCGTACGGCCTGCCTAAATTACGGCCGGCCGTACGTTAGCCGGATCCATTTCCAGTCTCTATCTTTGTTTCTACTTCTATATCTATTCCTAATTCTAAAGCGTGGAACGAATCCTTGGTACGTTTCGTCCGTGGTTCCTCCGTTGCGGAAGCAAAGAAAACTCGCGAAATCGTCTTCGTATCGGCGTCCTCTTATCCCATAGTTTAGGTACTCGAACTTTTCACGACCCCGGCTATGAATCACATTCTGGTATCCGTTGTTCGGGGACAGTTCCGCACCGTTCCGTTGTCTGCCCAAGTGCACGTGGGGAACAAAAATTTCTATATTATGGAATCGAACGGCTCGCTGTACTGCAGGTGAAGGCGGCGAGGGCACGCAAGGCGCAGGATGCAAGCTGTGCACGAGGAGGAAGGAGGCTGACTGGCCGAGTGCCTGAGTCCCTAGCTAGCAAGTAAAGGCGGATCGGGGGAGGTGCAGTGGCGCTGTCCTGGAGCGGAAGGTGGCCGAGAACGCAAGCTGTACACGAGGCAGAAGAAGGCTCAGTCCCTAGCGGCCGTGGGCAGCGGGAAGCGGGGCGCGGCGCGGCGCGGCGATTACCGCGCCCTCGGGGTGTACCACCAGCAGATGGCAGCGCTCGTCAACTGCGGGTCTGCGACGAGGTGTGCAAGGCGCTATTAGCAGTTCAGATCTTCAGGACAAGGCCGGCACGGTGCCGTCGCCGTGGATGGGCGGGCGGCCACCAAGCTAGGGCGACACCAAGTCATAATCTGATGATGGACGCTGTCGTGTTTCCCTTGCTGATTGTGGTATTTTAACTAGCCATAAGCGCAAGTAAGAAACTAGAGAATATGCGTAGAGCAATCAGTTTAATGGGCAAAGTTTAATTTGTTGCCGTAGAATCCCAATCCGCCGCCGTGAGGACCATGCATGTGGTGCATGTTCTTGTAGCACAGCAACACTTGATGCAAGCTCAAAATTCATTAATTAATTAATTAATCCGTTACTGATATGGGATGCTGGATATTTTTCCTTATAATTTCTATTTTGTCCCTAGGTCATAAGATGCTTCCAGTATTCATCATGCAGTGCTTGGCGATTTAACATTTTCCACATTAAAACTTTGTTTAAGTAAAATTTTATTTATTAAGTACCTCGCAGGCAATAACAGGTTATCTGAAAATTACTTATCAACTTTGCCAATCACCAATTAAGAATGCTAGGCGAAGCGGTTGAGTGCCGCACCCCAGATGGCCACCCCAACTTATGATGCCACCGTTCACCACCACATGGACGTGGACGGCCTTCAGAGTTCAGTCTACATATGCCAATAGATGGTTAGGGAGGTGAAGAAAATTAAAGACTGGGAAGCAAAGTGACTGAATTGAAAGCAACTAGATAACAATTTAGGAGCAGATAATAACACGTAGCAACGCACGAGCATTTATGTTATATTTCTAAAGAGTAGATTATTGGAAAAAAAATTACGTGCGGGACGGCCGCACAATGCCTTCGTGCGGACGTAGTCCCGATGCTCGACGCGTGGACCTGGAGACCATCGGACGCACAACGCCTCCACGCGCTTTCTGATCGGTCCAGGCTCGGCTCAAACCAATTATCGGCGCGGCTCCGCACGGGCTCGTCTTCGGCACGGGAAAAAAAGGAAATCCTTCCCCAACGGTGGCGGATGCGGTGGCGGCAGCCTCCTTCCCAACGGCTGCGGCGGTGGCCTCCTTCCGAATGGCGCCGGCCTCGTTCCCTAACGGCGACGGCTTCTTTCCCCAACTGCGACGGCGCGCGGCGACCTCCTTCCCCATCGGCGGCGGCGGCGGTGGTGGCGGCCTCCTTCCCCAACAGCGGGGGCGGTGGTGGCGATGGCCTCCTTCCGAATGGCGCCGGCCTCGTTCCCCAACGGCGACGGCCTCTTTCCCCAACTGCAATGGCGCGCGGCGACTTCCTTCCCCAACGGCGGCTGCGACCTCCTTCCCCAACGGCGATGGCAGCGACGCATCTCCTTGTACATCGGATCCTTCCGCAACAACAGCTTTGTATGGGAGCAGTATGACTGAAGATGCGTCGCTATATGGGAGTATTTGTTTAGTAGATTGCAGTAGCAATGTAATAGCATATAATAGACTATGTGAGTTACCGTTGATTTTGATAATTGATTGTTTGCATGATAGAAAAAGAAAAGAAACAACACTTGATTGAAAGAAATGGGAAACAGCTTCAATGTTTATGTCTATATAAGGGAAGCAAGGAGTAGCAATGAAGCATAATTTCAGTTGTCAAAATGAACAGGCTGCAATGTTTCATTCTCATTTCAGCTCTTCCGTTACAAAATGATGTAACATCAAAACATCTAATCCAGGCTTCCACCGCAACAAAGCAGTTTTTGTCAAAATGAACAGGCTGCAATGTTTCATTCTCCTTTCAGCTCTTCCGTTACATCAAAACATCTAATCCAGGCTTCCACCTTACAATCAAACCCTGACAGAATTCTCTAGTGTACAATACAGCATCACTGAGTAATTGAACCGGACTGCAAACCATTTACCATCATATGTTTTTATTATTTGGCACTCCATCAAATCGCAATTTCCTAACAGCTGACAGAGCATCTTTATCAACTCCTAGTAAGAGACTTGTATATCCTCCTTGCACAGCACCTACCTCCATAACAGAAGAACTCATGTACATATCTAAGGTTGGCATTGTGGCATGAGCTTCCCCTCCTTGAACTGATGGCATTGCCATGGTTGCAAATTTGCTACTACCATCAATTGTACTGGTATTAACATCTTCTCCTGAAATCAGTAGTAAAAATTAAAATAAATAATATAGAAAATACAGGAGCACATTATGCTTAAGTGGCTAAAATTGGTAATTATCAAAACCTTTGTTGCTCACACTTTTCTTTTTCTTTCCTTTTCTCTTTTCTAGGGATATGGTTCCACGTTTATTCTTTGGGCCTTTTACCACATTAGGAACTCTAAATGTTATTTTTTTCTGATAATGTATCAGTTGGACAAACAGTTGAAACCTCATTGGCTTTTTCTTGCACCTTGCTTATCCCATCATCTTCTTCCAAGTCCAACTTATCAATGGCTTTCTCTAGAGCATCAAGAAGCTCTTTTGACACTGAACACTTCGGTGCAATAGATGTTGCCTTCCATGATATACGTGCAGCTTGGGTTGTCAAATTTTCCTTCTCGACTCCTTTTTTCCTACAAGAAATTCTCTTTTTGCATATTTTGTCCATCTCTTCAGTATATATTGTGGTCGCAAAACAAAAACATCATTTATGTTGAAGACTTTGAGGGCATGCTTGCATAATATGCCTACACATTCATACTTTCTGCAAGAACATGAGATGGTCAAATCTGTAATGTTAAATACAACTGTTGCTCCATGATCAGATTGCATATGCATAACCTTATATGTCAGTTTTGAGCCCTCAGGTTTTAACAATTGTGTAGTTAACACAAATTGCTCTTTAAATTCTGCCTCAAACTCCGAATACATTCTACTTGTATATGATTCAGCTGCAGTCTTTAGCATAGGTAAATATGGACTGTATGTAATTTGGCTCTTTCGACGTGACTGAAAATCTGCATCCACCTCATTTGCACGAAGACTAGCACATACCTTATCACACTCTACAAGGAGCTTTGAAACACCAAGTTTCCGGCGAAATCTTTTCTTGAAGACGTTATTCATTCCTTCACTCCTTTGAGTAGATGTCATATCAGCTGTAAATGAGTCACGATAGACAATAGCCCATTTCTTCCTCAAACCATATAGGCTTGACATCCATTGATTCTCCTCAAGGTTGTAGTCCTGCAACAACTCATGCCATTTCTTATTGAAGTAAAACTCTGATCTGTCTTCGTGGACACAACTCTTAAAAGCAGGTAGAAACTTCTGAGGATGCTTCTGAATTACATGCCCGAGATGTTTAGCAGCATTAAGATAAATATGCCATAAACAAAGACGATGACTTATCTTTGGAAGTACATAAGCAATTGCACCTGCCATGGCTGCGTCCTGATCGGTGAAAATTGTACTTGGATGCTTGCCTAACATTGCTGTTAAAAAGGTCTTGAAGAGCCAACAAAACGATGGAATAGTTTCGTGAAATAACAATGCCGCTCCAAAAATTATTGTTTGCTTGTGATGGTTCGTGCCAAGTATTGGAGCAAAAGGCATTTCAAATTTATTAGTCAGAAATGTGGTGTCAAATGACACAACATCACCAAAGCAGGAATAATCCATAATAGACTGACCATCTGCCCAAAAAAAATTTGCTATACGACCACTTTTCTCACCAATATCAACTGCATAAAAAAATGTAGGATCCTCAAGCTGCTTATTCTTCAAATAGGTGCATAGTGTTTGAGCATCATTAGATTCTAAGTACTTCTTGCGCTCACGACTAATCTTATTATTACAATCCAACTTTGAATATGGCACATGTTCAGCCCCTCCATAAAACTGCTTCATGAACTCATACACCTAGGCAGATTTCATCCCAGCTTCCCGTATCTGGCCAATTAGCTTCCGATCGGCTTCTTTGATACATCGTTGGGATCTTAGATTTTTTACCTTATTTGGACTAGCAAGATAAGATAATGGTTGTGCTCAAATACAACTTTTTGCACCACCCAAATTCCTTCTTTACTGACCTTAAACTGAACATGAGCACCACATCCAATCCTTGTCGTACCATTTGATGACTCATTTCTTCCGTATCCTTCGTTACTACAAACAATATACTTTTGATATACAGTACCATCCGGTCAGTGCTTTGTCGAGCTTCTTCTAATGCTAAACCCATTCTTTCCTGCATACGTGTTCTACATCTCATAAGCATCGTCCTCCGACTCAAAAGCCAGTCCAACTTCAGGAACTATCAAAAATTGCCCAATTTTATCCGGTACCTGTTGTAAACAGTTTAAGAAAATACAATCACATTCTAGCATTATCAAACAACACGGACAAAATCGACAATCAAACAACCTTTACCTGTGTTGCCCGAACCTCATCTACATGTTCTGCGTCAACTGCTACCATGCTGACATCAACATCCGCATGTCCAGCGGCCTCACGTTCTCCAGCGGCATCACGAACTCTAGCGGCATCACGTTCTCCAGCGCCATCACGATCTCCAGCAGCATCACGTTCTCCAACGTCATCACGAACTCCAGCGACATAACGATCTCCAGCGGCATGAACTTCCATGAGGGTTGCTAGCTAGGGCTGATCAGATGGAACGATCAGATCGATGGACTCAGCGGCGGCGCATAGCCGGTGCAGGCACCAGATCCGTAAGAGAAACGCGGAGCCGTGACGAGCCGTGCGGGAGAGGAAGGCCGAGCTTGGCTCCGATCAGAAAGCGCGTGGAGGCGTTGTGCGTCAAGATGCTCTCCAGGTCCACGCGTCGAGCATCGGGGCTGCGTCCGCACGAAGGCGTTGTGCGGTGGTCCCGCACGTAATTTTTTTTCAGATTATTTCCTTTCGCTTTTGCCCATCGTGGTGGGCTGCACGGTTCAAATCTAAATAGGAAACTGTATCATTTGCGAGGAGAAAATTTTGCTTGTCCCTGGAGAAATCGAAATGGGACAATAGAGTTCATGTACTACAGGTCGAGGATAAATCAAATGGTAACAGAGTCTAGGGCCTTGTTTGGCACAGCTGAAACTTGTTCAGAAGCCAGCTGGTGGCTAGCTGGCCAGAGAAGCAGCTGGTTAAAGAAGCAGCTGGTCACAGGCCCTATTTGGCACAGTTAAAACTTGTTCATAAATTATTAACAATTAATATATCATACAATTAATCATAAATTACTCTTAAATAAGATAATGATAACTTAATTATAAATTAGATAACATAATAGAGTATCATTACACAAATAAATTAGGCCGGCGCGGGGGGCAGAGGCAGAGGCCGATGCGGGGGGGGGGAGGCAGAGGCGCGGGGGGCCGGCAAGCCGGCGCGGGGGCAGAGGCCGAGGCGCGGGGGGCCGGAGGCCAGCGCGGGGGCGGAGGCCGCCGGCGCTGGGCGGCGCCCCGGGGGCCGGCGCGGGGGCCAGCGCGGGGGCGTCGCGGGGGCCGGCGGGGGGCGGCGCTGGGCGGCGCCGCGGGGGCCGGCGCGGGGGCATCGCGCGGGGGCCGGCGCGGGGGGCGGCGCAGGGGTCACGGGCAGGGAGGATTGGATCGGGGAAGAGACGGGTGGAGAGGATAAGCTGCGCTAAGCTGGTCCGGTCCGGCTGCTGCGTTCAGCTCGTTTTCTTGCGCTATCCAGAAGCGCTGCTGTGGGAAGCTGGCCAAGAAGCGGAGCGTTTGGCCAGCCCGCAACTTAAACTTGCTCAGAAGCTGGCCCATAAGCTGTGCCAAATAGGCCGTAGGACTCCAAGTACAACCTGTAAGGCGTAAGGAAAAAAGAAAATAGGAACGAAAAGGAGAAACTGGACAAATAAAATGAACCGCGAATCTCAATGCAGAGGAAGATGTATAATAGCCCAATGTCGCAAGGGGATAGAAACACGTCCAGAATGATGTCAGCGGGATGGCGAAGGGCACCGAGATGGGCGCAATAGTGCCGATGATGAATGTATAGATGAAGGCCCTGGAGGAGATGATGGCTGCAAGCGCCCCGGGGCAGGCATATGTCGACGGTTTATATATTTAACGAGGACGGGCTACCAAGTACTTGTAAGCTGAAAGTGCAGCATATATCATATAATTTTTCCCCTAGCATGTGATATATTTAGTAGTCTATTATAAAACAAACACCGTTTCTGCTCCGGCGTCCGCCCTGTGCACCTCCTTAGCAACCCTCTCAGCTAGTCGCTCCACGGCCATCAGCCTCCTCCGCTTGTTGTTCACGTTGATGCTCTCCTCCTGGCCTGCTACTATAAAATCAAAAGTTGTTTAAGGGATTTTTTTTCAATCGTTTCTTACTTCATCCATAGAATTGATGGATGGACGAAGTGGTGAATTGGCAGTATTCCGCCACGGTGAACTATATGATGTCAACTTAAGCCTAGAGATGGGCTAAATGAGATATTATTTGGAGTTTCAGATATATATGTTTGCAACAATCTAAGGTATTATGTTCTGCTCTTGCGTGTTCTGTGCCTTTTTTAAGGGGTTATTAAGTATGTAGTATATGATCTTACCGTGTCATTCTAACATATAACGAATCCTTTCAATTAAGTGTTATTTATTAAGTTGGTGAGTGGATTAATATATAATATATCAACTTTTATCGGCAACGTCCGTACGGCTACATTTCCTAGTATATTATAACACAGAGACCGTTTCTGTTGCAAAGATTGTTTTTGGAAATATGCGTGTACTATTTTATGCATAACAAACGGTGCTTTCTTTAACCTAATTTTAGTGGCCCATAATTGAATTAATTCTGTAGTTCTTGGGCCAATGTGATACGCTGATTTATGGATTAGTACATGTCATCGAGGAACATTGAATATGTTATTGACTAATGTTTAATTTAACTTCACATGAGATTTGGTTTGAATTATTATATACATAGATAGATGGAGAAACAGTAAATTGAATGATGGCCCTTTTTTTCTAATGTTTACAGATTTTTTTAATGAGTTTGTAAAATTATTGAACTTTCATTAGCTTATGTCTTTTTTTCTATAGGAATTTTATCCCTTAGCTTTAAAAAAGATTAGCAGGGAATATATCCTCAACGTTTTGTAAACAGCAGATTGGCCTGCGTTTTTAAACCTCGGTGACGCCGTCCGATCGTTGCCCCTGCCGCTCGATGCCCGCCACGCGCACAGCCAGAGACCGTCATCCACTAGATCAAAAAAATAAAAATAAACCGTCCTCCTCACCTCCCCATCCCCATTGGCGCCTCCTCGAGCTGCTCCGGCCGCCGCCCCGCCCCGAGCTGCTCACCTGTGCTCCCGGTTCGACCGCCCCCGATTCCCCATACCTTTTCCTTACATCCCTCGGATAACCCTAGTAGTCAGTTGAACGGCGCGGGACGCGGCGGGCGGCGGCTGCGAGACGGCGACGGCGAGGAGCTGCCCGGCGGGGCTGTGTTCGAGGCAAGCCACGCGCGGGACGCCGCGGCGGCGTTGGTGGCGAGCACGTGCGAGGCTTCGCCCTCCTACCCCCTGGTGGAGCAGGCGAAAGGGATTGATTGCTCTCTCATTGCCGTCGCGGCAGCCATGGCGGCGGCCGTCCCCTCCGGCTACGCGCCTCCGCTCCCTACTACCATCTTGAACCTTACCGCCGGCACCCACTTCGGCCCGTTCACTCTGCGCCTCCGCCTCCGCCCACATCGCGCCGCCGCTGTTACCGCCGCCGCCGCCACCCTCCGCGAGGTCTGCGCCGGCCGCGTCCCGGACCACGTCCTACAGAGGTGAACCCCACAACCGCGCAGCCATTCCTTTATCGTGCCATTAATTTGGTCCTTTCCTCTTCTCGTGGAGGCAGCAACGGGAATTTCTTCGTTTTCAGGGCTGAGGAGGTTGGCTATGTCGTGCCCACCGAGGTGCAGGAGCAATCCCTGCCGCTTCTGCTGTCTGGCCAGGATTGCATTCTCCATGCGCAGGTGGTCCTCTCCTCGATCTCCTTACGCTTCTTGCCCAAGTGTTTCCGATACCAAGAGTTCATGTTCTGAGATATTGCTTGTTATCTCATTTCACGATTACAAGCTATAATTGTAGACAGGCTCCGGGAAGACGCTGGCGTATCTCTTGTCTGTCTTCTCTGCCATCGACTTCGGCAGGTCCTCCGTGCAAGCACTGGTTGTCGTCCCCACAAGGGAGCTTGGCATACAGGTGATTGCAGAGTGCTGCTCCTTGCCATGGAATTTGCTTGTCCACTTCATTCTATCTGACGGTTGCTTCCATAATTGCACTGCTCCAGGTCACCAAGGTTGCTAGAATACTCGCAGCCAAGGGTTGCACCGTCATGGCTTTGCTTGATGGTGGTATGCTCAAGAGGCAAAAGAGCTGGGTCAAGGTAATACTCTCCACATTTTGGTGGGTTTATGTCTATGCCGATGCTTGATTAGTTAGGACCATTTGTTTTGGATAAAAAGGGATATTCAATGGTTAGGTCCAAATGTATCTTTGATATTTGATGTATGCTTATGTGGTTCTAGTGTTGGTAGTAATAACATAACATGAAAATGAACTCTCTAGTACTGGCATGTAAAGGGTAGTGTTATTTAAGTTTTCCTTTTCTCTGTTGTCATGTACTGATTTGTTAATGCTGGCTATATTGGTAAATTTCCAGGCAGAGCCCCCAGCAATAATTGTAGCTACGGTGCCAAGCTTGTGTCAAATGGTTGAGAGGCGCGCTTTCACCCTTCAATCTGTTAGAGTGTTAGTTATCGATGAGGTGAGTTCATCACTCCATTTTTTTCAGTCTTGAACTAAATTACATACAGAGTTTGCTCAATTTGCTGATTAAGTGTCAGCATATTTGCCAAGGGGCTAACCTTGTTGTCTTTATAGGTTGATTTCATTTTTGGGTCTTCAAAGCAAGTAAGCTCCCTTCGCAAAATATTAACCTCTTATTCAGCAGCCTCCAGTCGCCAAACCATATTAGCGAGCGCATCGATCCCTCAGCACAATCGCTTTCTGCATGATTGCGTACAGCATAAGTGGACCAAGGTTGTATTAACTTCTACTGAACAGAATTTCTGGAAGTTTTTTGTACTTCAAAGTAGGCTAATGTTTATTTTCGCATATTCTATCTTGTTATGGTGCAGAGTGATGTGGTTCATGTTCATGTCAACCCTGTACAGCCCATGCCTGCGCACCTATGTCACAAATATGTGGTGAGCATGTCAAATTCTCTGTACAGTGATTAGTAATTGTGCCTCCAATTCCTCTTTTAGCTCATGCAAGAAACCTTTCAATTTTCTCCCCCGTACCCCAAACGTAGGCACTTACCTTAGGCATGTCCACCCACAGGCTCTCTGTTGTAAAAATACAGTAACATTCTTATCAACAACTACTTCTGGGGGTGCATGGCACTTTCCCGTAGGCACCTACCCACAGCCATGACACATTTCTTCTAATTTTCAACTAATCCCATATTTCCATGGATAGAGAAGCAGCCTCTCTGTCCCTGGGTTTTTTTTCTTCGTTCCCACAATTTAGTGCCCACTGGCCATCTAGGCCCGCAACCAACATCCCTGCTCCTTAGATTTCTTTTCGATCTGCCTAAATCGTGGTGACTATGACAATGCAATCAATACGCAGATCTGCACTAAGAAGGAAAGGTTGCATGTCTTACTATCCTTGCTTGAGAGCGATGCACCAAAGTCCGCAATCATATTTGTTGCTGAACAGGTACGGGTGTACATGAAGTTCTTTGGGTACCATGCCATGTTGTTTATAAAATTTCTCTAGTATATACATCCATAATTTCAGTTTCCACAATTGTTGTGCTCGAACCAATGCCTGATTCATAGACGTTTAGATCCCTTAAAAACTAAATATATGTACCAATACAGTTTAGTTTATTTTTTTAACATAAAACCTTTGGTATACTTTAACGGTCTGGTCTGTTCAGTAACAAAGAAGTATCTGTTTGTCACCCGGTCCTGAGCAATTATGTTGATGATGAATGAAGTATCTTATTAGCCTGAGAGATGTAGAACATGCCTACTACTTTACATTCTGTTTGTAACTGCTGAACTTATTTTTTCTTAGTCTGAGAGATCAAAAAAGGCAGGAAATCCTCCTTCAACCGCCGTCGTTGTTGAGTTCCTGAGAAGTTCATACAAGGGAAGCCTAGATGTGCTTCTCCTGGAAGAAGATATGAATTTCAATGCTCGAGCCGCCTCATTCTCTGTAAGCGTCCTCTGAGTTCATTGTCTGAAGTGCCCAGCATCATCATTCTCCATAGTGACTGAGATTTGTGTCCTCTGCAGGAAGTGAAGGGAAGAGGTTTCATTCTGGTTTCAACGGACATAGCAAGCAGAGGGTTTGACCTTCCTCAAACCAGCCACATATACAACTTTGACCTTCCCAGGACGGTGACAGACTATCTGCACCGTGCTGGAAGAACAGGGAGAGAGCCATTCTCCAGGCTGGAATGCAGCGTGACAACCCTGATAACAGAGGACGAGCACTTCGTGCTACAGAGATTTCAGAATGAGCTCAAATTCCACTGTGTAGAGCTGCCCCTGGAGTCCATGTTCACGTTCAACTCGTGATAGTTTGCCATAGCAAAGTTGGTCTTATTTGTCGTTAACATCTCTTGCAGCTTAGTTCACTTGATTTTAAAATATAAATTATTAAACGACAGCTCGATTATATTAGACCTGAAGCATTCATGCCAAATTATCAACAGAAAGCATGATTATATTGGACTTGAAACATCCGTGCCAAATTATCAACAAAAACAAGCGAAACCATATTTATATGCAGTAAGGATAACAAGTTGGCAGCCATGGTACTCTAGTCTAGTGCCACGGCGATTGTTTAGATTCACAGAAACAACTTTCAGAAAGGGCAAATTCACATGAACTAGGAAAGTTTGGGTGGCACCAGGATGCTGAGCTAAACTGGACGATGCCAGCAGTTGTATGAATTCAGCTAAACTGGATGGTGATCAATCGACATGCCTACTGTCAATTTATGGTTGATGAGGCTGCAGCAACTTAGAATCGCAGGCCACGATCTTCACCTTGCTCAGTGTTTCTGAAATCTCCTCGCTCTTGAAGGTTGCATCTGTTAGAATGAAGGTCCAGACATTGTCGCAGAACCTGTAGGTGTGCAGATGGCCCTGTACAGCAACATGGAAAGCCATTACAGATCTATCCTCATAAGGTTCCAAATGCCAAAATGAAAAGAAATATCAAACCGGGGAAGCTGCCAGTCTGAAACCGCTGATGAATAACAGTACAAGACAATTTGGAAAGTCGTTTTAATGGATTTTGTAACATCTAAGCCCCAGCTTACAGATTGTAGAGTATTAGAAAAATCAAACACCAGCAGGAAGCAAGTACACTGGACTCATATGGCAAGCATGTGCAGAGGCATCCAGCCCCTACCTGAAATAGTGAAATAGTAAGGCCAGAGGTGTCTTTGCACGGTAATATTTTGAAGTTGAGGGAATAATATAAACTTATAAAGAGCTCGGTATGTGAACCTATTGGTATGTACATCGCCTTCAACAAAGAAGGATATCACCTAGATCATACAAAAAGGCCCTTTTGCCTCGAAAAATTGTTTCATGGTTTAAAACAGGGAAGCGAATATCAGTTTTCATGTCAATGACAACTATGTCTACAATTGCAAGAAAAATGCGTTCTACAAAATTTGCAATGGCAGGGGGGCATGGCTAAGAGGTTGCTATTTTAACAAACTGGACGAGAAACCTTCAATATGGCAGGTAGCTACCTAGAATTTTCTATGTACACAGCATTACTAAAACTAAAAAAACACTGAAATTCCGCGTGGGGAATTGGAAAGTTTAGTTTTGCAGTTATTTACAGCCCCAGTTTTATACAGAAGATTCAACCAAATGCCAAATTTGGAATTAATCAAGTTGAGGTTTGTTTCCGACAAGGAAAAAGATGAACAGTAAAAGAATGTGAAGCTGACAGTGCATATGATGCTACAAAATTAAACACCAAGGCACATGCTTCCATGTTTTGCCAGCATACTAAACTGTAATCTGCATATGGAGAGTGAACAGTTTTTGAGACCCATTATTTTCCTTTATCAGCTCTGAATGGATGAATCTAACAAATTTGCAGTGCAGAACATGATTACTTGCAAAAATAAAGCACTAGTGAAGACACAATGTAGTAGAAAGATAATTAGTTAAACAGATACTTTCACAGTTGTCTACCTGATCTTTCCAAGTGTTTATCATAAGTACGAGACATCAAAAGTCTGACATTTTACCTCATACATTCTGCTAGTTTGTAAAAACATAGAAGAAGAAAAGCAGTTGTTTGTTTGGCAAGAACATTCTTATTTGAAGCAGCTAACTATCAGATTTGTATGATTACAGCTATATTGGCAGGTAACCAATAGGAATCTCAACATACCCTTCAAAACTCTAGATCTATGGTTTCTTTAGCAGTAACAACACCATACATAGCATTCAAAGGGGGAAGGCTGCATCGTTGTATCAATCAATAGGAAGGGCATATTGTATCTACTACCTTGATGTTAACCTTGCTCTTGACCTGACTCTCCAGCGCGTCAGTCATGGACTAAAGACATAGAAGAGAAGGATCAAGACAACTGAGCACCAACTGACAAAACGACCTAGTAATTTCAAGGTTTCTGATTGCCAAACCTTGTCAAACTGCACAAGGACTTGAATGGCGAGCTCGGGGCTGACGGCCCCGCTGGATACGAGCTCGTCAAGCGTCTCGGTGAGGCAGGTGCCGATGGTGGACCTCCGGTACAGCTCGAAGGTGGCCATCCCCTGCAACGCCTCAACAGCGTCAGAACACGCCGCGGAGAATTGTATATATTGTTTCAGATTCAGGCTATCAGATTGATGAATGGTCGTGATGGTCTGATTAGGATGATTATGGGTGGCACATCCGGGAAGAGACATATCAGCTCCTGATCGAACTCTAGCACGCATTTCACGGCACAGGTCAAACAAATAACCGAAATCCCTGCAGGAACCGCGTGACGCCAGAAGCAAACCCTAACTAAAACTCGATGGCGCTCACTGGCGGCGCGCGGATCGGAGGCTGGAGCCGGGTCGGGCCGTCGCGCCCAGAGAAGGCCGCATAGAAACTCTGGAATAGAACCGTGAGAGGCTCTTACCAGGGAGGATCGGGACGGGGACGGATCGGACGAAAAGGAAGTGCCCCCTTGGGATCTGCTGGAACAGCGGCGTCGACGAGGAGCGTGGAACCTCGGGGAGGGATCGCGCCGGCGAGAGGAGGGGACGGGGGAGAGGGAGCACAGGAGGAGGAATTCGAAATCTGGGTTCTTATATACGGAGAGACGGAGAAGGGCAGAGGGGAATTTAGGATGCTTATATAGGCTTCCGAGTCGCGTCGGGGACTCGGTTCAGGGAGAAGAATCACGGTATGTTTGTGTTTAGGGTTGGTGGAACTCGCCGTGTATCATCATCCATATTCGCTGAAGATAATAATATTTTAAAATAAAATTAAATATTTTAGAATAAAATAAAAGGTGGGAGATAGCAATGTTCCAAAATATTTTTATCTTATTTTTAGAATATTTTATTTTAAAATATTATTATCTCCAGCGGGTATATATGCGATGATACAACGGCTGGTCGCACTTACGATGAATAGAGATTCCCGAAGAATCCCCTCTATGGTTCTCCTCCATCCTGCCGCGGTGGTGGAGCCAATTCGTGGTTTTACCTCTCCGTCCTCTCTACTGCTCTGCGGCTATCATCTAACGAGGAGGACAGCAGACATCTTCTTAACATTTTTCTTAGAAGCATCTGAACTTTTTTGTAATATTGTGCATAGGTCTTTACCTTGCTACGAATGAAACAAATTTTGTCTCTGATTGTCAGTTCTCATCATATAAATTTTTTATAAAGATATGTAATGATAAAGGTATACATTTTCCTTAAATAAAAGTGCAAAACATTAACAATTGAAAAGGAGTGAAACAAATTCCTCTATGAACATCAATAATCACTGTACAAAATATTTGTAATGATATGTAGCCATGGAGGTATATATTTTTTCTTAAACAGAAGTACAAATTATATTAACACACAAAGGATCTTCATACCCGACAATTCAGGTGCTAGGGTGGCTAGCACCCAATTGTTCGCGGTCGGATCGAAGAAATGGATCGAAGGAATGCAGAGAAAATTTTCGTTAATGGTGCTACGACACGCTCAACCCAATGGCGCCTCCCTAGATCCGCCAATGGCGCTACGACACGCTCAACCCAGACGCCCCCGGCGGCATTATCTTTTCTTGTAATTCATTAAACAGGGTGAAGGTTCCACCTGTGATTCACTGATCATCATGGTCCTGTTAGTTAATATGAATCAATTGTGGCATGCATTGCAAGACCATAGGGCAGGTTACAACATACAAGATCAACTTTAGTTTGTTTCATATAATTTCTTTTGCTAGTGTCTATCCTCCTCTGTTGCAGTCTCGGTCTTTCACTGTTTATTTGCCATCTACATTAATATGACACTTGGGTAATATAGTGTGGGTATCATTTTCGCTCCGCATTCTGTGATTTATTGTCTAGCTCCATGTGCTACTTGATAGCTAATGTGTTCTTGTTAGGAGCTAATTAGGGAATTCACGGTAGAATAGGTGTTGGACACAGGAACTAGCATAGTACTGACCTGACATGTAATAAGAAAGGGGTTTCTATAGTAAGTTTCTCACATTTGTTCAGGTGGGGTTAATACCCCTCCTTGCCCACCCTCGTTATTATATAATCAGTGGTGTTGGTTATGTAGGTTTTAGTAATGCTTTTAGGTTGATGATCAGCTCCAAATGCGAAGTGCTTCAGTTGAATTACTGTCATCCTAGTAGGAAGCCGTGCTGCCAATTGAACTCATGCCAATAAGCCACATGTTCTTGGAATCGTCCGTGATGTGCTGATTTGTGGATTATTGCTATAAAGATGAGTTTGGCATATATGGATAGCGAAAAATGTAATCTGAAAGATGATATCATTGTCTTTCTAATGTTTACGAATCTTGTAAGGAGTTTTAACGATCACAGAATTTTCTTTTTTTTTCGTTTTCTAACTTTTTCATTAGGAATTTCACTCCTTTTAGCTTCCAAAAACATCAGCAGGGAATATATCTCTTTGCTTTTTCATATCTTGGCCCAAAAACATCAGTGGGCCTGGAATCTTGGACTAAACCCCCAGCCCACCCACGTTTAAAGGGGCCGTAATTGGGCCTGGACATCCTCTTAATTATTCCCAAATATAAACACGAAGATAAGATAATTTCACTGACACGTGCAGACACGTGCAATCTGCTTTTACATGTAGGCCAAAAAATATAATTGCAGTAAGCAGAGTTTACTCTCGAACCTTCTTTTATTCTTTTATTATCTTTTTTTAAAACGAACCAGACAAGAGAGCTACCGATTATATTAAAACGAAGAGACAACGTCTAGATTGAGCACAACAGCAAACAACAACAACAAACACTGGCCGGCTGGATTGGGATATCAATACGGCCGCACTACTCCACTCAATTCGACTCAACAACAACCGGTTGGATTAAGACATCAACACGGATACAAACTCAACACGACTCCCCACCAAACCACCACAAACCGGGATAAAGCCGACAAGTAGCCCTCCGCAAGCACCGTCGACCTCGACAATGTCCTACGCCAACCAGCCGCTACCATGCAGGATTGGCCGCCGCAGTCCGCTGCCAACCAAGTAGCCACCACAACTCCACCATACCACCGTCGTCTTAAGGTCACGCACCCACGATTGTTGATCTCTTAGACCCCGACCAAGCATTGGCAGAAGTCAGAAGAGAAGCCCACCGCACCACACCGAACGCCACCGCCATGCCGTGCCCCTCGCTGAAGTACCGCTGCAACATCATGCATACTAAACAAACAAATCGTTGCGCCAGATCCTGGATCTCTAAGACAACTCAAACGTGTGGGGGCCTCGCCACATCCACCGCCGCAGACCACTCCTCGGACTCACTACCTTGAAGCGCATGGGTGCCTCGCCACTCCCGCCGCTGGACTCGCCAAGGATCCGCGTTTGCTTCACCATCGGTGGTGTCATAGTGCCACCGAGCCAATAACTTCACCTTCATCTTGCCACCGCTGGAATCACAGCTACACCATAAGTACGGACTCAAAGCCTCCATAGACACGGCCCACCACCTCTGCCCAGGTCGGATTGGGACATCGAACCTAGCCACAACTTCCTCTATCCGGTCTAATTGGATCGTTGACCCGAGCCTCTCCACTCTCTGCCTGTCGGATTGGGCCCTCAACGCGAGCCGCACCAGAGCCACGGCAACACAACTTGCCACGCACGGACAACCACCATCACTACCACCACCACTACCATCGAGCCACCACCTCTCTTGGCTGCCATCCCCCACCATCGGCAACACCAACACCGCCACAAGCCCAGCCGGGTATCGAGAATCAACGCCTCCAAGGAGGGAGCGCCGCCAATGGTGCCATCATTGCTCGTCCAAGACTGGACAAGGCTTTCACCTAGAGACCCCGTGCATCATGCATGGAGGCTCCACAATGACGCCTCCAGCAGGGAAAAATGACGCCCGTGGGCACCGCCGCCATCACCACCGACAAGAGTGCAGGCTAAAGGCTTTCGGCCAGAGCGTTCCACCAATCCTGTTGCACGCGCACGACCCATAGTGTCGTCAGGCGCCACTTGCGGCAGCTCCTCTCTCCCCGCCTCCTCACGAAGCCTACGTTGGAAGGATGGCCTGTCTCAGCCCGCGGCACCACCTTGATGCCACGAGCGTGCCGTGCGTTGACATGCAACACAGACCACCCCGGCCCCACCACCACGGCGCCGCCGCAACACTGTGCAGATCCGCGTCGCTAATGGGGAGAAGAGGAGGTGGAGCGCCGAGGTGGTGTAAGCCACCACTCCGGCCACATCGCAACCGCTCCCACCACTAGCTGTCGTGCCACCGACCCTCCTCATGTCCGCACGCAGCCAGCAGGCTGTCACCACCAAGCCGCACTCCGCAGCTGCCCGCCCGCTGTCACCCCCGGCCACGCCACGGGCATACCCATTGCGAGTGCCGATAAGGCCCCTATGAGGGCAGCACCTCCTGTAATGCACGCACTGCCACAACAAGCCGACCGAGGAAGATGAGCCGCATGCCAAGCCCGGAAGAGTTCCGCGCACACGCATGTCTCCATGCGTGGCCCACCTCCAATGCGTGCACTGCCATAGCAAGCCGAGGAAGATGAGCTGCCGCATGCCAAGCCCGGAAGAGCTCAGCACACACGCTTGTCTCCATGAGTGGCTGCTGCCGCTGCCTCCATGGCCCTGGAATCGCCATCGGCTCAATGTCATTGGTGCCGCATCATGGCACTGCTTCTGGCGCAGATCCGGTCCTGGAGGGAATAGATCAGGCCGAGAGGCCGGATGATCAAGCCCCTGGGAGCTGGAATCGACCGCCGGGCAACCGAGGTCGCTGCCACCACCGACGGGGAAAGAGGACCTCGCCTGCACCTGCGCGAGGAGGAAGAGGGCCTCGCCGCCGCCTTCCTGGCAGCCAGACGGACTTCTGCTGGCCTGCTCAAGCGACGGCAAGGGAGGGAGGCGGAGGGAGAGTGCGGCGGCGCTTGGGACTCGTGGTCCGCCTGAGTTGACCCGAGGAGGAGCGGCGCATTATCCCATGTGTCGGAAGAAAAAATGAAGACATTATTTAAACTTTAGAAATAGACTCAATACTTAAACTTTGGATACGACAGACAAGGGTATCATATGAGAGGGGCAAAATGTGTTTAAATTTTCCTCCCATCCATAACCACAATTTTTATTTTTTTAAGACATCGACAAACCACGTTGGGGGGGTGCTACAAATGCTCATGGTAAGCGCGCCGTGTCACACCGACACAAACAGTACTGTAGCCAAAATAACCGTTCCAATATCTGCATACAAAGGCGATAGTGTGTCGGTACGTGCGGGCCTGAGTCAAACATTGCATACAGAAAAAGGAAAAACACCCACGTGGGTGGGATCTGATGTGTGATATCTAGCAAAATTCCTTTGGGTTGGATTCAACAGGAATTCTATGAAATTTTGATGTACATAATCCTCTGTTCCAAACGTTTCATTCATAAATATACTAGTATGAAAAATTACATCTACAATAATTTCTGGCCAAGAGACTTCACCAAGGGGCCATTTAGATTCTCTTATTTTTGAGGAATTAAATCTACTCAATAAACTAGGCTCAATAAACTAGGTTATTTGATTTAGAATTTGACATCCCACCACTTTCCAACCATTTTTCAAAGTTTAGATATAAAACTATCATAAATTTATAGGATGAGAGATGGAAATTAATTCTATACACCACCAAGCTATGTTTCTATTCCATGCTCTTTCGCTCACTTCTCTATATCATATAAGTATCTCCCTCGTATGACCAAATGTACAAATATATTCCATATATAATTATATTATATCTAAATTATAATTATTAGAATATAATTCAATTTTAGGATTCGAAACGGGAGACTTCCTCCTCGGTACTGCAGGCATACCTATCAGCGTGCGCGTCCCATTCAGAACATGGTATTTATTTTGGCGCACTCCCTCTTGTGTCCCCTCTGCCGGTGCCGCGTGAGACACCGGCCCATCTATCAAGGGGCATGGCAGCTTGGCAGGGATCATTGCAGCCGATGCATCTGGGACCCAAAGTTTTAAAGCCGCTATAATTGAAACGCACCATCCTCCTGTGGCCTACCGCCGCGCCAAAGCCAGAACATACAGCCTACATAGGCTAGCAGCATCTCATTTGCGCATTGTTGCCTCAGGAGCGAACAATGACCGGTACCCCTTACGGTGATTGGTAATTTCGAGATTACGCGAGTAAGTTTTTTCTATACCAATCCTTAATACAAAGCTGTACAAATCTCACGGCATCTTCCACAAAGAGAAAGAGAAACGTTTGCACGACATGATGTAAGCGCATCCGAGCCGAAGGATCGAAACGAAGATCAGACACTCCACAACCCATTCAAATGGGTCCTACGAAAGGAGGAGGCAAACCAAAAGGGCACAGGCAAGCCTCATCATGGCAAAGGTCTAGTAGTAGTTTAAACCCATCTGGAGGCGTGCTTAATGATGGTAACCCGTGGCGGCAAATAATCTAATCCCCTCCGGCGATCATCATTGCCGCCCCCTCGTGCCTGCCGGAGCGCCGGTCCCCAGCAAGTAGAACTGTTCGGTGCCCTTGGTACGGAGCAAAGCGCCGCGGAGTCCAGAGGAGACGGATCCGCCACTCGCAGCAGACGCCACCGGATATTCAAATACAATGCGAGTAAACATATATGCCAATAAGAAATAGTTTTCCCATGCAGTTACCAACTTTTTTTTTTCGGATTTTGTTTACTCCACTAGTAGTAGGATAGAATGCATCCGTTTCTTCAGACAAAGGCACCAGAAGAACTGAAGAAATGGCAACTTGTTACTGTTAGTTTACTTTACTGCATGCTCAGGTGCAGCAGCAGGTGCCTGGATGCCGACACAAAATTTTGTCTGGACCTGACGCCGAAACTTGTTGACAGCACATACACACATTCAGGAAAACTCAAGGTATCAGAAGCAAATCGAGGCAAACTCCTGGAAATTTGAGGTGTAACAAAGGCACATCCGGAAATTATGATTCGTGCGCCGGTTTGTTCATCCGGACAAACGAGCTTCGCGGAGAAATCGAAACTTGTTTCGAGGATTAGCAATACAACTCCTCTTCCTCATCGTTTTCCTCAGTCGACCGTGATCGTGCACGCCGTAGGTAGCGCGTCAGACAGCAGTTCGTCGATTGCATTGAAAGAAATCCCCGTGGCATGAAAGCAGACTTTTTTCTGAAATGTAAAGCCAGATTCAGTTCATTTGACCTGATCAGGCAGCAAAGGTTGCACACAATGAAATCCTGGTTAAACCATGTCGTAGCGCATATCGAACCATCTTTCATTTTGCTCACAAGTTCATATGGGAACACCTTACTCTAGTTCAGATGTTCAATGGCTCATAAGCTAGTATACAGCCATAAAATGGGAACAGCTTTTAACCTTTTTTTTCCCCTTTTTTGCCACAACTGAAGATTGCCTCAGTAGAAGCATGCCTTTTGTCGAAAGCAAACTGTATTTCCTTATAAAACGGCAAGAGGTATGTTGCAAAAATATTGAGTAAAATGCACCGCCGGCCCTTAAACTTGGCTCGGGGTGCCAACCCGGTCCCCAAACATTCAAAATGCATATTTAGGTCCGCAAACTTGCTAATCGTATCACGTGAAGTCCAAATTATTATTTTTAAGTTATAAAGTGAAAGTGACGGTCCAGGGATCCAGGATCCCTAGCGGGCTCACTTCTCGTTAACCAGTCCAAGGTTGCGTCTGGAATAAATAACCGTCTGCATGAGGCGACAACTTCATGTAGGCCGTCTCGGCCCACAATTCCGACAGGCATCTCGGTCGGCATGATCAAGGCCCATGTCCCCGACTGTGGGAATGATCGGAGGCTGAATCCGTACCAAGGCTCCACCTTGCACGTGCCCACCTCCCCGACCGGGCTCCGCCTTACATGTGCCCACCTCCCAGACCCTTAGGCTGGTCGGGAGGCCTGGCCCAGCGTACCAGCGGGCCTTAGAAGTAGATGCGAAAGATAAGGATGAGCCTTAGAGTCAACTTGTCGTACACGGCCAACCATTCCCTCCATGGGGTCACAGTCCTATCTGCTGTGGTAGCAGCCGCCACTATTCTACCTACCCATCCTCGCGAAGGGACGGGGCGTAACGTCATCTTGATACGGCCGGCATGCCCCGTCACGACGGAGTGATCGGGTTGGTGCCAGGGACGGGGCGTGACAGCCGTACCGTACCTATCGACGTCCTCACGACCTCCGACCGGCGGAGCATGACGCACAGGGACGAGACAAGACACTCGCCCCACGACGCAGGACTTAGATGGTGGTCACCGGAAGACTCCGACTGACGGGATGGGCAGACCCGACTGACGAAGCTGATGATCCAGACTGGTGGGATCGGGAGTTCTCTCTTTCTATCCTTACACCCTTAGTTCCCCTGTAAAGAAGATTCCCCTGGACTATAAAAGGGAGAGCCCTCCGTGTGAGACACAGGGACCATAGACTCTCAAATCTCACAACTTCTACTCGAAAGTTTGTAACTCCCAAACTCTCACGAGCAACTAGAATCAAGCAATACATCCGAGTGACCCCCGACTGAACGTAGGGTATGATTGCGTGAACCAGTATATATAAATCTTGAGTCACTGTATTATAGACCACATCCGATAACGACATGCGATACACATTTCGAGTAGGTTTAGCTGCCGGTCATCTCCGGAACCGACAGAAAGTGTCAACTTATGGAGCTTGAATATGGGTCCAAATTTTCTGCTCAACTCTTATGTTTTCAAAAAAAAAATTAAAATTTCGTTTCAAAACTTTATGCCAAATATTTTCTTTGCCAATATTTCCTCCAAAATTTATCTTTTTTCTATCTTTTACAAACTTTTTATACAAATCTTTTGTATTTGAATATATTTGTACAAGTAAATACACCTCCAATACTTTTTTAAAGAAAAAGTTAAAAATGGCATAGAAAATACTACAACTAGAAATATTTGCACCTGTAGGGGCAGGTGAGGGCAGTGAAACAGAGCACACATTTTTCATACCCCTCTGAGCAAACTTTTCAGTTGTCGTAAGTTCATCAGAGCTGTCAGTGTGTCGCCAACAGAATTGATCAGGTTTCTTCTGAAAAGACAAGATTGGCATGAACCATAATCTAAATGCTCAAATGAGTTGAAGAAATTGTAACTACACAACAGCTTCATCTGCAATTCTGTATTGGTATATATCCTCACACAGAGCAATTGCAGCTGGCCATTTACCAAACAATAGAATTGCAACTTGGTGTTGCAAAATTAAATGCACGGAAGATGCAAGTTCATGAGATCAAGAAATGAACACGTACACCAGTAGAAGGTCTTCGGTTCAGTGAGCACCACACAACCAAACAAAAGGACCATTATTGTAGAACTTCCATGACCATTATATAGTTAGAATGGAAACCACAACATATGCACACTGAGTTACTGAGAGATTAACAGCATTTATCTCTTCCCTTATGACAACTACCATAATTACTATACCTACCTTCGCATTCAAGGAAGTTCCTTTTCTTGAAAGAAAAGCGGAAAATAAGATAAGAAGAAAAGCGAAAGAGAAAAGGGAAAGGAGGGTAGGTTCCAGCTGGGACACATTTCTCATGTATACTGATTCACCCAGGGAGCTTCAACCATGGTGAATTGGTGAATGGTGATGCTGATCGATGATCGCCTTCAGTAACTTCACTTGATTCAGTTTGAATAGAGCAGCAAGATGAAGAGACGGGCCTGCCGCCTGCATCTCTTCCCCCTCACATCACCGAGCAGCTGTTGGGGTTCTCATCACTGAAGATGTTGTATTGCTCGGCGTGCGAGTGCGGCGGCATTGGGTAGGCCATGGGATAATGCATCGGTGGGCGGCCGCCGTAGCCGTGGTTGTGGTGGTGACCATGGCCGTGCGGCTCGTGCCCATGGCCATTCATCATCATCTGCCGCTGCTGCATCAACATGTACTGCTGCTGAGCCATGGGGTTCCCGGCCGCCGCCGCGGCCTGCAGCATCTCTGCACCGGACGGCATGCCACCGCCACCGGCGCCCGCACCTCCCTGGTAGAACCCCGGCGCTGGCATGCCCTGTACGGCACCGCCACTGCCACCCTGCTGCATGATACCCATGTGTGGGTGGCCCATCGGCACGCTCATGGGACCGCCGCCCATCTGGCCCGTGCCGGGGAAGCCGGCGCCACCCATCATGTTAGGCCTCATCATGGCCTGTTGAGGCAGCATGCCGCCCATCGGGCCACCGACACCGACGGCGCCGCTGCCGCCCTTCTTCCCCTGGCCTGCCTGACCACCGCCCCCGTTTTTACCACCGCCGTGGTTGGCCTGGGCGTTTCCCTTTATCTGCACCGGGATCTCGTTCCCGCCGCCACCCTTCTTACCGCCGCCGCCGTTACCGCCCTTCCTGTCGCCCCCGCCGGCGCCCGGCGGCATAGCCATGGGCTTCATCATCATCTTGGGGTCGTCGTAGAAGTCGTCGTCGAGGCCGTCGTCGTCATAGTCCTCGTCGTCGTAGTAGTCGTCGAAGTCATCGTCGAACTCGCTGCCGTCGTCGTCGAAGTTGTCCTTGGGGAGGGCGAACTTAACGGTCTTGGGGTCCTTGAGCGGCGCCGCCCCGGCGAACGCCGGCATCTTGCCGCCCAAAAGCTCCGGCGGAAGCTTCAGGCCCTTCATCTGCATCTGCATCTGCAGCTGCTGGAGCTGCTGCGGCGTCGGCTGTGGCAGCACCATCTTCGCATCCTTTCCCCCGCCGCCGCCGCCACCCTTGTTGTGGCTACCGCCACCACCCCCTCCACCCTTCTGGCCCTTGCCGCCGCCGGCGTCCTTGGAATGGCCCTTGACCCCGCCACCGCCATGGTGGCCGTTCTGAGGCACGCCGCCGGCCTTGGCGCCCCAGAGCTGGGCGGGCTTGCCGGCCTTGCTGAGCTTCCGGATGATGGTGTCCGGATCCAGCAAGCCGGACACCGTCACCTTCCCCTGCTCCGCGTCGACGCTGCTCTGGTACACGCCTACGACAGAGCAATTTTTGGTCACATTCCTGTCAGAAAACGCGGAGCGAAACGTTGACACAGAAAATACCCATTATGAACAGGAAAAACGCAATAAATCGGTTTCCTTTTCCCTCACCGTCGATCTTGTGGAGGGTCTTCTTGACCTTCCTCTCGCACCCATCGCAGTGGATGTTCACTCGCAGCACCAGAGTCTGCGAACTCAGGAACAAAAACCGTCACCGGAACCGCAGAACGAAACCCCGGCAGGGCTGCAAACACAAGCAAAGCTGCCCTGGAGAGGAAATGGCAGCAAGAACAAGAAGAATGGTCGGTTGAGTTGAGTCGGGACGAAGCGAGCTCACGCACCTGCACCTTGAGGACATCCTCCTTGCTCATCCTGGAAGCACCGCGCGCCTCTCGGACGCTACGCCGGAAGGCACGTGGAGGCGCTCGCTCTCTCTGATCTGGTGTGCCCGGAGTGCTAGCTCAAGACCAGGGCCGGGAGGACGACGAACAAGGAGGGAGCAGCCGTGGAGCACAACCACTCACGGAGGAAACAGCGGGGAGGGTGGTGGAGGAGAGGTAAAAATCCCACGCGCTCGCGCAGCCTGCAGGCCTGCACCAGTAAAAAGGCCGTACAGCGCTGCCTCCCTCCGTTCGAGCCGCGTGCATCGGAGTGCGCTCTCTCTCTCTCTCTCTCTACTCCACTCTTTTCCCAGGACAAGGCTGCCTCTGCCTGACCCTGACCGCGAGACTATTTATAATCCATGGACAGGCGCAGCATCAACTATGCAGCAGCCTGCCACGGCGTCCGGGCATGGCATGTGACCCGCCGGCCGGGGAGTCGCCAGCGCCCGTGCGTCCCCGGCCCCGGGCCGGGCGCGCCCGCACCGCGTCACCACTTTTTCCTTCCGAGTTCCGGCCGGGGAGGCCTGTTCCGCGCAGACCTGTGACGCGAGACTAGAGGCCCGCCCGGGCGCACGGCCCTGGACGCAGACGTTCCCGGGCCCTGGTCGGTGTCGGTCATGGCCCGCTCCCCGCCACCCTCCCGTCCCCGCTACTTTGACAAGACGCTTGAGCACAGCAGAGCGGGGCCGCGGCAGGCGCACAGTGTTGCGAAGCAGTAGCTAGCGCCGGCGCTCGGAGATGCGCAGGAACAGCAGCGTGCGTCGGGCGCGAACCACTCCAGAACACGGGCTGATGCAGAGAAGGTGCATGCGCTACGGAAAGCCCCCGTTTTACCGGCTGTGTGGGCAGCACTGCAGCAGTCTCGTACTATCGTTGGCCGCCACGAGCCCACCTCGCGTCCTCGACACAATTTAGTACACACGAGGAAAGTCTAGAAAAAATAGTACACGGGAGGAAACAAGTATGTATCTAACTGCGGCTAGCAGAGCAGTAGTAGTGAGCTCTAGTACTCCTCCGTGCACAAAAATGCAAGTCTCGCGCTTTCTAACGAGTTAAATAATTTAAAATTTGATCAAATTTATACAAAATATTATTAATATTTATGTTATAAAATATGTATCACTAGATTTTGAGCACTCAGAAAATAAGAAGTCAAACAAGTACGTATCGTATCATTAGTCAGTACTAGCCTATCACGGGCTGCACGAACTAATTTAAATTAATATAAAAATAAATCTTATAGCTAACAATTATAATTATCTATCTCACACTCTTTTTCATCTATTAAATATTTTAACACATACTCTAAAATACATATTTATCATTATCTAGTTGCAATAGATTTTATTTTGCATCACACCTCCATATATATTTAATATATATTTAATTGAATCATTTGTCTGTGAATTTGTATTCTTATCTCTTCCATCATTCATGGTGACACGTATCGTAGAAAGTATTTCTATATAAATAATAACATAAATAATATATTAATAATAATAGAAATAATAATTTAAAATTTTATATTGGTGCATTTTAATATTTTATTATAATTATATAATTTAGATTCAGATTTAGAGGTTAGTATAATTTTTAATAATGATACAATTGGATAATTTATATGCAAATTTAGGGATTATTTGTATTATTTTTATAATAGCATAGGTGGATAATTTATACGAAGATTAGGGGGATATTTTTTATAATAACAGAGGTGGGTAATTTAGATACATGTTTAGGGGTTACTTTAGTCTATTTTTATAATGGTAGAGGTAGATAATTAATTAGAAAATATAACAGATTTAATGACTATTATGATTAGGGTTGTCAGATTGATGGTGGGATGTTTCTAATTTTATTGAGAACTTTTAGAATTTTTTTATATATTTTTTTAGAGTGTGTATCATACTTGACTTCTGAGGTTTTAAAAGAAATCTCTAGTGTCTCTCCAACCGACCAGCTTTTGAGCACGTATGACCGTATTCCATTCCATCCATCCTTGCAATTTTGGAAACGGATCCTACTACTGTTTGCTCTGTCATCCTGCCAGGCCTCTTTAACGGGCCGTACGCAGGACCCTGTTGCGTTTTGATCCGTCATGTCAAAAAGCGCCCTGCAATCTGCCACTTCTGCAGAGCATGAGGTAGGGGTAGCACCGTAGCATGTCGTCCATGCCTTTGAAAAAGATTTTGAAAGAACATGCCTTTGAAAAAGTGGAGGGAACGGAGCAGACAAGCCGAGAGAGCCGCTACTGCAAAGCTATGGGCCGGGGGCCGATGGCCGGCAGGCACAGGCCGAAGAATACGGAGGAGGATGACGGGCGGGTTGGCGACCGGCGACTTCCGCTCGATCGCGGCGGCCGGGCTGGCGGCCCTTTTTTGACGTCTGGACCCTCCTCAACCTCGATCTTCGCTCGGTTGGCCATTCCGCCTACATCCTTGTCATCCAAAGTGCCGCATGCTCAACTGCTGCCTCTGCTGCTGCCTTGTCGTCCTAGCTCCGAATAAAGAAGCACAAATGTTGTTTGGATTCTATAAACCCGTGCTCCTCTACAGATTAATTAGAACTAATATAAAAATAAAATTTGTAGCTAATAATTATAATTATCTATCTCAAACCCTCTTTCATCCATTAAATATTATAACATATACTCTAAAATATATATTTATTATTATCTAATTGCAATAGATTTTATTTTATGTCACACCACCATGTATGTTTGATATATAGTTAATTGAACCATTTGTTTGTGAATTAGTATTTTTATCTCTTCCATCATACATGAATATATGGTGACACATATCATAGGTAATATGTTTAAATAAATAATAATATAAAAAATATATTAATAATGATAGGAATAGTAATTTAGAATTTATACTAGTGCACTTTAATATTTTACTATAATTATATAATTTAGATTCAGATTAAGAGGTTATTCTAATTTTTAATAATAACATAATTGATAATTTATAAGCAAATTTAGAGAGTTATTTGCATTATTTTTATAATGGTATAGGGGTAATTTACACGAAGATTAGGGGGTTACTTTTTTATAATGGTGGAGGTGGGTAATTTAGATACATGTTTAGGGGTAATTTATTAGGAAAGATAATAGATTTAATAACTATTATGATTAGAGTTGTCAGATTGATGGCCGAATGTTTCTGATTTTTGTGAGAATTTCTAGAATTTCTCTATTTTTGTAAGTGTCCACCTAAGATTCTATGTGGCTTCACGTGGAGACTTCAAAAAACCTTAATTAGTAATAGTATGATTAAATATAGAGTAATTACAAAATCAATTGCATAAATGAAGACTAATTTATGAGACGACTCCATTAAACCTAATTAGTCAATGATTTGATCATGTTGTGTTACATTAAATATGTGCTAATGATGAATTAATTAGGCTTAACATATTCGTCTCGTGAATTAGCTTCCATTTATGCAATTAGTTTTGTAGTTAGTCTATATTTAATACTCCTAATTGGTATCTAAACATCCGATATGACGGGACTAAAATTTAGTCATCCGAATCCAAACAAACCCATAGTAGACATGCGACAACAATTTCTTTAGCCGCCCCTGAATGGAATGTCTCGCGGTCACGCACTTGTAAACGTCGCTGCAGTCATGCCCTAACCTGAGCTGTAACGCCGGTCTCAGTGGGGAGTGCCATCGTATAGTTATCAAGATTGTAAACTTGATAACTATGCTGGAGAAGTATCATCACCATTATACTCCTCTCTCATCCATGAAACTTCCCTTCTCTCTCCTTATAAATGACTTTGTTATATTAGCAAATTTGCTGTTATAGTATAATATTTAATACTTATGATACTTGTGTGGTACTTCCATTAAAATTTGCCTAATATGCTACTACTGTTTCTCCCGGTAGAGAGGACAGACAACGTTTCTCGTGAACAGTCGGCCGGTCCTTGGACACAGGGATCTACCATCTACGACAAAGTAGGGGTCACATGCATGGCGGATCGAATGGAGACATCATGTTTGTGCACCTTTTATAATTTTTGACTCTCTTTTTTTTTAGACTTAGCTAGATGATCGAGCCTTATGATGTTTGGCACATCAACAATTCTATATGTAATAACTTTCACCACAAGTTATTATAGGTAGAATGATAATAAAACTTTGAAAGTATCACTAACTAGCAAGATCACCCACGCAAATAGCACGGGTAGCTAGTTTTTTCTATACTAACGCCTGGATCTTTTTTACTTGAAAATGAATTTATTTAAATGGTGTTATTTCATATCATTTTTATCAAAGTAGTTTGGAACAGATCAAGATATTCTCTCTCTCTCTCTCTTATTCCATGTGAAGCCTAAGATACAATATCCATATATTACTCTGTCGGTACATACGGACAGGGGTACCTCCTGCTAGGGTGTCCAGACCCTTAGCGTCTCGCTGTCGCCTCACAGGAGAGTGCGATAACCCGTCAGTGAGTCTTCTGACAGGGTGGCCATCAGGACAGGTGATAGGTTATCCGTAACCTCCTCTTCATCTTCTAGGTGACGTGGTATACGGCCCGGACCTGATAGCTGGGATCATGGTTTCCGGACCTCCCCCGTGCTCTTATAGGTCCGGGGCCTCCACGTGCCTATGAGGGTAGGGGTGCTCTCGGGTGGCCCCCACGGACCCGGACTCCCCAGGGAGGTCCGGGGCCGCCACGCGAGGGGGCCAGACCTCTACAGGCCTGACCGCTCCGACCGGCCTTGGGGCCCCGGGCCCCCCTTTCCCCCGAGAAGGGGTTCGGTGCCGCCACGTGCTGCCTCCGTGGTAGGTGCGGGGCTGGCCCTGCCATGTGCCCATGGCAGAAGGACTTCCACGGGACTCCAGCCAAACTATCGCATTAAATGCGGGTAGGTGGGCTGGGTGCGCCCAAGTCAAAAGTATGGCCTGCCACTGACACACGGGGCAGGTAAGCTGACACCACGGAAAGCCCGCCTGATCTGAAGGCACCGCGTCACTGTGCTCCGCGCGCGGGCAGGCGGCGTGTAGTCCCATCATGGCGCCATGCGCGTGGATGATGATGGCCTGCAACAGGTGTGCCGAGGCGTATGCTGCAACAGTACGCGCGGAGGCAACGGCGCGGCAGGTCAGCGATGTTTCTTCACCCGACAGAAGGTTCTGACCCAACAGTGGCAGCACGGCAACACTGTTGGGTAATACTGATAGCAGTCACTATGCAGACAAGGCTACACACGACCATATCCTGGCTGTAGATACGCACATCAATTTCTCGATCGAGAGGACTACGGAGAGGAGCTGAAGATGAAGATCTCCATATCTCTCATAGAACAGGCTCCTGTTGGCCGGGCCCACCTGTCGGGGCCCCGCACAGTGTAAGCACCTCCCTTGGACTATAAAAGGGAGCGTGCACTCGTTAGAAGACAGGCTTCCAAGGTCCAACCTTACATCACGAGCTCAGGCTCAATCCAAGCTTCCACAATCAATACAGCAACCAAGTGGACGTAGGGTATTACGCTCCGGCGGCCCGAACCACTCTAAAATCCTTGTGTCATTCATACATTCATCCGCCCATCGATCAAGCACTCCTAAGTCTCCTCCAAACCCATCCTTAACTAGGATTAGGCGGGGGCATTCCGCTACCCAGCTGGAGATTTCCTCCGACATTTGGCGCACCAGGTAGGGGGCTTAGGTTTGGTTTGCGCTTGGTCGAAACTCAAGACCGCAATGGCGTAGGAAAATGGTCATCACGACCTCCTGTTGGTGAGGAAGTGGCGTCCTCGACGCCACACGCCTCACGCCATCCCCCACCTAGGGGGGCCGCGCGTGCTGCTCCACAGTGTCCTGTGGAGCGGGCTTCCGTGGCCCAATCGGTGTCTGCACCGAATGGGCCGCTCATGGCAGCCAGGGAGTTGCTTCGCAACCCCCCTGGTGAGGCAGCCTCGCCCGACGCCCAGAGGCAATGGCGTGACAACGTCGACCGCCTCCTCAACTTGTCGCAGGCTTCCCCATGCTCAGCGGGAGGGTCTATCTCCAGGCAACGCCGTCGTCAGGGCGGCGCATCCGGTTCTGTGCACTCACCATCAGTGAGGAGTGCGCGGACAGAGGACCTCCGGGCAGAGCTCAACCGCAGACGTGCGGGAGAGGACGCCCGTGTCTCCATTGAGCGGCGTGTGGGCGCCGGCTCAACATCGAGGGTCGTGACCTCGATGCCGAACTTGTTGCGGCAGCACCGACGATGCAGGGACCTGTCCAGGCACCGGTGTCCGGGGTGGGCTGCGCAGCGCTCGCAGACCACCTTCGCGCGGTCGCCTAGCCGTCCAAGTTTCGGCCGCACCTGCCGGAAAAGTATGATGGGTCCACCAACCCGTCAGAGTTCCTCCAGGTCTACATCACCGCTATTACAGCGGCTGGAGGTAACGACGCAGTCATGGCAAGTTACTTTCATGTAGCCTTGACCGGGCCAGCCCGGACCTATCTCATGAACCTTACTCCGGGATCCATCCAATTCTGGGGTGAGCTCTGCGCACAGTTTACGGCAAATTTTGCCAGTGCGTACCAGCAGCATGGTGTGGAGGCCCACCTTCACGCCGTGAGGCAACAACCTGGAGCAACCCTCCAGACCTTCATCTCCCGTTTCACCAAGGTACGAGGAACTATTCCGTGTATCTCCGATGTGTCTATCATCACGGCCTTCCGCTAGGGGGTCCGTGATGAGAAGATGCTGGAGAAGCTGGCGACTCATCAGGTGGAAACCGTCACCACCTTGTTCGCCTTGGCGGACAAATGCCAGGGCTGCAGAAGGCTGTGCATGGCACTCTGCAACCCAGGCAGGACCCGCTCAGACGAGCGGGCCTAGTATCGCAGCCCCTGGCAGCGGCAAGAAAAAGAACAAGAAGAACCGTGGCTTCGACAAGTCACGGATAGGGGGTCCGGCCGTTGCCGCTGCAACGACCGGGGGCCAGAACGCCCGAGGCAAGCGCCCACGTCAACAGCGCACCGACCCCGGGTCGTGCCCTGTTCATCCGGGGGCTCGCCATAGCGCCACCGAGTGCCGCGAGATCCAGAAGCTTGCGGAGCGCCTTAGCAAGAGGCGCGACCAAGCCTCTAGGGAAGGCTCCTCCCCTCCACGGCGTTCCGGCAAGGAGAAAGCCTCCGATTCCGACGCAGCCGCGACGGAGAGGGAGTTGGGGTATCAAACCCCCAACAAAGACCTCAAGGGTCTCTTCCACCAGTCCGACTCCGAATCCGGCGGGGACGAGCACCGCAAGAAGCCGTACGTCATGTACGGCGACAGTTCGGAGCTCGTCTCCCGGCGGGACGTCAAGACCCTTTGCCGAGAGGTCCTTTCGGTGAAGCCGAGGACGCCGAAGGCAGCGCCCCACCAGTGGTGGAAGAACACCACCATCTCCTTCGGGCCATCTGACTGCCCGGAGAACATGGCGGGCGCTGGAGTGCTGCCGCTCGTCACGGCACCCACCATTGCCAATGTCCGCCTCCACCACATGCTGATCGACGGAGGCGCAGGCCTCAGCGTCATCAGCTATGCAGCGTTCAAGCACCTGCAGATCCCGGAGTCCAAGCTGGTTCCGTCGCGCCCATTCTCCGAAGTGGGCCCAAATACCGTGTACCCGGTTGGGACCATCTCCCTGCCGGTCACTTTCGGGACGGAGGACAACTTCCACTCTGAGAACGTGCAGTTCGAAGTTGCGGAAGTCAACCTTCCCTTCAACGCCATCATCGGTAGGCTGGCCCTGTACCGGTTCATGGCCGTTGCCCATTACGGGTACCTGGTCCTGAAGATGCCTTTCCCGGCAGGCGACCTCACCGTCCAGAGTGACGGGGCCGCTGCCGTCGTGGCGGTTGAAAAACTCCACGCGCTGGCAACAGGACTTACCCCCGCAGCCGGCGCCGAGGGGTCCGACCCCTCATCCTCGCGTGCCAAGGCTCTGGCCAAGGCACCCAAGGTCCGTCCGTCTGATACGGACGATGTTCCCGTGAAGACCATCCAGGTCGGAGCGGAGGCCTCCCAGACCACCCGCATCGGTGGGAATCTGGGAGAGAAATAGGAAAGCGCGCTCATCGCCTTCCTCCGGGCAAATGTCGACGTGTTCGTCTGGGAACCGTCACAGATGCCCGGAATCCCTAGGGAGGTGATTGAGCATCATCTGAAAATCCACCTGATGCCAGACCGGTCCGGTAGAAGCCACGCAAGCAGTCCATCGAGCAGCAAAACTTCATCCGTGAAGAGGTCCGCAAGCTGCTGCAGGCAAGTTTCATTGAAGAGGTTTACCATCCAGTGTGGTTGGCCAATCCAGTCGTGGTTCCGAAGGCTAACGGGAAGCTTCGGATGTGCATCGACTACACCAATCTCAATAAGGCATGTCCAAAAGACCCTTATCCACTTCCACGAATAGATCAAATTGTAGACTCCACCTCCGGGTGTGATTTGCTATCCTTCATAGATGCCTATTCTGGGTTCCACCAAATTAAAATGGCTAGGGAGGATAGGAAGCATACTGCTTTTGTAACAGTGGATGATCTTTATCGTTATATAGTGATACCTTATGGATTGCTTAACGGTCTACCTACCTTTGCTCGTGCAATGAACATCACTTTAGGTGATTTGGTTAGAGATATAGTTGAGGCGTATGTTGATGATATCGTTGTCAAGACTAGAGAATCAAATTCCCTCCTACAAAATTTAGCTCAAGTCCTCGACAAGCTACGCGTAACCTCCACCAAGCTTAACCCCGAGAAATGCGTCTTTAGCGTGTCGGCGGGAAAGCTCTTTGGTTTCCTGGTCTCCCATCGGGGGATCGAGGCGAAGCCGGACAAGGTCCGGGCAATCGAGGCAATGAGGCCCCCTGCGCGTCTCAAGGACGTGCAGAGGTTAACGGGGTCCCTTGCGGCCCTCAGCCGCTTCATTTCGAGGCTGGCGGAGAGGGCCCTTCCCTTCTTCAAGCTGATGAGGGGGTCTGGTCCATTCATATGGACTGAAGAGGCAGAATGAGCCTTCAAAGAGATGAAGCAGTACCTCACCTCCTTACCGGTCCCGGTCGTCTCGGACCAAGGTGAGGCACTGTTTCTTTTCCTTGCAGCGACGGCCGAAGTGATCAGCATGGTGCTGGTCACAGAGAGGTTCGAGCATCTCCCGCAGGGGGCCCCTGTGGATCCCCCTGTAGGAGAAGGAGGTTTGGCCTCCGCCAGTCTAACAACCGGCCCTGCTTCGGAGGGTCCGGCCGGGTCCGGACCCGGGGAAACACCTAGCGACCTGGGGACCGGCGAGTCCCCAGCTCAAACAGAAGGATCCAGTGCTGCTGGCAGAGTCAGGACCGTCCAGAAGCCGGTCTACTACATCAGTGAGGTCCTACATGAGGTAAAGGCCAGGTATCCCGAGACGCATAAGCTCCTTTATGCTATACTCGTTGCGTCCAGGAAACTCCGTCACTATTTCCAGGCCCACAAGATTGTGGTGGTGACCTCCTACCCATTGAGGGCCATCCTCCACAATTCCAACACCACGGGCAACATCGCCAAGTGGGCAGCTGAGCTCGCTGGATTCCAACTCGACTTCCAGCCACGCCACGCCATCAAGAGCCTGGTCCTTGCTGACTTCGTTGCAGAATGGACACCAGCACCAAGCGTCCCAGGGGGTCCGGACCATGGGTCGGACCCCCCACGTCTGGAAGCCAGGGCTCCGGTGTTCACCGGACCCCACTAGACGCTCTTCTTCGACGGGTCCGCCCGCAACAAGAAGGCAGGGGCAGGCGTGATCCTCATCGACCCACATGGTGAGCATGTGAAGTACATGGTGCACCTCGACTTTGAGGCCACCAACAACATGGCGGAGTATGAGGCCTTAATTTTTGGACTCACGGTGGCTCTGTCCCTGGGGGTCTGGGAGCTCCTGGTCAAAGGAGATTCCCAACTCATCATCAGACAGGTCCGGGGGGAGTGTTGCTGCAACAATCCCCAGCTCGCAGCCTACCTCATCCGTGTGAGGAAGCTGGAGAAGGACTTCGATGTGCTGGAACTGCAACATGTTCCACGCGAGGGCAACTCAGCAGCTGATGCACTCTCCACGAGGGCATCGACTCAGGCATCCGTGCCGGAGGGCGTCTTCCAAAGGCGTCTGCTGAAGCCTTCCGCCCAGCCTGTCGACCTGGGCGAAGGGGGTCGGACTGGCACCTCGAAGCTAGCGGTTCCGGCTGCGCTCCATCCGTGGTGCCCGCCAAGGGTTGTGTGCTCCCTCGAGAGTCCCGAAGACCTCATGGGGTCACGTCCAGTTTCTCAGGAAGGTCCCGATGCATGGATCTCTAAGGTCCGAGACTACTTGAAAGATAATTTCCTTCCTGAAAACCAACCATCTGCTGAGCGCATAGTCCGGATGGCTAAGTGTTACACGGTGGTAGAAGGGGATCTCTACCGCCGTGGCGCCAATGGCATCCTCATGCGGTGCATCACCCAGGAAGAGGGCCGCGACTTGCTCGCGAAGATCCATGGAGGTGAGTGCGGATGCGATTTTTCATCCCGCACGCTGGTCGGTAAGGCCTTCCGGCATGGTTTTTACTAGCCGACAACGCTCCAGGATGCAGCTGAGTTGGTAAGGTCCTGCAAGGCATGCCAGTTCCATGCAAAGCAGATACACACTCCAGCTCAGTCACTGCAGATGATTCCTCCCTCTTGGTCCTTTGCTGTATGGGGGTTGGATATCTTGGGACCTTTCCCTAGGGCCGTCGGCAGGTACCGGTACCTCTACATCGCCATTGACAAATTCACCAAGTGACCGGAAGCAACCCCAGTGGTCAACATCACCAAGGCGTCAGCAACTGCCTTCCTTAAGTCAATTGTGTGCCGGTTCGGGGTCCCGAACCGGGTCATCACCGACAATGGGACTCAGTTCACGAGCCAGTACTTTCAAGAGTACTGCGAGGACATTGGCATCCAGCTCTGTTTCGCCTCAGTGGCGCATCCCAGGAGCAATAGCCAAGTCGAGCGGGCTAATGCTGAGATCCTTAGAGGGCTCAAGATCCGGACCTACTGCGATCTTGAAAAACATGGCGCAAAATGGGTTGATCAGCTTCCGAGCATGCTATGGGGGAACCGGACCACACCCAGCCAGGCGACTGGGGTAACCCCTTTCTTCTTGGTCTATGAGGCCGAAGCGTTCCTTCCCCCAGAGATCACCATGGGCTCTCTACGAGTCCAAGCTTTTGATGAAGACTTGCAGGAACAGCAGCGTCGCCAAGACGTGGACCTCGTCGACGAGCAAAGATGTCGAGCCGCAGTCCGAAACGCACGTACAACCAAGCGCTCCGGTGCTATCATCAACGGTTCGTGCATAGTAGGGAGCTCCGGGTCGGGGACCTGGTCCTAAGGAGAATCCTGAACCGAGAGGGGCTACACAAACTCTCCCCCAGCTGGGAAGGGCCCTTCAAGGTGACAAAGGTGTGCCGACCCGGATCTGTTCATTTGGCTACGTAAGAAGGCATGCAACTACCCAATCCATGGAACATTGAGCATCTTCGTAAGTTCTATCCTTAGGACTTAGTTGAGAGGAAATTTTTCCTTTGTAATTGGTAGCATCACTGTGCGGACCAGGGCGGTGGAGGTCCGCCCTCGTAAACCCGGCCCCTGGCGTACGTCGCACAATTCTTCTGTACCAATTCATTAAGGAAAGATTTGTTCTCAGTGTGTCCTTGAGGTTTATGCGATTCTATTTTTTCTTTGCTTCTCGCTACACTAACCCCCCACATGGTCTTTCACGTCTGTGACGTGCCCGAGGCCTTTCTCGAGTTGCTACACTACGTCTCTGCCCCAGGACCTCTGTTTCGCAGGAGAAAAGGAACCGGACATCTGGGAACTGGCTTCAGGGAGACGTGCTCGTTCTTTGCTCGGGTCTAGGGTTGTGTAGCCGCTTAGTCTGGTTTCGTATCCTAAGCCTACACGCGCTGCCCCCTTAGGGCGAGTACCGTTGTACCTCGAACCATGGACCCGGGGCCTGGGGCCCCTTTAATCCCTGAACCTAGGCCCTGGTGCTCTGACTCGCTACGCAACTCAGAAGGTCCTCGCTAGTAAATCCGGGACCTCGTGGGGACGTCTACTAAGCGTCGATCCTAAGTCGTATGCAGGACCTCGGTTCTATGGCAGCTAGTTCCGACCCATCGCGACTACTTCCCAGGGGGCCAAGGGACCTCCGTATGCTCGAAAACGCAGGATCGACAATCAGAGAATAGCTAAGTTTTTTCGCAATAAGTAGACGCATGAAACACTTAAATACATTACTCATAATGTGCACTATACATTACACCACAAAGTTATATTACAAAAAATAGCAGAAAAGATACTACTTCTATTGAGCTGGTGGTCCGGAGGAGGCTTCTCCATTTGTAGGTCCGGGACGGCGCCGAACACGGGTCGCCACCATGCCCGCTGCTTCCTGCATGCTCTCCTGTGCAGCGGCCACCGTCGCCCGGACCGGACCAACCAAAATTGGAGTCAGCGGGCAGGAGAGGTCGTGGCTCCGAAGGTAGGTAAGGATGTACTCCGCCATCCCTCGGGCGATCGCCCGTCCCTCTGTCTCCAGGAGGTCGAAGATGGTGGCCTCCGTGTCTCGAAGGCGCTCGGCGGTGGAGTCCAGCAACGGGAGGATAGTTCCGAGTGAGGGTGGGGTCTCCGTGACCTGGATGGGACTTAGCCCGAGGGCATCCAGGGTGGGGTTCACTTCACCGACCCACCTCACGATTCGGTCGATGCTGGCGCTCCGCTCCGCCAAGAACTCCTCCACCTTGGCCTCCTTCTCCTGGAGGGCCACCACGAGCTCCTGGAGCCTCCGGGTCCCGGCCGCCAATTCCTCCTCCACGGCCGCCTCCCGCTCCTGGAGCTCCTGGATCCGGGTCGTCTCCTCTTCTTCGAGGGTGGCAAGCTTGGCCTCTCCCTCCGCCACGGCTGCCTCTCGATCCGCAAGGGTAGTTTGCTGCTCCTTGATCAGCTCCAGTGATGTCCGTGCATGCTCGGTCAGCTCAAGTGCAAGCTTCGTCCTAGCCTCCGCCGCGCCCACCTTCTTCTCCGCCGTGAGCTCCCACTCGATGGCCTGCGCCTCCCACCAAGTGGCCACCCTCTCCCGCCGAGCAGCTGCCGCCTCTCGATCAAGAGCCTTCTGCAGCTGCTCCTGCAGGTCCTCGCGCTCCTGTGCAAGCTGAATTCGCTCCCCGGTGTAGCGGGCGGAGACGGTCTTGATGCAGTCCCTAAGGCGGTGCTCCCAGTCGGAGAGCCGAAGGCGTTCCGCCTCCAGCCTCTCCCACTCCCGGCGGATGCCTGCCTCCAGCTCCTCCTGTGCTTGTTGGCTCTTGGCAAAAAGGCGGGGGAGGGGGATCTCCGCTGGGCTCGGAGAAGGCGCCTCCCCAGCACCACCTCCGGCTCCTCCTCCTGTGCGGGTGGAGTGGTGGTGCTGGCGACCTCGGCGATCTCCGGCGCCACTGCCTCCGGCACCTCAGCAGCCTCCGGCGTTGCCACCTCTGCCGCTGCTGCTGGATCAACTGGAGGGGGCTTCGCCATGGTGCCCGGCGCTGCTGCTGCCGTTGGCGTCTCGATCGTCGCAGCAGGTCCGGCGGTCTCCTCCTGGGGGGCGGCTTCGGGCCTTGGGGGTGTCGCGGCGTCCGGCTCCGGACCTCTGGGCCCAGCAGCTACAGGTGCTGGCGCGGGCAGAGCCCCTGCTGGAGTTATCGCCGTCCTTCCAGCAGGGGAAGGTGAAGATACTGGCTGGGGACCGGACCCCCCAGCTGGAGCGACGCCGGCGGACGTGCTCGATGCGTCCGAAGTATGGGGCCTGTCATATCACCGACACAGTTAGGGCCCCAGAAGACAAATGGAGAAATGAAAAGCTCTGAAAAGACTACTTACACAAAGTCATACCACTCCCAACCGCCCCGGGCGATTGGGGGGACCTTCGTTCCCACCGAGGACCCCCCGGACCTTTGGTGGAGGTCCCTGGCCGCTGGCGCATCTGGCGGCGGGGGCGGGGTTTGTGGCCTTGGCTCTGTCGGCGGTGATGGCGTCACTGGGCGCTGCGTCGTCGGTGACGGTGGAGGAATCTCCTATTCCGGGGAAGGCCGCCGTGCTTCCTCCAGTCTCCCCTTTGGCTGCTGGCACTGCGGCCGAGGTGGTGGAGCTCTGCTCTGTCTCTCCGCCTCCGCCGTTTTCTGGCGCTTGGGGGCCGGCTCCCCCATGAAGGAGCCGTCACCACGCTGGAGCCTCCGAGACTTGGTCCCCTCCGCTTGGCTGCTCCGCGCGGGTGCCGCCCTCTGCGTCTCGTCGTCCCTCCGGGTTGAAGCGGCACCCGCGTTGTCCTTGTGGCGGTGCTCCGGCACCGGCACCTTGTCTTTTCCCTTCCCAGCGGGGGCCGGACCTCCGGGACTTGGCCCCCCGGGACCTTGGCTGGCGTGCTGCTGGCGGTCGGGAGAAGCGCCGGGGATGTGGATCCCACGATTGGGGTCGCCTCCCAGTTGTCGGACCGCCAGGCCACCCTCGTCGAGGGTCGGCATCGACGCCAGGACCGTCGACTGCAACGCCTGTTCCTCGCACAGGGCTTTGATCCCGCTCAGGAGGACCAGGGACTCCAGGCTGAACGCCTCGCCGGTCATCGCCCGGAACGCCGCCTCCAGCTCTGCCCTGGAAAAATCGGTGTCGGGCCCGCGCGCGATCCTGCAACAGTCGTTTGTCCCTGTGTACATGCCGGCCATCCTGGTCCGCTGCTGCAGGGTAGCAATCCGCCGCTTCCGGAAATCACCCAGCACCATCAGGGACGTCAGGCCGCTCCTTGAGAGATTCTTGACCCGATCAAGGACCGGGCCGAGCTCCTCCGGCAGCGACGGCTTGGCCTTCCAGGTGCTCCGGTCGCTCTGGGGACTCTCTGTTGGCAGCTCCAGGCGATCGTTGGGGTCGGCCTCAGCGATGACCCAGCCTTCACACCAATCCTCCCACTTGGAGCTGGAGAAGGCACTGATGTAGGAGTTCGCCATCCCGTGCCAGAGCTGGAAGTAGTAGGCGCCGACCTCGCGCTTGCTCCTCCCTGTCCTGACCAAGGCATAAAAATGCCTGAAGATGGCGGTGCAGTGACGCACCCCACAAACATCTCCATAAAGTGGGCAAAGACCGCCACGAGTAGGACAGAGTGGGGGGTGAGGTGATGAAGCTGGAGGCCGAACTCCTCCAGGAGCAGGAGGAAGAAGGAGGAGATCGGAGGCACCAACCCGCACATGGCATACGAGTTGAAGAGAACGAACTCCCCCGCGGCAAGGTCGCGGAGGGGGATTTTGCCGGCCCTAATCCTCCCGACGAGCTCCGGCGTGGTCCACCCCAAAGAGCGGCGCACCGAGTCTAGCTGGGTCTGGCTCTGGAAGCGGCACGGAAAAGGGAGCGAAGACATGGTGATGGGCGCTGCGATTGCAGGAGATGGATCGCAAGGGAATAGGAAAGAAAAGGAATGCCGAGCGTAAGGAAGCTGATTGCAAGGTGTGTGTGAAGACGAAGGGGCGCTGCGGCGTCTGTTGATAGTAAGAGCGAAAAGGTAGCCGTTTCCTTCGGCGCCTATCTTTTATGTAAAAGCTGCTCGCCCTGTCGAGCTCCGCGGCGACCAAGGAGAAGCCGAAGGGTCGCCTGTACCAGGCCCCCTCCTCTCACACCCAATGACTGGTGGGCCCGGCCCCACTAGTCAAAGGCGCGGCCGCTGGAGGTGGGGGGGGGGGGAAGGCGGAATCCGAACCGCCCGAGCCGCGGGACGGGCTCGAATAAGACAAGAATCTGAACCGCCTGACGCGCACGACGCGGGCGGAGGATGGGCCCCTCGGGGATCCTGCTAAAGGGGAAAAGACATCCATGCCCTTTCCCGGCGGGAACGAGCTGTCCACCCGGCGCAACGCTGGGATATGGCCCCACCTGCGGGTTCGTTCCTCACCTGAGGTGGGCCTGGGGGCCTCTGTCGGTACATATGGACAGGGGTACTTCCTGCTAGGGTGTCCAGACCCTTAGCGTCTCGCTGTCGCCTCACAGGAGAGTGCGATAACCCGTCAGTGAGTCTTCTGACAGGGTGGCCATCAGGACGGGTGATAGGTTATCCGTAACCTCCTCCTCGTCCTCTGAGTGACATGGCATACGGCCCAGGCCTGACAGCTGGGATCATGGTCTCCGGACCTCCCCCGTGCTCTTATAGGTCCGAGCCTCCACGTGCCCATGAGGGCAGGGGTGCTCTCGGGTGGCCCCCACGGACCCGGACTCCCCAGGGAGGTCCGGGGCCGCCACGCGAGGGGGCCAGACCTCTACAGGCCTGACCGCTCCGACCGGCCACGGGGCCCCGGACCCCCCTTTCCCCCGGGAAGGGGTACGGTGCCGCCACATGCTGCCTCCATGGTAGGTGCGGGGCTGGCCCTGCCACGTGCCCGTGGCAGAAGTACTTCCACAGGACTCCAGCCCAACTACCGTATTAAATGCGGGTAGGTGGGCTGGGTGCGCCCAAGTCAAAAGTATGGCCTGCCACTGACACACGGGGCAGGTAAACTGACACCACAGTAAGCCCGCCTGATCTGAAGGCGGCGCGTCACTGTGCTCCGCGCGCGGGCAGGCGGCGTATAGTTCCATCACGGCGCCGCACGCGTGGGTGATGATGGCCTGCAACAGGTGTGCCGAGGCGTACGCTGCAACAGTACGCGCGGAGGCAACGGCGCGGCAGGTCAGCGATGTTTCTTCACCCGACAGAAGGTTCTGACCCAACAGTGGCAGCACGGCAACACTGTTGGGTAATACTGATAGCTGTCACTGTGCAGACAAGGCTACACACGGCCATATCCTGAATGTAGATACGCACATCAACTTCTCGATCGAGAGGACTATGGAGAGGAGCTGGAGATGAAGATCTCCATATCTCTCATAGAACAGGCTCCTGTTGGCCGGGCCCACCTGTTGGGGCCCCGCACAGTGTAAACACCTGCCTTGAACTATAAAAGGGAGCGTGCACTCGTTAGAAGACAGGCTTCCAAGGTCCAACCTTACATCACAAGCTCAGGCTCAATCCAAGCTTCCACAATCAATACAGCAACCAAGTGGACGTAGGGTATTACGCTCCGGCAGCCCGAACCACTCTAAAATCCTTGTGTCATTCATACATTCATCCACCCATCGATCAAGCGCTCCTAAGTCTCCTCCAAACCCATCCTTAAGTAGGATTAGGCGGGGGCATTCCGCCACCCGGCTGGAGATTTCCTCCGGCATACTCCAATCTAATATTTTCTAAATTTCTATAATTTATCTATTCTTTTAAAACTCTAAATGTTTCTCCCCACATGTACCAACTAATTTTGTAGATTTCTCTCAACATCCACCAACTAACTTGGTAATTGCTAGTCCCTCAGAATTATTGTGATGGCTTATAAGTTTTCATTTAAATTTATCAACTAAGTATATGGATATACTCATGTGCTGTTCTATACTGTAAGTGTAGCTAAACCTATCTAACTACCGAATAAATTTTCAGTAACAATTATTGTGCATGATTACCGATACCCATTTTAGTAAACGTTATTCAGTAATAGCATACTTTGATTCAACAATTTCTGGATAGTTTGTTAGTAATTTGACTGTTGGATGCAGAATAATACTACACCTAAGGTGTAGAATAGCATTGTCATAAATGTACTGAAAATATACTTTTATACAAAATTTATCTATTTTCTAATTATATTCTACACATGCCTTTATTGAAGTAATTCCCTTCCCAATATCAATAAAAATTGAAATAATGTTTTTCATTATTTCCTTTTTCAAATTTACTTATTCATTGTATTTGACACAAACACCTTATTTTGCTCTTTAAATAAGGCTGTATTCTACATGGGATATTTACATAAATAGTAATTTGCTTTCCAATCTCAAATGAAATCAAATACCTTTTTTTTATTTTTTTCCAACATGGTTAGCTATTTCACTTCCTAGTTAATATACAAATCATCCTTTTCTAACTATTTAAGTTGTTATGGTAATAAATGTTGTAAAAGGCAAAACAATAAGTAATCACGGTAGCAACAATATGCATCTTCAGTTAATGACGTATGCCTTTGACTTCTATGGACTTCTATGTATGTACCTACCTGCTACTGCTTATGATTGTTCCGGTTTTGTGCGACGTGCTTGCTATTCGATTGGTGTTAACGCCTGTATGCTACATCTGTTGTTTTCCGTATGGCGGCCTTGGCGTGACATCATTGCTCGTTGCTAGGCATGGTCCATTGCAGCCCTGCTCCCTGGTGCAGATTATGTTAGCAAGCATCAATTAGTGCCATCTGGGCTTTGATTTCTACGGATGCCACACTTCAATCTTCATCTATGGGTGTTGATTACATGGCCACGCTTTGATTTGCGTCGCGGCCTCGCGAGGCTTTGTGCCTTTTATTTTTTACAACGGGTATCAATTTGATGGCCATACCTCTATTGACATGGCCCGTGCTTCAATTTGGGGCCAGCAATAAGGCACCAACCGCCAAGAGCTTTTATTTCACTATACTATTTCTATATGAGGGTGGATCGATTCTTTCTGCCAAAGATTGTTTTGCACCCCTAGATCTTTCAATTCCTATCGTGTTTCAAAACTTTCAATTTCTTATATCTTGTCACTGTGAAGCAAAAAATATACATGCTGACATAGAAATAAATTAGATTATAGAGTTGTATCTCTTGTTACATGGGGATACCTATAGAAAATTAAAATATGATCTTGCTACTAAATTTGATGTGGACTCTTTATTTAACTATTTTGCTTCCCAATTCATATAAAATTTAGTTGTTAATTTCCTTGTTTATTTAAATTTTGAATATATAAGTATATTTATTAGTCATATTCGATATGTATTTTTAGGTTAGTCTAAATCGTTAGATCTTCATAAAATCCAACGGTGTATCTATTTATTGTCGTATTTGATATGGACTCTTTTTTACTATAGACCGTTGGATCTTCATAAAATCCGACGATGTATATTCTTCTCTTTTACTTATTAACGTGGAAATTTCTAGATCCTTTCGGCGAACATGGTGGCTTATTTTAGCACTATTGTATTAAGATAATAGATAGATAGATGAGAAATATTTTTCCACAAAAATCTAGTGATACTACTTTCGATCGAGAAATAAATCTCAGTAGCATTTTTAACGCGAGGGACTCTAGAGGTTGGTGAGTTTTGACGGCATGCTTTCCTTTTTTAGAACAACTCAAATACTCACAACGCACGCAGACTCACCCCCTATAAACGCACGTACATAAATCCTACCCTATGAGCATCTTCGAAGACTGAGCCGAAAAATCTTCAAAATTGACGAAATCACTACAGGCGTCTCGCTGTCGACATGAACGTCGCCTACCACTGAAAGCACAATATCGTTAAATTCTAAAATACTCGCTCGCACGAGGAGTCGAATCTAGAACCATAGGTGCTACTGAGGCTCTCGTAACCGCTGGACTGCACGTCCTTTCACAACGGCATGCTTTCTAGGTGGCGATGATTATTACTTGCTGCAAAAGTCAATTAGCTGGAAGGTGATCATCTTTTGGCATTGTTGCGCTAGCAATTAGGGGAGGTTAGTTGTCTAGTGGAGGAAGTTTCCAAAGCCAGGGGAACGTTTCTCTTTAGGAAGAAGCTAAAGAAAAGCCGGGCCAGCTTGTAGTGGCCTATAAAGAAAAGGCACTCATCAGGGACTTTATTAGTACAAGAGGTCACAGAAGAGAAGTTGTTCAGGCCAAAACCTAGACATAGGACAAGCACATAGCTGTACTGTAGTTAACTACTAGTTAGTAGCTTCTTAAATCACGAGGAACGGTGAAGCACGCGAGTTACTTATTACAGCGAGCAGTTTAGATGCTTCACTTAGAGCATATTTTTTAAGATAAAGGACAAGCCGGCCTCTATATTCACATGGTTGATATATACAACCAATTTAGAGCACATTAGAGAGAAGATCTTGTCTCTGATTTGTCTCTGCATGTAAATCCAAATATGACTTGCATGCTCATCGGCTGGAGAGAGAAGGCGAGGGAAGATACTGCAGAAACCTCAAACGAACTGAAAAACACGAGCGAGCCAGATTTGGGTTTAGCTAGACTCCCATATGCTCCGAAGTTAGAATGAGGGAATTCTACTCTTCCGGAGGTCACGCTACGGATGGATCTTCATGTTCCCCTTCTGATCTAAATAGCCCTGGCACGCAGATGCAGGAGCCCAATGCAAGCACCCAACCCGCAGACCACTGACAGGCGATTTCTTCCATGCGCCCTGAGGTGATCGTTCGTGTGCGGCCGCCACGAGAAGCCAGTTGAAGCCCCAACGAGGGCACCCATCTTATCTTACTGCTCCATCCGTACTAAATTATTAGGTATTTTAACCTTTTTACGTTATGCATCTAAATATATTATATCTACATGCATAGAAAAATCTATATATCTAAAAAATCGAAACGATTAACAATTTAGAATCGAGAGAGTATTACTAATTGAAGGCTTCTTTTTAAGCTTTCAGATGAAGTCACGTAGAATCCTAGGTGGACACTCTAAAAAATAGAGAAATTCTAAAAATTCTCATAAAAATTCAGAAACATCCGGTCATCAATCCAACAACTCTAATCATAATAATTATTTGATATGTTATCTTTTCTAATAAATTATCCACCTATGCCATTATGAAAATAGACTAAAATAACCCCCTAAATATTTATCTAAATTACCCACCTCTGCCATTATAAAAAAAATCTAAAGTAACCCTCTCATCTTCATGTAAATTACCCACCTATGCCATTATAAAAATAATGCAAATAACTCCCTAAATTTGTATATAAATTATCCAATTATGTCATTATTAAAAGTTAAAGTAACCCTAAAACTGAATCTAAATTATTTAATTATAACAAAACTAGCACAGTGTCCGTGCGTTAGTACGAGTAATATAAATTTTAACCGAACCTATATGAGACCACCAAGTTTTTGCTTTTTCAGTCCTTACAAACTGTGTTGTGACCGCGTGAGGCATTGATGTCCAGATTCAGATTGTGATTCTGATTGATTTGTCTAGGTTCCGATTAGATTTGCAAATGATTTGTCCAGGTTCCAACTAGGATTCATGGTTGAAAGTCCAAAGAATCATTGCTTACTTAAATTACTATTTCTATCATTATTAATACATTATTTATGTTATTGTTTTTATAAAAATACTACCCATGATATGTGTTACCATGTATTCATGCATGATGGAAGATATAAAAATATCAATCCACAAATAAATAGTTCAATTAGATATATATCAAACACACATGAAGGTGTGATGCAAAATAAAATCTACTGCAACTAGATAATGATAAATATGTATTTTAGAGTATATGTTAGAATATTTAATAGATAAAAGAGAACGTGAGATAGATAATTATAAATATTAACTATAAATCTTATTTTATATTAATTCTAATTAGCTCGTGCGGGAGCGCGGGTTGATAGGATAGTCTTACTATTACTAATTGGAAACTCCTTTTGAAGCCTACAGTTGAACCCACCTAGATCCTAGGTGGACACTTAAAAAAATAGAAAAATCCTAGAAATTCTTACAAAAATCAGAAATATCCAGTCATCAATCCGACAACTCTAATCATGTTAGTCATTAGATCTGTTATCTTTTCTAATAAATTGCACCTTTACCATTATAAAAATAGACTAAAGTAACCCCTAAACATGTATCTACATTATCCACCTGTGTTATTATAAAAAAATCTAAAGTAAATCCTAATATTTATATAAATTACCCACCTATGCCATTATAAAAGTAATACAAATAACCTTCTAAATTTATATATAAATTATCCAATTATATTATTATTAAAATTTAAAATAACTTTTAAAACTAAATCTAAATTACATAATTATAACAAAACTAGCGCAATATCCGACCACCAACTTTGTGTGTGTATTGGAGATTCTATTCTTCGGCGACGCGATGCGGAAGTCTAGGCACGCAGCTGGTCAGGAGCATGACCTGCCATAATCGTGCATGCTGTCGTTGGCCACGACTGAAACCTAGCTCATCGCCCAATAAGATGCTCCAGTACAGCACGTCAGCACCCCAGTAGTCAACTCCACTGCCAAGGTAGAGAGGTTTGTCCTGTCGATCCTCCCTGCTTGTGACTACGTACGATCTGCACACAAGGATCGTTTCCTCTCTCTGTCTCTGGGAAGAGGGCACTTTGACCGCGCTGTAGTTCCTCTCGTCGTCTGTACGATAGTATAACAGTTCGTTCGTCGCCACGGACGCCAAGGCATGAATCTCCCAGCGCTCCTAGCATGGCATGTTCGTGGTCCAACCTGCAACATTGTGACCTTGGGAAGCGAGGCACCCAAGAATACGGGTTCGAGACTGGAAATTGCAATTGCAACGAAGTCCTAACTCCCAACATCCGGAATGCTGGGGGCGTTGCTGCCAAAATGATGGCACGCATCGAGTATCAATCAAGTACTGCCGAGTGCCGAGTGCCGAGTGAGTATTACTCACATCAGCACGTTCCAGCTTTTTCTAGGGAGGGGGGAGGGGACATATCCCCACCAAGGGCCTGTTTAGTTCCTACCGCAAAAACGCAAAAAAGCTGTAAACGCAAAGATGCTAAAGAAATCTTGCTAATTTGAAGTACTAAATGAAGTCTATTTGCAAAACCTTTTGCATGGATGGGTTGTAAATCGCGAGACGAATCTAATGAGCCTACTTAATCCATGTTTTGCAACAGTGATGCTACAGTAATCATCCGGTAATTATTGCTTAATCATGGATTAATTAGCATCATTAGATTCGTCTCGTGATTTACAACCCATCCATGCAAAAAGTTTTGCAAATAGACTTCATTTAGTACTTCAAATTAGCAAGATTCCTTTGCTACAGTGAAATTTTGCGTTTTTGCATTTTGATCTAAACAGGCCCCAAATTTTAGGACGGAAATAATTTTCTTATTTTTTAAAGAAACAAGTCAACAGTAGTAAAAGAACAATAGGCTATTTCTATAAATCCCTATACTGCATGCAGTCTCATCATAGGCAGCAATTCTACTTCAATCTTTTTTTTAGCTCACATATTACTCAACCTAACACATTCAGCAATCTCACAACTACAGGGGTGACATGCTGGGTGGAATGTGCATGCATTTTTTTAAAAGAAATTATCCCGTCAATGAGAAGGTGTACATTGTGACTGCGACCCATATGGAATGAAATCCGCAGGTACCCGCGAGTAAAATCGCCGTCCCTACCAATCAGTCCACCTGCGTTTCATTTGTGCATTTGTGACGACAACAAGATGTTTGTATTTATGACTCTTGTTGCCCGAAATTTTATAGGATTATTTAGTCATATAAATGCATTCAACATAAATAATTCAAGATGTTTGTCTAATGCATAAATACGATGGACTTCTACCAAAATTTCAGAGAGGAAGAGATTCATGCATTTGAAGTAGCCCAGTGTTTTGTTGTATAGGGTTATAGTACTAATAACCAATACAAGGCTGAACAATTGATGGTCCATAGGTTATTTAATGCAACAAACATTGTGATAGTAGCTACTTTGCATTGTTCATTAAAAACAAAACAAAGTGAGTGAGAGAAAGGGTATACAATTCCAAAACGATGATACATGTCATGAAATGAAACATTCTAAACACAGACAAGAGGGAGAACAAGAACTAACACGCAGAAGGTCATCGTTTCCATCTCCACAAAAACCCCAACTATGCACGCGTCGTGCTCCCATCTTTACAAGGACGGAAACTTAGATGCGCTACATCCAAGCCGCCCAATTGTTTACCGCGAGCGCCATTGATACGGGGTATCTATATCCGTCGTCCGTCCGTCCGTACGAGCTGCGTTTTCGTCGTCCGTACCAGCAAAGCTGCCGCCGCGCCCCGAGCTCGATCGGCTGCGGCGCGCGGGCATGTCGGCCGACGACGAGCCGTATACCTGCTACCGGTGGAGCCGCGACTTCCTCGTCGCGCACGCCGTCTTCGCGAGCGGCCTCGTCACGGCGCCGGTGGCCGTCCTCCTCCTCGTCCACCGCCCGCGCTCGGGCCGCGCCATCTTCTTCGCGGCGTTCGCCGCCTTCTGCACCACCAGCAGCCTCGTCCTGTGCCTCCACTTCTACGCCGAGCTGAGGCGCCCGCCCTGGCCGCGCTGGCGCTCCCCGGCGGCGGCGTCCGGACGCTGGCGGCAGCAGCAACAGCAGCAACAGGACGGTGAGTCCGTCGTCGTCGGGCGCGAAACGACGGCGCGGGAGACGTCGCATGCCCTCCGCCACCCGGAACAGCCGGTGACGCGCCACGCGGAGGTGCAGACCGCCCTAGCCTCCGGCCGCATCCCGAGCTACGAGCACCAGCTGGCCGACGACGGCGGCGACGTGGCCGAGGACTGCGCGGTGTGCCTCGGCGGGGTGGAGGAGGGGGAGACGGTGCGGCGGCTGCCGGCGTGCCAGCACGTGTTCCACAAGGGGTGCATCGACCCGTGGCTGCGCGCGCACGCCACGTGCCCGGTCTGCCGTTCCGGCGTGCTCCCGAGGCCCGAACGGCCGGTGGAGGTCGTGGTGGTGGAACACTTGGAGCTGTTCGTGAGATGACGTCGGTCTTTGCCCCGCCGCGCATTATCTTCTCGGGCCGGCCTGGTCATCACGGCTTGTGGGTCGGGCCGGTTCCAAGGCCGAGCTAGCAGCCCCGTGTGAATTTAGGGGCTGTTTGCAGTGCCGCCTAACCCGCCACGGCGTGCCTAACTTGTGGCGCTCAAAACGGCCGCCACACCTGCGGCGGAAAAAGTGTGGCGTGCCGTGGCGGGTTAGGCGGCACTCCAAACAGCCCCTTAGCGTGTCTGTGGGCTGTGGCAGTTGGGCACAGTGGCCGTGGCTTAATTTTTACTGCACGGGAATTGTAAGTAGCCATGAGGAGTGCAAGGTAGTTTAGAATTGCATACTGCCACATGTGCAACCGAGCCAAATGTTTAGTGAGGAAGTTTTGTTAAGCGGCCAACTAAATTTATTTAGTGACACTACTACAGATACCTCTATCCCCAACAGCCTATCCCGCCGGTTTGTACGTTACTGGCGGTGATGTAAGCATGACCGCCGGGTTGTATTACGAACAAATGGTGATAAGATTGATAGCCATTACCATCGGATCGTATTACAACCTGGCGGTGATGTGCATCGACACTCTATTATTTCTCTCTCTCTCCCACTTCTCTCCTCATTATTCCTTCCTGGCCCTTCTCTCCCCCCATCTCTCCTCCTTTCCCATCGCCATCTCCCACACACGCCGCTCCCTTTCCCTACCCCTCCCCTCCTTTCCCCAGCCAGCTCCCACGCCGCCTCCCCTCCCTCCCCCTGCCCCCTCCACTCCTTTCCCGCTGCCACCTCCCACGCCACCCCTCCCTTCCCGATGCCTCCCTTCTCTACGGCGACGGCGCGGAGTGAGATCTGCGGCGTGTGGCGGCTCGAACTTGCAGTGGAGGCATGGAGCGGAGCATGACGCGGTGGGCAGCGGTTCCTACAACGGGCAGCGGTTCCTGCGGCGGCACGGCTTTGCGGCGGGCAGCGGCGGCGTGGGGCCTGTAGTGGGCGGGGGTGCGGAGCAGGGCCCGGGGCTGCGGCACGCTGTAGCAACGTGGGGCAGGCGCTGCGGCTGCCTATTTTTTCTTTTTTTTTGTTTTGAAAAAGGGTATCACCGCTGGCTGCAGACCCAGTAGTTGCAGACCCGGTGGTGATAGCCTGACCCATCACCATCGATTTAAATCCAACAGGATCCAAATCGGGGGTGATGGATCTTAGGAACCGGCGGTGATGTAGGTATGTGTAGTAGTATGAGGAAGTGATGTAGCCCAATGTTTTGATGTATGATGTATGCAATTGCAATAACCAATACAAGGCTGAACGATATGTAACTGTAGATGGTTGAGAGAATATTTTAATACAATGAACACTGTCATAGCTTCTTCATATATTGTTAACTAGAAACAATCGAGAGAGCAAAGGTATACAATAGAGAACTTTATCCCGCGACAAGGGCACGATAGAGCGAGTGTGCATCCCTTCCATTTGCTGACAGTAGAGAAGGCCGTTGCCGCCAAGTAAGAGCACGGGAGTATTTGGCGCTGCTCTCCTCGCCCGGACCTAAATCTTGGGAGGGAGGTTGGACCGGCGGTGGAGTGGAAAGGCCACAGGTTTTAGGTTGTAGGTTGACCATGGACGGAGTCAAGACGAGGTATCTTGTTGCCAATAGGTTAGGGTAGTACGGGGTTGAGACAGTGGCAGCAGGTGGCGGGCGGGTAGCACAGTGAGGTGGCACCCTCGCCGCTGGCCGCGAGCGGAGGCAGACATGGTGGAGTTACGAAACTATAAGGTTGGTGCGACCAAAGGTCCAATGCATGATCAGGCCCGGTGAACAGAGGTCAGACGTGGGTTTCACGCGCCGGTCAATAGGTGAAAGTTGCCTGCCTTAGTGCATGGACCTAGGACAGACATCTTTTTCATGAACATGCCTGAGCACATATTTCATTAAGTAATACGACCAGTACAGACCTTAATAGACAGATGCTATTAAGGTGGATACAATTAAGGTGGATACAAATCACCACCAAGCAAGTAGCAGACAACCCCAACAACAAACAAGAAAAGCAAGAACAACAGGGGGGAGAAAACTGCCACAAACCCTCAAAGCTAGACACTAACCCACAACTGAACCTGCAGAAGGAACTACAACGTCAAGGGTGCAAAAAACCACAACACAGCAAGGGTGGCAAAGCATCCACCCAACCGGCCATGGCGGCAAAGCATCCGTCCGAAGCGATCACCAACAAACACGACGATGGTGGCAATACATCCACCAGGGTAGAACGACGGCAAAGCATCCGCCAGCGAAGAGGGGTGGCAAAGCATCCACCAGATGATGACCAACGCAACCCAGACGATGCAGACGAGACAGAGCGAAGGCAGGCGTAGAAGCGGGAGCACTTTGAGGAGATCGGACGACCACCACCAGCAGAGCTTCCAAGACGATGCCTCAAGGGAGGGATCGACGCCACAGGCGCCATCATCGTCCGACCAACTTGGTCAGGGCTTTCGTCTGGAGCGCTCATCGAAGATGAGGGAAGAGGTGGAAATGATGACGCCTTCAAGAAGGTGAACGGCGCCCGAGGGCGTCGCCGTCATCGGCCCGCAAGCAGACCCATGGCTTTCACCTTGAAAGTGCATCTAGACCCCTAGTGGGTTTTAGCGAATAGAATGACATCGCGATTAAATAATGATCTTGTTGAGTATATGAGCAGGAATTGATTGTTATATCAATGGAATATTTATGATGAAAGATATTGAAAATAAAGATAAAAGACTCAATGACAAGACGTGTGACTAAGCTGTGATTAAAGTGACAATATTGACAAGCAATGAATACTATATGGATTGGGTTACGTGTTTGATGATAACTATTTATTATTATATCTAAATGAAGTTTGTTGACAAAGTCATAGCACTAGAAGAGAATTTCTTATGAAGAAATGGACAATCTATTAATAGAAGATATAAGTTGTAAAGAATTATGAAGAATGGATTTTATTGATGATTAAATTATGATACAAACCTATATGGAACTCTATATGATGCAAGGATGAAGAGATAGAATTCAGAATAGTGTTTCAAGAGATTAAGCTTGGCGAAAGGCAATTGTTTTGTGCCGAGGTACCAACTCTAGGCTGAAGAAACTTTCTTTGGATTCAACTTGAAGGATCTTGATCATATGTGGTGTTCATATTAGCAAGTATCAATCTTTTTAGAATCTTATTGTGAAGATGGTGGTTTGAACTAGAAGTGGATTTTATTTAAAAATAATGGTTCAAGTCACTAGCTCAAAGAAGTTGTGCTCAAGTTATAGAAATCAAGTTGGATGCACTTCTCAGATTGAGAATGATCAAGGCACGACATGGTACACTTTTGAGAAATTTAAATGGTTGAAATATAATCTATCTTTGATCTTGAGTATAAGTGTGCCGTACTATCAAGAGGGATGCATCATATTGTGTTTTGGTTTAGTCTCAGTGCTCAAATAACCCAAGTAATTTGAGAGAGATACAAAAGCCTCAAGTACACATTGGGTGGAATTAACAGGGGTAGCCCGAAAGTTCCGGGTTTTGCATACGTGGCACTAACGGCTAGTAGGTTTGAAAACCCGGAAGTTCCGGGTACAAGAATCCGAAAGTTCTGGGTTCTAACTGTCACATAACGGCTAGTTTTTTGGATCCAGCTATTTATACCTTTAAGCCCCCTCCTTGGTGGGCTGCTGTTCTAGGCATTCTTATGCTGCTTGCTGGTCGTCATAAGAAAGCTTGGTAGCCTTGTTGAGCTCTCCCCAACCTCTCTTTGTTAGATTGTGTGATTCTTGCAATATGTTTGAGTTGGGTTTGAGAGAGTGAAAGCTTGAGAGCACTAGAGATCACTGGAGAGCACAGGAAACCTTAAGCACTTGAGCTTGGCTAAAATTGTGTGTTTCGCATTTGTTATTCTTGGAGCTTTAGCTCCTAAATGGCTAGGTGTTGCTTGGAGAGCACCCAATTGTATGGGCTGTCATGGGAAGTTTGTAAGGGTTGGTTTCCATCTCCACAAGGGAAGGGATGCTCTAAAAACAAAACAACGTGAAAGTATTTTAGAGAAACTAGAAAGTGGTGAAATTTTTACTGGAAAAGGTATTCATCAAGAAACTAACCTTGCTAGACCTGGTGACACAAGATGGGGTTCTCATTATTTAACCTTGATTCGTTTAGAAACTATGTGGGAATCAATATTACATGTTCTTGCCATTGTGCATGAAGATGGTCGTATAACGACACAAGCAGCAGGATTGATAGAAAAAATGGAGACTTTCAAATTTGCTTTCATTCTAAAATTGATGTTGAAGGTGCTTGCAGTCACAAATGAGCTTTCATAAATATTGCAAAGAAAGAATGTCGATATTGTTATTGCTATGGAGTTACTTGATGTTGTTAAAGCTAGAATGGCTATGACGAGGACAGACAGTGGATGGGAGTCATTCTTTGAAGATTTGAAGCTTTTTTTGCTGAAAAGCATATTCCTGTGGTAGATATGTATGCAGAAGTACCCATTAGAGGTCGATCAAGGCGAGATGGATTCAGAGTGACAAACCTTCATTACTACCGTACCGAGATATTTTTTGTTGTTCTTGACAAAATCAATACAGAGTTATGCCATCGATTTAGTGAGGTTTCAAGTGAGTTGCTAGTTAATTTTTCTTGCCTGGATCCAAAGAACTCCTTTTGCATGTTCAATTTAGATAAGCTTGTTAAGCTTGGTGAGTTATATGATCAAGATTTCACAATTGTTGATCGTGCAATATTAAGAGAGCAACTCGAGACATATATTGTCCATGTCAGATTGCATTTTGCTTTTAGTACTTGTGAAGATATTGCATCTCTTGCTATTAAGATGGTTCAAACCGGGAAGCATGTTGTCTTTCCTTTAGTCTACAAGCTAATTGAGTTGGCCTTGTTATTACCGGTGTCAACAGCAAGTGTTGAGAGATCATTTTCAGCTATGAATATCATTAAGAGAGAATTGCGCAACAAAATTGAAGATGATTGGATGAATGATCTAATGGTTTGCTATACTGAGAAAGAGATCTTCAAATCTCTTGATGATGAGATAATTATTCGACGATTTCAGCGTCTCAAAACTAGAAGGATGCAATTGCCTCGGTCATCGAGAACTTAGCGGTATGTTTTTTTTTTATTCATATAGTTTTCTTCTTTGAACTTATGTATTGATATGTAGCTTAAATTCTATATGGCATTGCTTTATGATCTTGTTTAATTTTATGGTACCGTCTTCTTCGCCCCACCTGGATTCTCGTCGTTCGCCACTGCCGACGACCGTGTCTCGATATACACGCCATGGAACCGAGCACGGAATTCGACGACCCCGTGTTCCCATGTGTCGGTGAAGGTAAGGAGCCCGCTCACGTTGAAGGCGCCTCGCCGCTGAGCTTGAACCTCCGTGACCCTGAACGACGCGAGGGGAGCAATTCAGGCCGGCGTAGCCTCCACGGAACGGGAACATGGGAGCCTGGCCGGCGTCCTGGCTCCAGTCGCCATCCGTGAAGGACAGGTGGCGGATCAGGGCGCCGGCACGGTCGGCCTCGACGCTGAGCTCCTCGGCTGACGAGGAAAGCAGGGACTGGCAGTGCCGCGTGACTTCGGCGAAGCGGCGGCTGTAGTCAGGAGCGACGGGCGAGCCTGACGACGGCGTCCTCGGATGCCGCGACGGGAGCGCCGACGTGGCGACAGGGAGGCATGTCTGCAGGACCAACGCGAGAATCTGCAAGAAGCTGATGACGATCTTGGCGGCGCCCATCGCCATGGCCTGCAGGAAACTTCAGCATTATTCAGTAGGGAAATTGCCAGAGGTGATCAAGAACACGCACGCAGATCAACAGCAATTTTGAAGTTGTCACGGAGGTGAAGATGGGATACGCTCGACTCACCTTCAGGCTTCAGTGTTCTGATACGGGCCGGCTCCCAGTTCTGGTAATGACCGCGCGCATGACTCTTCAGGGGATCGCTTGTCTTCAAACCTGACGGTAGCTGCGGTGGTGGTTGTGGTGGGGGAGGGACGGAGGGCGGCGGCGCGCCGGAATTCTTCAGAAATGCGTAACGGCCGACAGTTGGGGGATGGATTTAGTACACTTGCACATCTCAGAGGATGTACGGAGTCGATAGTTGATTCTTGATCGAGGAACCTGCCCCGCCCACATGTGTTGATGTGGCTCTGCATCTCCAGGATCAAATAGAACTCCGATAAAAAGAGACCTGGCCAATGGATCATGTGCCAACTTGATCGATAGATCATGGACGCAAAAGGACAGCTAGTTTCTAAATGTATATGATCGATCGCCAGATAGCAGGCGGTTGGCTATTCACTAGAGACAAATGCTAGAGTATTCTTTTGAGTAAAATGCACCGTCGGCCCTCGAGCTTGGTTCAAGGTGTCATCCTGATCCCCAAAATTTCAATATGCGTAAGATCATCAAACTTGCTAATCGTATTATGTAAAGTCTAAATCATTATTTTCAAGTTATAAAGTGAAAGTGATCAACTTATATGAAGCTTACACGTTGGTCCAAATTTTATTTTTGAAATTTTCTTCTCAACTCTTATATTTTCAAAATAAATTCAAATTTTGTTTCAGAACTTTATGCTGAATATTTTCTTTGCCAATATTTCCTCCAAAATTTATCTTTTTTATTTTCTATCTTTTACAAATTTCATCATATAAGTTTCTTATTTTATAATTTTTCTATACAGATCTTTTGTATTTGAATAGATTTGTACAAGTAAATTGGTATGAATTATTTTATGCATATGTAATTTTTTATATAAGAATTTGAATGTGCATTTTAAATGTTTAGGGACCGGAACGACACCTCGTGGCAAGTTTAAGGGCCGGCGATGCATTTTACTCTTTTTGGGGGACACAGAGTGTGAGAGTGTTGCACATCTCAAAAGCAATCACATCGTTCAGGAAAAAATAGTAGTGTGTCGATCGGGGCCATCTACAGGTAATGCATGCAGCAAGTATGGTTTAGAATGTTGTTGCAGAGTTCAGAAGATCGTCGACGCGCACCATCGGCCCGGAGACGCCGCGACGACGCCGCACCGGCAGACCGGGCACGTCGAGTGGCCGTGCAGCCACACGTCGATGCACTGCTGGTGGAACAGATGCCGGCACGCCGGCAGCCGCTTCACCGTCTCCCCGTCCCCCACCTCGCCGAGGCACACCACGCACTGCACGGCGGCGGCGGCGCCGTGCTCGTGTGGCCGAGCGTCCCGATTGTTACCAGCGGCGGCGGGGTCCGTTGCCCGTGCGCTGCTCGCCCCGCGGTAGGCGGCGAGGCGAGGACGGCAACGGCCGGCCGCGGCGCCACCAGTGTCCACGGGCAGGGAAGGCCGGCACATCACCAGCAGCAGCCGGCTGGCGGCGGCGGCCAGCACCACGAGGACGTTGAACGCGACGTTGGCCGGTGCCTCCGGCGACGCGGCGAGGAGGCTGTGGACGGCCCAGGCGGCGAGGGTGATCCAGACGGCGCTGATGTAGGCGACGGCCGCTGGGTTGCAGTCCATTTTCAGTTTTCCACCACGGCTTGCTTCCGAACAATTTCGGCACAAAAATTGCACCTATCATCACATTTATATATATAGCATGTCCGTCCTAGTGCAATACACCTTTTTAATATTTTCCTCCGTTCCAAATTGTAGATCATTTCGATAAATCTAGATACGTTGCTACGTATCTAGATATACGTTTATATCTGGATACTTCATAGCGAAGCAAAAATTATATATCTAGATTTGTAAAAATAATCTGCAATTTGAAGAACCGGAGAGAGTCGTTCTTAATTGGCGCTGCAAACAAAGGACGAGCATTATTTTGAGGATATTTAGACACTTGTTGATTGGGTATATCCGGTGTGTAGTACCTTTAGATGTCCTTCTTCCCCGGAGACAAGCAAGCAGCCTTGTTTCTCCGGTTCTCCCGGTGTAGACTGTGTGCTGATTGACCCTTCGGCACTCCCGGTGGCCATGGGACGTGCCTGTCACTGGCTGTCCCACTCGTTCAGGGCTCCCAATGTTTGCGCTCGTTTGTAGCATGGATCATGTTCTTGCTTAATATATTTATGACATCATTGCTTTGAGAAATTCACGTTCCATTTTTCCCTTCCTCTTTATTGACATGAAGTTTTGTGATTTTCGCAGTTATTTCCTTGTCATTTTTGTTCACAAGATGATGATACTTGGACACTTGGGAGTTGGGACTCTGGCATTTCGGCGAGGCTGATGAAACGTGAAAGCACATACTTGACAGATGGTCTGGTAAAAAAAAAGTGATTAAAACAATACTTCAAATCGATATTTTCCAAAGTAATGATCATTAATACTACTGGCAGATCGATTTCATATATACTTATACAGGAGCTAAGACAATATTGACGGACTGTCAGGAGGAGTTTATTTAATCTCTTGGAGCATATGGAAATAGTTGTAAGAATTCTGAATGTTTTTTCTAGAAAACTAGTATGTTGTTTGAACTACTAAAGATACTTGTACGATCTTTCCGGTTCTTTGGAATAAGCTCTCCCATAATAAAATTTATTTGACTGCGGGAGATTTTTTTTCCTTAGGCGTAAACATTGCAAAATACGTCAGATAAATGCCATTTCTCATATTTGTTACATATCGTTCATTGTTCACAGGTCATTTTGCATTGCCAGGTTGGTTATACTGCGCGTCAGTATTTTTTCAGGAATCAGCATTTGTGCATGCATTTGTACCACTTCCTCTGAATATGTGATCAATACAAACTGCACAGTTCATGACTCAAGTGTATATTACATCATGTGCCCAGTGCTTCTGAAAAAACAAGCTTGGGCGTGTGGCGGTTCGCGGCTCCAGCTTTGTGTCGAGCAGCTTATTGCTCAGAATGTAACGCACTTCCTCTGAGTAATAAAACCTCTCTTCTCCTCACAAAAAAAGAGAAAAAACAAGTTTACATACCAGTTTATAACAAATTTGCTTGTTACAGATTTACCACCATGAAGAAACGAGTATTAGTAGGAGGAGAACAAGAATAACCTCACATGCCCGGTCACACCATCTGCGCCAGCAGCGGCGCGTGGACGTTGTGCCGGCAGACCGGGCAGGTCGAGTGGTCCTGCAGCCAGGAGTCGATGCAGTGCTTGTGGAGGCGTGCAGGCACGCCGGCGGCCGCCCCACCACCTGCGCCGGGCGCACCACTTCCTTGCACACCGCGCACTCCACCGATGGCGGCGCACCTGCGGCTTCCGGCTGTTCGCAGTATGCGACGACGTCGTCGGCGGGGGCTACCCGCGCCCTGCCGCGCGCCGGCGGCTCCCGGGCTAGCAGGTCCATGCCGACGCTCGTGGAGAGCAGATCTTTCGGGCGCCGTCCCGGCACTGCGGCCGGCCGGTGGAGCGTGCGGCGGCAGAAGGCGAGGTAGGCCGCCGTTGCTCCGAAGCGCAGCGTGTTGGCGACGGCCTGCCCGGACACGCGGATGCAGCAACCCATCGTAGCCTGTTCTTCGAATTTCGTTGCAACATACACAATTGTATGGAGAATACAACGGGGGCATCGAGGTATTTATGGTACTCAGAATGTATCATGTATTCATTTTGTATTCTTGTTGATAAAAGGAAGCCGGCATCCATTTCTCCCGGAAAGTTTTAATTTCAAAACTGTACTGTTGTGCAGTATAGAATCTTTAAAAAGTTATGGGGTGACAGCATCAAAAAAATCCAGAGAAAAGTTCAGGCTATGTATTACTAGATTATAATCTACTAATCATACAGGGTCTTCTCGATCGGTCAGGACATTTTCGGAACCAACATGACAATCGAAGCTGCATGTTCTTCTGTAATAGTCGTTGCCTTGCCCAGTTATAGCCTTTGTTTTTTCAAAATACTTTAGCTGAGAGTCCTACATGATTGTAAGATTGGTTGCTACAACAATTGTTTAGAAAAAAGGTGCATATCATTTGTGGAGCAAGGAAGGAAGTCTGGCAGTGCCAATGCATAGCCGGTCAAGGGGGAAGGTGACCAGCTGAGGACCTGACGTAGCTGCACCTGTCGGAGGAACCGGTTCGCCACTCAAGGGTGGATTTTTCCTACAAACTGTACGGCTAAAAACAGAATGCTCCATTGTACAGCTAGAGAGTGTGTGTGTGTGTGTGTGTGTTCATTTATCCATTTATCCAGACAGTTGACTAATAGGAATGGTTTGGCTGAGCTGTGAGCTCGTTCTTGTATCTTAATGTGGTCAGCGGCATTTCTTAGACGGCTATATTTTAGAAACCTGCTAGAACTGCAAGGCCAGATTTCTTATACAAGTTCCCTGCATTCTATAACAAGATGGCTTATCTGAACTGAAAACCTTTCCCAATTCATGTTTCAGATAGAAATGTTTACTATTTTGATGGATTCATCTGAATTGGTAATCTATTCTTCGAATATCTGTTGTCCTAATTGATGGAGAATACAACGGAACATGGAGGTATTTATGGTACCGACTCCACTGTGTTTGAAGAGCCATTTGATTCTTAGTCAGAATGCATCATGTATGCATATCATATTGTTGTAAACTCGTAATTTTGTGACAAACGGAAGCTGGCATCCCATTTCATTCCGAAAGTTTTATTGTTAAAATTAAACTGAATAGTATAGAACTGTTGAAAAAATTAAAGTTGTGACATCATCATCAAACAAATTCAGAGAAAGTTCGGGCTAAGTAGCAGCTTATAATCTATTAGTAATCATACAGAGTCTTGCATTGTTAGTCTGGCAATTCGGAACGAAAACATGACAGAAGCTACCTGTTCTTAAGTTATGTAATAGTCATCGCCTTGGCCAGTTATAGGCTTTTTTTTCCTAGATTAAAGAAAATTCCGATCTTAAACATTCACAAGCGAATGTCTACAGCCAAGACCAGTTAGCCTTTGTCTTTCCAAAATACTATTAGGTATTAGCTGAGATGACTATATGACTCTAAGATTATACATGTAATTTGTGGAGCAAAGAGCGTTGGCAGTGCAGTCCATAGCGACTAGCGAGTCAAGTGGGTAGGAGATCATATGATGTAACTGCACGTCTGCACTGTCACCGACCGCCCGTTGGCATCGGGCCCACCTATCAGTGACCACGCATGACGTTACGTCAGATAAATGGGTTCCAGTAGCGTGGATTTAGATCTCTTTTTAAGCACGTCCCCAAGACGTTAGCCCAAAATCCAAATGCTTGTGAAGATCTCTTTTAAGCAATGTTTCTATGTAACTTTATTCTTAAGCATAAATAAATTGATTTGTGTGGCAATTAAGGTGGCGCAAAAAACAACATCTATATATGGATATTAAAATTGTGAATTATGATCTTTTTTATAGGTATCTAAAGCAAATATATGGAGAATTAAGAACATTGTATGCTATCACCAATGGATGCATGCTACTCCCTACGTTGCAAATTATTATCGTTTTGATCTTTCTAGATTCTTTGGTTCTGCTATTCATCTAGATATGATATATACGTAGATGCATAGCAAAAATTATAAATCTAGAAAAAATTAAAATGATTAACGGTTTGGGATGGAGGAAGTAACTGCTATGACCAAATCAAGAGGATATCTCGTTCAATTTTTTTATAAGTCAGAAACAGAGCTGCCTTTTTGTACTAGCTCCAAAGCTCCATAGTCAATTAAGTTGTTGGCACATAATCCACTGGTTTCTTGCATCGTATCTCGATCTGGCTCCTTTTATTCGAGTTATGTTTGATCCTGGAGATAGTGAAGCACATGAGCCCACGTGGCAGGTTCCATGGTCAACTATCAACTTCCGTTCGGTTGAGTTGTATACTGATCTCCACCCCACAACACACTAGCACTGCAGAGCATTTTTTGACTCCTGGTGCCTCCTTGAACACTCAAGGAGGCAGACAAAGGTAATCAATCCCCTCTGCAGCTCGTTTCATCTTAATTGAGCCACGAAATATGCAGTTACTCCTGGGAATTTCCTTGCTTGATTCTACATTCCTCCTACAGGCCACATCAATGGAAGCCGCCAGCAAGATCGTCACCAGCTTGCTGCTGAATCTTGCATTGTTCTTGCCATGTCTCTCTGCCGCCGTCTCCTCCAATCCGTCGTCGTTCCATCCAAGCATGTCGAAAGGACCCATCCATCATGACTACACCCGCTTCGCCGACGTCGAGCGGCACTGCCAATCCGTGCTCGCCTCAGCCGCGGACCTCAAGGCTGACGCCGACCGTGCCGGCGACCTGATGCACGTGCACCAGCTATCCTTCATGAATGGCGACTGGAGCCAGGACGCCGGCCAAGCCCCTCTGCTTCCGTTCCATGGGAGCTACGCTGATGCTGCTGCGGTGCCCGGTCCTGAACTGCTTGAGGCTGTTCCCCTCGCGTCCTTCATGCTGACGCACACGGACATGGCGCCGCGGCGAGGGGCTCGAACCGCCTTCAACGTCAGCGGGCTCCTCAGCTTCACCATCACCCGCAACTGCTGCTGCTCGTACACGGAACCACGCGCGTCACCGGAATTCGAGCTCCGGCCAGGGGTCGCCAGGCTCCACGTGCTGCTCCAAGGTGTGTATACGGAGACGAAGTCGTCGTCGGGGAGCGGCGATGGCGGCGGCGGCGAGAGGGTGCTGTGTATGGTCGGGGACGCGGTCCTCCCCGTGCGCGGCAGCAACATCACGGACCCGTGGGCCTGGGCCAAGCAGAACAATGGCGGCGACAGCAACTTCAAGCCGCCGGTCGTGACCGCCGACAACATCCTGCTCGTGCTGCGGTACCCGATGACGGCCACGCTGACAACTCGCGCCGTGCGCGGCGAGATGACGAGCACGAGCGCCAAGTCCGACGGCGCCTACTTCGACACCGTGCGCCTGGTGTCGCAGCTCGCCGGCGGGTACGACTCCGGCTACCAATTCCAGCCAGAGGATGCGGCGCTCGATGCTGTCGCTGGGTGCAGCGACGACCCGCTCTTCCGTGACGGCGACGCCATGGGCATGGAGCACCTGAACAGAGGCGGCTCCCTCTGCGACATCGTCTACCAATCCGCTCCCAGTCACCAAGTGATGGAAGTGATCCCAAACTGGAACTGCAAGGGCACCGACGCGTTCTGCAGCCAGGTCGGCCCGTTCGAGAGGGGCCGCCCCGTCACGAGGGCTATGCAGGACGTGGCGTTCACCCGTTCCGGCATAACGGTGCAGGGCCTCCAGTGCAAGCCGGCGTCCAGCACCGACGGCGCGGCGGGGGCGCGGCTGGCGGCCGTGTTCCGCTACGTGCCCCCGTGGGAGGACCAGCCCACGGCGGCGAGGCGGACCGGCCTGAGCGCCATGACCCTGTCGGCCGAGGGCGTGTGGATGGCGTCCGCGGGGCGGGTGTGCATGGTGGCCTGCCTCGGCGGCGACGAGAGAGCATGCCACTACCGCGTGACCCTGTCCGTCCGGAAGACGTTCTCCATGACTCGCCGCGGCAGCAGCGTCGGGCAGATCACCGCCATGGATGGCAGCCACCCTCCGCTCTTGTTTCGACACCGCGTGAACCCCAGAGAGCAGCGCTCGCCGGAGATGCGCATGTCGTACATCTACACCAAGGTCGAGCAGGCTCGGGAGCTCCTTCGGTTCAAGCCAACCGGATTTCGCGACAACATCGTTGCCAGGTCACTGCTCAGCTACCCAAGCATCGCCGGACCTGCCGAGGACATGGTAAGCCTCTCGAACCTCGCCGACGACCTCAATCTCCGCTTCAAATGCGCGGTGAAGCCGCCTTTTGTGCCGGATTGGATCGAGGAGCCGTTCTTCGAACTCCAGATACTCTCCGTTGGCACCCTCGTTGGAAGCTACCCCCAATTTCAGCCGCAATTTCAGGGCGAGTTTAGCATGCGGATCGAACTGCTTGGTAGAGCTAGAGTCCATGCCGTGGAGAAGCAGCAGATCCTGAATGTGTCTGCAGAGTTCACGGTGTCCAGGAAGAATTTCGTCAGTCCAAGTCCGGTGATGTCGTTGGAGGGCGTGTATGACCCCGAGGATGGGCGGATGTATCTGATCGGCTGCCGGAACGTCCATGCCCCATGGCGAGTCCTGTCGAAACGAAGAGACCTCGAAGACGGGATGGACTGCTCCGTAGAGATGACAGTGGAGTACCCGCCGACGACGACACGGTGGTTGATCAGCCGGGCGGCGAAGGTCTCCGTCGCCAGCACGAGGGCCGATGACGACCCTCTGCACTTCAACAGGACGGAGCTCCGCACGCTGCCCGTCGCATACCGCGACCAGCGTCGGGACGAACTGACCGAGCCGGTGGTGGAGGGGCTCCTCTGTGTCACCATGCTGTCGGCCACCATCGCTGCCACCGTCGGCCAGCTCCGCTACGTCAAGTCGCACGCCGACGTCGCCCCGTACGTCTCGCTCGTGACGCTCGGCGTCCAGGCCCTCGGCTACAGCTTGACGCTGGTCACGGACGCCAGGATGCTGCCGGCGTGGCCCACGCGGAGGTACATGCCCTACTACGCCGGCCACCTGGGCTGGATCATGGACCGCTCCGTGAAGGCGCTCACCCTCGCGGCGCTCCTCCTCACGGCGCGGCTCGCCCAGGTGGTGTCGCGGTCGAGGGCCCGGGCCCGGGCGCGGTCGCCGCTCGAGCCGAGGCGCGTCCCGGGCGACGGCGCGGTGCTGCTGTGCAGCGCCGGCGTGCATCTGGGCGGCCTCGTCTTCGTCCTCGCCGTGCACTGGCTGAGCACCTACGGCGCGTCGACGGCTGATGAGCCACCCAGCGGGGTGATCTACGGCGAGGAGCAGGGGATGCCGTGGCCCGCGCGCGCGCGGGCCGCCATCGTCGAGCGGTACGCCGGCGTGGCAAAGGAGTGGTTCTTGCTCCCGCAGGTCGTCGGCAACGCCCTCTGGCGCGTAAACTGCAAGCCTCTCGCGGCGAGGTACTACGCGGGGGTCACAGCGGTGTGGCTGCTGCCACATGTCTACGGCTACCTCCGGCCGCCGGTGGTCAACGCTTACTCCGAGGCTCACGGCGATGTCGTTGGCTTCTACTCAAAGGCCAGCGCCGTGGTGGTTCCCGTCGTCGGCTTCGTGCTCGCGCTCGTGGTCTACGTGCAGCAGCGCTGGAACTACAAGATCGTCGGCTGGGCGATGAGGACGGAGAAGAACAAGCTGCAGCACGTCTACTGAATTGAGGATGGATCGTGCCATCATTGTGTTTCACCGATACGCGATACGGGTACGGCGATATGGGTACGCCGATACGGCGATACGGCAAATCTCCAAAAACCACGATACGCCGATACGTCAAATATATAAATATAAGTTAATTTTTCTATTTTTCTCAATAAACATAATAGAATATTCAATAAATATATAGCAAATAGTCCTGACGACGCAAGATAAATAATAGAGATACAAGGCACAAGGCCAAATCAAAAGATCATGCAGGCTATCTCTTCATGCTAAAGTTCAATCATCTTCTGCAATCATAACCTCAAACTCCGGCTCATCCAAAGTGAGATTAGCAGCTTGAAGAATACCGACACCATCAAATGTCTCAAAGCCATCTCCCCCAACATCCCACATTTGTGTTGGCCCTGTGAGAGATTCATCACTGCACCTTGAAAGAAGACGTAAGTTGTTATGCACAAACACTAAATCCTGAGCACGTTCAGGTGTGAGCCTGTTTCTTCTCATGTTATGGATAAAACTGTATGTGCTCCAGTTTCTCTCGCAGCAAGAAGAAGAAGCTGGCTGCCCAAGCAGCTTAAAAGCTAATTCTTTCAACTCTGGGGTCCTAGACCCATAGATGCCCCACCATTGCAGTGGATCAAAATGAGCTCTGTCATCAATTGAATCAGGTAAACTAAAGATGCCTCTTTTCAGTGAGTAATCAGCGAACTGTTGTTTAACTCTCCTAAGCTCTGGAAAAAGCTTCCTAAGGCAATTGTTTCTCTCTTCTGAAATTTCCGGATCCATATGTGGGGCTACACGGTTTGGGTCTTCTGAAAGCCATTGTTCACTATAGTACCTAGGGTTAAGAGAGTGTGCCAAACAATGGAGTGGGGTGTTGCTTTTGAGCCAACGATCTTGTAAAATGTCATTGACAATATTGAAAAACTCAGATTCATCCAGCGGCCCCTTCCCTTCTTTCCGGTAAATAACAGTTTTTACTCTCTCTATCATGCTGTCCCACATTTCATAAATTAAGTGCAGACAAGGCTTCTCAGTATCTGCTGCCCTTAGTATTGAGTAAATGGGATCAGTGAAATCAATGATGTATTTTACTTGATCCCACCAATAGTCATCAAGCACCTTCTGTCTCACAAAATTGGCCTTTTCCTGATCATCTTCTCTATATGTTCTCCACTTATCACTGATTACCATCTGTATAAGCGAGTCCTTGAGAAGAAGAAACCTCTTCAACATAACAATGACAGATGCAAATCTTGTGTCTGCAATAGCTAGGAACTTGAGCTTACTAAATGAATTGAATATTGACAGCCTCATGCCATGATTCATGATAAAATTCTTAATTTGGAGAGCATCCCCGACAATATCACTTATCCATTTAAGTTCTGGATTTTCATCTTCATCATTCTTTGCAGCACAAATATTTTTCAATGCCAAATTCAAAGTGTGGACAACACAGGGAGTCCAAAAGATGTTGCTGTACTTTGCTTCAATAATCAAACCAGCAGCTTTGCAATTTGCTGCATTGTCAGTGACCACCTGAACTACATTATTTGATCCAACCTTTTCAATAACCTGAATCAAGAGGGCAGAAATGTACTCCTTGGTCTTTGCCTTTCCTTCAGTGTTTTCACATTTCCTATTGGCGGCAACAATCCAGAGGATGATGCTGAGGCAGAGAGCTGCACTGGCATGGGAACACTCCTCCTTGAGCTTCCATCAGCACTAACTCGTGCTGCTGCTTCTTCCTTACGGAACTGGTCCACCATCTCTGGTGTGGCAGCACCACAAATTGATGTGCCTTTACCAGGTTCCCTCATGAGATGTGCTCTTACTCTAAAGTAACTCCCAGGAATAATGTGATCACAATACAGGCACTGAGATTTTGCATTTCCTCCAGAAGAAGCATTCTTTTCAAGTAATTTAACATGCCTCCACAGAGGAGTTTTACGCAATCTCTCGTCAGAAGGATTGGGATCAACTTGTGCACTGCCAGCAGCAGCAGGGGCATTGGGATTAGGTGATGGAGAAGGAGAATTTGAACTTCCACTTGCACTTGAACTAGCCATGCTTTGTAACGTATTATCTACAACGAAATGCAAGACATGAACAGCCGGAGGAGCTTACTCATGCAGGTACAACCCAAAAGGAAAAAACGAGAGTAATTTCAGGGTCTAAATGGGCAAGAGGACAAGGTATTACCACACAGCACGCGGCGTACGGCGAGTCACAGGTACACAGGCCACCGGGCTTCAGCAAATGCAGGTGGCTTCGCAGCAGCCGGGAGGCTTTCAGGGAGGCAGATGCAAGTGCAGTGTGCACCTCGCAGCCGCGGAGGAGGATTGGAGCCGCTGCGCGGGGAGCTCGTCGTCGGGGCAGGAGCCGTTGACGGGGTTCGGAATGAAGGACGCGAGCAGCCGAGCAGGCCCAGGAACGCCAGGCACGGGTGGCCCGCCGGCGGCCGCACGCAGCTCCGCCGTGCCCCAGTTCGGGTTGCGCCCGTACTGCCTTGCTCCCAGCCGCTGGCGGCTGGCGCAAGGGGCGGCGGCGCAAGGGATCCACGAGATGGGAGGCAGGGAGGGAGACTGGGAGAGAGAGAACACGTGCTGCGTGAGTTGAGGATTTACAGCCAGGGTTTAGGATGGGCCGGTTTTGTTGGACCTCAGTTTCAAGTGGGCTTCCAAATGAGAGGTTATCCTCAAACGTATCGGATGGACGTATCGCCGAGTATCGGATGCGTATCGCGAATTAAATTATTTATTTTTAAATCGAATTAATCCGATACGCGTATCGGGACGTATCGGCGTATCGGGGCGTATCGGATACGGGTACGGCGACCATCCTGGCGTATCGGTGATTCGTAGTCATTGCTACCACGCTGATTGCACTTGTCAACTAGCACGATGATCATTTTAAATGTTTCTTACACTTGTTTACACTTTTCTTTCACGGTTTACGCTATCAGTTCACTCATCGTCAACTGTCGAAAAACCAGGAAAAAAAGATGAGCAAGATCTCACACCATTTCCGCCGGCAGTGGCGCAAACACGTCGCACCGGCAGACCGGGCACGTCGACTTGCCGCTCAACAGCCACGGGTCGATGCAGTACTGGTGGAACATGTGCAAGCACACCGGCAGCCGCTTCACCATCTCCCCCTCCTCCACCTCGCCCAGGCACACCGCGCACGCGGCCGCGTCGCCGGCGCCCCTCTGCGCGTACGCCGGGATGTCGGCAGCCCCGGCCACCCGCGCCCCGCCGCGCGCCGGCGGCTCCCGCGGAAGCGCGTCGATTGCGGATCGCGGCAAGGCACTGCCGCCGCCGCCGCCCCTGCCCGGGCGCCAGAGCCGGGCACGCGCGGCTCGCGCGCACTGGCACGGCAGGCCTAGCAGCCAGCCCACGCCGCGCATGCACGGCAACAGCGCGTGGAATATAGAGGCCATGCAGCCCCCGAACTCGGAGCACGAGAAGAAGGTGCCGCACAAGGAGGGGTACATCCTGGCGCTGTAGTAGACCCAGATGAGGAGGAAGATGGAGACGCCGGCGATGCCGCCGGCGCTGCTGCGCGGCGTCCGCGCGAGCCGGACGAGCGTGTAGATGAGGAAGCCCGTGCCGCCGACGCACACCGCGTTGACGCCGGCCAGCACGGTCGCGGCGAACAGGCAGTCGGAGCACCACTCCATGATTGTCGCGCACGGTGGCATCCCTGTGCTGTGCTCTTCAGAATTCAGAATACAGACGCTGAGTTGCTCGCCTGGCTGCCTTCTACTTTATTTTGCTGGGGGCTGCGCGCGTTCATGATGTAAGAGGTAAAAGCGCAGAAATTCCTCGGGAATTTCGAGACCAAAGCCCCGAAATGGCGATCTAGAGATCCGGTTGGAACCGTGCCATTCTTTGGTGGTTTTTTGTTCCCAGGCTCGGCTAGCTGCTGTGCTGACAGGACGGCGTGTCAGCGTTGCTCTTTCGTGTACGCAGAAGCAACGATCAGAACTGGCACAAATGAATTTGAAGATGCATATCCTTGCTGAGTTGACTCGTTAATCATTGCTACGTCTACGTGCGCGGAAATTCTCAACGGCCGGAGGAAATTATGTGTCTGTGGCGACCTTTTGTGCTCAATGGTCATTAATATCAGTTAATCAGTTAATCCAAAGAGATGGATCGGGGTAAACTAGCAACCCTAATGAAAATCCATGGGTTACTGTGGGGGGCGAGGAGGAACGGCCGCTGAAATGGCATGGCAGGAGGAGCTGCTGAACTGAAGACGGCTATGCATTCTGGATGAGTCGATTGATTATTTATTACTTGCTGATTATATCTTTATATGGGTTCTGACGGAACAAGTCGGTACCTTCGCTGACTGATCCGAAAATTCCTGACAACGCCTTCGGTTTTCAGTTGACGGTCACCACCAAGAACCAAAAACAAAGCAGGGTAAGAGCAAGAACTGAGAAGGTCACGCGGCAGCTGCGCAAAGACGTCGCACCGGCACACCGGGCATGTCGAGTGGTCTCGGAGCCACGGGTCGATGCACTCCTGGTGGAACATGTGCAGGCACACCGGCAACCGCTTCACCGTCCCCCTCCTCCACCTCGCGCAGGCACACCGAACACTCCGTCGACGACGCGAACGCACCGTCGGGCTGCGCGCCGTCATCACGCTCCTCGTGCGCCGAGATGTCACCGACGGCAACCACCTGCGCGCCGCCACGCAGCACCGGTGGCTCCCGAAGTTGCTTGAGAATTTCCAAGGCCGTTCTCACAATCGGTGCACTGAAAATTTGAAATGTCAATGGATGTGATTGGTTGGTTGAAACCGTGTGGGTTTTCAACGCACCAGAAGTCAGCCTGCCTCACGTGTGGCAAGTCATCGTATTGGAGAAATATTTTTATTTTCTAGGAAAAGTTAAGTTACACCATCGAATCATTAAAAAAACCTAAATTTCAAGTTTGAAGTACAAAATCAGATAGCGAGGGTCATCCAATTGTTAAAAGTAGACAAATTTAGACCTTACGTGGTTTCAAAGGTCAGTTTTCATGATGTGGAAATAAAACATATTCAAATTTAAACTGAAAAAATTATAAATAATTTATTTTAAATTAGAACGAAACTGGTGCCAACATTTTTCTAAAAATGTAACATATGTATTGGTACTCTATTTGTAAGTGATTTGGGTCCAATGTTTACCATTTCCTAGTATTTTTTCTTGTAGTTATGCCTAGCATTGTTGAATAAATAAGATTTAAATAGAGTAACAATAGATAGGTTACATTTAATAAAAAGTTTGGTACCAATTTAATTTTTTAAAAATGAATTAGTTTTCATTTTTTAGATCTAAGTAGGATTTTTAAAAACATACAAAATCATCTTTAAAACTATCCAAATGGTCAAATTTTCCTAATTTCGATAGTTGGATGGTCTCCGTTTTCTAGTTTTTTAGTTGAATGTTGAAAATCGGACTACCGTGCTAGTTTGAAAATTGAAATTTTTCCTATTTACTATATTAAACTGTCCTCATCCAGCTTCTAGCACCCCCAGAAAAAAAAGCCATATAAAAAAATCATATGTGACAGTGTAATTAATATTAGAGAAACCATCATACGTACAACATTGGGGTTGCTCTTATTACCATCACCAAACAAATGTCTCAGTAATATAATTTTGTATGTTTAATGTCACACGATTTCTTTAATATGGGATAATGGGATAGAAAAAATGCTCGTGGTTTGACCTATAATTCTGATGTTCACCTAGTTAGAGCATATTCGGATAACAAACTGCTCACATGGCTCCAACATAATTTTATGGTCGAGCTTCCCACGTATAGAAGCATATGCTAGCCATTGTTTGCGTTTTGTTCTGTTAAAAAATCTGGAAGATGAACAACTAAATGTAAGTTTAGTATATAAAATCACAATTCTTTAGGCTGCATTTGATTTCATGTACCATTTGGTTCACGTATGAAATTGTTCGAGATAAACTGTGACCCTAGTGTTTGGTTACATGAACCCTAACAATCTACTCTCTACATTCCAAAATATAGTTTATTTTGGCTTTTCTAGATTTATAGATTTCAATATACAGTTAGATATGCATTAATATCTTAATATTAAATACTATAAATCTAAAAAAGTCAAAATGAACTACATTTTTGAACACAGAGATCAAGCCAAACCCACTTAAAATAAATTGCTACTAGTGAAACATATAATTCAAGAAAATTGGTTGAACCATACCATACAGAATCATCCATACATGCATTATTTGGTACTACATGTGCAACCAAACACAAACCCAGAACCGGACCGTGCCGCGACCCACGCTATACAGCACCAGACATGCACTGCACCTAGGCGTGAACCCGGCACGAACCCCAACCCGGCCTGGCGACTGGCGTGGCCCGCGAAGACGATCATGCCGGGCCGAGCCGGCATCATGTCGGTCCGGGCTGTGCCTGAACGGCTCCGATGTCCACGACCACCTCCGGCGGCCGTTCGAGCGCCAGCACCACGCCGCGCCGGCAAACCGGGCAAGTCGCGTGCGTGCGCAGCCACATGCCGATGCACTCCGTGTGGAACACGTGCTTGCACGCCGGCAGCCGCCGCACGGCCTCCCCCTTCTCCACCTCGCCCAGGCACACCGCGCAGTCCGCGGCGCCGTCACAGTGCTCGTAGCTCGGGATGCGGTCACCGGCGAGGGCGGCCTGCGTCTCAACGCGGACCATCATCACCGGTTCTCGGAGGTGGTCGTGTGACAGCACCGCCCCCGTCGCCGCTTCATAATCGCCGCTGCCGCGGGACGACGACTCTGGTGCCGCGGAGAGCCAGCGCGGGCAGGGCGGGCGCTTGAGCTCCGCGTAGAACCGGCAGCAGAGAACGAGGCTGATGGTGGCGAAGAAGACGGCGAACGCCGCGAAGAAGGTGGCGGCGCCCGAGTGCGGGCGCCTGAGGAGGTGGAGGACGGCCACCGGCGCGGTGATGAACCCGGTGCCGAAGATGGCGTGCGCGACGGCGAAGTCGCAGCTCCACCGGGAGCAGGAGGTGCCGTCGTCCTCGGCGGGCTCGCCGGCCATACCTACGGCCGCGCGCTCCTGGTAGACGCCGTCCGTACAGGCGCCGCCGCCTCAGGTGAAAATGGAAACTAAATCAGCTCTCACACTCGCACCGTACCTTACGCTCGCCGTATTTAGCCTTGCACGGAACGGAGCGTCTGCGAATAAATTAACAGTCGACGAGCTGTTTAAACATCTACGCGTCCGTCGACCAAGTGAGACGCGGCGTGCTTAGTGGACAGTGGTACTTGGCGAGATCCAAACGTTGAGGCCGGTGAGTGTTTTGTTTCGTTGTTTAGTTGGATTGCACTTCTTAATGTTGGAGGACGTCAGTTTCGTTTTCTTTTTTTTTTCTAACCAGGGAGCCCTCTCTGACTAGCAGTAACTGGAGAGCCCGACCAGATTCAGTGTACCAGCAGCGATGCCAATCGGCAATAGACCAGTGATGACAATGTAACAGATAACATTAGCGCTTGCAAATAATCAGTTTCAAATTTAAATGACCAGTGTTGGGCTATTTGGCTAATACGAAAATGATGCTGTTTTGAGTCGAACTCTGCCTAACTCGTACCTGCAGGTCATCTTAAAGGAACATTCTGGGCAAGGTATTAGTCGCTGTTATCTGAATAGGAAGCGAGAGAATTTTTGACGAAGAACTGCCAATTACTAGGAGTGATGCTGCACTTAAGTGCAAAGAGTGGTTGGAATTTTAGAAGAAGAATTCAGGGGTAGCTATTGGGTTTGGCAGATGGTGTTTCTATTTTGAGTTTTATTTTGGAATAGCTGTTTGCTGAGCGGTCTATGTACTGCATGTCGTGTTTTTTTGGCGGTAGACACTCACCTATGATTGCTCCAGGCCGGGATATTCTTTTATTAAAAAAGTTTCAACTTTAAAAAGATAATAGTTTCACAACCAAACATCCAAATCAAAATGTCATTATACAATTCTATTTGTTTCAATAAAAACTTCAAAACAAAATCTTACTTGAGTATATTTTGATCAAAACAATGAAGTTACTTTTTTAAAGTAAATATTATTTTCTCTATATAGTATAAGTTAGAGAAAAAGTTACTTGCTGCCAAGTATGATATTTCCTGTCATGAACTGAAAGATATTCTTTCTGTTCATAAGTTATGTTCCACAACTACAAAGATAATTTTTTCTAACATTCATTCACTAAATATAATGTTACCTTTTGTATTTTCGGAGTACAAAGTTTTTTTTATTAATACAAAATTGCAAAATTACCTTCTCAACTCATAAGTTACATTCACATACTATAAAAGTTACTTCTCTAACCTTCACATACTACAAAGTTCAATTCTTTTTTGTTACGTGGGCTACAAAGTTACTTTTTATATTCATTACTTATATTCTAGAACTACAAAATTATATTTTTAACATTTATAGACTATGAAGTTACTCTTTCTAATATTGGAATATTTCTATTTTAGAAAAGTCTTGGTATAAGCCAATTTATTTTTTTTGAAAATATGGCGAGATCAAATTTTTTATTTTAGAAAATTCGAGGGTTCTCTTTTTTAAGACTAAATGGAGAGGCCCCTCCATTTAGAAAAAATTTGACCAGAAGGTATGACGGCCTCACCATTTTTCATTAAGAGGAAGTAACCGGCTTCCCGGTCGAGAAAATTTAATTTAGATAATTAGTTTGTGAAATAGAGTTTTTTGTGTTTGAAGGTATGTATACATCGATGCACATGAGGCAAGCTGGCAAGCCTTCGTGCGATGCGTCGGGCGCCGGGTCACGTGCGATGAATAGAAATCCCCTTACTACTAGAGCCATCTAAATTCAGCTAGAGGCCCGTTCGGTACCCTCCATTTAGATTCTCTATTTTTCTAAATAGGGATACTGACACTATGGAAACATCATCCCGAGCTCAGCCTCTGCATCAGCAGAGAAGAGCATTGCGCAATGAAAGAAACACAAAGTTCAACCCGTTTCAAATGTAGAACATGTGCATTAATTTTGGCACTGCAGCCCCGCTTGAATTATACAACCTGGATTTTGGCAATGCAACAGGATTAGGTGCTCGTAACTCGTACCAGTACCAATGCATTTAATTTTCTGTGGAGATCAATCTTTGCATACTAGAAGAAAGGATGCTAAGATTGAAATTTTGTCTCGGTAACCAATATACATGGATTCGTCTCATTATAAAATTCATATACCAAATGGATTTTATAGAGTTCCTAAAGGAGTAAGAAAATTACGAAGACAATACAGTCAAGTGCCCTTCTTCACCTCTGGAAATAACCTATGATGTTTTTCACCTCGTCTCATGACAACTAAGCTAAACATATAAACTAAACAGAAGTTAGAACAAACCTTGCTGACTATGATGAGTACATGCAAGTCTCACTTATTATTTTGGGTGGGTCGACCCAAAAAATAACTAAAATGGCACGCCACCTAATTCATTTAGAGGGAAAAATAAACTACTAGTAAGTAGCACGCGAGGTATTTAATTAGCTGACCCAGAAAGAAATACCATTGGGTTTTCGTCAAAAAAAGAAATACCATTGGATACCATCGTCTGTTGCTAGGAGTTCAACTTGTCATGCAGAGTTACGAAACTGCTTACGTTTGTGATTGTGCAAGCAGTTGTCCGCTTCGGCTGATCTTTGACCTCGTCGATCTAGTTTCGAGCTACAGATAAATCTATCACGCGCGATCATGTCGACATGTAGCGCCTTCCTAAGCGGGCCCTGTTTTTTAATCGATTCTGTCTGTAGATGCCCTATCGCTTTCTTTTATCTGTAACTTATAAGCAAAAATGCATATGTGGATATATAAGTGAGAGATCCTATACCCTGCGGTTGTCCAAGCCTCCAAGATAAGTTTTGCTTTTCAAAAACATACTAGTAGATCATATGGTTGCTGGGTACGCGCAATGGCGAAGCTAAGAGCTGCTTTGCCCAGTCCAACCACCATTTTGCGGCATGGAAGAGGTAGGAAAGTTTCCTTGGCACCGCGGAGAGCAGAAGGGAAAGGTCGAGCATGTCGGACTTTTGTTAGGGCCCATCTGATGTTGGATTTTTGCATGAGACAAGAGAGATGACTCTGCACGACGATTTATAAGAGCAGAGGATTTCGCTGTGGGCTTCTTGAAGGTCAGTGTTCTCTGAGAAAACCGCAAGGGAAAAGGTGGTAAGCGTGTGCTTCTCCGGGGAAGGTTCGAAGGGAGAGGTCCTTGTGTAGCAGCGCACTAGGAAATTCTTTCCAGTGCACCATGCAGTTGTTCTGCTGCCTCCTGTGAGACTACACGGAAAGGCACTTTCAACAAAATCAGCTCATATTTCCCAGCACTTTACAATTGCTGAATTTTCCTTGAAAACTAATAGTAGGACGAGCGAGGTAACGAGGAGCCCCGTGCCGCCGATGCACAGGGTGTTGGCGATGGCCAGCCCGAGCAAGCGGACGAAGCAGTCCATGCACCGCCGCCGCGGCCAGGCGAGCGCACGGTGCTCCGATCACCTTAGCCGGGATGGTGAAGCTGAGCCGCTGAGGTGAGCTGCTTGGGATGATGATACGAGTCGTGAGCACGAAATTCTATGGGAATTTCCGAGGTTGAGATTGGTTGAAACTTGAAACCGTGTTCTTTTTCCGAGTCAGGCCTTGTTCGGTTATCCCAGAATGAGGTCCGGAGTGGCCCGTTCCACCTGTATCCTTTCAGGCTGTTAGGAAACCGGCTCGCAACAAAAAGTCTGTTCGGTTTGGGCTGGCCCAGATATAAAACAGGCCCGGAACGGCCATTTCCCCACCTCCAACGGCCCGGAAGACTTCCCCACGTCCGACCCACGGATTTTTTTTAAAAAGGATAAAAAAATATTCGAAAAAGGGGAGCCGGTGGGAGAAATTAGGAAAATGGGTACTTCCCGCCCTTTGAACGGGCGGAAAGGAACATCCCGCCCACTTCGGAAAAAATTTCCAGGGGTCTCTTCGCGAATAAGAAAAATTTTTTATTCGCGAAGAGGTCCCTGAAGCAGGCCACCCGCCCGGCCAGCGGGCGGGAGGTCCCCTGGTTGTGATTTTTGTTATATTTTCTTAGAATTTATGTTTCACAAACTATTTGAAATTCAGACTTTTTTCAAATACAAGATTTATTCGCCATACTCTTATGTATGCATATAAAATTTTAATTTAATTTTACGAAGAAGATTATGGTATCTAAAACTCGTACGAAGATAGTTAAACGATAACGTTTTGCAACGTAGAATTCAAATATTCTGTCTTCAGTCAATGCGGCAAATATTAACAAATACACATCCAGGTGTGATACAATCTCAACGCGACAAATATTACACATGAGCAAACAACGTTCAAATAAAATTGCAACTAAATGATGCTTGATGACGTACTAACACTCGATCGGCGACGTCTCCCACTCCTTGATGCAACCGGAGGTCTTCCATCTGTAGCATCACCTGTAGGGCCAGCTTCAGCAGAACTGGGGCCAGCATCATTGTTTGGACAATGTTTATACGTGTGTCCAATCTGATTACATGCACTGCAGCGCTGTATCCTCGGACGGAGCTCTGACTCATCCATATCATTACGAATACGCTGTGTCTGACAGCGCCCTCTCTGAACCCGTGATGATCTTGGGTCTGAAATATATATAACAAGATTCGCTGTCTCAGTGAATGATCCAACCAAACGGAACCCATAGATCTCATATTGCCAGGTGCTGAAAATTATCTCCTTTCTGAAGTAATGGGAAATATATATATCGACAGGATGTCGAATATCCGCACAAGCAGCCATTACATGAGAACAAGGTAAGTGCAGCAACTTGGGCCTCATGCATGAGCAACAACAAATTCCATCAAACTTGAGAATGCACTCCTTTATAGGAGTTTGACGTCTCATGCCACGTCGCGCCTGTCTTTAGGAGATACCTCAAACTTGAGCTCCTGTGTACCACATTGCCGTACATAGTGTAGCCGGGCGCTTTCTGCCTTCTTAGTCATATATTCTATTACCATGAATCCAAAATTTCTGTCCGGATCTCGCATGAATACCTGATTTTTAGTGAACCGTTCACTAAAGTAATCGGTACATCCGCGGACGATAAATTCCACAATTGCAACCAATGGAAGCTCACGAACACCTCGCAGCAACCAATTGTAAACCTCGGCGAAGTTGGTGGTCATTATGCCATACCTTGCACCATCGGTATCATAAAGTAACGCCCACTTCTCCTTGGGTTCATTCTCAATCCATTCAGAAAAGGTTTTCATCGCTGACCAGACCTTCTGCGAGTACGTGCAGTATCTGTTGGCAAAGGGCACGAAGCCTCTGCTTCATCCTGTGCAGTTATGTTTTTTGATGCGTCCTCGGCTTTTCTCTTCCCGGTCAGTTCATCAAGTTTCTGCCACTGCTTGTTAAATTTTTGCTGATTCGTTTCCTTGCATAGCCTCTTGAACATATCCATAAGGTGCTTGTTCTTGAACTGCCTGAAAAAGTTTGCACCGATATGTCTCATGCACCACCTACTGCGAACATCACGCCACTTGGGCGGCTCTACGGTCTCCACACACCCCTGCTGCAAATCTAGTATTGCCCTTAGTATGCCGGCGTGACGATCATGAATCAGGCAGACATCTTCCCTATCATGAACGACTGCAAACTTAACCCGTTCCAGGAACCAGTACCAACTGTCTGTGTTCTCACTCTCAACAAAAGCAAAAGCAACATGTAGCAATTGATTGTTTCCATCCACTCCAATAGCTGTCAGCATTTGCAATCTATACTTTCCTGTGAGAAAGGTCCCGTCGATGCACAGGAGAGGCCGGCAGTGATGGAATGCGTTAATGCATGGACCCAAGCAGAAAAAGACCCGTTGCAATGTGTAGGGCGGACCTTCTCCTCTGTCTAGAGTTTTCAGGTCATAATAGCTTTCAGGATTTCTCTGACTTAGGACGGCCAGCAATCGAGGAACATTATCATGTGCAGCCTCGAACGTACCAAACCTCATCTCCAACACTTTTTGTTTTGCACTCCATGTCTTGCTGTACGAGATGGTATACTTGTACTTTTCCTGAATATACCTGATAATAGACTTTGGTTTATATGACAAGTTGTCTACTATCGTCCCGTACATCTCATTTGCGATGTATTGCGACGTGAGATTGCGATGGGTCTTCTGCACCCCAGGCAAATGACAAGTGTGCTGAGTGACAACGGAGCGTTCCCAATAATCTTTCCATTTACCCTTATAGGCATGCACCCGCCACGGACAGCCATCCTTCACACATACCACATCGTACTTACGAGATTTGCACTCGACTGTTTTAAACTCACGCATAAGAGAGAGAGACCAACACTTAACAGCTTCCTTCACCTCTTCAATTGAGTGGTACCTTGCACCCTGCATAATTTCATTCTCCTTGCAATCTGAAGGCCAGCTAGATCTGTCATCTATGACAAGATGACTGAAGTCGCTGCTTACCCAATCTTGAGGCACATCATCATCATCATCAGACGAATCGGCATTCATTGCTTTATCCAATTCACGTTCTTCGTCTTGCAGCTGTTCAACAATGAAGGGTATGTTCTCCCCCTCATCAGCCACGTATTGAGGTGCTGCGGTCCCACCTGCCTCAATGTTTGCCTCCTCAACTTATTCATCAATATTTTCATCCTCTGGAGCAGCTTCAATGTTTATCAAAGGGTTCTGGTGCACACTGATAAGGAGTACCAGTGGCCATTGCCAATGACTTGCATTTTGCAGATAAGTTAACCAGTCCTCGTTGCTTGCAAGTGGCATCAGCTCCCAGATCAAAGCGTGAGTGGTACAATTTATGACGCATTGAACACGCACAGTGTGTGTCTCCTGATTAATCCTTAATCCCCTCATTAACCAGTTGCATAGGGATTCAAATATCCCCTCGTGCGGTCTGGTAATTCCTCTGACCGCATAGTTAAATTCACTTAAATCTACCTCATTTGTCCCATAAATCACATTTCCTTCTCCGTAATATATACAGAAAATACCCTTCTCGGAAGACATATCTGAAAATACCGCACAGTTGAATAAACTAGTTATACTATATATTAATACACAACGACGACCCTAAGTTTCAGTGATTATCAGATTATATTTTACAAATTCTAAACTATTCAGAATATTGTTATCGCCATAATCTGACCGGGCCAGAAGTGGGCCATGGAGCAAGATGGGCCTAGAAGACAGTCACGATAAGCTTGCGAATCGGACCCTGTGCAGGTGATTGAGGCCGGAAAGGCCGTGTACTTTAGGTATAAGCAGTTAAGATTCGTGTCGTGTTTGGTTAGGGTTAGTTAAAGAGGATAAGTCTATGGACTATAAATATGTACTATGAATAAACGAGAAAGACAGAATCATTCATCAACAACTCTCGGCGCATCGCCTACACTGTTTTAGGGTTTTCATTGGGTAAGTACCATGCGGCCCCGATCGCGCTCTGCGCGATCGGGGTAGCATTACCCTTGCTCGTTTGTTCATATGCTGCTCATTCTGAAGCCTTGTAGATGGCGAGTAGCATTAGTTATCCTAGCACGCATAGAGTGATGTTATTCTTCTTACATCTTGATCATGCTCTATTCGTTGTTCTCGCGTGCTTAATCGTCGTGTTCGATCATGGATGCGATGATTGTATCTTGTTTCGCCTTTATCAGTAGATCTGATCTGTTATGGCTAGTTTCTGTCTATTTAGAGTCTCGGTTCGATATGTGCATGATTAGGCCTTGCAAACGAGTTGAATGTTCCGGCAGTACGCTTTAGTATCGGCTTGTAGCTTGAATAGAGGTTGCTCTTGGAATCGGCTTTTCGGTTGTTTCTTTGATCTCTGTTTAGATTATTTGTTCCGACGCTTTCGTGTATCTGTTAGGCTCAATCACGCGTAGGATGTTCCGATCGTGTAGTGAGGGCTTAGTTATCGTAGGTTGGATTAGATTGATATTTATGAAGCAAGATTTATTTAAATATATATATATATATATACGTTTGTATGTTGCCTGTTCCAAAGCTCCGATCCGGTATTGATGCAATCGGCTCTCTATAGCCGATACCGGGGAGGAGGTGATGAGCCGATCACAGCTCAGACTAATCTTTACATATGTCTATGCACGCAGGAGTTTGACACGTTACACCTCCTGATCAGGTGCAGGATTAGGTGGCACGCCTAGCGACTTCAAGCCAGGGTGCGCGCCGGATCGCTGGACCGTTGACCGAGGGACCGGGGCCCACCAGCCGTCTCGGAAGCCTCCCGGCTCCTCGTGTTGCCAGTCACTGCCCGCCGGCGGGTTTTGGCCAACAACACATTCTGGCACGCCCAGTGGGACCATCTTCATCGACTTCGTCATCACCATCTTCATCGACTTCATCATCACCGTTGACTTCGTCAACCGCGGATGGCAGAATGGCAAGAGACGATCCAATCACTTATGAAGAGCTCTCTGCCGAGCATAAGCAAAGATACGACGAAATCAAGGCTCAGTTTGAAGCCGACCTCATCGGCTCTTTTGAAAGGACTCGCAACCACGGTGTTAGGTGGAGAGGGTTTTCACCTGAAGGTGCTCTTGATGAAGTAGATCTGTCTACCCCTTCTGAAGATCGTACCAGAGCTTTGCGGCAGGAGGTAAATTATGCGGTGGCTCATTCATTGCACCGGCATTCTGAAAGTTTGGTCAACGCTTTTGAACGTGTAGCTTTGCGAGTGGTACAAGAAATTATGAAGCATCAGCATTCTCCAACTGGGCCTACTTTGGGAAGTCATAGGGGAGAATTGCCGTTCCAGACCAGACCTCCATTGCCTTATGCACTTGCAGCTGCAGAATCACATGGCGCTCCAGCTTATGTGGTTTATAAAGTGGGAGGTGATCCCATGGATCACCAGTTCTTCAGCGAGCCACCCAAGGAAATCCCACATGGCTACATGTGTGCATACATACCGGACTGCAATAACCCAGTACATCCTGCACAAAAACTAGTTGGAGGGGTTTCTGGAGCTGACGTAGACAAGCAAGCATGGCTAGCAACTTATGCTACCGGGCCGAGTCATGACAGTATGCACTCGGCCCCTGGATTACAAAAACTGGAGCAAATCAGCGCCATTCTGAGGGATCAGTTTGGCATATTACCAAAGATCAGAGCGATCGGCTATACTAAGCCGTATCCAAGTGACTATGATCTAATTCCATTGCCGCCCAAGTATCGGCTCTCTGAGTTTACCAAGTTCAGTGGAGCAGAAGGTTCTAGTTCTATCGAACATGTGAGCCGATATTTGGCACAGTTGGGTATGATCTCTGTATCAGATCCATTGCGAGTAAGGTTCTTCTCGCATTCGCTCACAGGACCGGCCTTTGGTTGGTATACGTCATTAGGTCCTGACTCCATCCGAATCTGGAAGCAGCTGGAAGAACAATTCCATATTCAGTACCATTCAGAAGCTGCAGAGGCGGGAATTGCTGATCTGGCGCAGCTCCGACAGAAGCGTGGAGAAATCGTGGTAGAGTTCATTCGACGCTTCAGGGAGATGAAGAACAGGTGTTATTCATCACGGATCGCAGAAAAGGAAGCTGTTGAGTTGGCGTCATTGGGATTACTGAAGCCGATCAGAGATCTGGCTTTTCAATTGGAGTTCACCTCCTTGGCGCATCTAGTCCAAAAGTTGACGACGCATGAGCAGCGTCACCCTGAGCTGTACCAAGAAAAATTTAAGCGCCAAGTAGCACTAGCTGATACAGAAGAAGCCGATGACTCCGAGGAAGAAATGGAAGTATCAGTTGCAGAATGGGCTCGTGGTGCAAATCCCGTACCATGCAAGTGGGTAAAGCAAACTGGGCCGGCAAAGGGGTTTGATTTTGATGTGAGTAAAGTGGAACAAATTTTTGACTTGTTATTAAAAGAAAAGCAGTTGAAGTTTTCAGAAGGATACAAACCTCCCACGGCGCAGGAGTTAAAAGAAAGATCATATTGTAAATGGCATGATTCTTTTACCCACAGCACCAGTGATTGCAAGGAGCTCCGTCGGCAAATCCAATCGGCTATTGAGCAGGGCCGATTGATTCTAGGCCAGACCGCTATGAAAGTCGACACTCAGCCGTTCCCTGGTGTCAACATGGTGGAAAATTACGACCGGACTGCAAGGCGACAACTGGACTTCGCGCTTGGCATCAACATGGCGGGGGTGACATCACGCCACCAGGGTAAGAATAGAGAGGCTGATCCCAGCGATCGACCCCAAAAAGAGAAGAAAGAGTACGTCACAGAAAGACAAGTAAGGTATGTAAGGAATCAACGGCCAACTTCCTCTGATCTTCTCAGGAAATATGAATACCAGTACCAGCAGCGCCTCCAGCGGGAATCTGAGGAAGACGAATATGAGCGCCGCATCAGAAAGCGCTTGAGGAAGCACGAAGATGCCTGTGATCATTGGCACTGCCCGTTCTTCAGGTACTGTTGGGATTCAGGTATGAGCCGGCTGCCTACTATCAGGGATTGCCCAGAGTGTGGACCGATGAAGTCAGAAGCAAGAGATTCAGTTTTCCGGCGGCTAAGACCTGCTCCAACCCGGCAAGAGCGGGCTCGGTCACCACGAGAGGAAGATGAAGAAGAAGATAGGTATCATCGTCCACGTTGGTGCCCCGATGGACTTAATCGTTCCCAGAAGCGCAGGGTTCAGCGGCTGCGTAGCTTGGAGGAGGCCGAGGCCAAGTACATCGAGACTTTAAGGAAAGCACGACCAGATCTGGCAGAACAAGTCCATTATGTGCAGGAAAAAGAGTCGCGCCCACCCAGGAAGTTATGGCGGCCCAAGTCAACAAAAGCCGATAAGAAGGTATCGGCTGATGCACACATGGTTTTTGTACTTCCTGCAGAGTTTCATGCTCGGGCCCAGGAGGGGCCATCGGTAGCCCAACTTGATTTGGGACCACGGCCGGTAATATTCGAAAAGCCACAAGCCAAGAACTACAAGCATCTGAAGGCCTTGTATGTTAAAGGGTATATTAATGGTCAGCCCGTTAATAAAATGCTGGTGGATACGGGAGCAGCAGTTAACATCATGCCGTACTCAGTTCTGCGCCGTTTGGGGCGGTCCACCAGAGATCTAATCAAGACCAACGTCATGCTAAATGACTTTGATGGGCAGACTTCAGAAGCTCAGGGCGTCCTCAGTGTGGATCTCATCATTGGAAACAAGATTGTCCCGACTTCGTTCTTCATCGTCAACAGCAAAAGTACCTACAATGTTTTACTTGGCAGGGACTGGATTCACACCAACTGTTGCATCCCCTCCACAATGCATCAATGTTTGATCCAGTGGGATAGAGACGAGGTGGAAGTGGTCCAGGCAGACGACTCGATCGAAATTTCGCATGCTGCCATGAGCATCTGGGATGCAGAAGATCAAGAGCCGATTTCAGGGATGAGCCTAGAAGGGTGTGACCGCATCGAGGCTACAAAAAATGGAGTAAGGCTGGTCTTATCCACCGGCCTTACAGAATAAAGGAGCCGCAAGGAGTGAGATGTTGCAGCGAAGCCACAGAGACCGATTCCTGCAATCGGCCCCAAAAAATTGAATTTGTGAGGTCAAGTGTTTTACATAGTTGTTATGGGATGGCCAGCGCTGGCAGCCGGCCTTATTCTTTTTGTAAAAACTTGGAAAATGATGGGATGCGTGGAACGGCCGATCTTAAGGATCGGTCGGAATTCTTTTTACTGTCTTCCTTTTCCATCTGCATCATTGATTTAACGGAGGAGGGGAAACTAGGATATGGTTTCACGTCGGCTGATGAACTTGAGGAGATAGATATTGGTCCTGGGGATAAGCCACGACCAACGTTTATAAGTAGGAAGTTGCACCCATCTATACGAGAGCCGATGATAACTTTGCTGAAGGGATATGCCGATTGCTTCGCTTGGGATTACACAGAGATGCCTGGGCTGGATTGGAGTATAGTCGAGCATCGGCTCCCTCTTAAGAGCAGGATTTCGACCATTCCAACAGCGGGCACGGCAGATGAAAGCCGAAGTCCTGGTTGAAGTAAAGAATGAAGTAGAAAAGATGTTAGAAGCTGGATTTATCCGGACTTGCAGATACGCTGAATGGATCTCCAGCGTTGTGCCCGTACAGAAGAAGGATGGCCGATGGCGGGTGTGCGTGGATTTTAGGAATCTCAATAGAGCCACTCCGAAGGACAAATACCCAATGCCTATTGCAGAGACATTGATCAATGCTGTTGCCGGCCATAAGATTTTAAGTTTCATGGATGGTAATGCAGGTTACAATCAGATTTTTATGGCCCCTGAAGATATACACAAAACTGCGTTCAGAGTGCCCGGAGCGGTGGGCCTGTTTGAGTATGTAGTTATGACCTTCGGCTTGAAAAATGCTGGTGCTACATATCAGCGCGCCATGAATCACATTTTGCATGATTTGATCGGCAATCTGGTGGAGATTTACATCGACGACGTTGTGGTAAAGTCAGCATCGGTCGAGGGACATCTCAGGATGAATCCAAAGAAGTGCGCTTTTGGTGTGTCAGCTAGGCAATTCTTGGGTTTTCTGGTTCATGAAAGAGGAATAGAGATTGGCCTAAAAAGTCAGGAAGCCGTACGCACTATGGTGCCACCCACCACCAAGAAGGAGCTCCAGCAACTTATTGGCAAGATTAGCTTCGTCAGGAGGTTTATTTCTAATCTATCTGGGCGAATTGAACCCTTTATGGAGTTAGTTAAAACCAAGACCAATGACGAGTTCCGCTGGGGGGCAGAACAGCGGCGGGCATTCGAAGAAATTAAAGGATATTTGTCGAGACCGCCTGTGTTGGTGCCACCACAACAGGATAGGCCATTTTACATATATTTGTCAGTTGGCGACACCTCTATTGCTTCAGTGGTAGTACAATTATATGAGGCAAGGAGAGGGTGGTATTTTATCTCAGCAGGAGAATGTTGGATGCAGAGACAAGGTACCCCGATATGGATAAACTTTGTCTTTGTTTATTTTTTTACGTGCACCAAGCTTCGCCATATCCTACTATCGGCTGAGGTAATCATCATTTGCAAATCGGATGTCATAAAACACATGTTATCAGCTCCTGTATTAAAAGGCCGACTGGGAAAATGGATGTTTGCATTATCAGAGTTTGATATCCGATATCAGCCCGCAAAAGCAGTTAAAGGGCAGGCGTTAGCGGATCTCATTGCTGAGAGGGTCAATACCGATATAGCAGCACTTTCTATACGAGCCTGGGCTATGTACTTCGACGGATCAGTTTGTGGAGACGGATGTGGCATCAGCATCTTACTGGTATCGCCTCGGGGGGCAACGTATTCTTTCTCGATCAGATTACCTGCTACCTGTACCAAAAACCTTGCAGAATATGAGGTGGTGCATAAAGGCATGGAATTGCTTCTGGAGGACAGAGCTGAAGCAGTGGAAGTCTTCGGGGATTCAAAATTGGTAATCTCCCAACTTACAGAAGAATACAGGTGTGAAAGTGAGCTGCTATTCCCGTTGTGGGTTCAATGCCAGGAGCTAATAGCCCAGTTCAGGTATATAAATTTTTATTGGATACCTAGGGCTCAGAATGCAGAGGCCAATGATCTTGCGCAACTGGCTTCAGGGTACAAAACTGATGGGTCAAATCATCAGGTGTACTTACTGGACCAGGGAGATTGGAGAGCCGATATCTTCAATTACTTGAAGGATTCGACTCGGAGGGCACCCAAGAGGATACGGTACAAAGCCATGAGGTATGTCCTGATAGGGGATGATATGTTTTACAAGACCTTGGAAGGATTATTGCTTAAGTGTTTGGGGCCGGTCGAATCCAATCGGCTCCTGCATGAAGTTCACGAAGGAACGTGTGGGACTCATCAATCGGCTCACAAGATGAAGTGGCTAATTAGGCGATCAGGGTACTACTGGCCCACCATGCTTGAAGATTGTTTTAAGTATTATAAAGGGTGTCAAGCGTGTTAGAGGTTCGGGAAGATCCAGATGTTGCCAGCGTCCGTGATGAACCCCATCACTAAACCATGGCCGTTCAGAGGCTGGGGTATGGATATGATCGGCAAAATCAACCCTCCATCTAGCAAGGGTCATCAGTTCATTTTAGCTATCACAGATTATTTCACCAAATGGGTGGAAGCGGTCCCAATGAAATCGGTGGCATCCAAGGATGTGATTCAGTTTGTCAAGCAGCACATCATTCACAGATTTGGGATCCCACAGACCATTACAACGGATGGTGGTTCGGTTTTTATTTCAGAAGAATTCAAGAAGTTTGCCGCTGATATGGGTATCAAACTGATTAGATCATCTCCGTATTATGCTCAGGCAAATGGACAGGCCGAAGCGTCCAATCAGAGCCTTATCAAGTTGATCAAGAGGAAGATTGACGAATACCCCAGACGCTGGCACAAGGTTTTGTCAGAAGCATTATGGGCGTACCGTATATCTTGTCATGGGGCGACAAAAACTTCCCCTTATCACTTGGTTTACGGGCAGGAAGCCGTGTTACCGTGGGAAATTACGGCCGGGTCAAGGCGCGTAGAATTCCAGAATGACTTATCTGCTGATGAATATGCTACTCTAATGAGTGACAATGTGGAGGATCTCTCGGAACTTAGGCTATGGTCGCTAGAGAAGATTAAAGAGAACAAGGCTAAAGTAGCCCGTGCATATAATAAAAAGGTCAGGCCGAAGGAATTTCAAGTAGGAGACTTGGTTTGGGAAGCGGTATTACCATTAGAGACTAAGGACGCGGCATATGGCAAGTGGTCCCCAAACTGGCACGGGCCGTACAGGGTTGACCAGGTCCTACCTGGGAATGCGTACAAGCTCGAAGAATTGGATGGAGTCAAGTTTCCAGTGGCAGTCAACGGCCAACATCTTAAGAAATACTTCCCAAGTATGTGGGTCGACGAACAGTAAAATCGATGGTACCCATCAGGCAGCAAGCCGATATGATCAGTAAGCTAAGAAAGGTGACACGGGCCAAGGTGATGGCGTTTTGGCGGGGCAAGAAATGAAAAATGAGGCCGATGAGTACGATCGGCTCATACGTTAACGAAACGCATTAGAACAGCCGATGTAAAACCATCGACTTTAGAAGTTTTTTGTAGCAATTAAACACCACAGGTTACCAAACAGCCGATGTCTGACCATCGACTTCAGGGGCACGACATGAAAAAACGGAGTTCATCTTGGGCAGGTCTTCTGGAGGAAATCATTGATGGCAGCAATGGCGTCAAGACGGATGTGGTCGACTTCAGCAATCACCGCTTCGTCCTCTTCATCTGCCCCCGGCACCATTTGTTTGCTCAGGCCACTCAGTTCGGCCAAGTCCGCCTTCAGCTCGGCAGTCAAGACCGCTGCCTCCTGCCTAGAGCTCGCGATAAGATCCTTCTCCTCCTGAATGCGCTGCTTGGTGGCCCGGACTTTAGCCTCGAGATCCTCTAGCTCTCTCTCCAGGAGATGAAGTCGCTGGGCAGAGGCGGATGTGTCAACCTTGGCGTCGAGTGTGGCTTTCTTCCTGTTGACCGACTGGCATGACTCAGCGATGATCGTCCTTAGGAGTGATTGAGAACGCCAAGTCTCAATCCTATGGCGAGCTTCTACTACCTTCGCTCGAAATGAAGAGAGGCACCCGGCCGGTAAAAGCTTGGCTTGAAGGCTCACAGGGAGCTGGGGGTTGACCTCGTCAAGGGCTTGTTTCACCGCGCTGAAATCCTGGATCAAGGCGTCGATCGGACCCGACAGGAGATTCTTCACATGGAGAAGTCGATTGGCAGCCCTGGTCGCATCCAAGGGAGGGTCATCGGCTTCTAGTATCGCCGACCCGATTGATGCAGGATCGAACGCAAGGAGTTCCGAGAGATTCAGAGTCTGGAGGAAAAGAGGGTAAGTAAGGCACTGCGGGAAAAGACCAAAGTAATTACAAAGAATAAGGCACACCTGTCCTGAGAGGGAGGTAGCGACAGCCGATGAAGGAACGATCGGCTCCTGGGGGCGCGTCCCTTCCGAAGGATGAATGGCGACGGTGGAGGCCGAGGGGCCACGCCTCCAGAAGAAGAAGTGGCAGCCGATGAGATAGCGGTCGGCTCTGCTGGAGCAACAGCCGATGGGATAGCGGTCGGCTCTGCTGGATTGGCCTCTCGAGCAGGAGAATCAGCGGTAGCTGAGGCGGTGGATGGTCCCTCCAGAGAGGGGCTAACAGGGGACACGGTCACGACCGGCTCCCGCGGACCTGGCGAAGCAGCCGGAACATCAGCCGATGCAGAAGGACCCTTCAAGGCTGCCGCATTAGGATCACGAAGGGTGATCAAAGCTCTAATGGGCACGTCCACATCCTCCGGTACCTCCGAAGCTAAACCCTGCTGGCAAGGGAGTTCTTCTCCACTAGAGACATCCACAACGACAGGCTGCAGAGGGAAGGAGTGGAATTAGAGAGGATGGCCGTGAGCAGAAGACAGATCATATAAAAAGGAGGAAGGGATCCAAACGTGGCTGGCGACTGGGACTTCTAGGTTAGGGGAAGATGGTGCTGCTTCCCTCCGGATTTTCCTGACGAGGACTTTCCTCGTCTTAGCACGAGCACGGGGGGCAACAGCTTCAGAGGATCGTTTTCGCTTAGGGGTCAGCTTGGCAGTGCTCGGCTGGATTTGCATTATGCTCTTTGAAGGAGAAGGCGCATTCTTGCCGAAGAGGACCACAGAGGCAACTGGCAGGAAACAAAAGGGGGACCCATCTTCATTCATCGGCTCTAGGCCATCTTCCTGCTGCAGAAAATGGAAAATGAGATCAGAAAGGGTTCAACAGGGTCAAAAGAGAAACACTAGTCGAGAAGCAATACCTCGTCAGCGGGAATTTCATATTCGGAATGGATCTGCTGCAGCATCGGACCCAGAGCTCTTCGGAAAATATGAGTTTTCCACATCGACCACCACCCATCAAAATCGACAGCCGAAGAAGTGAAGGTAAGATTGGCAGGGACAGATAGGGAAAGGTCTATAAACAGACTGTAGCACCTCTGGGTGGTCAGGGCGTCAGGGAGATCCACCCTATTTGATGTCAAGAAGTGAAGAAGAAAATGGGGAGACACCTGCCTAAGACCAAACTGCCGGGCTGCTATGACCGGCTGGTGGAACTCATAACCGGGCTTGATGATCCGATTAGAGGTACTCATGCCAACTGGAAGAAGGCAGGGCCGAACCATGATGGAATATAGGCGCCTAGTGTCGGCGTCATGGGAAAGATCGGCCAGCCGGAACATAGCCGAATTCTCGAAAAGTTCAGAATCGGCATATGGGAGGAAGTCTGGGCTATCTAGGCCTGTGTAGAAAATCCTAAACCAGCGAGAGGCATCTGGGGGATTCAATTTCCCACCGGGAAGACTGTATAAAGCTTGCCCAAAACTGGTACACCTAATCTGTCTCCCACTCAGATCAGGGAAAGAGTTGTCGACCAAGGAAGGGAAATTGGGGATGGAACTTTAGAAATAAAGGTGAGCCCACAATTGGATGAACCACCACGGACCACCAGTTCTGAGTTTCTTTTGTGAAAGAATGCTCGAAGTCATCAGATGAAGGTATCTGTAAAGTTCCCCAAGAAATAGTTTACCAAGGCCAATAGAGTGACCCTTGGCCAGCTCGTAAGCAAGAGAGAGGTAATTCTTGGTTGGGGCAAGGGAAGGGCCATAGAAGAGGAAATGTTCAAGCCACATATTTAGAAAGGCCGTGTGCTCCTTCTCTGATACAGGGCCCTTGCTTTTCTGGTGTTGGCTCAAGTATGCACTCCAGTTAGTACATTCTGCTTTGGAAGACAGTTTGAAGGGGACTACAGAGAGCCTGTAAGCAGAGGGGTAAGCTAATGATATGTCTAAGCCGGTGATCATCATGACATCCAGCAGCGTTGGTGTCATCGGACCATGCCGAAAAAGGAAGCAATTCAAGGCATCGGACCAGAAGTAGCCGATAGTCTTCAGAAGGTTCTCATCTTTTTCAAGAGGAGAAAGGAATAGAGACAGGGCATCGGCTATCCCGATGGATTTCCATAGGGGCTGGTAGGCATCTGCCATTCTGTTATACCAAACTATCCAACCTTCAGGAGGATTTGGCCAAGCGCAGAGGCTATCTGACCAAGACTCTAGGTCTATGTCCTGACTCACGAAAGGGACCCGATTGGCTTCGGATGAAATCAGATCTATGGGCTTCTCGAAGGAACGAGGCCCGAGGCAGTAGGAGTTGGGGGAAGAAGGGTGTGGTAAGAAGATATCGGAAGCCTGAAAAAACCCCAAGAAAAAAGGTTGCCGAGGAAAGAGTCATTTAACCACGCAGTAAATTTCAAGGTTGCTGCATTAGATTAATGGGGGTCGGAGTTTACCTTCAGACCGAAGACGGTGGCGGCGGTGTTTGAAGATTTCGCCATCGGGAGTCTTGAATCGAGATCTTGGAGAGTAGATCTAGGGTTGGCGGCGCAGGATCGAGTGTGCATTTCAAGGAGCCGAGAAGGATTTTGCGGCTAAAGTTTATGAGCAAAAGAGGTGCGCAGTCAGCCTGGATTCCAGAATCACTAGAGATCTGCTTTGGATTTGAGGACCGGCAGAGGGTAAAGCAAATTGGAAGGTTATTTCGGATCCGGATCAGTATATTCTAAGGCCGATGCGTTGCCATCGGCTCTTGAGCAGATTGTTATGCGCAAGAAATTTACTGACAGAAAAGAAGATTCTTTTCACAGCAAGGCAGTAAGTACAAAAGAGGAGCCGACTGCTCCTTGAAATAGCCTAATGGCGATGCTACAGTCTACCACCAGTACACGCCGGCGGTCCTGCGGCGCTTGGTCCGCGGAGCAACGTTAGCACCACTATCATCGCTACTGCTGTTGCCGCTGTCGTCATCTCCACCGCTGTCGCTGGTGAAGCCGTCATCGTCTTCGGCTTCGTCGGTGTCGTCGGAAGTTCCATCCGATGACTTGCCAAAAAGGAAGGTACCTGCCATCGGATCTTCTTCGGAGGAGAAGGAATCGGCTCTTTCTTCCGAGGAGGAGAGGTCTCCCCCCCAAGATGCATCATCTTCATCTTCCTCCAGCTCGGCTCCGAAGAGGAGTGCGAGATCCTCACCGTCAGTCAAGGATTCATCATCCTCTGACTGGGAATGGAAGTCCCATTCCTCTGCATCCCAATGCAGGGGGGCACGGGCTTCATAAGCGGCAATCGGATCATATTCTGGAGTGGGCTCTCGGGAAGATTCGGATTCATAAGAAATGACGGAGGAGGCAGAAGAAGAAGAAGCCATGGCAATAGAAGAGAGGAAGCGTAGTTGACAATGGCTGTGAGAGAAAGATGACTGGGGAAGATGCTGGGGGTAAGTTTATAAAGGCAAACAGAGAGGTGAAGTGAATCGGCACCGTGACGGTTCCCTAGGAGACTGATACAGAGCAGTCACATCCATTGGAAGTCGAAAGGGCGTGGCTGTACGGATCGGAAGCCGAAGGGTCGGGGCGATTTTAAAGATAAGGTGATTTCAGAATTACCATTGCCGAAACCAGGGGGGCATGTGTTATCGCCATAATCTGACCGGGCCAGAAGTGGGCCATGGAGCAAGACGGGCCTAGAAGATAGTCACGATAAGCTTGCGAATTGGACCCTGTGCAGGTGATTGAGGCCGGAAAGGCCGTATACTTTAGGTATAAGTAGTTAAGATTCGTGTCGTGTTTGGTTAGGGTTAGTTAAAGAGGATAAGTCTATGGACTATAAATATGTACCATGAATAAACGAGAAAAACAGAATCATTCATCAACAACTCTCGGTGCATCGCCTACCCTGTTTTAGACTTTTCATCAGGTAAGTGTCATGCGGCCCCGATCGCGCTCTACGCGATCGGGGTAGCATTACCCTTGCTCGTTTGTTCATATGTTGCTCGTTCTGAAGCCTTGTAGATGGCGAGTAGCATTAGTTATCCTAGCATGCATAGAGTGATGTTATTCTTCTTACATCTTGATCATGCTCTGTTCGTTGCTCTCGCGTGCTTAATCGTCGTGTTCGATCACGGATGCGATGATTGTATCTTGTTTCGCCTTTATCAGTAGATGCGATCTGTTATGGCTAGTTTCTATCTATTTAGAGGCTCGGTTTGATATGTGCATGATTAGGCCTTGCAAACGAGTTGAATGTTCCGGCAGTATGCTTTAGTATCGGCTTGTAGCTTGAATAGAGGTTGCTCTTGGAATCGGCTTTTCGGTTGTTTCTTTGATCTCTGTTTAGATTATTTGTTCTGACGCTTTCGTGTATCTGTTAGGCTCAATCACGCGTAGGATGTTCCGATCGTGCAGTGACGGCTCAGACTAATCTTTACATATGTCTATGCACGCAGGAGTTTGACACGTTACACCTTCCTGATCAGGTGCAGGATCAGGTGGCACGCCTAGCGACTTCAAGCCAGGGTGCGCGCCGGATCGCTGGGCCGTTGACCGAGGGACCGGGGCCCACCAGCCGTCCCGGGAGTCTCCCGGCTCCTCGTGTTGCCAGTCACTGCCCGCCGGCGGGTTTTGGCCGACAACAAATATCAATTATACTAAAAACAAATAAAAATACTAAAAACTATTCAAAACATAACTACTCTATAAAATATTTCCTAGATTATAGTTATTTTCAAGTAATTATACGGCTAGAATAAGAATATACCTCCAAATCGACGTGTGAACAGGGCTTCGCCGCTTCCTCTTCTCTCTTCCTCTCCTCTCTTTCTTTTTTTTCTGATTTTTGCTGGATAAAATGAAATTTTTGGGGCAGGTTCGGGCTTATATAGCCGGGCCGCCCGCTGGCCGGGTGGAAGGCCTGTTTTAGGAACCTCTTCGCGAATAAAAAACTTTTCTTATTCACGAAGAGGCCCCTAAAAATTTTTTTCGAACCTCCACCCGATGGGTGGGCGGGAGGTTCCTTTCCGCCCGTTCAAAGGGCGGGAGGTACCCATTTTCCTAATTTTTCCCACCCGGCTCCCCTTTTTCGAATTTTATTTTTTTATCCCTTTTTTAAAAAAACCCGCGGATCTTATCCTGCTGATGCCCTCGCCCGAGGAGGCAGCGGCGGCGCGGCATGGCCACCACCGTGACGGCAACGGCGATGACGACCGCCTCCCCTCCGACGTCCACGCTCCCCGTCCCCTTCTCGCCGGTAGGCCGTGCCCTCCTCATCCTTCCCCTCTCCTCATCGATTTCTCGGTTCCTCGGTTCTTGAGGTGCTTGCCTGAGGTAGTTGAGATCCGTGGCGCATTTGTATAGGATCTTGATTCGATTTCTAGGGAAACCCGAGGTCGATCTGTTCTTGAGCTTCTTGCCCTAGGTCGTATGTTACTGTGGTCGATCCCTTCTTGGTTCTTGAGGTACTTGATAGATAGCAGAAGCTGGAGATTTTTCGCTGTTATCTGCATGAGATTCAATAGAATGACTTTTCTGTTGCATATCAAACTAGATTGGTTGTGAATCCAGTAACAAGAATGGTGGTATACTGTGAATCAAACTAGAAAAGTTTACGGGCTCTTTTCTGTACAAGATTGAGTTACTGGTGTGTAGCAAAAGAGCACAAGGTCACCGGCTCTTTTTCTAGCTCTTTGTTTCTGCTCAACCAAAGAAAACCGTCAGGATATACCTGCGAAATTTTGCATCAAGTCCAAGTTTCACAGGCAGTTGGATTTATAACTTTCGAGTGATCTAGTAGATTTCTACTGTTTGACTTTAGGAACAAAAGTTTTTCCACACCATAAAAGTTGCTGTCTGGATTTGATGGGATTCTGATTTTCTTTACAACAGTAAAACATCTGCTCTTACGTTACATTACTTCTGAAATTTTCCAAAGAAAACAGTTGCTGTCTATTTCTTGCTTTGGAAAAGGAACCTATCGCTTTGACTAAACTCAATATATTAGTTTCTAGCAATTCTTTGTATATTATTGTGTCATGTGTCTGTTTTGACTTGCAAATGTATGACCAAGGGGCACTATAGGCTTGCTGCTTCATACTCAAAATTGTAATAGCTTGCCTTTGTGCGTGCTAGCATGGTTATCTGCTTCCGATGTGAAGTCACTTGTGCGTATTACTGGTGCCCTTGAGCTGTTAAATCATGGTTTCTTGGCATTTTACTATGTGTACATTCTGCACTGCACAAAGTCGCAATCCTTTTGATGTCTGATTATTACTGGTGCTGATGTTCAAGGAACTAGCTTTAGGGAACAGCAATGGTTGATCTCTATTCAATCTTTTTGCATATCTTCTATATTGAGTTCCTATCATTCACTTTGCTGAACACAGAACAGAGTCATTCATTTTGTTAAACTGTTCTCCTGTCATTCACTTTGTTGCAGCTAAGTAAATTAGGCCATGACATGATTTCTTGAACATATGTTGTTACCTAACTATTCAATAAGCTGCCAATCAAGCTCGTGATTAAATAAAGCGGAATGCAACAAGTATGTTGACTAACCCATATCTCTCAGTGGTTTAACTGTTTGAAGGAAGATGGTGTCAAGGAAGATGAGTCAGGGGTGCCACCATCTTCATTGTCTTGGAGTGTAACAAGTTCTTGCATCTTGTCCAGGCAAAAAAGTGATTTCATTGTTGCGTCTGATGGAGTGTGTTTGTATGGTAATTTATTGCTCAAGAACTTAAATTGTGTTTGTATGTGCCGGATGAAATGAATGAGTTGGAATTAATTACTGTAACATTTGTTATTCCCCTTGTTTGGTCGTTTGGTTGTTCTCTGTTGGGTGATATTAAGTACTGTGACATTGGTCGTTCCCCGTGTTTACATTCCTGGTCCGTCGAACACTAGTTTTGCAACCCTATTTCAAATCCTGGTCTGAAATGGATGCTGACCAGGATCGAGTGTGTGACCAGGATCCACTTGATCCTGGCCAGGATTGGAGTTTGGTCTGGATTCAAACTTGAAGAACTGAACGAGGCCTCAACGGTTTTGGTTCATGCAGATGAAGCAACCGTCAGAAACTTTATGACTTTCACAGAACACCATCACCGTCAATGCCTATAAATCCTAGGAGAGAAATCAAGGAGCTCCACACCTCCCGATCCTGGTTATTTGCAACATGCTCTATCCGAAAGGAAATGGGAACATAACGCTAGCTACCGTGTTCAACAAGGATCTCATGCAAGCGGATGATCATGGATCATTAACATTAGACGCGCAGCGCAGCGGAAATAGAGTTGGGGTAGCTCGCCCCAATATAGTCGCGCGTCGGTGAAAAGGAAGCAGATCACGGCTCACAGCTCCTCCTCCTTGTCCCTCCGATTAGAACCACAGCAACGCCTCCTCGAAGTCCACACGTATGGGGCGGGAACTCCGGTCACTAGTGTGCTAGCACCGCGTGCTCGGCTAGGGTGCGTGGAGAAGAGAGGCGATGGCATTTAGGGTTTATAGCACAAGAGTGTTCACCGCCCATAGCCCCGCCTCTCATTATATAGATCCCACTTAGTGGGCCTTCACGCTGGAAGCCCATTAGGATTCTAATCCTTCTCGGATCAATATCCGGCCCACGCATGATTTCCTCTTGGGTATATCACCAACAATCTCCCACTTGCACTCGAGACAATCATAAATGCAAGTTTTCGTTGCGTGACCCGTAAGGTTTATATGTGAGTAGTTGTACTGCAAGAACCATTCTTGCACCACTAATCAGCAGAGGCACCTAGCAAGGCGTGCTGACTCCCGCGCACGTATAAAGATCATCTCGGCAAAAATCTTTGGATATACATATTCACTAATTCCTTTGCCTCAGGATACCAGTCAAGCTCAAGACGAGTGTCGTGCCATCCTTGTGATAGCTCGACCATTTAACTCGATCTTGCAGCGGATTACAATTTATGACTAACTCTTTAGTCCCTTTGTGATTATCTCTTTAATCACTTTGGTATGGTCATGTACTTTCTTAATCCAACCGTATCGAGGGGCCCAGAGATATCTCTCCTGTTGTCTAGGAGGGGCAAATTCCATTTTGATCCGCTCACATCCCATTCCATGTTTCATGATACACCCAAAGACTACTTTTATAGCCACCTAGTTACGGAGTGGTGTTTGGTAGCCCCAAAGTGCACCATTACGCACAGTGATAAACAATAGCCATCTTAGGTCAAAGGATTTAGCAGGTATACCACTCAAGACCAACTGATGGCACATTTTAAGACAACTACCTCCGCAGTGTCTCGAGGTGGGTCAATTCAACACCATGTTCCCTAACGTATGCTAGTGTCTCCATATCCATAATCTGTGAAATATGATCATCAATCAATACATATGCTAGTTTATAAACCATTGTTGTTCCTCGTAACAGCAAAACTAGGGATCATTTCAGATCATGTAGAACAAAAATATAATAATAAGAGAGTTTCACAAACAAGCCACGCACTTGTTAATCAATGTAAATAATTGTCATTTAGGGAACAAATAACACTTTATTGAATAAAACATAAACTTAGACATGATTACAATAATCTCCCACTCACACTAGAGTCAACCATGCAAATATCTAATACCCATGGAACTCATATGGGCCTAATGTCGGTATTTTTACCGTCGGCCTACCTAGGGATACCCTAAGGTAGGTGTTTATTTGGTGAGGGATCGCCGGATCTGGAACTTGAAGGTGAACGCAAGGACACAAGACACAGATTTAGACAGGTTCGGGCCGCTAGAGTAGCGTAATACCCTACATCCTGTTTGGGGTGTTGAATATTGCGCCCTGCGCTTGGATGTTGAGCTGCCTATAGGCGGCTCTCTGTTAGATCTCTCCCTCTTGGTGGCTCTAATTGCTCTTCTAGTTGCTCTGCCTATCTAGGTACCCCTGTCCTCCTTTATATATCCTAGGGGGCGGGATTCCTAGTAGGATTATAAGGTAGGAGTCCCAATTGGATTACAGCATATGAGTCCTAATAGGATTACAGCGGAATCCTAGTAGGAATCAGACTTCTTTTAGCTCTCGGGTAGCTTTCTTGCGGTACCCAGGGGATCTATCCCTGACACCTAACGCTTCTATTTTGAGAGGGCCTTCGTCAACGGATCAGCAATGTTTAAATCCGTGTGCACCTTGTAAATCTTCACATCACCTCTATCGATTATCTCACAGATAAGGTGATAGCGTCGCAATACGTGTTTGGACTTTTGGTATGATCTAGGCTCCTTAGCTTGTGCAATACCACTATTATCACAATAGAGGTCCATTGGACCGGATGCACTAGGAACAACACCCAACTCAAAAACAAACTTTCTAATCCAAACAGCCTCCTTCGCAGCTTCCGAAGCTGCTATGTACTCGGCCTCCGTTGTGGAATCTGCTACAGTTTTTTCTTGCTTGGAACTTTTTCGGCTCACTGCCCCTCCATTGAGGCAGAACACAAAACCAGATTGCGATCTAAAGTCATCCTTGTTAGTTTGGAAGCTAGCATCGGTGTAACCATTTACAACGAGCTCCTGCTCACCTCCATAGACTAGGAACTTATTCTTATCCTTAGTTTTTCTAAAGTACTTCAGGATATTCTTGGCTGCAAACCAGTGAGCCTCTCCTGGGTTTGACTGGTATCTACTTGCACACTTAGAGTATAGGCTATATCAGGGCATATACAAAGCATGGCATACATGATGGACCCAATAGCCGAAGCATATGGAATCACACTCATCTTCTCTTGCTCATCAGATGTCGAGGGACACTGACTCTTGCAGAGACTGACACCATGTGACATTGGCACAAAATCCTTCTTTGAATCCTGCATATTGAACCTTTTCAATACCATGTCAATAAATGTATCTTGGCTTAATCAATTAGCCTTTTCAATCTATCTCTATAGATCTTAATACCCAAAATATATGCAGCCTCACCTAAATCCTTCATTGAGAAACTTTTTTCTACTGAAGATTTAGTAGCTTCCAACATTGGAATGTCATTTCCGATCAATAATATGTCATCAATATAAAGGATCAGAAATATAACCACGCTCCCACTAGCCTTTTTATAAACACAAGACTCTTCCTCATTCTTGATGAAGCCAAACCCTTTGATACTTCATCAAAACGAATATTCCAACTCCGAGATGCTTGCTTTAACCCATAAATGGACTTTTGAAGCTTGCATATTTTTCCAGCACTTTTAGGATTGATAAAACCTTCAGACTGTATCATATACACATCCTCACTAAGGTTTCCGTTCAGAAAAGCTGTTTTGACATCCATTTGCCATATCTCATAGTCAAAAAATACGGCAATAGCTAGAAGAATCTGAATATACTTTAGCATTGCGACTGGTGAAAATATTTCATCGTAGTCAACACCTTGAATTTGTTTAATCAAGCTTTATGGATATGAACATTTCCATCCATGTCTATCTTTTTCTTAAAAATCCACTTGCACTCCACCGGTCTCACACCATCTATGGGATCAACCAAGTTCTAAACTTGATTTCCGTGCATGGATTTTATTCGTATTTCATGGCTCCAAGCCATTTCTCAGAGTCTGGTCCCATTATTGCTTCAGTATGGGTCTTAGGCTCATCATTATCCAATAACAATACGTCGTGCTGCCCCGCGGTTAGGAGTATGAACTTTTCAGGTGCGCGACGTGCCCTTACAGACCTTTGTGGGGCTCGTTCTTCCACAACAGGTTCTACAACTCCTTGTTCATCCCGTTAAGGTTCAGTGGGGGCTGAAACCGTTTCAGGTACTTCCTGAATTTCTTGAGGTTGCACCTTGCTCCCACTAACTCCTTTTGAGAGAAACTCTTTCTCCAAGAAGACACCATTGCGGGCAACAAACACTTTGCCTTCCGCCTAATTTAAAAATAATATTCTTTGGTTTCCCTCGGATACCCCACAAAGAAATAATTGTCTGATTTTAAGGTGAGCTTATCGGATATCAAACGTTTGACATAAGCCTCACATCCCCAAACTTTGAGAAAAGATAATACGATACGTTTCCCAGTCCATATCTCATATAGAGTCTTTTCCACAAATTTAGTTGGAACCTTGTTCAGTGCAAAAGTAGCAGTTTCTAGAGCATAACCCCAAAATGACAGTGGAAGATCAGTTTGGCTCATCATCGACCTAACCATATCTAACAAGGTTCGGTTCCTCTATTCTGATACCCCATTCCATTGAGGCGTTCTAGGCAGAGTCAATCGTGGAACAATTCCACATTGTTTCAGATGATCACCGAATTCGTGGGTCAAATATTCACCCCCACGATCAGATCGCAGAAATTTAATTATCTTGCCCAATTAATTTTGTACTTTATTCTAAATTTCTTTAAACTTTTCAAATGATTCGGACTTGTGCCTCACTAAGTAGATATATTTGTATCTACTAAATTCATCAATAAAAGTGATGAAGTATTGAAAACCACCTCTGGCTACTGAGCTCATTGGTCCACATACATCGGTATGTACAAGTCCCAACAAGTCACTTGCCCTCTCACTTTGACCAGTAATGGGCGCTTTAGTCATCTTCCCAAGTAAACAAGATTCGCACGTGTCAAATAGTTCAAAATCAAGTGAGCTCAATAAACCATCTTTATGGAGTTTTTCTATGCGCTTCTCATTTATATGACCTAAGCGAAACCAAATAAAAGTGGGATTCAAATCGTTCGGTTGAAACCTTTTTGCATTAATGTTATAAACAGGTTTATCCTCAAGATCAAGAATGTACATCCATTCACCAATGGACAATGAGCATAAAGTATATCATTATAATAAATTGAACAACGCTGGTTCTTTATTACAATCTTATAACCATCAACTTCTTCCAAACATGAAGAAGAAATATTGTTCTTACTCAAAGCAGGAATTCAATAACAATTATTTAATTTCAAAACTAATCCAGAGGGTAATGATAAGTGACAAGTGCCGACCGCCATGACCCCAACCTTTGCTCCATTGCTGACACAAACATCCAACTCGCCCCTTGCAAATCTTCTAGTCCTTTGAAGTCCCTGCAATGATTTACAAGTGTGAATCATCGACCCAGAATCAAATACCCATGATTCACTAAAAGATATAGAAATATTAATTTCTGTAATATTTATAACATTTAATAGGTGCAGCTATTGGAAAAGGATATCAAAGTTCTCAACTTTAATGAGGGAAGCTATTCTATCATGATTAAAAGCATATCGACCATATGAAAGACATGAGAGAATAGCATGACAGATAAATAAACATCACAAGCATATAATCATATTATATTGTGAACAGTATGGCCTTTTGCATCACAATGGGCTCCATCGTCATGGCTCCACGGTGACCTCCATTGCCATCCTTCTTGTCTTGTGGTGATCACCATCACCATCATGCTTGAAGCCTCCAAGGACAAATACTAAGTTACTACATCTAATAGCACTAGTAAAGTAAATTACATGAGGGGATCAAGCATCACATGTCGACACGCAGCCCGTTATACAATAATAGGACAACCTCAACCCAACCCAGTTGTTTCAACTTGTGACTTACAGGTTACACAACTTATTACACACAGATCATCATATGATATTGAGGTCATACCATTCACATCATACCCTACAAAGATGAGTTAGGCGCAGAACGTATTCTACCGTAGGGGTATGAAGAGGTTGCTATCAATAGATTGCAATGGCTCTTCGGGAAATCATAGATCGTATCTATAGAATCGCTACGAAAATCTCATCGGATTGATCCAATCAAGCCGATTTAGGGTCATTCATAATGTCCCTTATTTTCACTAGATCAATCACATTGACCATCGCGACAGATACATCGGAGAAGACCGCAACATATGACTTAGATACGTTGGTTCAATCTCTTCTGGTTTGCACAGTTAGCCCAGATGGTGATTCCAGCCGGTATGGGCATGTCTTGCACACAGTAGAGAAAGAACACGAACCAATCTACAGTTATCTTGATGCTATCAACTCTTACCGATCCTACACTAATCTATACATCGCATATGAACAGATTGTAAAACCCTAAACAAAGTATATCTCTATATGCGCATCCAGACCAAAGGCTAAACATGATTGCTCTGATACCACTAAAAGAAAACGAGGATGCTATGCAGATGATCATGGACCATTACCACTAGACGCGTAGCGCACGGAAGTAGAGTTGGGTAGCTCGCCCCAACGTAATCACACGTCAATGAAGAGGACGCAGATCACGGCTCGCAGCTCCTCCTCCTTATCCCGCCGATCAGTACCACTGCAACGCAACAGCGCCTCCTCGAAGTCCACACGTACGGGGCAGGAATGCCACTCACTGGTGTGCTAGCACCGTGCACTCGGCTAGTGTTGCGTGGAGAAGAGGGGGCGACGGTAGTTAGGGTTTGTGGCGCAAGAGTGGTCACCATCCACCGTCCCGCCCGTCATTATATAGACCCCACTTAATGGGACTTCACGTTGGAAGCCTATTAGGGTTCTAATCCTTCTCGGATCAATATCCGGCCTACGCATGATTGCCTCTTGGGCATATGACCAACACTATCCAACCTTCTTGGTTACTTACAGAATCATATTAGCTCTCCAAATTAATAAAACACCTGAATTTAGAGTCAATAATCAGACACTTTCTTCCACCTCCCCATTGCCTTCCTCCTCCTATTGAACTAGGTTTCAATTCCCCCCTTGTCTAGGTTGTGTTCCATACCTTGTGCATGGTCTGGCCTCCAACTCCTACACGCGTGACAGACTGATATGCAATTTGCTAGCGTTATAGAATCGGCTCGAGGTCTTGGGTAGGTTAACTAGAATATCCTTTTGCTGGTCTGATCCTACAACGCTAGCAAATTATGTAATATCCTAGTGGGGACCTCAAGGACACAATGTTACGATAGAAAAATACATGTCTTGCATGGGCCTTATGAGAGGAGGTTCCAGACAATGCCCTCTTCATCCCTAAACCCGAGCCTTCTAATTGTAAGCCTCCCGTCGGGCTTGCTCTTCTTTTTACCCTCAACAACCCAAGCATGATTGAGCTTTACTCCAAATAGAATCATAACATATGCTTGCGCATTTCAAAATCCAATATTCCTTTAGCATGCTCTTTCAAGTTCCAACCCAAAACAAAAGTTCAGATGGGAAAATAGAATTGTTCAGCTCAGAAAATTTATACACCCTAACATATGCTTGCGTCTATCACCTTCCAAAGTCCAAACCATTCTTTCCTCAAAACAAAAAAAAAGTCTGAAGCATTCATTAGCATGCTCTTCCAAGTTACAACCCAAAACCAAAGTTCATGCGGGAAAACAGAAATTTTCAGAAAATTTATACATCCAAACCTCAATTCTTACCATTCTTCAAAGTTAAAGCAAAAAAAATGGATCCCTTCACAGCATGCAAAATACATAACCATTTACACGGATGCCAACATAAGACAATTTCGATGCACACATCAGAAACATTAGGTCAATTTCCAGCAAAAAGTAATCATGTTCCATACATACATACATACATATGTACGTACGTACATACATACATACATACATACATACATTGCTGTATAAACATGCTATGCAAGCAAATTACATCGAGTTAATGAAATAAAGAGAATAGAGACATGCCTTAGAGAAGATAACTCAATCCATCGTATATTGTAACGGCTTGTATTTTAGGCAGATGCATATATTCCTTCTTTTGATAATGGAAATGTTATCTTCCATATAAATATAATTTATTAATCTCTTGGATCCAATTAATAAGTTCGATCAACTACCCTCAAGAGTGTCACACTGTAGTTTGGTTACTGTTGTTTATTTTCCAATTATGTCTGATATTTATTGTGATTTGAGAGGTATAAGAGGAAGGATGTGCGCACTCAAGTTTTTATCCTTCAATGCATTGCAGTATTTGCATAACAGCTAACAGAGAAAACATAGTAAGTTAGTATTGACAAATGGATTGACAAATGGATTGAAGAAAGCTTATACGACAAGCACTCACCTTGAGGGTAAATGATAGGTGTTAGCGGTGGTGAACACGTATTAGATTATCATGGAACACGTGGCGGACATGGTGCTTGCATGGTGGTGGTTGGATGACAAATGTAAACAATATGATAGATGTCATTCCGCTATGTATGCTTTGATGGTGGCATGAATGACATTTGTCATCGGAGGTAGCACCTAAGGCGGGGATGGTCTGCGGCAAAGATAAGTACAAATTTTGTTCGGTGACAGCTGCCAGTCCATGACAAGAGTCGAGCCCTATAAGAGTAGCCAGCTCGAGGTGGAAATTAGAATAGGAATCGCTGAGCAACCAACAATCCCGTGTGAGAGTGATCTCTTCTAAAGCGACAATGCTTTCCCCACTGCTTGTGGAGGAAGACACCGCTGCCAATAAGGTGCTTACCAATGACGACCTTCTAGGTGAGATCCTTCCGCGCATCCACTGCCCTTCTTGCCTTTGCTTGTGTCGCACTCACCTGCAAGCGGTGGCTCCGCAACGCCTCCAATGAGACCACCATCCACCGCTTCCGTTCACGGATATGATCCCATCTACTCGGGGTCTACGTCTCTATTGATGGCTTCTCTAACCCGAAGTTCGTTCTGCTACCTGATGCCTCAAGGCATGAGCTTGCAGTTGCACTCCAGCATGGTAACTTTAGTTTTAGTAACATGGATTGCCCATTGCTGTGTATTTGGGATTGCCGCAACGACCGTGTCCTCTATGGATTCAGCGAATCCTTTAATGTTGCCCTTGGCCCTGCTGTGAGGGCGCCACTACGGTGCCCTGGAGAAAATACGGTCATACTCCCGCCACAACCATCCACAACCTGGCCCAATTGTCCCCATGCTATGCTCCTTCCTGATGATGACAGTGATGACACCTCATGTTATCGTGTCGACATCGGCAACAAGGACCGGACAGTCTACGCGAGGGTATTTGTCCTACGTGCTAGCACCTGGACCACTCAACCCTGGCTGATCTCGCTAAGTCTCCACAGAAGATCCTGACGATGACTCTGCTCATGCGCGGCAGATTTACATGTTGACCATTGCAGGATACATTGGATCTAGCCACCACAGGATTCTCTATTGTTGATCTCCCGAGAGGTGTGGAATTTGAGTACACCGGCAACCTTGTCCCTTGTCGGGGAGACAACACTGTTCTCTACCTCTTCAATGTGAAGGGAGACAAGCTTAGTGTCTGGTTCCGGATGATGGATGACAACAGCAGCGTTGGAAGCCGCCCTGGCGAGTGGCTACTCAGGGACACCATTTCCCTACTTGACACATGTGGCCATCTCATGAAGCAGGGTGGGGAGCCGTTAGATGGGCAGGAGTGGGAGGAGGCCGTTGTGTCGATCGTCGGCGTCGAGACAATGCTGAGTTCGTATTCTTGGAGTTTGAAGAAACTGGTGTCATTGCGTACATGCATCTCAAGAGCAGAAAGGTGAAGAAGGTATACCAGAGGCACCCAGACAACGATTTTGCTATAAGTGTTCTTCCGTTCATGATGGTCTGGCCTGTCGTCTTCCCAGAACTAGGTGTAGATGAAGGTGAAGGACTGCAGCAAGAGTAGCCACCCCAGTATAATAACCAGGACCTTGGCATTGGATGTCGCGCCGTCCTAGAGTTTATATATACTTTCTTTAATCTGAATAAGCTAGTTTATAGGTTCAGGACGTAGAAATGGAGCCTTGGGCATTGTGAGATTTCTGTTGTTCTGATCTTTGAACAGCTTTGCTTTTCTCTGGTGCTCCTTAAGACTTCAGCTGCATTAACAATTATGGTATATTTGTTCGCATTCTCTAATTCGTCCGGTCCGTGTTTGATTTAGAAGCTACAATTTTGTCGATTATTACACCTTCAAATTTGAATGTTTGTACAGGGTTTAGAAAAATTGCGTAGGTTTACTTTCTGCAGGTGATGAGATACTAACTCTACCTAAAATCTAACTATGTCCTGCTGTGCTGATTACTAAATCTACACATTTACCAATCCACAGTTCAGTTTTTCCTTTTCTTACAAGTCTCGATTGTAAAGGAGATAACGGACGAGACAACGTCATACTACTTGGCCCGGTAGTGACGCGAAGACATCGCACCTGCACACCGGGCACGTCGAGTGCCCGTGCAGCCACTGGTCGATGCACCGCTGGTGGAACACGTGCAGGCACACCGGCAGCCGCTTCACCATTTCCCCCTTCTCCACCTCGCCCAGGCACACCGGGCACTCCGGCGCGCCGTCCGGCAGCGCGCCGCCCCGCTGCTCGTACGCCGGGATGGCGGCGGCGGCGGCAACCGCCCGTGCACCGCCGTGAACCGGCCCCTCCCTGGGCAGCACGGTCATGACGGCCTGGCCTTGCCGTCGTCTCCGCACCGCGAACTGCGGCAGATCGCTGCCGCCGCGGCTGTCGTCGCCGCCGGCGCTCCAGGCTCGCCGCGCGCGCCTGCACGGCAGGCAGAGCTGCGACCCGGCGCCGCGCAGGCACCGCAGGAGCGCGGACCACGGGAAGAGCGAGGCGCAGAAGACGGGGTAGATGCTGGCGTTGACGCAGACGACGGCGAGGATGATACGAGGCGTCCTCATGCCGCGGACGTGCGCGTAGACGAGGAGGCCGGTGCCGCCGACGCCCACCGTGTTGATGAACGCCAGTATCATCACGCGGCAGGCCATGGCGGCGGCTCGGCTTGGGCCCCAGATTGCTAAGTGCTTGCCTTGCTACATGCTCCGAGTGATGGAGTGATGCGGTTGAAGACGAGTGAATTTCCTTGGTGTGGACGCCGGAGAGATTTCGGTTGAAACTTGTCTGGTTTTGCCAAGATCAGTAATAGCCTCGCACAAGTAGTGTTCCTGTAGAAATTGTTTTTTTAAGTATCGCACATAGGAAGCAACAGTTGGAACTTGGAAACCAACAAAGAATTCTGTTCTTGTCGCTTCTAAAAGGGGATGACTTTGGGGACACAATTTTGTTAGCGGAAAGCCAAACAAAACTTGGTGTTTTGGAGACATCCAACATACTTCACATTGATCCACACTCCAAAACAGCAAAAGCAGAGCAGCAGCAATGGTACAGCATAGGCCACGAGGCCTGATTTACTCTATTGGCGTGTCATATAGCGAGGAAATAATCGGAGTTGATTTTTGTGTTCCTCTTTCCTCAATGGCACTCCCGACTCGTGACGTCGCCAACTTTTGGGGACAGTCTAAGTTCAACGCGCGTCTATTCGTCAGAGCTGCGATGAGAATTCATATTCATCCAATCATATCAATCGTATCGCCTCGGTTCCGCCCTCCAGCAACCATCCCGGCGGCGTCGCCATCTTCGATCCGCCTCCAACACCCACCTCCACGCTAATCCGGTGACGTCGAGCTCGCCGTCCAAAATCCGGCTCCCCGTTATCCCCCGACTGCTGGGAGCCGGCAGCATCCCCGCCACCTTGCCGCGCCATCCTTGCAACCCGCCTCCACTGCTGGGCTTCCCTACCCCTCCTCCCCCTGGTGGCGGAGGACGGATTAAAACTAAGGTGTTGCAGAGTATATTGATCTTCAAGCAAATCAATATAAATAGTAGAACTGAATAGAAAATAGTTAAAGAATTGTACTAACATGGAAAAACAAGATATGGCAACAACCATACCCTGCCATGCTGGTTCTCCGCCACTGCTCCCCCCTTCCCACTTTAAAATTGCCGGACCTCAATGAGGAAGATGAGCAGAAGCACGGCAGTGGCCTCTGCGATGCCTCGTATCTCATCCGTGCGCGCGGATGAATAGATTCCGCTTTCCTCCCTGCCTAACTCTTCCCAATTAAAATGGTCCAATTTGTCCTTTTTTTCGAGGAGACCAACCTAAACCACCACCTTAGAAATTAGGCTGCAACAAGTATAATTGGCAGGGCGGCTCATGTGTTTTACCGTTGAACTTTATTTCAAGTTGGATGAACAACCCAATTTTATGATTATCACGTTACTTTACTTAATGAAAAATCTACAATATATAGGAATATAAATATGCAAATAAAATAATTAGAAAAATATAAGATAGAGTATTTCAATATATAGTGAAACACTTGAATTCAATAATCCAGAATACGATATGAAATATTTTCTATGAATACTATGCAGAGCCTCCCGTGTGGTCTGTGCGTTTGCTGAGTATTTCCGGACATGATGGATGTTGGGTTGGTATGGCAATGACACGGAGCCAGCCAGCAGAGACAAGAAATGTACGTCGGGGCGAAATGGCACCCAAATCTTTGGAAGAAACGTGTCACCGCTCCTTTTATACCTTTTTCTTTACATGTGCCTATAATTTTTCTTTTTGCGAGGTGCCTATACTTAACAAAACAATAATCAACTGTACATTTCGCAAATCACCATACTACATAATACACGGCCAATTTATGGCTCTAGAGACGAATTGGCAAGATGAAGAACGACGTCATACTACTTGGTCCAGCGGCGGTGCGAAGACGGTGCACCGGCAGACGGGGCACGTGCAGTGGTCGCGAAGCCACAGGTCGATGCACTCCTGATGGAACGTGTGCAGGCACACCGGCAGCCGCTTCACCATCTCCCCCTTGTCCACTCTGCCGAGGCAAACCACGCAGTCCGGCGCGCCGTCGGGCCGCGCGCCGTCGCCCGGCTGCTCGTACGCCGGGATGGCGGCGGCGGCGCCCGCCGGCGCTCCGCCGCGCACGGGCGGCTCCCGCGGAAGCACGCTGATGGTATAAGCACGACGGCCCTGCGCCGCGAGCTGCGGCAAGGCGGCGCCACCGGCGTCGTCGTCGCTCCTCCGGCGACGCCGCCGCGCGCACCTCGACGGCAGGTGGAGCAACCAGAGGGCGGCGCCGAGCGGCGGCTCCAGGCACCGCCCCAGCGCGGACCACGGGAAGAGCGAGCCGCAGAAGGCCGGGCAGACGGTGGCGTTGACGCCGAGCCAGAAGACAAGGAAGACGGAGACGACGGCGATGCCGCCCGCGCTGTGCGGCGTCCGCGCGAGCTTGACGAGCGCGAAGACGAGGAAGGCCGTGCCGCCGAAGCACACCGTGTTGGCGATGGCCAGCCCGTACACGCGGAAGCAGCAGTCCATGGCGGCGAGCACGGCCGGCGCGGCGATGGAGACTTGGCTGTGGCCGGAGCCTGAGTGCCTGACCCGATGATTCACAGCTCGCCCTGGTCACGTTCGCCGCGGCGTATGGGCATCGTAAGACGATAGGATTCGTAAAATTCGCAGAAATTCATCGGGAAGTTGCGAGGTCCTTGCTCATTTGGGCTTGCGAAACGGCAACGGAGACATGGTAGAAGAAGCCGTGTGTTTCTCTGGGAGCAGGAACCGTCGCAAGTGACAGGTCATCGGCAAGTACAAGGTATTCTCCTCCGTCGTAAAGCCAGCGGAGCAAAACAGGCGATGGTGTATTGTATTCTGGCCGGGCCCGCTGATTTCGTCTCTGTCAAGGGTCAACCGTATTTCAATGGGGACATTATCGTTTTAGAATTATTAAGACCCCGTTTGGAAGCTAAATTTAGCAATTATGGATCCAAACACGTCAGCTAATAGAGTAGCTAATGACATTCCAACTAATTAAAATAGTTATCTTATTAGCTAATTGAAACCAGCTAAAAATGTTAAAAGACCAATTTACCCCACCCTTGTTGATTTTCCCGCACTACCAGCATCCTTGTTGTCGGTTCCAGAAATGGCTGGCAGCTAAACCAACTCGAAGTGTGTATCACGCGTTATGATCGGATTTTCCCGCACTACCAGCATCCTTGTTGTCGGTTCCAGAAATGGCTGGCAGCTAAACTAACTCGAAGTGTGTATCACGCGTTATGATCGGATGTGGTCTAGCACGTAATGACTCAAGATTTATACTGGTTCAGGCAATCGTGCCTTACATCCAGTCGGTGATCAGTCGGTTGTATTGCTTGAGCCCAGGTGCTCGTGAGAGTTTGGGGAGTTACAAGCTTGCGAGTGGATGATGTGGTGTGATCGAGCTCTGTCGAGGTCTAGGTTTCTTATCCTTCCTAGGCGGATGACCCTTCCTTTTATAGTCCAAAGGGGGTCACCCATTACAGGGAAACTAAAGGTAGAAAGAGTGAGGTAGAAAGGGAGAGTGTTCCTTCCTTCACCGGTCGGGATTGTCAGCTCCACCAGCCGAGGCCACCAACTCTGTCAGTCGGGGCCGTCCAAAAACCACCGTCCAAGTCCTGCGTCGTGGGGCGGCCTTCTTGTCTTGTCCCTGTGCGTTGTGCTCCGTCGGTCGGGGGGCGAGGGTGCGACGATAAGTATGGTACGGTAGTCACGCTCTGTCCTGGCGCTATGCCCCGTCACTCTGTTGTGACGGAGGCGTGTCCGCCGCATCATGATGACATTGCGTCCCGTCCCTTCGTGAGGACGATTGGTGAAACTGCATCCTCCTGTAGTGGCAGTAAGAGGGACTGTAACCCCCATGGGGGGATTGGTTGGCCCTGTACGGTAGTTGACTTTGGTGCATTCGTGCTTATCCTCAGCACCTGGCCCCAAGGACGGTTAGCGTGCGAGGCCTGGATGGCCCCATGCCTCGTCGGTCGGGGAAAGTGCTACGTACGTGGCGGAGTTCAGTTGGCGTCTTAGGTCGGAACCATAGTACGGACCTAGACCTTGGTCGTCCCCTCAGAGGGGACATGGGCCGAAACTCCAGCCGACCGGCCGGTCGGCCGGTCGGGCCTGTGGGCCTGGACAGCCTAGGGTAAGTCAAGGCTCACGAGGACGCCTATTTGACCCACGCGTAGTCTTAGGCCATCTAGAATGCTAGCAAGAAGTGGGCCCGCTAGGGACCCTAGGTCCCTGGACCCGTCACAGACCTCCGAGGGGCTTTGCGATTTGTTTAATTGCGAAGGCGCTATTCTCACCGCGCCGTGTTTTTGCTTAGAGTAAGAGGTCGCATCGCTCTGCCTTAGCCGTAGAGAGACACCGTGTAAGAGAGGCTCCCCCTTGTGACCACGAGTCAATCGGGGTTGCCTTGATCTGACCGTGCAATAAGTGTGCCGCAGCGGTACCAGCTGCCTGCTTTTTGGTGTGAAACATCAAGGCCTGCCCGATCCGTCGCATCGGCCTACCGCAGAGGGGCTCCTCCCTGTTTCCTCATGAGGATTTCCATCCTTTTGAGGCAGAGCCGCGCTCCACACGGCGAAGCTGCCTTTCGGGAGAGGGGGTGCCCGAGCGGCTATAAATAGAGGCCCCCAGGACCCTATCTTTGAACCCATCTAGAACCTGAGTCATGGGCAAGCCTTGTCTTGTATAATGGAGTTGCTCTCAGCTTGTGTGCGTCCGCCCGACGGAGTCGGTGGTTCCTTTAGCATCTAGTGCTAGAAGAATGCTTGCGAGAAGCAGGGGATAGCGCGTAGGCAACATGGTGCGCCCGAGCTTCTTCCAAGCTTGGTCCTCCGAGTGCTTGGCTCAGATGATCGAGGGGAGCGGGTGCGCAGGCAAGGCACCGTCTCCATTGGGCAGTCGGCGCGGCTTCCCCAGGCGCCTTGGGCGACCACGGGGGAGGCATCGGCTCCATGTGGAGGATGTGTCAGTGTTTCCACCGTTCGGGTCTAGGTACGGGGAGGAACTCCTCGTCCCTTCCTAATGCGGAGCATGCCTGCGGGAGTTACCTAGAAGATCGAGCTCCTCGCTATCACCTGAGACGGCAAGGGAGTTCAGTTGGCAGCGGCGGCAAATGGACTACTCGCTGGCGTCCCCTGTGGAGGTGCCCTCGGTGCCCTTGAGGAAGTGGGTGCAAGAAGAAGTCTTGCAAGGAAGAAGCTCCTCACAATCTTCCCGCACTTGTAGCAGCCCTCCTAAGGTTACCAGCGTTACCACCCTGGTGGTGGTAATGGGTTTTTTCGTACTTTGCAATGGCCGTAGGCCGACTGTACTTTGTAATACTTATTCGTGTTTATGCCGAGGAGCATTGTATTTGCCACGCCCGTCCGTGAGTCCGGTCGGAGGCTAGAATTTTTCATCTTTTTCGAGTGGAAATGCAGTGCCCCGACTCGCCGCACCTTTGCTACGAAGGAGGGCAGTCGGGTCGACGGCGTCCTGGGCGCATATGCGTGGAAGTAACCCCGTCCACGGTCTCCGAGACCGGAAGGGTTGAACCGTCATCACTTGCCTCGATGGCACGAGTGACGGGTTCGGTGACCTCTTAACGGGTGTGCCCGAGCATAATTTTGGGCGTCCGAGTGGAATCCGGATCCGTCGTTCGTGACGGGGTCGGCATAGCTCGTAGATGCCATTCCACTGCTCCGCGACCTACCTCCCAGCAGATGTCCGAGTCGTCCGACTGACTCAGGTGGCCCACTGGCCTCTCCTCGATGGAGATTCTGTAGGCATGGCTCGAGGTTCGGATCGGACGAGAAGATTGAAATGACCCGAATTGCTGCCCGAGCAGGTCGGGCGAGTGCTGCTGGGGCTCATCTGTGTTTTTTCCCCTGGCACCATTTGATGCAATGCGGTCTTGAGTCCTCCACGGACCGGCCTTCGAACCTCAGTCGGTCGCATTCCTGAATCGGGATCCATTAGCACACTTTCATCGGCTGCGCTTTTTTTGGCAGTTTTAATGTTTTTCATGAATCAAACGATTAAATACGATTATTGACTAGGGATGTGACGCGTTGAGGCTTACTCGGGAGGTCAGTGCGTTGCCCCGTTTTTCATGCCCGCGTCGCGATTGTGGTGGGCCACCGACCAGCTCCACGAACTTGGAAAGAGCTTGGTGCCGGTCCCGACGGCGATTGCGGAGGCATCCACCATGGACTAGGTGAAGGCAGCTCACCGCGCGGATAGGGAAACATCCCTGGGCAGCTGCGGCGTCCAAGCAACAAAAGCCGGGTCGAGCGCCGCCCCGACTACGCTGGCCCCTGGCCAGGGGGCTCCTCCGGTTGACCCTGCAGCGCGGCCCCTCCCGCCCATATTGTCGGCCAACGTGGACGGGGTGCCATAATAAGATGCATTTGTCGCGTAGTTAGCTTTCATTTCTAGAGCAGTTTGTGCGGGGTCTTGAAGGGTCCCCGAGTGAACGATCTAAGTGCTTGTAATCGCTTTCGTTTTATGGTTTTTGGAAGCTGGTCCCGCCCATATCCCTTTGTTTCCTGGAGTGATTTCTACCTTCGCACTTTTCCTTTCGAACTTGCTCGTTAACCGTAGGCTACAGCGTGTAGCTGGGGGCTGGCCCGAGTGGCGTCAACTGCTAGTTTACCATAGGTTGTGATGAGGGTTCGGTAGGTCCGGTGGCCCAACAAACATCACTTAGGTCGCGTCAAGAGAACGGGTCGCCCTTTCGCTTGGGTGAAAAAAGTTGCGTTTTTGTGCGTGATTTACAAAAAGGAAAGAGGGGGTAACGGTGCGCGTGGCGGTGTATCCCCGTGGGGCCTTCGAGCGACTCGGGCCGAGAGTGCTCAAGCTGGGGTGCTGTAGGAGCCAAAATTTAAATGAAAACATGTGAAGGGACTGAATTTAGGGGAAGGAGCGATGTAACTGTTTGATGTTCCAAATGTTGGTGAGAATGTTGCCGTCGCTGTCCTTCAGTCGGTAGGTGCCTAGTCGGACCACCTCCACAATCGTGTACAATCCTTCCCAGGGTAGAGCGAGCTTGTGCCTGTCCTTGGTCGACTGCGTCCTCCGCAGCAGCAAATAACCAACTTCGAGGGTTCTTCCGTGGACCTTCCTCTCGTGGTACCTATGAAGGGTTTGCTGGTAGCAGGCAGCGCAAACCAGGGCCATCTGTAGTGCCTCCTCCAATCAGGTCAACCGCGCCCTGCTGAGCTTCCGCGGCTCAGTCAGGGTCAAAGGCTTTGACCCTTGGGGCGCCATAGTCTATGTTGGAGGGTAGCACAGCCTCTGACCCGTATGTTAGGAAGAATGGGGTGAACCCTGTGGATCAATCGGGAGTTGTCCTCAAGCTCCAGAGAACAGCTGGGAGTTCCCCAACCCAGCGCTAGCGAACTTTTTAAGCTGATCGAAGATGCGAGACTTGAGTCCTTGGAGGACCATGCCGTTCACTCTATCAACCTATCCATTGGTGCGTTGAGGCGACGTCGATCGCCCTTCTTCCTTTTCTCCCACCTTGAGGAGGGGCCCTCATCCTGATCCTCCCGCTTGGCCTCACCCTTGGCCCGACTATCAGTGAGGACCGCCCCGACCGCCTCCTCGCCGGAGGCTTGGTTCGTGGCGATGTTCAAGAGCTTGCGGGTGGTGCACGGCTTCCGGCAATCGAGCTTGTGAACGAGGGATTTGCAGGTGGTCCCAGAGAGGAACGCGCTTACGACGTCTGCGTTGATGATGTCAATAACCCTCCCAACGTATCGAGAGTCGACTACATCACCCCTCAACTATAAAACTGGATTTATTTTTAACCCCTCCAACTTTACAAAACTGTTTAAAGAACACCTTGAGGTGGTTTTGCCACGCAGACAAGCTAAGGTGGACTGAGACGCTGATGTGGACTAGTGACAAGAGGGCTCCGCTTGTCACTAGGCCTATCTTCTCTTCTCCACCTTATTTCTCTCTCTTCCTCTCATATCTCTCTTCGCTGTCGATATACCTCGCGCCTCCACCCTTTCGATTTCCCCATGGAGAGGCGCTTAAGCTCGAGGCGGCCATGGCCATGGCGAAGCAGCGCCCAAGCTAAGGACGGCGGGTAGGCGCGCCCGAGTGGAGGGGCCACGAGAGGAGAAGCGTAGTAGCACAACCACGGCAGGAGAAGTGCAGCAGCAGGGCCAGCGGGAGATGGTCACAGCGAACTGAGATGGATGAGGACATCGCCGTGGCTGGGTGAGAGGAAAGAGAGAGGAGAACAAGACTTACAAGCGGAGCCCACTTGTCAGCCCGTCCACATCAGCATCTTGGTCCACCTTAGCTCGTCAGTGTGGCAAAACCACCATGCAAAACCACCATATGGAGTCCTTTAAACGGTTTTGTAAAGATGGAGAGGTTAAAAATCCGATTTTATAGTTGAGAGGGTGATGGAATCGACTCTCAATACATCGGGGGGTTACGTAGATTTTTTCGTAGATGGTTTGACACACTCCATAGCAGTCACCTCCGTCTCAGCTTAGAGGGCACACAGCTTTTGAATTGTTCAGCAATACAGGACGCATCCCTTTCCAAAGAAAAATACCATTTACTCCGTCTGTTTCACTATGTTTGTTAAAATCGATGCAATTAAATTTCCGTTTCTCTCATGTGAATGACAAACATGCGTCGATCCACAAAAGACTGATTTCTGAAGATATACTGATTTCTGAAATCGAGCACTGATAATCGAGAGAGAGAGAGAGAGAGAGAGAGAGAGAGAGAGAGAGAGAGAGAGAGAGAGCGCGAGCGAGCGAGCGCAACGGCGCTAACCAAACAGCTTCCGGATCGAACTGCCGAATGAATTGAATGGAATTGGGGAAAAGGAAGTTGGTACGTGGTAGAGCAGGAGCGAACCAGGAAGGAGAACATTGGGAAGAAGAAACATGATCACAAAGGCTGACACGACATGGTCGAGAAACATGTCAGCTTGGGCGTGCTGCTGCCGGCGTCCGGACCCACGCTGCACGGCGCTAAACATGTCGAGGAAACGCGGCTACTTTTGTTTCCGCCGTAATCTGAACCTGATTTGCTCCTTAATTTCACACTTGAAAAAAATACTAACTGAACCACTAGGCTCCGTCTCCGGAAGCGAATTCTGACTACTTATTGCCGCGCGCAAGAACTTTGGCCGCAACTACTAGGTAGGCTAGCACACTGCCATCACTCCACTGATCATGCCGAGCTTGTACACGAGGCGGCTCTCGGCGATGTCCGGCGACGGCGGCGAGGCAGGTGACGCGGCGACGGCTACGGCGTCTTCGGTGGCGTGGCCGCGGACGCCTGGTCGCTGATCGTCGCGTCCTTCCTGCGTGCTCGCCGCGTCCGTCATCATCTGGGAGGCGTGCGCCTTCGCCGCCATGGCCGCGGCGCCCGCCGCCGGCGCCGCCTGGTGCCTGAGCGTCGTGGCCGCGGGCTGGAGCGCGAGCCGCGGGGGGTACGGAGTATTCGGCCGCCGCGCCGGGCGGCGGCGCGCGCGGGCTCGCCGAGGTGGACATCCGCGCGCTGCTGCGGTGCTGCCGGTGTCCCCGTACCACCGCCGCGCCGGGGGCGCGACGTGCTAGGTGTGCCTGGAGAAGGTGCGCGGCGGCGAGATGGTGCGGAGCCTGCCCGGGTGCCGGCACTTGTTCCACGTCGGCTGCATCGACCCGTGGCTGCACTCGCAAGTGACGTGCCCTCTGTGCAGGTCCGACCTCTCGCCCCGGCGACGAGCCACCATGGCCGCAGTTGCAGGACTACAGGGTGGCTCTGGCTCACTATCGGGATTTGCCGTCAATGTAGAGTTGTTTAATTGAAGAGTCACATTTAAAAAAAAAACCGTTTACATGTGCGTGTGTTCTGACCACTTTGGCCACCACAAGGGGAAAATGTGGCCTCACATTGAAATCTGGACGTGAAAATAAGGGAAAATAAAATCAGCGATGCCAAGTTTTTGTAAGAGAGTGAGAAACCGTGCTAAACAACAAGGCCAATTAGCCCTCTTGCCTATCCTTGGCTACCTTGATGTGTTATGGTGGCTCCTCTGAAATATGCGACCTTGAGTCGAATAGATGTGTTTTGAGCTCTTTCCATCCAATGTGTACATGAAGATGGCAATGGATCCATGAAGAAACAGGGTTGGAGCCTATTAGTGCTGATCAGCTCAAGGGCAATTTCTTTTTATACACATTGGTTTTTCGCCGAGTTGGTTCGTATTCCATGACTTTCTAGTAATCCCGATCTGTGGATATCTTCAGGATTGTCCAGGAATGTTGAATCAAGATATTTTGGTGTTCCTGGTTTCTTTATCCGGATTTTGCACCCCATCCTTTGAGTCGCAGAAGTATCTGTTGCCTTCGCTTTGAAGCAAAGCTCATGTCTCATGAGCTTAGATCTCCACTGCCTTAAAAGACTAGGCTTGCTCAGGCGGGTTGACCCCTTCGACCAAATGAGACCCAATCTTCTTTGCCAATTATTGTTCATCCTTTAGAAGTTTGTTTTGTGTGAGTGTGTTATCCAAGAATGTCCCATACATGTCATATTTTCTATTGTATTGCAATACACTCCAAGTAGACAACATATATATATGAAAATGAGATCATCTTAGATGTCCAGTAGCATAAGCATATGATTATGATATCAACCAGCATTAATATGGGTATAAAACCTATGCATAGTTACTGCAAATAGTTCTCCTTAATCAATTTTTAGAAAAAAATTTATGATTGCATATTCAACTAAGTAAAATAACTTTGTTTTCTTTCTACTTATGCTCGTCTAAAATAAGTTATGTCATCGTTTTAATAGTAAGAAAAAAACAACATGAAATCAATAATTAATTGAGCAATAATATTATAAAAAATATTCTAGAATATTGCATATGTGTACATTACTAAATGGGAAGCAACTCCTCTGCAGTTATTGCAGAGGGACTCAGGTGGCTGACTGGTGGGGCCGACATCCATCAGGCCCACATGCCAGGGGCACAGTCCCTCTGCAGTAACTGCAGAGGAAACTCATCCTACTAAATGTGTTGTAATTTGAAACTATGTTAAACAAAAAAGAGTTAAATGTTACATTGGAGGAGGAGCCCTTTTTCAAGTGAATTACAAATATTGCGGAGCTTTCATTATAGGATTTTTTTCTCCATTACATCCGCACCATCCCATTGACCATCATCTCCAAATAGTCTTCAATTGTTACAAGACCAAAAATACGTGTTTTAGGTGGAACTTGTAATGAAAGGACAACAAAACTAGCGCTATCCAAGAGCTTCCCTCCAAAGATATAGTCAATGATGGTAGATTATTTTGGTAATTTATGCTTTTCAATTTCTTCTATACATAGATCATCAAGAATATATTAGAGAAGTTCGCTATCTTGCATATGGCTACTGCACTTGAAGCAAATTAATGAAAAAAGATCGTCTGTGTTAAGTAGATAGTTCTCCTCTTTGTTTTCTTCACTTCCATCCTTCCTTTCTTCCTCCTCTTCCATCCTCTCCAGCCTTCCTAGTCCCATACCTGCTTCCAACCTTCCCATCCTTCATAGATTTCTCTTCCTCTTCTCCATCTCCTTCCTCCTCTTTCGTTTTTACATTCTTTTCCTTCTCTTCTTTCTTTTAGGCTAAAATTGAAATTGTAAAGGCATGGGTTACAAGGGCTGCCATCTCCAGGGGTGCCTCACCTTAATCATTATTTTTCGTGAAAAGCTTCTTTAAGAGAGTAGAAAGAGCCCCTTTTGGACTAGATTCTAGGTGTATCATCATCTTGTGCACGATACGAAGTGCAAGTAGATTCTGTAGGATGGCGTTGAAAGAAATATTTCCACGGCTTTTCATTCCTTTCATAGTAAAGCTCAACGATGAATCAATATCACCAATTCCATCCACTTATTTAGACATGGTAATTGAAATATCCTTCTCACATGAGAAGCAATATTGTTCCAAAATTTTTGTAGCCAACCAATGTTTATTTTCTATGGCACGTGTTCTAGCATGGCCCCGTGGCTTACCATATTCTTTTGTAGCACAAAAACGTTGAATGCAATGCAAACATACCCACATCACCTTTGCCAACTTTGCCTTTGCCTTTGCCTTTTGTGCCACAGTACGGGCCACATTACCAACTTTCTTCGGCTTGGCTTTCTTTGGGCATATGACATGTCACAGAACCCTTGGAAGATAACAACGCTGTGACAATGTTGTTCAACTTATTAGCATCACCATATGGTGAGAACACTGCATGGTATCCATGACATCCCCCTTGAACTATCCCCATGCACCTCCAAGGGTATTGCTGCCGCCTTTGTTTCTGTGGAGAATGTGGTGGGCATAGGCACCTTAGATGCATCCGATCCACCTCCTGTGCTTCCACTCGCGCGCCCCCCTCTATCTGCTTGGTGGCCGCAAGTATATCATCTACCAGCCCGTCTACCAGCCGAGTGATCTTCACCACAGTCCAGAGCCTCTGGATCTCCTGGGCCTTCTTCATTGTTGGCACATCCTATGGCTGCTTCCCCTCCATCACCTTCTTCTCCATGGCCACCTTTGAGGGCTTGGCCTCCGCCTGCTGCTCAGGTAGAAACTGGGCCTACTACTCGGGTAGCACCTGGGCTGGCACGTTCTTGGGCGCCTCGGAGGCATCCTATTGTGGGGCGGTGGGATTCTTGGCCTTAGCCTTGGCTAGGGGCGGAGGACCCGGTATGGTGAGGTATGGCGCTCACCATACCTTAATTCCTCCGCGAGTACCCCTACGAATCGCCGGCTGGCCGTTCTTGTCCGAATCTTTCATGGTTGTCGGCCACTCGCCTCCTGTTCTCGCTGAGCAAAAGGGATACGAGGAAGAATCAAACGTTATTTGAGCTACTGCTAATGGGCTTCAACGTGATTGACACCTGCGAGACTAGTCAATAACCAGCTTCTAGCCCATCCGTCGTCTTCCCCTAACGCTAGCTAGGTTTAGAGACACCGGACACCATGCACGCATCTGCTCTGCAAGATACTAACACGATCCATCATCCTCCATGGAAGTAGAATGTAGAGCCGTCAAGCGATGCTGGGCAAGGGTGCGGGGTTGCAATCAGGCGGCATGCCAATGCAGTCATGTACTTAGCTACTCGCGTCACCGTCGCGTCAACACGTGATACTGCGACTCTGAGTCTCCGAAGCTCCGAGCAGCCAGGCAGGCAAGTAAACTGCTGTGCTTAGTTGTTCTTACCTTTTATTTGTTTCATTGATAGTTGGTTGTTTAATTTAGTAAACACGGTGATTTGGTGAAACGATGCACCAAGAAAAACAGTACGATCAATATCAAAATGATATATGTGTAAAGCATAGGGTAGTTTTGAAATTTTTGGCCTTGGCGGCCTTGGCACGTCTCCCCATCACTTCTTGTCGATGAAATTTCTAGTCTCATGATCTGCATCATCCGGCGTCCTCTTATAAGAGAAGCGAGAGCTCCAAGATATGCTTCTGCAGCAAGCCTGCTGCCTGTGCCCTGCAAGGCTGCAACATACCGTTGTCCAGCTTGTCAGCTACGGTGTGTATTGCTCACGGTAATGCAACGTCAAGCCATCAACAACGTATTATTTTCCGAGACAAAACGGACCATATTGTCCAACGGCCAAATCTACATCGATTTGATGCTTCCTAGGACAGGTGTAATATCTTTTTTTCTTTTTTCTTGAAATCGCTCCACGTAAGGGCCGGCCGCCGTGCGATTCCTGTGCGGCCGGCGTCTGGACGCCCTGTCGAGCACGTCACGGCGACGGCGTCGCTCTTAATTCCACCGTGCGGTAGTCAGTAATCACACCCTTAATCCATTAATTATTCGTTAACACATGCGTAACAAGAACACACATGTTCACTAGCTGAACATTCCTTCTTAATTAAATTCGACCGGAAAAAATCGACCAAACTGCAGCATTGACACGCTAAAGCCTTGAGCCAAGTCCCCAAGGCGAACACTATAAATTTGCCGCGAAAACCTTCGTTCACGGCGGCAGGCCACACTGATTCAAGCTAAGTGGAAGCGGCAACGACTAAGCTCCGGAATCAGCTTCGTACGATCTCACCGATCACCATGCTCAACATGTACCCGAGGCACCAGCTCCAGCTCCATGCGAGCTCCGCCGCCGACGGCGACGAGAACGTCGACGACGGAGTCTACTATAACCCCTTCTACGCCATCGCCGTCGTCTGCGTTTCCATCTTCCTCTTCTGCGTGCTCGCCGCCTACGTCAGCGTCTGGAAGGCGCTCGCCTCCGCGGCGCTGGCCGCGCTGCTGCTCGGCGCCGCCGGCTGCTTCGCGCCCAAGGGGTGGTTCCGTCCGAGCGGGCGGGGCGCGAGCGCGGAGGTGGTCGTCGTCACGGTAACGTCGGCGGCCGCGCGGCCGGGCTACCCGTGCGCTCAGGTGGACGCGCCGCCGGCGTTCGCGTTCCGGTGCCCGCTCGAGGCGGGCGGCGGCGCGGGTGAGGCGGCGAGCTCCGTGGTGTGCTCGGTGTGCCTGGAGGACGTGCGCGGCGGCGAGATGGTGCGGCAGGTGCCGGCGTGCAGGCACGTCTTCCACGTGGGGTGCATCGACATGTGGCTGCACTCGCACCGGACGTGCCCGATGTGCCGCTGCGTGGTCTCGCCGCCTTCCCAAGCAGCAACGCCGAAGGCTGCGGCGGAGGAGCCACCGGAGTCGTCAGCTGAAGATGAGTTGCCGCCGGTGTAATCACATAGCTAGCCTAGTAGATGTGTACATATGCATCATGTCATGTATGTCTGCAACGGTGCAAGGTTGTTTTGCCTTGGTGGTTTTGCGTAGAAACGAGATGGTACCATCCTACCATGCCAATATATATCCCGGACGGTTGGTAGCTACAATTATCAATTATTGTACATAAAAAATAATCCATAGCTATTTGTTCCGCTAGTAATAATAAGGGCAGATATCAGAAAACTAGGAGTGAGGGTCTTTAGGCCAAATCTTAGGATGAGCCACGGTAAATCTAGACAAATCGTGTGCCAAAATATAGAGTTGAAGTGCCATGTAGATTTTTGCATTTTCTTTGTGAGGAGTGCTGCAGCAGGCAAGAAGCTGGTCTGAACTTTTATTAAAAGGTGTGGCAAACCATATATTACAAAACAGAGAGGTACAACTCAATACAAAGAAGAATAATATGGGAACACAACTTGTACAATCCAAAGGACAATATATGATACGGGCTAAGAGACGACCACCGCTCGCTGAAAAGAGTCACCGCCGAACAACATCCTCACTGGCCAAACCACGACCATTACGCATCCGCACCCCCCCTTGTAGCTACACCGCTCCACTGTCGCGCTCCATTTGAGGGACCACCCAATGAAGCGGGGACTAAGGGCAATGTAAGGCGCGCCAACCGCAGCTCGCCGGACACGACCATGTCCCATGGAGTTGGAGGCAGCACCAATTGTAGTACATCCAGGCTCCACGTACTGTTATCCAACGCCACAAGGGGAGGAATCATTAAAGGGAAATAACATAAGAGGTGGATAGACAGCACCCGGCATATGATTTGATGATCCACCAATAAGGACAAAGCTGACAGAGTAGAGGCGCCGAAGAAGAACACTTGCCGGACCACGGCAATAGCCACCAACCAACATCAAGCAAGTCCAAGAAGAGCACAAACGGAGAACAAAAAAGAAGCAAGGAGGCTTCTGGAAGAAAGCACCAACAACAATTGGGCGAACTCGGCAGGAGCGGTGATATGTGCGAAGGTGAAACACCTCCCCGCACACCAAGCACGGTACTTTCGCTGCACATCAGCCAATGAAGGCACAACCACCAGGCACAGGTGGACCAAGCGTCCTAGTGAAGCAAGACGAGATCCAGTACCATCACGAACCATTCCGGCCAAAACACAGTGGCACCAAGGAGCAAACCGCACCACCCAAGCCACCGAGAGCGGCTGAGGTGCCTCCCAATGCCGCCCTCCCCCATATGGCAGATCAGGGTTCCGGAAGGTCAACATTGACCACAAAGGACTGCACGGAGGAGGGAGGGGGGCTACCATACAGCGAGCAGCAAATATGATGGCCGGAGCAGGATGCCCCACCGCAGGGGCGCGAGCACTAGGCACGGGCTGATCGAGCGGAGGTGAAACTCCTCCCCGTGCACCAGGCGCGACACTTTCGTTGCTCGACCAAAGCCCAGCATGCCAAGTTTAGCTGAGAAGAGCAGAGATGAAGCAACATTCCCTGTTGCCAGCGGGGACAAACCCCGGCTACCACCAAGTCATCCACTGTAAGGGTTCCAGTGAAGCAAAGACGAGACCCAACACCACCACGAACCGCTCCGGCCAAAGCACATGCCGACCAGCACCAACATGAAGGGGAGATGGATAGGTGAGCTGCCGTGGACCTCTACGCAAATGGCAGATCAGAGCCCTCGGAGGTCGGAACCGACCACACAGGACTGCACGGATGGGAGGGTCGCCGCACGTCGGACCGCAACGGTGGTGACCGGAGCAGGTCACTGGAAGGGCTCTTCACGACGGTGGCGGTCGCCCCTCGCGTTGCCCCACCGATGAGACGCTGCTCCGACAGTGGGGAGGCTAGGGCGAGCTGATGTGGCCAGACCAGCACATGGCAGCCACCGAGCGCTGCCGTGAGGGCACCGACAAGCTAGGACGTAGATGGCCTCCCCCCACCAGATCCAGGAGCGAGCAGCCCGGGGGGCACGAGATCTGGCCCAAAAGTGGGCGGATCTGGGCGCCGCAAGCTCCATGGACAAGGCGAGCTCGTGGCGGAGAATGGCGAGATTTCAGAGATGGGAGCCGAGGGGGAAGAAGGGTGGGAGGTGGAGAGGCCCCGCCACCGCCATCCTAGCACCCGCACAAACTTTCGGTGTGTTCTCCGGCGGCGCGGTTCCGCCCGAGTCGCCCCTATGGGGGCTACGTGGGGCCGAGCGAGTTTTCGATTTGGCAATCCAAGAACCCTTAGATTTTTGCATTTCCCTACCTCATACCTTATACAAAGGAATTTGTTCTTCAATAAATACTCCCTGTCTTCTTTTTCAATAAAAAATGGCGTCAAGGACAAGCTAGTTACTCAGGGCTCATCCACCTGAAAAATGTTTGGGGAACCAAACTGGTTACTGATCCTTGAAACCAGCTCGTAAAGAAAAAAAGTCTACCTTTGATGCTTATATAACCATTAAAAATTTGGTATTTTTTGCTCATGACATTGTGTAAGCATGTATTTAGATGGTGGGTCGAAGTGGGTTGGGACGGGTTGAACCCACTTCGACCTGTGTTTGGTTGCAATTTTCAGTGGATTGGGATGAACCCAAATGGGAATATTCCCTGTAGATGCGGGTTGGAATGATCCCACCAAAATAAAGGGACCATCCGAACCCACTTCGTCCCCGTCACGCCTATTTTCTTTCTTGCGTCAACACGAGCGAGCTGTGGCACAACTTGGCGGCACGGAGTGAGCGGCAGGACAGCGCGGCCGGCCGTGAGCGGTCAGCACGGGTGCGTGGCGAGGGGAGCAGCGGCATGGTGCAGTCAGCTGCGAGCGGGCAGTACAGGCGAGGCCCGCGGCAGCCAGCTCCGGCGAAGGAGCGGTGCGTGGCGGCCCGTGGTGGCCGGCTTGGCCAGAGGGTGAGCACGTCCTGTGACGGACGACGCAAGGCAGGGGAAGCGAAGGAGTGGCGCGAGGTGGAGTGCGGGCGGAGGGAGCTTGTCGCGGCCGCAGGGAGATCGAGCGGAGGGAGCTTGCCGCGCGGCGGGGGAGCCGCGTTGCGGGGCGCCGAGGGAGGAGGCGGCGGGGGCTGAGGAGTGGATAGCGCGAGTGGCGCGGGGAGGTCAGGCGGAGGAGGGGGCGTGCCGCGGTCGGGGAAGGGGCAGCGGCACCGAGCCTATAGCGGCCGGGAAGGGATTGAGCGGGCAATGCCTGCGGCCTAGGCAAGGGCGCCGCCACCGAGCTGCCGTGGCCGGGCAGGGCACCGCCGCCGAGTTTGCGGCGGCGGCTTGAAAAGGCTCAAGGAAAAGGAGGAGGGAAGGAAGACGATAATGCATGGAAAAAAAGAAAAAATCAAAGAGACTGACATGTGGGATCTAATGATGGCACGTGGGCTGCACTGCTAACGGTGTTAAATTGACATACCTCCCACTTCACTCATCCTCTGCAATTAAACAAAAAATTGGGTTGGATCCATCCCTTGTAACCAAACACGAAATAGGTTGGACCGAGCTAAAAAAATATGAATGGACCTAACACAACCTGCTTGGTCCCAGAATCAAACACATGGTAAAAGTCGTTCTCGGTTGCCTTTTACTACTGCACAATGAGAACACCCGTACTGTTGAGTTGACCTCTCAAGCTGCCGTCATTTTCTACGTACATATAACGCGTAGACGACCGTAGTCTTACTCGTACTTCGATCGTACACCACTCCATCTCCATCTGGGCCAGTCGTCGCTTTCAACGCCGCCGCCGACGAGCCACTAAACATTCTAAAACTAGGGCTCAACGGTAAACATTAGCTGATAATTGCTGACGAGTGAAGTTTGAATAGAATTGACGCCACGCCCTCCATCTATCGTGTCAAACAATTATTCACCGGATCAATTTGTCTGCCGCGCGCCAATCAGCCACGGCCCACGGGCCCGCCGGCGCGCCATCAGGAGGCGACGACAAGTAGGCCATGCACGCAAGTCCACGAGTTCGAGCGGGCGCCTATTTCTTCCTTCCGACGTGCTCCTCCCCGAAGAGCACCACCACATCGGCACGTACATCACCGCCCGATGGGCTCGACCGGTGGCGCTACTCCTGTTCGGCGCCCTCGCCGCCTCCGTCGGCGTTCGCGTTCGGCGGCCTCACCCTGGTCGCCTTCGGTGTCGCCGGCTACCTCGCACCCGCGAGCTGTGGAGCGTCGGACCTTCTAGCGGCGGTGCCAGCGCCGAGAGCGAGGCCTACCTGGCGCGGCTCGAGTCGGCCGGGGTCGCACACGCTGGACGAGCTCCTCCGCTCCGAGGCGGACCGGGGCCGCCCCGAGCGCGCCGTGGTGTGCTTGCGACGTGTTCCTGCTCTGGGCGCCGCGCGTGGCGCGGAGGCACGGCGCCGCCTCGTGCGCGCGCCACGATCTACACGCACGCAGGCCTGCGCGGTGAACGTACACCAACGACGCGTTAGGCGACCAGGTGACCCTGCCGGTGCAGAGCCGGTGGCCGCAGGACGAATCAGGGTACATGGATATCCAATAGTATTTTTTAAGTTAACTAATTAATTAGAATGTGCGAAACTCTTAAGGTCGGAAGCTCAAACTTATATCTAATTTTATCTTTAAAATGTTTCTAATAATAGAATTGTTTTGTGTTTCCAAAGAAATATTTTACTTGAATTTGGTGGTCCAATGTGCGTCACTACCTTCTTACCCTTACGATTTGCCGAGAGCGACAACCAACAAACGAATACCGCATCGTCTTTCTTCCTCCACAAACGTACACAGTACACCTGCCAGCCACAAAGCGTCTCGGAAAGAAAAACAAGAAGAACACCTGCCACAAGGCCGAAACGGCGGCCCTTGGCTGGTAATCAGAGCCAAATCCTGAAAACCTTGTGCCCAGAACGCGCGCACGCTCCCAGAGTCACAGTGGCATCAGTTCCTAAAGCGATCAAACACTAACCTTTCCCCAGCTCAGTCCTCAGTCCCGCGCGATCTGCCTATTTCTTGACACGGCCACCGTGCAGCCATGGCAAAGCAAACCGTGCCATCCTTGTGCCAGGACTCACGAGCAGTGGCAGCTCGGCCATGCCCTCCACCGCGAGTTCGGCCGCAGGCGGCGGTGGCGAGCTGACGATGCCGCGGGTGCTGCATCGGCCCTGGGGTCGGCCGGGTGCGCCTGTCATCATCAGCTCGTTGGCGCGACGGCGATCGACGTGCCGCCGGCGTTCACGTACGGGTGCGCCGCCGATGGTGAGGGCGGCGCGCTGTGCGCGGTGTGCCTGGAGGGCGTGCAGCGCGGCGAGGCGGTGCGGCAGCTGCCGTCGTGCGGGCACCTGTTCCACAAGGAGTGCGTCGACATGTGGAGTGGCTGCACGCGCACGCGACGTGCCCGCTGTGCCGGTGCGACGTGCTCTTGCCGCGGACGTGCGCTGCAAAAGCCGTGACGGCGGTGGCGCATGCAGATGACGTCGGGTGATGCGCTGCCGCCGGTGTAGTGTTCCTTCTCTAGATTTCAAGAGTGGATCAAACAGAACTCGTTTGTCCTGCACATTGTTGTTGCGGGCCACATTGCTTGTCTATGATGTGATTTGTAAATGGTAAATACCGCCCTAAACCCTGTGTTTCCACAAGAAAGATGCACAGCGCAATGCGAGCCCGCCTGCAGTGAGGGGAGCTCGCTTCAACGACATGATGACTCCCGGCGTGCGACTCATAAGTGTCAGGCATCGGGCAAGTCATTCCGCCACGCTCTCACCCGCGGCCCGTCACCCACTCCATTGTGTCTCCGACTGCCTTGTCAAATCCGCCGCCCACTCCCTCACCATACCATCGATTCATGGCACCCGCCCCAACCCTCTCAACCGGCCCCCTCCAACCTCCCAAGGAGGCGGCCGCTGCTGCCCCGTCCAATGGCCACCATCTCCACCAGGCTGGCATGCCCTCGCCGGCCTTCCCTCTAGGACCTCCACCACTCCTCCACAAGAAATCCGAAATGTACCATTGGAGAAGACGCCGAATGCGGCGTTAATTGATTGTGACCAAAAAAAATTCTTATGTGGGTGTTCGGTGTTCATATAGGGAATTTGGCACTTCGGTGAATGCTGTGATAGATATAGTTTCATTTAGGACAATACTCAGAAGGTTACGACAGCCAAGAATTTAATATTGCTCAAAAACTCCATCTGTACATATTCCACCCTTTATATATATGTATATACATACAAAATAGGTATGGACCCCTGCTGACTTCCTAAGAAAAATAAATACAATAATATCACCGATCAACAGGTTCTAGACTCTTATCAGAAATGCATAGAGCAAGCAAGCATAATACAATTTCAATAAGCTAAATCACAAAAGGTTCACTTGCTAGTTTGTTACCAGCCACAAGGATAAAATACCGTAACAGATTTAGAAGCTTCATCAAATTCAGTGTAGTCTTGATCTCATGCCCATTTTATTGAGTTGCAAAATGTAATTTGCAGAGCGAGGGAATATATTGGCCTTCAAGCTCATTCAATTTACACAAAATAAGAGAGCAAAATATACTGTCGGTACTTGAACTTGATTCGTAGTGCCATCTAGATCCACAAACTTTCAAAATGCGTATTTATCTTTTTTTGTGGAACAGGAGGGGATTAGGATCCCCTACTGATTATATTTATAAATATGAAAAAAAGGAACAGAGTTTTACAACAGCAGCTTAAGAAACAAAGAACGAAATAAAAAAGATCTGAGCAATTATCCAAAGAGGGCTATCCATTCTTCTAACAGGGTTTTATGCTTGTTTTTAACCCCGTGCATAAGCAATACGAGTTCCTTCTTGAAGACAAAATGACAGATGGCTGTTGAGGGCTATCCAAAATACATATTTAGATTCTCGAACATACTATTCGTATTACGTGGATTCCAAATTATTATTTTCAAGTTATAAAGCAGAAGTGTTTTTGCTGATGTGGAGTTTACATACGGGTCCAATTTTATTTTTGACTTTTTATGCTCAACTCTTATATTTTTTAAAATTTTTTAATTTGTTTTCAAAAATTAATACCAGAATATTTTTTCCAACATTTCCTCCAAAATTTGTCCTTTTCTGTTTCTGATTTTCTTTTACAATTTTTGTCATATGTGTTTTCGTACAACTTTTTGACATAGATCTTTTGTATTTTAATTTAATTGTACTAGTAATTTGTTATGATTCTTTTGCGTGTATACATGTTGTATAGCAATTGTATTTAAAAAGAATTATATAACTTTCGATATAGCTTAAGCAGCTGTGATTTGGACCTCATGTGTTACGATTAGCAAATTTAAGATATGAATTTGTATTTTGAAAGTTTTGGGATCTGAATTACACCCCGAATAAACTTTAAGAACTGATGGTGCATTTTACTTTTTACAGATATACTCTAAAAGCAACAGGTATAAATAAACGTTTAACTCATGCAGACGGATAAACTAGGCAACTTACAAGTAGTAGATTTTTTTAAGAGATAAACAAATGGTAAATCTAATAATATAAAAAGCAAGCAACGTGCAGATAATGTCAAAATGTTCACGCATATATCCATCTCGGAGCTATAGCGGTCTATTTAGAATCTTGGCTACAAAGCCATCTAGTAGCAATGTTTTGGATAAGGGAACCTGTAGGCTAGGTCTCAATATCTTGTGTCCCTTTCGATTTGCCGAGCCACCGCGGCAGCAACAAACGAATACCGCAGCTTTTTTTCTGAAAACCTTGCGCCCAAACCGCGCGCACGCTCGCAGAGTTCACAGTGGCAGTTCCTAAAGCGACCGAGCATTATCCCTTCCCTTGCGCAGGCCCGCGCGCACGGCCTATTTCTTGCCGTGGCCGCCGCGCAGCCATGGCAAAAGGATTCCGTTGTCCGTGTGCCAGGACACGGGGAGGGCGTACTACTCATGAGCAGCGGCGGCACGATCCCGTTCTCCGCCGCGACGAGTCCCGCCGCGGGCCCTGACGACGACGTCGAGTGCCGGGCCTGCTACGGCGTCGTGGTGGCCTGCGTGTCGCTGCTCCTCTTCTGCGTCGTCGCGGCCACGGCCGGCGTCCTCAAGGCCGGCGTCGTCACCGGCACCGCCGTGCTGTTCTTCGGCGTGATCGGCTGGCTGGTGCCCGCCGGCGCCTCGACGCGGCGGCCATACGGCACGGGCGCGCGGCGGGCGTACGACGCCGCCGCGGGCGGCGCGGCGGCCGGGTGCGCCTGCCGGCTCGTCGGCGCGGCGCCGGGCGACGTTCCGCCAGCGTTCGCGTACGAGTGTGGCCCCGCCGACGCCGAGGGCGGCGGCAAGCCGGGGGGCGGCGCGCTGTGCGCGGTGTGCCTGGAGGACGTGCGGCGCGGCGAGGCGGTGCGGCGGCTGCCGGCGTGCGGGCACCTGTTCCACAAGGACTGCGTCGACACGTGGCTGCACGCGCACACGACGTGCCCGCTCTGCCGGTGCGACCTCGTGCTGCGGAAAGGCGCCGCAACGACCGTGACGGCGGCGGCGGCGGCGCAGTCGTCGCGTGACGTGTTGCCGCCGGTTTAGTTTTCCATGGCCGGATTTCAAGAGTGGTTTTCCAACAGAAAACGTTGCCCTGCCCATAATTGCGCGGGCCACATTGTTTGTCTATTATGAATGATTTGTATACTCTTATTATGTGGGTACATTGTTCAGATAGATACAGGTTCGTTTCCACACGACAATACCCTGAAGATTACAACAGCCAACAATATAAAACTGAAACCGATCAGCAAGTTCTGAACTCATCAGAAATGCATAAAGGAAGCTGCACAATATCATCATTTCAATAAACTAAACTACGAAAACATCACTTGTTACCAGCCAAGAATAAAATATGGCAATAGATTTGGAGCCTTTTATCAAATTCAGTGTAGGCTCGAGCTCATGCCCATTTTAAGTTGCAAAGATTTAATTTGCAGAGCGAGGGAAGGCGTTGAGTCATTCAATTTACAACAGCAGTCTGAAAGCAAGAGCTAACAGTCATAAACGCTTAATATTTGCATACAGATATACCAGCCAACATACTAATAGCAAATTATAATTTTTTTGAAAAAGCAACTTGCAGATAATGAAAAAACGTTCACATATGTACCCTCTCTAAAGTTTGGAAGAAATTTACTGAATTATTGAGTGGCCAGACCCCAGTCCGCGGTAGTCTCTCAGTCGCTTTCGATTTTGACCTCTGGACTCCCGATCCAGGCGGCCAGAAGAAAGAACCTTTCCGTCGTGTAATCACTCACTAATCAACGAGCCATTGACTAATGTGTCTAGATAAGATCTTGGCAAAAAAAGGATTAGCTTAAAGCTCCAGGAATCAAAACCAAAACTGGAATCAAACCACCAAAACAGCGGTCACCAACACATAGCTCGCCAATACCTGGTGCCCAAACCTGCAGCGCTCGCCGCTGGGGACCGGAAGCCGAGCCTATTTCTTGCCGCGACGGCACCGCGCGCGCGCACGACACGTTCCTTAATCTGGGTGGCTTCACGCTCGCGATCACGTACGGATGCTCAGCGTCCTGCACCGCCGACGGCCGCCGCCGCCGCCGAGCCCCCGCCCCGACGACGGCTCCCTCGCCTGCTACGGCATCGTCGTCGCCACCGCGTCGCTGCTCCTGTTCACCACCCTCGCCGCCACAGTCAGCCTCGCCAAGGCGGGCGCGCTCGCCGGCGCGGCCGTGGTGGTGTTCGGCGCCGCCGGATGCGTCTCCCGGTGCTGCGCGGGCGGCAGCGGGGCGGGTCCCGCGCTTCCGACGACGGTGGCGCCGGCGCCGGCGGCGCGCGCGAGGGCGGCGTGCGGGCTGGTGGACGCGGCGATCGAATCGCTGCCGGCGTTCGCCTACACGCGCGCCGCCGCGTGTGGCGCGGAGGGCGGCGGCGGCAGCAGCAAGTCCGGGAGGTGCGCGCTGTGCCCCGTGTGCCTGGAGGACGTCGAGGCCGGCGAGATGGTGCGGCAGCTGCCGGCGTGCCGGCACCTGTTCCACGTGGAGTGCATCGACATGTGGCTCCACTCGCACGCGACGTGCCCCCTGTGCCGGTGCCAAGTCTCGCCGCAGCAAGTTGGTGTGAAGCTCGCGGCGGCAGCAGATCCACCGGATGATGCGCCGCCGGTGTGATCCTACTCAGGGAAGAAGGCCATGTCATGTGGCGACTAAGATCGTCGATTTTGCTCAATCCTGCAACGATTTTTTGCTGAAGCAGAAGTTTGTGCATAAATGGTGTGTGAATCATCAAAAGCTTTGTTCACCTGATGCTCGAACAGATAGTGAGTCGGTAATTCTTGTCATGGATTAGTGGGTTTACTGCCGTCAGGAATCAGTAAACATCCCCAAAAAAACAGAAATCAGCAAACGCAATGGATAAGCATGAGATATCTCAGAGATTCTCACTGTACGGGAACCCGAGAAGACAATTAGCCACTCATTAGTCATTTAGTGTTATCAGTCTGACTGTTCCTGTGCCGCATTTGTCTGCTGTAACAAATTTCTAGTGTCTCTATAAAGCCTAAACATTATGACACCAAATAGGTATAATATGAAATTATATTTCATGGTGAATCTAATAATACGTATTCGGTATCACAAATATTGATCCTTTTTTAAAACAAACTTGATCAAACTTTGAATAATTTGATATAGCATAAAGCTAGAATGACATTGTTTTAAGGATGCAGGGAGTATATCACTACTCTAAAGAAGACGATGATATATGAAAAAGAAGAAGACAATGATGGGGAGAAAAGGTATGGCTCGACACATTTTGCTAGTACCACAGAGGATTTGAATCCCTTGAATTGTGGTAAACTATCTGTATGATGTTTTTTCCCTTACATCTTAATGATTATACTTGCCAATTGGGCAAAAAGAAGAAAGAATACCTACTAATTCACCTTTTCCATTTGCGTTGCTTCTAACGGCAATGAAGGCGTCGAGGTGCAACTGGACGGCTGCACTTGTAGGAGGTATCCAAATAGCAACACTATCAAAATGTCGCCCTATCGACACAACAAATTGCCGAAAATCTGACAACCATCTGGACAAGGCAGAGGTTTGAGTTTGTGGGTGTTAACATTTTAGGTCCACTATTGGATCCAAGAAATATTGAATATCACAAATCAGATAAAGATATGTTTAGGAAACCTATGTCTTGGAAATTATTATTTTTTAAAAAAAAAAGATGAAGCATTATTGGCGTAAAGGACAGTAGCATGAAAATACCATGATTTTGAGAGTGTACAAGTCAATGGAGTTTTTTGCTTTCCTAAATACTGAGACAGCATTCCCGGCACCCATCGGTGATGCGCTAACACATTTTGTGTGCTTCCAAAAAGATAAATGTTCGAATCAACATTCAGAGTTGGGGAACAGAAGGAAAATTAGACTTTGGGGGGGGGTGCAATATGGACAGTAAAACAATTTATTTCATGTCTTCAACAATCCATGAGGCCTTCCACAGCGTACGAGCAGCGCCGGAAATAAAAAGGGCACCACCGTACGAAATAGGCACCGCTCTCGTTGGGCTGCAGTGGCAGGCATTGCTTGTGGGTCCCATGTCACAGTAGAATAAATAAAACAATGAAGCATCAGGAAGAGCAAGCGACAGCAAAACTTCAGTTTATTTGTTTGTTTATTCGATGGGCATCGGCGCTTGTAGGTTCATCGCTCCCAATTTTCTTAGTTTGGGCATCGCTGGTTGCAGTGTTGAGAGCGAAGCCTATATACTCTGTTTCCAATTGGAGCATCACTCAAGTGATACATTGTGGAGGGCCTGACATCATTGACAAAGCTAGAGAGAATGAATATGATAAGTAGATGGCTAACTCAGCTCTAACAAAATTGCAGCCCCATCCTGAGTTCCTAATCATACTGATATTGCAATCAGCAAACAAAAATGATCCCTACTAAGAAATTTATGGGCAAGGGTTCGGGTATCTTGCATGAACATCATTGATCTCAACAAGAATTTCCTCGGGGAGATGAATCCTAGCTGCCTGAAGAACCTCATAAAGCTGCCATAGTTTAGTAGCACCAAAAACAGCTGATGCGACAAGCGGGTGTCTCAATACAAATGCTGAAAGCAACATTAGGATAAGCAAAGGATCAGAAGTTAATGGTCAACAAATGCAACTTTACATTGAACAAAACTGTTGACGCAACTTACCTATCGCTAAGGTTGCTGGAGAAATTCCATACTTCGCAGCAATCTGTGTGTATTCCTAAATATTGAAAAAGATATGTTGTGTAAAGCGGTTAAAAGGAGGTTTCCACACCATAAAAATCATTTACTCACCTTCACAGCTAATTTCACTTCAGGACTCTGAAGTTTGTATCGGGATTCGCCTTCAGAATATCTCCCTAACAAGCAGGAGGACACTAATGAGTAATGACATGGTGAAACCAAACTAAAACAAAACAGAGAGGAATAAGGCTTTGTAGCTATTAAAAATTAAAAACTTAGTACCTTTGAAAAGATTCATTCTTGCCTCTGGTGGACCAGAGTCATCAGAGGAGTGATACTTTCCGGAAAGTATACCCATTGCCATTGGGCTGTAGGCCAGCAAGCTGATTCTGCAAGTGCAATAGTTCAACAATGGAAGCTCCGAAACAATTTGAACAGACTTTGAAAACTGAATACAGTCTAGTAAATTTATTAATCATAAGTAAGTTTTGAGATGGCAATGTCTTTTTTTTCAACTAAAGAAATGGCGATATTTGTCAGTAGTCACTGGTATAAATAGATTATTGATGATAATAGTCAAATACAGGGCTTTTGAATACCAGAACATGTTAGGCATACCTCTCGTGATGGCAGCATTCTGCCAATCCAGAATCAAAATTCCGGCACAGCAAGTTATATGAGTTCTACAAAAACGCAAAAGTACGGAGAGTGATTTCAGTACTGAACATGTGAATTAGCTACCACTGTGCTAATTACCTGCACTGTCAGTAGCTTGGAATGCAACTGAAAGTCCTTGCTCAGCTGAAGAAACTTCATCAGGCCGTATGGAGTCTCGTTACTAAGGCCAATGTACCTGATCTAGCACCAGAAATTCATAAATAACTGACGCACTCTGAACATTTAAATTGGAACTAAAACAACACCTCCGCGACATACCTTTCCTGCATCTATGGCTCTTCCAAGAGCCTCGAGTTGTTCTTCCATTGGAACAGACGTGTACTGGCTGCTCGGGTCATACTCTGTTTCCCCAAACATAGGAACATACCTGAGAGTAGAAGATACCCGGTTAAGACTTCAGGATGCAGAGAACACAACCAGCAAAGAAGGTTGGAGGTAAGAACGCAAGCTAAAGCCAGAGACCGATCGGGCCAGTGTATCTGGTAGAGGTCGATGTAATCCACACCCAGCCTGCACAAACTGCACAAGAAGAACAAGAGACATAATGCACATTCAGATTTCGTAGAAAGAGCTCTTAATAACCACCAAGGCAAAACAATTCTTCCTCCATTACTTCGCTGTATCATCATTCAGATTTCATTGACTATATGCTCCCACGCAGTCAGTAATAAAAACTAAAAGCAGCCCCGACAAAAAAGGGACAAGCTTTCCGACTAAAAGCCCACGAAAGATAAAACTCATCACTGACCAGAGAGAACAAGACTGAGTGACTGACAAGGATCAGAGGACAAGAATTGAATGAAATTTGCAGTAGAATTGCACAGAAATGTATAGCAGTTAACCACCTGTCATCAATTGCATCCGTGATGTTCTGCGAATCGAGAGACGTAGGCCCGCCGCGGATCCACGTCATCTGGCCGGACGGCCCGGCGACCTGTGCTCCGCCCATCACAAAGTTCAGTTCAGTGCTACTTCCGCAGCGCGAGCAAGTGCAGCAAAGCAACTCGCAGCAGCTAGGAGAAGGGGAAGCGTCGACCGGTGGTGACCTTGGTGGCGACGACGACTTGGTCGCGCGGGGCCCGGCGGGCCCGCAGCCAGCGGCCGAGGAGCTCCTCGCTGCGCCCGCTGGTCTCGCTGCGCTGCGGGACCGGGTACATCTCGGCGGAGTCGAAGAAGTTGACCCCGGCGTCGAAGGCGGCGTCGAGGAGGCGCAGCGAGCTCGTCGTCCCGCTCTGCTCCCCCATCGTCATCGTCCCTGCACGAATCGCGCGCGCACGCGGGCGGTAAGCCAGCGCAGATCCACCAGCGGAAGAGAAAGGGAGGGAGAGGAAGGGAGCTGAGGTGGGACCGAAGCAGAGGCGGGAGACCGGTGGCAGGTCGGGAGCGATGCGGAAGGTGGGCATGGCCATCTCCTCGACTCCTCGGCAGCGTGGCTCCTCTGCTCGTTCCCGAGGACGAAGAAGATGCTCTGTTCCCACCCTATCCGTCTGCCTCTGCCCGAGAGGAAAAAGTCTACGTATGGATGATGGATCACATCACCCCTAATCTACAAAATCGAATTTCTAACCCACTAATGGTGTGTTCGTTTTCTACCCTCTAAATTTTAGACGTATCACATCAAAAAGAATCTTGTCATTTAGAAGTATTAAATAAAGTCTAATTACAAAACTTTTTGCACAGATGGATGCTAATTCACGAGATAAATTTAATGAGCCTAATTAATCCATAATTTGCCACAGTGATGCTACAGTAATCATCCGCTAATCATGGACCAATATACCTCATTAGATTCGTCTCGCGAATTAGCCCTGGGGTTCTGCAATTAGTTTTGTAATTAGACTTTATTTAATACTTCTAAATGACAAAATTCTCTTTGATGTCACCCCTCTAAACTTTAGACCCCAGGAAACGAACACACCCTAAACTAAACCGCTGAGGTGGTTTCGCACCCTGATTTTACTGATTGGCCGCCATGTTGGACAGGAATGACACCTAGACGTTGTTGGACCCACCTGTAAGTTCTCCATAGACTTACAAATTGTATTATAAATTACATAATTTTTGGAGGGCCTTTTTGCAAAGATTTGGGAGCATGCTCCCATGGTCGACGGCGGCTCTGCTCGATGGACACACTGGCGCTCCGGCGAGCTAGGGGTGCACTGCTTGGCACAAAGAGTAGAGAAGAGGGTGAGGAGGCCACGGGCGTGCTCACCATTGTCAAGCAATGGATGACGACGATGGTAGTATGGCGAATCGGTGATGGAGCGGGACAAAGGAGGTCCACAGCAAGTCGGCAAAGCTTGTGGTGGCGAGGAATTGCTCTGCCGGTGACCAACGTGCCGAATTTTGTGGCGGAAATCAGCGGCCGAGGTCCTTCTGTCGAGCGCGTGGAGCTCAGGGCCGGGGGCCGCCTCCTGTCGGCGAGGCATGCAGGGGCGCGGGCGGGATGGACCTGCCTCCTAGCGCCTGGCAGCAAGGCACGTGTGGGCTTTAGGGGCCGGCGGCGCGGGGAGGAAGGGAGTGACGATCGGTGGTGCGGGAGGGAGGGAGCGGCGGCCAGCGGCGCGGGAGGGAGGAAGCGGTCGGCGATAGGTGCTTCGTCTTGAGGAAGAAGAAGACCCGGGGTCACTGGTAGGTAAGATCCACTCGGCGGGATCACCAGGACAAAATATTGGTGGCCACCCCAGCATCCACCGTGGTGAAAAGCGCCTATGGCATGCCAACTTAGCAAAACCACCTTATAAATCCACTTTAGAGAGTTATTTATATGGTTTTGTAAAGGTGAGGGGGTTAGAAATCCGATTTTGTTGTTCAGGAGGTGATGTGATCCACCATTGATACGTTGGGGGTTATGTAGACTTTTCCATACCTGAGAAGGAAGAAGGCTTCGCATCAAGATTTATGCTCCGAGATGGCGAGGCGGCTGCCGGTGTGCTTGGATATAGTGTGTGTAACGCGTTCTTGCCCCTTCTGGTTTTCTTTTTGTGATGCAAATCTATTTGGCCTCTATAGATTTGCGAATGCCAATCTACCTTGATAGATTTTTGCATACCCGTCTCACGGCTAAACATTAGGCGGATCGTAAAATTTAGAGTTAGTGGCTGTGGCATGTATACGACCACCAGGGAGAAAAAAGCAATGAAGACTGTAGTAGTGGTGGATTTATGATGTAAATCTATAAGGTCTTATTTTCCTCCTCTTCTTCCTCCCTCTTCTCTTTTTCTCCTCTCTCTTCTTCATTCATGGTTGAAAAATGTTGGGGAGGTTTAGGGAGGGCTCCATAGGCTGCATAGAGGGTAGGAGGCTCCAGCCCCCCGCCTCCTGGATCTGCCCCTGGACTGTAACACTAACACACATAACGTAGTCTTTTCAGAAAAGCACACACAACTAGATTGACAAGGAAGTAAGAATCGGGTTTGATCCAGCCCAGTAGTCGGGTCAGGCTAGGCTCGGGCCAAAGAAAAAGCACCGGGTTCTTTTACCTGACTCAAACCCGACCCAACCCGATAAATGACCAAATCTATATTAGGCTACTTAGGTAGTGGTGCTATGGATGACAGTTGTATAACAGTTTATTTATGGAAGCCATTCCGCAAGGGAATGCTTCTAGAGTGTCATGATGCGGATATGTAACCATTATTGTTGAAGAATAGGTGGCGTCAGGCATGGAGCTTAGGTGGTGGTGTTCTCTAGCGCAGATTATCTACCATTTATTTGTGTGATAGCTCTTACCTCAGGAGATATGCTTACAATGACAGAATATGTGGTAACGGATACGGCTTATGCAGTCATAGCCTGCGCCACATCTACACACATAATTTATTCCGGAGATATCCACCATCCCATCATAAGAGCCGCATAAGAGCTGGGCACTATAAGATTAGTCACCTTGAGTGGAAATAAGAACAAGAACCGCTGAGCAACCAATAGTCCCATGTTAGAGTGATCTCTTCCAAATTAGTGATGGTTTCCCTACCGATTGTGGAGGATGAAAGCTCTGTCTCAAAGGTCCTCACCAACGACGGCCTGCTAGGTGAGATCCTCCCCCGTATCCATTGCCCCACTTGCTATGTTCGTGCTGCGCTTGCCAGCAAGCGCTGGATCCGCAACGCCTCGAACCAGACCACCATCCGCACTTTCCGCTCACAACACTCACCCCACCTACTTGGCATCTATGTCTTGAGCGATGGCTTCTCGCGTCCGGAGTTCGTGCCACTGCCTGATGCCTCAAGGCCGGAACTCGAACCTGCACTCCGTCATGGGAAGTTTGGTTTCGATGACTTGGATACTTTCTCATTGAGTGTTTGGGATTGCCGCAACGAACATGTCCTCTACGGATTCGGTCCATCCTTCGAACTTCCCCTTGGCCCTGCTGTGCAAACCCCACTGCGTTACCCTGGAGAAAATACGGTTGTGCTCCCACGGCTACCATGTACCATCTGCCCCCCTCACGCCATGCTCCTCCCTGACGACAATGATGATGACTCCTCATGCTACCGGGTTGACATCGAGAATAGGGACCAGATGGTCTATGCAAAGGTATTTGTCCTGCGGGCTGGCTCCTGGAGCATCCACTGCTCAGCCTCGGCCGATCTCGCTAGGTCGTCGGAGCACATCCTCAAGGTGACTCTGCTCATGCTTGGCACAATATACATGTTGACTACGACAGGGTACATCCTCACACTAGATCTGGCCACCGCAAAATTCTCGATCATCGATCTCCCGGAAGGTGTGCAATTCGAGTACTCTAGCAACCTTGCCCCTTGTCGGGGAGACGACTCCATTCTCTACCTTTTCCACGTGAGTGGGGACAAGCTTACCGTCTGGCTCCAGAGGATGAATGACCACGGCGGTGATGGAAGCACCGCCAGCAAGTGGATACTCAGGGACACCATTTCCCTGCTCGAGACATGTGGCCATCTTGTAGAGCAAGGTTGGGAGCTGGAAGATAGGCGTGAAGCCTTTGTGTCAGTGGTCGGTGTTGGGGACAACGCCGAGTTCGTGTTCTTGGAGTTGGAAGAAACTGGAGTCATTGTGTACATGCATCTCAAGAGCAGAAAGGTGAAGAAAGTGTACCAGAGGCACCCGTACAATGATTTTGGTATACGTGTTCTTCCATTCATGATGGTCTGGCCTGCCGTCTTACCAGAACTATAAAGATGTATGAAGATGAAGGACTGCATCAAAAGTAGCCACCCAAGTAGAATAAGTTGTGTCATGGGACATTATGCCGTCCTGGAGTTTTTGTTTACTTGCTTTAAACATAACAAGCTAGAGATTATAGATTCAGGAGGTAGAAATCGAGCCCTAGGCATTGTGAGATTTCTGTTGCTCTGAATTATGAACAGCTTTGCTTTAATTTGGTTCTCCTTAAGGCTTCAGATGCATTAAGAAGTATGGTATGTTGGTCTGTACTTTATAAAATTTAGCCAGTCTGTGCTCAATTAAGATGCTAGAGTTTTGTTGGTTACACCTTGAATTTGAAAGTTCAAATAGGATTTCGCAAAAAAAAATGTGTAAGTTTCCTTTCTAACAAAGCAAACTTATACATGTTGTACCTGACTAGAATTAACTTGTAGTGCAACGGAAAATAATCTCTACAATGAGTCAGAGGCCGAGCTATGAACAAGGTTCCCCACTTTTTTTTTTTTGAAAGAACATGGCAGGAGCTCTGCCTTTCAATTAAGTAGAAAAGAAGAGTGTTAAGAATTACAAGTGGTTCACAACATGCAGCAACTCAAACCTCCGGCTAGTGAAAAGCCTCTAGAAAAGGAATAAAGCCCAAGCACAAGAAAGCACGAAATGGAGATTAAGAATATCTTTGAAACGCCCGTTTGTACTCATCCATGTTCTCCTTGACACGAGTTGCCACACCCTGAGTTGTAAGGTATTGGTTATAAAAATTCTTCGATTTCGCTCCTTCCATATATTCCACATAATGTAAATAACGAGACCGTTGAAATGACGCTCCTTGTCGCTTGGAACTGACCGGATAGCTGACTCCCACCAAGCCCCAATGCTGTCAAACTGAGCTGGATGTGCATTTGGAAAGACATTGAAGTTCTCCCATGCAAGCGCTTGGGTCCAGACCACCTGGGCAAAGGGACAAGTACATAGATGAAGGCTAGTCTCCATTGGGCCATAAGGTTCCCCACTGTTTACCTTGATTTGAGTGCTAAGTGCAACCACCTCCACCACTCCTTGTTAGGGTAACCTCTGCAATGAGCTAGAGTTACATCAAAATGGGTAACAAAGGCCGTTCTGGATGCGCTATGCAGGCCTGGCGCCATGCATATGCTGATCTCAAGTAATGCACAGGGCTACATGAAACGCCACTCCCTTAACACAGTAGTTGCAAATGTTTCCTGGCCATGATATACCACCTGGTCCTTCCAATCATGCATTTCTATCCTAGGCAAACATTCTTATTACTTTATTCTAAATTTAAATATCATGAACGCGCTTGCTAGCTATTTGACAAACGCTGATTGTCATGTCATATCTACTAAAGGAAGCAGAAACAATAGAAACAATATAAACTAAAAGACATTTGTTTCAACCGTGAAGTCTTACTAAACTAAAGCGCAAAAGAAATCATTAAGGGTCAAAGGGTCAGATATAGCAACGACATGTATTTTGGGCAGACGCATATATCTTCCTTGTACACATAATTTTCTAGTCTCAAGGATCCAAATAAGTTCAAGAGTATATGGCTTGGTTGCTGTCATTTACTTTTTCCAAATCATGACTAATACTTGTTGTGGTATGAGAGGTATATGACGAAGGATGTGTGCACTCAACATTTCGATCCTTCGCTGCATTGCAGTATTTGTACAACAACCAACAGAGCAAACAGAGTAAGTCGGTGCTAACAAATGAAGAGAGATATGCTTGCAAACAGAGCAAGAATTATCTACCATTTATTTATGTGATAGCTCTCTATCCCGCGAGATATGCTTGCCATGGCGGAACATGTGGTGTCGGATGCTACTTAGGCAGCCATATCCCGCGACACATCTACACGCGTAAATTTATTTCGGAGGTATCCATCATCCCATGATAAGAGACTGGGACTGCAAGATTATCCACATAGCGCGGGAAACAAGAACAAGAACCGTTGAGCAACCAACAATCCCATGTTAGAGTGATCTCTTCCAAAATTGCAATGCTTTCCCCACCGACAGCGCGGAGGACGACAGCTCTGCCTCGCAGGTCCTCACAAACGATGGACTGCTAGGCAAGATCCTCTTGCGCCTCCATTGCCAACTTGCTTAGTTTGTGTTGCGCTTACTAGCAAGCGCCGGCTTTGCAATGCCTCCAACCAGGCCACCATCCGTAGCTTCCGCTCACGGCAATCACCCCACCTACTTGGTTTGGTATCTATGTCCTGAGCGATGACTTCTCACATCCAGAGTTCATGCCACTACCTGGCGCCTCAAAGCCGGAACTCGTAGCAGCACTCCATCATGGGAACTTTGGTTTTGATGACTTGGATGCATTCTCAATGACCGCATCCTCTACGGATTCAGCCATCCTTCAACCTTCCCATTGGCCCCGCTATGCGAACCCCGTTGCGGTACCCTGGAGAAAACACCGTTGTGCTCCCACCGCACCCGTCTAGCACCTGGCCCCCTCATGCCACGCTCCTCACTAACGACAATGACTCATGCTACCGGGTTGACATCACGACAAAGGACCGGATGGTCTATGCGAGGGTATTTATCCTGCGGGCGGGCTCATGGAGCATCCAGTGCTCAACCTTATTGGCTAATCTTGCTAGGTCGCTGGAGAACATCCTCGAGGTGACTCTACTCATGAGTGGCACAATATACATATTGACTATGGCAGAATTACATCCTCACATTAGATCTAAATACTGCAAGATTCTCTATCATCAATCTCCCAGAAGGCATGCAATTTGAGTACCCCGGCAACCTTGTCCCTTGTTTGGAAACAACTTTGTTCTCCACCTTTTCCATGTGAATGGGGACAAGCTTACTGTCTGGCTCTAGAGGATGAATGACCGCTGTAGTGCTGGAAGCAGCGCCGGTAGGTGGGCCTGCTCGAGACATCTGGCCATCTCGTAGAGGAGTGTTGGGAACCGGCGGACGGGTAGGAGACTGTAGTGTCGGTGGTCGGCTTCGGGGACAATGTTGAGTTCATGTTCTTGGAGTTGGAAGAAACTGGCGCCATCGTGTACATGCATCTCTAGAGCATAAACGTGAAGAAGGTGTACCAGAGGCACCCAGACAATGATTTCCCTATATATACATGTTCTTCCGTTCATGATGGTTTGGCCTCCCATCTTCTCAGAACAATGAAGGGGGAAGGACTGCATCAAGAGTAGTCACCCAAGTGGAATAAGTTTCGTCATTGGACGATATGCCATCCTGGAGTTTTTGTTTACTTTCTTTAAATTTAACAGCTGGAGTTTATAGATTCAGGAAGCAGAAATTGAGCTATGCGCATTGTGAGTTTTCTGTTGTTCTGAACTATGAACAACTTTGCTTTAGTTTGGTTTTCCTTAAGGCTTTAGATGCATTAAGAAGTATTGTACGTTGATTTCGCCAAAAAATGTGCAAGTTTACTTTCTAATAGAGCAAACTTATGCATGTGGTAACTAACTAGAATTAACTTGTAGTGCAACGAAAAATAATCTCTCCAATGAGCCAGAGGCCAAGCTACACGGCCCCCCACTACTATGTGCCTTGATTTGAGTGGTCAGTGTAACCACCTGGCTAATCTCTGCAATGAGTCAGAGGTATATCAAAATGGGTCATTGTAAATATGCCCATTGATACGGTTAGCAACTGTAAATTGGCCATCAGAATTGATCAGTACAAGGTTTCCTGACTATTCAATGCTTAGTTCATGAATGAGAAGAACACAAAGGTGGAAATGAGGAAATGGCCACATGCCCACATAACAGAGACGGCACAAAGGCCTTTCTGGCTGCTATGCAGGCCTGGGCGCCATGCATATGCTGAGCTCAAGTTATGCACAGTGCTACATGAAACACCACTCGCTTAACACAGTACTTGCAAATGTTTCCTGGCCATGATATACCACCTGGCCTGGTCCTTCCAATCATTTCAATCCTAGTCAAACTTTGTCATTATTTTATTAAACTTAAATATCATGAACACGCTTGCTATTTAACATGCGCTGTTTGTGTCATACATATCTGCTTAGAAGAAGGAAAAACAACAGAAACAAAAATGTTGTCAAGAAAGGACATTTAATTTGCTTCAACCGTGAAGTCTCACCAAACTGATCGAAGCGCAATAAAAACATTAAGGGTTCGAATAAGTTTCCTGTTTTTGATATATAAAAAAACTGAAAACTGCTAAATACAGGAGCATTGATAAGCATGTCGACATATTGGAGTGTAGATGATGGCTAAGATTTGTTGCCTGGTATATATTAAACAAATAATCAGGCACCAGTGAAATGGCATCTCCCATCACTCTAAACTTCCGCTACCCTTTGACACAAATCACAGGAATGGTGTAATAGATAAGGAATCCTAGAGACTGCGTAGTATGAAGTAATAGATAAGGAATCAGTATATGAGGATTCGCTAATGAAGTAATAGATAAGGAATCAATACAAGAGATGGCAACTGTGACTAGCTACTAAACATCCCCAAACTATGTTGCTCTTGATGAAAAACGTGCCTAGGTCGTGGGAAAAAAAAAGCACTTGGGAAGGACCATCTGAATTATAATCAGAAAAAAAAAGAAGGAAGGCTACATCACGAATCACAGAACTCATCCTAAGCACGAACAAAAACGAGCGAAGCAAAAGAAAGAAAATTAGCCTGTTGCTACATGTAGAAATTTAATCTGAGTCCGGAAACTGTGCCGAGGAGGTACCCGGGATCATCTGACCTTAAAATTCTGATGGTGACAAGATCGCCACACGTCTTGACAAAAGTGTCACGAGAATTGTCCTACCTGAAGTGCAAGTCTGTATGTTCTCCTTGTAATGCGACATTAGTGATTTTCAAAGTAATTTGGGACACCAACACATCGCAATCTCAGACTCTCAGTACCACTTAGGTTCTGTTTGGATTCTCTCCAGCGAGTTAGCTAGCTAATTGATAATAGTCTTTTTTAGCTAGCTAAAGATTAGTTAACAACTAATTGCTAATAGTTAATATGAATAGAACATGCTACCCCTGTGTTTTTAGCTATAAGTAAAAAATTGGTTGTAGCTGTTAATAGTACTACTGAAAAGAGAACTGCACATACTCAGGTGCATGATATCCAAATGTTCCAAGAACCCTAGTTGAATGATGAAGTCGAGCTGCCATATCAGGAGCTTGGTTTGACAAGTCAAAATCAGCTATATTAGATACATCATCATCGAACAGAAGTACAGTGCTGGATTTGAAGTCCCTGTGTATGACATGATGCTGTGCTTTCTCATGAAGATATTCAAGGCCTTTTGCTGCTCCAACAGCAATTTTCACTCGTTGTGTCCAAGACAGGAAGAGATGCAGGATTGGCCGGCGGCGGGAGAGACGCAGGCGGTGAAACAGATGCGATGCAGAAAAAAAACTCATGGAACGAGCGTGCGCTGCGAGTAAATATGGCGGGACAAGTGACGGGTCCAGGGATCCGGGATCTCAAGCAGGCTCATTTTTTACTGACGTTTTAGATAGCCTAAGACCACACGTGGGTCAAACAAACGCCCTAGACCACACGTGGGTCAAACAAACGCCCTAGACCACACGTGGGTCAAACAAGCGCTCTCCTGGACCGTGACTTTCCCAAAACCGTCCAGGCCCACGGTCCCGACCAGCCGGACAGTCCGCTGGAGCCTCGGCCCGCGTCCCTGACTGAAGGGACGACTAAGGTCTAGGTTCGTATTATGGTTCCGACCTAAGACCAACCAAACTCCGCCACTCACGTGTCACTTTCCCCGACCGACGAGGTCGGGGACCGGCTAGACCTCGCACATCGACCGTCCCCGGCCAGGTGCTGAGGATAAGGATAAACGCACCAGAGTCAACTACCGTATAGGACCAACCACTCCCCCCACGGGGTTACAGTCCCTCTTACCGCCGCTGCAGGAGAATACTGTTTCACCTACCCGTCCTCGCGAAGGGACGGGACGCAACATTATCACGACACGGCGGACACGCCTCCATCACAACAGAGTGACGGGGTGTAGCGCTAGGGATGGAGCGTGACTACCGTACCGTACTTATCATCGCACGCTCACCCCGACCGACGGAGCATGATGCACGGGGACAAGATAAGACGGCCACCCCATGACGCAGGACTTGGACGGTGGTCTTCGGATGCCCCGACTAACAGAGCTGGTGGCCCCGACTGGCGGAGCTGACAACCCCGACCAGCGAAGGAAGGAACACTCTTCCTTTCTACCTCACTCTTTCTACCTTTATTTCCCCTGTAATGGGTGACCCTTTGGACTATAAAAGGGAGGGTCATCCGCCTAGGAAGGATAAGAAACCTAGATCTCGACAGATCTCGATCACACCACATCATCCACTCGCAAGCTTGTAACTCCCCAAACTCTCACGAGCACCTAGGCTCAAGCAATACAACCGACTGACCCCCGACTGGATGTAGAGCACGATTACCTGAACCAGTATAAATCTTGAGTTATTGTGTGCTAGGCCACATCCGATCACGACGCGCGATACACACTTCGAGTTGGTTTAGCTGCCGGTCATTTCCGGAATCGACAGTTTAGCGCCGTTTGTGGGGAGGACATCGTGCGCCAACTGTCCCAGGGATCAGATGGCCTTCGTCTCCGACACGTCTAGCCTCACAAGCCTGAGCGATAGGTTTTGCTTCGGCTCGTTGGAGTTTCCCATGGCCTCGCGCGTTGGACTGTGGGAACCCCCCGTCTTCACACCCTTCCAGGCCTTCTGCTTCGGAAGCCTGGACTTCGTCGCCGATCGTCTCGGCATGCTCCGTCTCCACGAGGAGGCCACTCTTCTGATGCCGCTTGAGGGAGATACTTTCTCGACGACCCGCTGGCTGATCTCGACACCGAGGCGCTTGCGCGGTGCATCGAGCTCATGCTCGGTGCCAACACTTCAGCGAGTGATGTGGACTTGCTCCTGTTCTTGCTGCGCAACTTCTTCTGCCAACTCTCCGGACGGACCCTGTTGTCCCCGCCACGCTCGCCGCGTGGACGGTTCCCATTTGGCCTCACAAACGCCACGAGCATGTACGCCAGGGAGCTCTAGAAGATCATGTCACAGCCCCCGCTCGCCACCGAGTTCGCGGGCATGACGGGGTATAGTCTTGCCTCATTCCATGACCTCTTCTCCGATGACGACCTCCTGAGCGAGGGTTCCAGTGTTGGCGACGTGTCGTCCTTTGGCTGCCCCGCGCTGCGGGAATGCACCATAGCGGATGTGCAGGGGCGATAGCCGGTCCCGGTGGAGACTGAGGACATGCACACCCCACCAGACCTGCGCGCACAGGCCCTAGCTAATGCCCAGGCGCATGGTGAGGACTAACGCCAGCGGTGGCAGCACCAGCCGCCGCCTGCGTCGTTGCGCCCCTGGCACAACTCCGAGCCGAATGCTTGTAACATTGCGGGCAGCGCGCAGGCCCGCGCCTGCCAAGTCTAGCAGGTCATCGTCGCAGATGCCAACGGCCCCCCGCGGTTTGCGCGGGCCGGGCAGAACATCGCCGCTGCAGCGATACTCCTGCACAACCTGCTCGAGCCTGCAGACCCTCAACAGCAGGAGCTCCACCGCAACATCCGAACGTTGGTGGAGCGTGCCGCCGTGCAGCAGGCGGAAAGCTCCGCGCCACACCACCAGCACGTGATCTCCTGACCAGGGGGGGTGGCAGGGTCGCAGCAGCCAAACCCCTCAGTCCACCAGCAACAAGGGCGTCCACCCTAGGCGGGTCGCGACGCTGCGGTTGTGCCGTGCCCTGACCCGGCGCCCGCCTCGCAGCGCCCCCCGTTCATGATCGGCTCGGGGCCAACTACGATGCACGAATCATCATCCACTCATGGCAACTAGCCCGCCGCGGCGCCGATATCGACCGGGCCACCGCGGACGAGGCTAATGCCCACCAGCCCGAGGGGGAGCACAAGGAGGCGCCCCCCAAGCGTGGCAACCGACCGTGCGATCAGGACAGCGACCAAAGCCCTAGTCTGGACGGCCCAGGCCCATGGGTCTTCGGTCGTCGCATCCAGAAAGCGCCATTCCCACCGTGCTTCCGACCGCCCACTACGTCTCCAAATACACCGGGGAGACGAACCTTGCTGTATGGTTGGAAGACTTCCGGCTCGCCTGTCAGGCTGGAGGAGCGGACGATGATTACTTCATCATCCAGTACCTCCCAATCTGTGTCGGGGAGTACGTTCAAGCGTGGCTCAAATTCTTACCGTCCAACAGCATCCGTAGCTGGGCAGAGCTCAAACATATCTTCGTTGGGAATTTCCAAGAGAGGTACGTGCGCCCTGAAAACTCATGGGACGTCAAGAGCTGCAAACAGGAGCGTGGCGAGTCCCTGCAGGACTACATCAGCCGGTTCACCAAGCAATGCAGTTCTCTCCCTTAGAATTTTTCCAACTATGTATGATTTTTCAGCTTAGTGATGGATGAGTGCAACAACTTTGATGGGCCCATTGTTGTTTTTGGCGCCTTTTGTTGGGTTGGTCCAGTCGTGTATCCACAACACAAAGTTGGGCCAAACCTTACATGGACATTCACAATATATTTGCATTTTAGATCATGAAGCCCAATCACCCAATGCATGGAATAACTGGCCCAATTATAATTACTGGAGATTATTTTCAGTTTACATATTAGAATTAGACCTTACTCCTGTCAGCTTACATTCTAGAGCAAGTTTTAATTCTAGAGTAAGTTTTAGAGATTAAATTTTAATTCTAAGATGACATGTTTCTAGAAACGAGGGATTAGATTTCTTTTTTCTTATAATTTACATGGCTGAGTTTTATAAGATCTGAAAACATTTTCAAGAGAACATGTGTAGAGGGATGCAGAAGCATCTTTCTAAGACAGGGTTATTCGCTTAACGGGCCACAGGGGCTGAAGTTGGGGATACTTTTCTAGAGCAATCACCCTCTTCCAAACAGGCCTTCAGTAGTTCTGCAATCGTTTCAGGACTATGGTAGGAGTAGTTGGGACTAACTGCTCCTTTATCCGAGACAGTCTTGTGAAGCTGACAGTTGGTTGCAATAATGAGCCAATGAGCACAAAATTTGTATGCACATTTGCTTACGTCCCTGTAAATTTCAAACAGTGCACGACAATTTGGATTGCTCTGCCTAGCTAAGGGAAACAATGAGATCATCCGATAGATGCTCATCTCCTTTGATGTTGAACTGCTCTCCACTAAATTACAAGAAGATAAAAAAGAAAATATTTCATTGACTCTGAAGATGGTTTTTCTCAAATTTTCTGTAACAGGTCAACCTCAAGAACCAACTAGACTGGCCTGACCATTTCAACCTCTTTCATCATCGCGGGGTTCACTTCCAAATACTAACTTCACAATATTTTGACATCCATAATGGATCAGAATTGGACAAATCATTCCTCGCAAAAAAAAAGAATTGGACAAATCACACACATAAAAAAACAAGTTAATAAAAATCGCATAATCAGGCATCACGTTACGTCCTAAACATCAGCAAACAGGCATACGTAGATCTTAGACTAGCAGCTGAGTTCTTAATGCAATAATTCGATAAGAATTCTAGTTCAACTCTACTCTCTTTCCTTCTTGATCGAAAGGCAGAGCTCCAGCCATTTATATCAAAAAGAAACAAATTCATATATGATTGTCAAGCAAAATTCATGTTCCAAACATTGAAACCAAACTTTTATACCTGACAATACGCATGTAACGCATACACTAAATCTTACTTGATTAGTACACAAAACGGTGTGTTATTTCACATTTTCACTGACTAACTGCGATGCTTGCATTTACACCGGAGGCGCCAGGTCCTTTGAAGACGGCTCCTTGGTTGGCTCCACGGCGGCCCTGCAGAGGGGACACGTGGAGTGGGAGCGGAGCCACATGTCGATGCAGCAGACGTGGAAGAGGTGCGCGCACGCCGGCAGCCGCCGCACCGTCTCCCCCTCCTGCACCAGGTTCAGGCACACCGCGCACTGCGCCCACCCGCGCCCGCTGCCGCTGCCGCTTCCCTCGCCGCGGCCGGCGCCGCCTGCCACCAGGCCCCTGCGGAACACGAACGACGGCAGCGCGGCGACGGCGGAGGGGGTCAGCCCGCCGTCGCCGTCGTCGTCGCCGCCGTGCAGGAAGAAGGGCCGGGCCGCCACGTACACGACCGTGCCCCCGGCGCGGCGGCGGCGGCAGCACAGGCACTCGCAGAGCACGATGATGAGGATGGAGACGGCGGTGGCGCAAAAGCCGATGCCGAGGAGGACGAGCGTGTCGTGGGTGCTGTACCCGCCCTTGTCCGTCGAGTAGGGCAGCGAGTTGGTGCTGGACGACAGCGACATGGCTCACCTCGAGGCTGGCTGTACCTTCTGCAGCACGGTGCTATGGATGGTGCCGGTATCTTGGATTCTTGGAGAGCGAACTAAATTTGCTTGCCGACGGCTATATATATAAGCCGCGCAAGTTGGGCGACGAAACATTTTTAATTTTTTGCCTTGAAGTTCATGGATGTGATTAACGATAATAGCAGATTATGTCAAGGAAACTTTGTTTAGTTGAGAATACACACACCCTGCGGCGCATGCAGCTTGTTTGCCCACGGTATTGGAATTGACTTCAGAATTTGTAATTCCCCCATTATATGGTACGAAATGATGAGCTAGTTTACAAATTATTTTGCTTTTGTTCAGTCAAATAATTGGCGATCACAATGGGCCAAATTTCTCTGTTAGAATTTGAGGGGCATTTCTCTTTTGTTTCAGGAGCTAATTAGAAAGTAAAACACAAATTCTGAACTACTTTAACATGAAAATAGACATGGACAGCTACCCTATTCAGTTTGTGCAGTTAAACTGTGACTCAAATTATTCAGAGAAACTATTTCTACAAGGCGAGTTGCTAGGTCACTTCGAACTGCAGCAGAGTGAAGAGCACAGGTCTCGTAAATCCGGATTGGTCGAATCATAAGGAAAAGCTTCCCGCGAGTGCACAACGGTAAAGGTCAAACCGTGCGCGTATCTTGCCTGTTCTTGCGTCCATGCTCCCGTACGTGCGTCACGGATAACCCAGTCACCAACTGGAATCTCCACGCACGGATAACTTAGGTGCGTGTGAGAAATCTTTTCCGAGATCCAAGTCCATGTCACTCTTCCCGTTTGCACTGCGCAAGTGCTGCGTCGTGCGCTGGTTGTTTAAGGGTGTTCGATGGCCGGCTCTGGCTCTTCCTCCAAGTTGGCAGCCAGCATCTGATTAATAACAATGCACCTTGCTGAGCTCTGACAAAAACCGGTGACAGAAACTGATGTGGCGGCTGTATGTTAGTTTAGCATGAGATGAGTGAGAAGGAAAAAAATATAAAGATTCATGCTAAACTAACTGGGGGTAATTTTTCGGCCCAACGTGTGATGTTGATGTGATCAGCCCAAGCAAGGTGTGTGCAGAAAGGGAACGGCCCAGGAAACTGTTGAAGCGGTCTCGTCGGCCCAAATATAAATAAGCTTCCGATTTTAGGGAGGAGGAAGAGCTTTTGGGTTTGGAAAAACTTCTGCAAATGGGATAGAACGCATAGCCAGTTTGGTGGTACACCGTGGCAGGAAGGCATAAGGACCATGAGTTTGATAAGCAGGACAAGGTTGATCCTTTGGCAGGGATTAGGAAATTATTAGTAGGAGAAGAAAGAGGAGAAAACTCCCTATGTGGAAATGAACTCACAATATGTCAGGACCTGAGGGTGCTAGCTACCATGTCCATCTTGGTAGGGATGGGAATATAAACGTGGATATCCGAAATATCCGATATCCGGTTAAATATAATATGGATATCCGTATCCGTATTCGAATTTAATGTGGTAGTAGAGTGGATACATCTGAATCCTATTTTTATTGTTTTTCTCTATTCGATTCCACATCCTATCTGACATTATCCGTATCCGTCTTCAGTAGAACTATTTAAAAAGTTATATTTATTTTCATAACCAATATTATTAATTTTTAATAAAAATTATAAGAATATTAAATTTACTTGTAAATATTCTTATTTTATCTATTTATCGGTGAAATTAATTTTATAATTTTTCACTATATATTAATTAAAAATATTTGTATATTTATTCAAAATATATTTTTATTTCTAATTTTATTTTTTTATATATTTATTTATTAAAATATTTGTTGATAAATAAGCTATCTTTGTTATATTGTCATACTTTAGTTTGTACATATATAACTATTTTATATTCTAAAACTATCAATAAAGAAAATAGTTAAATGTTAGCCTATATATTGAGTAAATATCCAAATTCGAATCCGAATCCGAGACATCCGTTTTGCATTTGGATTCGAGAATATCCGAATTCGTATCCGTAGTCGAGTTAAAATATGGTAAAAAGTGCTATCCAAATCCGATTCTATGCGTATCCGATCCGTTTCCATCCGTACATCTTGGTACAACCAAGTCATATACATGTCTGATGTTACGTATTTCGTATTCGTATCTAGCATTATCCGTGCCTGACTCTGAATCAAGGGGAAAAATGATTCTATATATAGGAAGGCCGACGATGTTCATCATTATACCAACTATTGCGCATATTTACCTACAGCAGCAAAGAAGCACTTACATCATCATCATCATCATTGTAACTAAATCGGGGGCATCTACATTTATGTATCCACCCGCTGCGCCTCCACCACCACACTACAATATGTGAAGTTCCCCTCCATGTATCCACCCGGCATAAAAGCAGCTTGTGCTGATATAGTCATCTTTGGTCAACACTTATTGTTCTATCCTAATTCCTAAACACACGTTAGTTGATGAATTTGTGTAATAAAATGATGACACCAGAATTTATATTAAATAGGCAAATTCCTATATGATATTTATTCTGTTTTCTTTCGGAAGGATCTCTTGCAGATATTAATGCCACTGTCTAATGAGTACTTGGTTGTTGGCAATTGTGATGGATGAAGTGCTTCCATCCAGTTCGGCGCTGTCCACATGGTTTAGGGGTTCTGGAGGGCTAAATTTTAGCTCCGTTGAATCTTGTCATTTAGTACTAAATAAAGTTTACAAAACTAATTGTAGAATCTCTAGGCTAATTCGCGAGACGAATCTAATGAGGTATATTAATCCATGATTAGCGGATGGTTACTGTAACATCACTGATTAATTAGGCTAATTAAATTTATCTCGTGAATTAGCATCCATCCATGCAAAAAGTTTTGTGAAAAGATTTCATTTAATACTTCTAAATAATAAGATTCTTTTTACGTGATGGGGCTAAAGTTTAGCCTTTTTCGGAACCAAACAGGATCTTTTTGGAGCAGCTAGCTTGAGATTCCGCACAAACTGCTCCATCAAACTGAAAGAACTACAGAACAGTGACAGCAAATATGCAACAATGACACAAGATATTTTAGGCATTGGTCCATTTAGTTCGCCACGAAATTCTGAGATCTTTCAATCTACGCGCAGCACAAAAGTTTCATTGTGTTTTTAATTTTAATTTGCATCATTTGTTGAGTGGAAATGATATTATCTGTGGCCAAAAAGGAAATTATCACCATTAATGGTTAGGGCTTGGTTGTAAGACGTATTTCAATTTTAAAAAGCCAAAAATTTACCAATTTTGACCAATAGTTAGTCAAATTATATACATATATGTTTAGTGCACAAAAGTTACATCACTAGATTCATATTCAAAGGAATTTAAAGATGAATGGAGATTCTTTAGCTAGAAATTAAGAATATATTAATGAGGAATTAAAGGTCAAAATCTACCGAGACTTTCTCCTATAACAAAATACAGCCCACATTGATAGAGTAGGTAACAGGTATTATAAATCGAGATGTTATATGGTCCAGTGTCAAGTGACACCATGAGTTACAAGAACACAAGTTCTAGATGAGGACATCACAGATGGACATGTAGCAATAAGACAGAAGTATCCATTTCACAGATTACTTCACATTGGCTACCGTCAAATCAGGGTAAATGACAAACTAAAATTATTGTTCTTGTATTATCCTTTACGATAGATATAGATCCTTACAATATCCTCCCACAGCTGACCAACGTTGCCACCATTTCATCACCATCCTGTATTTTTTACACTCCAATCTAATCCAAATCCTTATCTGATCGAGTTCCTTCGTCTCCTGATCTAGACACACCTTTTATATAATTATATTTCGATATGCATCTTGCATCCATGATTGCAGATTATAAAAATCGCAAAACCAAGCGCATTAAAAAAAACCCAATCAGATGGCTAAAAAAATCTTAAATTCTAGCATCAAAATGGAACTATGTCTGTCTAGCTCCCTAGCTAGCATGTACAATTTCTGAGACGTCGATGTCATGGAGGGAAACAAGTTGAGCTAGAAGCCGGCGTCTGATCCTGGTTCGGCCGGCGGCGAGCTCAGACTTTCTCCGCGGCGGCGGCGGCCTCGCCGACGTCGCGCCGGCAGAGCGGGCAAGTGGCGTGGGAGCGCAGCCACAGGTCGATGCACTCAACGTGGAACAGGTGCCCGCACGCCGGCAGCAGCCGCACCGTCTCCCCGTCCCGAAACACGGCGAGGCAGATCGCGCACTGCGCCCACCCGGCGGCGGCGGCGGCGCCCCTCCGGTACGCGAGCATGGGGATCGCCGAGAGAGCGGACGGCGCCAGCCCGCATCGGTCCCTGCCGTTGGCGGCAGCGGCCCCGGCGCCGCCGTTCGCGCCCACGGCGGCGGCCGCGTACCCGTTGGCGATGGCGCGCCGGAAGCAGACGGCCACCGTGAGGATGATGAGGCTGGAGGCGCAGGCGAGGCAGACGAGAACCACCGTGTCGCACATCCGGTAGCTGCCGCCGCCGGCAACCTCCAACGCGTCCGCCGCCGCGGCGGTGGGGCCGTAGGAGAAGGACGACATGGCCGGGCGGCGTGGTGATTTGTTGCCTTGTTGGTTGGTGAGGCGCCGCAGTCTGGGCCACCGTGAGCCGCCCTAGTGGCGGCCCTTGGGTTTAGTAGACACGGGCTTTAACTTTTGAGCGTCTGATACGGCCTTTTTTCCCTCCAACACGGGCACTTTACCAATTTGTCATTTTTTTTACTTTGCGTTTATCGTCACAGAAAAAACGTGGAAATATGCTAATATCTCTGGTCATCACGAATACTTCCAAATTCTAAGGCTGAAATTTTTCACAATACATAGGTTGAAAATTTTTGAAATTATACGAGCAGAATTGTTGAGAAATACACTACCATAATTCAATTTTTTTGCAACATAAAATAACGACCGAAGCTACGTAATGTTTACTAACTGCGACTTGAGTGGGAACCATCTTTGTTCCAACAGACACGCTTCAAAAACATGAGTGAAAAAAAAAGAAGTATTTCGATTACCAAATATGTGCACAACTAAGTCTGTAGTACTGCATGCATCTAAAAAAAAAATCTGTACTGCATGTTTTTCAAAAAAAAAAAGTTTGCACTGCATGCACATTCAGAATTGTCATGTTTCAATATTGTCATATTTGCACATCGATACATACTAGAAGCATCTTTCTTCTGCGGACAAGGTACCTGCGACTGCGATGTCCTGAAAAAAACGGAAGATATGATGTGACTTGATATATGGATGGATTTAGACATTTGTTTAATACAAGTATAAGCCCATGGGCTGTGTATCAGCATGCATGCAGTCGATACCGGCCGGAGCATTACTCCTGGATTAGCAGTTTCAGTTCGTGCCAACTACATAGCCAATAGGGAACTGAAGCTGCTTGTGCAAGTTGCAACATATACACATAAGGGTCAGGTGTAGGGATCAAAATTTCAATGAAATTACGTTGAAATGTTGCGAATTTCATGATTTTGTTGAGGAATGAAAAAATAATAATTTTGGTAAAAAACTTAGGTAAATTTGAGTCAAAGTGTTTTTTATATACATTGCAGAAGCTTAGCTGAACACCCACCCTCTCTACTATAAGCAGGAGAGCGTTAGTTTGATTCTAAGTCTGGACACTATTTTTGCAAGAGTCTGATCCAGACTTTGCGCACTAATTAATTCCTTATTTTTACTTCCACTAACAAATGAGGTCCACCCACTTTATGATTTTTTTTAAAAAAATAATAGAATGGTGCATTTAAGTCCCGTTTGACGTAGCTTATGCCAAAACGGCTTCATCAGTGAAGCCAAAACTGGTGAAGCTAAAAAAAAATCTAACTCCATCTAGCTCCTAGTTCATTTTAGCATGGGTTTATAAAACAGCTTCACGCTACAATGTCTCGATTTACATGAAAAAAGTGAAGCTGAAACCAAAATAAACCATCTCCATTTGGTCTGTGGCCACCAAACCATTAATAAGCTGCACATTTGAGAAAGTGTTTAACTAAACAAATACCGGATTTCACAAAAATGCATTGATTTTGATGGAGGAAAAAGTTTAAAAACAAAATTGGAAACCTCTAGGACTCACCCACACCTATTTGATTTCTAGCTAAGCTTTTAAGATTTTTTTTCTCTCTAAAAAGTTGTGGATTGTTGCTTTTCTTTTCAATATAATAGTAGGTGTGCACCTCACTTATTGTCTCAAAATGAATCTGCAATGGTGAACTTCAGATGGTTTGATGTTATTCTCGTAGTAAAAAAAGTCTACAAAATGAATCTCTACTGCCAAAACCGACATGATTGTTATTGTCACTACTTGCTGACAATGGTGGAGATACCAGTGGTAGCCCCAAGTAGTGGCCCTTGCATGCTTCTTTCTGCTTTATGCCCTCGCCCCTTCTCCAGTAACCATCCTCCTAGAACCCTAGCTTTCTACCCCAACTAGATCAGCGAGTGTAGTGGCTAGATCTAAGAGATGACCGTTGTATGTGAAAAGCGGTTGCGAAAACGGTATGTGTGGTGGCCGTTGTGCCTAAGCCTCTATTGAGCTTATACCAGCTTGTTGAGGAGGTTGGGACTTTGTTAATAAAGATTCTCACTAAGAAGTAAAAAAGACTAGAAAACATGGTGAGTGTGCGCACCGTGTTTGCTAGTGTTTGCGTCTGCAATAAAAGAAGTAGAAACCATGGTGAAATGACAGGGTAAGCTCCTGTCCTCTCCATATGTAAATAATAGTGACGCCGCACCATACGGAGTGCCATGCTTCAACTGGATCAAAAATCATTGCTACCGTCCACAATTCCTAATCATTTTTCTCTCAGATAACCATCCCCATCCCTCTGTCCATACCTAGCACCAGGTATACCTCTGACAGTGATATACCTCCATGCTTCATCTATCCCAGCATGAGGCAGCACCAGGGCCGGCACCAAAGAAGCTGGGAGGTGGTTATCCCAAAGCTGAGGTCATGGATTTGAAATAGAGGTTGACGCCAAAATTTGGCTTGGAGAATTAAATTTTGATAATATTTTGCTGAGGTATGATTGGAACTAGCAATAACATTATTGAAACTCTCCGGAAGTTAGAAGCTTGAAAATAAAGTGCTAAATCCATGAAACATTCGTGCTAAACTGTCTCTCCTCTCCTCTTAATGAAAAACGCGCTCAGGCGCGGTCGCTAAAATAGAAAATAAAGTGCTAAATTGTTCTTGAAGAAAATTCTCTTATGCATACAACATACCGCATATACAAATTCCCATGTAACTCTCTAGAACTGCCTAGCTGAAATCTGCTGAAACTTGACCGGTATCTAAAACCCACTGAAGATAACATGCAACCGTTGGTTGGTAGCCGCCTTTCCACATGACCACATCCATACACTTCAGGTCGTTGTCCAAACCTGATCTATCTATGCTGCAAGTTTCGACGCCACGTATGGTTGTACGCCCTTATTAGTTGTGTCTCCATCGTATAAAATAACTCTTGAGACGTGACACCTTACGTGCAGAGAATGAAACCTAGAATTGATGGATCCATTTTATCTTCTTCAGAAGTACCCCTTCAGACTCGTGTACGACTGCTTCACGTTCAACAGCCACTGCGAAATAAATTTGGTATCCTGATCCCATCGTACGTAGGTCAGGCGTCAAAGAACAAAGGACCACCGAGTCCATCCGGAAAAGGAGATCATGCCACTTTAACAAAAGGATAATGAGGCCTATTCCAGTTTAGTTCATTTTCAGTATGCGCCAACATCTAACATTCTAACATTCCATCCGTTGCCAAAATAAAAAACGAACCTGCACCAACATCTATAAAATTTGCATAATTAGCCAAAGGCATATGAACAGATAGATCGATCCGCTTTATATATAGTCAACAAGATAATGTTTGGATTCCAACTAAAACAATAGTCGACAACAGGATAATGCAACATGGCGTGCTCATGTTTTTTTTTTGATGGGAGGCATGCTCATGTTTCAAATTCAAGATATGTATTCTTAAATAAATGAGTAGTTTGTCATCTTTGTGTTTGCCTTCCCCCATCTTATTGGTGCAAAATCTACATAATCTGACGCTCAAGGGCAAAGACTTCCGGTTGTCTATTAGCTGATCGAATCACAGCTTGGCTACGGTTCTAGCTGCTCAAAACGACATCGTTTGGGGAGAACTAAGTTCAGATAAATAAAAATGATCAAGATGTTGATCTATTGTGCTTTACCTTCGATTAGTACATCATGAAGGTGTTGTAACTCGTGATATTTCCTCGTACAGAATTTTGCAGTCGGCAGAACTGCAGAATATCTGCACCCTTGAGTAGCTTTCAGCTTCACCTTTTACCATTGGAGACCAGTTTCATTGTTCCAGTCGTCCAGAGAATGAGAGACCATGAGCAGGTGTGTGCTCATGGGGTGTTCCTTGTGGATAGGCATCATGTTATTGTCCACTTGCTCTGGATGCCTCTGGCCCAGTTCTGCCTAATTCTCTTGTCCCCATCATCACTCAAAAAATATTTTGCCCAGTTTCTTGCAATCTTGGCAAATCTGTACAATTCCACGAGCAACTTCAACAGGATGAAGAATCCGGAGGCGCCGCCGCAGGGATGGTAAAGAGAAATACAGAACCCTTCTGATGACTACAATATTTCACAGATTAAAAAATACCAAAGGCCCTAATCACCCCTAAGTGAACCTGTTCTTCGATAATTGTTTAGGACTTAATTCAGAGTAATCAAGGGCACAACCATCATTATGTCTTTGATATGGCCGGCCTTGTTTATTGTCTTTCATTTTTGTCGACACTCTAAATTATCTATAATATGTTTATGTCATTTTTAAAGTTATTGGTATTACCACCCTACGAGAGGGGGTCAACCTCGGATTTGCTAACACGCACAATACTAAGCTTTACACTGAGTCTGTGTCATATTAGTTGGACTAAAATTTTATTAAAAAAATAAAAGCAAATGAACTAAATAAAAAAGTAATTTTATAAAACCATCTGAACATTATAGGTCCTTGTAAAAATGCATGTTAAATCTAGTTTATTTGAAAGTCACCGATCCAGCCACCCCCCCCCCCCCCCACCAAAAAAAAACCCTCACTAGCTCACTTCCCATAACACATAACAATAAAAAAACAAACCCGAATGCAATTAACGATAATCCCACTATATTACTATGGAGCTATCGATGATCGGGTCAATCTAAAGCTCCAAATCTATGTGCCTTTTTTTCCCAGATCCAAATCTGCGTGCTCACTGCCACTCCAACCCATTGGCAGGATGGCAGTACCGTGCCCAACCGCACCATTCGTGGCAACAAAAGCCCGCTCCCCCTCAAGCTTTCCCCATCCATGAGCAGTGAGCACCTGATGAGCACACTGCACCAAACCGCAATTAACTAATCGCTTAGTCCTCACCCTAATCGCTTGCATAATCACAGATCCTCCCCTATACAAATTACAAACCTCCCGATCATTCCAGACCACCAATCCGAGCCGCACCACTGATCCCCAAATCCACATAACAATTCTCTCCTCGCACCAACCCGGCGACCAGTCGAGCGAGCCCAGGAAGAAAACGCGCGCGCGCGCCACGACGCCGTGCTCCTGCTCTGCGCCTTGCTTAATTACAGCGGCGCCATCCCAGCTGGTGGCTAGCTGACGACCGACCAAGCAGCGGCATGTCCACGGTGGACGCGACCGGGACGCCGCCGGCGCCGGCGGCGGGCCGCGGCAGGTGCTGCACCTCCGGCGCGACGCTGGAGCTGGTGGGCGCGTTCACGGCGGTGTGCCTGGTGCTGTACGGGGTGATCCTGTACATGAACTACCTGTACGTGCGCTGGAGCGGCCGCGACGGCGTGCACCGGACGGACTCCGGCGCGGGGCTGCCCGCGCGGAAGAGGCCCGCCGCCGGGCTTGACAAGTCGGCGCTGGCGGCCATGCCGGTGCTCACTTTCAAGGCGGCCGCGCCCGGCGGCGAGCCCATGGAGTGCGCGGTGTGCCTGAGCGCCATGCAGGACGGGGACGCGGTGCGCGCGCTCCCCGGGTGCCGGCACGCGTTCCACGCCGCCTGCGTCGACGCCTGGCTCTGCGCGCGCGCCACCTGCCCCGTCTGCCGCGCGCGCCCCGCGCTGCCGCCGCCGCAGCAGGCGCCCAAGGCTGGCGCCAAGGCGGCGGCGGCGGGGTCCTCCGGCAGGCAGCCGGACCTGGAGAGCCAAGTATAGCGCGGCCACAGCGCTGACCGTGTGCGAGCTGCTAAGGTAGGTAGCTGTTGCGTTTTGTTCCCAATCTGCTGTCTTCTTCTTCCTCCTCGAAGAGAGTCGATGGATGATTGGCTGTAGATAGGCTCCCTGAGTACATAATTTTGGTGTCAAATTCTTGTACTGGGATGAACAATGTCTGAACCATGGCATGTAATTCCGCTCGTGCATTGTTTGTCAGTGAAAAGTTTCTCTGAAAGCACTGTATTATAATAGCAATTAGCATTTTACGACAGATTTTCTGAGGATCCTGCAATATTTTGCATTGCATCTGAACACTTGTTTTTCAGTTTCCGTGTCAAGTTCTCTTCTTGAGAAAAAAGTCTGTCAAGTTTGTCATGACTCTCTGTGTTTCAGAAAGCATCCTGGTCAATGGTTGTTCACTTGTTCCCCAAATCCCTTTCATCTTACTCATTCCCTTGATTCCTCAACCAAAATCTGCACACAGTTAAGCGGAGTTATTAACCAAGCAATTAGTAGCTACTCTCTCGGTCCCAAATTACAATTCATTTTATCGTTTTAGTTTGTATCTAACATAGTGTAATTTAGAATGGAGGTAGCAGCTCATAGTTGCATCGTGGATAATCAGGTGGATGGCTGATCCAATGCCCGGCTGAAGGGGACATTGGAATACCACTGGCTGATGAGTTTGTCTAGTGTCTCGTTCGCTTGTGGCCAGATCGATGCGATTGAGGCATCAGCGGCACTGTCACAGCGACATCAAATGATTGTTTAACCTCGTGTACGGCATAATAGGGTATTATTGAGCAATTATCGACAAAACAGCCTCTGTACTTTGTAGTACCCACCAAGGATCCAAGCGTATCCTATTTCTGGGATTATCCAAGGCCACAAACTTTTTGGCCGGGTTGCGTTTCACATTGCGTTCAATTTGGTTGGATATATAGGTAAAATCCTCAAGATGTTTAACTTCTATTTGATCCGAGATTTTATAACTAGCGATGGCAGTTGGCCTATATAAAAATGAAATGGAGGAAGAACATCGAAACTCTGTTAGAGAGAACTTGGATCTAGGAAGAAATAATAGGCACTCAAGGTTGTCGGAGAAAAGAGATCCTAGGTAGGATCTTTTTGCCAGGCAGGATTGAACCATTTAGAATAGGATCGGCGAATCATGATTCTATCATATTTTGAAAAAATACATATATTTTATATACAATACAATTCTATGCAGGAGAAATTAAAGGCCTCTATAATAAGGGATGTGAGTTTTCGTTTTCTTGTCCATTAAGTCAGCCCCAACTTATTGGTTGAATGAGCTAATCGAGCCTAGGTTTTAAAAGGAAGAAAAATAAGATGCGAATGACAAAGTAGTAGTGCTCTCTCTAGTCATAAATAAGTGACATTTCGGACATTCACACTAGGTCTTCAGAACACAATCTTGACGAATACTGAGCAAAAATATACTTTTTACGAAACTGTATTTTGAGATAAATCTACTCATATGATTTTAAAATATTCAAAGTTGACACATCAAAAGTAATATGCAATAATGAAAGTATAAAATTATCAACTGAAGACAACTCAAAACATCATTTATTTATGACTGGAGGGAGTTATACGCGGTACTACCCCACATGGCAAGGATGGTGAGTGAGATTAAACTCATCTTCTTCTCATGTGCTGATTTAACTCCACCGTTTACCTCCTTGTAAAGAAGTTCAGTAATTCAAAAACGAAGTCAACATCTTGGACACCAGGAGGTCTGAAGCCCATGATTGTAAGAAGAAGTAAGATAAAGGTTTCCCTCATCTGTTACACTGTATGTCCTCCCTCTGTCTAGGCACTGCTTTGACCAATGTCCCATCAGGTGCTTTTCTCTCCACTCAGTGCTCATGGATGTCACACCACTTCTCTGAGTTTCTAGCCTCGTTTTACTCACCTCGTACTAAGTAAGCAATCGACCTCCATCGGTTTGATTGTGCCCTCCAACAGCTGAAAAGGTGAGAAGAACCATGGACGGTGGACTAATACTTCCATATAATTGACATTCTTGTTCCACTCAGCCTGAAGCTTCCACCCTGGTTACAACGACCAGATATCTGCCACGTTTTGTATATCTAGAAATGTTTTTTTTTCTGTCAAACGTCTATATAGTTTGTCGATTGAAACTCATGTCTATATCCAAAAAGTAGGCATCATGCTTGAAACGCCAGTGTGCCAAATCATACTCATTCGACTACATACACCATCATTAGTAGGTGTCTAGGCAGTTCCACACTCTGTAGTCAGCACAAAATAGATCTGAGCATTTTGCGACCGTGTCGGGCTGGGGTCAGATCTCTAAAATCATAGCCAAAGCCCGCCCAATAAACTCTATTGAGCGCGCAAAATCAGGACTAACTCATGCCGGGCTTGAGCTCAGGTCAAGTAGGTCAGTATTCTCCAATGCAAAATAAATATTTTAATTGTTTCTTTTTTTTGAGAAAAACCGGGTTTGTATTTCATATAGAGTTATGATAGTTTACATCCCACATCTTACAAAGACCCTCTTAAAAAAATATAAATTACACACAAGTCCTTGCAAGACAATCCCGGTTGTCCTCGTCGTTGACAATCGGATCAAGCTCGTTGAGGCCGACTACCCTCCCGACGAAGGAACATCAAAAATTTTCATTGGCACCAAAGGAATAGCACATCAGAAACTCCAATATGCTTTGTAACCGCTGAACGCTCAGGCTCGAGAAGATGGCTGGAGGCCATCGCTTCGTCAGACAACAAGGTATCTGACGTCACAACCATCAGCATCCTCCGCTCACCGTGCAACGATTCACCATGAAAGGGGAGGCAAACCACCAGAATAGGTGGTAGTTAAGACCCAACCCGGTTTTGAAACGAGCTGGTAGAACCTGTTGGAGCCACCGCCCAGGCCGCCGGAGTAAAGGATGGCGCCACCTCCTTCGGTCCAAAGACGGAGCCCACCAGGAAGTCCGCAGTCGGCGGCAGCGCCACCAGCCCGGAAGGGAAAGCTCACATGGAAGCACAAAAGATCCTTCCCCAATACAAATAGGAAAGCCAGAACTAACCTCGTGCAGATCTTGCCGGAGACGCCGCCACCGATGCCATCATCACTAGGGATACGCAAAGGTAACCTAACTCTAGCCGGAGAAATAGAGACGTCGGCAGGACAAAGGAGCTACTAAACCTAAGCCTAAAGCCATACTGGGCCCTCCCGCCAAGGAGCCAGGCACCCCTCTTAGCTCCATCGCCGGCAAGGATGCCGGAGGAGAGGGGGCCGGCGGATCAACGGACAGAAGAGTGAGTCACCCTCGAAATCGCCTTGTGTCACCGTAGGAAGGGGAAAGACGGTTTGAGGGAGCATTTAATTGTTTCCTGATAGGCTCGGGCTGGTCCGAAGGTCTTGGGCCACCAAATTAAGTGCCATGATGGGCCCAAAATCATTGTCGGGCTGGGCCGTCAGGCCAGGCCTATATTGCTCAGGTCTACCACAAAGATATTGATGACATGAAAGGAGGAAATCCATGTGTCTTTGTTTTTAAAATTAAATCATAGAATTACATGCACGGAAATACACGTTTGTGCATTTATCAAACGCATTTGGTGGCATCTATTGTCTGTAAAAGATCATACGCGTGTCACACTTAGATGTGCTCTATATAGGGGGGAAATAACGATAAGTTCGTTGGGTTATGCATCAAGAATTCAAGATCTACAACATTTAAGAGGGTGAACCCAAAATAATACTCATCAAACTACACAATCACTAAGTTGTGGTTTCCAATAAAAAATCACTAAGTGGAGAAAAAAAATTCCCTGTGCTTGTTCTAAAATCAAATTTGAAAATTACATGTGCTTTGACATACGAGCAAAAAGGACCCGTTTAGTGGCATTTTTACCAAGGAAAAAGATAAGCGCATTTAAGCAAGGAGTAGTACTTTTCTGCCTCACCAACGTACTCTTGAAATGCACAGTTACACACCAGTACTGTCGTCCAAATGGATGGATCTTGTCACCGGCCCGGCATCAATCAGCATCGCCGTATCACGTGCTAGTCGTTGGCGCGCCCAAATTTGGCGAAATTCCTCGGGAGCCGCGGCCTCCCAAACCGGGGCAGAAAAATTCGAACCTTCCAACAGCCTCCTCCCGCCGCGCCCGCGAGGCGGCCCGCGGACAACTTTGCAGCCTCCGCCTTCCCTCCCTCACCATGAACGGCAGTCACCTCCGCGCTCTCGAATCCAAATCTAATAAGAAAAACGCACGCCCTCCGCTGCCGAGATTCCCCGCGAACTCGAGCGACCCATGGAATGCAATGGGCTCCGCCATTTCCCACTCCCTCCCGAGCCCCAAAATTTCGAAGCCATGGCGGCATGGTCCTCCCCGACCTTTGCCCCCTGACCCAATTACAAATACCAGCAAGCGCCACCTCATGCTCAGTTATATTTAAGAAACGATCTGTCACATCCGATTTTAGAAACAAACCAAATGCATCTATATATATTTTATAATTAAGTTCACACACACGTGAATATACAAATGTATATCCGAAACAATATTGTAACGAAAGAGAGTATTAGAGTACTTTATTATATGACCGAAAATTTTAATCTTAAGCAAACAAATGAACGTCTTTAACTAGCGGCGGAACTTCAACTTTACAAACAGATGACTGGAAAACATACATCTAGAACTCCTCGAAGTCTTTAGGAACTCTAGGCAATTATCTTGTTCTGAGGAGCATTGATTTTAGTAAAAGAAGCGTGAGTACACTTATGGTTGGTACTCAACAAGTGGAGTAAATTATATGACATGCAAGACCAATTTCAAAGAATAGCTGACATGGTTTGACTGCGATAAGCACTTTTAGTGGGTCCAATTTTATTTAGCAAGCATTAACTAAGTGTATATATATACCATAAACTCTTAAGTAACTAAAAGAGATGGGTACCAACAATATAAATAAAGAATATCAATTTAAATCATCTTCAAGTTCAATTATCATATGAGGGTTCAAGCCGCTCTTAACCGTGAGCAAGACTGATACAGAGGTTGTACACTTTCCCCAACTCGTGTTTCCCTTGATGCTCGGATTTGCAAGGCCTTTAGACACTTCCGAGGTGTGTGGCAGGAATTCACTACGAGGCCTTTACAAATATTCTCTAACTTATTTCAATCCGCTAAGGTTTCAAGTCAAAACGGTCATAATTCTCCTTAACGAGGAACGCCTTGACCAAGACCATATCATAACCTCAACGAGGACTGAGCTATACCCGATGATGCGACCCCTCTTACCTTTTTGGTAGGATCATCATAAGCTAAAATTTCTAATTAATTAGCCAAGACCAAAGCTATGTAGTATTGTGGTTGCACTGTCTTCCTGGGTGGTTCTTCATATTTCAATTAAAATAATAATCTTATAATTATCACCGTAAAATATTCCAGAACATGAAGTAAAATAAGCGTACTATTATTTCCAAGTTAAACCAAAGTCTAAATAGATGAGCAACTAGCATAGTTACAACATAAAGTAAACAACCTAGGTTTAATTAAGGAAGTACAATGGAAACTAGACATGTTCTTAGTTTGGAATCCATCATATTATAGACATATGCATGCATATAAAGTAAAGGTGTGTGTCAGGGATAGATCCCTTGGGTACCGCAAGGAAGCTACCCGTGAGGAAAAAGAAGTCTGATTCCTACTAGGATTTCACTGTAATCTTATTAGGACTCATACCTTATAATTCTACTAGGACTCCTATCTTGTAATCTTATTAGGAAACCCGTCCCCTGAGATATATAAAGGAGGGCAGGGATACCTAGATAGGCAGAGAACCAACGGAGAGCAGCCAACAAGCTGTCGGTGTTTAACCGGCTGCCCACCAAGGGATATACCCAAGGTGGTAAGTTTTGGGCGAGGGGACGCCGAGATCAGGAACTCGAAGGTGCAAAGAACACAAGACTTTAGACAGGTTCGGGCCGCACGGAGCGTAACACCCTACGTCCTGTACGGTAGTTTGTATTCTCTTTGGTGTAGAATGACCTAATGATCTTCTGTTTCGAGGGGGGTCCCTGACCTCCCTTATATACCCGAGAGGTCAGAGTTACAAAGATGCTAACCAACCCCCACCGAGGGATCACACCAGAACTGATCTCGAGTAGATCCTCTCCGTGTTGGTTAGCCCTATCTCCTATTTAAACGGGATAAACAAGAGATAAACAAAATGAATAAGAGATAAGACGGACTTAATCTCTTAAACCTCCGTAGACTACGCTACATGCCCAGCCCGGTAGCCCCGGGTCTGACAAGCCCCCGAGCTCTTCGTAGCTGAGTACTGCAGGCTTATCGAGTACTTTCGAAGCGGTCTTCGACTTCTTCTGAAGCTTCGTCTTGAAACCCTACTTCGAGTACTTCCTTGGCCGCATCGAAGCTATGAGGTGCTCATGCCCCAAATTTTTGTAATCCTCCTTATCCTTCAAAGAAACTTGAAAAATAAGTAGTCGATGCTACGTACCCCGCAGCCCCCGAGCCTTGAATCCAAATCCCACGAAATTGGAGATAAGGGTCCAAAGAATCGTGGCATACAGGCTAAACAATGACACTGTAAGGAGAGACCAAAGTGATGGTACAAATGATGCAATTAGACCAAAGATTCGAAAAACCCCTTCTTTCGGGCTAATTAGCCCTGAAAAAATGATTAATCAAATATTCAATCTAATCAGACCACCAAGTGACCCCTCACCTTCGGAATATTCCACAAAACGTCTCTTGATCTTCTGAACAGTAACTTTTCCCCATCCCGCAAGTTACTTAACCCCGCGGCCATGGGAGGGAAATTGTGCTTTCAGTCCGCATTCCGCCAAAAACCACCAAAACCCCAATCTGAGCCGAACGCCGCCGCCGCTGCCCAAGGAGATCCTCCTACTCCAACCTCCCCGCCCCTCTCCCTGCAGCCCCCGAGCATCTCGTGGCGTAGCGCATTGGAGATGGCGCCTAAGAAGTCGGAGATCGAGGGGAAGAAGAAAGCGGCAGAACCATCGACCGAGGAATGGTCACACAGTAAGTGCTCCCTTAACAATCTGAACAAACTAGTTTCCGAGGGGTTGCTCCAAGAGAAAAACCTTGTTAACTGGCGCCCCTCATTCCGTGAACCTCTCCCCATGGAGAATGTCGACGAAATCGTCACATTCTTCCATTTTGCCGAACGGGGATTGGCCCTCCCCACTTGTTCTTTCTTCCGCGGCCTTCTTTACTACTACGGGCTTGAGCTCCATCACCTCAACCCGAATTCCATCTGTCACATCTCCATTTTCATCCACTTTTGTGAAGCATTTCTCGGAATTGAGCCCCACTGGGATCTATTCCGCTTCCTCTTCCGCGTGAAACCCCAGCCAACCACGAAAAAACTCGCCGTGGTAGGGGGCGCCGGCATCCAACTGCGACAGCAGGCCGGCGAGAGGTACCTTGCATATAGATTCCCCTCCAACCTTCCTGGGTGGAAAAACCTCTGGTTTTACATCGAAAACCATGCTCCCCCCCTGCCGACGAAGTCGAGCAAACCGCCCGTGGTGAGGGGGGAGTGGAACCTTGAACCCTCCGGCATGGAAATGATTCAAGTCAAGGAGCTGCTGGAGGCCATCGATGCACTGAAGAAGGAGGGGGTGACCGGCGCCTCCGTCATGTTCTCCTTTTACAAGCGCCGCGTTCAACCCATCCAGCAGCGCTGCAATCTGGGCTTCGAGTACACCGGCCCCGCTGACTCTTCTCGTATGTGCACAGAAGAGGTACCCGACGAAGTCGCGCTCCAGCGAGTTCAGCGGGTGCTGGTGGACGTGAACGCCGTGCCATACGTGCCCACTCTGTTCTCCGTGCAAAATCCGCCCCCGCCGGTGAGTGTTCGACTTCTTTTACTGGAGAAATCTGTTACTGCGCCGATGGTGTACTGAAAAACTTTTCTACAGGGGCACTCGGAGTCGTACTGCAGCTACCCGCCACAACCGGACCTCCCCCGAGCGTATCACCTCCTCCCCTCTGCGGCCGCGGCCACCAAGAATGCTCGCCTTGCTGCGGCTCAGAGCCGCAACGAGTCCGCCGAGAGCGCGGGCCCGCGGGCGGGGGGAGACGCCGGAGAAGAGCCGCGCCCGGCTGCCGCCGTTGTGTAACACCCTAATTTTGCAAAGTACAAAAGTAATTTGAATGGCATGATAGGTCAAAGGGTTACATGAATTTTTTTTATATAAGCAATTTTCTTAAGGTATAAAAATAAATATAGGGAAATATATGTGTCATGTGCATTCATGCTCTTTGCATTGCTTTATTGATTGTAGTTTATTTGGATTCAATTTGAGTTCAAATTTCAGTTCAAATTCAAAAGCCCTTTTGATTTTGTTTGATCTTCTCTCTTTTCCCTCTCCTTTTCTCCCCTTGGGCCCAGCCCAGCCCGGCTGGCCACCCCTCTCTCCTTCCTCTCCTCTTTCCCCTCTGCAGCCCGGCCCGCAGTCCCTTTTCCTCTCCCTCCTCTCCTTTGCAGCGCGGCCCGCTTCCCTCCTGGCCGGCCCAGCCGAGGCCTCTCTTCTCCCTTTCTTCCCCCGCGTCCCTCTCTTCTCTGGGCCGCAGCTCGGCCGCCGGCCCAGCCTCCGCGCGCACGTACCGCTCCCCCTCCTCTCTCTCTGGCGCTGACAGGGGGGCCCCACCTGTCAGGCCCTCCTCCTTCCCCGCGCCCGAGCCGGACCCGAGCTCGAGTCCGAGCTCGGTCCGCCGCACCCCGCGCCGTCTCCGCCTCGGGCCCGCACGCCCAGGCGCCCCTCGGCCGTCCTTTAAAAGCCGCCGCACCCCGGGCCCCCTAAACCCTAGCCGCACCGCCGCCCTAACCCTAGCCGCCGCATCCGCCGCCGCCGCCCTCGCCTCGGGTCGCCGCCGCCCCGTCGGTCCGCTGCCGCCCGCCGCCTTTTGACCGCCCCCGAAGCACCGTGTGGTGGTGAGGATCCCCCGGCCGCCTTCTCTCTTCCCCTCCCCGGCTCCCCCGCGTCCGCCGGCTCCGTCGCCCGATCCGCGCCGCCTCTCGCCGCCGGTAGCCGCCTCCGGCCGTCGCCTCCCCTTCTCTACCCCCTAAAGCAGTTCCCCTCGTCCCCCTCTACCTCCCCGTCCAAATCTCGTTCGAAACCGAGGCCGGGGACGCGATTTCGCGTTTCCCCGGCGAGCCGCCGCCGCCTCTACCTCGCCGCCGGCGTCCCGCCGCGGCTCAGCCGCCGCCCCGCGTTGCCCCGAGCCGGCCGGCCGTTGGATCCAAATCCAACGGCCCAGATCAGATCCAGCCGAGTCAACCAAACCGCGTACCGGTCAACCCGCGCCTCTTTTGCAAATAAGACCTTAAGTTTCCCCGAAATCAACCCGCCGTCCTGCCCAATTCAAAAGTATTCGCGTTTTGGTCCAAATTCTTCTATTTAGACCCCTGAGGTTTTTCAAAATCGAACCCGCCGTCCTGAATCTCTAGATTTTGCGTTCTAGCCCCTCTGTCTAGGGTTTAATCACGATCTAGCCCCTGGTTTCTCTGTTTTAGGTCCTTCTTGATCTAAATCTTCGCAGATAAGCCCCTGGAACCCCGTTTTAGCCCTAACTTCTTCGTTTTAACTCCGATTTCGTCGATTCTTGCGCTCACGCGATCCTTACGACTTGTACAATGTTTTCAACATATTATTTTGTTCTGTTTTCAATGATTGGTGTACTGTTCTTATTTTATTGTGTTTGCTTGTTTGTATGTGCTTGTGTGCGACGTTAGACGGTGCGCAGTTCGAGGATCCGCAGAGTCAAGACTTTGAAGAATTTCCTGAGCAGCAGCAGTTTGCTAACGAAGGCAAGTGGTCCTTGATCATGTTTTCAGTCCTATTAATATCACAATTACACCTTTACTTTTATGCGTGCATGTGTATAGAGCATGATGGAACCCAATTAAGGATATGACTAGATTTTATTTAACTTCCTTGTTAAACCTGGGTTGTTTTATTTATGTTATAGCTACGCTAGTTGCTTAATAATAGTTTTGGATGTTTGGAAAGCATGTTACCTCCTATATCTCTCATGTCCTTTGGAATATTGTTATGGCAATCAAACAAGCTTATCGAATGAATTGGAACATGGAGAACCACCCAGGAAAACAGTACAACCACAGTACTATATGGCTCTGGTCTTGGCTAATTAATTAGAAACCCTAGCTTGTGATGATCTTACCGAAAGGGCAAGAGGGGTTGCATTGACGGGGTACAGCTCGGTCCTTTGAGGCACATAGCTATGTGAACCTTGGCTAAGGTATTTTCCTCAATAGGGAGGGTTATGACCGCTTTGGCTTGAAACCTTAGCGGATTGTCACAAGTTAGGGAATCTTTGTAAAGGCCTCGTAGTGAATCCCTGCCACTCACCTTGGAAGTGTTTAAGGGCCTTGCAAACCCGGGCAAAAAGGGAAACACGAGCTGTGGGTAAAGTGTACAACCTCTGCAGAGTGAAAACTGATATATCAGCCGTGCTCACGGTTAAGAGCGGCTTGGACCCTCACATGATAATTGAACTTGAAGATGACTTAAGCCGTTGTTCTTTGTGGTTGATGTTTATTTACTCAGTTTTTATATAAGGGTTGGTATAAACTTAAACTTAGTTAATGCTTGCTAAATAAAACTTGACCAACTAAAATGCTTATCGCAGTCAAACCATGTCAGCTTATCCTTGTTTTGGCCTTGCATGTCATATAATTTACTCCACTTGCTGAGTACCAACCATAAGTGTACTCACGCTTGCTTTGTTAAAACCAATGCTGCTCAGAACAAGACAACTTTCCGGAGTTTCCCGAGGATATTGGAGACTTCTAGGCGAGTGTCTTCCAGTCAACTGCCTGTGAAGTTGAAGTCCGCTGCTATTTATCGACATTTATTTATTCGCTTAAGGTTAAGACTGTCGGTCATGTAATAAAGTACTACTATACTCTTATTCGTTAATGCATTGTTCGGATATTCGCTTGTGACGTCTACTGTATGTGCGGAACTTGATCCTGGCGCACATATGGGATGCATTCGGTTACCTTTTCTAAACCGGGTGTGACAGAAGTGGTATCAGAGCCGTGTTGACTGTAGGACGTTAGCCTAGCTAGAAATGGTCGAATTTTAAGTCTTATCTTGCTTAGTAGCCAAGCTTCTGCCTTCTTGCTTTTGAAAACTGCTTATTTTCTTGATTATATCGTTATTCTTCTACCTTTTTTCTCTTTGAAAACATGCTTGTCTCTCAAGTGTGTTGATGTTTGCAAAAATGCCATCTTGCTTTAAGGTCACTCGTAGCATCTACCTCTAAATATTCCCTATCTTGCGTTGCTCTCGTTTCTGTTGCAGATGGTCAGAATCAGGCAGACTGCCCGTAAGAGCACCCGTGGACCACCGCTTCCGATTCATCACTCGCAGGAAGTGTCCGACCCACTGGATGACCATCACTGTGACCACTCCAACGGGGGATGGGTGGACACCGACACTGAGGAGGAGCCCATGGAGTTGCCAGACGACCATCCAGAGGTTTCAAGTGGCAGCAATGAGGGCCCTGCAGGAGAAGATGGTGGTGATTCAGGTGCTGCAGATGGAGACAAGGATAAGGGTGATGCTGAGGACTCCGACGCGCCAGGAGGTGACGATGACGATCCAGATGATGGTCCGGAGCCAGCTGTCGCCACGACCCCACCACCACCTGAGCCTCACTACGGGAAGCAGATACTTCACTTGGAATCTGCCGAGGGTCCATTCCCTGCGCTTCTCTGGAGGGCCATGCAGAGGATTGGTTTTCCGCGGAACCCACATTTTGAGGCTCACTTGTTCAAGAATGCCCAGCAGGAAGAAGAATGGTTGGTGTCTGTGTTGATTTGCGTTCCGGATGAGAGACCTGGATGCTGGGTGGAATACTCTAAGCACATTGATGAGGTGCCCAGGAGGACTTTGGAGGCAGGGACTAGTGAAGCTGCCAGGAGGGCACTCTACTTTCTTTGCTACGCTTACAAGGAAGAGCTCCAGGGCACCGAGTTCCAGCAATTTCCACAACGCAAGAGGGGAGCTACTTGTGCGCAGATTCCTGCTCCACCCCCTGGGGAAGGAAGTCTGCTCCTGGATACCACACAGGAGCTGGTCGCCGCTCTCAGCACGGATCTAGATGCAGCCGGAGCAGAGATCCAGGAGGTCAAGAAGAAGCTAATGAAGACCATCCGGGAGAAGGCAATTCTGGAGGCTCGACTGAGAGGAGATCCAGTGTTACCTCCGGAGTGCGACAGCATTGAACCAAAAGAGTACTTGCCGGAGTCACCCCCTCGCAAGCGCATTCATTATGGAGAGCCTGGCTATCGCACCACTTACCGCTAGGGGATAGATTTAGGAGTTAAGATAGGAGTAAATTTTCTTTTAGAATAGGAGTTTTCTAAGATTCTTTTGTAATCGTTAGTACGAGCGATCTTAATAGTGTGTTAAATTAGATTAATGTGAAAGTGTGCTTGGTTTTGTGACAATGTTTGAGTTGGATCTTTGTAATGATTGCGATAGGTTGTGGAGTGATGACCACAACCATATCGAGTTATTAATACAAATATATAGTTAGTAAAATTTTGGGGTTGTTTTCTTTCCGTTGCTATCTTTATCTTGCCCTTGTTCCTACCCATTTTCCATGATTGAATTCATGAGTCTCTTTTCTCTAACCCAATCAGATGGTGAACACCAGGTCCGGATCAGGAGTCGATCAACCTGCAGCGCCGCGACGGAGGGTGCGCAACAACACCAACCCTAACCCGCCACCAAGTCAACCGCACCAGACGCCACCTGCAGGAATGGAGCAGTTCCTCGCCGCCCAGACTGAGCTGCTGACCAACATGGCGAACACCATCGCCAACATGCAAGCTCAGATGAACCAAGCGCCACCACCTCCACCACCACCAGCAAGGGACAGGCACAGGGAGTTCATGAGTCACAAGCCTCCCACGTTCTCTCATTCGCCGGATCCACTTCAGGCTGATGACTGGATCAAGACTGTGGAGAAGATGCTCAACCTCGCCCAGTGTACCGACAGGGAGAAGGTTCTTTATGCTTCAGGCAGACTGGAAGGGACCGCAGCGGATTGGTGGGATGCTTACACAGCAGCTCATGACAACCCCGACGCTATTGGCTGGCAGGAGTTCAGGAGCAAATTCAGGGAGCAGCACATACCCAAGGGCCTGATGAAGCTCAAGAAGCAGGAGTTCCTTGCTTTGAAGCAAGGGGCAATGTCCGTGAGTGAGTATCGGGACAAGTTCATCCAACTGTCTCGTTACGCCCCTGCAGATGTCGCAGATGATGAGGAGAAGCAGGACCACTTCAGGGAAGGTCTGATTGGTCCTATCAAATATCAACTAATGGTGCATACTTTCGACAGTTTCCAGAAAATGGTGGATAAAGCCATCATGGTGGAGCATGCCCGCAAGGAGATGGGTGAGCAGAAAAGGAAGTACGAGTCATCGACGCAGTTCAGCAGTAATGCACGTCCTCGCTTCAATGCCCCGCAGGGGACACCTTTCCGCTCAGGGGGACAGAATGTCAACTTCGGGCAGAGTCAGTACCCGCGCTTCAACCAACAGCAGCAGCAAGCTCAACATGCCGGTCAGTCAGTGCAGCGCTCCAACTTTCAGCAGAATCGCCAGGGCACCCCTACAGGCACACCGATGAGAAACAATACCACCGCTCCCGCTGGTGGTAATACTTGCTACCGGTGTGGTGAAGCGGGACATTATGCCAATGCATGTCCCAAGAAAAACGCTCAGCACACTCCAGGTCAGTTTAACAACAGTGGACAGAGGCAGACACCGCAGCAGCAGCAACAGCCCCGAAACAACATGCAGACGCCCCAGAGCAACAAGGGTCAGCAAAACTACGCCCGCGGGCGAGTGAATCATGTGGCCGCGGAGACCGCTCAGGAGGCTCAGGACGTTGTGTTCGGTATGTTTCTTGTCAACTCCGCCCCTGCATCAGTTTTATTCGATTCTGGAGCATCGCATACATTCATCTCCGCTGAATACGTAGCTAAGTGCTCCATTCCCCTATGCACTATGCCTAACTCCATGTTAGTAAACTCACCTGGGGGAAATATGAGGGTTGTGTACCGATGTCTCGGGGTAAAAATACAAATCATGGGCAAGGAATTCTGTGCAAACCCGATAGTGTTACCGTCAAGTGGTATTGATATTATTCTCGGAATGGGATGGTTGACAAAATACGACGCAGTGATTCATTGTTCCAAGCGATCCGTGGTTCTCACTAGCCAGGAAGGTGAAAGATTCGAGTTTGTTGCAACACTTCCGTCGGCGGCAGATTGTGCAGTGAATCAGTTGAAGGCAAGTTCGATGGAGGTTATCAGAGTGGTCAGCGAGTACCCGGACGTCTTCCCTGATGATTTGCCAGGTATGCCACCTGAACGTGACATTGAATTTATTATAGATCTTTTACCTGGTACTGCGCCTATTGCTAAGAGGCCATATAGAATGTCAGTTGGTGAATTAGAGGAACTTAAGAAACAACTGAAAGAATTGCTAGGTAAGGGGTACATTCGTCCTAGTTCGTCACCTTGGGGAGCGCCTGTGATATTCGTTGAAAAGAAAGATGGTACACAGCGGATGTGTGTTGACTACAGGGCCTTGAATGAGGTGACTATCAAGAACAAGTACCCATTGCCGCGTATAGAAGACTTGTTTGATCAGTTGAGGGGAGCCAAGGTATTCTCAAAGATTGACTTGAGGTCAGGTTATCATCAGCTGAGGATACGACCATCAGATATAGCCAAGACAGCATTCACTACCAGGTATGGGTTATATGAGTATACGGTGATGTCGTTCGGGTTGACTAATGCTCCAGCTTACTTTATGTATCTGATGAACAAAGTGTTCATGGAGTGTCTCGACAAGTTTGTGGTGGTGTTCATCGATGATATTCTGGTATACTCCAAGGATGAAGAGGAACATGAGGAGCACTTGAGACTCGTCTTGCAGAAGCTCCGGGATAATCAGTTGTATGCTAAGCTCAGCAAGTGTGAATTTTGGCTGAATGAGGTTTCATTTCTGGGTCATGTCATTACCGGCGGAGGTATTGCAGTGGATCCAGGGAAAGTAAAAGATGTGTTGAAATGGGAGCCACCCACGACGGTTTCGGAAATCCGGAGTTTCCTAGGACTTGCAGGGTATTACCGGAGGTTTATTGAAGGCTTCTCTAAGATAGTGAAACCCCTTACGTCACTGCTAGAGAAAGACAAGAAATTTATATGGTCTGCGGCATGTCAGGATTGTTTCGAGGAGCTGAAAAAGAGGCTGACAACTGCACCAGTGTTGGCTATGCCTGATGTTTACAAAAGTTTCGATATCTACTGTGACGCATCTAAGCAGGGTCTCGGTTGTGTATTGATGCAAGAGGGACACGTGATTGCATATGCATCCCGTCAATTGAGAAAGCATGAACAGAACTACCCCACGCACGATCTGGAGTTGGCAGCAGTGGTACATGCTCTAAAAATATGGAGGCACTATTTGTTAGGTCACCGATGCCAGATATATACTGATCATAAGAGCTTGAAGTATATTTTCACTCAGAATGACCTCAATCTAAGGCAGCGAAGGTGGTTAGAGCTGATCAAGGATTATGATCTGGAGATACACTACCATCCCGGGAAGGCAAATGTGGTTGCAGATGCCTTGAGTCGCAAGAGCTATGTGAACGCGACGATGATTAGCCAGATGCCTCGGGAATTGTACAAAGAATTTGAACGACTCAACCTGGGGTTCGTCGCTCATACGGAGGGAATTACTATAGAGGTTGAGCCGACCCTCGACCAAGACATACGGAAGGGTCAGCTTGAGGACTCTAAGATACAGGAGATAAAAGGAATGATAGAAGCGGGCAAGGCACCCGATTTTACTGAAGATGAACATGGGACAGTATGGTTCAGGAAGAGGATATGTGTACCAGATGTGGACCACCTCCGAGAGAAAATTCTGCAGGAAGCTCATGACTCAGCTTATTCTATCCATCCTGGCAGTACTAAGATGTATCAGGATCTGAAGGAAAGATATTGGTGGTATGGCATGAAACGTGACGTTGCAGCTCACGTGGCATTATGTGATGTGTGTCAGAGAGTTAAGGCAGAACATCAGAGACCGGCTGGATTGTTACAGCCTTTGAAGGTGCCGGAGTGGAAATGGGAAGAAATCGGTATGGATTTCATTGTGGGGTTGCCACGAACACGAGATGGGTATGATTCGATATGGGTCATAGTGGATCGACTGACCAAGGTAGCTCACTTTATACCGGTAAAGACTACATATACAGGTGCACGACTGGCAGAATTGTACATCTCGCAAATTGTGTGCTTGCATGGAGTACCTAAGAAGATAGTGTCAGACAGGGGTACTCAGTTTACGTCTCGGTTCTGGCAAAAGCTGCATGAGTCAATGGATACGAAGTTGAACTTCAGCTCTGCTTATCATCCGCAGACTGATGGGCAGACCGAAAGGACAAATCAGGTGTTAGAGGATATGCTCCGAGCCTGTGCACTGAAACATGGAGGCAGTTGGGACAAGAGTTTGCCGTTCGCAGAGTTCTCCTATAATAACAGTTATCAGGCCAGTCTAAAGATGGCGCCGTTCGAGGCACTGTATGGCAGAAAGTGCAGGACTCCGTTGTATTGGAGTGAGACAGGTGAAAGTCAGCTGTTCGGGCCTGAGATCATTAAAGAGGCTGAAAGGCAGGTACAGGTTGTTCGTGAGAACCTGAAGGTGGCTCAGTCAAGACAGAAAAGCTATGCAGATACTCGACGACGGGAGTTGACCTTTGAGGAAGGTGACTACGTATATCTGAAGGTGTCACCAATCAGAGGTTTGCGCAGATTCAAGGTCAAGGGGAAATTGTCGCCTCGTTACATTGGTCCGTTCAAGATTCTAGAGCGGAAAGGCGAGGTGGCTTACCAACTAGAGTTACCTGCACGGTTGTCAGATGTGCACAATGTGTTTCATATCTCTCAGTTGAAGAAATGCTTGAGGGTACCCGAGGAGCAGTTGCCACTGGAGGAACTGGATGTGCAGGAGGACTTGACTTATGAGGAGCACCCGATCAAAATACTGGATACGGCGGAGAGAATTACCCGGAGTAAGAGGATACGAATGTGCAGAGTTCAGTGGAGTCACCATTCAGAGGCTGAGGCTACCTGGGAACGAGAGGATGAGTTACAGGCAGATTTTCCCCAGCTCTTTGCTAGCCCAGCCGAATCTCGAGGACGAGATTCCTTTTAAGGGGGGTAGGTTTGTAACACCCTAATTTTGCAAAGTACAAAAGTAATTTGAATGGCATGATAGGTCAAAGGGTTACATGAATTTTTTTTATATAAGCAATTTTCTTAAGGTATAAAAATAAATATAGGGAAATATATGTGTCATGTGCATTCATGCTCTTTGCATTGCTTTATTGATTGTAGTTTATTTGGATTCAATTTGAGTTCAAATTTCAGTTCAAATTCAAAAGCCCTTTTGATTTTGTTTGATCTTCTCTCTTTTCCCTCTCCTTTTCTCCCCTTGGGCCCAGCCCAGCCCGGCTGGCCACCCCTCTCTCCTTCCTCTCCTCTTTCCCCTCTGCAGCCCGGCCCGCAGTCCCTTTTCCTCTCCCTCCTCTCCTTTGCAGCGCGGCCCGCTTCCCTCCTGGCCGGCCCAGCCGAGGCCTCTCTTCTCCCTTTCTTCCCCCGCGTCCCTCTCTTCTCTGGGCCGCAGCTCGGCCGCCGGCCCAGCCTCCGCGCGCACGTACCGCTCCCCCTCCTCTCTCTCTGGCGCTGACAGGGGGGCCCCACCTGTCAGGCCCTCCTCCTTCCCCGCGCCCGAGCCGGACCCGAGCTCGAGTCCGAGCTCGGTCCGCCGCACCCCGCGCCGTCTCCGCCTCGGGCCCGCACGCCCAGGCGCCCCTCGGCCGTCCTTTAAAAGCCGCCGCACCCCGGGCCCCCTAAACCCTAGCCGCACCGCCGCCCTAACCCTAGCCGCCGCATCCGCCGCCGCCGCCCTCGCCTCGGGTCGCCGCCGCCCCGTCGGTCCGCTGCCGCCCGCCGCCTTTTGACCGCCCCCGAAGCACCGTGTGGTGGTGAGGATCCCCCGGCCGCCTTCTCTCTTCCCCTCCCCGGCTCCCCCGCGTCCGCCGGCTCCGTCGCCCGATCCGCGCCGCCTCTCGCCGCCGGTAGCCGCCTCCGGCCGTCGCCTCCCCTTCTCTACCCCCTAAAGCAGTTCCCCTCGTCCCCCTCTACCTCCCCGTCCAAATCTCGTTCGAAACCGAGGCCGGGGACGCGATTTCGCGTTTCCCCGGCGAGCCGCCGCCGCCTCTACCTCGCCGCCGGCGTCCCGCCGCGGCTCAGCCGCCGCCCCGCGTCGCCCCGAGCCGGCCGGCCGTTGGATCCAAATCCAACGGCCCAGATCAGATCCAGCCGAGTCAACCAAACCGCGTACCGGTCAACCCGCGCCTCTTTTGCAAATAAGACCTTAAGTTTCCCCGAAATCAACCCGCCGTCCTGCCCAATTCAAAAGTATTCGCGTTTTGGTCCAAATTCTTCTATTTAGACCCCTGAGGTTTTTCAAAATCGAACCCGCCGTCCTGAATCTCTAGATTTTGCGTTCTAGCCCCTCTGTCTAGGGTTTAATCACGATCTAGCCCCTGGTTTCTCTGTTTTAGGTCCTTCTTGATCTAAATCTTCGCAGATAAGCCCCTGGAACCCCGTTTTAGCCCTAACTTCTTCGTTTTAACTCCGATTTCGTCGATTCTTGCGCTCACGCGATCCTTACGACTTGTACAATGTTTTCAACATATTATTTTGTTCTGTTTTCAATGATTGGTGTACTGTTCTTATTTTATTGTGTTTGCTTGTTTGTATGTGCTTGTGTGCGACGTTAGACGGTGCGCAGTTCGAGGATCCGCAGAGTCAAGACTTTGAAGAATTTCCTGAGCAGCAGCAGTTTGCTAACGAAGGCAAGTGGTCCTTGATCATGTTTTCAGTCCTATTAATATCACAATTACACCTTTACTTTTATGCGTGCATGTGTATAGAACATGATGGAACCCAATTAAGGATATGACTAGATTTTATTTAACTTCCTTGTTAAACCTGGGTTGTTTTATTTATGTTATAGCCACGCTAGTTGCTTAATAATAGTTTTGGATGTTTGGAAAGCATGTTACCTCCTATATCTCTCATGTCCTTTGGAATATTGTTATGGCAATCAAACAAGCTTATCGAATGAATTGGAACATGGAGAACCACCCAGGAAAACAGTACAACCACAGTACTATATGGCTCTGGTCTTGGCTAATTAATTAGAAACCCTAGCTTGTGATGATCTTACCGAAAGGGCAAGAGGGGTTGCATTGACGGGGTACAGCTCGGTCCTTTGAGGCACATAGCTATGTGAACCTTGGCTAAGGTATTTTCCTCAATAGGGAGGGTTATGACCGCTTTGGCTTGAAACCTTAGCGGATTGTCACAAGTTAGGGAATCTTTGTAAAGGCCTCGTAGTGAATCCCTGCCACTCACCTTGGAAGTGTTTAAGGGCCTTGCAAACCCGGGCAAAAAGGGAAACACGAGCTGTGGGTAAAGTGTACAACCTCTGCAGAGTGAAAACTGATATATCAGCCGTGCTCACGGTTAAGAGCGGCTTGGACCCTCACATGATAATTGAACTTGAAGATGACTTAAGCCGTTGTTCTTTGTGGTTGATGTTTATTTACTCAGTTTTTATATAAGGGTTGGTATAAACTTAAACTTAGTTAATGCTTGCTAAATAAAACTTGACCAACTAAAATGCTTATCGCAGTCAAACCATGTCAGCTTATCCTTGTTTTGGCCTTGCATGTCATATAATTTACTCCACTTGCTGAGTACCAACCATAAGTGTACTCACGCTTGCTTTGTTAAAACCAATGCTGCTCAGAACAAGACAACTTTCCGGAGTTTCCCGAGGATATTGGAGACTTCTAGGCGAGTGTCTTCCAGTCAACTGCCTGTGAAGTTGAAGTCCGCTGCTATTTATCGACATTTATTTATTCGCTTAAGGTTAAGACTGTCGGTCATGTAATAAAGTACTACTATACTCTTATTCGTTAATGCATTGTTCGGATATTCGCTTGTGACGTCTACTGTATGTGCGGAACTTGATCCTGGCGCACATATGGGATGCATTCGGTTACCTTTTCTAAACCGGGTGTGACACGTTGCCACCAAGGCAACTCGCCCTGCTACGGTTCGAGGCAGCGGCGAGTCCTCCGAGTGCGTGGACTCGCCGGCGAGTGAAGGAACCGAGGGGGGAGCGCGCCGGGAGAGCTCTTCCGACCGGAGGTTGGAGTTGGCCGGCGTTCTGCCACCGGTGCCGAAAGGTCAGCGGCAGATGCGCAAACGCAAGGCCGAAGAAGTCGAGTCCTCCAGGTACGGAGTTGTTGTTTGGGCCGGTTACCAAATTCAATGATGCCGAACACTAACAGCACCCCCTTGCAGTCTTCCTGCTCCACCACCCGGATCTGAACCCAAAAGGGTGGGGACAGGCCCCTCCGACGTCGCGGCGGTGACAATTGCCGTGGCGGGAACCCCTCCATCGGCCGGCCAAGCCTCGCCATCAGCGACGAGCGTTCCTCGGCGGGCCTGGCGGGTGAAGAAGGCTGCCAGGAAGAAGTCGACACTGTAAGTTTTGCTTCGATCGCTTGAAAAGCTTGACCGCGCCTGCGTGGATGACCATGTTGTCGATGTCGCCAGGGCTGCGAGTGCGGTGCAACTCCAGCTGGAACCGGGCAGGGCTGCGGCGCCTGCCTCAGCTGCAGCAGCCCCCGAGCCCTCGGCGCCTGGGAGGCCTGTACTCGCAGAGGTGGCCCCTGAAGCGGATGCGGGGCTCCCCGACTTGCCGCCTCCCGAGTCCCAACAAGAAGGAGCCAGACCCGGTGGCGATGAACAAGTCGTGGCCCCGGAAGCGGATGCGGGGCTCCCCGACTCGCTGCCTCCCGGGTCTAGGCAAGAGGGAGCCGGGCCCAGTGGCGGGGAACAAGTCGTGGCCCCTGGTGCCGCTCCTACCAGTGGTACAGGTACGCGCTTACCCGCCCGCGGCTTGATGCCAGGGTCCGAGGGCAATATGGTGACTACTTCGTATGCTTGCAGGTGTCCAGCCGCCGCCGTCCGGGGATGCCGCCGGGCCCTCGGAGAGTCCCCGTGAGGTGCTGAGGACCGGGCCAGGGTACCAGAACATCATCACCACCGACCTGGTGGATGATCTTCTGCTAACGGCCGAGAACCTGGAGACCTTCAAGAGCACCTTCAAGGAGTTATACAACTTCTCCATGGTAGTACTCGCGTAAAGTTCCAGGTGTGTGCATTGGTGGGTTGTTTAGTACTCATTCTCCTCCTTTGGCGCAGCATGTGATTACCAAATCCCAGAAGAAGTCGGAGAAACTCCGCGCGGTTGTGAGCGACGCGCGGGAGTTAGGTGCCCTGCACAAGCGCATCTCCGAGGAGAAGACGAAGAACTGCTATCTGCAGCGCGAGCTTGACATGCTGAAGCAGGGGAGGACTCGAGAGACCTGGCTGCTCAAGAATGACCTGAAGAAGCTTGAAGCGGCCAACTCCGAGCTCCAACAACGGGTCAAGGAGCAACACGCAGAGTACCAGGAGCAGCTCAAGGTGGAAAAGAAGGCGCACCAAGGTAGGCCCCCGCTTCCCTCGAGTACTTTTCCTTAGTGATTTCACTTGCTTGCTGAAACATCTTCACCACAGAGCTTAGGAAAGTAATAAAACACAAAGAGGAGCTGCTTACTGACGTGAAGAATATGCTGTATCGTCGTACAGATGAAGTCGAAAGGCTGCAGAAGGTGATCGACGACACTGAACGGCAGTTCGTCGACTGCCTTCAGCAAGTCAAAGCGCTGGGCGAGAGGGACGAGCAGCGACGCAAGGAGCTGGTGGACCTCCAGGGTGCCACCCAGGAACTGGTGGACATGGTGGACCCGCCAGAAGAAGGCGAGGCAGGCCCGCGGCCCCTGCTGGGACGGCTCCGTGAAGCCCCGAAGAAAATGCTCAAGTTTTTATCCGAAGCTCCAGTCGCTTGCGTAAGCAACGCCCTTGCATATGTGAAGTCCTTCGTGCCCAATGCGCAGTTAGGCATTTTTGCGCAGGGGATGGCGGCAGACTGCTCGGACGAGCGTTTTGAAGAGTGCCTGCGTGAAGCCCAACCTGTAGCAGAACAAATTGTACACAGTGTACTGCAGGATTAGGGCATGAAGAACAAGTACTCGTTCTCTTGTATATATGTTTATGTCGATGTCTCTACTTGTGTGCATGTGCCTATGCTGAGCGAATGTCCAGGCTTACAAGGCGCAAGTAGTAGATACTACCCCGGGGTGCAACGACCCTGAAGGTAGCCGTAGCTCCGTGTAGGAACTCGTCTAACAAGTGGTCCACAACCCGAAATTGTAGGCCTAAACTCGTTAGGAAGGAACGCGAGCGTCGTCCCGGGATTGTCGTGCGTAGGGCAAAAAATTAGGACTAGCTCGAGTGCGGCGACTCTGAGTGTAGTCGAAAGTCGCTCCTGCTTATGAGCGTGCTCCGTAAGCTGTGTAAGACCCGGGCGGACAGATCGGGCTTGTTAGGAGCAGATGCGGTCGTTGCCGCGGTTTGGCCATTCTTTTGGCAAAAACATGACTGTTCTGAGTGCCGCCACTCAGGATGTAGTCGAGGTAGCTCTTCATGCGAGCCTGTCCAACGTGCTGTTTTTGAGCCAGTCGAGCGGATCGACTGAGTTGGACAAAGTGCGACTGCGGTCGCGTGCGACCACCTAAGGTCGCGGTGGAACTCGATATATCGAGGAGTTTTAGCCGGAGCAGATGGTTCGACAAAAAATAAAGTCGATAGGTTGTGAATGTAGTCACAACTTTATTCGCGACGAGCGGCCAGTCTACACGAGTGTTGGTTCGTGGCCGTGGCTGTCGTGCGCCGGAGAATGAATGTTCAACCCGAATATTGTGGCTCATAGCCTCCAATATGCATCGAAGAAAGGAGATCTTCCAAGCCCCTGAGGAAATCGGATATCGCCGGGTATTTGCTTATGGGTAGAACTTACGCAGGTGTTGGACGTTCCAGGAATTTGGGATGTCCTGGCCCTCGGGGCATTGTAGTCGATACGACCCTGGCCGTGTGACCTGCTTGACGACGAACGGGCCCTCCCACCTTGAATTGTGTTTGTGTAGGCCAGATTCGTCCTGGATACGACGTAAAACCAGGTCGCCGACGCTGAATGACCGCTCCTTGACGTTGCGATCATGGTATCGGCGGATCCCCTGCAGGTACCTGGCTGACTGGACAAGGGCGGTGCAACGAGCTTCTTCCACAGAATCGAGCTCCAACTGCCTCGCTTCGTCCGCCTCGCCTTCATTGTACATTTCAACCCTTGGGGACTTCCACATGATGTCGGCTGGTAAAATTGCTTCAGATCCGTATACAAGGAAGAAAGGTGTTTGGCCTGTGGCTTTGGACGGCTGAGTCCGAAGCCCCCAGACTACATGCGGCAGCTCATGTACCCATTTGCCTCCCTTCTTGCTGTTTTCATCGTATAGTCGCTTCTTGAGACCGTCAATTATCAAGCCGTTCGCCCGTTCGACTTGTCCATTGGCCCGCGGGTGTGCAACTGAGACATATTTGACTTCGATGCAAGCGTTCTCGCAGAATTCCCAGAAATGGTTGGCCGTGAAGTTTGACCCCAAGTCCGTGATGATAGTGTTGGGGAAGCCGAATCGGTGCAGAATATCTGAGATAAAGTCAACGACCCGGTCTGGCGTGAGCTTGGCGATTGGCTTGTACTCGATCCACTTTGTAAACTTGTCGATAGCCACCAGAACATGAGTAAAACCGCCTGGCGCCGTCGTGAAGGGCCCGATCATGTCGAGACTCCAACAAGCAAAAGGCCACGATGGTGGTATAGTGATGAGGCTATGAGCAGGAACATGGGTCTGCTTGCCGAAGAATTGGCAGTTTTGACACCTGCGCACGAGATCCTCCGCGTCGGTTACTGCAGTGGGCCACCAGAAGCCGGTCCTGTATGCTTTCCCAACCAGCGTTCTTGACGCCGCATGGTTGCCGCAAACGCCTTCGTGGATCTCTCGTAGTATGTCGTACCCATCTTCCTTCGTAACGCACTTCATAAGAACTCCTAACCGAGCGCCGCGCCTGTAGAGCTTGGCGTTGACCAGGACGAAACCCTTGCTTCTTCTTAAGACGCGCGCCGCTTCCACGCTCTTAGCGTCAATTCCAGCTGGTAGCCGCTGGTCTTGAATGAAGTCGATGAAAGCCGCTCGCCAGTCCTCCCCCAGCGTCAGAACCTCTCGATCGGGTTGTTGGGAACCCGAGTCGATGGTTACTTGCGGAGAAGGCTTGATAGATGGCTGATCAAGCTTCTGGACGAAGACTCCCGGCGGGACTTGAGCACGCGTTGACCCTAACTTGGACAGGATGTCCGCGCCAACGTTGTGCTCCCGTAGCACATGGTGAACCTCCAAGCCAGAAAACTTGCCTTCCAGCCTGCGCACTTCCTGAACGTATGCATCCATCGTTTCCTTGTTGCAGTCCCACTCCTTATTGACCTGCTGAACGACAAGAAGAGAATCGCCATACACAAGTAATCGCTTGATCCCTAGTGATATCGCCAAACGAAGCCCGTGAAGCAAGGCTTCATACTCGGCTTCGTTATTAGATACCTTCCATAAGATCTGAAGGACATACTTCAATTGTTCGCCTCGTGGGGAGATGAGCAAGACACCAGCGCCTCCGTCGTCGAGCTTGAGGGACCCATCAAAATACATGGTCCAGTGCTCTGGCTTGTCCACTGGGGTTGGGACTTGATTCTCCCTCCATTCAGCCATGAAGTCGACTAGAGCCTGTGACTTGATGGCAGTGCGTGGCTTGAAGTCGATTGACAAAGCCCCCAGTTCCACTGCCCACTTAGATATGCGTCCCGTGGCATCTTGATTATGGAGAATATCCGCCAGCGGGAAGTCCGTAATCACAGTGATCTTGTACTCGTCGAAGTAATGGCGCAACTTTCTTGATGTGATCAAAATTGCATACAAGAGCTTTTGGACAGGTGGGTACCGTACTTTTGACTCGGAGAGGACCTCGCTGACGAAATAGACGGGCCTCTGCACTCCGAACGCATGGCCTGCTTCGCCTCGCTCGACTACAATGGCGCTGCTGACAACATGAGTTGTTGCCGCAATGTAGAGTAGTAGGTCCTCTTCCGGTAGCGGAGCGGTAAGGATCGGAGGCGACTGGAGGTGAATTTTCAAGTCTTGTAGAGCTCGCTCGGCCTCCTCCGTCCATTGAAACTTGTCTTGGCGTTTTAGGAGCTTGAAGAAAGGTAGTCCTCTCTCCCCGAGTCGGGAGATGAACCTGTTCAGGGCCGCCATACAACCTGTCAGCTTCTGTACATCCTTGATTGTGGCCGGAGCCTCCATATCAGTGATGGCCATGATCTTGACAGGGTTGGCCTCGATGCCCCGGTTGCTGACGATGAACCCAAGCAGTTTCCCAGAAGGTACTCCGAAGACGCACTTGGTGGGATTGAGTTTCCACCGATATCTGCGTAGACTACTAAATGTTTCTTCCAAATCTTCGATCAGGCTATCGGGATCCCTGGTCTTGATGACCACATCATCCACATAAGCCTCAACATTCCGGTGCAGCTGATCCGCGAAACACATCTGGATCGCGCGTTGGTATGTTGCTCCTGCATTCTTCAACCCAAAAGACATTGTTTTATACGCATAAGTCCCGTATGGGGTGATGAATGCAGTCTTGATTTGGTCTTCCTCCTTGAGCGCAATCTGATGATACCCTGAGTAACAATCAAGAAAACAAAGAAGGACACACCCAGCCGTCGAATCGACGACTTTGTCAATGCGCGGCAGCCCAAAATGATCTTTTGGGCAATGCTTGTTGAGATCGGTGTAGTCGACACACATTCTCCATTCATTGTTTTTTTTCTTTACAAGCACGGGATTCGCTACCCACTCTGGATGAATTACTTCTTTAATGAATCCGGCCGCGAGGAGTTTAGCGATCTCTCGTTTAATGGCCTCACGCTTGTCGTGAGCAAACCTCCGGAGGCGTTGCTTTTTGGGCATGGCCTTCGGGTCTACATTCAAAGCATGCTCGATCAACTCCCTGGGCACCCCTGGCATGTCCGCAGGTTTCCATGCGAATATGTCTCGGTTAGCCCGAAGAAAGCTGACGAGCGCGAGTTCCTATTTGTCGCCTAAGCCCGCGCCAATGACAGCGGTCTTAGATGGATCTCCCTCCTGGAGCTGGATCGACTTAAGGGCCACGCCATCAGTCGACTGGATGCTCGACTTGCTGGCCTTCTTGGAGGGAATTTCCAGCCCAGACTGGGAAAGCTGCTGCGCGGCCGCGAGTACTTCTCCCGAAGCATCTGGCACCCGAGTAGTCGAAGCATATTGGATCGCCTCCTGGTTGCAGTCGTATGACTTCTTCAAGTCGCCACGGAGGGTGAGCACTCCACCGAGTCCTGGCATCTTAAGAAGCAGATAAACATAGTGCGGCACTGCCATGAACTTAGCCAGTGCCGGACGACCCAACATTGCATGGTAAGAGGAATCAAAAGTAGCCACCTCAAACTTGATGAACTCGGTACGATAATTCTCCCGCGTGCCAAAGGTGACTGGGAGGACCACCGTGCCAAGCGGATGCGCCGCATTACCTGGGACGATCCCGTAAAAGGGAGACTTGCTGGGCACCAGCATATCCTTGAAATCCAGGCCCATCTTCTTCAAAGTACTAACGAAGATGAGATTGAGCCCGCTTCCGCCATCGATGAGGACCTTGGTAAGCTTGACCTCTGCCACCACAGGATCCAGGACCAATGGGAACTTACCGGGCTCTGAGAAGCTCGTCCACTGATCGTCGTGAGAGAACGAGATGGGGACCTCCGACCAACGGAGCGGCCGTGGTACCGCCGGCTCGACGGACAAGATCTCCCGAAGAAGCAGCTTCTGGTCCCTTCTGGAACCGAAATCCTCATCACCGCCGAAGATAACGTTGACGACCTTCGAGGAATCCTGAAACTTTGGGTTACGCCCCTGGTCATCGTGATCGTCATCCTCGGGTTCTTTGTCAGCAGGCTTCTTATTCTTCTTTCCACCACCGGTGTTGCTGAACGTCCTCCGGAGGTGGTAGCAGTCAATGGCGGCATGGTTGGCGCCCGGATGCCATGGGCACTTCTTCTGCAGGAGTTTCTCAAATTCCTCCTGCGTCGTCGACTTCTTGCCCCGCGAAGGACGATCGATAGCCGCGATGACATCATCTGGCTTTCGTTTCCGGGGTGGCCCAGAAAAGTCCCGCTGGCCTTTGTCGCTGCGGTTGTCATTTGGGCGCCGCAGATTGCTATCATGGCGCCGCGGCAACCGCTCCCGCATCTTCTCCTCCTGCTCGGACCAATCGTGCATCATATCACGAAGGCCCGCAACGGTCTTCGGCCTGTTCCGCCCGAAATCTCTGTATATGCTCGGGTCGGTGATGCCGTTGTAAAAGCAGTCGATGATGTCCTCCTCCGAGATGTTCGCGATGGTGGCGCGGACGTCAAAGAAGCGATGCGTGTAGGACCGTAGAAGCTCGTTACGTTCCTGCTTGCACTGGGCAAGATCGTGTCGAGTACCTGCACGGGTAATTGCTCCCTGGAAATTATCGATGAAGACCTTCTTAAGTCGTTCCCAGGAGTCGATTGTGTTGCTGCCAAGGCTCTCCAGCCAGGTGAGCGGCGCAGGGTCCAAAGCCATCAGGAAGTAGACGACTTTGGTGATATTTGAGCCCCCCGCGACGTGAATGGCCGTGGAGTAGCAACGAAGCCACTGCTGGGGAGCCTGCTTGCCGTCGTACTTGGTGATGCCGATCGTTTTGAAGCCCTCCGGGTACTTGTAACTGCTAAAACGAGCAGAAAAAGCAGGAAACCGATCACTGCAGTCAGTACCTTCATTCTCGACTTCTTCACGGGTCTTGCGCCTGGAAGAAATCACGGTGCGCGCGTCGCGGCCTTCATTGATGTGTTGGCGCAGATCCTCCGGAAGGGGTCGATGATGGACTTGTCGTGGCTGACCCCCTTGCGGTGGCTGCTGCCTCCCGCCAGGGGTCTGGCTCCCGCAAGCATTGTCGTTGCTGGGTTGACGTCGAAGACGGCCGCCAGCCGTTCGGCTGTGGGCCTGACTTCGACTCTCTCCCACACGCTCCTCCCAGATGGTAGGCGCCGGGTTGTGTTGATCCAACTGGATCCAAGCCCTCTGCGCGTACAAGAGTGCTTGACGTACCTCCGGGTCATGGCTGCGCTCGAGGATGGCCGTAACCCTAGCGATGTTGGCCACCGGAGTCCGAAACCCCCGCTCGCTAACGGCGGCGAACTCAGGATCAAGCTCGCGATGCATAGATCGCCTACGCTCGTTGGCCTTCCTCCGCCGGATTGTGCAGGCCCTGTTTCTGGCCCTCCGCGCTTCTCGATCGGCGTCGTTCTCGTCACCAACATTGGCCGTGATCTCGTCCTCGGAGATCGCTTCAAAATTGTCGATGAGAAAATCCCCACCGTCCTCGCCTTCTTCGGCCATCAGCACCTGGCGGGAGGAAAGCTCGTGAGAACCTTCGTCGACTAGTTCAGTCGTTCCCTCCGCCGCGGTGGCCAACGGCCTGCCTTCCTGAAAAGGCAAGGGCTCGAGGTGAGCCACGAGTCGATCCTCTGCTTCGAGTGATTTGGGGAGCGTTACGCCCCTCCAGTGCACCATGTGCCCCCCCGGCAAGGAGGTGACCACCAGATCACCAGAACCGGAACAACCCGAAGCCCCCCGACATGCGGTGGCTTCGAGTTTTCCGATCTGGAGTAACAAGTTCAGGTCCTTCTCAAACATGGAAAGGGACCCGAAGGCGTCGGCCTCCTGAAGACCAGTGGCCGATTCGCACGAACCGAGCTGAGATCGGCTAAGCGAGTCCCTAGGTTGGAACAAGTCCAAACCAGGGAGAGTTGCCGCAACACCAGAAGAAGTCGAGGATGAAGCGAACTCCACCTTGTCCTGTGCTGCGGGAGCGTGGAGCGGCAAGTTGTCGAGGTCGTCGACAAACTTGTCGAGGTCGCTGCGGAAATCAGTAGCGGTGGTCCTTGGCTTCATGTCGACAAGGAATCGCCGGAAACTGCCCGCACCATCTGCGATGCAGACCCATGAACCAAAAACAAATGTCGTTCCCTGAGAGGGAACCGACCTGACGAATCTGAACGAAGCCATCGAGCTCGCCGGTGAATCTTCGACGCGTCCCCCTACCTGGCGCGCCAGCTGTCGGTGTTTAACCGGCTGCCCACCAAGGGATATACCCAAGGTGGTAAGTTTTGGGCGAGGGGACGCCGAGATCAGGAACTCGAAGGTGCAAAGAACACAAGACTTTAGACAGGTTCGGGCCGCACGGAGCGTAACACCCTACGTCCTGTACGGTAGTTTGTATTCTCTTTGGTGTAGAATGACCTAATGATCTTCTGTTTCGAGGGGGGTCCCTGACCTCCCTTATATACCCGAGAGGTCAGAGTTACAAAGATGCTAACCAACCCCCACCGAGGGATCACACCAGAACTGATCTCGAGTAGATCCTCTCCGTGTTGGTTAGCCCAATCTCCTATTTAAACGGGATAAACAAGAGATAAACAAAATGAATAAGAGATAAGACGGACTTAATCTCTTAAACCTCCGTAGACTACGCTACATGCCCAGCCCGGTAGCCCCGGGTCTGACACAAGCAACTCAACACCCAAGCGTAGTGCGCAATATACAACACCCCAAAACATGACATAGGGTATTACGCTACTCTAGCAGCCCGAACCTGTCTAAATTTGTGTCTTGTATGTCTTGTATCCTTATGTTCACCTTCAAGTTCCAGGTCCGGCGATCTCTCACCAAATAATCACATACCTTAGGGTATCTCTAGGTAAGCTGACGGTAAAAACACCGACAGATGACGCCCACCGTGGGGCCAATTGTCGCGATCATTGGGCGAATTTGAAGGACCTCTTCATCAACATCAATCCACTCAAGATGGTGGATCGCTACTTCGTACATATGCATCGGCGGATCGATTCATCGAGTTCGAGATCGGATCCTTCAGTGAACGACTACATCGACCTCGACTACTCGGCTCGACTTCACCTCGCGCTGCAACGTCGATGCACCGCGGCTGCCGACCTCGATGACCCGGTTCAACTTCGGCTTATGCCGCAATGTCCGCGCGCAGCAGCGACGAGTTTGACTACTTCGACTTCGCGAGGAGGCTCAGCAGCCCGCCAGCGACTACTTCGACTTCGCGAGATGGCTCGGCGGCCCGCCTGCGATCACTTCGACTTCGCGAGGATGATCGGCGGCGCGCTGACGACTACTTCGACTACTCGTCTCGACTAGAAACTAGTGGAGGGCGAGCCTCACAGCAACGACTACATCAACTACTCGTCAACCTGAAAACTAGTCGGAATCAACTCCGACTAGTCGAGCTTCATCAACAAACCATCGTAGCTCCATCAACGAGCTCCACGGCTTCGTCGACATTCGTCCACGAATCAAGCTAAGTGACTTATACCTTTTCCGACTTGTTCTTCACAAGATCAGCTACCTTTTTGGTTACGCCTCTCGACAGGCATGAAACCCTCGGGGGCTACACCATGATCGACTACCTATCTGTGTACGTCTCTCGACGGGCATTGAAACCCTCCAGAGCTATACTTCGCCGACTACTTATCTGTGTACGTCTCTCGACGGGAATTGAAACCCTCCAGAGCTACACTTCGCCGACTACTTATCCGTGTACGACTCTCGATGGGCATTGAAACCCTCCAGAGCTACACTTCGCCGACTACTTATCCGTGTACGCCTCTCGATGGGCATTGAAACCCTCCAGACCTACACTTCGTCGACTACTTTTGCACACTGCGCATCCTCTTTGTTGCATGACGACTACTTTCTGCTCGTTGTCTCCTCTTAACGGTTACTAATCTACTCGAGTAGCAAATGCCTTAATCCGTGAAACCTTGAGTCTCCAGTCATGACCTAAGCGACCCGTCCTGTATGAGCGAAGGCAAGAGACCTAAGCGACTCGTACATGCTATGGGCGAAGGCTAAACTAGGACCGGTTAATGTAAAGGGTGGACTACTCGGGAGATTTAAATGGCCCAAAAAAGAGCTCGACATAGCAATTTTTACACTGAATAAATTTTGGTGTCTTCACATTATTACTGAGTACTTCTCGGTATCTTCGCATTATGCTACATAATGTATGCATTGTCTTTTTTCAGATCAAGCTTCGGCAACAACCCTCCAGGCAGCACGGCGTGCCATCACAGTTCTACTAGTTTCGAGGCTCGGGGGCTGGGCGATGCACACTACTCAACATGGCTCTTTCGGCTCTCCTGGCTCGTAAGCTCGGGGGCTGGACACCGCAAAACTACTCGAAGGTGACTCATATGAAGACTGAGAGTGCAGAAGAAACCCTAAGTCACCGCGTGGTTAAATAAACCAGCGGGAGGCTCAATTTCACTGTGCAGAAGGGGAAGAGTTTTTCTCGGGATTTTAGAGTAACACCAATGCCACGATTCTTGGATCCTTTTTCCGAACCTAAGGGTTTTGGATTCAAGGCTCGGGGGCTGTAGGATATGTGTCATCGACTACTTATTTTTCGAATGTACTCGAAGGATAAGAAATGAAGATTCAAGACTAATTTGACCCTCGGCTTGATTCTTCGATTCAACCTAAGGCTCGGGGGCTACTCCATATGGAGTGCGATTTTCCATCGCACCCCGTACAAAAGAAGACTTGAAGCTATTCGGGGCATGAGCACCTCATAACCTCGATGCAACCAAGAAAGTACTCGAAGAAGACCTTCAAGACGGAGTTTCAGAAGAAGCCGAAGACTATTTCAGAAGTACTCGAAATGCCTGCAGTACTCGGCTATAAAGAGCTCGGGGGCTTGTCAGGGATAGATCCCCTGGGTACCGCAAGGAAGCTACCTGTGAGAAAAAAGAAGTCTGATTTCTACTAGGATTCCACTGTAATCTTATTAGGACTCATACCTTGTAATCCTACTAGAACTCCTACCTTGTAATCCTACTAGGAACCCTGTCCCCTAAGATATATAAAGGAGGGCAGGGATACCTAGATAGGCAGAGAACCAACGGAGAGCAGCCAACAGGCAACTCAACACCCAAGCGCAGGGCGCAATATACAACACCCCAAAATAGGATGTAGGGTATTACGCTACTCTAGCGGGTTGAATCTGTCTAAATTTGTGTCTTGTGTCCTTGCGTTCACCTTCAAGTTTCAGATCCGGCGATGCCTCACCAAATAATCACCTACCTTAGGATATCCCTAGGTAGGCCGACGGTAAAAACACCGACAGTGTGTATTAAGATTATTAGAACTGAAATATGATCAAGGACCACTTGTCTTCCTCAAAGAGTTGCTGCTACTCAGCAGTGCCTTCAAAGCCTTGGTCTTGCGGATGCTCGAACTATGCACTGTCTTTCTGTTATCGCCATAATTTAGGCAGGCCAGAAAGTGGGCCGCGGAGCAAGATAGATTTGAAGGATAGTTATAATGGGCTTGCGAATCGGACTCTATGCAGGTGTTTTGGGCCCAGGATGGCTATGTATCTAGATAGGTATGTATGTTTAAATAGTTTAGATAGAGATAGTTAAGATTTGTGTCGTGTTTGGTTAGGATTGGTTAGGAAAGGAAAGTCTACGGACTATAAATATGTATCTTGGGTAAACAATAAAAAATCAATCATTCATCAACAACTCTCGGCACATCGCCTCCCCTGTTCTAGGGTTTCTCGAGTAAGTGCCGTGCAGCCCCGATCACGCCTTGCGTGATCGGGGCAGCATCGTCCCTGCTTATCCACCTTTTTGTGTTTCTCATTTTGAAGCATCGTTGATGGCGAGTAGCACTAGTTATCTTAACGTGTATAGAGTAACATCAGTCTTTCCATGCTTTAATCGTGCATCGTTTGTTACCTATAGACGTTCAGCTGTCATTGTGCCCGAACTCGGGTGTGAAGGCAGTATCTTGCTCTGTTTTGGTTTAGTAGATCCAATCTGTTATGGTTAGTCTCTGTTTATCAAAGATTTAGTTTGATATCTGCATGTTTAGGCCCTGCAAACGGGTTGAAAATTCCGGCAGTATGCTTGGTATCTTGTAACAGCTTAAAAAGGGATTGTTCCAGGAATCGGCTTTTTGGTTGGTTTTTAGGCCTCTATTTAGGTTGTTGTTTCGTTACCTTTTGTATTTGTTAGGCTCAATCACGTGTAGGATGTTCCAATTACACAGTGAAAGCTTTAACCGTCGTAGATTGGATTAGCTTAAGGTTTATGGAGTAAGATTTATATTATCATTGAACGTGTATGCTTCATTTATAGATCTGATCCGGTATTGAACACAATCGTCTCTTCACTGCCGATACCGGGAAGCTCCCGATGAGCCGATCATGGCTCGGACTAATGTTTATACGTGTCTGTGTATGCAGGAAACTAACATATAACACCTTCCTGATTAGGTACAAGGTCAGGTGGCACGCCTAGCAACTCCGAAGCCAGGACATGTGCCGGATCTCGGGCCGTTGACCGAGGGACCGGTCCCACCAGCAGTCCCGAAAGCCTCCCGGCTCCTCGTGTTGCCTGTCGCTGCTCGCCGGCGGGTTTCGATCGACAACAAATTCTGTCACGCCCGGTGGGACCATCGTCGCCATCTTCATCATTTTCATCAATTTCGTCATCTTCTTCGACTCCATCGACTGCTGTTGACGAGATGGCGAGGGGTGAACCGATCACCTGCGAGGAGCTGTCTGCTGAACATAAGCAGAGATACGATGAGATTAAAGCTCAATTCGAAGCCGATCTCATCGGCTCTTTCGAGAGGACCCGCCACCACGGCGTCAGGTGGAAGGGGTTTTCACCTGAAGGCGCCCTTGATGGAGTGGATCTGTCCACCCCATCGGAGGACCAGAGCTCTACAGCAACAAGTAAACTACGCGGTGGCCCACTCACTACACCGACACTCTGAGAGCTTGGTTAACGCTTCTGAGCGTATTGCCCTGCGTGTGGTCCAGGAAATTATGAAGCATCAACACTCTGCAACGGGACCTACCTTGGGGAGTCACAAAGGGGAATTGCCATTCCAAGCTAGGCCACCACTGCCTTATGCATTCGCAGCTGCGGAATCACATGGCTCTTCGGCCTATGTGGATTATAAGGTGGGAGGTGATCCCATGGATCACCAATTCTTTAGCGAGCCGCCCAGGGAGATCCCACATGGATATATGTGTGCTTATATACCGGATAGCAGTAATCTGGTACATTCAGCACAGAGAGTAGCTGGAGGAGTTTATGGAGCGGATGCAGACAAACAAGCATGGCTAGCAGCCTATGCCATCGGGCCGAGTCACGATAGTGCGCACTCGGCCCCAGGATCACAGACGGTGGAGCAGATCAGTGCCATTCTGAGAGATCAGTTTGGCATTCTACCAAAGAGAAGAGCGATCGGCTATACCAAGCCGTATCCTAGTGATTACGATCTAATTCCCTTACCGCCTAAGTATCGGCTTTCTGAGTTTACCAAGTTCAGCGGAGCGGAAGGTTCTAACTCTATTGAGCACGTGAGCCGATACTTAGCGCAACTAGGGATGATCTCGGTATCGAATCCTTTGCGAGTAAGGTTTTTCTCGCAATCTCTCACAGGGCCAACCTTTGGGTGGTACACGTCATTAGGCCCTGATTCGATCCGCACCTGGAAGCAGCTGGAGGAGAAATTCCATATTCAGTATCATTCGGAAGCTGCAGAAGCAGGAATTGCTGACTTAGCGCAAGTGCGGTAGAAGCGCGGGGAAACTGTGGCGGAATATATCCGACGCTTCAGAGAAGTGAAGAACCAATGCTACTGGACATGGATTTCAGAGAAGGAGGCAGTCGAGTTGGTATCTTTGGGATTACTGAAGCCGATCAGAGATCTGGCTTTCCAGTTGGAGTTTACCTCTTTGGCGCATTTGGTGCAGAAGCTAACAACGCATGAGCAACAGCATCCAGAGCTATATCAAGATAAGTTCAAGCGTCAAGTAGCATTGGTCGATATAGTGGAAGCTGAAGACTCTGGGGATGAGCAGGAGGTGGCAGTTGAAGAATGGACTCGGGGGGCAAACCCTGTGTCCTGTAAATGGGTGAAACAAACAGGGCCTGTGAAAGGGTTCGACTTCGACATGAGCAAAGTTGAATAGATTTTTGATATGTTATTAAAAGAAAAATAGTTGAAGTTTTTGGAAGGATATAAGCCTACTACAACGCAGGAGCTGAAGGGGTGATCATATTGCAAGTGGCACAACTCTTTCACCCACAGCACAAGCTATTGCAAGGAGCTCCATCGGCAGATTCAATCGGCTATCGAGCAAGGCCAATTGATTTTGGGCCAAACCGCCATGAAGGTCGATACCCAGCCCTTCCCTAGTGTGAACATGGTGGAGGTTTATGACTGGTCTGCAAGGCAACAGCTGGACTTCGCGCTCGGCATCAACATGGCGGGGTTAGCGTCACGCTGCCAAACCAAGAATAAAGAGGCTGATCCTAGCGATCGGCCCCCAAAAAGAAGAAAAAGGATATGTCACAGAAGAATAAGTGAGGCATGTCAGGAATCAGCGGCCGACTTCTTCTGATCTTCTCAAGAAGTATGAGTACCAGTACCAGCAGCGTCTCCGCGTGAGAATTAGAGGAAGAAGAGTACGAGCATCTACTGGGAAGCGTTTGAAGAAACACGCGTGATCATTGGCATTGCCCGTTCTTCAGGTACTGTTGGGATTTTGGTATGAGTCGATTGCCTACTACCAGAGACTGCCCAGAGTGCGGACCCGTGAAACCGGATGCAAAGGGGGTTTCGGTTTTCTGGCATTTGGGACCTGTTCCAACTCAGCAAGAGCAGGTTTCATCACCACAAAGGAGGGTGGACCTTGATGAAGAAGAAGACAAGTATCATCGTCCGTGATGGTGCCCTGTGGACTCAATCGTTCTCAGAAGCGTAGAGTTCAGCAGTTGCGCAGCTTGGAAGAAGCCGAGGCTAGATATCTCGAGTCATTAAGGAAGGCGCGCCCGGATTTGGCAGAACAGGTCCATCATGTGCAGAAAAGGGAATCACGCCCTCCCAGGAAGGAGTGGCGGCCGAAGTCGATAAGAGCCGATATGAGGACATCGGCTAATATGCATATGGTGTTTGTGCTCCTTGCAGAATTCCACGCTCGAGTCCATGAGGAGTCGTCAGTAGCCCAGTTTGACTTGGGGCCCTGGCCGGTAATGTTTGAGAAGCCGCAAGATAAGAATTACAAGCATTTGAAGGCTTTATATCTCAAGGGGTACACATAAACGGCCAGCCCGTTAACAAGATGTTGGTGGACACAGGAGCGGTAGTTAATATTATGCCGTACTCAGTTCTGCGCCGCTTGGGGCAGTCCACCAGAGATTTGATCAAGGCTAACGTCACACTAAGTGACTTCAACGGGCAGGCCTCAGAAGCTCAAGGCGTCCTCAGTATGGATCTGACCATCGGAAACAAGACCGTCCCGACCTCTTTCTTCATCGTCAATAGCAAGAGCACATACAATGTCCTAATTGGTAGCGATTGGATTCATACCAATTGTTGCATCCCTTCCAGAATGCATCAGTGTCTAATCCAGTGGGATGGAGATGAGGTAGAGGTGGTTCATGCAGATGACTCGACTGAGTACTTTGTTAGAAGGTTTATTTCCAATCTTTCTGGGCGGATTGAGCCTTTTATGGAGTTGGTGAAAATTAAAGCCAATGAAGAATTTTGCTGGGGGGCAGAGCAGCAACAGGCATTTGAAGAGATTAAGGAGTATTTGTCAAAACCACCTGTGCTTGTTCCACCCCAACAAGATAGGCTATTTTACGTGTACCTATCAGTCGGTGACACCTCCATCGCGTCGGTAGTGATACAAGTGCATGACAATAAAGAAAGGGTTGTATTCTACCTCAGCAGAAGGATGCTGGACGCGGAGACAAGGTATCCTGATATCAAAAAGTTATGCCTTTGTCAATTCTTTACATGCACCAAACTTCATCATATCCTACTATCAGCCAAGATAATCATTATCTGCAAATCGGATGTCAGAAAGCACATGCTATCGGTCCTGTGTTGAAAGGCCGATTGGGAAAATGGATGTTTGCATTGTCAGAGTTCGATATCCGATATCAACCCGCGAAGGCGGTCAAAGGTCAAGAATTGGCGGATCTTATTGCAGAGAGAGTTAATACTAATATAGCAGTACTTTCCGTACGAGCATGGGCCATGTACTTTGACGGGTCGGTTTGTGGAGATGGATGTGGCATCGGTATCTTGCTGGTATCGCCTCGGGGGGCCACGTATTCTTTTTCAATCAGATTGCATACCGCTTGCACCAATAACCTCGCAGAATATGAAGCGGTACGTGGAGGTATGGAATTGCTTCTGGAGGCTGGGGCTGAAGCAGTAGAGATTTTTGGAGACTCAAAATTGGTAATCTCATAGCTCACAGAAGATTATAGATGTGAGAGCGAGTTGCTTTTCCTGCTATGGGTACAGTGTCAAGAGCTGATGAACCAGTTCAGGTACATAAATTTCTACTGGATACCGAGGGCTCGGAATTCAGAGGCTAATGATTTGGCACAACTAGCTTCAGGGTACAAGGCTATAGCAGGCGAAACCGATCATCAGGTGCACCTACTGGACTAGGGAGATTGGAGAGCTGATATCTTCAATTACTTGAAGGATTTGGCTTGGGGGGCACCCAAGAGGATACGCTATAAAGCCATGAGATGTGTCTTGATAGGGGACGATATATTTTACAGGACTTTAGAAGGACTGCTGCTCAAATGCCTGGGGCTGGTTGAGTCCAATCGGCTCTTACATGAGGTCCACGAAGGAACCTGTGGGACTCATCAATCGGCTCACAAGATGAAGTGGCTGATTACGCGATCAGGGTACTATTGGCCCACCATGCTTGAAGATTGTTTTAACTATTATAAAAGTCAAGTGTATCAGAGGTTCGGGAAGATTCAGATGGTACCGGCGTCAGTGATGAACCCTATTATTAAACCATGGCCATTCAGAGGCTGGGGCATGGACATGATTGGCAAAATTAATCCTCCATCCAACAAAGGCCACCAGTTCATTTTAGCCATCATAGACTACTTTACCAAGTGGGTAGAAGCGATCCCTATGAAGTCGGTAGCATCCAGAGATGCTATTCAGTTCGTCAAGGAACATGTCATTCATAGGTTCGGGATCCCTCAAACCATTACAATAGATGGAGGTTCGGCCTTTATTTCAAAGGAATTCAAGAAGTTTGCCGCTGACATGGGCATCAAGTTGATCAGGTCATTGTGGCAGAACCAACCTGAATTACACCGGCTCAAGTACGCAAGTCCTCTCTCAAGGGCTCCAACGTGCTTCAAATGGTGTAACCTCTTGGCCTGTCGGGTAGAGTCCCGATGAAACCACCTAACTTCCGGGATCGAATAAGGTTCCCTCACACGAAGGTGAGTCCAGAGATACAGTCACCATCATATTTTACATCACAGGGAATTACATTACAAGAGTTTCTAAAAGTAGTACTAAGTTCCACATTTAGTAAAATTATTACAAACCGTTAAAGTTAAGATTCTTGGCAGCAGAAAACAAACGCGACGATTTACAACACGTCGTCAAGACGGATGTCATTCTAAGCCCAGGCATGACATCACTCGGTATCATCAGTATTGGCTGGGGACGGATCCCATTCCACGGACCAACCATCTGGAAGAGCACAGGGCCAAGATAGGGGAAGAGTAGGGTCTTCAAAGATATTACCTGAAAAACATATAACTAGCAAGGCTGAGTATACTAATACTCAGCAAGGCTTACTTGTTTCATGGTATACTTAGCCATGTAACTAGACTTATGAAGGCTTATAATGGTTCTGGGTTTAATTTCAGCTGAAAAGCAACAAAGAGTATGAGCTAACTTTCATATTTTAGCTTTAGATTCTAGTTTCATTAACCATTCTAGGTAAGCACCTATGCTAGACAAGCAAGGTAGAGATTATCATCCATCAAGATTATTCCAACATTAGTTGCTGTTCTTACTCTATGTAGCAGAAGGAATAAGCAGTCTCAATCTCCGTGAGAAACGGACGATTCCTGAATCGAATTTCAAACCTTGCAAGGGTAAACCTAACTCACACGCTTGGAATATCCAAAAATTGTTCCGAAGCAACCATTTCCCTCATATTCCGGGTTATGGATTAGGGCCACCACAAGCGACTGCAGGACCGTACGTACACCAATTGTGCAGGACATACGACTGTAGCGCGACTACATGACCGTATTCCTGTCTGCTTTGCAGAACGTACTCCCACACGTCGGTGCGTGTAAACATAAAATAAAAGTCGAGTGGTGGAGACATGTCCATTTGCCGAGCCAATCAGGTACTAGGCTTACCGCTTTACCATATTTCACGGCATGTGGCTAGTACTTTCAAACGCTTAGCCACCACTACCACACACTGCGACCTTATCAACTTTTATCAACACAGACGGGGTAAACTTCCAAGTCATGTTACTGCATATGACCTCGTCCATGATCCTTATAGTGATTGCAAGATAGTCAACATTCAACTCTTATATCGCGCGAGTGACAAAAAATCACCCGACTTCTACCGGTCCTATTAGCAGAGCGTCTATGCGATAAGGACTCGGGTACAATACATTGGATTCCTAAGATTTTATGCAACTAGGGTTTCATTTCAACTCCTAGACGTAATGCAAAATATATAATATAATAATGAAATTGTAATAAATTGAAATACTGGGGTATTCATCGGGGCTTGCCTTTACTGGTGGGGCTGGAGTCAGTAAAGTTAAGATCTTTCGAACCTGGGTTTGGGCCTTCAGAGAATCTTGCAACAACGTTCACATGGTTTTCAGAAACATCCTCTGCAAACTCCTGGGAGATCTCGTAGGTACCGTCTACGGAAGTAGTCATATCTACATGCAATGCAACATTATATTCAAAGTGTGTACATAAACCTATTTTACTTCACGATAAAGTTGCAATCCAACACTCATTTAACATACTACTCGCATAACAATCAAAAAGATCAGAAACTAACTTGAGTAGAGCTTTAGTTGGACAACTAATTAAAATCGGTTATATGTTGAGGATTACCACAGAGCCGATTGGAGCTCTACTGGTGCTAGCTGATATGTCATCTAAGTCGGATGTCTAGCTGATCACTACGCTTAACAGAGACTCTTACTGTGCTAACTTGCCGATATGTGGTGGTGTGTTTCGGCAGGTGCAGCCGATATGTCATCTAAATCGGATGTCTAGCTGATCACTGCACTCATCGGCTTAGCCGGTTTGTGTTTTTAGCAAACTAGTCGATCTGTGAACATCGGCACGCTAGTCGATCAGTGTATGCAACTATTCAATATTGGAAGTAGCCGATTGTGCAACAACTACTCGACTCGTGTGACATGTAACTATTCGATTGCGCATTGGTAAACTAGTCAAGAGTGTGAACATCAGCCGAGCTGGTATGTGCACATGTGCTAGATTTGTGAATTGGCACAAGTAGCCGATCAGTGCATTTGCAAAACTAGTTGATTAGTGAAGATCGGCTGAGCCGATTTGTGTACGTGTACTAGTCGATCGGTGAATTGGCCTACTAGCCGATTTAGTGCATCGGGTAGAACTAGTCGAGTGACGTATTGGCATAGCTAGTTGACTAGTGCGAGTAACTAGCCGATGGTGTATTGGTAGACTAGTCGAACTATGTATCTGTCAGACCCGGGGCCACCGGGCTGGGCACATAACGTAGTTTAAAGAGGTCTAAGAGATTAAGTCCGTCTTATCTCTTATTCATCTTGTTTATCTCTTGTTTATTCCATTTAAATAAGAGATAAGGCTAACCGATGTAGGGGGAATCTACTCGAGATATGTTCTGGTATGATTCCTTAGCTGGTATTGGTTAGTATCTTTGTAACCCTGGTCTCTCGGATATATAAGGGAGGTCAGGGACCCCTCTCAAAAGAGGAGGAGATCATTAGGTCATTCTACACCAAAGGGAATACAAACCACCACACAGGACATAGGGTGTTACGCTCCGTGCGGCCCGAACCTGTCTAAAAGTCTTGTGTTCCTTGCACCTTTGAGTTCCTGATCTCGGCGACTCCTCACCCAAAACTTACCACCTTGGGTATATCCCTCGGTGGGCAGTCGGTTAAACACCGACAGCTGGCGCGCCAGGTAGGGGAGCGCGTCAAAGATCCACCGGCAAGCTCGATGGCATCTTTCCAGTTCTCCAGGTCAGTTCCCTCTCAGGGCACGACATTCGTTTTTGGCTCGCGGGTCTGCATCGCAGATAGTGCGGGCAACTTTCGTCTATTCCTCATCGACATGAAGCCAAAGACTTCCGCGGCGGATCCCCGCGTCGACCTCGACAACGACGATCTCGATGACTTGTCGATTCATGGATCCGCTACGAGGACCGAGGAGTCTGCTCTCAGCTCAACTTCACCTCGTGCTGCAATGTCGACGCACCCCGGCCGCCGACCTCGATGACCCGGCTCGAGTTCGGCTTGTGCCGCAATGTCCACGCGCAGCAGCGACGATTTCGTCGACTTCGACTTCGCGAGGACGATCGGCGGCCTGCCGCTGACTGTTTTGATTACTTGTCTAGACTAGAAACTAGTCGAGGGCGAGCCTCACATCAACGACTACTTCAACTACTCGTCTCGACTTGAAAACTAGTCGGAATCGACTCCGACTAGTCGAGCTTCATCAACAAACCGTCGCAGCTTCATCGACGAGCTCCACGGCTTCGTCGACATTCGTCCACGAATCAAGCTAAGTGATTTATACCTTTTCCGACTTGTTCTTCACAAGATCGGCTACCTTTTTGGGTATGCCTTTCGACGGGCATGAAACCCTCGGGGGCTACGCCCTGATCGACTACTCCTGGGATGCTAGACCGACAGCTACAGCTTTGGTGCACCGAGTATTGGAGGTTCTGCCACAGACTTAATGCACCGAGTGCTGGCGGCTTTGCCACGGTCTTAGGACACTGACTACGGAGGCTACGCCACAAGGTTGTGTTCTGAGTGCTGGAGGCTTCATGGGACTACACCCTATGGAAGTATAGATCTTTGCGTGTTGCCACACACGCTCTCGCCGACTACTTATGCATGTACATCTTTCGATGGGTACGAAACCCTCCAGAGCTACACATCGCCGACTACTTTATGCGCACCGCGCATCCTCTTTGTCGCATGACGACTTCTTTGTCTTCTCTTAACAGTTGCTAAAGTACTCGGGTAGCACACGCCTTAATCCATGAAACCTCGACTCTTCTGTAAGCCTATGCTCCTACGCGTGCATGCGGCTAAGCTCTCTACGCTATGGTCTACGGCCATCAGGGATCAGGTGCTTAAACATAACAGGCTAACTGCCCGGGGAAATTACATGGCCTAGCAAGAGCAAGACGCGAAATTTTTACACCGAATAAATTTTGGTGTATTTATATTATTACTGAGTACTACTCGGTATCTTCGCATTATGCTACATAATGTGTGCATTGTCTTTTTTCAAGTCAAGCTTCAGCAACAACCCTCCAGGCAGCGCGGCGTGCCATCGCAGATTCGCTAGTTCCCAGGCTCGGGGGCTGAGCGATGCGCACTACTCGACATGACTCATTCGGCTCTCCTGGCTTGTAAGCTCGGGGGCTGGACGCTGCAAAACTACTCGAAGACGACTCATATGAAGACTGAGAGTGCAGAAGAAACTCTAAGCCACCGCGTGGTTAAATAAACCAGCGGGAGGCTTAATTTCACTATGCAGAGGCGAAGAGTTTTTCTCAGAATTCCAGAGTAACACCAATGCCACGGTTTTTGGACCCTTATCTCCAATTTTGTGGGATTTGGATTCAAGGCTCGGGGGCTGCGGGATACGTGGCATCGACTACTTATTTTTCAAATTTCTTTGAAGGATAAGGAGGATTACAGACTAACGGGACCCTCAGCCTGATTCTCCGATTCAACCTAAGGCTCGGGGGCTACTCCATATGGAGTGCGATTTTTAAATCGCACACCATAACAAAAATTCGGGGCATGAGCACCTCATAGCTTCGATGCAGCCAAGCAAGTACTCGAAGAAGGACTTCAAGACGAAGCTTCAGAAGAAGTCGAAGACTGCTTCGAAAGTACTCGATAAGCCTGCAATACTCAGCTACGAAGAGCTCGGGGGCTTGTCAGACCCGGGGCCACCGGGCTGGGCACATAACATAGTTTAAAGAGGTCTAAGAGATTAAGTCCGTCTTATCTCTTATTCATCTTGTTTATCTCTTGTTTATTCCATTTAAATAAGAGATAAGGCTAACCGATGCAGGGGGAATCTACTCGAGATATGTTCTGGTACGATTCCTTAGCTGGTATTGGTTAGTTTCTTTGTAACCCTGGTCTCTCGGATATATAAGGGAGGTCAGGGACCCCTCTCAAAAGAGGAGGAGATCATTAGGTCATTCTACACCAAAGGGAATACAAACCACCACACAGGACGTAGGGTGTTACGCTCCATGCGGCCCAAACCTGTCTAAAAGTCTTGTGTTCCTTGCACCTTCGAGTTCCTGATCTCGGCGACTCCTCACCTAAAACTTACCACCTTGGGTATATCCCTCGGTGGGCAGCCGGTTAAACACCGACAGTATCTGTACGGTCTGTATCTCAGCGTATTCAGCCGATTGGTGGGTCGGCTGTGTAGCTGGTTTTCACCTTTAATGTTCTCCTATATTTACTGGGTCATATTAGCCGTGTAGTTGATTGTCCTACTTTGTAATAACTGGGCCTAACTAAGATGTGCTTAAGTATTATTCTAGGTAACTAGGTGTGGTTGTATCGGCTTGATTGCGTCAGTACAACAATTAAGTGACGTATAGCTGATGGGGTTATCTAAGCCGGACCTGCTACAAGAACTAGGTGGAACAGAACACTAATATTGGACTAGGCTGATGAGCTTGTGCCGATGAGGATATGTTTTACAGATGTGCAGCCGATTGGAGTGTGGTTGAGGGTATGTGACCGATAGGTATATAGCTGATTTCTTAGCCAATAAATCGGCTGATAGAAGTGTGCGGATAAGGATGGGAAAACTAAGGATTGATCGGCCATATTTGACCGATATGGAAAACAACTAGAGTCGGCTTGGATCGGCCGATAGCAAGAACCCTAAGATTGTGTGTGCATCTCCGATACATCGACTATGTGCAACCGATGTAGGACAGAACAAAAGAATTGTATCGGCAGTAGCCGATGGTAGAAGCATATCAAATGAATTGCATCGGCTGACAGCCGTTACAATGAAACATCATAGATTCAATTTAAACGGATGCTTAGCGGCTGAGCTAATAGCCGATGCTGAAGCATAGTTACAGAGATGTATTAGCTAAGCAGCAGATTCTCATGAACTAACAAGGATCCTTATACGAAAGGGACCTTAAGGAGACTGCAATTAAGACAAGGACAATGTCTTGATGGCAGAGACATGAGCACTCGTGTGAAACGATTAACTAAACATCACACATCTCTATCACAAAAATATGAGCTAACACTACCAAACTTATCAACAATGCAACACGAAAAATATTCTATTTATCAAACATGTTATTCACTCTTTTACTGGGCATTCATTTATCGGGTATTATCTAAATTGTTTAGTTACATTAGGTAACAGGGTTAATTACCCTAAACATCTAAACTAAATACGTTAGGTAATATACTTGGTTATCTTAAGCAAACAAACTAATTACACTTAACATCTTTATGCAACAGATTAATCAAAATAAATGATTTAAATAAACAACATGTAAAACTTAAATGAATTTTATGGAGCAATGCACTTTAAAACTAGGGCTATAAAAATTACTAAACATTGCTTTAGTCTAATTATATTTACTGTAAATTTATCAAGATTTTATTTAAACAGGAACTATGCCACAAAATTAAACAAGAACACACATTAAATGATTAAGATATATCTATAACTGTAGTTCTATACTAGATCTAGGGTTCAAAATTTATGGACATGTTCTACTATACAAGAGTAACATTCCAGCATATTATCATAATTATTCATGAACTAGAGCTATTGTTTATGAATTTTCTTTAAAAATAAGCATAAATTCATAATTTGGTGTATAGCCTAATATTAATCCTAATATTTTTACTATGGGTTACACATGCAAAAAAGGAAATTATAGTATACATTTCAGATATAAATATTAACATAAGCATCCTTAAATAAAATCTAAGCATTGTATCAGCATACAACAAAAGTACTCGAATTGCTAAGTAATCGAACAGTAAAGAACTCGAGGTTTTTACACAGAGCTACACATGGGACATACAACCTAAGTTCCAAAAATCAGCCACAACACATGCACATAACATGAGATACAAATAAAATACTAATTTCCTAGTATTTAATCTACATCAGAACATACACACATATAGCTCAAACTCACTACATAAAAGTAGTCGAGTATAACTTAAGAATTCTAACAAAACTGGTTTGGCATTTTTCTAATTTTTCTACAAATTTCTATGGAATTTAGAAGTTCACTGATTTGAAATAAGGAAGGCTCTGGAAATTTTACACAGAGCACCCTAGAACTTTTTAAATCGAAACAATCAGGTCCCTGGTCTGGGAAAACAGAGGACAGGAAGGAGGCGGCGGCGTTCCGGCGAAGGGAGTCGCCGGCGGCGAGAGGCCAGGGGTGGAGGAGCACAAGGAAGGAGAGATGGACCTCGGGCGGCGTTCGGGTGGAGCTGGGGTGGTCGTAGGCGGGCCGGCCACGGAGTTCTGCTTCGGGCGGTGGCGATCGGGCTTGGTCATGGTGGCGATGTCCCGGCATGCTGGGGGTCGAAGAGGCTCGGTGAGGTGGTCCAGGAGCTTCCTCGAGGTGATGTGGTCCTGCTGGAGTGATCGGCGAGAGGTAGGAGCTGCTGGACGGCCGAGTCGACGGGGAGGCCGAAGCGGTGGCAGAGGAAGGTCAACGGTGAACGTCAGTGGGATGGTCTAGTGAGGGGTTTGCGCTGGGGTGGGGTCTGGGAGCACCGGTAGGAAGTGGGGAAACTCGGCAGGGGGTCGAGGAGAGCGGGGAGGGGCTGATGATGGCTGCCCACGGCGAACAGGGGCGACGGCAGCCATGGCAGCGGGTGGCTCTATTCGAAGAAGTAGAAGAAGGCAGGAAAGGAAGAGGAGGACAAGAGCAAAAGAGCAAGGGAGTGTGCGGGCTTATATAGGAGGAGGAGGAGGAGGAGGAGGAGGAGGATAAGGCACGGCACAGCAGGCAGCAAGCGGTGCAGAGCTTGCAGAAAAGAAACAGAAGGGGAAGCAAAGTGGGATGCATCTAGGGACTTTTCTGCAATTACAGAAAATACAGGGACCTCATTGTAAACCAAGTTTTCCCACTATTCTAGAGTTCAGATGAAAAAATGTTTAAAATTAAAGTTGTGCAACTCTTCAAATCCTACAACTTTGTTTTAGAGTTTAAGTTTAAAAACCCAAAGTATACAGCTTTACATTTTAAAAAGTGGTATTTGAATAGATTTTGTCCTTACTGAGGTAAATTTCTTATAACTTTGGACCTAATTGCAAGTATTTATGACATGTCATGATGACTTGCACCTTTTTACACTTTAGTCCTTAGTAACTTTGAAAGTTACTTTTACAATTCAACTACTTACATAAAAGGACTTATACTTTTGTAAAATTACATAAATACTCTTATTTTGAAGTTACTTCCCATCAAAATACATTTTGCAAAAATAACCCTAGTTTTTCCGTAATTATAAAAATACCCCTTTTACTTGCATTTTAATTTTTCAAAAGCTTCACATAAACACACACAAGCTTTACACTAACAAGCACATACTTCACACTAAATAATGTGCCTAGCTTACTAGTACATAAACTGTCACAGCCTTCCCCCCTAAAAAGAATCTCATCCCGAGATTCAGGACGAAAGACTCTTAATGAAAAAGAAGCAAATCACCCATCAAAAGCGGCAGGAATTAATCACACCGGAGAAGATTGAGATGGTAAAAGCCGTTGGAGTATGACGAGATGAGTATAACGAGAGCATGGATAGATTGTACATGGATGAGTATGACGAGAGAGGAGAGGGAAAGGTGATCAAGTTCTCATAGAGCTAAGATCACAACATGAGGACGATAAATGTCGGTGACATTCATCACAAAACTTATGGATAGCAAGTGAGGATAGTACGAGAGATTGAGTTACGAGTGATGTTTGAAACACCCCTGCTCAGAGTTTATTACCTGAATGATTTGGATGATGTTGATTGCAAAACATGCTTATTTATACCGATGCAATCAAGGGATAATGACAAAATGTTCCTACTCAGAGTGCAATGCTCGATATATAACCATGAACGTGATGCACTGTTGAGATGTATGATTGCAATGATGGTGCAACACGAGGATGGAGGATTCCATGCACGATCGAAATGGTGCATATGACACATTGCAATTACCATGATGCTGGCCAAATAAGGCATACACCATGATGCAAGGATGACGATGCTTGCGATGTATGCACGTAAGAAATGCATAAAGTATGATGCATACTGTCATGAGTTGATGACGCACATGACTCGCACCCTGCAACCGTTCTCTCGTGACTAACACCTGGGTAGTTCTATATCTTTGAGCGAGGATCAAAAGTTAGGACACTAGTAAGATTGCATAAAAAGAAATTGTAGTGAGTTACGTCACATATACCTAGGCACCAGTGCGCTCCTAATGGCTCAATCATGTGGCTGCAGCGCACATGAGGCCTTAGGTTCCGACACGGCATCATGGTCATGTGATTAAACACCACCACAAAAGAGGAATAACAACTCTGTAGTGCCAACAGCAACAAGATAGATTTAGGAAACCGAAGACAACCTGAAGTTGTACTGGATGCACATCCGTTAGTCAGTCTACGGATTTTCGATGACGATGCAACACCATGCACTGACGAAAGATGGTATATGTTATGATGCATGACTTTTGCCGGGAGATTTGTATTCAAAAAGTAATTATTATCATAAATCTTTTTAATTTATCCAAAATCATCTGAGCAAAAATTGAAGGTGCAACTTTCAGATGTTGTAACCAGAATAGCCAACAATATAAAGTACAACATCAAGAGTGGATAGATGAATCACTGAATGATGGATTGAAGGGTTTGCTGACAATTATCAAGGTTTAACCATCAAAGGAAAAGCTCAATGCGTCTGCCGAAACAAATTCAAAGCAAGATCAAGGGTTTGATTTGGCTATCAAGCTAAGATCGGCGATAAGGTCCAAACATTGACCCAACCCACTTGATTCACAAAAGACCTTCTCCACTCCAGGTTAGCCTAGCAGATTACGTTGGCTCCTACAACACAAAGTATAGGCGGGCATTCAGATACAAGCAACATATTTTAGCACAACAACGTAACAAGCAAGGCAATCAAATCAATCCGAGATGACATGATGCATGCATGTTCTATCATTCTTACAATAAAAAATAACTGCCAAGTAACCTTGGTCTTACGTGGTTAGTTACGGTGCCACAATATAAATACGTCTCTCCCTGTAATAGCTAGTTAATAAATCCTATTCGTCTTAACCTATTTTAACGTGGTTAGCGTAGCTGCAGAAAATCGCAAGATATATATATATACTGAACCTTTCATGCCAGCATGTCATGAAAGCGTCCCCAAACATTACTGTTCACTATAGAAACAGCATCTGTACGATTACCGCCGTACAGACGATGTTAACATACGTTATTGAAACAACGTATTCACGGGGGTACCGCAAAATGCGGGGGTATTGCTGTTCATACCCTGTACTTAACTATATACTCCCAATATAGTCAACCGAAGTTGGTACATTGGCAGCATCTCAAGTAGGCCACTGCTTGAGAAACAGCGTTCAGTTCGCATCACCGACGGGAAGGCTAACTCCCCAGTTAGCTGAGGATCCTTACCTTCTTACCTCATCGTCGAAGGTGTCGTTACAGAATGTAAAGTTGGGGTTGTGCATAAATTTAAGTTTTGACAGAAAAGTAATGCTGGTAGTTAGGGTTATATATATATATATTATAGCCACCTCTAATTCCCTTAATAAACATAACCCTAGGGCTTTACGTACCAAGCACAATCCTTAACGAGTCCAACGTAGTTTTGCAAAATACTTGGTTGGTCAAATTTTTATACTGAAAGCATTTTTAAGGTAAAATATATCTCCAGAGTAACCTTATAGCTCTGATACCAGTTGTGTTAGAACCAACCTGAATTACACCGGCTCAAGTACAGAAGTCCTCTCTCAAGGGCTCCAACGTGCTTCAAACGATGTAACCCCTTGGCCTGTCGGGTAGAGTCCCGATGAAACCACCTAACTTCCGGGATCGAATAAGGTTACCTCACATGAAGGTGAGTCCAGAGATATAGTCACCATCTTATTTTACATCATAGGGAATTACATTACAAGAGTTTCCAAAAGTAGTACTAAGTTCCACATTTAGTAAAATTATTACAAACCATTAAAGTTAAGGTTCTTGGCAGCGGAAAACAAACACGACGATTTACAACACGTCGTCAAGACGGATGTCATGCTAAGCCCGGGCACGACATCACTCGGTATCATCAGTATTGGCCGGGGACGGATCCCATTCCACAGACCAACCATCTGGAAGAGCACAAGGCTAAGATATGGGAAGAGTAGAGTCTTCAAAGACATTACCTAAAAAATATATAACTAGCAAGGCTGAGTATACTTAGCCATGTAACTAGACTTATGAAGGCTTATAATGGTTCTGGGTTTAATTTCAGCTGAAAAGCAACAAAGAGTATAAGCTAACTTTCATATTTTAGCTTCAGATTCTAGTTTCATTAACCATTATAGGTAAGCACCTATGCTAGACAAGCAAGGTAGAGATTATCATCCATCAAGATTATTCCAACATTAGTTGCTGTTCTTACTCTATGTGGCAGAAGGAATAAGCAATCTCAATCTCCGCGAGAAACGGACGATTCCTGAATTGAATTTCAAACCTTGCAAGGGTAAACCTAACACACATGCTTGGAATATCCAAAAATCGTTCCAAAGCAACCGTTTCCCTCATATTCCGGGTTATGGATCAGGGCCACCACAAGCGACTGTAGGACCACAAGCGACTGCACGGCACAGCAGGCAGCAAGCGGTGCAGAGCTTGCAGAAAAGAAACAGAAGGGGAAGCAAAGTGGGATGCATCTAGGGACTTTTCTGCAATTACAGAAAATACAGGGACCTCATTGTAAACCAAGTTTTCCCACTATTCTAGAGTTCAGATGAAAAAATATTTAAAATTAAAGTTGTGCAACTCTTCAAATCCTACAACTTTGTTTTAGAGTTTAAGTTTAAAAACCCAAAGTATACAGCTTTATATTTTAAAAAGTGGTATTTGAATAGATTTTGTCCTTACTGAGGTAAATTTCTTATAACTTTGGACCTAATTGCAAGTATTTATGACATGTCATGATGACTTGCACATTTTTACACTTTAGTCCTTAGTAACTTTGAAAGTTACTTTTACAATTCAACTACTTACATAAAAGGACTTATACTTTTATAAAATTACATAAATACCCTTATTTTGAAGTTACCTCCCATCCAAATACATTTTGCAAAAATAACCCTAGTTTTTCCGTAATTATAAAATACCCCTTTTACTTGCATTTTAAATTTTCAAAAGCTTCACATAAACACACACAAGCTTTACACTAACAAGCACATACTTCACACTAAATAATGTGCCTAGCTTACTAGTACATGAACTGTCACAGTCATCTCCATATTATGCCTAGGCAAATGGACAAGCTGAAGCATCCAATCAGAGCCTCATCAAGTTGATTAAGAGGAAGATTGATGAGTATCCGAGGTGTTGGCATGAGGTCTTATCAGAGGCATTGTGGGCATACCGTATATCTTGCCATGGGGCAATGAAAACTTTCCCTTATCACCTAGTGTATGGGCAGGAGGCTGTTTTACCATGGGAAATTACGGCTGGCTCAAGGCGTGTAGAGTTCCAGAATGACTTAACAGCTGAAGAGTATGCTACTCTGATGAATGATAATGTTGAGGACCTCACGGAGCTCAGGCTTTGGTCACTTGAGAAGATCAAAGAAAATAAGGCCAAAGTAGCCCGCGTGTACAATAAGAAGGTCAAGCCGAAGGAATTCCAAGTGGGAGATCTGGTTTGGGAAGCAGTGCTGCCATTGGGAACTAAAGACGCAGTATATGGCAAGTGGTCCCCAAACTGGCACGGGCCGTATAGGGTTGACCAAGTCCTGTCTGGGAATGCATATATGCTTGAAGAATTAGACGGCGTCAAATTCCCGGTGGCGGTCAACGGTCAACATCTCAAGAGATACTTCCTGAGCATGTGGGATGGTGAGCGGTAAAGCCGATGTGACCAATGGGCCTGAATAAGGGGGTGACGAAGCTGTGCGGAAGGGTACAAACCGACAGAACTCGATGGCCCGGGTATGCGAAACTGGTAACGTGTGCCAAAATAAGAACGAGGAAAGAAGGCCGATGCATGCAGTCAGCCCACATATATAAAGAAAAGCATTTCGTGCCCAGCACACTAAGTTGTCAAAATAGCCGATGTGCGACCATCGACTCTAGAGTTTTTTGAAGTGCCCAACACATTGGGACCATCGAACAGCCGATGTGTGACCATCGACTTTAGAGTTTAAAATGTACACATACAAGTTTATCTGTTAAAGAAGCAAGCCTGCTGAAGAAATTCGTCGATGGAAGCGATGGCATCGAGATGGACACGATCAACTTCAGCAATCACTGCTTCATCTTCCTCGTCCACTCCTGGCATCACCTGCTTACTCAGAGCACTCAGCTCGGCCAGATCCACCTTCAGTTGAGCGATCAGGGTTTCTGCTTCTCGTTTGGAGCTTGCTATAAGATCTTTTTCATCTTAGATGCGCTGCTCGGTGGCCCGGACTCTAGCCTTGAGGTCTTCTAAGTCCTTCTCCAGAAGAAGAAGCCGTTGAGTAGAAGCAGATGTGTCAGCCTTGGCGTCCAGAACAGCTTTCTTCTTGTTAACCGACCGGGACCTCTCAGCAATGTTGGCCTTCAAGGGGGTTTAAGAGCGACGGGTCTCAATCCTATGACGAGCTTGTGCTACTCTTACCCCAAAGGAAGGGAGGTGCCCGGTCGGTAAGAGCTTGATTTGAAGAGACACGGGAAGCTGAGAGTTGATCTCCTCGAGGATCTGCCTTACCGCACAGGAATCCTGAACCAGGGCGTCGATCGAACCTGACAGAAGGTCCTTCACATAGAGAAGCTGACTGGCGACTCTGGTCGAATCCGGTTGAGGATCATCGGCTTCTAATATGGCCGATCCAATGGATGCAGGATCAAACGCAAGCAATTCCGAGAGGTTCAAGCCCTGAAGGGAGGCATGTGAGTAGAGCAGCACAGAAAAGAACGAAAATGATCTGGGGGTAAAACATACCTGTCCTGGGAGGGAAGTAGCGACAGCCAATGAAGAAGTGATCAGCTCCTGAAGGCGCGTCCCTTCTGGAGAAGCGAAGGTCGGCTCTCGAGGGTTCACCCTTTCAGAAAGAGGAGCGACAACCGATGAAGTAGCAGTCGACTCTTGCAGGCGCGCCCCTTTCGAAGGAAGATTGGCAATCGTCGAGGCGATAGCTGGCCTCTCCAGAGACGAGCTAACGACCGACGCGGCCACAACCGGCTCCTGCAGACCTTGTGGGCTGACCGGAGCATCAATAAGCGCCGAAGGGCCTTCCAGAGCTGTTGGGTCAGGATCATGAAGGGTAATCAGAGCACTGACAGGCACTTCCACATCTTCTGGAACTTCTGAAGCTGAGTCTTTTTGGCATGGGGGTTCTTCCCCACTGGAAATGTCGATGACGACGGGCTGCAAGAAAAGGGAGTGTAATTGAGAAGAATGTACATGAACAGAAGGTCGATTACGAAAGAGGCGATCCAAACCTGGCTAGCAACTGGAGCTTCTTGACTGGAGGAAGATGGCCCAGCTGCTTTCCGGATTTTCCTGACAAGCACCTTCCTCGTCTTAGCATGAGCCCGGGGGGCAACAACGTCAGAAGATCGTCTCCGCTTGGGGGTTAGCTTTGCAGTGCTGGACTGGATCTACATGATACTTTTTGAAGGGGGAGGTGCGTTGTTGCCAAAGAGAACCACAGGGGCAATTGGCAAGAACTGGAAGATAGATCCATCATCGTTCTTGGGCTCTGAGCCATCCTCCTGCTGCGAAAGAGTAAATGGAATCAGAAAAGATTCAGCGAGGTCAAAAGAAGAAACGATAGGCGGACGGTAATACCTCTCCTTCAGGGATTTCATACTCAGCATGAATCTGCTGCAACATTGGCCCCAGGGCTCTCCGGAAAACATGAGTCTTCCACATCGACCACCAGTCCTCGAAGTCGCTAGCCAAAGAAATGAAGGCAAGGTCAACAGGAATTAGGATGAAAAGGTCTGAAAACAGACTGTAGCATCTTTGGGTGGTGACGACGTCCGGAAGGTTCACCCTATTTGATGTCAAATGATGAAGGAGGAAGTGTGGAGGCACTTGCCCAAGACCAAATTGCTGGGCCACTACAACCGGCTGGTAAAATTCGTATCCCGGTTTGATGATCCGGTTGGAAGTGCTCATGCCGACTGGGAGGAGGCAAGGGCGAATCATGATAGAGTACAGGCGCCGGGTGTTGATATCGTTGGCAAAGTCAGCCAATCGGAACGTGGCTGGGCTCTCAAAGATTTCAGACTCAGTATAGGGGAGGAAGATTCGGTTGTCCAGGCCTTTGTAAAAAGTCCTAAACCATCGTGAGCCATCTGAAGGATTTAATTTGCCACCAGGGAGAGTGTACAAGGTCTGGCCGAAGCTGGTGCATCGAATTTGCCTCCCACTTTGGTCCGAAAAAGAGTTGTTGGCCAGAGAGGGGAAGTTTGGGATGAAATCTTGAAAGTAAAGGTGATCCCACAGCTGGATGAACCACGAGGGACCACCAGTCCTAAGTTTTTTCTAGGAAAGAAGGCTCAAGGACATTAGATGAAGGTATCTGTAGATTTCTCCAACGAATAATTTACCAAGGCCAATGGTATGACCTTTGGCCAGCTCATATGCCAGAGGGAGATAGTTCTTGGTTGGAGCAAGTGAGGGACCACAGAAGAGAAAATGTTCTAGCTAAAGATTCAAGAAGGCTGTGTGTTCCTTCTCTGTCACAGGCCCTTTTGTTTTCAGATATGCGCCCCAGTTCGTGCACTCTGCTTTGGAAGACAGTTTGAAAGGAATTTCATATAGTCTATAAGCAGAGGGACAAGTTGATGAGATGTCTAGACCAGTGATCATCACAACGTCTAGAAGGGTTGGAGTCATTGGACCATGTCCAAAGAGAAAACAGTTTAAGGCATCGGAACAAAAATAGCTGATGGTCTTCAAAAGGTTCTCATCCTTTTCGAGAGGGGAAAGAGATAGAGACAGAGCATCGGCTATCCCTATGGATTCCCATATAGGCTGGTAGGTGCTCGCTACTCTGTTATACCAAGCTACCCAGCCCTCGGGAGGATTCGGCCAAGCGCGAAGGCTATCGGACTAGGAGTCTAGATCTATGTTTTGGTTCACGAATGGGATTCGATTAGCCTCGCAAGAAATTAGATCTATAGGCTTCTCGTAAGAACGGGGCCCAAGGCAGAAAGAATTGGGAGAAGAAGGATGCAGTAAGAGGATATCGGAAGCCTGAAAAAACTCACGAAAGACAAAGTAATCGAAGAGGGGTCATTTAACAGCGCAAGGAATCTTGTGATTACTGCATTAAATTAACAGAGGTCGGAGTTTTACCTTCAGACCAAAGACATTTGCGCCAGTGTTCGAAGACTTCGCCATCGGGAACCTTGATGAAGTCGAGAACTCGGGGAACAGATCTAGGGTTGGCAGTGCAAGATTAAGCGTGTATTCTGAGGCTCGGGGGAGAATTTTGTGGCTAGGGTTTATGAGCAAAGGGGTTTTGGAAAGTAACCTGGATTTGGGGAATCTTCAGAGATTTATTTTGGAGAAAGATCTGGATTCAGGCAGAGAATTAAATGAATTGAAGAACTGGTTCGAATCTGGATCGGCGTATTTTAAGGAAGGGAACCGATGCGTTGCCATCGGCTTTTAATGGACCGTTTTGTTTAAAGAAATCATGGTCGGAAAAGAGAATTTTATTTACAACGAGGGAGTAAGTACAAAAGAGGAGCCGATTGCTCCTAGAGCCGATCTATCAGTTTGGTGCTACAGTTTACCACCAGTAGACGCCGGAGGTCTTGCGGCGCTTGGTCGGCGAAGCCGTGCTGACATCACTGCCGTCGCTGCTACTATTGCTATTGCTATCATCGTCTCCACTGCTGCTGCTGGTGAAGCTGCCATCATCTTCGGTTTCTTCGTTGTCCTCAGCGGCATCGTCTGATGACCCACCAAGGAAGATGTTTCCTGTTACCGAATCTTCCTCAGTTGAGGAGGGATCGGCTTTTTCTTCTGAAGAAGGGAGCTCTTCTTCCCAGGATGCATCATCTTCGTCATCTTCCTCCAGCTCGGCCCCGAGGAGTGGTATGAGATCTTCGCCGTCGGTTAGGGATTCGTCATCTTCTGACCAGGATTCCAAGTCCCATTCCCCTGCATCCCAATGTAGGGGGGGGGCAAGGATCTCGTAGGCGGCTATCAGATCGTATTCTGGAGTGGGCTCTCGGGAGGATTCAGATTCAAAGGAAATAGCGGAAGAGGCAGAGGAAGAGGAAGAAGCCATTGCAAGAGGAAGAAAGATTGGTTTAGATGTGGTTGCCAATGGCTGAAGAAAGAAGACGATTAAGCAAAATTGCCGGGGGTAGGTTTATAAAGGCAAAGTGGAAGGTGAATCGGCACTATAACAGTTTCCAAGGAGCCTGGTGTAGAGCGGTCACATCGCTTGGAAGTTGAAGAGGCACGTCTGTACAGATTTCAGAAGTCGAAGAGACGAGGCGATTAAAGATGAAATAGTTTCGGAATTATTATTGCCGAAACCAGGGGGGCATGTGTTATCGCCATAATTTAGGCAGGTTGGAAAGTGGGCCGTGGAGCAAGATGGGTTTGAAGGATAGTTATAATGGGCTTGCGAATCGGACCTTGCAGGTGTTTTGGGCCCAGGATGGCCGTGTATCTAGATAGGTGGGTTTCGATCGACAACACTTTCGCACCATAAGAGTTCATACAAGAAAGCAAGTACAATAAATAAGAAATAGTACACCAAACAATGTAAACAGAACAAAAAAAAAGGTTATAAAGCTACTGTGTGCGCGTCGTAAGGATCGCATGAGCGCAAGAATCAATGAAAATGGAGTTAAAATGAAGAAGTTATGGGTAAAACATGATTCCAGAGGCTTATTTGTAAAAGATTTAAAACTAAAAGGGGCTCTAACCAAAGAAACCGATGACTAAAACATAAATAAACCTAAAATCTAGGGTTTAGATTGAAAAACAGAGGGATTTGGATGGCGGGTTAGATTTTAGAAAAGTCCAGAGGTTAAAACAGAAGAAAAAGGACCTGGATCTAATTACTTTTGAACTAGGGTGGACTGCGGGTTGATTTCGAGAAAATTAAGGGGCTACTTTACAAAAACGCCTAAGGTTGACCGGAAAGGGATCTATTGACTCAGATTGGATCCAATCCGATCCGTTGGATTAGGATCGGACGACGCAAGGCGGCTCGGGGGGTTTGGGCGGCGGCGCAAACGACCGCGGCGGGTGGCCAGCGGTTCGCCGGAGTTACGTGATAACGCGTTTCCGGGCTCGGTTTCGCACGGAAAAAGGCCGTGGAGAGAACTAGGGCTTCGGGGAACACGATGGGGAAGCTAAGGGGGTGGTGCGGCGGTCGAAGAAGGGCGCATGGCGGCAACGCGCGGGCTCAGGGCTCCAGTGAGCAATTGCCGCGGTGAGAAGGCGCGGGGGAAAGGGAAAAGAGGCCGGCGAGGGTCGTTACCAAGTGGCGAAGCTTCGGCGGCAACTCGATGTCGAGGAGAGGTGGTGGAACGGCGGCGCGTCGTGCGGCACCGAGAGCATGAAGGGTGGCGATGAGCTAGGGTTTGCGAGGCACGAGGGCGGCGGCTGCGGTCGATGGGAGGTCAAGAGAACGGGCGACGCTATTTATGGGGCGGCCGAGGGGCCTCGACGTGCGAGCCCAGGCGTGTGCTGGCCGGACTCGGGCTCGAGTCCGAGCCTGGCTTGAGGAGGAAGAAGGGTCCAACGGGCGGACCCCACCTAGCGGTGAGAGAGAGGGGGGGAGAAGAGAGGGAGGCGGGGCAGGCTGGGAGAGAGGGGGTTGGGCCGAGGGTTTGGGCTTTGCGGGGGACGGAAGAGAAGGGGAAAGGAAGGAAGGGGCGGAGCAGCCCGGATGCGGGAGCGGCTGGGCCGGTTGGGCTGGCCGCGCGGGAGGAAAAGAGAGAGGGAGTGAACAGAGAAAGAGCTGGTTTGGCCGAAAAGAAAGAAGGAAGAGAGAGGGATTGGGCTGCTCAGCTTGGAAAGGAAAAGAGGGAAAAGAGAAAGAATTTTTGAAATAAGAAGATACAAGCAAAATTTATTTGAATTTAATTTTGAAAAATTTAAATTCAACTAAACTCAAATAAATAAAATAATGCAATGCAGTATGAGAATGCACGATATCTATTTTTATTATATTTCTTTTATGGCTAAATAAATTATTTATAATTCACGGTAAATATTTTAAAATTAAAAGAAATTGAATAAAAACTTTATTGATCTAAAAAATCTAATAAAATTTATTTAGATTACTAATTTGAAAAGAAAATTAGATGATACAGGAGCAGTACATTTCTGCCTCACCAACGTACTCTCCCGAACGTAGTCTCTTCCAACTGGATTTCCGAATTTGTCTTGTCATCGACCCGGCATCAATCAGCATCGCCGTATCAAGTGCTGGTCGTTGGCGCGCCCAAATTTGGCGAAATTCCTTGGGAGCAGTGGCCTCCCAAACCGGGTAGAAAAAACGCAAAGCCTCCTCCTGCCGCGCCGACGAGGCGGCAGACAACATTGCAGCCTCCGCCTTCCCTCGCTCGCTCTTGGAAGGGAACCAAGAATTCCAGATTCGCCATCACCACCAGTCTCACATCTGCGCTCTCAAATCCAAATCTGAAAAAGAAAAACATGCCCTCTGTTTCCAAGATTAGCGGCAAACTCGAATGACCCATGGAATGGGCTCCGCCGTTTTCCACTCCCTCCCAAGCCCCAGAATTTCAGAGCCATGGCGGCATGGCCCTGACCCAATTACAAATACCAGCGAGCGCCGCCTCCTTGTCATTCATCCCGTCCCACGCCTATCCTACCGGCTGCCGCCTGAGCTCCCTCCCATGGCCGAAGGGGATCCAATCCAACCCATCACAGATGGCCGTTCTCAACCTCGGCGGCAGCGGCGGCAAGGAGAACGCGCCGCCGCCACTGCCGGCCGCGCACGGCATCGCCGTCAAGAACCAGACCATGATGAAGAGGCCCGGCGCGGGTGGCAAGGCGGCGTGGAGGCGGCCGCCGCTCCGCGACATCACGTGCCTCTTCCTCGCCGCCCGTTGCCGGTCTCCACCGGCGCTCGCGGACGCGGAGCTTTTGGGCGCGTTGAAAATTCCCTTCCTAGCCAAGGGCTTTTGTCCTGCTGGGATAACTAACGGCATGGATTTGTAAGGTATTATGTTGTTTGAACCGCTCCGTGGTAAAACAAGTAGCAAAAAGGAAAGGTATATAAGGTTGTGAAAATGAAAGAAATATTCTGCTCACATGATCTTTCGTGCTTCAAATCCTTGGAACACCACACAAATAGTTATGAGAAAATTCGGATAAATGTGGTGAAGTAGAATATGTTGTAATCGTCAAAATTTGAAAAGGGTCAATTTGAATGATAATGAGAAAAGGACAGCTACTAGGCTAGATTGTCGGAGCACCGATCTGCCTTTTTTCAAGTTTAGTAATTTTTTGAAAGCTTTTTAAAGTGCTTTACTAAATACATAAAGCTTGGAATGATCTCAAATCGAAATTCGTTGGTTCCAAACGAAAAGGCAATCCATGCTAGAAAGGCACATCAAAACCATGTCACTATGTCACCCATCTTTTCCATAACAAAAGGTCCAGCTCTACTCCAATCCCTTCCATTTCACAACAACCTATATGGCTTTATTGGTACAAGTACCAACTCTTCCAACCAAACCCCAGCAAATTCATTCACTCCACCATCAAATCCCATTGTTTCTTTCCGCTCAAACACCTCCAATTTAGCCCCCATTCGCGTACACCATAGACCGTCCTGCAACCGAAACCCCAAATCCATTTTCTCCTGATCAAACAGGCAAACAGGGGGCACCTTCCAGACGCCGCGGGATTAAAAAAAAAATTCTCACCGCGCCATCGCATCGACGCATCCCCTGTCGCATCGAATCCTTTCGTTTCCTGTTTTCTTTTGCCTTTCTTATCCCTGGCGATTTATGCCATCACATCTGGCGCTGCTGTCGTGCCTGCTGGTGCTGCTCCTCTCGCTCGACAAGTTCCTCCTCCACTACCTCAAGAAGCGCCTCTTCTCCGGCCCGAGGATCCCGAGCGGCACCTCCAAATCGCGGCGGCCCATGGCGGCGGCCGCCAAGTGGAGCGAGACGGCCATGCTCGTCATCGACATGCAGGTCCGTTTGAGGGGGGGACTTTCTTTTCATGGAAAAATTTTCGATTCTTGATTTTGAGCTGTTTCTCACGGCTTCGTGTTTTGTGGAATTGGTGGCTTCATTTTCGTTCAGAAGGACTTCGTGGACCCGGCGATGCGCAGCCCCATGCTGGTGGCCGGCGGCGAGGCCGTCGTCCCCGCCGTCGCCGAGGCCGTGGCCGTCGCGAGGGAGCGCGGCATCTTCCTCGTCTGGGTCAGTTTTGCCATTACTAATTCCGCATTCCCTGGTGTGATTCTGCTTAATTTCTCGGTCTAGTACGAGAGCAACATCCAATTTATTGGTTCACTGCACTTAGTCGTACTGATTCTTTCGGTCCAATTAAAGAGGAATCTTTTGAGGCGTTGCGTTGTAAGTTCGTTCTTGGCGCGATGCTAAGTTCCTATCTCGATGGCTCCTTTCGGTTAACTAAGTTATTATTTATTTATTTGTGCTTTTGCCGTGCAAGGAACATGAATTAGCACGTTCAGAGAAACAATAATATAGCTTGCTCCCAGAGATTATCTTCTTTCAATGCAATGTGTGCCCCTAATAGGCTGATATTGCTGATTTCATTGATATATGCACGTGGACACTCTGAACAATTTCTAGGATCACTGACCAAGGTCTTATTCCTATCTGAACCTGCTCACATGGTTCGACCATCCGGTCCTGTGTAACCGCACATGGCACTTCTGAACCTTCCTTAGTCATAGCAGTGCTGAGTACTATTTGGGTCTCTAACATCTGCTGCAACTCTTTAACAATGGATTGAGGGGGGATTTCTCATTGTGTCTCCTCTGATCGACTATCAATTCATAACAGTTCCCTTTTGCTTTCGTCTTTCTTCTAGGATTTATTTGGCTAATAAATTAATACCCCTACTTACCTTTTAGGTCTTGTTCCCTTTTGTGTGTCCCCCTAGTAGTTTGACACCTGCATGTGCACACCCAAAAAGTTTATAGAACTAATGGTTAAGATCTTCAATCTGAACCAGTTTATTTAGTTTGACCATTCTTCCTTTCTAAACATGCACCTCTCAACTTTTTTACTGATGATAGCAGTCGTTAGGATTATTTGGGTCTCAAGCATCTACATTTGTTCAGCATTGGATGGTGGACAAGTGTAATGGTTCTAGGGATTTCTCATTGTGTCTGCTGAATTTGAAACAGTTCCCTTCTGTGTTCCCTTTCCTTCAGGGATAATGAGAATCAGATTTTGTGTGTGAAAGAAAATTATAAAATTGAAAGTTTTGTTTTTAGGACCAAATTGCATGAATCACGCAGGGCAATATGCTTAGAGTTCTTGATTAGGTGGTAGACCTACATTATTTCATTCAGAGAGAGCACAATTGTGGTTTGTTCATAAATGTCTGGAACGGTATGATGCTATTAAAGTTGTCTAGAAAGCAACAAAACAAATAATCTGTCTAGCATATATTTCCAATTTCCGCCACTTTCCTAGGAACTTGTGTATAAATATATGTAGCCGTCATCTTCCAGCCTGGGATCATTTTCATTTATGTTTTTCATTTTGGTGCTTCTGATACTTATCCATTTCCATGAGCTGAATGTGTTGGTGCGCATGAACTCTGCTTAAAATGGTTTCTACATATTTGTTAGAGGATGTGGCATTCTAGCATCTGCTCAAATCCTACAGTTGTCTCCTTTTTACACAAAGCTATTTGATTCAGAAAGTAGTGTGATAGATCTAACTTTACTGTTCTCTGCTAAGACATTGATTTATGGCATGCTGCAATGTAGGTTGTCAGAGAGCATGACCCTTCTGGAAGGGATGTTGAACTTTTTCGCAGGCACCACTATTCTGGGGGGAAGGGTCCAACCGTGAAAGGTTTGAAAGGTGCAGAGCTGGCTGATGGGCTTGTTATCAAGGAGGGGGAGTATAAGTTGGTGAAGACAAGGTTCAGTGCTTTCTTTGCGACACACCTTGATTCTGTCCTCAAAACTGCTGGAATAAAGAACTTGGTTATTGTTGGTAGGTTCTGAACTTCTGATATGACATATATTGATATGGAATTGACTATCCTTTTGTCACCTTGATAAAACATATATTGATTGCAGTATTGATATAATCTATTTCTGTAATGTTGGACTCTTTTTGTTATCTGATTGCAGTACTCCTTTCTACCTGTGTAATTTTCGCTTTCCACATGTTTCTAGTTTTTCTTTTGAAAGGCCACATGTTTCTAGTTTTCCTTTTGAAAGGCCACATGTTTCTAGTTGACATAGACATACAATGGCGATAGCCATTTATTCTTATTTGTCTCAGAGTAGATATGAAAAATCTTCTCTTTTCCACTGTATTAACCTTTGCACCAAAAGAAAAAAAAAATTCAATAGAAAACTTGGATCCTTCCTTTTCTGCTTGAGAGAGAGCTCAATATCCAATAGTACAAGATTATGTTACTTATGTATGTCTATGTGTTCATCTTCAGGAGTTCAAACACCAAATTGCATCCGGCAGACTGTCTTTGATGCTGTAGCACTAGACTACGAGAAAGTAACAGTTCTTATTGATGCAACAGCTGCTGCAAGGCCAGAAATCCATTTGTGTGAGTACTCATGTTCCTTAAATGCCCTTCTATATTAGTTTATACATGGAAACAATATTTCTGCTATTTTGGCAATTTAATGTGCTTAGGATTACAATAGTGTTAGATATATTTGTTTCACATTAAAATGGAAAAGCTTGCATTCTAGATTTTCCATATTATGAAATATAATTTTAAAAGTATTGTATTATCAATGTTCTTATTTGATCCACTGTGGTCGGGTAGGTATTTAAGTTATGATGTTGGGAAGTGGATCAATGCACATGGTGCCGACTGCAGTAATGAGATTTGGAACACGCACATACTCTGTGTCAAAGTGTCGTTACATCTTGTGTTCTGAGTCCAACGTCAAACTTTTATGCACTAGATAAAGAGTATGTACATTTACTAAATTTTCGCTACAGTTGTTTCTCAAATTGCAAGATTGATACTCATTTCAATGACCCAATGTAATCCTGCATGTTTGGAGAAAAAAAATGATCCAACGGTTAGATGGCAGATCATTGGACCTTTATATGTTCATGTCGTCGCAGTCTCAAATTTAAGAATGTAGGAATTTACTTCAGCTTTATCCTGGTTTACAAACAAGTGCCATATAGGTAACAGTCATGAGCATGTTTTAGAGCATGGCAGCATGTCGAGCTCAATACAAAAATGCCATGTACATAATTACTTGCTTATTAAGATGTGTTGAACCTGAGTCACACTCTCAACACATGTATGGACCTATCATGCATGATAATTGTATAGGGGTCTAGATGACACAACACACCATGTGACAAGTTTAATGACCGTAGGTGCATTTTACTCTTTCCTAAACATGAAGTTTTTTTATTAAACAGGTTAAAAATCTGGCAAAAAATTCTTGTCTTAGGAAAAATTACCCTATTCTTGATACTGACTGCAGAGCAACATCTGACAGTTACAAAGTTTATACCATTACGATTTTCAATCTATATAATCTGTTCCTTGGGATTCCCTGCGACTGAAATGCATCAATTTTATGTCACCCAGCAAATATCAGGGATATGAAGAACATCGGAGTGGAGACGCCAACCCTGGAAGAATGGCGCCGCTAGGCTCACTGTCTCTCACTCCACTCTGTCTCTCGGCACCAAAGAGAGGGCCGTCCCCTGTTGTACGAGATGCAACACCTACCTCTTCTAATATTTGGTTTTCGACTTCATTTACATCTGACTCTGTAGTTGTAGTGTTACTCTGTCAGGTAAGAACAACTCCAGATGCTGCCATGTATGCAAACTTATAATCCCTGTGTAAAGATAGAGCTTATCACGCCATGTGGTCGATGGCCACTTAATCTGTGCGAAACGCAGGTGATGGAACAGGGAGTCTGTTAGTCCCCAAAATTGCAAGAGTATACGCGTATTTTAAAAGTTCTCAGCACGAGAGTCGCACTCCCCCCTCATGCAAGCTGCAGCTGGTCTGTCAGCACCCAGGGGTAAACAGCGCAGGGCAGCAGAACCTACAGAACCCCGAGCTAATCCCAAAGACTAGGGGTAAGCAGAGTTATTACAACCACATCAGGATACATTTGCAAAAGGAAATAACAGGAAACTATCTGGTTCTCCAGCAAATCCAGATGGGCAATTCTGGTATCATCAAAATTCCTCGCTTCTCTTGGGTCCTCCTCGTCATCATTGTTGTGTGACGATACATGTACATCATATGATGTTGAGGTAGCACCACAACCATTGCCAAATCACTCCTGTAGATCTGTTGCGGTCGATGCTAGATCTTGCTCTATATGTCTTAGCGACTGCATTAGCCTGCCCATTAGCGATTTTTTTATTTTTAACCTTTTTTAAAGAATATTTTAAGTTTAACCCGGTTGTAATTTTATTTTCACCCCTATAGCCCATTTGGTCGCGTCGGGCCAATCGGCGCGACGAGCTGCCATGTGGTGCGACAGAGGCACCACGCTGGCCGGCCGCGCCAACGCAGCCACGATGCTGCGCTGAGGTGGTGTCGTTGTCGCACCACCACCGACGGCGCGTCAACGCTTGTCGCGCCAGGCGGGCCGATGCGACAAGCATAATGCCATGAGCCTGCCTAGATTCCCCCTCCCCCCTTCCACTCCATCTTTTCCTCCGCCACCGCCCCCCCCCCCCCCAATCCGGCAAGTTGGGGTGGGGGGATTGTTCCTCGTCCTTCCCCGAAGGTATTGCCCTCATTATATTGTTGTTTTACCGGTTACATTGCTAGATATTAGTTAGCATAGGATGTTAGGATTTGGTGTTTGAGTTGAAAAATAAGGTTGTAGATGAATGATTATTTTGGATTGGTTGTTTAGGTAGCATGCAGATGTTACTCTGCCCATGAAATTAACGCTTCGAAGTAGTTGCATGTTTCGATTTATATAGTTGCATGAAATTGTCTAGTGTGAATGCTAAGGTAGGCTTGATCCATGCACAATAGGCAATGTAGATAGGTTTGGGTAGTTGTTAATTGTATTGAAGTGAGTTGAGGTATAAGGTTTCCATTTTGTAGATGGACCGGTTAGTCCGTTTGTTTCATGGTGGAATTGTTAAGAAAAATGGACATTTTGAGAATATGACTGAAGATGTCTAATTGTTTGATATTTCTCCATGCTTCAAAGATTTGGTAGACCTTGTAATGGCCAAACATTGTTGTGGAGTAGAGGAAATTTCTCTTAGAAGCCAATTTGACTGTGGTAAAGCTAGGGTACATTATGTTTTGATGAAATTGGAATCCGAGAGGCATTGAATGCAGTACAAGGATATGGTTAATCGTGCAAATGTGGTTTGTTGGGAGGTGGTTGTCGAAATAAACCGTACAACTAGAAGGCATGATATAGTTGAGAGAGTAGATGAAATCCCTATTCTGAATACCCTGGGATCTACCATCTCTCAAGATGTTCCAGTAGTTTCTTCTAGGGTTTGTGCTTTGGATTTTGATATGGCAGTCGCTTCAGATGATTTTGAGGGCGGTACCTTTGAGGAAGAGGATGCGGCTATGGATGATGATGATGTATCTTTAGGTTCAGAGGAAAATGAATACAATATTAGCGCTGATTTTGAAGATGAACACAATGAGGAGGAGGCAGAAGAAGAAGATGGACTTGAGGAACATGTTGAGGAGGAGGAGTTGAGGGAGGGGTCAATTCCTAGTGATGGCAGTCATGATGATGGATGATTTTCTTATACCGCCGAAGAGTTGCGCTTGTTGAAGCAAGTGCATGTTGAGATTTCGACGGTTTCAAATGCTAAGGACCTTAGCATGATCCATAGAGCCATTTGTGACTCCAATTTTTTTAAAAGCGAGTCTGTAATTGATAGTGAGAGTCCACAGATTAGTAAGGGCCTAAAGTTTAATTCCCTTGAAGAGTTGCAGTTTTTCTTGGCTGATTATGTCGTGTGGCAGCATCATCCATTCAATGTGATACATTCGGACAAAAGAGTTCGTTATGATGTACTCTGCAAGCAAGGATGTCTTTGGGGTGTTTGGGCTCGGATAGTTAGAGACATGAGTCAATGGAAGATCACCAACATAAGGCAGCCGCACACTTGTTCTTCTTCTAAGCCGAAGCAAGTGCATGCATAGTGCACTGCACGTTATCTGGCCCGTCGGATTCTTGGTATTGTTCAGAAGGACAGCGAAACGGTCCCTTCACTTATGGAGTCAATCTTTGCTTTTAGTGGATACCGGGTGAAGTACTCCAAAGCATGGCGTGCACAGCAACACGCTATGGCTCTTTTGTGGGGAGATTGGCTGGAGTCTTATGGCAGGGTTTCGCAGGTGTTGTCTGGTATGTCTCATTTCAATCCAGGCATCCGATGGTTTACTTACACCGGAAACATGATGCTTCCTCACAATGGTGTGTGCAAACATGTTTTACAAAGGGTGTTTTGGTGTTCCCCCAATGCGCCGAATCATTCCAGCATTGCAGACCTATTATTGCAAGAGTATATACGTCACTTGCACGTGCTGAATCAGCGAATGGAACAAGAAAACAATATGAAGCATGAACAAATCAATCAACTATTGCATGAGAATCAGGAGAATGCCTGTCATCTCAACGAAGCCGAGGTGGAGAAGACGAAGATGGCCGAGCACATAACCCAATTGGAAGAAGAACTATGCCAGGAGCGGTCAAAGAACTTGTCTCGTCGCTTCATGCCACCAACAGTTACTGGACGGCACAACTATTATGGCTAGTTGAGATGCATTTGCGCGACCAATTGCACTATCTCAAGTCATCTAGTTTTGAGTGTAATCTACATTCCACTATCCATCTTGTAGGTGTCGTGTCCTTCCATATGTGTTTGCTCTATCGTAAGTTATGTACTTTTCAATATAAGCCTTATTTTTCTATCCATCTAAGCTCGCATGTTCAAACCTAGAACACATAAAAAGCTTGTTACTCCATTCCCAGATTGTCATCACATACGAAGTCCTTTACATAAACAAGTCCATTACATGACAACACATGTAAACTACATCAAGTCCATTACACGACAACACATGGAATGAACCGAGTACATGACAATGCAATAAAAAAAATATCAAGTCCATTACATGACACCATAGGGAGTACTAGCTAATGTAGCATACTACTGGGTGCAACGAGGCAACTTCCCCTTCCTCAATGCATCGGGATTCTCCCCAATTACTGCTTTCGCATGATGAACACGCTCAAGCTTCTGCTCCCTCTCCTCCCAGCACTGGCAGCATGCCTCTTTTCCACCTCCTCTTTGCGCTCCTTTTCTGCTGCCTCCTCTTCGTGTCTCTTCTTCAACAACTCCTTCCGCTCCGCATTCCACTCCTTCATGCTATGCAGATACTTCTTATCATCCTCCTTAATCTCAGGTCGATCCACTACTCAAAATCACATAGCGGGGGAGGGGTCTGCAAAACATGCAATTGTTACACTCCAAATATTACTCATAACACACACATGCTTTCATATGACAAAAAAACAAAATTCTTACCATCAACCCAATGCGGATCTGATGGGGGTTAGGGCCAAACGCATAATTGGCACACATCCAATACCTCTGGTTATACGTTTTCTCTTCATCAGACTTGGCTACCTTGCAAGGATTGTTGTAGTAGCACATCAGCACATGAACACCACTAGGCAAACGGGTGTTGGTAGTTCCCGTCATCACCCTTGGTTTACTGGATTTACCATGCCTTGGCATCCTACGGTTGCACAATACGTATTAATTACTAAATCCTTAAACCTTAACACATGCAACTAGTTCCATACGTTAAATAAGCGGGCAGAGTAACATCTGCGTACTACCAAAACAACCGATCATGAGTAAACTTTCATCAACAACATCAATTTGCAAAACAAAAACCTAACCCTAACCAACAAAACCAACTACGATATACCAATATAATAGGAAATACCTTGAGAAAATGAGGGGAATACCTTCCGAGGAGGGTGGGGAACATTTTCCCTCACTTTTCCCACCCCAAAACGCAGGATTTGGGGGGCAGCCGGCGGCGGCGGCGGAGGGAACTCCCCTCGGGTCGGGCAGGTGAGGAAATAAAGGGGAGGGGTAGGAGGAATGGAGCTGGAGCGGGCCCAGGACATTAAGCATGTCGCGCCAGGCCGCCTGGCGCGACAAATCCTGTCGCGCCACTGCATGCGGCGTGAAAAGGTCTGCCACGTCAGCACAGCCTGATGCCGCGCTGGCTGCGCCCGTCATCGTGGCAGCCCTGTCGCGCTGCATGCAGTGGTGCGACAGGGGCTGCCCATCGCGGCAACCGGCCCGGTGCGACCAAATGGGCTACGGGATGAAAATAAAATTACAACTGGATTAAACTTAAAATATTCTTTAAAAAAGGTTAAAAATAAGCAAAAATTCCCCACACAAGGAAGCAACACCTTGTTCTCTCACTCACTCTAGGCCTAACCTAGCACTAACACTCTCAAAGCATGTGCTAAAGCCTATGGATGTGTAACACTATGGATGGCTTGGAGGTTTTCTTCAGTGTCTATGTGCTTCTCCTGAACTCTAGCAGCCTCAAATGACCAGAGGGAGCTCCTTATATAGGATAGAGAACCACTCATAGCCGTTACCTGCCATTCTGCCAAAAAGCTTAAATCATCGATTAAACTGGTCGCCACCGTCGGTTTAACCGGCCACACTAAGCCTGCATGCTAGCCGTTGAATTCTAACATCCCTTCTGCTGACGTCAATGCACCGACGGGTGTCGGTTCATCTGGTGCTGAAATATTCTGACCCTATTGCCACGAAACAGAATGCAACAACATATACTCGGTTGCAATAGGTAGGTGTTATTGCCACCATTTGGAGAAATGGTTGCAATATGTGGGGAATACTTCCATGAATATCTTGCTTGTGATATTCTTGATTTTCGTTGCAAAAGGTAGGTATTATTGCCACCATTTTGCAAAATCGTTGCAATATGTGGAAGCTATTGCCACGAATATTTTGTGTTGCATTAAACTTTATTTTTTTGCAATAGGTAGGTGTTGTTGCCATGATTAACAAAGTGGTTGCAACTGCTTGACATTATTACCACAAATTTCTTGTGTTGCCATAAACTTGAATTTCATTGTAAAAGGTTAACCTATATTGCAACAAAAAATAAAATGTTTCTGATTAATTGAGGATATTACCACGAACACATGCATTGTAATAAGCTTCAGTATGGTTGCAAAAGGTTTTGTTTGAATTGTAACGAAAAAAAAACGGTTGCCATTAGTTGACAATATTGCCACGAATTCCTTGGGTTGTAATAATATTTGGTATCATTGCAAAATGGTGCACTATGCTATTATTAAATAGTTATTGAAAAAGAAAAATAAATTTGAGTCATTTAGGATTCAAACTATAGATAGTTTGAGTTAGAGGAGGAAACATACGATGAACCTCTATACTACAACTCGTTCGTTGAATGTTGAGGCAAAGTATTAAATTTATTTATTGATTCGATCTAGGTCTACACAAAAGAAGAAAGAAAGCATATCTATAAACATCTAAAATAAGTCTGCTTGTCCTTTGCATGTACAGGCTGCAAGGTTGTTGTCAATTTTAGAGCAGGAAAATTGGTGCAGCATAGATGTCTTACCAATAGCATCAACAAATCTGAAACTTAGTGAACAATGTGGCACACATTTAGCAATGGCCTTTTGGATGACAGAAGCATCACCACTTATCCCATCCATGCCACTCCTCCTTCAATTTGTCAAATCCTCATTAGTGCGTGAAACATTCATGTCTTCCACACCCACGACCAATGAGTCTACATTGTTATCTCCTTCCATTGCTTCTTCAAGCATGGCAAACAATTTTCTAGGCTTCATTCTAACAATAGTGCTCTATTCTGGTTTATTCTTCTTGCTTTTTATATAGAACACCTGCTCAGCTTGAATACCCAGAATGTAAGGATCATTTAGATATCAAAATTGTTATGTTATCAATATCAACAATCCCGTAATGATCGCTATTATATCCTCTACCTTTGTTCTTTGTGGCAGCAGGCACATCATAGCAGTCACACTGAAATATGATGACCTCCTTTTCATTAGGAAATTCTAGTGAGATAATTTTTTTGGTAACACCATACCGCTCCATATTGCCAGTACTATTATCGCCTTTGACAAGAACACCACTATTTTGTGTACTTAGTTTTTTTCTCATACTGAGTCATTCGAAACATAAATCAATTGATGACACACCTGTTGAAAATGAGTGCCCGATTGTCTGGACCTTGCGAAAGGGAATATATGTCATTACTTATTTTTCCTTGTTTGTACAATGTGTTGATCTGCACAAAGGTGAAGAAAATGAATATAATTGTCAGTGTACAATTTGTTAACTAATACATGTAAGCATTATTAAGGAAGTCATATAGAACTAATTAGAAACTTACTTTACGCTCAAACCATCTAACAAATTGTTCCTTGCCCTTCCAGTGGTGGCACATGATGTTGGTGGAGCTTCTCATTGTAGCACGAGGAGGAACAGACTTCTTCTGCGGTTGAAGATTGCACAATAGAGAAATTACTCACCTCAGAAGCATGTGTAGTAGCGGGTGGTGTCACTGGTGGCTTAACAACAGAGGACTTGGGCTTGTCGAGGTCGGAACGCTGTGGAAAAGATCTTCTAGTGTTGGATCTGAAAGTCTATTGTCGTCGTCTCTGTATTTCCCTTTCAGCTTTAAGAGCAAGATGATTCAATTGGCTAAACCTGGTCCAATCTTTATAATCAAGGATATCTCTTATATCACGATGCAAACCACTAAAATATCTAGCACAAGTATTTTGATCATCCTCATGTATATTACAACATGTTAAACCAATAATTAGCTACTAATAATATTCCTCAACTCCTTTGTCACCCCGATTTAAAATTTGCAATTTTAAACAGAAATCACATTGATAATAAGGAGGTATAAAGCAAGATTTCATATATTATTTTAAATCATTTCAAGTCTATGGTGTATCATTGGCATTGTTAGGAGCAGTGCAAAGATCATTCCACCAAAATAGAGCAAAATCAGTAAACTCAGTAGTAGCAAGTCTAACTCTATGCTCAGCAGAAACTAAATGAGAATTAAATTTCTGTTCAACAGCAAGTTCTCAATTTAAATAATCCTCAAGTTCAGCATTACCAACAAAAGGAACCATAGTAAAATTAGTTTTAGCAAAAGGATCATTATTACCATGATTATGATTACCTCCCATACCACAACGACTATGCCGAAGACGGTCCGCATCGCGTGCGCCATCATCAAAGTCAGCATCATCGTCATTGTCCTCCTCATGCACCTCACCATCAAGACATTGGCATTGTCGAGGCCTCTCTGGCGAGGTTATTGTTCAACATGTTCAATGTGGGTGACCAGATTGTTAATATTGCGTATCAACTCATCAAATTTTCCATTGATGTAGGTGCGCTGGTCATCAAGAAGCCTCATAAGCTCGTCCTTGGACACGCACTCATTGAAGTCCGAAGGGGACTCCACCTCTTTCCTGACATGGTTAGAAGACAACAAAAGACAACATCAAAAAATTATCCCTATCAACTAGCAACTACTGGGTGATGGATAAGGCGGAATGCAATATCTCAAGCGGCTTACCACCGTCTTGCAAGTATTCTTATTAAAGCCAACATGGCGGCACAATCTGTTATCAAGCTTGAGTGTAACAGTTACAAGGTGAACATGTACTGATAGAAGTATATGTGTAGCTGTGGGCAGGCTTAATAAGCCAGCAAGGAATAGCAATTATGAAAAGCAGATTAGCAAAAGTCAATAAGTCTCCAAAGTACTAGTCATAGTTGCTAGCTAAGACATGTCCCTAGACATAGCACAATAAGTTGGAACAAAGGACGATGGGCATAACTCAAAGAACAAGCAATCAACAACTCATGCAATTATTTTTCACTTTTTCCCTGATTTTCCTCAGGTCATTTTTATTTGTGCAACTCTTTTTATTTTTTCAACATTTTTTTATATTTTTCTCCAAATAGGGATCACACGAGATGAAACCATAAAAAGTTTCAGCTACAGAGTTGGAATATGGTCCATAGAAAATCAGACATGTTCTCTGAATAGCATGCAACAACTTTGGAGCTGGAGTACTCTCACTTCCAGGGCGAATTTGGCAAATCTGAGAATAGCAAACCCAGAGAAGCCAAGGAAATCTTGGCGCAAATTTAATTTTAGCTGATTTCAAAATAAAATTTCCCAAATATGAGTTAGCGAAAAGTTATACCTATTTCAAGGAAGGGGATCCGAATCAGAGTTTTTGGAAGGCAGAACTGGGCAGACAAGGTGGTGGCGGCCAGGGCAAAGCTTCCCTATCCTCCAAACACCTATCATGGCTGAGAAAAGCATCTCAGCAAGCAACCAAGAGCAAAGCTTACCTGGTATATGCAGCAAAAGGTATCGCCAGATGAATCAAGAAGGGCTGCGATGCAAGGCGAAAGGCACAAGGCGGCTTGCAACCTATCTAGGGCTTGTGCAGTGAGAATTCACACAAGGCGGCTAGCGGGGCAAGTCAAGTAATATGATGGCTCAACTTGTTGTATAGGTAAAGGTGGATGGGATAGCGGCGGAAACAAAACAGCGATGGGCGATTGAACTACGATGACGAACTCACTAAACCAACTATAAGACTCGACCACGGACACCAACTCAACAAAGCAAATCTGGAACAAAATTGCAAAGGCTAAAAAGGAGATAGGACAGTGGAAAGTATATGTGTTTTTGGGCTTTTTGTAGACTCTAGGTAATGAAAACAAGATGAATCTAAAGGGGAACACGATAATATATCTCATGGGCAACTTGAAATCCTGATACTACTTGATGTGGCATTGACCCGATCTTCCGATAGATGAGTAATTCGATTGGTGGAGAACTCGACATGGACGATCCGATCTTCTAATAAGACACGATTCGAACCCCTGCAACCGCTACACCGCTGCTCCAGGCCTGGATCATAGTATAAGGACTTTGTTGACACTGTTACAATGAATCAAACTCAATTTCTCAGTGGAAAACTGAAACTAAACAATAGCCCCAATTTCTATGGTGGCAGCTACTGAGTTTATATCAAAAGGGATAAGCTAGGGTTAAGGGCGACCAGGGAGGACGCCCACAACATGGGCTTACGGCTCGACACGATACAAGACCAATGTGGCCTAAAACTGGTGACGCGGCACCTTCTTGTGGTCATACAGAATTATCCAGGACACTTTCGGAGCTAGGACCAGAACCAAATGAAAGGTTTCATCATCTTCCTTTCGACACATCAAAGAACGTCTCGTTTCGATGTCGTATGAAGAAGATATCGTCGTTTCTGTCCAGGGTGGTCGACTGATTCCAAACCAAACGCGAAGACAAGTTGGTGAAGACTTGTAACTAGGAGAAGACCAAGGCTCGGGTGTACCAGCATGGTGATGTCCTCATCATCTTCTCCCTCTTTTTTGCTCTAATTTCTGTATGCAAATAAAATCCAATAGGCATGTGGAACAATGTTATTCTAAACAAATATGCATGTAAGAAATGTCAGTTCTCCTTTAGTTTTCGAGTAAATTGACGGTCGAAATTAGGACTTAACGACTATCAATAATCCGTTGCTTATAAAAATTAGGGGATCAATTCATCCGATGCCTAGTTTCATGCTACTCCTTGTTTAAGCCACTTTGCATTGAGTTCCAACATCAATCTTTTCCATTCCCATGTGTTTCCTTGAATTCTTTGAACTTTCTGGCACTGAGTTTGAGCACGTGTGCAACTATTTGAAGATCAAGCTTTGCTAGGTCAAGCTACTAACTTACAGGCCCCTTAATAGTACGGTCAAAGACTAAAAACTATAGAATCTGAACTAAATCAGGTGTCCTCCATCTTCTTGTCAGGGATAGATCCCAGGTACCTGCAAGGAAACTACCTGCAAGGAAAAAGATATCGGATTCCTATTGGGTTTCCTCTGTAATCCTACTAGAACTCTACCCTATAATCCTACTAAGACTGCTACATTATAATTGACTAGTAACCCGCCCTTGGAGTATATAAAGGAGGGCACGGGTACCTAGATCGGTAAAGACACCGAGCACCAACTCAAACCTAAACTAGGGCAACACAACACCCAAACGCAGAGCACAATATACAACACCCCAAACAGGACATAAGGTATTACGCTATTATGGTGGCCTGAATCTGTCTAAATCTGTTTCTTGTATCCTCGCTTTTACCATCAAGCTCCATGTCCGGCAATTCCCCTGCCTACAACTCTACTACCTCGGGGTATCCCTCGGTAGGTTGGCGGATAAAACACAGACATTCCTTATGACACTTGATACTAGAAATCTTCTTAATCTTTTAATCTTCATTCCCATGTTCTTGGCCCGTACTTCATACAAATTGAGGGATCTCCTTTCACATTCATATTGTGACATAACCAATTAATGATAATTCCTTCAAAATACACGTTAGTCACGTATAGTTGTCATTAATCACCGAAACTTACCTAGCATCTATCGAACTAGATGTTTTTATATTGTAAATAATACATTGGAAATTGTGGGTGAAAGGTCTCTGCAACTTCATGGTGTGTTCTTAGATGCTAGACTTCATGAGACAATTGAGTACATACTTCTGTTAATTGTTGCATGCAGGTAGCAGCATGAATCCGTTGCTTGGTCTATGCTAGGTGCAGATTGTTTTCCTTCTTTCTTTTCCCCTTTCTTTCTTTTTATTTTAAGAGAGAATGTAATTGGCTATATTTACACCATCTTGTAATGTCAAAAAATAGTGCAATAATTATTTCTTTCTATGCATGCTTATTCAGCTACAAATAAGTTATTATCAGCTCCAAGGGCATATATGTACAGAGAATCTCCAAACAGAAAATAAGGTTGCCAGCTTCTCGTGCCAGTAGATTCTGTGGGTATCCACTTTAGAGGATAGCGAGATTTTCATAGAATGGCTACTCAGAAAAGCTATACCAAACAAGACTAAAAAACAGACTAGAAATCAAGTGGATAAGGACGCGACTGAATCGCTTCTGGTATACATCGCAAAAGTAACTCCAGCGATAGCCTCCAAATCAGACCCTCTAAATACTAAATGAGGGCTGCCTCTAATTTTTAGGTCCTCTAAATAGTAAATGAGGGCTGCCTCTAATTTTCAGGGGCTACAGGAATAACTCTCAATTCTAACTTATAATAAAGAGTTCCATAGAGACCCCTAGGAATGGAAGGTGGGATTTGGAGACCTTCCCAAAATAGAGTCTAGTAGAGAGTTTGTTGGAGTAAGAATGGAAGGTGAGATTTGGAGACTTTCCCAAAATAGAGTCTAGTAGAGAGTTTGTTGGAGTGCGTCTCCTTTTTTTTTTACATTCTAAACTTGAGAAAAAGGCTGTTTAGAGGGTCTGCTGAAGTTGGTGTTAGTTCGATCAATAGATGCTTGAATGCACCGATCAGGAGCCAAAAACAACCAAGATCAAGCATTTAAGGGTGAGACCACGCTTCTGCTTGACAATGTACCCAAAATACAGGATAGTGAGTACTGTTGAAGCCACAGCTAGCTAGACTGGGAAGCCGGCAAGCAGCATGGAAATGCAGAAGCAAGCTCTCAAATCTGGATCAACGTAGATTTGCCCTAAGATGAAAAAATCATAAAACATAGCAATGAAAAACCAAAGCGATCTCAACTGCTGCATCAGGATGAGTGGAGGAAAGGTACTGCAGTGCTTTGCTAGTTGCTACACTGCAGGAAAGCATCAGCATCCAGTCGAGACAATCACTTTTGAATCCCGTAGATGTCCAACCTAACTGCATAGACAGAGCAGCTCACACAATTTCAAAAGATAAAACGGAGAGAAACTGAAAATTATAACTGGCCTCTTTTACATACACGATCTTTTGAGTTCCACATACGACCTAAATGGTACAATCTCAATCAACACTGGTATAGAGACAAACAAATAGTTGCTTCAACTGTGTAAAGAGGGAAAAAACAAGAATAACATAAACAGATGCTGGACGGGCTACAGATATGCTTATTTGGTATGACGTTGCACTAAGCACCTAGTGCTTATGTTACAAAATTTATCACACAGATTTGATTCTATGCAAAAGTGGAGTCAATACTGTCAATTATCATATTCTGGTACTCTTCAAACAGGAGATGCACAATTTAGCTCATATTATAGTGCTTGATTTCGATATCCTTTGTGCCTCCCCCAAATCTTCAAGAAATCTGCAGCACATCAACATTTGAGAAAATCTGTGCAAAAACAGCAAGTTTTCCAAAACCCTGCACATCCACCTCCAAATAATCATATGAATTGCTAAAAAATGGTTGGTTCCCAGTTGATACCTTTTTGAATTCAGAACCACTGAACCTCCAAGGAAGAAACGAACTCCAGGATTTGCTGCATTACAAAGGGCTACTGATCTTGCTTCCTCATAAGTTGTCCCTCCAGCAATGAATATGACCACATCTTGAGGCCTGTGGAAAGCAACAATCTCAGCAATCGTTTCAGTAAAGATTCAAATTTCAAAATAAATAACCTTTGTTGACAAAAGAAAGGGGGACAGAAACTAAAAAGTTATTGATTTAAAATATTGCTAGAAATGATTTAACTTCATTTCACAGGGAGTGCTCAAGGAAGAGTTTCTTGTACATGCCAACAATAAAAGTATTTTAATTTCCACACAACACAACCATTTCAGTCTAACCTGCCCTGCTGGAAATGGTTGCCAACAAGTGGATAGTCCGCATCTCGCAATCGACCTTTAACAATTCCTTCCATAGTTTGGAAGAGAAGAGGCTGGTGCTGGGTGTAGACATTCTCAACTCCCTGCAACCAATAAGCACATCAGAAGAAGCTATGTTTCATGTACATTCATTTGTAGAACTTTTGTACAAACCTTGAGCCCACGAGCCATGTTACGAGCAATATTTAATAGATCACGGTTCCCATACAAGTCGCCTGTTCTCTTATCAACACCAGCCTGCTTAAGGAGGAATTGAACAAGCTGCATATAAAAATTGCAATACTCATTAGACTTGTGAAGTACTAGGCGAAAACAAAACAATGCATCCCATCTTTGATATAACTCCAATATAAAGCAAATAGGTAGTCAATTAAATGAGATCCCAGGAACTGGTGCTCCTTGTATATGTATATTATAGAATAGAATTCTAGTGTTCAAAGCCCAATTACATTCAAAGCAGGGACATTTGCATAGTCTGACTACAAAACTACCATTACATCTCAATACAAGCACATAACTCTTTAGTTCTGTCCTGTGCCAATTGATAATTAAGTCATGACCAAGGGTCCTATTAACCAGTAGATGAATAGGCCTTGATTGATAAGACAGAAACAAGGCATAATCAGCCGGTTTCCAGTGGGTTTCTAATCAGCTTGTTTCTTTATTTTTTTTTCCATCCAAATTCTTCAATTTTTGTTACCTTAGCCTTCCACAGTTCTTCAAATGGCTAATTTGATGGCATTCCTTTTAATATCTAGCCCGAATGGCCCAATCACTTATTAAAGGTGCAATCTGTTCGGGAAGGTAACTGTCAGGTTTCCACCAAGTGAAACTGAACCCTGGTTACTAGCCAAAGGAAACTGAAAGATCATTAGCTATAGACTGATCCAACAACCGATCAGTATTACAAATGTATCACAGGGAATAAGGATGTATTTCAGAATCCAATGTATAGCTGACTCCATAGTCCACAAGTGGAGCTGTCCATGAAATGTACATTGTTGCTATAAACAAAAAACACGTTTCAGTTATGCCAATGCTGCAAACATGGAACATTTATGATTCAAAACCAGCTTCCTCCATAAAAAGGGGGGGAAACCAGAAAGGCAATTAACAGTGACACAGCCAAAACACCCTGTGTAGAGACTTAAGAAAAATACATGGTCTAGCACAAAGCTAGTGAAATTTACATACCCCAGACTTGTATTTGGCAGAACAAGAAGCCAGTTTGTTGAAAAGCTGCATCAGTTGAACTGGACTCTCTTTTTCATACCGCAAAGCATAGAGCATTACTAGTCGTAATCGGTCAATATCAGATACACTTTCATTGTTTAGCAAGGAAGTGACAGCCTGAAGAAAATCAACATGTAAACATCAGTAATGAACAAACATAAAATAACAAGCACACGTCTTATCAAATTTGATGAGACAAATGGGTTATGAATCATACATATAATATTCAATCTTGACAAGTAGGTCAACAAGACAAACAATTGTAAGAAGAGGCATAGCTTTGACCCATGCCAAGGTAGCAGTAAAGCAATACAAAGTGTATTCTCACTTTTAAGGAAAAATCAACTACTTAAGCAATGAACTCAGAAAGCTTACAACCAATTTTCTAAAGCCCCCAGTTGCATTAAATAAGAAATCCAATCCTAAAAGCATGAAGATGAGTTCTGAACAATTTTGGATATGGTTAGCTCAATGCCACCTTGGACACAGAGGCATAAATTCATCACTCATTAGCAAAAAAAGAACCGAGACCTTCAATGCCACCTTGGACACGTAGGCATAAACTGATCACTCATGAGCAGACACAACACAAGCTCTCTTTTTTTTTGTTAGAGTGAATAACAAAGAGTCACAAGTGCGTAACTAGTTTAATAAACTGGAAAGGTCACAAAGCTGGACTAACCTACACCCACAATTTTTACATAGTTCCAGATTTTATCAGGAGCAATTTGCCCTTTGACTTTTCAGCGTGACACGAAATAGACAGTCTGGTGAGGCTCAATACGATGGTCTCTGTCCAGTGTGGGGTTTTCTCATGGCCATTAGGATTGATTTGGCATATTTTGAGTGGTAAGGAAAAATACTTCATTTAGAATCATTGTTGAATGTGAAATTGAAAGGGGCAGAGGCCAAGACTTGCTATGCTACACTGAACTTTATTGGTGCAAACTTAGCGCCATATCAATTGGTCCAAGGACAAAGTGCCCACAGGAATCTAGAATTATATAAAACTTATAGTTGGTTTAACTGCCAGGAAAGCAAGATTCAGGTGAGCTTATCAAAACTTTGCAACTTGCAGGGATTTTCTACAAAAATAAACGATAATTTCAAAATAATAATATACTTAGCTGGTACAACATAGAATATATTTGTTGACCCAAGCTAAATATATTACATAAAAAGGAAAAGCCTTATCAGTTTATCAGCACAAGCTCAAATTTTGATAACTACGTCTAAGGCGAGAAAATGCACATAGGATATTAAGGGTAAGTTGAGAGTTGTCACTGATGGCAGGGTATAATTCATATGCATCAAAATGGATACCTCAAAGGCTGCTGCTTGTCCACTCGTACATGCAAGCTCTTGTTCTGTCTGTGAAACTAGCATAAGCTTCCTTTCCTCCACAATTCTGCTCATCTCACTCACCAAAGCGACATGTTTTGTTACATTTCCATGTGTCTTTCGATATTCAGGATAGTTGGTCACGAACTTTGCCATATCACCTAAAACCACCAATGCATTAGATTTTGCAAAATGCTATTGCCATATTTCAATATTTTTTATTTCACAGGATATAACCCAAAATGAAGTCTAAATTACCTATACTCTGGAGATTAAGGCTGCTCTTCGAAAGATGCTGAAAGTCATCTACCATTCTTTTGATGTTCATACCGAGGTCCCCAAAATTCTCAAACATGTTAGCTCTAAAAAAATCATCTTGAACCGATGATAGAACCACCTCCTATTTAAGTATATTTGAAATAGATTAACATTCAAAAAATACTTAGCAATTGTTTCATCATGTTACATAGGAGAAATTCAACATATATTAACCTGCTGGTCTTTAGGTACATTGGCAAATCCCCTAAGATCCACTTTGTTGTTCTCGATTCCAATAAGTTCATGAACCATTGCCTGCAATCCATATAAGATTGCTTGCAAATTAAGAGAAGTACGTTTGAACAGGACAAAATAGATGGAGTTTCTTTGGCTCACCTGATATGTCCATTGGTTAAGGAGAGGCGTAACAGGATCATCCCTCCTGTCAATCACCAACAACAACGAAGAGTTTTCTGTTCGTCTAAAATCAAACAGGCCACTCTCCTGCTCATACATCAATCTCTGCATGGTCCAAATTATAAATGCTTCAGGACAAGTTCCATATGAGTTGCCATTCCAAATAAATGTTACTATTGCAACCATTATTTCCTTTTAGTATGTCACAAAGAAAAAAATAAAGAGGCTTTCAGAAGATATTTTTGTGCTCCCTACTTCTACAAATTGAACTTTTTCCAACTTGTAGGACAAGTGGATAGTGAAATGGTGCTTGTGTAGTTAATAAAGAAATGAACACTTTGACCATGCTCACATTGATGAATGTAACATGTAAAAGTTCATAATGGCACTCAAAAATCACCCAAACAACAGAAAATGTAACTCCAAACGTTAACTTTAATGTTTATGTATACTATTCCCCTTTTAGATGACAGAAGGTAAATATACCCTTCCGTGTCTATGTATCAATCCTATGCTTGTTCCAATGGCTACAGTCATATGTTCTTCCCATTTCAAAGCCATATGTTCCGATAATAACTCAGGTGTTATAAACAATTCATAAATAAAACAGATCACAATCCACAACCACATCGAAGGAAAAAAATGCTTTTAGAAACAAGTTATGCTTCTCTTGTTTTGATTATAATAATTAGTTGAAAGCATTTTTTGTAGAACCAAAAACCTTACTGGAATTAAACATGGATTCTCATAATGACTAGATTCTAAAGCCTAGCAAACATAAACTAGGCCTGTGTGAGTTAACACCGTGTGATGTGCTGGAGTAAGAAAAATCTAAAGAGCTGTGACCTGACACGACATATTTAAACTTTATTTTGAAAAACATCAAATTTTGGGACTTTCATAACACTGTTTTGCAGTGACAATTGACCAACCGCAGTTTCTTGTGCGATCCTTTTTGCAACATCTGATGTCCTCTGAAATCTAATAACAGGGCGACGCTTGAGAGCCAAGAAGACAGAAGCAATGCCATCAACAGCTCGATCACAAAAGCTCTGCATGCCAGGAGGATCGACCACCGTTGGAAGCATGTACATATGGTTATTTTGAATGTTGAGAGTGAAATGGTATGGGTCAATGGCACAAAAATCAGCATAGAACTCCTGCAGAAACAGAATAAGAACACACATGAAAATGTTATCTTCCATCTCAACCATTTGCAATTGTCATTGCAACAAGCAAATGAAACGTATTCAACACCACTGACCTGAACTTGCTGAACAACCTCCTGCTCATCAGAATCAGCTAGTATCTGAATCTGCGGAATCTTCAATATATTGGAGAAGACTGCGAGGGCACAAGCCGTAAAAGAACCAAATGTATAAGGGAAATCCCCACCACACCAAAATTCCATAGTAAATCAGTGATTGGTCACGCACAAAGGTGGTACTCGGCGAAGCGCGGCATGGCGAGGTGCCTGCGGAGCTTCTGGACGTTGTCGGCAGAGGGTCGGAGGAAGTAGACGGCCTTGAGGTGCGCCATGGATTCCCTGGAGCTGGAGGCGTTGTCCATCGTCTCCACGAGGAACACCTCCTTCCGCAGCAGATCTGACTGGCTGTACACCACGCTCACCATGCCGACCTGAGCACGGATCTGGTCAGGTCAAAATTGGGGAGGAGCCGAAGCTAGGATTCTCGGGGGGGCGACGGACGTACGGTTTGGGGGTCGAGGACGAGGACCTTCATTCCCGGGATGTCATGGAGCATGCGATCGATGTAGTCGCGGACGAAAGCGATCAGCACCATTGCTGATGCTGCAGCCGCAGCGGCTGGTTCTTCAAAGGGAAAATTGGTTTCTGTAGCATCGAAAGATGACGACTTCGTAAAATACCATCAAAAACGTTTGTCCCCTTAAAAAAATAGCAGTAAAAGACGCAAACGTTACCGGAAAGTGGCAATCCGTTAGATCTCCCTGCAACTCTTTTAACTTGGACAAAGACAAAATTACCGTCAAGAGGGCGCTGGGGCTGAAGAAGCCGGACACCGGGGGCACGCGGTGGCCAGAGCCCGGGCGTCGTCCCTGGAGGGCGCCGGCCCTGCAGACGCGTGCCTGGAGGGCACCCACGCGCGCTGTTCGTGCTAGCCCGCAGGGGCGGCGTCGGCGCTGGGGAAGGCCAGCCGTCACCGGTGAGAGGAGGGCCGCGCAGGGCGGCGTCGCTGGTGGGAGAAGGGAGAGGGAAGGGCTGCGTAGGTAGCCGTCGCCGGTAGAGGAGGGCCGCGCAGGGGCGGCGGGGTGGGTGGAGGCAGATCGAGAGTCTCCGGTGGGTAGGAGGGCCTGGCCGTGCAGGGGCGGCGCCGCCGGTGGAGGACAGGCGCAGGGGCGGCGGTGCCAGAGGGGAGGGGGGGAGCGCGCGCTGTCCGTGGTGGTCCGCAGGGGCGTGGCGCCGGTGGGGGAAGGCCGGCCGGCGCCGGTGAGGGGAGGGCCGCGCAGGGCGGTGGCGCTGGTGGGAGGAGGGTGAGGGGAGGGCGCAGGGTGGCCGTCTCAGGTAGAGGAGGGTCGCGCAGGGGCGGCGGGGCGAGCAGATCGAGCGTCGCCGGTGTGGGGGAGGGCCGTGCAAGGGCGGCGCCGCCGGATGGGAGAAGCGCAGGGGCGGCGGTGCGGGAGGGAAGGGAGGAGCGTCGAATATCGAGGGGGTCGGAGCCGGGACAAATTTCGAAATTTGTCATCATATTTTCACACCATATATCTTTTAACCCTCAATTCATAAATGTTTCAAAATATAAGTCTCTGTCCGCGGAATTGTTTCAATTCAGCGTATTTCTTCTTCTTTTCTCTATTTTCTTCTTTTCTTTTTGTTTCATGTTACGAAGAGACCATTTTACCCCTAATCCTATCGATCAATCAGAATTATTGCATCGAATACATGTGTCGGTACATGCGGACAGGGGTACCTCCTGCTAGGGTGTCCAGACCCTTAGCGTCTCACCATCCGTGATCTCCCCCTCGTCTAAGGGTGACGTGGCGTACGGCCCGGCCTGACAGCTGGGACCATGGTCACCGGACCTTCCCCGTGCTCTTAGAGATCCGGGGCCTCCACGTGCCCATGAAGCCAGGGGAGCTCTCGGGTAGCCCCTGCGGACCCGGACTCCCCAGAGAGGTCCGGAGCCACCACGTGTGATGGCCAGGCCATCACAGGCCAGACCGCTCCAACCAGCCTCGGGGGCCCGGACCCCCTCCCCTCGGGAAAGGGTCCGGTGCCGGCACGTGCCGCCCCCGCGGTGGGAGCAGAGCTGGCCCTACCACGTGCCTGTGGCGGGAGGCCTCTCGCAGATCTCCAACCCACCTACCAGCATTCAATGCGGTAGTTGGGCCGGGCGCGCCCAAGTAAAAAAGTATGGCCTGCCGCTGACACACGGAGCAGGTAGGCTGAGACCATGGTAAGCCCGCCTGTTTCCAAGACGGCGCGTCGTGTCACCGTATACTGTGCGCAAGCAGCGTACAGTCCTGTCACGACGCCGCGCGCGGGCGTGATGATGGCATATAACAGGAGAGCCGAGGCGTGCGCTGCCACAGTGCACGCGGAGGCAGCGGCGCAGCAGATCAGCGCTGCTTCTTCGCCTGACAGGTTCTCACCCAACAGTGGCAATACGGGTCCACTGTTGGATAACACTGACAGCGGTCACTGTGCAGGCAAGGCTGCACACAGCCATATCCTGGCTGTACACCTGTCGGGGCCCCGCACAGTGTAAGCACTCCCCTTGGACTATAAAACAGAGAGTGCACCCGTTAGAAGACAAGGTTCAGATAAGTTCACGCGAAGGCCCATTTAGGCTAAGGTTGCAAGGCTCTCAGACAGGTTTCTACAACCAATACAACTTCCAAGTGGACGTAGCGTGTTACACTCCGACGGCCCGAACCACTCTAAATCCTTGTGCCCTTCCTGCGTTCATCCGCCCACCGATCAAGCGCTCCTAAGTCTCCTCCAAACCCATCCTTAACCAGGATTAGGCGGGTGCATTCCGCCACCCGGCTGGAGATTTCCTCCGACAACATCCATTCACCCGTGCCGGTCGGCCTTTCCTCTCCCTCTCGCTCGCTTCTTCATCTCAATCGCCGCTACCGCGTCTACTCTCCGAACATGCAAGGAGTGGCTCAAGAATCCCATGAACATTGCATTGCTGCTCTGGCTGCTCTACGTCAGCGTCTCCGGCGGCATGTTGGTGCTCCTCTGTTGCTGGCGCCCCCACGACGCCGTCGAGCTCCCCGGCGCCTACTGCAAGGGCGCCACACCACGCGCCGACGAGCGCGTGCACATGGACGTCGTTGTGGCGTTGCTACACCTCACAATTGTATGCCAGCACATGCTTTGCGGTCTCTACTGGGGGTACACCGAGACCACCACGCCTGAGCTCGCCGAGGACTGCTTCTTCGTTCTCGGCGTCATCGCGCCGGTCGTCGCCACCGAGTACATAGTGTGCAGCCCGCTGGGAAAAGATGACTAGTGCCACAAGCTCGCATGGTCCTTGGACACACAAATGCATCTCACCCCCATTGGGCACGTCATGATGGAGCCCAAGTGGGCTGGCCGTATGTTCAATTGCAGCAGCGCCATGTTGCCGGCCCGGTGCCTCTCCCTATCGTGCACCTTATGCGTGATGGGGTGGAACAGGGAGGCTGGATTTTAGCAACGCCTATGCGCATGCCATGACGTTCGCGCTGCTGTGCTTCGCGCGCCCACTGGGTGCTGGGCGTCTCGGCGCTGCACATTCGCAACTACATCATCGGCGACATGGTCAGCGGCGCTGGCGTGCTCTACGCCTGCGGGCTGCTCTACGGCGGCTACTGGAGGATCCAGATGCGGAAGAGATTTGGCCTTCCGGAGGGCCCTGGAAGAGATTTGGCCTTTCGGAGGGCCGGCGGGAGGGGGCAGCAGTGGCTGCGAAGGGCCGGCGGGAGGAGAGGGGGCAGCAGCGGCGACTGAGAAGAAGCTAGCGAGAGAGGGAGACGAAAGGCAGGCCAGCACGGGTGAATGGATTCGATCCAATCATTCTGTTCGATAGGGTCAAGAGTAAAATGGTCCCTTTCACTTGATCTAACCTGAAAACAAAAAAAAGAAAAGAGGGAAATGGAGAAAAGAAGAAGAAATCCCCGAATCGAAACAATTTGCGGACAGATGGTTATATTTTGAAAGGTTTGCGAATTGAGGGTTAAAAATGTGAGTCGTGTGAATTCAATATCAAATATCAAAATTTCTCCGGTGCAAGAGGATAAGAGCATCTGATTGCTCACCTCCCACCACCAAAACATTTTCTCTCTCCATCTCCGATAGTTACGGATCATCTCTAGCACACTACCAAAACTTAACCTCCGATACCTCCCCTAACCACGTGGGTCCCACACATCGGAGGTTTTACTAATTTTTCTTTTTTCTCCTCTCCTCGTCTTACCCTCTTCCTCCCGGACTCCCGCTGCTCATATCCGCCGCCCGCCAAGACCCCCCTCCCCTCTCTCCCGGCCTCCCCTTGCCGGTCGTGCTCCCTCCCAGCGGCGGCTACCGGGCTCCTCCTCCTCCTCCTTCCATCTTCTTCCCCACGACGGCGCTGGCAAGAGGTCCGCCCATCCTTTTCTCCTCCCATCTTCTCTCCTCCAGCAGTGGCCCCGTCCCCTTCGGCGCCTGTACCGACGGCGGAGCTTGCTCGGCTGGCCCCGCGCCCGTCTCGCGCCACTCGACGGCGGGGGCTCGCCCGGCCAGACTTGCACGAGGCGAGGCAGGGGCGTGCCGGCGGGAGACGCAGACAAAGGTAGGGGTGGCCCTCGCTTGGTTGCAAGTGCAGGGTGGAGCCGGGGTGTCAGCTCAGCCGCCGCTGCTGGGGGTGGAGCAGCGGCGCACGACCGGCGGAGCAACGATGCCAGGCGAGCGAAAAAATTCGGTGTGCCAGCCAACCGTCGATAGGGGAGAATGCTTCAATAGCTTGCTTCTCCCCTACATCAAGGGGAGAGGTGGTGAGGTTTTGGCAATTACTGATAAAATTTGGTATCTGGGAACCTATTGGTACTGGTAATCTGCTGGAGCTCTTTCTCATCTCCAAAATCTCTGAAATGGTAGTTTTTGGTATCAGGGCAAATTTGAGCAATATGCTGGAGATGCTCCAACCAAACTACTCATACCTCATGCATCGTAACTATTTTTATATTTTGGGTAATAATTTCTGCAGCGTACTAACAAAATCCAATTACCAAGAAAATCCAACCACCAAGAATAAAGAAGAAAATCCAATCACCAAAAATAGGGTAGAGAGATGAATCCCCCTTGCTTAGGTAGGAGGGAGGTGTGTTTTGGTGATTACCAAAACTTTCAGGTAATGGGGATTGGATTGGTAATCTGCTGTAGCATCTTTAATCATCAAAATATTAACTTTTTGGTACCGGAGGAGGGATAAGGGATAAGTAATCCGTTGGAGATGCTCTAAGGCTAGCTCGAAGCGGTTTCCATAGGTAGGGGTAGATAAGTCATTTTATGTCCATATAAAGTGCTGAAAAGAGATCAAAGAACAATTTCTAGGAACAAAATGCAATGGAATGTCACTCTCCGGTAACGTTTGCATCTTTCGGTGGTAATTTAGGGAGATGCACGTTTTTTATTGTATTTTATGGAACTCGTCATCTTTCCATGCTGCAAAACCAATTTTTCACTTCTTCGAATTTGGCGCAGAGGGGTGTGGGTTAGAGGGGCAGCGGTCCTATTACAAGTGTAGTGGTGAAGAAGGACAGCGCTAGCAGATTACGAGAAAATTCTCTATATACCATTAAAAATTTCACTCATCCCTTATATGCCATTGAAATTTAGATCCCCTTCCGTGCTACTGCAAATTTAACTCCATCCCTTACATATGCTACGGCTATTATAGGATAGTTACACGGATACGAAGTGAAGGTAAAATAGATAATTACTCCTGTAGTGAAGAGATGAAATATTTTTCTTTGTATCCCTTCTATGCCATCGCAGTCAACAATACTTTATATATGCCATCGCAGTCAACAATACTTTATATATATATGAAAAATATTTCATCTCTTCTCTACAGGAGTAATATTGTCCTTTTTACCTTCACTTCGTATCCGTGTAACTATCCTATAATAGCTATAGCATATGTAAGGGATGGAGTTAAATTATGTAAGCAACACACACTAATTTTCATAAATTATGTTCTTTGGTTCACTATGGGTGTGATCGGATATTTGGATGTCAATTAGGGAGACTAAATATAAGCTAAGTGTAAAAGAAATTGTATAAATGGAGACTAATTCACGAGACGAATCTATTAAGATAAATTAATCCATCATTAGCACATATTTACTGTAGAATAATATTATTAAATTATGAACTAATCAGTCTTAATAGATTCATCTCGTGAATTAGCCTCTACATGTGCAATTAGTTTTATAATTAGTCTATATTTAGTAATTTTAATTAGTGTCAAACATTCGATGAGACGGGATTTAGTCCCGAGGAACCAAACACACTAATGCACAAATCAAATCGAAACACATAGAATACATATTCACTGATGTCCACCGGACATACACAGAAACAAGCATCCGCCGATGTCCAGATAAGCAACTAGCCAAAGCCCAATTTCAAAAGGAGCAGTCAAAATGTGTATAAAAAAAATAATCTTGCATGACGACCTAGCCGGCGCTAACCAGGTGACCTGTAGGCTGTAGCAGCCTGGCGTTGACCAGCTAGCGTGGGGCGTGGGCGCGGCTGAGCTCGACCTGCGCCTGTTGACGCATGCACTTGGTGCAAAGATAGCAATGGGTAAAATCCGCGCAGATATCAACTTTGTAAATCCGTACCCGCATGCTAAAATTCGTGCTGCACCCGCGCCCGCAACGTGCCACGGGTAGGAAACGACGCCCGTACCCGCTACCCACGGATGCCCGCATGCCCGCAGATACCATAACTACGTGCAGGTAAGATGAAGAGCATGTGGGTTGGGCGCGCCGGCGCGTGGTCTGAGCTGGCGCAAACTCAGATCTATATCCGCGTCCACCGGGTTTGGTGTCCGTGGGTGCGTGGATATTTTGTACCCGTTGCCACCTTAGGCTGGGTGCTCGCGAGCTCCAGCCTGGCCATCTCCGCCCACCACCTTGCCTGCGCCCGAGCCTCCTCCGCCACTACCTTCTCCACCATCACCAGCAGCAGCTGCTCCCGGGCCTCCTCCGTCATCAGACTTGCGTGCGCCGCCGAGCCCGAGCTACAGATTAACAAGTTGGGGAGTGGCAGAAGGCGGATGCGGCTGGACGCAGCAAGCCGGGGAGTGGCAGAAGGCGGATGCGGCTGGACGCAGCAGCGGTGGTGGCCGTGCAACCCGCCATCGCCAAGATCACCACGAGGTCATAGCCGGATAGGTGCGGTGCGAGGCGCCGAGGCCCGACCGGGAGCGGTGCCAGGCGTGGGACCCACCTACCCGTGCTCAACCAGGAGCGGCGCTCCCACCCAACGCAGAGCGCAGGGTCCGCGACGTGCTCAACCAGAAGCGGCATGACTGCTCGACGAGGAACGTGGTTCCGGAGGGCTAAAGTTTAGCCCTATCAAATCAATGAGAATCTTGCCATTTATAAGTACTAAATAAAATCTATTTATAATTTTTTTTGCACATATGGGTGCTAATTCGCAAGATGAATTTAATGAATTTAATGACCCTAATTAATCTATGATTTGCTATAGTGATGCTACAATAACCATCCGCTAATCATGGATTAATATACCTCATTAGATTCCTCTCTAGAATTAGTCCAGTGATTCTGCAATTAGTTTTGTAATTAAAATTTATTTAATACTTCTAATTGAAAAGATTCTCTTTGATGTTATAGGGCTAAAGTTTAGCCCTCTGGAACCAAACACCCACTAAGTCCGTGCGACAAGCTGCGCTCGACTGGGAGCAGGTGGTGGACGCAGATTGGGCGGCGCTCCATGGGTGGGAGCGGATCGGATGGTGCGACCACTAGTCATGGCTCGGGCCCAGCGATTTGAGGAAGAGATAGGGATACAGCCAGTGATTGAGGATGAGGGTGTGGAAGGGTAAAATTGGAAGAATAACATCGGCCACTTCTGTTTTAACAGTGTTACTGTTTGTTTACCTTCAAAACTGCTAGAAAACTTACCATTAGTACCGGGTGTATGGCGCGTTTAGTATCGGTTGAGCTAACCGGTACCGCGCTTCCGCGCTTCCGGTACTAAATGCAAAAGCACACGTGCATCATCCCAAGTCACAAGTCACACGAATTTTTCACGCATAAATACGCGTGTGCGGCCGTGAGGATTCGAACCCACAACATTTGGCCTCATGTGTAGCTTTCTTACCATCACACCTACACATTACATGTGACTAAGTGGGAGATGCTTTCCTTTTAAAGTAACCCATGAAGGATCATTTAGTATTGGTCCATAATACCACCCGGTACTAAGTGTCATCCTTTAGTATCGGTGGTGTTATTGACTGGTACTAAATGGCTTGGCCATTTCAGTACCAGGTCAAGACACCAATCGGTACTAAAATGTGACTTTTAGTACGGTGCCCTATATGCCGTCCAAGTTGTCCACTATCAAAAATCCTCCCAAACCGGTAGGGGTAAGTAGTCGTGTCTTTCTGTCGAGTACTTCTCAATCCTTGATGTTGATGTGTACTTATAATAACTTGAACCTGTTGCAGGATGATGTAAATGTGTATAGGAGCATGCCTTCGATGCCGGACATTTATCATCTGAGCCACCTGATGCCGTCCCGGCCCACTATTGATTCAGAGAGCATGGAGGATGATGAAGGGACCGATGATGATCGGACTTTCGCAGAGGTGATAAAGGGCATAAAAACGAAGACCGCCCAGAAAAGCCAGAGCTCTCCTGGTGGTGATCCTATGCCTAATCACCCTAGGGACCAAGGGCTGCCAACTGGAAGCGCAGGGCTAGTGCTTCTCTAGGTGGTGCTAAAGATGAGACACCCAGGTGAGCATTCTTTCCTTGACCTTTGTGAGTACTTTTGCTCAATTTGCAGTTATTGAGTTTTGTCGAATTCTTCCTTTTTTCTTGATTTTTCTCTGCTAGCTCCTCGAACCCCAAGCACTCAAAGCGAATGGTTGAGGACGTTGCCGGGGATGATACTGTGAGGGAGCAGAGCGTGCCCTCCGTCACAGTGGACTTGTCGTCAGGTTTCGCTGGGGCCACACCGGGGCAAGTGCCGCCCTCAGCTGGCACACAGGCAATGGTGACCATCGCAGTTGTCTCGCCGTGGAAAACACCGCCCACGACTGGTGAAAAGGGTCGGCGAGTACCCTGGCTGCAGCTCCAGCACCTAGGGTACTTAGAAGGAAAGTATTATCAGTGAAGAAATCCACTCTGTAAGTATCCAAGTACTTTTCCCTTGTGAATTGTAAGTTCGTTATTATAGATGACAACTCTCATAGTTGTTCTTTCTGTGTAGGCCATCCTCTGCTCTGGGCTTGGAGCAACCTGGGGATGCCACGGGAACTCTAGCCCCCGAGCCAGAGAAAATGTTAGTTGCTGCCGCGACTGACACGGTGCTAGCGATGGTGCCACCCGAGAACTCGGCATCTGCCAATGTTGAAGCCGACAGGACCGGAGCAGGAGACCAGCCAAGCGTCGAGGAAGAGCCTATGGTCAAGGATGTAAACCTGGAGATGCCTGCAGGTGAGAACATTGAAATGCCTCAATCCATAGATAATAATGTACCCGTCGTATGTCTGATTTCAAGGCGTACTGGTTAAGATAACCCATGGTAGCACTCTGCCGCTAAAGATCAAGGCGTTGCAGGTCCCTCTTCAGGTGGTATTCTAGTGACTCCACCCAAGTGGCAACATGCCATCCTGACTGAACTCATTGATGATCCAATGCTATCATCGGCGACCTTGATGGAGTTCCAAACTACTTTCAAAGAATTGTACTGATTAAATTTGACTTTGTCGAATAGTATACAAGTTGTCTATCTACTTTTTTCCTATCATGCAGACCTTAGCCAATAGATCCAAGATCAAGTCAGATAAGCTCAGAGCAATAGAAGATGGAGCTCGCCAATTGCAGGAGAAAGACCGCCGAATCGGAGAGGAAATCATGAAAAATGTCGAGCTTTGGAATGAACTCAATACTTTGAAACAGGAGCGTACCCGGGAGGTGTGGCTCTTGAAGAAGGACATTGAAAATCTGACAAACAACAAGAAGGCTACAGCCAAGACTCACCGAGGTAACAATCTACTGATTGCTTTTGCCTTGCATTGTTTTATCCAGTTGCTTGTATCTGCACTCGTGCGAGTTCTTTCTTTGTAGATTGTCCACAAAACTTAATAATATAATAAGATATGAAGAAGATCTGGTGACTAACGTGGAGAATCTGTTGTACCGTGCAACAGATGATGCAGAGAAGTTGATTAAAGTGCTCCAAGATGCAGATATGCAACTCGCAGAGTGTATGACTCAGATCAGGGACATGGCCGCTGAGAAGGAGCTGAAACATAAGGAACTTAAACAGCTCAAGGGTGCGGTGCAAGTAGTCATATACATGGTGGATCCTCTAGAAGAGGGGGTAATCAACAAGAGGACGCTCCTGGAGCGACTCTGTGAAGCGCCACAAAAGATTTCTGGATACATCTCGGAGACCACAAAAACTTATGTAGCCCACATCCTTGTGCTCGTAAAGTCCTACTGGCCCAAGGCCAATCTGAACCCACTAGTTGACGGTATGTATGCTGATTGCTTCGAGGAGACATTCTTAGAGTATATCAAAGAAGTAAAACTAGTGGCTTAGAAGTTGATTCATAGCTTAGAGAAGGAGCGAACATGATATGTAATCACTGAACAACCTGTCTATGTATATAAACATGTATATATGTATATTTGTCCTTGCCTGTTGATTTGTTCGGTGTGCTTACTCATAGAGTAATACCAAAAATCGTAGGACTTAAATAAAGAATGTGGGATGCCCAATGCAGAACTACTCAGAAGGCCACGCTTTTGGAGGTAGTCAACGACTTGATGTCCAGCATAAAGTCCCATACAGGGAGAATAAACGAATCAGGATTTACTCACACCGTGCGATACGCTGGATTGCTTTTATAGGTGTGGGAGCCTTTCGACTTTCTCGCAATGACTTATGCTGTTTGGTTCCTACAAGCTGTTGGGCTAGCACTCGAAGTAGTCGGAGAATGCGCAGATAACTTTGTGAATTAGCAGATACCCCTTCAGTAACAGAATACCGCTTTAGTAATGGAAGCTGCGCGTAGTACTAGTTGGAAACCAGTACTCGACGTGTTACCAAAATTTAGGTGTACGGACCTCTTCAATAACGAAGCTACGCGTAGAACTAGTCGATGTCCAGAACTCGGCATGTTATCAGAATTTTAGGTGTAAGGACCTCTTCAGTAATGAAGGCTACATATAGTACTAGTCGGTAACTAGTACTCGTAGGGTTACCGGATTATGGGTGTAACAACCCCTTTAGTAACAAGCTGCACGTAGAACTAGTCGATGACCAGAACTCGGCGTGTTACCAGATTTCTTGGTGTAAGGACCCCTTCAGTAACAAGCTGCACATAGAACTAGTCGATGACCAGAACTTGGCGCGTTACTGGATTTTAGGTTTCAAGGATGTACGCAAAACAATTCCCTGATTAAGTGATAAAAAGAAAAAATCTTTAGGTTTCGAGAACCGTTTGTTCCGATATGTGATTACGAAACAATGGTTATATAGATGAACCCTTAAAGATCCTCAAAAAACATCCTTGAATCGGGACTTAATTTCGGTACATATCGTCGCTCGAGTAGTCCTATCGCCTTCCTTCATGAACTTTTTTCCAGCCTTTCTTGAGTGGGGGAGCCCCCAGGGCCCTGCGCAGTTGGATGCACTTGAAAGCGGAATGATTGGAACTTGGATGCCATGTAATACCTGTGGAGGGTTTGTTCAAAACGCTCTTACGAACTGAGTGTCCTCTTTCCTCAGGTTAATCACTCCATCGTTGCATCAGGAGCATTTGGCTTGTGCTTCCGAGTTGATTTTAGGTATTCTTGAGGGATGTGATAGTTGGTGGGGTTGTAAGCTTCCACCTCGATGCGTTCTTGTTGCCTAGCGATGGTGATGTTGGGAGCGTCTCTACCAATGTTGGTGACGTCACTAAGATCTGTAGTGGAGAAGTCGTAGAGGTTGCCAGGATGATGTTGGTGTTGTTCAGGTATGCGCTGCCTGCGCATGGCATGCTCGGCGTTCTTAAGCTTGCATTGCTCCTTTTGGACGTCATCTTCATCTTCAATCTTCACGGTACCCACGGTGTCGAGTGCATGTACAGGTAGCTCGTGATCGGCGAACGCACCTGCTGCATCTGGGTATGAACCGGGTGTGTCGGAGATGTAGTCATCATTGTCGATGTAGTAATCGTCCAATTGAACGTGCTCTGATCCTTCCTCCCCCGCGTCCTGGATTTCCACGACGAACGCCATGAACACCTCGCGATCCAACGCTGAGTTCTTGGTGGGTTGCTCCTCTTCTCCGTCAGAGGGATTGAGGGGCCTGCCTTCCTAGAACGGGAGCTTGTCAGAGTCGGTGTTGTAGAGAGGTAAGCTAATGTCGAATAGCTCGAGGGGTTTCATGCCCTTCTGACGCACGAACCTGCCCAATTGAGTTGATGCGATCGTTGGGACTTGGCGGCCGCTTAATAAGGGCGTTGCATTAGAGTCCGAGAAGTTATCAAGAAGGGGAGCCTCCCGTTGTATGGTAGCTTTTCCCTCCCTGAGTTGTAGTAGGTAATCCAAGTCCTCCTCCAACTTGGAGAGGGGCTTAGTGCACGTGGCCTCAGACCGAATTGATTCGGTCTGCGGGGGGGGGGGGGGGGGAGGGTAGCTCGTCGACTGCATCGATGAAGTTATCAAGGTCACAATCGAAGATTGCCGTGGATGCTTCCAACTTTTTAGAGTCGGAGCGCCGGAGAGTAGTATCCGCGAGCTGGATACATTCGGTGATGTTTTGGCCGGCTCGATTGAGTGAAGAAAAGATATCAGCGAGAGGGTGATGAGGTCTCGCAGGGTGATTCTGGGTCAAGGGACCCAAGTCATCAGAGCGTTGGAGGGCAGCCTCTGCAACCATGATGCACCGGCAATGCTGGAGTCCACCCGAGCAGGTCAACGTTGCTCATCCGGGGATGAGAGAATTCCTTAAGGCCTCTCGCGTAGCTTCCGATTACATCAGAAAGTCGGATTCTGCCGAAACCGTTGATGGCAGCGTCGATGTCCGGCAGGATGTTGGAGTGGATGCCTTCGACTCCCTGGGGCCTGCGAGGTGGGTGTAAAAACCCCCACGTATGTTGGCGATGCAGATCCAAGAGTCGAAGGTGAAAGATCGATGTGGCCTCGTCGGGCATAGCGTTGGTGAAGTTAAAAGATGCCATTGAGTTCTCCAGTGAATCGTCGATGAGCACCCCTACCTGGCGCACCAACTATCAGGGTTCAATCTCCAAGCCCACCGAGGGATACCCCCGAGCTAGTAGATTGTAGGTTGGATGTCGCCGAGATCAAGAACTCGAAGGTGCAAGGAACACAAAACTTTAGACAGGTTCAGGCCATCGAGAGCGTAATACCCTATGTCCTGTGTGGTGGTTTGTATTGCCTTAGATGATGATTTTTGTGTCTTGGTTTGGAGGGGGTTCTACCTGCCCTTATATAGTCTGGGGGAACAGGATTATATGGAAATCCTAGCCGGATTCTAGCTTAGAAGTCCTACCCGAGTACTACTCGGGTAGTTTCCTTCTGTTTCGACTAGTCCTACTCCTATACGAGTAGTTACAACTGGTGTAGGGTGTGGATCATGTCACATCCCTTATCGTAGATAAGTACGCCATGTGCGCATCCCGTGGCCCTAGGTCTGACACCAACTGTCGGTGTTTGTACCGAGAGATACCCTAAGGTAGAAGATTATTTGGTGAGGGATCGCCGGATCTGAAACTTGAAGGTAAAAGCGAGGACACACAACACAGATTTAGACAAGTTCGGGCTGTCAGATTAGCGTAATACCCTACATCCTATTTGGAGGTATTGTATATTGCACCCTATGCTTAGGTGTTGAGTTGTCTGGTGGCTGCTCTGCCAATCTAGGTATTCTTACCCTCCTTTATATATCCTAGAGGCGGGTTACTAGTCGTAATCGTAAGGATCCTAGTAGAGTTACAAAGTAGAGTTCTTGTAGGATCGTAGAGGAATCTTAGTAGGAGGCTATCTTTATTTTCCGTGGGGGCAGCTTCGTTGCGGGCACATGAGATCTATCCGTGACAAAACCCATTCTTTCTCTCTCTTCGTAAATTCATTGTCATGTTATAATTTCTACCTACGTTGCAACTCATTTAATGAGATTGAGACTCCTATTAAACTTCCACTGGAATGACCTTACGCATCGTACAAAAACAAAGTTACTTTCCCCACATTAGTGGTTGGATCGAGTCTGCTTTGTAATTTTGCATTTTGTTCTTCCTTTCCTTCTTTTGTACGTACCTTGTTTTGTTATTTCTAATCACTGTTCGCCTACACGGCCGTTTAGTTTGTGTACACGTCGTGTAAACGCTACACAGTGGGTAGCCGTGTCCGTTGATAAGTCGTTTATCCCGTTAATGACCGTGTAATCCATTTAAATAGCCGTTTAGTCTGAATAAATAGCTAAATGGTGGGCGACCGACTGTTTAGCGTTTAGGTAATAGTATTTCTAATACTATATAACAGTAGGGCTAGACCCCTCCTATTTTACTTTAAAAAATTATATATGGCTTTGCAAAGCTAACCGATTAGCATAACTGTATAAGAGATTTTAGGATTCATGTGAGTAATGTTGAAGCAAATCTTGAACGATCGAGATCGATATGCCATCTCATTTACTGTGCATATTTCATTGTCGCAGTTTCTAAAATTGTTAATTCCAAATGAACTAGCTTTGTTTAATTTTTTAGGATGGAGAATAAAGAAAACTAGTTGGTGATATTGTGTATAGCTAAATTATGAAATAGCTTTGGTGTGTGTGTGGGTGTGGGGAGGGGGGTGCTGGACCGTGAGCTCAAAACTCACGGGCTAGCTCGGTTCGGTGGATTTTCTTAGTGAGCCGAGCAGCTATTTTGCTCATTTCGTCAACAAGGTGGCTCGAGCTAACTCGTGAACTGCTCATGAGCCAATCGAATTATAAAATGCAATTGAAAAAATTAACTATTAATTTTATCTTCACTTGGTGCACAACTCAAATAGAGTTAGATTAATATAGTTTTTTAAAATTGATTTAATATTCGCTTGTGATTAAAACTTCGCTTGTGATCAGATGCACTGCAAGTTGCAATAGAGCTGAGGTCAAATGGACAAAAGTGCAGCCTTAGTTATTCTTTTTTTTTAGGAAATGCATGCTACTACTTACAATACTTACTTATGGTCGAGCTAAAACTTTAAAACTTTACTCTTTACTGCGGAATTCTAAATTTACTGAGGTGATAATTCTAAATTTACATATGGCTCATGAGCCTAATAAGGTGGCTCGAGCTATTAACGAGCCAAGAGACAAAACAGGAATTTTTGCTTGTTTCGTTAATGAGCCGAGCCGTTAATAACTAGCCAGACCGAGTTAACGGCTCGGGGTCCAGCCTCGGGGGATGATCTTTATGGTCACGCATTCGCCGCCTAACAACAACCGAACAACGTCAAACAAGGCGGCCGGCAAACATGCTGTTTGCCCATCCGATAACGGCGAGCAGACAGACAATTTTTCTTAAGCAGTCTGTCAGACTGTCACATGGTTTCCCTCTTAACAACACTTTTGCAAGTTTGTGGTCGACAGCTTTCTTCCCCATTCCAATACCAACCATCTGGAGTTAGATCGGTTCATTCGATCCGCAGCGCCGGGCACGTGCCGATCGGCAGGCGTGCAATGCTACCACGTCGCCGGCCGTACGCCTCCTTCGATATATCGGAAAGCTGACGCGCGCAGTGATACCGACCAGGAATCGATCTCCATGCCTGCGGAATTCCGGCCCCAGGAATTGTCCGTTGACTTGACGTAAAGCCCGGCGACTAGTCGTCCGGCCGGACTTATCCTAGACTCTGAAAGTCTCTCCGAACGAAGTATCATCTGCCTCCATCGCCCCTCGATCGTCGGCAGCTTGGCCGCTTCTTCTTCTTCTTCTAAACATAGGCGCGACTAGCTATATACACATGCAGGCGGCCAGGCAGCACCTGCCCATACCTGACTAGCTAGCTCGTTGTTGAGAGCGAAACGTACGATTTGAAGCGAGGCGCGCGAGCAAGCATGGACGTGATGAAGGGCGGCAGCGACGACACTACCCGGGGCGGCGGCGGCGGCGTGTCGGACAAGCGCCGGTGCTCGTGGGCGCCGATGTTCCCGCCGGCGCCGCCCGAGCTGCGGCTTGAGGCCGGGAAGAGGGGATGGCGGCGGTGGCCGTCGTCGTCGTGGTGCGCGGCGAAGAGGGCCCTGCTGCTGGCCGTCTGCGTGGCCGCGGCCGTCGTCGTGCTGTTGGCCGGCGCGGGCTCGCTCGACGGGCTGCCGGATTCCTTGTTCTTCCACGACGCGCAAGGTACGCACGGCATGGTGCACGTAAGCACAGCCTAGTAGAATAATAACACCTCGAAACTAACCGAACAGCGCATGCTGTCTAATAATACGTACGTTGCTCCGGTAGAGTTTCTGGTTCTTCCTTCCGTCTATAATTAGAAAACCATGACGTATAGTACTCGCGACAATACGCGCATATATATGGCTCTACTCTTTCTTTAAAAATTTCTAATGGTCCGTGCCTTCGACTTTTCAGTTTGCTAGATTGGATGGATCCTCTTTTACACTAGACTTGAACCTCCAACTATAGAATTGTTGTTCCTAGCGGATAGATAAGGTGAGCATTAGCTAGTGGATGACACTGATATGCAAGAAGGCACTACAAAAAGTAGAGAAGAAGATGGTACTTGAGCTCGCTCGTCAGTGCGGCGGCGATGTAATGTTACATCAAAGATAACGTTTAGAAGGTACTCTGCACTTGCTTGGTAAAAAAGAGGGAACTGAAGATGGGAGAATGATCATACAGGGGCCGGGGCAGGTGGTCTGGTCTCCGAAGTTCAGTGATGAGATGCCTTGACGACTCTTGAGGTTGGCAAAAGCTGATGCATACATTTCATGGTGCAATAGTCGTCGTTAACTGGCTCACTGCGCCGTTCTTGTATAGGTGGAGAAAACCTCCGCTATGCTATCTATAGGATGATGGTGTAGGGAAGTTGGAGGAAAACGCACTGACCTTTGGGTGGCCAAGCTCCGGCAAGTATGACAAGTCGCTAACTAACTTGGTCGCGGAGCAGTAGTGATTGACCACTATCATCAAGTGTGTAAAATTCCTAAGCTGAGGAAATCCGTGTAGACACGTAATTATTAAGCCTAAAAGTATAAATATTGAAGGAATAACATTATAATAACAAGCATATTTGGAATAGAGTTAAGTACACCTTAAACTTGTTTAACTGTATTACTTAGATCCCTATACTCTTAAATTGCATATTTAACTCCTTAAATTTAGCCTCGGGTGTTATTTAAGTTCCTTTACTCTCAAAATGCAAATTTAGCTCTCTAAACTTAGCTTCGAGTGTCACCTATATCTTTATACTCTCAAAATGCAGTGACATTCCAATTAAATTGATAAAACTTCTTTTATAGATATAATTTAATTATAGTCAAATTAATAAAGTAAATTTTAGCTCAATGTATATAAAATAATATTGATGAGCATGAATCCAGGAAGCTTCTTGATGTTTTATTTTGGAGGCAATATCTTATCTTGTTAGGAGTGCATGACAACCGTACTTTATTCTTGGAAGATTGTTCAAACTTAAATAACTTGTAACTGCACATGCCAAACTAGAAAGTAGAATCAGAGGCTTATAAACACCATGAATTACCAAATGAAGGGGCAACAAAAATAGTTAGAAAAAAAGGTAATAAAAGTAATGGCGTGCTTGAAAGCATACAATATTTAATCCTATATATAAAGCTTTATTGGTGGGATGTAACTGCATTTTAAGAGTACAGGGTCTAGACGACACCTGAAGCTAAGTTTAGAAGTTTAGATTTGCATTTTGAGAGTATATGGATCTAAATGACATCCAAGGCTAAGTTTAGGGAGCATGATCTGCAATTTTAGAGCATAAGGACCTAATAACATAACTGAACAAGTTTAATGACCGGCCATGCACTTAACTCTTTTACAAATATACAGTGATCCATTAATTTTACACAAATCTCCATTTTCTTTTTGTTTGGTTTGAGGAAATAGTATAGGTTGGATCGATCACCACCCTCCTAGACAAACACATGTTTTAGCTTAACAGTGATGGATTGAATAACCGTGCAAGAGATAATTTCCTGATAGATGAAGTTGTTCCTCAAACAAGCACTATTTAATTTCCAGCGCGAAGGAAATTTTGTCCTTGCTATTAGCCCATGTATATATAGTGAATACCTCCTCAATTTTTCTGTATGTTTGACGAATCTGACTCGGTAGACATACCTCCAGTGAACCTCACCGCCGACCACCTCCTCGACGGCCTTCTCACCGCTGAGTTCAGCTACCGGTCATGCCGGAGCCGGTATGAGTTCGCCAGCTACCACAAGAGATCGTCGCATAAGCCATCACCCTACCTCCTTTCCAAGCTGCGGAAGCAGGAAGCGCTCCAAAAGCGGTGCGGCCCCGGCACGGCCGCGCACAAAGCGGCCCTCCGGCGGCTTGAATCCGGCGAGGGCGCCGCTACCGGCCGGGTCGAGGACGGCGACTGCCGCTACCTCGTGAGCATCGGCTTCCGTGGCCTGGGCAATCGGATGCTCGCCGTCGCGTCGGCCTTCCTCTACGCCGTGCTGACCGAGCGCGTCCTCCTAGTCCACTGGGGCAAGGGTGCGGCCGGTCTCTTCTGCGAGCCCTTCCCAGGCGCGACGTGGCTGCTGCCGCGCGCCGGCAAGCGTTCCCCGCTCGGGAACCTTGATCGGTACGACGGGGAATCGAAGGAGAGCCTGGGGAACATACTGCAGAGCGGCGCCGTCGTCGGCGCGTCCGCCGACGGAAACGTGTCGTGGGCGTCTCCGCGGCCGCCGCCGTACGTGTACCTCCACCTCGCCGGCGGCTACGGCTTCCACGACAAGCTCTTCTATTGCGGCGAGCACCAGCGGCTCCTCCGCGGCGTGCCGTGGCTCCTGATGAGGACGGACAGCTACCTGGTGCCGGGGCTGTTCCTCACGCCGCCGTTCCGCGGCGAGCTCGAGGCCATGTTCCCGGAGAAGGACGCCACGTTCCACCACCTAGGCCGGTACCTCTTCCACCCCAGCAACGCGGTCTGGCGCGCCGTCACGAGCTACCACCGCCCCAACCTCGCCGGCGCCAGCCGGCGCGTCGTCGGCATCCATATCAGGGTGTTCCAAAAGAAGCAGCCGCCGCGGCAGGTCCTGGACCAGCTCCTCTCCTGCGTCCGCGGCGAGAGGCTCCTCCCCGATCAGGTCGCAGCGGCGACGAACGACGCCGTCCTGGTGACGTCGCTGAGCCCGTGGTACCACGAGCGGATCCGGGCCGAGTACGGCGGCCGGGTCGCCGGCGGCGTGCACCAGCCGAGCCACGAGGGCGAGCAGCGGTGGGGCGATGCGGCGCACGACGCGAAAGCGCTCGCCGAGATGTACCTGCTCAGCACGTGCGACGTCCTCGTCACCAGCGGCTTCTCCACGTTCGGGTACGTCGCGCAGGGGCTCGCCGGGCGACGGCCGTGGGTCATGCCGAGGCCGTCCCCGTGGGAGGAGTGGGCGGCGGGCCAGGCGCCGGCGGAGCCGCCGTGCCTGCGCGCGCCATCCGTGGAGCCGTGCTTCCACTCGCCGTCGTACTACGACTGCGCGGCGAGGAGGGACGTGGAGCTGGACAAGGTGGCGCCGTACATCCGGCGGTGCGTGGACGTCAGCTGGGGCATACAGCTTGTCAATGAAAGCAGCACCCGGTGGTAACATTTGTATGCTACACATGGCAGTAGAGTCTGATGTTATTGTTATCCGGCTCAAACATGTGCAAACAAGAAATTATGGATAATAAAACTTTAGACGAAACATCCGAACAGGAACAGATCCAGTAGATAGGGCAGTATGCACACGCATATACCATAGGGGAACTTAATATAGAAGAAAGATAGAACTGATAATACTGATGTCTTCGCTTGTTTCAGAACAAGCACCGTTATGCTTTCTTAACAGTGGTGAGATCATCAGCTTGTTCCATGCATAGATATCCAAAATGTTTGGTCAGATGTACAATATATACCTCGGCACGGCTATATATCGCGCGTGTTGCAAAATGTCGATCCATCATATGAAGCGTGCGCGCAGACCGGAATAAACAATTAGCCCACTAATTAGTTTACCGGCATGCAGCTGCAGCTTGCAGCTTTTAACCCACTGACATATAATTTGGGAAAGCGTGCGCATGCAAGTTTGCCGGACATGGTAGGTGGAAACTGACAAGACTACAGGTTATATTTTTTCTTATAATTTCTTTTCCTTGCTAATGCTGAGTTGGATATTTTCCATCCTTGTTTTTATTTCTCTATTTTTCTTTCTTAACTTTTTTTTTTATTTCCTTCCAATTGTTATTTTCGTTTCCCTTTTTCCTTCATTGTATATATTTTTTATTTATTCCTCTTTCTTTCTTTTTTATTGTAGACCTCATATAGAATTTTTTGGTTGTAATTTATCTTTTTCTGTAATTCAAGTATACATCTTTATACTAAAGAATATCCATACCTAATGTATATTAATTTATTCTTATTGTAGATATATTATTTGGTGATATAAACTAATTTTTGACTTGTACACTAGTGCTGACCTATGTAAATAATCTTTTTTCCTATTTCTTTGTTTCTTTTCATCTCGTTTGTTTTGTTTCCCTTCCTACTTTTTCATTTTAATTTCTACTTCAATAATTCTTTTATAGATATTCTTTCTTTGTTTTCTTATTCCTTGCTTTTGTGATTTTTTTCTATTTCTATACTTTTTGAGACTTATATATTTTTTGCTGATATTTGTTATTATTTAGTATCTTTTTCACATGCAAATTTATTTGTTCATGATCCAAACATGATGAGGCATATTATTCTTTTCTTTATTTCTCCGTTTCTCTTTATTTCAGTAATACTAACTTTTTATATTCTTTTTCTTGATTTTTTAACTAACTTGTTCAGTATGTTATAGAATTTATGTAAAGTGTAGATGTGTTGTGTAGAATTTATTTATAATTTATTTTCTTTATATACTAACTTGTTTATCACATGTATATATACTAACTTATTTATCACATGTATATACGCTCATAAGAATATTTTTTTCTCGATGTAGATCTCTTTGTTCTTCATGTAAAATTATTTATCTGCATGTCACTAATTTGTTCGCAATACCAAATTGTTTGTTCGCTTTGTAGATTGAATTGTTCGGTTATGTTAACTCATTTGTTCATTTTTTATTATTTATTATGTACAATCAAATGTTCATGATGTTTAATGTTCTTTTTGTTGTATATTATTATTTGTTTGGTATGTTTAATTTTTATTCGTAAGAATAATTATTTGTTTATCTTGTTAAATATTTTTCCTAGGATCCAAAATTAATATTAGTAAAAACTATTTTTAAAAATATCATGCAAATATAGGCAAGTCTGGTCTTGTTTTGAAGATCTTGTCATAAAAAGATAATGTTGCAATCCAAATTAAATTTTAATTATTGGTTTAATAATTTCGGATTTGCATGCATGTGGGTGACGTCATGGTCATTGTCCTCTCTTGCATGCATGCACACGATCTCACTCCTCTTTTATTAATAGTATTCATGCATACACGCTACATTGGTGGGCTGGTGGCCCATATAATATCGTACCATCAGACGGGTGGGGGGAATAATTAATTAAATTATAGGGAAATTAAATTGCACCCCCTTCAGGTGATGGTTGGCAGAATCATCACCTGAAAGCGATATCCTAGAGGGAAATTAAATCGCGCCCAATATACCTCCTCCATTCTGCAATATCTGTCCATAGCAGCACACCACACGTGCTGGATACTCATCGCTACATGAAAGATTTCGATACATGGAAGATAAAATTTATCTTTTTATCACTCTTTTTAAAATGACGATTGTTAATTAGAAAATAGAAATATAAACTGATTGATATTAGACCAACGGTTACACGCAGGCCGATGGCCTATTTTAATTTCGTGCCGTGCCCCAGCGCGACCTAAAATGCCGCGCAGCTGGCTCATTGCTAATCTGTCCAATAGTTTTGCTTCATTTTATGTTGTCCAACAATTAATAGTTAGGTAATAACAAGGTTCAGGGGCGGAGCCCAGTTAAGGTCCGTGGGTGCACAGGCACCCAGGCCCAAATCAAACTTCAGTTATTACCATCAACTTTTCACCATATAGGTACCCCCTTGGCCCAGTTCTGTTCACCCCCCACCAGGCCCATCAGTCAAGATTGAAGCCCAATTTGATGAGCCCACACAAGCCCAGGCGCCCAGCTGCTTCCCAGGCTTCCAGGGAATCGATCCCCACTAGTACGCACGCCAAAATCAATTCATCTGTCGCCCGGCCGCCCGACGCTTCGTCTTTTTTCTCCCTCGCGACGCTTCGTGTGCTTGTCTGCCGGCCGTCTCCCATGGAAGCACGCTTTCTCTCTCTCTAATTCTCTGTTGACGCCTGACTGCTAAGCGCCCTAGCCCCTAGTAGTGGAGTAGCCGAGCAAAGGGCCAAGATTGCTTCCTGACTTCCTGATTGGCCGGCGGCCAGGGCTGCACAATCTGATTCAATAACAAGGTAAGAAATCTCTATGATTCAATCAATAAATTCATATCAAGTTGAGCCTCGAAACTGAATTCCATCTATTACCTATTGGATCTAGGATATTTATTTAGATGGTAATCCTGCATTGTGTAGGGTTAGTCGGTTAGAGTTTTAACTAGGAATTTCTTGATTAGTTGATTAAATGAATATAATGACAGCAAGCAACTGAGATTCGTTTTGTCTTACAAATGATAGGTAAATCATGGAAAGGTTTTTTAAACGGAAAGCACCAGAACTTGATGGTGCTAACCGTTCAAGGAATCCATGTTCAGCTGATATCAGTTGGGAAGAAGAAATAAAAAACGATCCACGAATGAGGAGGGAAATTGATACTTATCATCCTAATCACAGAGAGAAGGTGAGAAGGAAATATTTGGAGAATGGGCCTTGCCAGCCTCGCACTTGCAATTTTCCTAGTTCATACATTGGAGACAAGGCGAGAAGGTTTATTCCGGAATGGTTTGATGAGTTTGGAAGTTGCCTCGAATATAGTAAGTCGAAGGATAAAGCATACTATTTTTTGCTGTTTCTTGTTTAGAGACAAGAAGGATTCGGGGTACGAAATATTTGTCATTAATGGTTAGAATGGTTATCATAGGAAAGAAAGGCTAAAGTCACATGTTGGTGGTGTGGGTGGCTCACATTATATTGCCATGAAGAAGTGCGATGATCTGTTACAAACATAGATATTGCTTTCAAAGATCTTAGTGAAGTTGCTAAGAAGGCTTATTTTACTCCGTTGAATGGATCCATTGATATAGCTAGGCTATTACTGAACCAAACTGAAGCAAGGATTGCCTTTCCGACGTCATGACGAGTCAAAGAACTCCTACAACAAAGGGAACTTCAAGGAGTTCTATGATTGCTTACCAGTGCACGATCCAAAGTTAGGCGAGGCAGTGGGTACAAATGCTGCTGCAGGTAATAGTTGTATGCTGGCCCCTGAAATCCAGAGAGACATCGTTGGATGTTTTGCCAATGAAGTTCTACTCTCTATCCTAGAAGAACTTGGGAATGACGTGTTTTGCTTGCTAGTTGATGATTCAAGAGATGTTTCTTGCAAAGAACAAATGGCCGTGGTCTTGAGATATGTTGACAAACTTGGGATCGTGAAAGAGAGGTTTGTTGGTCTTGTGCACGTGAAGGAAACAACTTCTTCCCACCTTAAGTTATCTATTGATTCTCTATTTGCAAAGTTGAAACTAAGCTTAAATCAAGTTAGAGGCTAAGGATATGATGGTGCTAGTAATATGCGAGGTGAGTTCTATGGCCTCTTGGCATCACGGCTCCGTGTTAATATAGGCTGAGAAAAGCCCTCAGCGTGGCACATACAACTTGTGTTACAAGATCAAAATAGATCTCAACAACCTAGCCTATCTAACTTTGAGTGCAAGGCAAGAGAGTTTAACGTGATCCCTGAACACGTATCTATCCTAACAAACTTATATCTCTAACACCTCCCCGTCAATCTCAGCCACCATGAAGGTTGAGATTGTCTCTGAACTGTTCAAGTAATCGAACAGATAGTGCTTTGGTGAATCCATCAGCTATCTGATCACCAGAGTGGATGAAACGTATCTCTAATTTCTTCTGAGCTACCTGTTCTCTCACAAAATGGTATTCTGTCTCAATATGCTTTGTTCTAGGATGAAAGACTGGATTGTTGGACAAGTACTTTGCACCTAACTTATCACACCATCAACATGCTGTTACTAAATGAGGTATCTGTAGTTCTTCAAGCAATTTTTGAACCCACATCACCTCAGCTGTTGCATTTGCCATAGCCTTATACTCAGCTTCAGTGCTAGACTGCGATACCGTAGCTTGTTTTCTTGCACTCCATGAAATCAAATTCGATCCAAAGTAGACTGCAAAGCCCCCTATTGATCTCCTATCATCCAGGTATCCTGCCCAATCTGCATCAGAAAAGGCACTTACCAATACCGACTTGGATCTGTTGATCTTGAGCCCAAGCTTTAATGTCCCTTTAACATATCGTAGGATCCTCTTTACTGCCATCCAGTGAACTGTGGTGGGAGAATGAAGAAACTGACACACCTTATTCACTGAGAAGGATATATCAGGATGAGTGAGAGTTAAATATTGTAAGGCTCCAACAATACTCCTGTACTTGGTAGAGTCTATGATTCCCAGTTTATCTCCCTAGGCTATTGACAATTTTTCACTTGTACAAAGTGGAGTAGTTGCAGCTTTGCAATTGATCATTCCAACCCGTTGAAGTACTTCTGTTGCATACCTCTCTTATGACAGCAGAAGACCCTCCTTTTCACGCTTCACTTGAATACCAAGGAAGTAATGTAACTCCCCAAGATCTTTTAGTGCAAACTCTTCTTCCAAGTTCTTAAGAAGTAAAGAGGTTGCCTTTGAAGATGAACTTGCCACAATGATATCATCAACATATACTAGTATAAACATTGTATACTTTCCTTTGTTAAAGAAGAACAAAGAGGTGTCAGCTTTGGAGGGTGTAAAACAAAGTTGTTGCAACTTACTGCTGAGTCATGAATACCACGCTCGTGGAGCCTGTTTCAATCCATGCAAGGCCTTGTCTAGTTTGCACACATACCCTGGATTTACTTTATCTTCATACCGTGGCGGTTGTTTCATACACACCTCTTCTTCTAAAACCCCATGAAGAAAAGCATTTTGCACATCTAGCTGTCGAAGAGACCAGCCCTGTGACACAGCAACAGACAGAACCAAACGGATAGTGGCTGCTTTCACCACAGGACTGAAAGTGTCCTCGTAGTCAATGCTATACCGTTGTTTGAATCCTTTTGCCACTAATCATGCTTTGTACCTATTTGTAGACCCATCTGACTTTTTCTTTACCTTGTAAATCCATTTACAATCAATGATGTTCTTCCCTTTGGAAGGTGGAACTAGATGCCATGTCTGATTCCTCATGAGAGCTGAATACTCATGATCCATTGCATGCTTCCAATTTTCATTAGCCAAGGCTTCGTGAAGAGTATTAGGTTTAGTAGTAACAGCAAGATTACCATTGCGTACTGTACCATCAGTATAAACCTTGGGTTTACGAATACCTTGTTGAAGTCGAGTAATCCGTCGCCCTGTTTCCTCAGTGGACACAGGACTAGCTTGAGCTTCAGGAGCCGTAGAGGATCCGGCAGCCGGCAAAGTTGGAGCGATAGGCACGTGATCCAAAGAAGATCGCTGCAGCTCCCCATGTGTCGCATCCGATGAAGCAGACGACAACGGCTCAGTGGAGCTGGCTATTGTCAGGGTGGAGGCCGACCGACTACAGCTGGCGACGGGCGATGGCGAATCCTTGTTCGAACCATGCGTCGGTGGAACGAATGAATCCACCCTGATCGCAGGCGGCGGATCCAAGACAGCGGGCGCAGGAGAACCTGAATGTGTAGAAAAATCTAGAGCCTCGTGACAGGGATTAAATGCTCATCCCTAGAAGAAATAGAATTAGGATTTTGGAGATGTGAAGGGTGGAGAAGAATTTCATATCATAGCCGAGCGCCAGCATTGGGATGCAAGGAAGAAAAAGGATAGATGGTTTCATCAAAAACAACATCACGTGATATGTAGACACGGCCCGCTTTGACATCAAGACACTTGAATCCCTTGTGAAGATTACTATAGCCCAAGAAGACACATTGCTTGGACCGAAAATCTAACTTTCTATAGTTGTATGGACGCAAGTTTGGCCAACAGGCACAACCAAAGGTGCGTAAGGACTTGTAATCAGGTTTTTGTTGAGCAAAAGCTCAAGAGGTGTTACATTATTAGTGACTTTAGAGGGTAACCTATTTATGAGATAGGTTGCAGTCACAAAGGCTTCATCCCAAAATTTGAGAGGCATAGAAGCATGAGCAAGCAAGGACAACCCAACTTCAACAATATGTCAATGTTTACATTCTGCAGATCCATTTTGTTGATGAGCATAGGGGCAAGATACATGATGACTAATTCCAATTCGCTGAAAGAAGGAATTTAATTTTTGATACTCCCCCCCAATCAGTTTGCATAGCAAGAATTTTGCGATTAAAGAGTCATTCAACAAGGGCTTGAAATTCATGAAAGCATTGAAAAACTTCAGATTTGTGTCTAAGCAAATAAATCCAAGTAAATTTGCTGAAATCATCGATAAAACTCACATAATAAGTGTTTCTCCCAACAGAAGAGGGTGCTGGACCCCATATATCGGAGAACACGAGTTCATGGGGATTGCTTGACACACTAGATGATCACGGGTAGGGAAGCTGATGGCTTTTGCCCTTTTGACAAGCATCACAGATAGACTCTTTATTGGACTCACGCAGAAAGGAAATATTATTATTGCTAAGGACTTGCTGGACGACTGACGAAGATGGATGACCTAAGCGGCTATGCCACCGAGATGATGGCAACTTGGTGGCGCCAAAGGCTTGTTTATTTTGCAGGGGCTTCAAGGGATAGAGGCCTCTTTCACATATGCCTTGAAAGAGGATTTTCTTCGTTACCTGATCCTTGACCAAAAAAATGAGTGGGATGAAATTCAAAAAAGGCATGGTTGTTCGGAGCAAGTCTATGCACAGAATATAGATTCTTGTTTGCTTTAGGTATATAAAGAACATTATTTAGAAGAAGATCTTGATCAGGGGTATGAACAATACTTTGACCGGTTTGATCAATCTCCATACCTGCTCCACTTGCCGTGTGAACCTGATTGGTGCCATTGTACTTGTCCCTCACGGACAACTTCTCAAGATCAGACATGATGTGGTCAGTTGACCCCGAGTCTCCATACTAGTTGGTGTCGATGACATACGATGATGTTGCTTCTACGGATGTCTTCTCAGAGATGCCGGTGAAGGAGACATCAAACCTTTTGTAGCACTTGAGGACGGTATGCCCATCCTTGCCACAGAGCTGGCAAGTGACACGCTCACCGTTCCCGCCTTGACGACCTCCATTGCTGCGACCACGGCCATTGCCACGACCACGATTGTTGCCATTGCCATGTCCAGGACCGTGACCACCATTGCCACGACCACGCGACGCCATGTTGGCTGAAGATTGGGATCCTCCCTGAAGAAGATCCATTCTTTGTTCAAAACTAACAAGTTGAGTATAGAGCTTACCCAATGTGATAGGTTCCACACATGCGGCAACGGCCGACGCCAGTGGATTGAAGTCGATGTCCAACCCAGCAAGGATGTAGGACACCAGTTCCTCATCTTCAAGTCTCTTGCCTGCAGATGCCATCTCATCCGCTAGGCCCTTCATCTTGGTGTAGTACTCAGCAGCAGAACTGGTACCCTTGCTTGTGGTCGCCAAGGCCATGCGTGTGTTGATCACACGAGCATGAGATTGTGATGCAAACATCACTTGGATCGATGCCCAAACTTCTGCAGATGTCTCCAGGGTTGCAACCTAAGTGAGAATGTCACGGGTCAGCGACGACAGCAGATAGTTCAAGACCTATTGGTCCTGAACCACCCAATCGGCGTACTCCGGGTTTGGAGTTTCCTTCCCCTCCTTGTCAACGACGGTTGCCATCGGTGCAGCGGATGAACTATCAATGAAGCCAGCTAGCTTAGCTCCACGAAGGGCAGACATGACCTGCGCCTTCCACTGGTGGAATTTGTTCCGGGAGAGCTTCTCGGTGACCGGATAACCGATCACCGGAGCAGTAGATGATGCGGAGGATGAGGAGGGTGCCATGGATGATCCTGTGAAGGAATCCGGCTCTGATTACCATATGGAAATAGTTGAATGTGTGCCTCTCGGCATCACGGCTCCGTGTTAATATAGGCTGAGAAAAGCCCTCAGCGTGGCACATACAACTTGTGTTACAAGATCAAAACAGATCTCAACAACCTGAGCTATCTAACTTTGAGTACAAGGCAAGAGAGTTTAACGTGATCCGTGAACAAGTATCTATCCTAACAAACTTATATCTCTAACAAGTTCAATAGCTTGCAATCATTGATCCAAAGAGAAAGTAGATCAGCTTACTATGTGCACTGCTTTGCTCACCAACTTCAGCTAGTCATGGTGGCAATTGTGAGAAAATATAAGGGGATAAGCAATTTCTTATCCAGGATTTCTATCTTATTAAATGTGGTGGGTGGATCAGCTAAGAGAAGGGATATGATCAGAGATATCAATCATGAACAAGTGAGTAAAGCATTAGGGTGTGGGCAACTTGAGACCGGAACAAGGTTAAATCAATAGCAATATGCCTTCAAAGACCAGGAGATACTCAATGGAGTACCATTATAAAACTCTTAAAAGTTTGGTCAATATGTTTCCTACAATAGTTGAAGTGCTAAAAGTTGTGGAAAAGGATGATAGAGATTGGAAAAATAGAGATCAAGCATCAAATCTTCTAGTGTATTTCAGATCTTTAGACTGTGTCTTTTATTTGCATCTCAACCACAGATTCCTTATCATTAGCTTTGCAACGCAAGGATCAAGACGTTGTGGATACCATTGGATGTGTGAGATCAACAAGACTCCATTTGGATAATATTAGAAGAGAAGGGTGGGATAAATTATTAGGTGGAGTGAATGAGTTTTGTGACATGCATGAGATTGATATATTGGGAATGGATAATACATATATTGATCCCCCAATAGGCTAGGAAAAAAATCTAGAATTTCCATCAAGCATCACTATGAAGTGGATTGCTTTAGTGATGTTATTGACTGGCTAGTTCAAGAGTTTGATAACCGCTTTAATGAGACAAGCTCTCAATTACTTGCAATTGATTGCTCGGCTGCTTTCAATCGGAGAGACAATTTTCAGGATTTCGATGCGGAGAGTTTGATGAACGTAGCAAAATTAAGTTTCAGGTTGACTTGTTTTTTTGACTGAAGCAGTAGGCAGCTAAGTAGGTACCGCACCTTCGCCCCGCAAAGACCGCAAGTGCCGAGTCGTGGCCGGCCGCGTCCCATATGCTCCGTCCCGGCCTCGCTCGCTCGCCCCAACTGCCCACAACATCGAGGTCGTCCAACCCAAGGCACAGCGCGAACCTACGTGCTGGAACAACTGCTCGCTCCGAGAGCAAGCGAGCGAAGAAACCGGCGATCGGAGCGGTCGATCGTGCGAGCGGCCGGCCATGGACGCAACGCAGGGCGGCACTAGCGGCGCCCGAGTGGGAGTGGGAGTGGCCAATAAGCAGCAGCAGACCAGCTCCTCGTCGACGACGAGGAGGTGGTGGTGGTGGCCGTGGCCGTCGCGAAACAGCAGCTGCGCGACGAGGAGGTCTCTGCCGGCCGTCTGCGTCGTTGCGGCGGCCGTGGCCGCCGCCGTCTTCGTGCTCACTGCTACCGACGGCGCCTGGTGGGGCCGCTCGCCGGACGGGATGCCGGCCTCCATGTTTTTCGACGACCCGCGAGGTACGTAGGTACTACACGTTAATTACAAGGTAGCGAGACAACAAACGCAAACCCAACATAGTGCGCTTCGTCAGGTCTCGTCCTCCTCGCTGCTAAAGCCTGCTGCTTCCTCTAGCTTACCGAAACTAGCAGACAGGATGGTCTACACACACGCGCGTGCCAACCAACAACCATGTCGATTTCATCTGCATTTTTATACACAGATTATTCAACTTCTCCATCTTTTTTTGAGATATATAATTACAAACATTTGGCCATGGGCGTACGATAGATCCTTTTCATGTAGAGCCGACGACGGGCCGTGGCTATCTAGTCTAGCAATACGGCTAGTCTACGAGCAGCTACGCGACGAAACACCCTGCCGCTAGCTAGAATAATAATAGCTAGGCCCGTCGAGCGGCGCCATACGAACCTGATAAGCTCTGCCTGCGAGGCCGGCCGGCCGGCGCTGCCTAGCTAGCTCCCCACGTCGACGCGCGGCGCGGACGGAGGACCACCGGAGGACACGCACGCGGACGCCGAGTCAACCCTCGTCAACGATCGATCAAAGCCTTTTTCATTTATGCCTACATGTTGCACGTACCGTGTCTGTAAGTTTGTTGTAAGTTTTTTTAAAAAATAAATCATTATCAATGGCTAAAAAGTCACATATTCTCTTTTTTTATCCCAAAATCACATATACTGACAAAGTGAAGAACTTGCTGCTACTAGTATAGACTGGTCATGAAACATACTTTTATAGCATGTAGCTGTAGCTGCTTCAGGTTGGAATACAATATACTACAAATGTTGCTGTTCATCAAAGTGTAATACCAGAGGTCAGATCAATGCTTAAGTGGACTTGTATTTCTGAAATAATGAGGTAAACATATACAAAATTGCGAGATCAGGACCGGAAGAGGAGTAGGATCGACCTGAGAGGATAGGGGAGAGGCAGGACGTACATTGCATTGCTGGAAATCAAGAATATGATTCGGCTGGAGGGAGCAAGAATAATTAAAAGATTAGGGAGGCAGCTAAGTTACTATTTCGTAGAAGAAACACTAGGTCGTGCAGCTCATTTCTTCTTAATCTAAAGATATTTGATATAAAAAATGAAAAATATGGGGGGGAGCCATACACCAGTACAAAAGGCTTATTATGTTATCCCGGTTTTCCAACCGGGACCGCCAATCCGGGACTAAAGGTCCGCGCTTTTAGTCACTAATCTGGCAACCGAGACTAAAGAAGACTTTTAATCCTGGTTGGTAAAGAGGTTCCCAGCTGCGGCGAGGCAGGGACCTGGTTGGAAGATTCTTTTTTCTTTTATTTTTTCTGTGTTCCTTTCCATTCATTCTTTTTTTGTTTCAGCTACATTTCCATATTCGAAATTACGTAGTATTTTATAGTCCTACACGTGCTTGTTCGAGCTGAGTATGAAATCCATTGATATATATATATATATATATAGACACACACACACATAGCAAGTGGGATTCACCGCTAAAGTGTAACAAAGTTTTATATGACATCTATGCTATATTTACTAGTTCTATCAAGAATGTATCCACCATAGTGGAATTCGCCATCTGATTTGATGACTTGCTTATAAATAAATCCTGCCATAGCTTCTTGAATCGCCAAAACTCTTTCTTGTGGAAGGAGCTGATCCCGCATCCTACGGATTTATAAAAAAGTGAAAAATACTAATTATGATAATTTTCAAAATTAGTTGAAACATTGCAAAATGTTGTTTATTACTTACTTCCGCTTTTCAAGAAGTATAAGTCTTATAAGAACCTACAAGAGTGTGAATGTACTCGCAAACATAGTATACACATAAATTATTGCCATGTACTTGCCTCAAACACTTTAAGACAAAAGAAGTCACTAGGTAATGAATATGTAATGAAATAAATAAAACGTGCAAAACAGCATCCACTATGTACAGGAAAGTCTGACTTCAATCTAAGTTCGCATGTGAAATTACGTGGTTATTTTTCACTTAACTTTTCCCAAACCCTGCACATGACCGAGAACGAATCAATATATTTATCACTAAACGCATGTAAGGAATTCTCATAATTAGTAATTACCTTTTCAACAAGTTGGTAATGTCTTTGTAAAGTTCTAGCTTTTTCTTCAATGAGTCCATAACAATCGCTAAGCGCATGTCAGGAATTATGTTAATTAGTATCCAGTGATTTCTGTAAGATTGTACAGAACCACTTTTTGTTAGGGTTAGAAAAATTCAATTATACAAAAGTAAAAGGGGTTACATGGCAGAAAACACTCATTGAAAGTTGCAAGGAAACACTATGTTCTTCTTATAATGCTGAATGGATAAGAACTTGTATAAGTTATAAAATATTTCTTGAGGGTCGTCCTTTAGAGTAATGCAATTCACAACCACTGGGTTGACGAAGCCCAAGTGAAAGTAGTCATTCTTCCTACGAGTTTGAATCTCCATTCTATGTGATACAAAAGAAACAAGGAATCTATAGATTGAGGGCATATAATAAGATTCGCTAATTATGTAAATGAAAATTGAAGAACACCACTTACAGAAGCCAGGTGCTGATGAAACTGATGTCGAGGGCGTCTTGATGGTATAGTTGGTATAATTCTTCGAAATACAACCTCATCACATCCTTGCCATGAAAGTAATCTTCATCTTTAATCCGTACACCCATCATACAGTCATACGGCTAGACGCGACCATGTAGTAATCATGTAGTCTGCACATTTGCGTTGGAAGCACAAGCAAGACTTCTGGGGGAACAATGCTCTTGCGAAACTTATATTTTCATCTAGCAACTCCCAGGTGTATTTCAAGTTCATCAAGCCCTGCAACTTGAGCCGCCGAGAGACGAGAGGTGCCCAGAAAAGCAATTAGCCCTTGTTGTTCTGTTGGTAGCATGACGAGCGGTTCAATTGATTGCTTCTTTTAGGCTCCGAGCTATGGAACATCAGACAACCCAGCAGATTTCTTCTTCTTCTCGTATGACTTGGTAATTGAGCGGTCATACTGTGATGGTGGAATGAATTTCCTCCTATTTGCATCGGTCATTTTTAAGAAAAAGGCTGAATCTGCTAGATTTATTGTACCTTCTTTTCCGGCTTCTTTGGTTTGAAGTGCTCGTCAACCGCTTTCTTAGTTTCCTCACAACATTCCTCATAAGTTTTCTCCCATAGTAGCTTAATAGGCTCCTTAGCTTTCTTCTTGGTCCGCTCCTTCTTCTTCGGAGGCTCTTTAACTGATGATTGCTTCTTCGGCGGTTGCTTTTGCTTATTTGCCGGCGGCGGAGGAGGTGAAAGAGGAGACCGTTGCCTAGGAGGAGGTGACTGAGGAGAAGCTAGCTGCCCAGGAGATGAAGCAGGTGACCGTGGACTCATGATAGGTGCCCTTGAAGGAGAATGTTGTGGTGCAGGTGGTAGAGACGGTGGACTCGTGCTGCATGCCCTTGGAGGAGGTTGCGGAGATGCTGGCCTTGATGCCTGATTAGTAGGCTTAAAGAGGATGTTGCGCTTCTCCCACAGGATCGAACCATGAATGGCCTATGCTAGTTTCGTCTCCACATTACCTTCAGGAATGTCGAGCTCGAGCGTCTCATAATCCTGGCACACTTCCTCCACACCTACTTTAGCGTATCCAACAGGAATCGGTTGTCCATGGTAGATATCTCCTGGTTGGGTTGGCGCAACAGCACCGTGGCCAACCATGAAGATTATGCCCTTGTGTTTACTTTGCAGCGCAGAAGGTGTCCGTTGAGTGATATCATCCATAGGATAGCGCTGCTAGCTGGTTTCAACTGCGTTATTGATAGTAGCTCCGTGGAAGCGCAGCTGCTTCTTCTCTGAGACACATTAGATTCGTTGATATTAGGCACCGAAGCTGGTTGTGATTGCTGCTGCTGACTCATTGCTATGGCAACTTGTCATTTCACTTCACCCGCCATTCTGGGATCATTAGATACAACTGTTCTTTGAGCCTTCTCAAGCGCACTTGCTCCTCGTTCTTCCTTCTTTGTTGGCTTCTGTAAGAGTCGATGCACTGGTTGAACCTATATTTCCACGGAATCACGCCTTTGCCTCGTGTTCGACCCGGATGTTCTGGATTCTCAAGGGCATAAGTCAGCTCATCTTTTTCTCTATCAGGCTGGAATATTCCCTAGGCAACTACATCTATGGCCTCTTGTAGTCTAATGGCTGCTCGCTGAACTCTTTCGCCAAAAATGAACTCGCCATTCTTAGGGTTCAAGGTTCCGCCATGACCATAAAACCAGTTCCTTGAACATTCAGGCCAGTTGATGGTTGTAGGTGTGATGCCTCTAGCAAGCAAATTTTGTTCTATCTTCTTCCATTTCGGGATTGCGATCTTGTATCCACTTTGCCCTAGAGTGTGGTGATATTTTTTTTCGATGCATTTTCTTTGTTCCTTTGCACCCACCGAATATCAAGCTCCAAACACTTATATACCACAAATGCATCCTAGTGGTCCTCTGTTTTTCAAATGCTCCTGTAAATGTTGGTATTTTCCCTTGCTTAATATAATCCTTAACCAAATTCTTCTTGAAGGTCTGAAATTGTATGGCCATCTTCCTGAAGGTCCAATCCTTAACTAATTCTTTAGACTCTAGTGGAAGTGTGAAATTATTCTTTAATTCACGCTAAAGCTGTTCCTTATCTCTTTGAGGCACCACTACACTTTGCTCATTTGCATTATTGGATTTCCACAACCTAAAGCTGATCGAGATATGGTCCCTCACAAGACGTCCACATTCTCTAATGTATTTCTCTGCAGCATTGGCAGGAGTCATGAGTTCGCCATCATGCGCCACTTTTATGATAATGTATCGCCCTTCCAATTTTCTGGTGGGGCCTCGTTTGCCTCTTTTACGCTTCTTCGATGCCGAGGGCTACAAATAAAAGACATATTATTATGCATGCTCAATAATAGTCATTACCTATATTATTTTATATATATACATATAGAAGAATGAAATGTTAGATATATATACATTCTTGGTTTGTTGATCAGCACCATCATCGGATTGCTCAATCCCGTCACCGGACATATTGAGGTATGTGTTGGTATTGCTGGCATCATCATCACCTGCGTTTTCTTCTTCGACATGATGATGAGCATTAGCACCGGCTTCTTTTTCTTCGACATTACCATCGACAATCATGTTCATTAGGAACTGATTACAACCTTCATCCTCTCTCGGATCCATCTTAACTAGTAATAGAATACAAATAAAAAATCAAGAATTTGTATAAAATAATTAACACTAAGTAACTACACAATTTCTAAGGACTTCTACATAATTATCAATAGACTTCTCCAGTGTTAGTTATGTAAAATAACACTAAGAATCAGCCCTATAAAATTTCTAAGAACTTATACTTAAGTAACTGTAACTGTAGACTTCAGGGTTAGCTATCAAAAAATAACGCTAAGGATCAACCCTGTACAATTTCTATGGACTTATACATGAAATTTCTAGAAATATGTACTAAAGTAAATATACATGAAATTTTCAAGAATTTAATGTAGTCACTGACGTCGGTATCAATTTCCACAAATTAATCTAGTCTAGTCACAATAGCCACCATACAAATTTTGTAGAAATTTTTCTAGTCATTAAAGTAAATATACAAATTTCTAGAATTTTTTCTAGCCACTAAAGTCACTATGCAATATATACATTAAATTTTCAAGAACTATGTCTTGTCACTAAAGTCACAAGCAAGTCTACAAAAATGACACAAACTACAAGTCTATATGTATATATAATAATATTTTCAAAGAACTCTAAGTAACTGACTTTATAAAAAAAATACTAAGTACTTGACTTTATATATATACATTCGAGACTTCAATAATAACCTAAAAAATTGAATCTTTTTGTTAAATCTTTATGATTTTGCTCACAAGCCATTTCATTTTTCTAACAAATTAAACCAAATAAAACTAACTAATTAATTATACTAACAAACTAACCAATTAAACATCTAAACCAAATAAAAATCGCTAGTTTCATGATATAAATCTAACAACATACAACTTAACATACAAAACACAAAAATAATTCAAACAACTAACCTAACACAACGCACACACGCACAACACACACAACACACGCGCAGGCACACTCACACAGTACTGCTGTGGCCGGCTAGCGCTGTACAGTAGCAATGCAAGGGGCGACGCAGTTGCCGGAGGAGGGGCACGGCGAGGCGTAGCTGCCGAAGGAGGGGTACGGCGCATAGGAGGGGCACGGTGCTGCACAGCTGCCAGAAGAGGCTCGAGCGGCGGCACGGCGACGGCGGCCGGATCCGATGTGGAGCGGTGGACGATGGGAGGCGGCGGTGGCGATGGCGGCCATGTAGGCAACAAGGATGAGGAGGCGAAGAGCGTCGGTGGGGGGACGCCGGAGGAGGTCGGGGGGCGCCGGACGTCGTCGACGGCCGGACCGATGCGGCGGCCCAAATCTGGCGCTGATGGTGTGTCTTAGCGGTGTTGGCGGAGGCGCGCGGCGCGGCCGTGCGCAGGGGGGCGGAGGCACCGGTGCGACAGACGTAGAGGCGGCGACGACGTTGGTGCAGAGGAGAGACGGCGGCCAAGATCGAGAATGGAGAAGGGAGAAGGGGAGCTAGGATATATAGGGGGCTACCTTTAGTCCCGGGTGGAACGACGAACCGGGACTAAGGCTGTCTCCAGCGATATCCTCCAAATCCCATCCTCTACATCCTTCATTTACAGAATTCTCTACAAGATTCTCTCCTCTATATCTCATTTCTCTCCAACAACGTTCTCTAAATCTCATTCTCTATACATTAAACCCTATATTAGAAACGTATTTTGTTCCAAATTTTTGTACGTACGTATTTAGCATACCTCAAACGCTATGGATATATTTTATTTTTATTTAATTTAGTGTTTGAAACGTAAAGAAAAAATAGAGAAGAGGAGAGAGAATCTCTATATATAGAGGAAACCTGTAGCGTTCTCTATTTTAGAGGATCATTTAGAGAACGCTGCTGGAGCAGTAGAGAATGGAATCTTCCTCTATATATAGAGTACAGGATCCTTTACAGGCGTCCGCTGGAGATAGCCTAAAGCCCAATTTCGGCAGGCCACAGGAAAATTTCAGCCCACCTTTAGTCCCGAGTGGATCTACCACCCGGGACAAATAGGGACATGTTCCAGTTTTTATATACTATTTTCATTTTGATTTATTTTTTTATAAATGCGTTAGCAGTTGTTAATTGCGTAAAAAATAATTTATGGGTAAAAAAATACCAAACAAAGTATTTCATCATGTTGGCCCCGAATGGCAATGTCATCACCGCATGGTCAAGGTTAACGACAGATACATGTTCCAAAATAAAGATTTTTTTTTACTTCTCGATAGTTTTAATATGACCCTGAATAAATACATCGTTAGAGTGTCAAAGTAATTCATTCATAGTATAATACCAAGTATACATCTTTTTTTCACTTTCAATAATTATTCAATTTGGCATTTCACATTCACACATTTCACATTGCACATTCAAATCCACATAAGGTCATATATACATACTCTCATTCTAAAAATAAAAAATCCTACTATACTCATTTTCGTATCCATATTTTTTCTAAATAGTATTCCTCTCTCTATGTATATACTCCCATTCCAGAAAATAACATTCTACTCTATGCAAACCTTAAGTAATTTGAGCTCAAATGGTGTATAAATCGAAAAAACTCCAATATTTTTTCCAATCTAAAAAACATCAAAATCTCTATTTCTAAACCATGAAATGAGCTACAATAGCAATGGAAGATGAAAGGATGAAGTTTCTAACCTTTAAACCATTGGATGGATGGGGGAATCAAAAACCTTCACAAATCGTGGAGAAAATTGGCATGACCTTCCCTCACCCGAGAGCCAAGAACAGAAAGAACACGAATGGAGGAATGGCTCGGGCAGGGGAGGAAGAAGGGGATAAAAGGGTATGGGGAATTTAGTCCCGGTTGGAGCCACCAAGTAGGACTAAAAGTCCCTCATTTGTCCTGGTTGGTGTCGGTGTTTTACCGCCACGACCATGGAGGAATACCTCTGAGGTGGTAAGTTTCTAAGTAGGGTGTCACCGAGATCAGGAACTCAAAGGTGCAAGAAACATAAAGTTTAGATTGGTTCAGGCCGCCGAGAGCGTAATACTCTACGTCCAGTGTGGTTTGTATTGTCTTAGGTGATGATCGGGTGATCTGATATTTGGAGGGGGTCTTGCCTGCCCTTATATAGTTTGGGGGGATAGAGTTACATGGAAGTTCTAGTCAGATATGAGCTCAGGAGTCCTACCCGAGTAGTATTCTGGTAGTTTCCTTCTGTTCCGACTATGTTTACTACTGTATGAGAAGTTCTACTACACTACGAGTAGTTACAACTGGTGTAGGACTTGGACCATGTCCCACCCCTTATCCTGTAAGATTTAGGCCATGTGCGCAGTCCTGTAGGTCCGGGTCTGACAAACCTCCGAACTCTTTGTAGACGAGTACCGTAGGCTTCCGAGTACTTCTGAAGGCGCTTCGGGTTCTCCGAACTCCATCTTGAAGGTGTCTTCCGAGTACTTCCTTGGCTGCATCGAGACTGTGAGGTGCTCATGCCCCGAGTAGTTTGTCAAATTTTCTTTCATATAGGGTGTGATTGAACTCGCACTGCATGTAGAGCAGCCCCCAAGCCTTAGGTTGACTCGTAGAATCAGGCTGAGGGTCAATTTAGTCTCGAGTCTTCTGTCTTTATCTTTCAAAAGATTCGAAAAATAAGTCGCTGATGACAAGTGTCCTGCGGCCCTCAAGCCTTAAATCCAAATTCCTAAGGTTTGGAATAAAGGATCCAAGAAATCGTGGTATGCAACGATGGTAAAAATTTAATGGTTAAGATGGGCAAATTGGTTCAGAAATTCAAAAACCACTTTTTTAGGATGAATTCCCTAAAAAATGGATAAACAAATAAACAAATAACTTATCCAAAATGTGTCATAAATTACCGCTCAAATTAAACCTTGTTTGCTGAGAGTTGTGTCATATCCAGCCCCCGAGCCTGGGAGCTAGATGAGTCGCACAATACACACCTAGTAGTCGGTGGCGCTAGCCCCCGAGCCTATGCATTGGCCAAGTTGCCGCTGGATCTTGAACTGTCGATGAAGCCGACTAGTCGGAGTCGATTTCGACTAATTCTGTAGACTAGACGAGGAGTTGAAATAATCGAACACGCGTAAAACTAGTCGGGAACTAGTAAACATAGTGTTATGGGAGCAAGGTCCCTTCAGTAAATTTGCACGTAAGACCAGTCGTGAACCAGTGAAACGGAGTAGTACTGGGAGTATGGGAGCGATGCCCCTTCAGTAACATAGAATACTAGTCGGAAACTAGTAATCTGAGCGTTACTGGGAGTATGGGAGCGAGGCTCCTTAAGTAAACTTGCACGAATACCAGTCGTGAACCAGTAAATAGAGTAGTATTGGAAGTATGGGAGCGATGCCTATTTAGTAACATAGAATACTAATCAGAAACTAGTAATGTGAGCGTTACTGGGAGTGTAGGGGCGAGGCCCCTTCAGTAAACTTACATGAAAACCAGTCGTGAACCAGTAAACGGAGTAGTACTGGAAGTATGGGAGCGATGCCCCTTCAGTAACGTAGAATACTAGTCGAACAAATGGGCTCGTGGATCTCCAGTTACGGCTGGAGCCATCAACCGGGACAAACGAGGGACTTTTAGTCCCGGTTGATGGCTCCAACCAGGACTACATATCCCCCACCCTCCCGATAGGCCCCTAGCCGTTGAATCCGAGTCTAATGCTTTCATTGGTCCGGGCTTAAAACTGGCTGAGACAAATGAGAAGGATGAAAGATGGTTCCCTTAGTAGTGATAGCTCATGCCAGCCCCATAATACTGGTGCCGTCACTGTACATGTTCGGCTATAATATAGAGTTGACCTCTTTTTAGATGCCGTGATAGATGCAAGGATAACACCACGAATTAGATTGATGAAGGCGAGACATGAGAGATGGTCGGTGCAACAATGTAAGTCATGTTATACGTACATCAAAAGCTAGGCAAGGCTAATAAGGACGGCACGTCGATCACTTGCTTGCTACAAAAAGATGAAAGAGAGAGGTCATACTAGCTACAGGGCATGTGATTAGGTGTGGTGTTGGAGTTCAGTATGTTGACTATCGATCAAGATGTCTCCATGTCGACAAAAGCTGATGAGTGTACTTCATTGAATAAAGCTGATCATAGGAGTAACACATTTCATTACGTATTATTAGTCATTATATAATCGATCACAATGTTTGGGTGGAGAACATGTCGTCGTCTTGGCTATATATGCTACGACCGGAACACTATATTGATGTGTCAAAGGATATATAGAGCATTCATCACCTTAGGGTGGGCAACAGGGCGACTACGACATATATACATGATCTAGGAGCAGTTAGAATAGACCATTGTGTCGTCAAGTCTAGCTCTTACCTTGAGGAAGTACACGTAGGCCACCATCTTCAATATAATGTTCAATGTCCTTTAATTGTCCAATATGCTTCCAAATCCTATGATGACTTGCTTGACCATTGCCATTATTTTTACACACCTCCTAGACTAAGGGGGTGTTTGGATCCAAGTGGTAATATCCAAAAGTGCTAAACTTTAGCACCAGCGTATCCAAACAGAAGTGCTAATAGGATGGGCTAAAATTCAGCTAAGACTAAAAACTTTAGCAAGAGTATGGGTGCTAATAGGTGCTAAAATTTAGCACTTAATTTTAGTACATCCAAATAGACCTACATGCGCCTGGAAAAACAGCCTTCATTCATTTACAAAAGCATGCTATTGCTGGAGCTTATAGCGGCTATAGCTGTTAGGAAGGGCAGGCGCTATGGCATTTAGCCCACTAAAACCGGCTATAACCCGCTAAATGTTTTAACGGCAGCTCTGCCGCTGAACGCTTTAACCGGCGATTTAAAACCGTGCTTTTAATACACTAATCGTAATGATGTCGGCAGCTGTATTCATGATGCAATCGCGCTCACTGAATATTAGAACATATTCAGACGTCATTTACCTTTTTAGAACCTTGAAACCACACATAATAAATTGTATTAGGGAACGAAACACCTCACTGTAACCTGTTTAGAGTGCAAGAAAGAATTTTGCAAAATTCAACCGAGGTAGCGCTCATTCCTCATGCAAATTAGAAAATTCTATTGTTGATCAGTACATTTCGCGCTAATTCAAGAAAGTTGATCTCTTGAATTTATACTGAAAAGCTTTGTTTCTAATTTTTTTTGTACGTGTGATGAAACAGACTGGGATCCTCGGTCGAACATCACCGCCAACCATCTCCTCGACGGCCTTCTTACCGCAGACTTCACCTACGGGTCGTGCCGGAGCCGGTACCAGTTCGCCGGCTACCGCAAGGAGTCGTCGCACAAGCCGTCCCCGTACCTCATCGCCAAGCTCCGGAAGCAAGAAGCCCTACAAAAGCGATGCGGCCCTGGCACGGCCGCGTATAAGGAGGCTGTCCGGCGGCTCGACTCCGGCGAGGGCGTCGTCGACGATGGCTGCCGCTACCTCGTGTACATCAGCTACCGCGGCCTCGGCAACCGCATACTCGCCATCACGTCGTCCTTCCTCTACGCGGTGCTCACGGAGCGCGTCCTCCTCGTCGACGGCGGCAAGGACGCCGCCGACCTCTTCTGCGAGCCCTTCCCGGGGACGACGTGGCTTCTGCCGCTCCCCGGCTGGTTCTCCTCCTCCCCGCTAAGGCGCCTCCAGGGCTACCTGGGCGGCTCCAAGGAGAGCCTCGGGAACATGCTGCAGAGCGACGCCGTCACCGTGTCCGCCGGTGGGAACGTGTCGTGGTCGGCGCCGCGGCCGCCGCCGTATCTGTACCTCCACCTCTCCGGCGGCTATGGCTTCCACGACAAGCTCTTCTTCTGCGGCGCGCACCAGAGGCTCCTCGGCGAGGTGCCGTGGCTCTTCATGTGGACGGACAACTACGTCGTGCCGGGGCTCTTCCTGACGCCACCGTTCACCGGTGAGCTGGAGGCCATGTTCCCGGAGAAGGACGCCGTGTTCTACCACTTGGGACGGTACCTCTTCCATCCGACGAACGCCGTCTGGCACGCTGTCACGAGGTACTATCGCTCAAACCTCGCCAGCGCCGCCCAGCGAGTCGGCGTGCAGATCAGGGTGTTCCAGAAGAAGCAGCCCCCGCAGGTCGTCCTGGAGCAGGTCCTCTCCTGCGTCCGCGGCGAGAAGCTCCTCCCGGAGACAACCGCGGCCAACGGCACGTCCTCGCACGCCGTCCTGGTGACGTCGCTGAGCTCGTGGTACTACGAGCGCATCAGGGACGAGTTCGGCGGCAGGGTCGCCGGCGGCGTGCACCAGCCGAGCCACGAGGGGCGGCAGCGGTGGGGCGACGCGGCGCACGACATGAGGGCGCTGAGCGAGATTTACCTGCTCAGCATGTGCGACGTGCTCGTCACCAGCGGCTACTCCACGTTCGGGTACGTCGCGCAGGGGCTCGCCGGGCTGCGGCCCTGGGTGATGGCCAGGGCGCCCATGTGGGCCGACGACTGGAGGGAGGGGCTGGATCCACAGGAGCCGCCTTGCCGGCGGGCGGCTTCCGTCGAGCCGTGCTTCCACTCGCCGTCGGCCTACGACTGCGCGGCAGGTAGGGACGTGGACCTGGACAAGGTGACGCCGTACATCAGGCGCTGCGTGGACGTCAAATGCGGCATCAAGCTTGTCAATGAGAGCAGCAGCCAATGGTAGTATTTGTGTGACAGGCATGGCAGTAAGCTGATATGCTATTTGGCTCAAAAATAGATCAGAAAATAAGGCACCAAAGGTAGAAGAAACACTCATTCAGTAGATAGGTGAATACTGTAGATGCATACGTTATACAGAAAGAAAGGTGGAAATGAACTGTGGTGGCAATCTTGGTGTTTTGACTTATAGTGTGGAACAAGTGGTAATCTTGTTAACTAATCGGCAGACTTCAAATACTGCTTACCGAAGCAGCAGACACAGACAACACAAGACTGTTTTCATCTGTCCCCAATCTGCCAGAAATGCATGCCTTCAGTAAATGCAGCAAATACTGCTAGTTCCATGGAGTACATGTTGCAACTGTTTGTTTCAACAAAAATTCATGATCAAAGTATCACATATATCCAATATGCATCCAAACTCTGAGGTAAATATTTGCAACATGGGAAACATACTCTATACTGCAGGATAAACACATGAACACTACATCATTGGCCTGGCCACCACCACTTCCTCGGAGGCGGTGGTGGTGTGAGGATTTCAAGCATGGTCTCCTTCTCCCTTGGAGTCAGCGGAACCCCTCGGACAAGGTTCAGAGCCATAATGTGAACATTTGTCCTTTGCCTGTGCTTTTGGTAAGCCCAGATGCCAGCTGCTATACCACCCACAATGACCTGTACAGAATGTACTCAAATCAGGTGAACAAACGCTTCGTCTCAGATTCAGATGGGCAGATTTCTTAGGTATCTGGGGATTTGATAAGCCACTAGCTCAATTAGCATGTCTCAGAGTACCACAACCCATCAAAAAAATTAATGCCAGACACATGGAAACATGTACGAAATGCTAGATCTCAATTAGGGCTTACAGGTGAAAGCCATATCCCAGCAGTCTGAAGATCAAACTTAGGGGCATATAAAACCGTCTCTCCATACTCATCCTCTAGTTTCTTGTAGATCTCTTTATCACTCTTTCCTGCTTTTATTTCATCACGAATGAGCTGCAAAATGCAATATCATTACTGCCTGACAGAAAAAATAAATTGTTTAATGTACAAAAAAGCACTACGCTGTTAAATTAACATTACTACTGAATGTTGTTTTTTCCTGGTTAACATACATGTCAACAGTAAGTTCCTGATTGTGCAACCAAATATATAAAATATAGCAGAGGAATCAAAAGAAGCACATAAAGCTTAACATCTTGGAGACTAGCATGGTAACATTAAATTTCCAACTATCAAACCAAATTGTCAAAGCTTCAGTTATCAAAAAACCTTCAAAACGTGAGATGTTTTATATGCCAAGAATTGACAGGCCCATCACGTATAAAAGAATACACATCATCTTGAGATATTTCTTTTGTGGAATGATTACCACTGAGAATGTGAGATGTTTGTTATCATGATCTTCAATTTCCTAAAAATCATAAAATTTAAGCATGCTTCTGAAAGCAGTAAATTTATAAGGAAAATATTTTTTAAAAACAAATGATTGCACGAAAATAGATTCCATTTTACAAAATCAGGAGTTTCATAACTACATTACTTCACTTTGCAACAAGTCTTACCTGCCCTATGTCCATAATTGTACAGTTGGTGCACCAAAACACAGAAACAAACACATGACAATGTCCACACATCTGACGAATTAAGTTATAGAATGACTAAAAACAGCCCAGTTAAAGCACAGTTCTTTAACTACCAGCAGGAAATGTTAACTCAGTTATTCAAGGGAAGATGCACCAAGCAATACAGCTGCCTTGAGATACATCCAATAAAGTGGAAGCTACTACATTTCCATTTTCAGTATCCAAGATGTAAGTCTTAACTTTGCTTCAGATAAATAGTTGAAGTTGCAAGGAAACATCAGAAAGGAACACATAACAATATGAGCAAATTCTGATTTATTCAGTTAGAGAATGACCAAAAACTACAGTTAACATGAGTTTTGTAATGACCAATAGGCGAGGTAACTCATTTATTCAAGGGTAAAAGGATGAACCTTTCTAAGGAGAATAGCGACATCAGCTTGTGAATCTTCAATCGATTGGCTACCACACTCAGTACAACGAACATTGTGGCTTATATTTCTTGCACGGTTTTCAATGATTTGCCTCTGCTTGACATCTTCCTCGGCTGCCATAGCAAAATCCAACTTACTCGATTCGTGTTACAACAATTAACTAGCAATGGATTGAGCCTGAGAGAGAAAAAAAAAGGGCAAACAGGTTAAGTCATAGCTTGTGCCATTACACTATGATATGAGAAGAGTTACACAGGAACAAATTGCATCGACTTTTGTTCAAACAGAACATTAAACCAAAGCATCGATCAGTATAAACCAAACCACCAACCTCATAAATGACTAATCAAGTCTAAGAAAATATTGAGAGCTCAACCAAGTTCTGACACAAGAAAAGATAGAGCCATCAATTTGGAAAGGGAGAATTGACATGCTTTCTCTTCATTGACACCAGTTATTTTCCCAAATCTTTCCTTCTGATCCAACCAAAACATGGCCTCAATTATTTACAAATTTTAAGGTTCAAATTGGAGGTCTGAAAAGGGAACATGGAGCTTTGAACCTTTTCATTGGAAATTCTGTAGACTATCAGCACCGAGTATGCACTCTGAACCGAAAAGTTTAGAAAACTTTCAGCTGAGTGTTCGAACTATCAACATCAGATTCGAACTACTGGCATTTTCTTAAATTGAACTGCAACTTCTGAAAACTCGCAAATACTAAATAGAAAGGAAAAAATAACACCTTGCAGTTCTAGATGGGGGAGGGTATTTAGAAGGGAAATCAATGGGTGGAGGTAATCGTCAGCGATGGCACAGGATATCAGTTCAGCAAGAGCAAGAGAGGGGAGGCTGAGGTTTAGGGGCCGGCACGCTCAAGAGGAGGCATGGGTTTACTGCCACTGCCTCCTTGGGGTTACTCTGCTTGCACCGCCCCTCGCGGTGAACAACAGTGAAACACTCACAATTCGTCCTACACTGCAAAGTATAAACTTGAAATCATGAACCTGTGTTTCACATATCAAACTAGGACAACAAGTGATTACCTACGCACATGTACTTCCGGATTGCTATAAAGTGGTTCTAGTGGTTGTTCCCACTTGTATAGCAGCCACCGGCTGATTTTACCCCTAAAAAAAGAAAGAAGAAAAGAAAAGGGAACGATGAAGCTTACCGCCGACGCCGGAGTAGGAGCCCATGCAGAGCGGCGCCGCCGGGTCAGGGGTTTCGGGGTTTGGGTTCCGGGGACTGCTCTCTTCCCCGGACCTAGAAACCGTGATGGAAGGGAAGTCCGGCGGTGGGCTGCGGGCGGGACGGCGAGGCGGCGCGCCGCCGGCCGTCGGTGGGCCAGGTCGGCGGGGGCGTCATGTCGACGAGGATCAGCGGAGGGCGGAAATGGAACGGCGCGGGGGGGGGGGGGGGGGGCGCTGTCGAGCGGGAAGGTGTGGGAGAGAGGAGGAAGATGACCACTAGTAGCAATCGGTGAATCCCCGGCTGGAAGCTACTCCCAAATTGGCAACGGTACAATCGATCGAATCTCAGCTGAAAGCTCCTCCCAAATTGGGGGATCAACTCACCTGGCACGGACGCGCGCTGGCACCTTGCGGACTACGCGCCGCCCTCTGAGGATGCGGCCGGATGGTAGCACGCTCGTCGGTGTCCCACTCCTGCGCCTGAGCCACTCCTGTCCACTGAACCGCCGTTCGTCGAGAGAGCGGCGGCGCCCCGTCAAGCTGCGGGAGAGCGGTGCGAGGTCGGCTTTAGGCTTGGGCCTGGTGGGCCGGAAATGCAGACCACTTTGAGTGTAAAATTCAGCCTAATGTAACAATTGGATCACGACCCATTTGCAGTTGCGAATCCACCACCCGATCTCCGGTTCTCTCGCGTTCTCTTTTTTTCTTTTCTTTTTTCTTTTTCTTTTTTGCTTTTTGTCCGTTAGCAACCATTGAGAAGAGTTTTAGACAAGGGAGTGGCGCTGGCGGCACGGATGCTAGGATTTCCTCCTGATCGCCACCCAAGACCGGCCGGGGTGCAAGAACAAGAAGATCGAAGGCATCGACGTTCTTCAATTACTATAGTTTCATTTTTTGAGCAGGTTTGGTCTTCTTTTTCAAGTGACTAGTAGTTGGTCTGGCATAGGCATGTTCTCTTACGATGCGGTGGTAATGTTCCATTTTGTTCATTTTTCGGCTCTTTCCTTTCACAAATGGAATCTAGGTTAGTTCACATCGCTACCAAGAACAACACGTATTGTCACTTGCATGTATAAGAGATCAGCACATGAGGTAATAATTAATCTATTTCCATTCCACCAGCTTGCTACTTAGTTTGCCCCCTCTACGATCTAGTCGTTGCCGAGACGATCTTATCATCGCATCAATTTTCACTGAACCAAACACAGGGATTAGAAGACATGAACAATTCCACTCTATTCAACTTCATTGGTGAAACACAATACAGGAATGTGCTCGTCTGTGCACATGCATGTACGGATGCACCTATGTGCTAAATACTTGCTCGTGTTATCGTCATATAAGTTAATTTGAATGGAGAAAAAAATGCAACTAATAGTAACTCCAGCAGACCCTCTAAACAAGATCTCATCTTAAATTAAGAGGATGGAATAAAAAAACCACACTCCAGCAGACCCTCTGCTAAAACCCCTATTTTGGTGAGGTCTCCAAATCTCTTCCTCCACCTTCTGTTCCTGGAGGGTCTTTAGGAGCCCCCTATCCACTGACATATGGGTCACAACCATTGGATTAAAATAAGAGAGTAAGATTTAGAAACTACTGCTGGAGTTGAGGTTAAAAAATTAGCTCTCCAAAAATAGAGCGAGCCCTTACTTAAGAAGTAGTAGAAGGTCTGATTTGAGGGCTTAGAGAGAGATAAGAGTAGGTTTAGTGAATCAGAAACAATTCTATTTTATAGAAAAATTGAACTATAAATTTCAACTAAAAATTGCTATTTCTTTTCTTATGGAACATACATATCAATATGCCTGGGTAATCCCTCTTCTCCCACTTCCAATTATTATGTCAACGGAATTTGGACTTTTTCTTATTCCGATAGTGAAAAAAATACTGGATCCTTCCACTTAGATGAAAAGGAATTTTTCCCATAGAGCCATGGAATCCCCGAGTCGTTGTGGCTGTACTGCAAGAATACAAAAACTCGCTATTCTTTCAGTTTATTTTCCATAATAAGATTATGGAGGAGAGATGTCCGAGCGGTTCAAGGCGTAGCATTGGAACTGCTACGTAGACTTTTGTTTATCGAGGGTTTGAATCCCTCTCTTTCCGTTTCTCTTAATTCATCAATGTTAGAAATCACAAATGTTATCAAATTAAATAACAATTTATTCCAGCAATAATACCTTTATTTAATAGAAATTCTCTATAGCAAATTAATGTGGTACGTAAAATACACATAGAGGAAATAACAAAAAAGAAAAAAAGGATCCTAGGGTTAATCTATTTCTGCTAGGTGAACGGGAAAATACGAATTAAGAGCCTTAGGTCAATTTAGTTCGGGGAAAGGGGAAGGGGAAAAATTTCTATGAACCTTTCTTTTTTTCGTTAAGTTCAAGTCTGGCGAGAGTAAAATTCTATGGAGCCCTTTAAGCTACTCGGATACAACTCCTGCTTTGTGGCCTACACACAAGAATTGCTTTTCTAAGAAGGCAAGCCCCTCTCTCCCATCGCTGAGGAGGGAGAGAGTGAGACAGGACTAGTCGACTACAGCTCTAGTGGCGAATTCTCGCCGGAACGTCACGTCTCCATGGCCTCCATCCACGAGCATGGCGACGATGATGAACCAGGGAGATAGTACGACAATGAACTACTCGCGGATGTCTCCGCCGATGAGTGCACGGCAGACGCCCCTCAAGACGAAGATGAGAAGCACAGCAGGATCTGAAGGGTGAAAAACGCCAAACGTGCTAAACGCAGGCGGAACGCAGAAGCTCGCGCATGGAACCCACCTCACCATAGAAACCTTAACGATGCTTTCACCGTAGCTGATGATCGCGAGTACAACACTCCGATTGGGAACATCGCTAAAACAGCCTTGCTAATCCAGCGGCTACACCAAAACCCGGAGATCGAGAGGTTGCTGCAGCTAACGCAGCGCGTTATCGTCCAACTGGACCAGCGGGACCCCATGCCATCAGTGCAGCGCAGCCGCTCAAGAACTGAACGCCACGTGAGCACTGTCCCCTAGGCTAGTAGTACCCCAGGAGGTAGACCCAACCCTCGAAGGGACGACAACCACCAGTGCAACCAGACAACCAGAACGCTTAGCAGTCCGGACGCGGCCACGTCAACAAGAAGTACAACAGCCTCCACGACCGTGAGGCAATCAATAGATCGTGAGACCTCAGGCTGGGGGCATTCTGCGGGAGGCCAAGACCACCGTAGGGACTTCCATGATATGCCCACAACGTCGGAACATCATCAACGCAAGATGCCGGGAGCGCAGCGAGAGACTTCACGACATTGACGACAGTGATCGCTTTCCAGCTTTCACCTGCAACATTACCTCCCGCGACTACTCGAGGGAGTTCAAGTCAGTCGGCATCATCAAGTACGATGGCAAGAAAAACCCACGATAGTGGATTCACTGTTATTCCACCGCCATTGAAGTGTCAGGCGGCTCCAACACCACCAAGGTCATCTACTTCCTGATGGCATTGGAGTTTGCACCGCTCACCTAGCTCAAAAGCCTCAGGCCAGACTCCATGAACTCCTAGGAGGATTTGAAGAAAGTCTTCATCGACAACTTTTAGGGCTCCATGCTCCAAGCAGGTACTCGTCACGACTTGTCATAGGTTAAGCAGGAGGAGAACGAGACCCTGAGGTCCTACACCAGGTGTTTCTTCAAGATGCGCGCCACTATCGCCAACATCACCGATGAGGATGTCATCCACTGCTTCCAGAACGGCCTCACCATGAAGCACGTCTTTCGCGACGTCGGATGCAACCGCCCCAAGACTGCCATGGAGATTTGCGACATGATGCAGTGATGTGCTGACCAGGAGGACGAGGAGAACGAGTGTTTCCCCAAGCACAACAACGACAACCGCTCCGACAAAGGCCAGCAGAACTACTCAGGATCCTCTCAAAAGCGCAAGCTAGACGACCTAGTCTCCGCTGTTGAGTGCAACCCGCATGGCAAGAGGTCGGGGACCTATCAGGACCAGTTCGAGAAGATCCTGCACAAGCAATGCCCGATGCACCCAAAGTCCAAGCATACCCTCTTCCAGTGCATCAGCCTCCGCAAGTCCCTCAACACACCTCTTCCCGACTATGATGAAAAGGGGAAGGACAAGGAGGATGAGGAGGGAGACAAGTCGGGGGCGCAAGGTTTCCAACACCCGGCAAACATCGTCAACATCATCTTCGGCGGCAACGGCGGCTTCCCCACCAAACGTGCGCAAAAACTTACTCTGCGCGAGATCCTGTCTGTCGGGCCAGCCTTATAGCGGCCCTTGAGATACAGCGAGGTCCTGATCTCTTTCTCCAGAGAGGATCAGTGGACCAGCTTCACCGAGCTAGAAAAATTCTCGCTCGTTTTGGATCCTATGCTGTCGGGCTCACAGCTTACCCCTGTACTCATCGACGGTGGGAGCGGCCTCAACCTGCTCTTCGCGAGTACACTGAAGATGATGGGGCTTGACATCTCCAAGATGCTCACCCTAGCAAAGCTCCGTTCCACGATATCATCCTTGGGAACGCGGCTACATTGATCGGCTCGGTGACCCTTCCAATTACCTTTGGGACGAAGGAAAAATATCGCATGGAGTGTATCAAGTTTGAGGTGGCGAACTTCGAGTCATCATATCATGCCATCCTCAGCAGGCCTGCCTTGGCCAAGTTTATGGCTGTGCCCCACTACGTCTACCTGCTTCTCAAGATGTCAGGCAAGATAGGGGTGCTCACCTTTCGCGGCGACATAAAGAAGTTGTACGACTGTGACAAAGAGGCAATTGAGTATGCCTCGATTACTCGTGTGCCAGAACCTTCAGCTGAAGTCTTTGTGGCCGCACAGCAGCTCTCCCAGTCAGAAATGGCAATTCCAACTAAGAAGTTGAGCCAGTCCACGGTGAAGCCTAACACCAGCGACATCAGCATGAAGACCATCCAACTGCAGGAGGGCGACTAGTCCAAGATAGCTCTGATCAGCATCGGGTTGGACGACAAATAGGAAACCACACTTGTCAGCTTCCTTCAGGCTATCCGAGATATATTTGCATGGAAACCAGTGGATATGTCAGGGGTGCCCAAGGAGTTGATCGAGCATTGCCTAAAATTTGACCCAAAGGCTACATTGAAGAAGCAATGGGTCAGTTCTCCCAGACAAGAGGGAAGCCATCAAGAAGGAGTTAGCAAAATTACTCATAGCTAGTTTTATCAAAGAAGTATACCACCTAGAGTGGCTAGCTAATCCTGTACTTATTTTGAAAAAGAAGAATAATAAATGGAGAATGTGTGTTCACTATACTGATCTCAACAGACACTGACCAAGGATCCCTTCGCACTCCCACGCATCGACCAAGTCATCAACTCTATAGCCAGCTGCGTCCTGCTCTCTTTCCTTAATTGCTACTCGGGCTGCCATCAGATTGCCCTCAAGGAAGAAGACTAGATCAAGACAGCGTTCATCACCCCGTTTAGAGCATATGGCTACAGGACTATGTCCTTCAGGTTGAAGAACATAGGGGAAACATACGAGCGAGCCATCCAGCTATACCTCGCTGACCAACTATACTACAATGTTGAAGCTTACGTGGATGACGTGGTCGTCAAGACCAGAAACCATGATGAGTTTATCTCCAACCTCAAGGAAACCTTCAACAGCCTACACAGATTCCGGTGGAAGCTCAACCTGACTAAGTGCATCTTTGGTGTACCACAAGGGAAACTACTCGGTTTCATCATTAATCACTGAGGAATTGGAGCCAACCTGAAAACGATCACCGCCATCACAGATATGGGAGCTCGCAGACAATCAAGGACGTCCTTAAGCTCACAGGGTGCATGGCGGCTCTTAATAGATTCATCTCACGACTTGGAAAATGGGGACTACCCTTCTTCAAGCTTCTGAAGCGGCAAGACAAATTCCAGTGGACAGAGGAGGCGAAACAAGCGCTGCAAGACCTAAAGCATCACCTTCAGTTGCCCCCCATTCTCATGGCTCCATTACCGTGCGAGAATGTGCTTCTCTACATTATCGCGATGACTCACGTCATCAGCACGGCCATCGTGGTGGAGCGCTCCAAGGAAGGTTATGCCTTTGGTGTGCAACAGTTAGTGTATTTCATCAGCAAAGTCTTTTCTGAATCTAAGGTTCATTACCCGTCAATTCAGAAACTTCTCTATGCTATACTCATCACATCCAGGAAGCTTCGCCACTGCTTCAACGAGTACAAAATCTCAGCTATCCCTGATTTCCCATTGGCAGATGTACTCCACAATCGGGATGCCACTGGTCGTATCTCCAAGTGGGCAATGGAACTGGGGGGCTCTCAGCATCAACTTCAAGCCTCGCACCGCCATCAAGTCACAAGCACTAGTCGATTTCATGGCAGAGTGGCGAGAAAATCAAGTCGCAGCTCCAGCCAACATGCTAGAGCATTGGGTCATGTACTTCGATGGTTCTCTCAAGCTTGGAGGCCGCAGCGCAGGAGTTCTCTTCATCTCACCAAAAGGCGAACAACTTAAATACGTATTCCAGATACTATTTAAGGTCTCCAACTACAAAGCCGAGTATGAGGCATTACTTCATAGGCTGCGCCTAGCAGTCTCCCTTAGCATCAAGCGACTACTTGTCTACAGCGACTCCGTGCTGGTAGTCCAACAAGTCAACAAGGAGTGGGACATCAACAAAGACACCATGGACGACTATGTCGTAGAGATACACAAGCTGGAGGCAAGTTCTCAGGCCTGGAAATTCTCCACGTGATCCAGGACAACAATGTGGGCACTGATGTGCTCGCAAAGATAGGTTCCGATCGAGCAAACATCCTATCAGGAGTATTTGTTCATGAACTACACCACCCATCCATCAAGATACCAGATCAAAGCACTATCGCTTCGAACCCTTCTAAGCCCGACCGAGAGGTCATGATGATCGAGGTCGACTGGCATGAAACTTTTATCAACTTCATCAAAGACCACAAACTACCCCCTGGCGTTGACAAAAAGAGCGTGGAGGCTGCACGCATCATCAGGTAGAGCAAAGGGTACGTTTTGGTTGGCGACAAGCTATACAAGTGTGGAGCCTCAACCGGGGTACTCATGAAATTGGTCCTCACCAAGGACGGCAAAGACATACTTTGGGAGATCCACGACAGCACCTACGGGAACCATGCGGTTTCTCACACGCTAGTCGGAAGGCATTCAGATCAGGTTTCTACTGGCCGACGACTTTGGCAGATGCTGAAGAACTCATCCGCTGGAGTACCAACTGTTAGTTCTTCGGCAAGCAAGCTCACATCCCGGCGCATAACCTCATCACCATACCACCTTCCTGGTCGTTCGTATGCTGGAGTCTCGACATGATTGGGCCTCTAACAACAGCGCCATGAGGTTTCACTCATGTGTTGGTGGCCATCGACAAGTTTACAAAGTGGATCGAGTATAAGCTGATTTCAAAGCTCTCTGCAGATCGAGTAGTCGGTTTCATCTGCCATATCTTGCAACAGTTCAGCTTTCCCAACACTACCATCACAGATCTGGGATCCAATTTCCACTCACATGAGTTTTGGGAATTCTGCGAGAGAAGCGCCATTAAGGTCAAGTATGTCTCAGTGGCTCACCCGCGAACCAACGGCCAGGTTGAGCGTGCTAATGGCTTGATCCTTGATGGTTTGAATAAAAGACTCTAGGACGAGAACAGTAAAAAGGGAGGCAAGTAGGTCCATGAGTTACCACTAGTCATCTGGGGCTACGCACTCAACTGAGTAAAGCCACAGGATAGTCACCTTTGTTTCTTGTCTACGGGTCAGAAGCTATCCTTCCCGCTGACATCATGTGGGAGTCTCCAAGACTGGAGATGTATGAAGAAGGCGAGGCAGACAAGGCAAGATAGCTTGAACTCGACTCCATGGAAGAGGTCAGATGCAACGTCTTGATCCAGTCTGCCCGCTACGCACAAGGCATTCAACGTTATCATGATTGCAACGTCCATGAAAGATCCGTCAACGTTGGTGACTTGGTCCTCCATCACATCCAAGATGAGACTAGCCTATACAAGCTCAACTCATGATGGGAAGGGCCCTTCATCATCTCAAGGGTTACGAGGCCAGTGTCATATCAACTATAGTACCCTGATGGTCAGGAGGTCCCAAACTCCTAAAATATCGAGCTCCTACGACGTTTTTCCCCTTAGATAACTTGTACACAAAGTTGCCAGCTGCAGCGCGGCATGTTATTCAATAAAGAGTTGATTTAGTTCCCAAACAACTATTTTTTGTCTCTACACCATATTGTAGAACTCGAAGGCTGTGGCCACGAGTACTAACACAAAAGCACTCGGGGGCTAGCGCCATGAGTCCTTTTGGTACGACTACTTCTACGCCGATCTCCCGGGCCACAACGATATGACTACCTGCAAATGCTCCGACTACTTCGAGTACTAGCCTACACGGTTCACCAGAACCAATAGCACAAGTCACTACGATAAAGTCGAAGAGGCTCCCACGCCTACATCACCAAAGTAATTGTAGGTATCGCACGACGCGAGCAAACCCTAGTTCACGTAAGCCCCTGCGTGGGTCTAAGTCTTGAACGCAACACCATCAATTACCTCTAGAAGCACTGCCTTCTGGGTAATCTTACATGGGTGGCTCGAGCATCAAATTTAAGTCCTGTGATTATCGGTACTACTCAAGCAGTTAGTACCCGAGTACATCAACAGGCAACATTGTACATCAAGTAGCATTATAAACATATGTACATTCATACAAAGCTAGAGGGATTGTTCAATGGTCCGTCCATTGTTTTCACTCATGTTCTAAGCTATCAACTAACTTTTGAACCACTGGTTTCACTTCTTTGACAAACTCTAAGAATTTCTCCTTAGAGCATTCAGCAGACATACTGACTAGTGGACTCAGGTTGGCATTGTGCCAATAGGACTTTACGAGTCCCAGGATGTGCACCACATAGGTCTTCGTGGTTTCCGAGATGAAGCCGGTGATCTTCTAAGGGGCTTTGCGAAGTCGCTCCAACAGTGTCTTGTCGCTAACCACCCCTTCTTCTGGAGGATCCACCATGTCGACTACTATCTAGGCAGCACCCCTGAGATCTTCAAGTTCCTTTTCTCTTGTTTCCTTCTCTTCTGCCATGTTCTTGATCTGTTGCAGGCACTCTCCGAGTTGCACTTTGGCATCTTCAAGTTGCTTCGCCATAAGCTCCACGTCATCTGTATGACGGTACAGCAGATTCTTCATGTCAGTCAGCAGATCTTCTTTATATCTTATTATATTATTGAGTTCTGCGGGCAAGCGACAAGAAGAAGCACCTGTGCGAGTTCAGACACAAATACTTGGATACACCAAAACAAGGCAAAGCAGTTGACAGTTTGTGACCTTGGTGATTTTTGGCCAGAGCCTTGTTCTTGTCTGGAAGATTTTGAATCTCCTTCTTCAAGAGCCAGACCTCCCGGGTGCGCTCCTGTTTCAAAGTGTTGAGCTCGTTCCTCAACTCGACGTTCTTTTGAATTTGTGCTCCAATTTGGCGGTCCTTGGCCTGTAACTGGTGGGCTCCATCTTCAATGGCTTTCAGCTTGTCTAGCTCAAGCCTAGAGCGGTTGGCCAGCATCTGTTTGACAAGAGGAAAGTTTTTCGAAAGGCAAAAAAACCAGTCGGCTAAGGCAGACGAGACAAGTGCAGGACACTTACTGTGGAAAATTTATATAGCTCTTTAAAACTATCCTAGAATCCCTTTAAGGTCTCCGACGTTAGCATTGGATCTTCATTGAGTTCTGTCGGGATGGCATATTGCCACTTTGGTGGGGTAATCAGGAAGTTACCCGCAGAAGTACCCGCAACACCTTCACCTTCAAAAGTAGGTTGTTGCTGCAGAGTACCTGCTACCTCGTCTACAAGACTCAGATGTGCTACATGCAGGATAGTACCCATGGGTGGAGGTGGCAAAACTGCCTCAGCTGATGGGATTTCCGGGGATGCATCCCTAACTTCAAGCTCGACAGATGGCCTAGCACCCACATCTTCAACCTCGACTTCAGTAAGGGCGGGTATCGGGGTTTGTTGAGGTGCTAATGACCCGATGACGAGTGCAGTTGCCGGTGTTGGCGTTTGTTAGCATCATCACTAGGATCGTTAATCCCTAGCAATGGTGCCTGAAACGCCATGTGGTATTTCTTACATCATAGAAAAATCCGCAAGTGCACGGAATACCATTGTAGTATTTTACCTGTGAGTAATCTTAGGTGTTGTATTTATATTTTCCCAGGGAAGGTGGCGGTTATAGAATAAGTAAGTTCATGATCAAATCTTAGTTGACTATTCAATTGTATAAACATGGGTAACATAAATATTAATAATGATGTAGTGTGACACACAAGGTACTCAAGCTCAAACTAAAAGCAAAGGCATAGGCAGGGAGAAAGGAAGAATAAAGCTACTCAGGACTTATGTACTTCTGTCTAGATATACAACTTGTACTATACACCCATACACATACGCATGATTATCCTAAGCTCTAGACTCCCAGGCACTACCGTGAGAATCACACATGACTGGCAGAGGAGCCACCACACAACTCGACTACTTTATGGACCTCCTACAACCACTATCCGAACATGAAGGGTTATGCTGGATGGACAAGGCTATCACCACCTGCCGCCTACCTCATCAAACCATAGGATAGGACCGCATCCAGCAACACTGACTAGCCCAGACACCACGTCTATGCTAATGAGAGATACTCTAGCATCCCGCGTGGAGCCCCCACCCTCCGGATGGACAGACATCACACTAGAGCAAACATACAAATTCTGGAACCACTACCGTGGCACTAGATTCACTCTTTTAATCATGCAAGGCATAAGGTACAAGTATAAACTAATCATAGCATACATGTCTAACGCCACAGAATATAAACTATGCAAATATATAAATCTGGAAGATAACTCTATTAAAGATATCCGAGAATTACAAAGGAGAGGAAGAGATAAACCCATACCGAACACTCCTAGGCAACCTTGGGAACCTGAAGAAGAGCTACTTTAGCCTAAACTCCACTAACCTATGGACTAAGCAAGAGATAAACTTGAGAGAGAGCAACTTGAGGTATGTCTTCATTTCTACCCCCTCCCCTCATATTTATAGGTGCGGCACAAGGGTCTCTTAGCCGCAATCAAGGGGAGGCACTTGGAACCGCCATTGGGAGCCAATGAGGAAGATCCACGTGCAAGGGTTAAGTCGGTGGAGCTCTGGCTGGTTCGGCTGACCCACCTGGTTCGGGCGAACTAGGTTCAGCTCCAACGGACCTCAGCCTTTGCTGAGTGATTGACATGTGGGCCTTGGTGACTCCTGAGCATGGCTTGGGTCTGTCCTAAGGCGGTTGCCAGTCCTAGTGGGCCCTTTGATCCATGTAAGGTTGAACGGTGCATTCTGATTGGTCGATAGCTTTTGCCTTTGATTCAAGGATGTGTGTTCCCTCCATTTCTTCTCAATTCCCTGCATAGCTCTATTTTCCAAGGGACATGTGGAAATGATATTAGTCTAGATAGATATGTGTGCAAGAAATGCTAGTTCTCCCAATTTTCTGATTAAATTGACGGTCAAAATCATGCCGTAACGAGCATTAACAGGATTCCCCAAGCTATCATTTACTCATCCCGAGCAAAGCAGGATATTTAGGTTGTTGATCAGAAAATTATTGGTACTCATTACCTGATGTCATGCCATGTCTTGCAGCTTAGATGATCTCCGCGAGGCTGAGTAGATTGGCGTGAGTACCCTACCCGTGTTGCCTTAATTATCTATGGGGCTTCTTAGCTTCTCCTTATCTTGAGCTGTTGAGAGTTATAATAGTTGATAGAGCAAGACTTACCCCTTCTTCGTTCAACAATCCATCTGGAGGTTTTCTTTTGAGTTTTGCAAATCAAGGCTAAGTTCCTCAAATGAATCTCTCTGATCACTCAATGTGTGTAGATTCTTACCAGGGCATTTCTTCCCTCCTCATATCTAAAGCTTTTGTGGAGCTCAATGTATGGCGAGGATGAGGCTTACCTGTGCTTCATATGTTGCAAAGACAAAGAGTGGATCCATGGAGAAACAATCATAACCCAAGATCAAGATGTGCATGTGTGTGGATGGATGATGCTATAATTACTCCTCTTTTTTGTAATCCCTCTCCCCCTTCTTTTATATATTTTTATTTACTCTTGGACATGGCTATCCTTTTTCTTCTTCTCTCTTTTTTTTGGGTCATGCTTCTTAGCATGCCTTTCTTTTTCTTCGGGATAACCATACCTTCTTTTTATTTTTTTTACTTTTTTGAGGGATACTTGGAGACAGATCACATAGCACATGGAGTATTTATTTGGTGGATGGATGGAGCATACTAATTCCTGGTGTAGGAATTTCACAATGGAGGTGGAGTGTGCATGATCTTGATCAAGAGGATACGAAAAGCATCTCACTAGGGTCACAACAATTTGGCAAAGCACAATGAAGTAGCGAGCAGCACGTGTGCAGGGTTTTCAATGCATATAGCACATGGCTCTGGTAGGATTTGTAGCATCATTAAGGAACGTGTCTTCTTATTTTATTTTCGAAAACAAAGCCTCCAGATATCATGCCTTACTTAGAAAGAGATTGTAAAGATCTATCTTCCATATCTATGCTCACAACAACTTAGACTTCGATGAAACGTATGCTACCCACGAATTTTTAGGTTCATGGCAAAGGCTTAAACAGCAAACAACTCAAACTCAGGAAAACACTATGCTTTAAGACTGAGCAAGACAGACGAGCAAGAGCATAGCAATTATTCATCCTTTCAACTTGGGAAAGCTAAACATTCTTACTGCGCATATGGAAAGAAAAATTTAAGCAAAAAATATTTTTGTTGGTTTTATAGTTTTTATATTTTTATTGAAAGCAGTAAAGATACAATTCACTTGGTGGAGAACCTCCCCCCAAGCTAGCTCTTGGTTTAAGGTCCGATGAGCAAGACTCTCTCCATACTTGTTTTAACTCGAGGTTAGTCGTCCATACCTGGAGAGGAGGTTGAGGATGAAGACATCTTCTTCACCTGCCACACCTTCTTCTTCTTTGATTTTGGTGGTGCGGCTGTTGGGTTGTCGGATTGGAGCCATGGCTCCACTCACAACTCGTTTCCTTCATGGTCTTGATGAATTAGGTATGTTTGTCCTTCCTTGGTGTGGCAGAACCAACCTGAATTATACCGACTCAAGTACGCGAGTCCTTACCGAAGGGCTACCTCGTACTTCAAACGGTATAAAACCATTGGTCTGTCGGGTAACGTCCCGATAAACCACCGAATTCAGGATCCAACAAGGTACCTCACACGAAGGTGAGTCCAGAGATATAATGCCAAAATATCTTACACCACAGGCAGTTACATTACAACAAGGTACAAAACATCATTAGCTCCCACAGAGGAGAGATTATTACAAGACAGGTTTTAGTTTTTAGTTAAAGCAGCGGAGTTTGAAAAGCGTAGTCATTATACATGTCGTCATTACAGATATTATGCTAGCCCTGGCATAATATCACTCGGCGGAATCTGTGTTGGCCGGGGACGGATCCCATTCCACGGACCAACCATCAGGCAAAGGGTAAGGCCACGGTGTAATGAATGCGGGCTCATCAGGAGGATTACCTGAAGTAAAACAACAAAAGCAAGGCTGAGTATACTAATACTCAGCAAGACTTACCCGGAATTGGGTATATCTTAGCCCATAACTAGACTCATGATGGCTTTTAGCTTTGGGTAGGGTTTTCAGCTGAAAAGCAACAAAGAGTAGATCCTTATTTTCAACTTTTAGCTTTCAGGTTCTAGTTGATTAACCATTCTAGGTAAGCACCTATAACTGTTCAAACATGGTAGAATCTTTACTCAAACATCATCTTTGATAATCACATAATTACTCTTGTTACTCTATGTGATAAAGGGGATAAGCAGTCTCATACATCGTGAGAGGCGGACGATTCTGAATCGAGATTCAACCCTTGCAAGGTAAACCTAACACACACGCTTGGAATACCACAGGGTAATCCCGAAGCAACCGTTTGCCTTTCATTCCGACTCGTGGATCAGGGCCACCACAAGCGACTGCAGGTCATATGCACATCCAAAGTGCAGGAAGTACGTCTGTAGCGCGACTACAAAACCCGTACTCCTGGTTGCCCAGCAACACATATGCCTACACGTCGAACAGAGTAACAAAAAGAAGCAAATACATGTGGTGGGAGGTATGTCCACTCCTCGGGCCGATCGGTTACTAGGCTTACCGCTTACCATATTTCACGGCATGTGGCTAGTACTTTCAAACGCTTAACCACCGCTACCACACACTGCGACCTTATCAAAATTCAACAACACAGACGGAGTATCATCTTGACCATGATACCTCATAAAACTCCCGTCCGGCATCCTTATAGTGGTAGCAGGAATGTAAACATTACAATTCCTATGTCGTGCGAGTGACAGGAAATCACTCGACTTCTACCGGTCCTATAAGCAAAGCAGCTAGTCGGACTCCAGTTCTAGTGTTCATTACATTGGTTCCTAGAATAATGCAACTAAGTTTCCAAACAACTCCTAAGAACCTAATGCATAAAGAGATATACATAAATAATATAGGTTGCAGTGTAATAAGGTAGGGGTTATGTCCGGGGCTTGCCTTCGCTGGTAGGGTTGGGGTTAGTCAAACTATTTTCTTCCGAACCTTGGTTCGGGGCTTCAGAGAAATCCGCGACGAGATTCCCGGAGTCTTCAGAATAACCTCCTTCTTGATCCAGAATCAGCTGATAGTCCCCGTCGGCGAGAGTGGTCGAGTCTACATGATATGCAAAATGAAGTTTAATGGATGCATACATTGGTAGGTCAGTTCACGATAAAGTTGCAATCTAATCTTAAGAAAAATTACATTACGATGATAAGTTAACTACCCTGCACTGGGCAGTCATTTATCGAGTATTAGTTGTTTTATTCAAATCCATTAGACAACGGGGTTGATTACACTAATTAACTAATTAGTAGCATGGAGCAACAAGTGGGGTGGTTTTTTAACATTTATATTTAAAAAGCTTTACATATTGACCTCACAATTTATATGAACTTTAAGTTACTATTACCTTATAAACCAAATATATTATATCTAATTTAATTAACATCTAATTCTTAGTTGAAAATTTAATAATATGTTGCAATAATTCAAAACAGAACATTAACATATTTTTCATGATTTTTTTTTGAACATATGTAAGGGTGTTTATTAATTATATTATGCAAACTACACATTATTTCTAACAAAATCTATACAATAAGAAAATATTACTAGAGTACAAGGCTAATTATTTTTCTTCAATTCTACATGTTAAAAGAAAATTATCAGAACTGGTTTTACTAATTTATCAATTTTCTATGAATTACTATGTATTTCTTAAGCCTACAAGCAATTAACTTTGATATTTAAATTAGTTCATTAAACATTCAAAAACCGAAGTCGACCTTTAAAGCAAAGTTGCAGATCTTGGTCTAAAGATTCTAACAAAATTTAGTTTACTATTTTATGATTTTTCCTTGAAGAGATATAGTATTTCTAAGTTGGCAACCAGATTTACATAAGGAGGTCCCTCGGCACTATTCTTCTGAGTCTATTCCTTTGCACAAAACCCCCTGAAGTTCTATTTCTTCTAACCCGAGGCCCTTGGCCGTGGACCCGAACAGAGCAAGGTGAAGGTGACCGTGTTCCGGCGACGGTGGTCGCCGGCGGCGAGGTCCAGGTGCAGGGATAGGTTCAGGAGCTTACGGTGATCCCGTTGCTCCACTTGTCGAGGGTTGGAACGGCCGGAAAGATGGATCCCGACGAGGACCCGAGGCGGTGGCGGAGGGGTCGACGGCGACGAGGGTGCTCCGGTGATGAACGTTGGCCAAGATCCTGCGCACGAGAACCAGTGAGTCCCGGGGAATGTGTACGTGTAACTAATTGAGTGAAAACACTCTGGATCAAGGGGGATCGACGGAGACCGATGCGGCGGCGGCGAGGAGAAACGCCGGCGAGCGTCGGGAAGGCTCTGTGGTGCACTAGAGTGCCAATGGATAGGTCGAACAGCTTCAGGATGATGATGTGGTGCTGGCCAGAAAGTTGTGGTGGCGAGAGAGTGCCCGGAGCGAGCTGCCCACGGCGGAGGCCGAAAGCGGCGGCGGCGGCGCTCGTCGGGGACAGGGCTCCAGTGGAAATTGGGAAAGATCAGTGGGTCGTCGAGCACGAGCAAGACACGGGGAAGCTGGTGCGGGTGTCGGTTGGGGCGGAGGAGGTCCGGTGTGGGCTGCCCACGGGCGTGCTGTGCGCGGCCGGAGAGGAAAAGGACGACGGCGAGGAAATGCAGCTCGGGTACTGGAAATTGGACACTGGGAGTAACAGAACAGCATGTGGGTGTGGATGTGGTGCTGCTGCGCGCGAGAGGGAGAAGGTTAAGGCACCGGGGTGGCCTGCCCACGGTGACCAGGAGGTGGCGGCCGGAGATGGCTCGGGGACGTCGTGGCGTGCGTGGGAGAAGCCACCAGGGAAGAGGAAAGAAGTCGAGACCGGGAGAGGATGACGCGTGGGAGGATATGCCAGCAGGAGGTGGAGCTCGGGAAGCTGTGCCGGCGGTGGACGGCGGCGACAGGAGCAGAGCAGAAGGGGGAAGCGGCGCGGTCAGAGGAGGAAGAAGCAGACTGAAGTCAGAAGGACTAGTCTATGATTTCCAAAAATTCCAGGGACCCCTCTGTAAACTAAGATTTCCCATTGATAGAAAATCCTAATGAGGAAAATGTCTAAAGCAAAGTTGTAAAGAATTTCAAATTCTACAAGAATGCTTTAGAACTCGAGTTTCAAATCTCAAAGGGTGCTATTTTATTTTGAACTTTTGATCACATCTTAAATTATAAACCTTATGTGTTAATTTAAACAAAATGCTCTAATGTTTGGGGTCTCTTTGTAAGTTTTTCTGCAGTAATCATGACTAGGTCTTTTTACACTTTAGCCCTTAGGTAAAACTAAGTTTTACCATTATCTCTCACCCATTTTATATGTAAGTCCTTATACCTTTGTAATAATTACATAAAGGTCCTTAATTTCATATAAAGTCCATTCCCTTTAGGTTTATTTAACTTTTGCTCTTTTCTTTTCTATAGCCATCTGAAATTTGACACTTAAGAACATTTTTACACACTTGCACATGAGAATTTATAAAACTTATAATTTACAAATATACCCTTATTGCTTTGTACAACTTGTATACACTATATCCTGCTTACATATAATATACCCAAACTTAGTATCTAGTTGTCTAACTACCTGGATATCACAGCCTTCCCCCCTTAAAAAGAATCTCGTCCCGAGATTCCGAAGCTGAACAGAAATGGATAATTAGATTTGGGGATTGGCTTGAAGGAAGTCTGGAAAATTCCGTTGAAGATAAGACTCAGTTTCCCAAGTCGCTTCTTCTTCGATGTGATGATCCCATAAGATCTTGTACATCTTAACTGCCCTTCTTCTGGTAAATCTCTCCTTAGTATCCAGGATTCGAAGAGGTTGTTCGATGTACGACAAATCAGGTTCAATCTCAATGGCACATGTCTCAACGATTTCCGTGGGTATTTTGACACACTTCTTAATTTGAGAGATATGGAAAACATCGTGAATAGCCGTCCATTGAGATGGAAGATGAAGTCTGTAAGCCACTGGGCCACAAACATTAAGAATTTCAAAGGGTCCGACATACCGGGATGCTAACTTCCCTTTTATGCCAAAGCGTTGGACGCCTTTGGTAGGTGATACTCGGAGATATACAAAATCTCCTATCTGGAATTGCAGAGGTTTCCTTCTCTTATCTGCATAGCTCTTTTGTCTGGACTGAGCGGTTTTAAGATTAGATTGAATAACCTTAACCTTATCTTCGGCTTCAACGACTAGGTCGGGTCCAAAGATTTTGCGTTCACCGGTCTCTGACCAACTCAAAGGAGTTCGACATCTGCGACCATATAACGCTTCGAAAGGAGCCATTTGAAGACTAGCTTGATAACTGTTGTTGTAAGCAAATTCAGCTAGAGCAAGGCACTTGTCCCAACTTGTACCATAGTGAATAATACAAGCTCGGAGCATGTCTTCAAGAATTTGGTTAACTCGCTCAGTCTGCCCATCAGTCTGGGGATGATACGCAGAGCTTCGAATCAATTTGGTCCCTAGAGCTGATTGTAACTGCTCCCAGAACCGTGCGATAAATTGGGGCCCTCGATCAGATATGATGGTTTTTGGAACCCCATGCAATCGAACGATTTGGTCCAAATAAACTTCGGCATACTTCTTAGCAGAGTAAGTAGTATGCACAGGAAGGAAATGAGCTGTTTTTGTGAGTCTATCAATGATTACCCATATGGAGTCATATTTTTGAGATGTGTTGGGAAGACCAACAATGAAATCCATGCTAATGTCTTCCCATTTCCATGACGGAATGGGTAATGGCTAGAGTGTACCAGAAGCTTTTAAATGGCTAGCTTTAACTCTCTGGCACGTATCACACTCGGATACATATTTGGCAATTTCTCTCTTCATTCTGGTCCACCAAAGATGTTGCCGAAGATCCTGATACATCTTGGTGCTACCAGGATGAATAGAGAATTTGGACAAATGTGCTTCGTCGAGGATTTGCTTACGAAGTTGATGATCCTTAGGCACAACAATTCGATTGTTGAACCATAGGACTCCTTGATGATCAGTGTGGAAACACCGATATTTAGCTTCTCCTTGGGATAGCTTGGATTTGATAATTTTGACACCCTCATCATGTAGCTGCGACACGATGATTTTATCCCGCAGAGTAGACTCAATAGATAGCTGATTCAGACTACCTTGAGAAATGATCTCTAAATTGAGTTTTCTCATCTGATGGCAGAGAGTGTCATTAAAGGTGGATATGGTTAAGCAGTGACAATGTGACTTGCGGCTAAGTGCATCCGCAACCACATTAGCTTTGCCCGGATGATAATGTGCCTCAAGGTCATAATCTTTGATTAACTCCAACCAACGCCTTTGCCTCATATTTAGATCAGCTTGAGTGAAAATATACTTGAGGCTCTTATGGTCAGTGTAAATGTTACACTTAGCACCCATAAGATGATGTCGCCAGATCTTGAGAGCATGAATAATTGCTGCCAATTCAAGATCATGTGTTGGATAATTTTGCTCATGAGTCTGAAGTGCTCGGGATGCATAAGCAATAACCCGGTTGTTTTGCATAAGAACACAACCAAGGCCAGTTCCAGAAGCGTCACAATAGACATCAAAAGGCTGGGTACTAACTGGCTGAGCTAGTACTGGAGCAGTCGTCTGAAGTTTTCTCAAAGTGTGAAATGCTTCCTCACACTTATCATCCCAACGGAACTTAACTTCTTTCTTAAGTAGCTCAGTCATGGGTTTAGCTATCTTGGAGAAGTCTGGAATGAATCGGCGATAATATCCTGCCAATCCAAGGAAACTCCGTATTTGATGGACTGATGTGGGAGGGTTCCAGTCCATAACTTCTTGAACTTTAGTTGGATCAACTGATATGCCTTGACTAGAGATAGTATGTCCCAAAAATTTCACACTATCCAGCCAGAATTCACATTTTGAAAATTTGGCATAAAGGCGATGATCCCGTAATCGTTGAAGAACGACACGTAAATGATTAGTATGGTCTTCTTTGGTTCTGGAATAGATCAGAATATCATCGATGAAGACCACAACAAATTTATCGAGCTCCGGCATAAATACGGAATTCATGAGATACATGAAATATGCCGGTGCATTTGTAAGTCCGAATGACATGACCAGATATTCATAAAGTCCATATCTGGTTGAGAAAGCCGTTTTTGGAATGTCACTAGGCCTGATCTTGATCTGATGATAACCGGAGCGTAAATCAATTTTAGAAAAGACCTTTGCTCCAGCTAATTGATCGAACAAGATATCAATGCGGGGAAGAGGATACTTATTTTTGATAGTAACCGCATTGAGTGGACGGTAGTCGACACACAGTCTCAGGCTATCGTCTTTCTTCTTGACAAAGAGAGCAGAACAACCCCAAGGTGAAGCACTGGGGCGTATATAACCCTTATCAAGAAGATCTTGGAGCTGAATTTTCAGTTCTGCCAATTCATTTGGAGGCATGCGATACGGCCTTTTTGAAATTGGAGCAGTGCCAGGTTGAAGTTCAATAATGAACTCGATGTCTCTATCTGGTGGCATTCCAGGCAAATCGTCTGGAAAGACATCGGGGTATTCACATACTATAGGGATATCCTTGACTTTGATATCCGTGATAGCATAAGTACAAGGATGCAAATATTCTGGCTGAGGTAGATAAAGAGTAACGGCCCCACGATATGGTGAATCAATTTCGATAATTCGGGAAGATATATCTAACCGTACTCGATGTTCTGTCATCCAGTTTGTCCCAAGTATGACATCGACACCTTCTAAACTGAGCAGAATCAAATCAGTTTTAATCTCCTTACTACCTAACTGAAGTGGCACATTTCTACTCATTTGGTTGGAGGTGATTTTTCCTCCAGGGGTAGAGATCATATATGACCCCTGGATAGAACAAGATTCAAGTCCTAGTCGGGTACCACAGTTGTTACTAATAAAGCTATGTGTTGCTCCAGAATCAAATAAAGTAACAACTGGTTAATGGTAAATAGAAAATGTACCCGACATGACGGGAGCTCCATCTGGAAGTTCCGCCAGAGTGGTGAAGTTAATCCGTCCTTGACGGACTTGCATCACCGGCTTCTTGCCCTTATTCTTGTTCCCCTGGGTGGAGCTCTATCCTTGATTAGGTTTCTTAGGCCGCGGGCAATCTCGGATGAAATGGTCCGCACTTCCGCAATTGTAGCAGCGATAGTTGCTGCCTTTCTGTGGCACTTGCTGAATATTTGGCCGTTGGCCAGATTGTTGTGCTTGTTGCGGGGGCACAGGAGGTCTGTACCTCCCTTGCTGCTGGGGCGGCCTAAAAACCAATCTTCCCATTGGAGCATTGCGCTGTGGTGCTCTGGGCGGCGTATTAGAAACAACCCGATACCTCGGTGGTTGAGCACTCGAGGGTCCAGCAGGGTTCTTCCGCTTCTTCTCGTCATAATGCGCCATAATGCAGTCTTCTTGAGTTAAGGCCATGTTAACCAACTCACTGAAAGTATTTGCCCTCACAAGGTTCAGGCGTTCCTTGAGTTTGGTGTTAAGGCCTTGGCGAAAACGATCTTGTTTCTTGGCATCATTATCTGCATGATACCCTGCATACTGGCACAGATGATTGAAATTCTGTGCGTACTGCAAAACTGTATTGGCACCTTGAGTAAGAGCCAGGAACTCATTAAGTTTTCGCTCCAATAGTCCTGCGGGAATATAATGCGCTCGAAAGGCGACCCGGAATTCATCCCATGTGATGACATGCCCTGCAGGTTGCATGGCATAGAAATTGTCCCACCAGATTCTAGCAGCACCACGAAGTTGTTGAGCAGCAAAAGAAGCCTTGCTAGAATCCGCACAAGGTATGGTCAAAAGAGCGAACTTCGATTCAATGATGTGGAGCCAGGCATCGGCATCCAATGGTTCCTCGGCCTTACTGAAGAAAGGCGGTTGGGTACTGAGGAAATCTTGGTAACTAGCCACAGGAGGATTACGATCATCCCGGCCTCCTCGGAATTGATGCTGCTGATTCTGCTGTGCTTGAACCAGCAAATTAAGCAATTCCATTTGCCGAGCCATGACTTCGGCAAGGTTGGGAGGAGGTGGCGGTGGTTGCTGAGAACCGCTGGCCTGATCAGCCCGGAAACCTTCCGGGGTTCCACGTGTGGCTCCAACCATCTGAAAAAAAGGAGATGTCCATCATTAACCATATAGCCTTACTCCCAATTTCATAAGATATAAACAAAGCACATACTCCATTCAATCATCTCATTTCAGAATCATAAGGATAATGAACAGGATGATAAAACAGGAAACTTATATTACAATGTTTGTTCTTTTGTGTTCCGCATCGTACATCCGAAAGATCTCTACGCAGGCCATCTATGTTACAACAATTGGCATGAGATCTAGCTAAGTTACATACTCCTTAAGCTATTACACTCCCCATAGGTTACATCTAGATAGTCGATGATTTGCTAAACTAAAAATCGTCAAAGTTGCCTACAGAAGATTGACTGCCAGAAGAAGAGTGATAGGGACTAAGAACTGGATCCCCATGCTCAGAGTCAATCTCTGAAACACCCTCAATCTCTTCTGGGTCTTCTTCTTCTTCTTCAGGTACTATGGGTATAGCGGGAAGTATCGGTTGCTGCTGCAATTCCTCAATGTGAGCCTGGGCATCATCAGCCACAAGTATCAGATCATGAATTTGTGCCTGTAGAAACTCAATAACAGTGTCACGCTGAGTGATAATATGATCACTCTCATTGATCTGATCTTCACGATGGAGGATTGTCTCATCTCTTGCTGCAATAACTTCATCCTTCTGAGTCACCAAAGCTTGTAATTCTTCTATTTGGGTTACTTGATGGTCAGCATTCCGATAGTGACTTTGAGCCACACCAGTTATCTGACTTACCCCATGACGCAGTAGCATCTGGTAACGGTATTGCACATCCATAAACCTGGTAACAATACGGACGGTTTCTTCAGCCAGATCTCCTAGTAGATGACCATGATGGTCTGTCCGAAAATCCCAGTCCGAATTACCCGGGTCTATGATGGGAAATAACCCAATAGGATATGCGGCAACTTCAATTGGATGCTGATTGCAAAAGAGTTTGATAGCTTCTAAAGCAGCAGTTTCAAGAGCATCCACTAGACGATATCCAACCACTTCCACTTCTATGGGAGGCCATAAGGAGCGGAAAGGGTGTTGAGGAATTATCATCTTAACCCTGCAGCGGGAAACTCCTTCTTCAAGATACTCTACCCCATCATACAGAGGAGGCTCTGTATAATGAAACATACTCAAGGATTCCCACAAAAGACGAGGAAACCCTTCCCAATGTAAACCATTGGTGTGAAAGTGCCCCTCCTGATCCCAAAAGGTACTAGTAGGAGCAGCCATCTGCGACAATAATGCAAATGGTAAGATATTTTTTTTACCCTGTTGAGAAAGTTTACAAGGTAAAATGGATTAAGATAGCTAATTCTGATAACAGCAAAGGCTGGAAATCAAATGGATGCCTAAGATACCCAACTAAAGATTCTTACTTACCCATATTAAGAAAATATACACATGTTGCCTATTTCTTAGGAAGCATCAATTTCGACATTCATTTTGGTTGATTAATGGATTATGCATGCACGTACTAAGCGATCTCACAACTAAAAATAACTGCCAAGTAATCTTGGTCTTACGTGGTTAGTTACAGTGGCCTAGTATAAATACGTCTCTCACTATTAACTAGTCGATAAATCCTATCCGTCCTAGTTTCGGGGTCGTGGTTAGTGTACCTGCAGAAAACCACAATGCATATATATCCAATGAACCTTTCATGCCAGCATGTCATGAAAGCGTCCCCATTCATTACTGTTCATTATAGAAACAGCATCTGTACAATTACCGCCGTACAGACAACGTTAACATACGTTGTCGAAACAACGTATTCACGGGGGTACCGCAAAATGCGGGGGTATGAACAGCGATCGCCATACCCTGCGCCGAACCATATACTCCCAATGTAGTCAACCAAAGTTGACACATTGGCAGCATCTCAAGTAGGCCACTGCTTGAGAAACAGCGTTCGGTTCGCATCACCGACAGGAAGGCCAAACTCTCTCAGTTGGCTGAGGATTCTTACCTTCTTACCTCCCGATCGAAGATGTCGTTACAAAATTGTAAAGTTGATTTGTGCATGAAATTAAATTTCAACTGAAAAGTAATGCTGGAAGTTAGTCATATATATATATATTACGGCCACCTCTAATTCCCATAATAGCATTACCCTAGGGCTTACGTACTATACATAATCCTTAACGAACCAACGTAGTTCGCAATTACTTGTTTAATCAATTTTTATACTAAAAAAATTACTTTTTAAAGCTAATTATATCTCCAGGTTACACTTGTTAGCTCTGATACCAGCTATGGCAGAACCAACCTGAATTATACCGACTCAAGTACGCGAGTCCTTACCGAAGGGCTACCTCGTACTTCAAACGGTATAAAACCATTGGTCTGTCGGGTAACGTCCCGATAAACCACCGAATTCAGGATCCAACAAGGTACCTCACACGAAGGTGAGTCCAGAGATATAATGCCAAAATATCTTACACCACAGGCAGTTACATTACAACAATGTACAAAACATCATTAGCTCCCACAGAGGAGAGATTATTACAAGACAGGTTTTAGTTTTTAGTTAAAGCAGCGGAGTTTGAAAAGCGTAGTCATTATACACGTCGTCATTACAGATATTATGCTAGCCCTGGCATAATATCACTCGGCGGAATCTGTGTTGGCCGGGGACGGATCCCATTCCACGGACCAACCATCAGGCAAAGGGTAAGGCCACGGTGTAATGAATGCGGGCTCATCAGGAGGATTACCTGAAGTAAAACAACAAAAGCAAGGCTGAGTATACTAATACTCAGCAAGACTTACCTGGAATTGGGTATATCTTAGCCCATAACTAGACTCATGATGGCTTTTAGCTTTGGGTAGGGTTTTCAGCTGAAAAGCAACAAAGAGTAGATCCTTATTTTCAACTTTTAGCTTTCAGGTTCTAGTTGATTAACCATTCTAGGTAAGCACCTATAACTGTTCAAACATGGTAGAATCTTTACTCAAACATCATCTTTGATAATCACATAATTACTCTTGTTACTCTATGTGATAAAGGGGATAAGCAGTCTCATACATCGTGAGAGGCGGACGATTCTGAATCGAGATTCAACCCTTGCAAGGTAAACCTAACACACACGCTTGGAATACCACAGGGTAATCCCGAAGCAACCGTTTGCCTTTCATTCCGACTCGTGGATCAGGGCCACCACAAGCGACTGCAGGTCATATGCACATCCAAAGTGCAGGAAGTACGTCTGTAGCGCGACTACAAAACCCGTACTCCTGGTTGCCCAGCAACACATATGCCTACACGTCGAACAGAGTAACAAAAAGAAGCAAATACATGTGGTGGGAGGTATGTCCACTCCTCGGGCCGATCGGTTACTAGGCTTACCGCTTACCATATTTCACGGCATGTGGCTAGTACTTTCAAACGCTTAACCACCGCTACCACACACTGCGACCTTATCAAAATTCAACAACACAGACGGGGTATCATCTTGACCATGATACCTCATAAAACTCCCGTCCGGCATCCTTATAGTGGTAGCAGGAATGTAAACATTACAATTCCTATGTCGCGCGAGTGACAGGAAATCACTCGACTTCTACCGGTCCTATAAGCAAAGCAGCTAGTCGGACTCCAGTTCTAGTGTTCATTACATTGGTTCCTAGAATAATGCAACTAAGTTTCCAAACAACTCCTAAGAACCTAATGCATAAAGAGATATACATAAATAATATAGGTTGCAGTGTAATAAGGTAGGGGTTATGTCCGGGGCTTGCCTTCGCTGGTAGGGTTGGGGTTAGTCAAACTATTTTCTTCCGAACCTTGGTTCGGGGCTTCAGAGAAATCCGCGACGAGATTACCGGAGTCTTCAGAATAACCTCCTTCTTGATCCAGAATCAGCTGATAGTCCCCGTCGGTGAGAGTGGTCGAGTCTACATGATATGCAAAATGAAGTTTAATGGATGCATACATTGGTAGGTCAGTTCACGATAAAGTTGCAATCTAATCTTAAGAAAAATTACATTACGATGATAAGTTAACTACCCTGCACTGGGCAGTCATTTATCGAGTATTAGTTGTTTCATTCAAATCCATTAGACAACGGGGTTGATTACACTAATTAACTAATTAGTAGCATGGAGCAACAAGTGGGGTGGTTTTTTAACATTTATATTTAAAAAGCTTTACATATTGACCTCACAATTTATATGAACTTTAAGTTACTATTACCTTATAAACCAAATATATTATATCTAATTTAATTAACATCTAATTCTTAGTTGAAAATTTAATAATATGTTGCAATAATTCAAAACAGAACATTAACATATTTTTCATAATTTTTTTTTGAACATATGTAAGGGTGTTTATTAATTATATTATGCAAACTACACATTATTTCTAACAAAATCTATACAATAAGAAAATATTACTAGAGTACAAGGCTAATTATTTTTCTTCAATTCTACATGTTAAAAGAAAATTATCAGAACTGGTTTTACTAATTTATCAATTTTCTATGAATTACTATGTATTTCTTAAGCCTACAAGCAATTAACTTTGATATTTAAATTAGATCATTAAACATTCAAAAACCGAAGTCGACCTTTAAAGCAAAGTTGCAGATCTTGGTCTAAAGATTCTAACAAAATTTAGTTTACTATTTTATGATTTTTCCTTGAAGAGATATAGTATTTCTAAGTTGGCAACCAGATTTACATAAGGAGGTCCCTCGGCACTATTCTTCTGAGTCTATTCCTTTGCACAAAACCCCCTGAAGTTCTATTTCTTCTAACCCGAGGCCCTTGGCCGTGGACCCGAACAGAGCAAGGTGAAGGCGACCGTGTTCCGGCGACGGTGGTTGCCGGCGGCGAGGTCCAGGTGCAGGGATAGGTTCAGGAGCTTACGGTGATCCCGTTGCTCCACTTGTCGAGGGTTGGAACGGCCGGAAAGATGGATCCCGACGAGGACCCGAGGCGGTGGCGGAGGGGTCGACGGCGACGAGGGTGCTCCGGTGATGAACGTTGGCCAAGATCCTGCGCACGAGAACCAGTGAGTCCCGGGGAATGTGTACGTGTAACTAATTGAGTGAAAACACTCTGGATCAAGGGGGATCGACGGAGACCGATGCGGCGGCGGCGAGGAGAAACGCCGGCGAGCGTCGGGAAGGCTCTGTGGTGCACTAGAGTGCCAATGGATAGGTCGAACAGCTTCAGGATGATGATGTGGTGCTGGCCAGAAAGTTGTGGTGGCGAGAGAGTGCCCGGAGCGAGCTGCCCACGGCGGAGGCCGAAAGCGGCGGCGGCGGCGCTCGTCGGGGACAGGGCTCCAGTGGAAATTGGGAAAGATCAGTGGGTCGTCGAGCACGAGCAAGACACGGGGAAGCTGGTGCGGGTGTCGGTTGGGGCGGAGGAGGTCCGGTGTGGGCTGCCCACGGGCGTGCTGTGCGCGGCCGGAGAGGAAAAGGACGACGGCGAGGAAATGCAGCTCGGGTACTGGAAATTGGACACTGGGAGTAACAGAACAGCATGTGGGTGTGGATGTGGTGCTGCTGCGCGCGAGAGGGAGAAGGTTAAGGCACCGGGGTGGCCTGCCCACGGTGACCAGGAGGTGGCGGCCGGAGATGGCTCGGGGACGTCGTGGCGTGCGTGGGAGAAGCCACCAGGGAAGAGGAAAGAAGTCGAGACCGGGAGAGGATGACGCGTGGGAGGATATGCCAGCAGGAGGTGGAGCTCGGGAAGCTGTGCCGGCGGTGGACGGCGGCGACAGGAGCAGAGCAGAAGGGGGAAGCGGCGCGGTCAGAGGAGGAAGAAGCAGACTGAAGTCAGAAGGACTAGTCTGTGATTTCCAAAAATTCCAGGGACCCCTCTGTAAACTAAGATTTCCCATTGATAGAAAATCCTAATGAGGAAAATGTCTAAAGCAAAGTTGTAAAGAATTTCAAATTCTACAAGAATGCTTTAGAACTCGAGTTTCAAATCTCAAAGGGTGCTATTTTATTTTGAACTTTTGATCACATCTTAAATTATAAACCTTATGTGTTAATTTAAACAAAATGCTCTAATGTTTGGGGTCTCTTTGTAAGTTTTTCTGCAGTAATCATGACTAGGTCTTTTTACACTTTAGCCCTTAGGTAAAACTAAGTTTTACCATTATCTCTCACCCATTTTATATGTAAGTCCTTATACCTTTGTAATAATTACATAAAGGTCCTTAATTTCATATAAAGTCCATTCCCTTTAGGTTTATTTAACTTTTGCTCTTTTCTTTTCTATAGCCATCTGAAATTTGACACTTGAGAACATTTTTACACACTTGCACATGAGAATTTATAAAACTTATAATTTACAAATATACCCTTATTGCTTTGTACAACTTGTATACACTATATCCTGCTTACATATAATATACCCAAACTTAGTATCTAGTTGTCTAACTACCTGGATATCACACTTGGTTTGGAACATGAACATCACCTTCTTGCCCATGATTCGGAGATGGATCTTCCTTGCCCCAACATCGATCTTAACCTTGGTGTCTCTTAGGAATGGTCGCCCAAGAATGAGTGATATTCCTAAGTCACCCTCCATGTCAAGTACTACAAAATCGGCGAGGATGAAGGAATCCGTGACTCGCACTAAGAGGTTCTTCACTATCCCCTTGGGGTATCGAAATGTCGAGTCGGCAAGCTACATGCACATACATGTTGGGGAAAGAGCAAGATAACCTAGGTTCTCGAATGTCACCTTGGGCATGATGTTGACACTCGCTCCAAGGTCGCAAAGGGCCTGCTTGAAGTGATAGTCATAGATTGAATAGTTGATCACGGGGTATCCTGGATCTTCCATTCTTGGTGCTGCCAATCTTCCCTACCAGTCTCTTCCTGGATATGCGAGCTTCTCTGCATGGTAAAAGATGTATCCTGTGATAGCTTACCCCATTTGGTGCCAACTAAGCTTCAGGTTGTCCTGAAATTTTTCCGGTTTCAGCAGAGGGTACAACAGCAGCCAGCTGAGCTAGTTGAGTTTCAAGCATTTTGTTGAAGCTTAGCTGACTCTAGATGGTGGAGGAGATGCCATCCATCTTTGCTTGAATGGTCTCCAAGGTCTTGTTGTTGGTGGCCATCTTCTTTTACAGTGATTCGTTGACTTTTGCTTGCCCAAGGATAAGATCCTTCAAGGAAGGTTGGTTAGGATTAAGGCTCCGTTTGGATGTAGGTATTGGAAGGTTTGGCATTGAATTGGGTTCAATGCCAAATCAGAGTAATATTGGTAATGGGTTACAATACGAAATCCATTGTTTAGATGTAGATGAAATTGTTAGATGGAATCCAGTGAGATAACAGATTCCATTTCATGTTTGGATGTCCATACCTTAGCATTGAGAATTAGACCATCTTCTTCTCCTCTCCACCCGGCGATGTTGGTGGCGGACCGCGCCTAGGGTGGAGCTCACCGCGCCTCCCACCTCCTGGCCGAAGCTCATCCGCGCCGCCCGCCTCCTGGGCGGAGCTCACTGCGCCTCCCGCCTCCTAAAACGGAGCTCACCCACGCCGCTCGCCCTCCGGGTTGGAGCTCACCCACGCCGCCCACCTCCACGGGGCATAGGAAGAGGAGGAGGGGCGCCAGCCGCGAGGAAGAAGAGGGGTGTCGGCCGCGAGGAAGAGGAGGAGGGGTGCCGGCCGCGAGGAAGAGGAGGAGGGGCGCCGGCTGCAAGGAAGATGAGTAGGAGGAAGAGGAGGGGCACCAGCCGCGATGTCACACCCGATTTATAAGAACATAAATCGAGCAATCATATATGCGCCAGGATCAAGTCACGCATATATACAACAGAATCATCAAGATATCACAACACGTATCTCAAAATAAAAGTGTATAAATTATAAATGAATATCTTTATTACAACTGAATCAAGAATCAGTTCAAGGAATGCGGAAGCGTAAAATAAATACATGAAGAATAGGGCGCCACAGGGACGTCGGCTGGGAGACAACACCTAGAAATCATCGAGTCCGCTGATGTAGTCCTCCACGTCGCCTGGTACTGAGCAGCAGTCGAAGATGTCCCAGAGAGAACAGAAGAGTAGAGAAGGCAAGGGTGAGTACACAACTTGTACTCAACAAGTATAACACGAATTATGAGGCTCTAAGGTTAGCTGACTCAACTGCATTAGCTTTTAATCTTGGCAAATTTTATTAAAGCTATTTACTACAAGTGGATGAATTACCATAACCCAAATTACATAATAATTAATCAAGATTAAGCATAAGACTACTGAAGACCAAGCCAAACCACCAAAGGTACAACCCCCTAATCAGACGGAGGATCTGGGCCGCTCATGACCGTGAGCACGGCTAGTATACCAGTTTTACACTCTCGAGAGGTTGCACAACTTTACCCACAAGTCGTGAGCTACGCTAGTTGTTCATCACACTTCCTTAGGTGAGATGACTAGCAAGCGCACTACGAGACCATTACAAAGGATCACGTTAGTAAGGTGTAACCGCTAAGGTTTCTGGACCAGCTACAATGGGGCCCACCTCACGGGGGTACAAGCACACAGCACAGACCAAGCCGGAGGAGCAGGGACCATTGAAGCTTACCACCCCTCTTGCCCCGCAGGTAAGTTACTCCCAAACCAAAATGACCTAATTAGTAGGTCAAGACCATCCCATTCCAGTCTTGTGGTTGCGTGGTTGTCCCAGGTTGTCGCTCTATGAACCGGTCCTTATGGAGAGTGGCCAACCAAGCACTAAGCACCGTGCTGGCCCCCTAAACCATGTTTCTAATAAAAACATATTTTAAGGAGACGTGAGCCGCTCAAGCACACAGCACAGAGGGCCACTCTCAGAATTAAGTTCCATATAACCATTAATCAAATTAATTAAAAAGGATTGAGGTGTGTGAGAGCGAAGCACCTAGCACAACTAACCAAAATGCAACCCAAGGTATTTTTTATAAAGGATAAAAGGTGGCTAAGAAGTCCTTATAGGCATACAGAATTAAAATGCAGTATGAAATTGTATTTAAAAGTGATAGGATGCTCATGTTATACTTGCCTTCCTCAAAGTTCTCCTGCTGCTGCTCAAACTACTCTACCGAAAGGGGCTCCTGGTACTCGTCCAAAGGCTCACCGTCTACTCACGATCGCAACGCCAAAACATGGTCCAGCACATACACATACATACAAACAAAAATAAAAGATAAGAAACAGTACAACATTACATAAAAAACAGCACACAAAACTATGATAGAACTATTCTACACGTTACAACGATCGCGTGAGCGCAAAAACCATCTAAAACGGAGCTAAGACGCGAAAACTAGAGCTAAAACAAGGTCCAGGGGCTTTTCTGCAAGAAAATAGGAAAACCAGGGGGTTCTGTGCAAAAACTAAGGGCCTAAACCTAATTAAACTATAGACATAGGGGCTAACTTGCTAAAACTTGAGGCTAGGATGGCGGGCACTAATTCCAGGAAGCTCAGGGGCCTAAAAGATAAAAACAGGACCTATCTGCAAATATTTTTGAACTACGGGTGGACTGCGGGTTGGTTTTTTTGAAAAGCGCAGGGGCTCTTTAGCAAAACTGGCAGGCCGAACCGGTATCTTTGGATCTGGATGCTCGGATCTGGATCTGGCAGCTCTGATCTACCCCGGGCACGATCTAATCCTGCGCGTTGAATACGGATCGGGCGGCTAGGGTTCAAAGGGGCTACGGCCGGCGGCGGGAGCCACCGAAGATGGGCTCTCCGTGGCGGCGCTCGGTGGAAACACGCCGGACTTGGCCTATCTTAGCCGTCCGGGCTCAGTTTTGGATGAGATCAAGCCTAGAAGCTAGAGCCCGGCACGGCGAACACATCTGGGCACTTGTGGTGGTGGATTTGGGCACGGCTAGGGCATAACGACGGTGAGGGGCGATCTATGCGGCGAACAACGCCGGCGTGCACGCGTTCCTGCACCTAAAGGAGCCTACAGTCCACGACAACTAACGCAGAAGGGCCAGAGGGGAGAGGTGTTACTCACCAGGGGCTTGTGGTGGCCGGAGCAGTCGTGCAGGGTACACGTCGACGATGGCCGGGCGGAGGAAATATGGCGGCGCTCGCGGACAGGCTGCAGCAGAGAGGCTCGGGGTCCCTTGGTCATGCGGATCTATCTGGGAAGTCCCTGCGGAGGTGACCAGGGGGTTAAGGCAGCCCGAGACCTGCCGGCGGCGAGGAAATTGAGGCAGCGGCACAGCTCACCGGCGGCGGTTCCTTCGCGAATTCCCGACGATGCAGAGGCTCGGGCACAAATGCTGGGCTCTGGAAGCTTCCAGGCGATGCGGCGGAGCAGACGCAGGGCTTATCGGGGTCGGGGGTGCAGCAGAATGATGGCTCGACGGTGACGCAGAGGGGCCTGCGCGGCGGAGCAAACGGGCGGCGGTGCTGGGGGGTCTCCGGGGTGTTGCAGGGCTAGGGTTAGGGCACGGGGTGATAAAGGGCCTCTTTTGTAGGGCGGCGGGGTCACATTGGCGTGCGGGCCCGAGCTGGATCGCGGCTGGCCGGAGATTTCAGGAGGGGTTGTTGCGCGCCGGGGAAGAAAGGGGAAAGGGGGAGGATGGAGGAGCTGACAGGTGGGGACAGCCGGTCAGAGGGAGAGAGAGAGGAGGCACGCTCGGGCTGAGGAGCAGGGGAGAGCTGGGCCGGGCGTGGCCCATGCGGGGAGAAAGGGGGGAAGGGGAATGGGCTGCCAGGGAGAGAAAGGGGCCGGCCCAAGGGAAGGAGAAGGGAGAAGGGTTGGGCTAGCTAGGCTCTCTTCCCTCTTTCTTCTTCTTTCCTTTTTCTTTTCTATACTCAAACTATTCAAACACAACTATTTGAATTCAAATAAATTTGAATTCAAACCCTATAAACTCAACACAAGGAACACAATGCTCCAGCATGAATGCACAAACATGTTGACCTTATAATAAATTTTATTTTCTTGTGTTATAAAATTACTTTAAATGCAAGGTAAATTAGAGAAAGCCATGGAAATTTTATTTGAGCCAAAATAAATTCATTAAAATTTGGGAAAATTACATTAGGGTGTTACACGCGAGGAAGACGAGTAGGAGGAAGAGGAGGGGTGCCAGCCGCAAGGAAGAGGAAGGGCGCCGGCCGCGAGGAAAACGAGTAGGAGGAGGAGGAGGGGCGCTGGTCGCGGAGGGAAGGAGTGGGAGGGCGGCACGGCCCACCGGCGGAGGGAGAGAGATAGTGGCGCGGCCCGCCGACCGGGGGAGGAGAGGGTGAGCGGCGCGGGGATGAGATGATGAATGCATCGCAATACCGAGGTGGGGGGCTCAGATTTGCTCGAGGGTGCGGGCAAGTGAAGTGAATGCCGCGCGGTATTCGCTCATGTTTCCAATTTCCAATTCCAATGACATCCAAATGATGGTATTGGTGCCAGTGAATTCCAATTCCTGATTCCAAGCTCCAATGCCAACATCCAAACGGGGTGTAAAAGAATTTGAATTAGCATTACCTCCTTGGTAGTACGAGCGCGATTGATTCCACCCCTGAGCTCCTTGTGGATGAAACCCGTTGTTGTTATTGTTCATGTACATGACTTTTTCCTAGGTTTCAGGGCAGTCATTCCCCAAATTTCTGGTGTTCCCACAGACCTCACACGTCATACGAGCATCCAAAGCTTGAAGTGCTTTCATTTAAGCCTTGTCTTAGGGACGTTCCTTGATCTTCTTGAGGAGGAGGTTGAGCTTAGCGGTGAGCATGTCCATTTCCTTGACGGTGTGCATGCCCCGCTGATGAGGTTGGAGACATTCTTCATTCCAACCTTGGTTGGACACCATCTTCTCGATCAAAGTTTTTGCCCTGTCAATGGTTAGCGAGAAGAAAGCACCACCTACAACAGCATCGATGTGGTCGCGGGTAGTTGGAGTCAGCCTATTATAGAAGTTCTATAGAATGAGCCAATCGTCCATCCTGTGGTGAGGAAACGCTAGGATGTACTCTTGAAGCCTCTCCCATGCTTCAGATATACACTCATTTGACGCCTGCTGGAAACTGGAGATTCTCCCTCGAAGAGCATTGATTTTGCCTATCGGGAAGAACTTGGCGAGAAATGCCTTGGTACAGTTATCTCAAGTATCCACTGCACTTCTATTGGCATAGAACCACTACTTTGCCTTCCCCAGAAGAGAAAATGGAAACAATTGGAGTCGGATTGCATCTTGAGTGATTCCCTTAATGACAAAAGTGTTGCAGAGCTCCAGGAATTATTGGAGATGTGCGCTAGCATCTTCGTTGGCCTTGCCATAGAATGGGCTGGCCAGCACCATCATAATGAGACCCGTCTTGATCTTGAAATTTTCAACTCCTGTAGTAACAGAAGGCCCGACCTGGACATTGTCAGATGAGAGAGTAGAGAAATCCCGAAGTGTCTTCTGGGCCATGGTCCTTGAAGTTGATGGAGCAATATTGACTGATTCGGCTGTTGAGAGTGAAATCTGAGGAGGTACAAAACAGGGTCGAACTCTTCTCAAAAGTGACTCCGGATCCTGAGTGAAATTAAGTGGCAGATCGAAACCAAACATACACTACCCTAGTTTCACATCAGAGAGAGAAAACAAAGCCAAGTTAGCCTGTTTAAACAATGAATACCAACTAAGAGATTAATCAAGAACTTAGTTTATTCTTTTAACCAATGCCTTCCCCGGCAACGGCGCCAAAAATGCTTGTTTGCATTTGTTAGCATCATCACTAGGATCGTTAATCCTAGCAATGGTGCCTCAAATGCCGTGTTGTATTTCTTACATCATAGATAAATCCGCAAGCGCACGGAATACCATTGTAGCATTTTACCCGTGAGTAATCTTGGGTGTCGTATTTATATTTCCGCAGGGAAGGCGGCGGTTATAGAATTAGTAAGTTCATGATCAAATCTTGGTTGATTATTCAATTGTATAAGCAGGGGTAAGATAAATATTGATAGTGAGGTAGTGTGACACACAAATTACTCAAGCTCAAACTCAAGCAAAGGCATACGCAGGGAGAAAGGAAGAAGAAAGCTACTCAGAACTTACGTACTTCTATAGATATACAACTTGTACTATACACTCATACACGTACACATGATAATCCTCGGCTTTAGGCTCCAGGCACTACCGGGAGAACTGCACATGACTGGTAGATGAGCCACCAGACAACTCGGCTACTTTATGAACCTCCTACAGCCACTACCCGAACGGGGAGGGTTACGCTAGATGGACATGGCTATCACCACCTGCCGCCTACCTCATCAAACCATGTGATAGGACCACATCCGGCAACACTAACTAGCCCAGACATCACACTAGAGCAAACATATGAATAGCGGAACCATTGCATACATGTCTGACACCGCAGAATATAAACTATGAGAATATATAAATTTAGAAGATAACTCTATTAAAGATATCCGAGAATTACAAAGGAGAGGAAGAGATAAACTCATACCGAACACTCCTAGGCAACCTCATGAACCCGAAGAAGAGCTACTTCAGCCTAAACTCCACTAACCTATGGACTAAGCAAGAGAGAAACTTGAGAGAGAGCAACATGAGGTGTGTCTTCATTTCTACCCCCTCCCCTCATATTTATAGGTGTGGCACAAGGGTCTCTCGGTCGGAAATTGAGGGGAGGCACTTGGAACCGCCATTGGGAGTCAATGAGAAAGCACCACATGCAACGGTTAAGTCGCTGGAGCTCTTGCTGGTTCAGCCAACCGGCCGAACCAGGTTCAGCTCCAACCAACCTCAGCCTTTGCTAAGGCGGCTCTTGCTGGTGACTTCTGAGCGTGGCTTGGGTCTATCCTAAGGCGGTTGCCTATCTTTGTGGGCCCTTTGATCCATGTGAGGTTGAACGGTGCGTTCTGATTGGTCGATAGCTTTTGCCTTGGATTCAAGGGTATGTTTTCCCTCCATTTCTGCTTAATTCCATGCATAGCTCTATATTTCAACGGACATGTGGAAATGACATTATTATAGATAGATATGCGTGCAAGAAATGCTAGTTCTCCCTATTTTCTGATCAAATTGATGGTCGAAACCATGTCGTAACGAGTGTCAACAGCTGGCACCACATCCAACGTCGCAGCGTCAGGTGTTTTATCTATCTCGGGGGTTGGAGCATCCGCGGCATCACCAAGCTGCTCCAAGCTCAAAGCAGAGGACGGCCTGTGCACAGAAAACAACAAGGAGAGTTGTTACCTACAACCATAAACCTACAAATGGAAAAGTACTCGAATACCTACAGTGCACATTTCTTTATAGATAACTTCTTTGTTTTAGGTGCTCTAGGTGCTGGAGCAGCACCTAAAGCACTCACCGATGTTGATTTGCCAGTCAGGGGTGGTGTTTGCCCTAACGTGGCATGCGCATCGGTCACCATAGCTATTGGGCCAGCCGAGGGTGTTGCTTGCCCTAGTGTGGCCCTTGCAGAACCTGATGACGGGTCCACAGTGACAGAGGGCACATCTTGCTCCCTCACAGTATCATCCCCGAAAACTTCACCGACCCTTTGCTTCGAGTGCTTGGGGTTCGCGGAGCTAGCATTGAAGAATCAAGAAAAAGGGGAGAATTCAATCAGAATCATCAACATAAAGCGACCAAAAGCACTTGCAAAATAAGGCAGGGCACTTACTTGGGTGTTTCATCTTCATCACGACCCAATGAGGCGCTAGCCTTGCGCTTCCGAGCGGTGGCCCTTAGCTTCTTTGGGTGATTTGGCAAAAGGTCACCACCAGGAGAGTTTGTATCTTCTTGGGAGGTTTTCGCTTTCTTGCTTTTCATTACTTCCGCTAGGGTGCGGTCATCATTGGTACCCTCATATTCCTCCCCACTAACTGGATCAATAGTGGGTCGAGAGATTTTGGGCGCTTGGAATGCCGACGGCATAATGTGACTCAGACGATCAATGTCTAGCATCGGAGGCATGCTTCTATAAACATTCACATCATCCTGTCGCAAGATTTCAAGATTTGTCGGTACATTCACATCATACGGCTACTTACCCCTACCTGTTTGGGAGGGTTCTTCACTGAATATAGGCTCAGCACATATGGCAAGATCTCAGCACCCAAGAGTACCCAGCTTACTCGTAGCTCTGCTTCATTTTTCTCAATGTGCTCTGCAAAAAACTGAGACGGATCTGAGAGGCCAAGGTACTCGAAGCTAAATCGTGTGCACTTCTGAAGTGGCTGGATTCGCCTGCCCACCCACAAGTACATCACCAATGCCCAGTGACTCTTGCATCTCTATGCTCCTTCATCATGATGAGCAGATCTTCAATTTGGCTCATGTCTTGGCAAGCCAAGGTCCATTCACCAGCAATCTTGAGCGCACCAGCGGTCCTCTCGGGAAGCGAGGGCTCATGGTTTCCAATATAGAACCATCACTCCCTCCACCCCGGTAGACTTTTTGGGAACCTGTAGGGGATGTACTTTTTTTCCATCCGTTCCTGCAGCTGGATTCCAGCTCCACCGACTTTGTACATTTTGTTCTTGTTGGTTTGTGGCTTGAGATGAAAAAGGTAGCTGAAAAGATCAAAATAGGGTTCTATCCCTAAGAAAGCTTCATAGAAATGGACAAACATGGCAATGTGAAGAATCAAGTTGGGGTTGAGATGATGGAGCTGGATGCCTGTTGATGGCCCTTAAGTACAAAATTTGTGCCATCAAATCCTGCACAGTAGTGGTAGGAGTTATTACTAACGAATGCCACAAGTGTTGGTCAATCATTGATTTCAGAAACACAAGTCTACATAAGGGAGAAAACATGCACAAACGTAGAAGAATGCACAGAAGATCACATCCTGCGCTGCACAAGGATTGAGGGCCCATATGACATGCTAGACTAACTTAACTTCAGCCGAACACCACTCGATCCCCATAAGGAGCCCACAAGGAGTATACTAACCAAAGGTGGGCCCAAACGGCCTTAGAAAGGGGTAGGCCGACCCCCTACTGAGCCCATTCAGGCCCATCTTTCACGTGGAGTCTTCCACTGACATCCTGAAGGTGATTCCTAGACAGCTTCCTGGCAAGCTCAACCTTGGCGGGAAGATCATGCTTATCCTCTAGAAGTCGGCGCCTAGGGTTTCCTTGTATAACACCAGCCAGAACTGACCTATCCAAGGTATAAAAGGAGGAGAGGAGACCCCTCACAAGACACCACCACCAAGACCTCCAACATCTCCACTTGAAGATGTAATGCAGCAACTCCATGGCGAAGCTCTGCCTAGGCTAGTCCTTAGAATAAGGGGGGGAGAGAGAGGGGGGAGAGGGAGTAGCTCGGAGGAGTGCTGAGTTCCTTAGCACTCTTCTCCTGTTACGTACCTCTACGGATGTTGGCTTCATTCTGAGCAAAGTAAGTTCGTATTCATGATTCCTTCTTTGGTTTAGTACTTATGTATAAGTGAGATCAGTTCTCTTACTAGCGGGTTCGTCGCTCCGTATTTATACGGAGTGCTGTAGTTTGCTACGGGTCGACAGACATAGTTAGACTGCAGTAGTAACCAGTAGCGCAGACGTGGTGTCTGGGTTAATGGTTTGCCTTGTGTCCCACGGATTGTTAGAGGTAGGCCGCAGGTGATGACAGCCCTATTGGTCCTTTGTAATCCTCCATGTTCAGATATAGCGTAGAGCTGTTGACCGGAGTCTCCTGGCAAACTAGGAGTAAGCCGGTGCTCGAAGCGAGTCTTACTTGAGAGATCGACCTTTAACTTATCTAAGTGCTATCCTTAGGAATCCTCCCTACCCTTCGCCTACCTTATCTGGTTGGTTGTCCTTGGATAACTAGAGTCGTAGGTATACACACTCGTTCCCTTGGATTCGATACCCTTGGAATACTCTTCTCCGAGGGGAAAGCTTCAACAGTATCTGTGTGCTTGCGGATTCACTTTCGCAATCGTTAAAATACCCAACAATGCCATCATGGAAAAGAAAACAGCGGAAGAAATCAGAAGTCGAGAGGGCTAAGCCGCGCTCGACAAAATATTGAAACAAAACTATCTTCTCAGCCTTCTCATACAGCCCCTTATCACTAGTGGTAGGGCGCCACTGGATAATTTCCTTGGGCTGAAGGAAGCACTCATCTACCAGAGTTTTGAGGTCAGCCTCAGAACACTTACTTATTTTCCACCCATCTCCCGCTGTGGCGCCGGGCTTGAAATCCTTCCCCTTTCATCTTGGTGGCACTTTTCTTGCCGGTCATCCTTGTTCTCACGAGCTGCTTCACTTGCATGCGCTCGGGGGCTGAGGATTGGGGTGATGAAGCAGCGCTCTAGAGGAGGACGAAGGTCTTGGCGACTACTCGTAACAGGAGAAGATCACCTACGATTGGCCTTAATTTGAATCTGGAGGCGGCGGCGGCTGCGAGACGGAGGAAGGTGAAGGGCTAGAGCAGTGAAAGCACAAGTGAAAGGGTGAGTAAACCCTAAGTCACCGAGCGATTAAATAACCAGCATTGGCCCTACAATTATTATGCGGAATGCAAAGAGTTTTTCTCGGGATAAGATTTGTTTTGAGCGAAAATTTTGGGTTACTTTGGGAAAGTTATTTGCTTAACCATTCTTTTAGGATGCCATCTAGAAAAAATAGGGTTTTCGAATTTCTGAACCAATTTACTCATTTTAACCATCAAATCAAACTTTTATTTTTTTACACAACCCATGTCATGACTCTTTGGATTATTTTTTCCAAACCTTGGGGTTTGGATTGAAGGCCCGGGGGCTACGGGACACGTGTCATCAACGGCTTATTTTTTAAAATTTAGAAGATAAGAGTGGCTGCGGGACACGTGTCATCAACGGCTTATTTTTTAAAATTTAGAAGATAAGAGCAAAAGATTCAAGACTAATTTGACCCTTAGCCTGATTCTTCGATTCAACCTAAGGCTCGGGGGCTATTCCATATGAGGTGCGAGTTTTATTGCACCCCATATAAAACAAGACTTAAAAACTACTCGGGGTGTGAGCACCTCACAACCTCGTAGCAGCCCAGAAAGTACTCGGAAGACACCTTCAAGACAGAGTTCGGGAGAACTCGATGACGCTTTCAGAAGTACTCGAAAGCCTATAATACTTGACTACGAAGAGCTCGGGAGCTTGTCAGACCCGGGACCACGGGACTACGCACACGGCGCACATATTCTAAGATAAGGAATGGGACATTGCCCACATCCTACACCAGTTGTAACTACTCATACAAGAGTAAAGACTAGTCAGAATAGAAGGAAACTATCCGAGTAGTACTCGGTTATGACTCCTAAGCTCGTATTTGGCTAGGATTTCTATGTAACCCTGTCCCCTAGATGGGCAGGGACCCCCACCAAACAATCCATATCTAAAGCAATACAAATCACCACACAGGATGTAGGGTATTACATATACTGCGGTCCGAACCTGTCTAAAATTTCATATTCCTCGCACCTTCGAGTTCTTGATCTTGGCAACACCCAACCTACAATCTACTACTTTGAGGATATCTCTCGGTGGGCTTGGAGGTTAAGCACCGGTATTTCCTTCTTCAGCGTGTCGGGATACGACCTCGGGGTACCTCACCCTGGGCCTAAATAGCCATCCTATTAGAGGGTGGCTCCCTAGAGATGTGAAGATAGGAGCCCCACCAAGAGGGGCTCCTAGATAAATCTAGATATTTGTGAATGGTTGTTAGGAACGTAGCATCCTTGTGACCAAGTGAGATATACTTCCAGATAGCCGACTAAAGGATCCAGTCAAGTGATTTGTAACCCTACACCCCCCCCCCCGTCCTAACATGGTCCACCCAAGCCTCATTAATGTTTGCTTACTGCTAGTTCTCAACAATGAGTTAACACCCAATCATGGATGCGTAGATGCTTGCCGAACCTTCAGAACCTCTTCCCGCTCCTCCACTCTCTCTGTCGGAGGAAATCTCCAGCCGGGTGGCGAAAAGCACCCGCCTAATCCTAGTTAAGGATGGGTTTGGAGGAGACCTAGGAGCGCTTGATCGAGGGGTGGATGAACGTAGGAAAGACACAAGGATTTTAGAGTGGTTCAGGCTGCCGGAGCGTAACACCCTACGTCCACTTTGGAGTTGTATTGTGTAAGCTTGGCCTGTGCTAGAGCCAAAGATTGGGGCTTGTGAACCTGAGCTTCATCCGTCTTCTAACAAGTGCTCTCTCCCTTTTGTAGTCCAAGGGAGGTGCTTACACTGAGCGGGGCTCCGACAGGTGGGCCCGGCCTACAGGAGCCTATTCTATGAGCGATATGGAGATCTTCATCTCCAGCTTCTCATTGTAGTCTTCACGGTTGGAGAGATGATGTGCGCATCCACAGCCTCGATATGGTCGTGTGCTGCCTTGCAGGCACAGTGACCACTGTCAGTGATACCCAACAGTGGAAGCCGTGCTGCCACTGTTGGGTCAGGACCCTCTGACAGGCGTAGAAGTTGCGCTGACCCTGCCGCGCCGTCGCCTCTGCGTGCACTGTTACAGCGTACACCTCAGCTCACCTGCAGCAGGCCATCATCACGTGTGCGCGCGGTGCCGTGACGGGACTGTACGTTGCTTGCGCACAGTATACAGTGTTACGACGCGCCGCCTTGGAAACAGGCGGGCCTACCGTGGTGTCAGCCTACCTGCCTCGTGTGTCAGTGGCAGGCCATACTTTTTGACTTTGGCACGCCCGGCCCAGCAACCAGCATTTAAGGCGGTAGTTGGGCTGAAGACCCGCGAAGGGCCTTCTGCCACGGGCACGTGGCAGGGCCAGCTCCGCTGCCACCACGGAGGCGGCACGTGGCAGCACCGCACCCCTCCCTGGGGGAGGGGGTCCGGACCTCCAAGGCCGGTCGGAGCGGTCAGGCCCGTGGAGGTCTGGTCTCCACACGTGGCGGCCCTGAACCTCCCTGGGGAGTCCGGGTCCGCGGGGGCCACCCGAGAGCCTCCCTGCCTTCATGGGCACGTGGAGGCCCCGGTCCTATAAGAGCACGGGGAAGGTCCGGAGACCGTGATCCCAGCTGTCAGGCCCGGGTCGTATGCCACGTCCTTCAAAAGACGAGGGGGAGATTATGGATTACGCTAAGTGTCTGGACACCCTAGCAGGAGCTACCCCTGTCTGTATGTACCGACAGAGCCCCCGGGCCCACCTCGGGTGAGGGATGAACCCGCAGGTGGGGCCAGATCCCAGCATTGCACTGGGTGGACAGCTTGTTCCCGCTGGGGAAGGGCATGGATCTCTTTTCTCCCATTGCGGGATCCCCGAGGGGCCCATCCTCCGCCCGCGCCATGCGCGTCAGGCAGTTCAGATTCTTGTCTTATCCGAGCCCATCTCGCGGCTCGGGCGGTTCGGATTCCGCCTTTCCCCCCTTTCCTCCAGCAGTCACGCCTTTGACTGGTGGGCCTGGGCCTACCAGTCATTGGGTGTGAGAGGAAAGGGCCTGGTGCAGGCAACCGTTCGGCTTCTCCTCGGTCGCTGCAGAGCTCGAGAGGGTGAGCAGCCTTTAGATAAAAGGTAGGCTCCGGAGAGACCAGCTACCTTTTTGCTCTTGCCTTCAGCAGACGCCGCAGCGCCCCTTCATCTCCGTCCGCACATTTGCATTCAACTTCCTTGCGCTCGGCATTCCTTCTCTTCCCTGCTCTCTTGCGATCCATCCCCTGCGATCTCGACATTCATCATCATGTCTTCGCTTCCTTTCCCACGCCGCTTCCAGAGCCAAACCCAGGTAGACTCGGTGTGCCGCCTTCTGGGATGGTCCGCGCCAGCACAAGCCGGGAAGATTAGGGCCGGCAAAATCCCCCTCCGCGACCTTGCCACGGGGGAGTTCATCCTCTTCAACTCGTACACCATGTGTGGGTTGGTTCCTCCGATCTCCTCCTTCTTCCTCCTACTCCTGGAGGAGTTCAGCCTTCAGCTTCATCACCTCACCCCCCACTCTGTCCTCCTCGTGGCGGTCTTCGCCCATTTTATGGAGATGTTCGTGGGGGTCCGCCCCTGCACCGCCATCTTCAGGCATTTTTATGCCTTGGTCGGAACAAGGAGGAGCAGGCGCGAGGTCGGCGCCTACTACTTCCAGCTCCGGCACGGGATGGCGAATTCCTACATCAGTGCCTTCTCCAGCTCCAAGTGGGAGGATTTGCGTGAAGGCTGGGTCATCACCGAGGCCGACGCCCACGACCGTCTGGAGTTACCAACAGAGGGGCCTCAAAGCGACCGGAGCACCTGGAAGGCCAAGCCATCGCTACCGGAGGAGCTTGGTCTGGTTCTTGATCGGGTCAAGAATCTCACAAGGGGCGGCCTGACGTCCCTGATGGTGCTCGGTGATTTCCTGAAGCGACGGATCGCTCCCCTGCAGCAGTGGACCAGGATGGCCTGCATGTATACGGGGCAGAATGACTGCTGCAGGATCGCGTGCGGGCCTGATACCGACTTCACCAGGGCGGAGCTGGAGGCGGCGTTCCGGGCGATGACCGGTGAGGCGTTCAGCCCAGAGTCCCTGGTCCTCCCAAGCGAGGTCAAGGCCCTGTGCGAGGACCAGGCGTTGCGGTCGTCAGTCCTGGCATCAATGCCGACCCTCGACGAGAGTGGCCTGGCAGTCCGGCAGTTAGGAGGCGACCCTAATCGCGGGATTCACATCCCCGGCGCCTCCCCCAACCGCCAGCAGCGTGCCAGCCAAGGTCCCAGGGGGCCAAGCTCCGGAGGTCCGGCCCCCACCGGGAAGGGGAAAGAGAAGGTGCCGGTGCCGGAGCACCACCACAAGGACCATACGGAGGGGTCCAAGACCCGGAGGCTCCAGCGCGGTGACGGCTCCTTCGTCGGGGAGCCGGCCGCCAAATGCCAGAGGACGGCAGAGGCGGAAAGGCAGAGCGGAGCTCCTCCACCTCCACCGCCACCGATGTCGCAGTGTCCAGCGACACCACCACCACCACCGGAGCCGAGGCCGCAAACCCCACCCCCGCCGCCAAGAGCGTCAGCGGCCGGAGAACACCACCAAAGGTCCGGGGATCCTCGGCGGGAAGAAAGGTTCCCCCAATCACCCGGGGCGGTTAGGAGTGGTACAGTTTCGTGTAAGTGGTCTTCCTTGGAATTTTTTATTTCCGCATTTGTCTTCTAGGCCCCAACTCTGTTGGCTTATGACAGTCCTGCATCCGACGCGTCTGCCGGCGACGCTCCCGCTGGGGGGTCCGGCCCCCAGCCAGTACCTTCTTCTTCTGCTAGGGAGTCGGCGACAACTCCTGTAGGAACTCTGCCCACGCCAGCACCAAGGGTTGCCGGACCCAGGGGTCCGGAGCTAGAGGCCGCCACACCTCCAAGGTCCGATGCCGCCCCGCAGCAGGAGGCCACCGGACCTCCTGTGATGACAGAGGTGCCAGCAGCTGCAATGGCGCCGGACATCATGGCGGAGCCCCCTCCATCCGAGCCAGCAGCAGAGGAGGCTGCCACAATGGCAGAGCGGGCAGCACCGGAGGCTGCGGAGGTACCGGAGGCGGCAGCGCCAGAAGCTGCAGTGGTGCCGGAGGTAGCGATGCCGGAGGTCGCCGAGGTCGCCAGCACCACTCCACTTGCACAGGAGGAGGAACCGGAGGTGGTGCTGGGAAGGCGCCTTCTGCCAAGTCCAGCGGAGGTCCCCCTCCCCCGCCTCTTTGCCAAGAGCCAGCAGGCTCAGGAGGAGCTGGAGGTAGGCATCCGCTGGGAGTTGCAGAAGCTGGAGGCGGAGCGCCTCCGGCTCTCCGACTGGGAGCACCGCCTGGGGGACCGCATCAAGACCGTCTCCACCCACTACGCCAGGGAGCGCGCCGAGCTCGTGCTGGAGCGTGAGCTCCTGCAGGAGCAATTGCAGCAGGCTCTTGACCGGGAGGCGGCAGCTGCCCAACAGGAGAGGGCGGCCGCACGGTGAGAGAAGCATGCCCTCGAGCGGGAGCTCGTGGCGGAGCAGAGGGTGCAGGCGGCGGCGGACAGGGAGAAAATCACCCTGGAGCTGGCCAACCAGGCCAAGAGGGTGGTGGAGGTGACCAAGGCGCAGGAGGTTACCCTTGCAGAACTAGAGGCAGCCGCGGTGGAGAGGGAACGCAGGCTTGCCGCCCGTGAAGCAGAGGAGGTGGCCCGGCTCGAGGAGCTCCAGGAGCGGGAGGCGGCCGTGGAGAAGGAACTGGCGGCTGGGACCCGGAGGCTTCGGGAGCATGAGACAGCCCTCCAGGAATGGGAGGCCAAGGTGGAGGAGTTCCTGGCGGAGCGGAGCGCCAGCATCGATCGAATAGTGAGGTGGGTCGGTGAAGTGAACCCTTCCCTGGAAACGCTCGGAGCAAGCCCCATCTGGGTGGCAAAGGCTCCATCTTCACTTGGCGCTGCCCTCCAGGTGCTGGACTCCACCGCCGAGCGGTTGCGGGACCTGGAGGCCAGCATGCACGACCTCCTAGAGACAGAAGGGCGAGCAGTTGCACGGGGGACGGCAGAGCATCTACACCAGCTTCCGGAGCCACAATCCCGCCTTCCAGCTGACTCCCGTCCTGGTCGGCCCCATCCAGGCGATGGCGGCCGCTGCGCTGGAAGGAGTACAGGAGGCGGCGGACATGGTGGTGTCCCGCATCCAACGCCGCCCCGAACCTGCAGGAAGTGAGGGCGCCTCCAGACCACCAGGACAATAGGCCTAGTATCTCTATTATTGCTTTTGTAGTACAACTTTCGAGATGTAATATAACTTTTGTGAAATGTGTAGATTATAAGTTATATATTTGCTTTGCTAGAAGCAAGACTTGAGCGTTTTATGTGTCTGAGGAAGCGAAAAACTTAGCGGTTTCTCTGGTCGCCAGATTCTCTAAGTATACCGAGGTCCCCTGGCCCCCTGGGAGGTAGTCGCGATAGGTCGGGACTAGCTACCATAGAACCAAGGTCCTGCAACAACTCAGAATCGACGCTTAGTAGATGTCCCCACGAGGTCCTGGACTCACCAGCGAGAACCTTCTGAGTTGCATAGCAAGTCAGAGCGCCAGGGCCTAGGTTTAGGGATTAAAGGGGTCCCAGCCCCCGGGCCCGTGGTTCGAGGTAGGACGGTACTAGCCCTAGGGGGGCAGGACGTGTAGGCTTAGGGTACGGAACCAGGCTAAGTGGCTACACAACCTTGGTCCCCAGCAAAGAATGAGCACGTCTCCCTGAAGCCAGTTCCTAGGTGCCCAGTCCCTTTTCTCCTGCGAAACAGAGGGCCTGGGGCAGTGACGTAGCGTAGCAACTCAAGAAAGGCCTCAGGTACATCACAGATGTGAAAGACCACGTGGGGGGTTAGTGTAGTGAGAGGCAAATAAATTAAAACCGCAAAAACCTCAAGACACAGTGAGAACAAATCTTTCCTTAACGAATTGGTACAAAAGAATTATGCGATGTACGCCAAGGGCCAGGTTTACGAGGGCGGACCTCCACCGCCTTGGTCCGCACAGTGATGCTACCAATTACAAAGGAAAAATTTCCCCTCAACTAGGTCCTAGGGATAAAACTTACGGAGGTGCTCAATGTTCCATGGATTAGATAGTTGCATGCCTTCCTCCGTAGCCAAGCGAACAGATCCGGGTTGGTACACCTTTGTCACCTTGAAGGGCCCCTCCCAGCTGGGGGAGAGCTTGTGGAGGCCCTCTCGGTTCAGTATTCGCCTTAGGACTAGGTCCCCGACCCGGAGCTCCCTACTACGCACGAACCGCTGGTGATAGCGCCGGAGCGCTTGGTTGTACCGTGCGTTTCGGACTGCTGCTCGCCATCTTCGCTCATCAACGAGGTCCACGTCTTGGCGATGCTGCTGTTCCTGCAAATCCTCATCAAAAGCTTGGACTCATAGAGAGACCAAGGTGACCTCCGGGGGAAGGCACGCTTCGGCCCCGTAGACCAAGAAGAAAGGGGTTTCCCCTGTCGCCCGGCTGGGTGTGGTCCGGTTCCCCCATAGCATGCTCGGAAGCTGATCAATCCATTTTGCGCCATGCTTCTCAAGATCGCAGTAGGTCCGGATCTTGAGTCCTCTGAGAATCTCAGCATTAGCCCGCTAGACTTGGCCATAGCTCCTAGGATGCGCCACTGAGGCGAAATAGAGCTGGATGCCAATGTTCTTGCAGTACTCTTGAAAGTATTGGCTCATGAACTGAGTCCCATTGTCGGTGATGACCTGGTTCGTGATGCATCCTGGAGCGCTGTCAGCCAGTAAAAGCCATGCCGGAAGGCTTTACCGACCAGCGTGCGGGATGAAGAATGACTTCCGCACTCGCCTCCATGGATCTCCGCGAGCAAATCGCGGCCCTCTTCCTGGGTGATCACCGCATAAGGATGCCGTTGGCGCCACGGCGGTAGAGATCCCCTTCTACCACCGTGTAACGCTTAGCCATCCGGACTATGCGCTCAGCAGATGCTTGGTCTTCAGGAAGGAAATTATCTTTCAGGTAGTCCCGGATCTTAGAGATCCATGCATCGGGACCTTCCTGAGAAACTGGGCGTGGCTCCCTGAGGTCTTCGGGACCCTCAAGAGAGCACACAACCCTTGGCGGACTCCACGGATGGAGCGCCGCCGGGACCGCTAGCTTCGAGGTGCTAGTCCGACCCCCTTCGCCCAAATCGGCAGGCTGGACGGAAGGCTTCAGCAGACGTCTTTGGAAGACGCCCTCAGGCACGGGTGCTTGAGTCGATGCCCTCACGGAGAGTGCATCAGCTGCTGAGTTGCCTTCGCGTGGAACATGTTGCAGTTCCAGCACATCGAAGTCCTTCTCTAGCCTCCTCACGTGGATGAGGTAGGCTGCAAGCTGGGGATTGTTGCAGCAACAGTCCCCCCGGACCTGTCTGATGACGAGTTGGGAGTCTCCTTTGACTAGGAGCTCCCGAACCCCCAGGGACAGAGCCACCGTGAGTCCAAAGATTAAGGCCTCAAACTCCACCATGTTGTTGGTGGCCTCAAAGTCGAGGTGCACCATGTACTTCAACTACTCGCCACGTGGGTCGATGAGGACCATGCCAGCCCCTGCCCTCTTGCTGCGGGCGGACCCATCAAAGAATAGCGTCCAGTGGGGTCGGGTGAACACTGGAGCCCTGACTTCCGGACGTGGGGGGTCCGACCCATTATCCGGACCCCCTGGGACGCTTGGTGCTGGTGTCCATTCCACGACGAAGTCAGCAAGGACCTGACTCTTGATGGCATGGCGTGGCTGGAAGTCGAGTTGGAATCCAGCGAGCTCAGCAGCCCACTTGGCAATGTTGCCCGTGGCGTTGGAATTGTGGAGGATGGCCCTCAATGGGTAGGAGGTCACCACCACAATCTTATGGGCCTAGAAATAGTGATGGAGTTTCCTAGACGCAACGAGTATAGCATAAAGGAGCTTATGCGTCTCAGGATACCTGGCCTTTGCTTCGTGAAGGACCTCACTGACATAGTAGACCGGCTTCTGGATGGTCCTGACTCTGCCAGCCAGACTGGATCCTTCTGATTGAGTTGGGGGCTCGCCGGACCCCAGGTCGCTTGGTGTCTCCCCGGGTCGGGACCCGGCCGGACCCCCCGAAGTGGGGCCGGTTGTTAGACTGGTGGAGGCTGGACCTCCTTCTCCTTCAGGAGGGTCCACGGAGGCCCCCTGCGGGAGATGCTCAGACCTCGCAGTGACCAGCACCATACTGATCACTTCGGCCATCGCTGCAAGATAAAGAAACAGTATCTCACCTGGGTCCGGTGCGACCAGGAGTGGCAAGGAGGTGAGGTACTGCTTCATCTCCTAGAAGGCACGTTCTGCCTCTTCAGTCCATGTGAATGGACCGAACCCCCTCATCAGCTTGAAGAAGGGGAGTGCCCTCTCCGCCAGCCTCAAAATGAAGCAGCTGAGGGCTGCAAGGGACCCCGTTAACCTCTGCACATCTTTGAGGCGCACAGGGGGTCTCATTGCCTCAATCGCCCGGATCTTGTCCAGGTTTGCCTCGATCCCCTGGTGGGAGACCAAGAAACCAAGGAGTTTTTCCGCCGACACGCCAAAGACGCATTTCTCGGGGTTAAGCTTGGTGGAGGTCGCTCGTAGCTTGTCGAAGACTTGAGCTAAATTTTCTATGAGGGAATTTGATTCTCTAGTCTTGACAACGATGTCATCAACATACACCTCAACTATATCTCTAACCAAATCACCTAGAGTGATGTTCATTGCACGAGCAAAGGTGGGTAGAGCATTAAGCAATCCATAAGACATTACTATATAACAATAAAGACCATCCACTGTTACAAAAGCTGTATGCTTCCTATCATCCCTAGCCATTTTGATTTGGTGAAAACCAGAATAGGCATCTATGAAGGATAGCAAATCACACCTGGAGGTGGAGTCTACAATCTGATCTATATGCGGAAGTGGATAAGGATCTTTTAGACATGCCTTATTAAGATTGGTGTAGTCGATGCACATCCGAAACTTCCCGTTTACCTTCGGGACCACGACTGGATTGGCCAACCACACTGGGTGATAGACCTCCTCGATGAAGCCAGCCTGTAGCAGCTTGCGGACCTCTTCACGGATGAAGTTTTGCCGCTCGATGGACTGCTTGCATGGCTTCTGCCGGACCGGCCTGGCGTCGGGGTGGATCTTCAGATGATGCTCAATCACCTCCCTAGGGATCCCGGGCATCTGTGACGGTTCCCAGGCGAACACATCAACATTTGCCCAGAGGAAGGCGATGAGCGCGCTTTCCTATTTCTCCTCTAGATTCCCACTAATGCGGGTGGTCTGGGAGGTCTCCGCTCTGACCTAGACGGTCTTCACGGGTACATCATCCGTATCAGACGGATGGACCCTGGGTGCCTTGGCCAGAGCCTTGGCACGCGAGGTTGAGGTGTCGGACCCCTAGGCACCAGCTGCGGGGGCAAGTCCTGTTGCCAGCGCGTGGAGTTTTTCGATCGCCACAACGACAGCGGCCCGGTCGCTCTGGACGGTGAGAATGCCTGGCGATGACGGCATCTTCAGGACCAGGTACCCGTAATGGGCAATGGCCATGAACCGGTATAGGGCCGGTCTGCCGATGATGGCGTTGAAGGGGAGGTTAACCTCCGCAACCTCGAACTGCACGTTCTCGGTACGGAAGTTGTCCTCCGTCCCAAATGTAACTGGTAGGGAGATGGTCCCCACCAGGTACACTGGATCTGGGCCAACTCCAGAGAATGGGAGCGAAGGAGTCAGGTTGGACTCCGGGATCTGCAGGTGCTTGAACGCTGCATAGCTGATGACGCTGAGGCCTGCACCCCCGTCGATCAGCACGTGGTGGAGGCGGACGTTAGCGATGGTGGGCGCCGTGATCAGCGGCAACACACCTGCGCCCGCCATGTTCTCCGGGCAGTCAGATGGCCCGAAGGAGATGGTGATGTTCTTCCACCGCTGGTGGGGCGCCGCCTTCGGCATCGCCGGCTTCACCGAGAGGACTTCCCGGCGAAGGGTCTTGATGTCACGGCGGGAGATGAGCTGCGAACTGCCGCCGTACATGACGTACAGCTTCTTGCGGCGCTCGTCACTGCCGGACTCGGAGTCAGACTGGTGGAAGAGACCCTTGAGGTCCTTGTTGGGGGTTTGGTACCCCAACTCCCTCTCCATCGCGGCCGCATCGGCATCGGAGGCCTTCTCCTTGCCGGACCGCCGCGGAGGGGAGGAGCCTTCCCTTGAGGCTTGGTCACGCCTCTTGCTGAGGCGCTCCGTAAGCTTCTGGATCTCGCGGCACTCGGTGGCCCTGTGGCGAGCCCCAGGATGAACAGGGCACGACCCGGGGTCGGTGCGCTGTTGCCGTGGGCGCTTGCCTCGGGGGTTCTGGCCCCCGGTCGTCGTAGCAGCAACGGCCGGACCCCCGATCCGTGACTTGTCAAAGCCACGGTTTTTCTTGTTCTTCTTCTTGCCGCTGCCAGGGGCAGCGCCACTGGGCCAGCTCGTCTGAGCAGGTGATGAGGACATCACTACTTTGGATACAAATAACAATCCTCCACTGAATGTTCAAGGTCCAATCACTAGAGCTCGAGCACGACAATTGAATCTAGAGGTGAGCTTGTTCCTAAACTCCTCTTCATATGATTATGAGAATAGATTGCTACCGAATAATTATATTGTGATTAGGAACCATGGAGAAGGCCAAGGAATACTTGGAGAAGGGCTTGGAGGCGTGGAGGACCAGCAAGGACATACAAGTCAAGAGGGAGGCCCAAACCAACTGACCTCGGGTCTGTTTTTGGGCTCCAGGAGCAGTCTGCGCTAAAATGGACGGCCAGGTCACATATGGACTCGGATTTGGGTGATCTTTACATGGATGGAAAGTTAAGGAGATAACCTTTCAAATGGCGCTGGTACCAGGCCCAAATTCATCAGGAGTCGACGGAAAAATATTCCACAAGTTGGTGTCCAGAATCTGTCTCAGTGTTGCGCCACTGTCTTTGGTCCTTTGGGCCGTGTATCTTGTCTTGGCCCACTAGGGTTGCGACCAAGGGGTCTTGGCCACCCCAAACTCCTCTTATCCAGCCGCCACCCCCCTCCTCTAGGGTTGGGTTTTGCTTAGTTCATTTCTATCAAGAACAGGACGCCGTTCTTCGGTTGTGAAACCCCACTCGTGAGTTGAATCAATTGCTTTCTGTGATTTGGTTGCTTCTCCGTGCACTTGCTTGTGTTCTTCGATTCGCAGGCAAGAGTAAGACTTCTTGGGGAGGTCAATCGAGCAGCAGCTAGGTTGATAACCAGAGGATTCGTGGTGCTAAGATTGTAGGGTTCATTTCTTTGGATTTGAAGCCGGATCGGTGTGTCTCGAATCCACCCAAATCGATAGTTATCTGAACCTCCCGGAAGATCAGAAATCCAAGTCTTATCATGTGGTAATCAGAGCAAAGGTATACCGTCAGGTTCGCATCGAATCCCCCTAGTTTGAGTGTTTTTTTTTCAACCTACAGTCCACAGCCATACTGTTTTTCCCCTTCCTAGAACCTTCCGCGACATAGCCTCTGCATTTGTTAGTTTCAGAGTTCGTAGTGTTGAATTTGTGTCCTTATCAAAGTCTTGTTGCTGGTTGGGGTTGTGTTAGAGTCCAGTTTATGTGTTTTCCCCTCCTTTTGCATCAAACCCTAGCTGCCACCACAATTTTTTGTGCATGTTATTTCCTTTCTATCCTCCAATTCGGAGTGTATCTTAAAGCACGAATAAATTTGGTCTTTCACTTGCTGGAGCTCCAATTTTCTATGTTACTTCTTGTGTGCTCCTGAATCAAGGAAAAAATATCCAAAAAAAGAAACAAATAGAAAAAAATAACAGCCCAAAAAAATTGAAAAAAAAGGGCAAAAGAGGAACAACATCTGCAGGAGCTCATGGAGAAGAGCATAGTGAGCTGTGTTGGCGTGTGATGTCTTGTGCTTTGTTTGCGGCCCTTTTTGATCAACATATTTGTTCTCTGCCTTGTTATCACAACTCTGGTACTTGGAACACTTTAGACCAGCAACAAGAACAATAACTTGGGACTATAATTCAGCATTGCTATCGGTTACTAACTTTTGTGCCATATATATATTTATCTCTGTGCCTTCCCAAGCTCCACATATTCCTTCAGATCGGTACAGAAAGAGGACCCTTGCAATCTTGGTGTCACCTCCTCACAAGCATCATGAACCAGCCGCCGATTGCACCAACTCTTGTTTTGTGATTGGTAAGAACTTTTGCAAGTGCTTGTGCAGGAGCTGCCATTTTGCATGATTGAAAGGCACCACTACAGCTTGTAGTCTTTTATTAGGGATAACCTTCACTGCTTGCTGCCGTGTTGGTGTTTGTAATGGCAGGGGATGAACAGGCAAACTCTCCCAAAGATTTCAATGAGTGTGTTAGTAGAGCTCAACTTCAAGCTGCCATGGAGGAATCCCAGAGAGGGATGAATGATGCAATCAAGAAGGTTGTCACCGATGCACTAATTGATCTCAAGCTTGGTAGCAGCATAGAGAGGTTGGATAGGCAGATATCTACTTTAACCGATAAGGTTACAGAGTTAGAAAACCGTCTACCAAATGAGGAAGATATGGGAGGAAACAACTCGAATGAAGATGCTGTTTTTGATGAGGATGGAAACATAGATGCTGCAGCCACCCGAACAGCGATGCTACGACATCGTCTACGTGAGAACAGGAGAGGTATGGGAGGTCATCGACATCAAGGTCACGCCCAACATGCTCCCGATGATCCTTATGCTAAGGTAAAGTTCACAATTCCACCTTTTTCGGGCCATTATGATGCTGAGGGGTATCTTGATTGGGAGATGACAGTAGAGCAGAAATTTAGTGCCCACCTTGTTCCTGAAAGACATAGAGTTCGACAAGCCTCTAGTGAGTTTAAGGATTTTGCAATCATTTGGTGGAGTGGGTTAGCTGCAGAAAATGCTTTACCGACCACATGGGAACAACTTAAGGTAGCTATGCGTGATCGTTTTGTTCCCCCTTCCTACCATAGAGACTTGCGTAAGAAATTGATGCGCTTAGAGCAAGGAGAGAAATTTGTCCAAGATTACTATGGGGAGCTCCAAAAGGGCGTGATGCGTTGTGGTGTTGTGGAGGGGCCTGAGGATTCTATTTGTCATTTTTATTCGGGTCTAAGGCGTGAGATTCAGGACATTGTTGATTATAAGGAATTTAACACTATCAACCAGTTGTTTTAGTTTGCTATGCTTGCAGAGAAGGAATTGCAGGGACGTGAGCAGCAAGGCAGGGGCAAGTCCACCACCTCCTACACGCCACGAACAACGACATCAACGGGGCTGAACAAGTCTGCAACTTTCCGGATGCCACCACCACCAGCTAGCAAGCGACCAGCAGCTTCGGGAGTTGCTGCAGTGCCCACACGGTCCTCCGATTTATGTAAAAATTCTGCGCAGGTACCCGCAAAGAGTTCATCATCCATGGCATCAACGGGGCGCACCTCTGGCATCCAATGCCACCGTTGCCATGGGCTTGGCCATGTGCAGAAGGACTGCCCAAGTTAGCGAGCATACATTGCTACAGAGGATGGCTACATCAGCACCTCTGACATTGAAGATGAAGAAGAGAAAGAAAATGATGATGGTGAAGAAGAGATCCTTGGCGGAGAGGATACAGCGACCTATAGGAGCGCCATTGTTCAGCGGGTGCTCAACACACAAGTGCAACAGCCCGACCAGCTGCAACGCCACAATCTATTTCAGATTTTCTTCGTCATCAACAACCGACGTGTGCGAGTCATTATTGATGGAGGTAGTTGCAATAATTTGGTAAGTTCTGAGTTGATCAAGAAGCTTGGCTTGACCACACGGCCACACCGACATCCATACCATATTCAGTGGCTAAATGATTCGGGAAAGGCTAAGGTAACACAAACTTGCAGAGTTTCTTTTTCCATTGGGTCATATTCAGATTCGGTTGATTGTGATGTGGTACCTATGCAAGCTTGTTCACTTTTGTTGGGTAGGCCTTGGGAACATGATAATGATGCCACACACCACGGTAGAAGTAACAAATACACCTTTGTGCATAAAGGAAAGAAATATACTTTGCTACCATTGACCCCTGCTGAAATTATACAAGCTGAGAAAGAGCGAGCTGCTAGTTTGAATGACACAAAATCTGAATATCAACAAGTAGCAAAATTTGCTTTTCCACATAAAAGGGATAAACCTGCACCTAATTCTAAGAACGAGGGCATTAAATTGAAGGGTGGAGTTATGCTTGCAACAAAATGTGACTTTGCTGAAATTTCTGTAGATGATGTTTGCTATGCCTTGCTTTGCAAACAAGCTTTGTTTTCACTTGATGATATCTCTAGCTCGATACCTCCTGCTATCACTAACCTTTTGCAGGAGTACGAGGATATTTTTCCAGCTGAGGTACCACCGGGCCTGCCACCTGTGAGAGGAATAGAACCTCAAATCGACTTGATTCCGGGGGCAACTTTGCCCAACCGAGCAGCCTACCGAACCAACCCCGAGGAGACTAAGAAAATTCAGCGACAAGTCCAAGAACTTTTGGACCGTGGGTATGTATGTGAGAGCCTTAGTCCTTGTGCTATTCCTGTGCTTTTAGTTCCAAAGAAAAATGGTACTTGGAGTATGTGTGTTGATTGTAGAGCTATCAATAATATTACAATTCGGTACCGTCATCCTATTCCTAGGCTTGATGACATGCTTGATGAGTTGTGCGGTTCTATAATTTTCACAAAGATTGATTTGCGAAGTGGCTACCACCAGATTAGAATGAAACTTGGAGATGAATGGAAAACAGCTTTTAAAACCAAATTTGGGTTGTATGAGTGGTTAGTAATGCCTTTCGGTTTGACTAATGCACCTAGCACTTTCATGCGCTTAATGAATGAGGTTTTGAGGGCTTTCATTGGATGATTTGTGGTAGTTTACTTTGATGATATCTTGATTTATAGCAAGTCTTTGGATGAACACATGGATCACCTACGTGCTGTTTTTAACGCTTTACGTGATGCTTGTTTGTTTGGTAACCTTGAGAAGTGCATCTTTTGCACGGATTGAGTCTCTTTCCTTGGCTATGTTGTTACTCCACAGGGAATTGAGGTGGATGAGTCAAAAATTGAAGTAATCAAGAGCTGGCCGGTTCCCCAAACCATCACGCAGGTGAGGAGTTTTCTTGGTCTTGCAGGATTCTACCGCCGTTTCGTCAAAGATTTCAGCACCATTGCAGCCCCCTTGCATGAGTTGACAAAGAAAGGGGTGGTGTTCCATTGGGGAAAGGCACATGATGAGTCCTTTGATGCTTTGAAGGGCAAGCTTACACATGCAGCATTGCTGCAACTTCCGAACTTTGGTAAGACTTTTGAGCTTGAATGTGATGCTAGCAGAGTTGGCATTGGGGCTGTTTTAATGCAAGATGGTAAACCCGTCGCATACTTTAGTGAAAAATTGCATGGTCCTATTTTAAATTACTCCACGTATGATAAGGAATTGTATGCTCTTGTACGTTCTTTAGAAACGTGGCATCATTATTTGTGGCCTAAGGAGTTTGTTATCCATTTTGATCATGAATCGCTTAAGTATCTTCGCTCTCAAAATAATCTGAACCGTCGACATGCAAAGTGGGTAGAGCTGATTGAATCTTTCCCTTATGTTATCAAACACAAGAAAGGGAAGGATAATGTGATTGCGGATGCCTTGTCTAGGCGATATACCCTGTTGTCCCAACTTGATTGTCGTCTTTTTGGACTTGAATCGATAAAAGAACAATATGCACTTGATCCTGATTTTAAAGATGTGTTGCTGAATTGTAGAGAGGGACGTACATGGAACAAGTTTGTGATCAATGATGGGCTATTGTTTAGAGCTAACCGTCTATGCATTCCAGTTGGTTCCGTTCATCACTTGTTGTTACAGGAAGCGCATGGAGGAGGGCTGATGGGACATTTCGGTGCTAAGAAGACGGAGGATGTTTTAGCCTCACATTTCTTTTGGCCAAAGATGAGAAGAGATATTGAGCGATTCATGGCACGCTGCACCACATGTCAAAAAGCTAAGTCACGCTTGAATCCGCATGGTTTATACATGCCTCTTCCCGTTCCTTCTATTCCTTGGACAGACATTTCGATGGACTTTGTTTTGGGATTGCCTCGAACTAAGAGGGGGAGGGATAGCATCTTTGTTGTGGTGGATCGTTTTTCTAAGATGGCACACTTCATACCATGTCATAAGAGTGATGATATTGTTCATATTGCTGACCTCTTTTTCAAAGAGATTGTTCGTTTGCATGGTATGCCTTCAACTATTGTTTCAGATCGCGATGCTAAATTCTTGAGTCACTTTTGGCGCACTCTATGCAACAAGTTGGGGACAAAGCTGCTGTTCTCTACAACATGTCACCCACAAACCGATGGACAAACAGAGGTGGTGAACCGCACCTTGGGCACCATGTTGAGGGCTGTTCTGAAGAAAAATTTGAAGGTGTGGGAAGAATGTTTGCCTCATGTGAAGTTTGCATACAATCGGGCAACACATTCTACCACCAAGGTAAGTCCTTTTCAGGTAGTGTATGGTTTCAACCCCCTTGCTCCAATTGATATATTGCCTTTACCTGCTAGTGAGAGGATTCATAGTGATGCCAAGAAACGTGCTGAATTTATTTTGCAAATACATGAGACAACTAAGCACAACATTGAGAAGATGAATGAAAAGTATAGAATCACTGGTAGTAAAGGTAAACAAGAAATTAAACTTCAACCAGGAGATTTAGTTTGGTTACACCTTAGAAAGGATAGATTTCCAGAATTGAGAAAGTCTAAGTTGATGCCCAGGGCTGATGGTCCTTTCAAAATAATTGAGAAAATAAATGACAATGCATATAAGCTTGAGTTGCCTCCCGAGTTTGGGGTTAGTCCCACCTTTAACATTTCAGATTTAAAGCCATACTTGGGAGAAGAAGATGAGCTTGAGTCGAGGACGACTCCAATTCAAGAGGGGGAGGATGATGAGGACATCACTACTTTGGATATAAACAACAATCCTCCACTGAATGTTCAAGGTCCAATCACTAGAGCTCGAGCACGACAATTGAATCTAGAGGTGAGCTCGTTCCTAAACTCCTCTTCATATGATTATGAGAATAGATTGCTACCAAATGATTATATTGTGATTAGGAACCATGGAGAAGGCCAAGGAATACTTGGAGAAGGGCTTGGAGGCGTGGAGGACCAGCAAGGACATACAAGTCAAGAGGGAGGCCCAAACCAACTGACCTCGGGTCTGTTTTTGGGCTCCAGGAGTAGTCTGCGTTAAAATGGACGGCCAGGTCACATATGGACTCGGATTTGGGTGATCTTTATATGGATGGAAAGCTAAGGAGATAACCTTTCAAATGGCGCTGGTCCCAGGCCCAAATTCATCAGGAGTCGACGGGAAAATATTCCACAAGTTGGTGTCCAGAATCTGTCTCAGTGTTGCGCCACTGTCTTTGGTCCTTTGGGCCGTGTATCTTGTCTTGGCCCACTAGGGTTGCGACCAGGGGGTCTTGGCCGCCCCAAACTCCTCTTATCCAGCCGCCACCCCCCTCCTCTAGGGTTGGGTTTTTCTTAGTTCATTTCTGTCAAGAACAGGACGCCGTTCATCGGTTGTGGAACCCCACTCGTGAGTTGAATCAATTGCTTTCTGTGATTTGGTTGCTTCTCCGTGCACTTGCTTGTGTTCTTTGATTCGCGGGCAAGAGTAAGCCTTCTTGGCGAGGTCAATCGAGCAGCAGCTAGGTTGATAACCAGAGGATTCGTGGTGCTAAGATTGCAGGGTTCATTTCTTTGGATTTGAAGCCGGATCGGTGTGTCTCGAATCCACCCAAATCGATAGTTATCTGAACCTTTCGGAAGATCGGGAATCCAAGTATTATCAGCAGGTCCTGCCTGGGTCGCAGAGTGCCATGCACGGCCTTCTGCAGCCCTAGCGCATTTGTCCGCCAAGGCAAACAAGGTGGTGACGGTTTCCACCTAATGAGTCGCCAGCTTCTCCAGCATCTTCTCATCACGGACCCCCTGGCGGAAAGCCGCGATGATAGATGCATCGGAGATGCGTGGGATGGTCCCGCGCACCTTGGTGAAGCGGGAGATGAAGGCCCAGAGGGTCTCCCCGGGTTGTTGCCTCACGGTGTGGAGGTGGGCCTCCACACCATGCTACTGGTACGCACTGGCAAAATTTGCTGTAAACTGTGCGCAGAGCTCACCCCAGGACTGGATGATACCTGTAGTGAGGTTCATGAGCCAAGTCCGGGTTGGCCCGGTCAAGGCTACATGAAAGTAACTTGCCATGACGGCGTCGTTACCTCCAGCCGCCGTGATAGCGGTGATGTAGGCCTACAGGAATTTCGACGGGTTAGTGGACCCGTCGTAATTTTCCGGTAGGTGGGGCCGAAACTTGGATGGCCAGGCGACCGCGCGAAGGTGGTCTGCGAGTGCTGCACAGCCCACCCCGGACACCGGTGCCTGGACAGGTCCCTGCGGCGCCGGTGCTAGCGCAGCGAGTTCGGCATCGAGGTCACGACCCCCAATGTTGAGCCGGGCGACCACGCGCCCGCTCAATGGAGACACAGGCGTCCTCTCCCGCATGTCTGCGGTTGAGTTCCGCCTGGAGGTTCTCGGTCCGTGCACTCCTCACTTATGGTGAGTGCACAGAACTGGACGCGCCGCCCTGACGACGGCGTTGCCTGGAGGCAGACCCCCCCACCCCGCTGAGCCCGGGGAAGCCTGCGCCAGGTTGAGGAGGCGGTCGACATCGTCACGCCATTGCCTCTGGGCGTCAGGCGAGACTGCCTCACCAGGAGGGTTGCGAAGCAATTCCCTGGCTGCCATGAGCGACCCATTCGGTGCTAGCACCGATTGGGCCACGGAAGCCCGCTCCGCAGGACGCTGCGGGGCAGCACGCGCGGCCCCCCTAGGCGGGGGACGGTGTGAGGCGTGCGGCGTGGAGGACGCCACTTCCTCACCCGGCAGGAGGTCACGATGACCGTTTTCCTGCGCCATTGCGGTCTTGGGCTTCGACCAAGCGCAAACCAAACCTAACGCCCCTACCTGGCATGCCAAATATCGGAGGAAATCTCCAGCCGAGTGGTGGAAAGCACCCGCCTAATCCTAGTTAAGGATGGGTTTGGAGGAGACCTAGGAGCGCTCGATCGATGGGTGGATAAACGTAGGAAACACACAAGGATTTTAGAGTGGTTCGGGCCGCCGGAGCGTAACACCCTACGTCCACTTTGGAGTTGTATTGTGTAAGCTTGGCCTGTGCTAGAGCCAAAGATTGGGGCTTGTGAACCTGAGCTTCGTCCGTCTTCTAACAAGTGCTCTCTCCCTTTTATAGTCTAAGGGAGGTGCTTACACTGAGCGGGGCCCCGACAGGTGGGCTCGGCCTACAGGAGCCTATTCTATGAGCGATATGGAGATCTTCATCTCCAGCTTCTCATTGTAGTCTTCACGGTTGGGGAGATGATGTGCGTATCCACAGCCTTGATATGGTCGTGTGCTGCCTTGCAGGCACAGTGACCGCTGTCAGTGATACCCAACAGTGGAAGCCGTGCTGCCATTGTTGGGTCAGGACCCTCTGACAGGCGTAGAAGTTGCGCTGACCCTACCGCGCCGTCGCCTCCGCGTGCACTGTTACAGCGCATACCTCAGCTCACCTGCAGCAGGCCATCATCACGCGTGCGCGCGGCGCCGTGACGGGACTGTACGCTGCTTGCGCACAATATACGGTGTTACGACGCGCCGCCTTGGAAATAGGCGGGCTTACCGTGGTGTCAACCTACCTGCCTCGTGTGTCAGTGGTAGGCTATACTTTTTGACTTTGGCGCGCCCAGCCCAGCAACCAACATTTAAGGCAGTAGTTGGGCTCAAGACCCGCGAAGGGCCTTCTGCCACGGGCACGCGGCAGGGCCAGCCCCGCTGCCACCGCGGAGGCGGCACGTGGCGGCACCGGACCCCTCCCTTGGGGGAGGGGGATCCGGACCTCCGAGGCCGGTCGGAGTGGTAAGGCCCGTGGAGGTCTGGTCTCCACACGTGGCGGCCCCGGACCTCCCTGGGGAGTCCGGGTCCGCGGGGGCCACCCGAGAGCCTCCCTGCCTTCATGGGCACGTGGAGGCTCCGGTCCTATAAGAGCACGTGGAAGATCCGGAGACCGTGATCCCAACTGTCAGCCCGGGCCGTATGCCACGTCACCCAAAAGACAAGAGGGAGATTATGGATAGTGAGACGCTAAGGGTCTGGACACCCTAGCAGGAAGTACCCGTGTCCGTATGTACCGACACTCTCTCTCTCATACACACACGCAATCAAGCCTAGCTCCAACCACATATCAAACCGCACCGGTCACCGAAAAATTTCCCCACCTAGATCTGCAGACAAGTCTGCAGAATATCCGCAACCCAAGCCTGGCCTCAAGCCTGCTCAGAAACCTCAAACCTCCATCATGATTCTTTTCTGCATAGTTTCTGCCGACAACTTCGGCCACTGCCCGGTGCACGCGGAGCTCCAGGCATCATCCAGCAACAACGACCGAACAACTCCGTCTTTCCAAACTCGATCGACCAAGCTAGGTCTTGCCGACCCAAAGAAAACATAGTGATTTACTAACAATAAAGCAAAATGAATAACTACCGGCTGTTGCAAATTGCTCCTTGATTTAAACTTAGCATATACTAGGTTCATGCCCATGCGTTGCTACGGGCGGGAAAAAAATTTTACTGCAACACAAAAATAGATATCCCGAAATATTGAAAATGAATTGCGGAGTAAAATTTAGAAAATCATAACAAAAAATTTGATTAGAATGATGTATAATCAGCACATCTACCAAACTTTCATAACAAAAAATTTGATTAGAATGATGTATAATCAGCACATCTACCAAACTTCCAACAAAGTTAGATTAAATATCCATGTACACACATCAATGAGGAAATCCGAGTTGTCACTAGTACCAAACATGTTGAAAACCGAGTGCACTTCCTACCATAACCATGTACACATCAATGAAGAAATTACTCCTTCCTGTCATTTTTAAGCAACCAAATGTTAGATTAAGCTATATATCCATCATTTTTTAATTAAAATAAAACCCCAAAATAAATAATTACTTCAGACTATAGTGTTAATACCTCCTTGTAGACAACTTAGCTACTATATTTCACTGATGCATCTCATCGAACACATGATATGTACAAGATATGTATGGAGCCCAGAAAGGAGAACGATGCATCAGCGCCAGGAGAGGTGGAGATCGCTTCGGCAGACTGGGAGAGGTGGAGGACGTGTCGGCGCTAGGGAGACGGAGAGATCGCGACCACAACTTGGTGCAAATGGCGCTCGTGATGGCGAAGCCTGCAGCAGTCGACGCTGGTGAAGGCGCAGCCTGCGGTTGTCGGCGCTCGCGATGACGATGATGGGCAGCTGGCGGTGCAGTCGGCGTAGTCTGGGTCCGTAGGCGACTGCAATGATGCAGCCTGGTGTAATCAAGGCACGAATGGTTTGGGAGAGTCTGGGACGTGCAGGATCTCGTTGCAATGAGATGGGGGGATGTAGCATGATTGCTCGCCGTGGATGCAAAGCAACATAAAACTAACAGTCTACGTCGCTAATGGGAGGATGAAATAGGGTTAGCACGGGGATCGCATTAGGCGGGAGGATGATGGAAATTAGATGAGAGAGCATTAATCAATTTAAATCTATATTTACATTTAAAAATAGGAACTATGATGCAACAATGCTACTAAACTAAAGATTACACTAAAAGAAAACTAACGCAACAAGAATAAATGGAAACGATCTAAAATGTGGATTCTAAAAAAGAAATAGGGTTACAGAGACCTAATCGCGATTAAACGTAGATCTCAGGGGCTAGCGGGGAACTGTCGTAAGACTCAGAAAACTGAGCTCGCAAAAGACCCAAAAGATAGGGCTAGATTTGTTAAAAAGCAGGGTTAGGGCTGGGCTATAAAGATCTAATAGATCTAGGGTGTTTTGTGCGGATTTTGGCGTACATAAGAAAAACTATTTTCTACGGGTTAGATCGAAAAACTTGAGCAGCATACTCTCATGGTGGCTGACGGTACTGCTGCTCAAATTCCCAGCGATTTAGTGCATGAGAGGGCTTGTGATTTAAGGGAAAGAAAAGAGGATAATGAGGGGAATCCATTTTATACCTTACATGTGGCGGGAACTCACCGTGGTGGCCGGAATCTCGCCGGAAAAGGAGGCAGCGGTGCTTGGAGATCAGGGGCGGCAGCGCTGGTCATCGCGTGCAGGGGAGGTATGGGTCGAGTCGAGCAGGGGGCGATGCAGGAGGGGGCGGGTCGGCGCTCGCGACGATGAGCCGACAGCACAGCCTGGGGCGGTAGGCGATTGGGACCGCGGCAGCCGCAGGACAAGTGCGACGGAGGTTTACCGGTTTTTAAATTCAAAGTCCAGGGGCGAAGGACGGAAGGCGCAGCGAGCGCGATCCGTGGTGGCAACGACGACACACAAGCGGCTGGACGAAACGGATCCAACCAACGACAGAGGTTAGCTGCTGAACAAAGATGGATTAGTGGGCCGATCGCACCGCGGTGACACACCAACGGAAGCTTCCCTCCCGCTTAAGTGTGTTTTTAGTAGTAGAGATTTTCATGATGTTGCCGCCACCCCATACTCGAGACACAAAAAAAAAAGAACATGCAATAGAAGATTTACACACGGCGCAGGAGCCTCCTAGTTTCGACTAGAGAAGAGATGTTCACCCTTGAGAATTTGAATATTGAGATGAAATACACATCTTCCATCAAAAAACGCATGCCGCGCAGGGTTCTTAATTATTCGCCCGATGCAAATCATGAGATGTTACTCGTTCTAACTGTGCTCATCAACAGCCAAGCTGTAGTATCTCCTCATTGGTACTTTAACACGTCTTTGTATAAATAGAAAAGAAAATACAAGGTATCCTATACCTAGGGTGGGCTATACAGGCACAACCTCAGTACATGTCTACGTAGAAACTGCGATGCCCTAGCGGTCGCAGGCGCATGTCTGTAACTTCCCTGGGACCATTGTAGGGCACCGCCATTCTCAAGAGACGACTTGATTCAGGAATCAGCAAGCGGGATACCAGAGCAGCTGGTTGGTATTCAGCAAGCAGTGTCGTGTCACCATCGAATCTGTACCACCCAGATAGAACCTGCCATTACAATAGCATGTCAGCAGTTACAATAGCTGCAGCCTATGAATCAATTTCATCATGTCGTAACTGGTAAGGTGCTCGACTACATGCTTCTAATCCATATGGGCCTTAAATTTCAAACTTAAGTCACTTCACGTCCACAGCATCTGATTATACATCATCACTGCCTTAAAATGTTGCTGCCACAGTGCCACCAATCATAATTTTAAGTTGATAACAAATGCAAAATGTGACAGTGTTAAGCTGAAGTACCTTTATTGTGCTTGTAGGAGTGAAACTTCTATCTCTTGCAAAGTCTTTCCCTTTGTTTCAAGGACATGGCGCCGCACAAATATTGCAGCTACCACACAGACTGATGAAAATATTGTGTACAGGACCTGTGGACCAAGTTGCTCCAGAAGACGCAAGAACAGCAGACTAACAAAGAAGTTTACAATCTGCAGAATTTAGGTTCAGCCATAGCGTGTCAGCAAGTGCATTGAATCAGAAACAGGGTAACACTGCCTATAGTCAATAAGCACAAATCTGGCCTAAAGAAGGGGACAAATGTAGAGCCCTCTTGCCAGTTTTTTTTATGGTAAAACACCCTAACGGGCTACAACCCTCTAGCCAGTTGTGATTCCAGTTGCAAGGTTGGGGGAAACTATAGAAAGAACCACAAATAGTTAACTTTTAGGCGGTGGCCACTAGATTGTTTTAGTTGATACTAGATCTACACCAGAAACAAAAAGGCCAAAGCCCTAAAGACAAATAATTTCAAAGGAATGAAAGGCAAAAGCCTGATTCCATTGGACTTTCGTAGAAGTTGTAGTATTAGGCTCACAGGTGGGTCCACAACTATTCCATTAGAAGGTTTTTAGAGTTGCAATAATTTCTTGCTACTGAGGTGCAATTTCTAGAAGTTTTGCAAAAGGGGCGAATAGTTGTAGTTTAGTGAAACTAAATCAAAATTATTTATCTAAGTCTCTGAATCTATCAAAATGCAAGCCTAGACTTGCACAACTCAGTTTGAAAATATTTGGACACAATAAGGCTATTTGATTTCCGTGCTTGTTGATGGGAAACCAGTGCAGAGATATATAGTGTATAATTCCAAACAGATATGTTTATTTCATCATGTACCAATTCACATGTGCTAGATATCAGCATAGACTTCATACCCAATGCACAGACATGCAGAGAGCCACAGCCTTCGCTCGTATTTTATTGGGGAAAATCTCAGGCAAAAGAAGTCCTGGAACTGGGCCTGCTCCTAATGAAAATGACAAGACAAACCTGCAAATTTCTAACTGTAAGTAACTGGACCAAAAAAGTGCCACAACTGTTGTAAAAAGGTAACAGGTATGCTATAAACCTAGAGGCAAATGACAGACTACAATTCAACCAATTGGAAATATCCTGTACAGAAAACTGCTACACATAATAGGTGGAACAGCATTATTAGGGAAAATTACTGCACAAGAAATAAGATGAAACAAGTTCAGGGAATTACAATCTTTGATGCTATTGGACAATTTAAATAAGTAATTCAATCTGGTAGCAATCAGTAAGCTAAAGGAGCAGATGATGCACTGCCCAGTGCTCAAGTCAACAAGCAAAATTCAACATGATAAGAATATGTCATAGCCCAACATAGAGTCCTGAATGCCTTGCACTTTTTAGCAAATCTTAGAAAGGCAGAACAAAACATGTTTATCTCAGATACATCAATGTAACTTATGCTGTATGCGGTACCAAAGACAGATGTCTCAATTAAGTCCAGTTTAACATGAAAGTCACAGAGAACCAAGCTCAAATATGTAGAACTCTTGGAACTTACAACAGCATGCCACCAACTGAAAGATATACACTTGTAGAACCAAGATACTGACGGTTTGCTCCAACAGCCTGAAGCCCCATTGCGAAGGCCTATACCAGTAAGGTGCTGTCAGTAATGTTCTAACTCTTTCTTTTTTTAAAAAAAAATGTACTATTCAGCATATCACTTATAATTCCATTTATGGTGGTTGCTTACCATCCCAAGGAAACTCCCTGAAAGAAGCATTTTTCTACCTAATTTGTCCATTAGAACCATTGCTATAATGGAGCCTGGGAGATAGCAGAGAAAGTAAGTGTCAGATGAAATGAACATAATAGAGCAGTATAAGAATTACTTGGATGCTCACCTGAAAGATTCGAAATCCCCATGCTTATGTTGGCAAGGTTAGCAGGCACCCCCACACCTCTGAACACAGTTGAGGAGAAATAGAACACAGAATTTATGCCAGATAGCTGTTGTAAAGCAAAGAGCACCGCGCCAATAAAAACAACTGTAGCGAAAAAAGGACTTGTAATGAACAAATTCCATGGTCAAACAGAACTTAGGTTATAAGGGCATAGATGCAGCAAAATGGATAACAGAATAGCTTGTACCATTGAAGTGGCGACCATAAAACAATTCTGAGTATTTTACACTTTCTCCATCATCTCTTTCAGATCTAGAGAGTTCTGCCATGGCTGATTTTACATGAAGGGGTCCTAGAAGCTTTTCGAATTGCATCTCTGCTTCAATTGTTCTTCCACACTGCATAGAAGAACAGGTTTCATCAAATCATTCTGTAAGTTTCTTGAACATCAATTCATAAATAAGTTAGTGACCTTGTCAGTCCATAGTATATCAAATTATCACATTGTGTAGTCCTTTGTGAAGTACTAAAGCAACACGAGATACAGTTTCATGGTTTGCAAACACATGGTATGTTGTAACCTAAACTCTTTAACCGGAACAAGAAACTAAAAATAGCCCCACTGATATGGGTGATAAAAGGAGAACATATGCACATTTGACTCGATAAATCAGAAGCATAACATAAAGAACCAGCAGTGACCCAAAGTAAATGCACCTTATATAGCCACTGAGGGCTCTCGGCACAGAACTCCATACCAAGAGCTTGTAAAGTTGCTGGTATAGCTGCAACCCAGAAACATACTCTCCACCTGCCAAAAGCAACAAAAATATTAGTACAGATGGATTTCACACATATCAACTTCAACAGGCACACAAAGGACTACAGCAGAAAGTTTCTGACCATCTATCAATATCTTTAACAGGTGTACCAATTAGGAGCGATACAATGATTCCAAGACAGGTCGCAATCTGAACAAAGCTCCCATATGTACCCCTCACTGCAGGAGGAGAAACCTGCATTCCATCACAGGTGAATGTGAACACAGATGAACTATATCAAAATTTCCTTCAGGGGATAAGGCAAACTGTAGTTGAAATCTATTAATCACTTGATGAAAAAATCACCAGCTACATACCTCCGTTATATATAGTGAAGCTACTGGTGGGCCCAATCCCATCCCTGTTCCAACCAAAAATCTTCCTAGAAGCATACCCTCCAAACTATTGGTGAGAGCACTGCAGATTGTTTATTCATCAGAATAGTTACGGGACAGATATGAAGTAACATAAAAAAAAATCTGACCATACATGGTTCCTTTAATTGCAGAACAGTAGTACATGTAACCATCATTGATGCAATCTAATACACTTCTTTCATGCATCATAACATTTTGTATGCCCGTTGAAGTGAAATTTAAACTTTAGAATGCAGTATTATTAAATAACTTGAAGGAGGGCAGAGAACATAACGTTCAATGCCATATGGTATCACATAATTCCTCATGAGGGCATATAGAACATATAATACATATCGAAGCTGATAACAAAATGGTAAACCCAAGACACCTTAGAACGTCTTGTGAACCCCAGAATGGCAGATATGCTATAGGACCATCACATTTGCATTGTATGAAAATTACAAGACATCCCACCATCCAATTTTTCCAGATCATCACATTCACATCCTCTGAAAATCAAATCATCAAAGCACCCACATTTCCATCAATTCGTCAGCACTGCATCATCACTGTTGACTAGGCTGACTGGGAAAAGTTACAATAACTGCTCTTGGTTCTACCTTGGAATTTAATCCAATAAAATTGTGATACTATGAACCTGGTTTCAGGGAAAATCTGTACATATAATTTAATGCAGATCTAGACAAGGGTCACAATCAGGAAAAGAAGGTTACTTAACAACCTGGTTCCTAGTTGGCAAGTCAAAATCTATTTAAATTCAAAGATTTGTATGGTATTATTCAGTTCCTTCTCATCATTAGGGAGATTCTCTCTATGGTTTCAGTGACTGGGAAGCTTTCAATGTACCCACATGACAATGTGAAATGTACAGTAAGTTAACACCAGATTCATGAGTCCTTAAAAGCTGGAAAAGCTGTTACAGGACCATCACAATCATGGTTGATTTAGCAATCCTCCACAGTTTTAGCGACATAATTAAAATTTTAACTAACTGTTACTACTTTACTTTTATGGCACTGTCCAGTTGCTTACTTGCTTCTTGTCAATGGGCAAATTTAATGTTTCCTAACTTCATGAGGAGCTTCCCTGTGCCTACAAGACACCATGACATGTAGACTCCATGCACCTCTTGGACATAACTGCCACTGAACCATCACGTACTTGGTTCTTCTAATTATTAAGGAAGTTAAAAATTTAAAATTTTGCAGATGGGTCAATTTCGAGCGTAAGTCCAGCATGCCCCCGTTAAAAAAAAAAGGTAAAGAGTTGTTAACCCACAATGCAACTTTTCAGCTATTCTACAGAACCACCGATAGACCAGGTTACCAGTCAGCCAGTCACCCCTATTGCAGCCAATCCGACATAATTGCTACAAGGACCGTAACATTCATTTTTCATCACCCAAGTCCTAACAGCACAAAATTTAATATTTTGCAAAATGATGTACTGTAGGAGCTGACATTTGTTACTCCAGCCGTGTGCTCAGAAAAACAAAAAGGATTAGAGTTGTTGAACCCATAATTCAACTTCCCAGCAATTCTAACAGTACCACTAGTACCATGACTGAGAACAGGTCAACAGTCAGCCAGACCCCACATGTTGCCACGAAGCAATCTTTAGTTTTTTTTTAACACAAAAGCAATAAATTTTGTATGCTGACTCCACCCACCATAAGAACAAGGAATGGTAGCAAGTGGCAATTTAATACTGCATTAAACCGACCAAACTACAGAGACAAGGATTTAGTGAAAAGAGAAAGACAAATCAACTAGCACATGATGTCACCTTATGGCAGCACCAAGGATCATGGGCAGCGCACTGAGCTGGAACGCACGGCGGCGCCCGATTCCATCGGCGACAGAGCCGCTGAACAGGCACCCGATAAAGGCTCCGCCCAAGCAGATGCTCACCACGAGTCCTGCACCCAACAGAGGCGCAACTTGAGTAATCAAAAATTGACCAAAAACCACCAATATTAGCAGCGGCGAGGAACGGATGGTACCTTCGGCAAGTGTGTTGCCGGAGAAGCCGAGGTCGGCGGAGATGCTCTCCAGGGGCTCGTTGACCACCCTGCGTCATCACAGTCACGGCACCAAACGAGCACGAGTTTCAGATGAGAGGGACGGCAGAGCAATCAGGACGGAGAGTGGAAAACGTGATGAGGAGAGCGCACGCACGCACCCGGAGTGGTATCCGAAGAGGAACGAGGTGAGCGTGGCGACGCAGACGTGCGGCAGCGACATGCGCCACGACGGGCCCGCGACGGCATCCGTCGTCGCCCTCACTGCGGGAAACGGAGAGAACGGATTCAAAATCTCACCCTTAAATTTCTGGGTAGGAGAAATGGGAAGGGAGGATAGCGTGTACGAACTCGGCGTCTCGACGTCGGGCTCCATGGCGGCCTCCCTGGACGGCACGCGCTTGTACACCGACGAGTTAAGCTTCCACCGCATCGCCGCTGATCCAAGAGAAGAAAAAAACCAACAAGCGATCAACAAGCGATCCGGAGAAGCATGGAGGAGGGATTGGGGGGTTCGGGAGCATGGGCGGGGACGGGGACGGGGTCGAGAGAGATCTGGGCCGGTCTCGGTGGAGGAGAGGGGAGACAGGCACGGGTTGGCGTATTAATAGCGGCGGTTAAGTAAATTAATCGGAGTACGAGACTTGTTTACCTGGCGACCGCGTGGGGGCGCATCAGATCGCGCAGGCGAGGAGAGGAGGCAGGGCAGCGGAGCGGAGCGTGGCGGCGGCGCCGGATCTGGGGAGGAGCCGAGGAGGGAGGGGAGCGCCTTGCGTTGCTTCGGCTGTGGTTGAGCCCGGGGTGGGTTCGGCGAGGGAGCACGGAGGCCGAGAGGAGGGACGGTGGGTGGAGGCCTGACTGACCGCCGAGCTAGCTGCGCCTGCGCGGAGATCGCGGGTGGGTGGAAGGGGAGCGAGCCCGTGCCGTGATGAGATGAGGTGGTGGTGCGAGCTGCGAGGGCGAGGCCAACACGGGGGTGACACGCAGCCACCTTTGCTTTCCAGGCGGTGTCGGTCGGTTCGTTCCTGGTGGAGCAGGAGCGCACGGAGCAGGAAGGGAGGGCATTTCGCGTACAGGCCCTTGCAGGTCATGGAATTTACTTTTAGGTTTTGTTTGGATACATATAAATCCCCTCCAATCCAGATGTTTAGTTGGTCTTTCCCTCCGATCTATACGTATCCAAACAAGACCTTAGGAGGTTCTGACGCTCAGGCGGTCACCTCTGTCCACTGGTGTCTGTTGGGTTGCGTCGTCGGCTTTACGGGGTCACTTGCAAGCTCGGAAAAGACTGACTTTGCATTAAAAGGGATTTTCATTTGTGAGGAAATTTAGGTTTGGAAAATCAAAATTTTACATAAACCACAGCCGACTCATGTATGAATCTGATTCCAAGGTCTCACGATTTCTATGGAGGTGGTGTCTCACTCTGGTGCAAACTAAAATCACCTTACCCCAGCGTCGATGTGGAAACACTACCAACCTAACAAAGCCAAATCGAGCTCATTATGCTTGTTCATCATGTTATGTGTAAAAATTATAGATAACGGAAAACAATATTTTTTTGGGTGGAAACTCTATAAAGATGGATTGTATTTGTAAAAATGCACTAACCTTTGTCAAAGATTACAGCTGCTCCACATTGATGGCACTGATAAAAATCATCAATGAGCATGCATGAGGGCGGTGGGGTGACATTTTAATAGAGCTGAGAAGGAATGGGTTGATGCAAAAAGGACTTATCAATGGCGTAATATATAAGATGGTTATTTTGTGCCAGGTGTGATGCTTGGAAATAAATTAATTCACATAAAGCTAACGAAGATAAAACATAATAGTCATTTGGTAAAAAAAAAGAATGAGATGAAAGATATAGAGGGTAGACTAATTGGTTCACATAGAAGGTATTAAGAAAATGTATCGTGGATTTATTTACTCAAAACAAATCTATAGTCTCATCTTAGTTGCGTATCTTAGTTATAACTTTACAGATTATAACCGGTAACGGGAATTATGGTTATGTGGTACTACTTGTTATGGCTAATAATGATAATTTAGCCATGAATATGATAGCCAATCATGATGACCTTTTCATTATTGCGTCCAAAGATAAATTCAACGTGGGCTTAGGGGGCACAATCCCCTCCACCCCGAACAAACATTCAAACAATATACACCCACACAACTGTTAAGAAGAGATGGTTATCTTCTTACTTTCATGGCCCTTTTGTTCGAATTTCTAAGAACTTTTGTACGACTAGCTTTTAAAATGCTCAAAAATCAAATACCTCCAAAGTCAGAAGCTGAAAAGCTCATGACAGGGTACATGCCTCTGTCTTTTAAGAGCATTTAACTTTTAGAGATCCCAAAATTCAATATTCCAAACGTGCCTAAAATCTAAAACAAACAGAGTTTTAATCTTCTTCACCTATTTTAAGAGTTAGTGATTGTTAGTGATTCTTGCACCAGCGTTTCAATAGCAATCGCTACTGAATGGTTCCACTAGTATCTTAAGAGTTTGAAAAATACACCCATCCATCAGTATATCAGTACCTTAGAGAAAGACATCTATGGGCTATGGACATATAAAATTGATTTTTTTTTCTCAGAGTTGGAGTGTTTATCTATCGTCCAAGAAAAATATAAACTGTAAAGCAATATACTAATACCATTTGCCAACGTGCAAGTATGATTTTTAAGGGAAGAGGTAACAAAACCAATAACAAGTCAACATAAATCAACTTGGTTCGCCGGCATCTTCGATTAACGATTAAATTTTCCAAAAAAAATGCTTTAATATACGACGACGGCACAAGTACCAGAATATTCCGGATGGGTCGACGAGGGGGTCCGTGCAAAGTGGCCAAAACCAACTCCCACAGGTCCCCCGGCGTGCGGATGCGACCGCCGCGTGCCCTCGCGGAGGCTGCGACGCGTGGCCGCGAATCTTTTGTGCGCCCCGCACCTCGCACCGGGCTGGTTGGGGGCGCATCGCGAGAAAACCTTTTCGGCCGCAGCCCACCGACGGGTGGTCCCCACGAGTGGAGGGGGCCCGCCGCGCAGCCGCTCCTGCGCGCGGCGCCCTCCGGGTGCGCGGAGGACCGGCCGGTAAAAAGATTTCCTGCTGGTGCCTTGTCCTTTTCGCCGCGGCCTCCTCCGTTGTGTGTGTTGCGATGCTCTGTTTCAGCGGTGCACCCCTCCACGTTTGCCGCTGGGACTATGCGAGACGCGTCTGGAACTTTTCCGGTGGGCGGGCCCACGCGAGGGCCAGGGGCAGAAAACGTGCCCGTGCGAGTCCGCCCCTTTGCGTCCCGTGCGAGCTTTTGTTTTTTATATTTTCTTGCACCCTTTGCACTTAAATGCGCATGTGCACCGTCGTGTCGAGTACGAAGAGCGGAAGAGTAGTGTAGAGCGATCCAAATATTTTGGAATGACAGAGTGTCCTTGTCCATGCATCTGTGTTCTGGATCTAGTCTGGGGGTGATCCGTTTGATCCGCGCGATCCTGCTGTACCACAGTGAGATTTGGAGGAAAAATCTACTCTATATTTTACTACTTTTATTTATAAAAAAAGAAGTCTATATAAGATGGTGTGGATCGATTCACCTCCTAATCTATAAAACTGGCCTTTTTACCCTCTAAACTAGAGAAAACCTTCATCTACCCCTCAGCGGTTTTACAGCCCACTTTTACCGACATGGACAACAGCTTTACCATGCTTATGTAATGAGTGGATTGAACTGCTAGCATGGACACACTAACTTGTGGGTCCCGCTTGTAAGTGGGTAGGTGTGTCTTCTTCTTTCCCCTCCCTCTCCCAAGGCCGCTCCCCTCGGCTGCCTGCCGTCCGTGAGCAACAGGTCCGCTCGTCCACCCAGCCGCAAAAATCGTGCCTCCTCAGCTAGGCGGCATGCTGCGCGTCCTCGAGCTGCGGGTGAACTCCACCGCCGCTGACAAGTCGGGTCACCTGGATTGCATTGGCGCCGCCGCGGACCTCGAGGAGCTCCGATTGTGGAGCCTCACCATGGCAGGCACGCGAGCGTGGGGCTGGATGGAGCGGCTCCGCGTGCTGGAGGTCAGCGGCGCCGTGCTTAGTGAGGCCGCGGTCAACGGCGCCGTCGCTGCGTGCCCCAACCTCGCCGATCTCGAGATCAAGGGCTTCTCCTGGATCTCGCGACAAGGCGATTAGCAACGCGAACGTGTTGGTATTTTACCGCCACGCTCATCGAGGGATACCCCCGAGGTGGTGAGTTTGTAGGTAGGGTGTCGCCGATATCAGGAACTCGAAGGTGCAAGGAGCACAAGGTTTAGATAGGTTCGGGCCGCCGAGAGCGTAATACCCTACGTCCTGTGTGGTTTGTATTGCCTTTGATGGTGATCGGGTGATCTCCTGGGTGATTCCCTGGATGATTCCTCTTGGAGGGGGTCCTGTCCACCCTTATATAATCTAGGGCGACAGGTTTACATGGAAATCCTAGTCGGATACATGCTTTAGAGTCCTACTCGAGTACTTTTCTGGTAGTTCCCTACTGTATCCAACTAGTTTTACTACTGTAAGAGCAGTTCTACTAGGCTACGAGTAGTTATAATAGATGTAAGGTGTGGGCCATGTTCCAACCTTTATCCTAGAAAAAGTATGCCACGTGTACAGTCCCGTGTACCCGGGTCTGATAAGCCCCCGAGCTCTTCGTAGCCGAGTACTGCAAGCGTCCGATTACTTCTAAACACGTCTTCGAGTTCTCCCAAACTTCATCTTGAAGATGTCCTTCGAGTACTTACTTGGCTGCATCGAGGCTATGAGGTGATCATGCCTCGAGTAGTTATCTTCTTTTATATGGGGTGCGATTAAACTCACACTCCATATGGAGTAACTCCCGAGCCTTAGGTTGACTCGTAGAATCAGGCAGAGAGTCAATTCAATCTTGACTCTTCTATCCTTATCTTCCAGCAGATTTGAAAAATAAGTCGCTGATGACACGTGTCCCGTAGCCCCCAAGCCTTGAATCCAAATCCCCAAGTTTAAGAATAAAGAATCTAAAGAATCATGGCATGAAATCTTCATTGCTGAGAGCCGAGTTGTATCCAACCTCCGAGCTTGGGAGCTAGATGAGTCGCATAGGATATGCCTAGTAGTTGGTAGCGCTAGCCTGCGAGCCTAGGTATTGGCCAAGTTGCCGCTGAATCTTGAACTGTCGATGAAGCATGCTAGTCGAAGTCGATTCCGACTAGTTTTTAAGCAGTCGCCAGCGTATCACCGAGCAGAGTCAATTCTGACTAGCTTGTAGGCGAAACGAGTAGTTGAAGTAGTCACCAGCGTGTCGCCGTGCATTCTTCACGAAGTCTAGTAGTCGCCGACAGTTGTTGGTGAACCCAACTAGTCGGAGTCGAATCCGACGAGGAGTCGTTGTAGTCAGCGACGTGTAGCCAAGCGTTCTCGCGAAATTGGAGTAGTCGTTGGCAATTGTTGTTGAAGCCAACTTGTCGGAGGAAATCTCCAGCCGGGTGGCGGAGCTCACCCGCCTAATCCTAGTTTAGGAAGAGTTTGGGGGAGACCTAGAAGCGCTTGATCGATGGCGGGTGAACACGGGAAGGACACGAGGATTTAGAGTGGTTCGGGCCGTCAGAGCGTAATACCCTATGTCCACTTTAGAGCTGTATTGCTTGAGTGTGCCTGTGGACAGCTTGTGAGTCTAGACCTTATGTAAGCCCTTGAGCAAGAACTTGTGTGTCTAGACCTTGTCTGTCCGTGAGACTTGTGTGTGCCTAAGAAGGAACTTATGTTCTAATGAGTGCACTCTCCCTTTTATAGACTAAGGGGAGTGCTCACACTGTGCGGGACCGCGACAGGTGGGCCTGGCCAACAGGAGCCTGTTATATGAGAGATATGGAGATCTTCCTCTCCATCTCTTCTCTGTAGAACTCTCGATCGGGGAGTTGATGTGCGTATCTACAGCTAGGATATGGCCATGTGCCGCCTTGCCGGCATAGTGACCGTTGTTAGTGTTACCCAACAGTGGAAGCCGTGCTGCCACTGTTGGGTCAGGACCCTCTGACAGACGAAGGAGCAGCGCTGATCAGCTGCACCGTCGCCTCCATGCACACTGTTGCAGCGCTCGCCTCGGCTCACCTGCAGCAGGCCATTATCACCCACGCGCGGCGCCGTGATGTGTCTACACGCCGTCTGCCCGCGCACAGAGCACAGTGACGCGCCATCTTGGAAACAAGCGGGCTTACTGTGGTGTCAGTTGGGTAGACCATGCTTTGACTTGGGCACGCACAGCCCACCTACCTGCATTTAATGCGGTAGTTGGGCTGGTGCCCCGCGAAGGGCCTTCTGCCACGGGCACGTGGCAGGGCCGGCCTTGCAGTTGCCTCCATGGCGGCATGTGGCGGCGCCGGACCCCTTCCCGGGGGAAAGGGGGGTCCGGGCCCCCGAGGCCAGTTGGAGTGGTCAGGCCCGTGGAGGTCTGGCCTCCACACGTGGTGGCACCGGACCTCCCTGGGGAGTCCGGGCCCGTGGAGGTCACTCCAGAGCACCCTACCCTTGTGGGCACGTGGAGGCGCCAGACCTATAAGAGCACGAGGGAGGTCCGGAGACCACGGTCCCAGCTGTCAGGCCTAGGCCGTATGCCATGTCGCCCATAGGATGAGGGAGAGGTTACAGATAACCTTACGCCCGTCTGGATGGACACCCTGTCAAAAGACTCACTGACGGGCTAGGCCAGCGGAGAGGCAGATCTCCTCGCAGCGGACTATTACGACCTTCTGGTCGTTGAGCTGCTCCTTGGCGATGATGAAGGATAGGCGGCCGAGCATGTGGTGGCACACGTCCACCACGATGCGCTTGGCGCACATGCCGGAGCCGGAGACCATCACGCCCTGCGAGACGGCAGCCTCATGCTAAGGGTCTGATGAAGATGAAGGCAGATCGTGGGCCCACCATGACGCGCCTGGCCTACACGTCAGGGCCGGACACCCTAGCAGGAGATACCCCTGTCTGTATGTACCGACACAACTAATCGGAGTTGAATCCGACTCGCCCGGCAGCACGGTCCAGATCAGGTCCCCTGCAAGGTATGTTGTAACTGATAGACATGAAACCATATTGGGAGCATTGCCCTTGCAATAAACTCCATGTATATCTAGTTGAAAACTAGTAAATAGAGAAATATTGAAACGGAGAAATATTGAAAGTATGGGAGTGAGGCCTCTTCAGTAGCATAGAGTACTAGTCGGAGACTTAGTAGTCTAAACGTTATTGGAATTATGGGATTAAAACCCCTTCAGTAACATAATACTAGTCAGTAACTAGAAATCAGAGCATTACTGAAAGTATGGGAGCGATGGCACTTCAGTACACTACGCGTAGTACTAGTCGAGAACTAGTAAAACGGAGTTGTACTGGAATTATAGGAGCGAGACCCCTTCAATACACTACGTGTATTACTAGTCGAGAACTAGTAAACGGAGCATTACTGGAAATATGGGAGCGATGCCCCTTCAGTACACTACACGTAGTACTAGTCGAGAACTAGTAAAAAAGAGTATTGTTGAAAGTATGGGAGCGATGCCCCTTCAGTACACTACGCGTAGTACTAGTCGAGGACTAGTAAACAAAGCGTTACTGGAAATATGGGAGCAATGCCCCTTCAGTACACTACGCATAGTACTATGAGATCCTTCATTGGGATGATCAGTTCCTTGGACGGACCAAGACAAGTCTTATGTGCCATGCAAAGTTGTCTCTGTTGGCCCAAAGGAGGTGACAACGCAATCCTGTACGTGCGTTGTTATAGAAGTAATCGTTGAGCAAGGATGACTCGGCTAGCCCAAAGGAACTCCTTGGACGGGCCAAGACAAGTCGCAAGTTGCCATACGAAGATGTCTCGGTTAGCCTGAAAGAGTACCTTGGGCAGGCCAAGACAGTTCATACGGCGCTGAAGAAAGGATGAACGAACATGCCCTATCTTGGGCCCTTGTGTCAAGATAAAACTCAAGACAATGGTTAAACAAATTCCCTAAAGATCTCCGTAAAACCTCCTTGAATAGGGTCTCAGTCTTCTCATGGGTGATTGGCGATCTTGATTGGTTGGTGATTGCCGATGAAGTCGTGTCGCTTTTTGATGAAGCTGCACTGATTTGTTGATAATCCCGACTAGTCAGAATCAATTCCAACTAGTCATTGGTGCTGTGAGTCCCGCTCCCTACTTAGTTGTGTGGTCGAAGTAGTTGTCGGCGGGTCGCCGAGTGCCCTGGCGATGGTGAAGTAGTCGTCGAGGAGTCGAGGGTCCTGCTTTCTTGGAACAATGCTAGGGCCGACAGGTTGTGAGGTTGATGGCATAAAAAGGTGGGCTAAGCCGGGTAGCTTGGAGGACTCGTGCCCTTCCGATACCCGAGCTTGCCTGACCAGGTTGAAAATACAAAAAGGTGGGCTGAGCCGGGTAGCTTAGAGGACTCGTGCCCTTCCGATACCCAGGCCTACCCATCCAAGTTGTAGTCGAAGAAAAGGTGGGCTGAGCTGGGTAGCTTGGAGGACTCGTGCCCTTCCGATACCTAGGCCCGCCCAACCAAGTTGTAGGCGCAAAAAGGTGGGCTAAGCCAGGTAGCTTGGAGGACTCGTGCCCTTCTGATACCCGAGCCTGCCCGACCAGGATGGAGGCGCAAAAGGGTGGGCTGAGCCGGGTAGCTTGGAGGACTTGTGCCCTTCCTATGCCTAGGCCCACCCTATCAAGATGGAGGCGCAAAAGGGTGGGCTGAGCCGGGTAGCTTGGAAGACTCGTGCCCTTCCTATGCCCAGGCCCGCCTTACCAAGATGGAGGTGCAAAAGGGTGGGCTGAGCCGGGTAGTTTGGAGGACTCGTGCCCTTCCTATGCCCTGGCCCGCCCTACCAAGATGGAGGCGCAAAAGGGTGGGCTGAGCCAGGTAGCTTGGAGGACTCGTGCCCTTCCTATGCCCAGGCCCGCCCTACCAAGATGGAGGCGAAGAAAGGTTGGCTGAGCCAGGTAGCTTGGAGGACTCGTGCCCTTCCTATGCCCAGGCCCGCCCTACCAAGATGGAGGCGAAGAAAGGTTGGCTGAGCCGGGTAGCTTGGAGGACTCGTGCCCTTCCTATGCCCAGGCCCGCCCTACCAAGATTGGTGTTGTTGATGAAGTCCGAGTAGGGGGGGGGGGACGGGAGCCTTTCGATGGATGTTGGCTAGTCCTTCTCCGACTTGTAGGAGACGATCTGAAGCCTCCTCCAACTTGAAGTAGGCGATCCCAATCCTCATCCGACTTGTAATAGGCAATCCCAATCCTCCTCCAACTTGTCGTAGACGATCCAAATCCTCCTCCGACTTGTAGTAGAGGAGCCCCGACCGAGGGGGACTCCGGTCGAGGGGTTCCGAGTCATCGATCGAGTCGTCGATTGCACGGTTGATTTCCATGCGGGTGGTACGGTTATTTCATGCTACTTCTAGTCGGGAAAAATTGAATTCCATCAAAACTATTGGCAAAATTGTGCAGGAGCATGGCCCTTCAGTAAACTATGAGTAATACTAGTTGGAAACTAGTAAACGGAGTGTTACTGGGAGTTTGGGAGCAATGCCCTTCCAGTAACATAGCAAACTAGTCGGAAACTAGTAATCTGTGCGTTACTGGAAGTGTTTGATAGATAATCACGTAGGTGCTTTATTTGGCTGATTAACGGGTTCCACTAGTCATTGCCAAACGAGCCAACCACCCTTGGCAGTCGCACGGTTCGGCTGTGACAGGATTCCTTGAGTTTAGCGAGAGAGTCGTGATTAACCCGAGTAAATGAACATAAATAGCGACCTCCACTAAGTGGTAAAAACGGGTGCTTTTAGGTGTACGGAACCTCTTGTTTCGAGATAAGGTCCCAAAATAATGGTTTAAATAAACAAAACACCAAAAAGACCCTCAAAAAACCTCCTTGAGCTGGGTACTTAATTTATGAGTAAATCATTAGTTGGGTAGTCCCGTCGCCTTTCGTCGTAGACTTAGCGAAGCTCCAAGGGCCCTCCGATGGGCTTGACATTCAAAAGTAGAATGCTTGCTCTTCGGATGGCACAGGCATTGCCCATGGAGCGCTTCCTTGAGTCATTTCTTTGAACTGGGAGTCATTTTTCTACGGGTAGATTGTTCCACGTCTTCTGGCTTGTGCTTCCGAGTAGTCTTCAAGTTGTCGAGAGGGAGTTGATAGCGGGTGGGGCCGCAGGCTTCCACTTCTTGGCGCTCCTGCTGCCTGGCAATGATGACATTGCGGGCGTCCCTGCCAGCATTGATGATGGCACCAAGGTCACTCATGGAGTAGTCGTGGAGGTTACCACTCCCCTGCTGGTTTGTCTTGATGGCGCGGTCCTTGCGTTGGGCGCGCTTCGCATTGATGAGCCTGCGGTGTTTCTTCTTGATCTTATATGCGTCTTCCATATTGATGTTGGATGAGGATTCACTATCCATTGTTTTGTCCACATCTTCGTCGAGTGGATCAAGGAGGTAGTCGTCGTAGTCGTCTAGCTGGACCCGCTCTAGGCCTTCACAGTCCTCCTCAATGTGGATCATGAGTATTTCTCAATTGGGAGCGAAGCATTTGGCACTCCGCACCCCCTGGCCATCATATTCGTTGTCAGATGGGGGGAGAGGCTTGCCTTCTTGAAAAGGGAGTTCCCCGGGTGTGGCAATGAATCGTGGTGGACTTGATTTGGGGACCTGGAGGGTTTCATGCCCTTCCGATGCCCAAACCTGCCCGACCATTCTGATCTCCTTACCAGACCCTGGGTCACAGGAGTAGATGGATCCGAGTAGTTGTCGGAAACCATAGCCCCCTGAAGAGCGGTGGCTTCTCCTTCTCTAAGTGGTGGCAGATGATCAAGATCCTCTTCCAATGCGGAGAGGATCCTGGGTTGAACCGTCTCAACCCGATTTTGATCCGTGAGCGATTTGTCGATGGAGCCAACTAGTTGGAGTTGATTCCGACTAGTTGTTGACCGAGAGGAGCTAGTCGCCGAGTAGTTTGCGGCTCGGTCCTGACTAGTTTCTAGTCGAGATGAGTTGTCAAATTTGTCGAGGCAGTCGTGACTGCGGCGCAAGTTGAGTAGTTGAGGTTGTCGCGGCAGCGTGTCGATGTTGAGCGGAGTAGTCGAATTCTTCCGGCTCCCTGGGGTTGATACGCTGAAGGGTGGATTCTACCACAAGGCAGGAGTCATTTTTGAGTAACTCAGAGGGCTCTAGACCCTTCCAGTACCGAAAACAACCTTACGGCGTGGATGTTATAGTTAAACCTGGATGACTACCCAAAAATGACTTGGAGTAATCATCGGGTTGTGAGTGGATAACGAGAACTGGGGCCGCCCGACAAGCAATGGCTCCCCCATCCTCGAGTCCTCCTCGGTCCAGAATTGTAGTTGACGGGTACTCTTTGTTTGAGTTAGAGTCGTAGTCGAGAATGGGGAGCCCCCGACGCGCGATGGCTCCCTCGTCTCGAATCTTGAAGAGGCAATCCAAGTCCTCCTTCGAGTCGGGGAGGGACTTGGATCGCAAAGCTTCCTCAGATTGGTTTGAATCCGATCCGAGTCCTAGTGTGGCACGAGCTGAAATCACGTCGAAAACGGACATGTTTTCAATCGGCCTGGGCAGATCGGGGAGCAGCAACTCGTCAAGATCGTCGATGAAGGAGTCCAGGTTGCTGCGGAGGCCTCCGGCTTTCTGGAATGGACTAGGTGGCTGATGAAGCCACCCAAGCCGTTGGCGACGCAGATCCAGGAGCCGAAGATGAAGGTTGTACTCTCGTCGAGCACGTTGCTGGTGAAGCTAAGAGATGCCATCGAGTTTTCTAGTGGATGCTCGATGAACACCCCTACCTGGCATGCCAGCTGTCGGTGTTTTACCGCCACGCCCACCGAGGGATACCCCGAGGTGGTGAGTTTGTAGGTAGGGTATCACCAAAATCAGAAACTCGAAGGTGCAAGAAACACAAGGGTTAGATAGGTTCGGGCTGCCGCGAGCGTAATACCCTATGTCCTGTATGGTTTGTATTGCTTTGATGGTGATCTTCTGGTGATTCCCTGGATGATTCCCCTTGGAGGGGTTCCTGTCCGTCCTTATATAATTTTGGGGGATAGGTTTACATGGAAGTCCTAGTCGGATACATGCTCTAGAGTCCTACCCGAGTACTTTTCTGGTAGTTCCCTACTGTATCCGACTAGTTTTACTATTGTAGGAGCAGTTCTACTAGGCTACAAGTAGTTACAACAGATGTAGGGCGTGGGCCATGTCCCAACCCTTATCCTAGAAAAAGTATACCACGTGTACAGTTCCGTGTACCTGGGTCTGACAGAACGGGCTCGAGAAGAACGGCTAGGATGAGGTGGCTAGAGGTGAGGAAGGAAATGACTGGTGGCGAGTAAGAAGAAGGTGGCCAGAGGTGAGTTACGAGATGGCTTGTGGCAAGGAAGAAGGAGGTGGCCGGAGGTGAGGGAGGAGGAGGTGGAGTTGCTAGCAAATCCTCTCACTTACAAGTAGGACCCACATGTCATTTTATCCATGTTGGCAATCTGATCCACCTCAATGCGCCAGCGTGGCAAAAGTGTTGTCCATGTCAACGAAAGTGGTCTATAAATCCGCTCATCGGGTAGATGAACACTTTTCTCTACTTTAGGAGGTAAAAAAGGCTATTTTATAGGCTAGGGGGTGAAGTGATCCATCTATACGTTGGGGGTTATATAGACTTTTTCCCTTATTTACTGTAGCTTAACTACGTGGACAGATATTGACTTTCCAAAAATTTTGCATTTAGTCCCATGCGCCCTCAAATGAGGTTTCTCGTATCTTAAAGAATACAATTAGGACCCCTTTCGTGCTCATTTTCATAGGTTGGGACAATCCATTACTAAATTACCCTAGCAACGTAAAATTGCATGAAAATAAATCATGAAAAGTTATTAATTTATCTTTCTAACAAATATAGGACATGATGTTCTCCATCACTTTACAAAATTTGCACTTGAAACTCGATTTATATGTGAATAAACAAAAAAAAGGATAAATCTCATTAATTTTGTCTTTTTAGGGGGATAATAACTCGACGCAATTTTCTTTGCGGTGTTAAAATAGATTGTGCGATACAATAATTTTTCTTGAATTTTCCTCACCGTTCACATCTTTCATAGATTTTTACATTTCTTGGCATTAGTTTCTTTGGCACATTATGTTTTCCAATATAAATAATTACCTGCTCCCCAATCAAATTAGCAATAAATAAAGAGGCAATTTAGAAGTTTTTCTAGTATAACTCTGGAAAGGGAGTTCTTGAGCAGTAAAATATCCACTACTTCACCATTTATCAATATATGGTCGAATCAGGTAGATACTATTTACACCATATATGATCATGTCTCCTATGACCCAGGGCTTGAAAGTGCATTTGGCCCCCTAAGTGGGTTTTGGTGTTGATGACATATAAAATTAAGGAGCTAATGAGTTTATCAAGTTTTGGACAAGTTAAACTTTAATGAAATGAAAAAGAGCAAGAAAAGACGCCAAATTTGCTTAAAGGATGGTGTTGGGCTTAAAAGAAGATCCTTACTTATTTTATATTTTGAATTTGAATTTAGAAAATACCGTTCTATTAAGAGGGATGCGAATGGATAGCTTGAAGGTGTCAAAATGCTTATTTGAAATGCTAACTATCAAGGAGAGACACAAAATCACACACTTGTGCACCTAGTTTTCTGATTGTTTCATTGTGTGTCGGAAGAAGCTGGATTCTTCCGATAAAGGGTCCTCAGCCAGCTATTTTTAAATGGTTGGAAGTTCCGACCCTGTATCGGAAGTTTCGACAATCACTTAAGCAGTGCACTAATGACTAGTTTTTGGGGCTTGGGTATTTATACCCCTCAGCCCCACCTTCATTTGCTGCTAACCTAATTTGAGACAAACACCTCCAAGAGCATTTACTACTCCTCTCCAATCCCTCTTTGAGCTAATTCTTTAGTTGATTTGAGCTAGGACTTGAGTGAGAGCAAGATTGAGGTGTGAGACTCAACCTTTTAAGTGAAATGGCAGCCAGGATCATTTCAAGAGCACTCGAAGCATCTTCGTACTTCAATTCATGTTTGTTACTCTTGAAGCTTGCTTCTAGACGGTTTGGTGTCGCCCGTGGAGCGTCTCTCGTGTGTGTGCGCTCCGGGAAGTTTGTATTACCCTATCCTTTGTGGATTTCATAGTAAGTGACTCAATTCTCCTTTGCGGTTGATTGAGTGAGGTAAAGGGTTAGTGGAAGACCCGGCTCTTTGTAAGCTCCTCAACGGAGACATAGCTTGCTTAGTGGAAGTGAACCTCGGGAACAAATCTCTTGTGTCTTGTGGTTATTGCATTCATTTAGTTCCTATTGATCTAGAGTTTGTTTTGTATCGATCTACGTGCTCGAGTTATTGTGCTTGCAAAGATCACCTGCAGAAATCTCTTAGTATCATTGTGCAACTTTTGATTTAGCCAGATTCTGCAATTTCAAGTTTAATTTTAAATTTCGTATAAGAACTTTAGTTTTGTCGAAAGTTCCGGTCATTTGTCGGAAGTTCCTACACAGTGTTGAAAGTTTCGACACATTTAATTGCTGCGAAGAATTTTTCAGGTTTTTCAGGTACGCCTATTCGCCGCACTCCCCCTCTAGGCATCATCAAGATCCTTTCAGGGCTACACGGGTCAAGGTCCCTTAAAAAGAGACTGGCCCATTTGGTTCGGATTGTGGATTTTAAGAATCTAGATTTAGAACAAAATTTGAATGGTGCCGTTTGGATATGTGGATTGTGAGAATCTAGATTTAGCACATGCGGAAAGAGGACGGCCAACGATAGGCGCTCGAACAAGCGCCGACGGGGACGGCCAGCCCTACCAGCGACCGCAAGTGGGAGAGGGGTGGCTGCGAGTGCCGGAGGAGCAGCGCTGGGGTGGTGACGGGCGCCCGAGAGGCCGTTGGCAGGCTGGAGCTATAATGGGTTTAAGGGGTGCCAATGCACCCACGAAAATTACCAAAGTCTAAGTTCTCACCATATATGAACCCTACAGCTCAACTCTATGTACCCACAAGGCAAGTGCACCCTCCTTCAATTTGCTCTAGCTTCGCCACTGCTGGCAAGGTCACGGCCGTCGGCGCAGAGGAGCGGCACGGGGGCGGGGGGGGGGGGGGAGGGGGGCAGTCGGGCTTAGGCAGCTGCGCGAGTGTCTGGATAGCTCCTCACGTCGCCTCCACCGTGCACCGTGGGGGCGGCCGTGAGTGCCGGCCCGGTTGCGTGTGAAACGAACTGGATTCCCAAATTGAGAATCCGACTCCCTATATTATTGTGATAGTTCTTAGATCAAGCGCTATCACATACAGAACTCATTTCAGGCATAATATCATAGTCATACTTCTGATAAGGTCAAACATGGGTTTAATTATTACATATTCCAACTGGAATGTAGTACGATCCCATTACAAGCCTCTTGGGCTAAATCTATCAAATAAAAAAAATGGAAAACGGTAACTAGGCTTCTGGCCCATCCCTCATCTTCTGGAATCTCCACCATAGGCAAACTCGAGCGTAGCATGGGCTTCAGTCGTACCAGCCATCATCGTTGGAGTTGAACTCCGGGTTGGATCCTGCATCTATCAAAACTATCCCCAAAGAATAGGATAGGTCACATCACCATACGTATGCAAGCTTTAAGATGGACTATACTAAAGGTATAACAAAATTCAAGGAGATAAGTTAGGGTTTCCTATGCATAAGCAACATCAAGATATATCATCATCCAAACTCCGAACTCGGGCCATTCCAGCATCCCGGACTCCTGGTCCAACACACACCTTCCAAAACCACCAAGTCGGTGCGAGAACTCCCACTCCTCACACCACAGCTGCCCGAGGCAGGAAGTCATCACTAGAGGGAGGTAGAAAAGATGAGTAACACTAACTAATAAGAGTAACAGAAGAGTAGGGTTGTCCATGATCGAGAACGCGGCTATACGTATAGTTTTCACCCTGCAAGGGTTGTACACCTGGACCCACTCGAATTGAAGCCAGCCGAGGATCAGCCAACTAAACAACGAGACACTGGTGTACTGAGAACGGAAACTAGTAGCCTCGGCACCATCCTGCTTTCCCGGATCTTGGGCTTATCCTCCCGCAAGAGGTTGCCTTGGGACTGTGAAGCCTCCCTAATGAACCCCGCAGGGTTCTGTGTCTCAGGGGATGTAAGGTCAACACCTCCTCCCCCTGCACTGATACTCTATCCTCCTACAGGCTTGGCGCCGTACTTGCTAGCCCCGGACCGGACCCACCCACATAATGGGTAAGTGGTGTGCACGCTTAACATAGTCCCACTAATCATAGTTACCCTCAACCAGTCCTCAATTGCCGAAGCGAGCATCTTCGTCACATGCGTATCCACCGCAGTGGTCCGCAACTACACCCATTACGGGTGCCACCAACTCCTGAACCAAGTAACCACAAAAGATGTACCCACCACAGGTACTCTATAGAGTGTGCCAAGATACACAGTCCAAGCCCTTGATCCGAAGATCGAGTTATATTCGCTCGCTCCCTGCTAAAAGCCCTAATCACCAACTCCTCAAAAGTTTATCTCCACTCACGCCAAGACTATCCATCCATTCCCACACATACACATGCAAAGCATAGCAAGGCATCTCAAATTTATCAAGTGTATAGGATAGCAAGGAGTTCGGATAAATAAATAGGCTATGCAGGTTCATCTCATAATAGCACAACATGAAGCATTACCACATCTAGCAGGCAATGCCTAATAGGTACTCAGATCGTAGATGGGCGTGAACCCGGCGGCTCTTCGTAGTCCTCATGGGCCTCCGGGTGGTCCCGGCCGTTGGTCAGCTCCTCGTAGACGGGTCCTATTTGTAAATACGCATAAGGGCGAGGGCAAAAGTGCAAAAGTGCATGAAAGTATCCAAATAAGATCCAAAACACATCAAAACCTAGTCTATGGGGTAGGTCAAGATTTTAAAAGAATTATGAAGCTGGTCTCGTAATTTTCGGAGGTCTGGTAGATTTATTATGAATTTTCTAAGAAAAATCCTATTTCTGAAATTGATAAATGATTATCAGAAAAAGAAAATCACACAGCACTGACACGTGGCAACACCAGAGTGTGCCATGTGGCATGACGTCAGCATGACATCACTGGAGGGGTCAGTCCTAGCTGACATTAGTAGTGGACCATGCTGACGTTAGCGTTGACTGGCCAACGCTGATCGGTCAATGGTCAACGGGTCAACAGGTCCGTAGGTTAGTGGGACCCACGGGTCAGTCTCACCTGAGGTGGATAGGTGGGACTCGCACATCAGCACACAAAGGAGAAAAAGAAAAGGGCGGCTTGAGTTAAGAGGCTGCAAAGAAGTTGGGCCAGCTCGGGTCGGCCCAAGGACTTCAGCTCGGCTTGCCAGCCTAGCTCTGTCAGACCTGGGGCTACGGGACTGTGTACATAATGTAGTTTAAAGATGTTTAAGAGATTAAGTCCGTCTTATCTCTTATTTATCTCATTTATCTCTTATTTATCCCGTTTAAGTAGGAGATAAGGCTAACCGATACAGAAGGAATCTACCTGAGATATGTTCTGGTACGATTCCTTAGCTGGTGTTGGTTAGTATCTTTGTAACCCTAGCCTCTCGGATATATAAGTGAGGACAGGGACCCCTCTCAAAACAAGATCTCCAGATCATTCTACACTAAAGACAATACAAATCACCATACAGGACATAGGGTATTACGCATCTAGCAGCCCGAACCTGTCTAAGTTTTGTGTTCCTGGCACCTTCGAGTTTCTGATCTCGGCGTCTCCTCACCTAAAACTTACCACCTTGGGTATATCCCTCGGTGGGCAGCCGATAAAACACCAACAGCTGGCGCGCCAGGTAGGGGAGCGCATCGAAGATCCACTGGCGAACTCGATGGCATCTTTCTAGTTCACCAGGTGGCGGATTGCTACCTTCATACATGTGCATCGGCGGATCGATTCATCGAGTTCGAGATCGGATCCTTCAGCGAACGGCTACATCAACCTTGACTACTTGGCTCGACTTCACCTCGTGCTGCAACGTCGATGCACCGCAGCCGTCGACCTCAACGACTCGGTTCAACTTCGGCTTGTGCCGCAATATCCGCACGCAGCAGCGACGAGTTCGACTACTTCGACTTTGCGAGGATGATCGGCAGCCCGCCGCCGACTACTTCAACTACTTGTCTCGACTTGAAAACTAGTCAGAATCGACTCCGACTAGTCGAGCTTCATCAACAAACTATCGCAGCTCCATCAACGAGCTCCACGGCTTCATCGATATTCATCCACGAATCAAGCTAAGTGACTTATACCTTTTCCGACTTGTTCTTCACAGGATCGGCTACCTTTTGGGTACGCCTCTCGACGGGCATGAAACCCTCAGGGGCTGCGCCGTGATCGACTACTCCTGGGATGCTAGACCGACAGCTACAGCTTTGGTGCACCGAGTACTGGAGGCTCTGCCACAGACTTAATGCACCGAGTGCTGGCGGCTTTGCCACGGTCTTAGGACACTGACTATGGAGGCTACACCACAAGGTTGTGTTCTGAGTGCTGGAGGCTTCATGGGACTACACCCTATGGAAGTATAGATCTTTGCGTGTTGCCACACGCGCTCTCGCCGACTACTTATGTGTGTACGTCTCTCAATGGGTGCAAAACCCTCCAGAGCTACACATCGCCGACTACTTTATGCGCACCGCGCATTCTCTTTGTCGCATGACGACTTCTTTATCTTCTCTTAACGGTTGCTAAAGTACTCGGGTAGCACATGCCTTAATCCGTGAAACCTCGACTCTTCTGTAAGCCTATGCTCCTACGCGTGCATGCGGCTAAGCTCCCTACGCTTTGGTCTATGGCCATCAGGGATCAGGTGCTTAAACGTAACAGGCTAACTGCCCAGGAAAATTACATGGCCTAGCAAGAGCAAGATGCGAAATTTTTACACCGAATAAATTTGTCTTCACATTATTACTGAGTACTACTCGGTATCTTCGCATTACGCTACATAATGTGTGCATTGTCTTTTTTCAGGTCAAGCTTTGGCAACAACCCTCCAGGCAGCGCTGCGTGCCATCACAGTTCCGCTAGTTCCCAGGCTCGGGGGCTGGGCGATGCACACTACTCGACATGGCTCTTTCGGCTCTCCTGGCTCGTAAGCTCGGGGGCTGGGCACCGCAAAACTACTCGTTGGCTACTTATGCGTGTGAAGCTTCGGCAACAACCCTCCAGGCAGCGCGGCGTGCCATCACAGTTCCGCTAGTTCCCAGGCTCGGGGCCTGGGCGATGCACACTACTCGACATGGCTCTTTTGGCTCTCCTGGCTTGTAAGCTCGGGGGCTGGGTGCCGCAAAACTACTCGATGATGATTCATATGAAGACTGAGAGTGCAGAAGAAACTCTAAGCCACCGCGCGGTTAAATAAACCAGCGGGAGGCTTATTTCACTGTGCAGAAGGCGAAGAGTTTTTCTCGGGATTTTAGAGTAACTCCAATGCCATGATTCTTGGATCCTTTTTCCCAAACCTGGGAGATTTGGATTCAAGGCTCGGGGGTTGCGGGGTACGTGGCATCGACTACTTATTTTTTCAAATTTATTTGAAAAAGTGAGTAAGGAAGATTCAAGACTAAAGTGACCCTCAGCTTGATTCTCCGATTCAACCTAAGGCTCAGGGGCTACTCCATATGGAGTGCGATTTTTCAATCGCATGCCATATTACAAATTTAATTCGGGGCATGAGCACCTCATAGCTTTGATGTAGCCAAGTAAGCACTCGAAGAAAGACTTCAAGATGGAGCTTCAAAAGAAGCCGAAGACTACTTCGAAAGTACTCGATAAGCCTGCGGTACTCAGCTACGAAGAGCTCGGGGGCTTGTCAGACCCGGGGCCACGGGACTGTGTACATAATGTAGTTTAAAGATGTTTAAGAGATTAAGTCCGTCTTATCTCTTATTTATCTCATTTATCTCTTATTTATCCCGTTTAAGTAGGAGATAAGGCTAACCGATACAGAAGGAATCTACCTGAGATATGTTCTGATACGATTCCTTAGCTGGTGTTGGTTAGTATCTTTATAACCCTGGCCTCTCGGATATATAAGGGAGGACAGAGACCTCTCTCAAAACAAGATCTCCAGATCATTCTACACTAAAGGCAATACAAATCACCATACAGGACGTAGGGTATTACGCATCTAGCGGCCCGAACCTATCTAAATTTTGTGTTCCTGGCACCTTCGAGTTTCTGATCTCGGCGTCTCCTCACCTAAAACTTACCACCTTGGGTATATCCCTCGGTGGGCAGCCGGTAAAACACCGACAGGCTCGGGCCATGGAAGGCTGGCTAGCTCGCGGCTTGGTGGGCTGGCTCAAGTTAGCAGGCTAGTTTCGTTCACGAGCTGGCTCGGCGAGGCGGTTTGCTCCATCTTCTGGCCTGTTTGTTTCGTGGGCTGATACTCCGCTTCAGCCCGGTCCGATCCGTCTTCTCCCTCCTTCTCTTTCTCTTCCACTAGCAAAGCGGCCCCACACGTCATTCTTAGCCGGATCTGGTGTGGCTGCGCCCGGATCCGGTGCAGCGGTAACGTGTGCGTGCGTGCGTGTGTGTGTGTAGTGGCGTGCGCGCCCACAGGGTGCTCGACAAATTGCCGTAGTGGCACCTGCGGGTGCAATGCCACGACGTCGCAGCGCGGCGGGACAGGTGCGCGGTCACCACCCCGCCAGGCGCAACGACAGCGAGGCAGGGCGGCTCGGTGTGGGCTTAAGGTGCGACCTTTGGCCGTGTGTTCGTGTTCCGGTATGCGCGCAGGCATCTAGCAGTCCAGACCCAGGGCGGCAGTGCTACGTTAGTGAGCATGGCAAGGTTGGACGGTGGCGAGGTTAGCGGTGCGGCGAGCAAGGCTGAGAATTGGCCTTGCAGCCGGCTCAGTCACTACGGTCTGGAGGGGGTGAGTGCGCGTGCGAGTCCTCGGTCTAGCCGGGGCCGCAATGCGGCATCGGGCAGCAGAGGGTGGACAACGATGGCGTCAAAGGGCTCCTGCACAGGAACATGGTGGCGGAAGGCCAGGCAACAGGGACGTGGTCTTAGGGCTTCCTAGGGAGGGTTCATCAACGGTGGTGAGCACGTCGACAGCAGGAGAGTGACAGCGAGCGGTGGCGGCGCTCACCAGTCGGGTCTGGGGGAGATGGAGCTCGGGGCGTTGGAGAGGTGGTGAGGCGATGCAGTGCCATGCAGAGCCGCAATGTTGACGTAGACGATCGGGGTGCAAGCTCGGACAGTGTCATCTTCCTCCTCACGTCCCTTCTCCTCCTCGGCTCCTTCTCCTTAGCTCCTCCTCCTTCTCCTAATATCCCTCCCAGCTTCTCCCTCCTTAGGCTGTGGTGGCGGACGAAGGGGGAAGCCGTAAGGCCTAGGGTTCTGTTGTCGGTCAAAACCCACCGGTGAGCAGCGACAAGCAACACGAGGAGCCGGGAGGCTTCCGGGACTGCTGGTGGGTCCCGGTCCCTCGGTCTTGGCCCAATCAAATTATGGCGATAACAGGTTCACGTGGCGCTTGGGGCTTTATAGGAGCGCTCTAGGGCTTGAGGTGGCACAGATGTCGAGGATTTGGCCGGCAGGACTAGGTGCGCGCGCGGGGTCTACGTGGCGGCATCCAAGGGCTTGGCGTGGTTCTGTGCTAGGGTTTTGGGTCGCGGCATGGTGCGGGGTGACGTAGCCGAGGCGCAGGCACGACCATTGGGCAACTTTGTCGCGGAGCGGGGGCGGAGCGACGCGGGTGCAGCAGTGAGGTGGAACGCAGACGCGTCGTGAGGAACGGGAAAGCTAACGGGTGGACCCCATCCGTTAGTCCCCACCCGTCAGTGGCTCGCGTGAGGGAAAAGAGGTGCGAGGTGAGGCGGCGCTGGGCTGGGCTACTTCTGTTGGGCTAGTTCATGGGCCATTGAAGCGTCCCCCCATCAGGGAAGACTTAAAAGTGTCACTTTATCAGTCCCAGGAGGCTGATAACACTTTTATTACATCAGATGGTACATCACCGTACAACTCTTCGCGGTAATGGGCAGTGAAACGCCACTATCGCGAGGATTACAACAAAAACCCATACTACTACACTAACTACGAACAGGGGATCATCAGAGTCTTGCGCCATGCGGAGCTCCAACGGTGACCTCACCCACAGGCAAGACTGGGTGCAGGACGGAACCCTACTCGTCGTTCTCGGGGATGTAGTCGGGATCCTCCACTGTAAAGTAAGAACGGGGTGAGTACAAACGTACTCAGCAAGTCCAATCACACCCACGGGGGGGGTTATAACAGAATTAGATGCACAGGATAATCCAAGGATAAAGTTACGGTTCTTTTGCGGAAACACAATTATATGCAAGGGTACGTTTTAAAAGCATTTTTCAAAACAAGTTTTCAAGTGGCTAAGAACACACGATGTCGATCCTCACGGATCCAAGTTTCAAGCCACTACCGGACTCCCCGTCCGTTGTAGCACACGGCACCATTGCCGGATACTTTCCAAACAACTCACACGGGTTCAACCCTTCCCAGAGAGAAACACTAGTTATGTGACCACACCGTAACTTGCCCAGTACCGTGGGCACGGCTATTCGAATAGATTTTTAACTCTGCAGAGGTGTGCAACTTTACCCACAGGTGGGGTACCACAACACGAACACCTGAGTGCCGGTGCAGATCCCATCGAAGCCCTTACCCACCGTAGCTAGACCTGACTAGCCACCACGGGATCTATCAAGGGGTCATTCGACCTAACACCGAGGTTTAACCGGGGCATAAGTCACACAGAGCTTATCCCGTCTCCTTGATCACCCGTTGCTCCCAGCTCTCCTGATGGCTATCAGACTAACTAGTGGGGTTAGGCCAAGCCGTTGCCCATACAACGGTCAAGTGGTTCGCACTACGAGAAGCTAGGTGAGATGTCACATCAACTCGGTCCTTAGGGGTGACAAGATGGATATCTCCCTTCCTCGCTCAACCACACAGGTACGAGCACACCAACGGCAATTCACACAGAAATGCCATCCATCCCGTCTAACTCGTCTTTCAAAACCACATTGTATCCCTTCCCACACACACACATTTTCTTTATAAAATCAGGTGGTCAAGGTAGGGTTATCTCAAACAAGGGTGGCTATCCTACCATGTTTTCAGCACGCAAAACCATGCAATTTTATAAAACAGGTCACTGGGTTGTGTTTTATAAAAACTAGGACAGAAACATGCATCAAAGGGCGGAATTGAACTTGCCATCGTCAAACCCTTGCGGGAAGTCCTGATCGAAGCACTGTCCTTCGGGTTCGGGGTCGCAGTACTGGTCCTCAGTTGCTTGGTCGCGGTCGGGAACCTCGTCGTTCACTCCGTGTCCTACAACGCAAACAAACAGACACACAATCAAGCGAAAGAACTAAAAGCTTTTACCGGTAGGCTTGAATCGGAAATAATTTAGTTACGGAGTTAGGGGCAATATCCCTGGGTGGTTTCTTAATGGCATGGCTAAAACTATACTAGAAAGGGCGTGGTAAAGTTTCGGGTCAATCAGAGGTCGTTTCGCACATAAAATGACGCGCTAAAGGTGGTTTCAGGGCTCAAACGGGGGTTCGAGGGCTTGTTCGTAAATATCCGGAAAGAGTGCGGACCTATTTGTAAATCCTAGAAATACCCTAAGCATGCTAAAAGGTGTCGATTATGTTTAGGTTTATGTTCCGAGGGGTTTGATTTGAATTAACGGAAAGGGTAGGGCTATTTTTGCAAAAGAGAATGGATAAAGGGGTTTCTTTGGAACAAACAGGGGCGGCCAGGGGGTTTTTCGCAAAAGGGCCTCCTTCTTCTTCCTCCCCTCACCCGTGAAACAGAGGAGGGAGGGGGAGCTCGGGCCGGCCCCAAATCCGGCGGCCTAGGGGCCTAATCGGCTCGGGTGTGTGGGGGAAAAGGGAGAGGAGGAAGAGGGGGTTCCACTTTGGGGCTCACCTCGGGCGGGGGCTGTGCGAGGCGGCGGGCCGGCGTGGGGCAGGCGGCGGCGGCCGTGCGGCTCGGGTGGCGGCGGTTTGGGCGCGGGAGAGGAGGTAGGCAGGGGCGGCGCGGCTTGTGGGGGGCTAGGGGCTGCGGCCGGGCCTATTTATAGGCGGCCGGCGGTGGGGGAAAGGGGCGGCCGGCGGAGCGGCTCCACGGGCGGCCATTAATGGCGCCCGTGGCTTGCGGCGGGGCGCGGCCGCGCACGTGGGGGGGGGGGGCGGGCGGCGGTGTGCAGCACAGGGGAGGCGCGGGCGGCGAGGCGGCACAGCGGCGCACGCGCGGGTACGGGCGGTTGGGCACAGGCGCGCGCGAGGGGAGGGGCATCGACGGGCGGCGCGGCACGCGCGGGGAAGCGCTCGTGCGCGCGTGCGGCGCGGCAACGCGCAGGCCAGAGCGGGGCGCGCGCAGGCACGGCGCGGGCAGCGAGGCCGGGGCGGCGCGGTGGCCGTGCGGGCGGCGCGTGCGCGAGCGCGTCGCGGCTCGGCCGTGCGCGTGCGCGTGAAGCGCGTGTGCGCGAGGGTCGGCGGCGCGCGCGCGTACGGCGGCGTGCGCGCGAGGGCGGGGTGGCGTTCGGGAGCAGAGGAGCAGGGAGGGAGAAACAGGAAGGAAAGAAAGGAAGGAAGAAAAAGGAAAAAGGGAAAGGAAAATGGGAAAAAGAAAAAGAGAGAAAAGGAAAAGGGGAAAAGAAATAATGGAAAAAAAAGAGAAGGAGAGAGGGAAGGGAGAGGCGCGTCGGCGCCGGCCGTGCCGGCCGGTCGGCCATGCGCGCGAGATTTGCGCGTCGCACGAGGAGCGCCGGCGCTAATTGCGGCAGCGGTCGCGGCCGGTTGTCGTATTGCGGCCGGACGCTGTGCGGTACACGGCGGGGAACTTGACAGTGCGCGTGTGGCGGAGGGTTTCCTGTCGGTTAGGTTTTTAATCGGAACGCGTAGTTTAGATTTGAAATTGTTGGGGCGTTACAAACCTACCCCACTTAAATGAATCTCGTCCTCGAGATTCGGCTGGCCCCTAAACAGATGGGGGAATTCTTTCTTTAGAGCCTCCTCGCGTTCCCAGGTGGCTTCCTCTTCTCCGTGTCTGCTCCATTGAACTCTGCATATCCGTAGTTCGGAGTTTCTTGTTCTCCTGGTGACAGTGTCCAGAATTTTGACCGGTACTTCCTGGTACCGTAGATCCGGTTGCAGGTCTATTGTTTCTACTGGCACGTGTTCACCCTTGGGTACTCTCAAACACTTCCTTAATTGCGAAACATGAAATACTGGATGTATGTCCGACATTTCTTCTGGTAACTCCAGTCGGTATGCTACCGCTCCGACTTTCTTCAGAACTTGATACGGTCCTATGTATCGAGGGGCCAATTTTCCTTGTACCTGAAATCTTCGTGTCCCTCGAATGGGTGAGACTTTGAGATAGACAAAATCTCCCGGATTGAAACTTATCTCCCGCCTCTTCTTGTCTGCGTAGCTCTTTTGTCGGGACTGAGCCGCTTTCAATTTCTCGCGGATTTCCGCTACTTTTTCCTCTGCTTCTTTTATAAGTGCGGGTCCTACTAGGGCACGTTCCCCAACTTCCGACCACATCAATGGAGTCTTGCACTTTCTTCCGTAGAGAGCTTCGAATGGCGACATGCCCAAGCTGGCTTGGTAACTATTGTTGTACGAGAATTCCGCATAGGGCAGACTCTGTTCCCAATCATTTCCATAGGTCAGGACACATGCTCTCAGCATATCTTCCATGATCTGATTCACCCTTTCGGTTTGACCATCCGTCTGTGGGTGGTATGCGGAGCTAAAATCTAACTTAGTGCCCATGGCTTTATGCAGGCTTTTCCAGAACCTAGAGGTAAATTGGGTTCCTCTATCCGAAACAATTCTGCTAGGCACTCCATGTAACTTCACTATGTTCTCCACATAAAGCTTTGCCAGCTTCTCTCCACCATAAGTGGTTCGTACGGGTATAAAGTGAGCCGATTTAGTGAGTCGATCTACTATTACCCATATGGAATCGTGTCCTTTCTGTGTTCTGGGTAGGCCTACTACGAAGTCCATTCCTATTTCATCCCATTTCCAGACCGGGATAGGCAAGGGTTGCAATAATCCTGCCGGCTTTTGATGTTCGGCCTTGATCCTTTGGCAGATATCACAATGTGCCACAAATCGTGCAATATCCGCTTTCATTCCATTCCACCAGTATTTTTGCTTTATGTCCATATACATTTTGGTGGATCCTGGGTGGATAGAGTAGGCCGAGTTATGGGTTTCGTCCATGATCAATTGCCGGAAATCTCCATTCTGGGGTACACAAATTCTATCCTCGTACCATAATGTTCCCTTATCATCTACTCGGAAGCCCGGCGCTTTGTTTTCTCCAGTTTGCTTACGGACCCTCATTAACTCCTGATCCGAGCTTTGGGCTTCTCTAATCTTATCCTCTAATGTCGATTGGACGTTTAGCACCTGACTGGAACCTCGAGGAACGATGTGCACATTTAACCGTGCCATTTCCTCGCATAGGTGGTCATCCTTGGGTTCATAGGTTTTTCGGCTTAAGGCATCGGCTACCACGTTCGCCTTTCCGGGGTGATACTGAATTTCCAAATTATAGTCCTTGACCAACTCCAACCATCTTCTCTGCCTTAAATTTAAATCCGGCTGGGTAAAGATGTACTTTAGACTCTTGTGGTCGGTGTAAACCTCACACTTATTTCCGATCAGGTAGTGTCTCCAAATTTTAAGGGCATGCACTACGGCCGCTAGTTCCAAATCATGGGTTGGGTAATTCTGCTCATGAGTCTTGAGTTGGCGGGAGGCATATGCAACGACTTTCCCGTCTTGCATCAGTACGCACCCTAGACCTTGTCGGGATGCGTCACAATAAATGACAAAGTCTCGATGAATGTCCGGCAGGGTTAGTACTGGGGCGGTTGTCAACCTTTGCTTCAGTTCTTGAAAACTCTTCTCACAGGATTCTATCCACGCGAACTTTTTCTCCTTCTTAAGAAGTTCCGTCATGGGTCGGGCTATCTTAGAGAATCCCTCAATAAATCTTCGATAGTACCCGGCTAATCCGAGAAAACTTCTGATCTCACCTACGCTAGTTGGTCGCTGCCAATTGGATACGGCTTCAACCTTCTCTGGGTCCACTGCTACGCCTTCCGCAGTCAGAATGTGACCAAGAAAAGCTACTCTCTCCAGCCAGAATTCGCACTTGCTGAACTTGGCGTATAACCTATGTGCCCTCAGCTTTTCTAATACTACCCGCAGATGTTGCTCATGTTCCTGAATACTCTTAGAGTAGATAAGTATGTCGTCGATAAAGACTACGACAAACTTATCCAGCTCGTCCATAAACACTTTGTTCATGAGGTTCATAAAATAGGCAGGGGCATTGGTTAGTCCGAAAGACATTACGGTGAACTCAAACTGCCCGTAGCGGGTGACGAAAGCTGTCTTAGGGATGTCACTTTCCTTAATCTTAAGCTGAAAATATCCTGATCTTAGATCGATCTTGGAAAAGTACTTGGCTCCTTTTAGCTGATCGAAAAGGTCATCAATCCTGGGGAGGGGGTACTTGTTCTTAATGGTAACCTCGTTCAGTGCTCGGTAGTCCACGCACAACCTCATACTCCCATCTTTCTTCTTGACAAACAGCACTGGGGCTCCCCATGGCGACGAGCTTGGTCTGACGAAGCCAATCCTCTGCAGTTCTTCTAGTTGCTTCTTTAATTCTGTCAATTCAGGGGCCGCCATCCTATAGGGTCTCTTGGCTATGGGGGATGTTCCGGGGATAAGGTCTATGACGAATTCTATATCCCTATCTGGCGGCATACCGTGAAGCTCTTCGGGGAATACATCTGGGTATTCGCTTACTACCGGGACTCCTTCTAAGGGCTTGGTTTCCACGCTAAACACCATTGGATCAAACTTACTATCCCGGGTACGGCAGACCACTTGTACTCCTTCGTGGTTTGTTAAGTGTACCACTTTGTCGGTACAGCCTATGAGACCATTGTGTCGGCTTAACCAATCCATCCCAAGGATCACATCTATTCCCCCAGGCTTAAGTACTACTAAATCTGCTAGAAAGTCTACCCCACTTAAATTGATCCTTACCCGGGGACAACCTAATTGACAATTGATGTCGCCTCCAGGCGTCCGGGTTAATAGGGGTGTTTTTAGTAGTACTGTAGGTATTTTGTGCTTCTCCACATAGCTCGAGGATATAAACGAGTGTGATGCTCCAGAATCAAATAATACTGTCGCCAGAGCTGAGTTGACTAAGTACTCACCGAGCACTACGCCCTGGGCTTCTTGAGCCTCCTGCGCGTCGATGTGGTTGACGCGGGCTCGTCCAAATGATTGCTGCTTCACCTGCTGGCTGCCGTCATTGTTGCGGACGGGCACTCGGTTGGCACCGGTCAGGGCTGGTCTGGGCCCATTCACTGTGTTGGAGAAGGCTGACGTGGCCGGCTTATTCTTGGCGTAGGGGCAATTGGCGATGAAGTGCCCCGTCTCACGGCAGTTGAAACAGGCCCTAACATTGTTGTTGTCGGAGGCGGCCAGACTTGTGTTGCTCTGCGGGGCTCTCATGGTGTTCTGACTCTTGGGCTGTGCTTCAGAGGCTCGTGACCCGGTCACTTGGGACTGAGTCCTATACTGCATTGGGGCCTGGGATCTTGGTGCAGTGTAGTTGGAGTTCCTCGACTTTTGGAAGCGGTCCTGCTGGCGAGCCTTACTTTCCAAGAATTTGCGTTTGTTGTCCTTTCTTTCTTCGGCCTTGGCTCTTTCTGTGAGGATGGCCTTGTTCATTAGGGTGTTGAAGTCCGGATAGATCTGGGGAGTAAGCAGGGTCCGGAGCTCTGGGCTTAACCCCTTCTTGAACATGTCTTGCTTTTTGTCGTCGTCATTCACCTCTTCCGGCGCATATCGGGCCAATTCTATGAACCGGTGGGTGTATTCTTCCACCGTCATACTCCCTTGTTGAAGTGCGTGGAATTCATCCGCCTTGCGCTTCATGGTGGCAGAAGGAATGTGGTAGCGGCGGAATTCCCTTACAAATTCTCCCCAGGTGATGGTAGAGGCATCTTCGGCTGCGGCACAATAGTTTTCCCACCAGGATAATGCTGTTCCGGTGAGCTGGTGGGCTGCCAGAAGGACTTTATCCCGGTCCTGGCATTCGAATGGTTCGAGCTTCCTCTGAATTACTCGCAACCAGTCGTCAGCATCCAACGGGTTGCAGGATCCGGCGAAGGTTGGTGGCTTGGTCCTTAGAAAGGCCGTCAGCTTGTCGTTCATATTCTGCCCTCGCGGCTGCCGGTTAATGAGGGCGTTCGCCAGAGTCTCCAGTATGAGGGTCTGGTTATGGATGATTTGTGCCAGGTCTCCGAGGGGTGGGGGTGGTGGTAGTTGTTCTTCTTCTTGACTTCCCCCTCGGTTCTGGCTTACTTCTTGCTCTCCTTGGGGAAGATCTTGTTCAACGGGGTGTGCTCCGACACTAGCGGCTACGGGGTTCCGGCCACGGGAGGCCCTCGCAACGTTCCGGGGGGTCACCTGTTGATTGGGTAAGTTAGGGTTACGATTACGTGATGTTTAAGTTGTCTAATTCGTATATAGGGCAGAACCTACCTTCTGCCTGTATTCATATAAATAATCAGCACACAACAAACCAGCACACAACATTACAAACAACAAATACGAACCATTTTATTGCTGCGAGGGGGTACAACTTAGGGTAAGGCTGGGCCTCGTGCTACTCATCCAGGGTCTGGTCTTAAGGGTACGGCGTGGACAGAAAGGCTGGGGAGGGTATCACCGGGATGGCGTCGGTCACTCTACTTGCGTGGTGTGTCCTCTTCCGGGGCGGACAGGGTAAGAGGTTCTCGCTCGCCGTCTCCTGGGTTCCCATTGGTCAGGGGCTGTATTGCAGCATCCCCTTCGTTGGCGGCAGCAGAACTTTCAGGATTCTCGGGTGGAGCTTGTGCGCTCCCGAAGAGTGACCCCCACCCTATGACGGGTGTCCCGAGTAGAACGTGGTCTTCCCCTATCGCCGGGACTGGTGTTCCACTTTGGGTCCAATCTTGCATACGCCGGTCTCGGGCCTGCCTGAGGCTCTCTTGAGCGACAGCTTCGCTACTGACCGCGGCTGCGGCTCTCGCCTCGGCATGGGCGGCTCGGATCTGCTGTATCCTTACCGCGAGCTCTGCTTGCTCGGCTCGGTGAGTCTGCTCCCTCAGAAGGTTGGCTTGCTCGTCAAAGAGTTGGTCCAGGGCGGCTAGGTAAGTCGCTACTTGGTACAGGGGGCCTTCTTCGTGGCGACGTCGCTCCAGGTTTCTCATGCGTGCTTCCCAGACTGGGGTTCTGATGGCCGGCGGGAAGAACTTCGCTGGTGTAGGGGCGAGGTGTTCTTCAAAAATCCGGCACAAGTAACGGAGTGCTTTTCTGATGGCCAAGGGGTAGGTGTCTTGGTGTCTAAACCCTGTGGCGGTCGCGCGCCAGGGCTGGATGTCGGGGTAGCGGTTGCTCCTGGCGATGACCAGGATCACCCTGCAGCGGAGGGTACCATGGTGCTCGTACTCTCGGCTGTAGTACCTTGGGCGCTCCGTAACGCCAAGGTCTTCCAGGGTGTTGATCAAGAGGCTGGGGAATCCAGGTGCAGCTTGGCAATCGCCCTGGGTCCATCCTTCCTCAGCCATCTGAAACAGAAACAGGGTAAACAATCTGGTATAGGTGCAACGGGAGTAGATGATATTTATTATTACAACAAGGGTGGTACAGCTTTCATGGATACGTGGTCATTCGGGTAGGGTTTTTGCTAGGGGTGCTAATCCTATCATGGAGATTCTTCCTCGGTCCTGATAGAGCGCTTCTTTATTGGAAGGAACCGATCCATCTCGTTTTCGGTCTGAGTACCCTTGTCCCAATGGGTTTCCATGGGTTCTTCTTCTTCTTCTTCGATCCACCCACCTATCCCGTTGCGGTTCTCGTATTCTTGCATCTGGGCTTGGAGGGCGGCTAAGGAATACTCGGCGCTTGCGGCTTTTGTCCGTTGTTCCTCCAGCTCCTGGGTTAACTTTTCAACTCCATGGATTAATTTCTTCAGTTGTGCCGCCTGCTTGTTGCAGAGTGCATCTAAGCCCGTAAGGTAGATGGACAGGTGGGAGACCGTGTCTTCCAGGTCTTCTTCTTCTCGTCCAAGTCCCCTCATTCGGGCAATCCAAGTGCGCCCTCTTCCCTCAGCGGGTGGGAAAAATCCCATAGGAGTCCGCTGAAGGTGGTGCCTGTAGAGCACACGCAGTCGTCGCAAAGCTTTACGAGCGGCCTTTCGATAGGAGTCGGGGAAGCGGAAACCAGTGGTGGAGATGAACCAAGGGTCCACATCCGGGTAGCGGGTGCTTCTCTCCACAAAAATCATCGTGTCGCACCGAAGGGTGCCACCGGAGATGTATTCTCGGTAGGCGTACTCCGGCGTTTCCATAACCCCAACGCGTTCCAGGCTGAGCAACAATAACTTAGGAAGGCCAGGCTCTGCGTAGCAGACTCCGTTGACCCATCCATTGTCAGCCATCTGGCACAGGGTAAAAACCAGTGGTGAGTGTTTGTGCAGAAAGTTTCTAAACCGGGACAAGTTCTAGGGCCTAAAAGGGGTCTCGCTCCTAGGGTCACGTCCTACGGCCAGCCTACGGCTCTGATACCACCTGAAGCGTCCCCCCATCAGGGAAGACTTAAAAGTGTCACTTTATCAGTCCCAGGAGGCTGATAACACTTTTATTACATCAGATGGTACATCACCGTACAACTCTTCGCGGTAATGGGCAGTGAAACGCCACTATCGCGAGGATTACAACAAAAACCCATACTACTACACTAACTACGAACAGGGGATCATCAGAGTCTTGCGCCATGCGGAGCTCCAACGGTGACCTCACCCACAGGCAAGACTGGGTGCAGGACGGAACCCTACTCGTCGTTCTCGGGGATGTAGTCGGGATCCTCCACTGTAAAGTAAGAACGGGGTGAGTACAAACGTACTCAGCAAGTCCAATCACACCCACGGGGGGGGGTTATAACAGAATTAGATGCACAGGATAATCCAAGGATAAAGTTACGGTTCTTTTGCGGAAACACAATTATATGCAAGGGTACGTTTTAAAAGCATTTTTCAAAACAAGTTTTCAAGTGGCTAAGAACACACGATGTCGATCCTCACGGATCCAAGTTTCAAGCCACTACCGGACTCCCCGTCCGTTGTAGCACACGGCACCATTGCCGGATACTTTCCAAACAACTCACACGGGTTCAACCCTTCCCAGAGAGAAACACTAGTTATGTGACCACACCGTAACTTGCCCAGTACCGTGGGCACGGCTATTCGAATAGATTTTTAACTCTGCAGAGGTGTGCAACTTTACCCACAGGTGGGGTACCACAACACGAACACCTGAGTGCCGGTGCAGATCCCATCGAAGCCCTTACCCACCGTAGCTAGACCTGACTAGCCACCACGGGATCTATCAAGGGGTCATTCGACCTAACACCGAGGTTTAACCGGGGCATAAGTCACACAGAGCTTATCCCGTCTCCTTGATCACCCGTTGCTCCCAGCTCTCCTGATGGCTATCAGACTAACTAGTGGGGTTAGGCCAAGCCGTTGCCCATACAACGGTCAAGTGGTTCGCACTACGAGAAGCTAGGTGAGATGTCACATCAACTCGGTCCTTAGGGGTGACAAGATGGATATCTCCCTTCCTCGCTCAACCACACAGGTACGAGCACACCAACGGCAATTCACACAGAAATGCCATCCATCCCGTCTAACTCGTCTTTCAAAACCACATTGTATCCCTTCCCACACACACACATTTTCTTTATAAAATCAGGTGGTCAAGGTAGGGTTATCTCAAACAAGGGTGGCTATCCTACCATGTTTTCAGCATGCAAAACCATGCAATTTTATAAAACAGGTCACTGGGTTGTGTTTTATAAAAACTAGGACAGAAACATGCATCAAAGGGCGGAATTGAACTTGCCATCGTCAAACCCTTGCGGGAAGTCCTGATCGAAGCACTGTCCTTCGGGTTCGGGGTCGCAGTACTGGTCCTCAGTTGCTTGGTCGCGGTCGGGAACCTCGTCGTTCACTCCGTGTCCTACGACGCAAACAAACAGACACACAATCAAGCGAAAGAACTAAAAGCTTTTACCGGTAGGCTTGAATCGGAAATAATTTAGTTACGGAGTTAGGGGCAATATCCCTGGGTGGTTTCTTAATGGCATGGCTAAAACTATACTAGAAAGGGCGTGGTAAAGTTTCGGGTCAATCAGAGGTCGTTTCGCACATAAAATGACGCGCTAAAGGTGGTTTCAGGGCTCAAACGGGGGTTCGAGGGCTTGTTCGTAAATATCCGGAAAGAGTGCGGACCTATTTGTAAATCCTAGAAATACCCTAAGCATGCTAAAAGGTGTCGATTATGTTTAGGTTTATGTTCCGAGGGGTTTGATTTGAATTAACGGAAAGGGTAGGGCTATTTTTGCAAAAGAGAATGGATAAAGGGGTTTCTTTGGAACAAACAGGGGCGGCCAGGGGGTTTTTCGCAAAAGGGCCTCCTTCTTCTTCCTCCCCTCACCCGTGAAACAGAGGAGGGAGGGGGAGCTCGGGCCGGCCCCAAATCCGGCGGCCTAGGGGCCTAATCGGCTCGGGTGTGTGGGGGAAAAGGGAGAGGAGGAAGAGGGGGTTCCACTTTGGGGCTCACCTCGGGCGGGGGCTGTGCGAGGCGGCGGGCCGGCGTGGGGCAGGCGGCGGCGGCCGTGCGGCTCGGGTGGCGGCGGTTTGGGCGCGGGAGAGGAGGTAGGCAGGGGCGGCGCGGCTTGTGGGGGGCTAGGGGCTGCGGCCGGGCCTATTTATAGGCGGCCGGCGGTGGGGGAAAGGGGCGGCCGGCGGAGCGGCTCCACGGGCGGCCATTAATGGCGCCCGTGGCTTGCGGCGGGGCGCGGCCGCGCACGTGGGGGGGGGGGGGCCGGGCGGCGGTGTGCAGCACAGGGGAGGCGCGGGCGGCGAGGCGGCACAGCGGCGCACGCGCGGGTACGGGCGGTTGGGCACAGGCGCGCGCGAGGGGAGGGGCATCGACGGGCGGCGCGGCACGCGCGGGGAAGCGCTCGTGCGCGCGTGCGGCGCGGCGACGCGCAGGCCAGAGCGGGGCGCGCGCAGGCACGGCGCGGGCAGCGAGGCCGGGGCGGCGCAGCGACGGGCGGCGCGGTGGCCGTGCGGGCGGCGCGTGCGCGAGCGCGTCGCGGCTCGGCCGTGCGCGTGCGCGTGAAGCGCGTGTGCGCGAGGGTCGGCGGCGCGCGCGCGTACGGCGGCGTGCGCGCGAGGGCGGGGTGGCGTTCGGGAGCAGAGGAGCAGGGAGGGAGAAACAGGAAGGAAAGAAAGGAAGGAAGAAAAAGGAAAAAGGGAAAGGAAAATGGGAAAAAGAAAAAGAGAGAAAAGGAAAAGGGGAAAAGAAATAATGGAAAAAAAAGAGAAGGAGAGAGGGAAGGGAGAGGCGCGTCGGCGCCGGCCGTGCCGGCCGGTCGGCCATGCGCGCGAGATTTGCGCGTCGCACGAGGAGCGCCGGCGCTAATTGCGGCAGCGGTCGCGGCCGGTTGTCGTATTGCGGCCGGACGCTGTGCGGTACACGGCGGGGAACTTGACAGTGCGCGTGTGGCGGAGGGTTTCCTGTCGGTTAGGTTTTTAATCGGAACGCGTAGTTTAGATTTGAAATTGTTGGGGCGTTACAGCCATGCGGGGTGTTCGCGTGCGAAGCAGGCCGCTAGTAGGCCGAGCTCGGCTTGCTGCCGCTCGGCCAGCCGGGCTGGCTTGGGCTAGTGTGGGTTAGAGCCGAGTTAGGGTATGTTAGGGTTTGGGCTAGGGTAGCAGGCTATGTAGGATTGGTTTAGGGGTTAGGGGGGTGGTTAGATAAGTTAGCCTTTGAATTAAAGTTGAAGGGCACACTTCAGTTTAAATTCCACACAAATTTAGATCATCCGAAACAAACCCAATCTAATTTATACAAGCAAATTCGAAGAAACTCGAATAACTCCAAATCCAATCACACTAACAATATAGTCCTTGATCCAATTTTAGGTTTCTATTACTAGGAATTTGAGGGAGATGAGACGCCAACCCTAGGTTATTCTAGCTATTAGCACTTGCATACAAAAAGTTTCTAAATTTCACGATTTTTCAACTTATAACATTCCGAAAATTTCCGGGATGTTACAGCACGCCTCCCCCGCCGCGCCTGGGAGCCACAGCCGCGAGCGCTGGGCGACCGCGGCGCCTCCGCTGCACACTGGAAGGGGCGGCTGCCGGTGGGGAGGAGGCTTGGTTGGCCAGTCGCGGGAGTGGAGCGGAGAGATGGAGCTGCAATTTGGTGTAATATTTCCTTAATGTTGATGGGCAAAACACTCATTTTGACGGTTAGTAGCTGGTCAGGAGCTGCTGGAAGCTAGGCCGCTCCAGCTTCTAGGATTTTAAGAATTCAAGAATCAGGATTTTAGAATCCTCAACAAAATCTGCGCCGTTTAGAAGCCACCTAGCTTTTAGCTTTTGGATTCTAAGAGTCCAGCGCCTTCCAAACGGACCCTATATAATATCTTGCGAGCATCTCCCATACTAATAAACTATCATTATAAAGACAAAACAAAACTAAATGAATGTTTTTGAATTAAAGAAGTTTGATTTCTGGGAAAAACTAAGAGTGATCTACATTTAAATGGAGGGAGTATAATTTTATAGTACTACTCCATCCTATTAGAATTAGATATAATCTCGGTCCCCATGCCACGTTTTTGTCGGTGTGGCAGGAGGCTAATCTACCCTCTGATCTCTAATTAGAATTAGATATAATCAATCATACTTTTTCCCTAGATATCATGTAATAAATGATAGGAGGGAGTACAATATAACTAGAAAATATTAGTTGAAGTTACACTTTGAATTGTCAAATAAGGTTAGATGGCAGAGTTGCAATATGCGAAACTAAATGTTACGCGAGTTAATTAAATATGAACGGAAAAATGCTTGTTAGAGCCTACACTAAAAGTTCAACATTTCTTTGCAAAAAACATAATCAGTGTCTATTTACAAATAGACTGCATGTTTTCCCACCTTCCCGTAATTGCCTTTTTTTAAGTAAGCCCTTAACTATTCTTTTTGGAGCAGAACACTCAATCATTTCTTTTAGAGTCTGAGCCCTTGATCACATTTTTAGAGGTCCGCCTCTTTGGCATAGGTCCAGCTGTACGAATTCTTTGAGATGATTATTCTTAGGCCCTGTTTAGTTCCCACCCCGTAAACGCAAAAACGCTGTAAACGTAAAATTTTTAAAGGAATCTTGCTAATTTGAAGTACTAAATGAAGTCTATTTACAAAATTTTTTGCATGGATGGGCTGTAAATCGCGAGACGAATCTAATGAACCTACTTAATCCATGATTTGCAACAGTGATGCTACAGTAACCATCCGCTAATTATTGCTTAATCATAGATTAAGTAGCATCATTAGATTCGTCTCGCGATTTACAACCCATCCATGCAAAAAGTTTTGTAAATAGACTTCATTTAGTATTTCAAATTGGTAAGATTTCTTTGAAAAAAAAATTTGCCCTTTACACCTGCCGAACTAAACAGGGCCTTAGTTCCAAGAATTTGTTCGGCGGAAGCTAAGGGATACACCCAAAATATTCAGTGATTCACAGTGTGGATGGCTGGGCTGCAGCTACTGCTGCAGGTCAGTCAGCAGAGGATCGGCAGCATCAGCCAGCAGGCATGCTGGCTGCAGCTGACAGCAAAGCTGCTGCTGTGGCGGGAAGCACCCCCAATTTTATTTTTTGGCGGGAACAAATCCAGTAATTCAAATTAACACACCATGATATCAATAGGCATATCAGTTCATTACAATACAGAGGATCTTACAAGACCAAATGAGAAAACAGTTCCCCAGTACTGACTAGTCATACAACATATGGCACAACAAATGCACATAAACATACATCATTAAATATACGCAACATCCTGCATCCTTCTTCACGCCATTCTAGACTCCCAATAGCTAATGACCCAAAATTTGCCTTTCGCCACCTGCACGCACCCATATTGCCATAGCCATCAGTCGGGACCGACATATACTCGAACTTCTACAACACTCCATCCGAAATTGGTCATACCTTTGCACTACATCAAGCCGATTCCAACTGCTATCCAATATCGCACATCTGCTATATCCTCAGAAGCATTTGCTGCCACCCATGCGGACATTTCGTAGTCCGCATCTCAAACCATGTTCCCATGTTCAGTTCTTGCAAGTCTATGCTCCAACAAAAATTGTGCAGCGCAAAGTAAGCAATAAGGATCTTGGTATGCTTCTCCCTCGCATAGTACGGTACCCCTTGCAAAATGTGCCACCTCGACTTGAGCACACCAAACTCCCGTTCCACGACATTGCGAAGACTCGAATGGTGGTAGTTAAACTTCTCCTGCACAGTTTCAGCCCCTCGGCGGATGAATTCTTCAAGATGGTACCTTTGACTGCGATACGGCCCCAAATATCCGGCCTGAACTGCATATCCTGAGTCGACCAGATAGTACCTTCCTGTACACCAACAATCATATCCACCATTAGTAAGAACTCTATTTCTACATTTGCATATTGAACGTAACTAAATAGTTAGCATACCTGGTGGTGGATGTGGGTAATTGGGGAACTCCATGCAGTCCCTCAGCACCGACATGTCATGACTTGACCCTGCCTCTATAAATGCGAACAGCATGTCCATGTCCATTATGCATAACATATTGAAGCTTGTATACCCCTTTTGATTTATGAAGTCTTCACAGGACTCAAGACTGATTTGTACTCGTACGTGAGTCCCATCTAAAGCCCCTATGCACTCATCAAAATATGGTGCAAATCGATTTATCCTATGATTTATTTTTTGTAGGTGGGGTCCTTTGGAGCAATAATCGTCTCTGCAAAGGAGAACATGACATCTACCACCTCACTCATCTTCCTACAAATGGTGTCCAAAGACCGCTCAAATCTGTCCTTAATTTGTCTACACGCCTGTCGTGACGCACAAGCCCATACGAACATAGCTAGAGATTCTATAGTGTCAACCTCTTGTGTAGAACGAAGCCCATGGTAAGTAACTAAGGTGTCATGCAACTGAAGGAATGCGTCAGAAGACATATGAAAGTTGTCGTGGCACCTCCCGGCGTTCCTCAAATTCAGCTCAACCCATTGCCAACCAGTCATAGGTTGCAACTCGAGGTCCGAATTTACCACAGGACCTGGAATGTAGGTCACGGCTGCATATGCTCCTACAACGGCTGCTACCCCCGCTAGCTGATATATGATGGAGCTAGCATCACTGGACGTGTCGCTGTTGTTCGATTCGTCAGCGCTGCTCATTATGACAACAGGCCTGAGACAACATACAACATAATGTTGTTAGCTGATAGCCACGCAAAATTGAAACAACAGCCATGCATTACTTGAGGATCACGTGTTACCTAGTCTCAATGCTTTGCTCTAAAGTTCCTCAGGTCTGCTCACTGGCTTCCAGATATTGGCTCCTCTCTCGTGCACTGCTCCGACAGCAAAGGATAGTAAGAATGGATTAAAAAAAAAGGAAATAGCAGCTGCACATAGTTCATTACAGCATGACCTCAACTATGCAGGAACCTGTAAACATACCTGCTGCTGCTGGTCCCCCCTCCCTGCTCCTGCCTCCCAGGTGCTGGTGGTGGTGGTCCCCCTCGCTGATTGTCCCTCCCTGCTGCTGCTGGTCCCCCCTCCGTGCTCCTGCCTCCCCGCTGCTGCTGCTCCCCCTCCAGTCTCCTACAAAACCAAACTCAACCTGGTTACTTAATGATGCAATCAATGGAAACCATATGTATCTTACCTAGCAGCAACAAAGTGCAGAATATTATCTACGTAATGTGAGGGAGACATCATAGACCATAACTTTTTTGGAAATTAAAACATAACGCAGCACATATTGTTCAGGACATAGGCCACATTACATGCTTAGAAAATTAAACCTAACAGCAATAAGTTCAACTAGACAAGTCCACAGCACTCGAAATTAACGACAACTAAATAGTAGCGCAGATGCCAATCCTTGGGACTACTTGTTCTGCCAGCTAAAATTGATCCAATGCAGGCGGACCTCTTTGGTTCTAATCGTGGTGAAGATGAAGCGATTCACTGCATTCTTGCATAGATTTGTTGCCATGCAGTACAGATCAGTCCCCTGCTCGATATTGTCTTGCTCTAAAATCTGCCTCACCAGATCCACATCCTCTTGCTCATGGCTAAGGCCGTGACAGCACCGCATGGCCACGGTTTCAAACATGTCTCTGATGCAGTCTTCCAAGCTGGCACTCTTCCATGCCAACACTAGATGCAGCAATGGGGTCCTATGACACGTAGGGCGGAGTGTCCTCACACTCAGTAGTGGGTGTTGCCTCCCGGACACCTCCGGCACCGATCAATGTCCCCCTGTCTTGGATGGTGCGGCTGAACAGCTCGTTGAGTTCTTCATAAAAGGGCAGTCGAGTCCCAACAAGCTCCTCACTAGTGTTCTGCAGATAGTACATGGTCAACATATATCTCACCAATGGGAAAAAAATAAATTTGCTGCTCAAATTCAATGAACATGAACGAAACAGAAGGTACACCCACGTACCCCTTGCAGGGGCTCCCAAAATGATGCATTAGCTGTAACACCGCCAGTATTCTTGTCACGGCCTAGACCACTCTGGGTTTGAAGCCCCCGCCAATTAACGAACGCTCTTCTCATGGTGGTCGGTTTGTTCTGAATTTGCTTGTTGTCATAATTCAAATCTGTCAGCTCTTTGAAGTTGCGATACACGTGTTGCCATCCCAGCCTCGTTAACCCCCTCTTGTTGTAATTCATTTGGTTCTTCTTGGCTATGCATAGGTCCAAGAAGATTTTTGGTCCCAATTTGCACGATTGCTACTCATCTGTGCCCATATGAAAATGTATTGTATGATTTGATATGTGTGCTACTTCTGTTACATTAGCAAGGACAAGCAGTACACAAAAATAAGACAAATAATAAGCATCAGTACGTAATGAGCATGACACTTGCCTTGGCCCTTGGCTTGGCGCGTCTAGAATGGAGGTTGTAGTGCCTGGCGGGAGGGGGAGAGCACGAGGAAGTTGATGAGGATGCCAGCGTGGGCAACTGCTACCACAAGCTGACAACACATGAAAGGATTCGCTGCAGAGGAAGTGGTTGGAACATAATAAATTGTAAGAGGTCGTGTGTACGTGCACAAACTGGTGAGAAATGCAAAGTGCAAAACCAATGGATGGACTAAGCTGCACTTCAATGTTCAAGGCAATTGTTACAACATGTTGAGGGTATGACCAAATGAATGAACTAAGCACGTAGGATGACAGTTGTCACCTTAAGGAAAATGAAGTCCCATGCTTGATCACAAAATCAATTGTAGCAAACAAGGTGGAGAAGTGTACCTGCACATGAGAAGTCAGCATTAAAACAATTGTCATAGTTGGAAATAGTTACATGCAGGTTGTCGAAATTAGATGTTGCATAACAGTTGGAGCGAAATAGTGGAAAAAGTATGAACATCACATGAATGACATGACCATAATCAAAATAGTAAAGAAAACAGCGCATACAACACATGCAACCATTAGAATTTAATAAGTATAACAGCACATGTAACACATGGAGCATATATTACAGCAGTGGCGGAGGACACGAGAAAATCAAGGTATTGCCGAGACAACGAGCTAAGAAAATGCGGACGGCAGCTGGGGCGCCGGGATGCGGCAGGAGGGCGGCTGGGCGTCGGGTCGGGATGCGGCAGGACGGCAGCCGGGCATCGGGCTGGAGCCGCTGGAGGCGGGGGGAGGCGGAGTAGCGCCAGCGTGCGAGGCGCCGAGGCGGGCTGGAGCCGCTGGAGGCTGGAGCTGGAGGCGGGGGGATCCGGAGCGGCGCCGATGTGCGGAGGCGGGCTGGAGCCGAACTTGCAGGCAAAGGCACGGACGCTCCTGGCCTTGGGCAGCGGCACGCGCAGCCGCCGGTCGTGCGAGAGCCCCACCTCGCCCGCCAGCTCCTCCAGCGACAGGTTCCGCCGGTGCGGCAGCGGGCCCTCCGCCGCCGCAGTCCCGCAGACGAGGCCGCTTGGACCGGGGACCGCAGCTCCTGCTGCAGCCACCGCCACCTCTGCTCCGGGTCCTCGAGGTCCACGGGCGCGGGCGTGCCACCGGCGGTGTTGTAGGCCCGGCCTCCACCGGCGGCGTTGCTCCGCCGGTCCTTGATCACCTTGTAGACAGCGCCGGCAGCGGCGTGCGAGGTCGGGACTCGGGAGCACTGGAGTTGGGAGTCACGGTGGGGACTGGGGAGTTGGATAGGGTTATTTTTTTTAAGTTGGGCTGGGCCGAGGTATTGCCCGAGCAATACCCAGCAATACCGGGCCCTAAGCCACAGTATTATATAGCACATATAACACATGGAACCATTACAATTCAATAAGTATAACAGCACATATAACACATGGAACCTTTACAATTTAATAAGAATAACAGCACATGTAGCACATGTAACGGCAATCGCTCCACTTGTATTTCATGCTTTACTAGGAGTGAAAGATGTGACTCTTCTTTACCTTTGATAATATGTAGAATCTTCAGAACAGATACAACTAACTCTTTCTAGTGTCACTAGCCCATTTAGCATTGACTAAGTATCTTTGTTCAATGCTCATTATAAACTACAGGTATGTTTTGTTCCATATTTGTTCAGGATCAATATTTGGTTAGTTGCCTTGATGGCAAGCTGCATTGCTGGAATTTGCTACCTGCTACAACAATTAATACGGGAATTTGAGGAATAAGCTAACTTTCCACATGAGGCTGAGGGGGAGATAATCTGAATCTTCACCGAGAACAATGATTTTCCTGCTGGTCCGGCAAAGCAGCGGTCCGCGACAGCGCCAGGCTACAAGGGCGGATCTAGGCTAAGCATTGGGTCCCTGCAGAGAAGGTAGGAGGGCTGGTCCTACGGCTCACTACGGTGGGCTCATCGGCGACCACAGCTCATGCCGGCAACAAGGATGGAGGGTAGAGGTGTGTGTGAGGGCGTACCGGTCGAGTAGCGGAGGTGAGACGTGGCTAGGAGGAGGACAAGTCGATGCCGAGGTAGGGCGATGCAGTGCAGGCAGCGATGCTTACTTGGCGTGGTCGTTCCGCCCGCCGGCGTGATGGAGGGATCTAGGCGGCGGCGGTCTTCGCCCTCGTTGTTGGGTATTTTAGCCATGTGCGAATAAATCCGTTGTAGCTTTCACCTCAGAGTATTCCAAGGGTTATCGAATCCGAGGGAACGTGTGTGTACTAACTTCTATTCTAGTCTGTCCAAGGACATACCAAGATAGGTGGCAAGGGTAGAGAGAATTCCTAAGGTAGCACTATAGATGAGTTAAAGGTCGATCTCTCGGGAAAAATACTCGCTTCGGGCACCGTTTACCCCTGGTCTGCTAGGAGACTCCGACCAACAGCTCTACGCTATATCCGAACGTGAAGGATTCCAAAGGACCGATAGGACTATCACCACCTACAGCCTACCTCTAGCTACCCCTAGCCTAGATACCACGTCTACACTATGGATTACTACTGCAGTCTAACTACATCTAGATCCCCGTAGCAAACTACTGCATTCTGTATAGCGACAAACCCGCAAGTAAGAGAACTGATCTCACCCAACTACTATGCAAGAAAGGAACTACAAATACGAACTTACTTCGTACCAAAAGAAGCTAGCATCTGTAGAGGTACAAGTTGGAGAAGAGCGCCGACAGGCCCGGCGCTCCCCCCAAACTACCCCTCACTCTCTCCCTACTCTAAACACAAGCTAGGCAAGGCTTTGCCTTTGGAATGAGGCTCAAGGCTCTCTTGGATGGTGTGTCTCAATTCTTACCCCCTCCTCTACTATTTATAGATGTGTCCCATGGTGTCTTTGGCCGGGAATGAGGTGCTTGCACTTGGAACCGCCATTGAGGACCAATGAGGGAGCTACACGTGGATAGGGGAGGTCGGTGGTGCCAAGGTCAGAAGGGTGTTGCCTTGGATTGAGAGTGGGTTTCCTTGCTCTTGAGGTGTGTTTTCTCCTCTAATGCACATGCATACAAATATTTACCAACACTTATGGAATTTATTAGTAATAACCCCTACAACTAATGTTGATGCTAAACTTTTATATGTTTATGTAGGAGTTGACGCCCTGGATTTGGTATTTAAGAGTCGTCAACACTTGTGCTCCTCCTCTAGGGTCCCTCTTCGTCCTCTCCTCTTGATGCGGCGGGGGGGGGGGGGGGGGGAATGGATCTAGGTAGTGGCGGTCTTCATCGTTATCCTCCTCCTTCACGGGGCCGCTCTCCTCCCTCTCCTCTCGGTGAGGCGGCGGCGGTGAAGAGATCGAGACGGAGGCAGCCTCCGTTGTCGTCGTCCTCCTCCTCCACGGCCCCTCTTCCTCTCCTCTCAGTGCAGCGGCGGAGAGTGGGTGAGAGGGAGAGAAAACCCTAGAGGCACCAACGGAATGAGGGAGTGAGAGGAAAGGAGGACAGGCTGCGGTGGATAAGGCCAGCCGAACGGCTACGCGCCCACCAGCCGGAAGCAGCCCAGCGGTGCAAGCAGCCCAGCCGAACGGCTTTGTTTCTATATGTTGCACTAAAAAAAGTATTGAAACTACTATTTAGCCTACAAACTCTATACGAGAGCCCATTTCACGTTGCAGCCAAATCTGGGCTATCACACTTCGCCCATTCAGACCCATGAGCCTGCGCTCTCTGCTTCACCAGTTCCCTTCTGCTCCGGTTCTTCTGTATATCCGCGTTACTGACATCTGACAGCACACATCATGCATGTTCCTCTTGAAAAAAAATCATTTATCAGCTTCGAGTAAATATCTGCAGGAGATGCCTTGTTGATAGCATCTAAATATACATCCAATTAAATACCAATGTATTGCCTCAGATGGGTCGTTGATGTTGCATTACATCAGTTTCTAATATATCTACAGAAGATGCAAATGCTAGCTAATAAATCATCCACTCATTTCATCTTGAAGGTGATGCATAGAGCTATAGGAGGAACACACGTGAGGTAGGCTGAAAAAGGCATGGAGCCTTTGCCTCCTGGAGCGTCACCTGATGCCACAGAACGCCGTGGAACTCAGCTCATCATCTTGAGGGAAGATCAGCACTACTTAGGGCCACTCGTCTTTGAGGGCCCAGCGCGCTCCACCATGACATCATAGAGTTGTTGGCCATTCTGCTCATAACATTTGGTTGAATACCGTGATATCGGGAAACAAAATTTTTTGACTTGAGGGCTAAATTAGTACTTACGAATATCACGGGGAAGAAGTGGACCTGTCCCTCAGGTTTTGTTTGGCTCTCTTTGAAGTAAACCAAGATAGGAAATTGTGGCCACCATAGCTCCCAATTTACGAACGTTGAGTACCTATGCATGAACTGAATTGTTAGATTGTGAACCTCTTATCATGACCAAAGAAATTGACTGGGCATTCTAGCATAAAGGATTAGCGTACTTCCAACGGTTCTTGCCACCAACAAAAACATTTTCACCTGACTCCTGCAGTTGGTCTCCAACTTTCACCTCCTATATAACACAAGCTTATGAATAAATATTATGAAAAGTAGATATGTTCATTATTTCAAATGCAAAGATTGAGTTTTTAAAATAATAAAATCCTCATCATCTGCTTTTAAAGAAAAGGCAGGAGCTCTGTCGCTCAATCAAGGAGAACGAAGTTGTGAAGTACAAATGGTTGGGCGGAAGCCATGCCACGCTACATCACCCTGTGGCTCTGGGAGAAGCCAGAAGCCCCTTAACACAACAGAAGGGTTAGCGCCAGAGCGCAAGGAAGAACCACACGGTTACACAACCTGGTTCATCTTTTTTTTTCTCCCCAAAAACATTCTGTGCATGTATTCGCATCATGCAATCCAGCAAACAGTTTTAGAAGACATTTTCATGAGTTGACTGGCATACTTTCAATATTTATTTTACTCCCAAGAAAAGTAGAAAAGTACAGGGTACAAACCAGGGCTTCATTATCAAAGACGAACCTCACTCTTGTAGTCTGCAGAGAAAGAATGCAGCAAGGCCAACATTAGAAAAATACTAAGCCATAGTTAAAACAGACACGGGACTTAGGATATATCAAATTCCTTTGTTATATTTAGTAATGAGACACTCAGGTTCCACAAAAAAAAATGATACAATCAAGAGTGCTGAGTTTTACTGTTATGTTGCTGATAGCAGGAATGAGAAAAACACATGGATGTCTGCACAAATAATAGATAATATAGAACTTCAGTAGAGAAATTGGTTTGACTGAAATGTTGTAATATATACCCTCGAAAACAGCAATAATTATATGCTCCATGAGTTAACTTGCACATACTCTTATATAAAAACATACTTCTCTGATAATATGTGTTCAGCATGAACTCAAACAGATGGTTTGAACTCCAAAAGCAGCTGGTTAGGGTATGCTGACCTGGAACAAAAGAAGAAGCCCCAGCAGTCCTACAGGTGCAGCAGCCAAAAGATTGTCTGCATATGCAAAAGCACCAGCAATCCCTGCATTTGGACAATAGCTGTTGTTAAATCACTTAATCACCATGCTAAACACTTGCCATCTTCTTCAGTTGCTGTATAAGTACATGTTCAGAGATGCTCTACTTACTAACTTCAGAGCTCACCAAGTATAGCAATTGGTAACCTATAGTCGGGGTCAGGGACAACTGTCTCTCTAGTCCTTGACTTTCTTCCAATCTAGGAAGAAGGAAACAATATGTTAGCAGGTCAAATAAGCTGCGAGCTAAATTCACTTGTAACGAATGAGCTCTTGCAACACAACCTATGTAGCAAACTTGCAATGAAGTCATAGTGAAATTTAGTTTTTCAGAACCCATTATCAGAACACTTGTGTATTATTTTTCTCAAATGTGCAGGAGCTGCATGTCAGAACATTCATGTATTATCACTATGTGAAATTAATTTGGTGTGGCATGGAGTTCTATGCACAGATTGACTTGGCACACTCTCCGCAATTCAACATTCATTGCTCATTTCTTTTTTCTTTTATGATTATGATATACTGCTAAAAAACCAGAATTAATGATCATGTCAACATACCTAGCATTTTTGAGAAGGAATGTAATATGCATGTCATGTCAAGCATATTATAGATTCAATAGGTGTCCAGTGAGAGAGACAACAGTATGCAAAGTGAAGATAGGCTTAAAATTTCTACTTTCTCCTTTGAGTTTTTATAACGCACAGATTGACTTGGTGCACTCTCCACAATTCAACATCCATTCCCATTTATTTTATGACATATTGCTAACAAACCATAAAATAAAGATGCAAATGACAATTTAAAGTAAATTGCACTAGGAGGTACTGAGAAAGGTTACGCTACACTAAGAAGTTTGTGACCAACCACGGATACTATTGCCATGCGTCGCTTTTGCCCATGGTCATGTACCCTACCCATGTAGCCCTTGCCTAGCGCATTTGCAGTGCTCCATGGTGTACTAGCTGAAGCCACTCCGTGCGATATCACATCTCTAGCTGCAGAATTCAAAACAAAACCAAATCATACAATGCAAAGGTGTCCCAATTTCATTCCTCCGTCAAGTAATTGCAATCTCTCTCAGAAGTCTGAAGCCAGCAGCCAACACGAATCCTCAAGATACTATGAACGCAACAGATGCACAAGGGATGCAGAATTTTGAGCAAACAAGCATCCACTCTCTATTACTCCCTCTGATTCCAAATATAGATCCAATGTGACACTTGCAGTTTTAGTAAAAGTATACCATTTTAAATAGTGAATTATATTATGAAAGTATTCTCCATGATGAATATAGTAGCATAGCATCAACCATATGTTGTGAACCTAAGTAACTTTTCATGTATCGATGGACCAAATTTAAAATGTTTGACAGGACAGAATCATAAAACGACCTTACGTTTGGAATCAAAGGAAGTAAGTACTACAGTACTAATAAGATGGCCATCCTGAACCTAACCAATCGTACGGTTTTAGCACAGATTCAGTATCAAGAAGCCGCATGGCGTTTGCTCCGTTGCCAAATCACCCGGGGACTCCGAAGCTGAATGCTGAAAGTCCGTCTACGCCCGAAACAGCATCAGCAAGGCGAGGAGAGGGGCAGCGAGGGGGTCATGGAGGGACGGGGCAGGTTACCTCTGGCTGGAGCTGCGAGGAAGAGGGGTGAAGATAACGAGAGAGTGGTCGCCATGGCTCCGCCGTCGTCTGCTCTCCGCCCTCTACGGCTCCCCTGTGGAGTGATTGTGTCCAGACATTACTCCCCGGCACGGCGGCAGAGGCGCAGAGCGGCACCCTGGCTGGCTTGGCACGTGCGCGCCCCGGGCCAGCCTTTGTTCATGGGCCGGGTCACATCTTCCTTCGGATTTTGGTGGGCTTTCTTGCCAAGAGAGGCCCATAGTTTCCCTTTTTGTTTTGGTGTTTAAATCTATGTGGTCAAACATAGAAAATGTACAGAAAAACATTGACATATTGTTAGTTTTAGAATACATATTACAACCAGGAACACAAACAATTTCATTATTTTTTATTGAATATCTAATATTTTTTCTTGGATCCAAAATATAGGTTTATTTAGATTTCTTGTCAAAAATCTCAAAATTTGATTACCATATACAAAGATTCATATGGATTGAAAACATATGACTTTTTTTTTTACCATTTTCATATCATTTGTGGCTCTGCTCCTCGATCCACCCTCATTTCTCGCTCCCTCTTGCCCCCTCTTGCCCTAGGAGCATGTCCAAATGATTACTTATACATCACACCCTCTGTTACCAATAATTATTTTTTACTTTTGGTAATGGTTGCTGCAGCAAACTATCAAAATTCAATTACTAAGAATAGAGGGATAAATTCCCTTCATTTATGGTGGAGGGAGGTGTGTTTTAGTGATTACCAAAAAAATTTTAAGTAATGAGGATTGGATTGGTAATCTGTTGGAGTACATCCAATCAGCAAAATATTAATTTTTTGATATTGGGGAGAGGTATGAGTAATATGTTGGAGATACTCTAAATCCCCTTCATTTAGAGTGGAGGAAGGTGTGTTTTGGTGATTGATAAAATTTTTTTAGGTATTGGGAATTGGATTGGTAATCTGTTGGAGCACCTCCAATCACCAAAACATCAATTTTTTAGTATTAGAAAGAAGGATAAGTATTCTTTTGGAGATACTCTCTAATAATTTTCTATGGTAGCACCAAATATTCATGTATTTATGCAAACTACTTCTACTTTTTAATATGTAGATCGTTTGACTTTTTTAAATAATAGATTTTACTATACACCTAGGCATACATTATATCTAGGTACATGACAAATACTATAAATTAAAAAAAAAGCTAAAAACGACCTAGAAGGGAGTAATAAAGATTTTTAAAACGATCTGTACAATTACATCATATTATCTTTCATTAATTCTCATAGTAATCACTAACCGTCAACCAGTAACCGTCATAACAATTTGAGTTATGAAAGGCTATAAGCCTAATAAAATGGCAGACGTAGTAAAAATGAACAATGGTAGTGCTAGAGTAGAAGAATATATCTATATTTATATTTAGTTAGAGGGACCAAATTAAGTGCACTAATGAGAAGAATGCGGAAGGAACCATTCTTCAACATACATCTATTTTCACTACTGCCGGTAGTACCCGTTGAGCACCATTATTACAATAGAAAGCCAGCCTATTCACAATTTCAAATTTCTATTTCCTTGTTAGCGCTTTCAAGAAACTTGGAGATCTAGTGGGACCACAGTCCAGGAGCACACTGTACTCAAATCCACAGCCGTCCAACCCTTCAAATCAATTCAAATCCAGCCGTCCAATTCAAACCATCCCCAACCCCTGTACAAAGTTTGGAGAGAGAGAGAGAGAGAGATACGGGGGCAGCAAGAATAACCGATAAATGCTTAAAATATTTCAGATTCAAAAAAACTGCGAAGAGACCAAACCTCCATTGCCCATTGCTTCTTCTCCCCCACCCCCCACCATCTCCTCCTCGATCCCAAACTCTAACAAGATTTCGCCTTTCCTCCTCTCATCTTCTCCCCAAATCCAATTCCTCTCAATCTCCGTGTCCCCGTCCCAAATTTGGCTTCTTGAGTTTGATTCCTTCGACCTGCTGCGTTCTTCCCCCTCCTGTTTCCCGCTGCTTCTTGAGTTCTAGACTCTGGATGAGTTGAGGAACTCGCCCCTGTTCAACGCCTTTCCATCCAATTCCGATAGCTCGCGCAGCAAGATTCGGTTTCTGAGCCGGTGCGCGGAGGTCCGGGTCCGGATTGCATAGCCCGCTTCGAGGTTCTGCCGTTCTGGCATCGGTGACCTAGTATTGGTGGGCATTCTGGTGGAGCGATGGAGCAGGGGAAGAATCAGCAGCACCCGCAGCAGCAGCAGCCGAAGCCGGCTGTTTTAGCCGCCGCGGGCGAGATGAAGGCACCCGCGGTGGCTCCGCAGCAGCCCAAGCCGGCGGCCCCCGCGATGCCGGTGCCTAGGCAGTGGCCGATGGCTTTCAACCCGTAAGGAAGCTCCTTGACTTGGGATATTTTCCCCTTTCGTTGGTGTGTTTGCATATGGTTTCGGTTTTGCTTCGTGTGACCTGTTGGGTTTAGCTCAATTGTTTCATTTTAAATCTTGTTGCATGTGGTGCCAATCTGTTTAAATGAGCTGGCGATTTTTGAATATATCTAAATATTATGAAGAGCTTGAGGAATAAAACATTCATTTCCTTGTCTCTCCTGTAGTAGTAATTCGTGTCTATGACTTATGTAAAAATGTTTGAGGTGTATTGGAGCTTAGAATAAATTTTAGTAATTGGGGTTCTGGCTGACCATGTTGTGCTAATCAAAACAGGTACACACGCACAGCACTGTGGAAGGTAAATGTGCCTGAACTCGTTATTGATATCATGGTTTGCAATTAGTTAGCATTCATGCTTATTGCTTAAACATATCTTATCTGAATTTGTTATTGGCTATGATGATTGCAATTGATTAGTATTGGTGCTTAAACATTTATTGAGTGAGGCTTTGGTCGGATGATTGGAAATGTTGATTTCTTTGAGTTGAAACCATAGTGCATACCTTTTAAGGCCAAGCGTTACGTTTTTTTTGTGCAGACAAGTTTTACATTCTTTAAATTTGTCAACATACATGATTGGGACCTTGTCTTTCATGTCTTCCTAAAAAAACTGTGTTTCTTGCGATTTGATTATTTTGCATTCACAAAAAGAGTGGTGCTTGGAACATATTCCTTTTATTGACATGGTGTTGCATTCTATTTTTTTCAGGCCTTCCACTGAAGCGAAAAGTGTCACTCCAAAGAAAAAGAAGCATTGTAATTGTAGAAACTCAAAATGTTTAAAGATGTGAGTGTTCATTTTCATTGCACGTACAATTTCATGTTAACTGCAAGGCAAATTTAACACTTTTACATGTTATGTACAAAAAAGTAGGCTCTCCAGTCTCCATCAATGATTAACAAGATCCATTCTCAGCAAAATAATAGTTTGTTATCATCTTAAGGGCATTGAAAGGAACTCACTAAGAATGGTCTAACTGGAAAGGAACTCACCATTGAGAGTGCTCCGTGGTTTTGTAGCTAATGAAACATAAATAGATAAGTTATGTATACCAGAGTGGATTATGCGCATTAATATAGGTTTATGGGAGCTAACTTTTACTTTTTGTATTATTTTAGTTCAATTTCCTTTGCAACTTTCGTTCTCATGCACTTATCTGTTACTCTTATTATTCCTGCTTTCATACTTTGGTAATTTCAAGTAATCTTTTCAAGTGCTGTAACATTAGATTGCACTTTTTCTGTGATTATTTGATTATTTTCTTTATATAGCGTGTTATGCTATGTTACAAGAAGGTAAGCTCGCTGACTTGGTGTTTATTTGCTAGGTACTGTGAATGCTTTCAAGAACAACAGTTCTGTGATGGCTGCAACTGTTCAAATTGTGGAAACATTGTTGGGAACGAGAAAGCCAGACAGGAAGCTATTAACGCAATTGTTCAACGTAACCCACTTGCTTTTCAGCCTAAAATTGAAAATGGCCCAAGTACACACAATGTTCGAAAGGTACCTTCCTCCACTAGGATTCTTAATAACATAACATGTTGGTTTAGTCATACTATACTTTCTAAACCCAGCAACAGTTAATATGTCTCTTATCCTCGGGAAATTTATTCCAGTTCGGAGACAGATTATTTTTCTTCCAATTATCAGTGAAACAGAGAACACTAGTGCGGATGTATAGATGACACATTCATCAATAACTCTGTTTCTTTAGCATGTTGTGATTACATGCTACTGTCGTAACTGGATCTAAGAAATGGGCATGACAGCATCGAGGTTAAATATCTTGTTTGGCTGTTCTTTCTTGGATTCTGGCTAGCCAGAAATTGGATGATCAACAGGCGGTGATTGAAGTCCGAGTTAATTTTATTTTCTTTCTCCTCATTTTTTTGAATTCTCAAGAATTTCCATCTTTAAAGGGCATCAAATAGTGAATAAAGGAGTGAAAAGAGCTCAAAACAATATATTCTGGTAGCCAAGCTGTCCTTGTTTTCAACCCTGATGCAATCCCTAAGTTTTATTTTCATCAATATATCTCTTCTGTATATTTGCTATGATGTAATTTATTATAACTACAGCTCAGATCTCTATCTCGTCTCATTGGACACCTATGTATCGCTGATATACAGCTGTGCCCCTAGACATCGATACTTCCTCTCTATATTACCAAATTCCTGCTTTCGAGAAAAAATTACCAAATTCCTCTCTTTGAAAAAGTGCACAACGGTGTATCGGTGACTCATCGACACCAGTTCGACACACTTAGCATGTAGGTTTCATGTTATATTTACTTTCATCCTCATTGTTAACTTTTTTACAATTATTCTGAATTGAGACATTTATGTTCTACCCCTCAAATTGACATGATTCATTTATCTAATTCATAGCCTCTTATATTAGTCTCTATGTATTGATTTTTTGGTTCCAATGGCTTTAATTAACATGAAAACTGCCAAGTGATCTTGGATTCCTTTGTTATGTTACATTTTAAACTTCAAGATTTTGTGTTGACCAATTAAATTTCCATTTTATTCGTTATTAGCAGGATATGTTTCCCTATTTTTTCCTAGTGCCGTTTTTCTCTGTTTGTTAGCAGGATATTTTTTCTGTTTTTTTGGAAATTTAATTCTGAAAGTGTGTCTAATCCATATGTTCTAGGTTGTTTTTTGTTTTTGCCCAATGAATACACTCTTGTTTCTTTTGCTTGAGCTGCATGTGACCATACTGTCATTCTCGACCGTTAGGATAATTCTGGAGCAGTGCCTCTTGTACCAAAGCACAATAAAGGTTGCCACTGCAAGAAGTCAGGATGCCTAAAGAAGTACTGTGAATGCTACCAAGCAAATGTTCTTTGCTCCAAGAATTGTAGGTGCATGGACTGTAAGAACTTTGAAGGAAGTGAAGAACGAAAAGCTTTAATTCAAGGGGATTATGCATCTGATGGAAATCAGATTCAACAAGCAGCTAGTGTAGCACTTAATGGCACCATTGGATCATCAGGATACAATTGTTCTCCGGTGCGTAGAAAAAGATCTCATGAAGATACCCTAGGTCCTAGGATAAACAGTGAAGGAAGTATGCCAGAGACACAATTTCTACAGGTATGTTCCAACTTCCAAACAATTTAGGGCCTGTTTGGTAGAGCTCCACCTGATTCTGATTCTCTATGGGAGTTGATTTTATGAGAGAAGTGATTCACTGGCTGAAAGTGATTCTCTACGATTCTCTAAGATTAACTTTATGAAAAACAGATCCGGCGTGAGAAGTGAATCAGGAGAAGCTACTTTTTTCAGCTCCTAGCTCCTTAGTTCATTTCAGAGTATCACTCCACAGAATCAGCATAGAATCACTTCTCTCAGAAAAACTATTTGGCAGAGCTTCTCCTAGATTCAGCCTAGAAGCTACTCTGGGAGCTCTGCCAAACAAGTCCTTAATCAGCTCCAAACAACTGCGCGAATGAATCCTGAGATGCATAAGAAATTTAACTGAATATTGAGTTTAAACAGATAATTTCTTCTCTTGTTATTGACATCACTATTCCTTGGATGCTTGTGCTGAAACAGATCAGCAGTTTCCTGTTTTTTGACCATCTTTGTTCCTATAATACTTCTTTTTGGGCTAATGCTTATTTACTCGCCTAACCTTTTTTAACGTTCTTTGCGATTTTCTTGTGTGCTAGGGTAACCATGCAGATGTTTCATTGCTTGCACCCTCTTCCACAGGATTTGATGGGCATAATGCTGCCAATTCCCAATCTAAATCATATAACCCAATCTACAGGTAGGTTGAATTGAAAGCTATTTAGCCTTTTATTATATAGCACAATAGTTGACCACAATGAGCTGATTACCTGTCAAGGACCTAGAATTGCTCAATTGCCCAGCCAACTAATGCTACAGAAAGATGCTCTGCTTGTTTGCCCTATCTCTCAAAAGGGGAAAAAAGGAAGGGACTTCTGAACTAGCGCCATTTCAGAGGGCAGCACTCCTTATATAGCTTCAGTTGGGAGTGTAAACCCTTCTGGCCATGCAAACATTTAAGTGCCTTATTTAGAAAAACATTTAATTGCGATGTTACTGCAACATTCTTGTGACCAGCTCCATACAGGTGGTTCATTTCTCAGAAATTATTTTTGACATCATTGTTTATGCTAATCTACATTTTTATAGAATTATTTTAAACCCAAATATATTAACGAACAATTTTGCTCCTCCCTGTTTACTTATGTCTACCTACTTCTGAAGAGATGTAATGTTCTATCAGGTCTCCACTTGCAAACACCATCCACCTTACTGAGGTCAATGACCTAGTCACGCACATGGTGACTGCATGCAGAATGGCTGCAGCGACCATAGCTGGTACAGAGTCTTTGTCCTTCGTTCCTATTTTTATCTAACTATTTTATAAAACCCAAAATTGCATAAACATTAGCGCTAGTTTAAGTATTAGATATTACCAAGAGAATTGTGTGCACTGGAAATAAGGAATGGCATGGTACTTAGAAGGCACTAACCTTGGTATGCGATTCTCTTTTTTTGAAAAAATAAATCCCAGTTGTTCAAATTTGTTAACCAGTAGCATTTTCAGATCATATGCTAATGTCCTTGGCCTTCTAACCACAGTTACTTCCACATAATAAGTCAATTAGAAGTCTAGAATCAACTTGGACCAAATCTTTGAGCATTATAGGCTCCATGAAAATAATATAATGTTAATTCCAGAGTGAAGCAAAAAAAAAAACTTAATATCTACCTTTTATTTTCGTGGAAACAGTAACTGATCTTTGTATTGAAAAATATCAGTGTAATCATTTGAGATCAACATGAGAATGTATGGCACATCATTGCATTCTTTGATATCAACATGGGAATGCATGTAAGTAGGGTTACGGGTACAACATGTGTGTGTGAACATTTGAATGAAAATTGATTATGTTGTATAAGTGACAAGCCTCAAGCTAGAATTTTGCACCTCTGTTCTGTGAAGGAGTGATTGTCATGACCCTATATACATTTCTAACTCCTTTTTTTTTCTTTTGCTTGTATTTACAGATAATAAAGTGAATGGGACTACAGTGGAGAATCAATTCCATGTGAATGGTGGTTTAAGCAATGGTAACTGCAAACAGCAGGAACTGAAAGAAGCCTCCCAGATGGACATCCTCAGAAGAGGATGTAGTGATCAACCAAACATTAATGAAATTGACTCCCATTGGTCTGACACAGCTAAAGATTCTAGGCCTGCATCTCCAACAACGCAAGCACTAATGTGTGATGAGCAGGAGACTACATTTGGAAACGATTATAGATGTTCATTTCCCTCGGTTTCCTGTGACCAAGATATTTCCGAGATAAATGCCGCACAAGAAAACCTAGTATTGACTGGGTTGCGAGAGTATCTTCGTGTGATTATCACACGTGGAAAAATAAAAGGTGAGACAGTCTTGCTCTTGTTGGTGTGTCCTTCAGTATTAAACTGGTATTATTTGACCATTTAAGAGGTAATCAATCTGAATGGGTGATAAATCTGGAAACCGTGGGAGCTATACTTCCCTGATAAGCCACTATGTATGAAAATTTGACTCTGAAGTTCCATCATCACTAGCAATCTCTATTTATGAAATTTGGAGATATATGCTAAAGCTTGTTATTCTACTCTTTGACATGAACCAAGGCTAGGAGGTCCATGCTTTTCGATGTTTTCATATGTTCTTTTTTAATAACTGGATCCTAGAAACCTGCACTTCTTATACCCATGCAACTATTGTCTGCTTATAGATAATGTTGGAAGATGTAGGTGTACACACTACAAACACAATCTTTCTTGTTATTACATTATTTTCAGATGAGCTTGTCATTGTAACATTGGTGCTCATGTCACAGAACACAAATCCTCATCAGAGGCAGCAATGGAACCGGATGGCCAACAACATCACGGAGCAACACCTATTGCGCCGAGAGAAGTTGGAGAAAACGCTCCTTCGAATTGCGCTGAAACCCCTAGAACTGATCAACAGCCGACCCAGAATGCTGGATCGGAAAGGTAATAGTGGAAGTTAAGTAGGATTAGGTACAGGATCGAAACTGTGAATTTGAAGATCCCCGCGCTATAAATTGTTTCTGTACATAGATGCGCAGGACAGATCGTATAGTCCCCGTTGCTGTTTCTGGCAACCGGCAACAGTCATTCTTGAGGTGTAGCAAGCAAAAAGAAAAATAATGTCAGCTACACGCTGATGTAATAATAATTTAATAAATTCTGATCCATTGTTTGATGTGTCTGGGGTTTTGTATGAAGCTGATCCTTCCTGAATTTTATCAGACAGTATGAGAATGTGAGCACATCTCATCGAGCATGTGTTGCTGAAAGAAAAATAAATGTTGGATGCGGTCATATTTTATTGAAAATTGGTGAACATGACATGAAGAGTATAATACATGAGTACATCCTATGTACGGACGGTCAGCCAGGCGATAGCAACAGAATTAACGACCATCATCCATGTATCATCATCAGTCCTGTCGTGGTCGCAGCCATAAATTCGAGCGACCATTTCAACACTGAATCGGTTTTACCCGGCGCGCAAAGGCTACTAATGCAGCAGAGCAGCTGCTGCTGCATCAATCCGACGCACGATTCTGTTCGAAGTTCAGACAGATCGGGACGCTGAACACCTCGTGCGCTCGCCATGCACGCGGCGATGATCCTCTTCTCGGCGCTGGCGACGCTCGGCGCCGGCGCCGGCGGCTGCGTCCCGGGCGAGCGCGCCGCGCTCCTCGACGTGAAGCGCGGCTTCACCAGCGACCCGGACGGCGTGCTCTCCTCGTGGACGGGCCTGCGCCCGGACTGCTGCCGGTGGGGCGGCGTCGTCTGCGACAACGCCACGGGCCGCGTCGTGGAGCTCCGGCTCCGCAACGCGCTCGCCGACGGCGGGAGCACCGGGCTCAGCGGCGAGATCAGCCCCGCGCTGCTCCGCCTCCCGCGGCTCGCGCACCTGGACCTCAGCCACAACAGCCTCAGCGGCAGCGGCGTGGCGCCGCCGCCACCGCTCCCGCGGTTCCTCGGCTCGCTCTCGGCCCTCCGGTACCTCAACCTCTCCTCCACGGACATCGCCGGCGAGGTCCCGCCGCAGCTCGGCAACCTGTCCCGGCTGGTCGCCCTCGACCTCAGCTCCCTCGCTGGCCTCTACTCCGGCGACCTCTCCTGGCTCGCCGGGCTGTCCAAGCTGGAGTACCTCGACATGGGGTTTGTGAACCTCAACGCGTCCGTCGGCTGGGTGCGCGCCGTCAGCATGCTCCCGTCTCTGCGCGTCCTCTCCTTGCCTCAGTGCGGGCTCACGACGTCGCCGTCGTCGCCGGCGAACCTGACACGGCTCCGGAAGCTCGACCTCTCCTCCAACGCAATCAACACCTCGACCGTGGACGCCTGGTTCTGGAACGTGCCGACGCTCACGTACCTCGACCTCTCCGGCAACTCGCTGTCCAGCCCGTTCCCCGACGCCATCGGCAACATGACCGGCCTCCAGGTGCTCAACCTCGACGGCAATGGCATGGTCGGCATGATCCCCGCGACGCTGCAGCGCCTCTGCAGCCTGCAGGTGCTGGACGTGACGGTGAACCAGATCGGCGGCGACATGTCGGAGTTCATGGACAGGCTCCCCCGCTGCGCGCTGGGGAACGTCCTGGTGCTGCAGCTGTCGGCAGCCAACATATCCGGGCGTCTGCCGGAGTGGATCGGCGACATGGCTCAGCTGAAATACCTTGACCTGTCCTTCAACAATCTTGTAGGAGAGATACCCCAAGGAATTGGCAAGCTCTCAAAGCTCACCAGGCTCTTCCTGAACAAGAACAGCCTGAATGGCAGCTTGTCGGAAGCCCACTTTGTGAACCTGGTGAGCCTGGAGTGGATCGACTTGTCGCAGAACTCGATGTCGATGGAGATCAGGCCCAGCTGGAGGCCTCCATGCAAATTGGTCTATGCTTACTTCCCTGATGTCAGGATGGGTCCACAGTTCCCAGCATGGATCAAGCACCAGCCTGACATCAAGTACCTTGACATCTCTCATTCAGGTATAGTGGACACACTGCCACAGTGGTTTTGGAAGTCCTTTTCAGATGCAGTTTACCTGAACATCTCGGTGAACCAGATCAGTGGAAGGTTGCCATCCTCTCTGAGATTTATGAACTCTTCACTTGCAATATATCTCGGAGCAAATAACCTCACTGGCTCCGTGCCATTGTTACCGGAGAAGCTGCTTGTATTGGATCTCTCAAGAAACTCTTTATCTGGCCCAATCCCATCAGAGTTTGGAGCTCCTGAATTAGTGGAGCTGGATGTCTCCTCCAATAGGATCAATGGAACAGTGCCAGCATCTCTATGTCAGTTTCCAAACTTGCTGCATCTGGACGTATCGAACAACGATCTGACTGGCCACCTCCCTCAGTGCCGAAATGTGTCGTCCGATGACCTTGGTCTTACTACTCTCATCTTGTACAATAACAATCTTTCAGGGGAGTTCCCAGTGTTCCTGAAGCACTGCAAGGCTATGACATTCCTTGATCTGGCTCAGAACATGTTCTCCGGTATCGTACCGGAGTGGATCGGCAGGAAACTGCCATCCTTGACGCATCTTCGGTTGAGATCAAACATGTTCAGTGGCAACATCCCTACTCAGCTTGCAGAGCTTGGTGATCTGCAGCTATTGGACCTAGCCGACAACAGGATATCTGGTTCCATACCTCGTTCTCTTGGGAACATGACCGGCATGACCCAAGAGCACCCACCACTTTCTCTGAACCCACTGACAGGTTACGGCGCATCGGGGAACGATCGGATTGTGGACAGTCTTCCAATCGTGACGAAGGGACAAGATCGTGACTACACCAGTGGTGTTATCTACATGGTGAGCCTTGATCTTTCTGACAACGTTCTCAGTGGAGAGATCCCGGAGGAGCTCTCTGCTCTCACAGGATTGGTGAACCTGAACCTGTCCAGGAACCACTTGAATGGAACGATCCCATGGAACATTGGAGATATAAAGAAGCTGGAATCCCTCGACTTGTCGATGAACATGCTCTCCGGTGGTATCCCATCTAGCCTATCAGACTTGACTTCACTGAGCCACCTGAACGTGTCCTACAACAATCTGTCAGGGAGGATACCTCAAGGGAACCAGCTCCAGTCACTTGCCAATCCAGCATACATCTACATTGGCAATGCCGGTCTCTGCGGGCCGCCTTTGTGGAAGAATTGTTCGTCTGGGGGCGATGACAGTGTTCAGCAGGCTCCTCTCCATGGAGACAAAAGTTTGTCCAAGATCGTGTTCTTTTACCTTGGATTGGGTGTAGGATTTGTGGTGGGGCTTTGGCTGGTGTTCTTCTCCTTGCTGTTTGTGAAGACGTGGAGGTTTGCGTATTTTCAGGCCATTGATATGTTGTATGATGTTGTGTATGTTTTTGTTGCTGTAAGGTTGTCAAGGCGCAGCGCGGAGGAAAGCGCTACGAGCTAAGCAGATTGATTATTACTGCACACGTGAAGTGATCATACATGTTGTACATTGTAAATGCTTGTCTGCAATGTAAAGTAGTTCAAGCTTGCAGAATGAGGTTTGGTATAAGGATGCCACTGAATTTTGTATTGGTGTACCCTCTGAGTGGCCTAGCTAGCATATGTAAGCGTTCGTGTCTGTACCTTGTTTGCCAAGAAGAAATAGCTAGTACTCCTTCCTATGCAATAAACATTTTAATTTTAATTTTTCTCCTTTCGAATAAAACATTTTAAATTTAATTTAGATAGTAGTTTCTTCACCTGCATTCATTCTGCCCTTGATGATAAGATGCAGCTGGTTGTCAAGTCAAACCATTCAATAAACTGCAACAAGACAAGCAGAGGCACGTCGCTGCCGAGCACTCCGGTGAAGACCAGCCGGTGTGATTCGGTCGCCGGAGTTCAATGCGAGGAGAGGACCGATGCAGGCGACAGTGTCCAAGTGAGATGTGCTGATGATTCTGTCCCCATCGCTTGACCCACCTTCCCGTGCATGTGCATAGCTTTGATCTCAACCTTTTTTGATGGATCGTAAAACTTTTCTGTTCTGTCACCCTGTTTGTGATCCTTGGCATCTCGTGTCCTGTCATGATCCGCCAACGCAAGCTCATCACCTGACGACCTCGTATCTATCGTAGTTGACCCGGAAAAAATATCTGTGCTCTGAAGATCGGTGCATGGGCCGGTAATTGTACTATCTGCCCGTTTTCCTGAATTCAGATGCATCCCCTTCCGTCCAGAGATGAGACCAACTGCATGCAGAAGATACAGTGTCATCTCTCATGTCTCCTTCTCCAGGTTGTCGTATCAGATGACTCGTGTGGAAGCTGCCTGCCGTGGTCTGAACACTGGATTGGAAGCTAACGGGAACTCAAACAGAACTTCATCAGTGACATTGGGTACACGTCCTGCGTCGGATCAATCCTGGAACTCCTGAACGCGGCCGTAACATGCATGTCATCTCCTTTCGCTCTCATGTCCTCTTCAGTGATTTCCTTGCTGTCGCATGCGTGCGTGCCAAGACTTCAGGCCGTGGAGGCTAACAGCAAGTCCACGACGATACAGCAACGGACTGTGGTCATTGTGGCCGTGTTATGGCCTTCAGGCGATGCACTGCCGACCATCAGTTTATAAGTAAAGGACTTTCCATCCTCCCTTCCAACTAGGATAAATACGGCGGCATGCATGTCACCTTCTCGGTGCGTCCTCGCTCTGCTCCATCGTATGAACTTGTCGCGTTCCGGCCCGGACTTGTGTGCAGGGCCAGCTGCATGATGCACACTGCTCTACGCGGAGTACGGAATTCCACAGCGATTTGCCTGGCGTGTTCGCGCCTTCATTCTGTCCGGTGGCCATCCAAGCCAGCTGCAACGACAGTCACATGACCGTGTGGGACTGGAACCCTCCCAACACGGCTAATAAGGATCCTAGGTTGCTCGCACCACACGAGCCAGGTCCATCCAACCTCTGCTGGCGGCCTCAGCGATGTACAGCACGCACGGCACGACTAGCGCGGCGGCATAACAGATACAGATTCGTTTGGCATGGAACAGGTACAAGAACAGCGGTGAAAACTCTCTCTCTCTCTCTCTCTCTCTCTCTCTCTCTCTCTCCAGATGGTACAAACTAAAAGGAGATCGAGCCAACTGAATTTGTAAAGGACCATAGACACCTTTCTGAATGGTGACAGAATCATCGTTTGAGTACGAGTTCTGCTCCACACAAGCAGGTGGCTTACATTTGATTTGCAACACGCACACATATAAAAACGGGGAGGCTGCATATGTATCCTCCACTTATTGCTCTGATCAAACGGATGACTGTGCCATGTACAGATTTTCCAGGCAGGAAACACTATACCATTAACCATTTGCAATAGGATGCATAGCTAGCCATGTATTGCTGTGATCGTCGTGGAAGCCCGGTCAGGGAAACGGGAACAATGTTACATTTTCTGGGCCTCCTTTTGCATTGAGTTAATGGGTGTGTATTGACTGAGCGATTTGCGCTGCCGACTGCTGAAGTAGCACCTCACATGCGAGACCTCGTCGAAGCTTGCAGCCAGGTGCTCGGCGCGCTCTGCAAAGAATATGGCATGATGAAGCTATCAGTTAATACTCTTCTGGACGTGGATTCAATAATTTTACTCTACTGGATGCAAATGATTGGTGCAAGTGGTCACATTATATCACAAGTCTAATTGCAAGAGCATGAAGCTAATACCGCAGTAAAAGAAAACACCAAAATAGCATTATATTGTCCGTCCCACTATGTCACTGTGTTTGCAGTTGTGACAAAAAGACCTCACTGTCTGCACAATCAAACATCCCATTGAGGAACCCATCAAAGGTGAGATTATTTTCCCTCTTTTCTCTGTATTACTACTCCACAGTAGTTATTAATTATTATACAAGTTTTTCTATGCCAAACCATCCAAATCAAGGATTAATGCCACCGGAAAAAGAATAACCACTTCAACCATGGAAGCTGCCATCTTGATCAAAATCTATAGGTTATATTGGTTATAATGTATACTTAAATACATATGTGTTCATGAAATAATTAGTCAAGAATCAGACGTCTGTTGAAATTTTTTTAAAAAAAAGAAGGGAGGGGGTACCAATGGTATGCTGCTTTTAGCTCTTTGTTCCAAATACGATGACGGCTTGAAGATGGCACCATAAATTTCAGCCCACTTGCTTAGCCTTGAATGTATATAAGGCGCTCCCACAGTATCAGCCCAGAAGATAAGACCACCCCTTCATAAAGTTTTTTGGAAATTACAAATAACACTCAGAATAGGCAATGCAGCTCCTTAAACCCAATACAATGCAATGAAGAAATTGATAAACTGTGTTTGGAGGACAATAATCAGTTCGCTAAAAGAGGCTATATCTTGGGTTCATAAGTATGGCTTCAGATCGTGCACAATATGAAGTAGAAATTGCTTCAACATCATTTGGACTCTTGGCATAACTAAGCGGATGTTCACGGCACAGAACTACGTAAGAGACAATTCAAATAATTAGCTAGGAAGGGCGTTAATGATCGGCAACTGTTAACTTATAAATGAGATATGTACTGTGTCAGAAACCATGCATGTATGCTATACAATGCTAGCCTATAGCATATAAGTTGTATCTGTGGTTACAAACTTCCCTCCAGTTCCCACAACACGTCAGCATACTATAAGGGATGCAAACCATTACTTCTTACTTCCTAGATACATGTGACCTATTATGTGATATGACTCTTCTAACAATATCCTTAGGATCTGGTTTCAGTCACTATAGTGTTCAAATATATCAATTGAAAAATTCACTCGGCAAACCAGAGTGGAAACGAATGTGCTAGGCTTAATCAAGCATAGGAACAACAGAAGAGCCTTATTATCCAGCTTTCTTCTAAACTGATTTTATTAAACTTAAAGATACAGTTGGAGACAAGACAAGCAGTGGTGGGCTACCTGTACTTGGGAAAGCCCATACCAAGAACAGACGCAATATCAAGATCTGAAGCCCGAATCACGACATTTTCATCCATAACCCTACATGCTTCATTCACAACTGGGAAGAAAATCATCTCCAGTATGTCCTGATCAGTTAAAGTCACCGGCTACAAGATACATAAGTTATTCAAATCAGGATATTTTAAAACTAACACAGGAGGTATCATGGCAATTCTTGACAATGGCACAAGCCATCTTTCAGACATGTAGAGTGGGGATAAAAACCTTTCCACCAGGCATTGTCTTTGCGCGCTTTCGGTACTCCTCAATCACATGCTGAACACCTGGGTCAGGCTTTGGCTTCCTGCCCTTCTCATAAATGTAATAACCTTTGCCGTTGTTCTTTCCTATAAAACAAAAATACAGAAATCTCACTTCTTAAGAATAGTATACACAGAAAATGTCAATTCATTTATTGCTAATCTTATCCCATTCTACTAGGTATAGAATATAGTATCGCACAAGGGAACGCAGGTAAGTAGTATACCCTGCCGCCCATCCTGTACCATCAAATCCATTAGATCACTGCTAAAATTTCGTTCTCCAAAGGCAGCAGCATAGATTTGTCTTGTTGCCAAGCCTACTCCATATCCAGCCACATCTTGGAGTCTGCAGGGGAACAATAAATTGTCAAATATCAAAAGTGACAGTAACAAAATGGGGGCCAAGAAACGACATACATGTAAATGAAAATGAATCAACTATGCATGAGATTTTTTTCTCATTTTAACAACCCAGCTGCTAGCTAAGGCACAGCACAGCATCCCGAATATGTCAGATTATTGTTACTCAAGAAAATGGTCAAATCCTAAATACATCAAATTGCTGGAGAAGGGAGATCATTCGAACTGATCCTTTTTTAGAACATTTTAGTAGTGGTTCAAATCCCAGAATATCTCTATGTTGAATGTTACTACTTTTTAATTACAGCATTATGTTCATAGTGAAGCCATAACTTTAATAAAATAAACAACTCAGTAACAAAGTTAGTTAGTTTCACATAATTTGCATAGGAAACAGTACTGGAATGAGAATGGCAAAAGCCAACAAAATTGTAGTGGTACAAGTAATTGTTAAGATCCTCAATACTCTCTTGGGTGGAAAATCTCTAATAAAGTTGATACCCTTCCCTTCCCCAATGTATTTCCTCTTTTTTCTGTTTCCTCTTCTCTTTGTCTTGACCTTTTTGTACAGTTTTGTAACATTGTTTTGTTTTATATATCTATATGCATACTACAGGAGGGGTCTCATCCTACTGTATCTGTTTCCAAAAAAAAAAACTGATCCACAGCTCATTCAGAATATTTGTTCACTCTCACACTGAATTAACTTCATGGAGGTCCTTGACAATTTTTTACAAAAACATACAAATGATAAAATGCAAGTAAAAGAAGGAAATACGACCATTACATTCTCAATGGACTGGATTCAGCCTTTAATGAGAAGCTGATGATCCAGGCTAACTGAATGCCAGTTTATTTTGTAGCAATATGCACCTAATCATTTCAATGAGGACTTCAGCTGCAGAGATATTGAGTATAACAGCCGAGACATACAAAACAAAATGTGGCCTAATAAAGTTCACAAGACTAACACAGACTAACAAAATAGTCAGTGCTAAATTTACAAATTTAAGAAAGGAACGAATATATATATAGTTGGCTCCAGACAAGTATTTATATTTTATACAAATTAGAATTCCCTCCTTATTTTCTATAATTTAATGCTTTTCATTGCAAAACATTTATACTGATTTCCATCTTCTAACATACAGTGTCAGGAAAACAGAGGCAAACCACTTACTGAAATGGTCCCATTGGCATTCCAAAGCTGCTTATTACTCGATCAATTCTGAAAACATCAATACCAAGACTAACTAGAAGTTTGGAACCTTGTCCGTAAGGGAAAAAAGCACGGTTGACTGCAAATCCTGTGCAATTACCAACCACAACAGGGACTTTCTTTATTCTCTTTCCAAGTGTGATGAGATCAAGGATAGCTTGTGGTGATGTCTTCTCCGCCCGGACAATTTCAAGTAAGGGCATAATATGAGCAGGACTGGAAACAGCATGATATTAGCATACTGTACTCACAGCAAACAACTACAACACTAACAACATTTGAAACAAAATAGTTCAGTAACAGGTATTGCACAAAGTAACATGCAGTTCATTAACATAACCATTAAATTCCATTCACTTCTTGGAAAATAAGATTCTACTGCCACTCAGTTCTCGTGCAAGTTCAAGGAAAATAGTTTCTACTGCCACTGAAAATAAGAATCTAGAGTTCAATAGGAAAGTTATAATGTGACTACAGCATTATTTATTTATATGCCAACAAACTCATATTTTTTTTAGAAAAGGCGATCTATTCATTTCCATTTCAATGAATTGCTGTGTAGGTTATCATACTCAAGGAATCAATAATTTTGTATTTTTATTTTTCAAGATCTGCTAAGAAAAGTGAAAACATTACTTGTAAGAAAAATCAAACCTGAAAAAATGTGCCCCTATAATTCTTTCTTGAGAATTTGTCTTCTCGCTGACAACATTCAAATCGATGGTAGATGTATTTGTTGCAAATATGCAATGTGGTGAGCAGACCTTCTCAATGTCAGAAAATATAGACTGCTTCAAAGAAATGTTCTCCAGAACAGCCTACAGAAATAGGAGAAATGCGTCACGGAACCTACAAAGCAAGTCTGCTAAGAAAATGTGTCAGCGAATTATGTAACTAAATAAAGGAATCTTAAGATTCATCAAACACAATATATGTCATGATTGCAATATCTATATAAAATTACAGAAAAGTTTTGCACAAGTAATAACTCTATTTTCTCAAGAATCATAAATCACATGACTATTTTCTCAAGAATCATAAATCACATGAAGATTACCTCAATAACCATATCAACATCCTTGAATTCCGAATAATCCAGAGCGCCTTTGAGAAGTGACATGGCCTTGCTTATCCTGTCCCTTTTAAGTGAGCCCCTTTTGACCAGGCCCTCAAGATTAGCTGTAAGAAAGATCATGGAAATTTATCTGTAAAATAATATGTATTCTAACTTATTTCCGAATACAGTGTAAAGCTCAAACATAACAAGAGAAGTTCAGGATTGAATAGTGCAAGGAAAGAAAAAAAATCAAATATGCATAGAAAATAAAATTCAAATAAATATATCAGCAATTTCAAAAATTTGACCTGCTATCATCTTTTGTCCCCTTTGCAGAAACTGAGGGTTTACTTCCTTGAGAACAACAGATATGTTGCTCACAAGAAGTGCTGTTGCAATTCCAGAGCCCATCAGGCCGCCACCAATAACAGCAACTTTTCTAATTTGCCTAGGTTTCAGTTGAACATCAGTAACACCTGGCACCTATTCGCAATACCGACAGGAAAAAATTGAAAAAAAATGTTACTCAGCAATGTAGCTTAAGTTGGTAAGATTGTGCAGTGCACTATGCATGCTGCACTTTTTGTATGGAGAAGCTAGTAACTAACAAAACAGCTCGTCTCATATATCTACACGAATAAATTGCTATAAAGGTGAATGCTAAGCAATCTGATGTTGATTTTGATCATAATAATAGAAGGAAGAAGCATTGCATGAATAAAAGTTTAAAGATCACATGTTTGTGTTCACTAGGAGAATTTAGCATTAGCCAGGATAAGCCATGGTAACCATCTGGTCTAGTTCCTATTTACATACTTCTTTGTTCAATATATAAATATATAATCAGTTGGGTCCTCTCCTCTACTGCTCTCCATTTTTTTCTTCTTATTTTTTTAAAAGTACCAGTTCTAAAAGAAGAATTGGAATAAAATGGTATTTTTAAAAGGTCATGCTTCTGAGCTTTCAGAATATTTCTAAAATCATATAATGATCTGAAAAGCTAAACTAAAGGCACCCAACATATAAAAACCAAATCATGAAAGAAGAGGCAAAGTACACATTGGAAGATAACCTTTGTAGTAGAACGCTGGGCCAAAAAGACATGGACAAGTGCCCTTGATGTTTTCGATGGCACCAACTCCTTGAAAACTTTATTTTCCTGCTTTTATCCAGACATTCCAAAAAACACATGTATAAGCTACTCTAAGCAGCAACAGCAGCATGTACTATTGGCCACTAATGCATGGAAACTTGAATCGTGCTCTACTCATCAAGAGCATGATCTCAATGTGAATGTCAAATTAAATTTAGCTGAAGGTTACATTCTTCTGCAGGATTCACCATATGGGCATGCTTGTGTTTGTCAAAGGGACTTATTGGAAAAATGAAACAGTTGCCAACACATATTAAGATGAGTTTTATTTCTGGAGTCCTTGACAAATCTGGTGCCCAGGTAGCTCAATTGTTAAAAAACTAGTCAAAAAACAAAGATAATCTTTCCTCAATTCCTTATATAAACGAGCAGCTCTGTAGGACAGTAGAAAAACCTTACCTTTAGAACACCTGCATGGCCTCCAAATAACAAACCTTCTTCAATAACATCAAGGCAGGCTTGGTACTGCGGCATACTCGTTGCAATCTTCTTCACTTGCTGTCTTGACATACTTAACACAGCACGAGCTTCAGACAGTGAACCAAGCTTATCTGTTCTGCCCAGAGATTTTGTCCAAGGTCTACGACAAGTAGCAATCTCCAGAGCGCAACGGCATGACATCTTTATCAATTCATCAGGCGAGCAAAGGGCATCAATGAGACCGAGTTCTTTCCCTTCCTTTGCTGTAATAAACTTTGATTGCTGTCAAAACCACACCAGATAAGTGATTAAGTACATGATAGAAGTAACTGAAAACATGAAACTATATGCCTGGATGGGCCATTGAATTCACAGTTAGGTAAAATAAGTTAACTGATGCTTACTGATAGTAGTTTACACATCTCAAATTACAAGTGAACAGTAGACGGTAATAAAATAGAATAGGGATTTCACATTTATGCAGGCTTCAAATTTGCAATTCTTCGTTTGCAAACCTAGAAGGACGAATTTAAGTAGACAAGGAATATATCATACTCACCAGCATCATTTCTACAGCCTTGGGCAGACCCACAAGCCTCGCAAGACGCTGGGTTCCTACATAATAGGTAAAGTCGATAAAATCCATTGCAGGAATCGATTCAAAGCAAGAGCAATGGGGCAGTAGTTCAAATTGTTAGAGAAATATGAAATATGTATCCTTACCCCCTGATCCAGGAATTATGCCGAGAGTTAGCTCTGGCAGTCCAAGTTGAGCTTCAGGGGTAGATATGCGAGCATGACAAGCCTGAACAAGTTGCATTTTACGGATACACAGCGTTCAGAGGCTAGGCGGACCTACAGCTTACTAATGAGATGGAGCAATGCTTTGTTCAGGAACATTAATGACAGACCATAGTCAACTCTAGTCCACCGCCCAGGGCAAGGCCTTGGATGGCTGCAACAGAAGGTTTTCTGCCCTCTGCACACAAATATGCCCAGATATTAAAATACTGGTAGAAACAAGAATGGGCACAAAAATAGAAATTGTGAAATAAGAAATCAGATGAAAAGTAGACGCTATACCTTCCATCATATGTGACACAAGCTTAACAGAGTCTGGCAGCAGTGACATGTCTCCTGCGAGCCAGTGTTGGATGCGAAAAAGAGAAGGAAAAGAATTTCAAGAAGCCAAGGACAGGGAAGCCCATTGTTACCAGTCTGATGAATCCGTGCGAACGTATTGATGTCGAATCCTCCGCAGAATTTGCTTGCAGCGCCTAGTTAAATGTCCAAAAAAAAAAGTTCAGAGCTCAGGACAACAATAATCGTCAGAAATGGCGGTTTTGACTAGCCGATCTTCCTTTCCTACACCTCCAAATCCGCATATATCCACATGATTCGAAAGACGGTCTTGGAGAACGATGTAAACCGATATTATTATTTTTATGAAAAAAAGGTCAAGAACAGAGGTCAAAGAGCAGTAGAGGCTTGATGAAATCAGCAGCCGGACCGGAAGTCATCCCTGTCCCGGAGTCTAGGAGCAGGAGTGAGACTGATGAGGCCTCACCGGTGAGCACGATGGCCTTGACGTCGTCGCGGGCCATGGCCTCGCCGTACTTCTCGCTGAGTCCGTCGAAGACTGCATCCGTGTCCCCGCGGGAGAGCCACCGGAGGAGAGCACGACGGGATCAGTCCAGGGAAACGAAGCCGAAAAGCAGCGAGGGGGAAGGGGAAAGCTGTAGTGGGGTTTACTGGCCGGGTGCAGGGCGTTGACGGGCGGGTTGCAGATGGCGATGATCGCCACGCCGTCGGCGTCCACCTCCATGGTCACCCGCATCACCGACGGCGACGCCATGGCCGGCCGGCCGGTCGCGGCAGAGAGAGAGAGAGAGGGAGAGAGAGAGAGAGCGCAAGCGGAGACAGAGTGGTGGAAGATTGGAAGGTACAGTTGGTGCGAGCGACCAACTCGAGAAGATGACTGGCGGCTGCACATTTCCTTCTTTATTATTAAACTTGGTACGAATGATCGTGACATACATATATAATAGTATAATACAGATTGGGCAGATACAAGAATGCTTGCCACACTGGATCTGCCACCGTGTCCAAAGAAACCCTGCCATAGTCACAGTCCAAGGCAGCAAAATTTGTACCATGTAAACGGCTATGCAAAACCATTTATTCTATCATCTTTTCCTGGGCCTCCTCTCGTGTTTGCAGAGGTGGACTGATGAACAGGGGCCGACGACGCTCTCACCACGCAATTCTTCTTCTACCAACTGCTGAGCAGCACCTCACATGCGCGACCTCGCCGAACCTTGCTGCGACGTGCTTGGCGCGCTCTGCGCATGACATAAAAATGTTTAGTATGGTGAATAGCTTGATTCAGTATAGTGCCACATTTTTCTGTAAAGAGAGATTACCAGTGGTACACCGCTCTTAGCTCTTTGTTCCAAATACGATGATGGCTTGAAGTAGGGACCATAAAGTTCAGCCCACCGGCTTAGCTTTGAATATATGTAAGGTGCTCCAACAGTGTCAGCCCAGAAGACAAGACCACCCCTGCACATTTTTTTTAAAATTAGAACTAATACTCAGAACATGCACGACACCTCTATAAATCCAAAGACAATGAAATGTAGAAATGCATGTATTGCAATATATGAGGACAGTAATTATTCCATTAGAGAAGTTTATATTCTATTGAGCACGAGGGGCTGCAGATACTTGCATGATGCAAAGATATAGCTAGCTTCAGCATCATTAGAACTCTCTGCATAACTAAGTATACAGCAGACTGGGACAACTCAAACAATTAGGAAAAGTATCAGTAACTGGGAAATGCTAATTGATACTGCAAACTATACACATGTATAGAGGTATGGAACGCTAGCCTATGTAATTGTTAAAGTAGGTACTGCACACAGGTTGTACCAGTGCATTTGCAAGGTGCCCAATTTTAAGCCATATGCCATTTAAATTTCTTTCCAGAAACTGCAAATCCCACTCAATGCATATTATCTACATATGACCTACTATGTGACATTACTCTTCTAGGAGTATCATCACACTCTGGTTGGTTCATGGAATCAAATTGTAGACTCATTCAGCAAATGCCAGCAAAAGATAATGTGCTAGGCATGATCAAAAGACAAAATACAGGTTCAAGGTCGTTCAGAAAACTCATATTTGTACTAAAGTAATTATATAAACATATGGATATAGTTAAAAACTTAGGTACCTGTACTTAGGAAAGCCCATTCCGAGAACAGAAGCAATATCAAGATCAGAAGCCCGAATAACAACATTTTCATCCATAACCCTGCATGCCTCATTCACAACTGGGAAGAAAATCATCTCCAAAATATCTTGATCCGTTAAAGTAACAGGCTGCAAGAAACATATTTTGGTCAAACCAGGATATTTCTCAATTAGCAAAGGAGGTAGACTGACAATTTCAATAAATGCACAAGCCATGTTTTGGAAGAGAAAGTAATACCTTTCCGCCAGGCATTGTCTTTGCATGTTTCCTGTACTCTTCAATCACACGCTGAACACTAGGGTCAGGCTTTGGCTTCCCACCCTTCTCATAAATGTAGTAACCTTTGCCATTTACCTTTCCTGTAAAACAGTAACATGAAAATTTCACTTCAGGAACAATATACAAATGTCCATTCATCAATTGGTTGCTCGTGCCATCATATCAGCTAAGATCAGATTATCACATAAGCAAAAGCAGGTTAAGAAGTATACCCTGCCGCCCATCCTTTACCATCAAGTCCACAAGGTCAGAGTCCAAATTTCGTTCTCCAAAGGCCTCAGCATAGATGCCCTTTACTGCCAAGGCTACTCCATACCCAGCTACATCTTGGAGTCTGTAGGGCAGCAAGGAAGAATGTCGAATATAAGAACTCGCGTGGAATCATGGAAGCAAAATTTAAATTTAAAATAATCAATCAACAATGCCCATTTAAGAATCAACAGTGCCTCGGATCTGCATTGTTCATTTTAACAAGCTAGCTAAGCCACAATATACTAAAGAAGTATAGATGTTGCATTATTCTTTTTCTTGGTAATGGTTGATTCCCATCTGGAAAAGGAAGACAATGTGAACTCATAATCTAGTAATGAATACATTCACAACGGATCTAGTTTGTTTATTTGTCCAAACATCAAGTATTCATGACTGAGGTAGTATTTGATAAAAAATTAATTAACAGATTTGCTCCACGGCTGATAGGGATATGAGTTTCACACCTAAGGAGATTCATGGGAGGCCATTGACCATCGACCAGTCTAATTTGACCTAGGTAAACTATAATTGAATCCTGATTCACATGTTAACAGAATGCCAGTTTATTTTGTAACAATATGCATGTACAGTGCCATTAGAAAAAAAGAAATGTAATCTTGACTTCACAAGAATAATTTGATTATACAATGCCAATTTATAAATTCAACAAAGGAACAAGATGAATAAATTTTCCCTGGACATATTTATATTTTGTATGAATTACGCTTCCCAAGTTATTTTTTATGATTATTACTCCCTCCGTTCCAAATTATAGGTCGTTTTGGCAATTCTAGATGTATAATTTTTACTATGTATCTAGACATAATGTTTATCTAGGTGCATAACAAAAGTTATGAATTTAGATTTGCCAAAACGACCTACATTTTGGAATGGATGGAATAAATCCTTTTCAATACCAACATTTATAATGGTTGTCTAATACTATATGCAGATGTTAGGAAACAGAGCCAAAGCACTTACTGAAAAGGTCCCATTGGCATGCCGAAGTTGCTTATTACTCGATCAATTCTAAAAACATCAATGCCAAGACTAACTAGAAGATGAGAACCCTGTGTGTAAGGGAAAAATGTACGGTTAACTGCAAATCCTGTGCAGTTGCCAACCACAACAGGTACTTTCTTTATGATCTTCCCAACACTGATGAGATCAAGGATAGCTTGTGGTGATGTCTTCTCTGTCCGAACAATTTCAAGCAAGGGCATAATATGAGCAGGGCTGCAAACAACATAGCATGATACTATTAGCATGTTGTCTTCACAACAAGCAAGTACAAGCAAATAATTCTAAAAATGTAAAATCAGGGCAACCTAACATTATTTTATGTCCATATCCTACTTCAATCATTTTATGTGAATGTTCAATATTATTTTTCCAATACCATTTGATAAAACATTAAAATAGGGGCAACTCAACACTATTTTCTGTCCATATCCTACTTCTCCGATCATTTTATGTGAATGTTCAATATAATTTTTCCCATACATTTTGATAAATAGGCTCCCAATAAAAATATAATCATAGTGTCTGCAAATTACAGGCTTCTAACTACCAATTGAATCATGACATGCCACTAGACCATTAGACCCATGGGGCTTCCAAAGATCAATTAGTGATTGATAAAAAAGGTGCAGAATATAACGGTTATGCAACAGGAGAAACAACTCATTAGTCATTCTCCATGTTCTTCATTAAAAGACTTTTAGAAGAAAAAATGTCCTTTTATCATCTGCTCTGTGTATTGCAAAGGATCATCTAATGCAAGTTAAGTTTTGCTGATAAATGTATCGTGCACAAAAAAAACATCATGAACCTTAAGTAAAATATGCATAAGTTGCCATGCAGTACATCAACATAAACACTCAATTGCCTTTGCTTTTCATAGAACATATGGGAATTAGATAACTGTATTTCAACTGGAAAACTATGGTCAGGAAGTTGGATTAAAACAATGGACTTTTTTTTTTGCAAATGCATTGATCAACAATTCACAAGCATACTTATACTCCACAGTTTTTTGACTTTTACATTGCTAGTATTCAGGATCTGCTACAAGTTCACTAGTCAGAATTAACAAACCTGAAAAAATGAGCCCCTATAATTCTATCTTGAGAATTCGTCTTCTCGCCAACAACATTCAAATCGATGGTAGACGTGTTTGTTGCAAGTATGCAATGTTTAGGGCAGATTTTCTCAATGTCAGCAAATATCGATTGCTTCAAAGGAATCTTCTCAATAACAGCCTACAAGAACATACAAGAACAGAAGAACTGTTACAGGAACCTAACAAACAAAGTATGTCCTAAAAGCATAAACCCATATAAATAGAGTTCTCCTAAGATTCAAGAACAAAATAATGTAGTACAATCACAACAGATTCTTAAAACATATGAAGACTAACCTCAATAACCATATCAATATCCTTGAAATCCGAATAATCCAATGCACCCTTGAGAAGTGACATGGCCTTGTTCATCTTATCCTTTGTTAATGAGCCTCTTTTTACCAGGCCCTCAAGATTACCTGTTACAAAAAATGTTAAAATCTACCAGTAAGGTAACATATAAATTTAACTTGAAAAGATAATTCTAGAGCCCAAGCGCAAGAAACATAGAGTTTCAATTTGGCATGGAGAACTCAAAAGGTCATGAATGGAACAATTTCTCAAGAAATGCAACGGCTATATAAAGAGATTGACCTGCTATCATTCTCTCTCCCCTTTGCAGAAACTGAGGGTTTACTTCCTTGAGCACAACGGAAATGTTGCTAACAAGAAGTGCTGTTGCGATTCCAGAGCCCATCAGACCACCACCAATAACAGCAACTTTTCTAATTTGTCTGGGTTTGAGTTGAACATCAGTTACACCTGGCACCTATACGTAATCAGAAGTACGAGTCAAACACCAGCATGGAACCACCAATAAATTAAATGCTATCACTGCACTAATTTAGCTTCGCAATCTTCACCTACAATTTTGTTTTCTGTAATTTTTCTGTTAGCAGAAATTCATGTAAGTTATCATGCTACTATTATACAAAAGAACAGGTGCTGTGTCTAGACATCAGATCATTTCTAAAGAATTAAAAACAAAGGGTAATGCATCTAATGATCAGGTTTGAGGCTATTCAAAGAATGGATTATGATTTTATAGAGAACTAAAGACATAGCAAACAACGAAGCCTAAATCATGAAAAGGAAGGTAAACTATTTTGGAAGACAACCTTTGTGGTGGAACGTTGCGCAAAGAAAACATGAACAAGAGCCCTTGATGTTGGTGCTACCACCAACTCCTTGAACACCTTGGCTTCCTGCATTTAGTAAGGTGTGTTGGGTAAACATATGAATAGGCTATATAGTAAACAACAGAAGAAACAGAAATGCATCATCCACTACAGCAAGGTGTTTACTATTTTCAAGTCAAAGAGCATTGATCCCACCAAGAAAGCCACAACAAAGCTAAGACGTAAGATAGCCTACATTCCATTGCAGGATTTACCATATAGACATCTAAGCTAGCTCTATAACTCAAAGAAGTTGAAAATAGTAAATAATCTTGCCTCAGATTCCTATTTGAAGGAGATAGGTACAGGTACATACCTTCAAAACACCGGCATGGCCTCCATATAATACACCTTCTTCAATTACATCAAGGCAAGCCTGATGCTGTGGCATGTTTGGAGCAACCTTCTTTGCTTGCTCTCTTGCTGCACTTAATACAGCACGAGCTTCAGACAGTGATCCAAGCCTATCAGTTCTGCCAAGAGATCTTATCCAAGGTTTACGGCAATTAGCAATCTCCAGAGCCCAAAGACGTGACATCTTTATCAATTCATCAGGAGAGCAAAGGGCATCAATCAGACCACGTTCCTTCCCTTCCTTTGCAGTAATGAACTTACTTTGCTGTAAAAATCATACCAGATGCCCAATTCAGAACACTGAAACATCACATGATAGTTCATTGCAGTAATTAGCTAAAAACATGGAACTTTTTTTCTAGACAAGTCATTGCACCAATGGTTCTTAAAACAAGATACTGTATGCCTACTGATTGGCTTCTCACATATCTTGAATTAAATGAAGGTAATGATAGAAACAAGTATCTGCATTTAACATTTAAGTAGGGATTCATATTTGTAATCAGCTTTTTCTTCCCCCATATGTCTTCTCTAAATATCATATAACTAAGCAGCAAAATATAAATTCAAGTTGCCCTTCCAAGAACTAGAAGTGGCTTAACTATTTAGTATTGACAATTTGACATTATGAACAATTATCAGCATTCAACCCAAGCTTATTGGATGCTGCTACGACAGTGTGACATGATTATCTGATCAGGAACAAGTTAATATCACAGGATGAATCTTTAATATGCTAAAGATGAACTATTCTGTACTCCTCTGGGACAAGCATACGATTATGAGCAAATACCCATTAAAATAGCCCCTTCAAACATCTCTCCCTTAACCCTTCCTTCCATCCATCTGGTTGTCCCATGCTGGATAAACCGGTACTGGTCGTGTCACCCTATCCTATCCTAGACGCCATAGTTCAAGTCACCGGCCCACCTACCCATCCACAGGGACACCATCCATAAAATTCAGTAGCTTACAGATACAGCCTTGTATAAGATACTAAATTTGAGGTTCATTTCATGGAAAAATCTGTAGAGTTTAGACAACAAGCTTCACCCAATCTGAAGGAAGAATTCACTTATACAAGAAACAGACGAACTCACCAGCATCATTTCAATTGCTTTGGGCAGACCTACAAGCCTTGGCAGACGCTGGGTTCCTAGATAAGAAGTTAACACAGTTAGATCCAAGACATGGTAGTTACTAATACAATGTTTTCAGGCACAGATGTATCTGTACCTCCAAATCCAGGGATGATGCCCAGAGTCAGCTCTGGTAATCCAAGCTGAGCTTCAGGGGTAGATATCCGAGCATGACAACCCTGAATATACCATTTAAAGATACACAGCATTAGTCTAGATCCAGCAGAAAGGTCAAGAGCCAGCTGTGACGATGTCCATCAACAGAAACAGCATACCATAGCCAATTCTAGGCCACCACCCAGAGCAAGGCCTTGAATGGCTGCAACAGAAGGTTTTTTACCCTCTGCAAATAAATGGACCCAGCAATTATGATATCAGGAGAAGCAAGTGAGTATACAAATAGATAGCAGCATACAAGGAAGTGTGGCAGAAGCTATACCTTCCATCATGTTTGACACAAGCTCAACGGATACGTCTGGCATAAGCGATACATCCCCTGCAAGCCAATGTTGCACGTGTAAGCAAAAGAAACAGTTTTCCTGTAAGCAAACAGCATAGAGTGGGCCAATCACAACAGCACAAGTGAAAGGCATTTCATTACCAGTCTGATGAACCTTTGTGAAAACATTGATATCAAATCCTCCGCAGAACTTGCCTCCGGCACCTAGGGAATTCAGAATCCAGGACAAGGACAAGTATCAGAAAACTGGCATTCAATATGAATTCACTTTCATGGAACCCTTCTGTACACCAGTCAAGCGTACGAGTTTGGCAGCACATCCACATAAGTCATCGGTTAAACAAGCCACAAGGGAAAAAATGTGCCTTATGTCAGATAACATGAACAGATATCAGGACAGATATCCTTTTAGTATAAGGTATAACAAGAAAAGGTATAAACCTCATCCCGGCCTAGCAGAGAAGTAGATAAATATGCAAAGTTATTATATCAAGTAGAAAAATACAGCTCTGTATTTTGGTTCCCATCACTTGGGTCTACTTGAGGCAAATACTAATAGGCTAATAGCTCCAGAGGCAAGCGCAACTGGCCAATCAGTACCGCGAGGTGGACTAGGTGAGCAGAAATGGTAGGAAACTAGGACAACGATGGTGACACGACTAACCATAGTAAACCAGGATAGCACCAAAATTAAAATGGCCGGCACCAACTAGTCCTTCTAGAACGCAACATTAAAAATCCGAGGGGAGAAAAGGAAAGCAGAGACCCGATCCCCAATACACAGGACGACTAAATCAGCAGGCGGTGGTCAGTGAAACATATCGTTTAGTGTAATTGGAGAACGAATTACGCAAGGAAGAGCTGGGCGGAGGTGGGGGATGAGAGATCTGACCGGTGAGCACGATTGCCTTGACGTCGTCGCGGCGCGCGGCCTCCGCGTACTTGTCCTTGAGCCCGGCGATGACTGCACGCGAGGCGGATCCCCGGGCGGGGCCATTAACATTAGAGCAACGAATTGAACTCCCAGGAGCGAACAATCGGAAGCCGAGGGAGAAATGGAAGGAGGGGGGCGCGGGCGAGCTGGCGCTGCTTACGGATGGGGTGGAGCGCGTTGACGGGCGGGTTGGCGATGGTGATGAGCGCGACGCCGTCGGCGCCCACCTCCATGGTGACCCGGATCGACCCCGCGGCCATGGCCGGCCGCTCGCTGGCTGGATCGCGGCGGGGGCGCGAAGGCGGCGAGAGAGAGATGGGAGGGGGGGCGAGGCGGGGGGAGACGTGCGCGAGCGTGTTAAGCTTGGGCGACTGGAGAGATGGGAAGGAAGACGACGAAGGAGCGAGGTGGGAAGGAAAAGGAAGAGGCGAAAGCTTCCACGGCGCGAGCACTCCGTAGTCCCAAACCCGTGCGGTGTGATTTATCCATCCATCCATCCATCCGGTGCGGTGCGGTGCGGTTGGGTCGCGTGGACCGACCGGCACGGGACCGACTCGAGCGCTCTCTTTTCTCACTACGGCTACTACGACTAAACTATTTTTCAACGACCGCGAGAGGTCGACGGTGATGGATAAGATCATAAGAATCCTTCCTTTTTTTTCAACGTGTTTGGACACGTTTTTTATTAAGCCAAGAGAAGTAGATCGATCCCAAACGGACGGACTAATAATCCCGAAGAGACGCTAGTTCAAATCGTGTCATAACCAGAGAGAGGGTAAGGGAAACCATCACAGCAACGTGCTAGGTAATGCTAGGCCGACTGTTACATATCAACACCCACACTAACTACTCTCCTTGTTCTGAAATTTTTTTGCACCGGCAGCACTAGTTGAAAAACATCCAGATTAAAGATTATGCGGGTGCTCAATTCTTTTTATACTGTTCGGATACTCTATTACTAGGAGATAGCCGCAAGCAACAGCACCGACTTCAGAATTCGGTGTTAAATGTTTGGCAAGTGGCTACAAGGTACAAGCAAACAAATGAAATCGCTAGTCCTGCTAGAAGCTGCTACTGCTTGTTGGTCGTTATGGCTTTGCAGGAATAATTTTATTTTTAAAAGAAAATTTAACCTTTCATCTTTACAGGTTATTGTCGGAAGAATTCTCCAGCCGGGTGGCGGAAAGCACCCGCCTAACCCTAGTTAAGGATGGGTTTGGAGGAGATTTAGGAGCACTCGATCGGTGTGCCGATGAACACAGGAAGTACACGAGGATTTTAGAGTGGTTCGGGCCGCCGGAGCGTAATACCCTACGTCCACTATGGTATTGTATTGACTGTGAGAGCCTTGGGTAGAACTTAGTCTGGTCTTGTGCTTGTGTCTAACCTTGGATGTTGGAACCCTGCCGTTTCTAACGTGTACACCCTCCCTTTTATAGTCCAAGGGGGGAGCTTACACCGAGCTGGACCCCGACATGTGGGTCCGGCCAGCAGAAGCTTGTTCTAAGAGAGATATGGAGATCTTCATCTCCAGCTCCTCTCTGTAGTCCTCTCAATCGGGAAGTTGATGTGCGTATCCATAACTTGGATACGGCCCTGTATAGCCTTGTCTTGCACAGTATCCGGCGTCAGCGTTGCATAACAGTGAAGCCGTGCTGTCACTGTTAGGACGGGACCTCCCGTCAGGCGGTGAAGCAGCGCTGACCCGGTACGTGTGCACTGTTACAGCGCACGCCTTGGCTTTGCCTATTACAGACCATCATCACGCGTGCAGCGCCGTGACAGGACTGTACACAGTCCGCGCACTGTGCACGGTGATATGACGCGCCGCCTTCAGATCAGGCGGGCTTACCGTGGTGTCAGCTTACCTGCCCCGTGTGTCAGTGGCAGGCCGCACCTTTTGACTTGGGCGCGCCCGGCTCAGCTACCGCATTTAATGCTGGTAGGTGGGCTGGTGACTCGCGAAGGGCCTCCAGCCGCAGGTACGCGGCAGAGCCAGTCCCGCTCCCTCTGTCAAGCGGCACGTGGCGGCACCGGACCCCTCCCCGGGGGAAGGGGAGTCCGGGCCCTTCGAGTCCAGTTGAGGGAGCCTGGCCCGTGATGGTCCGGTTATCACACGTAGCGGCCTCGGACCCCCTGGGGGGTCCCGGGCCGCGGGGGCAACTCGAAAGCCGTCCTGCCCTCCTTGGTGCACGGGGGCCCCGGGCTTCCCAGAGCTCGGGGAGGGTCCGGAGACCGTGGCCCCAGCTGTCAGGCCCGGGTCGCATGCCACGTCACCCAGAGGGAGAGGAGGGGGTTATGGACTACGAGACGCCAGGGGCCTGGACACCCTAGCAGGAGGTACCCCTGTCTGTATGTACCGACAGAGGCCCCCGGGCCCACATTGGGTGAGGGATGAACCCGCAGGTGGGGCCAAATCCCAGCTTCGCGCCGGGTGGACAGCTCGTTCCCGCCGGGTAAGGGCATGGATGTCCTTTCGCCCAAAGTGGGATCCCCGAGGGGCCCGTCCCGCGCCCGCGGCGCACGCGTCAGGCGGTTCAGATTCTTGTCTTATTCGAGCCCGTCCAGCAGCCTGGGCGGTTCGGATTCCGCCTTTCCCCCGTACCCCCAGCGGTCACGCCTCTGACTGGTGGGCCCGGGCCCGGGCCCACCGGTCAAAGGGTATGAGAGGAGCGGGCCTGGGGCAGGCAACCGTTCGGCTTCTCCTCGGTCGTCGTGGGCGCGAGAAGGCAGCGGCCTTTTGCATAAAAGGTATGCGCCGAAGGGAGCGGCTACCTTTTCGCTCTCGCCAACAACAGACGTCGTAGCGCCCCTTCGTCTCCGCATCCCTTCTCGTGATTGGCATCCTTGCGCTCGGCTCCCTTCTCTTCCCTTCTCCTTTGCAATCCATACCCAACAAACACCATGGCTACACTTCCTTTCCCGCGTCGCTTCCAGAGCCAGGATCAGTTGGACGCGGTGCGGCGCCTCATGGGGTGGACCGCTCCGGCGAACGCCGGGAAGGTCAGGGCCGGCAAGATCCCCCTCCGCAAGCTTGCTGCGGGGGAGTTCGTCCTTTTCAATTCGTACATTTTGTGCGGGTTGGTTCCTCCGATCTCCTCCTTCTTCCTCCTGCTCCTGGAGGAGTTCGGCCTCCAACTTCATCATCTCACCCCCCATTCCGTCCTCCTTGCGGCGGTCTTCGCCCACCTTATGGAGATGTTCGTGGGGGTGCGACCCTGCACCACCATCTTCAAACATTTCTATTCCCTGGTCGGGACCGGGAAGAAGCGCGGCGAGATTGGCGCTTATTACTTCCAACTCCGGCACGGGATGGCGGGCTCTTACATCGCCGCCTTCTCCAGCTCCAAGTGGGAGGACTGGCGTGAAGGCTGGGTCATTGCGGTAACCGACCCCCACGACCGCCTGAAACTGCCGACGGGGGGCCCCCAGAGCGACCGGAGCACTTGGAAGGCCAGGCCGACAATACCTTTGGAGCTCGACCCGGTGCTGTACCGGATCAAGAAGCTGGCAAGGGGCGGCCTGACTTCTATGATGGTGCTGGGCGACTTCCTGAAGCGGCGAATCGCCCCCCTGCAGCAGCGGTCCCGGATGGCCTACGTGTACACGGGGCTTAACGACTGCTGCAGGATTGCGCGCGGGCCCGGCGGTGACTTCACCAGGGCGGAACTGGAGGCGGCGGTCCGGGCGGTGACCGGCGAGGCGTTCATTCCCGAGTCCCTGGTCCTAACGAGCGGGGTGAAGGCCCTGTGCGAGGACCAGGCACTGCGGTCTTCGGTCCTGGCGTCGATGCCGACCCTGGACGAGGGCGGCCTGGCGGTCCGGCAACTGGGGGGCGACCCCAACCGCGGGCTCCAGATCCCTGGCGCCACGCCGGACCGCCAGCAATGCACCAACGACGGTCCCGGGGGCCCGGGACCCAGAGGTCCGGCCCCCAGCGGGAAAGGGAAGGAGAAGGCGCCGGTGCCAGAGCACCGGCAGAAAGGGAACGATAGTGCTCCCCCGACAGAAGGACGCGGTGAGGCCCAGGGGCCAGCACCGGCGCGGAGCAGCCAACCCGAAGGGAGCAAATCCCGGAGGCTCCAGCGAGGTGATGGCTCCTTGGTCGGGGAGCCGGCGCCCAAGCGCCAGAAGACCGCGGGGGCGGAGGAGCAGAGCGGGGCTGCACCTCCTCCACCGCAACACCGGCCTCCCCCGAGACGACAGACTCCACCGCCACCACCACCAGAACGGCGGCCCGCGACACCACCACCACCGTCCGAGGTTAGGCCACAGTCCCCATCGCCGCCGCCGGGAGGCTCAAAGGCCGGGGACGCTCCCCAAAGGTCCGGGGGGTCCTCGGCAGGGAGGAAGGTTCCCCCAGCCGCCCGGGGCAGATGGGAGTGGTGCGACTTCCCGTAAGTAAATTTGTCAAGGTTTTTCATTTCCTTTCTTGGCTTCCGGTCCTTAACCATATAGGTGATACGGCAGGCCGCAATCTTCAGACGTACCAACTGGGGGGACCGGCCCCCAGCCAGCGTCGGGACCCTCGGCGCCGTCCCCAGCAGGTCCCCCGCCCGAAGCAGCTCCAGAAGCTACCGGACCCATGGGCCCGGAGCCGGATGCCTCCACCCCGCCACGACCCGAAGCTGCCCCACAGGTGGAGGCCACCAAGGCTGCTGCTGCTATGGAGGCAGCGGCCGCAGCTTCAGGTGACGAGGCCGGGCCCTCACCAGCCGAGCCGGCGGATGAGGGGGCCGCTGCCACGGCGGAGGCTGCAGCGCCGGAGGCAGCAGAGGTGGCGGCACCGGAGGTAGCGGAAGAGGCGGAGGAGGTGGCACCAGGGGTCGCCGAAGTTGGCAGCAGCGTCTCCCCACCGGCAGAGGAGGAGGAACCGGAGGTGGTGCTAGGGAGGCGCCTCCTCCCAAGCACAGCGGAGGTCCCTCTCCCCCGGCTCATAGCCAAATGCCACCAAGCTCAGCAGGAGCTAGAGGCTCGCATGCGCCGGGAGTGGGAGAAGCTGGAGGCAGAACGCCACTGACTCTCCGACTGGGAGGTTCGCCTGGGTGACCGCATCAACTCCGTCTCTGCCTGCTACGCCGAGGAGCGCGCCAAGCTCGTGCATGGGCACGAGCTTCTGCAGGAGGAGCTGGAGCAAGCTCGCGTCCGAGAGGCGGCGGCGCTCCAGCGGGAGAAGGCGGCCAGGCGGCGGGAAACGGAAGCCCTTGAGGGGCTGATCGCCGTGGAGGAGATGAAGGTGGCGTTAGCAGACAGGGAGCGGGTCGCCCAGGAGCTGGCGGCCCAGGCCAGGAAGGCGTCAGCAGCGGTCGAGGCGGAAAAGGCCGCCCTCGCAGATTTGGCGGCGGCGGCAGCAAAGAAAGAAGAATGGCTGGCCGCCCGTGAAGCAGAGGAGGTGGCCCGGCTCCAGGAGCTCCAAAAACGGGAAGAGGCCGTGGAGGAGGAGCTGGCAGCCGGGAACCGAAGGCTCCAGGAACGCGAGGCTGCGCTCTAGGAGAGGGAGGCCAAGGTGGAGGAGCTCCTGGAGGAGCAGCGCGCCGGCTCCGGCCGATTAACAAGATGGGTTGGCACGGTGAACCCTCTGCTAGAGGCACTCGGAGCCAACCCCATCTGGGTACCGGAGGCTCCTTCGCTATTTAGCGCCGCGCTTCAACTGCTGGACACCACCGCCAGGCGGCTACAGGATGCGGGGGCCGGGATGCAGGATCTCCTGGAGACAGAGGGGCGAATAGTTGCTAGGGGGATGGACGAGTACATCCTCACCAGCTTCCGGAGCCATGACCCCTCAATCCAGCTGACTCCTGTCATGGTCGGACCCCTCCGGGCGACCGCAGCCGCCGCGTGAGAAGGGGTCCAAGAGGCGGCGGACATGGTCGCGACCCGCCTCCGGCGTCGTCCCGAACCTGCAGAGAGCGGGAGTGCCTCTGGACCACCAGAGCAGTAGTGCTAGTATCTTTTTTGTTATTTCTTTTGTAACATAACTTTTGTTATTGTAAGATAACTTTAAAATGTTGTGCACATTATTAGTAATGCGTTTAAGTATTTGATGTGTCTACTTTTCGTGAAAAACTTAGCTGTTTTCCTGACTGTCGATCTGCAAAGTGCTGTTGGACACACCGAGGTCCCGTGGCCCCCTGGGAGGTAGTCGCGATAAATCGGGACTAGCTGCCATAAAAGCGAGGTCCTGCACGTGACTCAGATCGACGCTTAGTAGACGTCCCCACGAGGTCCCGGTCCGGCCAGCGAAGGCCTACTGCGTTGTGTAACGAGTCAGAGCACCGGAGCCACGGTTCGGGAATCTAAGGGGTCCCGGCCCCCGGGTCCATTGTTCAAGGTACAACGGTGCCCGTCCTAGGGGGCAGGGCGTGTAGGCTTAGGGTACGGAACCAGGCTAAGCGGCTACACAGCTCTGGACCCCAGCAAAGAACGAGCACGTCTCCCTGAAGCCAGTTCCCGGGTGGCTGGTTCCTTTTCTTCCACGACAGGGGTCCCAGGCAGAGACATAGTGTAGCAGTTTTGGTAGGGCCTTCGAACGGCACGGACGCGAAAAACCACGTGGGGGGTTAGCGTAACAAGAAGCGAAAAAACTTAGAATCGCATAGAGTTCAAGGACGCATTTGAGAACAAATTTCCCCTTAAATGAATTGATACAGAAGAGTTGTGCGATGTACAAAGGAAAAATTTCCTCTCAACCAGGTCCTAGGGATAGAACTTACGGAGGTGCTCAATGTTCCATGGATTGGGTAGTTGCATTCCATCCTCCGCAGCCAGGCGAACAGATCCGGGTCGGCACACCTTGGTCACTTTGTAGGGCCCCTCCCAGCTGGGGGAGAGCTTGTGCATGCCTTCCCGGTTCAGGATTCGCCTTAGGACTAGGTCTCCGACCCGGAGCTCCCTACTTCGCACGAATCGTTGGTGGTAGCGCCGGAGCGCTTGGTTGTACCGTGCATTTCGGACTGCTACTCGCCATCTGCGCTCGTCGATGAGGTCCACGTCTTGGCGACGCTGCAGTTCCTGCAAATCTTCATCAAAAGACCGGACTCGAAGAGAGCCCATGGTGATCTCCGGGGGAAGGCACGCTTCGGCCCCATAGACCAGGAAGAAAGGGATTTCCCCTGTCGCGCGGCTGGGTGTGGTCCGGTTCCCCCATAATACACTTGGAAGCTCTTCGATCCACCTTACGCCATGCTTCTCGAGATCACAGTAGGTCCGGATCTTGAGTCCTCTGAGGATCTCAGCGTTGGCCCGCTCTACTTGGCCATTGCTCCTGGGATGCGCCACTGAGGCAAAACAGAGCTGGATGCCCATATCCTCACAGTACTCTTGGAAGTATTGGCTTGTGAACTGAGTCCCATTGTCAGTAATGACCCGGTTCGGGACCCCGAACCGGCACACAATCGACCTGAGGAAAGCAGTTGCCGACGCCTTGGTGATGTTGACCACAGGGTTGCCTCCGGCCATTTGGTGAACTTGTCAATGGCGACATAAAGGTACCGGTACCCGCCGACGGCCCTAGGGAAAGGTCCCAAGATATCCAACCCCCATACAGCGAAGGGCCAAGAGGGAGGAATCATCTGCAGTGCCTGAGCTGGAGTGTGTATCTGCTTTGCGTGGAACTGACACGCTTTGCAGGACCTTACCAAGTCAGCTGCATCCTGGAGCGCTGTCGGCCAGTAAAAACCATGCCGAAAGGCTTTACCAACCAGCGTGCGGGATGAAGAGTGGCTTCCGCACTCGCCTCCATGGATCTCCGCGAGCAAGTCGCGGCCCTCTTTCTGTGTGATGCACCGCATGAGGATGCCGTTGGCGCCACGGCGGTAGAGATTCCCCTCTACCACTGTGTATCGCTTAGCCATCCGGACAATGCGCTCAGCAGTTGCATGATCTTCAGGAAGGAAATTATCTTTCAGGTAGTCCCGGACCCTGAAGATCCATGCATCAGGACCTTCCTGAGAAACCGGGCGTGGCTCCCTGAGGTCTTCGGGACCCTCAAGGGAGCACACGACCCTTGGCGGGCACCACGGATGGAGCGCCGCCAGGACCGCTAGCTTCGAGGTGCTATTCCGACCCCCATCGCCCAGGTCGGCAGGCTGGGCGGAAGGTTTCAACAGACGCCACTGGAAGACGCCCTCAGGCACGGGTGCCTGAGTCGATGCGCTCGCGGAGAGTGCATCAGCTGCTGTGTTGCCTTCGCGTGGAACATGTTGCAGTTCCAGCACATCGAAGTCCTTCTCCAGCCTCTTCACATAAATGAGGTAGGCTGCGAGCTGGGGGTTGTTGCAGCAACACTCCCCCCGAACTTGCCTGATGATGAGTTGGGAGTCCCCTTTGACCAGGATCTCCCGGACCCCCAGGGACAGTGCCGCCGTGAGCCCAAAGATTAAGGCCTCATACTCCGCCATGTTGTTGGTGGCCTCAAAATCGAGGTGCACCATATACTTTAATTGCTCGCCTTGTGGGTCGATGAGGACCACGCCAGCCCCGGCCCTCTTGCTGCGGGCGGACCCGTCAAAGAAGAGGGTCCAGTGGGGTCCGGTGAACACCGGGGCCCTGGCTTCCGGACGTGGGGGGGTCCGTCCCATGGTCCGGAACCCCAGAGGCGCTTGGCGCAGGTGTCCATTCCGCCACGAAGTCAGCTAGGACCTGACTCTTGACGGCGTGGCGCGGCTGGAAGTCAAGTTGGAATCCAGCGAGCTCAGCTGCCCACTTGGCGATATTGCCTGTGGCGTTGGAGTTGTGGAGGATGGCCCTCAAAGGGTAGGAAGTTACCACCACAATCTTGTGGGCCTGAAAATAATGGCGGAGTTTCCTGGACGCAACGAGTATGGCATAAAGAAGCTTATGCGTCTCAGGATACCTGGCCTTTGCCTCGTGAAGGACCTCACTGACATAGTAGACAGGCTTCTGGATGGTCCTGACTCTGCCAGGTGGGTTAGACCCTTCGGCTTCAGCTGGCACCCGTCGGCCCCCATGCTGCTGAGCGCTTGTCCGGGTCGGGACCCGGCCGGACCCTCCGAAGTAGGGCCGGTTACTGGAGTGGCGGGGGCCGGTCCTCCTTCTCCTGTAGGGGGGTCCGCGGGGGCCCCCTGCGAGAGAGGCTCGGACCTCTCGGTGACCAGCACCATGCTGATCACTTCGGTCGTTGCTGCAAGATAAAGAAACAGTGTCTCACCTGGGTCCGGCGCGACCAGGACCGGCAAGGAGGTAAGGTACTGCTTCATCTCTTGGAAAGCACGCTCTGCCTCTTCGGTCCATGTGAATGGGCCGGACCCCCTCATCAACTTGAAGAAGGGAAGTGCCCTCTCCGCCAGCCTCGAAATGAAGCGGCTGAGAGCTGCCAGGGACCCCGTCAACCTCTGTACATCCTTGAGGCGCGCGGGGGATCTCATTGCCTCGATTGCCCGGACCTTATCCGGGTTGGCTTCAATCCCCCGGTGGGAGACCAGGAAACCAAGGAGCTTCCCCGCCGATACGCCAAAGACGCACTTCTCGGGGTTAAGTTTGGTGGTGGTCGCCCGTAACTTGTCAAAAACTCGAGCTAAATTTTCTAATAGAGAACACGACTCTCTAGTCTTGATTACGATGTCATCGACATACACCTCTACTATATCTCTAACCAAATCACCTAGAGTGATATTCATTGCGCGAGCAAAGGTGGGTAGAGCATTGAGCAATCCATAAGGCATCACTATATAATAATAAAGACCATCCACTGTTACAAAAGCTGTATGCTTCCTATCATCTCTAGCCATTTTAATTTGATGGAAACCAGAATAGGCATCTATGAAGGACAGCAAATCACACCCGGAGGTGGAGTCTACAATCTGATCTATACGCGGGAGTGGATAAGGGTCTTTTGGACATGCCTTATTAAGATTGGTGTAGTCGATGCACATCCGAAGCTTCCCGTTGGCCTTTGGGACCACAACTGGGTTGGCCAACCATACAGGATGGTAGACCTCCTGGATAAAGCCAGCCTGCAGCAGCTTGCGGACCTCTTCACGGATGAAGTTTTGCCGCTCAATGGACTGCTTGCGTGGCTTCTGCCGGACCGGCCTGGCGTCGGGGTGGATCTTCAAATGATGCTCAATTACCTCCCTGGGAATCCCGGGCATTTGTGACGGTTCCCAAGCGAACACATCAACATTTGCCCGGAGGAAGGCGATGAGCGCGCTTTCCTATTTCTCCCCCAGGTTGCCACCGATGCGGGTGGTCTGGGAGGTCTCCACTCCGACCTGGATGGTCTTCACGGGAAAGTTGTCCGTGTCAGACGGACAGACCCTTGGTGCCTTGGCCGGAACCTTGGCACGTGAGGTTGAGGGGTCGGACCCCTGGGTGCCAACTACAGGGGCAAGCCCTGTAGCCACCGCATGGAGCTTTTCGACCGACACAACAGCAGCGGCACGATCGCTCTGGACGGTGAGGACGCCTGCCGGAGAAGGCATCTTCAGGACCAGGTACCCATAGTGGGCAACGGCCATGAACCGGTACAGAGCCGGTCTGCCGATGATGGCGTTGAAGGGGAGGTTAACTTCCGCAACCTCGAACTGCACGTTCTCGGTACGGAAGTTGTCCTCTGTCCCGAATGTAACCGGTAGGGTGACGGTTCCCACCGGGTACACGGGATCTGAGCCCACTCCTGAGAATGGGCGTGATGGAGCCAGCTTGGACTCCGGGATCTGCAGGTGCTTGAACGCTGCATAGCTGATGACGCTGAGGCCGGCGCCTCCGTCGATCAGCACATGGTGAAGGCGAACATTGGCGATGGTGGGTGCTGTAATGAGCGGCAGCACTCCGGCGCCCGCCATATTCTCTGGGCAATCAGATGACCCAAAGGAGATGGTAGTGCCATTCCACCGCTGATGGGGCGCCGCTCTCGGCACTCCTGGCTTCACCGAGAGGACCTCGCGGCGAAGGGCCTTGACGTCCCGCCGGGAGACGAGCTCCGAACTGCCGCCGTACATAACGTACAGCTTTTTGCGGCGCTCGTCCCCGCCGGACTCGGAATCGGACTGCTGGAAAAGTCCCTTGAGGTCTTTGTTGGGGGTTTGATACCCCAACTCCCTCTCAGTCGCAGCCGCGTCGGCATCAGAGGCTTTCTCCTTGCCGGACCGGCGCGGAGGGGAGGAGCCTTCCCTGGAGGCTTGGTCTCGCCTCTTGCTGAGGCGCTCCGCGAGCTTCTGGATCTCGCGGCACTCGGTGGCGCTGTGGCGAGCCCCCGGATGAACAGGGCACGACCCGGGGTCGGTGTGCTGCTGTCGCGGGCGCTTGCCACGGGAGTTCTGGCCCCCGGTCGTCGCAGCTGCAACGGCCGGACCCCCAATCCGTGACTTGTCGAAGCCATGGTTCTTCTTGTTCTTCTTCTTGCCGCTGCCGGGGGCAGCGACACTGGGTCCACTCGTCTGAGCGGGATCTGCCTGGGTTGCAGAGTGCCATGCACGGCCTTCTGCAGCCCGGGCGCACTTGTCCGCCAGAGCGAACAGGGTGGTGACGGCTTCCACTTGGTGGGTCGCCAGCTTCTCTAGCATCTTGTCGTCCCGGACTCCCTGTCGGAAGGCCGTGATGATAGATGCATCGGAGATACGTGGGATAGTTCCACGTACCTTGGTGAAGCGGGAGATGAAGTCCCGGAGGGTTTCCCCGGGTTGTTGCCTCACGGCGTGAAGGTGGGCCTCCACGCCATGCTGTTGGTACGCACTGGCGAAGTTCACCGTGAACTGTGCGCAGAGCTCACCCCAGGACTGGATGGTTCCCGGGGTAAGATTCATGAGCCAGGTCCGGGCTGGCCCAGTCAAGGCTACAAGAAAGTAACTGGCCATGACGGCTTCGTTACCTCCGGCCGCCGTGATAGCGGTGATGTAGACCTGCAGGAACTCTGACGGGTTGGTGGAGCCGTCATATTTTTCCGGCAGGTGGGGTTTGGAGGAGACTTAGGAGCGCTCGATCGGTGTGCCGATGAACACAGGAAGGACACGAGGATTTTAGAGTGGTTCGGGCCGCCGGAGCGTAATACCCTACGTCCACTATGGTATTGTATTGACTGTGAGAGCCTTGGGTAGAACTTAGTCTGGTCTTGTGCTTGTGTCTAACCTTGGATGTTGGAACCCCGCCGTTTCTAACGTGTACACTCTCCCTTTTATAGTCCAAGGGGGGAGCTTACACCGAGCTGGACCCCGACATGTGGGTCCGGCCAGCAGAAGCTTGTTCTAAGAGAGATATGGAGATCTTCATCTCCAGCTCCTCTCCGTAGTCCTCTCAATCGGGAAGTTGATGTGCGTATCCATAACTTGGATACGGCCCTGTACAGCCTTGTCTTGCACAGTATCCGGCGTCAGCGTTGCATAACAGTGAAGCCGTGCTGTCACTGTTAGGACGGGACCTCCCGTCAGGCGGTGAAGCAGCGCTGACCCGGTGCGTGTGCACTGTTACAGCGCACGCCTTGGCTTTGCCTATTACAGACCATCATCACGCGTGCAGCGCCGTGACAGGACTGTACACAGTCCGCGCACTGTGCACGGTGATATGACGCGCCGCCTTCAGATCAGGCGGGCTTACCGTGGTGTCAGCTTACCTGCCCCGTGTGTCAGTGGCAGGCCGCACCTTTTGACTTGGGCGCGCCCGGCTCAGCTACCGCATTTAATGCTGGTAGGTGGGCTGGTGACTCGCGAAGGGCCTCCAGCCGCAGGTACGCGGCAGAGCCAGTCCCGCTCCCTCTGTCAAGCGGCACGTGGCGGCACCGGACCCCTCCCCGGGGGAAGGGGAGTCCGGGCCCTTCGAGTCCAGTTGAGGGAGCCTGGCCCGTGATGGTCCGGTTATCACACGTAGCGGCCGCGGACCCCCTGGGGGGTCCGGTGCCGCGGGGGCAACCCGAAAGCCGTCCTGCCCTCCTTGGTGCACGGGGGCCCCGGGCTTCCCAGAGCTCGGGGAGGGTCCGGAGACCGTGGCCCCAGCTGTCAGGCCCGGGTCGCATGCCACGTCACCCAGAGGGAGAGGAGGGGGTTATGGACTACGAGACGCCAGGGGCCTGGACACCCTAGCAGGAGGTACCCCTGTCTGTATGTACCGACAGTTATATTCTCAGTTATCCTTTTAACTCCATTTAAAAATTATACTTGCAGTGGCATCGCAACCGTTGGCTCAGGTGGCCAAAATAATTTTTAACTTAGGTACATAGTTGACGGTCTAGTCTATGGATTGACAGTCGTTAGCGTCTCAGTTCATCACTTTTTGTTGCATTCTTATAAATTGTGTGCATCCTAATAATGCAGAGGTTGGGAACATTCAAGGAATATGTATCGACTCGATGTAAAATTTTTAAATTAAATAAATTTTCCTTTATCGAAGAAAAGATTAGAAGCCTTCAGGAACATAGATGGCATGTCTGAACTTTTTTTTTGTGCGTACGATATCTCTATACTCTTATTTATCTCTAAAATAAACAAGAATTTAGGGGATTGAATTCACGATCTCTTTTTTGTTGGTCACTATTCATGACTTTTCTTTTTATCCCTGCTAAATCGTAGTATCATTTTGTGTGCTACTCCCTCCGTTTCAAATTATAGATTATTTTAATTTTTTAGTTATAATACACAAGGTTACCATTTATACTTAGATACATAGTCTATGTTATATATCTAAAAAAGTTAGAACAATCTATAATTTGAAACAAAGTAAGCTAAGACATGATTACTCTTCCATCCACTGAAGTCATGGGAAGTTTATGTGAGCTAGAGAATTTATAGCATACGGTAAGGCTCCTGTAATCATGAGGCTTTCAATATAATAAAATAAAATTGAATCCGTATATGTGCCAGAAATGATAATTAGCTCCATCCTCAATAATAGAGCCACGGGGACGAGGAGAAAATGGCTGTTGCGTACGAGTACGATGGGATGCACACGCAAGCACGCGCAACGATGAGATAAAAAGCCGTGCGGCCGAAACGAGCGTCACCCTAGAGGATGGCATGGCACGAGCGAGCCCATTCTTTGGTGCCGATATCTTGGCATGCCTCAGCGGCTCCGCGCTGTCCAAGTTCGTCGGCCGGCTACTACAAATACAATTAGTCGCGGCGCGTGACGGAAGGAAGTAGAGTACTGGCAAATGCCCGTATAATGGCTTAATCTAGGCTACAATAAATGTCTTTACGAGCATCATCATTAATTTCTCTATAATACAAACATTATTCCATCTACTTCCTCGCGGCATAAATTCCTAATTTCTTTTTTCTTTTACATAGCTCGACAGTTTTTAAATTTTTTGGCTATCACTGCCCTTTTATATTTATATAGTTTGACACCATAAAAAAAGGTTTAACTGTGAAAAATAGCTATATTCAGGAGCATTGTTAGAGTTTAACTGTAAGTGCATTTGCATTTTCTTCGAGATCACTGTGAAAAACCAGTAATGAACGGCATGTATCACACCGTGGGTAAGGTCATTCTATGGAGTGTTTTATTGTGCGATTACCTAGAGTGCCACATCATCTTTAGAGCTTTAGATTGATGAATGAAACAACCTCGCACAATGCATAGTATCACTTTATCATTTCATATGTTAAACATAGCATTTAATTGTTGTTGGTGTTGAGATCAAATGTGCCACATTTTGTGTGATCCCTAACAATTGTAACTAAATTAATTGGTAGCACATATGAAATTTCCACATGAGATCAAGAAAAGTTGTGATGATGAAACTAACTGCTCTTAGTGGGGTTGTATTCCAGTTTCATAATCTTAGTAACTATGTACACCAAGTTTTATCCCTATAAAACTTAACTCCTTTCTCTCTTCCTAAATTTCATGCCACATATCACCAATTTTACTGATGTGGCATGCCATTTAATGAGAATAAAACTCCAATCAAACTTCCATTGCAATTGGCCTAACTAAACACGTGCCGATAATATATATTTTGGATAGCTTTGAGCATTTTAAGAAAATTCTTGCTTCCTCTTAATGAAACACGTATCGATGCACATTTCTCTAAAAAGAATAGACCAGAGCTATAGCGAGCGCGACACATGGCATTTTCCATCACTTTTTGCCGTATCGCAATCGCCACAGGTCGAGAGGCAGTACTTGTCATGGGATGGGAGTTGGGACCCCTAGTGAACAACATGACTACGCTGATGAGGAGAGGGATGTCGCGGGACTATTTTGCAGTGCAGAGGACAGCTCCATGGTCCCAGAAAAAAAACACAAGCCAGGCCAGACGAGCGAGAGAAATCGGCTGGCACCGAAACTCGCCGAGTCGTTGACCGAAACTGCATGGCCCGTGCACGCGGGAACGGTGTCAGCATGCCTGTCGCGCCCCGTAACCATCAAACTGTCTTTGGTGGCTTCCTTCCTGCTGATGCCATGTCCTGAATAGAAAAGAACGCCCATCATGCTTCAGATTCAGACCTGGCAGGGTGGCACCGAGATACCCTCACCAAACCAACGTGATTTGTAAATTTGTTTTTTTTGTCAGACTAAACATTTTGCTAGCACCAACCACTCACATGCTTTTTCTGTGACTCCAGGCTCATGATCGTCTTACAGTAACGATGCAGGCAGTTTCATCGAACAAAAAAAAAATGTTGCCCACAGAAGAGCCCAGGAAAATCACGGGGCAGAAGATGCAGTGGAAACTGTAAAGACAGCGAGACCCAGAGACCAAGACGGGGCATCGAGACTTCTTCAGGCCTAAGTCCACCCAATTCATACGAGCAACAAGCCATCATGAGACGAAACTGCATCGAAACGAAAACCGAATTGCAGGCCGACCGACTCGTGGTTGGTTCAGGTCCTGCGTTCACAACTCGTGTTGCTGACGGCAACTTTGAAGTAGCTTTGGACCATCTTTAGGCACTCAGTGTTGAGTCTCCCAGGAATTTCCCTGCAAACGAACCAGCAATGGCGCAGCATTTCCCGTGTCCACTTACAGTCTCCATTTCAACAATCGCAAAACTTTACATGTCCAGCAATTAGAGAACAAAAACCTCCACGAAATTCCTAGTTAACTGGTTCAAATCGCAATCAGCAGGCATTCCACGCCACCGGCCACAGGATCCATCTGAAACGGGCACACTACATTACACTGGGTTCATATTTCCAGGCCAGCTCAGCAGCCTGCTTGCAGGAGCTTTCAGCATCCTTCGAGTCTCGAATCTGACATGAACTTTCTCAGCAGACCTCAGGAAAAAGAACATAAACTACCAAGACGGTCACATGATATGTTTTCAAAAGCCAGCCAGACCCTTCTTCCTCAGAAGTCAGAACGAGTAGCTAGTGGGGCTGGTAAACAGCGATCATGGCTGTAGCAGCCCATGGCCAGCATCATCGCTAGCTCGGTGCCTTCGAGTAAGGAGGTGCTTCTCGAACTCCTTCAGGTAATCAAGGAGCAACACGCAAGAGAAGAGAAGGAATCCGCCAAAGTAGTTGCTGCCACCCCCGCCACCTCCACCACCACCCCCGCCTTTGCCGAAACGGAATGGAGGGAACCCACCGCTTCCGTCATCCAGTTTTGGCCCTTGGACTTTCCCTGGAACAGGTGCAGGTGAAATTTAGCAAATGTGGTGAGTTTGCAAACTTTCTTTGAGCAACTTTAGTTACATGCTTCAAACACAAAAAAAAAATGAATTCAATTATATGAAGTATGAGAATTCTGAAGTACCTTTCTTATCACGTTGAACAGTTGCACTTGAAGATTTCTTTTGGACGCTTTGAGTTTGAGTAGCTTTACACCTCACGCTCTGCAGTGAACAGTGGTAACAGGAAAAGTAGTTAAACAAAGGATCTGACAGTGAAGTAAATCATACGGAGTAGAAAATAAGCGGGATACCATTTTCACATTAATTTTGAATTTCACAACTGAAGGCTAGCATTACAAGCAACTCACAAGATATAGTGCAAGTTCAGATTTACTGTGTACCTAACAATTCAGAGTTGACACTTTAGTAATAATTCTTAGTATGATGGTATCTAAGAAATCATGCACATCGAAGACAAGTAATTTGTCATCAAACATTGCAGATCCATGATCCATTCAACATTGGACTAAGCCATTTTAAAACTGCAAAATTTTCATAATACACACTCCCTTCAAGATTGATATAAATTAGAATGAGGTTCCCATTGGCACATTTATCTCAAATAGAAGTAGGTCAATCTAACATAATTACCATAGCAGATGATTTAGTGTAATTTTATATTACAACATTGAGACAATGACAGACTGCTTTTAAATGCACAGAAGTTCCACTGTGCAATAGTTTGGGAACCGTACAGACATTAGAATGTATAGTTCGTTTATAAAAGGCCTGATTTTGTGATTAGTTCACAATCCCTTAAGCTCGAGTCTACCGGTAGTAAGACCAAAATAGACAACAAAATGAAATGTTCTTACTCTCATTGTTGCTTTAGCAAACACTTTCCCTTCAAATGAGATGTGGTTAACTTTAAGTTGCTTGAATTGTGAACCTGCCAAACAGCAAGACAATAATGAGCATTATTCGACACTACATAGTACAAATAATGATGCGCATAAGATGATCAGCATGCCAAAACTAAGAAGGAATGTGGTGATTCATGAACCACGAAATCCAAAATCAAATGTTACTTGCACGGATGTGTCACCTAGGTCCCCATGCCTAGTGTACAATCCACAATTAAGAGTTGGAACTTTTTCAGGCCACTTGTACAAATCCACAGACCTAAATGTACGATTCTCAAGCTTAGAGACGTGTGCAATTTTAGGGACCTACTGTGCAATTTATACTCTTTAAATAATCAAAAGAAATGATTGGAAACAACCAACTGTTCTATTTATGTAGAAAGAGCATTTACACATGAACTCAACGAATGTCTAATAAAAAGGGAAAGTGCAGTATCATAGATACTATTTAAAATAATAAAAGGAGATACTCAGAAACAAGCAATTTGTTCTATTTATCTTTTTTTTAGATGATGTAAAATTCTATTAACCTAGAAAGAGTATTTGTAAATAATTTTTCTATTTATCTAGAAAGAGTATTTACACATGCAGACCATCTTGTAGAAATGGAAAGCATGCTATCATAGATTATCCATGACGTATATAAATTGCATCTGCATGAGATCATCAGCATTCACGGCTGAAGTTGAGCAATGGTGGATATCCAGAGCAAAAGACAAGCTGGTAAGAACTATGCTACCAGACAAATTAAAATTCTTTACTTGCACCTCTACACCAGACCACATATGCACACCACCGCCACTCTTTGGGTTTTCATTTTTCAATGCATTTATAAGGCAACAAATTTAAGGATAATTAATAAACTAGTATGGATTTTAAGAGTACAGGAGGCAAAAGAAATGTTCAGAGCCATAGAATAGTTTCATTACAGCCTTGGAAAACATAATAGCTGAGTGACTATTTTTTGCAAAAGTTCCATTGATCTCATTATCTGTCCTTGTAGGTGTATATTGGTAAATCTACTTGTTTTCACCTGAAAACACTCTGTTATTGTACTTGTAGTTCAGCTGATCCTTTTATTTCCAACTGTACCTTAAATCCCACAAGATTATTATGTATGATGACAAACGGAGAAAACCCTGATTAAAAATGGAAAACAAAAATAAAACCGCAGAGAAACTTGATACAATAGCTACCTCCAAATCTCCTAGTTGAAGTGCCATAGATTGCAGCTCCAGGCAATGCACGTGTTCCGAGTTGCAACATTGTGGATGCAACTCAATGCCTACGATGCCCAATACATCACAAAAATCAGTGCATATATATAAAAAATGAAATGCCTCACTGAATACTTTGGAATGGAATATGCCTCACTACCCACTGCATAGATCATAATACATGAAAATTTTTATTTAGATTGCCTATCTATAGACACAAAATTGCAAAAGGATGGTATTATCATACAGATAAAAAGTACTAAGCCCATAGTGCAGTTTTACCCATGTATAGACCGAAATATACCACTTGGTGCAAAAACGACTGATAACAGCATAATATCCTATCACAACACAACTCTGCTTACAGATATTAAACATGATTTGAGACAAATAATTTCGCAAAAGAATTATTAATCACTTGGAAAGGGCTTCGCTTTCAAACAAACAACCCCAGCAAGTTCCATCCTCCCATGCTACCAGCGGATCGCAATGATATCAACCAAATTTGAACACGCAGCAAAAAAGAATGAAACCCTATATCAGGTAAGAATCAAGAACAAGTTGGCGTGTTCTTGGCGCGCATATGTTCCCAACAGTTGAATCCAGGGGCGGACCCAGCATAGGACACGGGTGTACACATGTACACCCGATGATTTTTGCAAACGAAATCGAAGCTAGTAGGATATATTGTGACTGGATCAGATCCGAATACAGATGTTTTGTTAGGTTTTGGGGCGCTCCGTATCGCACAGCAGAAGGAAAGAGAAGGGGCGGGCATACCTGGTGGATGCTCGTCGCTGGCAAAGGGGCGCCAGTCGCCGCCGCCAGGGAAGGAGGACCAAGGGATGAGAGAGAGTCGGAGAGAAGGGGGGAAGAACCGAAGAAACAGAGATGAGCCTGAAGCCGTGAGGAGGAGGGCTGTCAACGAGCCGAGCTCGAGCGAGCCTGCCACCTCAAGCTGGAGTTTGATAGCATCCCGAGCCGAGCTCGATCTGAGCCTGAGATCCCGCCCTACAGCCAAGTTCGAACTCGTTCGCGATCAGCTCGCCAAGGTTTAAACTCCAACTTGAACTGGCTCGTCTACTGCATATATTTTAGAGGAGTAAACAGAAGTTCCTACCTTTTCAGCGTGACGCCATTAAGCTCTCATGAGTGATTCTTTTGATGGAGTCCCCAAAGATGTTGGTGTACTCTTGAAAGTAGCTAACTTCGATAAACACTACATCGGCGGTTCCAAATTGATGAAAGGGCTGAATCCGCTAAGCATGCAATAGAACCAAGTAGGGATGAACAAAGTTAGTGTTTTTGCAGCGTTTTCTTAGATTATATTCACAGTGCCTCAATTTCCGTTGAAACCAGCCAATAATTTCTATTTTTATGAAGGATTAGACTTGGGGTGAAACATGATAAGAAAAATTAATCCATCGCCCCCACCCCCTCCAAATAAACCAAGTTCATTTTTGTCATAAGGGGCGAAATCTATCTAGATGGGAAGGTGCATATTTTTCATATGATTTTTGTTTTATGATGATCTAATTTTGGCTTTCCAATATTTTAGCTTAGATGCAAACCAAACACTCCCATGCTCAGTTTTTTTTTCATCGTCACATGTGTACACCCGTGTCCTATGCTGGGTCCGCCCCTGGATTCAACTGTTGGGAACATATGCGCGCCAAGAACACGCCAACTTGTTCTTGATTCTTATCTGATATAGGGTTTCATTCTTTTTTGCTACGCGTTCAAATTCGGTTGATATCAAATTCGTTCAAATTCGGTTGATATCAAAGTAACATATACGCTGCAGCTATGTAAATGAAAAGTTGCTGCTTCTTATCCATCTAAATTATACAGAAAAAAGATAAAATGAATAAATTTTTAAGGCATAACAAATAATCACACAAGGCATATATTCAGTAGCGGTAACCTTCTACCTTCTGAGGCGTGTACGCTGCCTTCGTTCCTCCAGCCAAATTTCTCCTGCGAACTGCCAAAATCAAAGATAAAGATCACTGACAGATCAAGATCAACAAGCAGATCAAGACAGGGCGAAGCCAGGCGCGGGGGGGGCGGGGGGCGGGCTCCAGGTCGTCGCGTGGGGCTCCAGCCGCCGCGGGGGGGGGGGGGGGGGGGGCGCCCGCGGCGGTGCCGGGGGGCGGGCTCCAGGTCGTCGCGGGGGGCTCCAGCCGCCGCGGGGGGTGGGGGGGGGGCAGCGGCGGTGCCGGGGGGGCGGCGCAGGAGGCAGATCCGCCGCGGGGGGGGGGGGGGGGCGGGCGCCGGCGGCGGTGCGGGGGGGGGGGGGTTGGTGTGGGCGGCAGATCCGCCGGGGGGGGGCGCCGGCGCGGGGGGAGGGGCTGGCGCGCGCTCGCCGGTCGCCGGCCGGGGGCGGGGGGGCGGCGCCGCGCGGCAGAGGGGAGGGAGAGGGGCGGTCACTCACCTGCAGAGGGGAGAGGGGCGGGCGGTGATGGGCAGAGGGGCTCGCGCGCGCGTGGGACTGTGGGAGGCGAGCGCTCGCGCCGCTCGTTTTTACCGAACCGTGCTGCTGTCAAGCCTCCAACCTGACATGTGGGTCCACCTGTGAGAGGTAAGGTGGACCTAGTCTTGGTGAAGAATGTTCTCAATTCTTTCATCCTTTATTATAGTATTGATTTATTTGCATGTGTTTTGGTTGACCAAAATTAAGCTCAACTCAATGGGTCCCAAACTCCCAACTCATAGACCAAACATAGCGTGGATATTGGGCTTCAATTCGGTTTCAGTGCTGGGCCGAAATGAGCCACGGCGGCTGTAAAAAGCCCAGAAGTTCCAAAACGCCTCGCGGCCGTCTCTCGGTCTCTCAATCCCATCCCCACTTCCCTCCGGAATTTGGTCCTCCACGCAACTCCAATGGCGGCCACCGCCGTCGCCGCCCGATCTAGGTCCTTGGCCCGCGCCGTCTCCTCCTCTCTCCTCCGCCGCTGCTGCCTCCCCGCCTCCCGCCGCGCCTCCTGCGTCACCAGGTACGCGCCCTCCATTCCTCCCCCCGACACCCCGTCTCCTCTTTCCACATCTCCTTTCCTCGCGCTCACACTAGCTGCACTGTGTTGCAGGTTACCTCTGGTGTCCGGTGGGTTGCTCTCCGCGCTGCCGCTCCACAGCGCCGTCGCGTCGGCGCGGCTGCGGTCAGCCATCGCGTCGGAGTCGCGGAGCTGGTGTCTCGTTCCCCAAGGTGCGGTTCTTGCTTACATGTTATTTGGAGGACCGGAAATGGACCATGAGGTGTCTAGGTTGGGTGGGTCTGTGAACAGGAGTTGCTCATCTGGTTGCTCTGACTTCTGCACGCTAAATGCAGCTTGAAATTTGATATCTATATATATATATGTTTGTAGTGTAGTCTCTTTGGATCTTCGATACTTCTAAGCGTGGTGGATTGGTTGTTTGGGCCAAATTAGTTGCTTGATTTTATTGGATATGATCCTACTGTTTTGAATGTATGTAGGTTAGCATTGTGCACTGTAACTGAAAGCACAAATGTTGGCTGTTAGATTTGCAGGGATGGAACTTTTGCCCAATATTGCTGTTTTGTATGTAACTGGATATTTTGGGTGGACATTCATATTCATATCTTGCATATTAGGTGTCTGGGCAAAAAATGTTCACTTCCATGGTTTTCCTGACTATAGATTTGACTCAATAAGCTTGTTTTTGTTTTTATCTCTATTTAAAAATCTTAGAGTCTATGATTTTCATCTATCCCAAAGCTTAGCACATTGACCATGTGCAAATTATGTCCATTTGTTATACCTTGTGAGAAAATTTTGGTACTTCTTTACTGATTGGTATGCATGGTGTCACTGACATCTTTGAGGTTCCTAGTGATTCAAGTTATGAACAAACAGAATCTAGCAAATAATTTAGCTGCATAGCATCTCTTTAGTGAACTATTTATTGATGAAACCTTGTTTTTACTTATGCTTCAGTTGCTTTCTGAAGTTCAGAGCGTTAAGTTGGCACTGATTTACCTTTTGCTTCAACATTGATCTTGGTGATCAAATCTGCTAAAACTAGGTTATTATACCTAAAAGGATTTTTACACACTAACTTTGTTTCATATCCAGGGCCCCACTATGTAAACAACAAGTTCATGTTAATAAATAACACAAATAAACATGAGAGCAAATAACACTAATACAATGGTGGGATTGTTGGAGAACTGACTCATATAAGGTCTAAATGGATGGCCATCACTTTCATTGAAGTGCTGTGATTATTGTATATAATGCCTCACAATACTTGTGTTAATGATAATACCTTAAACCTGTTACCTTACCATGGAAACCATTTGCTGTAAACATATGCAATTATGAAATTAGCTTTAAGTACTGAGTAGAGCTACATGTCAGTTTTTGATCTCATCCAAGACTGGTTAAATGAATGTGGTGCATGGTTTGGGATACCTTTGTGCTCTGATTTGCATCTAACAACTTAGTGTAATACAATCCACTAAACTTGTTCCTTTTTCTTGGCAGGGAACTCCATGCCTTTGTGACAGCACTGCCTCCCTTTTTGTAATGTATTGGTCCAAACAATTTGGGACACTTTCGAATTCTCACAATGCTTGTTCTTACAATTTAAGCTGAGTGAAAATATAAAGTGTCTTCCAGTGATAAGAACAGTTAAATGGACAAAATCAATAGATTCCTTTTGTGTTGTATCCAGCTATTTAATGTCCTTCTCATGCGATATGAGTATAGCTGGCAGCGCTTATTGGTACACATTTATTTTCAAATAACCCGGTTAATTATCAGCTCCAGAGATGCAGTTTATGTTGGAAGTTTGTCCGGGGGTTGCATTTGGTTTGTGTTTGAAAAAAAAGAAATTTATGCTGATTATATTTTGATTTATTTGCTATTTGATTCCTTTTAATGTTTAGTAAATAAATGTATTCCCAATTTATTCAGTACCAGTCAAATGTATCTGTTATTATCTTGATAAGAGAGCGTTGATAAAAGCCACCATGTTTGTGGAGAGGTGTTATAAAGTACTCTCTCTGTCCCATAATATAGCTACTTCAAAAAATATTTAGCTTGCATGCAAATTTGTATACCATAATTAATTTGCATGCAAGGAGGGGCATTTTAGACCTCGCATAACAAAAAACTTTTAAGCTATATTATGAGACAATTTGAATGCTAGAAATAGGTATATTTTGGGATGGAGGGAGTACCTCATTAAGTGAGTGTTTTTGCTGCTTTTTCTTAGATAAGATTCACATTGCCTCAATTTATACTAGTTTAGGCTAAGAATTTCTATCTTTTGAAGGACTAGACTTGGGGTGAAATTTGATAAGAAAAATTAATCTCTCGTTCCAAATAAAAAAAAAAATCTTTAAGCTCTAAGAGTTGATTCTTGTCAAAGGGGGCTCTCACGCCCTTGAAATCTGTCTACATGGGAAGGTGCATGTTTTTCATGTGCTTGTTTTGGTTTATGATGATCTTGTGAACGGAGCCAAATTTTGGCCGTGCTTAGATGTTTTAGCTTCCATTTGATTCGAAGCCATAATTTGGTATTGGCGTGGAAAATTGTTCTATAGCAAACATGAGATTAACTCGAGAAGCCCTAATTTTGGCTTTCCAATATTTTTCTTAGATGCAATACAAACCAGACAATCCCGTGCTCGTCCCAGACACTTGGTTTATGTTGGCGTTTGGGTCACATGCAATGCACCTGAATCAAACAAGTTCTGACTTCTGATTTCTGATGAGGCCCCTCGCTGGCGTAGAGCCGCAGGAAGATCCCTCGCCGTTTTTGCCGGCATGATAGCATGCAGTCTATTGACAATTCGAGTAATGCATGCAGTCTAATCTTCATGCAGTTTAATCTTCATCTTCAATTGGGTAATGCATGCATGCAGCCTGCTTCATTTGCAGTTGGAGTCCTTGGCGAAAAAAGCAAGTAGTAGAAAATTCCGGATCGTTGATGGAATCCGGTCCCGACGCCGGCAGAACGAGCACGGCGGATTCGTTTTTCTCGGCGTCTATCCGTTAGCTTTGGCGAGTTACTTCAGTTCGTATGGGCAGATAATGGGCTGGGTACAGGGGCTGCGGGCTGGGCTGGGCTGGGGAGGGATTAACCATCAATAATATAATATGGATAAATCATCTAATTCATTGCCTTGAGATTCAACTGAACCTTGCTAATCTGACAAGTGAAGGCTCCACCGTGCATATTAGCGAGTCTAGCGGTGCTATTAGTGTGGCCACATTGCTAGCTAGTTAGTACTAGTAAGATGCTTGATTTTCAAAATATCACTACGGGGGATTCACTCCAATTCATCATGTCTGTGATTCAAAGAACACATGTCATCTCCCCTAGACTCCTGAGATATTTCGCCCTGATCAGATCGTGCCAGATTCCAGTTTCAGTTTCTAGCCGCCGCCGCCACCACCACCACCAAAGAATAGGGTCGATGTTTTTTTTTGTGTGTGTGTTAGAACTGTGCAAGATCAGTAAAGGAACTCATCTTTCATTTCTTCATGAGCTGTCTCTCTCGTCAATCTGTTTGGCACACACATTCAACTTTTTTTAATAATGAAAAAGATTATCATCTGGCTTCACTCTCCTCATCGAGGGGGATTGGACCAATATTATTACGCATAGTAGCAACCACACCGCGTTCTCACAAAGCATTTAAAATATGAAGTATGTTTATTGAAAGTCAATATGTAAACTAAAAAGCCATCCAAATAATACGAAGAAATAAAGAGCCGACATCTCCAGCAAGCGACAGGCACGAATCATCCTCTCGTTTTGATCCTCACTGCACTGCAACTGTGTCCAATGACGTAGCCAATACGTTCCCGTGAATAAAACCTGCAAAAAAAATTTTTGGTTGATATTTGTTAAAAACAACATCACTCCTAGAGAGCGAAATTACCCAACACATAGCCGCTATGCCTATCAATAAATGTATTTTTGGTTTATGACCCTCTTGTTTTAACCAATGATTAAATAAACCATTAACATCCTTTCGTGGTGCTAAACGAAAAACTAAGTGAATAGCACACCAAAAAAATTTAGCATAAGCACAATCGAAAAAAAGGTGTTGGATACTTTCTTCCCAGTTACCGAAGCTGCAAATTTGCTTCCAATCCAATTTCGCCTAGCTAAATTATCCTTTGTAAGTAACACTCCCTTTTTCAAGTACCACATAAAAGTTTTAATCTTTAAAGGTATCTTTGCATGCCAAATCTCTCGTGTAACCTTTATACCGCTGTTAACAAGATTTCTATATATGGAGTGTACCGTGAAGGAGCCATTAGGTTTTAGGACCATGTGAAAGGTATCCCTCCCCTCTTATAAATTAACATTCAACAACTTATCCACTATACGGAGCCAGTCATGTAGTTTATCCCCACTAAAGCTCTCCTAAAGGATATATTTAGTGGTGTGGTGCTAAACACTTCCGCTACTATAGCATGTTATCGGCGAACCATGTTAAAAAGATATGGGAATTGGGACTTCATTGTCTTGTCACTCAGCCATATGTCTTCCCAAAATTTTATTTGTGAACCATCTTTAAGCGAAAAACATCCAAGCTAAGAAACTTAAATTTTACCCTATTAGGCTAGTTCAAAAAAATATGAATCTCCGGGCTTCTTAACTTGTCCTTGAGTTTTATTCTTTAAATATTTATTTCTCAGCAACTCTTGCCAAATGTCTTCTTCATTGCATAGTTTAAACAACCATTTACTAAGCAGACATTTATTTTGAATATCCAGATTTTGTATTCCTAAACCATCTTGTTTTAACACATTTAACTGTAACATGAATTTCCCTAGTAATCTAACACACAGCAACGAGAATTTGTTTCCAAATTCTGGCTACACCCCATTTAACTAAGATCCAAACATTTGAGATATAAGAAATAGAGGAACAAATTAAGGACGGGTACCATTAATATTCATACATAAACAAATCAGAATTTTCGTAGTTTCAATTGACACATTTATTAGAAAGAAGTTAACCATATACGGACCGAACACAACAGCACTTACGACAACATATGGACCATACGACCGAACACAACATCATGCAGAGATCACTTACCACAGCAGCAGGTGCAGGTAACACAAGTTTCTGGCAATTCACACGATCCCTAGCGCGTCAAACCTCGCGTTGTGGTCCAATCTGTTCCTCCCTTGCCTGCTTCTGGATGCCGACGATGGAGAGCCAAGCCCAGAGATGCGTCAGGAACTCCCCGCCTTGCGCCAGCTGATCGACATGCACATCCACATTTTCCTTGGAATCGGAAGGTGCGATGTACAGGATGGTCCCTGCCCAGAACTCTGCCATCACCTTCCAGCGCAGTTCGATTTGGAGCTGATCAGTAAGTTGCATCCCCAGCTTGACACCTTTCTGAAAGGTCGTCAGGCTATCACCTGAAATTTCACATCTTTGAATCACCCTTTCCTTCTCCTCCTTACGCATCCTAGTTAGTCCTAGTAGATCTTTTGCTTTGTGCAAGACTTGTTGAAGCCTCGTGCGCTCATCCTCCTCCGGGGACATACTTCTTCGCGCCTGCCCCAAGACTGATTGAAGCACCCTCATCGTGTTTTTGCTTTTCCCTGGTAGGATCTCAGGATGAAATGCCACCAGGTACCCGCAGTATCCTGACAATGCTGTAGCAGCTTCACGATGATCAGAGATGATTCCCTTGTCAAATATGTCGCAGTACCAGGTTGCAATGTGCCACATCAGGATGGCGTCCGTGTGATTTTGAGCCTCCAGAATCCATGAGAATTGTGGCCCAACATTGTTTCTCTCTAGAGTTTTGGTGCCCCTGGTTAGCTGACGGCCATCTTCCCTGATAACACGATGAAGCTCGTAGGCAAGAATTTTTTTAACGCTGCGCGGCAGGCTGACAGGTTCTTCTTCTTCTGGGTGATGCTTAATGAAACTATATGACACATAAGATAGCATATGTTTCTTGAACAAGGATACGCATGTATTCATGTGATTGCGGCGGTCATAATCTTCTAAAAGTGAGTATTGCCCGATCTTGTTCTGCCAGTACGGCGGAGTCAAGCAGTTAAGAGTTTTTCCAACAAACCACTCAAGTACTGTAGGACGGTAAACCAAGCCTGTATCTTCAGGATATTTCTTCAGAGCATTAAATATTGTACGCCAGTACATTGGCAAAATAGGTCTTCTCTGGAGCCAATCAACTAGGACAACGATGAACAATTCTACGGCCGAAACAGCAAGGACTTGTGCATCAAACGTCAAACCACCAAACAACCAGCCGGTAAACAACCTGCCGCCGAACAGCCAATGTAAACATGGCACTGCCATGTATGCTAATATATCCTGCAATACTGTCCATACTTCTTGTGCAGCTGATAGCATGCCAGGGGGAGAGGATATCATGGAGTGATAGGTGGTGAAGCAGTAATCGTGAAGAAAAGCCAGCTGCACCTCAACAATGTTGAATACCTTGTCGTATTCTGTTGGTAGCAGCGCCGCCAATTCGTTGGGATCTCCTTCCTCGGCGGAAGAAATCCCAAAGTAGAGCCTTGTTAAAGTCCGGCAATATCTGTAAGAGAGGCAGGTGTCTCGATAACTTCGCATGTCATCAGGCCGTTGTTGCAGAATGCCTTTGATCTGGATCATCTCCCCATCTTTCTTCATCCTATCTCCTGCTGGTTGAATCAACGGCATGGTAAACACAACATATATATATATGAAACTGTTGAAAACTGCAACTCGGTAAGTCCCAGGCAAGCACCATAGCAGGGGGCAAATACTAAGCATCAGTGTGAAATGCTGCCACCGCAGCGGTGGACTGTCGCTGAGCGCGTACGCTGCCATCTCTACAGTGCCCTTGGAAGCGGTTATGATTAGGAGTATGCATGATGAAACTTGGTAGATGTTACTGTCAGAGGACTTCCACACTACAGCACCGGCGATGTAAGTTACAATAGCACGCGTCGGCAGATAGTAGGCAGCCATCGCACTGCGCTGAACCAACCAGTGGCGAGAGCAACGGCGCATGGGGCCCAAGAAACACTGGAGGAGACGTAGAAGCAACCCTGCCACCACTGCAATAGTCACCCTGGTGTTGAGGCTTGCTTGGTGAAAGGCTAGGGACGCTACCACAGCAGCCACCAAGACCAAGGAGCACACCGCCCGCGCCATCCATGGCGCCATCTTCTCCCTCAACACTCGTGGCACCTCAGATCGGTCACTGCAGAGACAGAGAGGCGCCATACGTTTGATTTGGGAGAGGAAAGCTGTATGAATGGAGAGGGCGACCAGAGTCAGATCTCACCTCTGTTGCGCCTTTGTCGTTGAACGAAGAGATCTAGCTAGCACTTGCGGAAGCCGATGGAGAGGGTTGGCGATCAGTGAATGAGCAGGTGCCTGCTACAAAGATTCAGCAAGCAGAGAACGAAGCTGGAATGTCTTCTTGGAAGCAGGATGTTACGGAGGAAACTGTGATTTAACAAGAAGGTGAGGCCCCCTGCGTCCATGGCAGTTTTACTTATCTAAAGATGGGAAAGGTTTCTTAATGACTAAGCATTGCTGATTTATCTCTTAGCACCTCTAATGTTTGCTATTTTGCATTGATCGAGGTGCACCACTACTGTGATAATTAATTTTGTTTCACGCATTTGCTTTTACATGCTTTAGTGCTTGGCTTTCCACGTTTCATATTTTAATCTAGGTTACAAATGGAAACACACAAATATTTTTTTGAGGAGAAAGGCATAAAAACAAGGGCGGAGCCTGAAACACCTCAAGCCCCGGGCTTAAAAGCTAATTCACACCTAATTTATTGCTTAGCTTTAGCTTTTATCTATTCTTTAGTCTGATTTACCACTGTATCCTAGACTCAGGACCCGGGCTGCAGCACAGGCAGCATGGGGCCTGGCTCCACCCCTGCATACAAACAGTAGCGGAGGAAGCAACAAAATCATGGTATGGCGAAGAAGAAAGGAAAAAAATTAACGACAAAACAAGTGTTCAATAGAATAACAATAAATACCTTAAGTTCTTGAAGCTTTGCAAAATTAAGTTCTTGAAGCTTTGTAAAATTGCAACACAAGCAACACTGCAACAGGCCAACAGCCCTGTTATTCCCAAATCCCAATTCCCAAACGAGCAGGGGGGTGGGGCGGGGGGAGAGGGGGCTGGGGCGGCGCGCGGGCCGCGGGGGGGAGCAGGGGCAGCACGCAGCAGCGCGCAGGGGGCAGCGGCGGCGGCGCGGAGGCCGGAGGGTGTGGGGGGGAGAGAGGGAGCGGCGGCGGCGGCGCGGAGGGGAGCAAGGCAGGGGCGGGCGAGCGGCGGCGCTCGGGGGGAGCAGGGCGGCGGCGCGGGGGGAGCAAGGCAGGGGCGGGCGGGCGGCGGCGCTCGGGGGGAGCAGGGCGGCGGCGCGGGGGGGGGGGGGGGAGGAGCAGGGCAGCAGGGCAGGGGAGGGCGGGCGGCGGCGCGGGGGGAGCAGAGCAGGAGCAGCGGGCGGCGGAAGCAGGCGCAGGGGCGGGCGGGCGGCGGCGCTCGGGGGGAGCAGGGCGGCGGCTCGGGGGGGGGCGCAGGGGCGGGCGGGCGGCGGCGCGGGGGGAAGCAGAGCAGGAGCAGCGGGCGGCGGGAGCAGGCGCAGGGGCGGGCGGGCGGCGGCGCTCGGGGGGAGCAGGGCGGCGACGCGGGGGGCGCAGGGGCGGGCGGGCGGCGGGAGCAGGCGTAGGGGCGGGCGGGCGGCCTATGGTACCGATTCGTGCGGTTGCCATACCTTGCCACATTAGTAGCTCCACCACTGCATACAAACATTGACCGGGCCAACCCAATGGGTGAAGAAGGGTGGTCGTATCTTTCAGCAGGTGGACTTGCTTAACTGGTTGCTTTAAGTTGTAAAAAACTAGTCCTATCATGAAGTTCCCATTGAATATAAATTAAAAGTAAACCCAACAAAAATGAATGATACAATACGTGTAGATCACATCCACATATATAAGAGAAGGCACAACCAAAGGTAACTTCATCCGGCGGCTTCTAAAAGAATAAGTGTGAGAACCGCCCAATTTAACACCATTTTAGACGAGTCGCCGGTCGTTATAATTAAGAGGAGAGCTAACACGTGCTCGCGCTTCGGCGTGCCACGTGTTAACCCACATCTAAATCGCGACGACCAACACGACGTTCACCCAAAATGAGGCTAAATCCGGTAGTCCCGGTATGTGCTTCACCATATGCCCAAGATCATGCATATACACATACCGTTCACAATCTAGTATTTCGCCATTGTACCACAAAGAGCAATTTTAAGCAGCAAGTTCAAATTGAAATTACGGTTCAACACGAGTTACAAGCCTTGGGCTCACAATCCAAAATAAAAGGGACATAGATCATGAAGTTTAGTGTGACAAGATAATTTCCCAAAAGACGAGTACGCAGCGGAAAAATAAAACGCGCAACGAGACGGAGTCTTGCTCAAGGACGCCGTCGACACCACAAGGACCTACTCCTCGCCCGCACTGGGATCGGCGGGGTAGAAGTGGCCAAAAACAATTTCCGGCTCACCTGCAACTTAGTTAAGAAATATAGCAATATGAGTACAAAGGTACTCGCAAGACTTACGCGAATAAATAAACAAGGAGTATGCAAATGAGGGCTCACAAGAAGGCTTTAGGGTTAAGTTGTTAGCATAAGCATGAACTTTCTAACCAAAACCTATTCTAGCAATCCTAGCATTTTTATTATCTTGCCCAACCCACCATAAAATTTTAGTTAAACATTGACCAACCATAAGAGGTGACATAAGCATCATAAACCACATGCGACCAAGATCGATACAACTACGAAGAATTCATCGAAACTTGAGCTTGCTCATAACCGAGAGCGCGGCAATTCGAATTGATTTATTAACCTTGCAAGGGTGTACAACTTTACCCACACGACACAAGGACCATGCGACTCACCCAACCGATCACGTGGGGTGAGGGGGTACTCGCGTCAACCTTTCCCGACGAGTTCTAACCGTTGAACATCACGCCTAACTTGCGCGGAGAGTTACCTAGGTCCACCGGGGACACCCCTAAGGCTCTCTACAAAGCCCCACGGCCACGCATCTAGGACCGTGCATCAACGATTAAAACTAGAGGGTATTTGGTTTATCCACCCCATGAATGGATATGTGGTAGTACGATAAGTGCTCAATTTCCAAGGTCGTCCACGGACGGCCCTTAATCGGTTTAAGCGGACTAAGCCTTCGAGACTCCTTTCTCTAGGCCCTACCTTCCGCTCAAACCCCAAAAACACACTTCCAACTAGATCGATCCAACCAACAACCCGACACCGGATAATATGATCAAGATAATCAAAGGTGGTGAAACAAGTGATCCTATTCCAACTTTCCCTACAAGATATATACCAACTCTAAGCACAACTAAGCATTTAGTTAATTAAGTTGCAACTAGCTACGCATGCCAAGGACATGGATATACAAATCAAGGGAGGACATTGCATGAAAATAGGACCAACGATGCAATAGATAAGTATTTATCATAAGCATAGATACCCAAGTGAAATAACTAAATTTAAGCAAGTTAAATAGGTCAAGGAATCATGCTTAGCTGCTTGCCTTGGTTCTCTTCTTGCTCAACCACACACTCGGCTCCCGGCTCGGTCTCAACGAACTCGGTGGGCTCAACGGGTGCGTCCTCCGGCGTCTCGGTCACTAGAATGCATGAATGAAATGTATGCATTAGGATGATGCCAATGATGTGAAAATGAGATGATATGCAATGATATGATGATAGAAAAGAAATGTCATATCAACGCGAAAGCAATACCATCATTGCACTACAAGTTCGATTACTAAATTAAATTCTAAGCCCGAAGGCAAACTTGCTCATGCAACAAATGGCAAGAATGAATCATGATTTAATCTATGCACTCAAAGGATCTCAAAATAAACTCTTGAGAGTTGAGTTTGCATCAAAAACATATTTGTGGAATTACCTAGGGTATTTATACATTTCAGCCGCTAAACTCAAGTTAAATATTAAAAGATGCTCAAATCATCTCTATAAGTTCTCAAATAATTAGGAGACAGATAACATGGTAACAAAAGTAACAGAAGTGGTTTTATCAATTTATCAATTTTCTAACAAAAGTTATTCATTTTATAAGATTGCAGGCAGCAAAACTAAAAACACATTAAAAACCTATCAAACAGTACTGGAACAATTACACAACTAGCACTATGAGAAAAAGCACTTTACAGGGAATATAACAAACTTTAGTTGGACATTTTTAGAGCTCCATAAAATAAGATTAACAATTAACTTGGTTTAACAAGAATAAATTAAAACTTAAAATACAGGACTCTAACATGCATAAAATTTTTTTATCTAAGTAGATCTATTACAGAGGATTCAAACAAAACAAATTTCACAATTTTTGGAGATCTACAGCAATTTCTACGCAATTTACAAGATCAACATGAAATGATAAAAGGGAGAACGAGGCGGCAGCGCAAGATCCACCCGGGCCGGCACCCAACAGGCACCGACAGGTGGGCCCGGGGGAGGAGCGGGGCCGAGTCAAGGCCAGCCACGGCCTTGACCCGCCGCGGACGCGGCCAGGGCGCGCCGTGGCGCGGCCCGCACGCGAACGCGCGCGCGCGCGCGCGACGTCGCGGCGGCCGGCACGGGGCCGCAGCCCACGGGCGCGAACGCGCCCAGGCGGAGCGCGCACGGGCAGCGCAGCGCGGAGGGGGCGCTCACCCGCAGCGCGGACGAGCGAGGCGGGGCGGCGGAGAGCAGGACGGCGGAGAGCGGCGGCGGCGGACGGGGGCGCGCGTCGGGAAGCGACGGCGGTGAAGGAAGGGGGCGGTTGAGGGCCGGGGTCGGGTGAGTAGGTGGAGGGGAGGGTGCGGGCGCCGCCAATCGGGCGGAGGTGGAGCGACGGCGGGGGATTGGGGCGGCGGCGGACGGCTCGGAGCGGAGGGAGAGGAAGGGGCGGGGGCGTGCGGTTTGAATGGGGAAGGAGGAAGAGGAAGCGGCGAGCGCGGGGGAGGAGAAAGGGCGCGGCGCGCGGGACACGAGGGGGCGGCGGCGGCCACGCTGGACAAGCCAGCGGCCGCCGGCGTGCCGCGCCGCGCGGGCGCCCAACGGGCGGGCGCAGAGGCGCGGGCGGCGCGGAGGGGGAGGCTGACGCGCGGGCCCAGGCGCGTGGAGGAGAGGGGAAAGAGGCAGACAGGTGGGGCCGGGAGGAAAGGGAGAAAGAATAAAGCAACGGTTCAACTTACAAAATCTAAAACATGCATTTCCCGGGCTCCAAAATTCACCAAATTTTTACTGATGCTAGATTAAATCATCAAGAACACAATGCAACGACAAGATCATAAAGATCTAATATGTATTGCTCACAAAAAATCAAACATCATTGCAGTTTTCAGATTTTCCAAGAATTTTATGGCTCGGGTTAGGCATCCAAAAATTTAATAAAAATATCTACAAATCATCACTTGAAATCTAGTATTTGAATAAAATATTTGGGGGCACAGTCACATAGCAAAATTTAAACTTTCTTCCCAACATACACTCGAACAATGCAAGAAAAATTAAATAGCTCAATTCGAAAATATGCACATGATGCTTGATGATGCTTGGGTTATGCTCAAGATGATGTTGCTTAATTTTTAATCTCATGCTTTAAATTTTTGGGTCGTGACAATTCTCCCTCCCTTAAGAAAATCTCGTCCCGAGATTTAGTAGATAGAAACGATAAGGCTTCGGGTGTAGGAAGGCCATATTCACCTAGACAAGATAAACATCGAAGGAAGGATGTACAAGGCATGGGTAGTGTGGAGTGGTAGGACATCCCTAATTTCTCTTTGATGGTGATTGTGTACACATATAAGATATCTAGAAGGATGAGCTTCTTATGGAAGAAGAAGTCGGGGTAGTCTTGACGCAAACGATCCTCGCGTTCCCATGTGGCTTCATCTTCGGAGTGGTTGCTCCATTGAACTTTCACGAATTTCACCATACTTCGTTTCACCTTCCTTTCAACATGATCTAGGATGGCAATGGGATGTTCTTCATAGGTAAGACCCGCTTGAAGATTGAGTGATTCAAGGTCGATGGCGTCGGTAGGAACACGAAGGCACTTCTTCAATTGAGAGATATGAAACACATTGTGAACGGTGGAAACTGATTGGGGAAGATCCAATTGATAAGCCACCATTCCAATCCTTTTAGTGACTTGGAAAGGTCCGACAAAACGAGGTGCCAATTTACCCTTAACCCGGAAGCGACGAGTACCCTTGTAAGGAGAGACCTTGAGATAAACATAATCACCGACCTTGAAATAGAGTTCACGGCGGCGACGATCGGCATATAGCTTTTGACGGGATTGAGCAATGCGAAGATTTTCGCGAATGATCTTAACTTGGTCTTCGGCATCTTTCACCAAATCCGGGCCAAAGAAAGGCCTTTCCCTGGATTCGGACCAATTGATAGGCGTTCGACAACGCCGTCCATAAAGAGCTTCAAAGGGAGACATCTTGATACTTGCTTGGTAGCTATTATTATAAGAAAATTCCGCGAATGGCAAACAAGTGGCCCACTTCTTCTCATATACTAGAACACAAGCCCGTAACATATCTTCAAGGATTCGATTCACTCTCTCGGTTTGGCCATCGGTTTGAGGGTGGTAAGCGGTACTATAGGTGAGGTCGGTTCCCATGGCTTCATGAAGACTTCTCCAAAAGTGGGCAACAAATTGCGGACCACGATCGGAGACAATTGTTTTAGGAACACCATGAAGACATACAATGCGAGTGAGATACAATTCCGCATAATGCTTGGCTCGATAGGTAGTCTTGACCGGAAGAAAATGAGCCGATTTGGTTAAGCGGTCAACAATTACCCAAATAGAATCATACCCATGAATAGTCTTCGGCAACCCGGTGATAAAGTCCATTCCAATATTTTCCCACTTCCATGATGGAATAGGCAAAGGTTGAAGGGTACCGGCCGGTTTGAGATGCACGGCTTTAACCCTTTGGCAAACATCGCACTCGGCGACATATCGAGCGATTTCCCGCTTCATGCGAGTCCACCAAAACCTTTGCTTGAGATCTTGAAACATTTTTGTGCTACCCGGGTGAATAGAGAATTGAGAATTATGAGCTTCATCAAGAATTAAGCGCCTCAAGTTGTGATCCTTAGGCACGACAATACGTTTCCCAAAGAATAGGACCCCTTGATCATCATAAGAAAAACATTGAGCTTTACCCTCCTTCATGAGTGTACGAATTCGGGCCATACCTTTGTTATTTCTTTGAGCTTCCTTAATTTGATCATAGAGATTGGACTTGATTATAAGAGCACCGAGATGACCTTCCTTGACCATTCCTAATTCAAGTTTCCGGAATTCATCACAAAGAGTATGAAGAGGAGGTCCCATGGTCAAACAATTGCATTGAGCCTTGCGGCTTAGTGCATCGGCAACGACATTCGCCTTGCCGGGATGATAGTGAACTTCAAGATCATAATCTTTGATTAACTCAAGCCATCGACGTTGCCTCATGTTGAGATCGGATTGGGTGAAGATATATTTAAGGCTCTTGTGATCGGTGTAGATATTGCAATGATTTCCAAGAAGATAGTGACGCCAAATCTTTAGAGCATGGACCACGGCCGCAAGCTCCAAATCATGGGTTGGATAATTTTCTTCATGTCGCTTGAGTTGACGAGAGGCATAAGCCACCACTTGGCCTTCTTGCATAAGAACACAACCAAGACCGACGCGAGAGGCGTCACAATAGACATCAAAGTTCTTGTGAATATTTGGTTGAGCTAGAACGGGAGCGGTAGTAAGACGATCTTTAAGAGTTTGAAAGGCTTCTTCGCACGCTTGAGACCATTCGAACTTGACCCCATTTTTCAACAATTCGGTCATGGGCTTGGCAATTTTTGAGAAGTTTTCTATGAACCGGCGATAATATCCCGCAAGCCCAAGAAAACTCCGAATATCGGTGATGCTTCGAGGTTGCTTCCAATCTAGAACATCTTGCACCTTGCTAGGGTCGACGGCGACGCCATCCTTGGAAAGAATGTAACCAAGGAAGGATACTTTCTCGAGCCAAAACTCGCACTTGCTAAACTTAGCATAAAGACGATGCTTCCGAAGTTTTTGTAACACATCCCGAGTCTTTGAATAAATAAGAATGTCATCAACAAAGATAACCACGAAGATATCGAGTTCCTCCATGAAGATACTATTCATTAAGTACATGAAATACGCCGGGGCGTTGGTGAGGCCAAAGGACATGACGGTGTATTCATAGAGACCATATCTAGTAGAGAAAGCCGTTTTTGGAATATCTTCTTGACGGATTTTGATTTGATGATACCCCAACCTTAGATCAATCTTGGAGAAATAGCGAGCCCCCGATAATTGGTCAAACAAGATATCGATTCGAGGAAGGGGATACTTATTCTTGACGGTGACCTCATTCAACGGACGGTAGTCGACGCACATCCGTAGACTATCATCCTTCTTCTTCACAAAGAGAGCCGGGCATCCCCAAGGAGAGGAGCTCGGACGAATAAAACCCTTATCCAAAAGGACCTTGAGTTGCTCTTTCAATTCTCTTAGCTCATTAGGTGGCATACGGTAGGGACGTTTGGAAATGGGAGCCGTCCCGGGCATTAATTCAATAACGAACTCCACCTCACGATCGGGAGGCATGCCCGGTAATTCTTCCGGAAAGACATCCGGATACTCGCAAACCACGGGAATATCTTCCAACGCCGTGGTTTCGGTACCCGCCAAGGAATAGAGACAAGCTTTCTTTGTGGCGAGAGAGAGGAGAACCCTATCCCCGGAGGGGTGCAAGAGATCGATGGTGCGTGGCCCACATTTGATAACCCCATCATGTTTTCCCAACCAATTCATCCCAAGAATTACATCTAAGCCTAGCTTATCTAGGATGAGAAGATTTGCTCGAAAAGTGGCTCCCTCAATAAGAATTGGGACCTTATCTACAAAGTGCTTGGAGATGATTTCCCCACCCGATGATTCTATGTGGTAAGGTTGTGGGAGGGTTTGCATTTGGAGTTTGCTATGCATCATGAATTTCTTGTTAATGAAGGAAAGGGTTGCTCCGGAATCGAAAAGAACGAGGGCGGGATGGGAGTTTATAAGAAGCGTACCCATGAGCACTTCGGCATCGTCCGGAACCTCTTCCGCGGTGGTGTAGTTGAGACGGCCACGCTTAGGAGCTTGCGATGGCTTGGCTCCTTGGCGTGGGGCTTGCGGTGGAGGGTTGTTCGGTCTTGGTGCATTGGAGGTGCCGCCTTGCCTTGGTGAAGGACAATACTTGGAGATGTGACCCGTGCCACCACAATTGTAGCACGGACCCCTTGGAGCGCCGCTTGGGTTGTTCCAAAAGGCATTAGCCGGCCTTGGGGATTGTCCTTGAGGTGGTTGAGGATGACGTACCACCCACATCGGGCGCGGTGGTTGCGCACCCGGCGCGCGCGGTGGGGGAGGTTGAGGCCCCACACGTGGGCGAGATGAGCTACCACCCGCCGAGGTAGGAGCGGGACGCTTGTGCTTAGCTTCGAGTCTCTTCATCTTGTGCTCGGCACGGATAGCAATATTCACCAAGTCGTTGAAATCATCAAACTTGGTGGTGGATAGCTTGTCTTGTAGCTCTTCCGAGAGGCCGTCATAGAACCTCTCCCGCTTCTTGGCATCGGAGGACACTTCATCGGGTGCATATTGTGACAGAGTGTTGAAGGCATTGACATAAGCCATTACATCCCGATGGCCTTGGGTGAGGTTGAGGAATTCCTTTTTCTTGATGTCGATGATACCTTTAGGAATATGGAAGGAGCGAAAAGCCGTCCGGAATCCCTCCCACGTGAAACGGTGATTGGCGGGTTGAGAGGCCTTCCAATTCCGCCACCAAGCCCCCGGGGCATCATGGAGTTGGTGAGCGGCGAATAAGACCTTATCATGCTCATCACATTGGATGAGATTAAGCTTTTCTTCAATGACGTGAAGCCAAAAATCCGCGTCAAGAGGATCCTTGGAGCCACGGAAGATAGGTGGGTTGGTGCGGAAGAAATCCCCAAACTTGTTTACTTGCGGCTCCTCCCTAGGAGCTTGAATTCCAATATTGCCCAAGTTGCCGATATGATTGACCAATTGCCCAAGTAGTTGAGTTTGTTGGGCGAGCACATCCGCGAAAGTGGGGTGGACGGGAGGTCCAGGAAGATCGTTGTTGTTGTTGTTGTTGTTGTTGTTGTTGTTGTTGTTGTTGTTATTGTTATTGTTATTCCCACCCGAACCATTCCCGCGGTTCGCGCCGGTTCCCGAACGCAAATTCATCCTAGCAAGAATTTAAGATAAGTTAGCAACCGAGGAAGAAATGATAATCTTAAGGAGAATGATGGAACGATAAGGCGTAGATAATGACTTGACTTAAGATTGTGATTCGAACGGTAACTTATCAAGAAAATGTACTAATGTGACGAGTGTCAAAGATTTGATCATCACCATTCAGAGTCACTAGGGCAGATTTAGAGAGCAAGAAAGACGGGAAACGGTCACCCACAAGATTTATAATTGTTATATGTGTATGCGTGCATGCATGCAACATATGAGTGCAATATGTCGTCACCTCACATCGTTTCCACATGATAATATATGGCTCATATATAACTCTTAAGGAAGCACACATGAAAACATTCAATTAACTCACATAATTAAAATACTAATAACACATCGAGGCATAACCATAATCATGCGATTAACTTGACCTTAGCTCACAAGCATCCAAAAGAGTTTAACCATCACAAAATGAGCGCGTCTTAACGTCCTAGCGCTTAGTTCCACCTTACAACCGCATTACCCCAAGTGCCACGTCCCTCCTACTAGCACTTGGACTAATGGGCGACTTTCCCTCTCTCTAGTCGATAAGCCATCATGGGTCGAAAGGCTCCGGAAACCCCAAAAGACTAGCGCGGGTGGCGGGCACCATGCGGAACTGACGCACGGGCAACCCCATCGTAATGGGATTGTATGAACCCCGCGTCTCGGACCAAGTACCCACCACATGCGGAAAGCGGTGCGACGGAGGTGCTTCCTCATGCGGAGTGTTCCGCGCCCAGTCATCCATGATCTTCCTTGGCAACTTCATCGAACGAAGGTAAGGCTCCACTTGGTATTGGAGGCGGACGAGACGACTCCTTGTCTCCTCCAACTCCCATACCAAACTCCGGTGCGCCATCTCGTAGGAGGAAATGGTGTCCGCCATGCACGTCTCCAAAGTGTACGGTCCCATCGGAGGCGAGACAACATGAGCAATGGGATCCTCCGGTCCCCTCACCGGAAGGTAGGTGAACGGAGCCTCCCAAAGCTCACGGTGCTCGTAGCGAAGACGGGCGATGGCTTCACGTGCCACCTCTTGAATCACCATCTGCACGGAGGTACCACAGGCGCGGAAGTTGTACCTCACAGCTCCCACCATCCACCTTGGCTCAAGGTGGAGGCTCGCCATGTAGTCCACCAAACCAACACCACAGCCGCGAGCATAGACCTCATACTCGGGCTGGAAAAAGTAGTGCGAGCTCCTCAACATCTCGTTGAGGATCGCCGGGAACCCGATCGTGTCCGGAGCGCGAGTCGCCATGATCAAAGTGGCCATCTATTCAACAAAACATAAGAGATTAAGCATATTTAATTGACAGGTGAAGCATTAGAGAGAATAATAGCTCTAAGACAAAGGGAGGAAGTTAGCAATCAATCCTTAAGTTCAAATTTTAGAAAAATAAATATTAATGCAAGTATTCAATTTTATTTCGCTCTCAACCCCCTTTTAGCAAACTTTTAAGTTCACTTTGTGGAACCTGGCTCTGATACCCGCTGTGAGAACCGCCCAATTTAACACCATTTTAGACGAGTCGCCGGTCGTTATAATTAAGAGGAGAGCTAACACGTGCTCGCGCTTCGGCGTGCCACGTGTTAACCCACATCTAAATCGCGACGACCAACACGACGTTCACCCAAAATGAGGCTAAATCCGGTAGTCCCGGTATGTGCTCCACCATATGCCCAAGATCATGCATATACACATACCGTTCACAATCTAGTATTTCGCCATTGTACCACAAAGAGCAATTTTAAGCAGCAAGTTCAAATTGAAATTACGGTTCAACACGAGTTACAAGCCTTGGGCTCACAATCCAAAATAAAAGGGACATAGATCATGAAGTTTAGTGTGACAAGATAATTTCCCAAAAGACGAGTACGCAGTGGAAAAATAAAACGCGCAACGAGACGGAGTCTTGCTCAAGGACGCCGTCGACACCACAAGGACCTACTCCTCGCCCGCACTGGGATCGGCGGGGTAGAAGTGGCCAAAAACAATTTCCGGCTCACCTGCAACTTAGTTAAGAAATATAGCAACATGAGTACAAAGGTACTCGCAAGACTTACGCGAATAAATAAACAAGGAGTATGCAAATGAGGGCTCACAAGAAGGCTTTAGGGTTAAGTTGTTAGCATAAGCATGAACTTCCTAACCAAAACCTATTCTAGCAATCCTAGCATTTTTATTATCTTGCCCAACCCACCATAAAATTTTAGTTAAACATTGACCAACCATAAGAGGTGACATAAGCATCATAAACCACATGCGACCAAGATCGATACAACTACGAAGAATTCGTCGAAACTTGAGCTTGCTCATAACCGAGAGCGCGGAAATTCGAATTGATTTATTAACCTTGCAAGGGTGTACAACTTTACCCACACGACACAAGGACCATGCGACTCACCCAACCGATCACGTGGGGTGAGGGGGTACTCGCGTCAACCTTTCCCGACGAGTTCTAACCGTTGAACATCACGCCTAACTTGCGCAGAGAGTTACCTAGGTCCACCGGGGGCACCCCTAAGGCTCTCTACAAAGCCCCACGGCCACGCATCTAGGACCGTGCATCAACGATTAAAACTAGAGGGTATTTGGTTTATCCACCCCATGAATGGATATGTGGTAGTACGATAAGTGCTCAATTTCCAAGGTCGTCCACGGACGGCCCTTAATCGGTTTAAGCGGACTAAGCCTCCGAGACTCCTTTCTCTAGGCCCTACCTTCCGCTCAAACCCCAAAAACACACTTCCAACTAGATCGATCCAACCAACAACCCGACACCGGATAATATGATCAAGATAATCAAAGGTGGTGAAACAAGTGATCCTATTCCAACTTTCCCTACAAGATATATACCAACTCTAAGCACAACTAAGCATTTAGTTAATTAAGTTGCAACTAGCTACGCATGCCAAGGACATGGATATACAAATCAAGGGAGGACATTGCATGAAAATAGGACCAACGATGCAATAGATAAGTATTTATCATAAGCATAGATACCCAAGTGAAATAACTAAATTTAAGCAAGTTAAATAGGTCAAGGAATCATGCTTAGCTGCTTGCCTTGGTTCTCTTCTTGCTCAACCACACACTCGGCTCCCGGCTCGGTCTCAACGAACTCGGTGGGCTCAACGGGTGCGTCCTCCGGCGTCTCGGTCACTAGAATGCATGAATGAAATGTATGCATTAGGATGATGCCAATGATGTGAAAATGAGATGATATGCAATGATATGATGATAGAAAAGAAATGTCATATCAACGCGAAAGCAATACCATCATTGCACTACAAGTTCGATTACTAAATTAAATTCTAAGCCCGAAGGCAAACTTGCTCATGCAACAAATGGCAAGAATGAATCATGATTTAATCTATGCACTCAAGGATCTCAAAATAAACTCTTGAGAGTTGAGTTTGCATCAAAAACATATTTGTGGAATTACCTAGGGTATTTATACATTTCAGCCGCTAAACTCAAGTTAAATCTTAAAAGATGCTCAAATCATCTCTATAAGTTCTCAAATAATTAGGAGACAGATAACATGGTAACAAAAGTAACAGAAGTGGTTTTATCAATTTATCAATTTTCTAACAAAAGTTATTCATTTTATAAGATTGCAGGCAGCAAAACTAAAAACACATTAAAAACCTATCAAACAGTACTGGAACAATTACACAACTAGCACTATGAGAAAAAGCACTTTACAGGGAATATAACAAACTTTAGTTGGACATTTTTAGAGCTCCATAAAATAAGATTAACAATTAACTTGGTTTAACAAGAATAAATTAAAACTTAAAATACAGGACTCTAACATGCATAAAATTTTTTTATCTAAGTAGATCTATTACAGAGGATTCAAACAAAACAAATTTCACAATTTTTGGAGATCTACAGCAATTTCTACGCAATTTACAAGATCAACATGAAATGATAAAAGGGAGAACGAGGCGGCAGCGCAAGATCCACCCGGGCCGGCACCCAACAGGCACCGACAGGTGGGCCCGGGGGAGGAGCGGGGCCGAGTCAAGGCCAGCCACGGCCTTGACCCGCCGCGGACGCGGCCAGGGCGCGCCGTGGCGCGGCCCGCACGCGAACGCGCGCGCGCGCGCGACGTCGCGGCGGCCGGCACGGGGCCGCAGCCCACGGGCGCGAACGCGCCCAGGCGGAGCGCGCACGGGCAGCGCAGCGCGGAGGGGGCGCTCACCCGCAGCGCGGACGAGCGAGGCGGGGCGGCGGAGAGCAGGACGGCGGAGAGCGGCGGCGGCGGACGGGGCGCGCGTCGGGAAGCGACGGCGGTGAAGGAAGGGGGCGGTTGAGGGCCGGGGTCGGGTGAGTAGGTGGAGGGGAGGGTGCGGGCGCCGCCAATCGGGCGGAGGTGGAGCGACGGCGGGGGATTGGGGCGGCGGCGGACGGCTCGGAGCGGAGGGAGAGGAAGGGCGGGGGCGTGCGGTTTGAATGGGGAAGGAGGAAGAGGAAGCGGCGAGCGCGGGGGAGGAGAAAGGGCGCGGCGCGCGGGACACGAGGGGGCGGCGGCGGCCACGCTGGACAAGCCAGCGGCCGCCGGCGTGCCGCGCCGCGCGGGCGCCCAACGGGCGGGCGCAGAGGCGCGGGCGGCGCGGAGGGGGAGGCTGACGCGCGGGCCCAGGCGCGTGGAGGAGAGGGGAAAGAGGCAGACAGGTGGGGCCGGGAGGAAAGGGAGAAAGAATAAAGCAACGGTTCAACTTACAAAATCTAAAACATGCATTTCCCGGGCTCCAAAATTCACCAAATTTTTACTGATGCTAGATTAAATCATCAAGAACACAATGCAACGACAAGATCATAAAGATCTAATATGTATTGCTCACAAAAAATCAAACATCATTGCAGTTTTCAGATTTTCCAAGAATTTTATGGCTCGGGTTAGGCATCCAAAAATTTAATAAAAATATCTACAAATCATCACTTGAAATCTAGTATTTGAATAAAATATTTGGGGGCACAGTCACATAGCAAAATTTAAACTTTCTTCCCAACATACACTCGAACAATGCAAGAAAAATTAAATAGCTCAATTCGAAAATATGCACATGATGCTTGATGATGCTTGGGTTATGCTCAAGATGATGTTGCTTAATTTTTAATCTCATGCTTTAAATTTTTGGGTCGTGACAATTCTCCCTCCCTTAAGAAAATCTCGTCCCGAGATTTAGTAGATAGAAACGATAAGGCTTCGGGTGTAGGAAGGCCATATTCACCTAGACAAGATAAACATCGAAGGAAGGATGTACAAGGCATGGGTAGTGTGGAGTGGTAGGACATCCCTAATTTCTCTTTGATGGTGATTGTGTACACATATAAGATATCTAGAAGGATGAGCTTCTTATGGAAGAAGAAGTCGGGGTAGTCTTGACGCAAACGATCCTCGCGTTCCCATGTGGCTTCATCTTCGGAGTGGTTGCTCCATTGAACTTTCACGAATTTCACCATACTTCGTTTCACCTTCCTTTCAACATGATCTAGGATGGCAATGGGATGTTCTTCATAGGTAAGACCCGCTTGAAGATTGAGTGATTCAAGGTCGATGGCGTCGGTAGGAACACGAAGGCACTTCTTCAATTGAGAGATATGAAACACATTGTGAACGGTGGAAACTGATTGGGGAAGATCCAATTGATAAGCCACCATTCCAATCCTTTTAGTGACTTGGAAAGGTCCGACAAAACGAGGTGCCAATTTACCCTTAACCCGGAAGCGACGAGTACCCTTGTAAGGAGAGACCTTGAGATAAACATAATCACCGACCTTGAAATAGAGTTCACGGCGGCGACGATCGGCATATAGCTTTTGACGGGATTGAGCAATGCGAAGATTTTCGCGAATGATCTTAACTTGGTCTTCGGCATCTTTCACCAAATCCGGGCCAAAGAAAGGCCTTTCCCTGGATTCGGACCAATTGATAGGCGTTCGACAACGCCGTCCATAAAGAGCTTCAAAGGGAGACATCTTGATACTTGCTTGGTAGCTATTATTATAAGAAAATTCCGCGAATGGCAAACAAGTGGCCCACTTCTTCTCATATACTAGAACACAAGCCCGTAACATATCTTCAAGGATTCGATTCACTCTCTCGGTTTGGCCATCGGTTTGAGGGTGGTAAGCGGTACTATAGGTGAGGTCGGTTCCCATGGCTTCATGAAGACTTCTCCAAAAGTGGGCAACAAATTGCGGACCACGATCGGAGACAATTGTTTTAGGAACACCATGAAGACATACAATGCGAGTGAGATACAATTCCGCATAATGCTTGGCTCGATAGGTAGTCTTGACCGGAAGAAAATGAGCCGATTTGGTTAAGCGGTCAACAATTACCCAAATAGAATCATACCCATGAATAGTCTTCGGCAACCCGGTGATAAAGTCCATTCCAATATTTTCCCACTTCCATGATGGAATAGGCAAAGGTTGAAGGGTACCGGCCGGTTTGAGATGCACGGCTTTAACCCTTTGGCAAACATCGCACTCGGCGACATATCGAGCGATTTCCCGCTTCATGCGAGTCCACCAAAACCTTTGCTTGAGATCTTGAAACATTTTTGTGCTACCCGGGTGAATAGAGAATTGAGAATTATGAGCTCATCAAGAATTAAGCGCCTCAAGTTGTGATCCTTAGGCACGACAATACGTTTCCCAAAGAATAGGACCCCTTGATCATCATAAGAAAAACATTGAGCTTTACCCTCCTTCATGAGTGTACGAATTCGGGCCATACCTTTGTTATTTCTTTGAGCTTCCTTAATTTGATCATAGAGATTGGACTTGATTATAAGAGCACCGAGATGACCTTCCTTGACCATTCCTAATTCAAGTTTCCGGAATTCATCACAAAGAGTATGAAGAGGAGGTCCCATGGTCAAACAATTGCATTGAGCCTTGCGGCTTAGTGCATCGGCAACGACATTCGCCTTGCCGGGATGATAGTGAACTTCAAGATCATAATCTTTGATTAACTCAAGCCATCGACGTTGCCTCATGTTGAGATCGGATTGGGTGAAGATATATTTAAGGCTCTTGTGATCGGTGTAGATATTGCAATGATTTCCAAGAAGATAGTGACGCCAAATCTTTAGAGCATGGACCACGGCCGCAAGCTCCAAATCATGGGTTGGATAATTTTCTTCATGTCGCTTGAGTTGACGAGAGGCATAAGCCACCACTTGGCCTTCTTGCATAAGAACACAACCAAGACCGACGCGAGAGGCGTCACAATAGACATCAAAGTTCTTGTGAATATTTGGTTGAGCTAGAACGGGAGCGGTAGTAAGACGATCTTTAAGAGTTTGAAAGGCTTCTTCGCACGCTTGAGACCATTCGAACTTGACCCCATTTTTCAACAATTCGGTCATGGGCTTGGCAATTTTTGAGAAGTTTTCTATGAACCGGCGATAATATCCTGCAAGCCCAAGAAAACTCCGAATATCGGTGATGCTTCGAGGTTGCTTCCAATCTAGAACATCTTGCACCTTGCTAGGGTCGACGGCGACGCCATCCTTGGAAAGAATGTAACCAAGGAAGGATACTTTCTCGAGCCAAAACTCGCACTTGCTAAACTTAGCATAAAGACGATGCTTCCGAAGTTTTTGTAACACATCCCGAGTCTTTGAATAAATAAGAATGTCATCAACAAAGATAACCACGAAGATATCGAGTTCCTCCATGAAGATACTATTCATTAAGTACATGAAATACGCCGGGGCGTTGGTGAGGCCAAAGGACATGACGGTGTATTCATAGAGACCATATCTAGTAGAGAAAGCCGTTTTTGGAATATCTTCTTGACGGATTTTGATTTGATGATACCCCAACCTTAGATCAATCTTGGAGAAATAGCGAGCCCCCGATAATTGGTCAAACAAGATATCGATTCGAGGAAGGGGATACTTATTCTTGACGGTGACCTCATTCAACGGACGGTAGTCGACGCACATCCGTAGACTATCATCCTTCTTCTTCACAAAGAGAGCCGGGCATCCCCAAGGAGAGGAGCTCGGACGAATAAAACCCTTATCCAAAAGGACCTTGAGTTGCTCTTTCAATTCTCTTAGCTCATTAGGTGGCATACGGTAGGGACGTTTGGAAATGGGAGCCGTCCCGGGCATTAATTCAATAACGAACTCCACCTCACGATCGGGAGGCATGCCCGGTAATTCTTCCGGAAAGACATCCGGATACTCGCAAACCACGGGAATATCTTCCAACGCCGTGGTTTCGGTACCCGCCAAGGAATAGAGACAAGCTTTCTTTGTGGCGAGAGAGAGGAGAACCCTATCCCCGGAGGGGTGCAAGAGATCGATGGTGCGTGGCCCACATTTGATAACCCCATCATGTTTTCCCAACCAATTCATCCCAAGAATTACATCTAAGCCTAGCTTATCTAGGATGAGAAGATTTGCTCGAAAAGTGGCTCCCTCAATAAGAATTGGGACCTTATCTACAAAGTGCTTGGAGATGATTTCCCCACCCGATGATTCTATGTGGTAAGGTTGTGGGAGGGTTTGCATTTGGAGTTTGCTATGCATCATGAATTTCTTGTTAATGAAGGAAAGGGTTGCTCCGGAATCGAAAAGAACGAGGGCGGGATGGGAGTTTATAAGAAGCGTACCCATGAGCACTTCGGCATCGTCCGGAACCTCTTCCGCGGTGGTGTAGTTGAGACGGCCACGCTTAGGAGCTTGCGATGGCTTGGCTCCTTGGCGTGGGGCTTGCGGTGGAGGGTTGTTCGGTCTTGGTGCATTGGAGGTGCCGCCTTGCCTTGGTGAAGGACAATACTTGGAGATGTGACCCGTGCAACCACAATTGTAGCACGGACCCCTTGGAGCGCCGCTTGGGTTGTTCCAAAAGGCATTAGCCGGCCTTGGGGATTGTCCTTGAGGTGGTTGAGGATGACGTACCACCCACATCGGGCGCGGTGGTTGCGCACCCGGCGCGCGCGGTGGGGGAGGTTGAGGCCCCACACGTGGGCGAGATGAGCTACCACCCGCCGAGGTAGGAGCGGGACGCTTGTGCTTAGCTTCGAGTCTCTTCATCTTGTGCTCGGCACGGATAGCAATATTCACCAAGTCGTTGAAATCATCAAACTTGGTGGTGGATAGCTTGTCTTGTAGCTCTTCCGAGAGGCCGTCATAGAACCTCTCCTGCTTCTTGGCATCGGAGGACACTTCATCGGGTGCATATTGTGACAGAGTGTTGAAGGCATTGACATAAGCCATTACATCCCGATGGCCTTGGGTGAGGTTGAGGAATTTCTTTTTCTTGATGTCGATGATACCTTTAGGAATATGGAAGGAGCGAAAAGCCGTCCGGAATCCCTCCCACGTGAAACGGTGATTGGCGGGTTGAGAGGCCTTCCAATTCCGCCACCAAGCCCCCGGGGCATCATGGAGTTGGTGAGCGGCGAATAAGACCTTATCATGCTCATCACATTGGATGAGATTAAGCTTTTCTTCAATGACGTGAAGCCAAAAATCCGCGTCAAGAGGATCCTTGGAGCCACGGAAGATAGGTGGGTTGGTGCGGAAGAAATCCCCAAACTTGTTTACTTGCGGCTCCTCCCTAGGAGCTTGAATTCCAATATTGCCCAAGTTGCCGATATGATTGACCAATTGCCCAAGTAGTTGAGTTTGTTGGGCGAGCACATCCGCGAAAGTGGGGTGGACGGGAGGTCCAGGAAGATCGTTGTTGTTGTTGTTGTTGTTGTTGTTGTTGTTGTTGTTGTTGTTATTGTTATTGTTATTCCCACCCGAACCATTCCCGCGGTTCGCGCCGGTTCCCGAACGCAAATTCATCCTAGCAAGAATTTAAGATAAGTTAGCAACCGAGGAAGAAATGATAATCTTAAGGAGAATGATGGAACGATAAGGCGTAGATAATGACTTGACTTAAGATTGTGATTCGAACGGTAACTTATCAAGAAAATGTACTAATGTGACGAGTGTCAAAGATTTGATCATCACCATTCAGAGTCACTAGGGCAGATTTAGAGAGCAAGAAAGACGGGAAACGGTCACCCACAAGATTTATAATTGTTATATGTGTATGCGTGCATGCATGCAACATATGAGTGCAATATGTCGTCACCTCACATCGTTTCCACATGATAATATATGGCTCATATATAACTCTTAAGGAAGCACACATGAAAACATTCAATTAACTCACATAATTAAAATACTAATAACACATCGAGGCATAACCATAATCATGCGATTAACTTGACCTTAGCTCACAAGCATCCAAAAGAGTTTAACCATCACAAAATGAGCGCGTCTTAACGTCCTAGCGCTTAGTTCCACCTTACAACCGCATTACCCCAAGTGCCACGTCCCTCCTACTAGCACTTGGACTAATGGGCGACTTTCCCTCTCTCTAGTCGATAAGCCATCATGGGTCGAAAGGCTCCGGAAACCCCAAAAGACTAGCGCGGGTGGCGGGCACCATGCGGAACTGACGCACGGGCAACCCCATCGTAATGGGATTGTATGAACCCCGCGTCTCGGACCAAGTACCCACCACATGCGGAAAGCGGTGCGACGGAGGTGCTTCCTCATGCGGAGTGTTCCGCGCCCAGTCATCCATGATCTTCCTTGGCAACTTCATCGAACGAAGGTAAGGCTCCACTTGGTATTGGAGGCGGACGAGACGACTCCTTGTCTCCTCCAACTCCCATACCAAACTCCGGTGCGCCATCTCGTAGGCGGAAATGGTGTCCGCCATGCACGTCTCCAAAGTGTACGGTCCCATCGGAGGCGAGACAACATGAGCAATGGGATCCTCCGGTCCCCTCACCGGAAGGTAGGTGAACGGAGCCTCCCAAAGCTCACGGTGCTCGTAGCGAAGACGGGCGATGGCTTCACGTGCCACCTCTTGAATCACCATCTGCACGGAGGTACCACAGGCGCGGAAGTTGTACCTCACAGCTCCCACCATCCACCTTGGCTCAAGGTGGAGGCTCGCCATGTAGTCCACCAAACCAACACCACAGCCGCGAGCATAGACCTCATACTCGGGCTGGAAAAAGTAGTGCGAGCTCCTCAACATCTCGTTGAGGATCGCCGGGAACCCGATCGTGTCCGGAGCGCGAGTCGCCATGATCAAAGTGGCCATCTATTCAACAAAACATAAGAGATTAAGCATATTTAATTGATAGGTGAAGCATTAGAGAGAATAATAGCTCTAAGACAAAGGGAGGAAGTTAGCAATCAATCCTTAAGTTCAAATTTTAGAAAAATAAATATTAATGCAAGTATTCAATTTTATTTCGCTCTCAACCCCCTTTTAGCAAACTTTTAAGTTCACTTTGTGGAACCTGGCTCTGATACCCGCTGTGAGAACCGCCCAATTTAACACCATTTTAGACGAGTCGCCGGTCGTTATAATTAAGAGGAGAGCTAACACGTGCTCGCGTTTCGGCGTGCCACGTGTTAACCCACATCTAAATCGCGACGACCAACACGACGTTCACCCAAAATGAGGCTAAATCCGGTAGTCCCGGTATGTGCTCCACCATATGCCCAAGATCATGCATATACACATACCGTTCACAATCTAGTATTTCGCCATTGTACCACAAAGAGCAATTTTAAGCAGCAAGTTCAAATTGAAATTACGGTTCAACACGAGTTACAAGCCTTGGGCTCACAATCCAAAATAAAAGGGACATAGATCATGAAGTTTAGTGTGACAAGATAATTTCCCAAAAGACGAGTACGCAGTGGAAAAATAAAACGCGCAACGAGACGGAGTCTTGCTCAAGGACGCCGTCGACACCACAAGGACCTACTCCTCGCCCGCACTGGGATCGGCGGGGTAGAAGTGGCCAAAAACAATTTCCGGCTCACCTGCAACTTAGTTAAGAAATATAGCAACATGAGTACAAAGGTACTCGCAAGACTTACGCGAATAAATAAACAAGGAGTATGCAAATGAGGGCTCACAAGAAGGCTTTAGGGTTAAGTTGTTAGCATAAGCATGAACTTCCTAACCAAAACCTATTCTAGCAATCCTAGCATTTTTATTATCTTGCCCAACCCACCATAAAATTTTAGTTAAACATTGACCAACCATAAGAGGTGACATAAGCATCATAAACCACATGCGACCAAGATCGATACAACTACGAAGAATTCGTCGAAACTTGAGCTTGCTCATAACCGAGAGCGCGGAAATTCGAATTGATTTATTAACCTTGCAAGGGTGTACAACTTTACCCACACGACACAAGGACCATGCGACTCACCCAACCGATCACGTGGGGTGAGGGGGTACTCGCGTCAACCTTTCCCGACGAGTTCTAACCGTTGAACATCACGCCTAACTTGCGCAGAGAGTTACCTAGGTCCACCGGGGGCACCCCTAAGGCTCTCTACAAAGCCCCACGGCCACGCATCTAGGACCGTGCATCAACGATTAAAACTAGAGGGTATTTGGTTTATCCACCCCATGAATGGATATGTGGTAGTACGATAAGTGCTCAATTTCCAAGGTCGTCCACGGACGGCCCTTAATCGGTTTAAGCGGACTAAGCCTCCGAGACTCCTTTCTCTAGGCCCTACCTTCCGCTCAAACCCCAAAAACACACTTCCAACTAGATCGATCCAACCAACAACCCGACACCGGATAATATGATCAAGATAATCAAAGGTGGTGAAACAAGTGATCCTATTCCAACTTTCCCTACAAGATATATACCAACTCTAAGCACAACTAAGCATTTAGTTAATTAAGTTGCAACTAGCTACGCATGCCAAGGACATGGATATACAAATCAAGGGAGGACATTGCATGAAAATAGGACCAACGATGCAATAGATAAGTATTTATCATAAGCATAGATACCCAAGTGAAATAACTAAATTTAAGCAAGTTAAATAGGTCAAGGAATCATGCTTAGCTGCTTGCCTTGGTTCTCTTCTTGCTCAACCACACACTCGGCTCCCGGCTCGGTCTCAACGAACTCGGTGGGCTCAACGGGTGCGTCCTCCGGCGTCTCGGTCACTAGAATGCATGAATGAAATGTATGCATTAGGATGATGCCAATGATGTGAAAATGAGATGATATGCAATGATATGATGATAGAAAAGAAATGTCATATCAACGCGAAAGCAATACCATCATTGCACTACAAGTTCGATTACTAAATTAAATTCTAAGCCCGAAGGCAAACTTGCTCATGCAACAAATGGCAAGAATGAATCATGATTTAATCTATGCACTCAAAGGATCTCAAAATAAACTCTTGAGAGTTGAGTTTGCATCAAAAACATATTTGTGGAATTACCTAGGGTATTTATACATTTCAGCCGCTAAACTCAAGTTAAATCTTAAAAGATGCTCAAATCATCTCTATAAGTTCTCAAATAATTACTGGAGACAGATAACATGGTAACAAAAGTAACAGAAGTGGTTTTATCAATTTATCAATTTTCTAACAAAAGTTATTCATTTTATAAGATTGCAGGCAGCAAAACTAAAAACACATTAAAAACCTATCAAACAGTACTGGAACAATTACACAACTAGCACTATGAGAAAAAGCACTTTACAGGGAATATAACAAACTTTAGTTGGACATTTTTAGAGCTCCATAAAATAAGATTAACAATTAACTTGGTTTAACAAGAATAAATTAAAACTTAAAATACAGGACTCTAACATGCATAAATTTTTTTTTTATCTAAGTAGATCTATTACAGAGGATTCAAACAAAACAAATTTCACAATTTTTGGAGATCTACAGCAATTTCTACGCAATTTACAAGATCAACATGAAATGATAAAAGGGAGAACGAGGCGGCAGCGCAAGATCCACCCGGGCCGGCACCCAACAGGCACCGACAGGTGGGCCCGGGGGAGGAGCGGGGCCGAGTCAAGGCCAGCCACGGCCTTGACCCGCCGCGGACGCGGCCAGGAAGCGCCGTGGCGCGGCCCGCACGCGAACGCGCGCGCGCGACGTCGCGGCGGCCGGCACGGGGCCGCAGCCCACGGGCGCGAACGCGCCCAGGCGGAGCGCGCACGGGCAGCGCAGCGCGGAGGGGGCGCTCACCCGCAGCGCAGACGAGCGAGGCGGGGCGGCGGAGAGCAGGACGGCGGAGAGCGGCGGCGGCGGACGGGGGCGCGCGTCGGGAAGCGACGGCGGTGAAGGAAGGGGGCGGTTGAGGGCCGGGGTCGGGTGAGTAGGTGGAGGGGAGGGTGCGGGCGCCGCCAATCGGGCGGAGGTGGAGCGACGGCGGGGGATTGGGGCGGCGGCGGACGGCTCGGAGCGGAGGGAGAGGAAGGGGCGGGGGCGTGCGGTTTGAATGGGGAAGGAGGAAGAGGAAGCGGCGAGCGCGGGGGAGGAGAAAGGGCGCGGCGCGCGGGACACGAGGGGGCGGCGGCGGCCACGCTGGACAAGCCAGCGGCCGCCGGCGTGCCGCGCCGCGCGGGCGCCCAACGGGCGGGCGCAGAGGCGCGGGCGGCGCGGAGGGGGAGGCTGACGCGCGGGCCCAGGCGCGCGGAGGAGAGGGGAAAGAGGCAAACAGGTGGGGCCGGGAGGAAAGGGAGAAAGAATAAAGCAACGGTTCAACTTACAAAATCTAAAACATGCATTTCCCGGGCTCCAAAATTCACCAAATTTTTACTGATGCTAGATTAAATCATCAAGAACACAATGCAACAACAAGATCATAAAGATCTAATATGTATTGCTCACAAAAAATCAAACATCATTGCAGTTTTCAGATTTTCCAAGAATTTTATGGCTCGGGTTAGGCATCCAAAAATTGAATAAAAATATCTACAAATCATCACTTGAAATCTAGTATTTGAATAAAATATTTGGGGGCACAGTCACATAGCAAAATTTAAACTTTCTTCCCAACATACACTCGAACAATGCAAGAAAAATTAAATAGCTCAATTCGAAAATATGCACATGATGCTTGATGATGCTTGGGTTATGCTCAAGATGATGTTGCTTAATTTTTAATCTCATGCTTTAAATTTTTGGGTCGTGACAATAAGCACATCATACATCAAAACAATCTTTAGACTACTACCTCGGTCTACCTACCGAGTATTGACCACCTCACTAAGCATCGAAATCTTATCATGATCCTACTGTTCCGTGCAAGAGGTTCCAGGGAATCATTAAATTTTTCTTCAAAATTTTGTTTCAAAACTTTGTACCTGATTTTTTTTCCATTTTCCACCCAAAATTTTATCACGGTTTTTGTTTTCTAATTTTTATAAACGTTTTCATACAAGTTTCGTTCGTTTTTCGATAAATTTTGTATACAAATCTTTTGTATTTGAACAGATTATCTACAAATAAGTTTGTTATGCAATTTTTTTGCATGAATTAATCGGTCTACTTGTTTTTGTATGTGCAATGACTCAGATTCCCCGCCTCTAGCACTACCTCCTTTGCACCACCTCTAGTGCGTGCATCTTCTTTGCCATCAACCGCTCTCGAGAGAGATGGTACGTACGTGAGGAAAAAGATCTATGAGGAGAGATGGAAGAAGGGCTGGTCGCTAGAGCTTCGACTACGGTGGGAATGCTGGTTGTGCGTCGCTAGGCGATGCCAGCACAGATATTCTCAAGTATCTGTACATCTGTACAATACGGCACGAGTATTTTCCATGATGGAGTTGGTCGATGGTGGCACAGATAAACAAAACCAACACGAAAATAGGGGGAAACCCTAATTCATCTGATCCAAACTCAAATCCCCAGCAAAAAATTACACAATACACAAGATTAATTTCAATAAAGGGCCGTTGGATCCTTTCATTTTAGGAAAATTAAAATCTATTTAATAAACTAGGCTATTTAGTTTAGAATTTGACATCTCACCATCTTCCAACCACTTTCCAAAGTTTAGATATAAGATTATCCTAAATTTATACCAAAATTTAGATATAAGCCTATCCTAAATTTATAGGGTGGGAGATGAAAATTGATTCTATACACCACCAAGCTATGTTTCTATTTCGTAACTTGTAACATGCTCTTTGGCTCACTCATCTATAGTAAAAATATAGCACATAAGTATCTTCCTCGTATAGCCAAAAATAGTATACAAATATTTCGTATATAATTATATTAGCTTAATAAAATTGTGTCTAAACTATAATTATTAGAATGGAATTCAATTCCAAAATTCCAAACGTGCCTAATAACAATTTTAAACCAGCACTTGCCGGTTCATAAAGATCTTGTGTGTGTGTGTGTATATATAGTTGCAGATTGTGATCAATATGCATCCATATATGGACACATATAAACAGCAAGATATTGATGAAAAAAAGTAGGCGGAGCTGGAAATGGCTTTCACCCCGGGCTGGGCCTGAGGGCATGTGCTGGTTACCTGAATTTTTTTTAATGGTCACTGGGGGAGAGCATCCCCACCTAAATTATATTAAATCAGTGTGGCAGATCACAGATCAACGGCCCTCATTTTTGGGAAAATGAGGCAAAATCTTACATCGCTCAGTTAATTCAGGAAAACCAGGCTAAAACTACGACAAACTACCTAGCTAAACTAGGTCTAAAGCTGTCCAGCATAGGGCAAAATGTGGTCCTATGCTAAATGTGGTATGACCAGAGATAACAACACGTCCTAGCACAAGGACTCAGAATATGGTGTAACCACTGATACAAAACCACAACATATGACATGAGGCATCGTAGTAGCATCACCTTCGAGTTTGAAAGCTGAAAGCCTGCAATATATTTTGATGTGCGAAGGTGGACACCTTCCTGCGCAACGGGCGCAATGCTTTCGCTGCACATCAGTCGTCGCTTCCAAGAACCGGCCAAGTGTTGGAAGGGTGGAATCGCAGTGATGACGCCTCCAAGAAGGTGAACGGCACCAAGAACGTCGTTATCGTCGAGGCCGGCTAGATTTCTGGTAAGGTTTTCCCCGGCGACTCCATCAACCATGTGCCTTGCTGCTTGAGCCCTTAGCGGCTCGCGCGATGCAGCGAGGCACACCACCATTGGTTGTTGCTGCGCCCAACGCACCCTCACCTCAACCACTGAGACAAGTGGAGACGAAGACAGAGAGCTCGTGTGGCAGAACCAACCTGAATTACACCGGCTCAAGTGCGCTGATCCTTTCTCGGAAGGCCGGAAAGACTCAACTACACTTCAAACGGTGTAACCCCGTGGTCTGTCGGGTAAAGTCCCGATAAAACCATCTAACTCAGGATCAAAACAAGGTACCTCGTACAAAGGCAAGTCCAGAGAAACAAGTGCCGACAGATTTTACATCACAGGCATAATATTACATTAATATTTAACACGTATTGTAGCCAAACCTAACTAGTATGAATTTATATAAACTTTTCAAAGTTAGAGTATCTGCAGCGAAAAAAAACAAAACGCGACTCTACCAGACGTCGCTGAACGGATGTTGAGCTATGCCCAAATTCAACATCACTCGGAGGGATCTGTGTTGGCCAGAGACGGATCCCACTCCACGGACCAACCATCGGGAAGAGCAAAGGGCCAGGGCACAGGCAGAGCAGAGTCCTCAGGTGGGTTACCTGAACAAAAGTCACAATGCAAGACTAAGTATTCTAATACTCAGCAAGACTTACCCGTTTCATGGTATTCTTAGCCATGTAACTAGACTATGAAGGCTTGCAGTGGTTCTGAGTATAATTTTCAGCAGAAAAGCAACAAAGAGTAGATCCTTAATTGCAATTTTTAGCTTTCAGATTCTAGTTGATTATTCATTCTAGGTAAGCAGTTATAACTTCTCAAGCATGGTAGAACTTTTTAAACAAACATCATCTTAGATCATCATAAGGTTGCTCTTATTACTCTATGTGGCAAAGGGATCAAGCAATCTCAATCTCCGCGAGAAACAGACGATTCTGAATCAAATTTCACAACCTTGCAAGGGCAAACCTAACTCACACGCTTGGAACATCCAATGATTATTCCAAAGCAACCTTTTGCCTTTCATTCCGACTCGTGTATCAGTGCCACCACAAGCGACTGTAGGATCATACGCACATAAATGTGCAGGACGTACGTCTGTAGCGCGACTGCATGACCGTACTCCTGTCTGCTGTGCGGAACGTACTCCCGCACGTCGGTGCGTGTGAAAAACCAAATTACGAGTGGTGGGGGTATGTCCACTCCTCGGGCCGATCGGTTACTAGACTTACCGCTTACCATATTTCGCGGCATGTGGCTAGTACTTTCAAACGCTTAACCACCACTACCACACATTGCGACCTTATCAAATTTTTATCAACACAGATGGGGTTTTTACCAAGATCATGAATTATAATCACAACCCCGTCCGTCATCCTTATAGTGGTTGCAGGAATGTAAACATAGCAACTCCTATAAAGCTCGCGAGTGATAGGGAATCACTCGACTTCTACCGGTCCTACTATCTTAGCAGCTAGTCGGACTCAGGTTCTAGTATTCAATACATAAGTTTCTAGGAATATGCAACTAAGGTTTCAATACAAGTCCTAGAAACTTAAATGCACAAGTAGATGTACATAGAAATATAAATTGTAGTGTAATAAAAATAGCGGTTTATGTCCGGAGCTTGCCTTCACTGGTGAGGTTCGGGTCAGGGATGTCAAAAACATCCGAACTTTGGTTCGGGGCTTCAGTTAATTCCACGGCGACGTTCACTTTTTCTTCAGAAAACCCTTGCTCGTGTTCCGGGACTAGTTCGTAGTCCCCGTCGTCGAGTGTTGCTGACTCTATATGATATGCAATGATTTGAATTAGGGGGTTCTTGAGTTAAGAATTTTACTTCACGATAAAGTTGCAATCTAATATTGGATAAACACAATTTCATAATACAAGAAATTTAAATTTCAACCCTACTATTGGTATCTTAATTCAATTATCATAATGAATTGAATTAAGTTAACAAGTTTGATTTTTATTTTGCAATCCACAAAGACTATGGCCTTGAATTTTTGTGGGTAAGCTTATTTCTAGTAGATGAGCTTACTATGAATTTTTGTGACGCCCTGAAAATTTACCAAACTAAATCACGCGCCAGAATGTTTAAAAACTGTCCGTCATCAAAACCCTAGCCCTAACCCCTTCCGACCGACACCGAACCGCTCGGCGGACCGGCGACCACGCGCGACCGCCTTTCCGCGATCAGCGCCGACGCGATTCTTTTTCTCCTCGCGCAGCGCGCGAATGTCGCGCATGCGTGGCCGACCAGCCGCGGTCGCCGCCGCGAAAATCGCCGACGCGCGTCACCTTTTCTTTCCCTTTTTCCTCCCCTTTTCTTTTTTTTCCCCCATCTTCTTTTCTCCTTTTCTTTTCTTTTCTCCCCTTTTCTTTTTCCATTTCTCTTCCTCCCTTTCTTTTTCCATTTCTTTCCCCCTTTTCCTTTTCCTCCTCCACCCTTCTCTTTCCCTCTCCTCTCCCCTTCCCCTGCTCCCGCGCACCCTTACCCCTGGCCGCACGCCGGCCCTGCCCGCGCCGCGCGTGCGCCCTGCCCCGGCCGTGCCGCGACGCACGCGCAACGCGTGGCCGTGCGCTGCGCCGTGCCGCCCGTCGCTCGCGCCCCCACCCTGGCCCGCGCCTCGCCGCGCCGTGCGCGCACGCGCGCGCCCGGTCCCGCGCGTGCCGCGCCGCCCGCCGCTGGCGCTCCGCCCCGCCGCGCGCGCCGCCTCTGTGCCGCACAGCGCCCGGCCCCTCCTCCCCCACGAGGTCGACATCACCCTCGGCGCCCGCGCCGCACGACGACGGCTGCAAGCAGCCGGAGCGCCATTAATGGCGCCCCGCACTGCCCGCCGGCCGCCACCACCCGGTTCTCCTCCTCCCCACCGCCTTTCCCCTATAAATCGCCCCCCCCCCCCCCCGCGCAGCTCGCCTCCCCCACGGCCTCCACCACCACTCCCAGCTCCCTCCCCGAGCCCCGGCGCCACCTCGCCGAGCCACCCAAGCCGCCGCCGCCCGCCCCGTCGTCCGGCCTCCTCACGCCGCCCCGGCCCGAGGTGAGGCCGGGAATCGAATCCCCTCCTCTCCCTCTCCCTCCGCCCCTAACCTCGGCCATCACCGCGCCCTAGGCCGCCGGGATCGGCCGGCGCAGGAACCCCCCCTCCCCTATTTCCTGTCAACGAGAGGAAGAAGAAGGAGGGCAGATTTGCCCAAAGCCCCCTGTCCTTTCCCCTATTCTTTAAGGAACCCCCACCTCTCTTTAGTCTTTTCCCAAAGAAACCCCTTCAACAATTCTAATTGCAAATAAACCCTCACCCATGGAAACACATTTATAAACAAACCCTTATCTTTTCCAGGGAAACCCAAACCTTCCCCGAAATTCCAAATCGAGTCCTTTTCAGAAATTACAAACGAGCCCCTGGACCCCTGTTTAAACCCTGAGCCCTCTTTAACTCGTCATTTTATGCGCCAAACGAGCTCCGATCGACCCGAAACTTTACCACACCCTTTCTAGTATAGTTCTAACCATGCCATTAAGAAACCACCCAAAAATATTATCCCTATCTCCATAACTAAATTATTTCCGATTCAAGCTCAACGATAAAAGCTTTTAGTCCTTTCGCTTGATTGTGTGCCTGTTTGTTTGCGTCGTAGGACACGGAGTGAACGAGGAAGGTCCCGACAGTGATCAAGTGAACGAGGACCAGTTCTGCGACCCCGAACCCAAGGGACAGTGCTTCGATCAAGACCTCCCGTAAGGATTTGATGATGGCAAGTTCAATCCCGCCCTTTGATGCATGTTTCTGTCCTAGTTTTTATAAACACAACCTAGTGGCCTATTTTATAAAATCGCATGGTTTTGCTTGCTGAAAACATGGTAGGATAGCCACCCTTGTTTGTGATAACCATACCTTGACCACCTGGTTTTATAAAGAAATGTGTGCGTGTGGGAAGGGATAAAATGTGGTTTTGAAAGATGAGTCAGACGGGATGGATGGCATTTCTGTGTGAATTGCCGTTGGTGTGCTCGTACCTGTGTGGTTAAGCGAGGAAGGGAGATATCCATCTTTTCACCCCTAAGGACCGTGTTGATGTGTCATTTCACCTAGCTTCCTGTCGTGCAAACCACTTGACCGTTGTATGGGCAACGGCTTAGCATAAATCCCACTAGTTAGTCTGATAGCCATCAGGAGAGCTGAGAGCAACGGGTGATCAAGGAGAAGGGATAAGCTCTGTGTGACTTATGCCCCGGTTAAACCTCAGAGATAGGTCGAATGACCCCTTGATGGATCCCGTGATGGCTAGTCAGGTCTAGCTAAGGTGGGTAATGGCTTTGTTGGGATCTGCACCGACACTAAGGTGATCGTGCTGTGGTACCCCACCTGTGGGTAAAGTTGCACACCTCTGCAGAGTTAAAATCTATTCGAATAGCCGTGCCCACGGTATTGGGCAAGTTATGGTGTGGTCACATAACTAGTGTTTCTCTCTGGGAATGGTTGGACTGGTGTGGGTTGTTTGGAAAGTTTCCGGCAGTTGTGCCGTGTGCTACGGCGGACGAGGAGTCCGGTAGCAGCTTAAAACTTGGATCCTGTGTGGATCAACATCCTGTGCTCCTTGGTACTAGAAAACTTGTTTTGAAAATGTTTTTAAACGAAACTTTGCATACAACCGAGTTTTCCGCAAATGAACCATAACCTTATCCTTGGATTGTCCTGTGCATTGATTTCTGTTATACCCCCTCCGTGGGTGTGATTGGACTTGCTGAGCACGTTTGTACTCACCCCATTCTTACTTCTTACAGCAGAAGATCCAGACTACCTCCCCAAAGACGTCGAGTAGGGTTTCGTCCTGCACCCAGTCTTGCCTGTGGTTAAGGCCACCGCTGGAACTCCGCATGGCGCAAGACTCTGATGACCCTCTTTTCGTAGCTAGTGTAGTAGTGTGGATTTTAGTTGTAATCCTCGCGATAGTGGCGCTTCACTGCCCATTACCGCGTAGAGCTGTACGGTGATGTACCATCTGATGTAATAAAAGTGTTATCAGCCTCCTGGGACTGATAAAGCATCACTTTTAAGTCTTCCCTGATGGGGGGACGCTTCAATTTTTCATAATTTTCTGAAAATAGAAACTAAAGCATTTGAATTAAGTTTAAATTTCAATTTTAAATTCAAATCTTAGGTAAAACAGTGCCATAAATTCTTTAAAGATTTATTACGAACTACTCAATTACAGAACATCACATGGTAAAAAGATCTAAGCATGAAAACCTTAGTAACATGCTTGAATAAATTTAAACCCCTTTCAAGCTTGATTTGCATAAGTTTAAATTATTTTAGGCTAGGGTTCATTACTATAAGTGAATTTTGCACACAACCTCATTCATATCCTAAACAGGCTACACACCAAAAATTACAAGCAATAGAGCTAGCATGCAAAAGTTACACATAAGATGCCCTTTTGCTAAACTTTAAAATAGTTCAAAAAGCATTTGGTTTCACATTAAACTCTAGTAACAAAAGTTGTATAATTTACTTCAAGGATTCAAACAAAACTAGTTTGACATTTTTCTGAATTTCCTATGAATTTCTACAAATTTCTAAAGATCACTAATTTTGAATTGTGGGGAGGGACTGGATTCTTGCAGCCAGGCCCTCAGAAAGATTTAAATCAACGCAATTGGGTCCTTGGTTCATCGGGACAGAGAGGCTGAAACTCGCCGGCCAAATTCCAGCGACGGTGATCGCCGGCGGCGAGGGGGAACCAGCCAGGGAGGACCAAGGGACTAGGGGGAACCTTGCTGGAGGTGATGTGCAGGTCGAGGTTGATCGGAGGAGGTGGAACGGCGACGACCCGAGACGGCGATGGTGGAGCTCGACTATGGTGGGGGTTTTCCGGTGTGTTGGAGATTGGAGAGGGGTGGGGGTGTGGTCTAGGAGCTGCGCCAGGGTGATGTAGTTCGGGTAGTACGCTTGTCGAAGGCGGAGAACGACGGGAGCGGTGGGTCGACGGTGAGCCGAACGGCGGCGGAGAAGAACTGCGACAGCGAGCGTTGGTAGAGCAATCTAGTGGGGAATTGGCATCGGGGTAAGTTCGGGGAGCACTGGTGGGCGATGGGGAAGTTTGCTCAAGGGTCAATTTGAGCAGGGGCAGGCTAATGGCGGCTGCTCATGGTGAGTAGAGCTCGCCGGGGACGAAGGACGGGCGGCGATGGCGGATCCGGGGCTGCGATATTGTTCTGCGCTTATGAAGTGGTGTAATAGCACAACAGTGAGCTCAGGAAGCATCGGGGCAAGAAAAGAGAGGGCTTTATAGGCTGCTGGGGCGCTAGCCACGGCGACGGCGAAGTGGCGGCTCGGTTGGGCGGCGGAGGTCCTACGAAAGTAGCCGAGCAGAGGAAGAAGAAGGCAACAGCGGGCGCGTGAAGGGGTAGAAGAAGTCGAGGAGCGTCCTGGGGCATGCTTCAAGATCAGGAGAGAGCATGGCGATCAGTAGCTGCTGCTGGCGGCGACGGCGGGCGTGGTGGCGGCCGGGCAGAGCTCGGCAGAGGCAGGGTGACGTGGAGCGCGTGGGAGAAGGCCAGAGGGGAGGAGCTAGAGCGGCGGCCGGTCTGGAGGCGACGCGTGGGAGCTAGCAGAGTAGAAAAAGGCGCCGGCAGAGGTACATCAACGGTGAGCTGCGGCGGCGACGGCAAGCAGCTGCTGGCGGCTCGGGCGGCGGCGTGGCGCGCTCGGGGAAGACTAGAAGGAGGGTGGTGAGGCGGTGGGCGGGCTCGGGGGCGAAGCGTGGGGGCACAGGGGAGGCAGGTGGGGGTCTCGGGCGGCGCGGCACGATGGCCTGCGGCAGCGCTGCGGCGCGGCAGAGGGGAAGCAGAGGAGGAAGAAGAGGGGGGGGGGCAGGGGCTAAGTTGTGAACTTTAAAACTCCAGGGACCTTACTGTAAACCAAAATTTTCCACTGTTCTAAAGCTCAAATGAGAAAATGGTCAAAATAAAAGTTGTAGAACCTTTCAAGCCCTACAACTTTTATTTAGGGTTCAAGTTCAAAAAATCAAAAGATAGAGATTTATTTTAAAACCTTAGACTTAATTCAAACTTTATAAAGTTTTTGTCCTTAGTTAGGTAAATTTCATATATTTTTGGACTTAATTGCAAGTTTATGCACTGCAATGATGACTATCCTTTTTACACTTTGACCCCTAGTGAATTTTAAAAGTTACCTTTGTAAACCTTTGTAATTCAAATATCTCGCATAAAAGGACTCATATTTTTGAAATAATTACACCTAAGTCCTTATTGCCACACATTCATCCAATTTCACTCAATCCAGTACACACATTACACATTCTTTCCTAGTGTTTTACAATTTTGACACCTAGGGTGTCACAGCTCGGGCAACGGCGAGCCTGATGGACAGCGTCGCGAGACGGTACACTTTAGCGCGGCATTGCCCCGCAGGTCACCGCGGGCTCCGCGTACCCGCCTGCTTGAATCCTTAGTGATTCGCACGAGCAGCAAGCCACAGCGCTGCCGATGGCCACCGCCTGTTGCTGCCCTAGGCGCGACCGCGGCCTCTGTTTGGCCATTTGCCGTCCGCAACTGGAGGACGCCACCGGGCACAGAGTAGGAGCACTGGCGTCAATCTGCACGGAAATGATTCCAAATTGGAGTGAAGCACCAGATTCGGCCGTCGTAGGGCCAGATCTAGCCAGAACCGACCTGCAAGGCCGGGAAAGCCACGCCGGCCGCCGGTAGGGGAGACTCGACCGTGGTGCTCCCGGCCTTGCCGGTGCGAGTGAGGAGGGAGCGAGATCCGGCCCCGGCACAAGGCGGATCTGATCATCCCCGAGCCGTAGTGCCGGCCGCCGGCGTCGGAGCCTCCAGCATGCTTGCCGTTGAGTTAGGGAAAGAAGAGAAACAGTGAAAGGGAGGAAAAATCTCGTGGGAAGAGAAGGCCCCGCCGCCGCCGTCCTTGAGCCCCGGCGGACTTCGCAGGGAGGCACTCCGGCGTTGGTGAGGTTGAGGGAGGGAGGCGGAGGGACTGCGAGGAGGCGGCAAGGGTCCGCTTGGGTCACCCCTCGGGATGACGCGAGCGGAGCGAGCAGTCCCGATTCGGTTACCTGAATTTGAGTCAAATCCAAATAGTTTAGGTATAGAATATGTATAAAATTACATTGAGGTTGCTGGACCCGTGCCGCAGCACGCTCAGGCCCCATCCGCGATAGTGTAGACCTCAACGCTGCAGAATGTGATGACCTCGTTCGACCATCTCCATGTCTGGCCATCAAAGCGATTCGCGTCATCGGCCCATGCAACGGTGACGTCTATTAGACCATTACCAGGCAGAAGGTGCTGTGGGCATATAGCACCGCACTGATGCAGACCCATGACGTGTACCAGCGGTGGAAATTCTGATGCTTGCTGACATTGGCCACCACCATCCTCAACTGCTTTCCATTGTAGACACGGAGCTACTAATTAAGTATCACGTGGTTGACATTAAGGTCCATCATCTTCGCCATGGGATCTTGTGCTAAGAATAAGAGAAAATACTAACTTCTTCAAATTAGTAAAGATCGACATAAAAAATGAATGCGAAGATCAATATATATAGAGAGAGGACAGTGTAGCACACGGTTTGTGGATCGATTTGGAAACTTTTCTTGAAGAAGAAGAAGCTCGATCTGCGAGATTTAGCTTTTGCTTGCTTAGCGCTCTCAATCTATGTGTGTACAAATAAAATATAAAAGTTATTATAGATGGATCTGTGAAAAATGGGGGCAAGAACGTATATACACACACAGTGCTATTCTACTTATTAAATGTGTATAAACATAAACATAAAAGTTTTATAGTGGACAGTCCTAATTACATCGTAGTTTTAGCAGTTATTCTACTGCTTCAATGATCACCACACGTGGTCGCGTTTTGATGGTCGTGGTGGATGAGAGTTTGTGCAGCAGCACGTGACTTAATCCTCCAACAAGAAAACGACAACAATGATGGCTACGTACACCAGTAACAGGAATTGATATGCAATTAGCCACATGGTGACCGTAGAAGCTTTCTTTGATAGAGGCTGTTCATAGTTAAATTGGTTTAAGATGCTTGGTTCGATAGCGGAGAGCAGGTGGTCATACACTATGCCCATTTAAAACAAAACCCACTGCATTTGCTTTTGATGTCATTGCTATTGTATATATAATCTTCCGTGCGTTTGGCTCCACACGTCTCACAACATCACGAGTCTCCGCTGTCATCTGTGCTAGTCATCACTGCAAACAACATCACGAGTCTCCGCTGTCATCACTGCAAAGTAAACAACGGTCAAATATAATTGAACTTATATGATGAGCTTTGGTACGAGTCTCGAGGATGGTGCGCGCGGTTATGGAAAGCCCCCATGGCCGGTGAGGCAGTGACTTTATTTGGTAGCCATTTCCCATGTGTTGGGTCGAAGCTACCATGAAGATCCTGCATGGCCAGATCGCCCATACGGCCACTAGTACATTGCGCGCAAAGGCGCGCACTCATGATTACTTTGTTGCTATTTGGTCATAAATAATTGTTTATAAATAGGAAAAAAATGATAAGTAGATTAATTATTTTATTGGAAAAGATATATTAGAACTCCAAATGCTAACAAACTTATGAACCAAAATGACGGAAATTGTAGGGTCTTATTGATTCGCTTCCAAAATGTTGGCATGCTAAAATGTGGGCAAGTCTATAAATTTTGGCACTCATTTAGTTGAAGGTAAAAAAACAGTTCGATTACCCACTTCACCGTGCGTCCCATCCCCTCTCGGTTCTGAGGATGTGGCCGAGGGAATACCAGGTAACCACAGTGACCTACGGTGACCTGATGCGCTTAGAAATAATGCTGTAGCTTGTGGGATGCCATGAGGATGGTGTACAACATCTTCTTTTCCTATGGGTAACGCTCTTTCGCATCTCGGAGTACCTCGCTCACGAAGTACACCGGGTGTTGCACGCATCGAGGCCGCCTTAGGGGCCCATTCGGGATGATCCTGGGGTCCGGGGCCGACGGCCCTTCCGTAGCCCCTCGTGGCTCCCCTCTCCCAAGGTCTGAGCTTCCGTCTCCGGGGTCTTCCTCTTCCCTCTCGACAACCAGCACCGCACTTACGACTTGCGGGGTGGCCGAGATGTAGAGGAGTAGTTCATCCTTGTCGCGGAGTGCCACCAGCACCCGGGGAGGGGGGGAGGGAGGAAAGGTATTCCTTCAAACCCCGGAATGCCTGATCCGGTTCCACGGTCCACTCGAACCGCCCGGCCTTCTTGAGGTGCTTGAAGAGCGGAAGGCCCCTCTCTCCGAGCTTGGAGATGAACCGCCCGAGAGCTGCCATGCACCCCGTGAGGCGTTGAGCCTCCTTCAAACGGGTCGGGGGCTGCGTGCGATCAAGTGCTTCCACCTTCTATGAGTTCACTTTGATGCCGCGACTCGACACAAGGAAGCCCAGGAGCTTCCCCGCCGGTACCCCGAACACGCACTTCTCGGTGTTGAGCTTGAGCCTGGTGGTTCGCAGGCTATCGAAGGCTTCCGACAAGTCCCGCAGGAGGGTCTCCTGTTGTTGGGTCTTCACCACAATGTCATCGATGTAAGCTTCGACATTGTGGCTCTGCAAGTCCTTCAAGGTAATACGCATGGTCCGTTGGAATGTCGGCCCAACGTTCTTGAGCCCGAAGGGCATGCGGACGTAGCAGTAGGTTCCCACCGGGGTGGTGAACAAAGTTTTCTACTCGTTATCCTTTGCCATGTTTATCTAGTGGTACCCAGAGTATGCATCCAGAAAACAAAGAAGGTCGCACCCCGCCATGGAATCGACAACTTGGTCGATGCGTGGTAGCAGAAAAGGATCTTTGGGGCAGGCTTTGTTGAGTTTTGTGTAGTCCACGCACATGCGGAGCTTGCCGTTGGCCTTCAGGATAATGACTGGGTTGGCCAGCCACTCGAGATGAAAAACCTCCCAGATGAAGCCCGCTTCCAACATCTTCCGCACTTGCTTGCGGATGAAGTCTTGCCTGTCTGGTGCTTGACGCCGGAGTTTCTGCTGGATGGGCCGTGCTTCGGGGTGCACGGCCACGTGGTGCTCGATCACCTCCCTGGGGACTCCGGGCATATCCGATGGTTTCCACGCAAACACTTCGGTGTTAGCCTGGAGGAAGGAGACGAGCACGCTTTTCTATTTTTTGCCTACCTGTGCTCCAATCGTCACCATCTTCTCGGGATCGTCCCCGAGGCGGATCACCTTGGTGAGGGCCGCATCGTCGGGGGCGATCCACGGCCTCGTCGGGGGGGGGGGGGGTGCCGACGGCTCGGGTTGTTCGCGTCGTCCGAGGAGACGGCCGCCATGGCCTCGTAGAGCATCTCAGCGCAATGCACCCACCCCTTGACGCCCACCTTGACGGAGATGACCCTAGAAGGCCCTAGGATCTTCAGGGTGCTATACGCATAGTGCACAGCTGTCATGAACTTGGTGAGCACCGGGCACTGAGGATGGCATTGTAGGGGAGGTCGAAGTGCACCACGTCCAAGACAACATTCTCGGTGCGGAAGTTGTCCCGTTCTCCGAACGTGACAAGCAACTTGACCTGCCCCAGGGGAATCGTCTTTCCATCAGTAACACCATAGAAAGGCATCAATGGGAGCAGCTTGCGTTCCCCAATCCGCGTCTTGTGGAACACCTCCGGGGAGAGGAGGCTCAGACCCTCTCCCCCATCAACGAGGTCTCTTCCCACCCCGAGGTTGCAGATCGTGGGGGGTCACAACCACGGGGAGGATGCCGACCCCCGCCGTGTTGTCCGGGTGGTCATTCCGGTCAAAGGTAATTGTTGTACCCGACCATTTTAGGAGCGGGGAGCTCGCCGGCGTAGGGGAGGCAGCGCAGACCTCCCTCCAGAGGAGCTTAGCTCTCCTCCGGGATGGAGGAGTGCTTGCTCCGCCGAAGATGGGGGCTACGGCATGTTGTGGCTCCTCGAAACCCTGGCCCACGCCACCCGGGACGTCTCCATCACCATCAACATAACGGCAATCTCCCCGCTCCTTCTGGTGGTTCTCCACGAGGCCCTTGACCATCCGGCACTTGTTGAGGTCGTGCCGGTCGGTTCTATGGATCTCGCACCACTTGCCAGCTCCCTGCTTCTCCGGGGCCAGCTTTTGGGAGCCCCTGCAGGTTTTCTCCCCATAGGTGGCTTGTTGCGGCCTTCTGTCGCCAGGGCGGCAATAGCCTTTCGCTTGTTCTTCTTGTTGCCGGGCCTGCTGCACTCTGGGGAGGTGGGCTCGGCTGCGGTGTGCCGTTCGGTGCAGCTCTAAGCCTCCACCTCCAAGGCGAACAGCTCGGCAACGGTCTCGACGTTGTGCATCTCGAGCTTCCCCAACAAACACTTGTTGGTGTCCCCCTCGCTGAACGCCATGATGACGGTGGATTGCGAGATGCGGGGAATGGTGTTGCGCACCTGGCTAAAATGCTGGATGTACTATCGCAGTGTTTCGCCTTTGCGTTGTCTGACCGTGAGGAGATCTCCATGGGTCCCGGGTCGGTTGAATGACCTGAAAAAGTTGGTGACGAACTATTGGCACAATTCACCCCACGAGCCGACAGATCCTGGTGGGAGGTTCATCAGCCAGGACCTCGCGGTACCCCTGAGGGCCATGTGGAAGTAGTTGGCCATGACCTAAGGCTCCCCACCCGCAACCTGGATGGCCGTGGTGTAGATCTGGAAGAACTCCTCAGGGTCAATGGTACCATCGTACTTCTCCGGAATATCTAGTTGGAACTTGGTGGGCCAGTCGACCCGCCGCAAGTCCGCAGTGAAGGCCCGACATCCGACCCCATAGGGTCCAATGTCGCCATCACTGGCGGAGCCGCGCCGCCCCGGGTTTCCCTACGCGGGGGAGCTGGAGGAGGTGTGATCCTCCTCATCCTCTCGGTGCCACTCACATGTATGCTCGAGGGTAGCCCAGGTGTGTTTGCTGGCTATCTTCTTGTCGAGGCGGGAGCACAAGTCGCGCGACCCGCCGGTGAACAATCGGCCCGGAGTGGGCTGCAGCGACGGCGGCTGGGAGTCCCCATGGGAGGGACCTCCAGCGATAGTGCGGGAGCCCTGAGCCCCCAGCCTCGGGCATGCCTTCCCGATGAGGCTGGCTAGCTCATCGAGCCACTTCCCCTCGGGCGTTCCGGGCTCTGCTCTCATCGGGGGGTGATGTAGGAGCACACGAGCTGCCACCGGTGCTTCCCCAGGGGAATGCCGCCAAGGTCGAGGCGCCCTCATGCTCGGGACGCCTACAGGACCGCCCACTTCCGGGTCTCAACCCGGAACTGGGCGAACCTGACATTGGCAGAAGCGGTGCCTCCGGAGATGGACCTAGGAGCGTCAAGTCGGCGCGGCACTGTGATGATTGATGCCGGCCGGCGCCCGCCTGATGCGAGGGGATGTGGTTCCACTGCCCCCACGCGAGGCGGCGCATTGGATGGCCCCCTTCGAGGGGCATGATCACAGTTGCTCTGATCGTAGGAACGGTCAGAGGGGTTCGCCATGGTTTGTCTTGAAGGTTCTTCATCGGGGAAAAAGATCCTATGCGCCAACACCCGCTACCTGGCGCGCTAGCTGATGGTGGGTGAATACTGCAAGTAGGGATTCGTGGGAACCCCCGTTTAGAGATTCGGCCAGAGGTGTAATACGTAGTAGGATTCCAGCCGTGTGACGATCAGGAGACAAAGGGGTTTAGACAGGTTCGGGCCGCTGTGAGCGTAACTCGCTACGTCCTGTGTGTAGCTGGTAGTTGTATTCAATTGAGTCCCCTCCCCCATCTTACACATTGCCTATATATTCTATTTATAGCTTTCCCCGTGGGCCTCGGAGGGAGGCGTACCGCCTTGAGTGTGAATGAAGCGTCTTATGAGTGGCGCCGTCCTGCAAGTGGCGCCCGCTCGCCAGACAGGGTCCTATGCCGTGGGCCAGGACTGTCGTTGCCTGGGGTCCTCCTCGAGGGACCCCGGGATACCCTGAGGTCTCTCTCGGACTTTGCACATCGCCCAGGGTTGCAAGTGGCACCCGCCCGCAAGACGGGGCTCTGCATCGTGGGCCAGGATTGTCGGGGCCCAGGATCCCCCTCGAGGGACCCCGGGATGCCCCGAGATTTCTCCTGGGCTCTGTGCATCGCCGGGGTCCTTTCTGTGCGCCGCTCGGGGTCGTCGGCGCTCCTCTTCACGCCTGTCTGATGTGACGGGAGGCTTAAGTGGCGGGGCTCCCCCACCGTCCATTGCCAGACGACGGGACATAACCCGGGAGGGGGGCTCCCTCTATCCTGGTCACCGCGCCGTCGGTGAGCATGCCTCCCCCGTAATCATATTGTTTTACGGGTAAGGCGCACCGCCTCTGGGCCTCGCCCAGTCGTAGCAGGGCGGGCACATTAAATGCGCTGACAGGTGAATCCCTTCTCCATGAAGGGACAGCCATGTCTTGGGGAGGTGCTTAGCCTCCCGCGGTCTTGGGTCCTCTAGAAGGTGCTTCAATTCGGCCCATTACTGCTAATAGGCCAGGAGGGCCTTTCGGCCCATTCACCTTTGGTTTGTCCGGGGCTAGGGGGACCCCGTTCTCGTGGCGTTGACAATGAGTGTCATAAATTAGTGACAAAAGAAGGATGATCATAAAATTTGTCAAAGAAAAACATGTTTTCCTTACAGAACACCGTTAACTACAGGGCATAGGCGACGAATGAATTTTTTATCATGCGAACATTATGGATTGTAAAAGATGATGGAATTTCCATTTTTATGACATAAATGAAATGTCATAGAAGGTCACATGTATTGTAAGTGTCACAGGTGATGCTGTCATCCCCATCGCTGTCATCCGCTTCCTCATTTCTTTCCTCACTGCCTATGACGGTGGCTTTGATAATGTACTGGCTAGGTGAGTGTAGACATCTTCAAATGAGCAGCTGTCAACCAGATCATCGAGCTGTTCTTCCAGGGCTTGAGGGGAGGCCTCACCAGAGTAGCACCGCAGCGAGGGGAAGGGGTCCTGGAGTAGAACCATCATTGGGGAAGGGGGCACCTCGTGGGATCTAGACTTGGTGCGGCCACCCAACCCCGCTCCCCCTACCCCACCCACCCACCCACACATTTGCTACGCAATGGGCCGACTAATAGGCCAACCTGAGCACAACAAAAAATAAAGACGACAACAACAACAACCCACAAACAACATCTAAGGGCAAGTAAATTGGAGCTCATGGTACGTCATCTTAAGATGACTGAATATACAATCTCTACAATAGGTTGTCATTTTTGCTGTTTCGTAGTAGTACCCTATCTCTAAATTTTGGAATGAAAAAAGGAATATTATGAGTAGTATGACAATAACAACTCGTACAATGATGAGTAAACGGTCTCGTAGTTCTTAATTTTAGCCTGTGAGGCGGTTGTTTCGCGAAGCAACCACCTAGTTCTCTCTCCTTCCCCTCTCTCCTCCATATCATAAAAAATTCTACGTGGATTTGCATGAGATAACCTATAACACCGCTGGCGTATAGCAATTTACTTGTCCTAAGGTAACAACAAAATAGATACAACCCAAAACACGACATTTGCTGGAGGAGGAAACCAATCGACTGACAACAAAATAAAAAAACATATTATGTAGACAACTCATAATTTCGGGTGGATATTCATATTCATATCTTGCATATTAAGTGTCTTGGTAAAACTGTTTGCTTCCATGCTTTTCATCTATCCCAAAGCTTAAAACATTGATCATGTGCAAATTATGTGCATTAGTTTTATTAGTTACCTTGTGAGAACATTGAGGTACTTCTTTAGTGATTGTCATGCATGGTGTCACATACATCTTTGAGGTTCCTAAGTGATGGACAAAAAAATGTAGCAAATAATTTGGCTGCATAGCATCTCTTCAGTGAATTATTTATCAAAGAAACCTTGTTTCCACTCAGGGGCGGAGGTATGTTATAATTAGGGGGTGCCCATGCACCCACAAAAATTTGCAAAAGCAGTGATTAGATCTCAATTTTTCACCATATACGCACCTCCACAGCTCAACTCCACGCACCCACAAGACAAGTGTACCCCCTTTAATTTACTCTAGCTTCGCCGCTGTTTCTACTTATGCTTCAGTTGCTTTCTATAGTTCCCAACTTGGCTCAGAATATACTTTTGCTTCCGCATTGATTTTAGTGAAAATAGGCTAAAACTAGGTTATATATCTAAAATTGATTGTCACGCACTGACTTTTCTACGTATCCAGTGCCCCACTCATGTAAACGGCAAGTTTTTATTAATAAATAAAACAAATAAACATGAGAAAAATTTATAGTCATATGGATCTAATACAGTGACAGGATTGTTATTGAGAGGTCTAAATGGATGGCCACCTGAATAAAAGCATAGAATGGGCCACTTGATGAAAATGCTGTGATTATTGTATATAATGTCTCTCAACACATGTATTAGATAATATCTTAAACCCATTACCTTACCATTGAAACCATTTGTTGTAAATATATGACATTTGCTTATGAAATTAGCTTTAACATCTGAGTAGAGCTACATATGTTCTCTTCCAGGACCTGTCAAATGAATGGTGTGCATGTTTTGTGATACCTTTGAGGTCTGATTTGCAACTAACAACTTAGTGTAATAGAATCCACTAACCTTGTTCAGTTTACTTTGCAGGAAACTCCATGCCTTTGTGACAGCACTACCTCCCATTTTGTAGTGTAGTATCTGGCCTGATAGTTTGGGGCACTTTTGAATTTTCACAATGTTTGTTCTGACAATGTAAGCTATGGATGAGAATATAAAACGTCTTCAGGTGATAAGAACAGTTCAATGGACAAAAGCAATTGAATCCTTTTTTTTTGGTTGTATCCAGCTACCTAATGTCTTTCTCATGTGACATGAGTATGCTGGCAGTGTGATTATTGGTGCACATTTATTTTCAAAAAGTAACCTGATTAATTATCAGGTTCTTTGACTCCAGATATGCAGTTTATGGCAGAATTTGGTCTGGATGCATTTGATTGGGCTTCACTCTGGTTATTTCAGCAGCAATAACCATTTCAAAAGCTATCACTTCAATCTCTTATTTATTATTTGGTTGTGTAGTCGCTTGTCTAGGCATGGAACCGGGACTTATGATTATGAAAGTCACGTCTAGCATGCTCCATTCTGTTTAGGTTGAGTGGTTGAACCATAACCTTTGTTTAGGTTGTCTGTCAAGTAATTAACACTACTACAGAAGATATTTTTAGGAGCGGGTAAGCGTCATTTGTAGGGGCGGGCGTGATACCCGTCCCTACTTCTTGCAGCTACAGATGCTATTTGTAGGGGTGGATAACACGCCCGCCTTTGGAAACACATTTCCAGGGGCAGGTCACGCTCTCACCCATCCATTTGTAGGGTGAGGGCGTGACCCACCCTTAGAAATGCGTTTCCTGTCCAAAATTTCACTGATTTGAATTTAAATTTTTTAAATCTATTTTCTATTATTTTTTAGAATTTTATTTCCCGCCAATTTTGACCTATCAAGCTAGTGCGCGATCGAATATCATAGTGACCGACATGAAATATGTTTCATAAATATAAATAATTATGCATACAAAATTAAATCATGTAAAAGTATACATTACAGTGCATCATTAGATTACATCATCAAAGTGCTCATAGAATACCTGTTTTTGTCCTATTCTCCGCGATTAACACTTCTGGAGCCGGCACGGAGGTGCTGAGGGTCCCACTGACGAAGACCTTCAGTATTTTTTGTCAGTTGCCAATTCATGTTCAGGGTGAACAAAATACCCCCTTACATAGACCACTTCATGCAAAATAAAACGGCATAAATCGGCGACTACATTGAGAAGTTGTTGCTCATGGAGTTGTTCCTCGTGTCTTGTTGGCTGAATCTGCAATTCAAAAATCCTTGAGAAAATTAAGCCAAGTGCTAGACATATGCAAAAAAAATATGCACTTATGCATCTATACCTAGCAAAGAGTAGCCCCTTACACGTTCGGAATCAGTTGTGTATCTCCCGAGCTCCATCATGTGCTCGCACATGTAGTATCCACACTACACGAAACCTGCAGATTGCTTGTGGCATGGGAAATTTGTGCATATTCTGTTGCTTCCCCGGGTTCAATACATCAGCTTGGCACTTACTTTGTCACTTGATCCAGCATGGATCGCGATGATCAAATAGGCTAAACTATGTTATACTAAAAACTTGGGTGCTGTGATTTGTACAGAATGCCTCACAACACTTGTGTCATCCATTACCATACTGTGGAAACCATTTGTTGTAAACATATGCGATTTGCTTATGAAATTAGCTTTAACTTTTTAGTGCAGCTACATGTCTCAGTTTTTGTTCTTTTCCAGGACTAGTAAAATGATTGGTGTGCATGTTTTCGTATACCTTTGAGCTTTAAGTCTTTAACAACTTACTGTAATGCAATTCACTTAAACTTGTTTCTTTCTCTTGGCAGGAAACTCCATGCCTTTATGACAGCACTACCACCCTTTTTGTAATGTATGTGTCCAAATAATTTGGGGGCACTTATGCATTTGTTCTACAATGTAAGCTATGAATGAGACTATAAGGCCTCTCCTCGTGATAAACAGTTCGGTGACAAAAAAGCAATATATATTTTTTTTGTGTTCAATCCAGCTACTTAATACAATCCTTATGATTTCATTCACATGCTTCATTGTATTAAGTGTATTGCGAAGCATAACATTTGGTTAGGTTGCAGCCCGGTTTTTCTATTATGCTTTGCATTTGATAAAAAGGAAATTCAGGGTGATTAGATTTTTATTTCTTTCTGCGTTTTGTTTCCTAAAGAAATAGCTCTTCAATCTATCTAGGACTAGTCAAATTCTCATTATGTCTCTTTTCATATTGTGCTACATATAGCAGATCATTAAAAAGGAGTTCTAATATCAATTCCTGCCGTTCTCACTTTATTTCACCATTTCTTATTGTAATAACTAGGGTTCTTTTCACATTGCGGTGCAAAGGATAGAGCCATTTTCTTTGCACATTCCTAAATCTTTTTTTTGGAAAAATTCCATTTTATTACCTTACCAATCCACTTTGTTTCTCTAACCCCTTGAAAAAAATTTAGGTTCAATTTACTCTCTTAAATTATTTCGATTGGTTCAATCTACCCACTAATTGAGATTTGTCCTTTTTTTCTCCATGTATGGGTTGAGTTTTAAGTGTAAACTTTGTGAGTGCATAGAGATGATACCTTATGTTAGAAAAATAGATTAAAAATTGTTCACGGTTATTTTCATAGGTTAGGAATATTCAATACAAAATTGCATGAAAGTAATTGTGAAGACTTCCTAAATTATTTTTCTAACATACGATATCATGTTACAAGTCATCTTGCAAAATTTGAACTTAAAACTCAACTCTTATGCGGAGAAACGGAAAAAGGAAATTTAATTAAGAGGCAGATTCGACCAACTGAAATAGTTTGAGTACATCGAGTTTAATTTTTTTAGGGGGGTTAAGTAGACAAAGTAAAATGGTGAACATAGTAATATGGATTTTGTTTGTCTTGTTTCAATATGTGAATAGAGCCTCTATTATCTAGGTAGAAAAAGTTTACCATGTTCTTAGCTATGTTCTTTGCCAAAAATAAAAATAAGATCATATCAGTAAATGAGGAATCTTGCTGTACCTACGACGTTACGTCCGGCTGGGTTAAGACTCCCTCGTGCGTGTCTAGCATGCATGGAAATACTGTAAGATTCGGTTTGGATGCATGGAATTGAATTTTATTTTAATAATTATAATTTAAATATAAAGATTCCGTTTGGATGCTTGGAATTGAATTCCATTCTAATAATTATAATTTAAATATAAATAAATTAAGTTAGTATAGTTGTACGTGGAATATATTTGTATATTACTGTTGGTTATATAGGAGAGATATTACACTTCTGCTATAGGGAAGCGAGTCGAAGAGTGGTCTATAAGTTGTATATTAGAAACATAGCATAAGGATGTATAGAATCAATTTCCATTTTTCATCTCCATAAATTTAAGATAAACACATATATATATACTTTCGGAAGTTATGAAATACCATATTTCAAAACAAATAGCCTACTCTACTAATAAGTAGATTCCAATTGCTCAAAATGAGGGATCCAAACGGGCCTAAGGATAATTCTTTCAACGGAGCACGAGAAAAACACTGAAAGAGGGGGATGAACAAAATACGGAAATGATAGAAATCCTCCGAATTTGCATATTATTTGGTTATTTGAAATTCCTTTAACTTATTTTCTTCCAAAGGAGCCTTTTCCAATTTGCATACAAATGAGTACGGCAAAAATGCCGTGCTTAAGGTAAAACAAACAAACAAATCGGATGTAACATTAGGGCCAAAATGATTTGGCGAAACCTTATCTCCTGCCCGTCCCAGCTTCCTTTTAAACCTCACTTGCTCCACACGCGTCCCTCCCGCACTGATGGCAGCTCTGCCATCGCCATGGCCTCCCTCTTCGCCACGCGCTCCCTCCCCGCTCACCACCGCCACCTCCTCTTCCCTGCATCCTCCTCGCCTCCCATCGGCTCACGCAGGTCTCTCGTTCCTCCACCGCCATGCCGCGCCCGCGAGTTGCTCGACGTAATGCCCCAGAGAGACGACGGCAGGTCTCCAATCCCAAGAACGGAGGAAGGCAGAGCAGGCTCGGCCGGAGTACGGCATGGCTCAAACGGAGGAACTGTGCGAGGAGACACCACGACCTGGGAGGCAGGCCCACCGGTGCAGCGGGAAGGCAGCCGTGGCGTGCCAAGGCCGTGGAAGAAAGGGGACAGGGTTGTCATCGAAGAACGTAGGGACTGGGTCTCCCAAGAGAAGAATCGGAGGAGAGGCCCGATGCGGACTGGGGAGCAAGAATGGCGAAGGGATGCGAAACGCTGGACAAGAGGCGGAAATGGAATGTGGGCAAAAGAATCAGGAAATGCTGGAAATTCAAGAGATGTGGGTAGCGGAAGAAGAAACGTGACCAAGAAAAAGAAGAGATCAAAGGGTAGCGAGTTGGGAGGCAAGCTGAGAGTTGAGCTGGACATGTGCTCGAAGAGAGGAGATGTGATGGGGGCAATCTCACTGTATGACTCCGCGGTCAAGGACGGGATCAGATTGGGGCAGCACCACTACAATGTGCTCCTTTACCTGTGTTCTTCTGCTGCCCTTGGTTTTGTCCAACCGGCAAAGAGTGGCAATACCGGTAGTGGCATCACTAGTATTGGTCCTGCACAGAAACTTGATTCATCACCCAACAGAAGCTTGGGAGGTTCAGAGGAGGAGGATGCATCTGAAGGTCATGTTCAAGATCAGGAGAAAGACAAGGCTGATCTGTTGCCTTCAGATGATTTAAATGTGCAAACAGTTGTCATACCAGTAGGAGATGAGCTCAGAGAGTATGCACGCACAAGAGGGTTTGAGATATTTGAGAAGATGTGTGAAGAGAAAGAGAGAATTCAAATGAGTGAGGCTGCTCTGACTGCAAAGGCACGTATGGCTTTGTCAACTGGCGATGGTGACATGGCTTTTGAGATTGTAAAACAAATGAAAGACCTTGGTATTACGCCAAAGCTGCGGTCATATGGTCCTGCTTTGACAGCATATTGCAACAGCGGTAATGTTGAAAAAGCATTTGAAGTGGAAGCCCATATGTTGGAATCTGGAATCACACCAGAAGAAGCTGAGTTGGAGATGCTTCTCAGGGTTAGTGTGGTTGGCCGACGTGGAGATAAGGTGTATTATTTGCTGCATAAGTTTAGGGCTGCTGTCAGACAGGTATCTCCTTCCGCAGCTCAATTATTTGAGGCTTGGTTTAGTAGCCCAACAGCATCTAAAGTCGGGAAGAGAAAGTGGGATGCAGGTGCTATAGCAAAGGCTAGTGAGAATAATGGAGGGGGTTGGCACGGGTTTGGTTGGCTAGGGAGAGGCAAATGGATTGTAACACGCTCGAACATCAATAAGAACGGTGTCTGCCTTGCTTGTGGAGAGAAGCTGACTATTATAGATCTTGACCCAAAAGAAACAGAAGATTTCGCCACATTTGTGGAAAAATTAGCTATCAAGAGAGAGAGGAACTTGAACTTTAAGAAATTCCAGGTGATCTACCTTGAATTTTTGTAATTTTGGTTTACTAGGTTGCGCATGATTCAAACCTATGAGTTTGGCATGATACAGAACTGTAGAGGATATACTAAATCTTTCCACAACCATTGATTGTGGTAATAGGAATGTGAATAACCCAGATAAAAGATGAAACGGATGTGTTGATTTTGAGAACATGCTCATCGATAACAAAATGATAAAAAATAGCAGCAGTATATTATTATTATCTTCATACAAGAAATAGTTTGACCTTTCACTAATAACATTAGGATTTTGTTAGGACTTCAGTTGTGGACCTTATGCATCAGAAATAAGTATCCTGGATTGTTTCTTCATCGATCATAGCTCCTGTATGCAAGGTTATATTTGTGCTTTATAATGGGTGAATTTGAGGTCCACATTGGAGATATTTTGCATGGTTCTTGGAATCCCTTTATCGTTCTATTTATATTTTCTACCCTGTTTTCAATGTTCAGAGATGGCTTGAAAAGCATGGACCTTTTGAAGCAGTCGTGGATGCCGCCAATGTTGGCCTTTTTAGCCACAAACATCTTTCCTTGAGTAAGGCATGTACACTGTGCTAAATCTTTCTTGTATATTCCTCATTTTTCTTTCTTCTAGTTTCTAAAATTTCGCTATCTTTACTTTTCACTTGTCCTTGCTTTACTGGACAGGTTAATGCTGTTGCTGATGCTATAAGGCAAAGATTTACGTCAAGAAAGTGGCCTTTGGTAGTTTTACACAACAGGCATCTCACTGGAGAACGCATGAAAAAACCTGGTAATCACAAATTAGTAGAGAAATGGAAGCAAGCAAATTCTATCTATGCAACCCCTAATGGCTCAAATGATGATTGGTAAGATTTTGAGATATCTCTAGGACGCTTTGCACCAACTATCAATGTGCATATTGAAGTTAATTTGAGGAAATTGTGTTAAGGGTTAGTGGGTCACCAACTTGTTGCAATGGTTCAAGTAGCCACCAAGTATTTAAACTGCTGCTATGTTTTATCTAGGCGATTTAGTCCCACCATCCCAGTTAGTATCTTTTAGCTCTAATCCAGCTTCATTGTATCAGGTAACACACTTTTATGTCTTCAACAGTTTTGGAATAGGAGTTCAATGACCTATTTGAACCATCACAACAAGTTTAGTGGCCCAGTGGAATTTACTCAATTAGTTTCATTATTTTCCTTAAAAATAACAATTTATATTTCTCAAAAAAACTCGATTTTGAATTCTATAGCTATATTGAACAGAAAGAACTTGTTTGTGATCAACTTGAAAAACTATTTATTCATTATTGGCTTCGGCAGAGTGGTTTTAGCAACTTGCTTCCATCCTTGGTTTTGCTTTCTATGTTATTGCTATCCATGAATTATCCCTAATTGTATATGCTGCCCTGCTGAATTATCCATGAATTATCCATATAGTTCAGGTACTGGCTATACACTGCTATCAGATGCAAATGCTTGATCATTACCAATGATGAAATGAGAGATCACACGTTTCAGATATTGGAAAAGGATTTCTTCCCCAAATGGAAGGAAAGGCATCAGGTGAGGATCATTTATTTGACAAAAGAGAAGGTTTTCATCTATGGAAGTTGAAGCTAATTCTACTGTTGCTATATTCTACTACACTGTCACCCAACACTGTTGGGTGCTGATCTTGTGCATATAACAAGCTAATATTTAGGTAACACACTGAACAGGAACAAAAGATTTCACATGTCCTGCATTAATACATCATTAAGAAACTAGAAAGCAGACCATAGTTAGTGCTTGTTCCTTTAGTTCTTTTGGCCTTTTGAGGCCATCTACAGATTTCCTTATTTCTTTCATATATTTATATATATTTAGCACTACAGTAGGAGTTCCCCTACTGTTTTCTCTTAAACAAAAAGCTAGGAAGCCATCAAATAGTATCGTAGTTCTATATGTTTTGCAAAATATTTTAGATACAATTGGCATGATATTTTAGGACAAAACTAAACAGAATAGTAGCACCAGATTTTTTGTAGGCATCATGTTTTTTCTCGAAAGTGCAGGAGAACTGCGCATCATTATATTAAGAAGAAAGAAGGGGTACCCCCCCAAAGGGTAACAGATATGAAGGGACTGCAACACTCCCTGAAAGTACAAATTCTCTCTCTCTCTCTCTCTCTTAAAGAAAAAACACCAAGACCAGAACTAGACCAGACACCCAAAATTAGGTGGTTGTAGGGGCCAGAGCAAGGAGGAAGGAGATTCCTTTAGCCCCAGCAATAGACCACTGCTTCAGATCTTCCCTGGTGGTTGACAGTAAGCTGTTCAAATCAGGAACAACCCCATCGAAGACACACCGGTTTCGATGATTCCATAGATTCCAAGCCCCCAAGTGACTAGAGAATTAGCTCCTTTCTGACCTGACCAGGCACCCTGCTGCTCACAGCATCCCACCAATCATCAAAATTTTCATCATCCAATCCTGGGGCAAGTACTTGCAGTCCAAGGCCCTGCAACATGCTGAACCAAAACTGCCGGGAAAAGACACACGAGACCAGCAGGTGGTCTAAAGTTTCTTCAACTTGGTCACAAAGAGAGCAAACTGCAGGGTGAGGAAGTCCTTTTCTTGCAAGGCAATCAGCTGTCCAACATTTTTTGTGTGCCGCCGTCCAATGAAGAATTTGCACTTGCCGAGTGCCCAACTCTTCCAGATTCTTTCCCTGGGTTTGAAGTGGACAGCTCCAGTAAATAGGGCTTCATATGCAGATTTTGTAGAGTATTGGCCAGAAGCAGAAAACTGCCAAATATGTGTGTCATCTACCTCAGGTTTGTAGCTCAATACCTGAGAGACTCTCCCACAAGTGAAGATACTCAATCAGGACATTAACTGTAAGAGCACCCTTTATGTCAGAAATCCATCTGTTATCCTCGAGAGCATCATGCACTGTTCTTTTCTTTGCTCTGGCAGCCACAGCCCCAAACACTGTTCTCTCTCTTAAATTAGAAGCGTTCTTTGCTCCTCCACAAGTCTGATCCAGTCTTTGTCCTACCAGCCACCTGTCAGTCCAAAAATATGTATTCTTTCCATTTCCAATTACAGTGGTAATGGCAATAGCAAAGAGCGCTTTAACTTGTGGAGGAGCCTGAACTGGGAGAAAGGCCCAAGGCTTGTCCGGTTCAGTTTTCTGGAGCCAAAGCCACCTTAATCTCAAAGCCCAACCCATAAACTGGAGGTGGGAGATGCCCAAGCCGCCTAAGTTAGGTGGTCTTGCAACTTTAGACCAGGCTATTAAACAATGTCCTCCCCTCACATCTTTTCTTCCCTTCCATAGAAAACCCCTTCTAATTTTATCAATTGCTTCCAAAGCCTTGGTAGGGAGGTCCAGGGCCAGCAACAGATACACTAGCATGGAAGTGAGCACAGCTTGGACCAGAATATTCCTACCAGCTTTTGTGAGTAGATCAGCCTTCCAACCAGGTAGCCTATCAGCAATTTTTTCAACAATGGGCTGCACCTGAGTTTTGGTTAACTTGTGAGGTGAGAGAGGCACACCAAGATAAGTGCAAGGAAACTCAGAGATCAGACAAGGGAGATGATCTTGTATGATTGTTATATGCTCAGCCATGCAATGAATGGGAAGGACAGTGCTCTGTTGCACATTTGTTTTAAGGCCAGAGGCCTCACCAAAGAGCTGCAAGATTTCCAATGTGAGTCTGATGTCACTGATAGAGGGCTGGAGAAAAATGACCACATCATCTGCATAAAGAGAAATGCGGTGTTGCAAGGCTCTTCTGGACAGGGGCTGCAAGAGTTGTTCTTCTGAAGCCTTTTTCACCAAAAAACAAAGCACATCCATGACAAGAATAAACAGCATTGGGGACAAAGGATCCCCTTGTCGCAGACATCGTCTGTGCTCAATTTTGTCATCCGGGGAGCCATTAAGCAGAATCTGAGCAGAGGAGGTAGCCAGGAGCCCACTAACAATATCACACCAAATTTGTCCAAAACCCAGATTTTGCAGTACTTCCAACAAGAAAGGCCAGGAAACTGAGTCAAAAGCTTTGGTGATATCTAACTTTAAGAGGATCGTGCCTGCTTCTGTTGATGTAGAAACTTTGTTGTGTGTTGCACTAACATGAAGTTGTCCAGGATAAAACGTCCTTTGATAAAGCACTCTGATTTGGTGTGATCATTTCATTCAGGCGACCAGCAAGCCTATTTGCCATCAGTTTTGTAATGAACTTAGCAAAAGAATGCACCAAACTGATTGGCCTGAAATCCCTGATGCTCGCAGCATCATCCTTCTTAGGGAGAAGGGTGATATAGGCCGAGTTTAGTAGTGCAAAATTGTTGAATTTCCTGCTCCAAACTGCTGAAATGGCTGCCATGATTTCAGGTTTGATAATTGGCCAGCAAACTTGATAGAACTTCCCTGTGAAGCCATCAGGACCTGGGGCTTTGTCTGCCGGCAAGGATTTAATTGTCTTCCAAACCTCTTCCTCAGTGAATGGTGCATCCAAATCTGCCAGGTCCCAGCTTGGGATATTCAGTGCATCCAGGTTAACTGTAGCCTCTCTATCCAGACTTTGCCCTATCAGATTACTGTAGAAACTGAAAATATTCTGCTCCTTTTCTTCATGCTTTGTAAGAACCAGTCCCTCATCTGATGTGAGTTTACTGATAAAGTTTTTCCTCTTTCTATACCGAGCATGAGAATGGAAGAGAGCTGTGTTGGCGTCACCTTCACTGAGCCATGTGATCCGGGAGCGGCTGCGTGCAATGGTACGCTGCAAGGAGGAGAGAGCTAGAGAGTGAAGCTTGAGTTTGTTCCGGAACCAAATCTCCAAAGTGGACAAAGTCTGATGATCTTGAGCTATTTCCAGTTGGTGCAATATTTCTCTAGCTAACCCCAGCTGAGTATTGACATGGCCAATCTTCTTCTGACTCCAACTCTTGGAGACCCCTCACAGTGGCTCTGAATTTCTTTGCTAAAGTATCAAAAGGGCAGGCAGAGCTCGGTACACTCGACCAAGCAGACTCTACTGCTTCCTGAAATCCCTCTTGTTTGGTCCAGAATGCCTCAAAATGAAACCTGGCCTTATTAGGCTGAATTTTGATTCAAACCTAGCTGTAATGGGCAATGATCCAACCCTTCTGTGGCAGTACATTGTAGCAGACAGTTGGGAAAAAGCTGTTCCCACTCTGATGAACAAAGTGCTCTGTCCAGTTTGACAAGTGTTGGTGTATCCTGCTGGTTAGACCACGTGGATTTGCGCCCCTGCAATGGCAGATCCCTGAATTCCAAGTCATTCATTAGGCGACGAAACCTTCCCATCATGGCCCTGTTGATGTTTCCATTATTCTTATCTTCAATACTCGTGATGAGACTAAAATCTCCAACCACAAGCCAAGGTCCTTGGCAACACGCCCTTAGGTTTCTGATTTCTTGTAAGAACAGTATCTTATTATAATCGCCTTGGGGGCCATACACACAGGTCAGCCACCATGGTTGCATGCCGTTGGTGGAAAACTGAATGGACACACTGTAATGATCAATTCAAGAGGCATGTGCCTGTCCTAAGCCATGTCGCCATGCAATTAAAATCCCACCACTTGCACCAACAGCAGGCAGTTCCACCCAGTTGGTGAAATCTGTACCCAACATTGAAAGGATAATTCCACAAGAAACACCAGCCATTTTTGTTTCTTGCAAGCAAACTACATCAACCTGACAGGAGGTAACCAAGGAGCGAACTGTGTCCTGACGGGCCCTAGAGTAAGATCACGAACGTTCCAGGAAAGAATATTGGATGGATACATCAAAAAGACTGAAAAAAGAGCGACCTTACAGAACTGCTGCTCAAAGGTCCTGCTCATCCGGCGTAGCCCATCCGAACAGCGCTACCATAGCTTGGACATGGACCTCAGAGAGACAGGCAGACTGAGAGAATAACCTGCTGTACTCCTCCAAAGCTTGCTGAGAGATTTCTTCAGTTTCCCCAATGATGTCCAAAGCTCTCATCACTTTTTTCTTTGATCTTGAAGGGGCTCCTCCACCGGTTATTTCAGGCGCAGCTCCAGCGATGCGGCGACTGCAGCGAGGTGGAGCTGCCGGAGTGCACACATGCGAGCGCAGCCTGGTAGCCCGCGGTGTAGGGAGAATTCTTGGTGTCTTCTTCGTGAGTTTTGCCAAGAAGCAGGTCCGCTGATTTGGGGAAGGCGTGCCGGTGCGCATTGGTGTTGACCCCGACCCGGGCGTCCTTGCACCTTGAACAGGAACAACAATCTGCAGCTTTTTCCTACGCCTGGTGTAGGTTCGTGCAAAACTCTGCACCATGGAGGCTGGGTGTTGGATCAGTTGTAGCTGGCGATCATATGGCTCCAGTTCCGGATCAGCAGCTGGGCTTGTCGCAGAGCCGGAGACGCTCATATGCGGAGCAGGGGTGACCGGCGCGGGCTGATCTTCAAGGGACCAGACAGTCTCCAGAGTAGGAGACCAGGCGCTGGTTTCAGATTCTCCTGTGACCACTGCAGGCTGAGACAAAGTGCTGCGCTTGAAGTCATCTTTGCCATCCAAGATTGGGGATGCAGTGTTCTTGGCTGGACCTGCCCCCTCAGTGCTGGGCGCAAGTGGACCTGGGCCAACGTTGAGGTGCGCTGGGGTCAAGTGCAGCACTGCCGGGGTGGTTTCAGAATCGACGGCGGGCGCCACTGATCCCGGAACAGAATCAAACTCATCCACATTCGCCTCGAAAAAGGGCGTAACATCAATTTCAACCACGAGCTCGTCGGATGTCGAGGCTGCTGCGACCACGGCCGCCTCGTTTCTTGGAGCAGCTTCAAGCTCAGAGTTAATGATGGGGCTTCTTGGAATAGGAGCAGCGGGCGCCTCATATGCTGGCGCGGCTTCAATTTCAGCCGCAGGCTCGATGCATGCCGAGGCAGCCGTGACTGTTTAGAACTAAATTACAGTAGTAATTGTGAGGCAAAAGTCAAGTCTTTATTCATTGATCACTGGTATTTATACATGTATGAAGGGGTGGAGAAGGGAGGAGATGTCTGTTCAGTAATGATCGTGGCCGTTGGTGAAGTAACTGCCACGATCAACGCCTGTGATTTCTCCTATCCTTTTCTTGATGATCAACTGATCATATATTGTAACACTCCCCCTTGAGCAGTTATCCATCATGTATAATCTCTTAGGAACCCTGTGAAATAAAGGCTTGCAATAATATATATATATATACTGCGTAAAACTCCAGAAAAACCCAGTGGGAAAAATTTGGAGAAAATGAACAGTATATATTCTTGGTATCTCTATCGAAAACCCGAAGGGAAAAACAAGAGATAGACCTTTACTTGTGTTGACATTGCCTCATTAAAAACCTAATATGAGAAAACTTATATAGCAAAACTCATATAGGAAAAGAGTACAATGTGATGTATAAGTATATTTAAATCAAAGAGATGCTCCCCCTGATGCAAGCAAATCTCTAAGTCGGCGCATACCAATGCCCTTAACACATTTGTTAAATGTAGAATAAGGTAATGACTTAGTGAATAAGTCTGCGAGGTTATCACAAGACTTAGCTTGCATGACATTTATCTCACCACTTTGTTGGAGTTGGTGAGGGTAAAATAGTTTAGGAGAGATATGCTTCGTAGCATCACTCTTGATATAACCTTGTTGCATCTGTGCAACACAAGCTGCATTATCTTCGTAGATAATGGTGGGTAACTCAATGGGTTGAATTCCACAAGATGATTGAATATGATTAATCACCCTTCTTAGCCATACGCATTCACGTGAGGCTTCATATAGTGCAATGATCTCTGAGTGATTTGTGGACGTTGCTACCAGAGTCTGTTTAGAGGACTTCCAGGACATAGCAGTTCCACCATGCAGAAAAACATATCCTGTTTGTGATCTTGCATTATGAGGATCTGAAAGATAACCTGCATCTGTATATCCGACGAGGCTAGGATCTTGATTTCTTTCGTAAAATAGACCAAGATCTGCCGTGCCTTGGAGATATCGGAGAATATTTTTAATCCCATTCCAATGGCGTTTAGTAGGAGCGGCACTGTGTCTAGCAAGTAGATTTACTGCAAATGCAATATCGGGTCTGGTATTGCTTGCTAGATACATAAGTGCTCCAATTGCACTGAGGTATGGGTATCCAGGACCTAAAACCTCTTCTCCATCTTCACGTGGTCGGAAAGGATCTTTATCCTTCTCAAGGGACCGAACGATCATTGGAGTTTTGGACGGATATGCATTGACCATATTGAATTTACTCAATACTTTCTGGACATATGCAGATTGGTGAACGAGAATTCCCGTTTGAAGGTGCTCAAGTTGCAAACCCAAGCAAAATTTGGTTTTACCCAAATCCTTCATTTCAAATTCTGTTTTTAGAAGATTACATGCTTTATCAATATCACGTTTATGACCAATGATATTTAAATCATCTACATAAACTGATATAATACAGAAGCCTGTAGAAGATTTCCTAATGAATACATACGGGCAATCATCACTGTTAGAATAACCTTTATCCATAAGGAATTCCTTAAGTCGGTTGTACCACATTCTCCCAGACTGTTTTAAGCCGTAGAGAGATTTGTTGAGTTTAACACAAAATAAGTTACGGTTTTTGCCATTATTCGATACAGATATTCCATCAGGAACTTTCATGTAGATGTCCGAATCTAGTGACCCATAAAGATATGCGGTCACGACGTCCATCAATTGCAAAAATAGACGCTTTTGTACTGCCAATGATATTAAATATCGGAAAGTTATTCCATTCATAACAGGAGAGTATGTCTCATTGTAATCAATGCCGGGTCTTTGAGTAAACCCTTGCGCAACTAATCTCGCTTTATACCTCACAACCTCGTTATTTTCATTTCGTTTCCGAGTGAAAACCCATTTGAATCCAACAGGATGAACTTTATGAGGTATAGGTATCACTGAGGTGAATACCTGTCTTTTCGCTAGTGAGGATAATTCGGAGTCAATTGCTTCCTTCCATTTGTTCCAGTCCGAGCGTTGTTGACACTCTACCATGGATTTAGGATCTGGATCAGATAGGAGGTTATTGGCTATGATCGATGAGAAACATGCGTTGACGACCGTATTCTTACGATCATACAGTTCTCCAGAACTAGTATAATTAATGGAAATTTCTTGTATCCCGTGTAATTCTTCTTGATTCATAGGAAGAATGGGTTCAGGGTGTTCCGATGTGCCAGCAACATCTGAATTGTGCACTATAGTGCTAGTTTGTGGATGTACTGTATCCACTCGGTGTCCATCAACCGGAAGTTGACTTTCGTTTACTGATTTAGAGAATCATGTGTTCCTCCCTTTCCTTTGTCGCTTATTAGAAGCATTATCCCGCTTAGCAGCCCTCCCCCTAATCGGTTGAGAAGGGGGTTGAATGGTTTTTCGAGGTACCTCCACTCGGCTGGGCGCATTGACAGCAGGATTCAAGGATTTTGTGACACCATTATAGTCAGTAAACGCATCAGGCAGATTGTTAGCAAAGTGTTGCAATTCTATAATTTTCTGAACTTGAAGTTCAGTTTCCTGAGTACGAGGGTCTGAGTATAGGATGGAGTTGTCATCCCAATTGATTTCCTGGCATTCGTTAGGATACTTAAATTCTCCCCCTAATGCCGGGAAATGATCTTCATTAAAGATGCAATCAGCGAACCGGGCTGTGAATAAATCACCGGTTAGGGGCTCTAGGTATTTGATTATCGATGGGGATTGGTATCCCACATAGATACCCAATTTCCTATGGGGTCCCATAGCTGTTCGTTGAGGCGGTGAAACAGGGGTATACACCGCACATCCAAATTTCCGAAGATGGGAAATACTTGGGGGTTTCCTCGCACTAGGTGCAACGGTGAAGTGCTATGATATGCAGTTGGGCGAAGTTGAATGAGATCAGCAGCATGTAAAACTGCGTGACCCCAACAAGAAGTAGGTAAATTGCATTCATGAAGTAAAGGTCTTGCAATGAGTTTAATTCTCTTAATAAGAGATTCAGCTAAACCATTTTGAGTATGTACATAAGGTACGGAATGTTCAACGTGTATTCCTTGGGCCATACAATAATCATTGAATGCTCGAGAAGCAAATTCTGCCGCATTATCCAGGCGGATCTTCTGGATTTGATGTTCAGGGTAAGATGCTTTCAATCGAATGACTTGCGTCATGATTTTAGCGAAGGCATGGTTGCGTGTGGATAAGAGACACACGTGTGACCATCGTGTAGATGCGTCAATCAAAACCATGAAATATCTGAACGGTCCAGACAGTGGTTGTATGGGGCCACAAATGTCGCCTTGAATGCGTTCAAGGAACTTAAGTGGCTCAGCATGAATCTTAAGCGGAGATGGTTTTAAGATTAGCTTTCCCGTTGCACAAGATGTACATATAAAATCAGAAGGTTTAGGAAATTTAGTAGACTTTAAATCATGACCAATGCAATTACCTGTGATTTTCCGCAACATTCCTATTCCAGGATGGCCAAGGCGTTCATCCCAAATCTTGAATGCGTCGACATTCTGAAAAATCACCTTGTACGTAACATGAGGTACAGGTTTTATGTATGTGTAGTACAATCCAGACGGAAGCGAAAGTATTCTTTCCAGAATGTTAGAGCCATATTCAGAAGGTTTGGTAATGAGAAGAAATTCCTCATTATTTTCTGTATGTGTAGAAATATGTTAACCACATTTCCGAATATCTCGGAAACTCAATAAGGTACGAGTTGAATCGGGATACAATAAAGCATCCTCAATTGTAACTTGTGTACCCATAGGGAGCGTAATAGTGGCTCGTCCAGAACCAACTATTGTTGCATCGCGTCCAGCGATTGTCAAAACATTTCCTGTTTTCTTAGTAAGAGTTTGGAAATATTTTGTTTCCCTAAGAATAGAGTTAGTGGTACAACTATCTACTAGGCACAATTCTTCCTCCATCGGATTGATTCCCGCAAATCTAGATAATTAAAGAATTGTAAGAACTCAATTAATTATACATAGAATTACATACATAATAATACAATAGAGTATGAAGTGTACACACACTTATAGTCGATGTCTCGAGACTTATTACAATACATATGTCCATACACACACACGGACAATAGAGAGCTGATTTCTTATGGATCCTAGTTGAGGTCTCCAAAGACGTCATCCAAACTATAGTCGACGATGACGTTATCTATGTCCATAGGCTCAGTGTAGGTCAGAGTGGAAGGTTGGAAGTGCATGGTTCCTTTTGACTCATGCTTGGCTTCCAATATCAGCCTTCAAGTTGGATGGAGTGGCGAAGTGAGCTTCGTATTCCTGTCCTTCTGCAGCCTTGCCTTTGAGAGCTTGCTGGTATAGAGCCACTAAGTGGCGAGGAGTGCGACACTTGTTGGTGGGATGGTTGTAGCATCCACACTTCTTACACTTCTCATCCTTGGAAGTAGTAGTGTCTTTCCTCGGAGCCTTTGTGTTTTTCTTACCCTTACGCTTGTTGCGTCTGCGCTTCTTTGAATTATCAGAAAATTGGAATGGTTTTTGAAGCCATTCCCTTTCTTCTCATCTTTCATAGCATGATGTATTTCAGGCATAGGGGCAGCCCCAACACGACGTTGCTTATGATTTTTCATCGTAAGCTCATCGTGCTTTTCTGCCTGAAGCAGATCATGTATGAGTTCAGAGTAAGTCTGATAATTGCGAGCACGGTATTGATGTTGCAAGACCCTATCAGATGGGAGCATAGTTTGGAAGTGTCTTTTCAATCTTATCCGCATCTGAAGGTTCCTTGCCACAAAAACGCAAACGAGCACAGATTTTATGAATAGCATGGTTGTAATCACCTATGGACTTGTAGTCCTGGAGACGAATATGAGTCCAGTCATGATTCGCCTCAGGTAAGATTACAGCCTTCTGTTGCTCGTACCTGTCTTTAAGGGATAACCATAGTACATTTGGCTCTTCTTCCATCACGTATTCTACTTTCAGATCAGGATGGAGGTGATGGAGGTGATGCCTGAGAATGTACAATGCGTTGTACTTGTAGGCATCATGCAGTGGCTCAGTCCTCTCTGCAGGAGATAGCAATGCACTCAGAATGTTTTTTGAGGCAAGGCTGATCTTGATATCCAGCGCCCAAGTAGGATAGTTATGTCCATCGAGAGCGAGTTCTTCAAACTCTTTGGCCATTGATCCTACACAAGCAACCAGAGATTTTCTGTTTAGGAAATCATCATGGGTGTGTTGTAGTATGTGTAGTAGCACAACATATTGTATGCTTGCTCGTATTGAGTTGTAAGAAATAACCCAATTGAGATGAATAATATGCCATTTTGCATGAAATAACGATAATTTAAGATCTCAATTGCAAATAATGCAAGAGGTCAAAAATCGTCATGGCAAGGTTAATGATGCAGCTTATATAGTATTCAGAAAATTAAGAACACATGGTAACTTAATTTTATGAATAATGTGGCATCAATTGTGGAAGGACTAAATATATTCTTGCTTGTATTAAATCACTTGGATTTAATTAAGATGAATTAAATTTTTGAATATGCATTTGAAGGAATGCAAATAAAACATATGTCAATATATGGAATATTGAAGAAAATATTCATTGACATATTTTCCAAGTTATAAAACCTTGGAAAATTCCTAATACAATATGCTACTTGAAAAGTCATAAGCTGAGGGTTAAATTAACATTTAAATCCCTAAACATCATCAACTCTAATTGCTGGAAATTAGAAAAATTAAATAACATTGAAACTAAGTCCTTCTAGGCAGCCCAGACACGAAAGACAGCCCAGCAGCTGCGCCCACCAGCGCGCGCGGCTAGCGGCCCGCAGGCGCGCGCGGCCAGCGTGGCCCAGCGCGGCGGCCCGCAGGCGCGCGCGCAGCACGCCAGCGCCGCGAGCAGCGCCCGCAGCGCGGGCGCCAGCGCCGAGCAGTTAGGGTTGGGAAACCCTAACCGCCCACTCCATCCACCACCAGCCGCCGCACCAGTTGCGGCTGTGCTGCGCCGCCGGGCACTCGCCGCCGCGCCGGCCAGGGGCCGCGCCGCCAGGGGTGGCGCGCTGCGCCGCCGCGCCGCGCGGGGCCGTGCCGCGCAGGGACGCGCCGGCAGGGCACGCCGCGCAGGGGGCCGCGTGCAGCGCGTCGCGCCATGCGGGGCCGCGCCGCCTGGGGGCCGTTCCGCCCGGGGGGGGTCAGAGGCGGCGACGAGGGGGTGAGCGCGAGCGCTCGCGACCGGCATCCACACGGGTGGATGTGCTGTCGTGGCCCACGAGCCCGGCTGGCGAGGGCGGGGAGAGATGGTGCGCCAAGCGGCGGACCATGCGGTTGCCGCTGGGGGCTGAGCAAGGGCGGCGGGAGGATGTTCCCGAGGGCTCGGCTTCGTCGGAAGGGCGCGTCGGGGGTGGCTGCGGGACGTCGTCGCCGGCAGTGGGGTCGTCCGATCCGGCTGCAGGTGGCGGCGGTTCTGGAGGAGCGGCCGCATCCGGGCTGGGCACGGCCCCCACCCATGGAGTGGGCAGTAGCGGAGGGGGCGGAGCGGTTGCGGCGTCTCTGAAGCCCGCAACCGCTCGGCCACCCGCTCAGGCGACGGTGAAGGCGGGCGAGCCCACCCGTCCCACGGGTCAGCGGGGGCCGGTGCGGTGGCGCCGGCGCAGGTGGTGGAGGACTGATATCCACCACTGCCAGTGGAGGAGACGCCGGTGGTGCGGCGCTAGGGCCCGCACCCGGGTCACCGCCAGTCCGCCGGAGTTGCTCTGGGTCAAGGGTGACCCGAGCATCACTTCGTCGAAGCCTGTGGGCAAGACGACGACGGCGGGCAGTGCGAGCGCGTAGCAGGCGACGGCCGGGGTTTTCAACACCACGCCGGTGACGATGGCCGTCGTTCATGATGAAGCGAAGGATGAATGTGAGAAGAACAAGGGAGAGTTCTCTGTACATCATGACTTACAGATGAAACTCTCTTCTTTTCTTGTGGCTCCGTGGAGAACAAGTGCTGATAACGTGTTTAGAACTAAAATTACAGTAGTAATTATGAGGCAAGAAGTGAATCTTTATTCATTGATCACTGTTATTTATACATGTATGAAGGGGTGGAGGGTGGAGGAGATGTCTGTTAAAAAGAAGATCGTGACCATTGATTAGGCAATCGCCGTAATCAACGTCTGTGATTCTCTCTTATACTACTCCTAATGATCAACTGATCATATACTGTAACACGTTCCATTATTCAGATGGCAACAATATACGGTGTCATTCATCACGAGTCGAAAATTGATGGTTGGGATAGAGGTCCACAAGAATTTCAGACCTTCAACGAGACTATCGTGGAATTTCTATGTATTGGATAGAGATCCAAGTCTGCGCTATCTATATAGGCATTCCTCAAAAGCACAATATGCGGTCTTAAAAGGGAGCAAAACGGACATATCACGCTTGCATCACCATATCTTGCTATGATTTGATCCAAGGGAAAAAAAAGTAGTGTGGTTTCCATTGCCAATAATGATGCCAGCTGCAGCTACCAGTATACTCGCCGCATGTAAAAATTCTTAATTAAGAATCGAGTGCAAGGCCTTGACATTGTAGAGTGCTTGTTGTGGGCTTAGAGATCATGTTTGATGTAAACCTTACATTGTGTTGGTTCGCCATGAGCGCCTATGGGTAGCTCACATTGTAAACCTTCCGAGAATTTCTCCTTCTTAATACAAAGATACACTGCTCTCCTACATGTTCTCGAGAAAAAGAAGATTTAGAGATCATCTTTGATTTCCATATAGGCCGTGGTTTTAGGGAGAACTAAAGGTATATGTCGTGCATTGCCTAATCATCTCTTTGATTCAAGGCTATGCCATGGTATAGTTGGCTAAATCACCCCTTTTGTGAAAATCGTGAGACTCCTAAAAGAGCATGTTTGTATTAGTGCTACAAAAAGAATCACTGTTGTAGTGTTTGACCTTGATAATGTACATGTATGCTCATGATGCTTGCCACATTTCTTTGGATGGAACTGTGACTCCTCTTGCTCCATTCAAATGGCAATAAAGGTATGGTGCCATTTGCGTTGAGTTGAAAACCAATGGCAGGGATGGAGGTACGCGGAAATTCTAGACCTTCAGAGAGAATGATTTACTCAGGTGTTGCTTATAGTGCTCTGCCCTGATTTTGTTCTTTTTTCAACTTGTTGCAGAAGCCGAAAGTTTATTGCTAATAAAGCTTCCTTCATTAAAAAAAATGTTAAATAGATGCATATTTTGTGATAGAAGCTAAGCTAGGACATGATTTTCACAAGAGTCCCATAAATTTACCTTACAGATGTACCAAGTACATAATAACTTTGTAAGCAAAACCAGTAGCTGCAACATGATCCGCCATGTATTTGCTGCCCTTTATGACAAACTTTATTCCGTTCAAAGGGGCAAATTCTGGATTCGGGCATTTTGAATTATGCTGGAGGTTGCCATAGCCTAAAGCTGGATTTCAACTTTCCTGAAGAATCATGTGGATTCCCTCCCGTAGTTGACTTCACCCAAAATCTTTTGAAATCTCATGCTCATGCACAACTTGCATCTGAACGGACCAAGATGCCCAATGCTAAGGTCGACCAAAGCATCCGAAAGGTATCATTGCTTCAAAGGTAGGAGCAAATCTTCAGCAACTGTCAACGAGCATCGAACTAGTCGAGGAAAAAAAATTCTGGCAACATTCCCTTCGAAAACGGGGAAGCAAGCAGCGCCTGATAGGACAAGGAATGCAGAACCTTTTGCAAATATAGGCAAAAGGACGAGCGTATCAGTATAGGCATGAATGCATATCAGAAACGAAAATCCCGTATCATCGAAAAATGTTAGGCCTCTTGCTGTAAATTTGTTGTGCAACCGAGAGCCACATGAGCAATTCCACTCCGAACTAACATGTATAAGTGTATGATGTGAGTTCATTAGTTACAGGCATCACCACAAGCAATATTCACCAAAAGACTTTCTTGGGGAAAGAATCGATAAAAGCAGAGCAGTTGGGGGATATAGAGACAAAAGAACGTTCCACATTCTTCGTTGTTTAAAAATACCAACTTCCGGACCAACGAACAAAAATAAGTTTGCATCCATAACTTTGGTAACACACATGCCAGTAAATTAAGAGTTTGAATGCAAGAGAAAAGAGTGTAATGCACCAGTCATTTATTTTACAGGTGGGGATTTCTACATCTCAAGTCTCACGTTTGTCTTCAGTGGAACGCTTAAGCTTTTACTGCCTACCCTGCACAACAGCAAAGAGAATAAGTGTCAGTAATCAGCAATACATGGCATAAGTTCAAACACTATTGGTCATCGAATGCTTCTCCATGCGCCTGATACAGACAGGCTATCGCTAGTAGAAGATATGGTTCAGCAACTATAAAAATGCGTTAGAGGAACACTAATTTGTGCCTGGTTGCTTCTTATGTCACACAATATAGACAACTTAAGTGTGTGTACTAACTTAGCTGGAGTAAGTGTTGCGCAATCTGGTAAGCTAGTAACCCCAATGCATGGCTGACAGACAAATCACAAATGGTTTTTTTCTGCATTTTATAAAAGTGGGTGGAACTATTTTCTAGAAAAAACAATAAATCGAAGTTCAAAGGCATATTCCTCTGAAGAAAGGATGCTGCAGAATCAGTTCTAGCTACATTTTGTTAAAATTGGTTTGATGTATTCCCACAATTCTATCACAGCACCCTAAAAAAAGGAATTTCAACAAATAGAAGGGCATCGGTATTGACGGAAAATTAGTTCATAAATCTAAACAATCATTTAACATGCAGAAAAGCTGTAGTAAGAAATCTGAACCTACTCAAAGTCACTTTATGAATTCAATCTAAAACTGGCCAAAACACTACGTACAAGGTATCACTTTATGAATTCAATCGAAACAGCTTTACTTTAATGCAAAATAGTAAATACCACTAATAAAGTGAAATTTTTATGTCAAATGCTCTCATACCTGCCAGTTTCCTTGTCCTTCATCTGGGCTAGGATATTGACCAGAACCTCTTTGCCAGTTATCTCCACCATATGCCGGTCCTGTCCCCTGTCTGCTGTCCCCATAACTGGGATTCACACCAGGAACTCTGCTACCTCCAGGATATGATGGAGGTCCCTGGCCATAGTTTCCAGGTGGTGATGGTTGGCCATAAGATCCAGGTGGTGATGGCTGGCCATAAGATCCAGGTGGTGATGGCTGGCCATAAGATCCAGGTGGTGATGGCTGGCCATAAGATCCAGGTGTTGATGGTTGGCCATAAGATCCAGGTGGTGAAGTGCCACCAGGCCTGAAACTCCTCCCTGCCTTGCGAGAAGTTCCTGCGCTCTTGGGGGTTGCTGTAACCTTGACCTTGACCAGCTGGATTCCCTGGGTACCGAGGTGCTTGACCTTGGAAGCCACCAGGTGGTCCACTGTAACCTGAACGGTCTGCATAATCATTCCCCCCAAAACCTCTAGCATCCTGTACACCTTGTGCATAATTCTGCTGTGGGGAATAGCTTCTTCCATCTTGCTGAGAGCGGTATGTCTGGAAGTTTCCTTGCTGTGGCGGGCTATTCTGATAACCTCCTTGTGGAGGGCGGCTGTTCTGGTAATTTCCTTGCTGTGGAGGGCCATCCTGGGGGTTTCCTCGGTAGTTACGATTCCTATCATCCTTGAGGGTTTGCTATAATGAACAGGCGGTGGTCTTGGAGTGATCACACCATTGTCATATTTGTCTCCTGGTGAAATCAATGCATTTCAGAATGAGTTTCTATTCTACCAAGTATCTAAGTAAAGCATTAAATCATGGCACAAGTACAAACTCAAGGAAATGTACATATCACTTATTCACTAACAAGGTACAAGAAAAAACCAGGTGTTCCAAGTTAATAACTGGTAAATTAAAGAAAAAATGAGAACAGAACAGACCTCCGTACTCCTTTGTCTCTGGATATAGGTATGAATCCGGCAAAATGAAAACAACTCCAGGCAAACCTGACCAAAATACCAAAACAAACAGGTAAATACTATAGAAGTCATAATCGTATCGGTTGCAAGAAAAATAAAAATTGAATTGGATACTTTAACTCACCGCGGAATTTTTCTGACATTTCCTCAGTCATTACAGCCTGAAAACCAATATAGGTTGTTGTACTAAAAGCATACATCCTCTTCTTAGCCTCCTCATAACTACAAAAAATTCAGAGCCCAGCAAATGAGGCAATTATATTATCTATTGCGATTGATTGAATTAGTTGTTTATCTCATAACAAAAGTTGTTAGCTATAACAGCAACAAGTCAAAGACTTGAGTAGTTAAGAGGTATGCCACCAAATATGTATAATAATGCAATCAAAAGAACAATAACTTGATATCATCTATCAACTGAAATTTATATTACAAAAAAAACGAGGTCATGATTACTAATCCTACAAAGTGAATATCCATCCCTTTCCCGTATCAACTATAACTATTCTAAGTTAAAATAGAAAGCAAACAGTTCCTTAAGAAGAAAGACAGAGCAATACAACAGCTCAGACATAGACATTAGTTTCAGGAGGGCCCTGATATACTATTTTCAAGTTTCAACATAAACTCTCATGTGGACCGACACTAATTAATGCCCCAAACTACCCCTGGAAATGTTTGAAGTAATAAAGTCAGAAACAGGAAAGGAGTTAGATGGTTTTGAAACTATGGGGCAACTTTTTAACCCCACATTAACACAAACTAATATGTTCATGTGACCACTTCTAATGCGTATGTTCATTGCAAACTTGCTTGCATATTATCCCTTAAATCACTCATGCTCAATACACCTTTCTCAGTTTAACTCCAATGCAAGCAAGACCCTATCATGCCAGAAGTAAATGGTGCCCCATAGTTTGTGTTAATGTGGGGTTAAAAAGTTGCCCCATAGTTTCAATGTTTCTCAACTGACGCATTATGACACGTCTCTTATTTCTCAACTGGAGCTACTAAAAGCTGGTATAAAGCCATTAACAAAATAAAAAAGACTACCAGTTCCTTTCAGCACTGCAAGGATGCCAAGGCAAGCAGCACTTTAGATCAAACACCCAACTCATCCCCATGACACACACAAGCCGTAGCGCAACATGGAGCAATTGCACAATTCAGAATCGCATTTCACCATCCACAAGAAATTGAGGACCAATTCACAGCGACACCAAGCCCAATCCGTAACAAAATCACGCATTTCGTCGCGAATTCGAAATGGAAAGAGAATATGCTTCGCGTCATACCTCCCGACGACCTTGGCGAGGGTCTGGAGGTAGGTCTCGATCATCTCCTCGCGGGAGGGCTTGGGGTCCGGGAACTCCATGGTGATGAGCCAGTGGTTGTAGTCGCAGCCCTCGAAGAGGATCTCGTCGGGGGAGATCTTGCTGTCGTCCGCCCCGTAGTCCGCCCCGCCCCGCGCTGCCGCCGCAGCCGTCGACCGGAACCCGGCGGCGCCGCCGGGGGAGCCGCCACGGCGCCCGCGGGAGCGGCGCCGCCGGGGAGGCGGAGGGAGGCCCGAGGGGGAGAGGCCGGGCGAGGGAGGCGGACGGGCGGAGGAGGGGCGCCGCGGTGGAGGCGGCGGCGAGGGCCCGCCGGAGGCGCAGCGCGAGGGCCATGGCGGGGGGCTAGGGTTTTGTCGGCGGCGGGGGAGGAGAAGGAGAAGGTTCTGGGGGTTTAGGGGTTTATGAGAGCGATGTGGAAATGGAGGATTAGTAGGCGAGTGGTTGGAAAGCCATGCTACTGACAGGTGGGTCCGGCAGGCTTCTCATGGTGGGCCCGGCGAATGGCGTAGTTGTGTGGCGATTTTTCTGGATTGTTACTGTTAGTGTGACTGTGTGAGGCTGCCAGGTGGGCCGCGAGTTGCATACTATCAGGGATGTCGATCCCTGGCAGGTGGGTCCACAGATGACGGGGATAGCGTTGCTAATCTTGTGCAAGGCAAACTTTTTAATAACATATATTGTCAGAGTAGAGTAGACGAACAAAGAGATGGCAACCAAGTTGTTTGCTTTAGTTTTCTCTTTGCAAAATTTTACAAGCTTTCCCTCTATTTGCTCTCGTTAAAAATTTGATTTATTGAATTGGAGTGCAAAGTAGGAAAACCTCCCAAAGTAAACTAACACCTTGTTTAGATCACTTCAAAATTCCAAATTTCTACACTCTCTCTCCACATCAATTTTGGGACACATGCATGGAGCAGTAAATGTATATAAAAAATAAATAATTGCACAGTTTAGTTGTACATCACGAAACGAATCTTTTAAGCCTAGTTAATCCATAATTAGATAAAATTTATCAAATACAAATGAAAACGCTACAGTAGCAGAAAGTTCCAAAAGTTATAAAGATTTGCGATCTAAACGGGGCCTAATTTGAGCTATAACTGACTGCAGTATCAGCGACTGGCGACTGTTGAGATGACCACCGTGACTGTTCCTTGCCCGAGGCTCCTCAGCGATGAACTAGGAAACCCACCCACAAATCGATGCAACCCGATCCCTGAAACCCGAAACTCGTGCAAACCCTTTTCTGTAGCCAATGCCATCACCCAAAACCAAAGGAAATCGCAAAATCATTTTGAATTCCAATCCAGAGCCACAGTAGCCACCATAAACTCGAAGAACCTAGACACCCGTCTACGCATCCTGAGATTACGTCTGGGTTTTTTGAAACCAAGTTAGCAAAATTTCTGGATGATGTCTACAAGAATCCGCCAGATCCAGGTCGTGCAAGCTCTCCAATTTTATATCTTTTGATAGTGAAGAAGTTCATGAAGGGGGAGGGATCAACATCTCATATCCCGCCAGAGGAAGGCCCTGAAATCCATCACCAACTCATTATTTTATTGAGCTTAAAGAAGATGGTGACGAGAGGGAGGGATTCACAACTCAATTGCTGCCCAACGAAGGCCCTGCAATTTCGTCATCAACTCAATTGACTGTTGGCATTGAAGAAGTTCATGAAGGAAGGGAGGAAGCCTCAGGTGCTACCCGAGGAAAAGAAACTACAGGTAATTAGAGACTATAATTTGTGGCATGAAGGGGCCGGTTACAAGGTCGATGGAGGATCCTTTGAAAGGGACAAGGGCAGCCTTCAAATTCCACCGGAAATACCTCTCCATGAAAAATACCAATCCACTCTGCCCTCAAGGTGTTTGCTGAATTGCCCAATGGTAGAGAAGAAAGCGTATCTGCAAGAACCCAAGGTGGTTCTAAAGGAGTCGAACCACCTGGAAGGGGATGAGAGGTGTGTTGTTGGCACCTTGCAAAGACGAGTTGGAAAGGATAAAGTGTTATCTCCAACAAGTGCGGCAAGTGGAAACGGTAGGGGCTTTAGACAGGATCTGAAACCAGTTCTTATCCTGCTACTTATCCTTTTCAGCAGGGGAGGGAGGATGATGGCGATGCTGCGGAGACTGAGGTGCATAAATTGGTGGAGGGGAAGGGTAGTCAAGAGATGTGACACATGATTTGGCTGCCGATGTGGCGAAAATGAACATGGAGGAACAGCTGCAAGATTCAGCTATGATACTTAAGGCCAAGGGCCCATCGAGTAAGGAATTTGTATCACTGTCATGCTCTAGCAATGGATCTTCTTTGGAACCGCAGATTCTATCAGGTGCATCAAGGAAAGTTTCTGGCCAGAGGGATGGGCAGGTGAATGGCAAGGGTGCTGGAAGCTATCTGGGATCAGTGGGTGATCGAAAAGTGAATGTAAAAATAATGCCTGCCACTAGCAGCAAGAAATTAAAGAGGAGTGAGAAGAATTGTGTGGAGATTCAATTAAGGTGATTGCCAAGGAAGGTCTGGTGGTGGACCAGACTGTATCAGCTTCTTTGGGTGTGCATTTTGACCCCGGATCTGATGAGAAGGAGATAGAGGAGGGGGAAATTATGGAGCACACGGAGGAGGGTTCACTCTCAAATCGCAGCAAGACGCAAGACTTAATCCCAGCTATGACTGGTAACCTGGTAGGAGCTATGACGAGCCCCACCAGGAGCAATGAATGCAATCGCTTGGAACTGCAGGGGGTGGGGGAACTCCCGGACAGTTCGAGATTTGACTGTTCTTATGCAGACCCCAAGCTGGTGTTTCTCTCGAAACTGGGCAAAGTGAGGAAAGGATGAAGAACCTGCGGTGGCGAATTGGTTTGAAAGGCTGCTTATCTGTGGGCAACGACGGAAATAGTGGAGGTATTGCTCTCTTTGGGATGAATCAATCTCTGTCAAGCTGATTGGTATGTGCAACAGACTTATAGATGTTACAGTACAAGAAACCCCGACCTCACCTCTTTTTCGGGTCACTTTTGTTTATGGTGAACCGCGTGTGGAGGATAGGAAACAGATGTGGGAGCTACTACAACGGATAAAGGTGAAATCACAAGATCCATGGCTAATGTTAGGGGATTTTGATGAAGCTCTATGGCAGTTTTGAACACTTCTCGGAAAC